>NC_090931.1:596326531-599169031 GCF_040938575.1 Ambystoma mexicanum
GTATAAACTAAAACAGGAACTGAAGTACCCAATAAATGGTGCCTCCATACCTGGAACGCATCACAAACAGCTAAGAGTTCCTTTTCGGTGACTGTGTAATTCCACTGATAGGATGTTAATTTCCTTGAGTGGTAGGCCACAGGATGTAACACCTGAGTAACTCTACATTTTTGAGACAGTATAGCCACAAGAGCCAGATCGGAGGCATCTGCTTCAACTATGAACTGGAGTGAGGAATCGGGGTGCTGTAGCACAGGAGCCGACTTAAACGCTGCTTTTAATGCCTGAAATGCTTGATCGGCCTCTGGGGTCCATGCAAAGGTGAGTTTAGAACTCGTGAGTTTAGTAAGTGGCGCGGCTATCTCAGAGAAGGACCTCACAAAACGCCTATTAAAATTTGCAAAACCCAGAAAGGATTGCAGGGTTTTCTTATAAACAGGGATCGGCCAATCTAAGACTGTCTGGACCTTGGTAGCACTCATCTGTACTCCCATGTTGGTAATCTCATAACCCAGGAACTTGACCTTTTGTACATGAAAAACGCACTTCTCCAACTTGGCGTACAAAGAGTTGTCACGTAAGCATTGCAACACCTGTTTTACATGTTGTATATGTTGTTCATAGGACATAGAATGTATCTAGACATTGGGCCTCATTACACGTAGTGCGGTAATGGTTTACCGGTACCGGTAAGGGCACCGGTACCGGTAAACCCTTACCGCCTTACTACGAGGTCCCTTTGCGGGTTGGTACTTTAATGCCTGCTGTTTAGCAGGCGTTAAAAACCAACCCGCAAAGGGACCAGGGTGCTAATTACGGTACCGCAATTTGCAGCACCGTAATTAGCGCCTTCCCCATTCCCATAGAGCCCTATGAGGCAAAAATGGGAATGGGGAAGGGCAATGGGGGAAGGAGGAATTACCGCCCCACCAACCTTGGAATAGGGCGGTAATTCCCCTTTCCTCCAAGGCGGTGCCGGTATTTTACCGGCATGGACCAAGGTGCTAATGGCACCTTGGTCCACCGCCTACCGTGTAATGAGGCCCATTGTCTAGGTAGACTACCAAGAACCAGTCTGTCATATCCCTAAAGACATCATTGATAAAGTGTTGGAAAGTTGCAGGGGCAATACATAAACCAAACGGCATAACACAATATTCGTATAGGCCATACTTAGTTTTGAAAGCCGTTTCCCACTCATCCCCCTGCCTCATTCTGACCAAATTATATGCTCCTCTAAGATCTAGTTTAGTATAAATCGCTGAAGAACCCAACTGATCCAAAAGAACTGAAATCAAGGGAATAGGGTACTGATTTCTTATCGTAATGGCATTGAGTGCACGGTAATCAATGCACTGCCGAAGATCACCCTCCTTCTTCGGTACAAAAAATAACGGAGCAGCAGTAGGGGAGCTTGAAGGTCGTATGAAACCCAGTTCTAATGCCTTGGTAATGTAGTCTTTCAACACCAGGTCCTCTTTCACCGTTAATGAATAAATCCTACCCGTTGGTAACTTGGAACCATGAATGATATCTATAGAGCAGTCATAGGATCTATGGGGCGGGAGCGAATCCGCTCCCTTGACATCAAAAAAGTCTTGGAAAGAAACATACTCCTCCGGTAACGTCACGGCCGGTACTGCTCCAATCAATGGAGAAGTAAGCAATAACGGCTGATATGGGTTACGTAACTGGTTGTGGTGTTCAAACAATCTTCTTCACAATGTCCAGAAACAAAAAGTACTTCCCCTGTACTCCGAGACCCCCAGTCCGCCCAGAGAGCCGAGGCTTGCTCAGAAGTACTTTAAGACGAGATAGCTGCACCCTTGAGATGGATGGGGTGCAGATTCATTACTCCAACACCAATCAATAAGGACAACTCAATGGTTTGGCAAAGGGAGTCTGTTTAATGACAAGTACAGAAAACGGGGAGTCATGGATATCAGCAGTCATGCGATCCTTCCTTCTCCCTTCAAACTCCAACGAACTTCATACAAGTTGTAACATTTATACTCAAAACTCGTCATCACTGATGTGTAACACTCAAAAGTTAACATGCAATTCTATTGGTTAGGAAAAGGTAACTTTACTATAGGTACTATATCTGTATATGGTAACGGAGTAAGGAGATTGGGTAAACTCTGTCAGTGGGCATCTAAGCCCTTCCTTCGGAAATGACTACTGTAGACATCACTAAAAGTACAACGTCTCATTGGTTCTACTAATATAGGACCCTAGACTATTTGGTCCACTGTGATTGAGTTGGCACCAACCCCATGCATACTTTTCTACTTTGCTTAGCAGCACACAGAATGGTCGGCCAGGTGCGGGGTGCCCCTTAGCTACCCGGCCTTCCTCCGATTAAGGTTACAATCAATCATCACTTTAGTGTCCATGTGTCAATTAGTTCACTGTGGTTGGCCTCGAGACTGCATCTTCTGTCTGGAAAGGTTCTGATATCTCCTCCTGGTCTGGTGCCAAGCGTAGGTGTGAACCCTCGCTTCTTCTTGCTCGGCTGGTCACGTGATTCCCACACCTCTCTTTTCACTCAATTTGTGTATTTGATTCTTATTTAGCCCGCTAACTGCCTACGTCTTCTTATCTCGACCTTTCAGAGGCAGGATATTCTGTTCTCATTTTCAATTAGATGTAGCTACTGTTCGCTTCTTTTATTTGTATGACATTGGCTTTCCTGGCACGAGTCACCTCTGCCGAGTTTAGATTCAGCCATCTCTTCTCATTTTGCTAAATATGAATCTGTTCTTGTTTGGCCTTTAGTAACCTGAGTTGATTCTGCTTCTTGTGCAAAGTAGAAATACACTTATAATACTGTGCTTTATTTTGAGGTAGATTCTCTATGTGGCACTTGACACACTATTCTTCTACTGAGCATAGCAAGCCGCACTGTTTTCTTAGCTTTATTGCGGTTCCAAGCATATTTACAGGTGTAAACTGGTCACTATCTTCATCTTGCTTACAGCTTAAACTTCTTTGCATTTCGACATTGTCTTTTCACTTTAGGTTCACAATATCCTTTTTCATGACATTTCGTCTCTTTTGTGTCATTCTCTGGTTGTCATTTCTTCTATCTGTGAGTCAGCACGGGTTATTTTGACGTCACCATTCATCTTCCATTCAGACCTTTTTGGTTTCTTCCGGGACTGTAATCTTCATTTCGTCTCATTTGTTGGTAGGGTTTCCTCAATGGATACCTTACTGTCCATGGTTTTCTTGGCATTGGTACTTCACTAGGTGCTGTTCTTCCGATAGGCACGGGGCAGAGCCCTACTGCAACTCTCTGCTGGTTTATTTGCTCATCATACATTACATATCTCGGTGTGAATGTTCCTGGTACTTCAAAATGGACGATTGGAGTGCAGGCTTTATTTGGGACCTACTCTACACTCCCCACTCTAGGCGATTCATCGACCACTTTCACTTCCATCTTTGGATTCATCTTACTCGGTTCTTCTATATTCATCTTCACTCCATTGCCTAGGTTCATTCCTTCTTCATCTTCTGGATCTATACCTGATGGTTTGAAGATGTGTCTCTTTGGAGTTCATATCCTAATTACTCCTTTCAGGCTTCCTGCGGTCCTTACATATTCGTCTTTATTCCATGTCATTAGTTGACATTGTCCATTTGGGCTACAGTAAACCCATCTTCCCACATAGTTTCGATGCTTCCTGGGGTAGAGAAACTTTGTTCCCTCTGGTGCGTGAATGCTAGCCTTCACAAAGTCTCTTACTTCCTCATCAGTCAGGTCATTGGGCTTCCATCCTGGCTTGACATCAATCATGATCTTCATCCCTATGGCTTTTTTCGCAGTTTTCTGGCATTGGGAAATTATTATCTTAATGACACAGAGGCCTAGTAATATCATTACTAGCAGGGCTTCCTGGAACTTGAATGCATCTGCCTTCCATTGTGGGACCCATGAGAATAGTGATTCAAACCAGCTGGCATCATCCACTTCGTCAGTTTTGTCAATCATCTGGTTCTGCAGTTTTGTCAACATACCTATGGCTTCTGTTAATGTTCCATTTTCCTCATTGTGAAAAGGTTTAAATGTGCAACATGATTCTCCGATTTTTGCACAAACTCCTCCATCCATAGCTGTGATCATGTCAAGCACATATCTGCTCTGGAGAGTCATCAGTCGGATGGCTCTTAACTCTTCCTTAATCGCATTGAATCCTTTTATTGTCGTGTTGATGGGCTGCAGTAACTCCCATCTGGTTATCTGCAACCATTTAGTATTTGCTCCAACTTGAAATCTTAGCATGAAAATCGTTGTGAACATTGATGAAGTAAGGCTAAACAGCCTATGTTCATATGGGATTGCATGAAAGGCTTCTTCTGATTCGGCGGAGAAGTAATTCTCTCTCTTCATCCGAGTTAGCAGTTCCACAGATCTCCTTTTCCTCAGGTGAGCATCTGCTTTCGGGAAACTGTCAATGTTCAGGTCACTTTTCGGGATCACTAATGCTAGAAAGTGGACGTTCACTATTGTGCATATACCGCCCCAGTTTTTCGGCAGTCTGATGTAGGCTCTGGATCCACATGCCCAATAATGATCCATAATTACTGCAGTTCCGTGCACCATTCCTGGAGCATCAAAAACTCATCCACAGTTCTGGTTCTCTCCCATTTTTCTTGTGCCATTATTCCTGAAGCAGAATTTTGGGCTTTCCAATGGTACTGTCTGCAAGGGTCCTCCTCTGTCCTCGACCCATGTTAGCAGTTTTGCAAGCTTCGGCCACAATGGCTTGCAGCCATTTCGTACTATGTTGATGGTAGGCTTTTAGTGACCGAAGACCATCCATGCTCTGCATATCACCACTCCTTTCTCCCATCCATCTGGTGAAAGCACTATTCCCCAAATTTGCATTTGGCCTCTGTTCTTCCACTTTCGAGCCTCTTCTGGCGTCTTCCCTTGAACATTTAGTTTGTGATTTGCTTCTCTTCTTATTTCTGCTCCTTTAACTCCAGGTTTCTCATATCTGATCACAATGTGTTTCGTCTTTCCATTGTTTCTTGTCTTTATGTCCTGGACATAATCGTCTTCATTTGGATCGGTTACTTCAGTTGCCCATTGCCCATGAACTGGCCTCTGGTCTTGCACATTGCTACATGCGAAAGACAGTGTGATGTCTGGATATCAATTTCTACAGCTACAAAGAACTTGGACTTCCCCATGCTGTATGGTAGGAATACACAAACAAAGCATTCTCCTTCTGAATTTCGTCTTCCAACTTCTTTCCTTTGCTGGTACCAAATGTTGTTTCCCAAATGTCCTGTGCTGTCCAGGTAATCATTTAGTTTGTTGTCCTCTCCGTTCATTCTCCTCTTGATTCTTAAGGTGTTCATGTAGTTTGCTATTACTACATCCCTGAATGCATCTGTATGGCTCTTTCTTGTTGGAGGTTCCTCAGGTATCCCGGTCCATGGTGCAGGCCTCCTCATTTGTGCCATTTGAGTTGAAGAAAGTCTGGCAATTCTTTCTATTACCTCTTGCCTTTTCCTGGCTATGACTAATGATGGCCAGATGGATTCTGCTATCAGCTGTGCTCGTGAGATTTTCTTTGAGTTTGTCTTCGTCTCCATCAGTGTCGTCGCAGGGATGTTTATTACTATTATTTCTGTTGGTTTTTTCTCCAACTCCTCTTGTCTTTCCACAATGTCTGTTGTGGAGTTTCTCATAGTATGCAGTCTTTTCTTCTCCCATGCCTTGGATTGTGGTCTGCAGTCATTGACACGAGGCCTGGTGTATGTGCATTTTGTGTTTGCATGCATGTGGTTGCCTGTAATCTTGTCACATTCATGCTTTGCCAACCCTGTCTCCGGCTTTCTTTTTTGTTTGTATCACAAGTGTGGGTGTGTCATTGCTAATCACATCCATTTCAAGTTCATTCATTCCACCATCAGATCTTCTAGGGACGGGAATGATTATGTAAGGTCTGGGTGCCTTTGTAGGCTTCATGTGTTCATCATTAGGTGGGTGCACTGGAATTGAAATGCTTTGTACACCAATATAAAATGCAGCTCTGATTGCTAATGATAGTAAAACAATGATGAATATAATACACAAATACATTATGCCCCTGTATGTCAGGCGGCAGCATTTACTTCAAGTGGAATAGGGACGTTGTCCCTCCTGCGGGAGGAAGAGGTTGTTGCTCTGGATTCCCATCTCGATCATTCGCCAAAATGTTAATTCTTACGATACTCCTGTAAACAATATTGTCTTTTCGGATTCTTTGTGGTGAGTTTCAGGTGTAACACAATTATCCCCCCTCTTGTGACTATCGAATTGTCTTTTATCTCAGGATACAGTTCCTTTACCAAAATATGGGAAGTGTCAAAATTAAGTGATAATCCAGCAAGTCTCTTTACTGTGCATGTTCAAAGTATGTCAGCTCCCAGTCCATGCCCCTGATCTGCTTTAGTCCTGAAGACATGTTGTCTTTGTCAATGAACAATAAGAAGGGAAATCTCTGGCAAGGCTCTCTCGATCTGTCCCTCGGCGGAAAAGCTTTTAGAATCTCCTCAGATAGTTCTGCTGATGGTTAGAAGTTTCATTTGTAGTACTGTTCCATGCAAGAGCATGCCCATTTGTGCAATATGGGCTGGGTCTCTGATGAATGTGAGGACGTCAACATCGATCGGTCTCCCCACTAGCTCTGGAAAATCAGTGACTAAATGAAAGAGAACATTGTGTGCCAATCTAATGTCTTCTGGGGACAGGGACATCTGTCCCGTTTTGCTGGCGTTCAGGACTGTATGCTTTCACTTCAATGTAGACAATGGGCCTCATTCTCTCGCTATTTGCGCCATGACTTCCACCAATAACGGGTCCGGCACCGGTCTAGTTCAATGAGGACTTACCGGTGTAGTCCGACCTTTGCGGGACCGGTAAGTTCCCATTGAAAATGCCATTCCCCATTCCCACTTGAGCCCCCATAGGGCTCAATGGGAATGGGGAGGGTGCAAATAACGGGCTCACGTATGTCAAGCCCATTATTTGCACCCCGGTCCCTTAACGGGTCCCGTCCATAATGCCAGGTCAGACCAGGCGTTAAAGGAGGGTCCCGCTAAGGGACCTTGTAGTAGGGTGGTAAGGGATTACTGGCACCAGTCTCCTTACCGGTGCCCTGTATCCCTTACCGCCCAGCTTGGAATGAGGGCCTATGTCTGCACTGTCCGTTTGTGTGGAATGCAACTAAGATCACAATTTTATTTAGGAGTTGTCTTAAATGTTCTGTATTTGCTGGGTCTCGGAGAAACGTGAGTGTGTCTGTCGTTTTTCCGACAAGATTGGGACAGTCTTTGATTATTCGAAAGAATAATGTATTGACAAGCTCATTTACTTCATTCTCTGCTTGGGACATTTGGCTTCTCCTCGCTGTACTCAGGAAGTTGAAGAAATTGTTCAGCAATTACAGTGAGCAATCTTCTTATTGCCTTTTCATTTGCAGGATCTTGAAGAAAGTCAGTGGCACTGGTGATTCTCCCCACCAACGATGGGCATGATCTTAGCACTAGATTGAAGTATTTCACCACTTCCTTGGTGATGCTGCTACTGCGGGATACCATAAGAGATTCCAAATATATGGTGTCGGTGTGAAATGCGTCTGGATACTGTATTTTCTTCCAATTTATGTGTCCTTGATCAAAATTTGGCATGTCCTTTCCTCGTCACAGTTGTATTGTGCCTCTATTTGAAGTTCAAGTTCAACAGACCAAGTTGTGGCTTATATGTGCAATTCTCTTCTTCACCCTGCAACTAGGATGCACAGAGTGTCCTTCGTTTATGTCCTTATCCCATTTTTTGCTCAGAGGAAGTGTCCAATTTTAAGCCACAATTTGCAAAACGTTCCTTGTGTTTGTCTGGCTAGTCATGCGTCCTTTTTCTTCATCATAGATCTCGTCTGCAGGTGCTGTGGTTCTTCCCCCGTCGCTCATAGTCTTCTCGCGTTGGGGTGCAGGCAGGGGGCCTTCTCAGATGTAGGGTTTGATATCACCCAGGAAAATCCAAGCTCTCCTGCCTTGTAGTTTCACTGTGGAAGGAGTGCAGTCCTCCACTGTAAAGGGACCGTTAAATCTTGGCTCGTCCCACTTTTTGCTCATATGGTTCCTTACAAGGATGGTATCTCCAGGAAATCAAAATCCTTGAGCTGTGTCTGCAGTAGTATCTCCTTCTGTGTTCCGTGCTGCCCTGTACCCTTTTCGTCTTCACTGCAGCTGGTCTGAAATTACAGTAAGGCAAGATGTCATGCAATTCAAGTAATTTTGAATTTCAGACCCTAAGATCTCTCCTGTGGACTGGGCATCATATCTAGCTCTATCTCGGGGTGTCAGGGGAGTACACATTCTTCTTCCTGTGGCTATCTTGTGTGGCGTAAGATGATGGTCAGAACCGGGTTGGTTCCTGAGTGCATACAGTGCCAAAGGAAGGCAGTGCAACCATCCCTTTCTTAGAGTAAGCTTCAACTTGGCTATCCTTTCCTTTAATAAGCCGTTGAGCTTCTCACAGAGCCCGTTACCTTGCGGATGATACGCCGATGAGAACTTGTGCTTTATGCCAAGCAGCAAGCTAATCTGGTTGAATGTCTCATTTACAAAGTGAGGACCATTATCTGATCTCATGACTTAACACACCCCCCACCTTGGGAACACTTCTCTTACTTAAAATGTGGCCGCACAGGTAGATTCGGGGTGTGTACATGGACCTGCATTTATCCATCTAGTGAATGCACACACCACAACAATTAAGTATCTGTACCCGTTACATACGAATCATGTCGACGTAATCGATGTGCAAGTGCTGAAAAGGCCCATTTGGCCTGGGGATGACTCCTCTCACTACCTTTAATGTATGCCCATCTGTGAATTGTTTGCAGATTATACAGTTCACCATAAAAAATGCAATGTGCTTGGTTAAATTAGGTATGAACCAGTCTTCTGCGAGCGTTGCTGCAAGATTCTCTTTTGTCATATGTGCTGGGTAATGTAGCTGCTCCAGCACTACTTTTAACGGGGCTATAGGCATCACCGGTTTACCAGTGCTGTCTTGTCACCACAAACTGTCAGAGGGGTTTAAAGAACACCCTCGCCATTTCCAAAGATTCTTCTCTTCCTGTGGTGCCTCCCCTTGGAGTTCCATCAACTGTGTTTGCCCTAGATTGTTATAGTTTTCAGGTGCAGTTTGTGCAACCAACATTCTCTCATTGGCATGGGTGACTTCTGCTTCCATGATCGTCTCACTTTTGGATGCCATCCATTTGGCTTCTGTGTCTGCTGCCTGATTTCCGTGTGAGATAAAATCTGTCCCTTTTGTGTGGGTGGCGCATTTCATGACTGCTATGCCCTCTGGGAGCTGTAGTGCCTTGATCAGCCTGTCCAATAAGGCTGCGTGCTGCACTGGTGTGCCGTCTGCTCAGAGGTAGCCCCTCCTTTTCCAGCGTGCTAAACCTGCGGGCACTGTTGACGTCACATAGGCTGAGTCACTGTACACTGTTACTTCCTGGTCTGCGTGATTCTCAATGGCGAGTATCAACGCCAATAGTTCTGCAGCCTGTGCTGAATAGTGAGATGGTATTCGTGCACTAAGGAGTACTCGAAATTCTCCATTTGCGGTGTGTTTCATTACGGCGACACCTGTATATCTCTGCCCATCATTTTGATTGATTCTTGAAGAACCGTCAATAAAGACACTTTCTCCTTCTGCCAAAGCGTTTTCTTTCATTCTGGGGATCTCACCATAGAATTCTTCATAGTTTACAGTCATGGATCGGTTCTCCTTCAGTGACTGGCTCTGCTATAAACATAGCTGGGTTCACTATTTTACATCGGACTATTTTAATCGATGGATTCGATATGATCACTTCATAAGCAGAAGCTCTCTGAGATGTCAATGTACCCTTCGGTTTCTCTAGGATAGCAAATAGTGAGTGCTCGACGTACAATGTCATTGAGCATCCCATTACAATGGTTGCAAGCTTCTCTGTGGCGAATGCTGTGGCAGCTAAACTTTGCTCGCACGGGAAATGGCCTTTCATCACTGGGTCCAAATTCCCACAGTAATATGCCTGGGGCTTGTACCCCAATGTGGTTCTCTGTGTGAGCACTGCTGTCATAACGCTGCAATTCGTGTGTGAAAACAGGTAAAATTCCTCTGCATAATTGGGAATCCCTAAAACTGGTGCTGTGCAAATAGCTTTTTTAAGTTCAGCAAATCCTTCCCCCATGGTCTCAGACCATTCAGTCTTTTCTTTCGTCACTTGGCCCTTCTTTAGGGCCTGAAGTAAAGGCTTAGTGTATGAGCTATAGTCAAAGACCCATGCTCTAACATAGTTGCACAGGCCTAATAAGCTCTGCATCTGTTTTATTGTGTGTGCTTAGCCGTGTTCAGTATGACTTCAGCCCTTTCTGGGGTCATTTTTTTTCCCTCATGTGAGATCAACTGGCCTATGTACAGCACTTCTCGTTGACAATATTGTAGCTTTTCCTTGTCAACCTTATATCCTTTCTCAGCCAGTATAGTCAATAGCTGAACAGAATCTTGTCTGCATTGCTCCTCTGTCGTGCTGCAAATTAAGATGTCATCCACATATTGCAGGACAACGCTTTCTAATGCAATATTGCTGAGGTCAAAAATAGAAAGAGGCTCACACTACCCTTGGGGGTAGCCTCATGCTTTTCAGACGCATCTGTCTGATTGTGAATGATGCCAGATCCTGAGTCATGGTGCAATGGGATTGAGAAAAATGCATTTTTCAAGTCAATCACCATGAAATATTTTTCCTCAACAGGTATATTACATAGAATTGTAGCCGGGTTCGGGACTAGAGGGAACTCGGCCTCGACAATATCATTTTTTGGGCGTAAATCCTGAATTAGCCTCCAAGACCGTCCCTTTGGTTTTTTGATCGGATAAACCGCAGTATTGCATGATGACTCTGATGTCACTAAGATGCCTTGCTCCATCATAGCCGAAATTGTCTTAAAAATTCCTTCGTCTGCCTCTCTGGACATGGGATATTGTCGGGCTCTTGGTAGAATTGCTCCTGGTTTCAGTTTGATTTTCACTTCTCCAACCCCTTTCAATAGGCCTAAGTCATAGGGTCCTGTGGTCCACCATGAGACAGGCACCTGGGCCATGTCGTCATAAAAATATTCAGGATGGTTTCGTGCCAACATCATTCTCTGAGGCACTTCTCTTTTGATCATTCTCACCCAAAACGTGAGACTCACTTCCACCATTGTCTCTCCCCTATCTGCTTGCTCTTCAAACAGATCGTCATCAGTGACATCAGTTAATCGATATCCTTCTACGATGGCGATTACTGCGCACCATTGTCGGCCTTCGTCGTCATAACCATCTATCAAGACTATTCTTCCTCGTACTGCAGCTGTGTGTATCATCAAGGGAAATACTTGTCCCTTCTCCTTATGCATTGGTATTCTTGGTCTAAATAGAAACTCATCCAGGGTTCTCATGATTTTGTCTGCAAGACCTGGCAGTCCTGCCATTAGCACGCACATTCTGTATGTGAATATTTCTGGCTCTAATGGTATAGCCCTCATGGCTGTGTGTCCTGTGAATGGCCTAATCATTTCGCATACGTTTGAATAGTGCAATCCTGGAGTTGAATATACTATGCCCTCTTCCGTGAAAGAGATTGTCATGTTTAACTTTGTCATTAAATCTGGACCCAAAATGTTTACTGGGGTCTGTCGTGAATATAATAAAGGCACATTCATTTCACATTCTCCTATAGAGACTGGAAGTGCATTCGTGAAGGGAACACGACTCGTAGCTACTGTAAAAACTCTGAGTATTTATGGCCTTGCCGGACAAGGAAAACTTGCCTTCACGTATCCACAAGCGTGTTGCATCTGTGTCAACTAAGATGGAATATTCTTTATCCCCTATAAAGCCATCCACCCTAGGTTCCCAGTGAGGGTCTGGTGTCACTGATAGGACAGAACACATCAGGGTTCCCAGTGAGCTTTCCTAATCCATATATAGCTTGGGCCCACTGTGCTGATGGCTTTCCCCCCATTGGCAGAGTTATTTCCCATTCCAGGGTTCATGGTCTGCCCTGAGCTCATCGTTTGTGACAATTGCAGAGGTGACTGTAGGGACTGCCCTTGTGGAAAACTCACTGTATTCTGAGGTTGCAACCCGTGTTGCGCTCTTGGCGCTTGTTGCTGCACTGTGTGATTCTGTGCAACTCCCTGCTGTAAAGGTGCAGGTGGATTCACCATGCCTGCTCCTGTCCCTTGGTCGTTCTGCACCATGCCTTGGTTTCTGCATGTGCTCGCTAAATTCCCTGTCATTCCACACAACCAACATACTGGTGGTGGTCAGAGCATTTGCCCATTTGACATATCTTGATTACCATGTTGTATATTTTGAAAACCTCCTTGATTGTTTTGGAAACCTCCCTGATTGCTCTGCCATCCTCTTCCTCTAAATCCTCTTCCCCTGGGGTAAAACCCTGTATTGCCCTGATTATTCTGTTGTGGAGTATTGACCTGCTGCATGCTTGATTCAGCTGCGCTAGTTATCATGGCTCCCTCAAGAGTGTATTTTGACAATTTCTTCTGCACCAATTTCGCTTCCTCACCCTTTCGTATAGCTTCCTTTTTGCAATTCTTCTCTTGCAGTAGCCTGCAATAGTGTGCGATGGTCAGCTGTATTTCTGACCAAGGTTTAGCCTCCATTCCTATCAATTTCTTGAGTTGTTTCTGTACTGGCAGCCCTTGACACAATATATGGTAGAACACAGGTATAGATTTCCCCCAAGATTCATGAGTCTCGAGTACCCACGCGTCTTGAAAATTCTGTATGTAAATGAATGGATCCTCAGACTCCGTCATTTTACCTGTCATTATAGCTCCCATAACAAAAGTGTCTGGGTAAAGCACCCGTAACGCCTTCCATACTACGGCTCTGCAATTGTTAAATGGAGCTCCGTCATGCGTGGTATTGATTGTGGTTACTCTGGGTTAACCCGCTCGTGTCCACACATCGTCTGCTCTCTCACCAAGGATGGCGATTAGGAGACACTTGATATCCCCTATAGCTAACGTGTTTCCTCCTGTCATTTTTTCTAAATCAAGTATCCATTTTCCAGATCCCGATGTCAGCATTGGAAGCTTATTTTTCAGATTTTCTCGATCCATGTGTGGCCATGGAAAATATTGTGGTCTCACCCCCCCTTTCTCGAGTAACGGAAATTGGGATGAATAGCTCTCTCTCTCTTCTCTCATTGTTCTCCTATCTATTGCAGGGGTAATATTCCTGAATCGCCGCCTGCCTGGCAACGTCCTAAGCCTGCTCACATCGGGCTGTGGAGACACCCCCCTCTGACCGTGAGATACTCCTTCGTGTCGGTCTGACTGTGTGGCTGACTCCAATGCCCTCGGTGCGGACTCGCTAGTGTCTGACCATTGTATCCCTTTCTCCCTTGGGAGTCGTCTTTCGCTCCTCCTCCCTTCCTCCTTTTCCTCGTGCTCCTCTCTTTCTGAGTCAGACATTGTCTCTGCCCAACTCGTGCCACTTCTTGTGTCTTTTTTTATTCTTACTTATTTCTAGTCTATCCAGAGATAGTTCTTTATTCCCACTACTTTGGGAAACCTCCTCAGTGTCGCAAAGTTGAGTGCTCTCTAGGCGCTCGTCTTCCCCCTCTCCTTGGGGTATTTGTTCTAGCCCCATTTCATCATATATCCTATCGATCGTTTCTCTGATGCTTCTGGTGTCGAAGTCGTCTTCAATATTTGCCCTAGACGTGCTTGGTACTGAATCGTATTCAGGAAAGAATTCTTAGATGTCTGCCCCATCTACCACTGGATCAGGTTTTTTAACCTCTCTTCCCAGATATTCAGAATCGCATGCTCTCTGTCTTTGTTCTCGTTCTACATAATCGTCAAATTCTTTGTGCTTCCTCGCCTCTTCTCTGACCCTGTCTTCTTCCTTTTTCTTTTCATTTCTACATTCATCTGCCCTTTGGATTTCCTCATCCCTTCGTCTCTTTATTCTCTTCTCTCGTATTCTTTGCTCTTCTTCTGAACTTTGCTGCTGCTGTCTATCTTGATCATTGGCTGCTCTCTGTTTGCGATCGAGCTGTCTTTCTTGCTCTTCGCGATATAGCTGTTCTTGCCTTTGTCTGTCTTTCTTTCTTACTATTACTTCTTTCTCTTTCTCTTTTCTCTGTACATCATCTAGCCTCTCTCTTTGCTTTGTATCATCAATGCCTTTGCCATCAAATTTCAATAGAATTTGCCCTCCCATCCATTTGTTTTTTGCGAATGCTATCTCATCAGTTCTATCTTCATTTCCTTTCCATCTTTTGCGTTCTCTCTCCTTATCGAGAGATGCACTTGTCTGTGTCTGGTCCCTTCTTTCATCATCACGTCTCTCCCTGTCCCTTGGGACTGTGGAGGTGATATCCTTAAACTTTTCTTTTCTTTGATTTTCGTCACAACTTTGCGTAGGTGACTCCTATGCCGGGATGCTATACCCTGTAGCTGCTTTAAGTTCTCTCAGCGGATATAACCCCTCATCTTTATTTTCTTCAATCTTTGTTTCGGCTGGTGCGGGTGGCGCAGTAGGCGTCTCACCCCCCTATGAACATACTTTAAGTATCCACCTTTCCCTGTTCATACATTTTCCAAAGCTCTAGAACAGCTAGGCGTTTGTCTAACTTTTTGCCTGTGTATGTGGCATGTAAGTATGTCGTCATGTGTTGCAAAACAGCTTTAGATAAGGACCCACCCTGTGGCCATGGCATAAACATTTTGTGGGCTGTCCCCTTCACCCACTCTGTACTGTATTTTTTCAGTTTAGGTGCATGTTTCGGCAATTGTTTGCATAGGTGTGCCAATGGAGTTATGTCTTCCATGCTTAAATCTGTTCCCTTTTTTCTTATATAACACTTGTCAAAGCTTCACGTGACTTTAAACAATTCCCACAATATGAGCGAGCACCAATCACTGCAAGCTCCAATCCAGATATTCTTCCAAAATGTTATATCTTCTATTTTACTCAAAAAACATCAATTCGTATACTATAATATCTCAGTTATTCAATCGCATAAAATTTAAATCAGTTTTTCTCAAGAAAATGTTCAATTTATGACATCACAACAAACAACATGTAAGACAGATGTTTAACAGACTAGACGAACACCAGCTGGCCACATGTATCTCTGCCTCTAAATTTTACCCCGACATGGAGTTTAAACGTATCTCTTTTGCGGCGTCTTTAATCGCTGTGGTAGCCTATTCGGTCCCCTTTTATTTGGGACCCTAGATACACGTTTCTTCTAGCTGCTATATTAAAGCGTAGGACTAAGGCAAATCCTCTCTTTTCTCGGATGTCCTCCCCAGAATCCTCTCTTTTCTCTCAGGTGTCCTCCCTGGTATCCTTTCTAGTTATTTCTCAGTTACTCTTGAGTCATTATTCCCTTCCCCTTAGTTATATGCATTCTTTTCTTCTCTACTTCTAGCCAGGGGAGTTGCTAGGTCTGGAAAAGACCCGGGGCTACGCTGATGTCGGAACTGTTGGGACTGGGGGCTAGCTAATCTTTTGGCTGTAGCTCCTGAGATTCTATCCGGGGCTACAACCAAAAGATCAGGGGCTATAGCCCCCTTAGCCCCCCCTAGCAACGCCCCTGCTTCTAGCTATATTTTGTTTTTCTCCGCCTCCCTCCGTTACCTTTCCCCTTTACTTGTTCTAAAGCATGCACTTATGCTAAAACACTCAGTCTTTTTCAATCACTGTTCGCATGGTTCCTCTCTGGAACCTCAGGAACTCTGCCTTCGTTACTGCCTCCTTTGGCTTTTCTCCCGTTCAGCTGCCCGTAGGAATGGGAAGGGGCTACGTGGGGAAACACAGGTCCCATCAGACCTTGTCCTGCAGGTTTATTTCTTACACTACCACTGTCTACGGGGAGCTTCACGGTCTACTCAGCCGAATGGCAAAGGACTTGTGATATTGCCGAAGACCTAGAGTTACTTTATGTCGATGGTTAATAGGTGTCTTATTCTAATCGATAATCGATAACCATCAATCTCTGCTACCAAGTGTACTCCGAGACCCCCGGCCGGCCCATATCCCCAGAGGCTTGCTCAGAAGTACTTTAAGACGAGATAGCTGCACCCTTGAGATGGATGGGGGTGCAGATTCATTACTCCAACACCAATCAATAAGGACAACTCAATGGTTTGGCAAAGGGAGTCAGTTTAATGACAAGTACAGAAAACGGGGAGCCGTTTGGATATCAGCAGTGATGCGATCGTCCTTCTCGCTTCAACTGCAACGAACTTCATACAAGTTGTAACATTTATACTCAAAACTCGTCATAATTGACGTGTAACACTCAAAAGTTAACATGCAATTCTATTGGTTAGGAAAAGGTAACTTTACTATAGGTACTATATCTGTATATGGTAACGGAGTAAGGAGATTGGGTAAACTCTGTCAGGTGGACATCTAAGCCCTTCCTTCGAAAATTACTACTGTAGACATCAGTACGATGTCTCATTGGTTCTACTAACTATAGGACCCTAGATTATTTGGTCCACAGTGATTGCGTTGAAACCAACCCCAGGAATACTTTTCCACTTTGCTTAGCAGCAAACAGACTGGTCGGCCAGGTGCGGGGTGCCCCTTAGCTACCCGGCCTTCCTCCGATTAAGGTTACAATCAATCATCATTTTAGTGTCCATGTGTAAATTAGTTCACTGTGGTTGGCCTCGAGACTACATCTTCTTTCTGGAAAAGTTCTGATATCTCCTCCTGGTCTGGTGCCAAGCATAGTTGTGAACCCTCGCTTCTTCTTGCTCGGCTGCTCACGTGATTCCCACACCGTGAATTTGTCTCTTTTCTCTCAATTTGTGTATTTGATTCTTATTTAGCCCGCCACTTGCCTACGTCTTCTTATCTTGACCTTTCAGAGGCAGGATATTCTGTTCTCAGTTTCAATTAGATGTAGCTACTGTTCGCTTCTTTCATTCGTATGACATTGGCTTTCCTGGCACGAGTCGCCTCTGCCAAGTTTCGATTCAGCCATCTTTTCGCGTTTTGCTAAATATGAATCTGTTCTTGTTTGGCCTTTAGTAACCTGGGTTGATTCTGCTTCTTGTGCAAAGTAGAAATACACATATAATACTATGCTTTATTTTGAGGTAGATTATGTATAATGGCACTTGCCGCACTATTCTTCTAATAAGCATAGCAAGCCGCACTGTTTTCTTAGCTTTCTTGTGGTTCCAAGCATATTTACAGGTGTAAACTGGTCACTATCTTCATCTTGCTTACAGCTTAAACTTATTTTCATTTCGACATTGTCCTTTCACTTTAGGTTCACGATATCCTTTTTCATGGTGTTTCGTCTCTTTTGTGTCATTCTATGGTCGTCATTTCGTCTATCTGTGAGTCAGTCCGGGTTCTTGTGACGTCACCATTCGTTTTCCATTAAGACCTTTTTGGTTTCTTCCGGGACTGTACTTAGGCAATCTTCATTTTGTCTCATTTGTTGGTAGGGTTTCCTCAATGGATACCTTACTGTCCATGGTTTTCTTGGTATTGGTACTTCACTAGGTGCTGTTCTTCCGATAGGCATGGGGCAGAGCCAAACGGCGGCTCTCTGCTGGTTTATTTGCTCATCTTACGTCACATATCTCGGTGTGAGCGTTCCTGGTACTTCAGAATGGACGATTGGAGTGCAGGCTTTATTTGGGACCTCCTCTACACCCCGTTTTCCAATCGACAACTGGATTATGTAACAATAACCAAGGAAGACCCAAAATGATACGATACTGAGGGTCTGCGATTAGATCAAAGCATATAGTTTCCACATGGTCCTGCCCTATAGTCAGAATAAGAACCACTGTTCGTTCCGTGACTAACCCAGAACTAAGCGTAGTACCATCAACTGCGTTAACAGCTTCAGGATGTTCCTTGGATGTGATGGGTATACCGTTCTTCTTAGCGTATACTTCATCTATATAGTTTCCCGTAGATCCGGAGTCTAGTACCGCCTGAAATTCCCATGCTTGCCCCTCTGGGAGAGAAGCTTGAGCAAGAATCGTGAAAGGAACAGTACTGAGGGGTTCCAAAGGAAATGCGCTCAGTGGTTGAACCCCATCTACTGCTGAGCTCTGGCGTTTCCCGACTTCCTTGGTTTCTCAGTACAACTAAGCAAATGGTCAGCCGAGCCACAATAGAAGCAGAGATTATTCTTCCATTGTGATTCCCTTTCTTGACTAGTTAAGGGACCTCTAATAGCACCTATCTGCATAGGTTCTGGACTGGTAGAGGCTGGGCTAGGAGGAATAAGTGTAAGAGGTACCTGAGGGCAGAATGCTCCCTTTCGTTCTGCCTTTCTGGCATCTTTCTGGAGTACCATATCCAATCATTCTGGAAAAGTAGTGGGTACTATGGGGACTGTAGCCAAGACATCCTTCAAGGAATTGGATAAACCCTTGTAAAATAAAGAGGCTTTCTTATCTTCCGGCCAACCTGTTTCGGCGACCAACTGGTTAAACTTGGCAACATACGCGAGAAGAGTGGAATCCCCCTGTTTTAGGGCTAATAATTCCAAATCAGTAGCTTGCGTCTTATATCTGGTATCAAATACCCTTCCCATTGCTTCAATCAGGGCATCACAATCAAACAACAAATCACTGCCGGATTCCAATAACGGATTAGCCCAAGCGGCTGTGGTACCGCCCATGTGAGATAATACAAAGACGGCCTTGGTAGCAAAATAGTATTATTTTCTTGTTGAGGCAATTGTAGGCCAGAACTAGATGCCTCCACCTGAGGCATCACTTGGGGTGTCGGAGGTTGCAAACCAGCTCGAATCTCATGGATTTGCTGTTGCGTGGTTGCATGAGCCGTGACCATGTCATTGTGTAGTTCCGTGACCATCTGCAGAAGTTGGGCCATAGTGTCACTGCCTTCCATTCTGCTATATACTGCTTCTGATTATGTCAGAATCTGTTGTATTGTTGACCCCGTAGTGTAGCCGATGGATTTTTTTTAGCAATAGAACTCCTGTCTGGACTTTCAAAGACTCGGAGGATGTATTCCTCAAAAGAATGGACGCAGCAGACACCGTCCACCTAAGAATACAAAAGAACACCATTAAATGTCTTTGAAAAACTGAACAAGAAAATCTCCACTTCCTAAGGGAGTTAACCAACCTTCTAATTTAAAGATCACTCCAAAAAATAATCCTAGGAACCCAATAATCAGCACATTCTCAGACCTATGGAACAAACAATGGAATTCTAATTAATGTGCTGAAAGGATGGATGAATACTGGTATATGTGGGGATATGTGTAAGCACTCACCAATGGAGGTAATAGTTGAAAGCCAAATTCTGAAATCCACAGGAAAATTTCAGCAGATGGAGTAACCCAGGGACCCAACCCGACGAAATGAGGACGCCTAATGCGAGAAGACAGTCTCAAGTCCCAGCGACTGACACCGACGGCACAAGGACACCTAGAAAGATACCAAGCACACACGTGGGAATCCAGTCTGTGTGCCGAGGTAAGCCAATTGGGTAACTCCACTTAGCTGATTACTGTTTCAGTGATGTAGCTCGAAGAAAAGACCAACTCCTGTAGTTAGTACTGCGGCTGGGTTCCTTTGCAGCAAAGAATGCCTGGATGGCAGAAGGTTTCCTAGGTGATACGATGAGCTGTTAGAAGTCTTCTATAAACCTTGCAAGTTCCAAAACATGGTACAGCAGGAGCAAGATTAGCAATTCCGTATGACAGACTGGGAGTCAGAGAATACTGGTGATATCCAAGACATAGTACATGAGGAGGAGGCAAGGCAAGTACAAGGGACAGACCGGGGTAAGGAAGGACGCAATCCATCAGGAAAATAAACAAAAGTCTTTACCGAGGCAACACGACCAGAGGGGCAGAGACAAATCGATCCGTAGAAACGCAAGCCAGAATATCCGTAACCAGAGCAACAAGGTAGCAGGCAAAACTTTAAATGACTTCAGCAATCAGAAGCGCCGAATCATTGTGGTTACAATGTTTAAATGAGTTAATCCAAACCACGTGATGCATGCGTATGTCGCAAGCTTCTGGCTTCCGTACGCGACCATAGTTGCCATAGCAGCCTCCAATCCTGGCCATAGCGACCCTGGTAGCAGAATAGCTGGGGTTTATGGGTCCTGTAGTATGGATTGAAGATCTTATTAGTGCGCTTTACAAGAGGAACTGAAGCGTCATGTGTGGTAATGTGCCTGCGTTTAGCTGTGAACTGTGTGCAATGTTTGCCAGATCGTGCAGTGGGGCGTGCTTGAAACCTGGATAATGCCATAGGCAAGACAGAGTTTGAGGGGTTTGGGTGGAGGTTGGGAATTTAAGGGACATGAGGATGTATGGGAGGTGATTATGGGTTTGGAATACTGCATTCTCCCGAAATGTTCTCCCTGATCCCATCTCTCCCCGTGAGAACCTCCCGGTCAATACCACCCCCTGGGGGACGATGGGGTAGTGCCCTCACCTCCCTGGCCTCATGGGAAGGCACTCCCCCCATCGGAAGAAGTGACAACATCTCAAGATTTGTCACAACACCAACACACCTACACATATGGAGGTATCTGCCTGGCTGCCCTGCCCTTGGCTGACTGCAACAGCGGTGCTGGCCAGAGCTCTGACAGAGGCTGTATCGGACTGTACTAACTGACCACTGCCACAGCGGTTGCCTTTGTTTATCCTGTACAGCCTATGACAGCTCAGGTAAGCCATAACATGGCTTTTCTCCAGTATGGAGCTACATAGGGAGACACCCTGCACCATGGTAAGCTGTAGAAGAGAACCCCACACTGGCCCAGAGTCAAGTGGCAGGTGCTACGCTTGCACTGCCAGGGCCCACACCCACTACTCTGAGCATTTATGTCAGTTCGGCTCACAGGTCTCACTGGCTTTTGCCCATCACTGCTATCGGACCAAAGCGCCCACTAACATCGCCGGAGGTGTCACACTGCCTAATTAGTCTGTGTGGGCGCCAACTGAGAGAAGACACTGGTTGTTCAAGGGTTACACCATCACCAACCACGGGTAATAAGAGACATTGTCAAGGACCGGACAAAGACTTAGCTGCTAAAGCGAGTCAGGGGCATTACACGCCCAACAGGCCACCATGTCCATGGCCGTTTATTCCGTGGGAGTAGTGGATGAAGCATACCAGTGGGAGCCCAGATCACTCCGGTCACTCTGCAGCAACAGAGAGCATCCTTCCTATGAAAGGCCCAAGTGCTTCAGTTATCGTTGTCACAGAACCGGGGCATTTGCTGGGCCGAATAGGTCAATGAATTTGAGGACTTCACCAAAGATGGACATCATCAACCTGTTAGGGCATTGCCTGATGGAGCGAGCCAGTCCTACAGAACACTGCTAGCCACTCTCAACAAAAAGTTCATTGCACAGAAGAATGTCGATTTTTTATTTTTTTAACTTTAATTTTATTAGGCATTTGTCATTGAACAGTACTTTGTAATGCAACATAAAGCCATCAACAATGTCAACGGATTTACCCCTCTCTCTCCTCCTTCCCCTTCCCCCGCACTATAACTACCAGGCCCGGCCATCCGGCAGGGGCTAACGCAAAGGCAGCATCAAGACCCCACTTTCGTGGGATGACTGGCAAAATGTGATCAACGTACTTAATTAACACATTTATTCGGGGAGCCTAAGACTTCTTAAGGTTCCTTCAGGGTTGTGAGCGATGTCAGATCAGTTATGAGATCAGGTCACGGGTCAAAAGCATAGTTGAAAGATTGGAGAATCGGGTCCTCATTCCGAGTACGGTGGTAGCCATGGAGCAATTAGCTCCATGGCTACCTCCCATACCGGTACCGCCTCTAGGCTTGGTGCAATGGGGACTTACCAGTCCATTCCGAGCTTGGAGGGACCGGTAAGTCCCCATTGACATAACCATTCCCCATTCCCATTTGAGCCCCCATAGGGCTCAATGGGAATGGGGAAGGTGCTAACAATGGTACTGCAAATTGCAGTACCGTTATTAGCTCCAAAGTCCCTTAACGGGTCCCGTCCACAACACCTGGTCAGACCAGGCGTTAAAGGAGGGACCCGCTAAGGGACCTTGGAATAGGGCACAAAGGGATTACCGGCACCGGTGTCCTTACCGGTGCCGGTAATCCCTTTGCGCCCAACTCGGAATGAGGCCCTCAGAGTTTGAGGGAGTCACAATCTTCCCTTAGCAACAGAGTACCCCAATCCAACAAGAATGTATCCATCCTATCAGAGACTATTACTGAGATCTTTTTATACGTGAAGATACCCCACAATTTTGTAAGCCACTCGTTCTTAGACAGGGTGGCTTTAATTTTCCACTTTTGAGCCAGGGCTACCCTCCCAGCCCGTAGCATGGCTTTAACTACTCTGGGAAAGGAGTATGTTTCATCGCCAGGAGAGGGGACACCAAGCAAGAGTTCAATGGGATGCATTTTCAGGCAGAGGCCAACCATGTCTCCAATCCAACTCAACACTTCAGCCCAGTAAACTTGTACAGATGGACAGGACCACCACATATGGTACCATGTTCCCTGTTGGCCAAAGTCCCTAGCGTGTGAGATTTTGAAATTGTGTTCCATCGCCGACGTGTAGAGGGACCCAACCAACATCAGTTTACATATTGTACCCCTAGTTAACTCTTCAATCTCCTCACCCACCCTTTCGACCCATTAGCACTTAAAATGTTGCCTTCCATCAAGGTCTGCCGTAATCAGGGATCTATAGATCCTGGAGAGTGCTCCCCTCCTATTGACGGATTCTGCAATAGTCCCCTCAAGGGGGGTAAGGTGACAGGAGAGCTTACTACACCACTTAGGGTCAGTCATGATACCCTTGACATGCAGGTATTCAAATATTGAGAGCGGGGTCGGGTGCATGGTTTCTACTAGTGTCTCGTAGTCAATGAAGCTATTGTTTCTGATGAGCTGCGCCGCTCTCTCAAGGCCCATATCCAACCATTGCTGTGTGTTGCAGAGTCCTGCCTTACCCAAGTCCAGTGGGGGGCCCCATAGGGAGCTCAGGCGGGAGGTCCAGCTAGAGAGGAGTAAGTTAGCCCTGTTATGTTTCCAAAGTACCCATAGGACTGCTAACATGGGATGAGATCTGAGATGGGAGGGGATGTCCTGTGTTGGGGACCACAGGAGGTCTCTCACTTTCCTGGGGTGTGTGGCCCCTTATCGTGGCCTTGAAGGCTTCCCATACCCCCATCAAGCTTACTCCCCGTTGTCATTGAGTTCGAAGTATTCCTTTATCGCAGCGAATAGGTCTTGGGACAGCACTTTATCACGCAGGAGGAGGTTGTTGCATGACCAACTCAATTTGCCAATGAGAGCTGTGGGACCCCTAACCTTACTCTCACCAGGTCGTGGTCTGACCATGAGATCGACTCAACCGAGAACTCAGCTACTCTCACTTGCAATGAGGAATCCACTAGGATGTGGTCTATTCTAGAAAATGAAGCATGCACTTTAGAGAAATATGTAAATAGTGGTACGTGTCCCTGGATCTTTCTGTGTGTCTCTGCAAGCCCCAGATCGCTGTTGACCTTCTGTAAATGGGTGGCTAACCGTTGTTGCTGAGGGGTGTCCGAGTGGGGCCCTCCACTTTGTCTTCCTCTGGATGCAGGACCATATTGAAGTCTCCCCCTACGATCAGGGCCCCCTCGGCAAATGACATTAGCCTGGGTACAACTCCTTCCCACTAATGATCATGGGCTTCGTTGGGACAGTAAATAGAGATTATCATGACTTTGGCACCCTGATTTCTCCTTTGACCATCAAATAATGGCCTTCTGGGTCCTTACGAGTCGCTTGGTGTTTAAAGTATGCCTCTCTGAATGGCGACACCCTTTTTTTTACAGCCTGAGGCATGGAATACCTCCTGTATTGATCTTGCCCTAAGGGATGGTTCCCTCCTCTAACCCAGTGGGTTTCCTGTAGGAACATAACATGCACCTTTAAGCGATTGAATTCCCTTATCACTAGGGAGCGCTTGTGGGGAGAGTTTAGTCCCCGTACGTTCAGAGAGCCGAGTGCCAGTGTTTGCTGTGGGCCAGCAATGCAACATAGTGTGAGTCTTCCCCCACCAAGGGTTAGGACAGACAGGCATATCACACCCCTGTCCGGCTCACCTTGGGTCAGTGTTGAGCCTGGTAGCTTGTCAAGAATTAACAACAATGGAAGTAAAAACAAACCCCAAACAATATTCCCCCGTCCACCCGAGCGTCTGGTTTACCCGCGACCTAGGAATAGTCGCTGGGCCAGGCCACCAGTCTCTACCCCACCAGGATTCCAAGTATGGTCACACAAGTCGTCCGAGCCCACCCCTATATTGATTTAACAAGAAAAACATGAACTCAGTAATCCCCCCCACTGCACCCAGCAAAGCGCCAATGTGGCATCTCTGTCAGTGAGCTTGACCCGATCCATAGCCGTGGACCTCGTTTAGTTTATAGACAGCTCTTGCAGCCAGGAGAACACGCCTCTAAGAATGGCCACAAAGCAATGTTCCTTCGGGCCATTCTGTGGCCTCCGGGCCAGTCCGGGATCCAAGTCAAGCCATGTTGTCTGTCAGCTCGCAGATGATTTGCAGTGGCCTACGAGATTGAACGCAACAGCGGTAAAAGATCTATCCATTGAGGCCAGGGTCACTCTTCTGAATTTTCTGTTGCCTCTGACCCGTCGCCTCACAGTTAGGACCTCAGCCTTTTGAGATTCGTTCAACTCTGTGTCATGCCTTTCTAGACCGTTGGATCCTCGGGTGGGATCTCCCAGAAGCTCCTGTGGGACACAGTGGATGTCATCTTCTGTGACTAAGGAGTATTTGTATCCCTCATATTTGAAAAAGAGTGAGAATGGGAAGAGCCACCTGTAGCAGGCTCCTTTGGATTGCAGCCATTTTGTATGGGGAGCACACAGTCGTCTTCTGGCTAAGGTGAAAGCTGAGAGATCCTGGTAGATGGTAATATGGGCGTCACCCCACTCAATCAGGACCTTCCTTCTTGCAAGTTCTATGATCTTTGACTTCTCTGCAAAGTAGTGGAATCGTGAAAGGTCTGATCTTGGCCCTCTGGAGCTTGCACCCGCTCTGTGTGCTCTGTCAATCGTGGGTTCGCTTGTATTTCCATTATCGAATAATTTGCTGACCACTGCGTTGATGGATTTCAGAAAGTGAGCTTGGGTTTCACTGTCGGGTTCCGGGAAGCCAAGGAATCTCAAGTTATTGCGCCTTTCTTGGTTTTCCAAGTCATCGATCTTGAGGGTGCACTTTTCTTCTCGCCTTTCTACCTCAGAGAGCCTCATGTCGAATTGGGTCACTAGAATGTCCACAGATGATTGGTTAGCTTCCAGACCTTGGATGCATTTGTCCATGCTATCAACTTTCTTGTCCAGACCATCCAGTCTTTCACCAATGCCTGCCCTGAAACCCCTGATTTCCTCCAGTAGGGCTGCCATACCCCGACTCACTGACTGTGGTTCATCCGGTTCTGGAGTTGACAATGTTGTCGTTGTTGCTTCCGGTGCTGGGGGGGAGGAGGTTGGTCACGCCGAAATTGCTGTAGCGCGTCAGCCCAACTCATGGGTGAATGCCGCTCGGGGTTCCCACGTCTCGATGTAGAGTTTGAACGTGTGATCAGGGGGGACCTCTTGACTCTCTCGGGGGGCGGCCTGTAGGTTTACTCACAGGGAGGGGCAGAGGGGTCAGTGGGAGAGTCCGCCGTCGATTTGGCGGTGTTAGACAGCCAAAAGTCTGGGGTAGCTCCTGGGGTGGGGGGAGGAGGAAAGCTCTTGGTGATCAGGAAGCATCAGGATGGCCTGGGTATTACTGGGGTGATCCGTGGCCTGGTATTTGTGGGGAGCTGTGAGTGTGACCATTCACCTTGGCCTGGGTCTTGCTTTTGGAGCGTGGTCTCCTAGCAGTTTTACCAACCGTGGTGTAGAGAGAAGCAGAGAAGGGACCAGAGGGCCCGATGAAGATAGGAAGCAAGGGGCCTGGGATGCCTCTTAGAGTTCCAAGCAGGGGCAAAAACACAGACAGTCAGAGGCGTCAGGCGGCCCTCTATCCTGTGCCTGGCGAGGCCCCCTGTCACCAGCCGCGGGGTATCAAACTCTCATATTTCAGGTGGGGTGCCTCCCCTAGCTGCCGGGTTGTGCCAGTTCTGGAGAATAGGAGGGGGTAAGGTCTGACGGCGTGGCTTGTCTTGGGGGTGGCTCTGCCCCGACGAGAGTGGACGGTTTTTGTTCTTTAGGGTGGAACTGTGAGTTTATACTCCCCTCTCCTGAGGCTGGTATCGCTGGCGATTGCCCTCCTAGGCCTGCGTGGGCTCTCTGAGTGTCTGTGGGGTTGCCATGGAGGTGGGGGGGCCCGAGCGGGGCAATGCAGGCCGGGGCCTTCAGCGGTCGCACCCTGGGAGATGTAAGTCTTGTTGCTGTTTAGAGGGTGAGGTGGGCCCGAGGGTGGGAAGAGCAGACAGAGCAGGGTGTGGGCGAGGGAGGAACCCCTAAGGGGAGGTCTGCAGGGGGGGGTCCCTCGTTCCACTCCCCCCATCTCACCTCATGGGTCCCTTGCGAGTGATCGTTGGGTCTCTCCTCTTCTGGGGATCTGCTTGGCTACCAACATGAGTTGGGGCGGGCCCAGCGTGGCATCACCAGATCTGGTGTGGCCCTGAGTGGGCCGGGAAGATCAAAGCACTGTTGATTGAGAGACCGGGGGGGGCTTGGTGGTCCGCTCTTCACCCCCAGGGCTCCTGCGCCAAGGGTGTACACTTCTCTCGCTGTTCAAGAGTGGCGGGTTGCTGGGTGCTTGGTTCCCTTCCCGTGATGAGGTGCCGTCTCAGCGGGGTGGCGTGGCCCCTTCCCGGGGGGATCAGTAGCTGGAGGGGGCAGGTGAAAGCCCCTAGTTGGTCTGGAGTGCGGGGGGGCAGCCTCTCCGCCAGCCGCACCCCCAAGGTGGGTGCTCAGCTCGGCTGCGGCCATGCAGTGTCCACTTCCTGGCTTCTCCTTGGCCCACGTATTACAATCTCGCCACAAACCTTGGGTTGCTGAGGGCCTCAGCTCTCCAAATTACTGCTGCGGATGCAGTGGGGGCTCCCCTAGCAGGATCTGCTATGTTCTCGTGGGGGGGCAATAAAGAGGGGCTCAGGTCCCCTAAAGCTCTGGTGAGCGCGAGGGCCCTTTCGATCAGGCTGCCATTGCCTGTGCGCCCCCTGGTGGCTCCTCAAGAATTCAGATTTTGAAAGATACTCTTGAACAAGTTAGTCACGTGCCTTCAAGGGATGGTACAGTATTGCAACTTCCACCTTCCACTGATTCTCCAATGAGGAGGCTATCTGACTCCCGGGTCATAGAGGGGTATTTGTTCTCAAAGGGAGGAAAGGTAAGGAGGAACAAGATCATGATAGGATTTGAAGACAACGCAAAGACAGTGGAAATGAAGGCAAGAGTCAAAGGGAAGAAGGAAGAGTGAGAGAAGAGAGTGCTTAAGAGAGGAGCAAGGAGACAATAGAAAGAGAAGACGAATAGCGGAATTGAAGATGGAACAAAGGGGTTGCGAGATGTGTGGAAGGTGGGTTTACTAACAGGGCTGAGCACTAGTCTAGATGTTACAAGATGGAAGAGAACATAATGAGCTTAGTAGCGTGAAAGGAGAGAAATGATGGACCTTACGTTAGTTTAAGAGGTGGAAACGACAGATACGAGCAGTAAAGGAAATGTGATGAGAGAAGGTGAGTGCAGAAACGAAGATGACATTGAATCTTTGAGCAGTAGGGGACAGTGGGATAGAAGAGGGAGGAATTTGAAGAGAGGGAGACATTGGGGGGAAATAGAAGACTTCCGCTTTATAAGGCAGGAAGATATCCAGGATTGAATTACCTGGATTCAAGAAGCCAGGCCTTTGAGTGGGCTGGGGCTAGCCAGGGATGAGCCCTGTTGCCCGAAACTTTGATTGAGCTGGGGCTTTCTTGGCTCCCACCACCCCACCAGTGAGGAAAGACCCTATTTTTTTGGTCCGATACTGGGGATTTGAACCCCATCCCTGCAGTGACAGGCCAGTGTCACATCACATTGTGCTATTGAGAAGATGCTGGATTTATTTTGTTTCATTCAATAGGCTCCTTGACACATAAAGCCGGTTATGGCTTCATGTGTCAAGCAGTCTGTTGAATGAAACAAAAGCAATTGAGTACCTGTGAAATAGCACAGTGCAAGCCTGAATCCCCAGCAGAGGACAATTTTAAAAAAAGCATCCCGACAGCGAGGAAAGACACTTTTTTCAATTGTCCCATGCTGGGGACACTTCAGGCCACGCCCATCATTTAGACCAGACCCCTATGTTTCAGCCCCCCTTGATTTCCCGTCCCTACTTAAAGCACTGCAAGAAGCAATATGATAGTGGCGGAGTCAGAGAAAGAAGAGAATGAACCTTGAAGGACACCATAAAGTAAAGGGTGAGGGGAAGAAGTCATACCTGACTAGGAGACGGAATTGGTCCGACCGGAAAGAGTTGAATCAATGAAGTACTGAACAAGCAAAGACAAGGGAGGAAAGGAAAGAGAGAAGAGGAGGGTGATCAACAGTGTTGAAATCCACAAAGAGATCTAGAAGAACAAAAATAGAAGAAAGTGTATTATGTCAGGCAGAAAGAAGAAAGTTGGACACATGAAAAAGAGCAGTCTCAGTAGAATGTGCAGATCGAAAGCCAGATTGAGTAGAGGGTAGAAGAGCTATTGCTTAAGATATGAAGAGATTTGGGAATAAATGATTCTTTCCACGAGTTTAGAGAGGAAACAAATAGAGCTGGGGTGAAATTTAGAAGGGGTGGAGGAGTCCAAGGAAGGTTTCTTAAGTATGGGAATGATAGTAGCATGTTCAAATAGCATGGGAAAGGTCGAGGTACAGAAGGAAGTGTTGATAATCGCAGTTGTTATGAACCACTCACAACGGTGGTCTTTTCTGCGCCGGTGGCGCTTTATGCCGTCTGTTCACGCCGTTTCTCCCAAGATGGCATCGCGGGATTGAATGGAAGTCTAGATCCCTTTCCATCCATTGAGGAAACTCCGCCCGGTGCTTTGATCACGTTACTTAAACCGCCGGAAGGGAAGACTCAGCGATTTGCTACTGTTGTCGGTGGTCACGCTCCGTAAGTCTTCGCTTAGGGGAATTTCTGGTATTCGTATCCGAATTGGTTCTAAGCTTCCACCTCCTTACCTTATTGAAAACTGTCTATCTATCCTCCTCTTCCTCTCATAGACTGGCCGCTGCCCATCACCGTCACTCCATTAGGTTCAAGAGCTCGTTACCGTGGAAGTCGCCTTCAGACCTGCTTACAGTTCGTAGGTTACATCGCCTTTCCATTAAATTCGCATTTCTATACACAGGAATCCCCACGCTACACTTACCACTTATTGTTTCTCTCTCGTGCTTATTCATTAGGAATTCCCGAACTACATCTCCCATCACTCATCAAGGGAAAACATCTTTAACATCCATTTTCGTAGACTGGGTAGGTGGAATCAACCCCCCTTACATTTTTCCTACAACCTGTCCTCTCTTTGTACATCACTGACCCTGTTTTTCTTCCTCTGCCAAAGTCACCTCCAGTCCCGAACCTTTCAAAAATCCCACTTCCGAGAAACGTCATCGCCATTGGCGAACTGCAGGATAGCTTCTTGGAGAGACCCGCTTGCTGATTTGTTTCCACATTGAGGCTGCGGCAGAAGTCTTGTCAATCTTCATTTAATTCAGCGCTCTCAAGCCACCCAGGGTTTTTTCCCCTTAACAAAGGGTTTCCCTGAAGCATCCTCCATTTGCCGAGTCGGAGGCAACTGGAGGGTGTAACAGGTGAATTCTTGCTAGCCACATCTCTCTTCTGAAGACAAGGTAGGAAATCTCCAGTTGTCATGTTGTGGTGAAGAGAGCCATTGAGTTACTACAGTTACAATTAGCACGAAAGTTAACAGTTAGCAACGCCTGTGGACAGTAACTGAGCAGCATTTTGGCTCTCTCGGTGCTCCCTCCATCACCACATTGCAAATCATTATGGAACTGCAGGTCCAACAGTTGATGGCGGCTGTACAAGCCCTCTCAGGAGAGGTTCAACAACTTAAACAAGAAAACCAATTATTGCGGCAACAGGTGGGTCGCTCAGCTCATAGCTCTGAAGTTCCCCCGGGTCCACTCCCTTTCGGAAAATTCGATGGAAACCCACATGCTGTCAAGGAATACCTAGAAGCATGCACGGTTCAGTTCGCCTTTAAGGCAGCCTTTTTTCACACGGATCGTGACAAAGTAGGTCATATAATCGCCCAAATGACAGGCGCAGCATTAGCATGGGCTACCCCCCTTGTAACCAGTAATAACCCGATTCTGGACTCCTACCCCGCATTCTGCAACAGTGTCAAAAGCATGTTTGGCAGGCAAGAAATCACAATAGCCTCACAAGAGAGGTTGTTGGACCTTAAACAGGTAAATCAGGACCTTCTGACATACATTACCAGATTTAAACAAATGTCGGCAGATACCTCCTGGGCGGATGACGCTCTCGTTACCATATTTAGGCGAGGGCTTTCAGAAGACTTAAAGGACGAGGTCTCACGAGTTCCCCGTCCTCACAATTTGACGGAATTCATTGCATTAACAATGCGACTAGACTACCGCCTCCAGGAGAGACAGCGTGAACCGCGTAAGAGCCGTTCGCAAAAATCCTTTTCTGAAGGAACAGTCCCTCAACCCAAAACTTCATCGACCGAAGAACCAATGCAATTAGGTTCCACTAGAGGTCCTCTTTCACCAGAAGAAAGGTCCAGACGTAAGGCATTAAGCTTGTGCATGTATTGTGGGGCTAGTACACATACGGTAAAGGAGTGTCCCCTTACTACCAAAATGAAATCGGGAAACGCCAGCGCCCAGCCGTGAAGGGAACAACGGTCCAGGGCTCTTTGACAGTTACCGGTTCTCTATTCGCAACACACTCTGATCCTGACCCCATCCCAGAAAGCGCCATGATTGTACTAGAGGTTACCCTTACCTGGAACAACATCCAGCTCCAAAGAGTGCCTGCTCTCATAGATAGTGGAGCTGCAGGGAATTTTATTGACGATACCTGGGCTGCACAACATGGCATCCCGAGAAGAGCAAAACCCATAGCAATTCCAGTTGAAAGCGTGGATGGCAGCCCCTTAATCTCAGGACCCATTACCAATCATACTTGCCCCTTAAATTTGAGCATTTCTAATCACCAGGAGCCGCTGGTATTGGACATTATCAAAACAGCCCATTACCCGGTAATCTTAGGATTACCTTGGTTGAGGAAACACAACCCTTATATAAATTGGGCCGCGGGCACTTTATTCCTGGCCTCGGAACACTGTGTTCAACAATGCCTAGGATCAAACAACCCGTCCCTAAAGCAATCCATAACTAGCCAGGGGGTCCACCAGGTGACGGTTCTTCCCCCTCTCTACCAACAATACCATGCGCTATTGAATTTATCTCTGACAGTCCTCTCCCTTTCGGGAGAATGTATATACTATCAGCCAAGGAAAAGGAAGTACTGAAGAATTACTTGCACACACATTTACAGAATGGGTTGATTACCGAATCCAATTCTCCGGCAGCAGCTTCCTTGTTTTTCATCCCGAAAAAAGACTCTTCCGAACTTCGCCATGTATTGATTACCGAGGGTTGAACAAAATGACCGTCCCAGACAGGTACCTTATGCCCTTAATACCTGACATTTTAGAGGCGGTCAGAGGTGCACAGATATACACCAAACTCGATCTCAGGGGAGCCTACCACTTGATCCGCATAAGATCCGGGGATGAGTGGAAAACAGCTTTCCGCACCCCTTTTGGTCATTACCAGTACCAAGTCATGCCCTTTGGTCTTACCAACGCTCCCGCAGTGTTCCAAAGGTTCATGGACCACTTATTTGTGGACATTTTGCTACATTATGTCATCATCTATCTGGACGATATCTTGGTCTTTTCTCCCAATGAAACTACACACGTTCAACATGTCAAAAATGTCCTTTCCTGTCTGCAAGACAACCATCTGTTTTGTAAAATAGAAAAGTGCGAATTTCATCAACTTCTGTCACTTACTTGGGGTATGTCCTTTCACCGCAAGGAATTTCTATGGACCCGACAAAGATCTCAGTCATTAGTGACTTGCCATCCCCCAAGTCCATCAAAGACATACAAAGGTTTTTGGGGTTCGCCAACTTTTATAGGCGGTTCATTCCACATTTCTCATCTCTTTCCCAACCACTTACACATTTGCTCAAAAAAGGGGTCCCATTTGTTTGGACCACCGAAACCCAGACCTCCTTTAATGCTTTGAAATCCGTATTCCTTTGAGCACCCATTTTGGCTGTTCCAGACCAAAATCGACCATTTATTGTGGAATCGGATGCTTCCCATTCTGCACTCAGAGCGGTCCTATTACAGCTGGATGCACAGAATATGGAAAGACCAGTAGCATATTTGTCAAAAACCCTAACACAGGCTGAGCTCAACTACACAGTCCTGGAGAAGGAGCTCCTTGCTATAAAAAGAGCTTTTGAGGAGTGGCGACATCTGCTTTTGGGGGCTCAACACCCCATAGAAGTGAGGACAGATCACCAAAACCTACAAACCCTTCAGTATGCACAGACATGCAATAGTCGCCAAGCTCGATGGGCACATTTTTTTTCACCGTTCCGAATTACTTTTACCTTCATTCCAGGTAGAGTGAATCTGAAGGCCGATGCTCTGTCTCGACAGGACGGCAAGGACCGTAAGAGATTTAAACTGGAACCTTTGTTCCCCACAGCTAAGTTTGTTCCAGTCATTCATCATTTTCTACAGAAGATACGAATGCATACTCAGAAGACGTTGACTACCAATCCAGACATCACAACTCAGCAAGAGTTAACGGTTAACAACGGGCTCCTTTTTAAAGGAGATAGGTTATTCATCCCTAATGAATCCCTTCAACTGGAAGTACTGCGACTGTGCCATGATTCACGAATTGCTGGGCATAGAGGAATCTCCAATACCGTAGAGCTGATCCTCAGACATTTTTGGTGGGCCACGGTGAAGGAGGATGTACGGGAATACATAGCTTCCTGTACGGTTTGTCTACAGACTAAAACTCTGCGCAGACCACCGGTGGGGAAACCAGTACAAATGCCATTACGCAATAGACCCTGGCAAATTATATCCACTGACTTTATTGTGGACCTTCCCTCCTCGGACCATTGCTCCACCATTATGGTCACGGTGGATTCGCTAACCAAAATGGCACATTTCATCCCCCTTCCAGCAGTACCTAATGCAGTATGCATGGCCCAAGTCTTTTTAGATCGTATCTTCTCTTTACATGGTCTCCCAAACACGATTATTTCTGATCGTTGTCCACAATTCACCTCCCGGTTCTGGAAACATTTGTGTAACACTTTAGGAATCTCACATGCTCTGAGTTCGGGCTTCCACCCTCAATCTAACGGACAAACGGAAAGCCTGAATCAGACGCTAGAAGGATACCTCTGATGTTATATCTCTGCGGCGCAAGACAATTGGAAATACTTACTACCTCTTGCAGAATTCGCGTATAATAATGCTGTGCATTCTGCCACAAAAGTCAGCCCTTTCTACTGTACTTATGGTTTTCATCCTTCCGTATTTTCTTCAGCCCTCCCCTCTTCCTCAGTCTTCCCTAGCTTGGAGAAGCTTTCGGACTCCATTCAACAGGGACACCAAAAGGCATTGGAAGCCTTAAAAATGGCACAGGATAGAAGCAAGGCGCAAGTGGACAAACACAGATCGGCAGATTCTCCTCTTACCGTAGGGGATCGAGTATGGTTGGCCAGTAAGTTTCTACCCAGGAGACTTATCCCTTCTAAGTTGTCCCCTAAGTACTATGGACCTTTTAAGGTGCTTGAACGGAAGGGGATAGCGGCCTTCAAGTTGGAATTACCTAGATCATGGAACAGGATCCATCCTACTTTCCATATCTCTCAGCTAAAACCAGATGTTCGGAGCCGTTTTCATCGTGTTCCTACAGGTACACCCCCTCCGATACTTCGAAGTTCTGGCCCCGAATACGAAGTGGCGGATATTTGTGATGTATGTTTTCACAGGGGAACTCTGCAGTTCTTGATTGATTGGAAAGGCTATTCACCTTCTGAGAGGTCCTGAGAGCCCGCCTCTGCGGTACATGCTCCGCACTTGATTCGCACCTTCTACCACCGGCATCCGGGTAAGTCGGGTGCCGCCTCCTTTGGCAGGGGGCATACTGTTACGAACTGTTCACAACAGTGGTCTTTTCTGCGCCGGTGGCGCTTTATGCCGTCTGTTCACGCCGTTTCTCCCAAGATGGCGTTGCGGGATCGAATGGAAGTTCTAGATCCCTTTCCATCCATTGAGGAAACTCCGCCCGGTGCTTAGATCACGTTACTTAAACCGCAGGAAGGGAAGACTCAGCGGGTTGCTACTGTTGTCGGTGGTCACGCTCCGTAAATCTTCGCTTAGGGGAATTTCTGGTATTCGTATCCGAATTGGTTCTAAGCTTCCACCTCCTTACCTTATTGAAAACCATCTATCTATCCTCTTCTTTCTCTCATAGACTGGCCGCTGCCCATCACCGTCACTCCATTAGGTTCAAGAGCTTGTTACCGTGGAAGTTGCCTTCAGACCTGCTTACAGTCCGTAGGTTACATCGCCTCTCCATTAAATTCGCATTTCTATACACAGGAATCCCCACGCAACACTTACCTCTTATTGTTTCTCTCTCGTGCCTATTCATTAGGAATTCCCGAACTACATCTCCCATCATTCATCACGGGAAAACATCTTTAACATCCATTTTTGTAGACTTGGTAGGTGGAATCAAACCCCCTTACATTTTTCCTACAACCTGTCCTCTCTTTGTACATCACTGACCCTGTTTTTCTTCCTCTCCCAAAGTCACCTCCAGTCCCTAACCTCTCAACAATCCCACTTCCGAGAAACGTCATCGCCATCGGCGAACTGCAGGATAGCTTCCTGGAGAGACCAGCTCGCTGATTTGTTTCCACATCGAGCCTGCGGCAGAAGTCTTGTCAAGCTTCATTTAATTCAGCGCTCTTAAGCCACCCAGGGTTTTTTCCCCTTAACAAAGGGTTTCCCTGAAGCATCCTCCATTTGCCGAGTCGGAGGCGACTGGAGGGTGTAACAGGTGAATTCTTACTAGCCACATCTCTCTACTGAAGACAAGGTAGGAAATCTCCAGTTGTCATGTTGTGGTGAAGAAAGCCATTGAGTTACCACAGTTACAATTAGCACGAAAGTTAACAGTAGTAAGGTATGGTAATAGTAAAGGATAGACTTGAGGAACAAGGAAGTCTGGGATAGGGTCCAAGGAGAGGACCAAAAGAAAGATCACGGTCTAGGAGGGATTAATGGAGAGCAAACCTTCTTGGTGGGAGTGGGCAGACAGGATGGGAAAAGATTCCTTCTCATGGTGTACCTGAAAGTTAGGGTGACCAGACGTCCCAGTTTTGCCGGGACTGACCCGGTATTTGGTGCTCTTCCCCACTTTCTCAAGATTATGTTCCCATTGGAAACTGCAGTGGTCCCTTTTTTTATAGTAGGTCTTCATAACTGTCAGGCAGGAATGCACAATCTTGCACAGAAGAAATGCTGCATTTTACAACTTAAGATCGTGTTAGTTTGTGATAAATTATTATAATATGTTTCTTTGAACAGTAACACTTAAACCCCCTTCTCCTCCAAACGCTACTGGAGTGTAGTTGTCAGATACCCCTTGTAGCTTCCAATAGGGGGTGTAACTATTGACAGTTCAACTCATTGTGTAGCAGACATATTCTTCTTGGCAATGTAACTCTCAGTTGTACAAAAGGACAAGCTGAGGGGTCTATTAACTGAAAGATTGGACGAACGCCCGAGGACACGGATTGGCTGAAAAAGAAATAAACACAATGAATATCAATACAGCAAAACGTGATAGTAATGCTAAATATTGATTAGAATTCTCACTTGTGTGTCTAACAGGAGTATTATGCATTAGAATCTTTACTCCTGAACCACAGCAGCAAGGAAAAACTTTTGTAACAAAAATGTTTCAAATATATAAACTCATAACACGTTTCCAAACAGTGTAAGGGAATCACCCCAGTCCAACATGGAGGGCAGGTCATGCCCTGGAGGTAACCACTGGGCTGAGAGCCAACCCCATAATGGTCCATCACTCTAGCACGTACTCCTCTTTCTGCAGCTGTCTTGCATCAGACGCCCACTGCCCAATCCAACTGCCTAGCGCGAAGAGCAAGAATACAACAAAAACTGGCAGAATCTGAGCTTCTCCGCAACTTGAAACTGTAACGAAGCTCCCCTTTGAGCAGGACCTCTAATCCAAAATCTGAAAGAAGAACAAAACAGATAAGGGTGGGCGGGAGGGATAATACTCACCTCCTTGTCTTTAATAGAATCTAAACCCCCTTCTCACGCTAATGAGGGGGATAAGTCATCATTCTATAGCAAGACAGGAGGCTCATATTATGCACGTTCAAAGCCCTTGCATTACATCAATTGCAACATGAGCAATACGCTTATGATAAAATGTTTTGAAAGTTGATTCTCTTGACCAATCAGCTGCTTTCAGTATTTGCTCTAAACTACCCCCAAGGAAAGCGGCTTTAGAGGCCATAACACCCCAGACCGAATGGGGACCAAAGGAGGATGTCAACTCTCGCCTCCCGCATAACCCATCTTATCCATCTGGCCAAAGTGGAAGGAGATACCGGTTTATGGGGCTTCCTGTAGGAAATCAGCAGCTGAGAGGTATTTGGAGGCCTAGGACCTTCTGACTTTAACTTCAAATATTTAACAGCACATAATTTACCATCTTCAGGAAAGCCTGGATAAGATATTGAGGAAATCAAGCATTTAGTTCTCCGTGAAATAAAGAAGGTAACCCCTTGAGAGGTAAACATCTTATTGTCTACATCCAACGCTCGGATATCAGACACTCTTTTAATAGACACCAGACATAACAACATTGCCAGCTTGTAAAACAACTACTGCAAAAACTGGTTTTCATTAGGAGGCCAGGCTCGGAAGAGATCCAACACCATTGTAACATCTCCCAGAGGACCGAATACCTCGGCTTCGGTGGGACCTTAATGCGAATGGATTTTAGGGCCCTACATACCAAAAAGTGTCTACCAACAGGCTCCCCCTTAACCAAAAGGTGTCCCGCTGAAATAGCAGACCTGAAACCATTTATAGTCCTGTAAGCCTTCCCTTCCTTTAACAATTCCACCAGAAAATTAACCACTTCTACTAGAGGGGCAGAAACGGGATCGAGGTGTCTAGCCACACACCAGCTAACCCAGCAGTACCACGCTGAAGAGTATCCTGATTTGGTAGAGGCCGCCTAGGAGTCCCTGATGACCAACACAGAGTCCTTCAAAAGTCCTTGGAAGCACCAGAAAGAGCTGAAATCTTCCAAGCCATAAGGGAGAGGTGCCCCTGAAGGACCAGCTCGTGAGGGAGACCCCCTGGATCTGACAACAACTGGGGATAGAGAGGAAGAAGACGAGGAACGTCTACCACCAACTCCAGAAGGGCTGGGAACAACACCTGGGAAGGCCAAAAGGGAGCAATAAGCACCAGAGTCGCTGCTTGCCTGCGTACTTGAACCAGCACCCTGGCTATGATGGCAAAGGGAGAAAGGGCAAGCCTTGAGGCAAACAGATACACTGCAAACGGAACCCAGAGAGTGTCTATCCTGGCAAAGAGTGCCCTGTCTAACATCCAGTCGCTTCTGTCCTGCAGGTGCCTGGAGTTCCAATCCGCAACCTCATTGCTGACCCCTGGAAGATACCCTGCTTTCAGCACAATATCCTGGTCTAGGCAAAAATGCCAAAACCTCCTCGCTAGATCCGCTAGGGCTTTGGACCTGGTGCCCGCCAGGTGATTGATGTATCGGACCGCAGAGACATTGTCCATGCAGAGGAGGACAAAGCAATTCCCCTGATCCTTGAGAAGACTTCTGACTGCAAAAGAACCCACCAACAACTCCAGACAGTTGATATGCAGTTCTTTCTCTGAATCGGACCATTTCCCTCATCTGGAGACCTGACCCAACCTGGCTCCCCAGCCCGCTCTGCTGGCATCTGACTCCAGAATGATATCCGGAGAGGGACCAAAAATTGCTCTGCCATTCCAGGCATCCATGTGCCTGAGCCACCAAAGGAGCTCTAAACTGGCCTTGGGGGACAACACCACTAACTGCGAGTAAGACAGACTCTTGCGCAGATGCTTGACTTTTAGACGTTGTAACGCTCTGTAATGTAGGGGGCTGGATGGATGCTGAAAACATCCCCACTACCCTGGCTAACTGCCTGAGGGAGATCCTCTCCTTCCTGAGAAGTAGGCAAATCTCCTTCCTTGTCTTGGATAGCCTTCTCCGGGAGAAGGAGGATGCAGAGCTGTGAATCTATATTGAAGCCCAGAAACTGGATACATTGCGTAGGCTTCAATATGGACTTTTTGACATTTATGACAAAACCTAACCCCCGTAGAAGGGACACTGTAAACTCCAGATGAGCATGAAGAGTCTGAGAGTTCTGGGCTAAAATGAGCATATCTTCCAAGTATATTATGATCCGAATCGTCTTGGACCGGAGTAGAGCCATTACTGGTTTCATTAACTTGGTGAAACACCACGGGGCTGATGACAGGTCAAACGGAAGGGCGGCAAACTGCCAAATGCAACCCCCCACTGGAACTGAAGAAACTCTTGGTGAGGAGGGAACACAGGGACCACTAGGTACCCGTCCTTGAGGTCCAATTTGACCATACAGTCTGCCGGAAGAAGGGTGCCCCTGAGTAGATGGATCACCTCCATTTTGAAGTGGTGGTATACTACAAAAGAGTTAAGGGCCCTCAGATTTATGACCGGGTGAAAACCCTCTTCGGGCTTTGGAACCAGGAAAATCGTACTCAGAAATTGAGAGGCTGTGTAGGAGGCCGGGACTACCGCCCCTTGGAAATGAGGTCTCTGACCTCCACATCTATCAGAGTCTGTTTGACCTCATCGAACACCAAGGGAAGGGGATAGGAGAACTGGCAAGTGGGTGTGGGGGGAGTAAAACTCTATTTGAAAGCCCTGAACTGTCTGCAACACCAAAGGGTCTGAGGTGAGGGCCTCCCACTGCGGAAGAAACCTGGCCAGCCTGCCTCCTAGATTTCTGTGGGAAGAAACTTTTAACACATGAGACAGTACCTGAAGCTCCTCTTGATCTCCCGGCAGATCCTCTCCAAGTCGAATTTTGTTGAGGGCAAAACTGGGTAGTCACTCCCCGAACAGAGGAGGAATTGTGCGCGCCTCTAGATGCGTACTGGCGGGGACAGGAGGAGCCCTGGGAAAACCGGCCGGAGGAGCTGGCTCTACCTCGTCCAGCCTTCTGGAAAACCTTAGGGGCAAACACTTTCTTGATGTTAGCTTGGGCCTTTTCCAGAGCAGTGAGAGATCCTTCAAAAATCGATCTCCAAACAAATTTCCCTTGGCCGAAGGGCCCCCTTCCCTCTCTGACATTTCAGCCAGTTTAGGATCCAAGCTCATGAGCAGGGACTTACGCCTCTCCCTGGAGATGGGGGCATTTGCATTGCCGAGCAGGTAAACTGTGCGTTGAATCCACCCCCTCAAGACATGAACGTCCACAGGAGTGCTAGAGGACGCTGCCTCTTCGGCCAATTCAAAAATTTGCGTGACTGGACCCAAGACGTCCAATAGTTTGTCTTGGCAGCTACACCAAGCCTTGTCCACCCCTTTCTTGGGGTCCTTTCCTTTTTGGGAGAGAAAAGCAGCCATGGACTGGTCGATTTCAGGCGTAAGGGCCACCTTGACAGGAAGCACCGGCCTAGGGCACTCTGAGCGCAATTTATTTCTGTCCTCTTTAGGCAAGGGATGCCTCACCCAATACTCCAGAAAAGAGGAAACCTCCTCTGAAGGATGCCTCTTGGCAGACCTGGGTTGTTGGATGAGGGCAGGATCGAAAAATGGGACCCCATTAACATCTAGGACCGGACCTTTTTCCGGATGGACAGGGGCCACCTTCCTCTTGCGCCTTTTTGGAGGCGAACCAGAATCCTCCGAGTTATCTGAGGTAGAAACAGGAATTGAGGGTGCAGCAGCAGGAAGTTGTGAGAGGGCTGGCCAAGGTGTAGAAGAGAGGAGCTGTTGGGATTCCTCCAACCTGCGTGTCTGCCTCCTCCTTGGGGAAGAAACCGGAGACGGGGACTGACTGAGTTGTCCTTTAATGTGCTTGGTCTTACTCGTACATTTTTTAGGGGCTTGAGCATTGACAGAGGGACCAGCTTCCTGGGAAGGGTGAAAATCAGCAATCCTATTAAGAAGCCTGTCAAAGGCCGAAGCAAGGGTGCTATTGAGGTCAGATAAGGCCGTATCCAATGATGACTGAATTGCCTGGGCCACCAGAGGCTGGTTATGAAGGGATTGGTCCCCCACACCCTCCCCCAATCTTTCACTTTTTTTTTAAGGGTGCACCTGAGTGCTGGCATCTGCAGAAGAGGGGGCCTGCAAACCTTTATGCTCCATGACAGCACCCCCAATTATTAGTGAAAACCAAAATTTATAATGAACAACAGTGTAACAGTATTAACAATGTAACATTAACTAAAAAGGGCAGCTTTGAAATGCTTTACTATAGGGCAAACAAAGCCGAGCAGGCTTATCTTATAGCTGCACACCCCAGCAGAGTGGGAAAAGGCAGCAATACGAGGGTGAAAACCTCGTTCCCACTAACAGACAGTGCCTGACACCGAGCAGGTTAGATACGCGAGCAGCGTATATAAAGTATGAAAGGAATGTGAGGAAAAACCAGAGGTGACGCGCGGCAGGCCTGAAGCGAGCAGATTCCCTCCCCGGGCCACGCGCGTCACACAACAGCAGGGAGCAGAAGGGAAATCACGCCGGGCCCAGCCTGGGGCTTGTGCGTGAAGAGGTGTGCGCTTGCCAGAAGACCGGGCTTTAACGGCATGCGCATAAAATTGAGAGTGGCCCGTCAATATAAGGAGGCAAGAATAAATAAATTAAACACACGACGGACCGCGTTACAGGGAAACAGAAAACAGAACCCCAATAAAAAATATCATTAAAGTGAGAACACGGTGCAAAGCGACCGCAGCACTGTTTAACAGAAATATCAAATGCAGCACGTGCAACAAAGTAACACACTATCACTGACTAACATTCCTAAGGAAACAACTAGAAGGTGTGACTTAGCTGTGGCGTCAGCAGCAAAGAAAGAGGAGTTGGTGCTAGAGTAATGGACCTTTATGGGGTTGGCTCTCCACCCATTGGTTACCTCCAGGGCATGACCTGCCCTCCATGTTGGACTGGGGTGATTCCCTTACACTGTTTGGAACCGTGTTATGAGTTTAAATATTTGAAACTTTTTTGTTACAAAAGTTTTTCTTTGCTGCTGTGGTTCAGGAGTAAAGATTGTAATGCATAATATGAACCTCCTGTCTTGCCATAGAATATATCTGCATCATTAATTCCCTATTCTTTTTTTTTAAAACACTTTATTTTTTAATCAAAGTCATACAGACATAACCAACAAATCAGAAATGATAAATTAACAAACTTGTTCAAACTCCCCCTCTTTCTGATATTGTCCGACAGAAAACAAAATCTCTTAGCCTTTGAGTGTTTTCATTTTTCACTTAACAATCCCCATCCCTCTTCCCCCCTATCACACCCTCCCCTTTCCCACCCCCCACCCTGCGTTGACTGACACTTCGGAGTGATATAATACAGTACAGAGTTCAACCTGTGTGAGGGCTCTGGGTAGGTTTTGTCCGGTGCTCCTTCCCTCCTGCCGTTGGTAGCAGTTATATGACATGTATGCTTCTGAGAAGACGAGGTTTAAAGAAGTGGGCCTCTCTGTCTCTCACGCACTCATGAAATGGAGTCCAGGTCCTCAGGAATTTTTGGTATTTCCCCACCGTAAGTGCGCATATTTTCTCCATGGCCATCACTCCCCAGACCTTGATCCACCACCAAGCCACTATAGGGCCCTCTTCATTTTTCCAGTTTTGCGCTAAGGTCATCCTGGCCGCCGATAGCAGGTGTGCGATGAGAGTGGCTGTCGCTCCTGACATTGCATATATGCCCTCTATCGGAGCACCTAATAGAATAGTCTTCGGGGACATCGGAAGTTCAACACCAGTGATGTCTTTATTGTGGCCCAAAATCTCCTTCCAATACACCACTGCTTTGGGACATGTCCACCACATATGAATTAAGTCCCCTCTCTCTCCACACTTTCTCCAGCAGAGTGGCGAATAGGTCTTGGTGATCTTATGCAGACGGTGAGGGGGCATATACCACCGTAGACACATTTTATAGGCAGATTCTTTAATCGTGGTGCATCTGGAGGCCCCATGCGCACGTGCCCATATTTTACACCATTCGTCTTCCGTTAAGGGTTCTTGCAGGTCCCGTTCCCAATTCCCTTGATATGGGAGGCGGTCTGATGCTTTGGAATTTGAGAGAAGTTTGTAAAGTCTAGTGATACCTTTTGGAATCTGACCCTCCTGTAAGGTTAGTTCTAAGCCCGACAGTGGTCGAGTACCCTCTCTTTTCACCAACGGATGGGTTATCCAGTGTCTTATTTGCGCTTACCTATACCGCTCTCTTTCCCCTATGCCAAACTTCTGCTGACAGTCTGTGAAAAGTAATGGGGAACCATCTTTGTACATCTCAGCCAGAGTCAGGGTCTCCACTCCGCTCCATCCCTCCCAGTCTTTGCCTTGAAGGCCCGGGGCAAAATCTGGGTTACGCAGTACAGGTGAGTAGGGGCCCAGCCCTTGTGGGATACGTTTCTGCTTCCTGGCTATATCCCAACTCTGCAGTGAACCCTTTGTGGATTCCAAGAGGGCACCCCTACCACCTCTGTGCTCAGCTTTCAAACCCAAGAGGGAGATCAGAGGGATCGACGTAACAGATTGTTCTATTCTACACCATCCTTTGTGGTTCTCGACTCTGGCCCAGCGTAACATAGGGGCTAGTCGTGCCGCTGATATGTACCTCTCCACGTCTGGCACTCCAAGTCCTCCCAGGAGTGAGGGTCACATTAAGATACCCTTCTGGACCATAGGACTCTTACCTTGCCAAATGAATTTAAGAATGGCATTTTGCAGCTCTCTGATCTTGATTGCCGGGATAGGTACCGGGATCGAGCTAACCACATAAAGAAGACGTGGAAGGATGGTCATTTTGACTGCCGTGATGCGGGCAAACCACGATAATTCTTGGGACTCCCATTTGAGCATATCGTCTTGTAATTGCTTCCATAGGGGAGTGATGTTCGCCCGGAATAGTTTGCTTGGTTCCTTAGTGAGTCTTATTCCCAAGTATTCGAGGGAGTCTTTCACCCATGTTAATGGGTATAGTTGCTCTAGCCTTTCAATCGTTACCCTCTTCGCCGTGATGTTCATTGCCTTTGATTTGGGGAAATTTATGGCGAAACCTGAGACCTGCCTGAATTCTTCTAGCCTCGCCATTGCTCTGGGCATTGTGTTCTCAGGATCTCCCATGTAAAGAATGATGTCATCCGCATATAATGCGATTTTGTGAGTCTCAGAACCTAGGTCACGCCTTTGATGTCGGCATCTAGTCTGAACAGCGTGGCGCATGGCTCCATCGCCATTGCGAATATTAACGGGGAGAGAGGGCACCCCTGTCTCGTGCCTTTTCTGATCTCCACCGGGTCCGTTTTCTGACCATTGATTATGAGGGTTGTCAATGGGGTTTGATAGTTAGCAAGTACCATCTTTATGAAGACTGGGCCACAGCCAAAGCGCTCCAGGATTAGAGACAGATAGTTCCAGTCCATACTGTCAAATGCCCGGGTAGCATCCAGGGCCGCGACTGCAAACTCTTGCCGTGTCCTTTGCCCTGCGTCTACAACATCTATTGACCTTCTGATGTTGTCCTGTGTGTGGCGGTCCGTGATGAAACCCGCTTGATCTTCATGTATTATGTGTGGGAGTACTTTCATCAGTCGGTTAGCCAGTATCTTCGCATAAATATTTGCATCAGTGTTCAATAGTGCAATAGGGCGGTAGCTTGAACAATTGCGGGGATCTCTTCCAGGCTTCAAGAGCATTATAGTCGTGGACTTTTCCATGTCAGGCATTACTCTCCCCTCTTCTCTGATAGGGTTGTACAACTTTGTCAATGAGCTGAGTAGTTGGGTAAGAAAGGTTTTATAATAACCGTTGCTGAGGCCATCAGGGCCCGGAGTTTTGTTTGCTGGCAAGGCCGAGATGGCGTCGCTGACCTCTTGTGCCAAGATCGGGCTCCCAAGGCTGATTCTGTCCTGTTCTGTTATTTGGGGCAAGGGTAGAGAGTTTATGTACTTGAGTTGCTGCTTGGGGTCAAGTCTTCCACTGCCTACGAATGACTCATGGAAACGTTTCATTATCTTTATTTTATCTGGCTCCGCTGTGTGTGGTTTCCCAAGCTCATCATTCAGTTGAACTATGTAGTTGCGAGCTTTACGTTTCCTCAGTTTTACCGCTAGGAGACGGTTAGCCTTACCCCCTTGGATGTAGTAGGACTGTTCCGTGCGAAGCATTGACAGAGCCACCTGATCCGCTGTATGGTGCTCAAGCTGGGCTCTGATCTTCCGAAGTGTCCGCAGGGATTTCTTTGAGCGGCAAGCCTTGTGTTGTATCTCTGCATTTTTCACCTCAGTTTCCAAGCGGTGGGTCATTCTTGATCTTTCTTTATAGTATGCAGTTGCTTGTGACATGAATTCTCCTCTAATCACTGCCTTTCCTGCATCCCATATTGTCCCCCAACTGGTTTCCCCATTATCGTTTTCCTTAAAATAATTATTTATGGAGGTCTCGATCTGCGCTCTGAGTGCTATGTCTCTAAGTAGAATTTCATTTAGCCTCCAGGGTGGTCTACTTTTGAGTTCTCCCTCCCTCCAGGCTATTCCCATAATCACAGGTGCATGGTCCGAGTGATATTCCACCCCAATTTCCACCCCGGTTATTTGCGGAATTAGCGTAGTAGAGACGAGGATCATATCTATTCTAGAGTAACCCAGGTGAACCGCCGAGTAGTGGGTATACTCCCTACTGTCCCCTTGAAAAAACCGCCAGGTCTCAATGACCCCCATTTCCCTGTAGAACCGGCCCAGTGCCTGTCTATTTCTCTGGTCTACACTCGTGGGGGGAAGCGTTTTATCCAGGACTGGATCCATAACACAGTTGAAGTCTCCTCCAACGATCAGTTGGCCCTCACACCAGCCACCCAGTTTGCCCAGTAAATTTGTTATAATCACATCCTGGCGTTCATTAGGAGCATATATTGCCAGAATTGTATACACCCTGCCTTTGATCAGCCCCTTCAGACCCAGATATCGACCTTCCCTGTCTATACAGAGTTGAGTTTTACAGAACGCTAGGGACCTACCTATTAGAATGGCCACCCCTCTCTTTTTCCCCCCGCTGGATGCAAAATATTGTTGCGGAAAAGCTCGATGTGCCATACGCTTTTCGTCATTAGGGAGAAGATGTGTCTCTTGTAAGATCCCTATTTCTGCCTGTAGCTTTAGCAGCCTCTCGAGAATAACCCGACGCTTGATTGGAGAGTTCAATCCCTGGACGTTCAGGGAAACTATATTTGATTCAGCCATACACATTTAGAAGGAGGGGATTTGCACTTTTGCATCGTTAGGTTGCGCTGGCATCGCTCTTCCTCCATCCCTTAAGGCCTCCCAAGAGCCCGTAGTTTCGCCTCCTCGTGTCAATCCCTGATAACTGTCCCCCCTCCTTGTCGCTCCCACCTCCCCCTTCCCCACCCTCCCCCCCACTCCCTCCCTTGCGTTCCCCACAACCCGGATTCCGTAGAATCCTCCCCATTAACTACTTGGGGTGTCCGACCGGTCAACACTTCACAAGGGACGAGAATCCCGAAATTGTCGGGTCTCTGAATGGATTCCATAAATCGGCATTACCTGCATCCGCACCGACTGCCTATAGAAGCTTATGTGTGTCAAGTCTGCGGCCAGAACATGCATACGATTATAGTATGGTACCACCAGATCCTCTGATGGTCTCAATTAATTTGCGGAGCTCTTGGTCTTGAATCTCTCCTCAGTCTGTTCCTGCGCGCCTTGGACCACTCCCACGAGTTGAGCCCCGTGCCCTGGGGCTTTCGTGACTTGTCTTTGTCCGGACAGTTCGGGACCTCCTCCAAATTTAGTAGGGCTTGACCCTCCTCACATGTAGTTATTCGCCTTTGTTTGCCTTCCCAGTTGAACATCAGGCAAAAGGGGTGTGCCCATCTGTAGGGAACTTGTTTCTCCTGAAGGGCTTTGGTCACCGGGCGCATGAGTATGCGCCTGTGGAGTGTTGATAGAGCAAGGTCCTGAAACAATTTAACCTCATGGCCGTTGATTGTCAGGCTAGTGCTAGATCTGGCGGCCTTCAGGATGCATTCTTTCGTCGTAAATGAGGTGAGAGCCACTAGCACATCCCGTGGGCGAACGCCGGGATCATTCCTCCTAGGCCCGACTCTGTGTATCCTGACAAATCCTATAGATTCTGGCGCTGGGTCCCTTAGTATATTACTGAAGGCCGATTGAAGTGTCACATGTAGGTCGCTGTCCGGGATCGATTCCGGTAGGCCTTTGACCCGTATGTTAGAACGTCTCGACCTATTTTCAAGGTCCTCTGCCTGTAGTTCAAGATGTTTGTAGCAGCGGCTATTTGGTCCAGCAGAAGGCTAGATTGCTTGGACTCCTCAGATAAGTTAGAGAGGCCGCTTTCAACTGTGTCGACACGGTCTCCCAATTCGTTCACTTCTTTTCGGATTTCCTGCAGGGAGGTTTTAATCTCCTCCCTCAGTTGACCTATTTGGGCCTGAAAAGCTGTTGTCATTCTAGCCTCCATACCTTTCAGGCAAGCCAACAGTTCGTCTTTATCCGTATCCATAGCTCTCTGTTGTGTTTCGGAGGCCAGCCCAGATGATTCTGGTTGTGCTTGTTGGGGAGAGTCTGATCTCGCTGCTTTGCCTGTCCCCAGTACTTGGCCAGTTGTTGTTCTTGTCTCTTCGGCGAACCTTTCGACCTCGACAGGGCGCCTCTGGTTCTGGTGCCTAGCATCTGAACTGGGGACCTGTTTCGGGTGAGGCGCTTTACTCTTCTAGGCGTACTCTACTGGACAAGATCCCGATAACATACCCTTTTGAGGTGTCAGGCTGGAGGGAAGTAGGTTCAGAATGGTCCCAGGTCTGTGTTCCCGTACTCACATCAACCCCCTGTTCTCAAAGTCAGATGGGAGGGTGTGCGGGGGGCAGTCTCAATGCGTCTGTTCTGCAAGGTACCCAGTTCGTGTAGACCTCGTCTGGGTGCCTATATTGGGACCAGCTATCGATGGCTCGAGATGCACAGTGCAGGTTATGCCTTGTGTGCTGTGCCCGTTGATCCAGCCGCTCACTCCGGTCCCCCAATATCAAGGAACTCTGCGGCGTGCGTGGGGCTAGCTTGATGTCTCAGCCTTATGGTACTTTATGAGCCGACCTCCCCACTACCGGCGATTGAGCTAACGGCTGCCCTGACTGATTCTCCTCCACATGAGGGCATATATGGACCAGGTGCTTTCCCAAAGTCTGCGGTCCAGCCGATGGGGGCCCCCGTGAAAGTGAGTGGGGAGGGGACAGGAGGAACACCCCTCACCTTAGGAGATGAGATGGCTTCAGCATATGGGCTTCCAGTGACAGCAGGCTTCTCCTCCTGTGCTCGCTCCCCACGCCGCCTTCAGCCCCGTCGCCTCTTCCAAGTCGCGCAGAGATCCTGCCGGAACGACGCTGTCGGGTGCCGCTCCAGGAGGACCCGCTCCAGGTCAAGCCCGTGGGCACCCTCGGCCCCCATGTCAGAGACCCAAGCCTCCAGGGTCCAAAGGCGGAGGAAGGAGCGCTCCTTGGCGTTGCAGCAACCCCTATTTCAGGTTGCCCGGGAGGGGAACGGGGGGAGCAGTGTGCGGGCTTCTCCTCCGTAGTACGCTGATGCGGCTCTGCGACTTCGGGCCCCGCCAAAGCTGCTGTGCGCAGATGGCGGCAGTTAACAGAGCTGCGCAGCTCCTCAGACCTCTCGACTGCTGCACTCAGTGTCGGGTGTATTTGCGGCTTCCCCTCGAGCGTACAGGGGGTACACCGACCGACTCTTATCTCTCTGCTGTGAGAGGCAGGGGGCCCCGTCTGGATCCTCAGCGACTACCGGGCCCCGTCTGGATTCTCAGCGACTACCGAGGCCCGCCATGGAGTCCGCCGGGGAGGGGTGGCCGCTCTCCGCAGGTTTCCACGATCCAGCTCCGATGCGGGTCTCCCAGCACCTTTAGATCACCCACCAGCTGTCGCACGCCATCCCGGTCGCCGTTGCTTGGGGCTACTGCAGTTTAATTACCCCTTCGTAGACTTTCGTTTGGTCAGCCGGTGCGGAGCGCAAGGGACGCGCCTCCACTTCAGCAGGTGGCCATCTTGGAATCTCCAGTAATTCCCTATTCTAGGTTATAGGAGAAAGAGTCAAAACCAAAGACCAAGAAAGGAAAAACCTTACCAAGGAACACAGTACTTTGGGTATTGGACATGATGTTCCTGAATGTAGCAGAGTCTTGATGAGAGGTCCCCTGAACCGACGGCACGAGGGCGCCTAATTTCACAATAGTGCTCAATGCGGTAGTCTCTAGTCGAGCACCTTCAAAGTACAAAGTTATCAAAGCATGAGAGAAAAAGGAATCCAACAATAGTCCGAGTCGTAATCCTAGTGGTGACAAAGCAATCCATAAAACGAAGCAATCCAAGAGGGCAGACCAGGTCGGAAACTCACAAGCAGCGCCAAAGACAAAATGTGAGGCAGTAGCAATCCGATGGACGTTCCGGAATTCAATAAGCAAGAGTTCCACAAACTAGACAAGGGGCAAGACAAAGCAAGTCTGGAAAAGCAGGCAAAGGACAGAGAATCAATAATCCAAAAGTCAATAAGTTGTACAAAGAAGCGTCAAAGAATCAAATTCAGAAGCGCTCCTTCGTAGTTGAGGTGGCGCTTATAAAGTGTCACCTGATCCCTTGAAAACTATATTACCGTAGCCGTGTGCGTGCAGAGCAATAGACCGTCACCAGCGTCTCCATGTCAACCCCCAACGCGCACGAAAAGACTGCTGCACGTGGGAGGTTTGTTGGAGCCCTTATTCGTATACCTTCGTAACTCTATACCCTTGCCTGATTTAACTGCGTGCGTGAACAGGGCCGGCCTTAAGGGCAGCAGCGCCCTGGGCGAATTGGCACCCCCCCTCACCCACCGCGCCCCTCTGTTTAACAGGGGGGCGGGTTGAAAGGGGGCAGGGCCAGGAGGGGCTGCTTTTTTTTTTAACCTCCTTGCTTCAGCGAAGAGGTTAAATAGGGCGCGTTAGCACCCCATTGCCATTGAATGAGCTTGCCGCCGCGGGTTCATTCAATGGCAATGAGGCGCCTGCCACGCCTTCTGCCACCACGCCAGCTTGAGGGACCCCTTGAAAGACTCCCCCGAGCTGGCGTGGTGTGGGGCTAATGGTGCCTTTTCTTGTGAAAAGTGCCCGCGGCGGAGGGGCGCATTTAAATGCACCGGCCTCCGCGGACACATTTTACAGTAAAAGGCGGCCTGCTGCGCCTTCTCCCACAACGCCAGCTCGGGGGAGCCCTTCAAAGACTCCTCCGAGCTGGCGTGGTGGGGGCAAAAGGTGCCCTGGGGGGCGTGGCGCCCCGGGCGGTCACCCCGCTCGCCCCCCCTAAGGCCAGCTCTGGGCGTGAAGGAGACAAGGTATGAACCTGTATGGACTTACGGTGTGCTTTTCTTGTGAATACTGACTGTTTCCTGACAGTAGTGCCTTGACAGCCACTTTCAAGAGTTAGTCTAATTATATGTTAGTTGCCCTGTCCAGGTTTTTTACTTTTTAAATCTGGTCACCCTACTGAAAGGGAATAAAGATATGGCTAACTCTCAAACACTGCCAGATGTCTGTGTTTTACAATGTGCAGCTCTAACAGGTGATGATGAGCTAAGTAATGTGACTCACCAGTATTAGATGCACATAAATGCAAACACTCCCGATTTCGGCAGGAGACTCGATTTTTCCATGAAAAATATTGTTATTTTTCACGTTCTCCCGCCGAAAATACATCTTTGCCCAATGCATTCCTATGGCACAAATGTTGTCTCCCGATTTTTCGGAGGAAATCTCCCTCCCAGGTGGGTCGGATGTTGGCATGTATGAATGCATGACAGCAACCTTGGCCCTAATATTTTGCAAATCCCACATAATGGTCCTCTTCATGCAAAAGTTGGCACAAACTATTTCACTGTCTTAATCATAATGCTTGTGTCAGCGGTGAAGTGTGTGACGGATAGTGAGGATAGCTCAGGGACAACGTGCTCACCTTGAAAACATTTCCATGAGGAGCAACACTGGGTCGCACTTAGAAACCACTGCGCATTATAAATAACCATTAACAATAGCAGACATTAGCAGAGAGCCAAAATATGGTCTAGTTGTATAGCTATCCGACACGCATTTTGCAGGTACTGGAATCACATGTCCAGCTACTCGCACCATTTTCCAGCTTTTGACATATTATGGGCACGAAGTACAGTTATCCTGGAAAATGCACATCCAAAAGCTGTGGATTGCAGAGATGCATATTTTAGCAGATATGGAAAGAGTTCTGTATCAAAGGGAAAAGAAAATTGAACTATTCAGCAAGGTCTGGGGTAAATTTCTTTTTGTATTAGGTCTGATTTTATATAGGATGTGACTTTTTGGGGTGGGATGTTTTTATATATAGTTTGATGTTTTTTAATTTTTTTTGGTATTGCTTATTGTGTGTTGTTCTGTTATTCATGTATCACTATAATGAAAAATTTGAAAATAAAATGTAAAACAAAAAAATAAACATTTAAAAAAAATAAAAAAAAGCTCAAACTGATGTCAATGCTTTCTCTGTTTTGTACTCGCTCTAAACTTTTCACTTGCAAAGAACTTTGCTGTGCACTGCACACGTGCGTCAGGAAAGGAGGGACTTTGGCAAGCAGGGGGCGGTGTACTAGCAGGGTTAATGTGAGTAGCGTCCAGGATTCAATACACGGTAGGTCGCCCCTCCTTCCTTACCCGTGCTCCTTTGTGGTTTTGAGTGGGGAATGGGGTAGACTGTCGGTATTGGACTCGAGTTCGAAGCGCCTGCGTGGGTCCGCCCACGCTTTCGATAATTTAGAAAAAGGAATCGAGTTTGTATACGCCACACCACACTGCTCCTGTTGTAGGTTTTGTTTTTTTGGCGCGTGCTCTTTAGTTAGCGATGTATCGGGAAGGGGCGGGGCATAACCCCTGAATAGAGTATCGCGTGCCTTATAAAGTACGTGTTCTTTGGACGCCTTCTTCCGTGTAGGAATTAAAGGTAGGAAGTGCCGTTTTCGCTCTAATACGTGAGAACGGCTGTCCCTCCCCTCCATTTATGCATTTTATGTTTTTTATGATAGGCGTAAATCGGGTGTTTACACCAGCCATGAGGTGAGAAAACGTTGAGAGCTATGGGTTCAAGTTGAGGTAGACGCTAACTAGTTCGACGTCATCTGGCGTTTTCATGCTTTCACTCAATAAATAACGTTTGTGGGTGCTAAAGGTGTTATTGCTATTTCAAGTATGAGCCCTGATATTTTAATTGATCTGTTTTTGAGACTTAATGACACTAAATTTAAGCGTACCAAGTTTATAGGTGGGTCTCTTAATTAGCCTTAATTGCTTGTGAGGAGACCCCCACACTAAGGTTCTAAAATCAAGTGCTGCAACGTACCACCTAGTATAGTGGGGCTGGCACAGGGCCATCTTAAGCTTTTTTGGGGCACTGGGCATGGACATCTTTGGGGCCCACCTCAATCAAACCAAAGGAATTAAGAGATGAAGTGTATCTGGTGGCACCTCCCCTCCCCCACCGTGAGTAAATCCCTGCCTTGCAGTATTCAAAATAAGCATGCTTCCTCCCCTTACCCTCTTCATTCTTGCTCTAATCAGATTGATAAACAAGTAGCATTTGAAGGCCAACATTAGCAATCTACAAGAGGTTACTTCTGTTCTAGTATAGAAACATGATGCTTTTTATCAATAGCATCCGGGAAGGTATGCAGCCTGTAGTATTAATGCAGGACTGTATTTTAAACAGTACATGTAATCCAGAATAGGCAGAGAACTCAATTTAGCTGCCTCAGAGAATGCAAAAGTGTTCAAGCATAGATAGAGTAGACCAATTGTAAGGAAGGAGAAAGCTACACATACCATAGCATGGATAGTGGATGCAGATTAGAAGCTACCAGGAAGGTGCCTCTATCCAGTTAGACTGAGATTAGAAGTGGGACATGGTTTTCAAATAGCGTTGCCATTAGAGATCAAGGGAACAAGTGCCTGTGGTGTGCAGTATATCCATGCTCACTATTATAGTAGAAGCAACCCTATAGCCAGTGAAACCATGAGTGAGGCTTCTATGAAGATCATACACTGAGAAGGAAATCACACTGGGGGGCTGACAATTTTGAAAGGTTTAGGGACTGGCAACACTGAGAGGTTAGGCAATACAAGATTAAATGAGATGCCCAGGATCACATATTGCTTAAGGGGTGAAGCTGGGATTTGTGCCAACTCTGCAATTTCTGCATTTGAACACTTTCTTTTCCAGCTCTTACCATGTACTAAAACAATCTCATTTTATAAAACTGACTTGCAAAGTACACAAATCACATTTCCAAACCTGCCAATTTTTAAAATCAAAATATTACAGAAGGGTATTATGGAAAATGGCAATGATTCTAGTTACATTCTATCCATCATCAAGGGAAGTATATAAGTACTAGCATACCACTCGATGTGATTTAACAGATTTAATCTAGGTATGTCTTTTGTGCTTTTAAGCTTTAAATACTTCCAAAACAATGGCTTGTGAAATTGTCATTCATAAACGTGCAGAAAAACCTTTGACTTTTATACAAAAAGCAAACCAGTTGTGTGTGTCAAACAGACCTTAAAAATGCTTGCCCAATTCCTACACCATCTGGTCTGCTATCTCCTGTCTACCACCCCTTCCACTCAAATGGCCTACATAAAATGAAAGATCAAGTAATGAGCTAAACGGTGCCACCAGCATGCAAGAAGGCAAACCTCACAGAAGACAGCACAGTAATGCAAGATATATATGATTTGACCAGGATCACTATCGTCTGCTGGCAAAGCCGGGATACAAGCATGAACACTTTGGTTCCAGTCTTTTATTCACCTTTTGGACTAATCGTTTATGCTCAACTTTGGAGGGGATTGCCTAGGTTTTAGAACGCCCCATCTGAACAAACCAATTTCTAGACCTTTACCATACAAATGACATGTTAGTTTTTATAGCAACCCCTATCTAGTGCAGGAACATTGCTGATAATAGCACCTCTTATGCAAAATCAAGTACATATGCAGGTAGGTTTATAAACTTCAGACATAAGAAAGGTTCAGCCAGCCTTGCTGCAATGTGCTCTTCTAAACTTTCATATGAACACGCATCTCTGCGATGCGTGCTTAACACACTGAGCTAACTTCTGACCCATAGTGGCTCTCAATTTATCAATATGGATTCCAATTTGGCTATTGAACATGATCAACATAATTCCCACAAGAAGGAAAGAATGCTACAGAAGTTGTACAGTACGGAACACACAAACTATGTATTCCACAGTGAACACAGAAAGCATTACATGATTAATTGATCAAGGCAGAATGTACTTGTAAAACTTGTGTGTGTCAAACAGACCTTAAAAATGCTTGCCCAATGCCTACACCATATGGTCTGCTATCTCCTGTCTACCATCCCTTCCACTCAAATGGCCTACATAAAGTGAAAGATCAAGTAATGAGCTAAACAATGCCACCAGCATGCAAGAAGGCAAACCTCACAGAAGACAGCACAGTAATGCAAGATATATATGATTTGACCAGGATCACTGTATCGTCTGCTGATCACTTCCTCGAGTGGCCGTGATCATACTATGATTTGCAGCACTGACTGTCCAAGGCTGGTATTCAAAATTAAGAGACATCTTCTTGGGGGTGGCTCGGTTCTTAACAATGACTGTATTTCCAGGTCTTAGTTCCCGGTGATTAGCTTGTCGAGAAATGCTCTTGTTCGTTTAGTTTCATCTGGTTCAGGCGCTACCCACCAAGGGTGTATTGGAAGTTCTGCTTGTATGGCTACCCCAAACATGAGCGCTGCAGGGCTGATTCCTGTCGAGGAGAGTGGAGTCTGTCTATGGGTTCTCAGGAGTCGATACACTGCTTTCAGCCACAAGTGTCCTTTTTCCTTGGCAATACAGATAACTTTGTTGAGTGACCCCATAAATCGTTTAGCGTCACCATTCGCTTGTGGCCATCCTGGGGTGATACGTTTGTGCCGTACGTTGAGATCTTCAAAGAACTGGCGTGGTTCTTGGCTTGTGAAAGGTGGCCCACTGTCACTTTTGATCTGTGATGGGATCCCGTGTATTGCAAATATTTTCTCTAATGCAACAGTCATGTTCTCGGCATCAGTGGACGCCACATGTTCGACTTCAGGGTATCTGCTGAATTCATCAATTAAGACAAGAAGGTAGCCTTCTCCAGCAGTGGTGCAAAAATCGATACTGATAGTGTTATGCACCAACCATGGAAGATATGGTATGAATGGAAATGCACCTAACATGGATGCCATTAGTTCATGGTAACGGTCTAGTCTTCTACCAAGATGGCGTCCGAAACGTATATACATCATACGCACCGTAACATTGATGCGTTGTATCATCGTTTACTCAGAACTTTGGCCGCTGCTCTTGTTGCTTGTGTTTCTCTGTGTTACAGAAGCCTTTTTCTTCAACCTTACCCTTCGCATTTCTATCTGCAGTCACTCGCAGTGCCGTTTTTCTTACAGGTTTTTCTTTGTTTAGCAGTGTCTATCTGGTAAGATCACAGAGGTGTAAGCTCATCTTCTTCGGTACCTTTCCTCCCTCTTTATCTCCTATTAGCTTCTTTCCCTGTCTTTCGGGTCTATGCCCCTCATTCTTTTTCTCGCTATCTTATTTCTAACTGACCTACTCCTACCTTTCTTACGTTTCTTTTCTTTCTTCCGTGTGTCTGAGGCAGGATCCTTCTTTCTGTCAAGGCTCTCCGACCAGTATTCCTTTTGGTCAACCTCCTGCTGAGCCCTCGGTGCCGCCAGTCTTCGGTGCCGCTATCCTTCAGTGCCGCCAGTCCTACGGTGTTGCAGAACTTACAGTGCTGCCAGTCCTGCGGTGCATGCTGGATCCTGCAGTTCCCATCTATACCACTAAGACTGTTCTTGTCTTCCTATTCACATTGTAACTCTTCCAGCAGATCCAGCCAGCTGACTACAGCTCCCAGACTCCTTTTCTTCACAAGCTGGAACCACTTGTTCACAAACAGAGCTACATTTATTAGACTGAATCTTACTGGCACTTTCTCTCAAAGTCCCATCCGGCAGATCCAAGGACTACAACTGCTACACAAGGTTTTTTCAGCCAACGGCTTTTTCCCTGGAGTTTGGGACTGGCTCCTGGGAGGCCCCCGGATTTGGTACCCATCCGGTCACGGTGGGCTCCGGGGAGTTACGTCCTTATTTACATCAAAAGAAATCCAAAAAGTCAAAGAAATACCAAAGGAGATAAGATTGGGTGACTTCTACAAGCTCAACAGGAGATTCAGGTGAGGAGGAGTTGGGTGAATCAAAAGGGAAAGTTGTGAGTTTTGACAGTATACAACGCCAAAAAAAGATTCCGATGGCTACTCCAGAACAGATACCAGAGATGTGTAATGCCATCCAAGGCCTACAAGTTGATATGCAAGCACTCTAGGCGGAAAACCAAGCTTTACGTCACCAGATCTCTGTTAAAGACGAAGGAAGAGGTGATTTACCTGCAATGGCATTTTCCATGCCCAAGTACGACGGGAACCCCAAGGGTATAAAGGAGTTTCTTGACGCATGCTCAGTATATTTCTCTTTTAGAAGGAAGTCTTTTGAGTCTGGAAGAGCACGTGTAGGATTCCTAATATCCAACTTGACAGGTAATGCCTTGAGATGGGCAACACCCTTGGTAACGGCTGAATATCCGTCAGTGAATGACTATGGGCCTCATTACACGGTAGGTGCTAAACCATGGTGCTATTAGCACCATGGTTCATGCCGGTAATTTACTGATTCCGCCATGGCGGAATGGGGAATTACCACCCCATTCCGAGGTTGGCGGGGCGGTAATTCCCCATGCCGCCATGGCCCTTCCCCATTCCCATTTTTTCCCCATAGGGCATAATGGGAATGGGGAAGGCGCTAATTACGGTACCGCAATTAGCACCAAGGTCGCTTTTCGGGTCCCTACTTTAACGGCTGGTCTACACCAGCCGTTAAGGTCGGGTCCTGCAAAGGGTCCTCGTAGTAAGGCGGTAAGGGTTAACGGTCACCGGTAGCATTACCGGTGACTGTTAACCCTTACCGCCTTCCGTGTAATGAGGCCCTATGCCTTGTTTATTCGCAATCTGCAGATACGGTTCGAGAGGCCAGAGGTGCAGTACTCTACATATGAGGCACTATTGGATGTCAGACATGGGAACCAAGATGTGCAATCCTATGTATCTCAATTCCAGGGGTTGGCTACATTGGCCGGATGGCCAGAAACAGCCCAACAGACCCTATTTCGTAGAGGACTCCAGGAGGAGATAAAAGACGAATTAGCATGAGTAGCCAGACCAGACACTTTTGCTGAACTAGTAACTTTGGTTCTACGAATCGAATTCAGACTAAATGAGAGACGCTATGAGAAGAAAAGAGTTTGAGGAGGTCAGTCGAGCTACAACCCTCCTTCAATTCCTAAGGATCGATCCTCTACTGAAGAACCGATGCAGATCGGCGCTACCCGTGGACCTTTGACATCAGAAGAAAGGAGGCGCAGGCCTGAGCTGAACTTGTGTATTTGTATTTGTATTTATTTTATTTGTATAGCGCAGACCAGGCCCGGAGGCTACCGGGCGCATTTCTTAAGGCAATGGTTACATACGTTGCATACAGTGATGATATATCAACAATAAGTAAGGCATAGAAATAGACATGTGTAGGTGGTACATGGAATGTCAAGCAATGCATCCTTACTGATGTTGTTGCAGCACGTTTTAGCAAGAATCTTAGGCATTGGAGGAGGCGAGCCAGCATTTGGCTTTGTGTTTGAAGAGGTTGAAGGAGGGGAGGTTTCTAATAGTCAAGGGGACAGTATTCCACAGTTTGGCTGCCAGGACTGGGAAGCTAGAACCACCGGCTGTTTGGAGCTTGTATCTAGGTATCGATAGGCTCTGATTCAGGGTAGATCTAAGTGATCGAACTGGAGTGTACATCGTGAATCGTGAGGAGAGATACGTGGGGGCCAGATTGTTCAGGCATTTGTAAGTAAGGGCAAGCGATTTTAGTGAGATCCTTTGGGTGACTGACAACCAGTGAAGGTTCTTCCTAGTATCCGAGATGTGTGCTGATCTGGGTATATTGAGGGCTGCCCTGATGGCGTTATTTTGTATAATTTGGAGCTTGTCTAGGTTGCACTGATTAGTGCCCTGGTACAATGCATTGCAATAGTCAAGTTTAGACATGACCAGGGTCCTAGCTAGGGTAGTGCTGTGGGTCTTCCAAACACCAATTGAAGGATTGTACAGAGATTCCTTCCCAGCGTTCGGGAAACGCTCAACCTCGTGCCTCTGCAAGGGAGGTAACGGGGAGAGTGGCACAAGTCCTTGCACCACCAGATCAGGAGAAGGAGTAGAGGATAACAGATTCATGGTTTTTCAGGTTTCATTAGCCACTACAACAGGTCTTAAGATCCCAGTACTAGCCATGTTGGACTGCGGAGCAGCCGGCAACTTTTGAAATCTCCTGGACTGAAGACAATTGGATCCTTCTTCAACCCAAGAAGAGGATAATACCAGTAGAAGGAGTCGATGAACGTCATTTATCCTCTGGACCTATCACAATGGAGACATTTCCCATGCAGATATCAATGGGTAACCACAACAAAGAGATTATTTTTGATGTGCTTAGAGTGGCACACTTTCCCCTCATACTTGGGATATCTTGGTTGAGACTCCACAATCAGTGTATCAATTGGAATGCCAACCGATTGAGTTTTGATTCAGAATTCTGCAGAAGCAATTTTATTAAGGTACAACAACCCGAGGTACTATCTGCCTGCTTGGTAGCTCAACCTCATTTGACTATTTCAGCAATTCCGGTGCAGTACAAGGAATTTGAGGACGTATTCGAAGATGTTCTGCCCAAACGCCTTCCACCTCATTGCCCTGAAGACTGCAGCATAGAACTTAAGGAAGACATACCCTTACCTTTTGGGCGGATGTATTCATTATCTCAGCTAGAACGGACTGCGCTTAAAGAATACCTCGACTCCAACCTCAGCAACGGACTAATCAGAAGGTCAGTCTGCAGGTGGTGCATCTTTGTTTTTTGTAGCAAAGAAGGGTACCAAAGAACTTCACCCCTGTATCGACTACCGCAGGTTGAACAATATTACAGTTTGAGACAGATACCCCATCCCCCTCATCAGGGATATCCTAGAAGCAGCTAAAGACTCACAAATCTTCACTAAGATTGACCTACGTGGCGCATATCATTTGCTAAGAATACAACATGGCGATGAATGGAAGACCGCCTTTCGAACACCGTTGGGGCTATTCAAGTATTGTGTAATGCCTTGGTTTAGTAAATGCCACAGCGGTGTTCCAGAGATTCATGGACCGGGTGTTTGCCGATATGCTCAATGTTTCTGTTGTAGTATATCTGGATGATATTTTGATATTTTCCAATTCTCTCCATGAACATCGTACTCAGGTTAAGGTGGTTCTTCAGAGGCTAAGAGAGAACGATCTGTCTGCCAAACCTGAGAAGTGTTCATTCGAAGTTACAGAAATACCCTATCTTGGGTTCATAATTTCATCCACTGGAATACGGATGGATCCAGACAAGGTTAAGGCCATTCTCAGACTGCCGGTACTCTTTTCTGTCAAGGAGGTACAACGCTTTCTCGGACTGGCAAATTTCTACCGCTGCTTCGTTCCCCATTTTTCAGAGATTGTGTTACCTCTAACCTCTCTCCTTAAGAATGGAGTCTCCTTTACCTGGAACCCAGCGGTTCAGAAGGCCTTTTCCACAATAAAGGAGTTATTCACCACAGCTCCTGTTCTTATCCAACCAGACCAGTCAAAGCCTTTCATAGTTGAGACTGACACCTTGGGCGGCACTCTGGGAGCAGTATTATTGCAGGAGGACAGAGAAGGCCAGGAACACCCTATAGCCTATTACAAACCCTTACCATCTGTGAACGGAATTACTCTGTACTCGAGTGAGAATTGCTGGCCATGAGGATGGCGTGTGAGGAGTGGAGACACCTCTTACAAGGAGCAACCAATCCATTTCTCATACGTACAAACCATAGGAACCTAAGAGTACTCCAGCAGATGGAGTGTCGTAATTCCCTGTTCTCAAAACGGTTATAAGTCACAGGTAGGGATCTATCAGACTTCTTGCTCTGTGAGCATACACTTTTATCTACAAAAAGAAAGTCCGGAATTCAACAGGTGTCACTAAACACTCTTCCCACATAAAAAGTGGAAACTCAATATCACAAAATGTTATTAAGAATCTATATATTCCATCATAAAAATGATCATAGTACTTAAAACATACATTATGTTAAAAACCACACAAGTAGAATACACCGTAAGTGAGTGCTATTGTGATAACTCCCTTCGGATCATACACTGTGTGTGTATATCACACTCTGATTCCTATGCCACACTACTCATGGCCTCTTTCTTATAGGTGCAATACCAACAACCCGACTTGTACAAGTTTCTGTCCTTGATGTACAATAATGTAGGACATTCTTCAGGGGAAAATTGTCTTGTGCTGTGCTTAAAAATTCTTCTTTAGGGGGGAGCCCTGTTAAACAAAGAAATGGACACCCTATTAGTATCTGATAACCAAGTTTCAATCTTCATTTACATAAAATTAGCCCTTATCCCTAAAAGGGCAGGAAAAAACTGTATGTCATAATTACATACCTCTCTTCCCATTAATGAATCGTGAGCCTGTTCTGGTTGCAGATTCCCAATTTCTTCAGGAATTCTTGTGTTTCCTATTCCTCTCTTCTCTATAGTGTGTACAAAAAGGCACAAAATACATAAGGTAAATTTCCAAAAAATCCCATTTCTATTCATGACACGAAAGTTCACCGGTCAGAAAATAGTAATAGGTCTTACCTATCATAAAGAAGGATGTAGTCTGACTAAAACATCTCTCTGTCCCATATTCAATGTTCCACAGGGAACTTCTCTTGTGCAGATAGGCATCTACTCCACTATCCTGTATGGGTCGCAGTCTGTAATGACATACATCCCCAATAGTTGTATAAATCTCTGTACTGTTTGAAAGATGGAAACCCCCATCCCAAGTTAAACAAAAGGAAAATGGTGGCATTCCAAAACTCACTTTTAGGTATTTCTATTTGCTGCCCCTCACAAGTTCACCGCTGTATGGTCGCTAGTCGGATCCACTGACCCGCGAAAGAAATCGCGGTTAAAAAACGTCCCTAACGTGACGTCGTGACGTCATCACGCCCCCACGGCGCGTCGTGACGTCACGACGCCACGAGCGCCACCAATGGCATGCCCTGGGCCACCCCGGTGATTCTGGACCTAGTAGGCGCCCAAAGAAAAACACGCAGCCACAACAGTGCCGCTCATGTCTGGAACAGACACATTATCCAAAGTTGCATCCCTTCCTATTCAAGGTAATAGTGCCCCTAAACACGGCTCAGCTAGTACACACGTTCCACTTGAATATAAAAAAACACTGTTCCTTGATCTGGAAGGTGTCTTGTCCTACAGATAATGCATGGTACCCCTTCAGTGGCAACCGTTGCAGAGAATATTTACCAACAACACATCATCTCGCAGTCCAAAACACATATTGAACTTTACAAAAGTGTTCTATAGTAGCAGTGTCTCGTATCATTGCATACAAAAACATATTGTCATTGTTGGCATTTCATTCCACCCTCTAGGGCATAGTCTCCCTTCATGTCTAACAGTTGCAAACAACATACTTGTAAAACGTTACTTAACATAAAGCAGACACCATATTATGCAATTGCAAGGTATTCTATCTTGGCAGTACTTCTAATCATTGCATTATCACAACAGAGGCTCAAACAGATAAGCATCAACAAAAGTTCTAATGTACACATATCTCCATGATGCACTTTATCATTAGATTGTTATACCCAGGGAAAACTCTTATTCATTCTACCCACACATGGGAGAAAACGTAGTAATGGCTCTCGGATTCCCTCATTAGGCATTATGCCATTCAACTCCTTCATTTAAACCTTTGGTGTGGCTCGTGGACAAAAAAATCAATTTCTGCTCTAGATGTAATAATTTCCTGTTGATAACCGTCTGAGATTGCCCCTTAATCTGTTTCAAAATGTACCACTCAAAATCATTACATGAATGTTGCATTTCTGTGAAATGTTTGACCAAAGGTGCTTGCTCCACCTTATTCCTAATGCAACTCTTATGCTCAATCATTCTGATTCTGCATTTCCTATTTGTCTTGCCAATATACATCCGTTTACATGGGCATACAATCAAATAGATCACATTGTTCGTATGGCAATTGGTGTGTTCATTGATGTTCCACATCCTCTCCAATCCTAAATCGACAATGACAGTTTTTTTCGTTTGAGCGCACATAGAGCAGTTGCCACAGGGAAAATGACCGACCACTGGGGGGAGACCCCATAAATTGGTTTGTTGCAAGGGTTTCTTTCTATTGCTAACATCGTTTTTCATTACCAAATTTCGTACAGTGGTGCTTTTTTTAAAGGCTACAATGGGCCTACCCACTTCCTTGGTCATGATTTTGTTCCAATTTCGTGTTATAATACTCTTGATTTTGTATGATAAATTACTGAACGTATTTACGAACACCAACGGTGTCTCCTTTGTCCTGCTTTCTCTCTGGATTTGCTGATCCAGGAGAGCTTCTCGATTATTGTTAAAAGCCCTCTTGGCTGCTCTTTTAACCAAAGGAGTAGGATAGCCTCGATGTACCAACTTGGTAATCAAAACGTTGGCTCCATTCTCATATGATTCATTAGTGCTGCTGTTCTTTTTTAACCTCAAAAATTGCCCAAACGGCAAATTGTTCTTCACATGTTGGGCATGATGACTCCCAAATGGAGCAAAGCATTCTTATCAGTGACTTTGGTATATGGTCGGACAAGCAGAGTACCGTTCTGATGGTATATACAAATATCTAGGTAATTCACTTCCTTATTACTAACATTACTAGTAAATTTCAGATATCTATTCTCTTGATTGAGCCATTGCACAAAAAAGCCTGCTTCCTCTTCATTCCCCTTCCAGATAATGAAAACGTCGTCTATATAACGCAGTCAACAGAGGATATTATTCTGAAAAGGGTTGCGTTCATTATAGACTACCGTTTCCTCAAACATATTGACATACAAATTGGCAACATTAGGGGCCATGGCTGAACCCATAGCTGTTCCTTCAATTTGCTTGTAGAATTGCCCCATAAATTGAAAGAAGTTTTTTGTGAGGGCCATCTCTGTGCACCATTTGATAAATGAGTTAGCTACCGGACTTTCATCATCCCTTTTCAATAGAGTCTCCTCTAATACCTCCAAAGTGGCCAACTGAGGTATGTTAGTATATAGTGCTTGAATATCTAAGCACATGAGTAAATTATCCTCGGGGTCAAAAATGTTCCCCTCTATTCTGTTTATCGCGTCCGTGGTGTCTTTAATATAGCTTTTCATGCTAGGAATAAAGGGTCTCAAGTAAAAATGCACACATTTTGAAAGTGGTTCCAACACGGAACTCACTCCCGAGACGATAGGTCTCCCCGGCGGGTTCTCTAAACTTTTGTGGATTTTGGGCAAAGTGTAAAATATGGGTACACGACCATTCTCTCTAATGAGATATTCCCCCTCTTGTTTGCTAATCATGTGCTCATCAACAGCTTTCTGTACCTTATCTCGAATAATGTTCAGAAGGTCATTACTGGGATCTTTATCTATTTTCAAGTAATGGTTCTCATCTGCTAGTAGTCTTTCACACTCCTTGATATAATCGCTTCTATTTAATATAACAATCGCACCTCCCTTGTCGGCTTGGCGGATAATGATGTTGTCATTAGTACCCAGATTTCTCAAAATCTTCTGGTCTGTTGCACTCAAGTTAGAATGATGGGGGATGCCCTTAGTTTCCAACTTAATAACCTCCTCCAAAACCTTCTTTTCAAAAACCTTGGATTCTGCTGAGTGTGCAATGATAGGTACACAAAAAGTGGAAGGATTTCTTAAGCCACTCCAATTGTCCCCTTTGTCAAAGGTATTATTCAAAAAGAACTCTTTAAGGTGAACTTTCCTCATGAACTGGTTAAATTCGATCCTAAACTCAAAAGGATTGTGGGATTTGGTAAGTACAAAGTTCAGACCCCTATTAAGCACTTCTTCTTCTTTTCTTCAGGATTGGAGAGGATGTGGAACAGCAATGAACACACCAATTGCAATACGAACAATGTGATCTATTTGATTGTATGCCCATGTAAACGGATGTATATTGGCAAGACAGATAGGAAATGCAGAATCAGAATGATTGAGCATAAGAGTTGCATTAGGAATAAGGTGGAGCAAGCACCTTTGGTCAAACATTTCACAGAAATGCAACATTCATGTAATGATTTTGAGTGGTACATTTTGAAACAGAGTAAGGGGAAATCTCAGACGGTTATCAACAGAAAATTATTACATCTAGAGCAGAAATTGATTTTTTTTGTCCAAGAGCCACACCAAAGGTTTAAATGAAGGAGTTGAATGGCATAATGCCTAATGAGGGAATCAGAGAGCCATTACTACGTTTTCTCCCATGTGTGGGTAGAATGAATAAGAGTTTTCCCTGGGTATAACAATCTAATGATAAAGTGCTTCATGGAGATATGTGTACATTAGAACTTTTGTTGATGCTTATCTGTTTGAGCCTCTGTTGTGATAATGCAATGATTAGAAGTACTGCCAAGATAGAATGCCTTGCAATTGCATAATATGGTGTCTGCTTTATGTTAAGTAACGTTTTACAAGTATGTTGTTTGCAACTGTTAGACATGAAGGGAGACTATGCCCTAGAGGGTGGAATGAAATGCCAACAATGACGATATGTTTTTGTATGCAATGATACGACACTGCTACTATAGAACACTTTTGTAAAGTTCAATATGTGTTTTGGACTGCGAGATGATGTGTTGCTGGTAAATATTCTCTGCAACGGTTGCCACTGAAGGGGTACCATGCATTATCTGTAGGACAAGACACCTTCCAGATCAAGGAACAGTATTTTTTTATATTCAAGTGGAACGTGTGTACTAGCTGAGCCGTGTTTAGGGGCACTATTACCTTGAATAGGAAGGGATGCAACTTTGGATAATGTGTCTGTTCCAGACATGAGCGGCACTGTTGTGGCTGCGTGTTTTTCTTTGGGCGCCTACTAGGTCCAGAATGACCGGGGTGGCCCAGGGCATGCCATTGGTGGCGCTCGCGGCGTCGTGACGTCATGACGCGGCATGATGACGTCACGACGTCACGTTAGGGACGTTTTTTACCCGCGATTTTTTTCGCGGGTCAGTGGATCCGACTAGCGACCATACAGCGGTGAACTTGTGAGGGGCAGCAAATAGAAATACCTAAAAGTGAGTTTTGGAATGCCACCATTTTCCTTTTGTTTAACTTGGGATGGGGGTTTCCATCTTTCAAACAGTACAGAGATTTATACAACTATTGGGGATGTATGTCATTACAGACTGCGACCCATACAGGATAGTGGAGTAGATGCCTATCTGCACTTAAGAGAAGTTCCCTGTGGAACATTGAATATGGGACAGAGATGTTTTAGTCCGACTACATCCTTCTTTATGATAGGTAAGACCTATTACTATTTTTTGACCGGTGAACTTTCGTGTCATGAATAGAAATGGGATTTTTTGGAAATTTCCCTTATGTATTTTGTGCCTTTTTGTACACACTATAGAGAAGAGAGGAATAGGAAACACAAGAATTCCTGAAGAAATTGGGAATCTGCAGCCAGAACAGGCTCACGATTCATTAATGGGAAGAGAGGTATGTAATTATGACATACGGTTTTTTCCTGCCCTTTTAGGGATAAGGGCTAATTTTATGTAAATGAAGATTGAAACTTGGTTATCAGATACTAATAGGGTGTCCATTTCTTTGTTTAACAGGGCTCCCCCCTAAAGAAGAATTTTTAAGCACAGCACAAGACAATTTTCCCCTGAAGAATGTCCTACATTATTGTACATCAAGGACAGAAACTTGTACAAGTCGGGTTGTTGGTATTGCACCTATAAGAAAGAGGCCATGAGTAGTGTGGCATAGGAATCAGAGTGTGATATACACACACAGTGTATGATCCGAAGGGAGTTATCACAATAGCACTCACTTACGGTGTATTCTACTTGTGTGGTTTTTAACATAATGTATGTTTTATGTACTATGATCATTTTTATGATGGAATATATAGATTCTTAATAACATTTTGTGATATTGAGTTTCCACTTTTTATGTGGGAAGAGTGTTTAGTGACACCTGTTGAATTCCGGACTTTCTTTTTGTAGATAAGTGTCGTAATTCCCGCCATGCCTGATGGGTCTGTTATTTTTCCAACTTCGATTTCCAGATTACCTACATTCGGGGATCGCTGAATGGGGTAGCGGATGCTCTTTCCAGAAGTTGGCCTGAGGTCGGACAAGAGAAGGCGGCCTCGATCAATGAAGAAAGGATATTACCCAAACAAAGATTTATAGCCATGATCAATCGGTATCTCCAGAAGGTACAGGAGGGGTACAAGTTGTGCACGAAAAAGACTCCTGGGACTAAGGATCTGCAAGAGAGAGAAGGGTTATGGTTTTACAAGTCATCTCTTTTTCTACCCACTAAAGAACTCCAAGAACAAGCTCTCAGCTTTTGCCATGATCTTCCATTGGCTGGACATAGAGGTCAGAAGGCCACATATGAACTACTAACCCGAAGCTTTTGGTGGCCTTTCGATACGTACTGACGTTAATTCATATGTCAGATCTTGTTCGGTTTGTGCCGGAGCTAAGGTATCTAGACAGAAGCCTATTGGTTTATTACAACAACCTGACCTACCCACTCGCCCTTGGGAAAACATTTCTATGGATTTTATTGTGGACCTTCCTCCCTCTCAGGGAAGAACAGCCATAATGGTAACGGTTGATTCATTTTCCAAACAAGCCCATTTTTCTTCTTTAAAGGGAGTACCTTCGGCAGCAGAGACAGCCACAGTGTTTCTCAGAGACATAGTAAGACTACATGGACTGCCTCGAGTAATCATTTCTGATAGGGGCGTTCAGTTCACTTCAAAGTTCTGGTCCATACTTTGTAATGAGCTAGGAATCCATAGAGCATTGTCATCGTGTTAACACCCGCAGTCCAATGGACAGACGGAGAGACTCAACGCTACTCTTGAAGAGTACCTCCGTTGTTTCTGTAATAAGGAACAAGACCATTGAGAATCCTTGATCCCCATGGCAGAGTTTGTATATAACAATTGTCATGATGCCTACCCTCGGGCAGCTGGACCAAGTCCATTCGCCCCAGAAGCAGGCATCCGGACATCTGTTTAAACCTCAGAAGCCCCGGCTAGGGGCGATCTGAGTTCAGTCCTGGCGCCTTAGGCGCCGGGCTCATAGTAGAATCAGTCCTGGTGCCTAAGGCGCCAGGCTCATAGTCCTCACTTACCTCAGGCAGACCATGCTGCACATGCATCCAGGCCAACGTGAGACCTGGAGAGACTATTTTTCCACAAGGACTACTTTTCACTCGGGTGTGGTTCTAGGAACTTCTTACCTGGGACTACTTTCAAAGCTATTTAAACCACGCCCGATCTTCAACACACGCTTCACGTTAGTCTGCATTTAGCAGCGTAACGCTCACTGTGTCAGCAAACCTGCATCCAGCCTTCTGCCACGCCCGCCTTGAACACGGAGCCCCTAGCAGAGAAAGGAAAATAGAAGAAGAGGTTAGATTACAGACTTTAATCTGATAACTCACCTGATTTCGAATCCTGCATCACTCCGAGCCTGAAGGGACATTCTTCCGGCACGCATCGCATCCCAGCTACAGCGCCGCTCCATTTTCACCAGCCCACAGCATCTACGACTCGGCGCTGCCTCTGTCACTTTTTCAGTGATTTTCAACACCTGGGTAAAAGACAAGAAAAAGCAAGGTGAGCCTAAGGAGACTAAAAAGACACTCACTTTTATTACAAGACTTACCTGATTATCCCCGGAGGCTTTATCCTTCAATAAGCTGCATCTAGGAAAAAAGGAAAAGACAGTGAGCAATTCTCACGCACCTTTACAGGACAGTTTGGGTAATACAGACTGTTACCTGAACACCGCCAGCAACCTCCAGACAGAATTTGCCGCCGCAAATCAACAGGGGAGTGCAAGAGTGAACTTTGGACATTTTGAACTCTTTAAAAACTTGACAAACTCAGGACTCAATAATCGTCCAGAACCCCAACACCTAAAACCAGTGAAGTAACTGGTATCTACGCGCACCTGCATGCCACGCAGGAGGGAGAGCTCACCAATGAAAAATATAAGGTGAGAACACTGACTAGGAATATCGGAGGTGGCAAGTGGGGAGAACGGGAGCAGGAAGGGGGGCCTGCATTCACACCCACGGGGCTAAATACCTTTCTCCATCTACAGGAGATTATTTCTACGAGTCAAGCTTACAAGACTGAGGGGGTCCGTCCAGACGGTCATCTTTGCCCTACGCTTCACGCTGGTGGAGGCCGCAGCTGTCCGGGTTCGATGTACGCCCCTGTGGGAGCCAGGTGAGCGTAACAGAACGCGAAGCCTACCTAAATAAAAAACCCCCACCCGGGCGTTATGGAAACTTCTGAAACCGACCAACTAGCCCAACTGTTAGGGGAACTTAGGGCAGAGGTGCACTCTGCACGTCAAGAGACTAATGCCCTCAGGAGAGAACTTATTTTGTCAAAGGAACGCACTGATGATCTTGCTAGACAACTGCTGCAAAGCCAAGCTGGCCAAACACCACTACCTGGACTCGGAGGGAATCCAACTCCTGTCTCTTCGAGCAATCCTGTGCAAGTGGTTCTCCCAGGGAGCATCCCTCTAGCTCCACCCAAACGTTTTGCCGGGGACCTGAAAAGGTTTGCCGTGTTCATGAACCAGTGCCGCTTGCACTTCCTATGCAGACCAGGAGCCTTCCCAAACGACCAAGCCAAAGTAGCCTTTGTACTGTCGTACCTTAGTGGCAGCGCAGCAGATTGGTCAATCCCGCTGGTCAACCAGGATGACCCTCTTCTTCGGGATTTTCAAGGTTTTCAATTGAGTATGGAAAAGCTATTTGCCAGGCATTCGCAGGGTCAGGCCCTGGGTAACGAACTTTTATCCCTACGACAAAGCACTCAGGATCTGTTAACCTATATCGCAACCTTCAACAGGTTAGTGGTAGAAACCGGCTGGCCAGAGTTTATTTCATTGTGGGCTTCGGGTTGAACTCAAAGATGTTTTGGCCAAAGTGGTGAACCCACCCCAGGATTGCATAGAATATATAGACTTAGTAGTCCAGTTAGACCACCGACTCCAGAATCGAAAGGCTGATCGAGCTAAATTTGAGAATCGAGTTCTGGTCAAACCACATGTTACCTCCAAAGGAACTGACACATCAGAATCCATGCAGATCGGGGGGGTTAAGGGACCCTTAACGCAAAAAGAAAGACAAAGAAGACGACAAATGCAATTGTGCCTTTATTGTGGGGCTTCAGGACATTTTCTAAGATATTGCCCAATTAAACCATCCAAGAAGGTAGCCGGAGTAGCTGTTAGAAATCAAACAAAGCCTGAATCGGGAAACGACCACGCCCGACAAGCGTAGAGGTCCGCTTACCGAGCTTGAAGAAGGACACTCAGACCTCGCATCTAATCATACCAATGGTCCTCATTTATCCTAGACTCCCATCATGTATGCACGCAGCAAGGGCATATATCGATAGCGGGGCCGTAGGAAACTATATGGACCATAAATTGGCTTCTAAGATGAATCTATCTCTCTGCAAAAAGACCGCTCCGGATGTCGTCACCACAGTCGATGGAACTGAAATTGCCTCAGGGCCTGTAACTCATTCCACTACAGAGATGACATTGCTGGGTCAGGATGGGCATTGAGAGACTATTGTGTTTGACTTAATCAAAGCCCCACAGTTCCAAATAATACTGGGGATACCTTGGTTAGAAACACATAATCCTTGAATTGATTGGCGAGAGAAGAGAATAACCTTCCCGTATTGTGCACACACCTGCTACCCGGAAAAACACTTGAACAAAGGCCTTGCCACAGTCACTACTCCAGTCGTGCAGTTACCTCAGGAATACCAAGAATTCCAGGATGTTTTCCAAAAAGAACGGGCAAATACCTTACCGCCACACAGATCATATGATTGTCAAATCGACCTCATCCCCGGTGCACAACCCCCATGCAGCAGAATCTACGCCCTCACGGAACCCGAAAATCTGCACCTACGACAATATCTAGACCAATACCTAGCTAATGGTTTCAAAACATTCGTCCATCCAAGTCCCCTGTTTCCTCAGCTTTGTTCTTCGTACCGAAGAAGGAAGGTGACCTTAGAACATGTATAGACTACCACGCATTAAACCAGATTACTGTAAAGAACCGATACCTATGACCTTTGATCCCCGAGTTACTAGACCAGGTAAAGGATGCTTGCATTTACACTAAATTAGATCTCAGAGGGGCATATCATTTGGTACGTGTAAAGAAGGGCGACAAATGGAAAACTGCCTTCCGCACCAAATACGGATTGTTCGAATATCAGGTGATGCCCTTTGGGTTGTGCAATGCACCAGCAGCCTTCCAGTATTTTATGAACGATGTCCTTTGTGAACTCATCGACGTTTGTGTTGTTTACATTGATGACATTCTAGTGTACTCTTCCTCAGAATCAGATCATGTTGAGCACGTTTGAGCAGTCCTTCAGAAAGTACGTCAGCACAAGTTATTTGCAAAACTGGAAAATTGCGTTTTTCATACCATGGAAGTAGTTCCTGGGATTTATCTTGACTCCAAAAGGAGTCCGAATGGACTCTCGAAAAGTGGATGCAATCCTCAAATGGCCATCACCCAATTCAGTTAAAGGAGTACAAAGCATGCTCGGATTTGCTAATTTCTACCGCAGATTTATTCCAGACTTCTCACAGATTGTACACCCCATCACAGCACTTTTGCGAAAAAACAAACGCTTCTTGTGGACCGAAGAGGCTGAAAGAGCCTTCCAGGAGTTGAAGTCGAAATTCACATCAGCACCTGTCTTGAAGCATCCACGTCCCGAACTTCCATACATAGTCGAAACAGATGCGTCCAGTTTAGCCATGGGGGCTGTCCTGTCCCAGAAGGATCCTGAAACCGGTCAACTTCATCCTGTAGCCTTTTGGTCCAGAAAGGTTTCGGCCCCCGAATTAAACTATGCAGTTACCGATAAAGAATTGTTAGCCATCAAATCCGCTTTCAAAGCTTGGAGATGTTACCTTCTCGGTGCTAGGCACACCATCACAGTAATCACTGACCACAGGAACCTGCAGTATTTAAAAACAGCCAAGCCCCAATAATCCCGTCAACTCCGATGGGTGCTATTCTTCGCCAAATTCAATTTCGTGATTACTTATCGACCTGGTTGCAAGAATGGTAAGGCAGATGCCTTAACCCGAATAGGAATGGGAGAAGCATTTTCGAACCCAGAACCAGTACCCATAATTCCAGGACAAAGAATCCTCGGCGTAACTACTTTACAGACTTTGGAAGATATTCATTTAAAGATTCAACAACTTTTCGATTCAACAGCCCTGCAGGACTGGAACAAAAGAGGCCCAGATTATTCAGTCATTAATGAGTTACCCTACTATCAAGGGCGTCTGTTTTTACCACACAAGGAACTGCAAGAACTGGTAATCTCCAATTACCATGATGCTTTGATGGAAGGACACCCAGGTATTGCCAAGACTGAAGCTAAAATTAAAAGACAATTCTGGCGGCCCACCTGGCGAAAGGACATAAAGTCATTTGTGTTGTCTTGTGGGATCTGCGCCCAAAACAAAACCCAGAAGAAGAAACAAGCCGGTCTTTTACAGCCTTTGGATATTCCGCCTACACCTTGGCACACTTTGACCCTAGACTTTTACAGATCTACCTCCATGTAATGGGTTTAACACAATTCTAGTAGTTGTTGACCATTTTTCCAAGATGTCTCACTTTATTCCTTTAAAGGGATTACCTTCCGCTTCAGTTTTGGCCAAGGAATTCCTTGAAAACATCGTTCGAGTTCATGGATTTCCTTCTGTATTGGTGTCAGATCGAGGTAGTCAATTCATTTCGCAATTCTGGAAGAAATGTTGCCAACTAGCACAAATCGACGTGAGGTTATCTACTAGTCACCATTCCCAGACCGATGGTCAGACGGAAAGGACCAACCAGACTCTGGAACAATACCTACGTTGCATGTTACATCAGACCGAGGGCAATTGGAACGATATATTATGGATTGCCGAATACGCATACAATAACTCAGTACATTCTGGAACCGGACAAAGCCCCTTTTATACCATTTATGGTCATCATCCTCGAACCTCAGAACTTGATTCACCCCAACACTTGGAAATGCCAGCAGTGACCCATCTGCATTCTACTATTACTCACGCCTTTAAGGAAGCAACTGAACATATGAAAAAAGCAAAGGAGAAATACAAGAAGAATGCCGATCAGCATAGGAGTGACATTCCCCATTATCAGATTGGAGATCAAGTTTGGCTGGCAACCAGACACATACCCCTAAAAGGGACTCGAACTTTTAATCCTAGATATTTGGGGCCTTACACCATTAAAAAAATTATCTACCCGGTAGCAGTTAAATTAGAATTGCCCTCTAGTATGCGGATCCATCCCGTCTTCCATGTTTCACTTCTAAAACCAGTTCAACCCGGAACAAGATTAGCCAAGCCACCTGACCCCATCCTAATAGACGGAGAACCTGAATTCGAGGAAAGGTCATGGGAACCCTGTGACCACGTCCATGCACCTCGATTAGTGAAGAAATTCCATCTGAACTTCCCAGGCAAACCAGGGGCCAGAGGAAGAACAACCTTAGGGGGGGCCTTGAGGGGGAGTGCTGTCATAATGCCTACCCCGGGCAGCTGGACCAAGCCCATTCGCCCCGGAAGCAGGCATCCGGACATCTGTTTAAACCTCAGAAGCCCCGGCTAGGGGCTATCTGGGTTCAGTCCTGGCGCCTTAGGCGCCAGGCTCATAGTCATCACTTACCTCAGGCAGACCATGCTGCACATGCATCCAGGCCAACGTGAGACCTGGAGGGACTATTTTTCCACAAGGACTACTTTTCACTCGGGTGTGGTTCTAGGGACTTGTTACCTGGGACTACTTTCAAAGCTATTTAAACCACGCCCGATCTTCAACACACGCTTCACGTTATTCTGCATTTAGCAGCATAACGCTCATCGTGTCAGCAAACTTGCATCCAGCCTTCTGCCTCGAACACGGAGCTCCTAGGAGAGAAAGGAAAATAGAAGAAGAGTTTACATTACAGACTTTAATCTGATACCTCACCTGATTTCGGATCCTGCATCACTCCGAGCCTGAAGGGACATTCTTCCGGCACGCGTTGCATCCCAGCTACAGCGCCACTCCATTTTCACCAGCCCACAGCATCTCCGACTCGGCGCTGCCTCCGTCACTTTTTCGGTGATTTTTTTTCAACACCTGGGGAAAAGACAAGAAAAAGCAAGGTGAGCCTAAAGAGACTAAAAAAACAATCACTTATATTACAAGACTTACCTGATTATCACCGGAGTCTTTATCCTTCAATACGCTGCATCTAGGAAAAAAGGAAAAGACAGTGGGCAATTCTCACGCACCTTTACAGGACAGTTTGGGTAATACAGACTCTTACCTGAACACCGCCAGCAACCTCCAGACAGAATTTGCCGCCGCAAATCAACAGGGGAGTGCAAGAGTGAACTTTGGACATTTTGAACTCTTTAAAAACTTGGCAAACTCAGGACTCAATCGTCCAGAACCCCAACACCTAAAACCAGTGAAGTAACTGGTATCTACGCGCCCCTGCATGCCACGCAGGATGGAGAGCTCACCAATCAAAAATATAAGGTGAGAACACGGACTAGGAATATTGGAGGTGGCAAGTGGGGAGAACGGGAGCAGGGAGGGGGGTCTGCATTCACACCCACGAGGCTAAATACCTTTCTCCATCTACAGGAGAATATTTCTACGAGTCAAGCTTACAAGACTGAGGGGGTCCGTCCAGACGGTCATCTTTGCCCTACGCTTCACGCTGGTCGAGGCCGCAGCTGTCTGGGTTCGATCTACGCCCCTTTGGGAGCCAGGTGAGCGTAACGACAATACCTGCCACACAGCGATTAGTATGAGTCCTTTTCAGTGCACTTACGGCTATCACCCCCACTTTTTGCCTGAGATCGGTTTCAGTAATACCAAGGCGCCATCCGTGGGCAAGATATTGGCTGAGCTTCAGCAAATACATACTTCTGCTCTACACACTTTGGAGGAGAGTAGAAAGAACTACAAGAAATACGCTGACACAAAGAGAAGACCAGTTCCACAATGGGGTCCAGGGTCACAAGTCTGGTTATCCACCAGATACTTACCCAGGTGGGCACGATTAGGCAAATTTACCCTGAGATACCTTGGTCCTTTTCGGATAGAGGCTCAGATCAATCCTGTAGCGTACAAGCTAAAACTACCTGCTCGATTCAGTAGAATACACCCTGTATTCCATACCTCCTTGCTGAAGAATCATATTGAGGACCCATTCCTCAGAAGGACCAGGAATAAGGATATCAAGACTTCTGCGGTTCCAGAAGAGTATGAGGTAGCCAGATTGATAGATTCACGATACAGACATGGGACACTGCAATATCTGGTTCATTGGAAGGGTGTGCATAAAGAAACACAACTGCCCGTTATGGTACTCGGACCCCAACTGACTCTATGACACCAGTTTCGGTGGTCATATTTATTATTTTTTTTCTCTTCCTGGTTTCCCCGTGTCACATCACCGGCCACTCTCTGGCACGTGACACCACAACTGGCATGCCTTTCCGGCGGCATGGCTGATTACCTGCAAGCTACTGCTCCTTCCGTTGCTCTTCACCCTGTGCGCAGCACCTTCTTCCACGCTGCCTGCCCGAGATCATGTAAGGGCTTTGGCGGGGCAGCAGCGTGTGGGATTTTGTTGCTGCTTGCAGAGCGGGCCCTCGCCTTCTTCTTTGTAATTTGAGGAGCTCTGGTCGCAGAGGTAGCTGCCTTTGCCCGGTGGCGGGAGCAAGCAAACTGCTGGATGGGCGATGCCACAGGGCTGCGGGCTGCACCTCACCATGGCAGCATGAGCACCCTCTTCTCGGAGGGCTGCACCCAAGGAGAATATGCCGGCCGTGCGCTGGGTATCTACTCTCTCCTTCTTGCGCCACTGCATGCTGCTGCCTCTTCTTTCGGGGAACACCATGGTGGCCGAGCCCCCCTTTCCCTTTTTTCTTTTTTTATGGGAAAGACTGGGCGTATCACAGGGGTTTTCCTCGTCACCATTATTGTGGGGCTGGCGGTGGGCACACAGCAAGCCTCACAGTTGCTGGGGGGCCCAGCACCCTGTTGGGTTGCAGTGTTCACCCGGACTTAGTCGTTGCAGGGCAGGACCCTGATAGGCCATGGGGACACGGCATGGATCCCGGGAGCATCCGAGATGGAGGGTGCCTTTGGTGGACCCAGGGTACCAGGCTGATCTCGGGGGCCCAGACTAGGAGGGACCTGCAGGATTGTGATCACACAGTGTGGGCCTGCAGGACAAGGCAGCAGGACCGTGGTCACACGGTGTGGGCCTGCAGGCCAAAATGAAAGATGGACACATGACTTCCATTGTTGGAGTCTTCAGCCGTTCTGAGGCACGTGCTTGTAGGAACTTCATTTATTAGGTCGAGCCATGACAGTCGCAGCCCATCTTGAAAGGGCAATACACTCGGAAGTGTCGCACATAACACTCCTCCTTAAAATGGCAATACACTTGTCAGGGTCACACATAACACCACCCAACAATATAAAACTGCGTGTAGCAGGCAAATCTAAACCACTTAATTTGTCCTCCAAGCTGGCCTTTGTGACAAAATTCAGACACTTTTCCAAACGATCATGTTATAAACCAGCAGTGTTGCACTTGTACATCTTCTTATTGAATGGAAGGTCCATTTTGGTTACTGCAAGGCACAACTGTCTGTGCCTGCGTCCCTTGGGAGGCAATGCTTGGCTTACTTAATGATAATCTTCATTACTTCTACTCTTCCTCGTTACACTGCTTATTCATGAGTTAACAATCACCATGTCAGGAACGCTATCTTATTTCTGCTATTTTTACACACCCTGCCCCTGCCACCAGGTGTATAACACCCCAACTTCGCATCCTACTTTAGTTAGTTGTCACTCTTTTGGACCATTACATTTTTGCTGTGTGGGTCGAGATTATATATGTACTGTAAAGAGGAAGAGTGGGATTAGGAGTAATGAAGATTACCAGTAAGTATTGTGGGTATTCTCAGTACTTATTCATGATGCATACCTACTCTATGGTATTTTAGCTGTACCCTTACCCTGGTTGTAGAATTCATGCCCATTCACTTTGCTGCTGATTAACCTGTACGTTAACCCTCTTACTATGGATTTATTAATCTTAATGAATCACCTGAATTCTCCCTTAGTGAATTGCGCTGAAGTTGGGGATATAGAAGTCATCATAACTGTTGATTGGGACTGTGATTGTACCGATTACTTTGAAAACACTGAACTAGGGTTAATGTGCCATCCTAATATCACTTGTAATAATTCCTGATACCATAGTACTAGTACGACTTCATGGAAAGTTGGGCCATGTACATGGTTAACGGGAATCTGCATGATGATATTCAGTGATCTTCAACCTGGCACAATGGTAGTACTTACTCAGTAATGTATTATCTACTTGTGGGTGAGGATATATGTACTAGTTCTCATTACTTCGAAAAACATAGAACAGCTTTGAGTGATCATTCTTTTCTAATCTTAAATCTCAATTTTATTGGAAATAAACTTGGTAGGATTGGTCCAATAGAGCTTGAGCTGAATTCCGCTGGTAACAACATGGTGTGGTCTGAGTTCAAGTATATCTACATTTAATATCTGGTTATTTTACCTATGGAATTTGGAAGGTAATTACTGATACAGCAGTTTATTGCGTCCTAAAATCTTACACGTTTTGTTGATGGATATACCCAAATCTAATACGCATGTTAATTTTGCCAGGGGTTCCTGTTCATATGGGCATCATAACCATATACTTGACATAGTAGTTAAATGCAAAATAAAACAAAATTGCGAAGACATTTAAGAGCATTGACTAATGACACGTATACCTTTTTAAAAACAAGATTATTACAAAGTAATTTAAGCGTAATTATAAAGATTGGATAACACAATCTAGATAAACTATGGTAACGCAAGATGGTAAACTTGTTTAAAAGTTATGGCAACGAAAAAGTCTAGAAATTGATGAGTAGAGTTGGCACACACTCAGTTGGTAAAGTAATCAATCTAACACCTGCCTCTATTTTGGAACACTATTCAAAGATTTATACTTGGATAGTGGCCATTGTGGCCATTGTAAATTCGCCTTAAAAGAAATAATCTTGATTGGCATTTATCCTTTTCTAAAGACGACATTGTTGACTTAATTTTAAAAAACGAAAAAGTCAAGAGCTCTAGGCCCTAATGGTGTATCTAATTGTATGCTTAAGGGAGACCTCAGCTTATGGGGTGGAATATTGGAGGTCATGCATTAAAACTCTTATGACATATCAGATTATACCTTACAGCTAGCATTTTCCCATATTATCCCCATGTATAAAAAAGGGGACAGAACAGATCCATTCAACGTTTGCCCAATTGCACTGCTAGATGTCACTTGCAAGGTCTTTGTCTCTGTGATATTGCAGAATCTTGAACAATGGGTCTCAGCTACTAATCGTCTTTCAAAATATCAAATGGGTTTCTGCCGCTTTTAAGGAACCAATACTAACGGTTTGATTATGAACCTATTGCGTATGGAGGCGATCGTGAAGAAGTGATAAAATACACATCTCGCTAGGTAAGACTATTTTGGGGCCTTTGACACAGTTAACCTTGAATTATTATGGCAAAAGCTGCATGGCTAGTGTATGCCAGATAGTCTTCTTAAATTGATTATTTTCTTTCATAATGATACTTTTCTCCAGCCAGATTAAATTCAAAAGGTAGTCTCACCAATTCAATAGAGATCTTTTAGAGGCTTAAGGTAAGGGCGTATCCTTATCCCGTGCCTTTTTAACCTGCATTTATCTGATCTGGGTGAGGTGCTGATCAAAGCACCTCCATTCCCAACAAGACTGGGGACTTTACCCTTCCAATGTTTGGCATATACCGACATCCTTATATTATTGGATCAGATCCCAACCGGACTACAGCGGTCAGTAAAGGCCCTTCAAGAATATGTACACAATAACTACTTGGACATTAATACTAAGAAAACAATGTCCTACTTTTCAAAGTCAATTATAAATCAGAATTTAAATTGGTATATTAATAATTGCATACTAGTTGTTCTGAAGGAATTCACTTATGTGGGCTATCGTATTAGGAATATACAAATCAATTTGTATATTTATGAATGAAAATCTTTCCACTCATCGCTCAGATGAAGAAGATTGTACAAATATTGTAAATTGTCACTTATTCCGTTAATTAATTTTTAAAAGAAAAACGTTGTGCCAAAGATTGTTGATGGGTGATAATTTAAACTAAAATAATGAATGGTATTCCTAGGGAAAGATATACATTTTGATTTGGTGAGCTGTATTGCTACTGCCATCTTGTGTTCCGGTAACCATTATAAGACAGGAGTTGGGGCTGCTATCACTCCAAGTGTTAGTACCCTGGATAGTGCTCCAGATAAGATTTTGAAGTGGGAGTAATTTACTCCCATTATTTTTTGGGGAGTAAAAATGTAAGTCCATTTCCCAATAGATGTATTTTATAAGCGAGTAAAAAGAAATTCTTTGGAAAACTGGAAAAAACAGAATATTTATTTTTAATAATTCATTGTACTTAGTTATTCATGCACATTAAAATATACATGTTTACTACTTCCAAACAAGCAGTAATAATAGTAGTTTCCCCCTTTGGTTCTTCAGGTCCAAACATATCCATGGAGCTGTTTAGGGGAAAGCAGGGTCACAAGGTCCTACGTGTCTGTTTCCTATTTTTTGTTGGTAGAATTTCTACTCCCTAGTTTTATGTTTTGGGAGCTTTTACCTATTTTTAGGGGATAAAAGCGGTAGACATACTGCCTATCAGTAGGGCTGACCCTGGAGATCATTGGGGCTTTATGGTAAACTTTTAGAACCCTTGAAGAACACAATCTATGAAGAATTATACCTGCTGAAGTCTAAAGCAAATTGAATTATGTTTCTATTAGGGACATTTAAGTCCTACTGCGACACTACTGGATCAGCTAAACGTTTCAACTTCCAGTTTTTTGGGAGAATCTGTATGTATTGAAAATAATTGGGGACATTTGATTGGAAATGCACACGTACCAAATTTTCAAAATACAGGCTCTTCGCCAACTGTCTTGGGGAGAAAGGAATATGGTACTGTTCCAAACTATATTGTAAAATGTCCTTGTCCAAAAGCATGATCCGACTTTTAGATTTAGACTTATTTACTTCCTTCCTCTTGACAACCTGATTTGTAAGCTGTTTATCCATAAGTGCACCTGAAACTTTGAAACATCTAGTTTTGCACTGTCGTGCCTTGCAACAACGTAGGCTTGAATGCTTTCGCCAATTTGTACACTGTTCAACTTTTTTATCTTTGGAAACCTTTTGGCATCACTTTAGAAAGAGGATCTCGGGTGTCTGTGATTGTAGCTGTACTTAGATTTTTTAAATAAACATTTAAAATGATGGTGCCTTTTGATATATTGCCTTGAGCTTTTAAATAACTGGTAAGAAATGTTTTTTTTTAAATCTTTCTTATATTAGATTTATAGGTTTATTTTACAGATTGAAATCCCCAGTGAATCTTTGGAATGCAAATAAGTTAATGTTGGTGCTTATTGCCAATCTTGAACACTTAATAGAAGCTGCAACAGGTGACAGAATAGGGCCTTCCCCACAACTATTCAATACTAATTGAGGTGTCTACCACAACCCCATTTTACAAAAGAAGCGCTTAACTCGAATGTGTGTGAGTGAGAAAAAATTGTAATTTCTCTCAGCATGAGGTGTGATGAATGCTGCAGAACAGACTTTGGGCACCTGACTACTGTACCCTGGGCTTTCTGGGAACATTGTTTCAATTGAATGGCCTTAAATGGCTGCATCTGTAGAAGTAAGAAGAAAGAGGTTGGACCTACAGGACAGGGAATAGCCTCTTAGTACATTTATTTCTTCATAAATACCAATAAATGTTCAATTTTCAATTTTTAAAAACTTTTATTTGCATAATAAATTCATATACAATGCTAAAACATTTCAATAAACAAATAATTGTAAGTTCCACTCATATTGATTCACTCCTACCATTCATACTACTTTTTGCTTTTTGTAACAAACTAATAACATGTATATATTTTTTGGGCTCATATATAAAAGGCCTGTAGCTCTATTTAAACATTTCCACAAAAGTCCTCCATCCACTGTTCTGATGGTTCAGTCTGTGTGTTTTTATCACACCGACATTCGTCTACACGTGTTTCAGTTGTCTATTTTCGGGACGTCACTATTCATCGACCCTTAATTCATACAACCATTTTTGACACATTTAATGTGAGAACATGATTCTAAAAAGTAATCATTGATTCAATGTCCATGAGTGATGAGTTTTTTTACATTCACTTACATTGTAACCTGGATGAATCCTATTTGCATTTCAAACTAGTGGCCACCTCCATCTGCCCTCCAACCCAGATACAAACAAACATGTTCTATTATAGTTCTTATAACATGGTACTTACTTAGAATAGAATCCCATTGATTCTCTCTATATGTACAATCTTTTTGCCCTTTCTCTTCAAGAGGGGTTCTTCGCAACTCAAACCATTGATTGGATCCTGGAAGGAAATGGGACATTTTTGTAAGGGAGTGTATACTGGAATGTGTCTACTGGAATAAAGATGCGAAATAGAAATGATCCTCTAGGCTCCAGTCTGTGTCGTTTAATAATAATAACAACAACAAAAATACCCAGTGTCGAAGAAATATGAAGAACTAGAAAGGTGGGCAGTCTTCTCTATAGGGGTTAGCAACATTAGATAAAATGTAGTTCTTTCCTACATCGGTGGTTAAGGAATGCGCAACCTTTCACCAGTCCCCTTTCTATCGCGATCGTTACGCGAGTATAAATAAATACGCGCCGCGGATAAACAAACGGCGCCGGAAGACGTAGCGCAAGACGGAAGACTGTGGGGCTCCAGAGACGAACAGCAAGGTAAGCGCAAGAGTTGGGATAGCTGATTTTTAAGCTAACACAAGCAATTAAATGGTGAATAAGTGCGGAAAGTGGCCCGGAAGAAAATGGGGGCGGGGGAAAGTGAAGGGACAAGGTGTGCTTTTTAGATAATGTGGACATACGAAAGGGCACAGACTGGAAGGGGGATTCTTTAAGAATAACCTCACAGGCATAAGGGCTATAAGTAAATCAGTAGAATGTACAGGTAGCCTAATGAAAGTTACCGTTATTTTGAGTTTGATGCTTAATGATTTGAGCCTAGAGGATCATTTCTATTTTGCATCTTTATTTACTTACAGAACTATCCTAAGTATTGACATCATGGTCGCTACTGTTGGCGGCCCTCTGTGAACGAAGAAACCTTCGGATTCAGAACTTGACTGGAGCTATTTGTAAGTCTAAGCCAATTTGTCCATCTAGAGACACATTCCAGTATACACTCCCTTACAAAAATGTCCCTTTTCCTTCCAGGATCCAATCAATGGTTTGAGTTGCGAAGAACCCCTCTTGAAGAGAAATGGCGAAAAGATTGTACACATAGAGAGAATCAATGGGATCCTATTCTAAGTAAGTACCATGTTCTAAGAACTATAGTAGAACATGTTTGTTTGCATCTGGGTTGGTGGGCAGATGGAGGTGGCCACTAGTTTGAAATGAAAATAGGATTCATCCAGGTTACAATGTAAGTGAGTGTAAAAAACTCATCACTCATGGACATTGAATCAATGATTACTTTTTAGAATCATGTTCTCACATTAAATGTGTCAAAAATGAGAGGGAATAGCCAATAGAGAATGAATTTGTATCAAATTTGTTTTATAAGTTTTTGAGTGTGTTCTGATATTTTATATTGCATTTTAGGTGGTGATACTCACCCTACTTGATGCTTGTGGGAATAAAGAAATTCCCATTAATCTTGTCCTGAAGAAGGTTGTATGAATTAAGGGTCGATGAATATTGACGTCACGAAAATAGACAACTGAAACACGTGTAGACGAATGTCTGTATGATTAAAAACACACAAACGGAACCATCAGAACAGTGGATGGAGGACTTTTGTGGAAATGTTTAAATAGAGCTAGAGGCCTTTTATATATGAGGCCAAAAAATATATACATGTTATTAGTTTGTTGCAAAAAGTAGTATGAATGGTAGGAGTGAATCAGTATGAGTGGAACTTACAATTATTTGTTTATTGAAATGTTTTAGCATTGTATATGAATTTATTATGCAAGTAAGTTTTTAGAAATTGAAAATTGAACATTTATTGGTATTTATGAAGAAATAAATGTACTAAGAGGCTATTCCCTGTCCTGTAGGTCCAACTTCTTTCTTCTTAGTACATGACGCCTGAAGGACCTGGGACTGTAATCAGGCACCCCTTTGTTTTATAAATGCATCTGTAGAAGGACATAAGAAAAAGGAAAATGTGCTATTCTGAAGCAATGACTCAGCCTCAGCGAGATAAAGGCTGTGCACTGCATTCTAGTCACTCAGCAGGCTCCAAGTTAAAATGGCGACACAGGTAAGGTGTTTTTTGTATGGGGGTTGCGGGCGACAAATCTTTCACTGCGTGCATGTCATTTTTCTTGGTAAAGCTTAGCTTTTTTTATTTACCAGCATGCACGCTCTGGGCTGGTTCATGGTTTAGGCAGACACTGGGGTCAAGCTGGAGTCTGTCCCTGGACCTCCGTCATCGTTTGCTTCTTGTTGTTCCCCGAGCTACACAGCTTAGAAACTGCTGTACTCTTTCATGTGCGTTGCCATTTGAGAGAATTGTGTTCTTCCACAGCTTTTGAGGAACAGTCATCCACGTCTTACTACTGGTGTCTGGATGTATTCTCACTATATTGTGTGTGACGGGGTGTCAATGCTCACATTCTCACCTAATCCACAGTCTTGAACACATGCCCAACATGCCTGCTGTCAGTCAAGGGAGGCCCATGTCTGGTGTGTAGATTTACGGCCTGAACCTTTAGGTCAGTATGCATATTACAGGTTTTGGTTATTAGGCGCCTCTTGAGAGCCACCTATATGCTGAAACTATTGTATTGATGTACAGATTGGAGGGAGATGGGATGGGGGCACTGCTTGTGGGTGTCTGTCGGCTTTTTACCCACCCAATGACAACCTCTCCCCATTCCCACACACTATCTGCCCTTGGCCACACAAAACACATACCCCTGTGATCTCTTTGAGTCAATTCTATCATGCACAAACATCAAACATTGTTTTATGTAGGTGCCTTGCTTTTGCTCGGCCACGTAAGGAAAACCTTAGACTTACGTTTCCCCTGACCCTCGCAAAACAAGTTATTGGACTCAGACAGGCGAGAAATCACACTTAGACTAATAGTTATAATATAGATGAAAATGGCTCGTTATAGGCCCTTTTTTCACTCAACATATATGAACTCAGCATACATAAACAAATATATGGTCAGTTATATAGAAACATATAACAAATACAAGGTCATCACCGTTAGTAAAGTAGCAGAAGCTACCTTCATCTAGGCCACTACGACACTGCTTAGTCCCAAAACAGGTAGGCAAAGAGATCTCTCGTACTAACAGGGTCTGGAGTGGAGCGTCCTCCATCTCAGCAAGACTGCATCACCCGGTGGTCTAAATTCTAACTGTTGCCATAGAAGAATACCCTTTTCTCTTTCTGGGGGTATGTCCCCGCCCTTCTCAGTTATGACTGCCCTCGGCTGAAGAGCAAATCATAAGTGAAAGGGGCAGAGAGTGGAAAAAAAACAGCCAAAAGTGGAAAAACCCAGCGTCCCTCTCCTTGCATTCATTCCCAGAACCCCTTATCATTGCACTTGCAGGGCGCTCCGACTCCCTCTCAAATTCGTCCTTCAGTAGACATTACAATAACTATTCTCCACAGTAAGTCCACTCAGCAACAATATTTATGTAGTTATGTGACCTTGCTCGGCTTTCGCTACTGAAATGCTCATTTACTCTACAAAGCACGCTGAGACACCGGCTTTTATTACGGTGATGGGAGATGAGTCCAAGATGGCTGCGCACTGACGCCATGTTGTTTTAGCTCGCACTTCGCATAAGCATTACTATAGGGCCTGCCAGTGTTACTTCTAAGCAGCCTTGTTGAGGGTTAATGGCTTGATTTGAGTTGTAAATGAGCACTGTAGTTGATGAAAATCTCTTAACCAAGTATCCCTTCCGGCAATTTATTTATAAGCAATATGCATCTTCTTGCCACTGTTGCTTGTGCTGAAGGATTCTTAAAAACAAGCACTGACAAAGTTGAAAATCTTGGCTTGTTTGTATGTATTAATTAGATGGGCATATGGTGGCAGTGCACGGCAAATGTCTAATTACCCACACCATTTGCCTGCTCTTGACATCTAGTGGCCCAGTAGTACTCTTGTGTCAAAAGCCTATCCCGTGCCTGCACAAAAGCCAAATCTGTTGGCTTTGCAAATCCTTGTTGAATAACCTGAGCTTGATTCGTGAGAGGTTTCTGCACAGTTTCTCATCCTTCAAAATGATGTATAAATCTTTTACACTGTATTCCTAAGAAGTGGGGGGGGGGTGTATGGCACTGGTGGATCCAGGATTTAAAAAAAAGGTCCTATAACATTTCAAGGTCTGGAGCTCGGGCAGGGGTTGAGTGCTACAGAAACCCGTAGATGGTGGTCCGAGGGCAAAGATATTTTTTAACATAATGGTTAATGTTGCTTTGTTTTAACAGCACCCTGCAGTAAAATAAGAGTTTGAAAGTATTTATTTGGCATGAGTGCTTGAGGTCCAACATATCTTTGAATAAGCACAAAAAATGTGCGGTTAATAAGCTGCACTTAATGCCTCATTTTACCGTTGGGCAAGTTAATCCGATCAGCCTATGGCTTTCCTGACTCCAATCCAACATGACCACCTGCCTTATAGATGTCTGAAAGAAAACTGGAACCACTGCTGCAGCAATACCAGTGGGCCTACGTATAATTTTCAGCACAAAGACAGGCGCAGCAGTAGCTGCCAACCGGTTAAGATCTTTTATCTGTCTTCTCTCCCAACAGTCGTCTTCTCAACAAATCAGAAAATCTCACCGGAGCACTGAAACACAGGCTGGTGCTTCTGAAAAGACAGTGTGCTGAGGTTTGGCCAATCACCTGCCATGATGACCCTGACATTCCAATGAGCCCATCCCCATCAAACCAGCCTTTCAGAAGCACTGCTCATTAGTAATTCATCCGTGCTCCCTGTTGACATTTCACTCGAACTTCCAGTCGGCATGCGTTCACTACCTGGTGAATCAGGCCAAAGTACCAGTCTGAAAGCATCTATAATCGGAGTCTCATTGGAAACAAATTGTAACTGGAATACGTTGGGGACGGGGCAGGTGTAGAAAATGCAGCCTTGCGATTTGACAGCCTGTGCGTGATCTCGCGCGACTACAGTGCTCATGTGCGTGGCTTGGCGTGAAAAAGCGAGTACAAGTGTGGACCGAGGGCTCAAACTCGGGCTCCGACCTCACCATACTGCCCATTCAGATGTACAAGGACATGGTGGGACGTCAGGAAGTGGAAATCAGAAGAACCAGGCACAGACCCTCAGTGTTTGGGGGAACATCAGTGGACCTGTTGTTATATCAGTGCAAGCATTGAATTCAACGGCAGACAGACGACGACCAGGGTATACTTCTGAGAAGAAGGCCGGCAGCATTTGGTGTTGCAGTGGGATGACCAGCACAAACTGAACATAAGGCTGGATCCCAGTACTGATGATCAAGTGCGATCGGTCAGGACAGGAGGAGCGTCAGCGTTGAGAGATGAATTCCCAATACTGTTCTTGGAAGCCCCATGGAAATTAAAAAATGATGTCCACAAAATCGGAGTTAAAGCCCAACATTCTACTGGTCAAGCATAAGGCCTGTGCCTGTAACTGCAAGAGGCGCTTTGCAAACCCAACTAACGAAGATGGTCAAAGAAGGTACCATTGAGACCGTAGAATCCTCTGATTGAATGAGCCCAGTGTTACTTATTAAGAAAGAACACTCCAACAACATCAGAGTGTGCATCGATCTGCGCAGCTTAAACATGCAGGTAGTAACAGACCGTTAAACCCTGCTCAGTATCAACAAATTGATCCTTATGATGAAGCAGGTCAGATATTTCACCAAATTGAACATGCGTGATGCTTACCACCAGATAAACCTTCATAAAGGGTCCTGACAAATAATTGCATTCATCACCCTGTTTGGCACCTATAAGTACACCCGCACGCCATTTGGATTGTTGTCGGCCGCGTCAGCATTTCAGAGGATGGATTCTCCGCTAAGAAATGTGGGAAACATGTCATACTTCCAGGATGACATCCTCATCTATGCTGGGGACCGGGAGACACATGACAGAACCCAGAGGAAAGTATTACAGAAAGTGCAGAAACTTCAAAAAGATGGAAGGAAATGGATGAATGAATCGAAGTCGCTATGTTCCGAAGGCGGACTCTTGAACCGAGAGAATCGTCCTTGGCGGAACTCACTCCAGTGCTTCCAGAAGCACATTGAGAACAAGAGACAGAGATAAGAGAATCCAAAGGTGGGAACCATCACCTAGAAAGCCCAAAGGTGGATAGAAAAATGCAAGAGGAAGAAGCCGTCACACCACAGGCCAGGGGCAGAGTTGACAGTACAGTACAGATACCATGTCCTCCAGAACATCACCTGATGAGTCACCCCCGACTCGAGAGGAGAAGACCCACAAAGTAATAGAACTTTGTGATGGAGTAGCACCAGGATGCTCAGCAAAGCGAGGTATTTAGAAACGCAGCCTTGCAAGATCACGTCCTGTGCCTGATCTTGCGAGACTACAGTGCACATGTGGCGGCTCTGTGCGAAAAGGGAGTGCAAGACTGGAACAAGGGACTGACCGGACACTCCGTGGCACTCCTTCCGTTTAAGACGTGGCCCTCAGTTCAATGGAATAATTCAGGCACACGCTGCACTGGTTTAAGACCGGGGCTGCTGGCAGTGAATTAACTGCAGGTCCTCACAAGAGACTTTATTTGGCAAAGTTTTGATTGTACTATCCACTCTGTTTTTAGTCAGTACGAATAAAGCCTCCCTTCAATCATCAACGTGTACAGTGTTTTATGTAAGGCCATTACAGCAGGGTTAATTACCACAATCCTTCAAATGTTAAACAGGTCAGTGCAAGGGGGAGTTGATTTGCATATGAACTCATAAGTAAGGACATTTGAACGCCAAGTAAAGCCTAGAACACTGACGAGCTACCATGGAAATTATATACGTTTAAAAAGTAGTAAGAAAATGGTTGAGTATAATTGTTTTTTTTTTTTTTGTTTTTACCAAGGTTTATTTATTCTGCAGACTCATATCATGAACAAAGTTTCAGCTAATGCATAAATCATTATCTTATCTTTACAAACATTACAACTTTATATTCCCGTAATGAACTCTGCAAGGTCCACGGGTTTTAACTTTTCAAACAAACCCCCTACCCTCCCCATCCCCAACTCATCCGACTCCCATCTTGCTTGTTAGTGAAAGGGGTCCGGTGTTTCATTTCAAGTTCTCTACTCTTATTCCTTCTTTAATAAGAGTCTGGATTTCTGAGTATCCTGGGTCTAAAATAGTGCGGTTCTTTGTCCTTTACCAGTTCCCGAAATGGTTCCCAGATTGACAGGAATTTGAGATAAGTACCAGATTGTAATGCACAGATCTTCTCCATTGCCAGAACCCCCATATTTTAATCCACCACCACGCTATTATTGGACCTAGCTCAGATTTCACCCTTGGTCTAGGGTCAGTCTTGCAGCCGCGAGCAGATGTGTAATTAATGTGGCTTTGTGTCCTTTTGCTGCATATCGGTTTTCTGCTGTCACCCCCAATAAGACAACTTTTGGGTCTTCCGGCAGAGCAATTCCTGTCATTTCTTTGATATGCCCCAGGACTTCCTTCCAAAATACCTGCGCCTTTGGACAGGCCCACCACATGTGAAAGAAGTCTATTTCCCCACATTTCCTCCAGCAGAGCGGTGAGTATCTAGGGTTCATTTTATGCAACCTGGCCGGGGACATATACCAGCGATAGACAATCTTATATGCCGATTCTTTAATAACTACATCTAGAGCTTTTATGGGCTCTCTCCCATATCCTTACCCAATCTTCCACCGGAATGGTGGCCCGATGTCTTTTTCCCAACTAGCCTTATATTGCAGTATGTTTTCTGGGAGGGCCCTGTCCAATAGTTTATAAATCCTAGAAATTCCCCTTTTTGTTTCACCCCCCTGTATGAATAGTTCCAGGCTTGTTTAGGGGTCTATTGGCCGCTATTTGGATCATTTGGTGAGTGATCCAATGTCTTATTTGGGTATACCTGTATCTCTGACCCTCCCCCACATGAAATTTTGCTTACATTCTTAAAGGTGAGCGGTTCCCCATCTTGAAACATATCCGACAGAACCAGAGACCCAGGTGCTGGCCAGCCCTCCCAAAACTTAGTCTGGAGGCCCGGGGTAAACTCCGGATTGAACACCAAAGGGGATTGTGGGCTCAGACCTCGAGGGATTTTCCTCCTTCTTAGTCCCTCGTCCCAACTGCTGAGCGCCACTTTAGTGGTTTCTAACAAATTGCCTCCTACGCATCGATGATGCATTGGAAGGGTGTGCAAAACCTTTAGTGGAGTCCTAGTAGCTTCCTGTTCTAGCTGTGTCCAACCCAGGTGCGAATTCGCATCCTCCCAGAGCAACATGGGTGCTATGTGTGCCGCCCGGACATATCTCTGGATATCCGGCAATACCAAGCCTCCGAGTAGTGTGGGGGTGCGTCATGAGCTTGCGTTGTACCTTGGGTTTCTTACCTTTCCATACAAATGGCTGTTTGCAAGTCTTTCAAGACCCGCGGAGGAATCTTTATTGGAAGGGAACTAACATACTGGGTAGAAGGGTCATTTTCACAGCCATTATTCGGGCAAACCAAGACAGTTCCTGTTTGTCCCAGCACCGAAGGTCATCCTGCAGTTGCTTCCACAACGGCTTTATATTCGTGTCATATAGGTCATTGACCTTTCGGGTTAATCGGACCCCCAAATATTCCAAGGAATATTTTTCCCAGGATAATGGGGATGATTTCTCTACCTCTACCATTTCTCCCTGAGATTCAGTAACGTTTAGGACTTTAGATTTCTCATAGTTTATGTGAAACCCGGATACCCCTGCAAATTCCCCTAACCCTTAACCTCGGCAGGGTGTCTCTGGTATTAGAAACGAACAACATCAGATCGTCTGCGTATAACGCAAGGTTATGTTGTATGTCGCCACATCTAACGCCCCCAATACTGCTATCTTGCCTAATTTGTGCTGCAAATGGTTACATTGCCATGGCAAATATTATTGGGGACAGAGGGCAAACCTGCTGAGTGCCTCTTTCTATCCTAATTTGCTCCGATGTTTGACCATTGACCGATACATTTGTCGAGGGAACCTGAAAATTTGTCATTATCATGGTAATAAACTGACCCCCACATCCGAACTTCTCCAATACTAGTCTCAGGTAGTTCCAGTCTACACTGTCAAAAGCTCTCCTGGCGACTAAAGCTGCCACTGAGAAACGCTGGGCTGTTCGAGTTCCCAGCTCGATAATGTCTATAGCACGGCGTACATTATCTTGGGTACTTCTGCCTATTATAAAACCAGTCTGATCCGGATGTGTAATTCGTGGGAGGACCTTCCCTAGTCTAGTTGCTACAATTTTGGCATAAAGCTTAGCATCCGAGTTCAGTAATGCTATGGGGCGATAATTGGGGCATTCTAATGGGTCCTTCCCTGGTTTTGGGATTAGTAAGGTTAAGGATCCACCCATATCTGGGGTGACTGTACCTTTTACCCTAATTAGATTGAATAATTTTACCAGAGGGGCCAGAAGTTGTGCACGGAACGTTTTATAGAATCCCCCTCCTAGCCCATCTGGACCTGGGGTTTTATTCGAATGAAGTGTCGCTATCGCATCACTAATCTCTTGTGCAGTTATCTCAGCCCCCAGTAACTGATTTTCTTCTATTGTAATTTGGGGGAGGGCCACCTTGGCCATCGTTCCTGAGTTTGAGGAATAAGTTCTTCTCGTTTTACCAGCCTTTGATGATAGTTTGTCATTATCTGCATTTTCCCCTTTTCCCCAGAACATAGTTCTCCCCGCTCTCCCCTCAATTGTGGTATATAGTTACGGGACTTTAGTTTTTGGAGCTTAGCCACTAAGAATTTATTTGCTTTTCCCCCATGGACATAATGGGACTGTCTGGTACGTAGGAGGGACTGCGCCTCTCGATCTGCTGTATGGGCCTCTAGTTGTGCTCTAATTTTTTTAAGCGCTCTCAGCGATTTTTGTGATTGTTTATGTTTATGTTGGGTTTCCGCTTCGTGGAGTTCAGTTTCTAACCTTTGTGTTATTACTGCCCATTCCCTCTTATATAGCGCTGCCTGTGATATGAATTCCCCTCTAATGACTGCCTTTCCTGCATCCCACACCGTACCAAAATCTGTTTCCTCCGTGTCATTCTCCCAAAAATAATTGAGGATCGACTCCTCAATATGGGCTCTAAGGGCAATGTCTTTCAAGATGAGTTCATTTAGGTACCAGCGCTTTGTCTTCTGCGATTTACCCTCCCTCATATCCATGTGGATTAGTACTGGCGCATGATCTGTCAGATACTGTACTCCTATCTCCACTTTCGTTATTTGCGGGATCAGTGTGGAAGATACCACGATCATATCAATCCTAGAATATCCCCGATGCACTGCTGAGAAGTGAGTGTACTCTCTGTCCTTTTCGTGGAAGAATCTCCAGGTCTCAATCACATCTAGTTCTCGGAAAAATGTGCCTAATGCCTGCCTATTCTTCCTATCTGCTAAGGTTGGTGGTAGAGTTTTATCTAACAAGGGGTCCATCACACAGTTGAAGTCCCCTCCAATTATTATTTGTCCTTCACACCAGCCACCAAACTTTTCCAGCAGCCCCTGGATGTATTTATCCTGATTGTCATTAGGCAGGTATGATGCTATAATTGTATATTTCCGTTCCTTGATCCACCCCTTAACCGCAACAAACCTGCCTTCCGGGTCTGCAAGCATGTGATCCTTCTGGAACCCCAATTCCCTGCTCAGTAGAATCGCCACTCCTTTTGATTTCTTTCCCGCTGAAGCAAAAAATGTTTGTGAAAACAGTCTATGGGATATCCTCCTTTGGTCTGACGAAAGGAGATGTGTCTCCTGCAGGATCACCACTGATACCCTCCGCTGTTCCAACCTTCCCAGGAAAGCACGACGCTTCGCTGGAGAGTTTAGTCCCTGCACATTGAGGGATAAGACTACCATGTCATTCATTGATCCTGCCCTGTAAAGTTTGTCGCTCGGGCATAACTTTCATATCCCCTGGATCTTCACTTTTGCTTGTGAGAACACCTGTCTCCACAATCCTGCATCGCAATCAGAGCCAAAATTAGTTTTTATCCCCTTTAAGATTCCCCATTCTCCACAGCCCCTCCCCCCTGTCCCCTACCCTCTCCCCCCCCCCCTGTTTGGGTAGAATCCCACCAGCCTGTTCCTGATTCTAGATCAGGTTCCCAGGCTTTCCTCAATCCAAACATTCTTTTTTGCCTGGACTCCGATTTGTCCAGCATAGAGATCCAAGACTGTCTCTCCATCGCTCCTCATCCTTGCTTATGGCTATATCTTACGCTGCGTTCCTGTCGCTTATCCTCACATAGTTCCAAAAGATATGAGTTCATCTGCCGTCAGATTCATCAAATCCAGTGGTTCAGACTGCATTCGGACGGGACCACCACCAGGGCTCCACCCCCATGGGTCCTTCTTGCCGACTTCTCAGTCGACCATTCCCATTGGTTATTTAAGGTTTTGCGGAGGGAGTGTCGCAAAGTCGTCACTGGCTGTTCCATATTCTCTTCCATTCGCAATATTGACCTTCCCTCCTCGCATGTGGTGATCCGATGGGTTCTTCCTTCCCAAAATGTAAGGCCAAAGGGATACTCCCATTGATATCTTATGTGTCTGGCCGTCAGTTCTTTCGTCACCGGTCTCACCAATCTTCTCTTATGCAGGCTCGAGAGGGCCAGATCTTGATAGAGTTGTATCCTACCGCCATTGATTGTGAGCTCCGTTTGTGTTCTGGCATTTTTCAGAATTTCTTCTTTCTGGGCATAGGAGGTATAGGTGACTAGTACATCTCTAGCACTCTGTCCCGGCTCATTTCTTCGCGGGCCAAGTCGGTGTATTCTATCAAAACGGATCTCTTACGCAGGGATATCTTTCATGAGACAGCTGAAGCATTGTTGTAGCGTGGAGAGGAGGTCCACCTTCAAGAACTGTCTCGACCAGACCTTTGACCCTAATGTTCGACCTGCGAGATCTATTTTCTAAGTCCTCAGCCTGTATTTCCAGGTTGGTTGTGGCTCTGGCCAGTTGTTCCAGCAAGATGCTATTCTGCTTAGTATCTGCCACACAGGAGAGGCCATTTTCCACTGTGTCTACTCTTTCCCTGAGCTCATTCATGTCTTTCTTGATGTCTTGTAGTGCCATCTTCAGCTCATCCTTCAATTGACTCAATTGGTTTTGAAATGAGCTTGTCATACTTGATTCCATTCACTGTCAGGTTTCGTGGGATTTGGTTGAATGTGGTGGAATGAGGATATGATTAACATAAAGTATGGTTTGGGCCTTAACTTTCTGTGCAGAGTGTGGAGAGCTTCCCAAGTCAAAATGGAGACTTCCAAAAGGATCAGTGATTGGTCAGAAGTAAAAGAAAGGCATTGTTGGAACATTCTAAACCGCCTTTCATTGTCAGAAGCCCAGCTGGAAGGTCTTATGTTTGAAGCTCTTAAGATTTAGAAAACTTTAGTTAGGCCCTTGTGCCTAAAATTAGTTATTTGGACCAGGAAAGTGTTGGAGAATTAGGATGAAACTTAGAAAACGTTCCGGTGAAAGAAAGAAGCAAGCTAAGTGAATTTATTATCTTTTATGGAACTTTGTGATTTTCAAGCAGGAGTTAAATATCAATACCATTAATTAACTTGTTCCTGTTTTTCTTAGTTTTTGTTTAAATAGTAGTTCATTTCGTTCTTTCAAGAATTTATTTTTGAACTTCTAGAACTGTATTTAAATTTATTGAACTGCGTCACATTTTTTGCACCTGGCAAGTTGGAGTGTGGAGGTCTGTTTATCATTTTAGCGTCGTGTGTTTTTTCGGCCGTATAAAAGATTATTGAGTATTGTACCATTTGACGGTAACAGTGCTTTTCTTCGCGTCGGACTAGCGTTAGAAATCTTACACTGTCTGCGCAAGTGACAGTGTGGTAGCCACGGGACTCCGAGGCGTTATGTTTAATTTACTAACATTGTAACCTGGCGCGTGATCATCACTGGGCTGCCTCTTCAAGGATTAGTGTCCGGAACTGAGGAATTTCTCCTTTCCTGTTTGAACAATTCATATTAAGAAGAGTGGAATACTATTCCTTTACGCATGCGCCCATGCCAGTTTCATTTTTGAACTCCATTCCTTGTTCATGTGCGCATCCATTTTAGAAGGAGTAAACAATATCTTCACGCATGCGCATATTCTGGTTAAAAGAACGCTTCTTTTATGAGCGATCTTCTTTGCAAGCAAAAGATCCAATTAATGAACACTTTTATATATTCAGGAAACAAACAATTTTAAATTGAATAGCCAGAGTGTCATTCTTGGAATTTGTGTTGAAGCTAGAAATCAATACAAACTACATGTATAATATTTCCAGCGGGTTGTTTGGGTAAATGACATTTGAACTGCTTGAAGATTAACTCATTAAACTGAGAGAGATTAGCAGTTTTTCAAAACCGAATTGAAGAAATTAGTAAGAGCATCTGAGACTCTATTTTTCTGTTTTCTTCAGTAGAATTCACACACGTCCTCTACGTTATTCACAGAGGATAATCAGGTATGGTGGGGTGTTTATTTACTTAAATTTATAAAGAGAAGTCAGAGCCAAGGAATTCAAAGGTTAGTGACTAAAGTGAATTTGTTGTTATTTTCACCAACAGGTTGACAGATAAAGAAGCTGAGCAAAACCTGAAGTTTATTATTTTGTCCCATTTTCCCCCTTTCCCTTGGGGGTGCTCTCAACTGAACTGTTTGATACCAGTTAAGAGGTTAGCATCCAAAGGGGACTGCAGGGGCTCAGCAGCTTCCGGGGACAACATCAGATTTGAGAAAGCCTGACAGTCATACTTGATTCCATTCCCTTCAGGCATGATAGCAGTTCCTCCTTATCCAAAGCCATTCCCGCTGGCGCCCTTATGTTTTCGGTATCATTTTCCTGCTGGCGCATTGTTGGCACAAGGTCTCTTTCCGCTTGTTTAGTTTTCCAGCACCTCTCGATCTGAGATTCCTCTTGAACTTTTACCCCTTTAGACTTCCTTGGGGCTCCTTTAGTTTTGGTACCTTGCATCAGCCTCTTCCGGACTGTGCCCTTCCAATACTCGTTCAGGGCACCAGCCGTGGGGCTTGGTTTAACCTTAGGTACTTCCTGGGGGTAGACACCCTCCCTCCGCCCCACTTGCAGAATTCTGATTGGGAATGTCCGGCCCAACCTCCTTGTTTGGCGTGCCCAGTGTACTCTCCTTTTCCTTGTTCTGTTTACCAGATGGCACTTGGACTTAAACTTCAGTTCAGCCTATAATATCGCCAGAGCCAAGCTAGACCAATGACCGATGTCCCTAATTGGGACAGTGTATTCCAGGCACATTCAGATGTTAATTCTGTGGCATGATGTTAAGAGTGCTGCTTCAAGCGCTTCAGTCCTCTCTCCCTGGCGGTCTTCACTCATACTTTGAGTGCCTCAATAGGAAGGGCAGGGGGGGACCGGGCAGAGTGCCACATGCCACCACCAGCTCTTAGGTGTCCAATATGCCCCCTTGTTGTTTGACGCCGCCACCCTTAGCATTCAGCAAATGGGGTCCCCTAGGCTCCGCAGGCCCCCCTCTCTGCTCCAGACGCACCGGACCCGCCTCCACCCCAGGGGCTGCCCCCACCCCCGCGGAGATCCGTACCTTGCTCTCGCTTCGTTGGGTCTGGAGGTAAGCGGGCGCAGAAGGAGCCGTCCACCCTGTCTCCCCAAGGCCTCTCAGTGACGTTGTTCGCCCTCCGCTTACGGCACGTCGGGCCGCTCTCCCCGTAGCCGTGCTCAGAGCCGGCTATCTTCCAGCTCAGGGAGGGGTGCGGGGAGGTCCAAGAGGGGGTGCCGCCACCGGCCGTGCCGCCTCCAGTCAATCCGCCACACCGCACATGTCTGATGCGGGCCGATGAGATGCTATGCGGCCCGGACCACGGCCATCAGATCGCCAGCACCCCAGTCACAGACTGGTGGCTCCTCGCTCTTCGCAGCTCTCCAGGTGCTTGGCAGTCTTTTTATGCACTCCAATCTCCCCTAGAGAGGGCCGGAGCCTCCGCAGCTATTTTTAAAGCTTTATAATGCCGTCATTCCAGACGGAGCGACGGAGAGTACGTCTCTCCTACACGGCGGCCATCTTGGATCCCCCTAATCCCCTAATTGTTCATTTTTTAATGCTAGCAGTTCGACAGATTACCTGAAGGGGCTGTTTTTTTTGGCTGCGGTCTGCTCTCCTAACATTCATCAATCACTGCTGCTGTCTTTGGCTAATTATTGTGTGCTCCAAACACATCATGTGTCGGGCTTCCAGTCCACGCCCTGCTGTACTACCAATCCCCCCTATCACAATTCTGAAGCTTCCCAAGGGGCTTGACATCCAGTACCCCTGCCATCTCCCCCTGCTTTCACAGTCTCAGGGCTGACATGTAATCTAGGATGAAAATTAAGTTTGGCGGCAAAAAGCCAGCATCGCTCCCATGTCTTGATTGATAGCATTACCTGAGAAGGGTCATGTGGTAGCAGGCCCCTCCGGGTCCCTAAATCTTCCACTGGTGTACGTGTAATGGAAGTGAGCTAAAATCTGTCCAGACGGTGGCGAGGACACCGGTGGATGTCTCCTTGGTGAGCTCTGGAACTCCTTCCCCGTCCCGATGCCCTAAAACACCCTAAAAAGCAATAAAAACCCTGGAATGCTACCTTGCGTGTGCCCGAGATAGTGGGGAATGCTCTGTGTAATGGATAGCCTTAGTGATCCTGTCGCCAGGGATAGAGCCGCGGACGACTCGGGAGCCCAGAAGTTTTGGCCAAGATGGCGGGCGCAATGTGCGGAGAAGCTCGGGGGCCTGTCAACCTGCCCCCGGCGCAGCGATGGGCTGGGCTCGGCCCTCCATGATCTTGTAGGCGGAAGAAGCGGAGTGCCCGCTGGGGGTCAATCCGACCCGCAGTCTGGTGCTGGTGTGTGGCGCTCATTTGCCCATCCCCTTTCTTTGCCGGGGCCTCCGCGATGGAGGTAGCAAGGAGGCGTGGGAGCCCACCATCCGGACTGCACTGGGGAGGCGGGCAGCTCGGCCCGCTGTGTGCCTGCTGGAGGAAGAAGCGGCGTGCCTGCCGGGGGTGCGGTCAGCGTGGGGGCTAGACGGTCCCAGAGACTGGTGCGGGAGTGCCGCTCTCCAAACTGCTCCAGGGAGATGGACTGTGCTGCTGGCAAGGCCCAGGGAGGCGAGAGGTGAAGAGGCGGGCCGCAGTGGAGAGGGGCCTGGCCTCACGGATGCAGTGGAGCCTGGATACCCGCTCAGCCGGGTGCTGGAGTCGCAGTAACAGGCTTGGAGGGAGGAGGGGTCTGATGCACTTGGGAGTACCCCCATGGACAAGTTCTGTTAAAGTGAAGAGGCTGGGGGGGCAACCTAGGGTGAGTGTGCTGGCTTGCCCTGGGCAACGGGAAAGAGCTTCTCCATGCATGCAATCTCCCCCTGGGGCACTGATAGTGGGCATCGGCCCCTCAGTGGAGCAACATATATGAACTCCTTATAGCTGGCCACCACACAGCAGGCTTACAAAGCCTAGGAAGGGGAGAAGAGCGGAGGTGCCCGGTGAGGAGGGGAATTGAGGGGCCTGATACCGGTGAGGAGTGCTCAATTGAATGGGGGTGGAGGAAGCATCGGAGAGCGCCCCGCGAGCAGAATGGTCGGAGAGCAGCCCAAAGGCACCATGGAACTGATGCTATAGTTGATGTCTGGACATAGGTGGCCGGTTCTGCGACAGCGGAGTGCTTTGCTCGCAACTGGACAGTAGGGACCTTGGGGGGGCCCTGTTCATCGCCGACAGGAAGCAAGCAGGAAGGGGTTGCTCTGAAAAGTGGTGCAGAGAGCAGTGGCAAAATGTCCAAGCAGGCGGGGAAATCTAAAAGTTCTGGGTCGGGAGATATCAAGTCCCTGATGCAGTCCACGGAGACCCAGAAACGCAGCTAATTGAAAGCGCAAGTCCAGATCCATTTTCCTCCCTCAGGGGGTCTTGGGGGGATTGCGACGACCCGCCAATTCGCAGGTCAGACTTATTAGCAATGTTACAGGAGCTGAAGAAGGACATTAAAGATAGTGCCACCGACCTAGCCAAGTCCATTGCTGACCTTAACAGAGGAATAGTGGCAGTTGAAAGAAGGGTCGATGAGATGGAGACCACAGTAGCCGAACAAAGCCATGAACAGGAAGAGTTAACCAAAAGGGTCCAGATTCTCGAACAACAAATGGAGCGGGTTCAAGACAGACAGGAGGATCTGGCGGAATAATGTACGCATCCGGGGGGTCCCGACATCTGTCACGGACGTAGACCTGCAACAATACGTGACAGAGCTGTTCCGGCACATCCTGAGCCCGGAGGTCGAGGGGGATATCGTCCTTTATCGGACGCATAGGGTCTAGTCAGCGTTCCAGCTAAAGAAAAACATGGTCCCAGATGTGTTGACCCGGGTACATCTATTCCAACTGAAAGAGCTTATCATGTGAGCCGCACGGGAGAAAGAACCCATAAGCTTTCAATCTACACCCATTCTCCTGTTTCAAGATCTGTCTCAAGCTACCCTGAACAAGAGGAAACGGCTGAGGGTCGTCACGGACTGGCTGAGATCAAGGAAGGTGCGTTACCGTTGGGTGTTCCCGACCGGGCTGCGCTTTGAGTGGAAGGGTCAGAGGTACATGATTACAAGAGAGGAAGATATGGACGAGCTCATGGGAGAGGGGGAAGGCAGTGAAGGCAAGGACCAAGCGAGGTCCCCACGTGGGAGGGAGGAAAGAGAAGACACTTTGGTGAGGAACAATGGAAGCCAGTGCGTCATAAAAAGGATCCTAAAGCGGGGGACCCAGTGTGAGCCACCTAGCGTATTCAAACTCAGGTTCTGGAAGGGCCTTACCTTGTCCCTAATCTGCAGGCCACATGAGCATGAATAACGGGGGGAGGGGTGGGATGGAGGGCAACCAGACCCTAAATTTCCCAGGGGTTAATACGCCCGGTGACTCTCCGTGGTGTTGCCATGGGGATTGTATTTGTTGAAGTTTATGGGGTTGAAGCAAGTTTGGGAGTTTGGGGGGGCAGTAAAATATCCTATTGGGGTGGAGACCACATACAATGGGTTTGAGACGCCTAGGGGGGCGACCCAGTTGGAGAAAATGGTTTTGGGCATAATGTTATGGCATATTAATGGCTGAATTAACCTTTATCACATTAAATGTCCAGGGGCTTCACTCCCCAGTTAAAAGGAAATCTATTATGAGCAGGCTCAGGAACATGCAGGCCTCGTTGTTTGTTTACAGAAGACGCAACTGCTCCCAGAGGATGAACACAGGCTAAGGAACAGGGCCTTCCCCGTGCAATATTTTGCTTCTAGTGGGACGAAAATAAGGGGAGTGGGCATCCTCTTGGCTAAAGGGATCCAATTCGAGAGGCCGTTACCTGATGTTAGGAGGGTCTTTGATGGGCCAGCAGGTCACGCTGGTGGAAATGTATGCCCCCAATGAGAAGCAAGATCGTTTTCTGCTAGAGGTGCTGCCCAAAATTGCAGAGGTGGAGTGGGGCAGATCCTGATTGGGGGCGATTTTAATGGGGTGATGGACGCGGTAATGGATAAAACCCTCCCTGCCACGGTAATGGATAAAACCCTCCCTGCCACCTCCAATGATTCCATGTTCAGACAGGTCCTGGCAAGATTCCTCAGGGAATTGCATTTAATAGAAACATAGGGGTTCTTCCATCCGCTAGAGAAAGCATACACTCGCTACTCTGCAGTACATAGGGGCCACTCCCGAATTTATATGGTACTCATTTCAGACACTCTGGTCCCGCAAGCCACGGGGCTGGAAATAGGGGTGTGGTGCCTGTCAGACCACGGCCCGGTCTCCCTAAAGCTGGAGCCACTTAGCACGCGGCCGCAGACTCGTAGGCCCTGGTGTTTAAGTTAGGTGATTAGGTGAGCCCTAAGAGCAGATATAGAGCGAGTCCTGAGGGATTACTTCCAAGAAAATGTCACACAGGAAGTAGACTGGGCTACAGTGTGGGATGCAAGTAAAGCAGTGGTACGGGGTGAGTTCATAACACATACAGCAGGATATGTTAAGAGAAAGGAGAGGGTGAGGCGGGAGCTGGAGGCCAAGTTAAAGAAAGCAGAGACGGAATGCAAGGATAGGGGCTCACAAAGAACTTGACGGGACTTGAAAAAAGTCAGAGCAGCCCTAGAGACGCACCTGGCTGACGAGTCTGCACAACTCCTTTTACGGACCAAACAGTCCTATTACATACATGGGGACAAGGCCAACCGTTTCTTGGCGGCTAAACTGAGACAGCAGAAAACCCGAAATCAGATTGTACAGTTTAGGGATCGGAGAGGGAACCTGGTGAGAGGGGAAAAGGAACTAGAGGAGGTCATGCACTCATATTACACTAATATCCTAAAGGGGGAGGACTTGGAGAGAGAAGCACAGGTAGCATTCTTGGATCAGGTGACCCTACCGCAAATTAGCGAGCCGGACAGATTGGTGTTGGAAGCACCCATATCCGAAGAAGAAGTGGGGGAGGTGATGGGGGCACTGAAAGGACATAAATCCCCAAGCCCGGATGGTTTAAGCAATGCGTACTACAAAACATTCCGGCCGATCCTGGTAGGTCCTCTAACAAAACAAACTATATCAGGGATACAGGGCGAGCCTCAGGGGATATGGGCTCGGCTACTACGGTTCTTCTGCTAAAATCGGACATGGACCCCCTAGACTGTGCTAGTTACCGCCCCATCTCGCTCTTGAATGGGGATGCAAAAATGTACTCCACGGTTCTGGCTCGAAGACTGCCGAGGGTTCTCCCAAAGATAATCCACCCAGACCAGGCAGGTTTTGTAAAAGGGCGGCATACATATGACAATATACGCAGGGCCATAGACACGATGAAATGGGGGCGGAGGACAGGGCAGAGGTTCTCGGTGCTGGCATTGGATGCCTCTAAAGCTTTTGATAGCCTGCACTGGGGATTCTTGCGTCTTACCTTCGGGAGATTCGGGGGCGAGACGGTATTTACACGTATGGTGATGGCTAACTTTGTGAATCCGTCAACGTTGTTGAGGGCCTCTTGTGGAAAACATCTTTACATCTTCCAATGTGTACCCCACTCGTTAGTTTGAGATTTGAATTGGGTTTGATTTCCTTGGGCTGTCGAGCGGATTGGAAACTCCTGTCTCTATATCGTAATATTATAACAGCAAGTCAGTCTACCCTCTATTTCGACATAAACGAACATCTTAAAAAAGCAAAGTCGAAACAACTCCTTGGGCTGGAGAAAAAAGTGGGAGGTATCTTGCTCAGGTTGGATTTAACAACAGAAAGTCTCACTCAAAACCCTATGAAAGTTAAAAAAACCACTAGAAATGAGAGATTGGATCCAAACAATCGACGGAGTAAGGAATCTTAATCCACCAAATCTTTTCCTGAAGGTAGATAGAAAGCTTGGTACTCTTCCACGCTTTCTTCAAAAATTCCCTGAACAAAGTATAAGAAATAGCTTTCTTAGGCTTAGATTGAATATAGCTCATACAGGGGAAATTTTGGTCCGAAGAAGCCAGGGTGATAAAGCAAAAAAACTTTGCAGGATCTGTGATTCTCCAAAATTACAATCACTCAAACACTTGTTATTGGAGTGCGAAGGCACCTGGGACACAAGACTGTTGTTATTGGGGAGATTTGTAACCAGAGAGGAGAGTTTATCACAGGATTCTTTTTGGGATAGACTGAACTGGTCAAGAAACTATGCTCACGGCTGCAATAGTAAAAGTTTTGGAAAAATTTACCATACTTGTAAACTATTAATCCATTTGACATCTAAATGAGCATAATAGACGAGTCAGACCGGTCTTCCTTTTTTCGCCTTTGGCGTTTCAGACCACCTTCTGTAAGCTTACTCATGTTGTAATCTGTTTGTACTAAATGTTTCTGTTTTATCTGATAGTTTTAAACAATGATTCTGTTTGTAAAGGTTTTCATGTAAAACCAAAAACAAATTAAAAAAAAAAAAAATCCGTCAACACGATTGATCAACGGCCAGCTCACAGACAGTGTTCTTATCCGGAAGGGCACGAGGCAGGGCTGCCCGTTGCCTCTGCTGATTTTTGCCATGGCCATGGAGTCGGAAGCGCAGCGAGACCGGGATGACCAGGGTATCCAAGGCATGGAAGTGGGTGCTGATGGGCCCCAGAAGGTAGCTCTCTAAGCGGACAACATCCTCATGTTCTTGAAAGATACGACAAACTCCCTCCCCAGAGCCATAGAACTGCTGGATGAGTTCGCAAAAGTCTCGGGGTTTCACATTAACTACCACAAAGGCACTTAACATCACGGAGGCCACAGAGCATATGTCAGAATGGGAGAGCCGGTATCCTTTGAAGTGGAACAGAAAGCTATAAAATACTTGGGTGTTTACCTGAGCCCACTTATGAAAGGCTATATGGGGCTAATATCCCCGGCCTCTTGAATTCATTGACACAAGATCTTAAACAATGGGATTTACAGGAATTATCATGGCTGGCACGCATAACAGCAGTCAAGATGAACCTGCTTCCCAGCTTCCTTTATGTGACCGGTGCCCTGCCGATACGTATACCAAACCCGGCAATTAAAAAACTACAGGGAGAGGTGTCTTTTATCTGGAGAGGAAAGAAACCAAGAGTTCCCAAAAAAGTGCTATTTAGACCACAAGCTCTGGGGGGGTTGGGGATGCCGGAATTATGCAAATATTATGGGCAGTGCAGGTGGCGCCCATGTTGCAATGGACACCCAGGGACATCCAGAACCGTTGGGTGATCCTATAAAGGGAGGCATCTAAGATAGCCTAGGTTTTCTTGCAGCTCGGCCTAGAGGCAAAGAGGGCACGCCACTGGAAGCTTCCAAGGCCACCCTATGGTATTGGGACAAAGCACTAAGGGGGAATAACGTGGGGGTGGGGGGAGTCCCACTCGCGCCGGTGGCCCATAATCCGGACTTTACGCCAAGATTGCAGCCTAGTTTCTGGGCACATTGGGGAGGGGGGGAACAGGCCCTGGTTTTGGGTGATCTCTATGCGGGAGTGACGCCATTAACCTTTGAAAACTGCAAAGCCAAATTCCAGGTCCCAGAGAGGGAACGCTTCTACTATACACAACTCAGACATTGGATCACTAACACAAAGGTTCGGGAGGGAACAACTCGGGCCCCTACTGGGCTGGAACTTACGGTACAAGACGGACGGGTCGAGAAAGGGGTATCAAGATTGTTCCGGTTGATGGGGGAGGCGGACCCGGAGGAAATTCTCCCATACATGCAAAAATGGGCAACAGATGTGGGAAGACCCATCTCAGGGGAGTCATGGGGTTGCATATGGCACCGCACCTCTAGGGGCTCTAAATGCACTTCATTTAAAGAGGGGGAGTACAAGCTTTGCCTACACTGGTACATGACACCACGACGGATGCACTCGATCAACCCGGACTATCCCATGTTATGCTGGAGGGGTTGTGGACAACCCGGGGACTTAATTCGTATGTGGTGGACATGTCCAGTGGTGGAGATTTATTGGAAGGAGGTCCTAAGCCATATAAAAGAGATAACGGGGACACAACTGCCGTTTGACCCGTTAGTGGTGTTGCTGGGCGAGGCGGTGGAAGGGAGCTATACCAATTCCGGATGCAGAGCTGGCCTCATCACCCACATGCTGAGCGTGGCAAGAATCACTCTGGTGCAGGCATGGAAGAACAAATAGGGGCTGGTAGTGGCCTTGTGGTGGGTGAGACTCTGGGGAGTGATGGCCAAGGAGAAGGTGACAGCAATGGCTTGTGGCTCCTACTCGAAATATATTAACACTTGGACACCGCTCCATGAGTTCATGGACGATGGGGAACATATGTATTTCAAACCTAAGTTACTGCGCAATGTCTCTATCATATGACTGGGGGGGACTTGAGTTGCAAGAAGGACTGAGCCTAAGGGACCCCCTGGGAGGTCGGAAGAAGAGGCTATACTCCACCCAAATGTTGAGATGTTATTTTGGCAAGGGGGATTAGGGGGGGGAGTTGAAACAGTTAAAATTCAGCAGCAGATGGCACCTCTGATGTGGGTAGATAGCGGGAAGGATACTGATGATACTACTGTTTGTTGTTCCTTGAAGCATGAATGTTTGCAATTTATGCTGCTGAGAAATAAATAAAGTTGATAAAAAAGTTGAGTCCTCGGAGGTTTTCAATCTGGTAGGTTGTATCAAAAAATCAAGTGTGCAAATAAGGATAGTTTCACCAAATTTTGTAACACATTATTTCCAAGGAATAAATGCTGACAAGGTACTATCTAGCATGAATGAACCATGAAGCAAGACAGACAAAAGTCTTAAAGTTCAAACAGAAGACTTAAATGTCAGGATGGTTGAAGGCCTAACTTGCCCTATGCTAAGGTGGGATTTCACTACCTGAGCAGAACTAAGGAAAGTCTGAGTCAAAGAGTTCAACTTAATCGTCCGTCTGTGTCCAAAATCTATTCTTGCCCTCACAACTAGACACAACTAGAAAAACAAATGTGTAGGGATGTCAAAGTCAAAAGAAACAGTGTTTGACTCAAAGTTCTGAGCTTTTTCCAGCTCACTGCTTTCTCTCAGCTCCCCTTCCCCAAGCATAATGAAAAGTTCCATGAAAAAAAGAGTCTTGAGCTTTACCTTTCTCCAGTTCAAAGCAATATAGTTCAAAATCCCTCCTGGGGTTGCCTCACCCCAAGTTTGAAATAACGCAATCCAAACAAAGGGGTCTTGAGACTCCAGTTCCAAGACAACACATACATAAACCTGCTAAGTCTCAGGGTTTCCTTGCACAAGACTTCAATGTCTCACGTAAGTTCCTTGGTGCTTGTTCTGGTGCACCAAGTTACCCTTACTTGATTCCCTTTATTGGTTTCTGGCCTTAGGATGCGCTCTTGGGCTCCTCTGGTTTCTCCTTAACTGCCTCGTGGCTCTGTCACCATGTGTCACACACTCCTTTTTAAATGCTAGCCTTGTCACATTGTATTCACTCATTGAGGTTTCCTGTTTGGGCTTTCTTCATTTTAAACAATCAGTCAATATTATTCAGTTGCAGTTCAGGGTTTAATGCAGTCTTATGTTGCTTAATTATATTCAGCTTCAAGATTTGCGTTCATTCGTCGAGCAACATACTTTCAGTATTCAACGTTTTACTGGTTTGCTTTAATGTTACATTTCCCTTTTAGTTTGGTATTCAATATGTATTCACTTCTGAGTTCATTCGTTGTTCAACATTCATTCAGCGTTCAACGTTTTACTGGTTTGCTGCAATGTTTAATTTCCCTTTTAGTTTGGTATTCAATATTTATTGGTTCTCAGTGCTTTCATTCCCTGTTTGAAAACTTTCAAAAAAGTTCTGTTTTAAGGTCTGTGACCACTTTAACAACACGTTAATTAGTTGAGAAGAAAGTAAAAAATGCATTGAGAAACAACGGGAGCTTTTTCTTTTTTTAAAAAAAATTCTTTTCATTGGTTTTAGAACACAGAAAGTAAAAGAACATTTCCAAACTGCCCCCCATCCCCACCCCCTCCAGAGGCAACTTCGTTTTGTCCGTTGGCTGAGAATATCATAGTTCAGATACCTCTGAGTGCCTCGTGTTAACAATCCCAACAATACTCCCCCCTCCCCCCGTCCCCTGCAGCGGGTTCCACCTTATCCATGGTTCGATACTTCCGTGAGACCTTCAAAAGCGCTCATCCCAAGTCCAACAGACGTAAGCGCTGTGGACGCCTTCCGATTGGAAAATCGTCTTTTAGAAAGAGCAGGGTTTCCTCCTAGTCTGCTGCAAAGGACTGTAGCTTGTTGTCTTTTACGTATGAGGCCCATTCCAGAGACACAATGTCCCAGACTTTTTGTAACCAGTCTTGAAAAAGAGGAATCTCCCCACTTCTCCATCTCTGTGTTATTACTGTCATAGCAGCCAGAACAAGAATTACTCTCGCCTTTTCCCAAGATTTAGGCTCCACTACTCCGGCGGGCTTCCCCACTCCCAGTAAGGTCTCTTCTGGAGTCCTGCTACTTCCTGGCCCATATGCTTGCTCCTGAGCCCTCTGAACCTCCACCCAAAAGGGTGTAATGCGTGGGCACGCCTACCAGATATGCTGTGCCGTACCCTCCATCCCGCATCCTCTCCAGCAGTTACCAGAGGTATTAGGGAATATCTCCCTAAGTCTGACTGGTGTATAATGCCACCCAAACAGAATCTTATACTACATTTCCTGGATCTGAGAAGCTTTCGCCACCTTGGGAATTGTCCGCCAAAGTCTTTGCCACTCCTCCCGCTCAATTGTCCTACCCAAGATCTGATCCCACTTTTGCATGTACCTCCAAGGGCCCCTGTTCGGAGTCTCATCTAATATCCTATATAAGTTAGATATAAGGCCCTTGGATCCATCGTTTGAGAGAAGAAATCTCTCAAACCGCGTTTTCCCCCTTGTAGCAGCCATCTTATTTACGGGATTCATGAGCCAGTGGCGCAATTGCGCATAGCGAAGTCTCTCCCCCTCCCCCACCCCATACTCTTTTTTACAATCCTCAAAAGAGAGTATCTCCCCTCCTCGAAACATATCGCCCAACCATCTGCAGCCTCCCTCTTCCCATTGCTGAAAGGCCCCACCTTGTATTCCTGGGGTAAACTCTCCATTGCGAAACAGGGGTGTAAAGGGCGAGGGGAAGGTCGTAATCCCTTGTTCCTAACCAGTTTGTTCCAGTTCCGCACCATCAAGCTTATAATGGTGCTCTCGTATATATGGCCAGGTCTTAGCTGCCTATGGAGCCAGAGATCCTCTGCAAGGCTGCAATGCGCCACAGCCCTATCCATTGCCACCCACTGCTTGTTTTGTGTGACTTTGCCCTCCCGCAGCCAGTCCCTGACCACCCTTAATTGCGTCACCTCATAATACAGTTGGAAATTCGGCATTGCTAGACCCCCCCTCCCGCTTGGGAGCCAACAATATTTGTTTACTAACCCGTGGCTTTTTCCCAACCCACAGAAAGTCTTTAGTTAGCAATCCCAATTTCTTGAAGAAATCCTGTGGGACCGCCTGGGGAATTGCCTGGAATAGGTATAAAAGGCGAGGTAGAGTAGAGTCACCATTTTAACCGTCGCCACCCTGCCCAACCATGAAATCGGGAGATACCTCCACCTGGGAAAATCCCATTCAATGTTCTTTAACAAGGGAGGGTAGTTAGCCCGATACCAGCCTGCCAGCCTCTGGGTGATTCGCACACCAAGATATCTAATTCCTTTTGGGCTCCAAATAAACGGGGTAGATTCCTGCAAGGCTTCCCGCTCCTCCCTCTAGGGTCAGATTCAATAGCTCCGATTTGCCAAAATGATTCCTGAGACCTGAAGCCTCCCCAAAAGTTTCTAAGAGAATCCTACTTAGCCAGATAGATTCTGCTGGGGTCGTTAAGGCTAACAATAGGTCGTCCGCAAATGCCGCCACTTTTTGTTCAACCCCCCCAAATGGAATGCCGTTTATCCCCTCCGCTTCCCTAATTGCCTGCAAGAGAGGCTCCAGATATATGGCATAAAGCATGGGGGACAGAGGACAACCCTACTTGGTACCTCTACTCACTCCAAAAGGCCTGGACATAGCCCCATTTACTGCTATTCTCAAGCTAGGCGTCTGGTAATTGGCCTGCACCATATGCAGAAAATGTTCCCCGATACCCATCTTCCGCATCACCTTAAACAAAAAAGACCACTCCATGCGGTCAAAAGCTTTTTCTGCGTCCAGGGATAGGAGGACCGCGGGAGTGTCCATTCTGTGTGACTTTTCTACCAAGTGAACAATCCTTCGTATGTTGTCTGCAGTTTGCCGACCCTTAACGAACCCCGCCTGATCAGGGTGAACCAAACCCGGGAGGAGATCCTCCAGCCTATTTGCCAACACCTTCGTAAAAATGTTAGCGTCGACGTTAATCAGTGTGATAGGTCTATAGGATGTCCGCTCCTCAGGGTTCTTATTGGGCTTCAAAACAAGGGTCAACCTTTCTCCCTGATTCCCCAAAGGTATTAAAAAAGTAGGTCAACTGTGGGGCCAGAATATTAACAAAGGTTTTATAGAAATCTGCGGTATAGCAGTCGGGCCCTGGTGCCTTGTTCAGTGGTAAACCCCCAATTAACCTTTGCACCTCCTCCTCCCTGATCTCCCCATTGAGTATCCTGTTTCCGTCCCGATCCTTTCCAACTCAACCTTGTCTAAGAATTCCTCCTGCTGGGAATCTCGGGGATTCTGCGATGCATAAAGAGTTTCATAGAAAGATGCCAACGCTTCTGTAATCTCCCCTGCTTCGGTAACTCTGTCCCCCGAGTCTGTTTTTAGAGCCGTGATCGCATTTTTAGCCTTCGCCCCTCTTAGTAATCGCGTGAGAAGGGCATCCGCTTTATTTGCTCTCGTGTAGTAATGCTGGCGTACCCTCAGGAGAGCCCCCTCTGCTTTTTTGGGCCTAAGAACCTCCAGTTGTCCTAGCGCCCTACGGTATTCCCTCATAGCGGGCCTTGTCGGGGTCGCCCCAACCTTCCGTCTCGCTGTTTCCACTTCCTCCTCCAACTGCACTTCCAGCCAACGGGAGCTTTTTCAAAGGACACCAAATTGTTTTATGTGTAATGCAATTGTCGAACCGAAGGAAGAACACTATGCACACCTAATATTGTGTTAAGAGTAAGAGAATATGTTAGATTGTGTTAATAAATAATCTGTCAATATAGATCTCAATGTAGTTAAAGGTGCAGGGGAGATAGTCTCAACCTTGGCATCTAGGTTGGAAATATTCTAGAAACCAGAAAAGTGTTCCCAAACGGGAACTCCCGTTCCCTGCACATTATCGAATGTCTGAATCAATCAAACCAATAATTTATGTGTGGTATACATTAGGTGTGGTCGTGCCCATATGAAGAAGGCAGCTACCACTAGCCTGTGCCACAATGTTTGAGCGAGAATTTAACAATTTATGTCTATGATTTAAATGTACCATTAAATGATACATAAAGAAATTACAAATGGCCATTTTTTTCTCAAAATAAATCCCAAGAAATGTTATTGTATTGTTGGCCCAACGCGTTTCGAGTAAGCACCTCCTTCTTCAGGGGCATAATTACATCATTGAAACATTTCTGGAAAAAATACAAAAGAAACCCAATTAGGGTATATTGCACTTAATTCCTGCGATACATTGATTATACATTTTTGATATTTCAGCCATACAACATTTTTATCCATTGTCCTCAAGTCAAGAAAGAACAATCGAGCAATGTCATGGTCATTTCAAAGGGAATACCATACCTACATATAGACTAAACATGCCTATATATTGTTTAGAGAGGATTTTTGTTTAGAAATGGAATACTTTATCATCCCAATACATATGATAATCATCAACACCATTGCAAATAATAACTTGAAAGATTGTACTCTTAATATATCATCATTGAAAAGTGGGTTAGAAAGGATGAAAGCTGATCTTGTGGTCATTAAAACATCTGATGTATTCCTGTTGATCAAAAATGTTCTGGGAATCAAATTAAAGGACGGAAATCTGGTGAATCCCTGAAAGAAATGTGTGCATATGTATATTACCATAATTGATAATAACTATAATCCAATTAAAAATGATGGTGCAAATGTAATAAAAGTCGCTCATGAGTTGTGGACAGCAGTTCACATCCGACTATGGTAGTCGAACCTTAGATTCATGTGCCATCCTGGATAAAATCCATAATCACTAAACATAGAAGCCCGGAACAACTCTAAGAATCTGTTAACAATCAATGTTGATACAGTCAAGGTATCAAGGAGCAAAACAAATGGTCATGATGAATAACTTACTTGAAACGCAGTTCAAGTCTTGAAGACCATTTGGATATATTAGATTCCTACAGTGGTATGTGATATTCTTGCTTGTCAAGTAACAAGATTTTCGGAAACTGTGAAAAATAAGGTTTCAACATTAACAGACTGATATTTTAGTACGATAGAGATGTATATACAAGAAGCAAATATTTTTAACTTACTTCACGTTGTAGTAGCCCCGACCTTATAGGGGTAAGACTTCTAACTTTTCGTGCCAATTATATGTAATGATGATAATACAGAGTTGGACTGGAAATGCTCTTAGGGATGAGACTTCCAAGTGGATGCACAAATCGTCACCTCTCCAATAGTCTCAACGTGACGGCCAAAATGATCAATAGACCCTAGAGAGAATCTTAATAATACTTACATCTTGGTAAGAGTATCATGGATGACTCATGTGGATCTCACAATGTGGAAGCCCATCAGGGTCAAAGTCGAATAAATGCCAAAGGCGTGATCTCTCTGTAAGAGTGGAAATAGTATACGCGTGACAGTCCAAAGGGGCAAGGGAGCCCAAACAATTGCTCCAAATAGTACTTACATCTCCTTAAATTATGGCTCAAGGGCTTCTCTGTACCTCGTAGCATGGGCGACCGGGAAGACTGCTGTTTGGAAATCAAGGCAGTCATGAAATAAATACATCCCGAGTGCATGACGTCATAGCATGCATGCGTGTGTGACGAAAACAGTAATTTTATGTTCGATCTAATTTTCCCAGCAAAGGTATCTCTACTCAAGCTATGATGTATATTTACGAGCGAAGTGTTGTCAAAAACAACCTGCATTAAAGGTGTTAGATTGTATATGTTAGTCATTTGAACTGTCCTAAAACCGACTACCTACGTGAAGCATTCTTACTACCGCTACTCCACGACACCCCTCTTAGAGAAGAACACATTTGGTGGTGTAGACTGATAGCCGGCGAAAAAAACAAAATGGGTTATAGTGGCAGTTAAGATCTTCGATGCTGCCCTAAAAAAGGCCACTGACTCTGATTCTGATACCAAACTTATCCAAGATGGAAAACTGCGAAATCACATCAACAGACTTTGAAAACTGGTATGCAACCAAAGAAGCAGGGACTCTTAAACTTTTATACCTTGTAAAAATCAATTTCTTTTGGTTAAAATCAAGTAATAAAAAATAAAAAATGTTAGTCATTTGTTTACAATCTGAAGAGTGACATCATAATGCACATGCGTGAGGCACGAGTGTTAAAAATTATCCATATGTAAGTGCTTATGATAAGGTAATATCAGTCTCAATAGTGGTGACTATTAATTGGACAAATATCCTACCTGTGACTCTAGTTCTAAAGACTCAGAGGAATGTAAAAAAATAAACTCACAGCCGTCATAACATGCATCAATTGATAGGATTAATGGACATGTGAAAATAATGTTGGTAGACAGTTCACAGTACTGTCTGAATGAGAATACTTATCCGTCCTCTGGATAAGCAAAACAATGACAGTTAACTGGACTGTGTAGATGAAAAGACTTTCTAAATCTCATAGATCATCTATTCCACGCTATAAGAAGATGGTGACTAGTCAGTAAGGAAATCCCTGATGGAGATTTAAGATGTCGTTAAGACATTAAGAGGTTGTGTCTTCACAATTGTGGTACATGTTAGGAGAGGGTGTTAACAAGTTAACTCCATCCTCACATAGGGGGTCATAGTCTGTTTTTAGGACCCCTGAATTTGCATCTCACTATTGTTGTATAACAGTCCATATTATTACAATACATACTAAAAAATGCAACCAAGAGGGTGAGCCAATTCCAGCTATACTGTCCCTCAGAGGGGATCTCAGTCTAATTTTCGAGCAACTTATTTTTATACAAATATTGTAACAGTCCAAAGCCTACTAAGAATACAACATTTATGCATCGATCAGTGCAGCCTTCGCCTCTGCGGCCCCCATGCTCTGGAATGCTCTTACCAGCCATTTCAGATGCTCATCAGTTCTGAGCAATTTCAAGAAGGGACTAAAAACCTTCCTTTTTAATTAGTACTCCCCTCTTGCTTCTCTCTCTGTCTCCTCAGTGTTCTTGGGATAGCTTCTGCTTGTTTTTTGTCATGTTCCGTCTATGTCCGCGCCCTCACACCCATGGGTCTATGGCTGCGCAGTACAAATGTAATAAAGTAAAGTAAAGGTAAACTATTTCCATATACACTTAGTTGTGAAGCATTACAAGTAAGTCTCTCCACTTGGCTGCGATATTCTAAAAAATGCCTATGGGACCCTTGTGTTGTGTAGATGTAGAGACTAAGAAATTGTGCAAATGCTGTTTCATCAGTACTCTATAAAAAAAGGTCCCAGGTAGTAGTCCTCGTTAATGCCTAGAGGGTTTTTAATGCCTCGAATTTTGGGTAAATCACTGCCTCTTGGGAGAGGGTATACTACTTCAAGTATCACCACTCTCATTTGTGAGATGTTGTGGTGATGATCGCAGAAATGTCTATAGACTGGTGACTTGATGTTCTTAGTTCTGATGTTTGATTTATGCTCAGTCCATCTTTCTTTAGCTCTTCTCGCTGTTTTACCCACAAAGTATTTTCCGCATAGGCAGCACAGAGAATCCAAATAATCTTATTCAGAGATTGGAAAGATTAATACAAAGAGAAATTGCTCAAAAACTCCATGCAACAACATTATCTTGACTGTATCAACATTGATTGTTTACAGATTCTTAGAGTTGTTACGGGCTTCTATGTTTAGTGATTATGGAGTTTGTCCAGGTTGGAACATGAATCTAAGGTTTGACTACCATAGTCAGATGTGAACTGCTGTTCACATCGCATGAGCTACTTTTATTACATTTGCACCATCATTTTTGGTTGAATTATAGTTATGATCAATTATGGTAAAATACGCATGTACACATTTCTTTCAGCATGAATCACAGGTATTTACCATATTTCCGTCCTTTAATTTAAGATGATTCCCAGAACATTTTTGATCAACAGGAATACATCAGATATTTTAATAACCACAAGGTCAGCTTTCATCCTTTCTAATCCACTTTCTCAATGATGATATATTAAGAGTACATTCTTTCAAGCTATTAATAGCAATGGTGATGATGATTATCATATCTATTGTGATGATACAGTATTCCATTTCCAAACACTACACAAATCCTCTCTAGACAATATATGGGCATGTTTATTCTATATGTTTGTATGGTATTCCCTTTGAAATGTCCATGACATTGCTTGATTGTTCTTTCTTGACTTGAGGACTATGGATAAAAATGTTGTATGGCTGAAATATCAAAAATGTATAATCAATGTATCGCAGGAATTAAGTGGAATATACCCCAATTGGGGTACTTTTGTATTTTTTCCAGAAATGTTTCAATGATATGATTATGCCCCTGAAGAAGAGTGCTTACTCGAAACACGTTGGGCCAACAATACAATAACATTTCTTGTGATTTATTTTGAAAAAATTGTCATATGTAATTTCTTTATGTATCATTTTATGGTACACTTAAATCATAGACATAAATCGTTAAATTCTCGCTTAAACATTGTGGAACAGGGTAGTGGTAACTGCCCTCTTCATATGGGCACGACCACAGCTACTGTATACCACACATAAATGATTGGTTTGATTCAGACATTCGATAGTGTGCAGGGGACGGGAGTTCCTGTTCGGGAATACTTTTCTGTTTTCTAATGCAATTGTCAGTCAGTCCAAGTGCCATCTCCTTGGACAAGTAGTCCTTGGACCACCAGCCCCCCATCGTTGTAGGACAATTTCCTTACTGGACATTGTCAGCAAGATATTCTCCAAATGTTTGTTGCTCGGACTGAAGGAGTGAGCTCAAAGTAACAATATCTTAAAGCCCTCCCAAGCGGGTGTCAGGGGAGGGCTTCTACAGTGGACCACTGCTTCACTCTGAGCACCTTCATGGAGAAATATGGTAAGGTTAAGGGGATGGAGATTATTTGTGGCTTTTTTTGCAGATTTGGAAAAAGCATTTTATTTGATTGAAAGAAACATATTGTGGTGTAATTAACATTTTATTGGTGTCCCTAAGGGTTTATTAAATCTTTTTTTATTTATTTTTATTTTTTTTTAAATACATTTTTAACAGTTTTAATCAAAGTACAGAAAACCAACAAGGCCCCCCCCCCCCCCCCGAGTCCCATCCTAGAGCTGCCCAGATTACAACTTTATGCATGAAACCAGCAGAATCTAATGCAAGTTAAGTCTATTACACAGGACCGAGTGGTGGCTCCTCTAGACCTCTCCTTCACAAGTCTGATTCGTCCTGTGGGGCAATAATGCCGAGGAGCTTCAAAGCCTTGGGACACCACACCCGGCGGGCCCCCGCTTTTAGGTAGGACAATAACTTAGACCACTCCGAGACAAATCGTAGGTGGTCTCCCTGAATGGAATACGTAGCTACAAGCAACCAAAGTTTAACCAACCATTCATGTTCCTGTGGTGAGTCTTTGGATTTCCATTTCCGAGCCAATACCAGAGCTGCCGCCATCATCATCATCACGTAAAGCTTGCAATCTGCCTTCACTGTGAGAGTTGCAAAGACCCCGTTTAGCCCCAACAAGTCCAACCCTCTGTTCTGGCCCACCTTGACTCCCAAGACCTGGGTAACCGCCCTTTGAACCTGGATCCAGAAATCGTCGACTTTTGGACACTCCCAGACGTAGGCCCAGGAGCCCTCCGCCGCGCACCCCCTCCAGCACAACCCCGACGTATCCGGGAATATTTTATTTAACCTGACCGGGGTCAGGTGCCATTGGAACATCAATTTCAGCCACATTTCCCGAATTTGAATAGATCTTGTGAGTTTAGGGATCTGAGACCAGAGACTCACCCAAGCCGGCTCTGGAATCACCATACCAGTATCACCCTCCCATTTCCTGACATAACTCCTACCCGACAGGGCTTCACCCAGCTTGCCTAATCAACGGGTGAGATAGCCAGTGTCTCAGCTGGAGGTAAGAGAATCTCTGCCTTTCCCCTATGCCAAAGTCAATTTTACACTGCTCAAAGTGTTTAACCTCCTTTCCGACAAATAGGCTGTGTCGTGAGCATATGCTGGCGTAAACTGCGGGTTGCCCTGTAGGGGCGTGTAGGGGGAAGGGAAAGAGGTGATACGCGCTCTCCTTATCGCTTGTTCCCAAGCCCGTCCAGTTTTCGCGGTTATAACACTACAGTACATTTGAATACGTCTATCAGGCTTCGGGAGCCAGAGTATTCCCTCGAGAAGTCCCACTGCCCTGTCCATCGGCCTCCACACCTTCTCCCTGTCATCTCTCTGCCAATCCCTAATAACGTGGAGTTGAGCTGCCATGTAATAGGCCTTAAAATCTGGTTCGCCCACACCCCCCCCTTACTGGGAGAGCGCACATTAACGAAGCGGATACCCTCTGCCTTTTATGGGACCAAATGAACCCCTTGGTCAATTTCTGGAGTGCCTTAAAGAAGGATACTGGAACGGGTGCGGGAAGAGCCGAAAAACAATAAAGCAGACTGGGCAATATCGCTATTTTTAAAACGTTAACCGGACCCAACCAGGATATTGCCAGGGGACCCCAGTCAACTAACTTTGATTTGAGCATCCGAAGAAGAGGGGGATAATTTGCCTTGTAAAGGTCCTCTACCTTATTGGTCAGATATATACCCAGATACTTTATGGAGCTACCAACCCATCTGAAGTGATACTTTTGACTAAGGGTGTGGATCATTGCGTCCGAATGCGAGAGGGGAATGATTTCAGATTTGTGGGAATTTTTAACCCTGCCACCTGGCCAAACCTTCTTAGCTCCCTAGACACGGCCTGTAGGGACGTGTCAGGGTGAGTGAATGCTAGAATCAAGTCGTCCGCAAAGGCTGCCACCTTATGAACCGTGCCACCAAACGGAATTCCCTTTATATCCTCCGCACCCCGCACCACAGCCAGAAAAGGTTCCAAATGAAGCACATATAGAAGAGGTGACAATGGACACCCTTGTTTGGTGCCCCTCCCTATCGAAATAGGGGAAGAAATTTGGCCATTGATTGCTAATCTGATTACAGGATGTTGATAGCTGGCCCTAACACGTCTGAGAAAACCCGGTCCGAAGCCCATCTTGGCCATAGCAGCAAAAAGGAATCCCCACTCAACCCTATCAAATGCCTTTTCGGCGTCGATTGCGAGCAAGAGAACCGGAATGTCCCTCCTCTGGGTCTTTTCAATAAGATGGGTCAGACGCCTTACATTATCAGATGTTTGCCTGCCACTGACAAACCCGGACTGATCTGTATGGATCAGTTTAGGGAGGATGTTAACCAGGCGGTTCGCCAGGACATTGGCGTGAATTTTAGCATCCGTATTCATTAAAGCGATAGGGCGATAGGATCCAGAATCTGTTGGGTCTTTGCCTTTCTTGTGAATTAAAATCACTTTGGATTCATTCATCGATTCGGGGAGGGCCCCGACGCAACCCATATAATTAAACAATTTAGTAAGAAGGGGAACTAAGGCCTCTTTGTGTGCCTTATAGAACTCTGACAGGAACACGTCCAGGCCCGGAGCCTTGTTGGGCGGCAGGGCGATAATGACCCTTCTAACTTCATCTGAGGTTATCTCAGCGTCCAGAAGATCCCTATCTATTGATGAAATCTGAGGTAGGTCGATCATATTTAGGTACGCCACCTGCTCGGGGAGAGACGGGCCGTCGGAGGAATACAAGTCTGCATAGAAACTGCTGAATTCGCTAACTATATCTAGATTTTTGGTGTATACTTGCCCTCCCACCCCCCTGATCTTCAATATGGTTTTGTCGCCCGAGTCTTTTCGTAGTGGCCTGGCCAGAAGACTGTCGGATTTATTTGCTTTGACGTACTATCTTTGGCGCAGCTTAAGAAGGCTGCGCTCAGCCGCTCTTGTTTGTATAAGATTTAACTGCCCTCGGACTGCTCTATATTCCCTTTTTATCGCTGCCGATTGCAAGGAACCCATACGTGCCATAATTTCTTTGGGTTTGGCTTCCAATTGCTGTTCCTCTAGTTTTAGTTCCCGCTCTCTTCTGGCTTTGATGGCAATAATTCTCCCTCTGATGGTTGCCTTAAAGGCATCCCACCACACCAGCGGGGACGGGTCATTCCAACAGTTGTGGTTAGCGAACTCGGCTATTTCCTCCTCGACTTCCCGTACTAGAACAGGATCCTTGAAGAGCGTGATCGGGTACCTCCACCTCCATATCCCCGGAGTCCCCCTCGTTCTAGTTAATGTTAACACCAGCGGCGCATGATCGGCCAGAGAGATAGCCCCTAACTCTAAGTCTGTGACTCTCCCCAGAATCGTTTTGGACACCCATATGTAATCAATACGTGAATGAACCCTATGTGCGTGTGAATAAAAGGTATACCCTTCCCTATCTCCATGTAGCTCCCGCCAGGTGTCAACCAAGGCCAAGTCCTGCATCTTCTTGACCAGGTCGCCGGAGGGTCTCCCCTGCGTACCCCAAGAAGTTGAGCTCCTATCTTCCGAGGGGTTCCATGCCATATTGAAATCTCCTGTTAGAAGAATGCTAGCCCGGGCAAATTTCCCCAACTGGGAGAGGGTTTTCTGAATAAAGGGGTCCTGAGCTTGATTTGGTGCATAAAGGGTCGCCAGCGTGAAGGACTCTCCCCTTCCCTCCAGAATCACCGCTAGATATCTCCCTTGGTCATCTTTTTGCTTCCCCACGATGACTAAGTCCAATCCATCCTGCAAAGCAATCAAAACCCCCCCTTTTTTGCTTGACTGGGTGGCTTGAACCATTCTTGAATAACCCCAGAATGTTATCCTCTGCATATCTTTTGAGCAAACATGACTCTCTTGTAACGTAACTATATGAGGCCGCTTCCTCCTCAAAAACCTCTCCACCTTTTTCCTTTTAGTTTGCGAATTGAGACCGTTTACATTTAGAGAGAGCAGTCTCAGGGAATCAGCACTAGACATTCAGGTGGTTAAAATTATCCGTATAGTCGCACCGCAAGGTGGGCCCCGTGTTCCCTCGGCCCTGGAAGGGTGCCGCCTCTGGTCTCACAACATCTGATAATACCCTGGTTGGGGGCTCTTGTGACCTCCCAACCACTTGTCAGGGCTCCCAACTGAATAATTAACAGTTTTCCTGGATGCAGAGGTTTTTTGGCTTTTCTTCGCCCTCCTAGACCTGACTGAGGACCATTCCCAAGGTTTGCGCCCAGCCTGGTGGGCCGTCATCCTCTCAGGAGGAGCCGATGGTTGCTCTTCTAGACCCAACAGGGCCATTCCTTGATCGCAGGTAGTAATCTTGTGCTGGGTGCCCTGCCAGGTGAAGGCCAGCCCAAACGGATGGGACCATCTATAGCGGACTTGATGTGAGCGTAAATAACTCAGGACCGGACCCATACGCCGCCTTTTAATCAGAGTTATTTGTGCCAGATCTCGATAAAAAAAATCTCGTGGCCATTATGAGCAATGCGGGCAGCCTTCCTCGCCTTTTCCAGAACTTTTTCTTTCAGAGTATAAATATGGAAGGCCACCAAGACATCTCTCGGCCTCGCCCCTGGATCCGATCTGTGCGGGCCCACCCTGTGGATTCTATCAAATTGCAGCTCCAGATCCGGGCCAGACTCGAGGAGGTCCGCAAAAATTGACCTAAGGGTCGAGGTTAGCTCCTGATCTGGAATGTCCTCAGGTAGGGCCTTAACTCTGATATTCGCTCTCCCCGACCTATTTTCCAGATCTTCGACTTGTAACTCTAGATTCTGCGTGGCAGCGGCCAAGGTTTCCAGGAGGTTGTCAACTTTCCTGGCATCTTCGGTGAGTTCTTGGATGGCCTTCTCGTTAGTATCAACTCTCTCCTCCACTTTGTTGATATCACGTTTAATCTCTCTTAAACCTTCTCCTAAATCCTCCCGTAGCTTGTCCATCTGCGCCTGCCCCACAGCCGTGATCTTATCAACCAGCTCACCCATAAATTTGGTGAGGATAGCCTGGGAAACAGGCTTGTCCGGCTCATCTGGACCAGAGGAAACAGGGTGTTTGCGAGACCAGTCCCCCCGACTCCTGAGCCTCAGTTGCTTCGAGATCTTTCGCCCACATCTTCGAGAGGGGGCCATCCATTGCCTTCTTTGGGCCCTTCAGGGGAGGGAGCTGCCCTTCCCTTCCCCTGTTCCTGAACATCCCCAGTCCCCCTGCCCTATGTGTGTAATCAGATTAACTGCCCAGCCGTTTTGAAAGAGCGAAGGGTGCCTAGGCTCTTAACTAACTAAGCAGATTGTACTCAGTGGGCTCCCTCCCACCCCAAGAATGCCAAACGGCTGATGCTCCGAAAGCAAAGAGTGTCCCAGGGGGTGTCAGTCACTCCAAGGTGCTCCAGGGGGGCGTGCAGCAAACCCCCCCCAGAATCTGCCTGCCTGTGTCGCCTTTTGTCGCCCGCCCAAGGCGCGCAACGCGACACGAGAGCCGAGCGCTCCCACCGCCTCGTAAACAGTTCGTTCAAGGTGGCGCCGTTTCTGACACCCCAGAGCTCCTTTATCCCCATAAAGTCCACCCGCTCTGCGGGCGGGCCCCCCACCAAGGCGGGGGAAGGTGGGGGCAAAGCCCCGACTCGAACACTCTACCCCACCCCACACTCCGTACCTTCAGCCCCCCGGGGGGCCAGCTAGCCGTCACGATTCCCCGGGGGTGAGGGGAAAGAATGGTGCCCCCAGGCGCCTGTCCGCGCCCGGCTCGTTGAAAAGCTGGCAGGCGTATGATGAGGCCGACTCCCGCGTCCGGTAATCTGCTCCACTGGCCGCTGGATGACGCGAGCAGGCCGACGCGGGAAGCGGCATACCAAGGGCGAAGCGCTGAGGCCGGAACAACAGAACTCCCCAGACGAGATCAGGAGCCGCTCCACTCGCCCCTGGTTGTCCGCTACACTCCCGTGGCGTTTCCCGGCAGCTGCAGGTGCCGGGGAGAGCAGCTACCGCTCGATGAGTGGGTTTAGCCGTTACAGGACGGGAGCATGGGCAACATGAACCTTAGGGCAGCGCGGCCATCTTGGAACTGCTCGGGTTTATTAAATCTTATCCAACTGTGATACACAGACATCTCAGCGTCTGTCCGATATACAAGATCTGGGAAATACATTGTTTTTCCCCACCAATAAAGGTGAAAAACAGGGATGTCAGTTGGCCCCAATGTATTCATCTCAGATTTTGGCTCTAGTACGTCTCCTAGGAAAGTTAACATACCCTCTCTCATGGGTACTTCTTATAGCATGCATCTTTATGCCGATGACATAGCTATTTTGGACTTATCCCTGGCAGGTCACCAACTGGGCCTGCTATACACAAATGACTAGTTTGAAATTAAATATGCTAAAACATAAAAATGATGGTGTTCGAGAAAATGGTGAACCGTGTAGCTATTTTTTAAATGAATGTAGATATGAGGAGATGGTCTCAATTTTATTTGAGCCTACTCTTCTCAGATAACGGTGCCTGGATCAATCATTTTAAGAAGACAGCTGAAAGGGCATCTTTAAGGGTTTAAAAGCTTTTTACATTTTTATTTAATGTGGCATAAATTTGTTTATCTGCCTGTTATCCACGTGCCAAAGGGGTAGAGTACCAAACGATGACAATTATTCCACTAGGACACTAATAATATAGGTGACACTAAAAGTCATATTTCCGATAAATGTAATGCATGGTGGCATCAAACGTATACCTTACTTGTACAAACAGTACGGCATGCAAATTATTTAATAAAGGAAAGATGGGTACATATGCCACTTATTTGTCTATTATGCTCCTATTAGCTGTAATGTAATGTAAAAAGAATGTATAAAGCGCACCTACACCAGCTAGGGCATCATGGCGCTACAAGATCAAAGAGACTAGACAGAAAGAAGGGAGAAAGCTGGGAAGTAAAGATGGGTCTTCAAGGCTCTGCAAAAGGAGAGATGATCCTCTGTGGCACGCAAGGACAGAGGAATGGCGTTCCACAGCAGGGCTGCAGCAACTGAGATGGAACGGCCACCCGATCGAGCAAGCTTGAAGCAGGGTGAATGTGTTCCTCCGGAAAGAAGCAGAGCGCAGGGACCCAGCAGTAGAGTAAGGTCGAAATTTAGCGTGCACAAATTCCGGCCCTCTCCCGCAGAACGCTTGGTGGACCACACAGCGGGCCTTGACTTTAATATGCTTGACCACTGGGAGCCAGTGCAATTTGTTATGTGCATGTATAAGATTTACCATATTTTGTCTTTCCCCTTTTGAGGTTTGACACGACTTACACGGAAGTACCTTCACCAGGGGTAAAGTAGGCGTTCTATATGTGTTTGATGTTTCACTAACTCGAGGAATGCTAATTGATCTCACTGTTGCCATGGTGAGACCAATACAATTGTGGAGGTAGGCGTGGTAATCACCATGCATATGTTGATTTGAGGCACCATACCAGACGACCAGATTTAATGTATAATTTTTTACTTCCATTTACTTACAATAATATTAATGTTGCAGCCGCGTGTTTGTGCTCGTCCTTCACTTGCTTGTTGCTACCTTTGGCTGCAGCAGGTAAGCAGCCTCCAGGAAAGTCGCGAAGGAAATTTAGCTTGGATACACAATAAATTTGTTTTATATACACGGTAGCACTAAATGGCCTATGATTTATTTACAGAACTTGGGATTGAGTGTGATTGCACCCACTGGTTTCTCGTTTGAGAAACTTGGATTTTGATCGCTTTTTGAGACACTTATTAAGGTATTGTTTAAAATTCTTTCACGCATAATTTTGGAGTATTACACTCAGATTACACTGGATTACACTGGATACTAACACTGCATTTTGTTTTTGCTTTTTACCTTTACTGTGATCTGCGCCAAAATTAAAACCTGGTATGTACCTTGCATTTACCATATGATTTATGTACTGTGATGATACTAATATATTTATCAAATTGTGTGGTACCTTGTTTGTGTTATGTTATATTGTGGAGGGCTCTGCCCTGATGAAGGAGTTTTGACTCCAAAATGCATTGGCATTAGAGCTCTTACTTTGATGAGGCACGCACTGGCCTCACTCTCTGTTGAAAATTAAATCTTTACCTTTTTTGCACTAAAAGATTCTAAGATTGTTCATTTGAAATGCAACTTTCACTTTAAAGACTGGATTTCAAGGATCACAAAGAGAAAATATTAACCATATACAATTACCTTATTAACCTATAGTAACTCCATTAGGGGTTCACACTGAGAGCGACTGGCTAACTGTGTTTTTTTTCACACAGTTCTTTCCTGGTTTGCAGTTTATATGGATCCAGGTGCCTCTGGATTCCTTTAACCAGTCAGCTCCTTGGAAGAGAAGTTAATTGATATATCAGTGATATCTGCAAAACTCAACACAGAACAATTTATTTGTGCCCGCCTTTGTTTTTTTTTTCATTTCTACCCCTTCGAGACACGCTCAGGTGGAGGCATAGGAGATTACATTCAGTGGTAATATTAGCCAGAAAATGTCATTTGAAGATATAGAAACCCTAACCACAAAACCTGCAGAGACACTTGGATTTACAACGGAAGAGGCAGATGCCATTTTGGGCCTCATTAGTGATACAACATTCAACAAATCCAATACTACTAACTTAGATCCGCCTAAACGCGTTAAACAATTGGAATACTTGTTATGGAAGGAGATCAACCGCAAGTTACACGCCATCACCTTGGGTAGATATCATGAAAATCAGTGCATACCTAGAAGCCTAAGGATTCAGGTACGTCCTACCTTGTGGAAGGAAAGCAAGGAATTTGTGAGGAAATGGGAAGCCATTTTAAATAAGTTCTCTCTTGATTTGATTCTCCTGACCATCAAGGAATTATCGGCTAATTTAACGCTTAAAACAGAGATTGAAGAAATAGAAAAAGAACTATCATAGATACTAGAGAAAGAAGACTTTAAAGGGATCTTAGCAGGAATCCATGACAAACTAGACAGCTATAAGAGCGAACTGGAGTGGAAGAAGTTGAGAAAATTTAAGCGGGACACACATGATTTCCTCAATGATGAGTTCTATACGTGGATGGACAGATATGGACCAACTCTGAATAAACCAGGTCGAGACAATTCTAGCAACACCTCCAGTTCGGATTCGGATTCAGAATCAACACGCAACATAACCAACCAGCAAAGCACTGTCCCTAGCAGTCGGGATACTGGGAGTATACCAGTAGATACAGCAACTACCTCCACTGGTTTTTCTTTTAGGAGCAAGGAAAAAAGAACCAGAAGAGGCAAGAGGAAGTGAAAAAGAGGGACCAATCACAAGACGACAACAAAAGAGAACTTGGTGATTAATATATCTAACAGATTACTGACTAGGGCTGAAGAAGAAACTTTCCAAAAAGGTTTAAGTTTTGTGCCTACTTATTGCACTTCGTTTTTTGACACAAAGGTGAAACTGTTCAGGTTCATAAGGAAACTTAAGCTTAAGGTATTTTTTGATGAGTTAGAGACTCAGTGGCCAAACTTCACACACCATTGATGAGCCTGAATTTAAGGAGTTTAGGGTCAAGAGCAGTTTTATGCCTCGTATAACGATACCATCGGTTGAAATCTTCCATAGAAGAGTTATGGAAGACCTTGAACGGATTAGCTACAAACGACCGCAACATTTCAACCTCAAACCTCATAAAATGAGCCTGATCAAGAATCTCTATGGTAGCAAGGAAATCACAATCCGCTCAGCGGGCAAAGGAGGGACCCTAGTTATCTTAGATTCAAACGACTATGATGCTGAGTGCATGAGGCAACTAAGTGACTCCCACACTTATGCTCCCCTTGAGGAGGATCCCACTGTCAACATCAAACAGAACCTAGAAGAATTACTCACCAAAGCAGAGGAACTAGGATGGATGAACCATCTCACGCACAGGTTTCTTATGAATACTCATCCGAGATTTCCAAATTTGTATACCCTGCCTAAAATCCACAAAGACCCTCTTCAACCACCAGGTAGACCTATTGTGGCAGGTATAAACAGTAAACTTCAACCGCTAGGGAAATATGCAGACTTTTTCCTGCAACCCCTCATACTGTGAACCAATACATACATAAGGGACACCACTCACTTTCTGCAATCGCTACAATCCACCTAATTTGACCCAAACAACATCTTACAGTGGATGTCAAAAGCCTTTATGTCAATTCCACACAATCTGGGATTAGAAGCAATTGAGGGGATGCTTCTTAAAGAATCAGACATTAAAGCACAGAAAGAATGTAACCTTGTCCTGTTACAATTCATTGTGAAAATTCATATTTTCAATAGAAGGACAATTTTTATTTACAGGTTTCCAGGGCGTCCATGGAGGCATCCATGGCCCCTTCTTATGCTAATTGTTTTATGTTTAAATTTGAGACAGACCATGTATTATCTAACATCACTTGGAAGAAAAATATCCATCTATGGATCAGGTACATAGATGATATTTTTGGTATCTGGGCAGGCACAGAAACAGAACTGAGAGTTTTTCTTCTACCTCAATGGTATAGATCAAAGAATACAGTTTACTCATGAATTCTCCAACACAGAGATACATTTTCCAGATGTCAACATCAAAAGAAATATAGATGGATATAGTACTTGCTTATACCGGAAGGACACCGACAGGAACAATCTCCTTCACAGTTTAAGCTTTCACCAACCCAGCTTGATGCACAATCTACCCTTCAGCCAAATGTTACGCATCGAAAGGATAGTGAGTGACCCAGAAGACTATATTAGAGAACACTTAGAAATAGGCAAGAAATGTATTGCACGTGGATATAATAGCAGACATTGAGCAGCTACAACCAGGATTGAGACCATTGGTCGCAACACCTTGTTGACCCAGAAGAAAGAAAGCAAGAATGAGCCTCCATTAGTGTATGTGTCTAGGTTTTCTATACAAAGTAATTGCATCAAGAACATTATCAAGGGAGATTCTGACACGTGATACAAGAGTGCAAAACTTGTTTAAGCCACCATCAGTGTTTGCTTATCAGAGGAGCAGAAACCTCAGGGACGAATTAGTTTCTACCAAACTACCTACCAAAGAACCAATGACAAAAAAGATTGGGACCTTCCCTTGCCATAACTGCTTCAACTGTGCGTTCATCATCAAGGGCAACACCATAAACCATCCATGCACAGGTGAAAAAATCCATCTGAAGAGTTTCGGGACATGTGATAGTAGCAACATCATTTATGCAATCAAATGCCCATTTGGCCAATATTACATTGGAAAGTTCAAACGTACATCGAAGACAAGGTGGAATGAGCACAGGTCGTGCATCAGGAAATCTAACCCAAATTCAGCAGTGGCCAGACATTGGAAAGAAAAAAGACACATCTTCCAGATTGTAGAGGTTGTACAGAAAACAAACCCTCAAGTAGACATGAACATTACATTAGATAGAAGAGAGACGTATTGGATAGATCGGATTGGTTCTCTCACTCCCAAACGGATGAACCAAGAAATCAATTATATATGTTACATTTGTCTCTCCTAATGCCTTTAATATGAACTTTTCATATTGTACACATGGATCAGATTAAGATGTTTTTTGCCATTATTTCCTTGTTACCTTTATTTTTAACACTCAGTGAGTGTTGGGTTTTACTCCATTAGCCTCAAAACTCGACCATGGCATATATACAATTTTTGACTTTGTAGCTATATAGCTTCACTAGCTGACTAGGATAGTTTTTATCCCTACCGGGTCTCACTTCAAACATTGTGTGTACTGCAATTTATACTTTTGATCTAGAGTTGTTCCTTTCTACACCGTGTGCACTGCATATTACATTTTTGATGTATAGCTGTCCCTCCCCCCTTTGCGCTATGTAACAATGTGACCAGATCTTCTCTAGCAGGAATATTAGTAATTCAAAAAACACTGCAACAGCAGTGTGCAGGCTTCTTTGCAGCATGTGTTATGTGCACGTATAAGATTGAGCATATTTTGTCTTTCACCTTTTGAGGTTTGATACGACTTACATGGAAGTACATTCATAAGGGGGGTAAAGTAAGCGTTCTATATGTGTTTGACGTTTCACTAACTTGAGGAATGCTAATTGATCTCACTGTTGCCATGGTGAGACCAATATAATTGTCAAGGTAGGCATGGTACTCACCATGCGTATGTTGATTTGAGGCACCATACCAGACGACCTGATTTAATGTATAATTTTTAACTTCCATTTACTTAAAATTTGTTTTTAAACAAGCTCTTTCTTAAACACTCTGACTATGGTCACAGTGCGACAGGCACATCCCGATTTCTCCAATCTTAGTGATCGGGAAGTGAGGCGCCGCAGGCATGGCCACACCCATGGGTTGGCTGTGCTGCGGCATACTAGCTGTCGCCATAGCAACATATTAATGTTGCAGACGCGCGTTTGCGCACGTCCTTCACATGCTTGTTGCTACCATCGGCTGCAGCAGGTAAGCAGGCTCCAGGAAAGTCGCGAAGGAAATTTTACTTACCGATTCACAATACATTTATTTATATACACGGTGGCACTAAATGGCCTATGATTTATTTACAGAACGTGGGATTGAGTGTGATTGCACCCACTGGTTTCTCGTTTGAGGAACTTGGATTTTGATCGCTTTTTGAGACACCGAAAAGGTGTCTCAAAAAGCGTATTGGTATTGTTTAACATTCTTTCACACATAGTTTTGGAGTATTACACTCAGATTACCCTGGATATTAACACTGCATTTTGTTTTTGCTTTTTACCTGTACTGTGATCTGCACCACAATTAAAACCTGGTATGTACCTTGCATTTACCATATGATTTATGTGCTGTGATGATACTAATATATTTATCAAATTGTATGCTACCTTGTTTATGTTATGTTATATTGTGGAGGGCTACTCCCCGATGAAGGAGTTACGACTCCGAAATGCATTGGCATTAGAGCTCTTACTTTGATGAGGCACGCACTGGCCTCACTCTCTGTTGAAAATGTTATCTTTACCTCTTTTGCACTAAAAGATTCTAAGATTGTTCATTTAAAATGACACTTTAACTTTAAAGACTGGATTTCAAGGATCACCCAGAGAAAATATTAACCAGATACACTTAGCTTATTAACCTATAGTAACTCCATTAGGAGTACACACTGAGAGCGACTGGCTAACTGTGGTTTTTTCACACAGTTTTTTTCCTGGTTTGCCAGTGCAATTTATCCAGAATCAGAGTAGTCGAGCAAAACCGAGGGGCCCCAACTGCTAATCGGGCTGCAGAATTTTGCAGCACCAAAGCTGTACAAAAGAACAGAATGACAATTTTCTCCAGGACACAAACATGGTTCAATTATTTTGCTCTTTAATACATTTGTGAGCTGGACAAAGTATCTGAAGATGACAGGGTTTGGACAATGACACTGCTATAATAAGAAAGAACATTTACCGAAAAATAATTTGAACCAGAGCAGGCTTATTGGCCAACATTCTTACACAGTCTGGACTCTTTCCTGCCTATACTGCCACTGAGGTCTAACCCCTTCAGTATCTCCTTCTAGGCCTCCACACCATGACCCAGAGCAACTGGCAAGCAACAATTTAGTGTGCCGCAAGCAACGTCTTGCCCCCGAGCTACATGTTGGGGATCACTAGCATAGAGGTATTTGTGTCCAGTTGGGAGCCTCCTGCACCCGCGGTGCTAGAGTGTATTGGCTGGGGCAGAGGTATGCAAGTTGGTAGTAGATTCTGTTTTATGTCTGTAGGGAGGGATTTTAAGTTTCTCTGTGCTTCACTCACCGGTCATCTGTGCTTCTTCTCCAGTAATTCCTACGACTTCCCTTCTGCTTCTGAAGTCTGGAAACCTTAGAGGCACGAGCTATATTGCCTGCAGTGGACCTCACTCCACACAAATGCAGCTTGAATGCATCTGTCGGCACGTGGGCAGCGTCCTCTCTGCTCCGGCTCCTCAGCAGCTCCTGCTGCTTGATCTGGGGTATGGAGGCTCACAGGCTTGGGGGAATTACACGGTCTATTTACATCAGGTCTCCCAAGTCCTCTGGGATAGTTGCTGGCGTCCTGGCCTGGTCTTCGGTCCCACCACGGCTGCTTCCTCAAACAGGTCTTCTGTTGCTCCCCTTGTTTTGCTCCTTCTCTTCCTCTCTGTCTGGCTGATCTCCATTTATACCCCTGGAGCCCCTTGATAGGCTTCAGGTGTGGATGTCCAGTCGGTCCTGCCTGACCATAATTAAAGGGACATGCCTGACCCTCACAGCTCTTAGTAGGCATTGTCTTCATCCCAGTTCTAAAGTGGTGAAAAGGTGTATTCTCCATTGCTTTTAGTGGCCTTTTCTGCGTCCAAGTACTGTCAAGTGTCAATGGAAAAATGAAGGGAACTGGCTTACAATGTCATGATGCCTACCTCCAAGGAGCCAGGCCGGGCCCAGCAACCCCAGAGGCAGACATCATTTTCCCCAGGGAAGTCTCAGCGGGCCCAAGTCGGGGCCCTTTGGACTCAGTCCTGGCGCCTTAGGCGCCAGGCTCATAGCGGACCCCAGTCCTGGCGCCTTAGGCGCCAGGCTCATAGAAGAGGATATGTGTTTAAGTGCTTGGGTGCACACTTACCTGATGCAGACCTTGCTGCTTCATCCAGGCCCTCTTGAGGCCTGAATGGGACTACTTTACCTGTAGGACTACTTCACCACCCGGGTGTGGTCGGGGAAGGATACATACCTGATTGGTGGAAGGATACATACCAGGAACTTCTTCCAAGGCTATTTAAACCCCACCCGAACAGCCACACGTGCTTCGCGTTGTTCTGCACCTAGCAGCTGGACGCTCACCGTGTCAGCTCCTGCATCCTGACTTCAGCCACGCCTGCCAGCACCCTGGAACACCTGCAAGGGGAGAAAGGAAGAGAATAGGAGAAGAAAAGCCCTTACCTGCTAAATCTGCATCCCGGAGTCATTTCTCCAACGGCCCTGAAAAGGAAGACATCATTTTAGAGGCATTTTGTTTCGATCGCTGCAGCGCTGCATTTTACTCACCTTTGCAAGGCGCTTCCATCTTCAGCAGCGATCTTCCGGATTCAGCTATGGCGCCTAGAGGAAAAAAGACAAGAACAAAGGTGAGAGGGAGAAAAGGAATAAGGAAAGCTCAGTTTCCTTTTAAGTCTTACCTGTTGGATTATTCCCACTGCATTTCGGGTCCTGCCGCTTCCTGGCATCTCCGGACCCCGGCCCCTATGGGGAAAAAAGACAAAGACATTGAATGAGCGAATGCAAAGACATTACCTGAGCGCTCATCCAGAACTGTTTCACTTCGGGTCGGCGCCATATCTCCGGCACTCCGAACCCCGGCCCCTAAGGGGAAAAAGACATAAGCATTAGCGCTTGCTGCAATTAGACAACGAACATTATTAAGCTTGAACTTTTGAACAGAACTTTTACAGCGCCTTATCTGAACAGTCAAGCTTACCTGAACTCCCATCAATCCTCAATCCAGTGAAGTAACTTGGTTTCAACGCGCCCCTGCATCAGAAGCAGGATGGAGAGCTCATCCTTCCAAACCCTAAGGTGAGGCTTCACGGGGAATCGTGGAGGAGGTATCGTGGAGGGTTGGAAGGGAGTGGGAGGCTTGAGCATTGTTCCACAGTTGGTAATACTCCCTTTTCACGCACAGGAGGGTATCCAACGAGCCAGGGAAGCCAGAATAGAGGGGCCCTTCCTGTCCATCTTCAGAGTTCTGCGCCTTCGGCGCCGCGCCTCCGTGGGAACCAGGTGAGCGTTACAGAACGCGAAGCCTTACCACAATTTCCCACCTGGGCGCTATGGAGACTTCCGAGACAGATCAGCTGGCCCATCTTTTAGGGGAATTACGGGCAGAAGTGCACTCAGCCCGCCAGGAGACTAATGCTCTCAGAAGGGAACTAATCCTATCCAAGGAAAGAACTGATGATCTGGCCAAAAGGTTATTGCAGGGCCAGGCAGAGCACACTCCTTTACCTGTTTCCGGAGATATTTCTACAACAATGGGTTCGAATAACCCGGTACAAATCAATCTACCTGGACACATGCCTTTGGCCCCGCCGGAACGTTTTGCGGGGGATCCCAAGAAATATGCCGTTTTTATGATTCAATGCCGTTTACACTTTTTATGCAGTCCCGGGGCCTTCCCCAACGACCAGACCAAAGTAGCCTTTGTACTATCTTACCTCAGTGGCTGTGCTGCCGATTGGTCTATTCCATTGGTAAATCAGGATGATCCCATTCTCCGGGATTTCCAGGGCTTCCAGGCCAGCATGTAAAGATTGTTCGCTCGACACTCGCAGGGACAGGCCCTTGACAACGAACTGCTATCCTTACGACAAGGTAATCAGGATCTTTTGTCCTATATCGCCACCTTTAATAGACTAGTTGTGGAAACCGGATGGCCTGAAAATAAAAGGATCACATTGTTTCATCGAGGCCTGCGCGGAGAGCTTAAAGATGTTATAGCTCAGATAATAGATCCACCCCAGGCCTGCGCAGACTACATAGACTTAGTGGTTCAACTTGATCATAGACTTTAAAATAGAAAAGCAGATCGGCTCAAGTATGAAACCAGAGTACCTATCAAGACCCACGTTAACTCCAAGAGTACTGACGTTTCCGAACCTATGCAAATTGGCAGTGTTAAAGGACCATTAACGCAGAAGGAACGAGAGAGAAGGCGACAAATGCAACTTTGTCTGTATTGCGGAACTTCCGGTCACTTTCTTCAAAGTTGTCCAGTTAAACCACCCAAGAAGGTGGTTGGAGCCACTGATAACGAGTTATTGACACCTGGTTCGGGAAACGACCTAGCCCGACAAGCGTAGGGGTCCGCTTGCCGAGCTTGAAAACAAACTCTTTGACCTCGCATTTTGTCATGCCAATGGTGCTTGTGAACCCAAAACAGCCTCAGCAGTTGCATGCTATAAAAGCATACATAGACAGTGGAGCTATTGGAAATTACATAGACCGTGAATTGGCTTCCAGGATTAAGCTTCCTCTCCGCCCGAAAGTAACCCAAGATGTAATTACTACAGTTGATGGAACCGAAATAGCCTCAGGGCCTGTAACGCATTCCACAGTTGAAATCACTCTGGTGGGTCAGGACGGACATCGGGAAGCAATCGTGTTTGATGTGATCAAGGCCCCACAATTTCAAGTACTTCTTGGTATCCCTTGGTTAGAAACACATAATCCGAGAATAGACTGGCGAGCAAAGAAGATAACTTTTCCTGATTGTGAACCAACCTGTTACCCAAGGAATCCAGCTATGGGTCTAGCCTCTGTAACTTCCACCCCTGTACAGCTACCATCTGAATACCAAGAATTCCAAGACGTTTTTCAGAAAGAGCAGGCTAACACCTTACCTCCGCATCGATCTTATGATTGCCAAATCGACTTGGTACCCAATGCACAACTACCTTGTAGTAGGATTTATGCTCTTACTGAACCTGAGAACCTGCATTTGCGCCAGTATTTGGATCAATACCTGGCCAATGGCTTCATTCGCCCATCAAAGTCACCAGTCTCTTCCGCTTTGTTCTTCGTACCTAAAAAGGAAGGAGACCTTAGGGCCTGTATTGACTACCGCGCCCTAAATCAGATAACGATTAAGAATCGTTACCCTTTGCCCCTGATACCTGAGCTTATCGACCAAGTAAAAGATGCTTGTGTGTACACCAAGCTAGATCTCCGAGGAGCTTACCACCTGGTACGTATAAAAGAGGGTGACGAGTGGAAGACTGCATTCCGCACCAAATTTGGGCTCTTCGAATATCAAGTAATGCCCTTCGGTTTGTGCAACGCACCTGCCGCCTTTCAGTACTTCATGAATGATGTTCTTCGGGAACTTATCGATGTTTGTGTCATCGTTTATATTGACGACATCCTGGTGTATTCCTCCTCAGAATCTGATCACAGAAACCATGTTAGGGCAGTTCTTGAGAAATTGCGCCAGCACAAATTATTTGCCAAGCTCGAAAAATGCGTTTTTCATACCACAGAAGTGGAGTTTCTCGGATTCATCCTGACACCTCAAGGAATCCGAATGGACTCGCGGAAAGTGGACGCCATTCTCAAATGGCCATCTCCTAGCTCTGTGAAGGGAGTGCAAAGCATGCTTGGCTTTGCCAATTTCTATCGAAGGTTCATCCCGGAATTTTCTCGAACTGTTCAACCCATCACAGCTCTCCTAAAGAAAAATAAACGCTTTGAATGGACTCTTGAGGATGAACAAGCCTTTCAGGACCTGAAAACCAAATTCACCTCTGCACCTGTATTGAAGCACCCGCGCCCAGATCTCCCTTACATCGTGGAAACCGATGCATCCAGTTCGGCCATGGGAGCTGTCCTGTCACAAAGAGACCCAGAAACTAACCAACTACACCCTGTAGCCTTTTGGTCCAGAAAATTCTCTCCACCTGAACTCAATTACGCAATTACCGACAAAGAACTACTGGCTATTAAATCAGCTTTCAAGGCTTGGCGTCACTATCTTCTCGGTGCAAGACACACCATCACCGTAATTACGGACCACAGAAATTTGCAGTATTTAAAGACGGCCAAAGCTCAATCTTCGCGACAACTCCGATGGGCTTTATTCTTTGCGGAATTTGATTTTGTAATTACCTATCGCCCTGGCTGCAAGAATGGTAAGGCAGATGCCTTATCCCGGATAGGCATGGAAGAACCCAATTCGAGTTTAGAACCTGTGCCAATCATACCGGAACAAAGAATTCTGGGCTTGACTTCATTGCAAACCATTGAGGACATCCAAGCTCAAGTAAAACAGCTTTTTGACTCTTCTGCCTTACTGGAATGGAGTCAAAAGGGTCCTCACTACACCGTTAAGGATGATTTACCCTACTTCCAAGAGCGGTTATTTCTGCCAAGTAAAGAATTGCAGGAACTTGTCATTACCCGTCATCATGAATCATTAATGGAAGGACACCCAGGTATCGCGAAAACAGAAGAAAAGATCAAACGCCACTTCTGGTGGCCTTCTTGGAGAAAAGACATAAAGTCATTTGTGTTGTCTTGCGGAATCTGTGCCCAAAATAAGAGTCAAAAGAAAAGGCCAGCCGGCCTACTTCAACCTTTGGACATTCCACCAACACCTTGGCACACCTTGTCAATGGACTTTATAACTGACCTGCCTCCTTGTGGTGGTTACAACACGATTCTCGTAATAGTGGATCTATTCTCCAAAATGGCCTATTTTATCCCTTTAAAAGGATTGCCGTCAGCTTCCACCTTGGCCAAGCAATTTATGGAAAATATAGTGCGGTTACATGGTTTCCCTTCCATATTAGTCTCAGACCGTGGAAGTCAATTTATCTCCCACTTTTGGAAGAAATGTTGCCAACTAGCACAAATAGACGTGCGGTTATCCACCAGCCACCACCCCCAGACCGACGGACAAACCGAGAGAACCAATCAGACTCTCGAGCAATATCTGCGGTGCATGTTACACCAATCCAAGTTAAATTGGAAAGACATCCTTTGGATTGCAGAATATGCATACAACAATTCAGTGCATTCTGGAACCGGACAGACTCCTTTTTATACCCTGTATGGTCACCATCCTCGGACTTCTGACCTAGATCCACCTCTGACTCTGGAGATGCCTGCAGTAAATCACCTTCATTCCACAATAACCCAAGCCTTCAAAGAAGCTACAACCCACTTACAGCAAGCCAAGAAAAAGTATAAAGAAAACGCTGATTTGCACCGAAGTAAAACTCCTCCTTACCAAGTAGATCATCAGGTATGGCTAGCAACTAAACATCTACCCCTCAAGGGTCAGCGAACTTTTAATCCCAGATTCATTGGGCCTTACCCCATCAAAGCTATTATCAACCCAGTGGCCTTTAAACTCGATTTACCATCCAACATGCGGATTCATCCCGTTTTTCACGCATCTCTTCTAAAACCAGTACAACCTGGACCCAGACTGTCTGAGCCCCCAGGCCCTGTCCAAATTGATGGAGAATTAAAATTCGAAGTGAAAGACATTTTAGATTCCAAGATAGTTAAGTCGAAACTCTTCTATCTTGTTGATTGGAAAGGATATGGACCTCAGGAAAGATCTTGGGAACCCAGTAACTATGTTCACGCACCACGATTAATTCAACGATTCCATCGAAGATTCCCGCACAAACCAAAACCCCCGGAAGAAAAGACCTTGGGAGGGGCCTTGAGGGGGGGTACTGTCATGATGCCTACCTCCAAGGAGCCAGGCCGGGCCCAGCAACCTCAGAGGCAGACATCATTTTCCCCAGGGAATTCTCAGCGGGCCCAAGTCGGGGCCCTTTGGACTCAGTCCTGGCCCTTTGGCGCCAGGCTCATAGCGGACCCCAGTCCTGGAGCCTTAGGCGCCTGGCTCATAGAAGAGGATATGTGTTTAAGTGCTTGGGTGCACACTTACCTGATGCAGACCTTGCTGCTTCATCCAGGCCCTCTTGAGGCCTGAATGGGACTACTTTACCTGTAGGACTACTTCACCACCCGGGTGTGGTCGGGGAAGGATACATACCTGATTGGTGGAAGGATACATACCAGGAACTTCTTCCAAGGCTATTTAAACCCCACCCGAACAGCCACACGTGCTTCGCGTTGTTCTGCACCTAGCAGCTGGACGCTCACCGTGTCAGCTCCTGCATCCTGACTTCAGCCACGCCTGCCAGCACCCTGGAACACCTGCAAGGGGAGAAAGGAAGAGAATAGGAGAAGAAAAGCCCTTACCTGCTAAATCTGCATCCCGGAGTCATTTCTCCAACGGCCCTGAAAAGGAAGACATCATTTTAGAGGCATTTTGTTTCGATCGCTGCAGCGCTGCATTTTACTCACCTTTGCAAGGCGCTTCCATCTTCAGCAGCGATCTTCCGGATTCAGCTACGCCCCGGCGCCTAGAGGAAAAAAGACAAGAACAAAGGTGAGAGGGAGAAAAGGAATAAGGAAAGCTCAGTTTCCTTTTAAGTCTTACCTGTTGGATTATTCCCACTGCATTTCGGATCCTGCCGCTTCCTGGCATCTCCGGACCCCGGCCCCTATGGGGAAAAAAGACAAAGACATTGAATGAGCGAATGCAAAGACATTACCTGAGCGCTCATCCAGAACTGTTTCACTTCGGGTTGGCGCCATATCTCCGGCACTCCGAACCCCGGCCCCTAAGGGGAAAAAGACATAAGCATTAGCGCTTGCTGCAATTAGACAACGAACATTATTATTAAGCTTGAACTTTTGAACAGAACTTTTACAGCGCCTTACCTGAACAGTCAAGCTTATCTGAACTCCCATCAATCCTCAATCCAGTGAAGTAACTGGGTTTCAACGCGCCCCTGCATCAGAAGCAGGATGGAGAGCTCATCCTTCCAAACCCTAAGGTGAGGCTTCACGGGGAATGGTGGAGGAGGTATCGTGGAGGGTTGGAAGGGAGTGGGAGGCTTGAGCATTGTTCCACAGTTGGTAATACTCCCTTTTCACGCACAGGAGGGTATCCAACGAGCCAGGGAAGCCAGAATAGAGGGGCCCTTCCTGTCCATCTTCAGAGTTCTGCGCCTTCGACGCCGCGCCTCCCTGGGAACCAGGTGAGCGTTACATACAACAGCACATTGAGGTTGGGGAAGGGTTGGCTTGGTCGTCAATGGGGAAAGGGGGATACCCTCACCCAAGGGCACCCCACTTCTGATCCTCAAGGACCCTCCACCCAGGTGATCCTCCCTCACTTCTCTACAACCAGGGTCGGTCCAAGAGCGATGGCCTTTCCCTGGCCACCTGTGCAGAGGATCCAAGGGGAGCAGGAGTGAGAATACCCTCAGGTTTCTCACACTTTACGTATATATATTGCCTTGTATCTCAAGTCTTCTCCTAGGGCTTCAGCCTTCTGATTCTATTCTCTTCTCAGCTTTTTGGGTTTCACATAATTGACAACAGCTCTTAAATACAGACCTTGCATTCTATCAGGATTCACAACAGGTCCCTCCTGGCCCTCAGAATTCAGAAGTGTAGGCTTTGCAGTTGTAGAAATTGGTATTTCCCCACCCTTCCCCTCTTTAGGGTCCTTGTCATATGCTTCAAGTTCGCACACTCACAGTTACGTTGTCAGGCAGTTGCTGCATTCCTTAGTAGCAAGGACCTTCAATAGAGCCCACTGGCAACTGTAGTTCTCCTTACTCATGCCTTTGTTAAAGGATCTGGTTTCTGAGTGTTATGGACACTCAGTAAGCGTTCCTGGGAACTGTAGTGTTAACTTATGATCCCTTATGTTGGCTCCTGGGATCTCCTACTACTGCATCTCTTGTGGCATAGCAAGCCAGCGAGATCCCTTCTCAACCACCCTCTGGGAGGCAAATTGTGTAGCCACAATTGTTGTAGCCACCATGGTCTGGGCCAGACCAGCCCGGCCCCCGTGGCTTGCTTTCACCATGGTGCAGAAGGAGGACTTCTGACAACTCAAAACATCTTGTAGGATGGATTATTTTACAAGTCTGGAGGAAATCCGCCCATAGATGAAGTCACTACGGTGAATACAATTTTCTGAATTGTCCAACAGCAAATGCATTGAAATTGCGTCCTTGTGAACTGGGAGTTTACTGGAATTATCAAGATGTACATAGCTATAGTTCCAAGCCATTCTCTTAAACATTAGGACCATGTACATGACCATATAGACTCTGCGTAGAAGCGCAGATGTGCAGCTTAAGGCCCAAGACTCCTTTCTTGCCAGTATGATTTTCTGGGTGTGGAAAAGAGTACCGGTACTTACAGCATCCTCCAACCAACCTATTGTGGTACCTGTTAGTCCTTCATTAGCCCTCATTTAACTAGTTAGTCTCCTTGTTTTGATGTTCAGACTACAAATAATTACTGATTAATGATCCAGGATGCCCCACTGCATACAAGAATTCAAGTAATCACATAGGACTGGGCTACAAAGTGCACCACCACCGCCCCCACTCCCCCAACGCCAAACTCCTGTGCACTGACAAGCCCTAAGTTGTAAAGGCGTCCCGATTGTTGGATCCAGGTGATGCATGGAAGCTCTGACCAGCTATTCAGAACATCTGCACATATCCTGAGATCAGCAATAGCGTTATTAGCCAAGTGGCTACTGAAGTACCCTAGCTACTAATCTGCCCTTGTCCCTACTTTTTGGACATTGAGACTTAAGCGAGCCAACCCCCTGCAATGCCTAGCTCTATAGGCCCTCCAAACCCAATAGACCTAGACCATATCAGTGTTTTGACCCCTAGACTGCCAGACACCCTACCAGAATCCCCATCCCACACTTGGGCTCACCCATCTAGTTTGTATCAATTGGAGCGTGACTTTTCTTCTAGTTCTCATGCTGAAACTTATGTATATTTAAACTTCAAATCCTGAAAAAGTTTCTAATGGACTTCACAGGACCACCCATACCTTAGAAAAACCGCTGACATCCGGTCTCCTCTTTTTTGGCTGAATCTTTCCTATGTTTGGATTTGGGTTCTGGAACAAATCTGCTTTGGCTCATATTGTCTTCCATTCTTTCCTTTTCTAAGGTAAGGTTAACGCCCCCCCCCCATGGCAAACCTATGTGTCCATACTGCTTGCACCTCTAAGTTATTTAAACACACTAGTATTGCTTTATTTCTAAAGTTGTAATCTCTGTCTTTGATCATACATTTTAGTATTCTTGTTGGTGTCCTGTCAGAAGTCTCATTATTGTCCTCCCCATATGCCTCTGGTGCCATTGAAGTATCAACTAGAATCAGTGTTCTTTATTGTGTTTTTTAACTTTGAACATCTGTAACTTGTTAACCCTTAGTTCGAGAGCCATTGTGCTTGGCCTGTCATATTTTTTGTAAGCTTATTCTTGGTCCAGTTATCAGTCCCTACCAAATGATCAGGCAACTTGAGGTTGAACTATGACTTCCCATGACACTCTGGGTCTCATTCTCGACTTTATTTGGTGCATGTGATGGAATGTTCTAGTAGTGCATTGTCTTCATTAGCGCCCAAAAAAGTTGTATCCTATTCACAAAGGGCTTCTGCATGTGTTTCTGCACATTTTTAAAAAGTCTCTTGAATTCACAAAAGGGATATGCTTTAAAAGGTACAGAAAAGAAAGCCTGGTTTTATTATTATTATGTTTTTGCTTTTTCGATGAATCCACAGGGCTAGGAAATGCTTGTTTTGTTTTATGACATTTCAAAATGATGGCCCTTTAGGGGCTGTACCTATGAAATGTGCCCCTACCACCTTCATCGGTGCTGGGAGCCACATCATACAGGGGTCTGGAACGTACACCTAGACCAATGTATGCAAGGGCAGGGGCATCATTTGTGCTGACGCATCGCTCTCTGGAAATGTGAAGATCAGTATTGTGAATAAGGTGATGTGTGCATTTCCAAAAATCTGGCATTTGAAAAAATAGATGGCCAACTTCAGTGTATTCTTTTGTTTGTGTGAATTGGGCCAAATGATTTTTGGAAGAGCCACCTCTTCCCAGGATGCAAGCTGAGAATCTAGGAAGTGTCATTGGTTGTTTAGTGAAAGTGATACTAATGTATGGTATTTGATGAAAACCGCAAGTGTTCCCTTATGTGGATTTTGGTTATCCCTACTGCCTTGTTTCTTACAATATGTGAATGCTTGCTGCGCCTTAATACCAGGATTTTCTTTAAAGTGCTTCAGTTACTGACATTCAATGCACTTCTTCTTTCAGGGACACAGATCCTTTACAAGATGAATGCTCTCTTGCCTGCTGTGGCAGAGGAGCTCTTGAAGGAGGTAAAAAAGGCTTTCCATGAGACCTCAAAAAGTAAGTAAAGGACGTTTTAGCATTAGTTTCTCTCAAAACACTTGAAATTTGTGTTGGAGTTTTTAAAATATTTTATGAATACCAAGTCACAAGGTTGGATGCTGTAAGTAAGAAGTTTCATATTCACTTGGAGGAATACATTAATGGCTTGAGCAAAACTCAACTTTTTGTGGATTTCTTTGCAATCTAATTAGAGTCAAGCAAGTCAAAAAGGGCACAAAGCTCGAGACGGTCCATCACAAACCACCTTCCTCTTTTGTAGACATGCTGAAACATGCTAGTGAGGAATTTGAGGGTTCCAGTGAGTTCTCATGGGTCATAGAGGGTTAAAAAAATTATGATCATTTCTAGATTGTGATTATCGTGCATAGTAAAGCTTGCATTGCCAGTGATCCAGATCACAAAATGTCACCTGAGAAACAAGAAGCAGCAGCAAACAAGATTAACAGTTTTGATAATGGTACATCTTCTTTAATCTAAAATGATTTTATTTGTGGCAGACTTGGATTTTTTATATTCACACTTCTATCTGTAGATAGTTCTCGCCTTCTTAAGGGTAACGCTTCCATCTGCATAACACTAAGTATTCTAAGAGAATACTCAGTAAGATATTGATGTCTGATGAGGACCTCCACTTCAAACTAGTCTCCTGATTTCCCTGTTCACTTCATGTCAATCTTTTAGTAAAGCAAAAGCTTCTTGTATTTCTGTGGGACAATTGGATAGTGGTCACATCTGCCACCATAAGTCAATTTTGAAAAGGAGTTACATGAATTGGCTCTGGTAAGAGACTGGTGAGGCGATTGTCTGAGGCTGATCTCCAGATCCAGTAAACAACTTGGGGGAGGAGGGGGAGCTGCCTAGGAGGGTTTTTCCTGATACAATGACCCAAGTAAGGTCTGATGTAAGCAAGGGTTAATCGCAGAAAGTGACCCACATAATCCATAAGGAAAGTGAATCATGTACACCTATCTTGTTGATGTATTTTGTGAGACATTGAGGGGTAATGCTTGTGTAGTGAAGATTACATTTTTTTGATAGCTGCAACAGAAAGGTTGTGATAGAAAGTTTACACTGATCATCAATCTTCTCCTTCTTACAGGAATTTATCTGGAAAGGGCTGGGCTCTGACTGCATAGTCATTGCTAATTAGGGGCCTGCATGCAATGCAGGGTTCATTTGAGCACTTTAAGTTACAACTCTCTGTTATGGTAACTCGGCCGCACTTAGGTTCACTGACCAAAGGACTTCCAAAAACGAACACCTTGTAAAATAGAGCCTGAGTGGCACATTTGGTGAGACCGCAAGATTAGGGTCCAAACTAGTTTAATATCTCGCACCGAATCCAAATAAAGTTCTGACGTTAGGGTCCAACATGAAAGAGGAGTAACCACAGCACAAACAAGATCATTTGGTATCTTTTCTGTTAAGACAGGAAACCAATTGGAGCCACCAAAGCCACCCCATCTGTGTGTTTGTGTATTTATTGTTTAGGGAATGGTTAAGATCAGGAGTGGAGAGGCTTCTAGTATACATGCATAATATGTGGGAAAGATTGGTTTCTATTGCCCAGTTGTAGAGAAACTGAAGAACACACATCAATCATCTAGCAAAGACTGATCATTGGCTATGTTTCTGAACCTGATCCCTGCTTCTGCTGCAAAAGTATAATTACTTCGTAGATTTTATTAAAGAGCTTAACGCTGCTATCCCGCCAGCGGTGCCACTACCTACCTTATCAGGGGCGTGTCATATGTATGTTTCCTAAGTGCACTTTACTCTTGCCTCAAAGTACTCTTGACTGCAGCAGTACGGATGGAGTGCAGCATAGGCCATAGTGGTGAGGAGGCGGAAATGAAGCCAATTTATTACTGCCTGAGAGTATGAGGTATGAGAAACCTGAAGGTGTCTCACCCGCTAGTCCCCGGGGATCTGTCATCCAGGTGGCTAGGATATGGCCATCGCTTTTGGATCCAGTTCCTGGGGATGGACCTGTGTGGGAGGATCACCTGGATGAGTGGTCTTGTGGGAGTGGGACACCGGATGGTGAGATGCGGCATCCCCATCCCTGTAACACCTTTTCCCCATCCTACCAGGATACTTAGGAACTCAACCCTTCCACCCTTTCCCGACCAAAACACTTTCTCACAGACAGCTCACCATGAGCAAAAACAGACTAACAACAGAGCCTGATGCCTGACATGTCCCAATACAATGGTCAGGCAAGGTCAGGCAATTACTGATCATTACGCACACATGACTTCCATCACACTTCCCCACACGGATAAAAGGCGAAGCACGAAAACACACTCTGAGCAAGGCAAAGCACACGAGGAAGCAGCAGTTCCAAGATGGCAGTTTAATACAAGGAGAAAGACGGCGATACCAGAGAGGGTTGCAAGTTTCCTTGACCTTTTCAGATGTTATTTTCGTGAACCTTGGAAAATAAGAAACCTAAGAACAGGGACTACAGCTGAAGAAACCTGCATTGTGTGTCAGAGGTACCCAGGGCTCTCTCACGTCGATGACCAAAGCAGGGAGGAACGGTTGCCGCCGTGGTACTGTCCTTGGCTCCTACAACAAAGCAGTGCCAGTAAAGACAGCACAGCCGGTGAGTTGGAGAAACTGATACCAGACCAGCCTGTGTTGGAACCAAGGTTGCAAGCAGCACCATTGTATGATGAAAGCTGAAGAGAACTGTGTGTGAAAAGTATGTAACGAGCGACACAGATATACTTGAAAACCAGAGAAGTGACTGAACCTTTGGAATCCAGGAAAGATACCGTAGACAGTGGTCCAGCGCGACGTGGGTGCTCATTTGAAGGTCTCTGTTAGGTATCCAACGAGTTGGCAACTGTAAAAAGGGAAATTGTAGATCAAAGTGGTCCAGCAACTGGTCAAGCTAAACCCTGCGCACAATAACATTTTTCGATAGTTTAATGCAAACTGAAATTGATCCGTGCCCATCTGAGGGAGACTAATTGTGTAAGAGGAAGGATCTGAGCCCGGATGAGGGGGTTCCGGGTTTAAACGTGAGTCACCGGAGAAAGAATATTCTCTGAACATTGTGAAAAGGGGCATCTGAGCCCGGAAGAGGGGGATCCACAATAATGATTGTGATGTTTTTTTTGGGGGGGTTTTTTGTCGCTTGTATAGTGTGCCAAGCCCAAAGGCATCTATGCGCTTGCTTACATAGAAATATCACAATTGTTACTCAGGTTGCAGTTATACAGTCTTATACACAATTTTACACTTTTTACAATTTTTTACATTTTTAGCAGTATTTTACATTTGCAATATGTATTTCTCACATTTCTCATGATAGTCGCAGTCTCGAAGGTGCAATTAGAACAGTGATCATGGACTTAATGGGGCACCATGGAGGTGAGGTGTGTTGGTTGTACTTTTTGTGCTTGAAGAGGTGTGTTTTAAGCTGTTTGCGGAAGATCCAAAAGGAGTCTTAGGCTCTGAGATGAATGGGCAAGGCGTTCCACAGTTTGCTGGCCATTAACGGAAAGCTGCTACCACCCGTTTTTTGGAGCTTGTATTTGCGGGTTTTGAGGAGGTGCTACAGGCTGCTCTGGTAGGTCTGGCTGATTGAGTTCTGGATATTTTGTCTTCCAGGTAGATGGGGGGGGGCTGCCCTGTGGAGGCATTTGTGGGTCAGCATGAGCATTTTTGAACCAGATCCGTTCTTGAATGGGTAGCCAATGACGTTTCTGTCTGTTTTCTGAGATGTGATCTGGTAATGTTGAGCGCAGCTCTGATGGCATTGTTTTGAAGGACCTGCAGTTTGTGGAGGTTGTAGGACGAGGTGCCGGAGTAGAGTGCGTTACAGTAATGAAGTCTTGTTAGCACTAGTGCCCTCGCCAGGGTGATGCAGCTGTCAGGCGAGAGGAAGGCTCTGGAAGAGTTGATCAACTTGCAAGTGTAGGAGGTGGTGGCGTTCACTTGTTTAGCTAGAGCGAGGGAGGAGTCTAGCTAGAAACCAAAAGTTTTGACCTGGTTGGAGACTGAGATGGAGTTGCTGTCAATGTTCAATGATTGGAATGCTGTTCTAAGTTTAGCAAGCCTGAGTTGAGAGCCTATGAGGAGCAACTCAGTCTTGTCATCATTGAGGCATAGACTGTAATGAGCCATCCAAGCCTGGATTTAAAAGTAAATGGCGTTGAGAGTGATGGAGTCAGAAGCGTGGTGACCCGTGATGGTGTACGAGACACCCAAGCCATCAAGTCGTCCAAACAGGGGCTTTGTAAAGATGTTGTACAAAGTGGGGGCCACACATGATCCTTGCGGTACTCTGCAGGTGACTAAGGTGGGTGGTGCTTCTGCCTTGGGCAAGAAAACCTTCATAGTTCTCTCTGAAAGGAATGATTTGATCCATAGGGTGGCCTTGGATGAGAATTGTGTGGCTGTGGTAAGGTGGTTGCATAGAATGTTGTGGTCAACCAAATCGAAGGCGGCCGAGAAGTCAAGTAGGAGGAGCAGCGCGAGTTTCCGATTGTCCTTCAGGTCATCCATTTGGACTTTTAATTCTAGGAGAGCCGTTTCGGTCCCATGTCTGGGTCGAAAGCCGAATTGCCTGAGTCCCAAGATGTTGTATTTCTGAATTTGGAGGTAAACTACTCGGTCCAATATTTTTAATGAAAAAGGGACGCTGGTGATGGCCTGGTAGTTTGTGGGGATTTTGGGGTCGAGGGAGTTTTCTTTTAGTAGAGGTAACACCCATGTATTTTCTAGCCATTAGGGACGCAGTTGTTGTTAAAAAAAAGGCGTTGATGAGGTTAGGGATGAAGGGGGCAAGCTGTGGTGTGCAGTCCTTGATGACTGGGGGAGGGCAGGGATCCCCTTGGCATATGGATGGTTTTAAGCTTGAGATGATATGGACCACTTCAGAGTTGGTGACCTGGGTGAATTCGAATGGAGGCTTTTCTGATTTGTTTGTAGCTATAGGTTGGGAATTGACTGTGGTAGGGGGGTGCGCAAACATTTTCTTTTATGCTAATATTTTAGTCTGGAGTTGAGATATTTGACCCAGGAGGGCGTTCTGGATGTTCAGACACCAGCTAGTGTTTTTGTTGTATTTTTCCACCGGGGGGGATGGGAGTCTCTAGCTCTCTGAGGATGGAGAATAGTTCCTTCGATTTAGAGTTAGCCATGGCTATTCTTTCATTGTAGAGTGCATTTTTGGTTTGGAGTACTTGTGTTTTAAATTCTCGAGCAAGAAGGAGGAATGCTGTTTTGTTTAATTCTGTTAGCGTTTTCTTACATATGGCTTCAGCCTTTCTTTTTTCTATTCTTAAGATCTTTAAAATGGGGGTGAACCACCCGTTAAGGTGAGCAGGTTGTTTGGCTTTGCGGGTGGTTGGAGGGGCAAAATGATCAATGGCAGCCAGCATGGTGTTATTGTAGGGTTTGGTCATCATGGTTGGGTCTGGGTTGTCCTTGAATTGGGTTACAAGGAGTGGTTGCAGTAGAGGAAGTAGGTTGTCGGCCATTATGTTTCTCTTGTTTCTGGTAGGGGCGGCTGGAGCTAGTTTGGGGGCATTGGTCTTGTTAGTTAAAGTCTCGATGGAAAAGGTTATAAGATGGTGGTCAGACTATGGGCAAGGAGAATTGGACGAGATGGTGGATTTCCAGTTGATGTCTGCTAGCCAGTCGAGGGTGCGACCTTTGGCATGTGTGGGATTGTGGATCCTGTGTGTTAGCCTGAGGGCTGTCATGGTGTTGGCTAATGCTAGGGCGTATTTGTTTGATGGGTCACGAAACCTTAGATTGAAATCTACCAGAATGATGGTGTGGGATTTGGGTTTGGAGTTTGAAGAAAGAATTTGGGTAATGTAATTTATAAATGTGAGTGCGGGCCCTGGAGATCTGTAAATCAGATGGATATTTAGAGTGGCAGTTGCGTTCAGCGATATTTTTACGGAGAGGAGTTCTCCCGATGTGAAGGTGGTGGTGGGATTCTCTCTCATGCCCAGTGAGGTCTTGGCGATGATGGCAACGCCTCCACCTTTAGCTGTGGGTCTGTCCCTTCTGCATTTAGAGTAGCTATCTGGAACGGCAATGGATAGAGCGGGGCCGGCAGCTGCGTGCAGCCGAGATTCGGTTATGGCGAGCAAGTGAAGTTTGTGAATGGTGATAATGTCTGCAATGTCAAGTGCATGTGCAGGGAGAGATCTGGCATTGATGAGAGCACCTAGAATATTGTGGATGGGTGCAGGTGACTTTGTCAGGGAGCCGATGAGAGGTGGGGCATTGAGGTGTGTGGGTCTTTGTGTGGTTCTCAGGGTGAGTAGAGAATTCCTGCGTATGATGGTCGGAGTGTTAGGTGTGTTTTCTCGGGAGCACTTGGTTCTTGATGACAGGCTTGAATTTCTTAAAGCAGTTAGTTTGGTTAGGATGTTGGTATAGTGGTTGAAGGCATGGAATGTGATTAGTGTCGTGGGGGGCGAGTGTGGGTGTAAGGAGCATGCTGATCAAAGGCCCTGTAGTTTTGAGGGCTTGCTGAGTAGATTAAGAATTGGGTTAGCTGAGGTAAGGTACTGGAGTAACTGTGCTGGAAGGTCACACCTGTGGCAGGGTGATAATTGTCCCTGAACGAAGGTGTGGACGGGTTAGGTTGGAGCTTTATAGTTGAAGTGTCAGAGGTGATCTGCGTTCACAGAGCAGTAGGATCCGTCAGATAACGGGGTAGTGGCCTGGTCTGATAGGGTAGTGAGGTCTATGGGTTTGTAATCGTAGGTGCAGGGTGGGCCATTCAGGGGGGACAATGGCAGCAAGTGAGGAGTTGGGATATCTAAAGGCAGTGAGTGGAAAGTGCAATATATCTATATCCACAATATACAGTGCAGCAAATCAATGGCAGTAGATATACAGTTCTGTATAGCAGAGGCAATAGGCCGTTACGGATATCAGTTGCAGCAAGTAAACAGTGCTATATGTCAAATGGGAAGCACGTATATAGTACGGTATAACTAAGGTGGCAGTTATGGATATCAATTGCTGCAAGTAAACGGTGCTATATATCAAGTGGAGGCATGTATATTGTACGGTATGACTAAGGCAGACAGAAATCAAAACATCGGTGGCGGTAGGCAAGTGATTGATGTTCTTAACAGGGTCGTGGCTGAGGCTAGGTCTACCACAAATGATATAAAAGGCATCTGAGCTCGGCTGAGGGGGATCCAGGGTGAATCACAAGAATAGAGTACGTATAAGAGGAAAGGAACTTTTGTGTTTTGTTTTGGTACATCAGGCCCTCTGAATCAAGAGACTTTGAAGTAAAGAGACAGGTACAGAAGGCCCTGATGCTGGTAATGGAACTGTATCCTCGTGCCGATGAAGCAAGAGTGTGTTCTTTGCTCGAGTGAACTGCCTTGTCCCGTGCTGAAAACATAGGGAAGGGAGGCCAAAGTCCTGAACATCCTGACTTATCATTTTGTGAACACTTCTTTCTTTTTTCATGAAAACTACCCGCACTATTTGTATTTAGCGGTAAGGATTGGCAATGTTTTTTTTAGTATATGCCTTTTTACTTTGACGAGACTCCACTAGGACTGCATTATTATTATTTGATGGTCATAGCTTGCTCCCATCTGTAGATTTAGGGTTAGATAGGCGTTTATCACACCATTGTTGAAGTTCAATAACCACCCTGGAACTGTGGTCACTTGTGTCTGTCTTACTGTTGATACCATGCCTTCCTTACAGAGGCAACCACAGTTTCTTTCAGTATCAGGATGCTCTCCTCCATGTGATGTCCATGGGGGAGAGGGGGTGCTCATAAGATCCACTGGTTGCTGCACATGAAGAAACGGCTTCTAATACTAGGATTAAGTATGTACTGAAAAAAACCTTCATCCATGCCATCGGTCGCCAAGCTAACTGTAAGAAGGCTTACCTAATGTATAGGAGGAACAAAATGAGTGTGATGGGCTCTGCACTGTCTAGTGGGCCTGAATATTTGAGCTATAAAACATTGCCGGGCTACGAGGAATACCTTGATGTAATAAGACCTGCTTATTCTCAAGCACTATACATAGATTTCGATTGGGCACTTTACCTTTGAGGTCCATTACTGCCAGCTGGGACAGCACCCAAAATAAAAGTTGCCCAATCTGTGATGCTGTGTCAGAGAGCCCAATCCATTTCATTTTTTTATGCAAAGGTTATAAAGATTTAAGGAGAAATTACCTGATACTGTTGTTTACATTATTTAAAACTTTGACAGCAGGGGAAGCCATGCACCTCTGCAGGTCAACAGCGAATTTGATTGTAGTACACTTTGTTTCTATGCATATTCGTTGTGCATGGTGTAAGAGGATTACGTTCCCAATTGATAGAGGTTGAACTCTGAAATTTCCTTTGCACTTGCACTTTATGAATCAATTCTGTACTTACTTATGATTAATGTATTCTGCCTAGAATTCTGCTGGATTTATAATGTTTTGCCGCACTGGGTTTTATGGATTTTATCTGCAACCTTTTGGTTTATGTGCGTTGTATGATGTATGTATTTTGTACCTGATGGCTCACGCAGATGAAAGGTTTAATAAATATATATATACACCAGGTGGGCCCTCCCCCCGGCGACTTCTGCGCGTTGAACTCAGTGGCTTGGTCACCTTGTACGACTACTCCAGCAAGGGCTTGCATCCCTAGCCACTCGGTGTTGGCTTTGTTCGCACCCACCCCTTTGGTTACTTGTTTACTGGGTTTATTTGTTAAGTAACAGAACTTGGAAAAAAAGAAAACACCGGATCTACTTGGGAACATATTTATTATTATTAATTGTTTCAGAACTTTAAATTTGTATACCTGTTTTTGAGCGACGTCTGGACAATGCAACATGTAATTGGCCATTGCTGAATAAGGGTCTATCGACGTATATTCCAATACAGTAAAAATTCTGCCCTTGAGACTTATTAATAGTTGTAGCAAATGCTAAAACTATAGGAAATTGTCATCTGTGTAACACAAATGGTAACCTGCTTGCATTAGTATTGCCTGTAATATGTGGGAGGAACACAACTTCATTAGTTCATAATTTTGAAACTCAATAAGAATTTGAAATTGGAACAGTATTCCGTTACAGTTGGATACTTGTAGAAAGGAAGGGCAGCAAACCCATGTGTTTAGGATATAGAATGACCTCAATTTAAAGCGTTACAAAAATCATTACATAAAATTGTTACACAAAACTGTCACTTATGATGATTTTATATTATAGGGTTGAAAGGGCACCTTAGATAGTTCTTTCCAACCTCCAGTATCAGTGAGCACTCTTCCCATAGTAGGTCCGGCTCTCTTTTTGGCACTTTACCTCCACTTAAACAATCTTCTTGGGCACCTTTGTCATACAGCATCCCCGGGTGCATGATGACCATCAGGGGCAAAGTATTTTGAACTCCAAACAAGGGCAGGATGATCAGGAGAAGGGAATGGACTGTGGAATTCAACAGACTACCAGCACTAGATTCTGCCCCTTCGGAGGGAGGATTCTGATATCATTTCTGTTAAGAACCAATTTAAGGACTTGTGTCCCAATAAAAAATGTACTTAAAGAGGCACAAAAAATAAGGGAGGGGCTCTCTGTTCAAGCAGAGAACAAACAAATTGACCTACAACACAGACCTTTACCAACAGAAGAGTTGTCATTGCCATGACAACCACAAGCTCAATCTTTGGTCCTGATCACATGTAAGTTGTGAGGCAAAGCTTTAACCTCCTTTGCTTCCCTATCTTGGATCTCTTACTGAAGAGGGCAAATCACAAGACGTAAGGTGGATCAGAACTCAGCCTTCTACCACAGTCAGACAAATTTGAATCCTCTCCTTGCTGCTTACAATTAGAAGTTTTGTGGAAAGAGCACAGATCTTGAGAAAGCCATTCCTATTGAAAAAGCATCTGGTTTTGGGCAGTTATTTTGAAGCCAATCAAATATTGAGACACTTCCCTTAATCATCTGTCTACCATACAGATTAAAGCCACATGTGCATTGGCTCAGATATGAGAGGTCAGGATGAGACCTTCTAAATGCACCTTTGACTTCAAGGTAACATCCTTGATTTCCCCTTTGATGGGATACGTTTTGTTCATCCCATAATGGATGACATATTGACAAAAAAAAAAAAAAAGAAAAGCAACATGTTTTTTCTCCCAGAAGTATACCACCTAACCATTTCATTGGTTGACGCAACAAATAGGAGACCCAGACCATGGAATCAACAAAAACGGGCATAATGCTAGATAAGCTATACTGCGGGTTTATTGTACACGAAATCTGGATGGGTTTAAGGCCTTCAAACAGGACTGAGTCTCGAACAATAGTGTAGAAGGAAAACAGTCAAGTAAGTGATCACGCGGTTCCGGTGTGCCCGGATAAGGACCATAGTCCGGAGTCCAAATGTTCTACTTCATTACAGTTCGTAATCCAGGTTAGATTTTCCTGAAAGTCACCTGTAGTTACTTAAGGGTCTCTCGTTCCTTGGATCCTCTGTGGTAGTTTCTGGTGAACGCTACCTATCCTGGTCTTTGCTTGCATGGCTTTCAGACAAAAGTTTATTTCTTCCTCATTTGTCCTAGATAGAAGGTTGCCATCATTACTAAACTTCCATAGCCAAGGGTGATTCGCTCAATAGCGTTAGCGAGCCTGGCAGGCTCGGTACCTTCGCAAACCTCAATGGCAACGGATCACGTGACAGCCCACGCATTGCCACGGACGCTCTCTGGGAGTCCAACAGACGCCAGGGCAACCGCCAATAGGACCGCAGCTAGGACTGCAATGGATACTGTCTCCGGCGCGGTAAACCAAGCCCGTCTTGATGCGAGGTCCGGACACGGGGCGTGGTACGATCAGCAAGCAGACTGAATCGTTGGAGAGCCGAACCCTGGGGGTAAGTCCGAGTCTGTGTGTGTGTCGGAAGCAGCGGCAATACAAATGCCCTAGGTGAGACGCACTATTATGCAGAGTAAGGAGAGACGTATAAGATCTTTTATAGGTTACACTACATTTGCCTCACCACATCTGCCTCACCTCCTTCCAGTAAATCTCTCCTACCTAAACCCACTAAACCCTCCAGGCAGAACCGATCCCCTAGGATCTCAAACCCTGTTAGGTTCAGAAACGGTCTCTCCCAAAAACCCTGTCATCCGGTTCACTATCCTGATACTCCCAAGCATTCTTCTTCTTATCCCTCTGATTATTATTTCCTGCACTTCCCTTCTGCTCAGGTAACACACTACAGTTCCCCTTGTTTATTTCACAATCCCTTCTGTTTTACATCCTGGTCACTCTCACTCATTGCACCAACCTTCAATATCCCATCCCTTAGGACAATCTGGTACACCATACCCCCCTTTCTGTTACACAAATACTGTTTCAAAGCTAAGGCAGTAGACTAATGTTAAACCTGTGTACCTGACATGTCCCAACCCGAGGGTCAGGCAAAGTCAGGCAATTGACTCAAATCACATACACCTCACAGCCTTTCCCTTTCCCCACAGGAATAAAAGGTGGAGCCAAAGAACACAGTACGAGCAAGACGGATACGACAGGCAGCACAATGAGATGGTTAATAGAAGACCGCAGTTCAAGAGAAGGAAAAAGGCGGTGGGAGGCGGGAGCGTGGCAAGGAGAGAAACGACCTTGCCCTTTTCACCCCAGGCCGGCGGAACCTTCGTGGAGAGGAATCTGGGGCTTTGTACAATAGAGCAAGTGCTCTGCTGCAGATGTCAACGGTACATGGGGGAAGCCTATGCTGATAAGGCGGAGCAGAGGAGACTCTCGCGCCCGTGGTACTGCCTTTGACTCCAGAGAAGCCAAAAGCCAAGCGGTTGAACACAGCTAGTGAGTGAGAGGAGAATCGATAAGCGCCGGGCTGTGTTGAATGAGAATCGCAAAGTGGCACATTTTTAACCAAAATGAACTTTAAAGAAAATGTTGAAAGTGTGAGGGGGAGGCCAGCTGCAGAGGGAAGGTGGCGCTGCGTGGGTGCTAACTCGAAAGACTCTGTCGAGCCCCATATTGAGAACCTACAGAAACCAGAAGGCCATAGAAAGGCTGCCAAAGGAATGCAAAGTGGTCGTACGTGAAGGTCGAGTAAAAGCCCCATACATTCAAAAGACTTTGAGAATTGGCGTAACTGTGTAAAAGTAAATAAAGAGAACATTGAAAGTAAAGAGGAGTCGGCCCAGAAGAGGGGGACCAGGGGTGAGACACTATCACGCTGCTCGAGAGCCATAGTAAACCCGCTGGAGGAAGGCTGAGAATCGAGAGGGATCAGAGCCTGGTGGAGGGGGACCCAAGGGTGAAGAGTAGTCACCCCAAAGTAGAGAGAGTTGAAAAGGCAATAGTGAACCAGGAGGAGGAAAGCCGAAGGAGAGGGACAAAGTCTAAAAGTCCTGCAAAAGCAGAATGTTAAAGTGACGCCAGAAAAGAGAGGTACGCTGAACTGTTTCACAAAGACATTAAGAAACTAAGAACCGCCCGAGCCGGGATGAGGGAGATCCAGGGTGAAGCTAAACCTCCCAAACACTGGCAGCCGAGAGAGGTCGGAGCCCGAAGGAGGGAGATCCAAGGAGTGAAGCTATCACCCAAAGGTGAAGAGAAAGGAACAAGAGATGCAAAGAAATGCGAATGAGAAAGGGTCAGCCCAAAAGAGGGGGACCCAGGGGTGAAATCATCACCCTCTCTGAACTTTTGGAAGTTGTATTACAATGGACAAGGCCCAGAAGAGGGGGATCCAGAGGTGAACCTGTCACCCAGTGAATATTTTGGAAACAAGCTTCCATTTGTTAAAGGAACTTTTGTTTTGTTGTTTAAGCACACCAGGCTCAAAGGCAAGAGACTTTTCAAGGAAACACCAGAATGTCGACAGTCCTGAGACTGTCTGCCTTGGAACCGTCGTCTCGTGCTACAGAAGCCCGAGACTGTACCGTGCTCCACCAGCTCCCATCCTACCCTGTGCTAATGTGGGGAAGGGAGACCCAAGCCACTGCATCCTGACTTATTGTTTGAGAACACTTCTTTCTTTTCTTGAGAACTATCTCACACCCTTTTCTGTATTAATTGTAAGGTTTGGCAATAGGTTTCTTAGTATAGGCCCTTATATTTTGCCACTTGGACTGCCTTATTTTTCATTTGCTGGTCGACATCTGTCCCCATCCTAGATAAAGGATTAGATTAGGTGTTTTACCAACCCACTTACCATTTTTTCATTGTTCAATAAACACCTTTGATCTGTGATCATTTGTGTCTCTTACTTGTGTCACCATGAGTTTCTCACAGTCCACTTCTACCACCTTAGTAAGTCTTTAACTTTCCTCTGCCTCTAGTGACCTCTTCCCACCTGTCTCTCTTGATCTCCTTGAATTTCTTTGTCCCTCGTCCAACTCTCCCCCCCTTTTCCTCTCATACCTTCTTCTTCCAACACCACACTTTTCTTTCTCCTACTTCTTTCCTCATAATCTTGCCCACATCCAAATGCATCCTTTCTCTCCTTTCTCTTCTCCTTAATCTTTCCTTCTCTCCCCTCACTTTGTACACACACCTTTGCACTTTTCTTCCATCTGTAAGCTCCCTCAGGCTAGGCTAGTCCCTGCCCTCCTCCATACCCATACTCTGCTAGAAACTGGGCCTTTAGTGAAGACACCTGGGATTGCTTGTTGGCCATACCTGCATGGGAGGGTGATCATATGTCTCTCCCCATGTATGGCCACTGCTTCTCTTATTACTGGTAGCTAGCTTTCTTCTCTGCAGCAGGGCAGAGTTCACAAGAACGGGTGATGAGGCTTGTTTGGTCCAGCTTGTCGGTCACTCTCTCTCCTCACTCTGATACGTTTCAGCACAGAATGTGCTCAAACATATGCCACCTCCCATTGCTTTTTACAATTCCAATTAGGGCTTGTGGATCGCAATTGTGGAGAGCAACCTTCAGTCTCCAAGTCCTTCTTTCTTATAATGTATTGTAGAAATCAAGTGACCGCAGTGATGAGCTTGGAAATGGGAGAGGCCTTGAGGGATCCTCCATGTACCTCCTCTGGGATCGGTTTCACAGAACGGGTGGTTCCCCCAGATCCCAAGATCCCTTTCAACCTCTTTCCCAACCTCCCCCCATGTCCTGTTTTTCTGGTTTGTTACATGATAGAAAACATCAGTTTAAGGAACGATTTCCTAGTTTAGCGAACAATACCGCAAAGATCTTGCCCAAGGGTTTCCTTCTGTAATAGTCTTGAGGTTTCAGGAGGCAACAATATGCAGTGACCTTTTTAATACAAAACCATCTTTCCATAGTTATAGTCCAGTAGATCTGGATACAGATCTCTGAGCATTCTAATTGTGGACAGAAAGTTTAATGTATCTTTACAACACTCACCCCATCCCATCCCCACCCCTCTTTATCAGACTTGCTCTAGCCTTCTGTTTGTAGAAGTGAAAAAAACACTGGAAAAAAATGCCATAAAGACCCATTTCCTCCTCCAATCAGGGGCGTTTTTCTTTCACCAGCCGTTTCATGGTACTGAAAAATAGCATTGCAGGTCTGCGGACCATTCTGGACCTTTTACCCACATCTAGACCGGGTACACTCCTCGCGAATGGGGAATGGATTTGTGCAGTAGATATGAAGGATGCGTAACTTCCTGTGCTGATATGGTGTCCGCAATTCGTTCTACTCCTCCTCTACTTCAGAGAACTCATGATGCAGTCTCACACCTGAGACTTCAGTAGGTACATATCTACCCTAATTTCAAAGCTAGGCTACTGCCAGATTCCAGCCTCCTACTCCTCTGCCTACCTTTACTGAGTCCACTGGAACATCTTATTGACAGGATTGTCCAGGGAGCAGTGTTTTATGGCTCCAGCTCAGAGGTTGACTTGCAATGTCTTTGTCTGGGACACATATGTCCATGTAGTATTTTCACCATATTGTGAGAGATTCAGTCCACATCCTGCCTTTTGCTTGCCAAAAATGCCATTTTAGGCTGGTGGTTCCACTGTCTCTAGGGCCCGATGGCATCCTGCTCTCTGGCAGATCTGTGTGCAAGGCCCCAGATGTGTAGGGTCCAATTACACCTGGCCTCCCTATGGGCTCAGAACTGCCAGCCCCAGATAATGTTTCTCCGAGTTATTAAATCATCATTAGGGGTATTCAGTGGTTGTCCCATTCCTGACCTCAAGGCTTTGTTCCTAACATTCAAGGATGTTCATTTTATATGGGGTAAGGGAGAGACAGTGTTAATTTGCACTGCAGTGTTTCACAATTTTTCCATGTTCTTTTGGCTATAGTTCCCAGTAGGAAGAGTTGTCGCCACTCGTTTCGAATTTTATAAAATTTAATTCAGGGTCTTTCAATGGGTCAGAAAAGAAGCTTCCCCAAAGACTTGGCATATCCTTTCCTCCATTTACCCTTTTGATCATCCACTACTGTATATCCTATGAAAACAGCAGGGCAGCACAAGATCTCTGCAGCTGTGCAACCTCGCAATTGGTGATGCATCAGGGGATTTTTCTATCTGCATCCCATCTTGGGGCGTTGGGGGGGGGGGGTGTCAAATACTGAAGTGACTCCATGATCTGCAGACCCCACCAATAACATGAGTGGGAACTGCATTCACTGAGATACAGTGAAGCAGCATATTTAAAAATATTCCAAAAATATATCTTTTTGCTACTGGCTGAAACCCAAAGAGCCCATTCAAAGCTTCCAAGCCAGACTTAGCCCGGCATTCTCGGGGTGATGCATTGAACAATTTTATTTATTTAATTAAATGTGTTAGTTTTAAAAATAAAACTTTGCACATATACATTCATCATTTAAATACCATGATATAAAATTACAGATCTACAATTCTACAATTCATAGATATATGCATACATACATACTTATCCTTGTGCAAATAATATTACAATGTTGAGTATAAAGATATATACAAATCTACAGATCTTATCATATAATTGATCGTCAAGACAGGCAGGCAGTGCCATACCGAATGCACAAACTCATTGACACAGACACACATAGACATTGCATTTCATACATCTTACATAGATACAAAGAAACCCAAGTGGACAAACAAACAGGGACATCCCCTATTTGATCCTATTGCTGTGGCTAAATCGTGTGGTTGACATCCTCACTTTCATGTTCAAGTTTAGCTAGTGACAATGATCTAACTAGTACATCTGTCCCATTGGACCCCTATTTGAGGGATTCTCATTTTGTCGCACATATTAGACATATTCGGGTATAGAGCCAGTGTAATCAGTATATTAGTCCATCATACTAATTACTACTCTGAGCCTTATTCAGTTGCGGCTCCACCACCTTCCAATTCCTAAAAAGAGCAATAAACTTGCCCCTACTTTGTGACTTTGTGAGTTTATACAACTCTTCCAAAACATGGAGCTTTTATTGAGTGTTGATTGTGGATAAATTTATCGAGGTATTTCAGGTACACCGTCTTCAAGTTACTACACCTAGCAAGAACGTGTCTGATCGTCTCCTGTTCAGTGCTCTTTCCACAAATCCGGCATGAGCGTTCTGTTACTGATAGAGCATGGCAGGACCCACTACGCTCAATACCAGCAACCTGTTGATTTGCAGGAGGAATATAAATCTCCTCAGTTCCTTAGATGGACAAAGTGTGAGGTAGGGTTGCATCTTTTCATAGGTGTATAACCTGTCCGACACAAAGTTGTAACTTTTGAGGGATCCCAGATGCTTAAAATTCTCACCCCAGTCCCATAGGTCAAGGTGTTTACTAAGGCGCTGACGGAGATTGGGACTATCTTTCTCCCTCTCTGAAGTCCACCCATTTTCCTTGAGGACTGAGGCTATTCCTCTGCTGAGGCCCGATTGTGTTTCTGCGCTCCAGCTCATAGTGCCCATGGTGCTTAATAACAGGTTGGAAGGACCATTTATCAGTTTTATGATGAGAATGGCTCTCTTCTTCATCACTATAGATTTAAGTGAATGTAGGCCAAGTTCTAGCCTCAGGATGGCCATAGGGATGCACCCGGGTAAGCCCAATAGCCTTTTCCAAAATCTGGCCTCTATAGATTGAAGCCAGTCAAGGTTGATTTCCATAATGCTCTCCAGCCCATAGATGACTGACGGAATCATGCATTGCATATACAGTTGTCCAATGCCCAGTAAGGAATATCCAGCCCTTTTTCTGGCAAACTGGTTAATCAGTGCAGTAAGTTGTGCCGCCTTTCTTATCCTGTTCTCAATACCGATTTTGTATCCCCTTTTGGCCTCAAACTCTATCCCCAGGTATTTATACGTTAGAGTATAAGTAATCTCAACGCTTTGTATATACAGTCTTGGTCCTGCCATATGCTTAGCTGAAAATAGCATAATTTGAGTTCTAGCTCCCTTTATGATTACACCATTTTTCTCTGCATAGTCCCACAAGCCTCTGGCAGTGCGCTGAATACCATTGAATGTGTGGTCTAACAAGACCAGGTCGTCAGTGTATGCCAGGACCCGGCAGTGGGAGTCGCACATTTTCGGTGGACAGGCTTTAATTGAAGCTAGATAGTCCAAATGGTCAGGGACAAAGATTATACAGAATAGGCGCCGTAATGCAACCTTGTTTAACTCCCACGTTTTGCATAACTGGGGTGTCATTGTGCCACTATTATGTAGTCTGAGGAAAACCGTGTTATTACTGTGTAGCAATTTAAAGAAGTATAAAAGGCCCGGGGGCAGCCCAAAAGATCTAATTTCCTCCAAAGCAGTTCTCTCCTAACAATTGCATAAAGGGGAGGTCTATTTCCCTCTTGTTCCTGGTCACCCAAATGGTCCAGAAGGAGAAGGTTGTGGATAGTTGAATACCCAGCCCGAAAACCACTTTGGAATGTATAGAATGTTTTTGTGCTCCTCCCAGTGCTGCAATTCTTTAAGCAAAAATGAGGCAACTTCCCAGAGGTATCCAAAATCGATAGTAGCCAGTAATGACCAGGTTCTAAAGGAGAACCTTTCTTCAGTATTGGTACCAAGTGGGCAGTTTGCCAGGAAATGGGAATTTTACCCTCACCGAGCACCTTATCAAAGAAGATTTTAAATAAGGAGGACCAGAAAAAGGAATTATGGCGCAGCAAAGCATTCACCAATTCATTTGGGCTCTGGGCGTGGGAGGATTTCAAGCCCTTAATTTTCCTGTAAATGTCCTCCTCAGTGATTTTTATAGCTGTCTCTGACGGCATTTGTTCCGCCCTAGCGGATGCCGATGGCTGGGTGCCTATATTACGTTCACCCAAAACCTTTACCCATTTACTACATTCAATTGGATTCATCATATTTAGGCTCTCATTCCCCTTGGCTTCACCAAGGATGGTCCAGATACTGCGTGTGTTCCTACTAGCGAGAATCATAGCCATATTTTGGCAGGAAAGATTGTTACAGCTCCAGCGCCACCTTTTCGACCAATTACGATGGGCGTTGAACAATTGCTGGGACAGCATGATAGTTGTATGCCTTTTCTTCAGTACCATTTAATTCCTAGGTAGAGAAGTAATTCACAAGGAACAGAAACTGCTGCCGGGTGCTCATAGTCTCGCATTGTACATTGAGGTTCCTCGACATTATGAACCTGCACTCTTGCGCTCCTATTCTTTATCCTGATATGATATGTTAATCCAGTAAAAAGGATGGGGGGCGTTCCTTCCTTTCCCTCAATCGTTGAACTCAGTAGCCTGGTCCTTGATGAGTTAGTCATGTGTCATTTCAGACTGTGGGAGACCACATGTTCCTATTGTCCTACAATTCTTAACATCTGCTTTCTATGGTTCAAAAATCCCTAAAAATAAGTAGACCATTTCTCTTCCTCATTGTAACTGGGCTTCCATCATTTGTCTGAAAACCACAAGCTATCTTCTTTCCAAAATCTCACGCCTTCCCTTGCAAGAAACTGTAAGATGTTTTAATTGGGTAACATCTAGGTCAGGGGAATTTTCCACCCACCACAAATCTGGCATACAGACGTTTTATTTATTTATCAAAGTTTTTTTGTGGACCTGCATGCATAAATTAGTTTTCAAATACTGATTATCACAGTTTGCTAATTAAAATTGTCTAGATTAGCAAACCAACCCATTCAATTAGCAAAGTTGTAATAACATTTTTATAAATTCACCAGAAGTCACTTTCATTTTCACGTGTAGACTCGTTACTAGTATGAAGCTTCCTCAGCAAAATGAAATATAGTTGACACTATGAGATTTAGATATACTAACCTAAACCTTACTGTAAAGCATGGAGACAATGCAATGTTTTACAGTAGCAAGACTGTAATTATGCATTATGTATCAACTTACATTTTTAGGAAGAATTGCATGACTGTCTTTTTTAAAAATAAAGTTAACACATATTGGTCTTCGCCCGACAGGATATAGTTAGCTTAATTAAAGCATTATCCCATTTATGTCTGGCTTGAAATTATTTGAAAAAGAAAATACAAATCTTGCCTAGTACTCCCACACAGGCCTTTGGCAGTTAAGAGTGGATAAAATGATTACTGTTGCACTCTCTCCATTAGCCTAGGTCATTAGGATCTCAAATTCAGCGACTGACACCCTAGATACTCTGGTACCTAGGAATGAAGTAATCCAATTACTCCTACGTCCTGTTCCCTTTCCTCCATACTTTAAAAAAAAAAACTCTTTATTAATTTTTTTGAGAAACATTCCAAAAACAAACAAAACATATAACATATAACAAAAAAAAACATAACCGGCTGTTTGGCACTCTGCGTGGGTATCTCTTATTTTTCATCTCAGAGTGATCCGGTGATCGTGCTGTTGTGGGCTAACTCTGTGCCCGTGGCAGTCTTACAAGTTTTCCCCATTTATGTCCACCTATTCTTGGGGACTTCTCAAGTGTCTTTTCGTCATTGTTCCTCTCCCCCTCCAGGGTTGTCCCCTTCACTTTCCTCTCTGTGTTCAAACAGGTCCTGCATCAGGGAGTTCCATGCTGTTATTTTTTGTCCTGTTTCCCCTTCTCCTTTCTGCACCGCTCGTATCCACACCGTCGTTTCTGCCATTGCCCATTTCCTGAGGTCTGCCCACCATGAGTCTATTGTCGGCCCCTCCTTTGTATTCCACGCCATTGCTATCTGTCGTTAAGCTAATATGCATATTAGATCTTTCATTTTTGCTAAATGCATCCTGTGTCTGCCTCCTCTTGGGAATAGGCTCAGCAGGTACAGCTCTGGATTTTCTGCTTGTATTTGAAGTCCACTTCTGGCCACTTTATGTCTGATTCCATCCCAGAAGACCCGTATCACTGGGCAGGTCCAGAGCATGTGTATCATGTCTGCTTCTTCGTCGGAGCAGCAGGGGCATGTGCGGGAGTCTCCCAGGTTCATTCTGTTCATCCTTTTTTGGCGTGAGGTATACCCTGTGTGTGGTGTATAATTGTGCTTGTCTGAACCTTGCGTTCCTCAATACTTTTTTGGGATATTTCAGTGCTCTGGTCCATTCCTGATCGCTAAGGGGTCTCCCTAGTTCTTCTTCCCAGCATCCTCTTATATTTAGCTCTTGCGAGTTATTGGATCGTAGCAATTGGTCGTACAGGCTGGAGGTTGTATGTCCCCCTTCCAATACATCATACCAGGCATCCAATTCTCCTTCTGTATCTCCCTGTTCTGGCCATTCCGGCCACCTCTTCTTAATTGCTAGTATTATTCTGTTGTGTAGGAGGAATTGACCTTTGTGTATGTCGTATTCTTCCACCAAGTCTCGGAACTCCATCCATTGTTCATCCACCCTCAGATCACCTATTTGCGCTACTCCTTTGGTTTCCCAATGGGATCTGTATGTCGCGAGTGTACTTGCGTCTGTGCCTAGTAATCCCGCTAATGGGATCTGTGTTGAGCAGGGATCTTTTGCCCTCTGGAGTTTCCACGCTCTCGCCCACAGATCCATTGCAAGCTTAAGCATGCTTGGCAGGGTCCTGAGCAGGGATTTGTCGACCCATTTTAATTCTCATAGGTAGTATGATTTTAGTGCTGGCTGGAAGATTGTTTTGTCTATTGACTCGTCCCCGCCCAGCCATTTGACCACAAATTGCAGTTGCCCTGCTAAATAGTATATTTCGAAATCCGGCAGTCTGATGCCCCCTTCTTCATAGTCCCTCTGTAAGGTTGCCATTGCGATCCTGCACCTCCCTCCTCCCCACAGGAACCCTCGTATTATTGTGTTCAGCTTCTTGACCACAAGTCCTTTATGGTTTCCGCATTGGCTCCCGGGCTCCCTTTCCTGGACCGCTTCTGTCCATCTTCGGTCAGCCGCGGGTTTTTGTGGCTGGTTAACTTAACCCGCCTTGGCTTGTTGGTCTTGCAGGCGGGGTGGCTCCAGGGGAAAATGAGGCCCACTTGCGCTCGCAACTGTATCTGAGTGGAGTTCGGGTGCATTCTGTAGACTGGGCTTTCCGGCACCGTGCCTTTGTAGTGCCCGTATCGGCAACCGGGCCCCGTTCTTGGACCGCATGTGTTAGTCTTCGGTTGCCTCTCCAGGAGGGCTCCTACTGTGCAGGGTGTTGTCTGTCCCCCGCCGGCCACTCCTCGCCCGCGGTTATGAAGCGCTGACTTTCCCTCCAGCGGTACAGCTGCTCGCGACCGCCGTTTTGTTTCCCGCGGGTGCCGTCTTCTTTCGTCGTTTTCTCCTCGATTCCTGCTCCGATTTCCATCGGGAGACTCAGCTAGTGATCTACGGATGTTGTGATGTCTGTTTCTGTTAGATTTTAGGTGCTTTTTAGTGGTTTTGCGCCAGTTTTGGCTGGATTTGCTTCGGGATCTTGAAGGAGCTTCTCGATCGTGCCTCCTACTGCATGGCCGCCAAGCCACACCCCTCCCTTTCCTCCATACTTATGGGACATTCTTCCGTCCTGTGGGACCGGACCGGAGCACTTTGTAAAAGCATCCAAAATTTTGCAAAAATGTTAGTCCTTCCTCTCTTTCTACGTGGGGCACGGCACGCGGCCATAGCCCTGCCCATCTCGGCTCCGCCCCGCGCATCGCCCATCAGTCCTTTTCTCCGCTCGTTCGGGATTGAACGCACTTGCATCCGCAGAAGATTTTCTTCCTTTTTTCCTCCTCTCTGGCTCTCGCTAGCGATCGTGTACTAATCTGTCTATGTCGTTCAAACTAGACATTCCAGATTGTTCATCGTGTCATCGACGCTTCGCGAGGGCGGATCCCCATCCTCTTTGCTTAGAGTGTTTGGGTCCGGACCACCGTTGGGACTCTTGTTTTTATTGCGATTCCCTTTCGGTCTGGGCACTTCAACGTCGATTAGAGCGGTTGGAGGATGTGTTTCGATGTACCCCTCCTACGCATTTTCAATCTTTAATCGACGAGAAGAAGAAACGCCCGGTGAGTCCTTTCTTTTCAGAGCACCCCAGCCGGGAGACGCCTTTCCGGGCTCTTCCCGGACCAGGAGGAGCGTCGACCGCTCTGTCACCGGGGATTGGCCCGAGGTGCCTTCTGGGCCTAATAATTCTACCAGAGTTTTCTCCGAGGGTCTCTGTTAGGGGCCTGTGGATACCAGAGTACGCTCCGAGGCCCCTACTGTGGGGGCTGCTTGTAGACCTAGTTCAACTGAGTCGTGGCATGCTGGAGCTTGCTCTGAGGCCTTTTTATCGGCTTCCCTCAAAAGTACCGGGGTGCGCTCCGAGCCTTGGTTGGGCTTGGTGTTACAGAACGCATGTTCGAGGCCCGCGCTAGTAGGGCTGTGACCGGACCTCGGTCCGAGGTCCCTCGTACAGAGGCTAAGGCAACCAACATTTCTGAGAGGCCTGACAAGGCCTTATCGGTGAAAGCTGTTTCTCACCGTTCCTGCTCTTGTGGCGACACCAGAACTGTTGAGGGGGCAAGGAGTGAAAGTTCCTCCTTTACCGGCAGTGCCGAGGTCCTTCCCGTGAAGGCTAGTTCGATAGCACAGCGAGTAGAACGCCCGCTTTGACATCCGTCCAGAGCCTGCTGACACAGGTTCGAATCCCGGCAGGGCCAAACTCAGCCTTTCATCCTTCCGAGGTCGATAAATGAGCACCACACACCGTGGGTAATAATAAGCAGCGCTCAGATACCTGAGGGTTCGTAGCGCTATATAAATGCCAAATTATTATTATTAGTTCGGCTATTGGTATGTCGCAGAAACATTCCAGGCCACATAGTACCGGCTCGGCCGAGGTTCCTTGTGTAAAGGCTAAAATTAAGACTCCTGATCCACCGACGGGGACTCCTGCCTCACTTCCACACGTGCTGCAGTTCCCCTCAGGTGCTGGCAAAATGGCGGCCGTTCCCGCCACGACCACGGCGGCCATTTTGGACGCTTTCTCTTACAACTACCATCGGCCTCAGGTGTAGGAGTTGCTTCTGCAGGTGAACATAAGGTTCCTTGTGCACATCCGTTTCGTCCAGTTTACGACTGGAATGCTTGGATGCCCCTTCCGCACAATATCTCGTTGCCTGTGGGTTCGGCACCCTTAATTTTTGTGGACACTTCGGGGGATGGGCCTGTTTGGCAACCCTCCCCTCTGCGTCCCTGGAATTATCCTCCTCATGCGAGGCCTCCTCCGGCAGCTCCAAAACCGTCTCCGGAGGACGCCTTTTTCAGCAAATTTCAGACGCTCATGCGTACCGACCCCATGAGAGATATGCCTGCCTGCGCCTCCGGCTGCACCTGCTCCTCCGGTGGTTCCGCCGGCGCCGCCTTTGCCTACGGTGCCTCCCCCGACCCTTCCGCCCTTGCCTCCATTGTCCCCCGTGGACAAAGCGGTGCCCGACATGGTTCAGCAAGATCCTGACCTGTCGAATGATGCGCAGGGCGATCAGGACAACGAAGACCAGCCCCGCTCTATTAGAGCTTTTCATGACCGGGTACTGGACATGATGTGACTGCTGGATGTTCCAGTGCCCAAGGCATCCACTCCGCAGGAGGGTGTGCTTTCGGGGGCCTTCACCCTGTCTCCTTCAGAGACTACCGGCCTGTTCTTGCATAAGGACGTTTTGGCCGCGGTCCTTAGGGTCTGGGAAAAGCCACACTCTGGACTTTTCGTCAATAAGAAAATTGACGCGAGATATAGGCTGCATTCTTCGGCAGAGGTGGCCCTATCATCTTGTCCGCCCCCCTCCTCCACAGTGGTGGTTGTGGCCACTTTACAGTCCAGGCCTGCAGCATCCTCTTCTACGACGGATACTCAGGTCCTGGGGAAAGAGGACAAGCTCCTCGACTCCCTTGGGAGGAAGATTTTTGCTAACTCGGCCCTGCAGCTCCTACAGGCCAATGCGGAACTGGTGTTAGCGGGGGCAAATATGAAGATGTGGAAAGGTCTGTCGGAGTTTGAGGAGAAGCTGGAAGACTTTAAGGCAGGATTGTCCGATGCCAGGGTCTTGGCCCGGGATCTGTTGGAGGCCGCGGCTCATCACGTCGACACTTCGGCTCGGGGCCTTATGCTGGGAGTTGATACCTCTCGACAGGCATGGTTGCATGCCACCAAGTTCTCAAAGGAGGTGCAGGACAAGGTGTTGGACCTGCCATTTGAAGGTAAGGAGCTTTTCCATTCCACGATGGATGTGGAGCTGACCAAAACGAAGGCCAGCACCCAGACAGCTAAGTCCTTGTCAGTCCTGTTTAAAACCCCCTTTACAACCCAGAGACCGTTGCCGCAAAGCTGGCCTTCCTCTGGTTTCAGGGGTTTTCTAGACCGGAAATCCCACAGAGTGGATACCCCTTCGGGTAGTTCCCACCGGAGGCAGCAACAGACTCGGTTTTTCTCCCGCTCCTCAGCCTCCTCCTCAGGTTCAGGTGGTAACACCACTGAAAAGCCTGCCAAATGAGGGTTCTCCGCGCTCGCACGAGACCCCGGTGGGAGGACATATTGCGTCTCATTGGGATGCGTGGCAGACCCATCACCGAGGACAGGTGGGTCTTGTCAGTCGCTTGGGCAGCTTCCGCTTACCCTTACCCCCTACCCCACCCTTCAACCCTCCTTTCCAGCAGTCGGGGTTGTCCTCCCTAAAAGCCAAGGTTCAGAAACTGCTGGACCTCAGAGCTGTGGAACCCGTTCCCCTTGGGGAACAAGGGGAGGGCTTTTACTCCCAGCTGTTTACAGTGTCCAAACCCAACCAGGCTGGCCTGCGCACCATCCTAGACCTTTCCCAGTTCAATCTTTTCCTACCCCAAGAGAAATTCAAGATGATCACACCCGGCCAAATACGGTCCTCCTTGCAGATGGGCGATTGGCTCAGCGTGGTGGATCTTCAGGATGCGTACATGCATATTCTGATCTGTAATCCACACAGGAGATATCTCTGTTTCTCTGTGGGAGAGGAGCACTTCCAGTTCCAAGGGCTTCCTTTTGGCCTCAGCTCGGCGCCGCGTGTCTTCACGAAGATGATGTTGGTGATCACGGCCTATCTTCGTCTGCAGGGTATCCATGTGTATCCGTTTTTGGACGACTGGCTCTTATGCAGCCCTTGCGTGTTGAAAGCCGCGTGCAATCTTCAGTCTCTCCTTCAGCTCCTGATCCATCTTGGGCTGTTGGTGAACTGGCGGAAATCTTCCATGACGGTCTCGCAGGACTTGACTTTCCTGGGTTTTCGCTGGAACACGATCGACTGCAGAGTGTACCTAACCGGGGACAGAATGGCGGATCTGTTGGCCACATGTCAGATGTTTATGCAGTCGGAGAGCATGTCGGCCTGGTGGTTCCAGAGGCTTCTGGGCCTCATGGCCACGTGTGTATTGGCTCTTCCTCTTTCTCGTCTCAAGATTAGGCAGACTCAGATGGCTCTTCGGGGTTCTTGGCTTCAGGCTGTGGATCCGGACTCCAAGTTGATAATGATTCCGGCTTCCATGAGAGCGGACCTGGAGTGGTGGTCGTCTCTCAGCAACCTGTCGGTGGGGGCGGGTTTTCTGGACCCAGCCCCTATGGTGACGGTCACAACGGACTCCTCCCTTCTAGGGTGAGGTGCGACGTTGGATCTTCTTCAGGTCTCGGATCTTTGGTCGCCTCAGGACAAGCTCCTCCACATAAATCATCTGGAGCTTCTGGCGATCTTCCTAGCGCTCAAGATGTTCAGACCGATCATTGCCAACAAAGTGGTCCGTGTCCGCACGGACAATGTGGTGTCAATGTATTACATCAACCAGCAAGGGGGCACCAAGTCTCCCCCTCTCGTGGAGCTGTCCATCCAGATTTGGGAGTGGGCGGTTTGTCATGGTGTCTGGCTAGTTGCAGTACACATTCTGGACCATCTGAATGTCATGGCAGATGCCCTCAGTCGGCGGGCGATGGTCAGCTATGAGTGGGAATTGAAGGCGGAGATCCTCTCATGGATTTTTCTGTGTTGGGGTACTCCGGAAGTGGACCTCTTTGCGACAGCGGCAAACAAGAAACTTCCTCTGTATGCCTCCAGAAACTGGCTGGGAGCCTCCTCTCTGGGGGATGCTCTTGAGATTCCATGGCACAACATGAGGGCTTATGCTTTCCCGCCTCTGCCCCTGGTTCATCGGACGATTTGCAAGCTGAAGAACACAGTGAACTGTTCCCTTCTACTCATAGCCCCGTGGTGGCCGGCAAGGGTTTGGTTCTCAGAACTTCAACACCTGTCGGTGTATCCACCGATCAGGTTACCGGTGACACCCCTCCCCACAATCGTTCAGCTTGGTGGAATGGTGCCTGAGTTCAGATCTTTAGAACATCTTAACCTGTCTGCGGATGACATGCGTATTATTCAAGCAGCCAGCAAACCCTTGACTAGGTCCCAGTACAGAAGCAAATGGCTCAGGTTCTGTCATTGGTGTTTATACAAACAACTGGACCCAAGGGCGGCTACGATTCACACTGTGCTGTCCTTTGTATCCCACCTAGCAGAGTCGGGAATTCACGTTCTGGCATGCAGAACTTATCTTTCAGTGGTATCTGTCTACCTGTCTACGGACCAATGCTCTTACTCTCTTTTTAATCCAGTGGTTAAGAGACATTTCACAGGTTTGACACGCCTTTATCCCCGTTTCATAATCCGCACCCACTGTGGGATCTAAATGTGGTCCCTACGGCGTTGTGCCATAAACCCTTCGAACCAATGGCCACGGTGGACCTCAAGCACCTGTCGTAGAAGGTGTCCTTTTTGGTGGCCGTTACCTCAGAAAGGCGTGTGAATGAGCTCCAGGCTCTGTCAGTGGAGCATCCCTTCTTGGTTTTTCACAAGGATAAGGTGGTCCTATGGACAAACCCTTCCTTCCTGCCGAAGGTTGTCTCTGATTTCCATCTAAATCAGTCAATCTCCCTGCCGGTCTTCTCCCCGAACCCTGCTTCAGAAGCAGAAAGGGTTCTGCACTGCTTAGATGTTAGAAGGGCTCTTAAGTTCTATCTGGACAGGACTTCTGAATTTAGGAGCTCTTCTCAACTGTTGGTGACCTTTGGTAATCCACAAGGTAAGCAGGGCTCTAAGATGACCATCTCCAGATAGATCGCTGCCTGTATTACGCTGTCCAAGGACTGAAGCCTCCTAAAGGTATTCATGCACACCTGGTGCGGGGCAAGGCAGCCTCAGTTGCCTTTCAGAAATATGTCCCCTGGGAGACCATCGCAAAGGCGGCTAGTTGGGCCCCATCGGGTTTTTGTAAGCATTATTGTCTAGACCTGAGCTCCAGGTCTGATGCTCAGTTTGGTCAGGCTGTGCTGAAAAATCTTTTTCAGTAAGGGTTTTTTTCCATCCACCCGTAGTTCCTGTAAGGAGTGCTTGGGAATATCCCATAAGTATGGAGGAAAGGGGATGGGACTTAGGAGTATAACCAGGTTACTCACTGTAGTGACCACCTTACTCCTAGTCCATAGTCCCCTTTCCCCCATACGCCCGCCCTTCGACCCCTCTAATGAGATTCCTCTATTATTGCTTAAAGGTCTCTGACCTGGCGATAGAAAAGATTGATGGGAGATGCGCGGGGTGCAGCCGAGATGGGTGGGGCTACGGCCACGTGCTGTGCCCCATGTAGAACGAGAGGAAGGACTAACATTTTTGCAACATTTTGGATGCTTTTATTAAGTGCTCCGGTCCTGTCCAACAGGACGGAGGAATATCGCATAAGTATGGAGGAAAGGGGACTATGGACTAGGAGTAAGGTGGTCACTACGGTGAGTAACCTGGTTATTACTGCCCTCTCTGAACAGTTAATGATGGTAAAAAGTGTTTCACCTAACAAATCATAGCTGATCAAATTGAAAGCTGCAGATAGGTCCAATAACATGAGTAATGCTGGATGGCCTCCCTCCACTATTGCAGAGATATTAGACTTAAGGTTTAGCAGGGCAGTCTCGGTCCCATGTCGAGTCCTAAAACCAGACTGATGAGTGCCCAGGAGCTTGTTATCTTCTACACATTTTTGTAATTGCAAAGATGCAGCTCTATCAAGAACTTTGGTCAGGAAGGGAACATTCGTAATGGGCCGATAGTTTTTAGCATTGGTGGTATCTAATGTAGACTTCTTCAATAGAGTAGTAATCCAAGCATTCTTTATTGAAGCCGGCACCAAACTCTCTAGGAAGGACATGTTAATCACTCTGGTGATCCACTGAGTGATAATATCTGATGCATCTCACAAGATGTTAGTGGGGCTGGGGCCCCCTGCACAAGTAGTAGTAGGCTTGAGGTCCCTAATAATGTCACAGACCTCTGCTTCTGAACAACCTTGGAAATCCAATGTCGGGATTAAGGGCGGCATAGAAGATTTTGCGTAGGCACTTATAGTGGATGATTTTACGCTATTAGATAGAGCACGACGTTGGTTGTAGATATTATCCTGATGACTAGATGCTTTTGTCAAAAATTCCACTTGAAAATTTTGACACCAAGTGGTGTCTTTAATAGTTGGAGGAAAGGGCGAGGTGTGATTTTTTTTTTTTCGAATTTCTTCAGTAGTTTGAACAATTCACTGGGAGAAGATTTAGCTTTATCAATACACAGATTGTAGTTGTCTCTCTTAGCTTTAATAAAAGCTTTCTATATGAAACCCCAATGTCGATGGTTACTAAATTGAAGAATGAGCACTGCTGCATTTAAATTAAATGCAGACTTTTAAAAGCACACATATCACTCTATGTGCATACCAGCTGAGCGCACATTCTAATGCTTTGAAAAGGGAATGAAGATTCAGAACAAAAACTCAAAAAGTCCATGCCCATATAAGTCTCTATTTTTCGTTTATTGATAATAAACACCCCCTTCTTACTCAATAGACATGTCAATATTTGAAACAGCATTAGAGAAAAGTCAAATTAAAGACAAAGGGCCTCATCACGAGTTGGGCGGTAACGCCAGCGCTAATAGCGCTGGCGCTATCTGCCCTACCGCCAAACTCACCGGCGCTGTTGGCGCCGGATCACGGGTTTGGCGGATTTGGAATTCCCCATTCCCCATTGAGCCCATTCGGGAATGCCCCATTCCCCACTGGGCTCAACAGGGAAATTTCGCGCTCATACCACCGGCGTATTTCCAGCCGGCGGTATGAGCGCAAATTTTCGGCAGATTTCCCCCCAGCTTAGAGCTGGGGAGAAATCCGCCGAAGCCCTGATTTGGCGGACCCTTAAATCCGGCGGTAACAGCGCTATCGCCGGATTTAAGGGTTACAGCCAAACTCGTGATGAGGCCCAAACTACTTAACATTGCGGCATGCAAATCGCTTGCAAAAAGAAAGCCATATATCTAACGTGTGTTTGCTAGGTTCCCTTCTATGGTGTTTCGATTGCATTATTGTGTACAAATTTTACATTTGTCATTTTTTCAATAGGCAATTCAAAGTGGGGAAAAGGGATGGTATTTAAAAATCCTCTCCCTTTTTCGGTGTGTGGTTCAGAGCTAGAGAAAGGATCCTGTTCTGTGCTATAACCAAAGAATGGCTTCAATTACATTTGCACCCAAGGAAGTGTGAGTAGCCACTCAGGTGGCTGGAACAGTGGGTGAGAATACACATTCTCCAGCCGCTCTTCCAGCCATCGAGGCGCTTCACTGGGGGATGCCATTTTTATTTATTTTATTTTATGTGGGGGAGGCAACAGGGAGCCTCTCATGTAAGGGTGCAGAAGGATGAGACTGACACACAGGTGGCATAGTGATTGTTAGAGCCTTTTATTAGCCAAGAAAATAAAGAGAAAACCTAACTTTGCCTGTCTCAACTAAATACTAACAGGGTTGTCAGAATGTCCTTATAACAGTCCACAGTCCTGTGTCAAAAGTCCCTATCACAGTCCCTTACACATATAACTAAACTAAAGGTTGCACCAATGTTCTAGGTCCAGGACAATGACCCCCTTCTCCTGGACTCGGTATCACAGTTACTGTTTGTGATTTGCCTTGCAAGTTCTTTACCAGGGTGAATGCCTCCCTGCCCCTGTTCCCATTACTTCACAAATGAAGGACAGCCAATCCTATAATACTCTGTGTCAAAAAGTTCTCAGTTTCTTCACTCCAGGGGAAATGACTCTGTTCCCCTGGATCAAATGTTTCCAGCACAATACTTGTCCTGCCAGGGGGAATGAATCCCTCCCCCTGGCCTTTTGGTTTGGTATCTGGCTTTCATTGTTTCACACACAACACCCGGGGGAATGACTCCCTTCCCCTGGCTGTACGGTTCAATGGTCCGTTTTCTCAATATTCAAGAGAATGACTCCCTTCTCTTGACTGTTACTTTTCTTTAACCTGGGCGAATGACTGCCTTCCACAGGCCTCTCCGCAATTTTCTGCAGGTGTAGTACTTCCCAGAGGATGACAAACTTCTCCTGGTATATTGTTTTTCATAGTTAATTTCACACTCCACTGTACCAAGGGGGAATCGTATTCAGTGATAATGTCGCAGTGAAAATGGCCGCCAGCCAATCAAACACTTTACCCAAATATTCTAGGATTGGAGGTAATACATTATAATTATACCCCTCCTAGAATATTTGGGGAAAGAATGTTAAGGGTCAGGGAAAAAGTCACCTACCTGGCGACTTTTTTAGTGCAACATCACATGGAACCGGGGGAATTACTCCCTTCCCCTGATTGCCTTGGTTTCACCCTTGGGTTTCTCAGAAATACAGTTTATGTACCAGTAGGGTCCTCGACCTAGGCTTCCCCACTACGGCCCACTTGGTTCTCTGGCTGGCTTGCCAAATGCTGCCATGAGGAAGTGGACTCTGCTTTCTCTCTTGCTTTCTTTTGTTATGGGCCACAGACTTGTATTTCTCTATTCAGCTCACTGGACAGACCTGGTTCACTAGCCTCCCATGTAGTGTCACAAAGAAGATGATTTGAAGTTTTCTTGATGACTGTCCTTATGGTTGGGGGGTCGTATGTGTGTACCCCTATTGGGGAACCACTTCTTCTTATGGCTCTTAAGGCTTCTTTCTCGGTTAAGTGTTATATCCCAGTCCCCAAATTGTGGACAGGTTCTTCTGGCATGGTTATGCAATAGCCAAGACCCTCTTGTACCCCCACCGGCCAGCCATTCACTCCCATACCTTCTGGGACTTCTCTGGCGGGCTCCGGTCTGCCTCAGGGACTGCCTTCGCTCTGCTTGGGTCTCTCGTGACTTCCGCAAGCTTCTCCTGTACTGCAGCAGCTCACCAGCCTCTGTCTCCCTGACGTATGCATACCTGTTACAGACCGAGTGGTCCACCTCCCCTGCGAGGTCGGGTTACTGCTTCGTCAGGGGTCCTCCGGCATCAGACCCGGTCGGGATGCATGGGTGCTGTAACTAGGTTATTGGGATCTCTTGAGTATGGAGGTGTGTAGGTGTTAAAGTGAGTGGTATTATACTGGATTCTTCCCAGATGGTCGTCCTTGTTCCCAGAGGGGGAGTCTCTCCCCATGAGATCCTCCTACTGTGCACCACCCCCATGGGGACTATCTGGTAGTGGCCTCACCATCCTTGCCTCATGGCAAGGGGTTCCTTCTCGGGGAGAAGTGACAACATCTGGGAATTTGTCCCCACTTACCTGCTGGTCTAGAGCTTTGTTCTCCGGTCCCAGCACTCCTCCCGTTCCTGGCTGCCACCATAAAAATTGAAGATGGACTTAGTCCCTTTTCTCTATGTTGACGGGCATCTCTGTTTCTGTTTTTATTTATATTTTCCTCCAGAGATTGGCATAGCTTGAGCACCAATCTGTAGAGTAAATAAAGAGTAAATAAACCATTTGCACCCTGTTTAAGCCCCCAAGGTGCGAATGGCTTTCACCCTCACTGTGGGGGACATGGCCTTTAAAGGCCCCCAGCCCTCACTGAGGCTTTCGCTTCGCTCGAGCCTACCTGTGCTTGTGCTGGGGGGCGTTAAAGGCCATGTCCGCCCCCACAGCGGGGGTGAAAGCCATATTATGTTTCTAGTCATGTGCAAAGTCAGACCATATAGCTCCCACTCTGTACTTGGCCATTACACAGAAAGTCAGTCGGGGATCTCCCAATATACACACCATTTGCATCTATTTGATCAAATACAAAGGTTACAGAAGCACACTTAATATACTCCCACCACTCAGTTTGTTCACAAATAAAAGGGGCTGGAATTGACTCTATCCCCCTTTACAGAATTTCTCCCCATGGAATTATATTTCCCCTTGGCATTATACTTGCATAGGAATTTCTTTTTGGCTGTCTCAGGCAGGTACGTAACCTCTCAAGGACTGGTTCAATTCTCCCCCTCTAGTAGCAGGTGGGCATCAGTCAGGCAGGTGGGCATCAGTCAGGCAGGTGGGCCATATTCCCTCCACAGTCTGGTTTCTCTCCTTTGCATTGGGCCTGACTGCTGCCTTTTTCCACTGAGGAAGGCCTGGGGTTGAACTACATATAAGCCTGTAACAGTGGCCTGCTAGCAATCCAAGATGTATCAAAAGGAAAGCAAGCTATTCTATTCTCCCTCCTATGGTTGTCATTTCTTCTTTCTCCTTCTTCCAGTCACTCTGTTAGTAAGTCCATCTGTGATTTCCCTTTCAATCCTATGAGTTTGGACATTTATAGATTAGAAACCACTACCTTTATAGGTGTGTATCATTTTTCTATTTTAATTGGTCAGTCTGTGTGATTGAACAGTGCTCCAAAAGGGACCTCAGAATAAACCATCCCCTTTGTACTCATTGGGCATTTTAATGTTGATGGTAGTCTAATGGGAGTAATGTATGAGCCCAGTTTCACTCCCATTTGATGTGTTGTCATTTTGGAGATTTTAACATTAAACAAATGTGATTTTCTGAAACGGAATGTTCCACACATGTGATTAAGTTACTAATTTGTTTTCCAGATTGCTCTCACTCAAGTGAATCAAGTCATGCATATCCCAGCATGACAAATGATGTGTGTGTGACAGATTTTTGTTTATTTATTCTTGATACTTTGGCATAAATATCCTATTCCCATCTCAGTGTATCGGCCTATCTGGTAAGGATGCTAGGATATATGACTGACGTGTGACGTTGCTGCACAAAAAAGTCTACATTCGTCTAATTTGCATGGTAAAACAAATATCAAAAGAATATCATTTTACATTTAGCTGATACTTTTTTAATTGTTCAAGATGAAAAACAAAGTTGCTACGACATTCCTATCAAAAGATATTCAGGAAAATCTGAACCCATATGTAAACATTTAAGGATGCATTTTTTTTCTTATTTAAAACAAATATTAAATAGTAGTTCCCTTTTCCTGCTGTAGCAGCAGGCCATATGGGGTTGGTCATTTAAGGCTCAGAACTGGGCCATTTATGACCCCTGAGAGGGCAGGTTATCTTAACACCATTGTCAGAAGGTTCTTTAAAGTTCACTTGCTCAGTGATGCCGGCTGCCACAAATGCCAGACTTCATGTCTGAGTAAGCGTTCATTGCATCCTTCATGGAAGGCCTGTTTGATGAGAATTTCTGATTATTTGGGGAAGTCTACTGCAAACCGGGGTTTGAGAAGATATTCCTTTTGTTTTTAGGGAATTGTTGGATAGACCCAGTGACCCGGGGTTGTCAATAAGTAGCATTTGTTTTCCTCACAAGGCCTGTTTGAGAACACACAGAATATCGTGTCCTTTGGTGAAACCAGGCAGTGTCATAACGTTTATAGCCCATCCTCAAAGCCTGTGGCTGGAGTCAGATATACAATTTTGCTTTCTAGCCCAAAGTTGCTGTATTATTCACAAATGTTGGATTTCAAGTGACTTTCCTTTCCATATTTCCATATTTTAATTGGTTCTTTAAACAGGGGCAACATTATAACAGTCAAGCTACTGTCAAAGATTTACACTTCAAGTCTCTGTAGGTTTTTATTTATAATGCTGAGTCTCACTGTAAAGACTGGAGGGGGTATCTGTACTCTTGCTCTCTATATGGCAGAGTAAAAGCACAGGGCACCCCAGCCAAGGTTCTCTATTTGGTAACGTGGGCGAGCAACCAAGGCTTAAGCTCTCAGGAGGTGATGCAGGCTGGTTCCTAAGTACAGTGTAGTGCCCAAGCACCCACAAAGGAATGTCCACATACTGTATTAGTGAAAACACAGTGCTTTATATAAATAGGATTCAGGTCATGTACACAATCACAATAACACACTTTGTGTTCAGTTAATCTAAAATGGCAAATATATACACAGTTCTACGTTGTACCACAATTACTATTAGATTTCATTGAAGTGCATCAACTGTACTTAGTTTAAATGTCACACAAATCAGGTAATAGTGAACCAACAATAGACATAGGAGGAAAAGCAGTTGGTTAGAACAATAGGCAGAGTACTGGCCCCTACCACTAGACACAGATATGTGTGGAGATCCCCCACACCTGGGCAACCTGTAAATAAAGATATCATACAAGCCCAGTCCATATATTGTTCACAAGAGTCTTATTTCCTTCTAAATAGTTGTGCAACCCCAATGTACCTGGAATAGCAGAGTTCAACGTTGGTTGTCGACAGATCCTTCTTGAGCGGCTCCCTTTAAGGCAGGAGCCACAGACCGTCGAGATCCCTCGAAGAAGTGGTGAACAACGGCATCGAGGCAGCAGCTTCGGTCCTGGCGGTGCTCGTCGACAATCGGTCATGGACTTCCTGCGAAGATGAGGTGTGCGGTGCATCTCGGCATCGATAGTTCGTTGCCGCAAAGAGTCTATGAAGAACCTTGGCCCGCAAGGGCGTTGAGTCGTCTGGCGTCACTGCGGTCTTTGGGTGGCGGGAAACCCACCGGCGGATGCTACTCGGCACGTCAGCGGCCTCGACTTTCTCTGGTGGGACAAAGCGGTCGACGGGGCAGGTGAGAGCGTCCTTGGATTCACAGTGTTTTAGTCAATGGAGTGTTGCGGCTCCGGTCGTCGGCGGCTCAGCGTCAAGCGATTCCTGCTTCTGGGCAACAAGGCTATGACGGGCCTCCAGCGGTTATAGCAAACCTCCGAACCCTGGTCGAAGACGGTGGACGAAATGTCTGATGCTTCTCTTCGTTCTCCTTGGAGGTCCCCATCTCCAGTCGGCAGCCTGTCGAGGGTCTGACTTCCAGGGAACTTCGGCAAAGTTGCGCAATGGTCCCTCGTAGCTCGGGAAGAGGTCTCCTAGCCAGGTCCTCTCTCGGATCAGTCTTGGCGTCACAGCGGCTTTCAGATTGCAGTGATGGTAACAACAGTCAACCTTCTTTTTCGGGCTTGGTGGTCGAGATCAAGCATCAAGTTTCGACTTTAGCTTCTGAACAAATTCTAGCAGTGAGAGACCCCCAGATATACTGTTTGGACTCTCATTCATTCTGCTGGGTGACACTCAGGCAACCAATCACTCAGAAGGGCATTCAAGAGGCAGGCAGGCAGCCAATCAGGGTCACAGTGCATTCAGGCCATTCTCCTCCCTTTCAGACACTCACAACAAGGAATGTGTATTGGGATAAGTACCCAGCCATTCAGCTCTCCACACTGCATTCATACCAGTTTCGGGCAGGGCTGTCTCAGTCTTTGTATCACATACCAGAAACCAGACACCCATAACAAGAAGTGCATATTGGTCACACACTCCATTCACCCAAGTCCCACCCAAAGGGTGTACCCACAACATACAGTCACTGGCAAGGCTCCAGCCAGTCTGACCTGGACTTCCCCACAATACCATATATGGCACTTTCACCCAACAGCCAGTCAGGGGGAAGGGACAGAGTCAGGGCTTCCCAGGACTTTGGGAAAAACAAGGTAACAGGCAATAGAAAGCAAAAGGCCACAGGGGCCATCTTGTCTCCTATGAGGAATCAACTGATTCTAATGGCAGAGGCCTACAAAGGACCCACCCAGGCCCCGAACACACTACGCACCAGCATGTTGCCATTAGGAGCAGGGAGGAGAGAGCAATACAGGCACAGGTGCAAAGAATGCACACAAGAGGCCTACAAAAGACCCACCCAGGCCCCAAACACACTTCCCGACCCCATCTTGCCATTTGGAGCCGGAAGCATTGACATGGTGCGCCTGGTGCTACAGAGGCCTGACAACCAGCATAGGGAGCACGGGGTGGGGGTGGGGATGAGGCATGGCCTGAAAGATGATGGATGTATACCAATCAGCCAATCACATTGCATGTCCGTGTTGCACACAAACAGGACCATAGTGTATTTATTCTTAGACCTTGCACACCCATTGAAGTGACTTAGGTCTCATGTACCCATTTCATCCCATGCAGGTGATTCAGGATATCTGCAGCTCACTTGGCTGATGACCACTGTGCGCAATTCACAAACTCTGGCACAACAGGCATAGAACAATGCCCACAGTAGGACACCCATATGTGTAGAAAGGGCATTTGGATTGTTGAAGGCATGGTTAAGGTGCCTGGACAGTACTGCAGGGGCACATGTGTATGGGCCAGAAAAAGTTGGCAAGATTGTACTCGCCTATGCCATGCTGCACAATATCTACTGCCGTAGGAATGTGCAACACCCCCTGACGCAGACGGGCAACACCCAGGGGATGGGAGTGACAATTACCATTTGCCAGTTGCTGGGGCTATTGCACACAGGGATGGGGAGACGGAGGGGAGGTTGGCCAGACAGGCGTTGATTGACAATTTTTTCTAAAATGGTGAATGGGCACATGTCACGAACAGCACTTGCAAAATAAATAACACTTGTACACAATCATGAATGTCCTTGCTTTATGTCATGTTTGAACAGGCTTTAATGAAAGTAGAACTAACCCCCTACCCCTCACCAACTCCCCAGCGCCCATACTCCCATACCCCCACCAACTGCCCAGCAGCCATACCCACTCCCCCCCACCAACCCCCTAGCACCCCTCCCCCCACAACTCCCCAGCACCCATACCCCCATCCCCCAACACAGTGCATATGGGTCCATGGACGTTGATGCTTCCCACGTGCACCGCCTTCAGGTGAGCGGCGTTGCAAATGACAGTGACCTACGCCTGGGTGACCCCTGTAGGGAGCCCTCAGTGGGGGTGGTTGAGGCGGATGGCACCGATGCAGCCAACTGCAGCTGCTGGCGGAGGTGATTGTTTGCCTCACGCATCTGTTCTGCATGTGCAGAATGCCCCTTGCATAGTTTGCGTACTCGCTGGCCAAACCCTGTGAGGGCTGCAGTGCATGACTCTACGACCTTACTTGTGCGGGCATTATCACACCTCATGGTCTTGGCCGCCCCCCAATTGCACTGCTGATGGCCTTGATGTGGCAGTTGTGTACGCTGGCCATGCCCTCTATCCTCATCTGGCATGCCTCCATCACATCCAGGCGTGCCATTACAGCATTGGTGGGACCTGTTCCTGTGTCCCGTGTGGGGCTGCTGTGCCGGACAGGTCTATGCGGTGTTGTAGAGCTGGTGTGCCAGGCAGGTCTATGCAGTGTTGTAGGGCTGGTGTGCCGGCAGGTCTACAGGGTGTTGTAGGACTGATGTGCCGGGCAGGGCTGCGCAGTGTTGTTGGGCTGCTGTTGCTGGAGGTGCTGGACTGTCTGGTGGGGCTGCCGTGGAAGGTGGGGCTGCCAGCAGATGACCCATATGAGGGGGTTTTCTCATCCGCCACTGGTGTGTGTGCATGGCGTCGGCGTGCACAGAGATGTGGACTGTGGCTCTGAGTCTCCACATGCTCAGGGGTCCCTTTGGGTGTGTCCATTTGCTGCAGTGGACTGTGGATTGATGTTATGACAGGTTCAGCATGCTGATCTTCGCCGGATGAGGCACTCTCCTCTGGGGTGGTTGCACTTGTGGCAGCTTCCACATCCTGTGAGCCGCCAGTGTCTTGACACGGGCTTGCTGAGGCAGTCCTAGTGGCTTGTGTGCACCAAGGCGGTGAGCCCCCTGGTGACTTGTGTGCGCCAAGGTGGTGTGCCCCTGGTGGCTTGTGTGCGCTGAGGTGGTGTGACACTGCTGCAGTGGGGTGGGTCCTCCGCCTTTGCGTGTCCTGCCGGGTCCTTCACGGGGTGGTGGTGCTGGTGGAGGCACATCTGGGCACAGGTTGGGATGGGCCTGCCTCCTCGTCATCCACGTTGCCCTCGGATGATGCCTGCCTGCCTGCCTGCCTGTAGGGCATAGAGTATGGCATGAGGACAGAGCACCTCAAAATATTTTCATGCATTTCAGTGCTTACAGGGACAGAGGTTGTACAGGACAGTTTCAATCATGCTTGGGCCTGACCTGTTTTGTATTTACTGTGTTGGTATTACTGGGGCATACTACGTGAGGTGGGGCACAGTTTGGATTTGTTGGCATAGACATTTCATGTATATCATGCACATGCACAGCTGGCATGCCACAGTCAGTGAGGGGGGGTTAGTACTACACACGGCCACCTGACAATGCTGTGCCCCCGCCATGAATGTGTGTGGCATGGTGCTTGCATGTGTCCATTGGCTGCCCTACTGACAACTCTGGATCACAGGGGTCGCCTAGGTGCACTGGTACAGGGGTGCTGTCTTCGGTGGCTGTGGCCGCTCTCATGAACTGCACCCACTTACAGTGCCGGCTGTCGGGCAGTCACACTGGGGATGGAGTGCTAGCTTATTCACAATGCAATTTGCAAGGGGGGTGACTCACCTCCAGCGTCCTGGGTGCCGGGGCCTGCCTCTGCTCCTCCCACTCCCTCAATGGATGCCATGTCGATGAGGGTGGTGCACTGCTCCTCCCATGGTGCCCGCTCCGGTGGTAGTGGCCCTCCACCGTTCGCCATGCGCCACGTGCTGTGCCAGGAGGCCCCGGGCACAGACCTGCAGGTCGTTAAATCGATTGCGGCAGTCCTCCATTCGTGGGAACACGGCCTGCTCCAGTGACCTTCTGGCTGATGTCTGCCCAGATGTGGTTACGCCGCTGTGAGCCCGTCTTTTTCTGTTGGGGTCCATAGAGTTAATCCTGGTGGGAAATAACCAACTCCACCGGTATTGTGAGTTCTGAGTCTGAGAACTTAGGTTTGCGCACCCTGCCCAGGGCGGACTTGCCCCTCGCACCCTTCTGGGACATTTACTGAGGTTTGTTGGAGTGGATGGCTTCCAGGGGCTCTTAGGTGGATTGTGATTTCCAAAATGACCGCTGCTTTGTTTCCCATTCCGGCAGTGACGCATTTCTCATGGCGCTAATAGCGCGAGCCGCCAGCACTAATCCACTGTATACTGAGTTTTCGGGTTTTCAGCCACTATTACCGCCAAATGGTATTTGCTTTAACGCCCGGCCCGTGTGCGTTTGCCCACTAACTCGTGACTCGTTTGCACCACAAATCACAGAGTTAACGCAAATAACGCTGTGCAGTATATGCGCCAGGATACTGCCCAACTTGTGATGAGGCCCTGTGTCATTTACTGTGAACATTTACACTTTTGTTATAGCTGGTCTGCTGACATCACAACATTTCCTCACATGTGTTTAAAATGATTTGTGCAGGATACAGTCCATATATTTTATTTTTAAATGTAGACTTTTTCTTTGCATCCTTTCCTTTTGTTTAACCCCCAGCCTTTTACTATTGCTCAATGGGGGAGATAAAGAGAAAAGAAATAACATGGTCTCTTTCTGGACAGCTATGATGTGCCTTTCTTCCACCATCTTGTCTTCCTTTTTAGGGAGCGATTTTCTTTTATCTATCATCTCCCCTAAGTTTTCTTGGGGAGAATTGTTCCCCATCTGTCAGGCCGTGAGAAGAATTTGCCGGTTAATCACTATAGAGGGCGGTAGAAAAGCTGGTTTGGAATATACATAGACAGATTTTTAAAAAATGTACATCGTATCATGAAATAATTTTTTAGACATTTAATTAGCAATTTTTAAAATGCTGATAGTATCATCCAATCATTGTCTTGTGCTCAAATTTTGTTTGCTTACCAGTTAGTTTCCCTTTTTGCTCCTTTACTTTTTTGTTCTCCAGAATTCATACTTTAGGAGGATATTTGTCAACCCTAACTTCGGATGACTACGCCATCTTTCTTTAAAACTGGTTGATGGTAACAGCTGTTCAATTGATTGATATGGATCTATCTTCCTTCAATCAGATCTTTTTTTGGGATGCAGATCTTCTATGCGGCTGGCAAGATTTTAACTATCTCTAAGTCGTCTCGCCAAGAGGCTTAAAAACCTTTTCTCCTTGGATTGGTTCCTCTGAAAGTTGTATCCTGTCACCTACCTCATACCCCCCTTTTTTCTTTTCAGGTCATAATATGTCTTCATCCCTTCAGAAGACGTCTCCAGATTGTGTTGGGCATATGCAAAAGCATGCTGTAGATGTCTTCTCTTCTGAGATTCTCTATGTATTCATGAGTAGTTGAGGCATTTATCAACATCTGCTCCTGAGTTCGGTAAAACAGGTTTTGAGGTAATACCATTTTTCGTCCTGTAATTAATTCAAATGGAGGCATCTTGGTGGTATAAGAAGGTATAAGAAGGTGTAGATCTGAGGATCATCGGGACAAGCAGCAATTTGATGTCCCATTATGGCCAGAATCAACCGCAAACGTCTTCAAGATACAATTGTTTTGTTATATATTTCCACCCACCCCGCTCTATGCTGAGCGGTAGGCAATGTGGAGTTTTCTTTTCACCCCTAATATTTCCCACATCTTTGTCATCACCACACTGGCAAAATGACTACCTCTATCTGACTCAATCCTTTGAGGAATACCGAACCTAGAACATATTTGGTTGATCTTCAAAGTGGGGGCTGTCTCTGCCCTACAATTTGGGTCAGGAAGGCACTCAAACCACTTTGTGAAGAAGCATGTCACCATCAACAGGTATTTGTTTCCTCTGGAAGAACTAGTTACTGATCCAATGACGTCTGCTTGCAAATGAGACCACACTAACAACATTCCTCTTTTCTGTAGAAGAGTGTTGTGCGTGTGAGAGAACTTGGTTGGAAATTAGCACACACGAGACAGCCCTTTAAATATGTATTGCGATCATGGCCCATATGTGGCCAGTAAGCGATTTTATCGCAGTATCTCCAGAGTCTTTTGGAATACCCTATGACCAGTGGTATCCGCATCATGGGCATGGTTTAACATCAGATTTTGGTATGAGGTAGGCACCACCCACTGGCCATACCCAGGTTGGAGATTCCTCATCAACAGTCTGTCTTATATCTCAAACATTTCTTGAAAGAAATTCCGACTTCTGCGGTTTTCTTTTCCTTTATAATCTGGTTCTGTCAGGGAAAAGCTGATTGGGTTTTCAAAATAATGATAACATTTACCAATAATGGGATCCTCCTTTTGAGCAGTGGTCAGGTCAGCATCAGGACCATCTCTACTCCACTGACCAGCTGAAAGTTCACTTTCAGTGCAAGTTTGTGATCTGGTCTCTGCCGTAACCTGGATTTCTTCTAGGTGTTCCATATCTATGAAGCCCCCATATATAGAGCTCTTCTTTTGTCCAAGTTATCAGCCAAATTATTTCCAGTTTTATCAGGACCCCTCTACCTTTTGACTTTTTTCCAATAGATGGTAATTTCATTAGTCACCAGATCCTCAATAGTATGGATTAATGTACCACGTTTTAAGTGTTTATTATTTGGACAAAGCATGCTTCTGATTTTCAAATGAATTGGGTGTTCCACAAACCCATTTTGCACAGAATCAGAATCCGTGATAATCATCAGTTCTGTGAGTTGGTAGTTTACGACAGTTTGATATGTTGCCCTGGCAACCTGACTACTTAAGGGACCTATTCTGTAGCCAGCAGATGGTTCACGAGCATCATTCACCTACGTGTTCCCAATGCCAGCAACTCGTTTTTTCTCCCCATCTTTAGTAATATGGTAGGATCATCCATCCACATAAACTGTGGGTATGCCCTGACAAGTGTTTTCTTCATATGCCTTGTGCAGGTATGCCTTCATATTATTAGTGGTTATTAGACTTTCGCCCTTGAGATAGTTTTCATCGGCACATTCATGTATGTCTGCCAATCCTTTGGCTATAGAGCTCTTCTTATTTTGGCCTTACCAGACCTCACAGGAAAGCCCTGCATTGACAGAATCCAAGAAGTAATTCTTGAATTGGAGACATTTCCAGCCCGTAATGTATCAGATATTGTAACGGTTGGTGGGAGGTCTCGGCTATGATGTGCTCTCCTGAATAAACGGGCAGTATTTTTTCAATGCATACACTGTTGCCAGCAGTGCTTTCTCACAACCATTTAATTTTTCATCTATGGAAGATAATGTTTTACTCGCATAGGAGATTACCTTATTGACTTTGTCATGTTTTTGGTGTAACACCTCCATCAAGCAGGTTTCTGAGAAACAAGTCTCTAAGATAAACAACCTATTCTTAATGGCATAAGCCAAACAAGGAGTTTGTGACAGGCTTCTCTTCAATCGCTCTACTTCCTCGGATTGTGCTTCATCCTACACCCACTTTACCCCCGGCCTTCAATAAGTGGACCAAAGGTTGTGTGATCTCTTCATAATCCACAATGAATTTTCAAATATAATTTAGTCAATCCAAGGAGGTTTTGCAACTCACACACAGAGTTGTGGGATTCTTTAATTTAAGTAGTGCCTCAACCTTCTTTGTCTAGGGATTGAGACCCTCGGCAGTGATTCCATTTCCCAGAAAGTTTGCTCTGGTTTTGCAGCATTGCGTGTATTGGAAAGCAATATAACACCAGCCTTTTTCAACTGGGCAAGAACATTTCAGATTTCTGTCTGATGTTTTTCCACAGTTGAGCTTTTGCTCAGCAAATAATCCACATATGTAAAGTTTCCCCTTTCGCCCGGATCAGGCATGGCCTTGTGAAGGAAAATGTTGATCTAGTTTCCTGAATTGGTGTATTTGAAGGGCATACCAAGTGCAAGTATATTGTTGTTCCCCGAAGGTAAAAACAAGCTTACACTGATCTTCCCTATTCAAGGGTACTGTCCAGTAACAGTTTGCCAGGTCAAGTGCTGTCCTTGGATCTAGTTTGCCAAGTCAAGTCCTTGGATCTAGCCCAGTCCTTGGTCAAAATAGGGACAAGGCTACCTTGACATGTGGACACATTTATTCACTTCCTTGTGTCGGCAAAAAGTCCATTGGGTTTTAGGATCCCTAGTACCAGATTATTAAAGTACTGTGGAGAGGACAAATTATCCCATTGGATTCCGATTTCTGATAATCTTCGTGAGTAATTCCATGGACACAAGAGTGAACCGATATGGTCTTACAACCACACGAGTCATTTCAGGGTCCGTAGGTATTGGTGATGAATAAATAGTTGTATACCCGCAATCATAGGAGTCAACTGAGAAGATACTCAGGAAATCTAGGAGTGCCTTTCTCCATTGTGCATCAGTCTCACAGGGATCAGCCAGACTGATCTGTTCTTTGACCATCTGCCGGAAATTTGGAAATACTTATGTTATAGATATTTCATAAATGTCTTCTAGTTGTGTGAAGAGATTTTACCCGGATAGAGGGTTCCTGAATTGAAGTTATTAACTTGAAATACTTCCTTAGCTTCCAAGATGTCACAGGTAACATCTTCTACCCCATAAGGGCATGAAGAATACACTAATAAATCTCCCCTCTGTAGGGTATTAATCTTCAGGAATTGGACCTTCAAATTTAATTTCCTAAATAGTATTAGGAGTCGACTGCCATTGCATTAGAGGTGTCTGTGCCCTCTGCACCCATAGTAACAATTTGGTATTATTATTATTATCATTATTATGGTATTTATTCAGCGCAGACCTAGCTTTGAGAAGCACTAGAGTGCTTTACAGAGGTATACAACAATACAGATACACAACAGAGCGTTTACAGAGGTATGCAACAGTAAAGATGCATAACGGAGCGCTTTTCAGAGGTAACAGCATAGCTATACAGCAGGGGCAGGATACAGAGGGGCACAGAGGAGGCGCACAGCTGTACCGGGTGGCAGGGAGGAGAAGGGTTGGCGACGTCTAGCGAGTCAGATGGCACGAGGTGGCGACGTGATGGCCTAGGTGTTGAGGAGGAGAGACTCCTAGAAGAGGTGGGTCTTCACTACTTTTCTGAATTTTAGGCACGTGGGGGTGGGTCTGATGCTGACGGGAGAGGAGGTTCCATAGTCTTGGGGCGTAGGCAGACAAGGCTCGTTTTCTGGTCCTTTCCTTTTTGCAATGGCAGATTTCAAGTCTGCATGTGCGCTGTCCGCCGGAGATGCTGAGTTTCTCTGCGAGGTAGCTGGGTGACTTGAAGGCCTTATAGATGATGCAGCAAGACCTGAAGGTGATTTGTGCGTCTATTGGGAACCCTTGAAGGGCAATTAGGGGCAGGGTGATTTGGTCATATCTGCGTAGACACTTGATGAGGTGTGCAGTGGTGTGTAGGACACTTCTCTGGGGCACAATGGAGGATGACGTGAGGCCTTCGAGGAGTGCATTGCCCCATCCAGGTGGGATAGGACCAGTGCTTGAACAGTGGATCTAAAGCTGTCAGGAGGGAGGAAGGGCTTCACTTTTTGCAGGAGGGAGAGCTGACTGTTTGTTGATGTGGAACCCGAGGGACTTGGTGCAGGAGATGAGCTTAGGTGTGAAGGGCTCAAAGTTCATGGTTGATAGCTAGGTCTGTATGTCTGGGTGTTCTGTGTTGTTGGTGAGGAGTAGGAATTCGATCTTGGAGGGGTTGAGCTTCAAGTATGTACTTGACATCCACTCGATCAGCGAGAGGCAGGTTTTGAGCATATGGATGTCCTTGGTGGAGTCGATCTTGAGGTATAGCTGTGTGTCATCGGCGTATTGGTGGATGTGGATGCTGTGTGTGGCTAGTAGGCACAGAGGCTCCATGTATAAATTGAAGAACACTAGGAAGAGGATGGAACCCGGCAGGGCTCCACAGGTGATGGGTAGCACTGGCAATCTAGAGGAGTCAATCTAAACAAACTGCTGGAAGTTGGCGAGGTAGGACTTGAACTAGCATAGGACAAGGTTGCTGATCCCCATGCGCCGATGTAGGGTGTGCGTAAGCGCCTGGTGGTCTACTGTGTCGAAAATGGCTGAGAGGTTGAGAAGAACCAGAAGGCAAGGGTGGCTGTCGTCGAGGATGTTGAGGGCGTCATCGACAACCTGTATGGTTGCTGTTTCCATGCTGCATCTGGATCTGAACCCGGATTGGTAGGTTTGGATGAGATTGTTGCTGTCTATGTTTTGCTGCAGTTGTGCGGCTACCGGGTTCTTGATGATCTTACTTAGGAAGGGAAGATCGGTGATGGGGCGATAGTTTCCTAGGTTGTCGGGATCCACAGTGGGTTTATTTAGTAGAGGGAGTATTTGTCCTATTTTTAGGGTCGATGGGAAAGTGCCTTGAGTTAGGGAGCTGTTGATAATCTCTATGTAGGGAAGGAGAGCTTCTGCAGGGAGGGTCTTCACGATGGATGCTGGGAGGATGTCGTCTGAATACGATGTGGCTTTGAGGGCGGCCAGGATTTCTATAAGGTCCTCTGTCGAGAGTGTCTTGAACGTTGTCCACGGTGTGGAGAATTCGCAAGGAGGGACGTGAGGTGGGTCTGTGGATGCAGAGCTGGTGTCTATGTGCTGGAGAATCTTGTTGACTTTGTCGATGAAGTTGTTGATAGACATGGATTTATTTGATGGGGTGTAGGTCGGGTAGTGGGTTGACGGAGTGCTTGACAGCTTTGAAGAGGGCTCTGTTAGGGTATTCTGATAGTAGGAGGCCTTGGCATTGTTAATTAGCTATCAGCGGGTTGCTCAGAGTTCCTTGAGGAGCGCCAGGTCGGATGCGGTCCTGGAGTGACACCAGGTTTTCTCTTGTTTCCTGATTACTCTTTTGCTAAGGTTGAGTTCTTGCGTGTGCCAGGGTGCTGGTTATTTCGGTTTGCAGATGCATTGTTTCAGAGGCGCATGTGGGTTGATGGAGGCTAAGAGGGTGGCGTTGAGTGCTTCCAGTAGAGATTTACAGTTCAGTTGGGGGTGTTCGGCCCATGTAAGGTGGAGGTTGGCGAGGTCTTCCCTGAGGTCTTCCCCCGGGAAGTTCTTGAAGGACCTGAAGGTTTGTCTGATGGGTTTCTGCTGAGAGTGCTTGACTGGGGATGTGTACAGGATGTTGAAAGGCACGGCTAGGTGGTCAGACCAGTCAAGCAGGAGAGGAGATCTGTAGTGGAGGGAAAACCGTTTGGTGATGATTAGGTCGAGGATGTTCCCTTTGTTGTTTGTTGGGTCTTTCGTGTGCTTTGTGAGGCTGAGGGTGTTGAAAAGGCTTCTGTCATCGTTTGGTGGCCTTGTTGCCTGGGAGTTTGAAGTCGCCTAGGAAGATGTTGGTGGTGTGTGTGTGTGTGTGTGTGTGAGGGAGATAGTGGTGACTAGATCGGTGAAGTCTCAGATGAAGGCAGTGCTGTGTTTGGGTGGGCTGTAGATGAGATGGAAGGTGACTGTGTCTGTCGGGGGGGGGAAGCGTGAAGTGGCAGGAGAGGACTTCGAAGGAGCCAATGTTGTCGACGTCAAGTCTGGTGCACGGCCTCAAGGTTTTGTGGATGACTGCAAGCTATCAGTCTGTCTTGTTCGGCCAGTCTCTGTGTTGAATGCTGTAGCCATCGGGGACAATGACGTCTAGGATGTGGGTGGAGGTGGGTGTTGGCCAGGTTTTGATAATCAAGATGGCATCAAGGTTGTGTGTAGTGATGATGTCGGTGATGTCTGCTGCATGGGTGGTAGGTGACTGGACATTGGTGAGCATCAACTTCTGTTTTGTGGACAGTGAGGGGGTGCTGATGGGCTTGGGGCTGATGTGGGTGAAGTTGCTGCATTGCAGAGTCCATGCCTTAGAGGACGTTGGGGTGTCTGGTGATGGTGGAGATGGCCTGTGGGGACGGAGGGAGAAAACGCATGTCATCACATGCTTACCTGTTGTCTGAGAAGGAATTCGGACCCTGGATCCTCTTGGTCCAAGCAAGTCCAAACAGGAGTTGCCCTTTTCTTCGTCTGCCCTTCACTTTGGATGCATGGGCGAGAGACACTCTTAATCGAAGAGTTAAGAGCAGAAAGGAAGAGGTAGGGCTAAGAAGGTGGGTGGGGCATAGGCCGCGTGACCTAGATGCACTTGCACCTGCTCACCAACTGCGAAGGTAAAGAGGCTGGAGGGCTGCTTAACTAGGGGAAAAGGCCAGCAAAACAGGAAGGCACCAGCAGTTTAAAAGTGATTGACAGGTGGGCCGGGCTTACACCACGTGACCTAGATCCACTTGCAGCTGCTCACCAACCATTTGAGGATAAATGTTCTCCACCAACATTCGAATAGTGTTGTCATTAAGATCGACTAGTGTTGTTGGATGTAGGAGCAATTTCTGTTGTTGGACGGTATGATTCAAATGTATAAACGCTTCCTGACTTATCAGGGTTATCTTTATTTTGATTGGTATTGTACATTTTAGCACCTGTCCTGGGATAGTAACCTCTTTTGCTTGGATCTGAACAGCATAAGGCAACAATTGAGCGGACTGAAATGCTTTATCAACATTTTCAAAGCCCATTGGGTTAGCCCCCTGTCTTGACCAAATCTCGGGATTTGCATACCAAGTCTCGGGAGGATAGCTCAGCGGCAACGTGCTCGCCTTGGAAGGTGACGCGGAGCACCACGGGTTCGATCCCCGAGTCAGCGTTTAGAAACCTCTGGGTATTAAGCGCGTTATAAATAACCAATCATATCATATATCAAATGTTTTGTCAATAATATACAAATTAATTGCAAAATGATTGTGGATGTACAAGAAAATGTTATTATTTATTTATGGCCAAAAACACACTATGAAAAATGACTAATAATGGGTAGTAGAATCACACAATACTAAATAACAGATACATATATACAATCACAGTGAGTTTGTCTAAAACATTCAGTTTAATCCCCTCTCTCCCATACCTGAAAGGGAAGGGAGGTAAATTATTATTACATTAACAGTCCCCAGGAATCACAATCCTCACTTAGAAAGTCCAGTTGTATGGGGGCTTGTGCCAAAAAGTTCACAAAGTGTCCAGTAGATTTGGGAGCTGGGTAAAAAATGAGGGAGAGGGTCTTGTGAATGTGAGGAAGAGTCTGAAAGTCAGAAGATACGTATACTTGTGAGTAAGAATGTCTAAGCTTTTAGAGGTCTTTCGGCAACAAGTACTGCCGAAGCCAAACAGTTGTAAAACTATTTAAAAGTTAGCAAACGTTTAAAGGGTGGACATAGGGGTGCAGATAAGTACCACTGTAACCCCCCCTCCACCATGCCCGTACCCTGAATTTTCTCCAGACTTGGTATGGCTGATGGGGGGGGGGGAGAGATCACCAGAGGTTGTGTTTCCAGTTGTTGGTTGCAGTTGAAGAAGCCCAGGAGCTGCGGGTGGAAGAAGAGTTCTGGTTGGGTACAGGAGCTTCGTGCAACCTCTTCTTGATGAACAATGCAGCAAGCACCGGTGCAGGACTCATCAGGGCAATCGACCAGATGGGGGAAAGCCAGTTACAGCGACGGTCCCCGATGCACGGCGACAGCAGGGGACACAGATTTTGCGTTCGAAGTCTGTCCTCTGTCTCTGGCCCTGTCGATGCTAGGATGTCGAAATGCACAGGCAGAACTCTTGCAGGACAAGCGGACGACCCCCTGAGTTCCGAGCCGAAACACTGAACGACTCTTCCACTTCAGTAGCCCAAACTAGAGCTGGTCAGTCCACAGGAGGGTCCAGGAACACTTCCGAAGACTCCATCTTCTCTAGTTACCAGAAGAATTCGCTAATGGTTGTTCCCACCACTGCCACGGGTCGAAGCACTGTTGAAGGTCTTCTAAGAGCTCCAGCCCGACAGGGCTCAACCGGGACTGCAGCAAAAGTTGGTCGCCAGGCCTTCTCAGGATCAGTCCAGGGGTCTTCCTAAGTCTTCACGGCTATGCAGGATACTTGACTCCTCACAGGATCTCTGGGGAATGGCTGCAGGACTCCTCTTTCTATGGAAAAATTCAGGTGAGCACAGAAACTCAGCCCAACCCATGAAGATCTGCCTCTCACACACACCCCAGCCCTGGAGCAAACAGGATCACTGTTGCTGAAACTCATGCATACACTCCAGACATATTTGTCATGCTCTTGCGGCGGTGGCGAGTATGGGATAGATGGAAACGATCTGCCATTGCTTGTCTCTTCACGCTTCTCACGCCTTTCTTCGCGCGGTCTAGTTGTTTTGTGCTGTGCAGCCAGAACTATATCATCCAGGCAGTTCCGGCGGCGGATGCTTTGCAACGTTCCTGTATTTCTCCTGTGTTGTTATGCTCCTCCTAGTATTCCCTTAGCGATGCTCCGCTCGCTTTTCTAACTTCTGAGCTTGTCTGTTCTCCGCTGCTCTTTCGCTTCCTTACTTTCTCTCCCTGCTTTTGTTTTCATCCGCGCGTGCTTCTGCACGTCTTTCTGCTTGCTGCCAGCTCAGGTCTCCCTTGTTCGCTCCAGCTTTTTGTAGCCTGCCTCTCCTGCACTTACCTTCTGGTACCTCTCTCCTGTTTCCCCTTCGCGGTCTTCGTCAGCCTTCTCCTTGATCTTGTTTCTCGTTGCTTAACTGCCTCTGTGTCCAGCACCCTCCTTGGATTTTGGTACTGGCTTCCCAGCCCGGTATTATCCTCCACGCTTTGGTTCTCCCACTCGAGCCATCGTATCCTCAAGGGTCCGCCCATTCTGATCCCGCTCCTCGCTTCGATCATCTTATACCTGCTGTTTTTTTTTACGCCAAGTGGCTTTTTCCCCCTTCACAGGTGGTCTCGGGAGAGGAGTCACCGATCCACTTATTATAATGATCACAGTGGCTGCCTTCCGCGGGAGACCATTTTTTCGTAAAAGAAAGGAACTACCAGTGCGGAAAAGGACAAACAAGCCGGTCTCACGCGTGATATCTTTCCCATTCTCTGATGACTGCAGCTGATTACTATGCCCCATTGAAACTGACCCAGGGTCCCAGGCTACCCTCTCAACCCTAGTTCACGGACCAGCTCAGAATGGCCCGCCTCCAACTCAGACAAGCTGAACGTAAATGGCGTTCATGCTATAGCCCCACGCTTAGAGACCTATATAAACTTAACCTGTCCACTTATCTGGCCAGTGTAAAACTGGCGAAATCCACCTTTATTGCCCAGAAAATTGAACACGCGCTGTGCAAACCTAAAACTTTTTTTCCATTGTGCACTCGTTAGCTTCCTCAGAGACTCTTACCTCCATGGTTAAACCCTCCCAGGAATTGTGCAATGAACTGGCCTCCTTCACTACAAAAATTGATGTTATTCGGGCTAACATCACAAAATCTCTTGCTTTATTGCCTCCTGATACCACTTATTTTGTGCCTCCCCTCCCCACTGACACTCCTGCTAGTTGGTCCTCTTTCCCCCTGTTCACCAAAGCAGAAGTTCTGGCTGCTATTTCAAATCCTCTTCTCCTGAGGATGCTATTCCTGCTGCTATGATGAAGATCATTGCCCCTGACATCTTAACTGATATCACAATGGCAATAAATAACTCATGCCAGACTGGACTGGTTCTATCGGAGTTGAAATCAGCGAGGGTAATTCCCCTCCTTAAAAAGCCTTCCCTGGACCCTACTATCCCGGCTAACTTCCGCCCTATCTCTCTCCTTCCTTTCCTATCTAAACTTTTGGAATCCTTGGTCACTCCTTTGTCTTCTTTTCTGGAATCCTCTAAAATCTACAATCATGCTCAGGCTGGTTTCAGACCAGGCAGAGGTACTGAAAGTGTCCTTGTCTCTGTACAGGATGACATGTCCAGACTCGTCGATGCTGGCAGAGCTGGGGCTTTGAACCCATTAGATCTCTCTGCCACATTTGACACAGTGGACCATTCCATCCGCCTCTCACAGATTGGGATATCTGGTCCTGTTCTTGCCTGGCTTACTTCTTTTCTTTTTGATCGCCCACAGACCCTCGCTATGCCACCTTTTCTATCTGCTTCCTGTCCCCTCACCTGTGGGGTCCCTCAGGGATCCTCTCTTATCACCCATTTTGTTCAACATATATATCTGGGCCCTGATCTGCCTCATCCGTTCTTATGGGCTTAATTGTTACTCATATGCAGATGACACACAAATCCTGATTCGTAGGGATCAGGATCAGTCTGAGGTTTCAGCCTGCCTCCATGATTGTCTAAAGGCAGTCGGGATGTGGATGGATCAGAATTGGTTAAAGTTAAATGGGGACAAGACGGAGGTACTGTTGGTAGGATGCCCTCCCAACCCCCTACTGTGGACCCCTGCTTTTAGGCCTCTCTCCCATGGCCCCCTACCTGGCCCAGTCAGTAAAGTAAAGAACCTAGGGGTTATCCTCTCTGCTTCTCTGTCTATGGCTAACCAGGTTACGGCCGTTTCAGTCCACTCATCAGATCCGGGTCCTTAAGAGGGTCATGCCTACGATCCCCTCCGCCCTCCTGTGGTGGCTGCGCTAGTCCTCTCACGGCTGGACTATTGTAATTTGCTGTACTTGTCACAACCGATTGGTCTTATCCATCGCCTTCAGCGTATGCAGAACCCTGCAGCCAGGTTAGCCACTGGCTCTCCCTATGGGGCTCACATCACGCCAGTGTTACGCCAACTTCACTGGCTGCCAGTGAAGCAGCGAATTCATTTCAAGTCTTTGTGCATCGTCCACTGGGCTATTCACACCCAGGGTGCCAAATTTTTACAGTCTAAATTTGTTAGATACATACCGGATCGGCATCTCTGCTCCGCAACCTCTAACCGTCTTACTGTTCTAGAGCTAATCGGGAAAGGCTTGGCGGCAGAGCGTTTTCAATTGCCACTCCCAAACTTTGGAACAGCCTCCCCCCGCTACTTAAAGCCACTGCGGACCACCTTGGTTTTAGAAGAGCTTTGAAAACATACCTGTTTTAATTTCCGGCCTCTCCATTGGTTTTTCCTCGACCGAGCAGCTTCCTTTCTAGCGCCATGATGCCTTTGGGCGACCGTGCGCTTTATAAGTTGTAATAACATAACATAACGTCTTCAGGTGAGGAGGAAGGGGTGGAAGGGAAGACAGATAGGTCAGAAGTAAAGGAAGATATTTCCGACCCTGCTGACAGTTTGCAACACCCAGAAATCACGATGGCTACCGCTCAACAGATACAAGAATTAGTAGCAGTCGTTCAGAATTTGAAACTAGAAGTACAAAACTTAAAGAACGAAAATGCTGCCCCTCAACAAAGAGTAGCAGCAAGAGAGTAGCAATCTACAGATCTCCCTCCCCTGGCTTTGGTATCCAGGAAGTTCGATGGCTCACCCAAGAAAATAAAGTTTTTTTGAAGCCTGTAACATCCACTTTGCCTTTCGAGCGAGTACTTTTGCATGGGATCACGCTAAGGTGGGTTTCATGATAACCCACATGACGAGCAATGCCCTGGGTTGGGGCACTCCTCTGGTGTTTCAGTATGACCCAGTGCTACAAGATTACAGCGCATTCAAAACCCTTCTTCAACAGACATTCTTGAGAACCGAAAGTTCCTTCCTCGCATCTGAAGACCTACTAGATGTCCGCCAAGGAATCTCGGATTTGCTGTCTTACGTCACTTATTCCAAACGATTGGCAGCAGAAGCAGGATGGGGAGAGCAAGCTCAGTATGCTATCTTTCGTAGAGGGTTAAGAGAGGACTTGAAAGATGAACTGGCTCGCATCTCTAGACCTTCGACTTTGGCGGATCGCTTGACTGCTGTGCTCCGCATCGATTTCCGCATGGCGGAACGACAAAATGAAAAGACGAAGACTCGAGGTCTCTTAGTCTCCTCTGATTCCACTCTCCAACCTTCCTCACCTCATACAAGACCATCTAAGGAGGAACTGATGCAGATAGGAACCACCAGAGCTCCACTTACGCCTGACGAAAGGAAGAGATGAAGGGAAGGTAGTCTCTGTATGTATTGCGGGGCAGCCACACACTTACTGAGGGACTGCCCGGATGTTCCTCCAAGAAGACCGGGAAACGAGCGCCCTCGGTAAGTTGCAGGACTGACTACCGAGGGGCTTATCTAAGTCCGTATACCACCCTTTCTGTAACCTCCTCTCAGGGAACAGAGGATTCCCGGCTCATGGTAATCTCAGTGAAAATAAAGGTGGGCAAGAATGAGGTTACCTCTTAGGCCTTACTGGATTGTGGGGCGGCTGGGAATTTTATCGACACCTATTGGGCCGACAAGATAGAGCTACAGAGGGTGGCCAAAAAGGAAGATCAGAAGGTGGAAGGGGTGGATGGTGAACCTTTGAGCTCAGGACTCATTACTCACTCCACTGAGGAACTCACCGTGGTGATCCAACAACACTCTGAGAGACTGCCATTTGACAAAATCAGGGCAGCCCATTTTCCCTTGATTCTTGGCATTTGTTGGCTCCACAAACACAATCCTACCATCAACTGGTCTGAAAATCTGTTAAGTTTCCACTCTCTATATTGCAAATCGAATTGCCTTCCAGCACCTCTATTCAAGACTGTTAAAACAGAGAGCAGTACGGAAACCTGTGCCATACATTGTTTACCAAACTATTTGGCCAAGTTCTCGAAGGTAGTGGAAGAAAAGAAACCTTCAAAACTCCCTCCTCAAGCTGAAGATTGTAACATCGATCTCACGCCAGGGTCATTGGTTCCGTTTGGGAGAATGTTTTCTTTGGGGGGGAAAAGAAGGTGCTCAGAGAATACTTGGATTATAATCTTACCAACGGGTTAATACGGCATTCCAAATCCCCTGCAGGAGCATCCCTGTTCTTCATACCCAAAAGGAACTCTAAAGATTTGAGACCATGCATTGATTACTGTGGTCTCAATAAAGTTAACATCCGCGGCAGATACCGAATGCCACTCATTTCGGAGATAATGCTGGCGGTGCAAGGATCCAAAGTTTTCACCAAATTAGATCTACGGAATGCGTATCATCTGCTGCGAGTGAAGGCAGGAGACGAGTGGAAAACGGCATTCTGCACCCTTTTGGCCTATTTGAATATCAAGTGATGCCGTTTGGACTCGTCAATGCCCCTTCCATCTTTCAGAGATTTATGGACAGATTGTTTTCTGACCTACTTGGGCAAACCACCATCGTCTACCTAGACGACATCTTGATCTTTTCTCGCAACCCAGAAGAACACGAGAATCACGTCCAAGAAGTATTCTACAGGCTACAAAAGAACAGCTTATTCGTCAAATTAGAAAAATGTGTGTTTTCCGTGACTTCTATCTCCTACTTGGGCTTTATCCTTTTAGATCAAGGTATTACGATGGATCCTCAGAAGGTAGCCGCCATTCTGGAATGGCCTTCTCCTTCCACAGTTAAAGAAGTGCAAAAGTTCCTTGGTTTCGCCAATTTTTACTGTAAATTCTTACCTGGATTCTCTCAGAAGGTATTATCCATCACCTCTTTACTCAAGAAGTCATCCGCTCCGTTTCACTGGACTCAGGCAGCAGAAGACAGTTTCACACATCTTAAACATTCATTCTGCTCTGAACCTGTTTTGCGCCAACCTGATCAATCCCAACCTTTCATTTAGAAACAAATGCCTCCTCAGCTGCGGTAGGGGCTGCACTTCTACAACTGTTTGGTGACGAAGAACATCCTATTGCATATTGTTCCAAGACCCTCAATCCCAGTCAAAAGAATTACTCAGTGATTGAAAGGGAATTATTGGCAATAAAACTGGCTTGTTTGGAGTGGAGACATCTTCTCCAAGGAGGAGAACACCCCTTTACCATCCATACTGACCACAAGAATTTGCAGGTTCTAAGACAATTTGAGTGCTATAACACCCGCCAGGCTAGGTGGGCCCATTTTTTTGCCCAGTTTGATTTCAACATCACCTATATACCAGGATCTCAAAATCTGTTGGCTGATGCCTTATCTCGGCACAGTGACTACTGTTTCGAAGAAGATTCTGTCAAAGAACTCATGTTTCCTCAGACCAAGATCATCTCTATTCTCTCTTCCTTCTTGCAACAAGTAAAGAAGGCTTCCATAAAGTCCAGGGATATCAAGGACTTACTCAAGAACCACGACTATGAGGTAAAGGACTCTACTTCGTTCAAGGTAAATTGTTCTTACCCTCCCTTGAGCTAAGAAAGGATGCTTTCTCTTGGTGTCAGGACTCTAAGATGGCCGGGCATCGGGGGTTGAAGGGCACTATGGATCTATTACAGAGATCTTTCTTTTGGCCGGAGATGAAGGAAGATACCTCTCAATATCTGTTGTCTTGTTCTACATGTCTCTGAAGCAAATACCCGACACAGAAACCCTTGGGGCTGCTGGAACCCAGTACTCAACCGCCGGGCCCATGGAGCCATATTTCCACAAACTTTATTGTGGATCTACCTGTGTCACAGGGGTGTACCTGTATAATGATTACCATAGGCACCTTTTCTAAGTTGCCACACTTTTCCCCATTACCTGGAGTCCCTACCGCCACCAAGATGGCTGAAGTTTTCCTGAAAGACATTTTTCGACTCCACAGTCTTCCCAAGAAGATAATCTCTGATCGAGGCAGCCAGTATACTTTTCATTTCTGGAGGGCGATGTGTGAAGGTCTAGGCATTGAAAGGGCCTTGTCATCGGGTTTCCATCCTCAGACCAATGGGCAAACCGAGAGACTCAATGGCACCCTGGAGCAATACCCCCGCTGTTACATCAACCAACAGCAAGACAACTGGGTGTTTCTCTTGCCCACAGTGGAGTTTGCTTACAATAATTCCAGTCATACAGCATTGGGGATGAGTCCGTTCTATTGTACCTACGGCTTTCACCCATATTCCATCATTCCTTCTGTCAGAGTCAGATCCAATGTACCGTCCATAGAAGAATCCCTCACGCTCATCCAGGAAGCTCATGCTTTAGCCAAGACCAGTCTACAGGAGGCGAGTCGCTGGTACAAGACGCAGGCAGAAAACATCGCAGACCAGTGCCGGAATGGAGAATAGGGTCTAAGGTTATTCTCTCCACAAAGTATTTGCCTCGCTGGGTACGGCCATCCAAGTTATCTCCCAGATTCATAGGACCCTACGAGATTACATGCAAAGTTAATCCAGTAACCTTTCATCTCAAGCTTCCCAACAATCTACGAAGGATACACCCGGTGTTCCACTCCTCTCAGTTACGCTCCTTTCAACCGGATCTGTGGGGACACACTCCTCATAAGTTGCAGTCACCCCCTAACCCCTTAAGTGAGGAATATGAGGTCGCCCAGATCTGTGATTCAAGATATCATCGAGGTAGACTGGAATACTTGGTACATTGGAAAGTATACCCTTGGTCTGAGAATTCATGGGAACCCAAGTCCAATCTCCGTGCCCCACTATTGGTTAGAAGATTCCACAGCAATCACCCCGGCAAGCCAGGGGGGGTGGATCTTCGGAGGGGGCATACTGTCATGCCCTTGCGGCGGTGGCGAGTATGGGATAGATGGAAACGAGTCCGCCATTGCTTGTCCCTTCACGCTTCTCACACCATTCTTCGCGCTGTCTAGTTGTTTTGTGCTGCGCAGCCGCTGCCGGAACTATATCATCCAGGCAGTTCCGGCGGCTGATGCTTACAACGTTCCTGTATTTCTCCTGTGTTACGCTCCTCCTAGTATTCCCTTAGCGGTGCTCCGCTCGCTTTTATAACTTTTGAGCTTGTCTGTTCTCCGCTGCTCTTTCGCTTTCTTACTTTCCCTCCCTGCTTTTGTTTTCTTCTGCGCGAGCTTCTGCACGTCTTTCTGCTTGCTGCCAGCTCAGGTCTCCCTTGTTCGCTCTGGCTTTTCGTAGCCTGCCTCTCCTGCACTTGCCTTCTGTTTCCTCTCTCCTGTTTGCCCTTCGTGGTCTTAGTCAGCCTTTTCCTTGATCTTGTTTCTCGTTGCTTACCTGCCTCTGTGTCCAGCACCCTCCTTGGATTTTGGTACTGGCTTCCCAGCCCGGTATTATCCCCCATGCTTTGGTTCTCCCACTCGAGCCATCGTATCCTCAAGGATCCCCCTCATTCTGATCCCACTCCTCGCTTCGATCAACTTATACCTGCTGGGGTTTTTTACGCCAAGTGTCTTTTTCCCCATTCACAGGCGGTCTCGGGAGAGGAGTCACCGATTCACTTATTATAGTGATCACGGTGGCTTCCTTCCGCGACAGGCCATTCCTTCGTAAAAAAAAGGAACTACCAGTGCGGAAAAGGACAAAGAAGCTGGTCTAACGCGTGATAAATTCAGGTGAGGAGGAAGGGAAGACGGATACGTCAGAAGTAGAGGAAGATATTTCCGACCCTGCTGACAATACTGAAACCAGTTTGTGTATTGGGGCCTCCATTCCCATCCCACGCTCTGGCTTTTAAACACACACAGCATGCACTAGCCCGTGAAAAGCAATGCTTATATGGGCAAATGCATGATTTTCCTGACTTTAGAAGGCAAAAAGACAAAATGGCCAAAGAACAAGCGAAAAACCTTGTGGCATCGCCATGTTAGGACATGAGCCACTGTTAAAAGCCAAACGTGGTAAAGCTAAAATAAAATACAGTAAAAATAGTGAAAAAGTAACTGCTGCTACCAGCTTGTCTTTAGGCACGTTTAAAAGTAACAAAAATCCCTTTGAGTGTAATCTAAGGTCATAAAAAGAAACCCTATTGCACTGTATTGGAAGATGCATTGTGCAATATTAAAAAGTTGCCCAAAATAGATAACAAGTAAAAGAAAAGGGAAACATAGTTTCCCAGTACTGACAGTGTTCAGGACTAGTCAGTTTCCTCATAACATATGAGCAAAAGGTCAGTGGAGATCTTCGCTTCAAAAAGTCAGGACGAAGTGCAAAAACACGAGCAAAAGGTTTGGGGGTCCATAAAATATGTAGGAAACGTTGCTCCAAGATAAAACTTTTCTGTCGTCGAAAACAGTGCTTTGCTTATGAAGCCTTTTCCATTGTTTGGGCAGACTCTGGCAAGCACAGGATCTTTCCCTCCATTTTTCTGAATGGGAAGGAAAGTGTGGTCACACTTTTTCTGAATTTCGATCAAATTGTGAATATTTTTTTCTGGACTCTTTTCTGTAGAACTTTGGATTTCTTTGGGGTCCTCCTGAGTGTAGACCTTTAAAGTATGTAAACACAACAAACAGGGACTAGGTTTCGAAAAAACTTAGTGGGTCAGCAAATTCATTCCTCCGTCAAAACCCATTGTCTCATAACACACAAGACCGGATATGGAACACTCAAGTGTAAGACAGCTCAAAGCAGAATTCAATTAAAAAAGCCACTGCCACTGTCCCCAAACGGAAGCACACCCTGACCGAGAATTCTGTCCTGGGGAGGGCGGTGATGCAGCGCCTATCTAAAAGAAAAGAGGGAGAAAGCTGTACCTACTTAACAAAGCAACCACACAATGGGGCGTCAAAGTTCGTTATCTAAAAACCACACAAAAGCTCACCCTTGACAGGAGAAACCAAGTCCCTGTCTCTGTGCCGCATCAGATGAACATTGCTACACGGAATTTCCTATGATTTATTAACCAACATTGCAGTGTTATCAGTGTGTATCTGTTAGGTACCTAAGTGGGTATTTAAAAAGAGTCCTGAAGGTGTGCAGGGCAAATTCAAGGTCTGCTGAGGTTAAGATCCCTGTTATCAAGAACAGGTCTTAGTTATTGAACAATGTATGTATCCTGTAAACTTGAGATGGATATCACAGACGAAATAGAAAAAGGTCGACCGGTTTCGATGACTCTGGCAGCTGATGTCGTCATCTTCAGGACCAAATCAGAAAAACTTGGTTTTTACTCCCTTGGATCCGTATTATAGTATAAAGCCATCATCCCATCTCCTCCAATCAATGTTGGTGGGAAGGTATCAGTGGTAGAGAGAGGCGTGAGGACTGGCTATGTCACGTCCTAGCCCGAGTATCAAATCATGGGCTTGAATGTCTTGGCTGTAGCAGGTCAAGTCAACTCTGAGAAAAAGGGTCCGGCAGCTTCGTGCATCGTTCAGTCTGCACGTGCCAGACCCTTTTTCGCAGAGACGCCTTGACCTGCTACAGACAAGACATACAAGCCCATGAATTGCCGCATGGGCACAAAGTGATTTGAAACGATTAACAAAGCGCTGGAAATTCTCGATTAAGAACACACAATGGCAAATCGCCCTCCTACGGACAGCATTCCCTGCCAGGGTCAGGGTGTGCTTCCGTTTAGGAACAGTGGTAGTGGCTTTTTGTATTGAATTCTGCTCTGAGCTGTTTTACACTTGAGAGTGCTCCATATCCGACCTTTAAAGTAGCCCATTCCAATGGGGAGTGAGGCAGTGTTCTGTGGACGACAAACGTTGTGTTAAATTGTTTCTTGGCGGCAAGTCCTTCTACAGTGTTTTTGGTAGAACAAAGGTATACCCTATAAACACTTCTGCCTCAGTGAAGCGAAACGGAGTGAGGCAAAGTGTTCTGTGTTCTCGTGGGAGAACGACATCCATGCATGTAGTTTGCGACTCTGCAGAGGTGACATTTTGAGTGATTTGCCTCTCCTGGGATCTTTGGTCTAACATCGGGTCTTGAGTGCTCTATTGACTGTCCGCACTAGTGGGAGCAATTTGTGCAGCCAACTGATAGATTGCTTCTGTGGTGTGCACTGCCGGTTGGGCCGCCCGATAAATCATGACAGCCTCTTTACGTAGTAAAATAAGGGCAGATACTGCTGAATGTGATTGTGCTAATTTGACATCTGCTTTCTCCTGTGACAATGACAGTATCCACGCTGCATCACCTGCAGCACAATGTGTACATAGATCCAAGCCGGCTAAGCAAGCAAAGATTACTTTTTGTCATATGTCTGAGGCTGTGATCGCTACAAGTTCTACATGTGCTGGTTTATATGAAGTGTGCAACAATGCTGACTTACTTGGTGAAGGTCAAGTGAGTGTCAACTCGGCCACCACAGTAGCATCTGTAATTGGTTCACATCAGTCAGGCCCTGGAAGTACGAGCAGCGCTAATATGATAGAGGGTGTTGGGGAACCTATGGCCGGGACACCAGGTGTTGGGGAACCTATGGCCGGGACACCAAAGACTAATGTTTACGTAAGTCGGCTCAACAATTCCACTGTTCTAGATGCCTATTTTTTAAGGCTCTGTAGGAACATTGGGAAACCTTTCCGGTTATGCTAAGTTACCTCTTCTTCAGAAGAACCCTGTCCTATGTTCAGAGCCTATATTACCAAGAGCACTTTTGTTCCATCACTAATCATATTCAGGTGCCCGACAATACAGGTTTCTTTACCCCTAAGAATATTGACGCATAGAGATCGTCCCAGATTTTATCCAAAGTTGGCCCCCTGGGGCCTACCTCTATTTCAGCTCTGCACCTGGTCCTGGAGTCCTTATTATGACTTTGACAACATTAAGGATCTACTCCATGAAAATGCTACAACAGTGGACTGGAAAACTCAACAGATCCTTTATTTCCATAGGAAAGGGCACGATAAGCGAGTTGCCTTTTAGGAGTCACTTAATGGATCCGTTGGATCGGTAGAACATATTAATTATACATCTCTGTTGGTTATAGTGGCAGAAACTCCTCACCCTATTGTTAGTCAGACCCTGGACAGTCCGACTCCACTGGTGGAATACAGAGAAAGACTGAGCGTCTCTCCAATACTTTTTGAATCTCTAGGTGCAACCATGGTTGAAGATGAGCCTACAGAAACTATACCAACGACATCTCATAACGTCACTTTGTCTTATAACAATTCAAGGAGGGGGAAAAGAAACAGGTCGTGAAGCCAAAAGAAAGCCTAAAAATGTACCAGCTCCAAATTTGAGCAAATGTAAATCATCATTAAAATATGTGTGTTCTTTGCCCTCAGTGGGGGACATTATTGACCTCAATACACAGGGTTCTGGCTCAAGCAGGCTACTGACGGCAAATTCTAAAGACAACACAGAAGTAGCTCATTCATCCAATCTGGATCCCAGGGTTTCAAAGTCTAATCAAACTAAGATAACAGCATACTTATGTTCTATCAAAGATTCAGCTTGTGACCCACCATCAGCGGCTGACCTTCATGGGTCATCTAAATCCTGTGGGGGGGCAGACAACAGCCTTGACCATTACAATCACAGATACTGTGCAACCAACGGCTCTAACACCAACAAAGACAGATACTTCGCAGGTAAGGAGTTTGGCCCCTACGTCTGATGACATGTTGCACGCAATGCCAATTATACCAGCAATTGCTGACGTCCTGCAGACCAACTTATGTCCAGTGGTTAAACAGCCTGACGAGCACCCAACTTTGCAAGAGTTCCTCTGCTGATACCACTTTAACAGCACTTAATCACAACTTAATGGACGTTCCTTTTGTTATTCTTCTGTTATTGTTGGTCTGGAAAACATCAGCTATGTTAATGGCTCTTTGTAATTGAATCATGGGAAGTTATTGGACATTTTTCAACAAATGCCTACACTACGAGCCATATACTCAGGTGATATTGACCGGGTGGCTTTTCCTAAATTTAAAAATGATTGTATGGTATGTTACTTTCCTTCTCATCTCATAGCTCGTATGGTATGGGAGGAGAAGCTCATTTTGACTTTCTTGGGTATCGATCTCTATGAGCTTAAAAATCAGGACGACGCCTTGACTTTCCTGTCTGTTTCATCACTGGACAATAAAGGTGACAGGGAGGTCTTTGGACCAAATGTTAATTTGCCATCTAAACAAGCTACTTCGGCAAGTGAATCTCCAGCACAAGACTGGTCTTGGCTTGAGGCGGCTATAAAGATGTTTGCCAATAGCCGCCAGGCCTCGAAAGGGTTGCCCCAGTGGAGGAATGGCTATACAAAATTGATTTAAGTTTAGTAACTAACTCGCAGAGCATTGACTCCCTACATGAAGGCTGTTTGGCAGTTGAGTTGTCTTTTGGGACAACTACGCGGGAAGTACATATAGTCAACTTGTATTGGAATCCCTCCAGGTCAACTTTGGATTCGATTCAATCAGCAATTTCAGTTTTACTGGAAGATTGGCTGGAACATGCCTCATCACACGCTATAGTTCTAGGGGGGCCTTCAATTCAAACTGTATGGCAGGTGCTGAGTTAAATGAATCCCGAATGGCTCTTCCTATGATTATTCCACAGCACTTGTCTAGGGTGCAAGCCTGTGACTCCTTTTTGACAGGCTATGACTTATCCCTTGTGTCGCTGTATGTTGATAATGATCTACTGACTACTTTCACATGGCACCGAAGGAAGGCCCAGTCGTGGATCAACCACATTTATGTTTCTACCGAGTTGCGAAATTTGTGTAGTCCTGTTTCCTTTTATGATCCTCGTCCTAGTGATCATATTATTCTGTCCCTCACTGTCCAGTATGGCTCCAACTGCATGAAAATCGACTGTTTAGAGCAATGTTATCTTCTGTCTGGAATGGTTTAACTGTGAAATGGAACGATCGGAATTGTTCCTTATTCACCGATTTCCTTATGAAGGAAGTAAACCACTTCTTGGCTGACAAGGAAGCACAATCTCTGTTGTTGGATGACAGATTTTCCATGACAATTTCCTCATGTGTAAATCTAATAACTTACAAGGGCAGGATATTTGAGACAAGCCCTTCCTACACACAAACTATCTAAGAATTGTGGAATCTAAAAAATTGAAACGATCAAGAGTGAGGGCTATGACTTTTCTTAACCTTTGCAATGAAGATCACTTGAAGGCTAAGAAATCAATCAGGCACACAGGAACTATGTCAAGTCACTCAAGGTGGAAATGTCCATTAAAGACAACCAGACTGTCTTAAAACAGCTATGGACACACAACATAGCCAGTTTTTGGGCTACAATCAATAATAAACTTTGAGAGGAAAGTGTTTGTTCTGACTGTCCAATATTAGAACAGGTCTGGTTTGACTACTACAAACAGAAATATTCTATGCCTACTGGTTTTGCAATTGATGGGCTAGAAACTGTAAGTCTGGAGCCCTTTACAACATGTCCTTGGACAGTAGATGACATCCAGTGGGCAATTGCCAAGGCTAAGGCCTCGCAAGCTCGTGGACCTGATGATCTGTCTCCTATAGTTATTAAACGTGCTCCAGACATCTGGTCTTTAATTCTAAAAGCACTTTTTGATTCTATGTATAAAACCTACACTATCCCATCGACTTGGAGACAGTCCATAATAATTTGAATCTTTAAAAAAGGTGATTAATCCAATCCTGATAATTATAGGCCTATAGCCTCGTTATATGCGGCCAGTAAAATCGTTGCCTTATTATTGTTGAGAGATCTTAATGCCAGTCTCAATGGATTGGGTGTAATATCTAAACATCAGGTAGGCTTTGGGCCACTAATCGGGACTGCTCTGAATGCCACAGTGATGGCTCATTTACAGGCGTCAGTTAAAAGAGGCACAGTTGGGACTATTTCCATGACTTCACTTGACATGGCCAGTGCTTTTGCCTGAGTAATAAGAACAAACTTGTGGTCAAAACGACTGGCTTACAAGGTTGATTTGAAACTAGTCCAGTTGATGGCTTTGTTACACACCAAGACAAGTGTGAAGGTTAGACTTAATAGGTAGGGTTATATGTCCAGGTCTATTGAAACATCATTGGGACTTAAACAAGGTTGTGTACTAGCTCCAGTCTTGTTTAACACATATCAGTGACATTGATCAACTCTGGAACAATGTCAATTCCATTCGAGTTAAATTGGGACACCTTAAACTGCATTGGATTGCCTTTGATGATGATATTGTCTCCTTTGATAAAGACAGCACTGGGACTCCAGAGGAAATTGTACTTGTTCTTCCAATACGCCACCGCTAATAACCTGGTGGTAAGTGGATAAAAATGAAAAATTGTGATCGTCAACTCCAAAACTAAGCCTAAGATCATGTATTGGACTATCAGTGGCTGCAGACGAGATAGTGCTTTCGCTAAGCTATCTAGGGTACAATTTTTCAAACAGCAGTTCACAAGAGGTCTAGAAGGCTTCTTTGAAGGACAAGACACCACCTTTGGTTTCCCAATTAAAACGGATCTATCATCAGCTCTGTCATTTCTCAATTACACCAATGCTGAGATACTATTTGGCACACATTTAACCAGTTCTGCTCTATGGTTTTGACATAACCAATGTTGACTTGGGGCGTTACCTGGACTCTATTCAGGGCCAGATATGGAAGGAAACTTAGCGTCTTGCCATGCCTTTGCCGAATACAATTGTGAGACATGAGTTCAGGCTCCTTTCTCTTCGAACTAGATATCAGTGGAGACAGTTAACAACCTATTCCAAAATTATCTCACCTCCACCTCATTCCCTGTATGCGATTTTGAAGGTTATGGTTGTAGGTGGTTCTGTTGATTTTATCGCTATTTTCAAAGGCAAGATGATGAACATCTTAGAAAATGTTTGTCCTTTAGAGGAAGAGCTTATCGCTCGACCACTCTCTAACACAACCAACCTATTTAGGTACGATTGGGCTTGTACCTGCGAAAATGTTACATCATATGTCGGGTACAAGGAGTACGCCAAATTTATAAGGGGAAAAGGTGATATACCAAGATACCTATGTATATTTCCTTGTAATAAGGTGTGTAACATGCATATGCGTTTTCGGCTGAATAAGCTACCCACACTGCACCGAATTAGCAGTTAGAAACCAAGCAGGGCTGATTCGACCGATTGTCGCATTTGCAAACAGTCTGGTACTGTCGAGTCTCTTAAACACTTGGTAACAGTGTGTTTGAGTTTGATTGAACAAAGGAAGTGTGATTTTAAAGGGAAGATTTCTACTCGTGCTGATTGTATTCATGTTTTTTTTACTCTAATAATGTGGGTGAGTGTTTCGCTGCTAATAGCGTTTTCTCTTGGAGATTTGTGTGCTACTTAGTAACGAGTACATTTCTTTTTTATTATTTTTTCTCTTAAGAATTTACCATATTATTTTTTTTCTTTTCTTTTGGATGTAATTGTAAGTTTTATGATTTTGTAATTTTTGACATGGTTTTGATAAACCAAACACAATAAAAAAACAAGAAAATGTGGAAGACCACTTGTTGCGAGGGAGATTCATTTCTAGGAGTTTAGATGAAGTCCCCTCACTACTCTGTGCTCTTGGGAACCTGGTTGGTCTGAAAATTTAATTCAATTTGGTTAGGGGTTCAGTCAGGCTGACACAATTGTCATTCCCCTCCTAGCTTGATTAGATGGTTTGTTTGGGTCCGTAGAATCTTGTTTATTCAATCAATCATAGGGGACAGCTTCTGAAGGAAATCGTTCCCCAGTAAACGGGTTGTGGCCTCTGCAGTCACGGCGATCACTGGATGTTTCAAACGTGTCATCCAATTTTGATCTCCATATCTACAATCCCAGAAATATCCTTTCCATCAGAACCTTGGAGTTCTTCTAGAAGAGGTTTAGGATGGATTTTATTACTCCTTTTAACCCCTTCCCCCTCGTTCCTAGATTGAGTTGTTCAAAAGTTTGTTTTGAAATTCGTCACCTGTGATCTTGTGTCTACCAAAGCTGATAAATTACAATGACCTTGTATCTGGACAAGAGCATACAATCTACCTTCTTTAGACTCCAGTATACAAAGAAATAGTGAGCCATTGGAGAGCTCGGCATTCATTTTCTTGATGTCATTTAATTCCTGAACTTGATCTTGGGTCGCCACCATGTATGGATTTCCTTCTTTTGGATCAAGTTCACATGAGTTGGCTTGGGAAAATGTTGGAATAAAAACTTACTTTGAAATTAAATATGGAGTTGGTATACCCCCCCTTTCCACAGACTCTTTGCTGCCTTCTCTCTTCAGAGGACAATCTTCTGAATCCTTTAGGAGGGAAGGTACCTCTATTGTTTCTGGACTTTCTTGGTTTATAGTGTCTCTTTTTATCAGATTGACTTTTGTGTCCAGGAGTTTCTTCGTCCTTCTCGGTCTCTGTTTCTATACTATATTATTCAAGGTATTTTTCTTTTCTTCTCTCTCAATGGTGACTATTTTAATTTTCCTTTCTTGAAATGTCACAATTTTTCTCTGTTCTTTTAGTTCCATTTCCCAGTAGGAAGAGTTGTTGCTACTAGTTTCTAACATTTCTTTATTTCATTCAGGAGTATTTTATGGGTCAGAAAGGAAATTTCCTCAAATGCTTTGCATGTCTTTTCTTCCATTTCCCATTTTCTGCTTCCACTAGGACACTGTTATAGTGATTGTTTGCCTCTTGTTATTGACGGGCCTCCCCCCTCCCCCCAAGGTACCTGACCCGGGCATTGGGGCATTTTGGGGAACGCTGTACAGTCTGAGGGGTCTGTTGGGCCCTCAACGGCTGTACAATGTTCTCTGTCAATTGCTTGACCTGTTCATCAAGTTGTGAGATATTTTCTCCTCCCTCAGAACTGTAGGGAGGTCTTTGGTTAGTTATTACTTTGTTGCTCTCTGGAAGTGTAACTATCCCTCTAGCAAGGTAACTTGTGTATTGTTGAAAATTACTGCTGTTACCCTAATTCCGGGTCCCCGCTCCCTTTGATTCTGTGCTCTTTTCTTCTAGAATCTGGGAGGAGGAGCAGGAAAGTTGTTTTGGAAATTTAGATGAAGGGGTGTAAGTATTTTTGAAAATTTGATTGGGATTTGTAGAGGGAACTGTTCCTTGATTTTGATCCTCCCCTCAGCCCCCTCTGTTGGGGTCGAGTGTATCGGTAGCCCACGATTGGCCTACAACCTGTACTGGAGTCAGATGCCTCTGTGTTTTGGAGCACTGCTCGTTTGGGACTGGGCAGAGAGCTTCCTCTGTCATTCATTGTGTCTGGTAGTAAGAATAGCATGTTTTGACTCCTGCATTCAGTTATAAAGAAGTGTTCTTTACCTCTGCCACATATGCCTTAGTAGGGTGGTTTAGGAGTTTGGGGATTGTTTTTACTTTCTGTAGACTTTTGAACCTCATAAATCCTTGTAGTTTGAGAAATCGCCCATCCAAGACTTTGCAAATGATCAAAGTTCTTTACTAATTGGGTCACCATATATTTTGGAAGGTCTTGAAAAAATGTGGTAATTAACTCCCTAATGTTGGCCTTTAGCAGCTGAGAGGTCTGTGCAAATGCGTGCTTCAACTCTTGGGCAAAGTCTGATGGAGATTGGTCCTAGCTGCAAACCATATTGTATGCATCATTACGTGCATCTTTGGGGTTTCTGTTTGTGGAAAAGTGTTTTAAAAACGTCTGCCTTATAATTAGACCATTTGTGGTGGTTTTAGTCCTCCAGCCTTGCAAAGAAGCTGAAAAACACAGGAGATAACAGCCATTTTGCATAATCCATGTTATTGACAAAATTGCTTATGCCAAATGAGTGCATAATTTGTTCAACAGAATATGTCATGTTTTTGTGATATGGGGTCATGAATCTTTGATGGCTTTTATTTATTTTATGGTATGTTTGATGAAACTCGTTTGTTCGCTTAAGTTTATTCCGAAATAAAAACATCCATGAAAGCAATTCATAAATACAATACAAAATCCACCGTGTGACGAACCGTGGGAATTTGTTCTTTCTCCCCAAGGGGGAACCCCCCAACCACGTCTGGCTACGGTAGTGAGCCCGCTTCGTAACACCTTCCCTGGGGGTAGAGGCAGAGACTCCCCCTCTGGGGACAAGGACTCCCAATTCTAAAATATATTCTGAAATAACCTGTTTAGGAATAGCCTACGTAGAATTATATGAAGAGAGAAAGACCATATGTTACTGTTACGAAGAAACAGTGCCTGTCACTTTAAATGGAAAGCTCCATTTAACTGAGACAAGGAGGATGGAGAAAGGAGAGACGCCACAACAAGCACAGAGAGAGCAACATGAACACCCGCCAGTGCAGCTCCAAGTCGTACCACCGGAAAGGGGAGGAGACTGTGAGAATGAGAAAGCCTGCGAGTTACAAAACTGCTTGCGTACTGAAAGCAGAGAGCTGGACGTGCAGCTTCCTGGGAAGTGGAGTGAGTGAGAACCAGATGGTGGGGGTGTGGGCACAGAGAGCTTGCAGTGGCCCGGCGGTCCCTAGAACTGTGGCGCGACCACTATGCGGTTAAGACAGCATAACATCCCGATATCTGGAAAGTCAGACGTCTGTCCAAAAGCAGACCGCGAAGTACGGGACATTGAAGGAGTCAGAGAATCCATGGAGGTAAAGAACAGAACAAACCCAGAGTGAAGAGAGGCCCCGGTGACGTTATCCCTGAGAATATCAGGTAACGGGGAAAACGGGAGTCCCGGGATGCAGCGATGGGATCATTATGGGACAACTCCTACTCATCCCAGTCAAGTTAATACAAGTATAATACTGAAAGCAAAAGAACTGGATGATGGAAATGAGAAAAACCTAGAAAGCATAACTTAGGAGAGAAAATAAATCTACAAGAGTAACAGGGGAGAAATGTGAAGTGGCATGCATGGCCAAAGACAAATGTTATGAAATAAGCAGAAGAGAATCTCAAGAAAGAGAACTACAGAGGTTGGCTATCACTATCCTGGGAAAAGGGAAACATACCCCTTTATTATAAAAGGAAAGCAGACCTAATTACATTACAGGAAACACATGTACGGACACGGAAGAGGGACCGCCTGAGGGTGCAGGGATTCCCCACTATTGTCCAGTCTACGGACAAGAATAAGAGGGTGGGGGTGTTGATAGCCCTGCAGCCCAATTTGGATCTTGTTGTCAGACACAGACAGGGATACCCTATGGAGGTGTATAGCAGTAAACCTGAAAGGGAGGGGGGAGGGATTCACTTTGGCAACTATCTATGTCCCAAATAAGGGTCAGGATAACTTTCTCCAAAGTTCCTTGATTAGGCTTGAGAAATTCGCAAAGGGCCCCATAATACTAACAGGGGACAGCAATATGGCTTGGGACCCAGGAAAAGACAGATCCACAAAATCCAAAGGGACCCAGGGGAAACCCTCGAAGGAACTAGTAGAAAAGGTTGAGAGATTAACCTTAGTAGATGTGTGGATGGAGAAAGAAGATAGGGAGAGGTTTACGTTTTATTCACACGTTCATCACTCCTCATCAAGGATTGACTATGTATGGACCTCCAGGAAACTCCTGAGTATTGTAGGGGCCATCGAGGTGGGGGCGATTCTTTTATTCGACCACACCCCCATAAAGTACAGGTAGCTAGAAGGTCGGTGTCCCCAGGGCTATGGAAGTGGAGGTGCTGGTCAAAGATGAGACGTTGAGAAGGGAGCTGGACGGGGAGATAAACTATTTCAGAGACAACAAGGAGAAGGAGACTTTGGGGTACACGAGATGGGACGCCTTTAAGGCTACTATCAGGGGAAGGATTATAGCGATAGAGGCACAGAGGGACAGGGAGCTAAGAATAGAGGAGAGAAACCTAGAAGAGAAGTTAAAGGGAGTAATGGCCGGGATCGGTATGGGTGCCAGTGGGGCCATGAGAAAGGAATATAGAGCAATAAATGCGCAGCTGGAGTTATTCAGGCAAGGACAGCGGAGAGGGCACTGGCGTTCTTGAAACAAATATTACATAAAGGTGAACAAAGCGGACAGATTGCTGGCTAGGATGCTGAGAAGGGAGGAGAAAGTTAAGGTAAAGGTGGAAGGGGGGGGGAAACCAGCACAGACACCAAGGACATCGTTCGGGAGTTCTTGAGGTTCTACACAGAGCTGTACAGCCCCTTAGAACAAAGTAAAACCGATTACTTGAAGGCAAAGCGAGTGACCCAAATTCTAACCCAAGAAAAAGAAGCAGTAGAGCTAGATATCACGGCGGAGGAAGTACGGAAGGTCATTATGACCCTCCCCTTAAATAAGTCTCCGGGACCGGACGGTTTCAACACAGAATTTTATAAAAATGTACAGGGAATCTCTGATTCTGTATTTGGTCCCATTATTTAATGAAATGGGGCAGGAGGGAAGGATAACAAATACCATGATGGAAGCAAAAGTGATTATCTTCCCTAAAGAAGGTAAGGACCCGAGCGTATGTGGCTTGTACAGACAAATAGCCCTAATCAACACGGATGCCAAGATCTACACAAGGGTCCTGGCCAACTGCCTGGACCAATGACTCCACAGTATAATTTGCCCCGACCAGTCAAGGTTTATTAAAGGTAGAGAGCCTAATGACAACACTAGGAGAATTTCCCACATGATAGAAAAGGTTAACAAAAAAAGACCCCGGCAATCTTAGTAGCGTTGGACGCAGAGAAGGCGTTTGACAGGGTGAAGTGGCGGTTCCTGTTCATCACAATGCAGCAAATGGGCTTTGGGGAGAAATGTCTTATTATGATTAGGGCCAATTATCAGAACCCAAAGCTAAAACTATCCATTAACGGCCAATTGTCGGAGCTCATAAAAGTACAAAGGGGCACGAAACAGGGATGCCCTCTTTCCCCCCTGCTCTACGCGATCTATCTGGAGCCACTTTTGGCCGCAAAATGAGCGCACAGGGAAATAAATGGCATACCATTCGGCGGGAGGGTTCACAAGATAGTCGCCTTCGCGAATGACATGCTACTGCAGCTAGGGGACCCGGAGGGCTCCCTGAGAGCGATGCAAGGGGAGATGGGAGGGTAGCAGGGCTAAAAATCAACCCCCAGAAAACTGACTGAGATATTGAATTTGACAACTCCAAGGGAGATTGAGGAGGAGCTAAAGAGGATCCTACCTTATAAATGGGTTGGACAATATTTAATCTACTTGGGTTAAAATTTACTAGAACAATGGAGGAACTATTTGCGGTCAACTACATGCCCCTAATAGAAACAATTAGTAATAAATTGGTGAATGGGGGCGCTGTTGTGCACCAACAAAGAGGGACACTTGAAGTGGTAGCGCCGTAACCACTAAGATCCTGACATCAAAATCCTGTGGATTGGAACGTGTGCCACGTTCCGGAAAGTAAACCAGATAAGTGTGAGGCACTTATCAAGAAATCACCAAATGAATTACAAGGAGAAACTGCTCTCTAGGAAGCCTGTGGTGAGCGTTGGGGCAGGGAAGGACTGTTGGCCCAGCCCATGAGGTGTGCGCCAAAACCACTGCGCTGAAGGCGACACAGCGACCCCTCGGAGGAAGGCAGAGGGGGCCCCGAGGGTGCCGCATACCCGCCAGTGCGAGGTTCTGCGTGGAGCGACTCAGCCGACTGCGGCCGCGAGGGATGAGTGGCGGAGCCAAGAGAGGCGGTTGTCGGCTCCCCCACCCGCGAGACAACTGACTCCAAGCCGAACATCCAGAGGCTGGCCACCTCACCAGCAACCTGCACATCAGGGGTTGAGAGGAGTGGTGGCAGAGTAGAAGCGGGCAACGGGCACTAGGCAAAGCTGTCAAAGCCATAACCTGCCCGCTCCTCGGAGCCCGCCCCTGCCCCCGGCAGTCCACGGCGACGGAGAGGCTCGGCAGCTAAACCTGCAAGTGCAAGGTACGTGCCATAGTTCAAAACCACGAGACCCCCACATATCCGAAACGGCAGCGACCCGATACAGGAGACAACTAGTGCCCCAGGGTCCTAATCCACCTGTGTGGGTTCCTCCAGGGAAAGCATCCTCCCCCACATTGCTGCCCCGAGGCTACATTTGCCCCAAAAACTCCCGGGAAGACCCGGCTCCCAGTGCCAGTTCTGAACACCGAATTGCCCAACAGGGAGAGCCGTGCTGCCCTGTACAACTAACCACCTTGGAGACCAAATCGCTGCAACAGGCCCATCAAGGCACTGCACTGGAACGAGTTCACCCCAAATCCGTGTGGAGGAATGCAAACAGGGCCATTTGATTGCAGTACCCCAGACTGCAATAGGGGAAGGGACGCACACCACAATATCCAACGGCCCCAGGTGAGCCCACTGGGCCCTCAGGCCGACATCCCAACCAGCCGAAGCAACCACGCAGGGGCGGGCCCCGCCCAGTCCAATCCACACCCTGCACAGTTGGCCCTAACAAAATAAATAACATCTACAACAGCCCTCATGCTAACATAAGAAAACAAACATCCCGGAGCCGGAATAGTGGGACCTGACTGCACAGAAAGGCGCAGTTCATGCGGTGGGACTACAACTACTTACACACGAGCAAACCTACAAGGAACTCTTTGGAAATAACACCCAGGCTGGATCGATCCTAACTCAGTACGACCCCAGCCACAATCCTCTCACCAAACATACCATAAGAGCCAGAACGGACGGCAGCAGAGTGTAGCAACTATGCCTCAACCGCACAGAGGGCACTGCCTACCCGACGGGGTCATGCCATGGGGAACCAAGGGTAATAAGAAAGGACCCATGGACGCCTTCACCAATACAAACGGTACAGTAATATCCCAGGGCTCCACGCAGACGGCTATTTGCAGCCCCCAGCCACACGTCGAGCCAAACATGGACCGGTATATGAGTGCCCTACAAGCCGGGTTCACAGCAGTCAACTGAAGACTGGACGATATAGGCAGTACCATCGTCACTATTAGATTGGACATACAAAAAGTGAATGCCAGGGTGTCGGAGGCAGAGGAGAGAGTGAGCACCCTGGAAGACACATCGGCCACACAAGGTAAAGCAATCGAAGAGATCCAAAAGAGCCTCAAATCTATCCGGGATGAATGTGAAGATCTTCAATTTAAGTCCCGACGCAATAATATCAGAGTGGTCGGGGTGGCGGAGAAATCCATGAACGCGCCAATGGAGAAATACATGGAGGAAGTTCTTTGTTCACTGTTCTCACAGCACTTCTTGATAGAAAGAGCCCACAGATCCCTGGCCCCTCCACCCAAACCAGGCGCTTCTCGACGCACGATAATAGCTCGCCTCCTCAACTACAGGGACTGCAACCTAATCCGTCACCTATCACGGGAGAAAGGCACCTTGTTTCATGACTCCAACAGGATACACATCTATCCGGACTTTTCCAACGGAGTCCAAGCAGCTAGACGCTCATTTGACCAGGTGAAAAAAGCACTGCGTGAAAGGAAAATCCTGTATGCGATGCTGTTCCCCGCCAAACTACGACTTCAACATGCTGGAAGAGCCCACTTTTTTAAAACGCCAGGGGAAGCAATGTCCTACATCGCGCAACACATCCCGAAGCCCAGAACAATGGATGACAGCGAGAACCCGTAACACAACCCCAAGGGCACATCCTCAAATGTAAGCACAAGCATTGCAAATGAGAGCGGCACATCCAACCCACTGCAAACCAAGGTTACGAGGCACACGCAGGCGGCAAGCCCCGAAGTTGTAAGTTGTGACCGCACATAGCCACCTACTGAATCAGACAGTTAAACTAAGTTGGGGGTATACACTATCCAGTTGGATGGTTGGTGAGGGAGGGCGGGGTGGGGATATAAGGGCGGACAAAAAGAAGAAAATGCTGACACAAGAAACAAGCATGGTCCGAACAACATCGGTAACAGATGCAACACGCAGCCTACTACGGCCCCAACAGTCCCAATGCATAACGCGAATCTCCGATCGTGGAACGTACGTGGCCTTTCGAACCCCATAAAGGCCAGAAAAATACTAGCGCTTGCCAGGCGCCACAGGGGTGACATATTATTTCTGCAGGAGACGCATGCAAAAGCAAATGTAGTGGACTCTCTTGCCCAAGACTGGTGCCCTATGAGAATCGGAACAAGCTACTCTACACAGGCCTGGGGCATATGCACCATCATTCATCGCCGCACTGGCTTCCAGCTTACCAAGTCAAATGTTGACACTGAAGGGAGATGCATGATAATCTGAGGAACACTTCACAACCGCAAAGTAATCATGGTGAACACATATGGCCCGAACATCGACTCCCCAGAGTTCCATCTCCAAATTATGACACAGGTGTCGCCCTGTGGGGACGCCGTGATCATGTGGGGAGGAGACTTCAATACGATTCTCGATCTTGATATGGACAGATCGTCTGCCACCCAAAGGCCCCCCTCCAGAGCAGCTAGAACTATAATACAAGGAATGTCCGAAATCCCTCTGGTCGATGTATGGCGGGAAATGCACCCAGCACTGAAAGAATTCACATTTTACTCATCGGTACACTCCACCAGCTCAAGAATAGACTACTGGCTACTCTCTCCGGAACTTATTCCATGTGTAAATGATTGCTCTATCCTTCCACTGACAATGTCGGGCCATTCACTGGTACTGATAGTAGTAAACCTGGAGACCACCGAAAAGACCCATCTCTCGTGGCGAATGCCGCCGTCCCTGTTGAGGGATGAGTCAATCATAGAGCCCCTGAGAACTGAGATTGAAGAATTCTTCAGCATTAATGAGGGCACAGTGGCCTTGACCGCCACGCTTTAGGAAACATTTGAGATATGGACCAGGGGACACCCTTTCCAAAGCTGGAGGCATACTGGAATCCATCAGAACAGACCTAAACCAATTGGAAGTCAACCTTCGGGAGCTGGAAAATGCACATGCACGAGCGCTGGGCTTGGAGTCCCTCAAACCATTGCAGGAAAAGCTGGATAGATTCAAAACCCTGGCTGATAGGGAAATAAAATACACCACTCAACCAGCAAGAGTAAGATGGTATGGGGAGGGCAACAAAGCCGGGAAGATGCCGGCAAACCTGATTAAATCAGAACAGGGGTTCAGGCCGATCACATCCATCAACAGCACGGACTTTACAGTTGACACAAATGCAGACAAGATTAGCCAAATCTTTCTGAACTTCTACTCAGACCTATACAAGAACACTGACCAGGGAACAACACACAAACTCGAGTGCTATATGTCGACCATTACCCTGCCTAGGATGGAGCACAGAGCCAGGGAAAGTTTGGAAAACCCGTTTACCCATGAGCAAATAGTCCAAGCCATTAAAGACCTGGCGGCTGGCAAGGCCCCGGGCCCGGACGGCCTCCCAGCGGATTTTTACAAATGTTATGTAGATGAACTAGCCCCAAGGCTACTAGCACTTTGGGAAGAAGCCCTAGGATCCGACACGCTCTCAGAGTCCCTGAGGGAAGCCACCATAAACGTCCTACTAAAGCCAAACAAGCCCCCACAGGAACCAGAATCATACTGCCCCCTCTCATTATTTAATACAGACACCAAAATGTATGCCAAGGTCATAGCTAACAGACTACTCCCCCATATGAACAAGCTGATACACCCGGACCAATCAGGTTTTGTACCTACTAGGTCCACATCCTTAAACCTGCGGAGACTCTTTGCGATTATAGCACAACTGGACCCACGCTCTGCAGCGGTAGCAATAACACTCAACGCTGAAAAAGCATTTGACTCAGTGTCCTGGCGCTACATGTATGCAATACTACACCGCATGGGATTTGGCCCACATTTCCAAAGCTTCATCTGGCTGCTATACAAAAACCCTAGCGCCAAAATTCATACTAACCAAACGGTCTCCCCTGCCTTTATCTTACAGCGAGGCACACGTCCAGGCTGCCCGCTATCCCCCCTCATATTCGCCCTCACAATTGAGGGAATGGCTGCTCTCCTACGCCACAAGCGCTCGTGCCAGGGTATTCCGACAGGTGGTTCCCTCCAGATCATCTCACTCTATGCAGACACCCTCCAATATCTATTGAACCCAGACACCAACCTACCGCTGGTCATGCAGGACATCACTGAATTTGCTAAATTCTCGGGGTACAAAATTGACCAGTCCAAATTGGAGATAATTCCCTTAACACCAAAAGCTACCAGATCAGAGGCCATGGCAAAGTTTCGCTGGTCACCAAACTCCGCTCGATATCTAGGTATAATAGCAGCCACTGACAGAAACCCGCTGTATAACGTTAACTACGCACCCTACATTGAACAACTAGAAATCAAATTAACGTCATGGAACAAACTCCCTATTTCAGTCTATGTCCGCATTGCTCTCCTGAAAATGATAGTGGTCCCAAAGCTACTATTTACTAACATTCCCATCTGGCCGGGTAAACCTTTTTTAGAAAAATTGCAACAAATGGCCTCTGGCTTTGTGTAGGGAGGGGGAAAAGTCAGACAGAGCTGGCCCAAACTATGCGAAAATGTGGACAAGGGAGGGCTGTCACTGCCAGACTTCACCCTATATTACTACGCAGCGCAGGCCCACTACGCTAAATATTGGTTCCACGACACGGAGTCATACCCCCACATATAAGTGGAAAAACGAGCAGTTGCCCTGGCGGATATACGTTCTTGTATATTTACGGAGAAACACAGTGGCTTGACTGCCATGGACCCAGTGTCCTGCACGACACAAGCTTGGTCAGCACTCTTCCGTACAGTCGGGTGCACACATCCATACTGGGCCTGTGGCACCACCCCGACATCACCCCCTCACACGACACCATGATGCAGGGGAAATGGGACTGAGAGAAAGCTATGAAACTAGGGGACTTGTTCCCAAAAGGGGAATTCCTAACACTGACAGAAGTCCAAAGCATAGCAGGATTGGGGCTTACAACAACCCTTCAATACCATTGCCTGAAAGCAGCCCTAAAACACAAAGGGCCTTCGTTCCCAACGGAGCCACCTCCACCTCCATTCATTTTAGAAATAATAGAACAAGACAGGGTCAATGGCAATAAGATTTACAGCGCACTCCAGACCCAGTCCCTCTCCCAGAACAACATGAACATCAAATGGGAGAGAGACCATGGGATGATAATTGAGGACGCCAATGGTCCAGATATTGTGAATATACCAAATCCATATCATTAAATACCAACCTGAGGCTGATCCAATACAAAATTCTAAACCACTTACATATCACCCCGGGGAAATTGCCAGGTTTGACCGGTCCAACACACACAAGTTGCTTCCAGAATTAGCGATATCCTTGAGATTCAAATCCCAGCCACACCATTGAAATACCTCCTGGGGGACATAAGCAAGTCCCCTACTAAGACCCAAAGAATATTTTCGGTGCCGACAGCAGTGGCCAAACGCAACATCCTCCGTCACTGGAAAGCGAAAACTGCCCCCACAATTCAAATGTGGCTCTGAGACCTGATGAGACACAGGACTGTCCAGTAAGAAGTCTTAGTGCACCAGTCAATCGCCCCAAGGACATTTGGGCTCCCTCCGGAGATACCTGAACTCTATCAACCAGCCCTCTGCCACACTATGGTAACGCATTGAGACAAGGAAGTAAAAGTATGTATGCAAACTCATCTGTATCACATAACACCATGCAATGTATGTTGTATTATCCAATGCTTATGTCAGCCTGTAAATAAAGTTATAAATGTTCTTTTAAATAAATTGGTGGACTGGGGCCCTTGGCCATTTCTTGGACAGGTAAGATTAATGTGTTAAAAATGGTGGTACTTCCACAGGTATTGTACTATTTTATGACTCTTCCCATCCAAGTCCCGACTTACTTCTTTTGAGCATTACAAAAGCACACAGGCAGATTTATTTGGAATAATAAAAAACCAAGGATAGCCAGGATGGTGATGCAGCTTCTGAGGAATAGTTGGGGCCTGGTGGAACTAGATCTGACAGCGTACTTTAAAGCAGCCCAGATTAGGATAATGGGGGACTGATGGAAAGACGATCGGGGGAAAATCTGGAGGGCAATGGCTAAGGCCTTAACTGGGGAAAACATTGAAGAGGTATTGTGGCTACCAAAGGGAGTCAGACCCAAGACTATGTATCATAGCAAAATATTATCGCTGGGATGGGACTCCTGGGACGAGGCGATAAAATTGGCCCAAATCACCACATTCCCGTCACCGTTTCTCCCAATTTTTGACAATCCAGGGTTTACCCCAGGGCACGGGGACAAGGGTTTCAGTGCATGGAGAGAGAGGGGTTGCCTTAAAGTGCGGGATATGTTCAGGGGATCTGAAATGAAAACGTTCCCCCAGTGCAAGGAGGACTTAGGGCTGGACGAGACCGAGCGGTTCCGTTACCTTCAGATAAGACACTGGGTTCTGCACCCCACAATAAGAAGGGCCAGCCACGTGAGTGTTAACCCCCTTCGAGAAGTACCTAATATCAGATTCTGGAGACAAACTTATGGTGGGGGTGGTTTACACTTTAATCAAACAGGGGGAGACGCCAGAAGAAAGAAAATGTGACCCTTTGGGGGCAGGGGGCAGTTGATCAGGGCATAGAAATGGGGGACTGCGAGCAGCTGTGGGCCAACATATCAAGGCTGGCAAGACCCCTACAAATACAAGAAATATGGACAAAGTTTATGTTCCAGTGGCATCAAACCCCGGAGAAACTGCACACATTATATCCCCGGGTGTCAGATCTTTGCTGGAGACAATGTGGAAAGGTAGGCACCTGGGATCATATCTGGTGGGAATGCCCCCACATTGAACAATATTGGGGGGTAATAGGGAAGGCGCTGGTGGCGACCATGAACTTGAAGGCAGTTGCAAGAGTTATTATCCAAAAAGGAGCGGAAAATCTTTGTGATCTTGATGATGGTGGGGGCTTTGGGGGAAGTGCAAAAATGGAAGGCAAAGGACCCTCCAACCGAAAGTGAATGGGTGTGAAAGGTGTGGAACCTAACCCTAGAAGAAATGGACTATGTACTCGCTGCAAGGAGACCAACAGGGCTTTCGTTAGGATTGGTCTCAGGTCATGGGGTTTCTCCAAGATGTGGTAAGGGGGACCTGGTGTCCAAGGAGAATGAGACTGCTAGGCCTGGTGGAGTGAACCAGGGAGACTTTGGTCAAGACGTTACGTCTCAGTTGGTTTCAAGGAGAGCACGCACTTCAGAGGTCAGACTACTGGGTTGGGGGGCGGGGGGTTATATTGTGTGTAAAAGTTGTGCAAATGTTAATAAAAAGTTATATAGAAAAAAAAGGAAAGCAAGAGGCAAACAAAAATCATTAATACAGCACAAGATACAAGTACATAGGCCTAAGGTTGAGAAGAAACAAAGGTACAATAAAATCCTGAAAGAGTTAACACAAACTGATCAAGGAAGACACAAAAGACTATTTAACAATCAGCTACTAAGAAGAACCAGGAAGAAGTTGTTTGCAAGACGCAAAGCCCAGGAGAAGCGAGTCCTTCTCCTGTCTTTAGTTTCTACAGTAGTGGTGGGGTCAGTTAAGGTTAGCTTTAACTGTGGACAGATTCTTTTTTACATTCTTTTGGAGATTCAAAGATGACTGATGAGCTCCTTAGTTTGTTTGTCAGGTAGGGAATACCCCATAGGAATAGGGAACGTTAGACCCTTTTCTTATTCTTTTATAAAAACAGCTTTGGAATGTTCTCTAAGACGCTGCGTCGTCCTTCTGACCCGCCACAAACCATAACAACTAATTTCATAAATAAATCAATTGTGCCAAAGAATGCGTTTAGATAGTCATATAAAAATGCAGCAAAATAATCATTTTGTTGATAGCCTGGGGTAAAATATACTGGGCCTCATTCCGAGGCTGGCGCTATCCATGGAGTAAATAGCACCATGGTAAGCAACCATGGAGCTATTTACTCCATGGAAATCCGGCATGGTGAATGGAGTAATTACCGGTCCATTCCAAGGTTGGAGGGACCGGTAATTCCCCATTCCCCATTCACCATACCGGTTCCCCATCCCCATTCCTGCCCCCATAGGGCTCAATGGGAATGGGGAAGGAGTAAATTACGGCACCGTAAATTACGGTGCCGTAATTTACTCCAAGGTCCCTTTGCGGGTTGGATTTTTAACGCCTGCTAAAAGCAGGCGTTAAATGCCAACCTGCAAAAGGGAACTCGGAATATGGTGGTAAGTGTTAACGGTCACCGTTGCCATTAACGGTGACCGTTAACCCTTACCGCCAGCCTCGGAATGAGGCCCACTGTCTGTTGTAAATGTATATTTTGTATAAGCAGCAATATCCTTTCCATGGAAAGAGCAGTAGCGCTCAGCTTATTCTCTGTGTTTCTGTTCTCAACAGATGCAATAAAGCTGGCTGACATTGAGCAACGCCGTAGGATTGGCTTTAGGGTTCGAACGCTAATGTCTTAAAAAACTGGGCAGAAAAACATAAAGTGCATTAAATCCTCCTCTTCAGCCTAGCATAATAAGCAACATTTATAATGTCTTTGGCCTGTCCACTGCAGTAACAGATCTCAATGGTAAACAGTTGAATCTCGCTCTAGTCGCAAGTCACAATTAAACTCTTTTGGGATCTACCCTCCTTGCATCTTTGAACCGGAGCCCAATTTCCCTCACAGTCGGAACTACTGCTGGAAGCCCGCTCCCTGTTGTCATCAGAGCCCACCCTACTATGCTGATTTTGCGAATGCTTTCTGGATTCACAGGACCCTGGGTCTTTTTTTCTCTGGGACTTTGTAGGGTTATTTTCCCAGAAACCCTTTTTAGAGTTGGGATATCAATGAGTTTCTTTCTCCTAGGGTTGAAAATAAACCTCTTGGCCTAGATAACCTAGAAGAATCTTTACAGTCTCCCTGATGGAAGATACTTTTAAAATTCCCTTCTTGGGCTCAAGATTTGTTCTTTCTATCTTGGCCAAGTGGGCTAGATGATTTCTCTGCAGAATCATTTTATGCAGTTCTAGGTCTCTTGATATTTTCTTTTAGGTCCAGATCTATTTTAATTTCCACTTCTGTCCCCTCCTGGCATGCTGAATGGGGCACCCTCCCCACTTTTCCCTGGTAAGGGCGAGAAGTCATCTATGTCTGATAAGGAATGCTCTCCTTCTTGATCAGAAATATTTGGGAGTGGGGATGTTGGGTACATTGCAGTTCCTTGCTCTCTAAAGGGGTCAGGCACATTAGGCCCCTCAGCATGCATATTGTCAGGGTGGGAATATTTTCTACATTAATACAATAGTAATACTGCAAAGCACATCCAAATCATTTTAGGTCATATACCCCTTGACCCAACGGGGTGTAAGCTTAGGCTCTACTTCTGGAGTCCATTTTCCAAGTGTTATCATATATTGTGTTCTTGGTAATTGCGATAGGGTCAGACGCCCAACTCCATCACACAGGGTATGGAGGTGACTCAGCAGCTCAGGAAAGCTGACCTATCGGGGGGCAATTTCGCTAGAGCCCTGAGATCCTTGAAGGCAGTTCAGGGAGGGAGTTGCAGAGTCCCCCTCCTCGTCTATGCCCTCTCCTCGTCTATGCCCTCTAATCAGCCCAAAAGATTAGGACATGAAGACAAAGGACTTTGATTTTAATAAACTGTAAGCAATGAAGATGCAGCCACCCACTCCCCAAGACCCTGGTTCCCTTATATCTATGGAGCCGGAGGGAAAGTTTGGGATCCAAAGAATACATACTGGCACTGTGAAACACTCACCATCCGATTACGTGTTTTGCCAAGGATCACTGCGAAGAAATACACCCTTAACGAATCACCCCAAATCCAAGATCGAAATGGAAAATGCCTGGAGCACCAGAAGTGTTCCGTAAATCTACCAGGACTCCTGCAGGTGCTCACCAAACTCAAATACTGAAAGCCCCAGCGAATGCAGCCTGGCAGAGGACAGCACTGGTGCCACCGAGGAGCTGTGCTAAAATGGTGGGCAGGACTTCCACATGATCCTAAAATGGCTGCCAGGATTTTTTAAAGGTGAGGACGCAACAGACCGACACCTTGGGCATTTTGTTATGTGGAGCCAAACAAACCTACCAGAACACTCCTTACATTGACAATCGTTAAGCACCTAAAGGGGTAAGAAGAAAAATAGGTCTGGGGGTATGAAGACCTTTAAAGCGGGGAAATAAAAGATGCATAAAAGGTTGTGTTTGATTAGATGGCAGATCACAGAGTGATCCATACATAGAGACTGAAGGAGAGAAGCACTGACCTATACCAATTATGCAGAGTAGCAGAGGAAGTACGTGGGTGTTTAGGCAATTCTGGCAGTTTGATCAAGCTGTTGAGTCTGACACTGCAGATGAGTCAAGGTGCAAAGTGTGAGGCTCATAAAGAGACAGTGGAGCTGTTTGAGAGTAAAATAAGCATTATATCCCTTTATTGAGGACTGGATTCCATTGAAACAGGAGGAATTGGGTCAGGCACTTTTCCTGGATTGGATTACAAATATAGAGCCTGGATATTGTATCCACATGACGGTCAACTGGACAAAGAAACAAGCTGGGTGCTGTATTTGGCAGATTGTGAATTGAGCAAAGAAGAAGTTAGGCACTTTGTCCTTGTGACTGTGTTTTGTGACTTAATAAGCAAATGACATAATGTCTGTGTGACAGTGAAACTGAAGAAGCAGCAGCTAGATGCTATAAACGTGTGTCTGAGTATTTGTGAATCTGAGAAAGAAGCATACTGTCCGCTATATGTCTGCGACTGTGTTAAGAGTGGGAATCTTGAGGGAGACCAGTATCGGTACTATAACTGTAACCCTGACACTGTATAGTTTGACCAAACCCAGCACCTTTTGTTTAGCTTGTTCTAGGAATAGAACTTCCCATTGTGATAATGAATAAGATCCTAGTCTCAATAGGTGTTTATCCTGATTTCCTCCTAGTTAAGATAAGGCAGTTGATTAAACCTGTTCAGAGACTATTCTTAGGGAGAGATTAACTCTTCCTTGAGAGATTTGAAACCTTTAATCATTTAGCCAATCCAGATACCTTTTATTCAGATGCATCTGAGATAGTAGCACCCTACTTAGATGTATTAAAGACCCTTGGCCTTCTAGGCATGTATCACAGCGAGTTCTTGAATTCACTAAAACCTATTAACAACACATCACTTGTCACGTGTAGTGTTGGTTCACCACTGCCCTCAGTTTATTTTCCTTTAATTTCTCAGTAAGATATATTTGCAGAAATGTGTCAGTAAATGAAGCTTTACATCTTGATTCTGTCAAAGAAGAAAGCACTGCTCTGTTTTCCTGGGGTTGATCTTTAAGGAAGGTAGGAGTGGGAAAAGCCCCTCTATAGGTAAGCACACCTTGTTTAAGCATTTCAAGACAATGGGGGTCATTCTGAGGTTGGAGGTAAGTAACTGTCCTTACTGGCATGGCGCAAATAGCGTGCCTGTGTAGTCAAGAGCCCGCTAATAGAGGGCTATTACGACTTTGCGGGCACAAGCTTTGCGCCATGCCAGTAAGGGCATTACTGCCATGCCGTAAAAGGCACGAAAAAGGCCCTTAGCGGCATCATGCATAGCGCAGATTGCACTACCGGCATGAACCAATGCGGCATTAACAGCCACCGCTATTAGCGGTGACTAAGCGGAACCGGAAGTAGCGTCATCGCACAGGAACTGGAAGGAGCACGGCGGCCATCTTTAAAAACACAATCCATTGCCATACTCAGCACACAGGACCTGTGGGACACTGGTGTTCGTGGAAACTCATCCTCTAACACACCACAATGCCAAAGGCTATTAAGAAGGGCGCCTCCCACCAGCGCAAGCAGCGCTTCAATGAAGATGAGCTGGCATGCTAGTTGGGACCCTGCAGGAACATGCTGACCTCGTGTTCGCCCAGAGCATGAAGAGGGAGGCCATCATTCGCAAGAAAGAGATCTGGGCACTTGTGGCGCAGAAAGTAAGCGCAGTCGGGAACACTCCACGCACTGTAAAAGACTGCAGGAAGTGGTGGGACGACTTGCGGCTGCGAGTACGGAACATACTCTCTGCCAACAGGAGCCAGGCAATGGCAACAGGCAGAGGAGCCAGCTCCCACATCAAGCTGTCTCGATGGGTGGACATCTGTGCTAGCCTGATTGGCATTGAGGGCATAGAAGGTGTCAGAGACGTGGAGCGTGGTGCCACAACATCGGCAGATGGAGGTGAGTGTCCTAAGAAAACACTGTAATGCAGAGTCTGATGAAAGTCCACCAATATGTCTGTCCAAAGAGACAAGCCATGGCCCAACACACACACATTCCCAGCAAAGTTGTCGGACGCATCACAGACACATGCAGTTTCCTGCAGCAAGGCAATGCTGTACCTGACACATACCACGCAAAGATGTAAATGGCATAAGCCCCAATGCATGCAGGCCCCAACAAATTTGCATGTCCCATACCATACGTCTTCCCCAACATGAGTGACCCCGATTTATGCCTGCATCACCCACCCATGTAGATCATCCAAACTCAAATGCCTATTACCCTCGATGGTGTGGATGATCAATTGTACAAATGAATGTGTGATACCCATCAAAACATCACTCATGCCGTCCCTCTCTTCGACCCCCACAGGCTCAGACCATAACAGCGATGCCCAGGACTTACCCCCGCAGCAAACCACACCCCGGAAGAGGGCCCGGGATGAGGCCAACCGGCCTTCCACCTCGAAGGGCCAACCCAAGGCCCACTGTGCACCACCATTGAAAACACCTCACGTTGCCAGGGCACTGGTGCTGCCAAAGGACGTTGAGGCGGAAGCACCAGCACCTGTTGCACAGCCACAGGAAACAGCTGAGGCTGCACACTCGGCAGAGTCCAGTTTGGCTGGGGAGGTGGCAGCCACAGCACCCCAGGCACAGGAAGAGGTATGTGTGCCCGTGGAGGACGATTCCTCAGAACTGCCCCGCACGCCCAGTCCACTGCCATCCCCCCCAATGACATCTCTTGAGTCAGACTACGGCACCACCCCAGAGCAGTCTGGGGGCCGGGGGGAGTTAATTCAAGGGGCCATTAGTCCCATAGTGGAGAGCAGTGAGGCGGAACATGAGACCCAGGCACCGTCCACCTCCACAGGTGCACCCGTAGGGCCGCAGCTTTATGAGCAGCTGACTGCCATTGTGTGGCAGTTCGTGGAGGACAACGCCCAGGCAAGGCAGGAGTGGCGGGAGAACATCGCCTCTCTAGGCAAGACAATCACTGACAACACTGCCTCCATAAGCAAGATATTTGCAGAGAATACTAGCCGCCTGTGCGAGGAGGTATCCGCCCTGCAGCAGGTACTCAGCCGCATAGCCGATGCCATGGAGTCGGAACGTCCGGCAACCCAATTTGAGCAGGTGGCCACACCATCCTCATCTAGCTCTACCCAGACCAGCCCACTCTGCAGGTCGTCGCGCACCCTGCGCCAGCCGGACATGCCGCCACCAGGTCCAGGGAGTGCAAAAAAATAGTCTGGCCAGCCTCATGAAGGCATTAGAGACTTGTTGGGACATGTATGGGGGAGTTGGTGGGAGGAGGGGGTTGAGGGTGTGTGGGGGAGTTGTGGGGGGTGAGGGTGTGTGGGGGAGTTTGTTTGTTTGTTTGTTTGTTTATTTGGTATAGCGCAGAAACCAAACCCGAAGGGGTAGCTGGGCGCAAACAGTACAAGGTTGCTTAAGAACTTAGTTACAGGAGAAATACACGTTATACATTCGCAGTTAAATCATGAAAGTGCAGTTTATACAGTTCACCTTAGATCAACGGTAGGTATAGTGAGAAAGCAACGGGAAAAGAAGAAAAAAAAAGAAAAAGGGGAAAAGTGCGGAGCTAGGGTTAAGTCTAGTTGATCGGATGTCATTCAGCTGGTTGCAGATATCTAGTGTCTATGTGGGGGATGTTGTGGGGGGGAGGGCGAGGGGAGTGAGGGTGTGTCGGGGAGTTGTGTGGGTGATGGAGGATTATTGCACTGTTATTTTCAATACACCCGTTGTGTCAAAATCAAGACCTGAGTGGTCATTCATCATTGCGCATGTGTCATTTATTCATATACCGTGCATTATGTGCATGTATCCCCACACCCAGTGCCCTCTGTCAAACTATCATGTCACCCTCTGCAGCCATGTGTGTCAGTAATATTATGCAATCACTGACTGACCCACAGCACATCCCTCCTGTGCATCGGCACCGCAAGGATGTGCAGCCACTTCTTCTTCATCCCCTTCATCATCACCAGGTGGTTGCAGTTCAATGTCCGGGGGCAGGGGCACGTTGCGTCAGATACACATGTCGTGCAGCATGACACATGCCATGATCATTTTGGCCACCTTCTCATGCCTCCAGAGGAGTGCCCCACCCGAGGGGCTAAGGCAGCGAAACCATGCACTCAACAGGCCGAAGATCTGCTCAATGACCACATGGGTTCGGGCGTGGGATCGATAAGTCCTTCTTGTGCCTGTTCTGTGGGTTATCGGGCAGGGATGAGGAGCCACGCCATCAAGGGATAGCCACTGTCATCTGCATGGGAGGCAAACAAAGAAGGTATATGTCCGTCGATTCATGATGGACAGCTGTACTAGTCACACATGCCGGCAGATTATCGTTGGCCACATGCACATGTCCCTGGTTGTATGCACACCATTTTCTATGCCCTCAATGTGTCCTGTGCCATGGAATAATGGTGTGGGTTGCATCTTCAAGATGATACACGGCGTGCTGTGCCGTCTTGTTGCTCATGCATTGTGTACGCATACAGCTGTGTCCGTGTCCATTTAGTGATGTGTAGCTTTCTGTAGGATTTTCTGATGGGGAGCGTTGGCAGTAGGCTCTGCAATGTTAAGCATCCGGCGCTGATTTTTCCCATGGTGACATGCAGCATTCCTGTGGTTGATCCGGGATATCGGGCACAACAATGTGTGATCTTGCTGGCATCGCATACCATCTGCACCTTGTTGGAGTGATATTGCTTGCGATTGCGGTACACCACCTCCATGGCATGCGGGGCCACCAACTCCACGTGGGTGCAGTCAAGGGCACCTATACAATTTGGCTGCCTGCCAGTGCATAGAGGCCACCTTTTGTTTCAAGAATCTCCTGGGTAGTCCGTGGTAGGGATATGTATTCTGTTGTGTGCTTGAGGAGGGCATCCAGCACTTGCTTCAGGATGCGAGTGAATAAGGGTTGTGATATGCCATGCATGTGTCCCACGGTGTGCTGGTAGGTGGCTGTGGAAAGGAAGTGGAGCACAGACACTACCTTGAGTAGAGGGGGGATGGTGGTGCGTATTTCAATGAGGCTGACAATGTTGTTGTGTATCATGTCCACAATGGTGTTGATGGTGTCCCGGTCCAGACGGTACAGGGTGTGGTTCTGCTCTGGAGCTGGGTTGAAAGGACTTACTCTGATGTTTGGGATTGGGGGCTGCCTGCGTGGTTACACTTGCTGCACTGGTGGGTGGGGCATGCTGGGCCTGTCTCACCCTCATTCTCCTGCTGCGTCTCCTCTGTAGTGCCTGCTGTTGGTGTTGTTGCTGGTGTTGCAATGTAAGCATGTCCTCCAGCTGAAGTATTTAGCTACTATTGGATTAATCTTGGTGTGGAAAGGGGTGTGGTGTGTGGGTGTGCTCCTTTTGTACAGGCCCAGACTCCATTTCCTCCACCTGTGCTGATGGTGTGCAATTGTGGCAGTTGGGAACACTGCACTTAGCATTTTACAGTTGGTCCGCGATGCCGGTATTTACGGCATGCCGGTATCCACTTTTAGCGCCTTCATGATGCCGGTATTTGTAAGTCCGCCTGACTTGTGATGTCCTCCAGTTTACGGCATGCCGGCATGAAGGGTCACGTGCCCGCGCTCATGCCGCTATTAGAGGCACCGTTATTTACAGTGCCGCTAATAGCGGGTTGGCAGGTCGGAATCGCCCGCAGCGGTAAACGATGCCGGTAATCCTTTACCGGCATTGTTTTTCCCTTACCTCCAATCTCGGAATGACCCCCAATGTTTTGACCGAGTGTCTTACTGGAGGGTCCCATCAAGCAGTGTATAGAATCCCTCCACCCTAATCATGTGCTTGAGCAGTGCACCATTTTCCAAAGTTTCCCTCACAGGTCTCTTAAGACATTCTTTACCGAGAATGTACTCATCTTCTTTCTCCTTCTGCCCATCAGAATCGTCGGTCCTCTCTGCTACAATCTTTGCTACTTATTTTAGCACAAAAGTGTCTAACCTTAGTTGTTCTCTGGATCTTTTACGGCCTCCTAGTGATCCCAATCAATCGCTCGGCCCAGCTTTCTCTTCTTTTGCCCATGTGATGGGGTGACACGCCACAAAGAACCACGCTGACTCCAATGAAAAATCCAAGGGTGTTTATTTTGCAATACAGTCTGAGTATATGGTCAATTAGAGAGTTCTCTGTGGTTCTCATGACTTGGGTTTTGGCGCTAGGGCTGTCCCTCTCTTTCTCTCTGACCTTTCCCCAGGCTTTTCCCTCCTCCCTAGCCCAGGCGTTCTTATCAGGGAAGTTGGTGCGAGCCAAAGGTAACACCTACTTGTTGACTTTCTAGGTCTGGTGGTGGTATCACTAATATGTTGGCTAACTGACTTGTTAAGGATCTTCAGTAGTCTCAAGGGTAAGAAATCGTGCTTTCTTTTGCCCAGCGTCACGCTCGCTCCTTTCACACCTGCCCCTTTCCATACTGGTCCCTCAGGCTGTTCTCCCCCCACTCTGTCACTGTCCCTCCAATCTCTCACTCTGCCTTTCCACCTCCACCCTTTGATCTTACTTCTTCTCTTACTCCTGTATTACAGTCGCTCGTACCTCCACTACCCTTCTATCTCTGGTACAGTCACTTCCTTCCTCTCCCTCTATGACAATATCTACTCCTATTCCCCACTCACTGTCACTCCCACCACTCTAGCTGGACTACTGTGCCTATTCTACTACTACCAATCCCACCTTACCACTGTCTTCCTCTCTCTGGGCCTCCAGGGATATTGTGCCCTTCTCACCACCTCTTGCTAGCCCCTGGTCAAACCCCCAGGGACACACAGGGATATGGTGCCCTGCACACCCCTCTACTACCCACTATGACCTATCTCCTTCACTCGCTATTCCCACTGCCTGTTTGCTTAGTTCCAACTACCACCACCTCTACCACTACCACTGCTCTACCTCTAACACTCATACTTTCGCTCTCTCCCACAAACACTCCACAGAGCCCCCCTCCTTAACAATAGCCTCTGCTCTCCTTTTGCTCTTGCCTTCACTGGTGCCTCGGACGTCCTCCCCCACCGCCAGTCCTCCCCAACTAACCCACACTTGCCACACGCACACTTTAATACCCCAGCTCTGAGGCTCTGAGAGGGCTGATTAGCCCTTCCCCTTTTCCTTCTTCACTATGGGACGTGATGAAGTACATCCATGGTGGTTTAGGGTTTTCAAAATAACTTTTCAGAGGCCTTTATTTAATATAAACACTTCCCTAGTGGCCCAGTGGGGCCTTTATTATGAATACCAAAGTAATCCCTAGTGGAGTTGGTACTGACGCTGCAAGGTATGCCGCTTCCCGTGGCATCTCCTCCTCCGCCTCTCCTGCCGCGATGCTGCTCTGTCGGCATCCTACGGCACAACAGGAGCTGCAGAAACCCGGCTGCTACGTCCTGTCGCCCTCCTCTTCACCCGTGGCGTGGCTCCAGCGACGCTCTCCATGCCGATGTTTCAGTTAAGCAGGGGAAGAGGTCCCCCATCACACACACACTAGCACCGCGTTCGGGAGGGGGACTCTCTTCCTCCCTTGACAGGGCGGTGTGCTGGCCCTATCACACCAAGCTTACTGATACAAAACTACTTTGTTACCCGTAGCCACCTTACTGCAGCACCATCTGACCTTGTCCCTTCCTCTCTTATTCCACAATTATTTCCATCTCTCATTCCTTATCTTACACACCTCTTTAATTCTTCCTTATCCTCAGCAGCCTTTCCTCTTACCTTCAAACACGCTACTATACCAATTCTAAAGAAACCCTCACTTAATCCCTTGGTCTTATCTAATTCTTGCGAGAATGGTCTGGTCTCTTCCTTTGATTATGATTGGTAATTTATAACATGCTTAATACCCGGAGGTTTCTAAGCACGGACCTGGGGATGGAACCTGTGTTGTTCTGCGCCGTCTTGCTTCCAAGGCGAGCGCGTTGCCCCGAGCTATCCTCCCGAGACAACATTGATTATGATTAAGAAAGTGTTGATTTCTGAATGAACACTCATCTTCCTCTTCTCCGGTCCAGCTTCCATCCCTTTCACTCGCCGGAGATGGCCTTGCTCTCTGTTACTGATGATCTCCTGTCTGCTCGCTACTACTATTCTTTCCTCTCGCATTTCATCTTTAGGCCTTACTGGTTCTTTTCACGATTTCTTTCTTTTATACCACTCAAGTGTTCCTATTATGTCTCCTGGGCTGGTAACACCTATGCTTCTCAGCCACTTTGTTGTGGTGTCCCTGAGGGATGTGTTCTGGGGCCTCTTCTCTTCACACTACACTATTCCTTTGTCGGCTATGATGTCCTCATTTCATTTCTCGTTTCATTTTTATGCAGATGATTCTCAAATTTTCCTTTCATTTTCTTTGTATTTCGGAACCTCTGCACTTAAATATTTCTGCTAGTCTATCTGCCATCAAATCCTGAATGACAGCCTACTTCTTACATTTAAATACATCCAAAATAGAGATTTTGATTTTTCTTCTCCTTTCGTTTCCACTGCCTATTCCTCCTTCCTCTATTTTCTTACCTCTTACCATTGCCCGCAACTTTGGCGTCCTCTTCGATCCTGCTCTTTCATTCTCTTTCCACATTTCTGCGGTAGCACGGTCCTGTTGTTTTCATTTGTTTGATATTTGTAAGGCTAGGTTTTTATTTTATTTTTTACTTTAGGTTTTATTGAAATGTATTAAGAGAAAAAGACATGACAATGCTGTTTTTAATTCTTGATAACCCAACCACCCCTCTCGCCCCCTACAACCCTGCCAATGACGCACCACAACACCCTATCCCCTGAGGTCATATTAAAACTCAATTACCCAACCCCCCTCCCAAACCCTTCTCTAAAACTTGTCCAATAGTGTAGTTACCATTTTACCTATGTTTCGGAGGTTCTGTCCCTATTGTTTGTTTGTTTGTTTATTTATTTGTATGGCGCACCTTATCCAGGGGCAACAGGGCGCAGGCAAAAGATAATTCGAAGCTTACAATGTTGCAGAAATATACACTTTGAAGAAGTAATAAAAATAATCAGAATTACAGGAATAAAATATACAAATCTTCATACATACAAAGTCAATATCTATGCAGGGGTGAATATACAGATAAGTACAGGGCTGTTAGAGGCGGGTAAACCTAAAAGAATATTCAGGATTACAGGAATAAGAGGTATACAAGTCTTCAAACATTAAAAGTCAATATCTATACAGGAGGTAAGTGTACAGAAGTGTGCAGGGCTGTTAGAGGCGAAGGCAGAATCACGAACAAGAGTATCACTATCTATACATAGGTGTAGAAAGTGCAGCTAAATACAAGGGTTATTGGAGTTAAGGTGACTGATGAGGTGTCTTCTAAAGTGCAAGTATGGTTGGTCAGCTCTTACGTTGTGAGGCAGAGAGTTCCAGAGCGTGGCAGCTTTCACCGGGAAACTGTTCCCACCAATGGTGGAGAGTTTGAATCTGGGAATTATCAGACGGTTGGAATTGATAGTTCTTGTTTGTCGGATGGAGGACTTTCTCTTTACCTTGTCCATCAGATAACTGGGGGCGGCATTGTTGAGGGCTTTATGGGTTAGGGAGGCCAACTTTAGTTTGATTTTGTTGTCTGTAGAGAGCCATTTCTGTTGGCGTCTAGTGGTTGAGATATGATCTCTCTTATTAATGCCGAGGGCCGCTCTCAAGGCATTGTTTTGTAGGATTTGGAGCCTGTGGATAATGGCTTTGTTGGCACCGCTATAGAGGGCATTACAATAATCAAGCCTAGATAGTATGAGTGCTCTTGCCAGGATCAGGCAGCTGTCATTGGATAGGAATGGTCTGCCTGCCCTTATTAATTTGCAAGTGTACGCAGTGGTAGATGCTAGTGAGTTAACCTGTTTAGTGAATGACATAGTGGCATCCAGATAAAAGCCAAGGGTTTTTACTTCCCTGGATACTCTGATGAGATTACCATCTATGTTGAATTCGGCATATTCAAGGCCTAGTTTGTTGATATTAGCAGGGGTACCTAAGATGATGAGCTCTGTCTTGTCATCATTCAAGCATAGACCATGAGATGCCATCCATGCCTGAATGATGAGATATACCCTATTCACCAACTCGCTGTCCTTACTGGGATCCCCTGAAAGTGGGAGGAGAATCTGAGTGTCATCAGCATAATTAGTGTAGGTGACACCCAGATGGTCCAGATCGTCGAACAGGGGTTTGGTGAAGATGTTATATAGTGTGGGGGAGACGCATGAGCCCTGCGGGACTCCGCAAGTGATAGGAGAGGGGTCTGCTGCTGCTGAAGGGGAGAAGACTCTCATAGTTCTCTCACTCAGAAAGGATTCAATCCATTTGATAGCTTCTGGGGAGAAATGAGCAGCTGAGTCAAGGTGTCTGCAGAGGACCTTGTGGTCGACGAGGTCGAAAGCCGCGGAGAGGTCGAGTAAGAGGAGGAGTGCTGTCTTGCCCTTGTCCCTCAGATCATCAATTTGGGTTTTCAGATCGATGAGGGCTGTTTCCGTGCCGTGTAATGGGCGGAAACCTGATTGTCTGGCGCCTAGTAGCTTGTGTAGTTCTAGGTATTTTTGAATCTGGACATAGGCAACTTTGTCCAAGATTTTCAGTAGGAAGGGTACCGTTGTGATGGGTCGGTAGTTGGTGGGGATGAGGGGATCGAGCGTCTGTTTTTTGAGGAGGGGGAGTACCCAAGATTGTTTTAAGTTGGAAGGGATACTGCCTGAGGAGAAGGAGGCGTTTATAAGTTTAGAGATAAAGGGTGACAGGTCTCTGGCTGCGTCCTTTATTATGTGTGCAGGGCAGATATCGCCTTTACAGTTTGATGGTTTAAGAGAGAGGATGATTTTCTCAACCTCAAGGGTGGTAGTTTTAGAGAAGGTGAATGAGTTAGTGTGTGTACTTGGTGAGGCTTTGGGCGGAGATGTGGGAGGGTTAGTAAGGTTTAGGGAATCTTTTTTTAGATGAATTTTATTTTGTAGGGTGTTTATTTTATTTGCTAGTGCTTGTTGGATGTCTGTGCACCAGGTCTGGTTCTTAGTGCAGGTGTCGGGTGTGGCTATGGGTGACTCAAGTTCCTTCAGTATGGAGAAGAGCTCCTTCATACTTGAGTTGGAGTTGGCAATGCGGATGTTATAGGAATTCCGTTTAGCTAAGCAGATTTCAGCTTTGTAATGACGAGAAATCGTGTCCAGGATGGCTTTCTTTTCACTGGAGGGGCATAATTTCCAATCAGCTTCACATTTGCGCTTTTTTAGGCGGAGGACTTTGAGTTCGGGTGTGTACCATTTGTTTAAATGGGTTTTAGGCTTACTGGTGCGAAGTTTGAGTGGGGCAATTTTGTCCATGGTAGTTAACATGATTTTATTATATTCGTGAACTAGTGTGTTGGGATCTAGATTGTCTGGCAATGCGTTTAGGGTTGGAAGGATAGCTGGGATGATTTTTTCTATTGAGATATTTTTCTTGTGAGGCAGGGTGGTGCCAGTGACACAGTTGTGGTAGGTGATCTAGAGGTCAATAGGTTAAATGAGACCAGCGAATGGTCGGTCCAAGGTAGTGGTGTGGTGGCGGAGATGACCGCTGAGCAATTGGCATCAGCAACCCAGTCTAGGGTTCTACCCTTCAGGGGGGTGGGTAGGTTGACTTTTTGTGAGAGTCCGAGTGATGAGATCGTATTGGCTATGGTAGAGGCATGTATGTCTGCTGGGTCGTTGAACCCTAAGTTAAGGTCCCCTAGTAGCAGTAGTTGTGAAGTGGTTTTCGCATTGTTAGAAATTAGGTTGTGTAGATCTTCCTCGAAGGTTCCGAGTGGACCTGGTGGTCTGTAGATCAGGTGGATAGTGAGGGATTGGGTATTGTTTATGGGGAGTTTGGCGGTGAGGGATTCACACGATTGCAGAGTTTTGGTCGGGGCTAGTCTGAGAGCTAAACTTACTTTCGATATGATGGCGATGTGTCTTTAGTGTCTTGCATCGGCTCCCTCCGAGGCCTCCACCCCCCCCCCCGACACTGTCATAGCTCATGTGGCTGTATGGCCTGCTGGGTTCCCCCCTTTCAGCCCCCATTTCAACAGTAGTATTCCCCACTCCGCATAAAAGTCACTCAACCCATCGTGCACTATAGCTGTCAGTTTCTTCATTATGATCAGGCTATGTACTTCCCCTCCCAGACTTCTTCCAACGGAAGCGTTTCACTTTTCCAACTCTGAGCTATGGCCATTCACCACACTCTCAGCATTGTTTCCCACATCCTGGGGAGCCTGTATTCCTCCCTGTCCTTTTCCGGGACCCCAAGGCGCATCTGCAAGGGGTCCAGACCTAACCGAACTCCCGTGATGTCTTCCATCCAACTCAGCACTTCCGTCCAGAACACCTGCACCCTAGGGCACCGCCACCACATGTGGGTCAGAGACCCCCGCTGCCCACATCCCCTGGGACACATGGGAGAGGCTCCCGCAAACATCCTGGATAGCCTCGGGTGATCCCTATGCCAGCCCATCAACATTTTGAAATTATGCTCTACTGTGGAGGTAAACAAACCGCCCTGGAAAGTCACTTTATACATATGCGCCGAGAGCTCCTCCGAGATCACCTCCCCCAAGTCCACCCAATACCGCTGAAATGTTTGCCTCCCCACCCTACCTTGGGTCCGTCAATATGCCCTTGATGCAGAGGTATTCAAACGCTGAAACCGAGTCCCTCTCCAATACCTCCCAAACGGCTTCCAGGTCCAGAAAAACCCCATCCTTAAACAGTTGTCCCACCCATTCCAGACCCCTATCTGCCCATTCCTGCGAGAAAGCCAGCCCCTGGCACCCAAAGTGAAATGGGGGGGGGCCCAGAGTGAGGACATCGAGGAGGGCCATGTTGAGAATTTGTGGTTACCCTCGGTGTCGCGCCAGATGGACCATAACACCCCCAAAGTGGGGTGGGACCTGACACGTTCCGAAATAGACCGAAGTGGGGACCAAAAGTAGTCCCTCACCTTCAATGGATGAGCCACCAAATCTTCCAAATAGGTCCAATAGGTCCCCCAGTCATCCCTCATGTGCTCAAGCATCACCCTCAGCTGAGCCGCCTTATAATACAGTCGCACATCGGGGAACCCAAAACCCCCTTATCCCTCAGGAGTGTCAGAGTCACCATTTTCACCCTAAGCGTCTTATTTCTCCAGATAAATCTGCAGCGTTCTCCTGTTACTTCTAGAAAGAACCTCTCTGGGAGCAGTCTCAGGTTAGCTGCAAATAAATATAACAATCGGGGGAGTACATACATCTTTATAGTTGTCATCCATCCGTACCAGGTTAGTATAAGGGGGTCCCAACTTTTAAGATCAGCTGTCAGTCATGCACGAAAGGGATCATAATTAGCTGGCACCAACTCCTCTAGGTCCCTAGTCACCTGAATACCCTGGTACTGTATGCCCTTATCGTCAATTCTCATGCCCTGGTGTTGCCTCTTCGAGTCGAGGAGGGGACTATGCTTAAGTACCGGCATAATGCATGATTTCCCTACATTAATATTAAGCCCTGAGAGGCTGCCATATTCCGAGATCTGTGTCATGAGCGCCGGGAGTGAGTGCTGAATATCAGTAAGGTATCCCAGTATGTCGTCCCCAAAGAGCGAGAGCTTACACTCAATCTCCAAAACCGACAATGACCTTCATCTGCCCATTTAAACGAATCGCAATCGCTAGCGGTTATATCGTTAAGGCATAAAGTAATGGAGAGAGGGCACACACCTGTCTTGTTCCTCTGGTTAGCGTGAAAGCCTCACAGTCCCCCATTGACGCTGACTCTAGCCCTGGGCTTATTGTGAAGCTCTGCTACCCATCTCACAAAGTTTGACCCGAACCATATCCTCTTCAGGACCTTCATCATGAAGGGCCATTCGACCCTGTTGAAGTCCTTCTCCGAGTCCGGAGATGCCAAGCAGGCATCTAGGCCCCCCTCCTGAGCACAATTAATCAAATTAATGGTGTTCCGTATATTATCAGATCCCTGTCTCCCTCTTATGAAGCCCGCCTGGTCTCCATGTACCAATTTCCACAGTCTCCCCTCTAATCTCGTTCCTAGGACTTTTACCAGATTATTTACATCGCTGTTTAGGAGGGAGATGGGTCTAGACGAAGCACTCACTGCCGGATCTTTCTCCTCCTTTGGGATCGCCACTATAGTCGCCAGCAACATCGTAGAGGGCAGAGCCTCCCCCTGCAGAAATGCGTTGAACACCTTCACTGAGCTTGGGGCCAACAGTGACCTAAATAGCTTATAAAACTTAATCGTGAAGCCATCTTCCCAGGGGCTGTCTCAGACTTCATACCCTTGGTGGCCTCAACACTTATAAGGGTGCTCAAGATTCTCCACTATATCCTGGGGAAGCCCCAGAAGGGGTAGTCCCCTCAAGAAGTAGTCTATTTTTGCCTCCTCCCCCCTCCATTCTGACGCATAGAGGTTGCTATAGTACTTTGCGAATTCCTTTCCAATGCCCCGGAGATCAAAACCTCATTCACTTGTTTAAAACTTTCCGATTTTCCCACCCTTGCCCTCACAGCCGGCCCCACCCCCATTCTCTTACGGTTCATAACTGGGTCTAGCACTATATTGAAATCCCCTCCAACCACCAGCTGTCCGTCCACAAACTCAATCAGTTTGTCCCTAACCCCCTCCCAAAAGTCTCACCGAGCCACATTTGGAGCATAGATAGAACCCAGTGTGAGTCGAGTAACAGGTCATAGTCCCTTGACAAACGCATATTTCCCATTAGGATTGGCAAGAACTGATTCCACAACAAATCCTAGTTGGGTTGAGATCAAAATCGTCACCGTCCGCCTTTTCCCCACATCAGAAGCGATGATCACTTCCCCCAACTCCCAGAATCGCAGCCGGGCTCTTTGGCCCTCGGCTAGGGTGTTTCCTGAAGGCACATCCAATTTAGTTACGCCCTCTTAAATTCACCATCAATCTCTTACTTGGCGAGTTGAGGCCTCGCGCATTCAGGGAGCCAATACTCATTTCACCCGATCCAGACATTACTCTGCTGTCAGCACCACATGCCGCCCCCTCCCTTGAGACATTTGTCATGATCCAGGAGCCAGGCCGGGCCCAGCAACCCCAGAGGCAGACATCATTTTCCCCAGGGAAGTCTCAGCGGGCCCAAGTCGGGGCCCTTTGGACTCAGTCCTGGCGCTTTAGGCGCCAGGCTCATAGCGGACCCCAGTCCTGGCGCCTTAGGCGCCAGGCTCATAGAAGAGGATATGTGTTTAAGTGCTTGGGTGCACACTTACCTGATGCAGACCTTGCTGCTTCATCCAGGCCCTCTTGAGGCCTAATGGGACTACTTTACCTGTAGGACTACTTCACCACCCGGGTGTGGTCGGGGAAGGATACATACCTGATTGGTGGAAGGATACATACCAGGAACTTCTTCCAAGGCTATTTAAACCCCACCCGAACAGCCACACGTGCTTCGCGTTGTTCTGCACCTAGCAGCTGGACGCTCACCGTGTCAGCTCCTGCATCCTGACTTCAGCCACGCCTGCCAGCACCCTGGAACACCTGCAAGGGGAGAAAGGAAGAGAATAGGAGAAGAAAAGCCCTTACCTGCTAAATCTGCATCCCAGAGTCATTTCTCCAACGGCCCTGAAAAGGAAGACATCATTTTAAAGGCATTTTGTTTCGATCGCTGCAGCGCTGCATTTTACTCACCTTTGCAAGGCGCTTCCATCTTCAGCAGCGATCTTCCGGATTCAGCTACGCCCCGGCGCCTAGAGGAAAAAAAGACAAGAACAAAGGTGAGAGGGAGAAAAGGAATAAGGAAAGCTCAGTTTCCTTTTAAGTCTTACCTGTTGGATTATTCCCACTGCATTTCGGGTCCTGCCGCTTCCTGGCATCTCCGGACCCCGGCCCCTATGGGGAAAAAAGACAAAGACATTGAATGAGCGAATGCAAAGACATTACCTGAGCGCTCATCCAGAACTGTTTCACTTCGGGTCGGCGCCATATCTCCGGCACTCCGAACCCCCGCCCCCTAAGGGGAAAAAGACATAAGCATTAGCGCTTGCTGCAATTAGACAACAAACATTATTATTAAGCTTGAACTTTTGAACAGAACTTTTACAGCGCCTTACCTGAACAGTCAAGCTTACCTGAACTCCCATCAATCCTCAATCCAGTGAAGTAACTGGGTTTCAATGCGCCCCTGCATCAGAAGCAGGATGGAGAGCTCATCCTTCCAAACCCTAAGGTGAGGCTTCACGGGGAATCGTGGAGGAGGTATCGTGGAGGGCTGGAAGGGAGTGGGAGGCTTGAGCATTGTTCCACAGTTGGTAATACTCCCTTTTCACGCACAGGAGGGTATCCAACGAGCCAGGGAAGCCAGAATAGAGGGGCCCTTCCTGTCCATCTTCAGAGTTCTGCGCCTTCGACGCCGCGCCTCCGTGGGAACCAGGTGAGCGTTACAACATTTCCCTCGATGAGCATCCGTCCCTGGAACCCATGGAACATTTAACAAGCTTTGAAACCAAGCACTCTGAACTATGCATAAAAACCCTAACTCCCCTTGTCCCATATAGCATCCAACCCACCCAGATTTGTCTCCTTAGACGGGATCAAATCAGCAGTGGTCCTCCTAAACCCAGAACCAGCTTGCACAAAGCACTTTTCCCTGAGCCCCCACCACTAAATACCTCCAATATTTTCACTCCCTCCTCTCCCCCCACACCTATCCACTACTCCATCGTCCTGCCCCAGCTACAATGACGATGACCCCAGCATTACCATTCCCAGTGGTATTCATTGATTCCCATTCCCTCCGGAGGGTTGTTAAGTGTTTTAAACTTCTGTGTTTTGGGGATCTTCTGTCTTTCAACTGGCCACTGCTGCATGCTCCTTCCGGCACTTCGCCAGAGCCACACACCAGGGGCCGGTAGTCCCCCATAAGTTCGGCGATCACCCTTTGAATGTCATCTTCCCTTGTTAGTCTGTAGGAATAGCCCGCATGCTCAAAAGATATTGAGAAGGGGAAGCGCCATCGGTACCTCACTCCCTTGTCAGTGAGCCATTTCAACAGGAGACCACATTGCTTCCTCCTAGCCAACGTAAAGGCCAACAGATCTTGTTAGATTGCTATCTTGGTGAGGCCATAGGCCACTGGACCCACTTTACTCACGATCCCCAGTATCATCACCTTTTCAGGGAAGTAGTGGAACCTCGCCAACACTGTTCTGTGTCCCCCCTGCTCATCCCCCTGCTCGGTGTGCTCGGTTGATCGCGGGCTCATCAATCGCGTCCGAGCCAAACAGGAGTCTCAATACTTCCATGATTGACCTCTTGATATCTCCCTCAATTTCTACCTCCCTTTGCGGGAACCCGAAAAAACAGAGGTTGTTCCTTTGTTCCCTATTCTCAAAGTCATCCTTTTTTAACTTAACTTTCGGACTCCCTCCTTTGCAGTTCGGAGAGCCTCATATCCATTTGCGTCTCCAATGTCTCAAGCGAAGTTTGATTGCTCTCCAGATATTGAACTCTTTCATCAATTGAGTCCATTCTCTGGTCCATTTTATCTAACCTGAGGCCCAATGCTGAGCGCTTCCCCTGATTTCATCCATCAGTGGCACAATGTCCTTCTTGGTGGACACCGGGTCCTCCTTCATTTCTCCGGCCTGGGTGGGCATGGTCGCGGGTGCACTGAGTAGGGGGGCTTGGAACTGGAATCTCTCTAGGGCAGATCTCCAGCTCATTTATGTCCGGGCTTCCAGTACTCCCCACACCCTCTTCAATGGCCTTCCTGGCTTGTTCTTCCCTGGTGGGTTGTTTGGTCTTGGTACTGCAGAGCTCTGTCCACGGCCCACCCACTTCCCACTCCAGTTGGGCAGACGGGCTGGGTCCAAGGAAGTCAGGACAGGCCCCCCCTCTTCTGTTTTTGCTGGCCACCCCTCGCCTCTGTGACTCCCACTCGGGAGTCCTCATTGTAACTCCTCCACTGCCCCACTTCCAGCCAAAGGGCGTTTGTGGTGAGGCGGGCCCACGCCCCTCTTCCAGCTGAGGGGGCCCTCACTTCACCACCTGCGCCCAACACTGGTCCCATTTGTCCAAGGCATCACCTCCCATTCCAGGGGGCAAAGGGCCAGGCTGACCCCAGTAAGCTCCTTTCTCCAGGCTGTTTTTCAAGGGAGCCTCGCTAGCTCCACTGGGTGATTAAACCCCCTTTGGCCGCTCCACAGGGAACACCATTGGTCACCCCCCGGGGGAGTCTCTAATGCCCTGCTCCTCCACTTGCTCGTCTCCTCTTCCCCTGCCCGCAGCACCCTAGTCACGTGGGATACGGCGTTACAGGGAAGCCACCAGTCCTACCTCACCCCAGGCCTCGCAGAGGGGCTCGCCTGCATTCCAGGGCTCCCAGACAGGCCCTCCTGCCTTCCGCAGCGTCGTCCTTCCCAGCGGGGCCTCAGTAGTGCTCTGCAGGGCTGCCAGATCACTGCATTGCTCTGGCATTCTCTACGTCCCTAGGGCGGGACACACTGCTTCCCCCTCCAGGTCTCTTTGATTGCGGCAGCCTCCCGCGCCACACTGCTATTCCAGCGGGGGCACGCTCCACTTCCTCGGGGGGGGGGGGGGCCTATGTTGCAGCCCTGGTGGGGCTCACCACTCTGCCACCGAGGACCTCAGTTAAGGCCCTCCTCATAAGGGGCCGGCCCAGCCTTTCGAAAAAAAGTTTGAGTCCCTCGCTCTGCTGCGATTTATAAAAAATGGTTATGCTCCCAAGTTATTATACTTATTTCTTAATGTCCCGGTGTGGCCTGGCGCCCAATTTTCTGCAGCGCTGATGTCGCTAATGATTAAACTGGTGTGGAGCCCGAAGGGACCCAGAGTCAAATGGGAAACGCTTACTGGGATGTGGGAGCAAGGGGGTTATGTTAATGTTAAAGGATATTTGTACCACGCGCTATCACCACCACAGTGGTCCCCTGGTGCTCTGGCGGATCTGAAAAGGAAAGTGGGTGGGGGTTAGTTAGTGGGAACGGGATAAGTGCAAGAGAGTAGTGATGTGCTTTTGGCAGCTTCAGTTCGGTTAAGACCGTTCGCTGAGCTTGGGGGCGCTTTCCAGTCGGCAGCCGTCGTGTGCTGTTGTGCAAAGCTGTGTGTGGTTTGTTTTGTTGTTTCGGTGTAGTGAAGTTTGTGCGGTTTGTTGTCACTTAGGGTTGTGGTTGTGTTTGGTTAGATTTTGAGAGGTGTATGCAGAGGGATGAAATTGTTAGTGGGTTGGTTATTGGCCTCGCTATCTATAAGTGATACGTGCTAAATTTCCATGTTCTTTCTACATGTGGTGCGTGAATATCTCAGCATTTCTATCTAGATCCGGCACTGGCTAATATTCACAATCCTGTCTATATATGATGCACGCCAGTATTCACAATTATTTGCAAATGTGGCACTGGCCCACCTTCAAAAACCTGTCTAGATGCAAAGCAAGCTAGCATTAACAATTCTACCTAAATGTGGCATTGGTAATAGTCCCAATGCAGTCTAGATGTGGCAATGGCTAATATTTGCAATTCTATCTAGATGTGGCACTGGGCGACATTCACAATCCTGTCTAGATGTGACGCAGGCTAATGTTCTCAATTCTAACTAAATGTGGCACTTGGTATCATTCACAATTCTGTCTGGATCCGACGCAGGCTAATGTTCACCATTCTATTTAAATGTGGTACTTGCTAAGATTCACAATTCTATCTAAGTGTGGTACTTCCTAACATTTACAATTCGAGGGGATTGGGTCCTCCGACGTATTCCATATCTGTGACAGGTAATGTCCACAGCTGTGCTGCTTCGGAAAATCTTTGGCGTCTGCCTCCTGCGTCGATGACGTTGATGCGCCGTCCCCGAGGACCTCCTCCGATGGCCGACGTCACCCGATGTGATAAGTAGGACGCACGACGCCCATAGCCTCAGTTCCGTTTTTTCCGCGAACGTGTTCGCTTCGTGAATCTCGGTACGCCTCGACTCGTTGGCGTTGCTGTTTTCTATTCTCGGTTCGTTGAACCTGTTCGGTTTGTTGTGAAGACCTGTTCGTGGCGATGTATTTCTCGTCTTCAACCCCGCGTCCGGGCTTCAAGAACTGCAGGGACTGTGGGTCCAAGATGTCGGTCACGGACTCGCACGACGCCTGCCTCTGGTGCCTCGGGGAGGCCCACGATACAGACGACTGTGTCGACTGCCAGTCGCTCACTGCGAAGGCCTTGCGGGAACGCAAGAAGTAGCTGTCGGTAGGCCGGGTGTCTAAGCCCCGGAAGTTGAGGTCTGCGGGGCTTTCGACCGATGACTCGAGGGGTGACACTCCACGTCATCGTAGGAAGTCCGGTGGGTCTCCTTCCAGGAGTCGGTCTCGCCACTCCTCTGCCTCTTCTAGGCATTCCAGGAAGCGCCGGCATAGGTCGCCTTCCGGGTCCTCTTCCGAGGACTCCGCCCGTCGGCGGGTCTCTTATCCCTCCATGCAAGCGACACCGGAAGAATGGGCTTCCTTCGGGAAGCAGATGCTAGCGATTCTGGAATCGCAGGGCACTGGTGTGTCTGCGCCTCCGAGTGGGGTCGGTCGGCACCGGTCGAGAGACACCGCCCGTACGCATTCGGGCTCGGGTGGTCGGCATGGCTCGCGGGAGTGGTCCTGCTCGGACAAGGGTAGCCGTTCTCGCCATGCCCGTTCCAGGTCCCGGTCCTCGACGCGCTCGAGACCGCGTGATCCTGTTCCGTCTTCGAAGAAGACGTCGACGCCTTCTCTCGAGGTTCCGTCTTCGAGGGGGTCGTCGGCGCCCATGTTGTCGAGAGACACGCTCGGAGCTCCGGCTTCGAGGACTGTGTCGACGCCGCAGATGCTGGAGGCGTTGCAGCTGACGTCGATGCCGATTCGCTCGACGCCTTTTCTGTCGACGCCGGCGCCGACTCATTCGGCGCCCTCGACGCCTTTTCTGTCGACGCCGGCGCCGACTCGTTCGGCGCCCTCGACGCCTTTCGAGGCGATGGTGTCGGAGGGGCGCCGTGGCTCGGGGTTTGCCCCTAAAAAGGCTATGGCTAAGGTCCGACACTGCTTTGGTCTGCAGAGGTCTTCCTCTCCCTGCCTGGAGTACATTTCAGAGGGTGATGAAGGCTCTGATGGCGGCCTGGTTCCGGTTACGGTGCCAGATGAGCTTATCTCGGGCCATAGTCAGTTTGATGACCTGAGGCAGTCACTGCATGATGCCAGTGGACTGGACACCTCTCCGGAGGTGGAGTTTTGTTGGCCGGAGCCTGGCACTCATGCTGATTCGTCATATCGGCGCCTTATGTCTCGGGTTACCGAGTACTTGGGTTGGTCAGCTCCCCCACGGGAGTTCGTTCAGGATGATCTCACGGACATCCTTGATCTCGGTCCACCCACTGACCCAGTTTTGCCTTTTCATATGGCTCTGCAGAGAAGGGTGGCGGCGACTTGGACTGCTCCGGAGAGTCTCCCGGCAGTGGGCAAGTCTTTGTCGCGAAAAAACCGTCCAGCCAGTAGCAACCCCTGCTACTTGTCTAGACACCCCACCCCGGAGAGTTTGGTGGTGCAGGCGGCTACGGCCCCGGCAAAGCAGGCGTCGTATCCTACCATCCCTCCGGATAGGGACGACAAACATTTTGACGGCTGGGCGAAGAAAGTGTTTTCTTCGGGGGGTATGGCGCTTCAGGCAGCCAACTACATATGTGCCTTGTCTCGTTTCACACACACTCTGTGGAACTGTGTTGCATTAGCGGCTGATCATATTCCCGAAGGGGACGAACGAGATGGTTTCCTTGCTATGGTTCAGGATGGCAAGGATGCTATGTGTGAGCCGTTCAGTCGGGTTTGGACTTGGCGGATTGTGTGAGCCGGTCCATGGCGGCGAGCACCGTAATGCGCAGGTTTGCGTGGTTGCGGAAGTCTGGGTTTGCTCCTGATGTGCAGTCCCGGCTCCTCAACATGCCTTTTGACGGTGAACACCTTTTTGGCAGCAAGGCTGACGAGAGCCTTGAGAGGTTGCAGACCTCCAAAGCTGCAGCGAAATCGTTGGGTGCTGCAGTTCGCCAACCTCCACCTTTTCGTCCTAGGGGACAGCAATGAAGGGGAGGTTCCTTTCGCTATTACTCGTCCATCAGTAAAGCGAGAGGAGCTAGCAGTCAAAGAGGCCATTGTAAGAGTGCCAGAGGTGGAAACAGAGGTACTCGAGGTGCCAAGGCCGCTCGGGCAGTTGCCTCTTTGCCCTCAGGCAACGCCGCAGCCGCTACCACTCAGTTATCAGGCCAGGTCCCATGGTTCGCCGGTTGGGGGAAGGCTGGCGCAGCATCTTGTAGAGTGGCAAGCCATTACTTCGGATGTGTGGGTTCTGGAGATCATAACCCACGGCTACTGTCTTCCTTTTCGGCAGAGGCCTCACGACAATCCACAAGGGAACCTTTCTTTGAAGAGTCCGGATCCGCTCCTTGCGCAGGAAATTCAAGCCCTGCTGGAGAAAGGCGCCATAGAACTGGCTGTAGCGGAGAGGAACAAGGGATCGTATTCCCCTTATTTTTTTATTTCAAAGAAAGACGGGGGATTGAGACCCATCATGGACTTGCGCGGTTTGAACAAACTCCTCAGGAAGGACAAGTTCAAGATGGTGACTCTTTCTCAAGTCCTCCAGGCCCTTCAACTTCAGGACTGGTTGGTGTCTCTCGACCTCAAGGATGCTTACTTCCAGTGCCGATCCATCCCAAGCACAAGAAGTACCTGAGGTTCGCGGTTGGCGACTCGCACTTTCAGTTTCGGGTCCTGCCGTTCGGATTAACCTCCGCCCCGAGGGTTTTCACCAAGCTCATGGTGGTGGTGGCAGCGCATCTCAGGAAAGTGGGGGATTCACGTCTACCCCTACTTGGACGATTGGTTGATCAGGGGGAGCTCTCCCGAGCAAGTCCTGGATCAATTTAAAGTAGTCCCATTTGACACCAACGCAGCGGCTCCAGTACATCGGAGCAGTGCTGACACGTCCCTGGGGCAGTGTTTTCCTCCTCAGGAGAGGGCTCTTCACATTCAGCAGATGGTGCACAAGTTTCAGTTTGCCCAGAATCTCCCAGCGTCCGAGTTCTTGAGACTGCTCGGCCTCATGGCATCCTGCATTCTTCTGGTGCCAGAGGCTCGTCTGCGGATGAGATCTTTGCAGTGGGCACTCAAGCTCCAGTGGTCTCAGTCCTCCGGCAGGCTGTTGGACCCTGTTCAGGTGCCGCCCTCGGTAGCCCGGGACCTTCTGTGGTGGGCCGTCGAGGGCAATCTGATGAAGGGGGCCCCATTTTGGCTGCCCTGGCCGGAGGTGACGATCGTGACAGATGCATCCCTCACGGGATGGGGAGCTCATGCCAACGAGCTGACAATCAGTGGTCGTTGGTCTCTGTCGGAGTCCAGACTCCATATCAATCTTTTGGAGCTGAGGGCCGTCAGGCTATCCCTGAAGGCTTTTCTGCCGACTGTGCGTGGGAAGAGTGTCCCGATTCTGACGGACAACACGGTGGCCATGCACTACCTCAACAAAAAGGGGGGGCAGGGTCACTTCCGCTGTGCAGGGAGGCGATGCAGCTCGAGTTCTGGGCCATCCAGCAGGAAGTTTCGATCTCGGCAGTTCATCTGGCTGGAGACGGCAACGAGACGGTGGACGCTCTGAGCAGGCAGAGCACGATCTCTCACGAGTGGGAGCTGGCTCAGGAGATTCTCCTGGAGATCTTCGCCCTTTGGGGGACCCCTCAAGTGGATCTCTTCGCCTCCAGTGTCAACTGGAAGTGCGAAAGGTTTTGCTCGCGGGAATTTCCTCCAAAAGGAGCCTTAGGAGACTCGTTCGTGGTGGAGTGGTCATTCCCACTGCTGTACACGTTTCCTCCAGTCCCCGTCATCCCGCAAGTGTTGCGGAGGTTACGGAGGTTCGGTTACCGGATGATCCTCATTGCTCCGGCGTGGGCCCGGAGGACGTGGTACCCGGACCTTCTAGACTTGTCCATCTGCCCTCCACGTCGTCTTCCCTACCGAGACGATCTGCTCTCACGGGAGGGGGGTCAGGTTCTCCATCCAGAGGTCAGATCCCTCAATCTTCACGCTTGGCTTCTGAAAGGTTGAGGTATAAGGATTGGGACCTCCCTGAAGACGTAATGGAGGTGTTGCTCTCGGCCAGGCGGCCGGCAACAAAGTCTCTGTACCGTTGCCGTTGGAGAAAGTTCTGCGACTGGTGCAGAGTTCAGAATGTGGATCCTTTTGAATGCGACATTCCCAGGGTTTTGTCTTTTTTGCTTTCTTTGACCCACAGGGGCTTGCAAGTGGGGACCATTAAAGGTTACCTGGCGGCGCTGTCCATATTTAAGCGCTCGTCTGAAGAATGTTCCTATTTTAAGATTCCTTTAATTTTTCAGTTTTTGAAAGGGCTCACTAATGTGTTCCCTCCGTCACCTTTTTTGGTGCCAGGTTGGGATCTGAACCTTGTTCTTAAGTTTCTTATGGGTGCTCCGTTTGAGCCTTTACATTCTTGCCCTTTGAGGCTGTTGACTCTGAAAACTGTGTTTTTGGTTGCGGTTACTTCTGCTCGCAGAGTGAGTGAGTTACAGGCACTTCCAGTTAAGCCACCCTTCACTGTGTTTCATAAGGACAGGGTTGTCCTTAGAGTTCGTCCTTCTTTTCTTCTGAAGGTGGTTTCGGAATTTCATTTGGCCCAGAAGGTTGTTCTTCCGGCATTCTATCCTCCTCCACATCCTGGTAAGGAAGAGGAGAGGCTCCATAGGCTTGATCCTAGGAGAGCGTTGAGCTTTTATATCTCACGCATGTCCCGGGTCAGAGTGGACGATCAACTTTTCATTGGTTACGCTGGATAGCGTTTAGGACAAGCTGTGACGAAACAGACTTTGTCTCGCTGGATTATTTTAGCTATCTCCGAGTGTTACCGCTTGGTGGGTAAGGACCCTCCGGCTGGCTTGCGGGCCCATTCTACCAGAGGAGTGGCTGCGTCTACTGCCCTGCAGAGGGGAGTTCCTATTCGTCACATCTGTGATGCAGCCACCTGGGCTTCAGTACATACTTTTGTACGTCACTATTCCCTTGATTCCATCAGAGGGCAAGATCTGGCCTTTGGCAAGGCAGTTCTCTATTCTGCAATTTGATTGGGCATGCTAAATTTGTATTCTAAATTCTTTCCCACCTCCTTGCTAGGTACTGCTTTGGGAGTCTGTCATTGATATGGAATACGTCGGAGGACCCAATCCCCTCGAAGAACAAGTTGCTTTCTTACCTGGTAACGTTCTTTCGATGGGATGGTCCGACGATGTATTCCATATCGCTCCCTCCCTGCCTTCCCCGCTGCAGAATTTCTTTTGCGATTGCAGCTTGCGTTCTGCAAGGCCTTGTGTGTCTGACTGGCAGAAAACTGGTGGCACACGTTCTGGGAAAAAACATTAACTGAGGCTATGGGTGTCGTGCGTCCTACTTATCACATCGGGTGACGTCGGCCGTCGGAGGAGGTCCTCGGGGGACGGCGCATCGACGTCATCGACGCAGGACGCAGATGCCAAAGATTTTCCGAAGCAGCACAGCTGTGGAGATTACCTGTCATAGATATGGAATACGTCGTCGGACCATCCCATCGAAAGAACGTTACCAGGTAAGAAAGTAGCTTGTTCTTCTATCTCAATGCGACGTAGGCTAGTGTTCACAATTTTATCTAGTTGTTAAGTAGATTACTATTAATATCCTGGTCTTCTATGGTCTGAGGGCAGGTAAAGTGGCAGGGCTTCTGGAGTAGAGTGATGGCTCTACTCCCCACCCAGGCCACACCTACCTTGATGGTTGCTGCTGGTTGACGGCTGGCCGCCCCTGCTGACACCTGCAGACACAATCTGGAGCTGCCCCTGTGGGAGCCATCCTTTGCCTTGGGACTGCCCTGCAAAGGTCAGTTATGATCAGTTGGATGTACCAATCAAGGGAGGTGGGCGGACTGGGAGAAAGCCAGACACAAACAAAGGACTACAGCCCAGGGACTGCAGAATGTACATGCAGACTAGCACAGAAAAACAGGGTCAGAAGCTACAAAAACACAAAAGAAACCATCACAATAGCACAAGTTGGGCAAAAACACTCAAACCCCTCCACTACAGTACATGAAACAGGCCAAAAACAGATTACAATCAATGTACAACTACTCACTGAGCATCGACCAGCCCCTAAAGCTGCTTCCCAAGTGGTTTCCCTACCAGACCATTTGAGATTGCAGTCCAGAAGGCAAGGGCATTTGGAACTGTATTACCTGGCAGTGCATGTGTCATTCGTATCATAATGGATGGCAGGTTCCCAACCGTTCCCGCATGTCAGGATTACAAGGAGGTTGGTTTATCTGTATTCATTGCAGATCACCCTGAGTTCCAGACAGATCAATGATAGGTGCCCTTTTGACCCGGCGGCGTGCACAGTAGAGGTGTCACGGTATTCGTTTTATGACGGTACGATAACCTTCTTGCCAAATGACGGTATATCATGGTTATCGCGGTATAGCAGGTGGAGTTAACTGATCTTAATAAATATTTTCTAAAAGGTCATAAATTGACAGATTTATCATCACAAACAAAACCAGGCACCCAGGGCCAGAATTGGGCTTTTCAACATACTTTCCACTGAAATGCCTTGCTTCCACCAAACACAAACACACGTGTGGAGAGGAGGGGGTGGGGTGGAGGCCTGCTGCAACTGGCAAAGCAAACTGAAAAGCTTTTCTTAAGTGGTCATTTAGGCTTTTTGCTTCCCCACTGGCTACTGGTGAAGATGAACATGTTGCCATCTTGATAACCTGCATGCCACAGATCAATGGAGGCTGATGGTAGTATACGCTTGTGCGCACACATACACACACACACGCACACGCACTTTCTTTTTACGTTACAGCCTTTAGTTTACTAGCGGGCCAATAGGTGTTCAGTAATCACTGACATCTTACCCTTTGGTATGGCAGCAGGGAATACCCACAGAGATGAGTGAATTTTGCAGTGTGACTTATTATATGTAAATTCAATGATAGAACCAGGGAAATCCCCCATTGCCATATGTTTAGAGAACATTATCCATTATAAATATATAAACCCCAAAGCCGCCACCCCAAAGTAAACCCTTTTCCTTCTTGGCACTGTATCTATTCTTCCTATTGCTAACATATTGATTTTGTGTAAGGCATGTGTGGTTTATGGAATGGCATTAAAAACTGCTCCAACTGAAACTACTTGGCAGACGGCACATCCAACAGTACAAAAACAAGACTGTGCAGCAATTGCTTACTGCAGCCTTTCCAAATCAGATTGAAAAGCACACTTAACGGTATGAACGGTATAAACAATGTGACGGTTATTATTGTTCAATTAAGTGGTTCACGGTATCTTTAACGGTATACCGTTATACCGTTACATCCCTAGTGCACAGTCCATGCATGGCAGAGGTTGTGCCAAAGAATTCAGGTATCTTTTCCCTATACACCTAAACTTGGGGTCTGGGATAGTCCGTGTCTGGCCCCAACGTGTGACGGTAGTATTAAGAGGTAGTAGTCTCATTTTGGGGTCAATAATATGTTTGATTTTTATCCAGATGGGCAGTTTGTTTCCGGGGAGCAAGTCAAGGCCAAGTTAGGTGATGCATTTGAACTGGCATTTCAATTTGTTAGAATCTGTGAGGCATTTCGGATGTGGTCAGTATCTTTTCCCATGGAGGCACAGACATTTCCCCTTTTGAAGTTCCTGCTAATGCTGCTAATGCTGAGAGAGTAGTTTCAACAATTTATTGGTTGGTGTTAAGCTCAGCTCACAGAGAGGCACCGGCTAGCAGGTCACTGCGGGCAGCTGTTATTGGCTTCAATTTAGGGGATGTGAGATGGAAATATGTGTTTATATAATAGGAAGATGGCGATCAACTCCCGGTTTAAGCTCATACAATTTAAATGTCTTCACTGGACTTATGTCACCTCCGGTGCAGAAGAAATGTGACCGCTCCAGTGACGGTCTGTGCCACAGGTTATACATGTCCTGTGGAGATGCCCCCTCCTGGCAACCTTTTGCCATCAGGTGATTGAAATGTGTGGGGATAAGATCAATCCCGCTTGATATGCTTTGTTGTTTGTTTGGATGGCTACCAGGTATTCCAAGGGGGGGGGGAGAGAAGCTTCTGTCCATTTGTATGTCGCTTGCGAAGCGTTGCATTTTAATGCTCTGGTCAAGCCCAGTGGCTCCAACAGCGACAAAGTAGCTGAAGGAACTGGTGTGGTGATGCAATATTAAACAGGACTATTGTAGGATGCAGCCCGTTAGCTCTAGGCCTGGTGATATATGGGACCAGTGCGTGCTCTGTTTCTGTCAAAAAGTGCGGCCAGGAATGGTGCAGTAGCTGGGGGAGGGGAGATACTTCATGCTACTGCTCTATAGGAAGCCGGAGGTTTGGGGCTTGTTGACTTTGACAGTTTGTTTTTTCAGTTTCACAAGGCCGAGGGGGTATGCTGTCTTCATATGGCCTCCTTGAATAACTGTGCTATTTGCTGTTTATGTAATAATTTTTATTTGGGCCGCTGTGTACTCTGTTTACTGAACTGTACATGAACATTTCATAAATAAAGTTTAAAAAAGAAAAAAGAAGCAGATGTGCGCTTGCAGTATCCCCAAAATGGGTAGACTCAAGTCCAGCATGAGTGGTAGCTATTAGCTTCTGTCTGCTTCATTAAGGTGTACTTGTTGAATAGGATCTCCCTTTCTTTTTTTTAAAAACTTCTGTTTATTGAAAGATTTTCTTCACATATCATGTCAAATAGCTTTTAAATGATTTAACAATACAAAAGAAAAGGACAGGACAATCTGCATGCCAAAACAATCTTGGTCCAGGGATGTTCCCCCTTCCCTCTCCCGAGTGTGGATTGGGTGGGGATCTCTAGCCTCATCTTCCGTTGCCAATTGTGACGAGCATGAGTGCATTATTATTGTTCAGAGTCCTTGTCCCCTCAAAACAATACCCGTAAACCCTTGTATAACCCTCCCCCTGCCTTCCCCACCTGTTAACTACTACTACTATTATTTTTTTTTCAACTTGGTTTTTATTAGCATTTCTTATAACAAAACATTCAACTGATGAAAACTCCCCCACTCCCCCCAACGTTCCCCACACTCTCCCTCCCCCTTCTTGATCCAGAAGAAGCGGCACAACCTGTCTCTCTCTCGGAGGTGATCGAAATGTCTTAATGAGTCCCTTGCTCTCGGCCGCATAGTCGAGGGCCATTCCAAGCAGTCCTCTTTTCGCCCGTCTTACAGATCTGATTCTTCCTGCGGGTCTACAATTCTAACAGCGTCATAGACTTCGGACACCATGATCTGCATGCTCACTCCTTTAAATTTGGACCAGTCCGCCCTAAACTTCATATACTCTCCTTGTATTGAGTAAGTGGGCCACTCCATAGCTAGCACCAACCATATTTTGGAGACCCACTCATGCTTTTGTGGAGGTTCTTTGGATTTCCAACTGCGTGCCAGCACTAGAGCGGCCGACATCATCATGATAACATAAACCTTCTGGCGGGACCTGGTGGGAATGTCTCCCAAGACTCTACCCAAGCATATCATGTCCAACCCTCTATTCTTGTCCCCTACGTTTCCCAGGGTGTGCAGCACTGCCTGACGTATTTGTCCCCAGAACGTGTCTAATTTTGGGCATTCCCACCATACGTGGGCCCATGTGCCAATTCCCCCACAGGCTCACCAGTATCCCCGGGATGAAAGCGGATAAATCTTGTTCAGTCTGATCGGGGTTAGATGCCATTGGACCAATAGCGTTAACCAGATCTCCCGAATCTGGAGGGACCTAGTTAATTTCTGTATTTGTGTCCACAGTTGTTGCCAATCCTGCTCCCCGATAACCGCCCTGTGTCCACCTCCCATTTCCTCATGTATTTCCTCGGTGGGGGGTTTCCCCCCTCCTTTATGTGTTTGTATATGGACGCCATTAACCCCCTTTCCCTTGAGTGTGTGTCCAGATATTTCTCAAAGGGAGTTAACAATCGTGTGCCTGCCTGTCGCAGTTCAGGGTGGGACAGCCAATGTCGCAGTTGTATGTACTCATATCTGTGACTCTCGTCTAGATTAAAATCTGACTTGCACTTCTCAAAGTCCTTCACTGTGCCCTCCTGATACATGTCACGTATCATCCGACAGCCTCCCCGATACCATGTATCAAATCTCATGTTCTTGCAGCCCACAGTGAATTGTTGATTCTCGAATATAGGAGTATATGGGGAGGGGAATGTAGTGATGTGGGACCCTTTCACTGCAGAGTCCCACACTTCTCCCATAGTTGATATGATTTTGCTTGCATACATTTGAAGGGTTCTATCTGCCCTTGGCTTCCATAGCATTCCCTCTACCACCGCTCTATCCACTGGCCACCATGCTTGTTACGATCATCCTTCTGCCTGTCCCTAATGATTCTAATCTGGGCAGCGAGATAGTACGCTCTAAAGTCTGGCTCACCCATTCCCCCCGGGTTGTAGGGGTCCTCATGAGAGATGCTGCCAACCTCGGTTTCTTTTGATTCTATATGAACCGACTCGTGATCTTGTGAAGAGCTCTGAAGAAACTACGTGGAACTACGATTGGGAGGGCAGGAAAATAATAAAAGAGCTGCAGTAAAACCACAATTTTTAGTACATTGATGCGTCCCAGCCAGGAAATGCTTAGGGGCCCCCAGTCAACCAATTTTGATTACATTTTCTCTATCAGGGGCAGGTAGTTTTCCCTAAAGAGTTCCCCTACAGTCCTAGTAGCGTGCACCCCTAAGTATTAAATATGCTTAGCTGCCCATCTGAAGGCATAGGCACTTCTGATATGTCGCTCGGTAGAGGGTGATAGTCTGAGGCTGAGAATTTCTGATTTGCTTGGGTTCATTTTCAACCCAGCCACTTGTCCAAAATGGTCCTCACAGAGCGCTGGGAGAGATGACTTCGGTTCTATCAGCGTGAGGAGCAAGTCATCCGCAAAGGCGGCTACTTTATGCTCTTGCCCCGGAACGGTATGCCTTTTATGTTTTCTGCTGCCCTGGTTGCTGCTAGGAAAGGTTCCAAATGGAGGGCCTACAGCAGCGGGGAGAGTGGGCAACCCTGTTTTGTACACAGCTCAACCGCCACCGGGCCTGATATTCGACCATTGATCGCCAGCCTAATGGTCGGTTTTTGATAGTCAGCCATAACCTGGTCCATACATTTAGGGCCAAACTCCATCCTATTCATCGTGGCCAAGTGGAAGCGCCACTCCAACCGATCGAATGCCTTTTCGGCGTCTATTGCCAGGAGGAGAGCTGGAACCCCCTCCTGTGCGCTTTTTCTGTCAGGTGAGCTATCCTCCTTACGTTATCGGCCATCTGGCGGCCCCTTATCAAACCTGCTAATATCCAAAGATTGGATCAGTAGAATGGGATGACACTCTTTTAGTACATATTCAAATTTTATTCAATACATTTATCACATGAAAAAATCATCTAAATATCATAAAAATTGTTTAAAAAAACCATTTCATACCAGCATTCGTAGCCACATACAGGACTCATTCAAACATTCGCACGGAAAAGAAACACCCATGGTATTGCATTCATCAATGGGTATTGGGAATATGTTTCTCTTCATTTAATATGTTGAACAGTGACCCAGTCCCTAATATTAGGTGTCGTGGTATATCCGATACCAAATTTTGGGTCAGATATCTATCACAAAAAAAGTCAACACGTGTTTCGGTCGGAGACCTTCCTCAGGACGTAGGGCAAAGAAAGGATTCTTCGCCCAGTTCTTAACAAGTGTGGGCCCGTAACAAATCTAAAAACAATAATAAAAAACAGAATCTCATCCCTATTTCTTCAAAAAAGTGACTAATAATGTCACAGTGTGTCCAAGATCTCTTAACACACTTAGCCCCTACTCACCCCCAGGTTCCAGTTCGAGGAAAAGTAAGCGGGATACAGGACATTAATCCTCCACTGGAATCAGTGCAAGTACTGAACCTGTGGAACCAACACAAACACACATTTCAGTGTCTATGGCCATCTCAGTATTCTATACAGTGATAGTTAAGACACTAGACTAAAAAGACTACAAAAACACTTACAAGCGTCCATGGTACAACTCGGGAAACTTCGCCGAAGTATCGCAACTGCAAAACGGCATGGGAATAGCACGCTCGATACACCATTCACACGGTTCTACGGAAAACATATAGAATCCCCATGAATGTAAACCGGATACATAATTCTTCGTGTACATCAAATGGTGCCCGTGGAACTACTTATTCCATAGCTAATATCACCAAGTGCATATCTCCCTATGAGTATCCCCATGCGTGCACATCCATGCGGTAAGCTAAGTCTGACCAAATATAAAAGTGAGGGTTCCCCTTGCCAGTGCCCATAGCACAAGTCCAGCAAAGCTCGTAATACATACTGTGTGCCGCATGTCCTGTCATTAACAAAGCTTCTTTCAATGTGAACAAAAAGTGAAAACAAAAACGATACGCTGTGGAACCACGGTGCTAGTTTCATTCAACCAGTGTCAGAAATCAAACCCACACTACAGCGGGATCAACGACCGCTCGCAAAGTGCACAAGCCCGTGTTTGAAAGCAGGCTCACATCGATCCGCACGCGTGTTTACCTTTAGTACGCAGATGGGGAACTTTCGAATACGGCCGCGTTCACTCGTTCGGCTCCAGCTACTCCAGGTCAACAGAGAGCTAGACATAGGAGAAGGACTACCTCTTTTAAAGGGTACTCCCAACACTAAAAAAGGACTAAAAAAGGACCAAACCGCCATGTAGGTGACCTCGGGTGCTCAGTAGTATTCCCAACACTAAAAAAGGACTACAGAAGAACCAAACCGCCATGTAGGTGACCTCGGGTGCTCAGTAGTATTCATACTAGTATGTCTCAACCAAATCTGTTACTGAATCCAATCGCACATAACACATGGTCGCGCCTCATATGAATGACCTATATAAAAATCAACAACAGGTTTTTTTCAGAGGGGGGCAGCGAGGCAGACCCAGGCAGCAACAACCCCAGTACAGACAGAGACAGGGAATGAGGACCAGATAGTGGTACTCCAATCAATGACCCAAGGTACCACCAATCAGATGCCCATTTTCAACCTATCCCAGCACCACCTCAGTAAATCTGATCTAGATCTCCTATCCAAAGGGCTCTCTTATGTTCCAACCATGAGAGCCGATGTCTTCAATATGGAATTGGAATTACACAGGTTCTTTAGGAACATCAGGCTGAAACACTTTTTTGAGGTGTACCTTCCAGCACACCCGTATGAAAAGGGATCCACTACCGACAAAGTACCTAACATTAGTGGTCTTAAAATGAAATCGAGCTTCACTCCACCGCCCCATACGTGCCCACCTGAAATCATGGCTTTTGAGAACACTGTCACACGAGAAATACTCGAGGTCATTAAGTCAAAGAACTATAAACCTGATAATCTGACCAGAGTGGAGAGGCTTAGTCTTACTAAACTATGTAACAACGAATCTATCACTATAAAACCTGCTGATAAGGGGGGGCGGGATTGTTATACAAGACACACTTACTTATGAAGCAGAATGTAGACGCCTGTTAGATGATAAGAAATCTTACAAAAAACTTGAGAGGGATCCCACAGTACGATTACAAGAGGAAATAAAGAGTCTGACTGACCATGCTATGAATGAAAAGTGGATTAGCGATGAGGAAGGCAGTTTTCTGAACAAAACTAGACCTAAGAGGGCAGCATTTTACACACTCCCGAAAATCCATAAAAATTCCACTCAGCCCCTGGGGAGACCTATTGTTTCAGCCATTGACTCACTGTTAGAACCATTGTCTGTATATGCTGAATTTTTTCTAAAACCATTTGTACGGGAGATGCCATCATATGTGAAAGATTCAACCCGTATGATCAACATCATTAGTGGCATCGTAACAGAAGAAGGGGATATCCTTGTGACAATGGATGTTGAATCATTGTATACTGCGATCCCACAGATGGAATGTTTGCATATTCTGGGTCTTTACCTAGACAGGAGGATCGGACCACATTTGCCCCCCACTGAGTTTATTCAAGAGTGCATTAGGTTAGCGATGACCGAAAATGTCTTTCTTTTCAAAAAACAATTCTACAAACAGGAGAAAGGGGTCAGTATGGAGGCCACATTTGCCCCTGACAACGCTAATTTATATATGGCGGACTATGAAGATAAGTTCATACTTGGCCACAAACTCTGCTTAAGGGTCACCCCATTTGAAGACACATTTAAAAATGTGGCATTGTTATATCGATGACGTTTTTCTAGTTTGGAGGGGCTCTATTGCATCCCTCATTGAGTTCCATGAATGGTTGAATCAATGTGACGTAAACATAAAATTCACAATTGAATACAACCACCGTCAGGTTAGTTTCCTCGATCTTTTGATCAAAAAGACTGGGAACCAACTGATCACTACCCTTTTTAAGAAACCAACCGATAAAAACACCTTGTTACATTTTAACAGCTTTCATCCTGCAAGTTTGCGCCAAAACATGCCCTACGGGAAGTTTCTACATATCAAGAGAAACTGTTCGGAGAAGGAAGAGTTTAAATTGCATGCAGAACAACTGAAGGAAAGGTTGATGAATAGGGGCTACCCAAGTCGGCTAATAAAAGATCAAATGAAGAGGGCCGAAAACACCAACCGGGAAATCTGTCTCACTAAACAAGAAAAAAACAAGAATGAACGTCTGGTGTGTGTCACAACATTTAATCCAGTCAGTGGGGATGTCAAAAGAATTATTCGAAAACATTGGAACCTGGTCAAACAACCTGGGCCTTTGATGAAAAAACCTATGTTTGCGTTCAAACGCAATCAAAATCTCAGACAAAAACTGGTCCACACATATAGAGAGCCAACAAGGGAACTCACTATTAATGATCAATGGGGACTGCCACCCATTGTGACATTTTAAGTGCGGAGGATGTGTCGCGTGCCCTCTGACTGAGACGAAACGTGAGTTCCAATACGGTCAGAGAATTTGGAAGATGAACTACCACACCAACTGCTTGACTAAAAATGTAGTATATATTATCAGTTGTCCATGCCAATTGCTATATGTGGGTAAAACCACACGAGAAATTAGACAGCGTATATCCGAACACAGGAGTTGCATACGAAACAAAGTAGTAGACAAACCGTTGGTTGAACACTTTGTTAAAATGCAGCACAAAGACACAGATATGAGGTGGTTTGTATTACAACACATTAAGTCTAACATGAGAGGAGATGACATTGGGATAACCCTGCATCGTATTGAACAAAAATGGATCCATACCCTAAATACAGTCCATAAGGGGGTGAATGTTTCTGTCATGATGCCTAGCCCCGGAGTACCAGGCCAGGCCCAGCACCCCCGGGAGCAGGCATCACGCCCCCGGGTAAAAGCCCAGCGGCCCTTTATAGGGGCTCTTTGGACTCTGTCCTGGCGCCGTTGGCGCCAGGCTCATGTTGGACATCAGTCCTGGCGCCATAGGCGCCAGGCTCATAAGGGGAAGTGTTTGGTGCACTTACCTGAAGCAGACCATGCTGCACACTCACCTGATGCAGACCATGCTGCATGAAGAACCAAGCCAAATGAGGCTTAGGAGGGACTATTTTTCTGAAGGAACTATTTTGTTACTTGGGTGGGGCTGTGGAAGAATACTCACCTGGAACTTCTTCCAAGGCTATTTAAGCCACGCCCGGACAGCCACACGTGCTTCGCGTTGTTCTGCATCCCAGCAGCTGAACGCTCACCGTGTCAGCTCCTGCACCTGGACTCCAGCCACGCCCGCCTCGAACCTGGAACACCTGTAAGGAAAGAAGAGAAGAGAAAGGTGAAAACCAAGAACTTATTCAACCTTCTTACCTGCATCCGGAATCTTCACGCCAGCATTCCTGAAGGAAGACTTCCATTTAAAAGCACCGCGTTGCCCGCTGCAGCGCCGCGCTTCACTCACCTGTTCCCGAGACGCCGCCCGGCTCCATCGCGGCTCTCAGCACCAGTCGCCACATCTCTGCACCTAGGGGAGAGAAGAAGAGACAAAAGGTGAGCAAGGGAACACGAGAGGAAAGCCGAATTTTCAGCCATATTACTTACCGGCTTTTCTTGGTGAACCATTCCACATCTCGGGTCGGCGCCGCATCTTTGGCAGGTACCGCACCCCGGCCCCTATGGGGAAAGGACAAAAGACATTACTGGGGAATTATAAAGACATTTAGAGGGGTCGTCCTCATCACTAACTCACCTGATTTTACCACCGGCAATTTAACCCCTCAACGCATCGCCTTGGTTCTGCACCTGAAATAAAGGACAGATCACAGGTTAGGAGAAACAACATAAAAGGAGGCTCACACTTGAACTTTTGTATCTTCATACTTACGGTGTATCGCTCAGAAAAGTTAAGTGGATTTGCCAGCGCCATTCCGAAAACCAGTGAAGTAACTGGACGAACGCGCGCCCCTGCACCAGAAGCAGGATGGAGAGTTCATCCTTCCAAACCATAAGGTGAGCTTAAACCGGGTGGTTTTGGAGGAAGTCTGAGGAGAACGAAGGGGGAAAGGGGGGAGCAAGCACACTATTCAACAGACAGTTAATCCCCTTTCTCATCTGCAGAAGGATATTCCTACGGGCCAGACAAGCAAGATTTGGGGGTCTTGTTCAATCGGTGGTCCGAATTCTGCGCATCACGCTTGAAGAGGCCACAGCAACCCAGACCAGCGCCTCCGTGGGAGCCAGGTGAGCGTTACAGTTTCGGTGGAGTGGAATAATTTGATCTTAAACAACTGACACGAATATGAGGGGTCCTTATGTCCAACGGATTGGGGTACGATATAGTCAAATACTGTTGTGAACTGTACACACTTAGTATGTAACATAAAATGTGGGTCTAGAATCTAATGTTTCTGAATTGATTGATCGATGTTTATTATGTACACAAGAAGAAGTGTGTAAACATTCTGCAACTTGTAGTATTCCAGTCTGGTAGGAACCAATAAGGTACTGTAAATGTAACGGGCCATTCCACTGGCACCTTAAGGCTCATAGGGATCCAGCACTGTATGGAATATGTAATACATAAGAGTCCTTATTGATATGTCACAGATCTTCTCTCTATAAAAACAACCGTTGGCCTTAATTACCCACATGTCTATAGTGATGTTCACTTGCAAAAATTTGGTCAATTGAAAGCAAAGGGTTATTACTATTCCTCTGTATCCTAAATGTCATGTTTATCAAATGTTGCATAGAAGTTACAAAGTGGTTCTGGATGAAATGTATCAAAAAAACCGTCTGGTGTAATCATATACATGTGATTATGGAGAAATGGACCCAATTCCCTAAATTAGGGAGCCAGGTAATAATTTGATCTACCTTTTATATAGGTCATTCATATGAGGCGCGACCATGTGTTATGTGCGATTGGATTCAGTAAAATTTGGTTGGGACATACTAGTATGAATACTACTGAGAACCAGAGGTCACTTACATGGCGGTTTGGTTCTTCTGTAGTCCTTTTTTAGTGTTGGGAATACTACTGAGCACCCGAGGTCACCTACATGGCGGTTTGGTCCTTTTTTAGTCCTTTTTTAGTGTTGGGAGTACCCTTTAAAAGAGGTAGTCCTTCTCCTATGTCTAGCTCTCTGTTGACCTGGAGTAGCTGGAGCCGAATGAGTGAACGCAGCCGTTTTCGAAAGTTCCCCCATCTGCGTACTAAAGGTAAACACGCGTGCGGATCGATGTGAGCCTGCTTTCAAACACGGGCTTGTGCACTTTGCGAGCGGTCGTTGATCCCGCTGTACTGTGGGTTTGATTTCTGACACTGGTTAAAAGAAACGAGCACCGTGGTTCCACAGCGTTTCGTTTTCACTTTTTGTTCATATTGAAAGAAGCTTTGTTAATGACAGGACAGGCGGCATACAGTATGTATTACGAGCTTTGCTGGACTTGTGCTATGGGCACTGGCAAGGGGCCCCCTCACTTTTATATTTGGTCAGACTTAGCTTTCCGCATGGATGTGCACGCATGGGGATACTCATAGGGAGATATGCACTTGGTGATATTGGCTATAGAATAAGTAGTTCCACGGGCACCATTTGATGTACACGAAGAATTATGTATCCAGTTTACATTCATGGGGATTCTATATGTTTTCCGTAGAACCGTGTGAATGGCATATCGAGTGTGCTATTCCCACGCCATTTTGCAGTTGCGATACTTCGTCAAAGTTTCCCGAGTTGTACCATGGGCGCTTGTAAGTGTTTTTAAGTGTTTTTGTTGTCTTTTTAGTCTAGTGTCTTAAATATCACTGTATAGAATACTGAGATGGCCATAGACACTGAAATGTGTGTTTGTGTTGGTTCCACAGGTTCAGTACTTGCACTGATTCCAGTGGAGGATTAATGTCCTGTATCCCGCTTACTTTTCCTCGAATTGGAACCTGCGGGTGAGTAGGGACTAAGTGTGTTAAGAGATCTTGGAACTTAGTCACTTTTTTGAAGAAATAGGGATGACATTCTGTTTTTTATTATTGTTTTTAGATTGGTTACGGGCCCACACTTGTTACGAATTGGGCGAAGAATCCTTTCTTTGCCCTACGTCCTGAGGAAGGTCTCCGACCAAAACACGTGTCGACGTTTTTTTGTGATAGATATCTGACCCAAAATTTGGTATCGGATATACCACGACACCTAATATTAGGGACTGGGTCACTGTTCAACATATTAAATGAAGAGAAACATTATATTCCCAATAACCAATGATGAATGTAATACCATGGGTGTTTATTTTCCGTGCGAATGGTTGAATGAGTCCTGTATGTGGCTACGAATGCTGGTATGAAATGGTTTATCAATTTTTATGCTATTTTAGATGATTTTTTCATGTGATAAATTTATTGAATAACATTTGAATATGTACTAAAAGAGTGTCACCCCATTCTACTGATCCAATCTTTGGATATTAGCATACTACACCTGAAGGATCAGGGATATAAGTGCAGGATTACCCCTCTATTTTCCCCTTTTCAAACCTGCCTGGTCGGCCTGGACTATTGTGGGCATGATGTCCAGTCTGGATGCCAAAACCTTAGTGTGTAACTTGGCATCCACATTTATTAAGACTATCGGTCGGTATGCCCCGCACGTCTCCGGATCCTTGCCTTTCTTATGTATAAGAATCACTTTTGCCTCCTCCATTGACCTTGGCAGCACTCTAGTAAGACCCTATGTGATTAAATAATCTAATGAGGTGGGGGATCAGGAATTCATTATGTAGCTTGTAGAATTCAGCTACAAACTCATCTGGGCCAGGGGCTTTATTGGTTGCCAGGGTAGACACTGCCTTTCTGACCTCATCTACAGTTATTTCCCCTTCCAACCGTTTCCTGTCTCCTTTCGTTATAGACCTGAGATTCACTCTTTCCAGGTACCTCTCGTGTGCTCTATGGTCCGGGTTGCTTGAGGAATAGAGGTTTGTGTAGAAGTTGCGGAACTCCCTCTCTATCTCACTGTTGGAGGTGTATGTCTGAGCCCCCTCTACCCTGATTTTCAAAATCGTTTTGTCGCTCTCCTCCCTACAGAGCACCCTAGCTAGTAGGCGGTCTGTTCTGTTCGCCTTAACGTAATATTTTTGGCGCAAGCGTACCCAGTTCCTTTCCGCTTCTCTAGAGTGGATGAGATTCAGCTGGGCTCTAAGTGTGCAGACCTCTCTCTCATTGGCCCTTGTTTGTTTCTCGGCCATCTGTGCCACTGCGTCCTTGAGCCTATTACCCAGCCGCTCCTCCTCCAGTCTCATCTCCCTTTCCCTTCTCGCTTTGATCGCTATAATTTTACCCCTTATCGTGGCTTTGAGGGTGTCCCACCATGTCTGTGGCGAGGTCTCCTCCCAGCTATTGTGTTACAAACTCTTCTAGTTCCTGCTCAACTTCCTTAACCAGGATAGCGTTTTTAAAGAATGTCGTAGGATACCTCCATTTCCACAGACCCAGAGCCCCTCGCGGCCTGGTGATCGCCAATAGGATGGGAGCGTGGTCAGAGACCGCGATGGGAGCTAGTGGGATGTCTATTACATTTCCTAGGAGAGAGCTAGACACCCAGGCGTAGTCGATACGTGAGTGGGTCTTGTTTCCCTCCACGCGTCCACCATCGTCAGGTCTCTCATTTTCACTTTTAGGTCCCTTGAGGGCCCTCCTTGCGAGCCTCATAGCATCTTGCTCCTATCCCTGTGGGGCTCCCAGGCCATATTAAAATCCCCAGTTAATATGATGCGGTCTGCACCAAAATTGCCCAATCTGGTGAGGGCTTTTATCATTAATGGATCCTGACCATTGTTGGGTGCATAGATTGTCGCAACTGTGTAGACCTCTCCTCTGCCCTCTAGCATCACTGCCAGATACCTACCCTGGGAGTCCCGCTGCAAGGCCTTAACTGCCAGGTCTACTCCATCTCGCATAGCAATGACCACTCCCCCCCCCCTTTTTTAGTAGGCTGTGTGGCCTGTAGCAGCCTAGTATACCCCCACGGTCTGATTCTATGGGAGTCTTGGGTTCGAATATAGGTTTCCTGTAGCGTAACTTCGTGGGGCTTTTCTTTACGTATAAACCTCTCCACTTTCTGTCTTTTGAGTGGGGAGTTTAATCCATTGACGTTTAAGGACAGTATCGTCAATTGTCCTATTCTAGAAGATAGTGGGATATTGGGAGTGCGCCCACCATGTCCCGCAGCCTGGGCCTCAGGTGATTGCTGTTGTGGGAAGCTCATTGTAAGATTTAATGTGCCTCTCGAAGATTGGAGCCTCCTGGATCGGTGATGTGCCCTCCCTCCTCACCAGTCCCCCACTCCACCCCTCTGATTTCCCCTTGGGCGAGCTCAACTGGCTAACTGCCCCCCCTTGTGTCATATCTACGAGAGCTGAGCTCTAGCATTTTCCCATTCTTGAACAAAGCGGGATCTCCCCATCCCATTCCAAGATTCTCCCCCCCCTTCCCTGCCAAAGCCTCATTGTGAAGCTGGTGCTTGCCTGTAGCGGTGCCCCTTTCTTATATCCCAAGTGCCCTCCCCGGACTTGCTACATTACACACCGTTCTCCTTCGAAAGGGCGGACCCGATGGGGCTCTCCAGCTGGCCAATTTGAGCCCCAGGGGTAGCTTTTTTTGGACGTTGTGTCGAGCTGATGGTTGGTCATGTTTCGCTGGGCGCTTAGAGCTTACTGTGGTCCGTTTCCATGATTTGGGTGTTTTGCGACGGGGTGGTACCTCGGCAGCGCCTGGCAATTTCTGCTCCTCTATTCCCAGTAGATCTAAGCCTTGCTCGCATGTCGTAATCTTGTGTTGCCTGCCCTGCCAGGTGAAAGACAAGCCAAACGCGTGAGACCATCTATACTTTACTTGTGCCCTCAGATGCTTCAGAACCGGACTCATTCGTCTCCTTTTAGCCAAACTCACCTGCGCTAGGTCCTGATACAGAAAGATCTCCGAACCATTATAGGTGATGCTACCTGCCTTACTTGCCTTTTCCAGAATCTTGTCCTTCCTGACAAAGCTGTGAAAAGCCACTAGGACGTCTCTTGGCCTAGCACGGTGTTTGGCCCGGGGAATCCCCACTCTGTGGATTCTATCAAATTGAAGATCCAAGCCCGATTCTTCCTTCAGGAGGTACATGAATATGGTGGTTAGAGTTTGCGTGAGATCTTGGGTCTTAATGGCCTCAGGGAGGGCTTTAACCCGGATGTTGATCCGTCTGGAGCGATTCTCCAACTCCTCTGCCTGCAGCTCCAGGTGCCGAGTAGCTACGGCTAGGGTCTCCATCAGATTTTCCATCTTCTGCGCATCTTCTGTCATCTCTTGTATGGCCCATTCATTAATGTCAACTCTCTCCTCCACTTTATTCATGTCCCGTTTGATTTCCCCGAGTCCTTCCGCCAAATCCTCCCTCAGGGTATCCATCTGTCTTTGGCCTGCTGCTGTAATCTTATCTACCATCTCTCCCAAGAATTGTTTAAGCATTCCGTGCATAACAAATGCATCTTGGAGGGCCTGAATGGAGTCCTGGGTTGTATCCCCCGTTCCTTCCTCTCTGAGCTGGCCCCCTTCCACCTCATTCTGGTAAGTGTCCCATCTTGGGTCTTTTTCATGTTCTTCATGGCTGAGGACGGATCTTTGGTTCTGTACCTGGACATTGTGAGGGAAGCTAATTTCCGATCCGGGCACCCCCAGCTATACAGGTCTCTGGGGCGGAGGTAGAGCGTTACTCAGGCCTCACTGGGGCCTCATGTCACCCTCCGTCAGTGAGGCCTATCCTGGCTTTTGGCGGCAGTCCTCGCGCCCTTCAGTGAGCCTGCTGGCGTTGGTGGAGTAGAGAGGGTATTGGCCTGGGGTGGTAGATGACCCAATATGCTTGGTGCACACTTGCCGCTGGTTCGGAAACTTCCGGATCAGAGCCCTTTAGCTATGTCAGGCTGAGAGATATCCTGTGTCCGCGGAAGCTGCTGAACCCCCGACAATCCCCCTGAAATGTAATCCTCAGAACCAGTTAATACTCGACTCTGTTAACTACACCCCAAAGGGAAAGGGTGAAGTGGATAACATAAACACCAGGCTGGCGCCGTCTAGGCTAGCTGATGCGGAACCTGCAGTGAATACATAAGAACACACAAAATACTCAAATTACTTAACTACCTTTTGATTTTGAAAACTCTATATCCTTAACTAAAATGTAAAGAATCATACCTGGTTCTTCTCTTTAAGGATCTTAGAGAAGATAGGAGTAATTGCTGATAAAATCTTTCTACCTTCTTTCTTGCTTTGAAAATCTTGAAAATAACAGCAACTCCTTTCGAGTAATGTAGCCTTAAGAACCTTGACTGATGCCTTTTTAAAACTGTATAATGTTCCAATTATGATGGGTTTAAAAGGAATCCAGTTCTTCTTTCTTAATAAAGTACATAGTCTCTTTAAGAACTTGCAAACTTGTCCACAAGCGCAAAGAATTACACGCGCTGAAGAAAATATGCGCTGGAGAAAAACACGCACTGAGAAACACACGCGCTATGAAAACACGCGCTGAAGAAATCACGTAGCAGTCTTTTCTTGCGCTCGCGGAAACGCGCAATAAACACCCGTGCTATGAACACACGCGCTGTAGAAATCACGTAGAAGTCTATTCACTTGTTTGCGTACACGCGCTATAAACACCCGCGCTTTGAACACCCGCACTGTAGAAATCACGTAGCAGTCTTTTCACGTGCTCGCGTACACACGCTATGAATACACGCGCTATAGAAATCACGTAGCAGTCTTTTCTCGCACTCGCGTACACGCGATATGAATACACGCGCAATGAACACACGCGCTATGAAAACACGTGCTATAGAATTCACGTAACAGACTTCCGTTGCTTGTGCGCTTTTAAGAATTAAACGTGGAACTATTACAGTGTAACATCACAGTTCTACTATTGAATTTACATTTACTTTCTCTAAAAGTCACTAATGAATCTGAGCAACAGATTTACATATCCAAATAGAGTCACTTAGCTTAAGAATGTTTCTTTTCCAAAAGAACTTCCGAAAACTCTCCTGTGAACCTGAATACTTCTCTTGAACAACCCTGAATAAGTAGCCGCTCGACTGCCAAGATTTGACAGTTCAAATCCACTAGGCCCAAGACTTCAGCAGGAGCAGCTACAAACACGTCCTCTCAGCTGGGGTTACGACGATGAAAGGCAGAGAGTGACAGTTTAGAACGTTCATTGTTGTCCTGCAGTTCTCTCTTGCCAATCTAAGCTTCTATTGTAAAACTCCATCTTGCCTTGGGCCAGAGCCAGGAATCTGTATAGAAAAGTCAAGGCCAAACCAACTGCAGTAGAAAACTTCTAACCCACACAGAAATTAAAGGGAATAATGGAATAATTAAAGGAAACCTGACAAGCTAGCTCCCTCTTCTGTAGGCTTTGGTAGGGCCCCAGGGGGCCTGAGCGTCTCTAGGGACCCGGCCTGATCTGTGCCCCCGAGCTGGGCAAAATGGTCTTGATGTATGCCTTTCTGGAGTCGGCTAGGTGCGGGTGGTCTTCCCGTCTCCTCCGAGGTTTACCTGCAGACAGTGCCGTGACTGGTCAACCACCCGACAGCCGACCTGGGAGCTCTGGTTGAAGCTAACTCCCCCGCTGATATGCCCTGGCTCAGCCCGCATCCACGGGCCGCTCTCCGGAGGCCCCCCTTCCCTTGCTTCTTACTTGGTGGTGGGCCTGCTCGCTGGTGAGAGATCACTTGGGGGGGGGGGCCCTGTCTGAACGCCTCTTGCCTTCCCCCGGTCCAGGGGTCTGTCTCTTGTCCGCCCGCTGCCACCCCCTCCATCTGTCGGTCTCCATTGGGGGCTGCACCTCGCAGGTCTCGGGCCGCTTCATGGGCCGAGATGCCGGCCCTGCTCCTCCACTGTAGCACGCGAATAGTGTTCTTGGGTGGCCTGCGGCACCCCACCTCCCCGCTCTCTCCCAGGCGCGCCACAGGCACTCCCCCACTTGGCGGCTGGATCACCCGCAGGGCCGGCCTCCCTGCTGCTGAAGACGTTCCTGTTGCGCACGGCCCAGCCCCTCCGATGGTCAGCGCTGCTGGGGATCCCCTGGGGAGGGCTGCTTGCTGTTGCTGCCTCCCTGCTGGCACCGTCAGGCCCGGAGCGGTTCTGGGAGCTCGGGCGTCGCGATGTTCACCAGTCGGCAGTCATCTTGGAACCCCCAACTTCTACTACTACTGTTGCTACTGCTGGGGTCGGATTTCTAGTTATTGGGAGAATATCGTGTCAATATTGGTGCATGATTGCACTAGCTAGATGTGGGTTATGCAACGTATCAGGCGTAGGGTATCAGGTGTGGGATGGGACTGTGATGATCTGCGGGGTGTGAGTAGGCGAGTCTATGGCTATGTGCCGCTGGGACGGGATCGTATCGTGGAAATGGCACCTGTCCGTGTGTGAAGGGGGCACTATGGGGGGGGACGAACCGATCCCAGAGTTTGCGTGTCATGTCTGCCCTGGTCGGGTTTAATCTTTTTAAAACGCTTCTCTCTTGGGAGCACCTCTTGGCCAGCATTCCGGACAGTAGTGAGTCAGTGGGTGGATTAGGCGCTTTCCTGTTAACCACTAGTAGTTTGCGGGCAGCAAACACTATAGTGTTCATGACTTTGCAAGTCAGAAGATCCAAGTGCCAGTCTTTATAGTTGGCCCCGAATAGCATGTCTTCTGGGACTAAAGCTATGTCAGCCTCCGGGAATTGGGTGGTTAGCAGTCCATTTACCATTTGCCAGCATTGTTTAATCTCTGGGCACGACCACAGTATGTGTCCCATAGTGCCCATCTCCGCGCATCCGCGCCACTATAGTGGGGAGAGTGTCTGTCCCATTTTGTGCATTTTGGATGGGGTATAGTAAAGGCGCTGGATTTTTTTTATACTGGATTTCCCTATTTTTTATATTCACTGATCTCCCTGGGACAGCTGCAAAGTAATGGTATATGTCCCCGTCTCAATGGGGGTACCAATGTCTTGTGTCCAAGCCGCTGCTATGAGAGTTCCTCCCCACGTTATTTGGAATGGCCATGGAGTAGAACGTGTAGAGGCGTGGGTAGGACCCTATCTGCCGCTCAAGTTCCGGTTCGCAGGGGGTTGGGAAGGGGAGGGTTTGCCTGGAAGCCTCTGTGGTGTAGCGTGTTATTTCGGCGCAAACTGTACCGTATTACAACCACTGTCCTGCATGTAGGATCAGTGCTCTGCCGCCCTCTGCAAATAACTGTAATTTAGGGCCGTCGCATAGGTCAAGTATTTTGACCTGAGCCCAGCGGATGTCTTGTTGCGGGTGGAGTTTTATGTCATGGTCGAGTGAGAGAAGGGTTTTGACCGACATCCAGGTAGGAGACAATTTTGTGTTGATACCCTGTTGGGACCGGAACTTGTGCCACTGGATTATGGTTGGGCCAATAATTAGATGTGTTTTGAGGAGTCCTGAACTCTTCATTGGAGGGACGGACAGAACGTCGAGGGGAATTAGGGGAGACATCAACCCCAGCTCGAGGTCTCGTCTGGGTTCAGCCATTGTTTGGCCCAACAGATTTGTGCGGCCTGATAGTAGCCCCTCCAAGACGGTAGCATCAGGCCGCCATCCGGTTTGGATGCTGTGAGATTCTTCATGTGTATATGCGCTCTTTTACCCCACCAGATACATTTCGAGAATGCGGCTTCTAGTGTCTTGTACATCCCTGGACTAGGTACGCATGGAAGCATCATCGCCAAATAGATGAGTTTGGGCATTGAGTTCATTTTAATGGCATTTATTCTGCCGATCAGGGATGGTGGTAGGGTGTTCCATTTGTTGAGGTCCGAGCGGATCTGCTCTATTGTATGTGGATAGTTAAGGTCCCGAAGGTCCTCGATGTGTGCGCTGATGTATACCCCCAGATATTTAATAGATGCCGTTTGCAACCGAAATGGGGCTACCCCTCCCGGATCCCAGGGGATATCCGCCTCAGCAGGAGTATCTCCGATTTGGCCTAATTAACCCGGTAGCCGGCCATTGGCCCATATGTCTGTAAGAGATATCGTACTCTGGGGAGAGAAGTGGAGGTATCGCCTATATATGAGGAGGTTGTCCGCATATAATGAGACAGTGTTTCAACCCTCCCCTCCAGAGCCCCTGCCACTGGGGGTCTGATCGTAATATCACTGCCACTGGTTCTGTGGATAGGGCATATAATGGGGGAGATAGCGGGCAGCCCTGACGTGTACCTGAAAACAGGGGGAAAAGGGCTGAGGTTAGACCATTGGTGGTGACAGTCGCTGCCGGGGTCTGTGTTTAGAAGGTGAATTAGTCTAATCGGGGATGGGGGGAGGCCATATTCAGTGAGCACGAGGAACATGTAGTCCCACTGGACCTTGTCGAAGGCCTTGTCCACGTCTATCGTGAGGATAGAGTCCTTGCAGTCTGTTTCCCCAGCGATAACGTGTAATAGTCGGCAGACATTGTCCCCAGAGTGCTGCTAGCATATGAAGACTGTTTGGTCGTCATGTACCAAGTGAGGCAGTACTGATTCAATTTTCTGCGCCAGCCATTTCGCGAGGATCTTGGCGTTGATTAGCGAGATAGGCCGATATGATCCACATTCGTCTTCCGGTTTTCCCTTTTCATGGAAAACCGCTATGTTGGTGGTCAACATGGTACTGGGTAGCCAGCCTGTAATGAGCGATTCGAGGGGATTGGGTCCTCCGACGTATTCCATATCTATGACATGTAATCACCACAGCTGTGCTGCTTCGGAAACTTTTTTCGGCGCCTGCGTCCTGCGTCGATGACGTCGATGCGCCGTCGTCGAGGACCTCCTCCGACGTCATCCGATGTGATAAGTAGGGCGCACGACGCCCGTAGCCTCATTTCTGTTTTTTCTGTGAACGTGTTGCTTCGTGAATCTCGGTTAACGCCTCGACTCTTTGGAGTTCTGTTCTTCTCGGTTCTTCGAACCTGTTCGTTTTTGTGAAAATCCTTCGTGTGAAGATGTCTTCTACTTCGTCTTCGACCCCGCGTCCGGGTTAAAGGAAGTGCGGGGAGTGTGGGTCCAAGATGTCGGTGACGGACTCGCACGACACCTGCCTCTGGTGCCTCGGGGAGGCCCACGACACGGATGACTGTATCGACTGCCAGTCGCTCACGTCCAAAGCCTTACGCGAACGTAAGAAGAAGTTGTCGGTAGGTCGGGTGTCCAAGCCCCGGAAGTCGAAGTCTGCGGGGCTTTCGACGGATGATTCGAGGGGTGACTCTCCGCGTCATCGTCGGAAGTCTCGTGGGTCTCCTTCTAGGAGTCGGTCTCGCCACTCCTCAGCCTCTTCGAGGCATTCTCGGAAGCGCCAACACCGGTCGTCTTCCAGGTCCTCTTTGGAGGACTCTGCCCGGCACGTCGCTTACCCCACCAGCCGTGCGACGCCGGAGGAATGGGCTTCCTTCGGGAAGAAAATGCTGGCGATTCTTGAGTCGCAGGGTACTAAGCCGTCCGCGCCCCCGAGTGGGGTCGGTCGTGAGAGGTCGAGAGACACCGCTCGCAAGAGTGGTCGGCACGAGTCACGGGAGAGGTCCCGTTCGGACAAGGAGACTCGTTCTCGACGTACCCGTTCCAGGTCCCGGTCCTCGACGCGTTCGAGACCGTGTGCACCTGTGAGGTCTTCGTGGAAGACATCGACGTCTGAGGCGTCGAGGGCGTCGACAGGCTTTCTCGAGGCTCCGAGGAAGTCGTCGAAGCCGTCGACGCTCAGGTCGTCGAAGGACACGCTCGGGGCTCCGGCTTCAAGGGCTGTGTCGACGCCGCCGATGCTGGCGGCGCTGCATCTGACGTCGACGCCAATCCTCTCGGCGCCGATGCCTGTTCTCTCGACGCCGGCGCCTATTCGCTCGACGCCATCGACACCTTTCGTGTCGGAGGTACCCCGTGGCACGGGAGAACCCCCTAGGAAGGCTCTGGTTAAGAGCAAGCACTCTCTGTGCCTTCTTTTCGCCACCTGGAATATATTTCAGAGGCGGATGAGGATTCTGATGGCCTGGTTCCTAGTCAGGTTCCAGATGAAATTGTCTCGGGCCATAGTCAGTTTGACGATTTGAGGCAGTCACTGCATGATGCCAGTGGACTGGACACCTCTCCGGAGGTGGAGTTTTGTAGGCCTGAGCCTGGCTCTCATGCCGATTCCTCGTACCGGCGCCTTACGGCTAGGGTTTCTGAGTACTTGGGATGGTCTGCTCCCCCAGGGGAGTTTGTGCAGGATGATCTAACGGACATCCTTGATGTTGGTCCCCCAACTGACCCGGTACTGCCGTTCCATATGGCTTTACAGAGAAGGGTGGCGGCGGCTTGGACTGCTCCGGAGAGTCTCCCGGCGGTGGGCAGATCCTTGTCGCGAAAATACCATCCAGCCAGTAGCGACCCCTGCTACTTGACCAGGCACCCCACTCCGGAGAGTTTGGTGGTGCAGGCGGCCACGGCCCCGGCAAAGCAGGCGTCGTACCCTACCATCCCTCCTGATAGGGACGACAAACGTTTTGATGGCTGGGCGAAGAAAGTGTTTTCTTCTGGTTGTATGGCGCTTCAGGCGGCCAACTCCATTTGTGCCTTGTCTCGTTTCACACACACTCTGTGGAACTGTGTTGCGTTAGCGGCTGATCATATTCCCGAAGGCGAACGGGATGGTTTCCTTGCTATGGTCCAGGATGGTAAGGATGCCATGTGTGATTCCTTTCAGTCGGGTTTGGACTTAGCTGAATGCGTCAGTAGGTCCATGGCGGCGAGCACCGTGATACGCAGGTTTGCGTGGTTGCGGAAGTCGGGGTTTGCCCCTGATGTGCAGTCCCGGCTCCTCAACATGCCCTTTGACGGTGAACACCTTTTTGGCAGCAAGGCTGACGAGAGCCTTGAGAGGTTGCAGACCTCCAAAGCTGCAGCGAAGTCGTTGGGCGCTGCAGTTCGCCAACCTCCGCCTTTTGTCCTAGGGGACAGCAGTGGAGGGGTGGTTCCTTTCGCTATTACTCATCCTTCAGTAAAGCGAGAGGAGCTGGCAGTCAAAGAGGCCAACGCAGGGGTACCAGAGGTGGACGACAGGGTACCCGTGGTGCCAAGGCCGCTCGGGCAGTTGCCTCTTTGCCCTCAGGTAACGCCGCAGCCACTCCCACTCAGTCATGAGGCCATGTCCCATGGTTCGCCGGTTGGGGGAAGGCTGGCGCAGCATCTTGTAGAGTGGCAAGCCATTACTTCAGATGTGTGGGTTCTGGAGATCATAACCCACGGCTACTTTCTTCCCTTTCGGCACAGGCCTCGCGACAATCCACCGGGGAACCTCTCTTTGCAGAGTCCGGATCCGCTCCTTGCGCAGGAAATTCAAGCCCTGCTGGAGAAAGGCGCGATAGAACTGGTGCCTGTAGCGGAGAGGAACAAGGGATGGTATGCCCCTTATTTTTTGATTTCAAAGAAAGACGGGGGATTGAGACCCATCATGGACTTGCGCGGTTTGAACAAGCTCCTCAGGAAGGACAAGTTCAAGATGGTTACTCTCTCTCAAGTCCTTCAGGCCCTTCAGCTTCAGGACTGGTTGGTGTCACTCGACCTCAAGGATGCTTACTTCCATGTGCCGATCCATCCCAAGCACAAGAAGTACCTGAGGTTCGCGGTTGGCGACTCGCACTTTCAGTTTCGGGTCCTGCCGTTCGGTTTGACCTCCGCCCCGAGGGTTTTCACCAAGCTCATGGTGGTGGTGGCAGCGCATCTCAGGCAAGGGGGGATTCACGTCTACCCCTACCTGGACGATTGGTTGATCAGGGGGAGCTCTCCCGAGCAAGTCCTGGATCATCTGTCCGTCTCCTGCCACTCCCTTCCCAGGCTGGGCTTCTCCCTCAATTTAAAGAAGTCCCATTTGACGCCAACACAGCGGCTCCAGTACATCAGAGCAGTGCTCGACACTTCCCTGGGGCAGTGTTTTCCTCCCCAGGTGAGGGCTCTTCACATTCAGCAGATGGTGCACAAGTTTCAGCATGCCCAGACGCTCCCAGCGTTCGTGTTCTTGAGGTTGCTCGGCCTCATCGCATCCTGCATTCTTCTGGTGCCAGAGGCTCGCCTGCGGATGAGATCTTTGCAGTGGGCACTCAAGACGCAATGGTCGCAGTCCTCCGGCAGGATGTCGGACCCGGTTCAGGTGCCGCCCTCGGTCGCCCGGGACCTTCTGTGGTGGGCCGTCGAAGGCAACTTGATGAAGGGGGCTCCATTTTGGCTTCCCTGGCCGGAGGTGACGATCGTGACGGATGCATCCGTCGGAGTCCAGACTCCATATCAATCTGTTGGAGCTGAGGGCCATCAGGCTAGCCCTGAATGCTTTTCTGCCGACTGTGCGAGGAAAGAGTGTCCTGATCCTGACGGACAACACAGTGGCCATGCACTACCTCAACAAAAAGGGGGGGGGGGCAGGGTCACTTCCTCTGTGCAGAGAGGCGATGCAGCTCGAGTTCTGGGCCATCCAGCAGGAAGTTTCGATCTCGGCAGTTCATCTGGCCGGAGACGAAAACGTGACGGCGGACGCTCTGAGCAGGCAGAGCGCGATCTCTCACGAGTGGGAGTTGGCTCAGGAGATTCTTCTGGAGATCTTCGCCCTTTGGGGGACCCCTCAAGTGGATCTCTTCGCCTCCAGTGTCAACCGGAAGTGCGAAAGGTTTTGCTTGCGGGAATTTCCTCCAAAAGGTGCCTTAGGAGACGCGTTTTTGGTGGAGTGGTCATTCCCGCTGCTGTACGCGTTTCCTCCAGTCCCCGTCATCCCGCAAGTGCTGCGGAGGTTACGGAAGTTCGGTTCCCAGATGATCCTCATTGCTCCGGCGTGGGCTCGGAGGACGTGGTACCCGGACCTTCTCGACTTGTCCATCTGCCCTCCGCGTCGTCTTCCCTACCGAGACGATCTGCTCTCACGCGAGGGGGGTCAGGTTCTCCATCCAGAGGTCAGATCCCTCAACCTTCACGCTTGGCTTCTGAAAGGTTGAGGTATAAGGATTGGGACCTCCCTGAAGACGTGATGGAGGTGTTGCTTTCAGCCCGAATGCCAGCAACGAAGTCTCTGTACCGTTGGCGTAAGTTCTGCGACTGGTGCAGAGTTCAGAATGTGGATCCTTTTGCATGTGACATCCCCATGGTTCTGTCCTTTTTACTTTCTTTGGCCCACAGGGGCTTGCAAGTGGGTACCATTAAAGGTTACCTGGCGGCGCTTTCCATCTTTAAGCGCTCGTCTGAAGAGTGTTCTTACTTTAAAATCCCTTTAATTTCACAGTTTCTGAAAGGGCTCACTAATGTGTTCCCTCCGTCACCTTTCCTGGTGCCCGGTTGGGATTTAAACCTTGTTCTTAAGTTTCTTATGGGTGCTCCGTTCGAGCCTTTGCATTCTTGCCCTTTGAGGCTGTTAACTCTGAAAACTGTGTTTTTAGTTGCGGTTACTTCCGCTCGCAGAGTGAGTGAGTTGCAGGCACTTTCAGTTAAGCCACCCTTCACTGTATTTCACAAGGACAGGGTTGTCCTTAGAGTTCGTCCTTCTTTTCTTCCGAAGGTAGTGACGGAATTTCATTTGGCCCAGAAGGTTGTTCTTCCGGCATTCTATCCTCCTCCGCATCCTGGTAAGGAAGAGGAGAGGCTCCATAGGCTTGATCCTAGGAGAGCTTTAAGCTTTTATGTTTCACGCATGTCCCGGGTCAGAGTGGACGATCAACTCTTTATTGGTTACGCTGGAAAGCGTTTGGGGCAAGCTGTGACGAAACAGACTTTGTCTTGCTGGATTATTTTGGCCATCTCGGAGTGTTACCGCTTGGCGGGTAAGGACCCACCGGCTGGCTTGCGGGCCCATTCTACCAGGGGTATGGCTGCCTCTACTGCCCTGCAGTGTTCCTATTCGCAACATCTGTGATGCAGCCACCTGGGCTTCAGTACATACATTTGTACGTCACTATTCCCTCGATTCCATCCGAGGACAGGATCTGGCCTTTGGCAAGGCGGTCCTTTGCTCTATTTGATTGGCTATTGTAAATTTTGATTCTAAATTCTTTCCCTCCTCCTTGCTCTGGTACTGCTTTGGGAGTCTGTCATAGATATGGAATACGTCGGAGGACCCAATCCCCTCGAAGAACAAGTTACTTTCTTACCTGGTAACGTTCTTTCGATGGGATGGTCCGACGACTTATTCCATATCGCTCCCGCCCTGCCTTCCCCGCTGCAGAATTTCTTTTGCGATTGCAGCTTACGTTCCGCAAGGCTTTGTGTCTGACTGGCAGTTGACTAATGTCACACGTTCTGGGGGAAAAAACTACAACTGAGGCTACGGGCGTCGTGCGTCCTACTTATCACATCGGATGCAGACGCCGAAAAAAGTTTCCGAAGCAGCACAGCTGTGGTGATTACATGTCATAGATATGGAAACCGTCGTCGGACCATCCCATTGAAAGAACGTTACCAGGTAAGAAAGTAACTTGTTCTTCTGTGAATACCTCCTGGAGTTTTTGGCCAACATCATCGGCCATGAGTTTATAGAGATCGATCGGGATCCCGTCGGGGCCCGCCGCTTTACCTGAATTGAGGGCGTGAATCGCCCTTCCGATGTCGGCCTGTGTAATAGGGATGTCCAGTGCTGCGTATTGGGCCTGGGTGATTGATTGAGTTCAGGAACCCTTGCATCGCCTGTGGGGGGAGTGTCTCTGGTTGAGCGTTTAGGTTTGCGTAGAACGCTGCAAATCTGGCATTAATGCACACATCCCCAACTACCAAGTTCCTTTCCCCGTCTCGAATTTGGGGTGATTGCCATGGTCGCCTGCCGTTGTTTCAAAGCGAGCAAATGAGATGTAGGGGCCTATCGTTTTCCAGGTAATACCTTTGGGACCAACTCGAAGGATTTCTGGACTCTATTGGTCCTGACATCTTTAACTTCTGCTCTTATTTTGCGTATCTGTATGAGTGTTTGGTGTTCTGGTGCTTTTTTATGTTGTTTCGCTAGGACCCAAGAGTGAGTGTTAGTTGGCCTTCCTGGTCCTGCCATCTTTTGAACTTGTGCGCCCATCTGGAGATACATTGGCCCAGCACAAAGGCCTTAAACGTGTCCCAGCAGGAGAGAGCATTGTACGAGGGGTTGATGTTTGTCTCCCAGAACATGGCCATGTCCCCCCTGATGTGTTCTACAAAGTTTGGATAGGCCAGGGCCCTCAGATTCATGCGTCAGCTTTAGAAGCGGGAGGGTGTATCTGGGAGTGTTATTCCAGTCCTGACGGGTGCATGGTCAGAGACGATGGTGGGCAGTATGGAGCAGTCGTCGAGCAAGTGCAGTGCAGTTTTCGGGGCCAACCAGTAATTTATCCTCGAGTAGCTCTGGTGACTGTGAGAGTGGAATGTATAATCTCTGATGGTTACATGTTTAATTCTCCATATGTCTTTTAGCCCAAAGTCTGTGAGAAGGGAAGTGAGTGTGCTTAACTTTTTTGGTCTACCCAAGCCCGGGTAGCGCATACTCTGCCTATCCATATCCGGGTCTAATGCGATATTCAGGGGTCCCCCCCCATGTTATTCCGGCCCCCCCACCAGTGTAAGTTGTCCCATGAAGGGTGCACATGTTGCAAAGGCGTGGGTGAAGAAGGCTGGGGTATCAGACGTTGGGGCATACATGTTGATTAATGTAATCAAGTGTTGGTGAATCGTGCCATGAGCCAGGATGTATCTCCCTGTTTGCCCCGAAATGGGGCGTGGGCGGCGGTCCCAAACCACCCTCTCACAAGTTTCTTGGATTCCACATAGTGTTTCTCCAGGAAACCCATTTCAACTATGTCCCCTTGGATATCCCTGAGATGATTTAGGACTTGTCTGCGCTTTATTGGATGCCCTAACCCCTGCACTTTCAAGGTTATCAGTGTGAGTTTAGTCATTGGCATAGACATGTGGGCCACTTACGTCGGGTCTATGAAGTGTGATGTAGCTGCACCGTGTGGTTCCCCGATTTCTGTATCTGGCATCCAACCCCAAGGTGTATACTAACTCTTGAACCTGAACTAAAACCATAGGGAGCAACATCTCCCTCGCAACATTGGGCGTGGAAGAACCAAGCCCAGTACATGGCCATACATCCCATGCATGGTGTCTCTGAGCGCGGATCCACTCAGTTGCACTCATTCCCATGCATAGTAGTAATCCCTCATTATAGGGACTGGAAGCATACAAGTCTGTCAGGGTGCAAGGCCCATGTGGTGATGACAGCAGTGACAGTATTTGGGCCAAAGGTTGGGCCTGGACCATGCCCCGGTCTTGAGCGACGGTGATGTAGAGGTTTTGATTGTCGGCTGAACAATGTTTGTGGGGGTTTGAATGCAAGCAGGTCGCTACAGCCGTGCAGGCCTGTTGTCCATCTTGCAACAGACAATTTGCAGTTCTCTCCCTTCCCCTCCACCTCCCGGAAGTGGATATTGGTAGCAACAGTTCTGAGGTAATCCGTGAAGCGTCTGTTGTCCTCCGGGTGCCCTTGTGGATGTACAGGATTGCACTCAGACTAGCAGTCGCTGTGAGTCGTTTTGGATGCAGCAGTCCATGCGATGTCTCGCATATGGCATGTGATGGAGCTCACGTCGTGGGATCCTTTTGTCCATGATCTGGACCCCTAATGCCTCTTCCGGATCTCTGTCTTCTGTTCCTGTTACGTGGCAACCAAAATTCTGATGAGGATGACGGCTGCAATGTCGATGGCCTTTGGTCGGCTTCCCGTGGATAGTCTGTTGTGACCAGGTTTTGGCGTTGCAAGAAGCGCCAAGCGTCCTCCGGGTCGTTGAAAGAGTGCCATTGGAGATCCACTTGGACACACCACATTGCCGGAAATTTCAAGTAGTGTCGCAATTCCTGGCCTCTTAGTGCCTCAAAGAGGGGGTTGAAACCTTTTCTGCAGCGAGTGACCTCTGCTGAGTAGTCGTTGAAAAGCCTGATAGGCCCCCCCTCGATGTTCACCTGCTCCACCTCTCTGTATGCTATCAGGATCAGCATCTTGTGTTGGAGGGTTAAGCGTCTGAGCGTGATCGGCCTCGGGCGCTCTCTGCTGCTGGTTTTGTGACTGGGGCACAGTGAATCCTTTCTATCGTGAGATCTCTGGGGTTTTCTGTGTGAAGTACGTCTTGTAGAAAATTGTACATGAATGATTCTGGGTCGGGACCTTCTGCGTTCTTAGGGAGTTTGATCATCCCAAGATTGTTTTGTCTGGACCTGTTTTCCTGGTCCTCCATCTTGGCGCCCAGTTGCTGGACCTCTCTGATGACTTCATTTAGTTTGGACGCTGTCGAGTCTTGATCATCCTCAAGTGAACTGATGCGTTGCTAATTGTTAGTCGTTTTCTCTGCCTGGACGTTGAGTCTCGCCTGGACATCCTGGAGGTCTTGTTTTATATCATGAACAGTAGTATTGGTCTCTTGGGTGCGTTGACCAATGAGCTTCATTTCTGCCCAGATGGCTTGGAGCTGCGTGGGGATATCCATTGTCGCCTTGCGTCTTGTGGAGTGCCTTGGAGTGGGTTCATTGGTGTCTAGGATGATTATCGGTGCTGGCTGCACGTCGGTATGCTCTTTGAACATATCTCTCTATGCGGCGCCTGTTGTCAGTTTTATGTGTACCCCAATTCCAATGTGAGTTCAGATCTGGTGGTTTCGCAAGGCCAGAGGTAGGAGAGTGGGAGGACTCCCTGTTTCCACTGCTCAGACCCTGGGTTAGGAGCACAGATCTCCCCCTAGGTTTGGGGCCACGGGCCGGGTCCCATGCGTACTTATGTGTTATAGATCCACGTGGAAGGGCGGTGTGGTCGTCCGGTTGCACCTGCTGGTGTCACCAGTAATTCTGCTTATTCCGTATATGCTCGCGAACAGTTGAGTTAGTTGCCCTCGACTCCACTTCATTGAGCTCTTAGTCTGGTGCCGTTGTGGTTGAGGTGAGATTTATGGCTTTTCCGCCGCTGGGCTGGAGGTCCTGGTTGTGTGTTGATGGTGGGGAGTGTTGGTAGCGCGCTTTATGGATCTGGCAGCCTGTTCTAGGCAGGGGGTGTCCCCTATGTTAGGACAGGTGCAGTGGTCATAATTGGAGGGTCTTATGTGCTGTACTGCGGTGGGGGATAGGCACACCTTGCACCAAAAATGGTTTACCATCGTAGTCTGTGGGGCGTCGTGGCGCAGGGCGCACCCAGAGACTGGGGGTTCGCCGGGGTTGGTTCCAGTGCCGGCGCCCTTTGTTAGTCCAGAAGGTCCCCTCAGGATGGACCAGAGGTGCGTTGAGTGGGCAGGTTGCCCCCGTGTCGTAGGTCCTGATCACGAATTGGAGATGATTTATGATGGTATTGCAAGTCTTGAACCTGGCGGTCTGGGTGGGGCAGGGGCCAACCCCGCCACCCCCTCTGGAACGATGTTTGTGGTGGATGTGACCTGTGCCCCGCATAGCGCTGTCAAGGGAAGGGCACCTTGTCCGCGGTCAGGCCTACGTCTGGGCCCGCAGCGCGTCTCCTCTCCGGCTCCCACAAGGTCTGGAGGTCTGTGTGGCTGAATTCAGTGCCGGTGTCCTATGGGGGCAGAGAGTGGGTCCAGTGGAGCAGATCCAGAGGACTTGTTATGGGGGGGACTTTAAACTGTTATCAGTGCTCTTTCACGCTGATGATCGTATGGAGCAGGCTCCCCAGAAATTGGTTCCCGCCGGTGTGATGTCGTTTCCAGGCACCCTGCCCCACGAGGCGGTCAAAGGCGCAAAAGAGTCACGGGTGAAGGCTTCTCCCCAGGGCAGGTGTTAATTAGTCTGGGCTGAGGTAAGGGCAGGGCCCACCAGGCTCTGGCCATGTCGCAGGGACACTCCTCCCGCCCAGGGAGGCTGGTGCAGTGAGGGCAGCTCAGTACGACTAGGTCAGTGCGGGCCCAGCCGGAAGTCGGGGCGCAATGGAAGAGGCCACTCAGGTGATGGGGGGCGTCTCACACTCTCGCCAGTGCCAGCTCGGCAGCCCGACTGAACAGCGCCCACCCCCTGGTCCGCTCCTCAGCTTTGGCGTCCATGAATCGGCTCCCTCCAGGTCAGCAAAGGGCGTGGGTTCAGTGCTTGGGGCCGCACTCTGGGCTATCACCCCCCGGTGCGGGATGTCGTCCCACCGGTATATATATAAAGAAGGAGCCGGATGATTTTATTTTACACAATCACCATATTACCCAGAACCATCACGCTGGTGATCTGGCATACAAAGTCCTGAAAAAATGGACTGGATGCAAATATTCAAAAAATATATTTTTCATCAAATATATTTATTCAAAACAAACCAGTTCAATTCTCTAAAACATATATAGACCCTAAACATCACACACAGTGGACTAACAACAATAAAACTAAATCTAAAACCGCCTAACCATGAATATACAAGACACAAATTATATTACATCAAACATTCTAAATGTGTCATAAAAACATCATCATTCCCAACATGTTTTTGTTCATCAAGCCCTGTATTGGGAGAACATTCTTCCGGGGAATATTCATAAAACTTGTAGATTTCTTCAACACCGTGTTGAGAGGGTCTTTTCTAACATCAACAGTGGGGACCACTGTACCTAAAATACAAAAGCAGATACTAAGTGATTCTGGGGTGGGGTTCACAACAAACACATTTTTTTTTAGATCCATTACACTGGAGATAAATATCAGTGTAACGGGAGACAAGGTGACCCACCTCTACCAGTTCCTAAAATGAACTCAAAGATTACCTTCAATGGTATTTCTTTAATTGGTGTCTTGAAATCAGTAATCGCCACGTGTTCCAAGTATGGGACACATATAATTTCCAAAAGGCACGCCAAATTGCCTTGGTTTTCTTGATGTCCTATAGCAAAACACAACAGACAAAGCCACCGGGCTCTGTTTAAGTACCATAATCAACCATTCTAAAACCACCTATGGTCACAACGTCTACATGTCTTGGATACAGACCTACAGTAGATTATATCAAAATTACCTCCAACTTGATTGTATAAGGCCACCGGATCCCTATGATCACGGTTAACACGTGCAGGCAAAAGCTGTAAGAGTCTCCTGGTCCAAAATTCCAGAGAACCAGCGCACGCACCTAGGGACAAAGCCACTTGTCACCATACATCAGGTAATACAGTGCAAGGTCAATGTTAAACCCTACTGCCACCAACATATTGTGGGCTAACTCGCACCATGGCATGAAACACAGATCACCGAACTTCAAAAGTACAATGAATTGCCAAAAAATAACCACACCTAGTCAGCTGCTCATTAAAATGGGCTCGCTCACCCTGTGATATTAAAGTTAACATGCAGTGCCACCAATTTTGGAACACCACTTCCGGAGCCCTAATTCCTGTGCGTGTCTCTAAGTAGAAAAGAAACAACTTGTTGTTGACCTCAACCGTTACATCGCCACTGGGTGCCAATCACCAGGTCTGTAACACTAGCAACACTAAGCCTGAAACACACAGGCTCACTTGTGAATGGAATAACTGCTATTCACAACCGTTAAACCCCAAACCTCCTGGAAGTAATTGCAGTAAGCGCGGTCACCGCACTCTGTATTGAACCGAGGCCGCCGGGTCGTCGACGTAAAAGAAGGCCCAAAAACAAAGCCCTGTAAACACTGAAGAGGTCACACCGGTGTCTCCAGCTCGGGGTTGGGTGTAGATTGGGACGCAGGACAGCAGGGCGGAGCGGGGGCCCCAGACCTGGGGCGCCAACCAGTCCGGCTCCCACGACGGCAGGAACTCCGTGAGGGTGGCGGCACAGGAGCGGATTACATCGTTCCCAAGTCGGATTCGGGCCCTGAACAGGGTCGGCGTGGACGTTGTCGCCTTGGGCTCAGATCATTTCCTCAACGACTGGTTTGTAGGCGTATGCCGGAGACTTATATGGATATGTTCCATGTGGGTCACGGCACTCGATTTATGGCGGTTGAAGGGCCGTTCTGTGATCGCCCCGAAATACCTCGAGTCATCTGCCTATGCGGCTGAAATGTTCTCACTGTGTGCTGGAGGATCTCCGCTACTCTCCTGGATATAATCTGCCACTTCTCTGGGTTTGGAGTGGACGGAATTCATGGTGCGATGGCGGGCTCGCTCAGAGCTTCAGGGACCTGCGGCCATCTTCGTTCAGGCTCTTGAGCGCCCCCAGGATCTCCCTTTCTCATGAGAATTGTGACTACTGCTTTGTTATTCTCTATTTCATAAATATAATTACATGGGAACCATTTTGGCCTGGGTATGATACCCAAACGTGCTTCTTTAACTGCCTCATCAATTGCAGTAGCTGAGCAAGTTATGGCTGCTACTGTTTTTCTCACTTTGTGCTCTTAGGCATATTTGTCTACCAAGCATTGCTAATGCTATGAACATGCTCTTGTGTATGTGCTCTTATGTGCGTTACCCATAATAAAGGGTGAGTCTGTTTAAGGTCCCAAACTTGTTTCCAGAGCTGCCTGGAAGAGACAGTGTTATGCCTGTCGTCTCTAAAATCATTCTGAATCCACCAGTGTAAATCGGTGTTATAATCCCTGATAATGTAATCTGAATCTGAGACTACTAATGTGGGCTTCCGTGGGTCTGCTTGGTATAGCGCAAGCAACAACCCATATAATTCAACAGTCAGAACTTGTATGTCCCCTAGGTGTTTTGTTGCAATGTCAGAATGTATAACTTTTGTATCATGTGTAAAATGCGCTGTGATGCCGGCACATGCAGCTGCATATTTGGAACATGTTCCAACAGCTGGAATTGCTGATCCATCATAATATATTTATGGATGAAAAACAAATAATGGGATATCAGGTAACCTGCTGTATGGCTCTGTAGCCATTGCCTACGTAAAATCACTCATCCTTTTTAATTCTTCTTTATAATGACATTTTACATCTGGGCATGCTGAATCGCTCCCCACTGTACCGATCTAGTGTGTAATGCTTTTGCACTGGGCACACTAGCTTGTGTGGCAGCCTCAAGTTAAGTTGAACTAAAGATGTGTTTACATGCGTTGTTCTATTGGCTGCTAGGGGCAGCTCTTTCTGAATAATGATCGGTACTGCTGTGAGGACGTTTTCCTCAGGTTTAAATCTCAATTCAGGAGTGGAATATACATGTGATTTATAAGCAATTTATTTAGTTTCCTCTAAATTACAAACAGTACATGTAAATGCATTATCGCCTGCCATCAAATGTATATCTAGAGGCAGAAAGGGAATGGCACAGGCTTCCAGTATGCCCCCTGCCAAGAAATAAAGCACTTCTGCCTGGTTCCTGTCTGATACCAATGGTACTAGTAGGTGGTGCCCTTTTTACGGTGCTTACTCTCACCTCACTCCTTCCTCTGCCCTTCATCTTGGGGGCTGCCCAAGTGATCTCTGCACCTGTAAGTAGCTGTCACAATGTGACCAAACTGGAGTTTCCTTTCTTGATCACTGGGCAATACTGCTAGGCATCTGAAGACTTCTAGTTTCACTGATTCACCTTTTATGAGGGGCATGAGCACACCCTATATCATGGAATAATTGCCTGCAGCTATTGCCAGTCCTAGTCCCAATTAAATGAAGGTATAACCAACTATTCTGTGAAACCCAACTATCACAGTGTCCCATAGGTGGTTTACAACTTGTTGGCATTATAATTGCTAATGCCCTCTGCCTCTGTTGAGGAGTGACCTGAGGGTAGGCTGCCTCAAGCTGGCTCATTTTAGTGGAATATCATCTAGGGATTTCCTCCTGCCTTGTGGGGCAGGTGCCCAACAATGCTTTGAGTGTCTGAATTGAACGTGTTCCTTCTTCCCTTGCTATTGCTGGTCTAGGTCCTGCTGGTGCAGTTCCCAAGACACTCTGTTCTACATCTTGAGAATGAACAGTGTCAAAATGTCTCAACAGAATGTCATAGTGTTCCCTGTTATATGGGTCATCCCCCCCCCATTTTGGTGGAATCAAAGGATGTGTTCTAAGATTAACCCTTCCACAGATAAAGGACCATGTCTATCCCTTGTAATGGGATATGTCAAGCCCCCTTGAAACCAGTTCTGGTGGTCGACCTGCTGCAAAGCTAACTCAGGATACCTAAAGGGTGTGTACTGTATTTGATCTAGATTCCTCCTTATGTGTAGGGTTTCAAACATGAGGAAGTAAGAGGATCCAGATTGGGAGCCCTCCCGTACCCTGCACACTGTATAATATTGTCAACAAAGACATTCAATAAATTACGTACAATTTTGCATATGCAGTATGATCAGTAATAATCAGAAGAAATCTCAATATGAAAAAGGTAGAGAAATTTAATTTTGACAAGAACAATGTACAATAGTTATTATTGACTGTCGGTCAATAGGCATCAAAAATGCAAAACATAGCAAAGAAAAGTATCCATAAATTAGACTGTGCTTGGCTGACGCGTTTCGAGGTGAAATCCTCTTCTTCTTGAGCCTATTAGCACTATGACACAAGTGAACTGTTCAACAGAAAGTGGAGAAAAGAAAAGGATTTTTTTTAAAAAAAAGAGAAATGGATATTTTCCATAATTCTGTATAATGAGCATCACATAACACATGTTAGAAGAGAAATAAACCAGTGCCGCTAATTAAAAATCGATGCTTTAAAGAGTTGGTCAAGTGATAATTCTCTACCTAACTGTACATTCAATGCATAGTTCCTAAATCACATATTTCTACTAGCCACTGTTATGGAGAAGGAGGACCCGGTGAGCACCAACTCGATAGAACACTAATTAGGTGGACAATCCTGTTGAACTAAGGGTAATGAGGAATAGACTTTCTAAAACTCGTTTGACCAAAGTAGTGAAAATAGAGACTTACTCATGCAAATGTCCCAACGGGCATTCAAATGCAGGGAAGTATGAGTGACCACAGATCTATGGGACGTCAATATGTGGAGCTTCTATATTTTCATTTTAGTGAAAAGCGGCATGCGCTCCTTAGTGAAAATGTGATATAAATGTGCATTACATTTTCGTAGAAACTAAATGGTTAGAAAAAGCACAAAACATGAGTGTTTACATTCATAACCTGGTGTGGACTGAAGGAGACTAGTCAAGGGTAATAGGCTAGAACATGCTTGTCGCTTCAACATTGGTCGCAGGAAGCGTTAGTAGCTAAATATAGAATGGAGCGTTGTTCCATACAGTGGCCTGTGTGAGTTATCTGCTGACAAGTGGACACATAACGTCATTGGCGAATTCGCTCAAAAAGTAATTCTGGATGCTCCGTGAGGGTGGAAAAATTTCCTGTCTCAAACATGCCTCCTGGCTTGACGCCAGGTGTCTTCATGTATGTAAACAGGTTTTCCCTGGAAATCCTCTAAGTGCTACCACTTCCAGAGTAAAGTTGGTGTTGACATCTCTAACACTTCCTTCCTGTAACCAGGTATAGGGACATCAACATGTGGGTTAGCCATTCTAATATCTCTTAGCTAAATAGCTGGTAAGAGTACTTGCTTGAAAAGACACCCTGCTCTTCACTAGAATGTGCTTTAAGCTATTTATACTGCACCATGCTCTTTACTAGAGTGTATATTATTCTGTCTAACACCAGGCCTGTAGCAACCCCCTAACCCCTCTTGAATAGCTAAGTAGAGAGAATATTTGTATGGTGTTGAGAGGATAAGCAATGCCCTGCCGCGGTCACCAAAAGTGACAGGATTCTTATCACCCCTAACTCCAGATCTCCCCTCTCCCCCAAGTGAGTGTCCATGACCCCTCCCCACCCCCCCAGCAGGGTCTCCGGTAGGAATAGAGATGCGGAAGAGCATATACCTGTCACTGTGCATCAGCAAATAAAGGCAAACGCCCAAATTGGTCAAAAATAAATGGTTGTATGGATCATTTGGCCGAATTCGGCCTGCACTTAAAAAATTGAAGCCCAAAAATACTGAACATAAGGAGCAGAAGTTGCAGGGGTGTCCCCCGCTTCCCATGTTCAGTATTATGGGTTTGGAGGGGTGCAAGGGATGTTCCCTACTTCCTTGACATTGGAAGCGGGGGACCCAGAAAAAAAAAAGAAAGAAAACAGGACCCTGCAGCTTCAGATCTGACCCACGTTAGAGGGACAGAACTGACGCTGCAGGGGCACAGGAGAAGCAGCGGCTGCCAGCAAAATGTAAGGAGGGGGTTTGGGTCTACTGCCAAATTTGGGTTGTTTTGCAAAGTGAAAACCAATTTGCAGCGAAATTGACTGTTTAATTCTGCCGCAATCATTTATACTTCGGTAAAACTACCCAGGTCCAAATAAAGTAAGCAACAACTCTCCGCAGTGAGCAACTAATCTCATCAGCACAGGGGAGGTTTACTAATGTAACATTGTTTTTTTATTGATAGTCCACTGCTCACACCTTCCAGTAACCCTTTGTGTGTGCATTAAAGACATGCACCACATTTAACATATCAATACAGAGTACATTTAAATAGATGCCCCACTCTTACAGTTCATGTTAAAATGCTTCTTGACAAAACACTCAATAATGAACAATCAAAGAATGCTTCTTACGCTCTCATGTATAATGTAAATCTTTTAATAATGAGAAATAAGTAATAAACATTACTACCATTATGGCCACTACACATAACACTTAAAATGCAAAAGGTCATTAATGAATAAGCAACAATCATTGTCATTGCCTCCACGTCTACTCAAGACCTAGGACTAATCAACCTTCTCAAGGACATAGCCACATTAAAAAAAAAAAAAAACTGCCTCACCATGTGAGATCGTGCTGCAAATCAGACAAATATACCATTGGCCTAGCCCCTAGTGGGCGACCATGTATCAGTCCTAGACAACCTCCTAGAGGGTTGTGGATCACTATGCTCCCCCTGCTCTTGTATCTCAGGGCCTTTGTGCACTGTGTTACTCCTAGAGTATTCCTATAATAATAATAATAATAATAATAATAATTAGGCATTTATATAGCGCTACGAACCCTCAGGTATCTGAGCGCTGCTTATGTGTGTGGTGCTCATTTATCGACCTTGGAAGGATGAAAGGCTGAGTTTGGCCCCGCCGGGATTCAAACCTGCGTTAACAGGCTCTGCACAGATGTCAAAGCGAGCGCTCTACTCGCTGTGCCACTTGAGCGGCTATCTTACTCCTATGGACACATTAACATAAGACACAAAGACAACACATGAATCAATTCAACAATAGAAAGACATTTATTCATGCATAGCAATTCATGATGCAAACACTACTAGAATGCGAATCTCAAATTTGCACCTTTTATGCTTTTGGTGCAAATCTACCATGCAATGCAATAACTATAAGCCTTACAGGCTTCTAATGCAACTCCATTCCACACCATATTTCACATTCTCTAAGACAAACCCTGTCTGATTACCCCATCTTTAGCTCTGTGTGAGTATTCTAATTCCCCATGCACGTGTCTTATTTAACGATACTCCCCTTTTTCTCTTGTGTTGCTCTGTGTCTCCTCTCCCGCTAACTCTGCAACCAGCCAGTCAGTCAGGGCCAGGCCTCTCCGCTCCATGCCAGATCTCTGCCAGATCTCTGCCAGATCTCATCAGCTCTGCTGCACCCAAAACCGCTTCTCGAAGTACATCCAATCTCTCCTCTCAGAGTGTCAGTGTGTCATCTCCAACTCCAACTAGCATCTCAAACTACCAACTCCCTCTCTCCTCAGAGAGCAGCCACTCAAATCTCAGCAAACAGCTCCATGCAAAACTCCATCTCCAACAACTAGAAACTCCCTAAAGCCTCACCTCTCATTATACTGTTCAATGACATATACATATCCATGGTTACACTCGTTCTCTCTAAGCTAAAATGCCTCTCTCTCTGTCAGCAATTCTAAATTTGAGCAGTGCCTAAATGTCTGTGATGCATGTACTGTACTTTTTCAATCACTGCGTGTTCTGGTCATGATTTCATTTTCTACATATCTATACCATATCTCTCTTCTGTCTGCCTTACCAAACACCATCTCCTCATATTTCTCCATTCAGATCCCACTCTCCTCCCTTCTGCATGTCTCTGCCTTCGCAAGCTCTCCCTCTCTCTGCCTACCCCCACCTTCTCTCTCTGCGAAGCACCAGCTAGGCCCTGATAAGGCCAGCATCCCTCTCCTCTCGGACAAAGCTCCATGTTATCTGTGTCTGCCAAACAAATGTTTACGAATACTTGTACACTGTAACTCATAACAATCTCTCCGCACTCCGCGGCTCTTCTGTGTGTCTCAATGGAATGGCTTCATAATGCCAGCTATATCTCTGTCTAGCGTTTACTCTTTCACTCGCAAACCCAAGCACTATCTATAGTGCATCAATGCATATTCTAAGTGCACACTCAATGCGTGTCTCTCTACAATGCATACATAATACATAACAACATATCTCTACATGGCACTTCAAATATAACAGGCCTCATTCTATCGAATGCAAACGGCTACATATATGTATAATGGATAACTAATCACTACTAATTAGTACTAATCAGAATGTATGATGGATAACTAAACAGGATGCAGCGATGGATAACTAGATCCCTAATTGGGTAATGATTCCATAACAATGGGTAATGATTATGTAATGATAACAAACCAGGCTTCTCCATACTATCAGGTTTCACAACCAGGTCTTGCTAGGCATTCTTCATAGTAGCACCTGCCCCCTTTCAATAGCGTTCTCAATGTGATCTCAATGAAGGGTAAAAACCTCTCATACTCACTATCTGTAGAAGGTAGGGAGAGGGCTGTAGAAGACTGGATGCCTGGGACAGTCTATAATCCAGGAAAAATGTGAAAATATTGTCAAAAGTCACCCATTAAAGCACCATGATCTTTTTTATCAAAAAAGCAAAAAAATAGGACAAAATGCTTAAAAACAGTTAATATCAATTGGGAGTAACCATGATGCCAGCATGTAGCCAATTAAGAATACGATCTGTTCATAGGTGGTGAGCTGATTTGCGATTTGCCTTGGGAGGTTTGGGGGGGGGGGTAAGAGATGTCAAAATATTCCCAATACAGCTCATTAAAAATGTATAATTCTTCTCAAAAGCCAATGGACTCAAATGCCTCAAAACAGCCAAAAACCAGCCTGGAAATAAAGAGGGACTTCAACCCCTCCCCTCTGCCCAGAGAATAATGAGCTCAGTACTTCTCCTTCTCGCTTTGTCCTTCCAGCCATCCATCTGCCTCTGATCTTCGCCCGCTGACCGCAATCTCCTGCCCTTCCTCCCAAAGCCTCGTTTTTATTCTATCTGGGCTTACAACTGTCAATTCCCCGTATTAGCATATGTATCTAACGGAAGCAAATAGCGGTAGTCCAAAAAAGCTGTTGAGCTCACGGGTCTAGTATCAGTGTAAAGCATCTTTTTAGTGAAGTTAAAAGCTTGTTTATGTTGAGAGCAAGGCGTATGCACCTTTCACCAATTTATACAAGCTTCTAGGCAGCTTCAAGCTCCGCAGGACTTTCTGTTCTCTAGTTCTCGATAGTTCTTTCAATATCAGTTTTATTTACTATTACTGAGGCACTTTGGCACACGTCCCAGAAACGTTGTGACTATAGTCTGACTTGGTTTACGCAATGTATCTGCAAAAACCATAACTAAGATAATGGTCTGGCGTGGAGCCCGAAAATCCAAACCAACGCTATGCTCTGCTGCTTTCAACTATGAATCCTTTTGCATGAATGTATCAACTGCATTTGCAAACTGTGCTTGTATTTAAGAAACCTAACTATGTACTCGCATTAAAACATTCATGTCTTGAAATATTGCTCGAAATATCCATGGCAGTAATGACACATCAGTTGCATGCGACTCTCTGGGAAACTTAGTTCCCAACCCTGTCGTGTTGCAGACGCCACGGCAACCGCCACTGTGCTAAAAAGGTGAGTTTGGGGAGAAGGGACAAATTCCCTGGAATTCCCCCCTCACCCCCCACTGTAAAGGTGATTTCTTCACACTAGATAAAACTATCCAAAACGCTATAATGTAAACATCAACATGGTGAAAAGCAGACAATGGCCCACATTACGACTTCGTCAGTATCTTGGCAGAAATTCTGCCAGGATACTGGCAAATGGTAATACTGTTTACGGCACTTGGTCGCCGGATCACATGTGCCCGGTTGATGGAGTAAGTCCCCATTCATAGAGTCCCGCAGGACTCCATGGGGGATTTGCCGGTATTACCGGCACTGGTAATAGTAGATATTTTTTGCCAGTTGGGTGGAGGAATTACCTCCAGCTCCTAGCTGGAGGTCATTCTCCCATCCCACTGGCAAACTTGTACTTGGCTGGTGCGGAAACGTGTCGGTATACGGTAATATATCGCTTTGTCCATGGCTCGCCCACGGGCTCGGACTCCCCTGCACTTACCCCCTCTTCCCTCTTCCTTTCTGTACTTGCACGTTCTGAATACTCACAAGGCATATTAGGTTTGTCCCCCCTCCCTCTTCCCTCTCTGCTCTTAAATATTGTGTTGTAATGTATTTCCCACACTCCCTCCCTGCCCTGTGGGCGTTTTGAAACCGTATATTATTGCATAAGCGCCTAACAAGCAAAAAATAACTAAATAACTAATACTGGCACGTTAATTACACACTGGCCAAGTTGTAATGAGGCCCAATACCCACAGCTGGACCCAACTAAAAACAAGGATTTTGTCACAATAGGACCAAAACAATGTTCAGTTGTCAGACATCCTTTTGTATGACCTGAGTGTAACAATAAAGATTTTCCATAATAATTTACTAGAAAGTCTTAATTCTATTAAAGACACAGAGGCGAACATTATGCTTCTCTTTCTTTATATATTTAAAGAAAGTGCTCAGCAGCAAAATATGTAACAGAAAATATTCATATAGCTTAACAATAAAATAGTAGGAAAAAAGGTTTCCAAGTAGTAAACAAACTACATTTCCCAGAGTCTAGGAAAATTCCAGTGTAGTGTTAATAACATGTGACTAATGTCCACCAATCAGCTAATAGTTCCTCCCATAAACAGGCTTGAATATGATGCACTTCCTCTTTCGAAGCTGCGAACTTGACAAATAGGCAGTCATAACTGAGGATAACTCGTAGTGGGAGGCAGAAGCAAGCCGCTCCAGATTAGGTAGCTTTATCCATAGGAGCTGTCAAGAAAAAGGAAAGATAACCGTAATCAGATTGCGTATATTACAACCCTAGGTCCCAAAGAGGGAAGGAGAGAAATATGATATGTTATTCCAAAGACAAGACATGCAGTGAATAACAGTTCTCAATTATGAGTGTAGATAATGCTGAAACACTCAGTATAACTCAATTTCTCGGCGGGTGGGATAATGTTCGCCTCCATGTCTTTAATAGAATTAAGACTTTCTAGTAAGTTATTATGGAAAATCTTTATTCTATCTCAAGACCTGAGGCTCCCATTATGCTGGTTTAAAGCTTACTTTCCACAGTAGATGCTGGCTGTGCTACCGGTTTCAGGTAGAATTTTTTAAAGATCGATTCGCTCGACCAATCAGCCATTCTCATAATATTTTCCAGTCTGATCCCGACTTGAAATGCTTTAGAAGCCATAGCTCCTCTCATGGAATGAGCACCGAAGTGTGAGGTATTTATACCTGCCTGAGACAATGTCCACCGCACCCAGCGTGCTAAGGTCGGAGCGGAAACTGGTCTATGAGGCTTACGTAAGGCTATTAGCAGCTGACCGTCAGGGGAGGCCCTGAAAGGAGCTGTGACTTCCTCATAGGCTTTGAGGCATCTGACTAAGCAGAGCTTAGGCTGATCTCTAAAGGCAGGGTAAGAAATCACTCTAGAGTTACACTTCGTCCTTCTATGTATGTGGAATACTATGCCGTCAGGAGAAAAGGTCCTGCCCGCTAGATCGAGGGCTCTGACGTCGGACACTCTCCTACAAGAGACAAGGCAAAGAAGCGTAGTGAGCTTGCCGGATAAAGCTGTGCGAGATAACTCTTGATTATCTGGCCAGGATAGAAAAAGGTTCAACACTGTACCGAGACTGAGGTGGAGCCGTTAGCTTGTTACCTTTAAGGAGTCTGCGGACTAAATGATGTTCCCCGGCTGGAACTCCTTCGATGGCGTCATGGCCTGCTGAAATAGCAGAACGGTACGCGTTGACGGTTCTGTAGGCCAGACCTTTTTCCACCAAGGATGCCAGAAATTGAGAATATCTTCTAGAGGTGCCGAAACCGGATGCAAGCCTTTGTCGTGACACCAGTCTCTCCAGGCGTTCCAAGAGTTGGAGTATCTTTTGAGAGTGTTAGGGGCCCAACTCTCCTCAATGAGACTGATTGCCAAGCGAGACATGCCTGGAACTTTACACCTAGCCCTGAAATCCTCCAGGCTGCTAGTACCAGAGACCCTTGGAGGAGGAGAGGGTGATGCTGGCCCGCAGGATTCAGTAGGAGATCTGGGAATTGGGGTAGAAGGATTTTAAAATCCGTAGAAAGTTCCAGAAGAACTGGATACCAGATCTGAGAGGTCCAGACCGGGGCTATGAGAACTAGCTCTGATTGCTCCTGACGGGCCTTCGCCAGAGTCCGTGTAATCATGTTGAAGGGAGGAAAGGCGTAATGTACTCCTTCGCTCGACTTCTGGAGAAAGGCGTCCGTAACCGCTGCCGCTGAGTCTGGATTCCAGCTGTAAAATATCCGTAGTTGAGTGTTCAGGCGTGAGGCAAAGAGATCTTTGGACATGGGACCCCAAATCTGTTGAAGCCGAAGAAAGACTTCGCTGTGAAGTCTCCAGTCGCTGTAATCGACTGTGTTCCGGGAGTACCAGTCCGCCACCGTGTTCGTCAGGCCTGGCAGATATTCCGCTGTGACAGAAATACGGTGCTCTAGGCAGTAATGCCAAAAATCCTTGGCTAGTTCCACTAGAAGGCGAGACTTGGTGCCCCCCAGATGGTTGATGTATCTCACCGCTGTAATGTTGTCCATTTTGAGCAAGATGCAACAACTTACTTTGTCTTTGGTAAAGGAGCGTACCGCGAAAGAGCCCGCTAGTAGCTCGAGGCAGTTTATATGCATAGCGAGTTCCTGGGGTGACCATGTTTCCCCCATGGCCACAGAGCCGCATCGCGCTCCCCAGCCGGAACGACTGGCATCTGATTCTATTACTATGTCTGGAGCGGAACCGAAGATCGTCTGGCCGTTCCAGGCTTCCATGTGAACGAGCCACCAATCGAGCTCTGTTCTTGCCTCTACTGATAGGGTCAGCTGTTGTGAGTAAGAAAGACTGCGTCTTAAATGCTGACCCTTGAGCCTCTGTAACTCTCGATAGTGCAGCGGTCCTGGAAAGATGGCCTGAATAGATGAAGAAAGGAGGCCTATCACCCTCGCTAAGTCGCGAAGTAATGTCTCTTCGAGGGGATTGGGTCCTCCGACGTATTCCATATCTATGACATGTAATCACCACAGCTGTGCTGATTACATGTCATAGATATGGAATACGTCGTCGGACCATCCCATCGAAAGAACGTTACCAGGTAAGAAAGTAACTTGTTCTTCTCTCTGAAGAAGCCTGCGGATCTCCCGCTTGGTAGAGTGAATTGTAGTGATGTCAGTGTGAGTGGAGTGTTGGTGTGTTGTTATCTGAAGGGGGATTCTATGCTTGGCAGTTGGAGGTATGCTGACTTGGAAAGGACATGCCAATGTTTTGTTCCTGGCATTGAACTACAATAAATCTATTTAATAACTTACCTGCTGGCTCGGGTGCTCATCAGCTTCCAGTTATTACACTGGCGACGAGGATGGGATCCTGTCGAGGAGGGGACAGTCCAGAAACGGGAAAACATTGCCCTCCTATGAATTCATGTTCATTTGCCAAGTTGACAGCAAGTTGGAGCCCAAGGTGTTTTTATTGGGCTGTCTAAGATTCTTCAGCAGGCCGGGCGGTGCTGAAGGTGGAGCTGGGTCGGCACTCAGGTCGGGGTGCAGTGTTGTTTTACCCTGTTGCTCCAGAAGCTGCCTTGCCCAGTGACCGGGTGGTGCTGGTAGGTGTTGTGGGCAGCTGTACGGCACACTTTTCGGTGTGCGGGTGCAGGTCGGCACACATATCGGTGTGCATTGCTGGGTTTGTGAACCCGGTTTCAAGGACCGCTTGGCCCCTGCGAATGGGTGGTGCTGAGGGGTGTTTAGCGGCACGCTTCCGGTGTGCCACGCTGCAAGTAGTGGGTGCGTGCGCTTCGGTGGTGAGCTCCGTTGCCCAGCGGATCAAGATCCGTTTTGTTGCGCTCCGCGAGTTTGAGCAGGTGTGTGTAACTGGTGTCTTGGAGGACACGGGGTTGGAGTGCCCCACCATGTCAGCCGCATCTGCCGTTTTCAGAGCCCCAGGAGGATGTCCCCACCAGCCATGCGTCCGGGAGCGAGACATTGTGTATGCTCGGCCATGGAGGAGGGCGTCGGAAGGGGAGTGCCCCGGCGCCGTGGACTCCGCGGGGCCGGAGGGAGTCAAGGCGCAGGAGACATGTGACCGTGGGCGCGACTCAGGCCGAATGATGACGTTGCCTCTTGTCGAGCCTGCGTTCCAGCGAGGCAAGCTGGAACGCAGAAGTGTTCCAAGAGGAGGGGCCGAACGTGCAGAGTTGATCACGTTGCCCTCACCAGGGTGTGCATTCCAGTGCGTGCAGCTGGAACGCAAGGAACACTTGTTTTGTTGCGAAGCACTCGATGTTCGGGCCGCGGCACACACGCACAAGAGGACAGGTAGCTTACAGGAAAGCGGCCGCGGACCGTTGTCAAGAACAGCTGTGCAGTCTTGTGTTAAGGAGAAGGCGCAGGCAGACATCTGTGTTCGTATATTCTGGTCCAAGTTTCCCAGGACTAAGGCTGTCAAGGATTATGTTTCGCCTGGGGTGGAATTCGTGTCAAGAACACTCCGGTGTTGTGCAGCATTTTTGGGACCCAGGAAGATTGGGGGTCCTACGCTTGCTGTTCGGAGGGACATGGAAGACCAGTGGCGTCCAGAATATCAGTGAGGAGCTTTGTGTGTTTGAGGTCGTGTGTGTGTTGATAGGTAGTATGTGGCATGGGGCCGTGTGAGTGAAGTGGATGCGCATGCGCGCTGGTTGTTTGTATGAGTGTGAGTGGCTGTCTCTTAGGGTTGTGGTTGTCGTATGCTACAAGTGAGTGAGAATTATTGATATGTTGTTGTGTTAATGTACTGAAAATTGGTATGTATTTTTTTTTTTTTGTGAATAACAAATTTCTTCCAGGTGGACTGAACATTGAACTTTTCGGGTTTGGACTTGTGGGTGGGGGCACTCACATGTTATTATCACAGTAATGTCTGCATTAATCTGCCAAAGGCCTAACATTTTTTTACAGGTGGGGTGCCATTTGGTTTTGGATGGACTCGTGGGTGGGGGTGCCCACGGGTTATTATGGTTCATCGGGCAGTCATTTCAGTCCAAAAGTGCTTTACGACATGTCTCATCCCAATGGTTCAGTTCTCCAGCATGGGGTCTGGCATGGATTCACATGCTCATTCCCCGTCGTCAGGCTGGGAATCCTCGGTAAAGAAAAAACCAGTATCAGTTTCGTTTCTGATCTGTCTTTCGTAGCAATAACCAATCACTGGTCTCTGCGTCATACTGACCACAGCCAATGACTGCCCTCTACCTAAGCACCGCCTCTGGCAGCCATCTTCAGATTTTTACCGCACGTTCATGTGTTGGTATCCTCGTGCTATTGCTCTCGAGCGTTAGTGCTATTTTTTCGCGCTTTTTTCACAAAAACTTCGATTCTTCGGTCAAAGGGCCTCAAGCTCCACCGATACTACATCCGATCTACGGGGACCCGTGTCGGATTCATCTGTGCCCCTCAAGGGTGAAGATTTCGTCGAGCTACGCTTCGGAGGACTCCAGAAGCTTCTCAGGCCCGGTCTCGGAGATGGCCCAGGAGAAGGGAAGCTCGACGCCCGGAAAGCTGTTCAGGGTCTGCCCTGGATGCCAGCTGCAGAACGTCTTTAAGGAGGACGAACACTCTTTCTGCCTTTACTGCCTTCATGAGGACAAAACGCACGTGGAGAAGGACTGTGCGTTTTGCGGCGACATGTCGGAACGGACCATGAAGGACCGTCATCAACGTCTCGCCAACTGGCTGCAGGGTAAGAGCCCGTCTGGCGAGAAGAAGAAGAAATCCGAGCGGTCTTCTAAGACCTTTGAGGGCGCCCCGGCGACGGGGGCCCAACATAAGGCCAAGCACCGCGAGTCCGCTGGCACCGGGAGCGCCGAACGGTCGGGCTCTACGGGCGCCAGGCAGGGCGCACCCTCCCCGGCACCATCAACCACGAGCCAACGCTCTGGGTCGGGCAAGAGGAAGGCCGAGCACCCGGCGAAGCTCCTGGAGAGGCCCCGGTCGAGCTCGAAGGCGGAGGAGGAGCGTGGCAGTGCCCCCTCCCTCAAGGACAAGGCGGTGAGCGCACCTAGGGTGGTGAAGGCCTTGATCCATCCGACCAAGCCCTCTATCGAAACGGTCGCGGCGGCCCTGGCCCAGCCTGTGGAGGCTACTCCAGTGGTGGCGACCTCAGGGCCCAGAATCTCCCTGCCTCCTCGGAGGGAGTCTTCTTTTATGCCCATCGATAGGACCCCCGTGAAAACCTCCGTGGAGAAGAAGGGGGGGCAGGGCGTCGTCGTAGATTCGGCCTCAACCTCAGAAGAAGAGCTGGTCGAGGTCTTAAGCCACGGCCTAGGCGTGGAACAAGACCAGCCCGTCGGAATGGGTGCCGACGCAGGCGACGACGACGACATCGTCGAGGATGCCGACGGGGCCCCTGCTCGCCCGTCGGATTCCCCTCTGCCAGCGCCGCGAGACAACTCGGCGGCCATTTTGTTGGCCATACAGTCCTTATGCACTGAGATAAGGACGAGGCTACCGTTACCGACGGAGGAACCTCTCCCGTCGGGGGATCCAGAACCGGGACCTTCTGGTGTTCCCCCTGCCAAGAAAAGAAGGATCCATCCTCCACCTCCGTTTCAACCGTCGCGCCCCGTCCAGCCCTCCTCCCCGTCCACCCGAGGGGATGATACGGGGACTGACACGGCAGCGACGGGTACGGACGACGAGGTATACGACGAGGATCTACCGTCGTCACCTCCCACCAGGGCTTCTCCGCCCGACGAGATCGGATCCTTCCATTCCATGATCTCCAGGGCTTCCGAGCTTTTTCAACTCTGCCCCGAGGAGAAGAAAAAGGAAGGCTTCCTTTATCAGCGGCGCGAGGCCAAGAGGAAGACGGTCCTCGCAGTGCCTCTGTTGGACGACATTTGGGATGAGGGTCTTTCCCTCCTCAAGAACCCTTCCACGACGCCAGCTAGAAGAGACCGGTACGAGAAGAAGTACCGGGTCCCGGACACGGCCCCCCTATGCCTCCGGGCGCAGCCTACCCCGGACTCCGTCGTCTCCGCGGCGGCCAGGAAGAAAGCGGGGGGGGGTGCGGCCTCCACATCGACTTCCCCGCCGGACGGCGAGGGAAAGAAATTGGATGCTATGGGACGTAGAGTCATCTCGTCGGCAGCGACGACGATTAAAGCGGCCAACGCCTTGGCTATCGTGGCCCGCTACGACAGGGAGCTCTGGTACAAGATGGCTCCCCTGCTGGATTTTCTGCCGGACGACAAGAGGGCTGAGGCCCTTGAGATCCTCCAGGAAGGTGAAGTGGCTTCGGACCACGCCATCACCGTGGCGACGGACATCGCCGACGCGGGGTTCCGCCAGCTAGGCAACGGCGTTTGCCTGCGACGTCGTGGATGGCGCAAAGCTACGGATTTTCGGCAGGACGTCCAGACCAGAGTCCTGGACATGCCCTTCGACGGGAACAACCTGTTTGGGAAGACGGTGGACGATTCCCTCCAGGCCATCAAGGCGGATACTGAGACGGCCCGGGCCCTGGGAGTCCTGCAGCAACGACGGACGCCCTTTCGGAGCGGCGGAGGCAAGGGCGCCTCCAAAGGTTCCGGTGGCGGTTTCGCTTCCTACCGTCAAGCGGCCCGCTCGTCGTCGCAAGAGGCCTACAGAGGACGAGGCAAGTCTAGCGGACCCCGCCGTCGTCGCCAAGGAGGTCAAGGCGGCAAGGCCGCGTCCAAGCAGGATTGAACCGGCCGTGGGGTCGGGCCCCCACCGAAGCACCCCGGTGGGAGGCCGGCTGGCGGGCTTCGTCAGCGTGTGGGAGTCCATCTCCACCGACCGTTGGGTGCTGGATGCCCTGGCCCGGGGCCACGCGCTCGAGTTTCAAAGAAGGTGCCCGCGCGTCCCCCCCGTGGCCAGGAGAGAACTTCACGTCCCTCAACTTCTCCTGGAGGTAAAGGCGATGCTCAGAAAGGGCGCCATCGAACTCGTCCCAAAGAGGCTTCGGGGCTCCGGAGTCTACTCGCGATACTTCCTCGTGAAGAAGAAGACGGGAGGATGGCGCCCCATCCTAGACCTGCGACGGCTGAACAAGTTCATCAAGGCGCAGAAGTTCCGGATGGTCACCCTCCAGCACGTCCTGGGTCAGCTGGAGGAAGGAGACTTCCTATCGTCGTTGGATTTGGAGGATGCCTACTTCCACATTCCAATCCTAAAGGGGCACCGAAAATTCCTCAGGTTCGTGGTCCAAGGGCGGCATTACCAGTTCAAAGCCCTTCCCTTCGGACTGCGGTCGGCACCCAGGGTATTCACCAAGTGCCTCGCACCGGTGGCGGCGCAGCTGCGCCGCGAGGGGATTCACGTCTACCCCTACCTGGACGACTGGCTCATCCGCGCCAAGACGAAGGAGCTCGCCGTGGTCCACACGGCAAGGACCGTCCAACTCCTCACGGACCTGGGATTCTCCGTGAACTACACCAAATCCCACCTGGTGCCCGCGCAAGTCGCACTGTTTCTGGGAGCGAGGCTCGACACAGTGTCCCTTCTGGCCTCCCCGTCGGAGGAGAGGACCAGGACCATCTTGGGCAAGGTGCAACGGATGCTGGTGGCCGACGCGGCCAAAGTGAGATCCATCAAGTCCCTCCTCGGGATGATGTCTTCCTGCATCTACCTCATTCCCATGTGCAGGCTCCGGATGCGCCCGTTGCAAGAGTTCCTGGATGCGCGCTGGATCCAGACGACGGGCAGCTTCGAGGAAAGGATCAAGCTCGACGAGAGTTTCCGGCGAGCGATACGGTGGTGGGGCACCCGCGCGCATCTGACGGCGGGCATGGACTTCCAGACCCCAGCCCACCAGGAGACTGTGACCACGGATGCCTCCCTGGAAGGGTGGGGAGCGCACACCGAAAATCTGCACGCGAGGGGACTCTGGCTCCCGACGGAGAAGTCCCTGCATATCAACGTCCTGGAGCTCCGTGCAGTGTTTTGGGCCCTCAGGTCCTTCCTTCCGTCCCTGAAGGGCAAGGTGGTGAGGATCTTCACCGACAACACCACCACCATGTTTTACATCAGGAAACAGGGCGGAACCAGGTCCCCAGCGCTGTCCAAGGAGGCGCAGGACCTGTGGCATTGGGCCGTCGCCCAAGGGATTTTTCTGGTGCCGTTTCATCTGGCAGGGATAAAAAACACCATCGCCGACTCACTCAGCAGGGAGCTGCGCTCGTGCCACGAGTGGGAACTACGGCAGGATCTAGTGGATCGCCTCTTCCGACGGTGGGGCACACCCCAGATCGACCTGTTCGCGACGGCGACGAACACCAAGTGCCGGAGGTTCGCCAGCAGGTTTCCCCAGACGAGGAGCATGGGCGATGCTTTCTCGTTCCCCTGGGAGGGCCTGTTCCTCTACGCGTTCCCTCCCTTGCCTCTGCTAATCCGGCTCGTCAACCAGCTCAAGAGGTCACGGTGCAGGATGATCCTCGTCGCACCTGCGTGGCCGAGGCAGATATGGTTCCCGGACCTTCTGGACTTGTCAGCGTCCCCGCCGATCAAGCTGCCGGCGGACGCAGACCTACTCTCCAGGGAAGGAGGCGCCATCCTCCACCACGACCCGAAGTCGCTGAACTTGCAGGCCTGGCTCCTGCAGCGCTAGAGTTTGGAGGATACGACATACCGGCCGATTGCAGAGAGGTTCTTGCAAAGGCCAGGGCGTCCTCGACTCTTAAATGCTACGGACACAAATGGAAGAGGTTCTCTGTCTGGTGCCACGCACAGAAGATTAACCCTCTACGGATTACGGCTCCCCAAGTACTGCCGTACCTGCTGACGCTGGCCAAAGCTGGACTGGCACACGCGTCCATCAAGATTCATCTTGCTGCGATCTCCCGATACACCAGAACCACGGGGCGGACGTCCTTGTGGTCTCATCGTCTGGTGAAAGAGTTCATGAAGGGACTATTCAGATCGTTCCCGCCGGTGAAGGCTCCGGCCCCGGCGTGGGAGCTCAACGTGGTGCTGACCAAGCTCATGGGACCTCCGTTCGAGCCTCTGCACTCGGCACCGTTGAAGTTTCTATCGTGGAAAACAGCTTTTCTTGTGGCCATCACCTCCGCACGACGAGTGGGAGAGATCCAGGCCCTTTCCTGCAAGGCCCCGTACTTGACTTTCCACGACACGAGGGTAGTGCTCAGGACGCACCCCTCCTTCATGCCCAAGGTACCGTCGGACTTCCATCTCAACGAACCCTTGGTGTTACCTGTGTTCTTCCCGTCGCCTTCGTCGCCGGCTGAGAGGACTTTGCACTCGCTGGATGTAGCTAGAGCGCTGAAGTTCTACGTGGACCGCACGAAGGGTTTTCGGAAGACGTCACAACTCTTTGTGAACTTTGGACCTGTCAATCAGGGGAAGGCTCTCTCGAAGGCTTCCATCTCCAGATGGCTCTCCGGCTGTATCATGTACTGTCACCGGTTGGCAAACCGACCGCTGCCTGGCCGTCCGAGAGCCCATTCCACCAGAGCGATCGCAGCTACCACGGCGTTCCTATCTGGTGTGCCCCTGCTGGACATATGCAGGGCTGCTACGTGGAGGTCAACGCACACCTTCACGAAATTCTACTGCGTCGACCGGGATTCCAGGGAGGAGTCCAGGGTCGGCCAAGCAGTGCTGCGCAACCTGTTCGCCTGAGGTGGGCCTGGTGAGGAGGTAAGATGCTTAATGTTGAGTTGATGTGATGCTTAATGTTGAGCCTTTGCCACCTCCCGTGGTTGTGCATGTGTGTACTGCTATGTATTCTTTATTCATGAGCATGTGAATCCATGCCAGACCCCATGCTGGAGAAGGAACAAGTTACTTACCTGTAACTGTTGTTCTCCAGCATGGGTCTGGCATGGATTCACATGCGAACCCTCCCGCCTACCCCTCTGCGGCTCTTCACTTGGTCATACTGCCACTTCACGTGCTTCCAAATCTGAAGATGGCTGCCAGAGGCGGTGCTTAGGTAGAGGGCAGTCATTGGCTGTGGTCAGTATGACGCAGAGACCAGTGATTGGTTATTGCTACGAAAGACAGATCAGAAACGAAACTGATACTGGTTTTTTCTTTACCGAGGATTCCCAGCCTGACGACGGGGAATGAGCATGTGAATCCATGCCAGACCCATGCTGGAGAACAACAGTTACAGGTAAGTAACTTGTTCCTTATGTTATCTGTAATCTTTTGTAGCACTGAAATGCGTATGCAGGACAATGTTATCTTTTTGCAGTTATGCATATGGTGTGAAGGTGCATATGGAGTTGGAGGTGACTCGATCCTTATCGTGAGTGTATGTGAGGAGTGCTACTGTTACAGTGTGCCTCTGTTTTGGCAGCATGCAGGGGGGGGGCATTGTGTGGGGTCCCATGTTGGAGTGGTCCTGCTGTTTTGCAGGTGGTTGGACCAGGGGTCCAAGGTTAGTTGTGTGGTGTCCTGCGTTCGCGCAGTTGGCTGGACCTGGCGTCCTAGGTATGTGCTGCGGATGGCAGCAGGATGGACCGGGGGTCCATGGTATGTGGTAGGTGTGCTGCGGGTGGCAGTAGGCTGGACTTGGGATCCAAGGTTTGTAGTAGGTGTGCTGCGGGTGGCAGCAGGCTGGGCCTGGGGTCCAAGGTATGGAGTGGTGTGCTGCGGGTGACAGTAGGCTGGACCTAGGGTCCTAGGTGAGTGGTAAGTGTACTGCGCCGTGCAGTAGGCTGGACCAGGGGTCCGTGGTGGTTGTTGTGTGTGTGTCTGGTTTAGGTGGTTGGTCCTGGTTGTGTTTCGCGCTCTGCGGTTTGTGTTCTCTATGGTTCAGGGTTTGGTAGTGTTGTGGTACCTTAGGGGTGCTGTGGTGAACTGTTTCGTTGTTGTGCTTGTTGTTGCTCCGTTAAGCTGTATGGTTCGTGCCCGGGGGTGGCAGCCCTTGTGTCCTAGGGGGCAGACTAGGACGGGAGGATGTTTGTGCACTGAAGGTTTAGGAGTGTTAGGTAGTTATCTGGAGGACGCTAGGTCGTGGCAGGACCTAGGTTCCAAGGGGCAGCTTGGAACAGATGGAGGTGCGTAGTTTTTTATTTTTGTGTCTCGAAGGTTGTTCGGTTCTGTTCATGGAAGGAGTGAGCCCTTTGTACACTGCGTTGGGTTCCTCTCTGTTTTGTTATAAATGGAGGAGTGGAAGTGGTTTGAGTTGGGTGTAGGACTTGGTGTAAGGGTTTGGTTGACACGGGGTGTCATGTTGCCTAACATGTTGGCACAGTTGTTAGTATTCTGGGGGTGCCATGTAGGCTTTATTGGGTTCATTTTCCTTTGGTGGAGCACTTTCCTGTTTCCTTGATCTTCCTTGGAGTGTCTGGGGGTTTGGTGTTCTCTGGGGCAGTTTCTTGTCGCCAGTGGTGTTACTAGTTGGTGCATTGCGTGCTGGCCACACGTACATGTAGGGGTTTTTGTCTGGTGGTGGTTTTGGTGTGATCTTTCTCTGTTTCCAACAAAGTAAAGGAGGGAGAAGTGTTGTAATGTGTCTTGCTAGCTGAGTGGATGACATCACTGCTAAATGGAATGTAGTGATGTGAGTGGAGTGTTGGTGTGTTGTTATCTGAAGGGGGATTCTATGCTTGGCAGTTGGAGGTATGCTGACTTGGAAAGGACATGCCAATGTTTTGTTCCTGGCATTGAACTACAATAAATCTACTTAATAACTTACCTGCTGGCTCGGGTGCTCATCAGCTTCCAGTTATTACATGAATCTTGGACACCGGAAGGCAGGGTTGGGCTGCCTGAGTGTCTATGACGAATCCTAAGAACTCTAAGGTTTTGGATGCTTGAAGGCAAGATTCCTCCCAATTTATGAGAAATCCGAGACTGTGCAGAAGATCTATAGCCAGTCTGGTCTGATCCTCTACCAGTGCTTGTGACTGTGTCATGAAGATATTGTCTAAGTATATTATTAACCTGATGCCCTGCTCGCTTAAATGAGCTACGACTGGCCTCAGCAGTTTGGAAAAGGCCCACGGAGCCGAGGAGAGACCGAACAGGAGACTCGTGAATTCCCAGTTTCGGTCTCCCCAGGAGAATCTGAGATAGCTTGTGTGATCCTGATGTATGGGTACTGCGAGGTATGCATCTTTCAGGTCTAAGCGCATGAGCCAGTCGTTGGGTCTGAGTAGGTCCCTGAGCTTTTGAATGCCCTCCATCTTGAAGTGAACTTGTTGAGAGCTTTGAGATTTATCACAGGTCGTACTTTCTGCTTTCTGCGCACCAGGAATATGGGGCTGTAAAAACCGCCTGTACTTGGGCATGGCCGAATTGCTTGCTTTAGCGCTAAACTGCAAATCACCTTGTCCAAATCTATCTCGTCCTGCTTGGACATAGTAATAGGAATCGGACGAGTTACCTGAAAAGGTTCCGTAAAGAATTCTAGACGCATGCCGCGCACTGTGTCCCTGACCCAAGCGTCCCCGGATAAGTAATCCCATGCATGCGCAAAAAGAGCCAACCTCCCTCCTATAGGCGCTAAAGGCGCGGGCGCTGCAGTGAGCAGACTGACCTGAGGTCTGTTGTTGTGCGGGAAACCGAGCGGCTCTCCTCCAGCCGCGACCTCTTCCTCGGCCTCTCGATGGAAAGAAGGTGTCCGCACGATCTTGCCAGACTTGATGTTCCCTGGACTGTTGAGGTCTGCGGTCGAAGAAGTACCGGCTGGACGAGCGACCTCTGCCTCGACCGGCCCTGGCAAAACATTTTGACGAGAAGACTCGTTTGATAGAGGCTTGAGCCTTGTCCAGTGCAGTAAAAGTGCCTACGAATTTTGCCATCTCCTTGACAAAGGAATCACCGAACAGTAGGCCCTGGGCGGAGGCTCCGGATTCGGTGTCTTCCCGCTCAACCAATTTCGCGTCGATCTTGTGGAGAATGCCTTTACGGCGCTCGGCCGAGATGGCACAGCTGGCACTGCCTAGGAGGCAGATAGCTCGTTGGGCCCACCCTGACAGAATGACCGGATCGATGGAGTCCCCTGTGGCTATGGCTGCCTCGGCCAAATCCATCATCTTTGCTAATGGACCTAATACGTCCAGCACTCTGTCTTGGCAAGATTTCCAGGCCTGCTCTATGCCTTTCCTTGGGTCTTTGGCTTTCTTGCCGGGGAAAGTTATCATTTTGGAATCCAATTCTGGTGTGTGCGCAATCTTGTCCGGTATTACCGGGCGTGGGCACTCAGCTTTAAGTCTCGCTCAGACTTCTTTATCTATAGGCTTATGAAGCCTGTCTTTGATGTATTCCAGAGTCCTCAGTGATGGTTTCCAATCCGAAGATCTAGGATGGACAAGATCCTCTGGGTAAAACATCCCTTCCGAGGAATACTGTTCTTTACGAGATCTTTTAGGGATGGGGGCTGCTACAATCCCTGTAGTAGAGGGTCTCGACCCTACGGATTGAAGCTCTTCATCAGCAGAAAGGGGAGACAAACTATTCTCGTTGTCACCGACTTGTTCTATGCCCTGTTGGTCTTCCTCTGGGCTCGAGGGTCTTAAGTCCCTGTTTACTTCCTCGGGACAGGAGGGTCCATCTGCGGAAGGGGTCTCCTTCCTATCCAAGAAGGCTTTCTTCAGCCTTGAGAAGGCGTCTGAGATTACGGTAGTGGCAGACTCTGGCTGGCTCGGGGGGGTCATAGAGTCTCTACTCAGGCGAGCCAGAATACATCCTCCTGAGAGGTGTTTTCTTTTTTGTGTTCTTTTCTTTGGTAGGGAGTCATCGTGCAGCCATTCCTCTACGTCATCCAGCCGTTGCTGTATAGGTAGGAGCATATCAGAGATAGCTTTCTTAATGCTAGCCTCCACCGAGGAGCTTAGCACCTTCTCCAAGCTACTTGGCATTGCCACTTCATCAAACCCGTAGGTTTCATCTTCATATTCGGGCCATTCCTGGTCCTCTTGATCAAAGTATTGGGCTGCCATGTTTCAAATTGCACTTCTCTACTCCCTGATTCACCTCTTTTTTTTGTTTTTTTTTGTCTGGAGTCTCAGACTGCTTCTCCTCCAAGCCCACAGTATGGGTATTCAAAATATATATAATATATATGTAGCCCTGAACAGGGTTCAGTTGTTTGAAAATGTCCCCTTTCCTGCTGTTCTATCTCCGTTTTCCTTTTACTTTTTTTTATTTTTATTTTTTATGCTAATTTCTAGCAGGACGTTGTCGGGTCTGTTCCTGGCGCTCGCGGTCGCAATTTCGTTCTAAACGGAACGGAAAATCCATTCGCGAGCGCCGGGAACAAAGGAAGGCACCCGGGAGAGAGGGAGCACCCTCTAGTGCCTGCAGGGGGTCACCGTAGTTTTGCGGACGCTGGATCCGCCGCTCCCCCGACTCGGGAAGCTTAACCCGAGTCGAAAACGCGGCTAAAGAGCATCTGGGGACAAAAAGCGAAACCTCGCTGTCGGATCACGCGGCAGTAAAGCCGCTGAACAAGAATTGTAGTCGGAGTACGAATTCCGACGCCAGCTGGAAGTAGCTGGTGTCGGATGAGATATTCTGAGGGGCCAGCGCGTAGCGCGTCGGTAATTTCAAAATTAACCCTTCAGGGAAAGGAAAAAGTCACGGCGCACCTAGCGCTCGAGCATAAGAACACGTTGCAGTCCTAAGGTATCACGAAAAAGCGTATCAGACAATAACAAATAGCAATTAATAAACAGATTGAATATAATGCAGTTATCTCATGCTGTGAGCAGCAAAGAAAGAGGAAGTGCATCATATTCAACCCAGTTTATGGGAGGAACTGTTAGCTGATTGGTGGACATTAGTCACATGTTATTAACACTACACTGGACTTTCCCTAGACTCTGGGAAATGTATTTTGTTTACTATTTGGAAACCTTTTTTCCTACTATTTTATTGTTAAGCTATATGAATATTTTCTGTTACATAAATATTTTGCTGCTGAGCACTTTCTTTTCTTAAATCTTTAAATATATAAATAAAGAAAGAGAAGCATAATGGGAGCCTCCGGTCTTGACATACAATTGACTGCAATTCTTCAAATGCAGTCTCTAGTCCAAGTTCCAACCAAATTTCAAATCCTTGTACCAGATACAGATCCAAAGAGAAACAACTCTCCAAGAACAGTACCAGCATTCAACCTATCATAAACTGCAATGCCAACATGTAATTCCAAAAGAAAAGTAAATCCTTTAGTAAGGCTCCAGGAATCCCATATGTTAAATTTTGAAGTAAGAGCAAAAACAACCCACCCAGCAAAATCAGTAAGTCAAGGCTTATCAGTCAGACTTGGGACAGATGCAAGGATATGATTTGACCAAAAACTAATTCTGACAACCACAAATTAATTTTAGGATGCTTCTCAGCTCTCAGATTGTAAGAGCCTTTGTTTACTCTATTTTTCCTTAGTATTAGTGTGCAACTTTCTATCTGTGGGACTTGCATGGGTTGCGCAAGGATGAATCGCAACAAGGAGTGCTTCCTTCGCCATCAGTGCCGATGAGGAGAATGTATTCCTTCGCTCATCAGTAACTTTGAAATTTTGTAGCAATGCTCCCTTAAATGGAGAGACTTAATTTCATATGCTGAATGTTAGGCTTTGGCTAGGGAGCTTGATTGGCTCTCCAAGAGTATCAGCCTTTAAAGCCTGTGTCTCTTTGAGAGTTTTAAACACCCCCTTCTCTCTATGGTGGTCACTGGTGTTGGTCCAGGGGCTGGGTTGTGAGTGCTTCTGTGACTGCCCCTTGTCTTAGTGTGGGGACCCAATGAGGGTCATCTGTCGATTTCCCGCATATACCGCCTCCATGGACAGTATCTTCTAGATCACAGCGGTACCCGGCCTCTTGGAACACCCCACTGTTGGTCGTAACACCAAACACAACCAATCAGCAGGGTGGAGCTCTCTCATGTTGCTGGTTATGTGCTACCAATTACAAGCTAATGGGGTAGACACATTTCACGTAGTTGACCCTATAATACTTATCCGAGTAAATGTTAAACATGTGAAAGACTTTCTACCAAAATAAAAAAGCATGATGTGCAGCTAGGATTGATTTGGTAACGGATATGGCCGTGAGTAGAACCCCTCTCCTCCATCAGCGCTCCTAGAGTGGCTGAAAGTGGTTGATACCTTCATGACAGATGGTATGCGGAAAGGGATTTGTAGGCCTATTATAATTGCTAAGACACAAATATTAAAAGTTTAGAGGAGCAGGGGAAAAAGCTCTCTTTAGATATCTGGCTATAAGTGCTATGTAGACCTTGCTGTTGGATGATGAGTTGCCACAGAAGGGACTCCGTGTTAGCGGTTCTATGTGAAAAGACCGCATTATTAAGGTCTCACGAGAAAAAGACCTATTTATTGCCCATTTTTCTTTTGATCGTAGATCCCGAAACCTTAATAGTGAGGTTTTTTCACACAGAACACCCTTTTTTAAAAATAATTAGGGGTATTAAGTTGTGAACCCTAAGACACAACTGGGCATTTCGAATGGGTGGAGGGAAAAGCATGTGGCATGGTGTCCAGGAGGGTCACTGTCACTAGAAAGAGGCTCAGGACTAAGAGAGGAAGGTACAGTGCATGATCCTGTAGAAGCAAAACATGAGGTGAGTTGCTGAGGGGTTATGGAGGGCACAGGAGCAAGTGGGGAACCAGGACCCTGGAGAGAGGGTGGTAACAAGAGGCAAAACAAGACTTTAGGGATGGCTTTCTCTGCCATCAATCCTTGCTGGAAGGCCTGACACCCATGTGTCTATCTAAAGTCATTCAAACAGGCTTCATTTCGGAGCTTCAGATCATGAGGAAGCTCCCACCCCATGTGAAAGCTAGAAGAAAGGCACGGAAACCCTTTATACTGAAAACAAAGAAGAGAGAATAACAACGCTTACTGGTTATTGTGTTAGTCTGCCAGGAGAGACCTAGACTTACTGAGAACCAGGAGAACTTTTTACTTCCCTCAGAGACATTCTTTTGTTAAGTTGTCCTAAGACACTTACCACATCCTTGCGAGTAGCCAACCTGCCAACTCGGAACACTTTTTTTGGCCGCAGCAGTACATGTTACCTAAAAGACCTTTTTTAAGCATATCCTTTTGTCTGGGCTTTTATCTGTTCAGCAATGTCAACAATGTGACAACTAAGCAAGTATTAACAATTAATGTATAAAAGGAAAAATATGAAAGATCTGTGCTTTGCAATATGGTAATTTAAAAAGCTTTACGCGCAATAGTTAATATGGATGTGTTGGAGATGTGGCTATGATGCTCCTTTGGGAACATTCTTTGTTATTTGTCTTGTCTTTCTGTATTCTTTGTGTCTATACATTTCTTTGTATGTTTGTGGCAGCTGATCTGTCAAGCCCCTCCCTACAATTTGCCTAAGGTTCAAGAGAGAAAGCATGTCTGAGTCTTTTAACTACACACTAAGCACTGAACAATTTGTGAAGACGAGATTACAAATTACTTGGATGATTAAAATAATCTAAATAAGTTATGGACAACACGTTGCATACCCCATAAATGTTATACATTTCAATGCCCATGTTTATTACACATTCCAACATGGTTCGCTCTTCAGAGCTTCTCTGGGATTAATATGGCAGTGATAGCATTGCAGTCAATAATGTAGTACCAGAATGAATGATTATGCAATCCTGTCAAAAGAAACATCCATCAGGAGGATCACATTTAAGACTGTGGCCCTCATTACAAGTTAGTCTGGAATTAACGGTACCAGAAAAACTGTACCGGCGCAGTTTTCCGGACTGGCTCATTCTGACCTGCGATGGCGGAAACACCATCACTGCAAATTGACCCCCACGGCGGCAACGTACCCTGTAGCTCCGTGCACGTAAACAGCAGGACGACTCGGTGGCGCACCCCCAATCAGCGGCAATGCGCAATACTGGGCACATTACGAGTAGCCCGGACACGGAAACACAGCGTAAAAACCATGAACACAGCGCGGTACCACCGGCACCGCGGATATGGCGTTAAACAGTGGCAGGTGAGCTGCAACAAGCCCCAGGTGTGCACAATCAGGCCAGCTGCACATCATAGGCCACTGGGAGCCTACAAAAGGGCCACACCCAAGCAACCTCCCAACACAACCATGCTGTCAGCTGCCCTAGCAGCAATTGGGATAGGGAACCTGCAAGCAGCAGTGGAGATTGAAGCAGCACTGAGGGAGAGGAGGAGGTGGCGTAAGCTCAGGAGGCAAATCAGGAACCCGGTGGCCATCCCAAACATCAATGTGCAGCAGGTACCAACTACAGGCAGCCACCAATACCCTGCATCAGGGCCTCACCCTGGAACCTGACCCCAAATCAAAGTCATACATTATACCGGCTTGACAGGGCCTCAATCATATCAATCGCCACCCTCATTGAAGAAGACATCAGCAGCTGCATCGGCATCCGGACTGCAATATCCCCCCCCCTTGCTGAAGGTAGTCTCTGTACTGCATTTCCTCGCCAATGGAAACTATCAGTACACTGTTGGGGAGCTGCACGGGCTGTCACAACCCTGTTTTTCCAGGATACTGTTCCAGGTACTGGATGCGCTGCTGCGCCATTCATCAGAGCACATTTCCCTACCCCGTACCCCTGCCCAGGTCAATGCCACCAAAGTCGCCTTCCGTGCCATTGCCGGCATGCCCAATTGCATAGGCGAATTAGATTGCACGCACATGGAGTTGACTGTCAGACATACAATTGGGGCGGTGTATCGCAATCGGAAGCAATTCAACTCACTTAATGTCCAGATGGTCTGTGATGCCCAACAACTCATCACACATTACTGTGCACGTTTCCCCGGGTCCACACACGACTCAATGGTATTGTGGAATTCAACACTTCCACGGTACATGGAACGTTATGCGGGACAAAGCACATGGCTGTTGGCTGAGTACAACTGCCAATGCATGACCCCTGTGTATTTGGGGGGATGGAGGGGAATAGTCAAGGCCCACAGTGTCCCAGGCTGTTGGGTGAGTACAACTGCCAATGCATGACCCCTGTGTATGTGGGGGGGGGGGGAATAGACAAGCACCAGATTCCACACAGCTTACTGCAGCAACTGTGAAATGGCACCATGCCATGTGACGCCAAAACATGCCCTGCCTATCTTCATCTATACCCTAGCCATAGGGTGGCACTACATGCAATGGCACCATGAGGAGGTGAGTACCTCCCCCGCCCAATGTACATTTGCTACTCCCATGCACATGATGGATGCATCTCGTGCTGTGCGCAGTGGTCACATCTTTGCTGTGTTCTGTGTCTGCCTGATGCAGATCTGCCTATCACCTTACAATGCATGAGTCACCCACTACATCTGAACACATGTACATTGCAATGATTGGAACATGTTCTTGCCTAACATTACTCCACGAATGTAAGCATCACAGAACTCAGCATGGAAAACTGATCTAAGTGTGCACAATAGATGAGTCAAACATCTGAATACCAGAAAGGGCATCTGTGGACTGTATCTGATACAGACAGTAATACCACAAACAGTAACGTGCCCTTACTATCACTCCCATGCAGGTGATGACGGATATGCATTCACGCCATGGCTGTTGACGCCTATACAACGGCCACTGAACAGGCATGAGGAGGCCTACAACCGGGCACACATACGGACACGCGGCGTGATAGAGCGGACCTTTGGACTGCTGAAGGCCAGGTTCCGCTGCCTGAGCAGATCAGTTGGCGCATTGCAGTACAGCCCCGTGAAGGCAGGGAAAATAGTGCTTGCATGTGCTATGCTGCACAATCTGTGCATACGCAGGAACATTCCAATGCCCCGGACATCAAGCCAGCAGATGATGATGATGGGATGGGTGCACTACCAGGCCGGTATGCCATTGATGGACAACGTGCACGTGGAGCACTGATACACAATTTATTCTTATATACCTCATACGCACATTCAGCACTTCATGTCGTAGCACTAGAGTAAATGATTTCTACACACACAAAACAAGATTGTCCACTCGTCATTTCATTTGCATTTGCACACCAGTTTATTGTGAAATTAACAGGCGAAACAGGTTTACAATTGGAATTAAGACCACACGCGCCACCCCACCTCCCCAACGTACCCACCCACTGACCAGGCCCCAACTAACAAACCCCACTAAGGACCACCCCCACCTCCCCAATGTACCCACCCACCGACCAGGCCCCAACTAACAAACCCCAATAAGGACCACCCCCACCTCCCCAACGTACCCACCCACCAACCCAGACCCCATCACGACTTGTGTGACTCCAGTTCCATGATGCATGGCCTATTTTTTTGCCACGCTTGGGCCCATGGTCGTCCTTCCCAGTCGCTCCAGCCAGTCGTGATGACCTCCTCTGGGGGCTGCTGGCCACAGAGCTTGTGGGAGTGCTGCTGGCAGAGGGCGAAGCAGGGTTTGGTGGTGGCACACGGCCCATGAAGGCCTGCTGGGCAACCAACATTGTCTCTGCAATGTTTGACATTATGTTGTTGCCCTCCCTGACCCTTCGTGACAACACCGTGTTTGTGGTTGCGAAATGCACCTGAAAGGCGAGGCATGGAGGTGGCACTGCTCACACGCTGCAGACGGGCCTCCTCCCGTTGGAGCCTTGCCTCCTGAAGCTGTTGCTCCACAAGTTGCGTCAGAGTGTCCTGGCGCTGTTCGATGCGCTGTAGCAGGGCGGTGAGTTCCTGGAGGGAAGGTGTGGGGGAGCGCATCGGACTGTGCAGTCCAATGAGGTTGAATGTGTCCAGCTGTTTAGGTGTGGTGATTCCCCCCTCATCACCATTTCCGGGGGCGTCAGCGGCCTGATGTACTTGTGCACTTTCAACGTTCTCAGTCTCATCGTTGTTTGTTGGGGCACAGGCATTTGTAGGTGCACTGGAAGTGGCTGCAGGGGGATTTGATGGTGGCGCATGCTGGTCTGCAGGTGCAGAAGGGATTGTGGTGTCCGTGGTGTGGTGCACCGGCACCGTAGCAGATGCATGGCTGCCGCAGGTGCTGGCATTGGCTTGCTGGTGTTGTCTCATCAGACGGCCTCGTGCAGTCCCCCTTGGCGTCGGCTGTTCTGCAGTGTCACTGTCAGTTGATGTACCTGTGGGGGTTTGTAGGGTATGCCGATAGTGGTGTGACAGGATGCGTAAGGGGCAGTCACATGTAACACTCTCCTCATGCTTCATCCACTTGCAAGTACACTCGTTGATGGGTGCTACACTCAGGTGTGTGAATCAGGGCTTGCACTCAGTTGCATGCCGTCTGGCTGTTTGGGTGGTGTTTTCACATAGGGGTGCTGGGTGTGGTGGGGTTAATGGGGGATGTGTTGTGTGCCTATGTGGCCCTGGCTGGGCGGGGTGCGCTGGGTGTGGTGGGGTTAATGGGGGAGGTGTTGTGTGCCTGTGTGGCCCTGGCTGGGTGTGGGGGGTGCTGGGTGTGGTCGGGTTGATGGGGGATGTGTTGTGTGCCCATGTGGCCCTGGCTGGGGGTGCGGGGAAGGGGGTGCTGGGTGTGGTGGAGTTAATGGGGGTGTGCCTATGTGGCCCTGGCTGGGGGGGGTGGTTGTGCTGGCCTTCCTTCATTCACACTCATGGCTTTGCACTCTGTGTACTTACCAGCCCTGCCAGGTGTGTCTGCTCCGGTCTCAGCATCACTGACACCTAAATTCCTTCCAGGTGCATGTTGCTGCTGCATCCTCCCACGATTTTCAGCTTCAGTGCGGAATGTGGTCCCCCTCCTGTGGCACGGCTCTATCTGTGTGCTGCCAGCAGGTTCCTGACCCGCAGCCGCAGGTCGTCACACTGCTTGTGGCAGTCCTTCACTGTCTGCACTGTCACACCCACAGCTGTGCACTTCTGGGCAGCCTCAGGCCATATCCCCTTTCACCTCTGCTGCATGGTGCACCTCTGTTCTGCACTGAATAGTACCGCCGCATTCTCCACGAGCATGGTCAGTTCCACCTCGCTGAAGCTGGGTTTCTGCTGCCGGATGGCTGGTACACTTGATGTTTTGTTTGTTGTCATCTCCAATAATGTCATCTCCAATAATGATTTTCATCAGTCACAGGAGCTGTAGGCCTTGTGGTTCCAGAGGATTGCAGTGCATTGTGCTTTTTGTAATGGCTGCCCCTCTCTTTCCGGTTTTCGTGATCGCTATATTTCCGCATCCGCTGACACCGGCATGGTCGTGGCGGATACGGATGTACCGCTGCCATATGGCCCGATGCATCCGTCTCCGTGGGTGTTACTGTGATGGCAGTGGCACCAGTTCCGCACTGTTCTGAGGCGCGCGACCACCAACCCGTAATTATACCTTATTTCTGCATACTTGCGGTCGTGGAAACGGTGTCACCGCATCACGGTAAAACCGGATTCCGGACCGGCTAACTTGTAATGCGGGCCAGTATGTCTGAATATAGTATATATAATTCCATCAATAATAGTGCCGATTCCTTCAGGTTAATTGGACAATCGTGGCCTAGAATTTCTCTGTGTGTCATGATACAATAAATTGCAGATTCCTCAATGGTGGTGGCCTGCATTAAACTTAAAATTGATCAAGTCATCTGTCTGTAACTTGTTGGCGGTCCGCCAGTACATTTTGACAAACTGCACACCACATGCTAAAGTGTTTCAGCTGACGAGCTTTATGCAGTCTGCCCCCCTTCCAAGGCTGCTTCTATATTTCTGCTTCATGGGCCATGGACACAACTATAAACAAGGCTTCAGTCACCGTAGATCCAACATTGTTTGATTAGTTTTCTCATATGTGCCGTCATACAGCCCGAGTTTAAGGATTATCTGCAATTCCACAAGTCCAGTCTCCAGTCAAATTACAAGCCCTAGTTCCAAATACAGATACAAAAAGAAGAATAAAGAAAAAGCACCAGAATGCAACCTGTAAAAACGTGGAAACTATACAAAAAAAATCCAAAGCCGTAATGCCAAAAGAAAAGTTAATTCTTTAATGCTTCAAGAATGCCAGACATTTCGGATTAGCAGGAACACATGTAAACCATCTAGCAAATAAATAGATCAAGCCCTATCAACCAAACTGTTTCCCTTTTATATGTTCCGAGAACATGCTCCAGGGATCAGGCCAGGTACAAGGTATCAGTAAAGTGGAGCATTGGGGTGAGTCATGTGCTACCAATCAGGAGCCAGAGTGGTGGAGACATCCCAAGTGTCTAACCATGTGCTACCAATCAGGGTAAAGCTTAAACTTGTTTAAGACTTTCAGCTATTTAGGAAAGTTTAACAAGTAATTTGAGCCAAGTCTCACACCACAGCGCCACCCAGTAGCAGTCACTGTAAGTTCACCACCAGTTCAGAGCCACATGAGCAAATATGTCTCTGAGCTGGAAGTGAGCGTTCAGAGATGCTACTGGATGGCTTTGTGGTGTGAGTGACTTGCCTCAAATGACTAATTGTACTTTCACATTTCAGGTGGATGGGGGTTTTCCAAGTCTTTTTAAACCCCCCATTACTTTCCTGGTGTTGGCTAATCGGGAACAAAACGGAGATCTAATGATAATGCATGTTTTACTTTAGGCCACAAGGTGTCAGCCTTGCATTACTAGAACCGATAGTGCACACTAGTTTTGAAATGTTAAACGGATGAAATGTACAAGCAGTCTGTAGACCAATATTTTTGGCAACCGAGCCGTTCAAGGGATGGATGCTGGGTGGGTCGCGAAACACACACATGGAAGAAGGAACACATGCATGCTCGCTGTTCGCAGACACTTTCATTAGCACAATCCCTTATCTAGTACATACACATTTCCCGCGGGATGTTTTAGGGCTTGATACATTGTATTTGTAGAGGAGTTATTAAGGATGGTCATTGGTGTTACCAGTATCATGAGGGCCAACGCCCAGTATATTTTTTTTATTTTATTTTTTTATTATTGAATTAGTTGAATTCAATCAACCTTACAATAGTAAATTTATACATAAAAGACAAGGAGTAAGTAAACTCATTCCAAAGAAAAAGAACATTAATAACATAACAATCGATCTTGCAAGTATTAAACAATATCTAAAAGGAAAACAGCAGTGAATTAATATCTACATATTTCCACTTCCATGACTATGCATCTGAACATATGTACACATTCGCAGTTCATTTCCGCAATATGTTTTCCCAATTCATGGCTTGTTAATAACAATTTTCTCCAATTTCTTCACATATATATATTTACATCATGAATACACAGTTGGATACAATTAGCCCTCCACTCACTATTTGCCCCTCTTATGAGTAGTATTATTTTCAAGTTCTGGTGTTAAGTTCTGACTCCTTTGGAAATTTATCGTAGCATACTGTATCTTTGGCTTGTTACAGCTGAGAATAATTGTCCAACATATTTCTTCACTAAGGTTTGAAAAGAGTTGACAATATTTACCAAAGTATGTCTGTCTCTGAGTAATCAGGCTAGGACATTGGGTTACGAGATGCTGCAAGGTTTCAGAAACGTTTTTTACAGCACAAATCCAACAGATATTGTCATCTACAGAGAGTAGATCTTATTAGATAAGGGGGCAGAGTTTTTAGTTTTTTAGGCGGAAACGTATCACCAAACGATTCGCCGGCGGCGGCCAGCACTAAGGCCACACAAAGGCCTGTTCCTGCGCCCCAGATCCCCCATTCCATCTTCCTCGTCGAGGGGTGAGGGCAGGAGCCCCCCCAGCCCAGCAGAGGATCCAGGCTCCAGCGCAACACGGACAGGGCCTGCCTGACCCTGTCCCCCTACAGCGCCTGACTTGCCCATGCCGGGCGCGAAGCGGCGCGAAACCGAGGCTGAGCCTCGATCACATCAGCTGGTTCCGCCGGCAGGCGGATTCGCCGGCGGCCAGCACTAAGGCCACACAAAGGCCTGTTCCTGCGCCTGTTACGCGCATGGGAGCGCGGCGTGGCCACCCCCCCTGCACAAATTTTCTACACTCCAACCGATACACTTCCACCCGGACAATGAAGAACGTACTGTAAGTACTTGCCAGCACCGGAGACACCACTGTATGTTTAAACCCTAACTGACTCTATTGAAATCTGCTATATTGTTCCTATATTGTGCCTTTTGGTCGCCTACAGACCATCTAGTCTGCTATATTGTGCCTTTTGGTCGCCTACAGACCATCTAGTCTGCTATATTGTGCCTCTTGGTCGCCTACAGACCATCTAGCCTGCTATATTGTGCCTTTTGGTCGCCTACAGACCATCTAGTCTGCTATATTGTGCCTTTTGGTCGCCTACAGACCATCTAGTCTGCTATATTGTGCCTCTTGGTCGCCTACAGACCATCTAGCCTGCTATATTGTGCCTTTTGGTCGCCTACAGACCATCTAGCCTGCTATATTGTGCCTTTTGGTCGCCTACAGACCATCTAGTCTGCTATATTGTGCCCTGGTGCATACATTTAACATGTACTTTTCCTATACGCCTCAGTTTAGAATGTGCCTATCTGCTAGCCTCTGTGCCTAGTCCATTGACCACCGTGCCCTCTGTACCGACTCTGACCTGACTACCTGCCCTCCTGCCTATCCCGACCCAGTCGGCTCCCACCTCACCTCAAACTACTCTATTACTACCACCTAGTCAACCTCGGCCAACTACACCCGGGTCTTACTCTGACCACCCATGGCAAACTTCTACTTAGCCGCGCTCACCCTAACAGCTACACTCGCCCTGCTCCACCTCAACAACACTACCCACCACAAACCCCTTCCGCAATCACTCCCAACCCAACTTACTATGGGCTTTTTGGAGGCCCAACATACTGACAAGCCCGACGCCCTCAGTCCTATAGAATGGATCCGCCGATTTGCTGCTCCACCCACTCCTTGGAACCCATGCACATTAAAAGACAGAAACCTGAGACTCGGCTCTCGGTTCATAACCCCCAAAACACTCGCCAAAAAACACTCCTTTCATCCCGCACACATTCAAGCAAACTCCGCTCAAACCTTGAACATCACCCAATCAGCCCTCTTGAGTACATCTGAACAACCACTAATCAAGGGCGCCCTTGTCAATGCCCGCTCCCTGGTCGCCCATGCGCTAGATATCACAGACTTCATCTCTGTCAACAATCTACACTTCCTGGCTATCACGGAAACTTGGCTGCACCAAGCAGCAGGCCCAGCCTTATCCCTCGCCATCCCAGAAGGTTATTCAATACTAAGGAAAGACCGGGACACAGGCAAAGGAGGAGGAGTAGCCTTCATCGCTAAAACATCCCTTGGACTTAGATTAATCCCGCCGCCTAGCTTCCGATCTGCAGAACTTCTGTCAGCTAAGCTCCAACTCTCTGCCACACAAACCATACTATTACACCTCCTTTACAGACCTCCAGGCCCCATCACCACATTTGAGGAAGAGATATCTGACCTCTTGACCACCAACACCAAAACAGGATCTCAAATTATCCTTCTTGGCGACCTCAACCTCGGTCTCGGCGACCCAAACGATACCAATGCACTCTCCCTGGAAAGCACCATCTCCCAACTAGGGTTCAAGCTTAGAATCACAGACCCTACCCACAACAAAGGCAGGACCCTGGACTGGCTAGCGGATCTCAACTGCTCTACGACCATTACAAAAAACGAGCAAACTGCTTGGTCTGACCACCACGCCATCTCCTTCTCCATACAAGGGAATCCACAACCAAACTCTCCAACCCCTACCATCCCCCAAACCCTCACCAGAAACAACCGCAACATTACTTTACAAAACCTCTGCCCACTTATAGACAATATCTGTACCCCTACAAACTACGCCAACCTAGATGCAGAGAAACTCGCTGACCTCTACAACAAAACGTTAGAATCAGCAATAGACACCATCGCCCCACTCAAACTCACCAAAGCCAAACCGGCAGCTCATATGAACAAATGGTTCACACCAGAGCTAAAAATCCTCCGAAACTCCAAACGAGCCGCAGAAGCCACCTGGAGAAAAATGCCCAACCTTTCCAACAAAACTCAACTCTCGATAGCAGCCACCACCTACAAAACTGCTATCCTTAAGGCCAAAAAAGAGACATATGATAACAGAATTGAGAACGCCAAATCCAAAACAAAAGAGCTCTTCAATATCCTTAGGGAACTCGAATCCCCCCCCACTCTGGCTGAAACCTGCGTGAAAGATGCAGACTGGTGTGAGAGGATTCAAAAAGCCCTTGCAGACAAAATCACCATGTTACAATCCAAAATCGAACTGAAAAAGCTCAGCCTATCCAAAAAAACAAACCACCCTCCGCCCACCACCCCCAAAACACCTACTTGCCCCCCCTTCTCCTTCTCACCAGTTTCCACTAAAGAAGTGGAAAGCATCATTAAGGGCCTCAAGCCCTCTAGATGCCAAGGGGACTCATGCCCAGCTCCCATCATCCAAGAAGGCGCCAACACTCTGGCCCCCTTCATAACAGCCCTCATCAATGCATCCTTCAAATCAAGCTCAGTGCCCAGTAGCCTCAAGGAGGCCTGGGTCATGCCACTTCTAAAAAAACCTAATCTAGACCCCAATAACCCAACTAATTACAGGCCAATCACCACCGTTCCCTACATCCTAAAGATCCTAGACAGAGTGGCCTACCTGCAAATACAGAAGCACCTGGAAGACAACAACCTCCTGGGTCTCAGACAATCCGGCTTCAGGCCAAGGCATGGAACAGAGTCAGCCCTACTGGACCTAAAAATCCAGATGGACGAGGCAAAGGACAAGGGTAATCTAGCCATTCTCCTACTGCTAGATCTATCAGCTGCCTTCGACCTCGTCGACCATCAGATCCTCACAGAACATCTGATGACCTCAGCGGCCTTCTCTAACCAGGCGACTGCCTGGATCCAGTCCTTCCTAACCAACCGAACCACCCGAGTCTTCTCCCCAGGGGCATCAGCACTCCCTGTCCCCATCACCTGCGGCGTTCCTCAAGGCTCGTGCGTCTCGCCGACCCTATACAATATCTTCACAAAGCTATTGTTTGACCGCCTAGATAATCTAGGTGTCACTTACACAAACTATGCTGACGATACCCAGGTTCTCATCACCCTATCAGGGTGCTACGACGAGGACTCCACCAAAATCAACAACCTTTATTTAGAGATCCAAGCCTGGATGGCAGAGCACGGCCTATGCCTCAACGATGAGAAAACTGAGCTCCTCATTGTCGGCTCCCAACCCCGGCTAAACAAACTAGACCCCCGTTACGCGTCCTTCAACATAGACGGTAACCTAATCACAGTAGCCAAAGAAATTAAAACCCTTGGGGTTTATCTAGACTCTACTCTCTCGCTCAAAAGACAGGTGAACGCAACTGCCTCTTCAACCGCTTACACCAATAAGCTCATCAACGCCTGCAAACCTTTCCTATCACCTTCTAGCTGCATTACACTAGCCAGAGCGTTAGTGCTCTCAAAAATTGACTACTGCAACACCCTCTTACTTGGCTCATCAGAACACAACCTGAACAAACTACAGGTACTTCAAAATAATGCCATCAGAGCAGCCCTCAGTATCCCACGAAACGCCCACATCTCCAGCTTCAGACAAGATGCTCACTGGCTCCCAGTACGAGACAGAATCTCCCTCAGATCCCTCGTCATCGTCCATAAATGCCGCTCTAACGACGCACCCAAATACCTGGCAGACAAGTTCCACAATCACACCTCAACTAGACCAACTAGAACTCCATACGCACACTGCCTCTCTGTTCCCAAATTCTCCCTAAAAAAAGCAGGCGGCGCCAGCTTCCCGGTCCTAGCTGCCAAACTATGGAATGCTTTGCCACCATACCTTAGAGCAGAACCCTCATTTTGGACTTTTAGAGCCAAAACAAAAACATGGCTTTCCAACAAAAATGCCGTTTAATGCACTTTCTCTCTGCTTGCCTTTGTTGACCACCTGTAACCCGGTCTACTAAGCCGTTGTTGTTTTTTCACAATCTGTACTGTATATTTTTGCCATGCTGTAACTGTTTTTAAGTCTCCGGCGCCCAGCTACCCCAGGGTTCGGTGCGCGGTACAAATAAATAAACTAAACTAAACCTCCCTTATACTGTAAGCATTTGTCGAGCGTAGTGATCCAATCCGCTTGATACAGCTTCGTTTTAGCTTGAATGGAGTGGTGACTAAGAGTTCAAGTGTGATATCAGCATGACACAGAATGCAATTAACTTCCCTCAACCAGGATATAATAGATCTATCTTTCGTTGATAACATGTAAATGGTAAAAGATTGTAGGGTAGATTCTGCCGAGGTTGAGATAAAGCATTTCCTGAAAAACGCACAAAGTCTCCAGTTGTAAGTGGCTTGAAGAGAGACTAGGCCCAGCTCATACCTAATCCAGGCAATTGGCACACAACCTGGTAAATTCAGATTTTTTTTCCAGAATGTGGCTTCCCATTTGTCAAATCCAAAGTTTGTGGTACTAGGTAGGGTTTCTAGACCATATAATAAAACTGGAACTGTCTTTTGGGTCCAAAATATCCAAGCAGGCTTGATAGAAAATTTCCCAAATTTTGCCATGATCAATTTGGCTTGTGCTATTGCCGTGTCCAGTTTTCTCTCAAGACACTCCAGCTGACTGTTGACATTGTTCATGCCCTCGAAGCACATGCCCAAGTATGTATAATATGGGACTATTGTTAGTGCCACTTGATCGATTGTCCATGTAAACCGTCTCATCCCTATTCTTGTAGGACAACAGGTAACAATTTGTTTTTTTTTTAGTATTCACTCTCAGCTGGTTCAGATCGAAATTAAAAATGGACGAAGCCAACAAGCATCCCTGTTTGAGGCCTCTTGCTGTTTTCATTGCTGAGGATACCACTCCAACCAGCGAGAGTCTGACCTGAATAGATGTGTCTGAGTGTAAAGCATAGATCAGGTCATAGAGTACCTTGGGGCAACTGTCTCTAAGTAGTTTCCTAAACATTAGAACCCTTGAAATTGAGTCGAATGCTGAATGTAAGTCTACAAACGCAAAGAATACCGGTTGTTTCAAGACATGAGATTTGGCCTTGATTGCGTTTAAACAAACCAGGTTAATGTTGGTTCTCATACCCGCTACAAACCCAGACTGACAGGGATCTCGTAGGTGATTTTTCGTAGTCCAGCTATTAAATTCTTGAAGCAGAATTTTGCTGAATATTTTCCCAGGGGCATCTAATAGGGCAAAGGGCCTGTAGTTTACTGGCAGGGTACGATCTCCTTTTTTGAAGATCGGAATGATGATGGAAGTTTTCCATGAATTAGGTATCCTGCCAGATTGTAGTACATGTTTAAAGATTGATTCTAATATCACAGACCACTCATAGGGATTTGTTTTCAGTGTCATATTATATATGCCATCAGGACCAGCTGCGCACGAGGAGCTTGCCTGGTGAATCATGGCTTCAATAGACATGCGAGAAAAATCTAAATACAGATCTTTATGATCTGATGAAATGTGGTCGTATTCAGCAAATTCAGAATCGGCATAGAGACCCGAAAAGTGATCAACCCATGCATTTTCCTTAACAGCCGAGAGTTGGGCATCTGCTTGTGCAAAGCCGTTATGATTATTCAAAAGGGACCATATTTGTGCCGAGTTCTTATTATACATGGCAAGAGCCATGTGTTCGCTATCATGTTGGTATATAAGATGTTTCCTTGATTTTATCCAGTTTTTGTAAATGCACTTGGCATGTCTCAGATCATTCCTGCACACCGGCGATCCCACCGCAATGATGGATCGTCTTTGTTTTCGGTAGGCAGTGCGGGCAGCCTGAATTTCATGGTCAAAGGCATGCCTACATTTGCCATGTGATTTGGGATTTTTATTAAAAGTATTAGTAAAAGGAAGAAGCAATTCAGTATATTGGAGAGGATATTCTAAACTAGCATTCTCCAATATTGACATACCATAGGCTGTTACTGTTTTATAGGACCAGATGATACAATTTTTGGCACTATTAATCAGGACTGGTTGCAATTTGCTAGATCTTGTTTGAAGCGCACAATCACCCTTGATACTTAGCGACAACAGTTTGTGATCACTATTTGGGGAAACAAACATGGTTAAACTCGTCACCGACTGAAATAATGCAGAATCAACATCGGTGTAATCAATTGTGCTGTGACTGTTGTTTCTAAACCAGGTTGTAATTGCTGGTATATCACCAGAAATAGCCCCATTGACCATCACAAACTGCCTTTCCTCCATATAGGCTGTCCATCTACGTACTTCTTTCAAGTAACGAGTTGGAGCCCAACAATCAAGTTTTAGCTCACCCAAGATGACTGTGTGGGTTGTGTCGTTGTTAAGGTTGATGAGGTGTAAAATTTTGGTTACAGTGCTATAGAATGCTTCATCAGATAGACCCATTGGGTTACGATATAAATTCACCAAAGCCAGACACCATTTTCCAACATTTATTTTCACTAATTGCAAAAAAGCATTTTCCGTAAACCAGTCATCAATTTTAACACCCTTCTTTAGATTCCCAGCCACCAAGAGGCCTGATGATGGGCGACCCCCTGTTGATGTGGCTGGCAGCAGAGCAACCTCGTACCCATCCCATATTGGCATAGATGTCAGCCATGTTTCCTGCAATGCGATGATATGGAAATTAATATCAAGGTCTCTAAAAAACTAATGTAAGTGGGAATGTCCTCGGGTATTCCAACTTGCAAGATTTAGAATGGGAGGGATAGAAGATGTTAGTGGTTAGTGTGACTCTTTCGCTGTCTGAGCTTCATCTCTGATTGCAGGATTACCTGCACTTATATAGATGTTTTGTATGAGAGACAGATTATAGCTTTTTGGAGCCGCTTGTTCCGGTTCCACAGCCAACAAAAAGCCCATGTTAAAAAGGCTCATTTTCTCTCTCCAGATGACTTTGACAACCACACCAGAGTGCAACCATAATCTGATACTAGAGTTGGTAAACTCAGATATGAACTCAACCTGGGCGATGTCCTTACAAGTTACATCGCGCAGGTTTCGGATATCACCAAAAATGTTCAGCACACTTCTACGGTTAAGTACATACGATGGAAAATTACCATCCCTACACTTCAGAATAAATGTTCGGTGAATCTTTCTGTTGGATATCTGGTTGGGACGATCGCTCTTCTATCCGATTGGATGGAATTTTATGTGTATGGTGATTGCATAGGTGCTGAGCCTGCATTATTCTGGTTCCCAGAAATTAAGTCACCCTCATTTCCCTGTGCAACAGGGTACATGCCATGTTCTCTCACCACTATTCTCTCATGATTCTCCCGTTCTATTTTCTCAGCATTTGCATTAGTTAAACCCCCGTTTTCAGACAAGTATGCATCGACCATTTGTTTGATCGACGCCTTAATATTAATATTCTGCGTGTCTTCTCGTTTGTGTGGGATTGTATTCAAATTCACAGAAGCCCGCGGTATGATGTTTACTACCGGGATGCTTGGAAGCAGCTGCATAGGCTCTTTTGCTGATGTCATATTATCAATCAGTTGATTCAGTGGTGAGTGTGACGGGGCAATATTGCTGATAATTTGTTTCTATCAGAATTGGGTGCATTACTGTTTGTGACTAAGTCCATTAACTCAGATGTCGGCTTCAGATCAGTGTTATGAGACTTGGTGTTTATGCAAACAGCTGATGGTTGGGGCGGTGGAATTGTACCACCAATTGCCTTAAAGAAGGCATTCAAAGTTTTTTTGGGCCCTTTAATATTGGCCATGTTTTTCGTTTTTTTTGTCAGTGGTCTCAAGACTTTGAGTTTAGGATGTGTGGAACCAATCTTCATGCGAGGGGGCTTTTTTGAACATTGGTTCCTGATTGTAGGATGGCCTCAATATTAGGTCTCAAAGTCACGGGTTCACCCACATGTGAAGATAAATCAATATATGATGAATCTTCAATGACTTGGCGAGAAGCTTCAGCTGTGGGACTTTGTACTGAACGGATAATTTCCTTAATCAGCGGTAGAGATGTCACCAGAACTGCATTGCAATTACCGCGCTCACTCTCTGAACCTTCAATGGCCATTCCATTTCCTCTTGACAACTTATTTAAGGAAACGTTAGCATGCTGTAAATTGAAGCACTTAGTGCTTAGGGCCTGAAGAAGCTTACGATTGGCAATCAGGCCATTAGCAAGATCCTCCAAAATCGCAGTTTGCTTGTTAACTTTGTGATCTATTGTATCAAAGAGTCTAAATAGTCTCTGGAGTGATGAATTTATTGCAGCAAATGCGAGTTCTAGCATGGCAGTATTAATTGCCGGAGAGATCTGTGGTTCTTTGGCATAGGGAGGTTTATGGCAAGCTTGCAGAGTGGGATGAACAAAAGAACGTGAGGCAGTGCATGATAGTGATATTGAAGAAGAAACAGATTCAATCATGCTCTTACAGGCTTCTATTTCTTGCATAATGGAGATGGGAGATTCACATTGCGATGCATATATTGATATGGCAGAGTCATCACAAGAGCCTAGGCAAAAAGGAATAGGAGTTGAAGCTATTGGAGTCGAATTATTAATTGGTGCTCGAACAGCTTTAACTGAGTTCAGTATAGTTTGATCCGACACCTGGTTAGGTGTAGGTACTCGGTCACCTGGAGTTTTCGACTCCTTTACTCGGGTAAGAGGTGTCAAAGATGGACACTTATTTATTTCCAAGTTTTGAAAGCAGAGGCACTCGGCAAAGGGATTATTCAGGCTAATGCCTGGTCTCCGTAGCTTAGTGGGAGTGCACATAATTACAGCCTGAGTTGGACAGATAGGCTGTAGTTGAGGAGCCAGTGGAGGTCCACTTAAGGTTTGAATGGACAGTGGCATATCAGTTTTCAATGTGTACATGTTTGAACTTAATGGGCAATAGACACAATATACACACGTAATAATGCAAAAATTTGATTTTAGATCTTCGTGACAAGATAAATTATAAAAAGTAGAGCAAAACTCTAATTTGGAACAGAAACGGAGTACACACAATAATACCTACACACAGTACCAAGAAAACAAAGTACCAACGCACGATGTCAACAATGGTACTTAGGGTACCTATTCTAGAACCAGCATTGTTCTTTACGTTTTACAAAACCAAAATAATATTGCTAACCCCACACCTCGCCCCTCACGCCGCGAACAGCAAACAGTACTTAAAGTACTTGCACGGTGCGCAGCGTGGGTGCGCAGGCTCCAAGGGAGATAAAGGATATGGTATCTTTATTTAAATTTTGTAAAATAAAAGACGAACACATTAACAAAACCTTGATCGAGAAGTAAGTTCATAAGCATACAACATTGCATCAATCTCTTTATCAATTAATCTTGACCTAGCATCGGCTCAGCCAATTCCAGCAAAGACCTTTCGCTTTGCAGTTCGCATAAATCTGAGGTGAGGTTTAAGCATGATTTCACAATCACCAAACAAGATTCTTTCAATGCAAGTGCAACATTTGTTATATGATATGATGTGGCATTTGTAACGCGCCTATACACAAGTGTTTCAAGGCGCGACGAGGCATGGAGGGGGGAACAAGGGGAAGACAGACAACGATCCTAATAGGCCAGGTGTCATTCAGATCGTGCAAGTGCAGGGGTAGGGAGAAGGGAGAAAGTGCATGGGGAAGAGGAGGGGGGAAGTGCAGTACAAGGTAAGAAGAATAAAATAAATAAAGAGGGCCAGCTGGTGGCAAGTGCAAGGTAAGTGCAGATAAGTGCTGGGAAAGGGGGGCTGTAGGGATACAGAGACAGTCCCGCAGTGCAGGGGTTGCCAGGGAGGCAGTGCAAGTGGAGAGGGGCTGGGCCCAGGACCGGGGTCGGTGAGAGTGGCCCAGTTGCAGATTCAGTGCAGTTTCAGCGAAGAATTAGCAGGGGAGAGGGAGAGAGAAAGCAGAAGCAAAGAGGAAGGTTTTGAGGTGCTTCCGGAACCGGAGATGGTTCTCCTCAAGTTTCAGGGAGGCAGGAAGGCTGTTCCAGAGGGAGGCCCCTGCCGCAGAGAGAGCTACCCCCAGCTCGTAGCTTCGAGAAGCGGCTGACCCTGAGGGAGTTGGAGACGGATGAGCGAAGGGCTCGGGAAGGAAGATATTTAGGAAGAGAGAGTTGAAGGTATTTAGGCCCCAGGCCCCAGAAGGCCTTGTGGACAATGCAGAGGGTTTTGAACTTTATCCTCGCAGCCACTGGGAGCCAGTGTAGAGATTTCAGTCCTGGAGAGATACGGTCCCTGGGCTTGAGGCCAAGGACTAGTCTCGCAGTTCTGTTCTGGATGAGTTGCAGAGGGCGGAGAGTGGAGGCAGGCAGATTAAGATAAAGGCTGTTACAATAGTCCAGCTTTGAGAGAACCAGGGCTCGGGAGACAGTGAGCTTCTGGGGGAAGGAGAGGAAGGGAAGAATACCTCTGAGGAGGTGCAGCTGGTAGTGTGACTTCTTAGAGACGTCAGATATGAGGAGAGAAGGAGAGTGTGGAGTCGAAGATAACCCAGAGGTTTTTTGCCTTGCAGGTAGGAGCAGGAAGAGGGCCAAGAGAGGCCGGCCAGAGAGCTGCAGGGAAAGAGGGGGTGGGTGTGCCGATGAGTAGAATCTCAGTTTTACTGGCATTAAGGCAGAGGTCATTGGCGGCACACCATTCCTGGATAGCAGACAGACAGTCAGAGATGAGGGAAGGAGAGGAGGAGGCCGAGGGTAGCCTGAAAATGAGCTGGGTATCGTCCGCATAGCACTGAAAGTTGGGGCAGAGAGCAGCGATGCGGTGGGCAAGGAGTGCCAGATACTGGTTGAACAGCCAGGGGGAAAGATTAGATCCCTGGGGGACACCACAGGTGGAGAAAAAGATGTCAGAGAGGAAGGACCCCAGTTGGACTTGGGAGGGTCGATTGGAGAGGAAAGAGGTCAGCCACGCCAGAGCCTGACCAGTGATACCCAGGTTAGCACGGAGACGGTTGAGCAGGATGGCATGGTTGACAGTGTCAAAGGCAGAAGAGAGATCGAGCAGGATGAGAACACACACAGTGTTGGAGTCGAGATTCAAGAGCAGGTCCTCACGGATGTTCACGAGAGCAGTTTCCGTGCTTCTGGCGGCTCTGAAGCCAGATTGATGGTCATGAAGACTTCCAACAGATTCAACATGGAGGTTAAGCTGGGAGATGGCCGGTTTCTCCAGGAGCTTGCCCAGGAAGGGAGTGATGGAGATTGGGCGATAGTTAGCCGGGCAGGAGGGGTCAGAAGAGGGTTTCTTAAGAAGAGGGTGCACAAGGGAGTGCTTAAGGGGGGATGGGAAGACTCCAGAGACGAAGGAGTGGTTGCAAAAGTCAGCCAGGGCCGGAGCAAGGGAGTCGATGTGGTCCTTGATAGTTTTGGAGGAACAGGGGTGAACCTGTTTAGACGAGACTTTCATAGATCGGACTTGTTTGGAAACCTCGTCAGCAGAAAAAAGGGGAAAGGCAGAGAAGGAGGGAGGAGGGGTGGCTGCAGAAGGGCCAGAGGAAGAGCCGGGAAGAGAGGGAGGGAGGTGATAGGAGGAGAGTGAGGACAGGATGTCCTGAGTTTTAGAGATGAAGTGAGAGGCCAGTGCAGTGCAGAGGGCCTGAGAGGCGACAGGAGAGGTAGAGACAGCAGCAGGGTTGGCAAGCTCCTTGCAGATTTTAAAGAGTTTGACCGAGTTGTTAGATGCCGCAGAGATGCGGGCTTGGATAAGGACTCTCTTCTTGGTGAGAACGGAGAGACGGTATTGCCTTTGGAGCAGGCGGCAGGCCAGTTTGTCAGAGGATGAACATGAGGCACGCCATTTCCTCTCTGCCACCCTGCACTTGCGCTTAAGGGTGACGAGATCCGAGTCATACCAGGAGTTACATTTGGCTTTGGGCTTCAGCCGGATTCTCATGACGGGGGCAAGAGTATCAGATATAGCAGAGTGGAGCATGGAGAGGGCCGTCTCAGAGTGGGAGTCGGCCGAAGGGGGACGTGGGGGCGAGAAGGTGGCAGCGAAAGCCTCAACTGACACGCGCTTCATGGGTCGGATGACCGAGAAGGTGGGTGGCAGTGATGAGGGTGGCTTTGCCTGTGGGGTAGGGAGGGTGAGGTGGGAGGATAGGAGAAAGTGATCACTCCAGGAGAGAGGAGTGGAGAGTGTGTTCCTGTTACTCTTCTGTGTGACTGTAGTGTGCTCATAACGGGGATGATCTGTGCAGGCTCGGCTGACGATGTGTGGGGGCCCATTTCAACATGATGGTTGGGAGCACCCTACTTGGAGCGGAAACAGTCTGAGGCACCTGTGAGGTGCAGACATTACAATGGCGACAAAGATAGGTTAATAGCCGCTGATTAGCACGAGACCGCCAGCCAGCAGGGAGCTTAAACACTAAATGCCCACTGAATAATCTCTTAACCCTTATTTGTCAGCAAGTGGCTGATGTGGAGAGACCAGCGCTGGAAGGCAATGGGGTGTGAGGTGATAACACTTCTGTGCATCCCGTGGGAAATAAAAACAAAGCTTCTAATGTGAGCGCTGCAAAGCGCACATTTTAAGCCCCAGAACGAAAATAGAGAAATGTATATGTTGCCATGTAACAAGACTGCTGACTGGCTACATGCAGGCCATTGCTGGAGGTCCTCCTGAGGCCCCTTTTCTTTTGAAAGTGTTGAAAGCCCCTACACAGTCTATGGGTGTTAAACAATGTGGACGAACAAAGTTGCAAACGGGTACCATGAATTCTGAAATGTTGATAAATTCCCATGCATTATTGTAAACATCCTCTTCATTGCCCAAGTGTTTCACAGTTTGGTTCACCATAGGCCCAATGAAGGGCCCACCAGGCTATTCAAGCAGTGGGCCATCGCAAGTCTGGCTGCATTCAGGGCATGGGTAATGAGTCGTGGGTGGGTGAGGGGAGTGTGCACTCCTTTTATGTTTCGAGTGCTCCCTAAGATGAATATTGGGGGATCCAGTGGTAGATTGTTTGCCTTTAGGCCCTTCATCGATAGAGAGGCTACCTTAGATAGTAGTGGTCATATGCCGAAATCTAGTGGTAGTGCAGAGTATTGCATGACTTGTTTTCGAAGTTCGAAAAGGGATGTGTGACTGGGCATGTTTGTAATACTATCCCTATTGTGACGTGTACTGTACGCATGGTCCCTGATGCGTTGAGGTACCTCAGATAGTTTTTTCCCGCCATTGTGGTCGGTCACTCTATGCAGAGTTCCTTGGCTAATGCTATTATTAAAGTGTTAAACTTAATTTATAGTTTTGTTTGCTACCGTTACTTCACTGTCGCTCGACGATCATCTGTTCAGCGGTTTTCAGCGCACATCATCAAATTCCAGAGCTAATTGGCAACCGTTCTCTTCACCTCGATGATTTGCTGACTACAAGGCTCCAGCCTGTTACAGTTGGGAAGAGTGGGTGGGTTTCTCATATTTCAATCTTTTCTGAGAATGTCTTTTTCTGTCTTCACCCTTTACACTCTGTGTCGTGCTGCCTTTTTAAAAAAACATGAAAAATACTCCTTTTAAATTCTGTCCTTCCGGTCAGCCCTACAGTTAAGGGGTGCATCAGCCACTTTTACTCGCTAAAAATAAGCAAATACTCCCAAAAAATAAAAATACTCACAATAAAAAATGTGAAATTGACACATAGGAGCTTGTGCCCCTGCTTTCACCCACACAGATACATGGAAGTGTTTGGACCAGTAGTTCACGTAGTACCACAGGAAGGAACGACTAGAATTATGGAAGAGGTCAAATTATCTTTTAATGTGCATGAATAACTTTGTACAAAGAAGTACTTCTGACAAAAATATTTCTATTTTGCAGTTGAACTAATCTTTTACTCGTTTATAAAATACTCCTATTGGGAATTGGACTCATGTATTGACTCCCTAAAGAATCGTTTTACTCCCAACTTTCAAAAATAGGGAGTAAAATACTCCCTCTTAAATCTTATCTGGAACACTGCTTCCTGTAATAGGAGGTATCTGTGGAAGGACACACATTACGTGCGCAATCACTGCCTTCGAAGGACTCATTCCGATAAGCAAAGTCTGTCCTGTAAATGGTTTCCTCCCAAAACCTTAAAAGACAGACATACCAAATGTTGGGCCGCCTACGCCATGCAGGCTGAAGCTAACACAGATAACCCGACAGTTGCCGAAGATTCTGAGGAAGATCAAGGCAGCTACGGCGCACAAAGTGATGCCAAAGACATTATGGGTTCCGCCGAGTCCGACGTGCCAGTTTCCACCTCCGATAAACAGGCCAGCGGTCCTGTGATGGAGACCACACTTGGCGACAAAGGCACACATATATACTCCCACACTAAAGACACAACACTAAAATGTCGAAATATGGCCATGTGGTATCATAAAAAATCATTACTGCCAATTCTGGTTCGAAGCGTCTCTTGTCCTCTGCGCCCTAGTCTTCACATTCACAACAGACATTGAGCAAAACTATTTCCAGTACCGTACATGAAGACCCCCTTCTCTTGTGTACCGAAAAGCAAGCGTCAAAACATAAATCTTCAATGCTCTCTGACAGTACGTCAAAAACTGCACTTCACAAAAAAGTTTCCACGTCTGGAAGGTGCATCGAAACGCATACTATATACATCTTCCTCGTCACCTCTTTCGGATGCTTTACATTCACACCCCACTTTTAAAGCTGTAGATGATTCTATAGCTTTCAATTTCCAAGAGGCTCGTACTTCAGTGTATTGGACTAAAGGCAGATTTGAAAAACTATGGATAAAATGTCATGTTTTGTAAACTTTTTAGAAAAGAACCCTTTAATACAAAAATATTTTGATTTAGGTGAGGTAGAGCGTCCTGCTAAATCTCAAAGGTTACAATCAACTGTCCAACCCATAACAGTCTTCTCTATAAAAGACGATGAACGTGACCAACTTCAAGGTGATCAAAGTCTAGGGGATGATCTTTACACTGATAATGATCAAGGTCAGTTCGATGATCAGTATACCCAAGATCAAGATGACGATGATGATCCTGACATTTATGTGTTGCCATCACCTGAAGATCAGCCGATTGCAGATTCCCCAATACACAACCAGATTCAATACAATAATATGCTCATCAAAGCAGCTGATCACTTTAAAATCCAAACTCAGGAAGGCCTACAGGACACATATTTAGTTGATGACATCATAGGAGAAAAGAAGTCTGTTTCTGGTTTATTCCTTTACTTCAGTCAGTTGCTAAATGCTGTGACGGGTCAAAAATGTGAGGTGGACAACTTTGTAAAGAGTTTTCAACGTTAGCCATTTTATTAAATAAACAGTTTGGATAAACGCCTCACTATCCCTACCCTGACAAGGATTTCCCTACCTAAAATAAATTAAAGGAAACACTCTAACAGGATATCTGACCCTCACACTTGTACAACAAATAAAGCAAAAAAGGAAAATATTTCAATTCAATAGCAATGTATAACATGTGATCTGATTCACATGTAAGGAAGGCATGGTATCAACAGTAAGACACACACAATTGACAACATTTCAAGGATGTTTATTGAACGTCAACAAGGTTATGATAAACGCCTATCTAATCCTAAATCTACATATGGAAGCAAGCTACAACCTTCAAATAATAATGCAGTCCTAGTGGTATCTTGTCAAAATAAAAGGACCTATACTAAAAAGAAAATATTGCCAATCCTTACCTCCTAAATACAAATAGTGTTGGGGTAGTGTTTATGAAAAAGAAAGATGTGTTCACAAAAATGATATGTCAGGATGTTCAGGCCGTTGGCCTCTTTCCCACATTTTCAGCACAGGAAAAGACGGTTCTCTCAAGCGTAGCACAATCTCTGGCTTCTTTGGGACGATAATACAGTTCAATCACTAGCATCAGGGCCTTCTGTTGCCAAGTCTCTTTACTTATCAAAGTCTCTTGATTCAGAGGACCTGATGCACCAAAACAAACGAAAAGTAATTTTCCTCTTACAAGTACTCAATTCCGTTTGATTCGCTCTTCACCCTGGATCCCCCCTCAGCCGATCTCAGATCCCTTTAATCCACATCCCTTTAATACAGCGATCGTTACTTTGGATCCCCCTCTTCGGTGCTCAGATCCCCTTTTATAATGTTCATCGAATATTCTTCCTCAGGTGACTCATGGCTCACCCTGGATCCCCCTCAGCCGGGCTCAGACCCTCTTACACAATTAGACTCCCTCAGCTGGGTTCGGGCCAATTTCAGTTAGTATCAACTATTGAACTTTCAAATGTGCACTGGGTTTAGCTTGACCTGTTGAGGAACACTTCTGTTTCACAATTCCTTTTTACCTTTGCCACCTCTCAGTTGGAGACCTAACGGAGATCTTTGAATGAGCACCCACGTGGCGCTGGGCCACTCTTGTTTACGGTATCATTCTCAGCTTCAAATGTTCAGTCACTTATCTGCTGTTTAATTATTCATGTTGCTTGCCACATACGCTTCACACACACACTGTTCTCTTCAGATATCTCTATACAATGTTGCTGCTTGCAACCTTGGCTCTAACACAGACCGGTCCGGTATCAATCTACCCCACTCACCGGCTGTGCTGACTTTACTGCTGCTGCTTTGTTTTAGGAGCCAAGGACAGTTCCACAGTGTCAAATGCTCCTCCCGCCATGGTTATCGATGCGGGAGAGCCTCAGGTACCTCTGACACACAATGCAGGTTTCTTCAACTTTAGTTCCAGGTCTTATATTTCTTATTCGCGAAGGTTCATGAAAGTAACAGTCTTTCTCTGGAAAGGTCAAGGGCACTTCCCTTCTTGCAACCCTCTCTGGTCTTGCCGTCTTTCTCCTCGTATTAAACTGCCATCTTGGAACGGCTGCTTCCTCATGTGCTTTACCTTGCTCAGAGTGTGCTTTCATGCTCCGCCTTTTATCCATGTGGGGAAGTGTGATGGAAGTCAGGTGTATCTAATGATCAGTAATTGCCTGACTCTGCCTGACTATTGTGTTGGGACATGTCATGTATACGGCTCGGGTGTTAGTCTGTTTTCTCTCATAGTGAGCTGTCTGTGAGAAAGTGTTTGTGTCGCGAAAGTGGGGGTGACTTCGTAAGTATCCTACATGGTAGGATGGGGAAAAGGTGTTACAGGGAAGGGGATACTGCATCTCGCCGTCCAGTGTCCCACTTCCTTTTCCCCGAAGAGCCCTCATTCATTTGATCCTGCCACACTGGTCCACCCACAGGAACTGTATCTAAAAGCAATTGCTGTGTCCTGGCCACCTGGATGACAGATCCCCGGGTACTAGTGAATAAGAAACCTTAAGGTTTCTCACACACACAGTAGGATTAATGTATCTTCTCATAACCTGGGTGAGTTTCCCTTCCCCTGATCGGAACAAGGGTTGTTCTCCACAGTCCAAAAGAAACAAGAACATCCGGTTTAGCACAAATTTCCAATGAAGTTTTTAAAGTTTGATGCTCAATCACACAAAGTTTAGGTTGCTTCATTAAAGTGTCTCAAGCAATCACAAGTTCCCACTCCTGGAATAAGAACTGTCTAACGTTTGTCTTCTCCAAGTAAGCAACAATACTTGTGTTTGTCAGGATAATTGTCAAAATCCTCTGGCTTCAGAAAGAAATACACTATTCCCACTCTTCCTAGAGTATGAACAGGTTTCACCTTGGTAGAAACAACAAATGTCTTTGTCAGGATGGTTTACTAAATTTGGGCTTCAAAAGAAACTATAGTACTCCTACGTCCCGTCCCCTTTCCTCCATACTTGTGGGACATCTCTCCGTCCTGTGGGACGGTACCGGAGCACTTTGTAAAAAGCATCCAAATTTTTCCAAAAATGTGTCCTTCCTATCTTTCCTGCACGTGGCCGGCACGTGGCCGTACCCCCGCCCACCTTGGCTCCGCCCCGCGCATCGCCCCTCAGTCCTTTTCTCCGCTCGATCGAGGCCGGACGCACTTGCATCCTCTGAGGATTTTCTTCCCTGTTTTCCTCTCTGGCTCTCGCTAGCGTTCGTCTTATAGTCTGTCTATGTCTTTTAAATTAGACTTTCCAGACTGCTCTGTGTGTCATCGTCGCTTCGCGAGGGCGGGTCCCCATCCTCTTTGTTTAGAGTGTTTGGGTCCGGAATACCGCTGGGACTCCTGTTTTTACTGTGACTCCCTTTCGGTCCGGGCTCTTCAACGTCGGTTGGAACGGTGGGAGGAGGTGTTCCGATGCGCTCCTCCATCTCATTTTCAGGCGTTGATCAACGAGAAGAAGAAACGCCTGGTAAGTTCTTTAGTTTTCAGAGCACCCCGGCCGGGGGATACCTTCCCGGGTTCCTCTCGAGCCAGGAGGGGCGTTGATCGCTCTGTCACCGGGGTTCGCCCTGAGGTGCCTGTCGGGCCTAATAATTCTACCGGAGTTTTCTCCAAGGGTCTCCGTAAGGGGCCTGTGTACACCGGAGTAACTTCCGAGGCCCCTCCTGTGGGGGCTGTGTGTAGACCCAGTACTGCTGAGTCACAGGGTACCGGAGCTTGCTCTGAGGCCTCTCTTTCGGCTTCCCTTAAAAACAAGACCGGGGTGCGCCCCGAGGCCTTGGCTGGGCTTGTGTTTACCGAACGGATGTTCGAGGCCCGTTCCGATAAGGCTATTACTGGGCCTAGGCCCGAGGTCCCTCGTACAGAGGCTAAGGCTACCAGTATTTCTGAGGGGCTGGGCAGGGCCCTGTCGGTGAAAGCGGTTTCTCACCGTTCCCGCTCTTGTGGTGATACCAGATCTGTTGAGGGGGCAAAGAAGCAAGGTTCTTCTTTTACCGGCAGTGCCGAGGTCCTACCTTCGAACGCTCAGTTGTTGGTTGGTATGTCGCAGACACATTCCAGGCCTCATAGTACCGGCTCTGCCGAGGTTCCTTATGTTAAGGCTAAAATTAAGACCCCTGATCCATCGACGGGGACCCCTGCCTCACCTCCTCACGTGCCGCAGTTCCCCTCAGATGAAGACAAAATGGCGGCTGTTCCCGCCACGACCACGGCGGCCATTTTAGGTACTACCCCTACAACCACGCCATCGCCTCTGGTGTAGGGTTCGGTCCCTTGAGTGAACATAAGGTCACTTGTGCGTATCCTTACCGGCCCGTTTATGATTGGAACGCCCGGATGCCTCTTCCACACAATGTTTTGTTGCCTGCAGGGGCGGCCCCTTTGATTTATGTGGATACATCAGCGGAGGGCCCGGCGTGGCACCCTTCTCCGTTACGTCCCTTGATTTGTCCACCTCATGAGAGGCCTCCTCAGGTTCCGAAGCAATCTGCTGAGGACGCTTTTTTCGGTAAATTTCAAGCGCTTATGTGCACAGACCCCATGAGGGAGTATTTCAAAAGGCTTTTTAAGGAAATTTGTCCACCAGCGCCTCCGGCTCCACCCGTTCCTCTGGTGGTTCCGCCAACGCCTCCTTTGCCCGTGGTGCCTGCCCCTGCTCTTCCGCCTTTGCCACCATTGTCCCCAGTGGACAAGGCAGTGCCTGACACGGTTCAGCAGGATCCTGACCTGTCAGATGACCCTCAAGGTGAGCACGACAACGAGGACCTTCCCCGCTCTGTTAGAGCTTTTCATGACCGGGTACTGGACATGATGAATTTCTTAGATGTCCCGGTTCCCGAGGCACCTGCTACACAGGAGGGCGTGCTTTCTGGGGCGTTCACCCTGTCTCCTTTGGAGCGTACCGGCCTTTTCCTGCAGAAGGATGTTTTGGCTGAGGTCCGAAGAGTCTGGGAGAAGCCACACTCAGGACTTTTCGTCAATAAAAAGATTGACGCGAGGTACAGGATGCACTCTAAGGAGGAAGTGGCCTTGTCGTCTTGTCTGCCTCCCTCCTCCACAGTGGTGGCTGCGGCCACGTTGCAGTCCAGACCTGCAGCATCCTCTTCCGCGACGGCTACTCAGGTCTTGGGAAAGGAGGACAAGCTCCTGGACTCCCTAGGGAGGAAAATCTTGGCCAATTCGGCCTTGCAGCTCAGGCAGGCCAATGCCGAATTGATTTTGGCGGGAGCTAACATGTGGATGTGGAAAGGTCTGTCGGAGTTTGAGGAGCATATTCCGGTCGAGAAGTTGCAATATTTCAGAGGTGGCCTTTCCGATGCCAGGGTCTTGGCCCAGGATCTCCTGGAGGCTGCGGCTCATCACGTAGACACCTCGGCTCGGGGCATGATGCTCGGGGTTGATACCTCGAGGCAAGCGTGGTTGCATGCCACCAAGTTTTCGAAGGACGTGCAAGACAAGGTTTTGGACCTTCCATTCGATGGTAAGGAGCTTTTTCATTCTTCTACTGATGTAGAGCTCACCAAAACCAAGGATAGCACTCGGACGGCTAAATCATTGTCTGTTCTGGTTAAAGCTCCTTTAAAACCTCAGAGACCGTTATCACAGAGTCGACCTTCTTCTGACTTCAGGGGCTTCCTCGACCGCAAATCGCGCAGAGTGGACACTCCTGCGGGAAATAACCGCCGTAGACAACAGTGTACGCGGTATTTCTCCCGCTCCTCAGCCTCCTCATCAGGTTCAGGTGGCACCGCCACTGATAAACCTGCCAAATGAGGTTTTTCCATGCTCGCATGAGACCCCGGTGGGAGGACGCATCACATCTCATTGGGAGTCGCTCGGGCGGGCTTCCGCTTACCTTTACCCCCTACCCCACCCCTCAACCCTCCTTTTCAGCTGTTGGGCTCACCCTCCCTCAAGGCCGAGGTTCAGAAACTTCTGCTCCTCAGAGCTGTGGAACCCGTTCCCCTTGGGGAGCGAGGGGAGGGCTTCTACTCCCGGCTGTTTACAGTGCCCAAACCCAACCAGGCTGGCCTGCGCACCACCCTAGACCTTTCCCAGCTCAATCTTTCCTTACCCCCAAGAGAAATTGAAGATGATCAAGCCTGGCCAGATTCGCTCCTCGTTGCAGGCGGGCGATTGGCTCAGCGTGGTGGACCTTCAGGATGCGTACATGCATATCCTGATTTGGGCTCCACACAGGAGGTACCTCCGTTTCTCTTTGGGAGAGGAGCACTTCCAGTTTCGGGTGCTTCCTTTTGGCCTCAGCTCGGCGCCGCGTGTCTTCACGAAGATGATGTCGGTGATTGCCGCCTATCTTCGTCTTCAGGGTATCCATGTGTATACTTATTTGGACGATTGGCTTCTACACAGCCCTTGTCCGCTGGCGGTAGCGGGCAACCTAAAGTCTCTCCTTCAGCTCCTGTTCCATCTTGGGCTGTCGGTGAACTGGCGGAACTCCTCCATGACGGTCTCTCAGGACCTGATTTTTCTGGGTTTTCGTTGGAACATGATCGACTGCAGAGTATACCTGACCGGGGACAGAATGGCGGATCTGTTGGCCACGTGTCAGATGTTTGCGCAGTCGGAGAGTATGTCGGCCTGGTGTTTCCAGAGGCTTCTGGGCCTCATGGCCTCGTGTGTGCTGGCTCTTCCTCTTGCTCGTCTCAAAATGAGACGGACCCAGATGGCCCTTCGGAATTCATGGCGTCAGGCAGTGGACCCAGACTCCATGCGGATAATGATTCCGGATTCCATGAGAGTAGACCTGGACTGGTGGTCATCCCTCAGCAATCTGTCTGGGGGCGCAGGGTTTCAGGACCCGGTCCCTATGGTGACGATCACGACGGACTCCTCCCTCCTAGGGTTAGATCTCCTTCAGGTCTCGGACCTCTGGTCGCCTCAGGACAAACTCCTGCACATAAACCATTTTGAGCTTCTGGCGATTTTCTTGGCGCTCAAGGCGTTCAGACTGGTCATTGTCAACAAAGTGGTCCCCATAAGAACGGACAATGTGGTGTCAATGTATTACATCAACAAGCAGGGGGGAACAAAGTCTCCCCCCCTCGTGGACCTGTCCATCCAGATTTGGGAGTGGGCCGTGCTTCATGGTGTCTGGCTGCTTGCGGTGCACATCCCGGGCCAGCTGAATGTCACAGCAGATGCCCTCAGCCGGCGGACAGTGGTCAGCTACGAGTGGGAGTTGAAGGCGGAGGTCCTCTCAGGGATTTTCTCGCGCTGGGGCACACCGCAGGTGGACCTCTTCGCGGCGGCGAACAAGAAGCTTCCTCTGTATGCCTCCAGAGGGGGGCTGGGAGCCTCCTCTCTAGAGATTCCATGGCACAACATGAGAGCGTTCGCCTTCCCGCCTCTGCCTCTAGTTCACCGGGCAATTTGGAAGTTGAAGAACTCGGTGAACTGTTCTCTTCTACTGATAGCCCCGTGGTGGCCGGCCAGGTTTTGGTTCTCAGAACTCCAACACCTCTCGGTTTATCCGCCGATCAGGTTACCGGTAACTCCCGATCTTCTCCACCAGGGGGAGAAGCAGCTGTGGCACCCCTCCCCACAATCGCTCAGCTTGGCGGCTTGGTGCCTGAGTTCAGATCTTTAGAGCATCTGAATTTGTCTGCGGATAACATGCGTATTATCCAGGCAGCCAGAAAACCTTCGACCAGATCTCAGTACAAGAGTAAATGGCTCAGGTTCTGTCATTGGTGTCTAGAGAAGAAATTGAATCCAAGGTGGGCCACGGTTGACGCGGTGTTGTCCTTTGTGTCCTCCCTAGCAGAGTCAGGGGTTCATGTTCTGTCATGCAGGACTTACCTGTCAGCGGTCTCTGCTTATCTCTCTACGGATCAGTGTTCGTACTCTCTCGCTAACCCACTGGTAAAGAGGCATTTTGCTGGTTTAACACCCCTTTACGCTCCAGTTCGTAATCCGCACCCGCCATGCGACCTGAATGTTGTCCTGACGGCACTGTGCCATAAACCCTTTGAGCCGATGGCTACTGTGGACCTCAAGTACTTGTCTTGGAAAGTGTCCTTTTTGGTTGCCGTCACATCGGCAAGGAGAGTGAGTGAGCTCCAGGCATTGTCGGTGGAGCATCCTTTCTTGGTCTTTCACAAGGACAAGGTAGTCCTTCGAACTAATCCGGCTTTTCTGCCGAAGATGGTGACCGAATTCCATTTGAATCAATCGATCTCCCTACCGGTCTTTTTTCCGAACCCCGCCTCTGAGGCGGAGAGGGTTCTACACTGTCTTGATGTCCGAAGAGCTCTCAAGTTCTACCTGGATAGGACTTCCGAGCTTAGACGTTCTTCTCAACTTTTTGTGACTTTCGGCAACCGTCAAGGCAAACCGGCGTCTAAGGCAACTATTTCTAGGTGGATTGCCGCCTGTATCACGGAGTCTTTCACTGTCCAAAAGCTGAAACCTCCTAAAGGTATTCATGCACACCTGGTGCGGGGCAAGGCAGCTGCGGTTGCTTTTCAGAAGTATGTTCCCTGGGAGTCCATCGCTAGGGCAGCTACTTGGGCCTCTCCAACTGCTTTCTGTAAGCATTACTGCCTCGATATGAGTTCTAGAGCTGATGCTCAGTTTGGTCAGGCTGTGCTGAAGAACCTTTTTCAGTAAGGGGTATTTCCATCCACCCGTAGTTCCTGTAAGGAGTGCTTGGGAATCTCCCACAAGTATGGAGGAAAGGGGACGGGACGTAGGAGTATTACCAGGTTACTCACCGTAGTGACCACCTTACTGCTAGTCCATAGTGAAGTAACTGGCATCAACGCGCCCCTGCAATCCACGCAGGATGGAGAGCTCATCTTTTAAAAACATAAGGTGAGGTTCCTAAAAAGGGATATCGTAGGTGACAAGAAGGGAGAACGAGAACAGTGGGAGGGGGCTATCACTCATATCCACGGGTGGCTAAATCCCTTTCTCCGCTTGCAGGAGAATACTTCTACGGATCAAGCAGACGAGATTAGGCGGGCCAGTCCAGACAGTAATCTCAGCACTACGCATCACGTTGGTGGAGACCGCAGCTGTCCGGGTCCGATCGACGCCCCTGTGGGAACCAGGTGAGCGTAACAGAACGCAAAGCCTATCTACAAATCCCCACCCGGGCATCATGGAAACCTCATAGACCGACCAACTAGCCCTATTGTTAGGGGAATTTAGGGCAGAAGTGCACTCTGCGCGCCAAGAAACTAATGTCCTCAGGAGAGAACTGATTGTGTCAAAGGAGCGCACTGATGATCTTGCTAGACAATTGCTGCAAAACCAAGCTGGGCAAACACCATTACCTGGACTCGGGGGGGGGGGGGGGTGGGGGGGGGGGGGAATTCAACTACTGTTTCATCGAGCAATCCTGTGCAAGTGGTTCTATCAGGGAGCATTCCTTTAGCTCCACCGAACGTTTTGCTGGGGACCCGAAAAAGTTTGCCGTGTTTATGAACCAATGCCGCTTGCACTTTTTATGCAGACCTGGAGCTTTTCCGAACAACCAAGCCAAAGTAGCCTTTGTACTATCATACCTTAGTGGCAACGCAGCGGATTGGTCAATTCCACTAGTCAACCAGGATGACCCTCTTCTTTGGGATTTCCAAGGGTTTCAATTGAGCATGGAGAGACTATTTGCCAGACATTCACAGGGACATGCCATGGATAACGAACTCTTATCCTTACGACAAGGTAACCAGGATCTACTAACCTATATCGCAACCTTTAATAGGTTGGTGGTGGAAACCGGATGGCCAGAGGTAAAACGAATTACATTATTTCATCGTGGACTTCGGGGTGAACTCAAAGATGTTATGGCCCAAGTTGTGAACCCACCTCAGGATTGCGCAGAATATATAGAGTTCGTGGTACAGTTAGACCACCGACTTCAGAATAGAAAGGCTGATCGAGCTAAGTTCGAGAATCGGGTATTGGTTAAACCCAATGTTACCCACAAAGGAACAGATGCACCAGAACCGATGCAGATAGGGGGGGGGTCAAGGGACCCTTAACTCAAAAGGAAAGAGAAAGGAGACGGCAGATGCAATTATGTCTGTACTGTGGGGCCTCAGGACATTTTCTACGGGATTGCCCTACAAAACCATCCAAAAAAATAGTCGGAGTTGCTGATAAAAATCAAACGGAGCCTGATTCGGGAAACGACCACGCCCGACAAGCGTAGAGGTCCGCTTGCCGAGCTTGAAGAAGGATACTCCGACCTCGCACTTCATCATACCAATGGCCCTTGTGGATCCAAGGCAGCCATCAGGTATGCCCGCAGTAAGGGCATACATTGATAGCGGGGCCATAGGAAACTATGTGGACCACAAATTGGCTACTAGGATGAATCTACCTCTCTGCAAAAAGACCACTTCGGATGTCATCACCACAGTCGATGGAACTGAAATTGCCTCTGGGCCTGTATCTCATTCCACCGCAGAGATGACATTATTGGGTCAAGATGGGCATCGAGAGACTATTGTGTTTGATTTAATCAAAGCCCTGCAGTTCCAAATAATACTGGGGATACCTTGGTTGGAAACACATAATCCTTGTATTGATTGGCGAGAGAAGAGAATAACCTTCCCGGATTGTGCACATACTTGTTACCCGGAAAAACCCTTGAACCAAGGCCTGGCCACAGTTGCTACTCCAGTTGTGCAGTTACCTCAGGAATATCAAGAATACTCCTACGTCCCGTCCCCTTTCCTCCATACTTATGGGACATCTCTCCGTCCTGTGGGACGGGACTGGAGCACTTTTGTAAAAAGCATCCACATTTTTTTCAAAAATGTGTCCCTCCTCTCTTCACTGCGCGGGGCCCGGCACGCGGCCGTAACCCCGCCCTCCCTGGCTCTGCCCCGCGCATCGCCCATCAGTCCTTTTCTCTGCACGATCGGGGCCAGACTCACTTGCATCCTCGGAAGATTTTCTTCTGTTTTTCTCTCTCTGGCTCTCGCTAGCGTTCGTTTACTAGTCTGTCTATGTCTTTTAAACTAGATTTTCCAGGCTGTTCATCGTGTCACCGTCGCTTCGCGAGGGCGGATCCCCATCCTCTTTGTTTAGAGTGTTTGGGTCCGGAACACCATTGGGACTCCTGTTTTTACTGTGACTCCCTTTCGGTCAGGGCTCTTCAACGTCGGTTGGAGCGGTGGGAGGAGGTGTTTGGACGGACTCCTCCTTCGCATTTTCAGGCGTTCATCGACGAGAAGAAAAAAACGCCCGGTAAGTTCTTTGATTTTCAGAGCACCCCGGCCGGGGGATACCTTCCTGTGTTCCTCTCGAGCCGGGAGGGGCGTTGATCGCTCTGCTACCGGGGTTCGCCCTGAGGTGCCTATTGGGCCTAATAATTCTACCAGAGTTTTCTCAGAGGGTCTCCGTAAGGGGCCTGTGATCACCGGAGTACACTCCGAGGCCCCTCCTGTGGGGGGGCTGTGTGTAGACCCAGTTGTACTGAGTCGTGGGGTACCGGAGCTTGCTCTGAGGCCGTTCTTTCGGCTTCCCTCAAAAACAAAACCAGGGTACGCCCCGAGGTCTTGGCTGGGCTTGAGGTTACCAAACGCATGTTCGAGGCCCGTGCCGATAAGGCTTCTACCGGGCCTAGGTCTGAGGTCCCTCGTACAGAGGCTAAGGCTACCAACAGTTCTGAGGGGCCGGGCAAGGCCCTGTCGGTGACAGCACACCGTTCCCGCTCTTGTGGTGACACCAGATCTGTTGAGGGGGCAAAGAAGAAAGTTTCTTCTTTTACCGGCAGTGCCGAGGCTCTTCCTTCGAAGGCTCAGTTGGCGGTTGGTATGTCGCAGAAACATTCCAGGCCTCATAGTACCGGCTCTGCCGAGCTTCCTTACGTTAAGGCTAAAATTAAGACCCCTGATCCATCGACGGGGACCCCTGCCTCACTTCCTCACCTGCCGCAGTTCCCCTCAAAATGGCACCAGTTCCCGCCACGACCACGGCGGCCATTTTAGGTACTACCCCTACAACTATGCCATCGGCCCCTGGTGTAGGGTTCGGTCCTTCAGGTGAACCTAAGGTCCCTTGTGCGCATCCTTACCGGCCAGTTTATGATTGGAACGCCCGGATGCCTCTTCCGCACAATGTTTCGTTGCCCGCGGGGGCGGCTCCCTTGATTTATGTGAATACGTCGGCGGAGTGGCCTGTGTGGCACCCTTCCCTGTTGCGTCCCTGGATTTGTCCACCTCATGAGAGGCCTCCTCAGGTTCCGAAACAATCTCCTGAGGACGCCTTTTTCTGTAAATTTCAAGCGCTTATGCGCTCCGACCCCATGAGGGAATATTTCAAGGGGCTTTTCAAGGAGATATGTCCACCCGCGCCTCCGGCTCCACCGGTTCCGTCGGTGGTTCCGCCGGCGTCTCCCTTGCCTGTGGTGCCTCCCCCTGCGCTTCCGCCTGTGCCGCCATTGTCCCCAGTGGACAAGGCAGTGCCTGACTCGGCTCAGCAGGAGCCGGACCTGTTAGATGACCCTCAAGGCGATCAGGACAACGAGGACCTGCACCGCTCTACCAGAGCTTTCCATGACCGGGTACTGGACATGATGAGCTTCTTAGATGTTCCGGTGCCCGAGGCACCTGCTCCGCAGCAGGGCGTGCTTTCTGGGGCGTTCACCTTGTCTCCTTTGGAGCGTACCGGCCTGTTCTTGCAGAAGGACGTTCTGGCCGAGGTCTGAAGAGTTTGGGAAAAGCCACACTCGGGACTTTTTGTAAATTAAAAGATTGACACGAGGTACAGGCTACATTCCTCGGAAGAAGTGGCCTTGTCGTCTTGTCCGCCTCCCTCCTCCACAGTGGTGGCTGCGGCCACGTTGCAATCCAGACCTGCAGCTTCCTCCTCTGCGACTGCGACTCAGGTCTTGGGAAAGGAGGACAAGCTCCTGGACTCCCTAGGGAGGAAAATCTTTGCCAATTCGGCCTTGCAGCTCAGGCAGGCCAATGCAGAATTGATTTTGGCGGGAGCTAATATGCGGATGTGGAGAGGTCTGTCGGAGTTTGAGGAGCATATCCCGGTCGAGAAGCTGGAGGATTTCAGAGGAGGCCTTTCCGATGCCAAGGTCTTGGCCAAGGATCTCCTGGAGGCTGCGGCTCATCACGTAGACACCTCGGCTCGGCGTCGGATGTTGGGGGTTGATACCTCGCGGCAAGCATTGCTGCATGCCACTAAGTTCTCGAAGGAGGTGCAAGACAAGGTTCTGGACCTTCCATTTGATGGTAAGGAGCTTTTTCACTCTTCTACTGATGTAGAGCTCACCAATACCAAAGACAGCACTCAGACGGCCAAATCTTTGTCTGTTCTGGTTAAACCTCCCTTCAAGACTCAAAGGCCGTTGTCGCAAGGTCGACCTTCCTCTGGTTTTAGGGGCTTCCTCGACCGCAAAAATCGCAGAGTGGATTTCCCTGCGGGGAATAACCGCCGTAGACAACAGCGTACACGGTATTTCTCCCTCTCCTCAGCCTCCGATAAACCACCGCCACCGGTAAACCTGCCAAATGAGGGTTTTCCGCCCTCGCACGAGACCCCGGTGGGAGGACGCATTGCGTCTCATTGGGAGGCGTGGCAGACCATCACAGAAGACAGATGGGTCTTGTCAGTCGCTCGAGCGGACTTCCGCTTACCTTTACCCCCTACGCCACCCCTCAACCCTCCTTTTCAGCTGTCGGGCTCACCCTCCCTCAAGGCCGAGGATCAGAAACTTCTGCTCCTCAGAGCTGTGGAACCCGTTCCCCTTGGGGAGCGAGGGGAGGGCTTCTACTCCCAGCTGTTTACGGTGCCCAAACCCAACCAGGCTGGCCTGCGCACCATTCTAGACCTTTCCCAGTTCAATCTTTCCCTACCCCAAGAGAAATTCAAGATGATTACGCCCGGCCAAATTCGCTCCTCTTTGCAGGCGGGCGATTGGCTCAGCGTGGTGGATCTTCAGGATGCGTACATGCATATCCTGATTTGGAACCCACACAGGAGATACCTCTGTTTCTCTCTGGGAGAGGAGCACTTCTAGTTTCGGGTGCTTCCTTTTGGCCTCAGTTCGGTGCCGCGTGTCTTCACGAAGATGATGTCTGTGATCGCGGCTCATCTTCGTCTCCAGGGTATCAATGTTTATCCCTATTTGGACGACTGGCTCCTACGCATCCCTTGCCCGTTGGCAGCAGCGGGCAACCTCCAGTCTCTCCTTCAGCTCCTGTTCCATCTTGGGCTGTCGGTGAACTGGCGGAAATCCTCCATGACGGTCTCACAGGACCTGACTTTCCTGAGTTTTCGTTGGAACACGATAGACTGCCGTGTATATCTGACCAGGGACAGAATGGCGGATCTGTTGGCCACGTGTCAGATGTTTACGCAGTCGGAGAGCATGTCGGCCTGGTGGTTCCAGAGGCTTCTGGGCCTCATGGCCTCGTGTGTGCTGGCTCTTCCTCTTGCTCGTCTCAAAATGAGGAGGACCCAGATGGCTCTTCGGAGTTCCTGGCGTCAGGCTGTGGACCCGGATTCCAAACGGATAATGATTCCGGATTCCATTAGAGTGGACCTGGACTGGTGGTCTTCTCTCGGCAACCTGTCAGTGGATGTCGGGTTCCAGGACCCAAGCCCCATGGTGACGATCACGACAGACTCCTCCCTTTTCGGGTGGGGTGCGACGTTGGATCTTCTTCAGGTCTCGGACCTCTGGTCACCTCAGGACAAGCTCCTGCACATTAATCATTTGGAGCTTCTGGCGATTTTTCTGGCGCTCAAGGCGTTCAGACCTCTCATTGTCAACAAGGTGGTCCGCATAAGAACGGACAATGCAGTGGCAATGTACTACATAAACAAGCAAGGGGGAACAAAGTCTCCCCCTCTCGTGGATCTGGCCATTCAGATTTGGGAGTGGGCCGTGCTTCATGGGGTCTGGCTGCTTGCAGTGCACATCCCGGGCCAGCTGAATGTCACCGCGGATGCCCTCAGCCGGCGGACAGTGGTCAGCTACGAGTGGGAGTTGAAGGCGGAGATCCGTTCATGGATTTTCTCGCGTTGGGGCACACCGGAGGTGGACCTCTTCGCCACGGCGGTAAACAAGAAGCTTCCTCAGTACGCCTCCAGAGGGGGGCTGGGAGCCTCCTCTCTGGGGGACGCACTCGAGATCCCATGGCACAACATGAGAGCTTACGCCTTCCCGCCTCTTCCTCTGGTTCATCGAGCAATTTGGAAGTTGAAGAGTTCTGTCAACTGTTCTCTTCTACTGATAGCTCTGTGGTGGCTGGCCAGGTTTTGGTTCTCAGAACTTCAACACCTGTTGGTGTGTCCGGCGATCAGGTTACCAGTAACTTCCGATCTCCTTCACCAACGGGAACAGCTGATGTGGCACCCCTCCCCACAATCGCTCAACTTGGCGGCCTGGTGCCTGAGGTCACCGCTCTAGAGCCTTTGGGTTTGTCTGCGGATAACATGCGCATTATCCAGGCAGCCAGGAAACCCTCGACCAGATCCCAATACAAGAGTAAATGGCCCAGGTTCTGTCATTGGTGTTTGAAGAAAGAATTGGACCCGAGGGTGGCGACGATTGACACGGTGCTGTCCTTTGTCTCCTCCCTAGCAGAGTCAGGGGTTCATGTCTTGTCCTGCAGGACTTATCTCTCGGCGATTTCTGCCTACCTCTCTACAGACCGGTGTTCTTATTCGTTAACTAACCCGGTGGGGAAGAGACATTTTGCTGGTTTGATACGCATCTACCGTCCGGTTCGTAGTCTGCACCCGCCCTTGGACTTAAACGTAGTCCTGACGGCGCTGTGCCATAAACCTTTCGAGCCAATGGCTTCGGTTGTCCTCAAGTACGTGTCCTGGAAAGTGTCCTTTCTGGTTGCCGTTACATCAGCAAGGAGAGTGAGTGAGCTCCAGGCATTGTCGTTGGAGCATCCTTTCTTGGTCTTTCACAAGGACAAGGTAGTCCTTCGGACGAACCCAGCTTTCCTACCAAAGGTAGTGACCGAATTCCATCTGAATCAGTCGATTTCCCTTCCGGTCTTTGTTCCGAACCCTGCCTCGGAGGCGGAAAGGATTCTACACTGCCTGGATGTCCGAAGAGCTCTTAAGTTCTACCTGGACAGGACTGCCGAGCTTCGGAGCTCTTCCCAACTGTTTGTGACCTTCGGTAAACCCCAGGGCAGGCCGGCGTCTAAGGCATCCATTTCCAGATGGATTGCTGCCTGTATCACGGAATCTTTCACCGTCCAAAAGCTGAAACCACCTAAGGGTATCCATGCACATCAGGTGCGAGGCAAGGCAGCTGCGGTTGCTTTTCAGAAATGTTCCCTGGGAGTCCATCGCTGGAGCCGGTACCTGGGCCTCCTCATCTGCTTTCTGTAAGCATTACTGCCTCGATATGAGCTCTAGGGCCGACGCTCAGTTCGGCCAGGCTGTGCTGAAGAACCTGTTTCAGTAAGGGGTATTTCCATCCACCCATAGTTCCTGTAAGGAGTGCTTGGGAATCTCCCATAAGTATGGAGGAAAGGGGAGGGGATGTAGGAGTATTACCAGGTTACTCACCGTAGTGACCACCTTACTCCTAGTCCATAGTCCCCTTTCGTCCATACGCCTGCCCGCCGTCCCCTCTAATAAGTTTCCTCTGTTATTGCTAATGGGTCTTGGACCCTGCGATAGAAAAGGACTGATGGGCGATGCGCGGGGCGGAGCTAAGGTGGGCGGGGTTACGGCCGCGTTCCGGGCCCCACGCAGGAAAGAGAGGAGGGACACATTTTTGAAAAAAATGTGGATGCTTTTTACAAAAATGCTCCGGTCCCGTCCCACAGGACGGAGAGATGTCCCATAAGTATGGAGGAAAGGGGACTATGGACTAGGAGTAAGGTGGTCACTACGGTGAGTAACCTGGTAATTCCAGGATGTTTTCCAAAAAGAACAGGCCAACACCTTACCACCTCACAGATCTTACGATTGTCAAATCGATCTCATACCCGGTGCACAACCTCCATGTAGTAGGATCTACGCCCTTACGGAACCCGAAAACCTTCACCTGCGACAATACTTCGACCAATAACTTGCTAATGGCTTCATTCGTCCATCCAAGTCCCCTGCATCTTCAGCTTTGTTCTTCGTGTCTAAAAAGGAAGGTGACTTCAGAACGTGCATAGACTACCGTGCATTAAATCAGATCACGGTTAAGAACCGATACCCATTGCCTCTGACGCCCGAATTACTAGACCAAGTAAAGGACGCTTGCATCTACACTAAATTATATCTCCGAGGGGCATATCATCTGGTACGTGTAAAGAAAGGCGACAAATGGAAGACTGCCTTTTGCACTAAGTACGGGTTATTCGAATACCAGGTGATGCCCTTCGGGTTGTGCAATGCACCAGCAGCCTTACAGTATTTTATGAACGATGTCCTTCGTGAACTCATTGACGTCTGTGTTGTCGTATACATAGACGATATTCTAGTGTACTCCTCCTCAGAATCAGACCATGTGAAGCACGTTCGTGCAGTCCTTGAGAAACTACACCAGCACAAGTTATATGCAAAATTGGAAAAATGTGTTTTTCATGGTACGGAAGTTGAATTCCTTGGATTTATCCTGACTCCATAAGGAGTCCGAATGGACTCTCGAAAGGTGGACGCAATTCTCAGGTGGCCCTCACCCAGTTCAGTTAAAGGGGTACAAAGCATGTTCGGATTTGCTCATTTCTACCGCAGATTCATTCCGGATTTCTCACATGTTGTACACCCTATTACAGCACTTTTGCGAAAAAACAAACGCTTCTTGTGGACCGAAGAAGCTGAAAAGGCCTTCCAAGAGCTGAAAGCGAAATTCACGTCTGCACCTGTCTTAAAGCATCCACGCCCTGAGCTTCCATACATAGTTGAAACTGATGCATCCAGTTTAGCCATGGGAGATGTCCTGTCCCAGAAGGATCCTGAAACCGGTCAACTTCACCCAGTAGCATTTTGGTCCAGAAAGTTCTTGGCACCCGAATTAAACTATGCGGTTACCGATAAAGAGTTATTAGCCATCAAATCCGCCTTCAAGGCTTGGCGGCATTATCTTCTCGGTGCCAGGCATACCATTACTGTAATCACTGATCACTGAAACCTGCAGTATTTAAAAACAGCCAAGGCCCAATCGTCACGCCAACTTCGATGGGCATTGTTCTTTGCCGAGTTCGATTTCGTGATCACTTATCGACCAGGCTGTAGAAATGGCAAGGCAGGTGCCTTATCCCGAATAGGGATGGGAGAAGCATATGCGAACCCGGAACCGGTGCCTATAATTTCAGAACAAAAAATTCTTGGCATAACTACTTTACAGACACTAGAGGATATTCAGGTAAAGATCCAACAACTCTTCGATCCAAGAGCCCTGCAGGACTGGGTAAAGAAAGGCCCGGACTACTCAGTCATCAATGACCTACCTTATTATCAAGGGCGACTATTTCTACCACACAAGGAACTACAAGAACTAGTCATCTCCAATTATCATGACACACTGATAGGACACCCAGGTATCACAAAAACTGAAGCTAAAATTAAGAGACAATTCTGGTGGCCTACCTGGCGAAAAGACGTAAAGTCATTTGTGATGTCTTTTGGCATTTGCGCCCAAAACAAATGAAAAAACAAGCTGGCCTTTTACAACCTTTGGATATTCCACCTACACCATGGCACACCTTATCTTTAGACTTTGTTACAGATCTACCTCCATGTAATGGATTTAACACCATTCTAGTTATTGTGGATCTTTTTTCCAAGATGGCCCACTTTATTCCTTTAAAGGGATTACCTTCTGCTTCAATTCTGGCCAAGGAGTTCCTTGAAAACATTGTTCGAATAAACGGATTTCCTTCCGTATTGGTCTCTGACCGAGGTAGTCATTTCATTTCACATTTTTGGAAAAAATGTTGTCAATTGGCGCAAATCGACGTGAGGTTATCAACCAGTCACCATCCCCAGACCGATGGTCAGACGGAGAGGACCAACCAGACCCTTGAACAGTACCTACGTTGCATGCTAAACCAGGCCGAAGGTAACTGGAAAGATATTTTATGGATTTCCGAGTATGCATACAATAACTCTGTACATTCAGGAACCGGACAAAGCCCCTTTTATACCATATATGGACATCACCCTCGAACCTCAGAAATAGATTCGCCTCAGCATTTAGAAATGCCCGCAGTTAGTCATTTGCACTCAACTATTACACAAGCCGTTAAAGAGGCAACAGAACATTTGAAACAAACAAAAGAGAAATATAAGAAAAATGCTGATCAACATAGAAGTGAAACTCCACAATACCAGATTGGGGATCAAGTTTGGCTGGCTACAAAACACATCTGAAGGGAACTCAGACTTTTAACCCTAGATATTTGGGACCTTACACCATTAAGGCCATTATCAACCCGGTGGCCGTCAAATTGGAATTACCCTCTAATATGCAAATTCATCCTCTCTTTCATGTTTCACTTTTAAAACCAGTTCAACCAGGAACAAGATTAACCAAACCACCTGACCCCATCTTGATAGATGGAGAACCTGAATTTGAGGTAAAAAAATATCCTGGACTCCAAGATGGTTAAATCAAAACTTTTTTATTTAATCAATTGGAAGGGCTACGGACCACAAGAAAGGTCATGGGAGCCTAGTGACCACGTTCATGCACCTCGGTTAGTGAAGAAATTCCATCGGGACTTCCCAGACAAACCAGGGCCAAGGGGAAGAACAACTTTAGGAGGGGCCTTGGAGGGGGGGGGGGGGGGAGTGCTGTCATGATGCCTACCCCCGGGCATCAGGACCAAGCCCATCAGCTCCGGGAGCAGGCATCCAGATACTTAATAAAACCCCAACAGCCCCGGCTGGGGGCTGTTTGGGTTCAGTCCTGGTGCCTTAGGCGCCAGGCTCATCATGGAAATCAGTCCTGGCCCATAGGCGCCAGGCTCATAGACTTTACGTACCTGATGCAGACCATGCTGCTAGTGAGTCCAAGCCAACGTGAGGCCTGGATGGGACTATTTTTCTACAGGGACTATTTTTTACTCGGGCGTGGTTCTAGTGAACTTCTTACCTGGAACTACTTTGGAGGCTATTTAAACCACGCCCGAACAACAGCACACGCTTTGCGTTATTCTGCATCCAGCAGAGTAACGCTCACCGTGCCTGCAGTCTGCATCCAGTTTTCTGCCACGCCCGCCTCGAATCTGGAGCTCCTAAAACTCAAGAGGAAAGAAAAGGACAAGATTAGAAAACAAACTATTTCGAATTCCTCACCTGATTTCGGATCCATCTCGCTTCCGGACCTGGAAAGAACATCATTTCTGTACGCGTCGCATCTCCAGCTGCAGCGCCGTGCCATACTCACCAGTCCTCGCAGCATCTTTTGATTCGGGGCTGCTTCCATCATTTCTTCGCCGAACTCCGGGACCTGAGGGACAAAAGAAGACAACAAGGTGAGCCGAGAAAAGCAACAAATAAAACACTATCATAGACTTACCTGATTACCCACGGAGGCATTATTCTATAACTCTCCCCATCTTCATGTGCCGCACCTGCAAAGGGAGAGAAAACAACACGTTAAACACCGGCAACATTTACCGGACGGCATCGGGTAATACAGACTCTTACCTGAGCGCCACCAACTGCCACGAGGGGTATCTTCTCACGATCTTAGTTGCAAGACAAGGAAGGAAGGGGGGACAAGAGTGAATCATCGGACATATTGAACGCTATGAACTTGATACTTACCGAACCTTGCGAGGAACCTCAGAGTCAATACTCTCCGGAACTCTCCCACGCCTTCAAACCAGTGAAGTAACTGGCATCAACGCGCCCCTGCAATCCACGCAGGATGGAGAGCTCATCATTTAAAAACATAAGGTGAGGTTCCTAAAAAGGGATATCGGAGGTGACAAGAAGGGAGAACGAGAACAGTGGGAGGGGGCTATCACTCATATCCACGGGTGGCTAAATCCCTTTCTCCACTTGCAGGAGAATACTTCTACGGATCAAGCAGACGAGATTAGGCGGGCCAGTCCAGACAGTCATCTCGGCACTACGCATCACGTTGGTGGAGACTGCAGCTGTCCGGGTCCGATCGACGCCCCTGTGGCAACCAGGTGAGCGTAACAATAACCTTCTCCTGAAGGGCAGCCTGTTTGCCACCTTTCATTTCCCTCTGTACCATCAACCAAATAATGACCAACAGGTAGTCTCACTTTTGCTCTAACATGGCTTTGGCAATGTAGATTTCTATCACCTGAAGATCTGTATGTCATAGCACATAACCAGTACGTCTCACAATCATTGAGCCTCTCAATCTGCCCCTCTTGCCTTGAATACTGTTTGTTATATTGGTATTGCTGGTTGGTAATATACTCTTGGGTTGGGTGTTCCTCGTTAGCTTTCAAACTGTTTACAGCTTTCCCCTGGGGTCTTGGGCTTTCCAAACTCTCATGTGCGTATTTATACGGTCACTTCGTTTTAACAAGTACCACTTTTGCTGGTTTCGTACAGTTTGGTAGGCAACATTATTGCTATGTTACTGTTGTTTTGACTCACTCACAAGTGATGCAGGCTGCCGTGTATACGCGGATAGCATTGAAGTGCTCCTGAGTCAATTACAAGCTGTAAACTCACTGGGTAAGTTGCTCCATTACGCTCTGCTCAGTGTTCGCAGGTCTTTGTTACTTGTGGCTCCTTGTGGCCAGGTAGAACGCTTCCTCTGTTCCTCCTCCGCTCACATCACTGGAGATTGGAGCCTCCTTTGCTCCTAAGAGGGCCAGGTGCAACCCTTCCACTTGGAATCTCCAAAGAGGGAACACTTCCCTTGCTACTGCTGCTTCGCGCTGCGCGAACTCTGCACAACAACATTCATTTGGGCAAGTGTCTCCTTCATGCCTCCCGCTGCGCGACCTCTGCAACAGGGAGAATCACAGGCCAAGAGTCTCTCAGTCCCTCAGGACTTCTGGTGTTTTTCCGTGGTCACAGCCTCTTCTCTCACCACAGACTTCCAGCTCAACTGCAATCTCGCTCTGCGCTGCTGCTGCTTCTTCTTCCACTGCTCTGCTTCCTCTCTCTCCTTATGTAATGCCTGCAACTGAGGGGGCTTTTTAAACCTCTCAGTCCCCTTCAGTTGTAAGTCATTTACACTAATTAGGATATCGCTCCCACAGTAGTGTTCCTCTGCATCCCTTTTCCTTGTCCCGGTACAGAGGGAATTATGAGACTTGGGGCCTCATTACACGGATGGCGGTAAGGATTTACCGGTACCGGTAAATCCTTACCGCCTTACTACGAGGTCCCTTTGCGGGTTGGGGGATTTAACGCCTGCTTTTTGCAGGCGTTAAAAACCAACCCGCAAAGGGTCCCAGGGAGCTAATTACGGTACCGCAATTTGCGGTACCGTAATTAGCGCCTTCCCTATTCCCATTGAGCCCTATGGGGCAAAAATGGGAATGGGGAAGGGCAATGGTGGAAGGGGGAATTACCGCCCCGCCAACCTTGGAATGGGGCGGTAATTCCCCTTTCCGCCAAGGCGGTGCCGGTATTTTACCGGCATGTACCATGGCGCTAAAAGCGCCATGGTTCTCCGCCATCCGTGTAATGAGGCCCTTGAAGTCCCTGGCAACAAAGTTAGGTTTTCTAACTGTTTCTATTTGCAACAAGCCATCAAAAGATTAGGGTTACGGGGAAAGCTAAACAGGAGAGTGTCGTTTTCCTCCTGACCTGTTTCCTCCCCCATGTGATCCTCCCGCAGACCACCGCCCCCAGGGTCGGGGATCAGGAAGCGTCTGCCTTCCCCTGGCACGTGAGGAAGGGCCTTGGTCGAGGTCTTGGGGGGAATCCTTACTGATTCATCAAAACACATTCAGCCTTCTTTATCTACTCCTTCCCTAACCAGGGCGGTGAATCCCAGTGTTGAAAAAACATTTAAACCTGCGCCTACCAACCCCCTCTAAATTAGGGGACAGCTTAAACCATATTCCCTTGTGGTCACAACCACAAGAAAAAGGGCGGGCACTCCATTGGTGTCTGCAGAGGCACCACCTGAAAAAGAGTGCAAAAATTATATGCTTTAGGTAAAAAAGTATCAACATCAGCAGCTTACCAAGTAAGCATTGCTAACAATACAACTTTATTAGCTAGCTACAATAGTTCCCTTTGGTACAGTGGCCACGACAAACTTGATGCTGCTCCTAAACTGTTGCGCTCACAAATTCGCAAGACAGTGGACCTCGTCACGAGTTGGGCGGTAACGCTGGCGCTAATAGCGCTGGCGCTATCTGCCCTACCGCCAAACAGATCACGGGTTTGGCAGTAATGGAAGTCCCCATTCCCCACTGAGCCCATTCGGGAATGCCCCATTCCCCATTGGGCTCAATGGATTTCCCGCCGGCGGTATGAGCGCGAATTTTTGGCGGATTTCCCCCCAGCTCAGAGCTGGGGAGAAATCCGCTGAAGCCCTGATTTGGCGGACCCTTAAATCCGGCGGTAATAGCGCTACCGCCGGATTTAAGGGTTACCGCCAAACTCGTGATGAGGCCCAGTGTCTAGGGCAAACAGGTTGCCAACTGCATTATTAAAAATTATTTGGATGCAGCAGACACCGCTGGTCGAATCCTAGCTGAGGGTACTCTCTTATAACGTCATTCTTGGTTACGCCAGTCAGACTTTAAACTTGAGACAGAAGCAACACTGCTAAATATGTCAACTGAATCTAATGTCTTATTTGGTAAGGCAGTAGATGATGCTCTTAAAAACGCTAAAGGAGAGCATGACACCTTTAAAACTCTCAGGCAAATCTCTTAATAGACCATATATCCAATGAGGCGTTATCAATACACGCCGCTCCTTCGAGAACAAGGATACCCACGTACGACACAAGATAGGTTATAGTCAGGGACCTTCCACTCCATGGTATACCTTTCTGACCCAATCATCCCTTATCAGTCCACATTTTAAAGGTGCTACAAGGGGTGGGAAGAGGTAAAGGAGAGGTAGGGCTGCAGCCGCTAGAGGGTCTGCACCCCCTAAGCAATGTCACACCCATTCAAGTTCCCTCCCATGTCTCCCCAGTAGGGATCGCATTTCTCCCACGCATGGGAGGGGTTCACATCAGACCAGTGGGTGCTGTCGACGGTGTCCAAGGGTTACTCCATTGAGTTTCTCGAAAAACCCTAACATCATCCACCAAGACACAGGAAATGTCACAAGAACATCATCAAATTCTACAAGCAGAAATCAAGTATCTACTGCAGAAAGGTGCAGTAGAGCTGGTGCCACCTCACAAGGTAAACAAAGATATCTATTCAGTGTACTTCCTAGTTCCAAATAAAGACTTAACTATGCGCCCTATGTCAGACCTGCGTCCACACATGTCAAACCACAAAAGTTTCAAATGACAACTCTTCAAGAAGTAATCCATCTCCTAAAAGAGGGAGATTACATGGCAACGTTGGCAATGAAAGATGCATACTTTCATATTTCAGTGTTGCCAGCACACAGAAAATACTTGCGCTTCCAGATAAGAAACACACACTACCAGTTAAAAGTCCTCCCCTTCTGCATTTCTTCAGTGCCAAGGGTGTTCAGCAAGGTACTGGCAGTAGTGGCGGCACATTTAAGACATCAATCAGTCCCAGTGTACCTTTATCTGGACGACTAGCTCATAACAGGCGACACACCACAAATGTGTCAATAGCACACACAAGCCACAATCAAACTTTTGTTCCAATTAGGGTTCTCAAGCAACGAGAAATAATAAAGTCTCGTCCCCAGCCAAGTAAAACCAATTCCTGGGCACATCGATTCGAACCCAAGAAGGCTTAGTCTTCCCCTCTTAGAGAGTACAAAACATGCTGTTTCACATACCCCATTATGTTTCTGTTAGTCGGATAAGCGTGCGAAAAGCAATGCACCTTCTCGGGATGATGGCTTCATGCATATACCTTGTCCCAAACGCATGTCTGCACATGCGTCCAGTGCAAGAGCGGTTAGCAAAACATTGGTCTGAAGCAAGCGGTCAGTGGGACGATCTAGTGGTCATTTCACAATCACTAGTAGGAGCACTGCAGTGGTAATCAAAAGAAAATATGTTGAAGGGAAAGCCCTTTTGCAACCCAGCAGTTCAGGCCTCTATTACAACAGACGCCTCACTCTCAAGGTGAGGAGCACATTATCTCCACGGGACCGCACACAGCGTGTGGACGTAGTCAATGTCAGAAAACCACATCAACCTACTAGAGTTGTTGTCAGTCTTCAAAGCACTTCAAGTATTTCAACATCACGTTGCAGGGAAGACAGTTCTAGTCCTCAAAGACAGCACTACTGCCATGTTATATCTAAACAAGCAGGGCGGAACACACTCTCCAAGTCTGTCCAAGTTAGCTCAGAGAATTTGGAACTGGTTGCTCCGCCACAACATATTCCATCCTGGGGAAAACCACTCTTTGGCAGACAGCTTAAGCCGAAGTTTACAGCTACCCGCAGAACGCGAGTGGAAAATACACACAGATATTTTACACAAAATGTTCACAGAATGGGGCAACCAGATATAGATCTCTTTGCAACACAAGAGAATGCACAATACCAAGACTACGCATCCAGGTATCCCCAGACAGGGTCGAAGGCGAACCCTCTATGGATGAATTGGTCAGGTGTCATGGTCATGAAGTCAGGGGCACAGGCATGCAGGGGTCGCATGCACCGGAGACCTGGGTGGACACTGTCCTGGCGCCTTTGGCGCCAAGCTCATGAACAAAAGTAAACAAGAACATCCATTTAACACCAAAAAGCTTTTATTATGGACATAGCACTTCAGATGCATTAACCTTGAACATTCCATCCAGTAAGCAGGAGGCATTCTCCAGCATGGGGTCTGGCATGGATTCACATGCTCATGAATATTCCCCGTCGTCAGGCTGGGAATCCTCGGTAAAGAAAAAACCAGTATCAGTTTCGTTTCTGATCTGTCTTTCGTAGTAATAACCAATCACTGGTCTCTGCGTCATACTGACCACAGCCAATGACTGCCCTCTACCTAAGCACCGCCTCTGGCAGCCATCTTCAGATTTTTACCGCACGTTCATGTGTTGGGATCCTCGTGCTATTGCTCTCGAGCGTTAGTGCTATTTTTTCGCGCTTTTTACAAAAAACTTCGATTCTTTCGGTCAAAAGAGCCTCAAGCTCCACCGATCCTACATCCGATCAACGGGGACCCGTGTCGGATTCATCTGTGCCCCTCAAGGGTGAAGATTTCGTCGAGCTACACTTCGGAGGACTCCAGAAGCTTCTCAGGCCCTGTCTCGGAGATGGCCCAGGAGAAGGGAAGCTCGACGCCCGGAAAGCTGTTCAGGGTCTGCCCTGGATGCCAGCTGCAGAACGTCTTCAAGGAGGACGAACACTCTTATTGCCTTTACTGCCTTCATGAGGACAAGACGCACGTGGAGAAGGACTGTGCGTTTTGCGGCAACATGTCGGAACGGACCATGAAGGACCGCCATCAACGTCTCGCCAACTGGCTGGAGGGTAAGAGCCCGTCTGGCGAGAAGAAGAAGAAATCCGAGCGGTCTTCTAAGACCTTTGAGGGCGCCCCGGCGACGGGGGCCCAACATAAGGCCAAGCACCGCGAGTCCGCTGGCACCGGGAGCGCCGAACGGTCGGGCTCTGCGGGCGCCAGGCAGGGCGCACCCTCCCCGGCACCATCAACCACGAGCCAACGCTCTGGGTCGGGTAAGAGGAAGGCCGAGCACCCGGCGAAGCTCCTGGAGAGGCCCCGGTCGAGCTCTAAGGCAGAGGAGGAGCGTGGCAGTGCCCCCTCCCTCAAGGATAAGGCGGTGAGCGCACCTAAGGTGGTGAAGGCCTTGATCCATCCGACCAAGCCCTCTATCGAAACGGTCGCGGCGGCCCTGGCTCAGCCTGCGGTGGCTGCACCAGTGGTGGCGACCTCAGGGCCCAGAATCTCCCTGCCTCCTCGGAGGGAGTCTTCCTTTGTGCCCATCGATAGGACCCCCGTGAAACCCTCCGTGGGGAAGAAGAAGGGGGGGCAGGGCGTCGTCGTAGAGTCGGCCTCAACCTCAGAAGAGGAACTGATCGAGGTCTTAAGCCACGGCCTAGGCGTGGAAGAAGGCCAGCCCGTCGGAATGGACCCCGACGCAGGTGACGACGACGACAGGGGCCCTCTGCCAGCGCCGCAAGACAACTCGGCGGCCATTTTGTTGGCCATACAGTCCTTATGCTCCGAGATAAGGACGAGGCTACCGTTACCGACGGAGGAACCTCTCCCGTCGGGGGATCCAGAACCGGGACCTTCTGGTGTTCCCCCTACCAAGAAAAGAAGGATCCATCCACCACCTCCTTTTCAACCGTCGCGCCCCTTCCAGCCCTCCTCCCCGTCCACCAGAGGGGATGATACGGGGACTGACACGGCAGCGACGGGTACGGACGACGAGGCATACGACGAGGATTTTCCGTCGTCGCCTCCCACCAGGGCCTCTCCGCCCGACGAGATCGGATCTTTCCACTCCATGATCTCCAGGGCTTCCGAGCTTTTCCAACTCTGCCCTGAGGAGAAGAAAAAGGAAGGCTTCCTTTATCAGCGGCGCGAGGCCAAGAGGAAGACGGTCCTCGCAGTGCCTCTGTTGGACGACATTTGGGATGAGGGCCTTTCCCTCCTCAAGAACCCTTCCACGACGCCAGCTAGAAGAGACCGGTACGAGAAAAAGTACCGGGTCCCGGACACGGCCCCCCTATGCCTCCGGGCGCAGCCTACCCCGGACTCCGTCGTCTCCGCGGCAGCCAGGAAGAAAGCGGGGGGGGGGGTGCGGCCTCCACATCGACTTCCCCGCCGGACGGCGAGGGAAAGAAATTGGATACTATGGGGCGTAGAGTCATCTCGTCGGCAGCGACGACGATTAAAGCGGCCAACGCCTTGGCTATCGTGGCCCGCTACGACAGGGAGCTCTGGTACAAGATGGCTCCTCTGCTGGATTTTCTGCCGGACGACAAGAGGGCGGAGGCCCTTGAGATCCTGCAGGAAGGTGAGGTGGCCTCGGACCACGCCATCACCGTGGCGAAGGACATCGCCGACACTGGATTCCGCCAGCTGGGCAACGGTGTTTGCCTTCGACGTCGTGGATGGCTCAAAGCTACGGACTTCCGGCAGGACGTCCAGACCAGAGTCCTGGACATGCCCTTCGACGGGAACAACCTGTTTGGGAAGACAGTGGACGATTCCCTTCAGGCCATCAAGGCGGATACTGAGACGGCCCGGGCCCTTGGAGTCCTGCAACGACGGACGCCCTTTCGGAGCGGCGGAGGCAAGGGCGCCTCCAAAGGTTCCGGCGGCGGTTTCGCTTCCTACCGTCAAGCGGCCCGCTCGTCGTCGCAAGAGGCCTACAGAGGACGAGGCAAGTCTAGCGGACCCCGCCGTCGTCGCCAAGGAGGTCAAGGCGGCAAGGCCGCGTCCAAGCAGGATTGAACCGGCCTTGGGGTCGGGCCCCCACCGAAGCACCCCGGTGGGAGGCCGGCTGGCGGGCTTCGTCAGCGTGTGGGAGTCCATCTCCACCGACCGTTGGGTGCTGGACGCCCTGGCCCGGGGCCACGCGCTCGAGTTTCAAAGAAGGTGCCCGCGCGTCCCCCCCGTGGCCAGAAAAGAACTTCACGTCCCTCAACTTCTCCTGGAGGTAAAGGCGATGCTCAGAAAGGGCGCCATCGAACTCGTCCCAAAGAGGCTTCGGGGCTCCGGAGTCTACTCGAGATACTTCCTCGTGAAGAAGAAGACGGGAGGATGGCGCCCCATCCTGGACCTGCGACGTCTGAACAAGTTCATCAAGGCGCAGAAGTTCCGGATGGTCACCCTCCAGCACGTCCTGGGTCAGCTGGAGGAAGGAGACTTCCTATCGTCATTGGATTTGGAGGATGCCTACTTCCACATTCCCATCCTAAAGGGGCACCGAAAATTCCTCAGATTCGTGGTCCAAGGGCGTCATTACCAGTTCAAAGCCCTTCCCTTCGGACTACGGTCGGCACCCAGGGTATTCACCAAGTGCCTCGCACCGGTGGCGGCGCAGCTGCGCCGCGAGGGGATTCACGTCTACCCCTACCTGGACGACTGGCTCATCCGCGCCAAGACGAGGGAGCTCGCCGTGGTCCACACGGCAAGGACCGTCCAACTCCTCACGGACCTGGGATTCTCCGTGAACTACGCCAAATCCCACCTGGTGCCCGCGCAAGTCGCACTGTTTCTGGGAGCGAGGCTCGACACAGTGTCTCTTCTGGCCTCCCCGTCGGAGGAGAGGACCAGGACCATCTTGGGCAAGGTGCAACGGATGTTGGTGGCCGACGCGGCCAAAGTGAGGTCCATCAAGTCCCTCCTCGGGATGATGTCTTCCTGCATCTACCTCATTCCCATGTGCAGGCTCCGGATGCGCCCGTTGCAAGAATTCCTGGATGCGCGCTGGATCCAGACGACGGGCAGCTTCGAGGAAAGGATCAAGCTCGACGAGAGTTTCCGACGAGCGATACGGTGGTGGGGCACCCGCGCGCATCTGACGGCGGGCATGGACTTCCAGACCCCAGCCCACCAGGAGACTGTGACCACGGATGCCTCCCTGGAAGGGTGGGGAGCGCACACCGAAAATTTGCACGCAAGGGGACTATGGCTCCCGACGGAGAAGTCCCTGCATATCAACGTCCTGGAGCTCCGTGCAGTGTTTTGGGCCCTCAGGTCCTTCCTTCCGTCCCTCAAGGGCAAGGTGGTGAGGATCTTCACCGACAACACCACCACCATGTTTTACATCAGGAAACAGGGCGGAACCAGGTCCCCAGCGCTGTCCAAGGAGGCTCAGGACCTGTGGCATTGGGCCGTCGCCCAAGGGATTTTTCTGGTGCCGTTTCATCTGGCAGGGATAAAAAACACCATCGCCGACTCACTCAGCAGGGAGCTACGCTCGTGCCACGAGTGGGAACTACGGCAGGATCTGGTGGATCGCCTCTTCCGACGGTGGGGCACACCCCAGATCGACCTGTTCGCGACGGCGACGAACACCAAGTGCCGGAGGTTCGCCAGCAGGTTTCCCCAGACGAGGAGCATGGGCGATGCTTTCTCGTTCCCCTGGGAGGGCCTGTTCCTCTACGCGTTCCCTCCATTGCCTCTGCTAATCCGGCTCGTCAACCAGCTCAAGAGGTCACGGTGCAGGATGATCCTCGTCGCACCTGCGTGGCCGAGGCAGATATGGTTCCCGGACCTTCTGGACTTGTCAGCGTCCCCGCCGATCAAGCTGCCGGCGGACGCGGATCTACTCTCCAGGGTAGGAGGCGCCATCCTCCACCACGACCCGAAGTCGCTGAACTTGCAGGCCTGGCTCCTGCAGCGCTAGAGTTTGGAGGATACGACATACCGGCCGATTGCAGAGAGGTTCTTGCAAAGGCCAGGGCGTCCTCGACTCTTAAATGCTACGGACACAAATGGAAGAGGTTCTCTGTCTGGTGCCACGCACAGAAGATTAACCCTCTACGGATTACGGCTCCCCAAGTACTGCCGTACCTGCTGACGCTGGCCAAGGCTGGTCTGGCACACGCGTCCATCAAGATTCATCTTGCTGCGATCTCCCGATACACCAGAACCACGGGGCGGACGTCCTTGTGGTCTCATCGTCTGGTGAAAGAGTTCATGAAGGGACTGTTCAGATCGTTCCCGCCGGTGAAGGCTCCGGCCCCGGCGTGGGAGCTCAACGTGGTGCTGACCAAGCTCATGGGACCTCCGTTCGAGGCTCTGCACTCGGCCCCGTTGAAGTTTCTATCGTGGAAAACAGCTTTTCTTGTGGCCATCACCTCCGCACGACGAGTGGGAGAGATCCAGGCCCTTTCCTGCAAGGCCCCGTACTTGACTTTCCACGACACGAGGGTAGTGCTCAGGACGCACCCCTCCTTCATGCCCAAGGTACCGTCGGACTTCCATCTCAACGAACCCTTGGTGTTACCTGTGTTCTTCCCGTCGCCTTCGTCGCCGGCTGAGAGGACTTTGCACTCGCTGGATGTAGCTAGAGCGCTGAAGTTCTACGTGGACCGCACGAAGGGTTTTCGGAAGACGTCACAACTCTTTGTGAACTTTGGACCTGTCAATCAGGGGAAGGCTCTCTCGAAGGCTTCCATCTCCAGATGGCTCTCCGGCTGTATCATGTACTGTCACCGGTTGGCAAACCGACCGCTGCCTGGCCGTCCGAGAGCCCATTCCACCAGAGCGATCGCAGCTACCACGGCGTTCCTATCTGGTGTGCCCCTGCTGGACATATGCAGGGCTGCTACGTGGAGGTCGACGCACACCTTCACAAAATTCTACTGCGTCGACCGGGATTCCAGGGAGGAGTCCAGGGTCGGCCAAGCAGTGCTGCGCAACCTGTTCGCCTGAGGTGAGCCTGGTGAGGAGGTAAGATGCTTAATGTTGAGTTGATGTGATGCTTAATGTTGAGCCTTTGCCACCTCCCGTGGTTGTGCATGTGTGTACTGCTATGTATTCTTTATTCATGAGCATGTGAATCCATGCCAGACCCCATGCTGGAGAAGGAACAAGTTACTTACCTGTAACTGTTGTTCTCCAGCATGGGTCTGGCATGGATTCACATGCGAACCCTCCCGCCTACCCCTCTGCGGCTCTTCACTTGGTCATACTGCCACTTCACGTGCTTCCAAATCTGAAGATGGCTGCCAGAGGCGGTGCTTAGGTAGAGGGCAGTCATTGGCTGTGGTCAGTATGACGCAGAGACCAGTGATTGGTTATTACTACGAAAGACAGATCAGAAACGAAACTGATACTGGTTTTTTCTTTACCGAGGATTCCCAGCCTGACGACGGGGAATATTCATGAGCATGTGAATCCATGCCAGACCCATGCTGGAGAACAACAGTTACAGGTAAGTAACTTGTTCCTTATCCTTGAACATTCCATCCATTAAGCAGGAGGCATTATCCTTAAACATTCCATCCATTAAGCAGCCCAAGTGTATTCTTGGGGGTGGCTGCTAATGGATTGCCTTTGCACGTGCTCACTCTCTAGGAGTGGCAGGGTGTGGCTGGTAAGCCGGCCCTAATGGGTGTGCCACGATCTCAGCTATATAAGCTGCCCCAATCCTCAAGACAGACGCTTCGCGTTATTCTGCACTTGTAAGCAGCGTAACGCTCCCTGTCGCCTGAGGTCAGACTTACCTTTGAAGATCCTGCTTCCTGGACATCCTACTTACCAACTGAGGGAAGCTGTTCTTACCCGTACATCTCTTCTGCAAACCAAGTATTCATCTTTACACTTTCTGGAACGCCGAAATCTTAATCTTGGCACCTCAGCACGACCCGCTCCATCGTCGACAGGTGCGCCTGCAAGGAAAAACAGAAGACAAGGTTAGGCATAAAAAAAACAGTCAGTTTAAGGATGCGCTTTGCCATACTTTGCGCTTTTCCTTAAACCATCACTTACCTGCTGTCGAACATTGCGGTGGGATCCATCTTCCATCCGACCGTGTCTCGCGTCTCACAGCTGCATTGAGGCCGCATTTCCATCTAAGGGAAGAAAACAGAAGAGAGACATTATTGCAGGCATAAATAGGAGCAACATATAAAGACATTAAACAGAACGAACAGCGTCACAAGAGCTCAAGAAATACCTACCGATCATAAGGAGAAGCATAGTCACAGCTGGACTGGACTAATCCTTATCAGGGATCAGTGAAGGAACTAGATCCCATTCGACGCACCCCTGCCAGAAGTAGCAGGACGGAGAGCTTATCTTCCATAATTCACAGGTGAGCTTTATGGGCCGGCGTATGCTCACAGAAACCGTACTTTGGGATGAAGGGTTTGAGAGGTACAACAATCACAGATTGGCGCACTCACACATTCTTATCTCCACGCAGGAGCAGTATCACCACGTACCACCGCTCACAGCTTTTCTACTGAGGCATAGGCCTGAAGGGTGTGATTCAAGTTCAGGGAGGGCTGCAACCGTGCCCCAACACCTCCACAGAGACCAGGTGAGCGTAACATCAGGGAGATATGCATACGATTTTCCCCCAACACCACTTCTGGACAAAATAATCTACAAGATGCCCCAGGAATAAGTTGTCTGGATAGCACCAATGTGGGCACGACAGCCATAGTTATCACACCTGCTCAAAATGTCTCTTTACAAACCAGTCAAACTACCCTGCCCTTACAACATGCTATCCCAACATAAGGGAAAATCACTCCATCCATGTCTTAAAATATTTTACCTGGCAGCTTGGCTCCTGAAGTCATAGGGTTTGGACATTTAAACTTGCCATAAAGATGTATGAACATCTTGAAGGAGGCACGTAAACCCAACACAAGACACTGCAATTTCAACAAGCGGAAACACTTTGTAATTTGCTGTAGAACATGCAGAATCACTGCCATTGACTACTTACCTTCTGATATAGTACACTATCTGCTTTACCTTTTAGACTCAGTACTAGTCTTTAATTCCCGTAAAGTCCATCTAGCAGCCCTTTCATCATACACCACCTCTCAGAGTGAGGTGTCATGGTGGAAAGTACCAGTGGCTAAAGCATTCATGGAAGGGGTTAAAAGATTACACCCCCCCCCCCCCTCCAATTTCAAATCCAACTCCCGGATGGGTCTTCAATGTTGTACTTACTAAACCCATGGGTCCCCCTTTTGAGCCTATGCATAAAGCCACTCTTAAACATCTCACCTGCAAGACTGTGGTTCTTGTAGCCATTACATCAATAAGAGGGGTCAGTTAGCTACAAGCCTTCCCAGTTCAAGATCCATTTGTGGTTATTCATAAAGACATGGTGGTTCTAAAAACACACCCACGTTTTTTTCTCAAAAATGAATCTCAAAGTTCCATGTCAACCATTCCATAGAGCTTCCAGCTTTCTTCCAAAACCCAAATAATTCAGCAGAGAAAAGCCTCCATACATTAGACTTAGGAGAGCTGTAATGTACTGTCTAAATTTAACAAAGCCACTGAGAAAAACAGATCAGTTCTTTGTCTCCATATCCACAGGAAGGGATGGGAATCCTGTCTCTAAGTCATCTATTTCAAGATGGATTGTCAAATGTATCAGAAAATGCTATTTCCAAGAGAACTTCAACTTTCTCGCCCAGAGCACACACAACTCGAGGCACAGGGGCTACTCTAGCATTCATAGCAAATGTACCATTAGATGCCATTTGTAAGGCAGCTGCTTGGAGTGCCATGCACACCTTCACGCAGCACTACTGTTTACGGGTGTACCAAAATTCCACTTTGAGTAAGTATTCGAAAGAAATTCGGCTGAAAACAAGCCATTCAGTTTCGGCCAAATACTTACTTGAATACTGACTCAAAGCCGAAGTCCGGTACACAAGTGACTGGCAGGTGGATGATCTTATCTGATGCGTTCCATTAGAACAGCAGTTGACAATCAATAACATCAAGGCACTTTGATGTGAAGCCTGAACAGAAGAAGCTGTGAGAATCGGACAGTATATGGCGCTGCTTGTTTTTTTTTTAAACTTTATTTTTATTGACAACATACATATAAGGTTGGGTGAGAAAGCCAACCCAGCTAGCAAAAACATCAAAATGAACCAGGTTGTCAGTATTTTTAGTGTTAACTCCCTTCCCCCATTAGCCCCTCCTGCTCCACCCCCACAATAATTCAACATACCAAGTTTTGAGGAATTGCAAACTATAATAACTTTGGGGAGAACACTTGCTTACCACATGATTATTAAGCGTACCACTTGAGACAGTGGGGTCTGTCAGAGAGTCAACTGATTAGGAAACAGACCGGGTCTCTACGGGACGTGAAGATGGGCACAATATTGAAGGAGTTTAGTATACATTCTACAAACGCATAGAAATACAATCCTCATGGAGAAGAACTGCGGTCCATTCTTGTACAAAGTCTGACATAGTTCGTTATTTCAGTGAGCTTTTCATATATAAAAATCGACCTAAGTTTACAGAGCCATTCCTCCTTGGACGGAGCCGAGGCGCTTTTCCATGTTTGGGCGAGTGCTAGTCTCCCCGCTCTCAGCATGGCCCCGATGACCTTGGGAAATGCATTCAATTCTGTCTCCGGCATGGGAATGCCCAGTAGGATTTCCAACGGTAGTAGGGACGGGCAAAACCCCTCGACATCCTTAATCCAACTGAGTAATTCCGACCAGTAAACTTGTATAACCGCGCATCCCCACCACATGTGAAACCAAGTGCCCCGTTGATGACAACCCCTAGGGCAAGAGGGGGACACATCCCTGAACATCTTGGACAACGTGGCCGGGGGGCGGTGCCATGAATGGAGAATTTTGAAGCTGTGTTCCTTGGCAGCGGTATATAGAGATCCCGTAAAGATACATTTAAAGATTGCCCTCCAAGTATGGTCGTCCAGTGGCATGCCCAGCCTTTCTTCCCATACGTTTTTGAAGGGTTGTCTGCCCTCTAGGTCTGCCGTTATCAAAACGCTATAGAACATAGATAGAGAGCCCTTCCGGGATGTACTTTTGGCCAAGATGTTTTCAAAGGGAGTGAGGGGGCGTTTAAATTGGTCGGCCCACCGAGGATGGGTCAAAATCCCCTTTAAGCGTAAGTATTCGAAGACCGAGGGAGGGCTATCTTCCAATGCTTCGATCAATTTGTCCTATTCTATGAAGCCCTCTTCACGAAAAAGCTGAGAGACCCTCTCCAAGCCCATATCTGACCAGGACTGGGTGTCTCGGAAGCCCCTGGAGCCCAGGTCGATGGGGGGGCCCCAAAGCGAAGTCAAGGGGGACGGCCAAGAAGACAACTGTTTATTAACTTTGTTGGGCTTCCAAGCTGCCCACAGGGCCGCCTGGCTAGGGTGTGTTCTGAGCTGAGAGGGGAGAGCTTTAGGGGGAGCCCACAGAAGGTCTCTGACTTTTTTTCGGGTGGGTGAGAATGTCCTCAATATAGGTCCAATATGTTCCCATGTCGTCCCTCACATGCTCTAGCATCATCCGGAGCTGAGCTGCTTTATAGTAAAGCCTAAAGTTGGGGAGACCGAATCCGCCATGAAGCTTTGGGAGGGTCAGGGTGGAAGTTTTGACTCTCGTCCTTTTACCGTTCCAAATGAATTGCAAGACCCAGGACTGAAGTGCCTCGAAAAAGGCCTCGGGAATCACCACGGGGAGCGCTGCAAAAAGGTAAAGGAGGCGGGGCAAGATATTCATCTTCACCGTGACCATGCGCCCAAGCCAGGAAAGTGTAAGGGGTGCCCACCGTCTGAGGTCGCTGCTAACCTGGGCCAGGATCCCCGGGAAATTGCATTGGTAAAGTTGGGATAAATCTCTGGGGATGGTGGTGCCCAAATACCTAGTGGACTCCCGCTCTATTCTCACCCCCAGTATGTCGGTGTCACCCCCGATGTCTCGATCCCCCGGATCCATGGGCATGATGCTTGATTTGGACGTGTATACCTTCTGCCCTGAGAAGGAGCCGAAGTAGTGTACGAGATCGAATAACCGGGGAAGGGAGTCTTGAAGATTTGTTAGGTAACCCAGAATATCGTCTGCAAATAGGAAGAGTTTAAAGTCACAGTCGCCACACCTTATTCCCATGATTTCCGGATCATTCCTAACCGCTATGGCCAGGGGCTCCATTGCCAAAGCATACAGAAGGGGTGGCAGGGGACATCCCTGTCGGGTGCCCCTAGAAAGGGAGAAAGGTTCCGAAGTGCCTCCGTTGACCAGTACTCTCGCCGAGGGGCCATTATATAATGCTGCAACCCACCCACAAAAGTTATCTCCCAAACCCATCTTTCGGAGAACCCTGCCCATGTAAGGCCACTCAACGCGGTCGAAGGCCTTTTCTGAGTCTAGTGAGAGAAGGTAACCCTCCACCCCCTGTCTGGATGCCTAATGCATGAGATCAAGAGTTTTTCTTATGTTATCTGATCGCTGGCGACCCGGGATGAAGCCCACTTGATCTCCATGCACTAGGGTAGGGAGGATTTTCGCCAGTCTATTTGCTAGGAGTTTGGCCAATATTTTAACATCGGTGTTGAGGAGGGATATGGGGCGATATGATTGGCAGAAGGAGGGATCCTTTCCCTCTTTGGGAGGAGTACGATCAAAGCAGACATCATCGTGGGTGGGTGGGAGCCCTGGTCCAGCGCAGCATTGAACATCTTGGCCATAAACGGGGCTAGCGTGGACCGATAGGTCTTATAAAACTTATCTGTATAACCATCATCCCCCGGGGCAGTGCCGCTCTTTAATGAAGATATGGTGTCTATTATTTCTTGCGGGGATATGGGATGCTCCAGAGAATCAGCCTTGTCGGGAAGAAGGCCCGGGATCGGGAGGGAGTCTAGGAAGCTGTCAACTTCATTCCCATCACCCATATATTCCGAGCAATACAGTTTTTCATAATATCGCCTAAATTGTTCCGCTATCTTGCTATCCCTCACGGTCGAGTCCCCATCCGGAGTGTGGATGGAGTTCACCCTCCTGCTATTCCTGAGCTCACGAAGCCTCCAGGCCAGTATCTTATCCGCCTTTTCCCCCTTTTCCATATATTTCTGTTTCAGAAAAGAGAGCTTCCTCTCCGTTTGTCCCACCAGGAGGTCCGCCAACTTAGATCGCAACCTCTGTAATTCCTCCAATTTCCCGGGAAACATCTGTGTTTTTAACTTCCCCCCCGGTTGAATAGCCTCTATCTTTTCCCTTAACAATTTCTCCTCGCGGCCTCTCTCCCTTTTTTTCCCAGACCCTATACCAATAAGGGTGCCTCTAATAGTTGCCTTGAATGCCTCCCATACTCCCATAGTACCAACCTCCCCGTTATCATTGAGGGAGAAATAGTCCTCTATGGCTACTAGGAGGGATTGGCGTACCTCCTTGTCTTGCAGGAGGAGGTCGTTGCACCTCCAGCGGAATACAGATGCCGGGGCAGGGGGGAAGACCCAACCTAATCTTTACCATATCGTGATCCGTCCAAGGGACAATCTCCACTCCCGAACTCGAGACCTCTCCCTGCAGCGAGGAGTCAACCAAAATGTAATCTATACGAGAGAAAGCAGCATGTGGCCTTGAGTAGAAAGTGTAATCGAGATTCCGGCCCCGCTCGGAGGTACACGTGTCACACAAGCCCAGTTCCCCGTTCACTTCCTGGAAGGCCGCCGCCAGTTTCTTGTGGAGACGAATGTTAGGGCAGGGATTAGCAGACTTCCTATCCCTCTCGGGGCAGAGAACCATATTGAAATCCCCACCCACCAGTAGGGTGCCCTCAGAAAATGACATTATCATCTCTTTCATTCCCACCCAGAAGGTGTCCTGCGCTTCGTTCGGAGCGTATATGCAAACCAAAGTAAACAACAAGCGCCGCACTTCCCCTTTAACCATGAGATATCGTCCATCCGGATCTGATTTCAAAGCTTTAAACGCAAAATGGGCCCCGGGGGAAACCAATAAAGCTACACCTCGCTTCTTTGCCTGGGAAGACGCCGTGAACATCTGGTCAATGGTTTTGGCCTTGAGCTTAGGTACCCCGAACCCAATGAGTTTCTTGTACAAAGAGGAAGTGAAGCCGGAGCTTTGCAAATTCCCTCACCACATCTTTGTAGGCGAGTTGAGCCCGCGTACATTTAATGACCCCACTGTCAAGAATTGGAGCAAATCATCCATTAAAACACAGGTAAAGGCTCATAGCTCCCCTCTTAGAACAGCAAGGGTTGTTACTCCCACAGTGCTTTCGCACCCCGTTAATGGCTCGAGACAGCCCCAGGAATGCGAAAAAGACCAGAAAACTTGGCGCGCTTTAACTGTAACCCCAGAAAACCAACTCCCACGCTTTAACCCCCCTCCTCCCCTCTCCCCCCCCCCCCGATCGCCTGGCAGTTCCATGGCTTCATCCTATCACCAGGCCAGGCCACCATTGTCTCCCTCCTCCGGGCTCATTAATTCTTCATAAACAACAACTTGAGCCCCCCCCCACCCCCAAGAGCCATGCAGAATACGAACAGTTACATCCCCCCTCCATTCACAGAGTCAAGTACAGGCTTATTCATTGAACACCAGGAGCCCCCTCAAGTATTCAGAAGTTCCGGGGATGCTGGGGCCACTCTCCTAAATTTCCTTTGGCCTCGAACTCTGCGGCTTTCCCTTGGAGCCTTGTTGCCTTTCGGGCCTGTCGGGGCTCGCTCACAATCCTGTTCTCCCATCTCCATATTTGGATTGTCCAAAAGTTCGCCTGACACCCTGTGACTATCGTCCTCCGTGACCAGGGCATACTTATAGCCCTCAAACTCAAAAGAAAGTGAGAATGGGTACCCCCACCTGTATCGGACCCCCCTGGTCTGGAGCTTCTTTGTCAGCAGGGAGCAAAGGCGACGTCTTGCAAGGGTGAAGGCTGACAGATCCCGATACACAAGATCTGGGCCCCCTCCCACTCCACTGGGCCTTTCTTGCGAGCCAGTTCGAGAATCTTGCTTTTCTTGGCAAAGTAATGAAAGCGAACGAGAACGGACCTTTGGAGGATGCGCCCGCTCTATGGGCCCTGTCAATGGTTGGTTCGTTAGTGTTGGCCCCTTCGAAGAGCGATCCTATTACTGCGTTGACAGCTTTAATAATGTCCGCTTGTGTTTCACCTTCGTGCTCCGGGAAACCTAGGAAACGCAGGTTACAGCAGCGTTCCCTATTCTCCAAGTCATCTAGTTTTAGGGAGCATTTCTCTTCCCTCCTTTCGAGCTCCGCCAGGCGCATGTCAAATTGTGTCTCAAAGATGTCGTTTGAAGCTGTATTGTTCTCTAGCGCCTGAACCCTGTCATCAATATTGTCAACTTTCTTATTCAAGGAGTCTAGTCGCAGAGCAATATCCGCCTTAAAGCCTCTAATTTCCTTCAGGAGGGCCGCCATGCCCTTCGTAACTGTGCTGGTGTCAGTAGATTCCTGCAGCGTCTGGGCCGCCATCTCAGGGGGTGTCAGGGGGCCAGGGGGCGGGCGGCGGAATTTCTGTAGGGACTCCTTCCAGTTCATAGACCCCCCTCGAGCATCCCTGCCCCGTGGGGGCCGCCCCTGAAAGCTTGTGCCCAAAGAGTCCCGCTATCAAGATCCCAGTCGGCACCACAAGGAGCAGGGGCCAATCTCACAGAAGGGGCAAGGGTCGGAGACCCAGCGAGGGCGGTCCGAATCTCCGACAAGCTCACCCTTGTAGGTGTAGGTCTCTCCCCCACAGGGCTCCCGCCTCGCCCTTCAACCTCCAATCCGCGCGTCTTCACTCCTGCTGGAGCGATGGGCAAGGCCTCTCGGGGCACTTATGGGGACTCGTCACGTCACTCCTCTTGGGTGGCCCCCGCCAATTTGACGCAGTACTGCCGGCGGGTCCGGCCCCCGGAGGCGTCCCCTCCCGCCAAATGCTTGTTAGCCCAGTGGCTGAGTGCCGGATGGCTAGTAACGGGGCCCCTGTGCCTGCACCTCAATACGGCCCGCCGGTGCAGGCCTCTCTCAATGGGGCCCCGTACGTTCGCTTTGTCTGCCTGGGTCCCGCGGGCCTTGGGGGACACCCTGTTGTCAAAAGCCCCTCCGGGGCGTCAATACCTGCAGGGGGCTCTCTCCAACTGCACTCCCGCCTCCTCCTGTGACTCCAGCAACCCCCGGGGAGCCGTCCAGGCCTCGCCGGCACCTCCTTACCTCGCCGGCACCGAGTTGTCACACAGCCGGAGGGAGTCCGTGTGCTGCGTGTGCGGGCCGATGAGAGGCCCCGCCTTCCTCCCGTGCGTTCCCGACTCCGACACCTGGTACACCCGTTCTCGCCGCGCGACCACACAGGGTGCTGCATACTCCAGCGGGGGCTCCCCCTCTCAGCCCTCCTCTGCGTTCTTCGGGCCTCGGGAAGGCCTCCAACTGTGCAGTGACACTACGGCGCCTCCTCAGGTCTCCAATCTCAGCAGTCCGGAGATCCGCTGCGGCTCCCCAAAGGGTGCCGGGGAGCCTTAGCCGCCCCCCGGATGCACGCTGCCACTACCGCCGTGTTCGAGGGAGGAGGGGGGAGCCGCCAGCGGTGGCAGCCCAGCCGATCCACAGGCCACACTCAAGCCCAAGGCCCGCAGTAGTTTCGCGCTGAGCCGAGGCGCCGCAGGTAGGAAGGGCCTCTATCCCTCTGATCTCAAAGGCCCGTAGCTCCAAGATGGCTCCACATCGGGGGTTCAAATTTGGGCATAAGGTGCCCAGCTCTCTCAGAAGGGTGGGGATGATGTTGGCTCCTCACTCCGGGGGTGTCGGGGGGGGGGGGGCTCAGGTGCCACAAACGATGCCCTTCGGAGGAGACGAGCTGAGATGCCTTAGCACATCTCTGCACCCCCTGGTGGATCGGCGCTGCTTGTTTGCGTATAATTTTCATGAAATGGAAGCCTTTTACAGTATGTCAGGATAAGTCTGCCTAATGCCACTTTAAAATCTTGTTTTGGCCGAATCACCATTAGTCAAGGGATATCGATTAGTATAATGGAATTAGTTAAAACCCCAACCAGAGGTTTTATTGCCTACATCTCATGCTTATAACATATGAATGTTAGAGAGCTACTAGATATCTAGTCCCAATGCCTCGGTCGACTTTTTATCTACATTGCCAACTAAATGTAGCCTTGGTCTGTCTTGCCTTCAGAATAAAGAGCAGAGGCCCAACCTTCTATGAGAAAGGTCTGGTCATACCCATCACCACCAAGCAGGCGCCATGGCTCGGCAAATGTGCTTTGAAGGAAAGGCTGCAACAAAATAATAAATAACACCAAGCTTCCCCACCCAGCACTCTCAAGAGGAAGGAACGACTATTAAAAGTCATTTCAGTAGGAATTAGTCAGTTAAAAACTATTAGCAGGCATAGATAAGTGGTGAACACATCAAGCGCATTGCGTGCCGTGTACTTATGGGGACATATATGCAATGAAGGGCTCCTTAATTCCCCATTTCCCCCAGAGCTCCAAATAATATTGCACTAATTTCCAGCAGGGCACCGCCCAGACAGGCATCACAGCAGAGGAGAGAAGATGAGAGATTAAATGCAAGAGCTTAAAACGGTGGGTTACATGAAAGGTCACAGCAACATAATAGGAAAGAGAACCGTTGAATGAAGAGGGGGGAGGAAGAGGCACAACATCTGCCCCAAGGATAGTTGGAAGCACAGGATGGAGCGTTAAAGAGCTATAGGCCAAACTACTGAGCTCGGTGTGAGAACACGGAGAGAGAGGCACCAAGAAGTAACCAAGAATGCAAATAACTTTTCAGGTGCCTGACCAGGAGGGCGAGTGTGTGGGGGAATGTGGGGGTGGTAGGCAACCTCTAGGCAGAAACGACACACCAAGGACGAATAGCAAAACAAAGCAGATCCTTCACCCCTGGGGTGGGCATAACAAGCAACCATCAGCAACCAAACCACCAGTCCCCCCCCCCCCCCCTTGTCTAAGAGGGGCATTTCCACAGCCTGGACTTCAAACATATTATAAACCCCCAACATCAGCAGAAACATGAATCCTTTAGGAGGCTCTCAGCATTTCCTTGGCCAGCCACAGGGCCTTGATGAGCAAGGAACGGTCACATTTGCATGTCCATAGGACCCTCTGTTACCTACCAAAGTAACCCTGGCATGCCCACTGCCTTCTGAACATCTCCAAAGACTTAAGCTGATGATAGTAACCATGGGGAGCGAGGCGGGAACTCTGGGGCAGATTTACAAAAGCGGTCACAGAGCCAACCTGTCTCATGCCTGGGCATGTGACAGTGAACCCGTGCAACAGTAGATCTGTGTGTTTTAATCTGATGTTATGTTAATGGGATTCAGAAATGGCTACATTTAAAAAACCTAAAACCATGGGATTTCTGCTGCCACAGTGTAGGTCTGCCTTACTCCACCATAAGCACTCTAAACTCTGCCCTTGACCCACCCCACGTTAAAAAAGAGATAATATATTTACATATATGTAGACATAAACACCAATGCCAAATTAACATTTCCAAGTATTGCAGAATCTTAGTATCGGCATCTTTATTAACATCTGGGCAAACCTATGCCTGTTTTTTTAATAATTAAAAACATGTGCACACATACTTACTGTTTAATTTGTATATCGTCATCTATTCGCACAAAAACAGGACTTCAGTAGTTTCCATTAAAACTCTTTTTGATTATGGACAGTGAGATAAAATGGGTTGCACAAGATCACATACTTTAGTTAAGTGGTAAAGCCTGGATTGGAAACTATATTGACACATTTCTGGTAGTAAACCACTGTGCTGCTCACTAGTCCGCTGCGCCCAACTATTCGGTATTCGACCGTATAGTAAATTTACTTTTCGGTACACCCCTACTACTGTTTAGATGCACATTCAAGAGGAGACTCCCAAATGAGGGAGCAGTGTTAAAAAATCTTTTTTACGATGTACCTTATAACAACCCACCACCTTCTCCAGGTACTGCTCGCTAGTCTATGCAAAGAATGTGATTTTGAACAGATCCACAAGCCTCAGAAGTCATACTTTACTTAACATAATCACATTTCTGATGCTTGTATCTGCTTAGATTAACATGCACCCACCCTTCCTGCCCTCTTGTAGTGGAAGGTACATAGACATCTTACACCTTTCTTATTTTCCTGTACTCATGCATACATGTTATGCTCCCTCATATCAGAAACAAAACAATCTGAGGGACTTTGACGCGTGAGGGACCTTAGGGTACAGTACACTTCAAACTAGGGACAGTTTTACAAACACGCCCAGTAGACGTCCCTTTTTGAACTTCGAAAACAAGTCATGCAATACTCTGCACCAACCACTAGATGTCGGCCTATGCAAAGCATGTGAATCTAAGCAAGCATCAGAAATACGATTACAGTAAATAATGTATGTTATATATATAGAATGAGCATTAATGAATTGATTTGTAATTTATCTTATGCTAGCAGGTTACTTCAGGGCACAAACAGAGGGAGAGGAGGCAAATACATTTGGCAAGGTTAACTTGAATCCAATTCACTGCATGCCCGCCACTCGCTTTTACATGTACTAAGTGGGATTTAGTGAAATTCATTACAATTGATCTAAGGAAGTATCACTCTGTAAATTATAGTTTATTCCATACTAGCAGGTGTACCGTGCTTTGCATGGTAACTCCTACTTCAGTCCTAGTTTGAAGTTAATTTAATTAACTAAACCAATGCTTCTGTGTATTGCTAGCACTAGTGTGAACACATTGTCTTTGTTTCCAACTCTGGAGCAAGCCACACAAAGCTGACCATGAGAAAAGCATGAATCCCGTAAATCGATTCCAGCTACTTTGAGTTGGAGTGTTGAGATTGCACAGTAACATTATTGGAGTCCCGATCTCCAGCCGAGGCCGAAGCAACCTCAACATAAGTGCCATACGTGTAGGGCTCAAGAGTGTAAGCTTGAAGTGCCATACCTGTACGTGTACGGCTGGAGCATGTAAGCTTTGTGCTGTTGAGATGGCATACATTCATCAAGCTCTGTGGGAAATGAAGTTCCTGTAAATTGTCATGAGAGATTTGCCACAATGTGACGGACAACGTCATTGCGGACACTATTGAAGAGACATGAAACGGTTCCTGTCACCCGCATTTCTACAAAAGCACCGTTCTGTGTCACCCGCATGACTTCAAAAGTGAGTGCCGGTAATGTCAGCAAGAATGCTGATAGTGTGGAAAGTTTGGAAAAATGACCTGCTGAAGTTTTCTTGAACTGCTGAACTTTAGGAGCAATGCACGTAGAACTATGGCAGAACTAGGGCGCAGAGAGCCATATGCCGGGGATAAGTATTGCAGACCGCTTAAAAAAGAAAATCTGAAAAATATATTTTATACTTGTTACATTGTCTACACCATGAAACCTACCCACAAGCCAAACTGCAGGTTTGTAGCATGTTGGGAACTATGCTGAACATTTCAAACAATACACACACACAAATATCCAATCATTGCAGACTGCTTAAAAAATGCTTAAATAAAAAAAACATTGAAAAATGTAGATGTTATACTTGTTACATTGTCTACACCATAGAACCTACCCACATGCCAAATTTCAGGTTTGTAGCATGTTGGGGAGTATGCTGAATATTTCGAATAGACACACACACACACGCACATACCCACAAATGTCCCTTTTATATATATATATATAAAATGTAGATATGTAGTCCCCCATTCGAAAAGTACATTTTCTTCTATGTGCTTCTTGTTGGCAGTGATGAGGTTTCAAATGTGCAGAAAACTGTTTACATTCATGGTGGGGAACAACCTAGAACGACAAAACAGAATCACAAAATGTCTCAAGTGAATCTACTTCTGGATGAACAACTACCACCTCTGTTTGAACGGCTTCAAAACAGATGTCCTTGGAAAAACAACAATGAGCAACTTTCCCTTTCCCCTGGCCTGTAGAGTTGGGAACAAGGTAGTCATTTGAAAATGTTTTTATTTTTTTTATTATAGATGGTTTATGCCAAACCTTATACATCACATAGTTTAACAAAGGTAGCGGGCGCCCCTCTCTCGCAAGAACAGACATGATAACCTGTTCGGTGGTTATTAACCACTTGAGAGTTCGCAGCCACTGCTTTTACTCACTGTGCCTTAAGGAACCTGGGATTGGTAACCCTAGGTCTCCTGGGGGCAACCAGACGTGGTCTCCCTCTCACTGTGCTTAGAGAGGCATCAGCTTCACCTCACTGATGATCCCCAACAAGGGTGAAACACGTGTATGGGGTTGCTGGTGGTACTCTCGTTCAGATTGGAATTGCCATTGTATTTCGGTGCTGGACTGCCCCTGGGCAGGACAAAGACTGATATGCAAATGGATATTTCCCATCTGTGAAAGGCACAGTGAGTAAAAGCAGTGGCTGCGAACTCTCAAGTGGTTAATAACCACTGAACAGGTTATCATGTCTGTTCTTGCGAGAGAGGGGCGCCCGCTACCTTTGTAAAACTATTTGTTAAGGAACCTGGGATTGGTAACCCTAGGTCTCCTGGGGGCAACCAGACGTGGTCTCCCTCTCACTGTGCTTAGAGAGGCATCAGCTTCACCTCACTGATGATCCCCAACAAGGGTGAAACACGTGTATGGGGTTGCTGGTGGTACTCTCGTTCAGATTGGAATTGCCATTGTATTTCGGTGCTGGACTGCCCCTGGGCAGGACAAAGACTGATATGCAAATGGATATTTCCCATCTGTGAAAGGCACAGTGAGTAAAAGCAGTGGCTGCGAACTCTCAAGTGGTTAATAACCACTGAACAGGTTATCATGTCTGTTCTTGCGAGAGAGGGGCGCCCGCTACCTTTGTAAAACTATTTGTTAAGGAACCTGGGATTGGTAACCCTAGGTCTCCTGGGGGCAACCAGACGTGGTCTCCCTCTCACTGTGCTTAGAGAGGCATCAGCTTCACCTCACTGATGATCCCCAACAAGGGTGAAACACGTGTATGGGGTTGCTGGTGGTACTCTCGTTCAGATTGGAATTGCCATTGTATTTCGGTGCTGAACTGCCCCTGGGCAGGACAAAGACTGATATGCAAATGGATATTTCCCATCTGTGAAAGGCACAGTGAGTAAAAGCAGTGGCTGCGAACTCTCAAGTGGTTAATAACCACTGAACAGGTTATCATGTCTGTTCTTGCGAGAGAGGGGCGCCCGCTACCTTTGTAAAACTATTTGTTAAGGAACCAGGGATTGGTAACCCTAGGTCTCCTGGGGGCAACCAGACGTGGTCTCCCTCTCACTGTGCTTAGAGAGGCATCAGCTTCACCTCACTGATGATCCCCAACAAGGGTGAAACACGTGTATGGGGTTGCTGGTGGTACTCTCGTTCAGATTGGAATTGCCATTGTATTTCGGTGCTGGACTGCCCCTGGGCAGGACAAAGACTGATATGCAAATGGATATTTCCCATCTGTGAAAGGCACAGTGAGTAAAAGCAGTGGCTGCGAACTCTCAAGTGGTTAATAACCACTGAACAGGTTATCATGTCTGTTCTTGCGAGAGAGGGGCGCCCGCTACCTTTGTAAAACTACTTATACATCACATATATTAAAACGATGAAAAAAATGGGGTCCATCGTTTCAACATCAATAAAAGGCATTAAAATACATAATTACAAAATCAATAAAAAACATTGAAATACATTTCATCATAATCTACGTTCCTAAAACCTATCAACCCCAAAGGTGAAGAGATGGAGAAGTTAGTAGGACCTTATTTTGTTAGCCCCGCTTTTTTTAAAAATTGAATAACTCTGATTAAAGATGAAGTGGAACTACCTGATGTGACACATGATGCCAGAAAGTGTCCTCATTCAATGACGTTATGTCATGTACGAAGGGACTAAAAAACTCTTCCCTGGACTACTGCAACTTCGGGCACATGATCATTAGGTGTTTTAAGGTATCAGTAGTTGCTCCACAAAAGCGACATGCTACAGAATCTCCCAGGCCTCTAGTGAATAAAAAGTCCCAAAGCAAAATCTCATGACATTTTCTCTGTACCGGCTATCAGGACAGCGCCTCAGGTATTTCGCCAAAGAGACCCTTTTTTTGGCCTGAAGGATTATTTTCCCATAAGACTTGTATTTCCTCCTCTCTTCAAAAGTATTAACCCAGTCGTGTTCTAGCACCTTTTTTTCACCCTCTCTGGATTTTCCAACAAGGCATCAGGGGTAATCTGGTATAGAGCCAACGCCCCCCGCACCGCTGGGGATTCCGTCTGTTTCATCATTAGTGCATATAATATTTTCTAATTACCTCTGAGTAGTTTCCGATATAACAATAGCTTACTCAGGTGAACAAGACTGATCATCGAGCTCAAGCCCAGTTCAAAGCGCAAAATAACTACACAATTCGGGAGGGCCAAGTCCCTGATCCAAATTTGACCCTCCAACTTGCTCAGTTCCATTTTCCCTTTTACTCCCCCAGTTTCCAAACCGTATAGCACAGCTGGGACTACCTTACACTGAAGAATTGCAGAAGCGGTTCTAGAGTGAAACGGCAGTACTTTGTCTTAATGTATGTCATTTGGGATGCATGCTGTTTCCACTTGGCCCATGCTGCATCTTTCCTATTCGCATGATCTGACGGCCTGGCAAGCGTTAGCCCTAGGTACTGTGTACTGTTTTGAGAACAGTAAATGTCTCGAACCCATTCCACATTTGAAGTTTGATGGTTTTTTTCTTCTTACCATTTTATAGCAAAGTATGTAAGATTTGGAAGGGTTTGCCACAAGGCTATTTACCTTCACTTAGTCCTCAAACTTATTGAGGAGTCTCTGCAGAACCAACAGGGTTTTATCCAGTAACAACACCTCATACGCATATGCACCCCAAAAACAATGTTCCCCTCGTCCTTTGGGGGCGCGAACAATGCGTCGTACAATAATTCCCCCAGGTCTGATAAGTACAGGTCTCAAGCGACGGGCAGTTTTTATCGGCCTAGAAGTTTCTCCCTCTGAGCTCAGCCTCACTTGGACCGCCATGGTGTTACTGTGTATCAAAACCAGGATGTCCAAGATGTACCTTGGGAGGCCCCATTTAAGTAATTTGGACCAAAGCCTTGTCCTATCTACCATGTCAAATGCTAAACTCAGGTCAACACTTGCCACATACAAAGGGTCCTTTCCCTTTATGCTTGTCTGGCCAATTAAGGACTGATAAACAGACCATTTGCGTCTGTACTAATGGCCCTCCTGAACCCTGTCTGGAATTTAGAAATTCTCCCAGTCGAGGAGATCCATCTTCAATACTGCCTAAGACACATTTAGCAAACACCTTACTTTAAATGTCCAGAAGGGCAATTGGTTCACTGGGTCCAGGCAATTCCCTTTCCTGTAAATTGGTACAATGATTGAGGTATTCCATGAGGCTGCTAGTGACTTGGCCTCCAAAATACTTTGGAATAAGGTGTGTAGGATCACCATCTATAGTTCGAGATCTCATTTCAATTTTTTAAATTTATTTTAATTTATTGATTTGTGTCTATGGTTCATATAAACATTTGCACACTTGATAAAATACAGATAATGCTTACAATCATAATGGATATATACAAAAATGAAAAATAGAATTCAGATAGTTAAATGGAGAAAAATACATTGTGCAAAGAGAAAAAAAAAGACAGTTTAAAATCATTAGATTAAAACATATATTCCACCCACCAGATCAATATATCAAGTAAGTACCCCCACCAGGACTATAGAGGGAATATGACTGCAGTCAAAACGAGAGATACGAGAATTTACACTCTTCCATACATAGTAGGCAGCTCCTGAGATCACAATGGATTCTGCCGAAATAATGGTAGCCCAGAATTAATTGTCTTTAATATGTGAAATATTAGACAAAATGTTGCCATAGCTATTGATATATTCCCTTGCCAGCTCACTGCATTGGGTAAGGACATGCTGAGAGGTTTCAGTTTCAGTCCCACACAGGTGATAAAAAGCCTTTCTTCCCTATGCTCATATGTCGGTAATATATTATATCGACGATAGATAATGAACCTTCTAACTTCCTCAGAGCACGTTTTTGTAAGATGGGAACAGGGGGCCCACTGCCTATAAGCTTGTGTACTATATTCCATATACATTTTTCAGTTGGACAGATAATCAATATTAGTGCAGCGAACATGATCTCTAGCTTTTTTTTTAGGAGGATCTTTCTGTTAGGATTAAGCAATACCTCATCCAAATTCAGATTTAGGTGCTCCATATATCCACTGACAGCTTCTTTCAGATTCAATTGGAAAGAGTTATTACTATTTTTACTATATTGTCCTGCCAAGAGGCCATTGTTTTCATCCAACGGGGTCAATATGACCGTAAAATACAAAGTGCATTTTTGTATCATGCGCATGGATCTGATCGATGGAATACCAAGCTCCATTCGGAGTGTCGCCACTGGAACGGTTTTTGGAAGCCCCAGTATTGTACGCAAGATTTTTGCTTCAAGATTTTCAATGCCCTCTAGCTTGATTTCTGATGCAGTGCCCAAACCATATAAAATGCTTGGAATTATATTGTTGGTATAAAGTTTTGTGAGTCCCTCAATATTATTACCTCCTCTCTTATGCATGATATTTCTGAGAAGTAGCCATTTTTTCAAAACCTTTGACCGTAAATGTGTACAGTAGAAGTCTTTACAAGGGGCATTATTCATCGGTACACTCAGGTAATTGTAAGTGCTGATCACTTACTATTTGGTGCCATTAATGTGCCAAGAGGGTACAACAGTTTTACTTTTATGCCCAAAGATTATTACTTTAGTTTTCATACCATTTATTTTGAGATGGTTTTTTTGGGCATACCCAGCAAGCGCATTTAGAGATCTTTGTAACCCTATTGGGGTGCAGTCCATAATGATTGTCTCGTCAGCATAACTGATCCATGGGACCGCAATTGCCCGAATCACTGGGAGAAGTTGCAGACTGCTTTTATGTGGTGGTCTATGTCTGATACATAAAGATTATATAGTGTAGGGTCCAGAACGCATCCCTGCTTTATACCCATATTGGTATGGATGTCTGGTGTAAGGGCACCTTCTCCATTGACTTTAACCCTAACTATTGTGCTGGTATATAAAGTGATGATGAAATGTAATAGGCTAGTGTCAATCCCTCCCCCACTTCCTAGGTTTGTCCCATAAGCATGTCCGTGACACCGTGTCAAAGGCTTTGCTAAAGTCAATGAAACATACATATAGTCGGTCTTGTTTCTTTTGCTTACAAGCAGCCATGAAATAGTTTAGCAAGATAATGTTAGGAACGCCGCCCATACCCCTACGGAAACCTGTTTGGAAGGGAGGTAGTATTGCTTTTTCCCTAATCCATTTATTTAATTTATTGAGAAGTAAAGCAGCAAATACCTCTTGGCTGGCATCAATCATTGCCAATAATCTATAATTGGAAGTTTTAGTGTGATCACCACCTTTGAAGACAGAGACCATGATGGATTTCTGCAAACTATGTGGAATGGTTCCTTCTCTTAATATTTCTGCAAATAGTTTTTCCAGTATTGATGCCCAAAAGGGGGGATTGTCCTTAAATATTTGTAGGTATCATATGTGGACCAGGAGCTCGAGAGCTATTGCTAGAGTTTATCACTACCATAGTATCATCAGCATCAAATCCTTCTAGAAAACTATTTGGCTGGTAACTGTTATTTTTATTTGCAGTGGCGCCATGCATATAATATAGTTCGCTCACTGCGTAGGTCCGATCCTCCACACTAATTAAATTAGTCTCAATTTTAGTCAGAGAATGGCTATTCATTCTGATCATGGTCCAGAATTGCCTTTTGTCCCGCTTATTAAGTAGATTAAATATATGTATATATATCCAATTAGCATTATTGGCTGATGATTTATGCATTTTTAGCCAGTTCTTGTATCGCGTGGTTGCCATGGTTTTGCGCTGTTGCTTCACTTCTTGAGTCGGAAAAGGATTCTTATTGATGCATCTGCATTGCTGTTGGTAGGAGTTCTTTAATATCTTTATCGAAGCAACCGTTGTGTATGTTTTTCCCCTTTCCTTGCAGTGTATTTAATTTGAGTTGGCTCTTCAATATCATCATCACCTTGCTTAAATTCCAATGGTTATCCTGTAACTGAGTGTAAAGCCATGTACTGTTTTCATGTATAAACAAATGTAGCTTTTCCACATTTTTGTTACTCCATGTAATAGAGTTCCTTGCAGAATTGACATGTATTGGCTCATTATAGTATGCTATCCCATATAGTTGAGGTGTTACAAGCGGCCATGTCAGTACTGCATGGTCACTTAGAGTGTTGAATGAAATCCCTACAGGATCCCATCTATTCCATAAATCATTGTCAACATATACATAGTCCAAGGTTGATTCACTTATACCATTTGACCATTCCTACCTTATTATTGCGCCACAAAATGTCCCATACATTACATAATTGAGGCCATTTCGTCCCATGATCTTTGGCCATTATTACTAATAACGAAGGTTTCACAAACTCTGCACAACATATAATTTCTCTAATTTGGGGGCGTTCAAATCACCTGCAATTGTATATTCCCTCATGGGTGGTCAGAAGACCAAGCATTGTTTTATGTTACGCATAGAATGCAAGATTTAATTTACCTTACCACCACCCGGTAGGGAATATACATTGCTGACCAATATATCTTTTTGCAGTGCAAGGCAATGTAGGAGAACAGATAGTACATATGGCAAGTTTACTTCTACGCAATAGGGGGTGATAGACAGAAAAGGTTGGGCTCCTATGGCCAATCCCCCCCTAGATCTGCCTAGAAGTCCTCTAGTTGCATGTGGCATACAACAGTATAAGCATCAACAATTAAAATGTTCACCCCCCAAGTTTCTTGTAATAAAAAGATATGACTCTATTCAATAAGGGCCTGCCCTTCCAAATGAATACGGAATTAATTATATCCTCTTGTATTACAACATAGCCACTTAATTGAGGCTATATTGTTACAAGGTCAGTTGATACAAGAAGTGGGCCTGCTCCTGTTAGCATGATTATTGGAAAGTGCCATAAGGTGATGTTAATAGCTAATTTCCCTCTGTTTTACACTGCTTGGCTCTAAATTATATACCGTTTGATTTTGCTTTTTAACTGGCTCTTAATATTTTGTTATAAAGTTATAGCCAAGGTTTAATAACGGATCAGAGCTGGAACATAATAAGGCGGTGACTGCTGGGGAGGAAAATTCCATAAGTACCCAGTTAGTAGTACTTCCCACATTTTGGTAATTCTAGTCTCAGCCTAACATTATTCCTGATTGTTGAAAGGCAAGGAAAATAGGAATTCATAGGGTTAATAATCAAGTTCTGTTTAATAATGGGCTATCATTAGTGGGGTTAAGTTCCTCAAGTTTGGCAAACAAACTCAACTTGTTCCACAAAATGACATCCCTCGCAATGTTAACCTCCGATTTACCCACAGATCCAGATTTCGCTGCGCTCTTAATATTTAGAGAGGTCGTTTCCATGGAAACAGTGGTAATGTTTAGATCATCATTAGTTTGTGATGGTATTAAGGTAATATTGTCTGTCTCTTCCAAAGGCTGTGCAGTTCTTCCTGAAATTGTGGTTTGTTATCCATCTATCTAGGGGACCTCTAAGGTCAACCTGTTTAATTTTCCCATTTCCATTAATCCGTGTGATGATCACATTAGATGTCACCAATGGAGTGAGTGGTTCAGCTGCATTGTTAAAGTCACCTATAGCTGTTTTCTTTTTTTTAGTGTGCTCCACTCTTTGTAGAGCTGATGTAGGTGTTCGCATCAAGGGTGATGTAGACTTTTTCCTAGTGTGGTTCCTGCATTTTTGTGCTGCAGAATGTTCCATCATCGAAATATCTTGGCAAAGAATGTCAATGGCGTCTGGTTCATTGGCGGCATAAACTACCACCTGATCCTGGGCAGTTCCTGACATTCTGATTGGAGGTTTCGATTTCATATCATCAACCGCTGTTTGATTGTGAAGTCTGTGGGATTGGGAATTCTTCAATTATGGCAGAGACCTTATTGTGGGGATTAATGGGACTGCTGGGGTTAGCCGTTAAGGGCACATAAGCACCAATAGACCCCGTAATATCCACCACTCTAATTAGTAGTGATTCTATGGGCCTCATTATGAGTCCGGCGGTAGCCGTGCTGGGAAAACCGGCAGGCTGCCGCCGGACCCGTGGGGAATTACCGGAACCGGACTTGCCAGAATTACCGGGGTACTACAGCCCCGGTGGTCCGTAATTCCAGCACCAACATTTCCGTGCGGTAATGGTGCCGGTGTTTCGGCGTCTGTCTGCAGCCGGGTGGCGTTACTCCCGCCAGGTCAGACCTGGCGGGTGTAACATCACACGGCCGCAGAACTCGTAGTTAGCCGGTCCGGAAAACCGTGCTGGTACGGTTTTACCGGCCCCGTTAAATTCGGACCGGCTAACTTGTAATGAGGCCCTATGTCTTGTTGGTCTTCCGCCAACCTAGTGCAGAGTTGAAATAAAGCTTCAATTTTGGCAGCCATAGTCAGCATAGTTGAATATAGATTAGCTAATCTATCTTTATCGTTCAAACCAGGCTCTTTCAGAATTTGTTCATTTCGTTCTTTGTCCATTTCGTAGTCAGTTCCCTCTGAGTCTGATATCGGGCCCATCAAATTGGGGCTTGCAAACAAATGTGTTTCCTTATGTGGCCAGAATCAATATAGAGCGGACCCAATAAATTCCTTTTTAAATTGTTGCAGAGTTTGAGAACTGAATCATCTATGGTAAAAGAGTGTAATGTGTCACTCATGGTCACTTTACTGGGGGTGATGTTCTGAAAATGAATTCCTGTCTGCTCAGATACGATGACTCCTAACGAGGCTTTAGGGCTGAAGAAACCAGTGATAGGACATAATAGGTTATTAATGCCTTTTCCCGGGTCCCTCACATCCAGTCTGCCCTTTTTAAGTCTTGGGGCAGTTTTCAGCCTATCGAGGGGTTTAGAAGGGCTCTGCAACCTCTTACCTGGTCGTGCAGTCTCGCTCCTCAGACCCGGTCGTCTTTGCGTTCTTTGCAGCATCCTCCCAGTACTCCTGCTGCGTAATAGGTGTTGTTGATGGTTAAGTACGGAGCATCCAACAGCTGGTCCTGGAGAAATAAGTGCAATTTTGGAGCACTAGCAGCAGTGCGCAGTTGGCTCACCCCTCCACCCAAACACAAAAACACTCCGCTGCACTCCGCTGAGGCTCTGCCGGTACTGGTGCTTTTAAACCACCTCCAAGGGTAAGAGCAGCACGAGTGAAAAGACTGCAGTCGCGGACAGCAAAGCTCTCTACAGCCTCTCCAAAACACTCCGCTGCACTCCACTGGTACTGGTCTGGTGCTTTTAAACCCTACTCCAAGAGTAAGAGCAGCAAGGGTGAAGAGAGTGCAGTCACGGACAGCAAAGCTCTCTCCAGGCTGTCCAAAACACTCAGCTGCACTCCGCCGGTACTGGTGCTTTTAAGCCCGCCTCCAAGATTAAGAGCAGCAAACTCTTTTCAGTACTAGGTTACACAAACCATTCGGGCCCGGGGCACGAGAGTTAGAACCAGACTTTACGATAACGCGCAGATTATCCAGGGATATATCAACTTCCCATTTCTCATTACAAGTAAAGGCAAAACGTTCTGAGCTCGCCCTTTTGTATAGTTCTTTGAAATGGCTGCTCCATATTTCTTCAGGAACAGGGTTGACCATTTCAAGAAAACCTTTCTCTTGGGTCTTATTCACAAGACCTCTGAAGTTCCTGTTGGAGTTCTAACTTCAGCATCAATTCCCCACCTCTTTGTAGTAATAGATGTCTATGGGCTATAACCCAATTTTTATAGGACTGCTTCTCTTTTTTGATAAACCTTTTTTGTTCCATTTCAGATAATATCCCTGATTTCAAGGACCTATTTTTCCTACGCATATGGGCTTTCCTCAACTCCACCTCCTTCCTGTGGGAAGTGAGACATAGAGAAAGCAATATTATTTGCTGTACAAGCAGACACCCCCTTATCTACAAATAATGGGAAACTGTCCACAGATAGAGTCCTGAGTTCATCGAGGAGTGATGTGGAGTGCCAGAAATCTCGTGTGAAATTACCAATTGCATCGAGACTTTTTGGATTCCAGCTAATTCAGTTCTTCTGGGAATTCACCACAAGATTTCTGCAGACCGGTTCCCCAAGGGATTTAATTGCCAAGGTGTAAGGAAATTAAAATGTATGAGACCAAAATTGATTGTGAGGGATGCGACATCCTACACACCAAAATTATCCCCAACCACAATTGTAATGTGAACTTTGTGGTCCTCGATAGGTCACTAGGAGACCCCAATAATTTTAATGAGGATCTTATAAATGCTCTCCATTCGATGCAGAAGACAAATTCTGCTGTAATATTATTGGGAGATCTAAATCTTTGGAAAGGCAACTCCAAGGATAGAAAAAGCTGTGGAACTGAAGAAATTGCTCAAAAATAACATTCTTGTGCATAACAATGACCCAACCCACATAAAAGGGAACATTCTCGACTGGATGGCCAGCAGTAATATCGTATTAACAGTGATCACGACTACAGCTTGTATATGGTCTGAATACTCTGTCATTCCAGGTCAAATACAGTTGCCTCACCTACCAACGCAACAACATGAACCATCGCATAAAAATACAAATAGGAATTACCGGGCTATTACAGCGGATGATTTGTCGGAGTGTAGACGCTCTTATTACCAAAACTAGGACCTCGAACCATCCTGACTTACTCATAGAGCAATACAGTAGGGAGATGACAATACCGTTAGACAGAATTGCACCTATGAAACCTAGAAGCACCAGGAAAGCCTCTAATCATCAAAAATGGTTCACGCCCAAACTGGCCAAATTAAAAGCCAGTAAGAGACATGCAGAATGCATTTGGCTCGAGATAAAAACACAGAAAATAAAGTGGCCTCGAAGCTTCTAGAAAAAACATACAAAGATAAAATCACTGAAACCAAATTCAATTACTATAACGACCAGATAGAAAGGGCTGGGGATAAAACTAAGGAACTTTTTCGTCTCTTTAGATCTTGGGAAAAACCCAGAGTGCTAAATCAGATTATAAACCCCACTCAGGGCGATAAAAAGAGAATCCAGAAGGGCTTCTCGGATAAATTGCAGTGCGCTCAGAATAAAATCAGAAACGAGTTGGAGAGTCTGAAATCCAATATTGACATCACCATTGCAGGGAATGCACGTGCCAGCAATGTGGCAGACTGCCTGTCCCTAAATGGAGAAGATTCAGGTCAGGAGACATCTTCTCCGGATTTCCATTTTTCTGAGATATTAGGCGCAGAAACATAAACATTATGAAAGCAATTAATCCTACTAGTTGTCCAGGGGATCTTCTCCCCTCCAAGATAATTTTGAGCCATCAAGATATTTTTGCACCCTGCCTATGCAGATTCATTAATGCGTCTTTTAGCCATTGCACAATCCTGCAAGCTATTAAAGCCGTGGCAGTGACTCCGTTACTAAAGAACCAGGTTTGGATCCAAAAGATGCTGCAAACTTCCAACCCATCACAAACACTTTGTTCTTCCTGAAATTGATCGACAAAGTGGCCACGACTAAGTTACAACTCTATGTGGAAAACTCGAGCTTGCTGCATGGAAAACAGTCAGGCTTGCAGATCTAGGGGGTCTCACTGACGAGGCGATAAACTAGATGAAGTAATTCCTGGAAGATAGAAGATCGAGGGTGTACTGGGGAGACTTTTTCTCTGAGGTGGAGACCACATTCTGTGGTGTCACCCAGGGGGCTTGTTTATACACTTTACTTTTTAATATCTACTTAGTATCCCTCTGTAGAGAGTTGGAAAGATTGGGTTTATTCTTAACGAATTATGCGGATGACTTCCAGCTGTCCCTGGAGTTAACTGGAAACTATCAGGTGGATCAGGACAAGCTTACTCAGGTCTATCCGTCTATAATAAATTGGATGACCACTAATTGGTTATGCCTCAATGCCGGGAAGACCAAACTAATGTTATATGGGTCAAAATAGTCAAGGGAGAATCTAGATCTGTCTTTTTCTAGTTTTCTGTTTGAGGGCATCCAGATAGCAGTGGCTGTCAAAGTGAAAACCTTAGGCACATACATGGAAGCCACTTTGAATACAAGTGTGCAAGAAGACGCAATTGTAAAAAGCACAAACTACCATCTGAGAGTTTTAAGACAAGTGGCTCCGATGATTTTCAAAAACATCTGGGCCAAGTTGGTTAGGGCTGTTATACTCCCCCGTCTGGACTATTGTAATGCTCTTCTGGGTGGTGCCAGCAAGGAAGATATCCTCAAGCTGCAGAAAATCCAGAATTCTGCTTTTCTTATTGTCTACGGTATGACATGAAACCAACATACTACCACCTCCAGGCAGGAACTGCACTGGTTACCAATATCAGCCAGGATTTCGTTTAAATTGTTGACCCTTTGTCACAAGTGCATTTACGGATCCGCTCCTAGCTGCCTTAAGAAAAAGGGTTTTATATACAAGCCAACCAGAGATCTTCGATCCACAGCCGCCCATCTCCTTAGAGTGGATCGTGCCAACAGAGCGCGTGGAAATGGACACTCTTTTCCAGTCCTGGTGGCATATGCATTGAATGAGCTGCCCCAAACATTAAGAAAGGAAGAAAAGCACCTGGCTTTCAGAAAATGCTTAAAAACCATATTGTTCATGTAAAGTGTCTGCTTCACAAGTCTGTGCTTCTGTTCCTGTAAGTTAGCGCCTGGATGCCATAGGGCTTTGGCGCTATATAAGTCCAATAACATAACATAACAAACAAAGAACCAGAATATCATGATCGCTTTGCACATTGCTAATCACCCTGAAGCAGTCAAGTTCACAAAACAGGCTTTCTGACACAGCCATATAATCAATCTAAGATGATGAATCTTTTCTGTGCCAGGTAGGCTTTGGTGAAACATCACTCAGTATCTGGCTGTTTGCAATTTGCAACCCACCGCCCTCCCAAAACTCTCTCCACTTTGAACCCTGATGGGATTGTTGCACATCATAATCATTTTGGAGGCCCAAAATGCCACCTAAAGATGTTGTAGGCAAAAGGCAATAGGAGTTGAGGTCCCCCACCAATATGACTTCCGATTCCACGTGTTACGTTTTGAAGTGTTTGAGAATGTCATCCAAAACCTCCCAAAAATGGGCCAGTTCTTTATGAGTAGGGTGCTCTTATATGTTAGTCAGTAGTATATGCTTTCGTATGGGGTTACACTCTACCTCTATGTCTACAACTATTACCCCCTGAAGTCGTTATAAATAAGCCTGCCCTTCAAACAAACCACATGCTTAATAGCTGTACAGAGACCCCAGACGGTCTATCCACATTTGCTCTTGTCGCTCCCTGGGAGAAAGTGTGGTGATCATCCCAGATCAAACTCTACATCGCACATCTTTTATGAAGACATACTATGGAGTATTTTTTTAAAGTTTCTAGTAATGCCAGTTTTGTCTTAACTTTCCGAAACCCCTGACATTCCAGGATGCCAAAAGGTTTTGCACCATGGGGTTCCTTGCCAATACCTCAGGAAATCAGGGTGCAAACTAAAAGTCACGCTTACTCGCCGCGAGGGCTCCCCAATAGCCCCCTCCCCAATAGCCGTGTCCCCTAGAGGGAGGGGTGGCCCTCCCCAATAGTCGTGCCCCCTAGAGGCTTCCACCTTGGGATTGTAAAATGTAACAGGTTTGAGGTTACGCCCCGCCCCCCATCCCTCAATTTGTCTAATAAAGCTGTGTTCCCAAGTCCTCTGTGATCTTCTACATGAGGAATTGGCCAGGGTCTAATGTCAAAGCCCATGGTTTTAAATGATTCAACCTCCCCTAATAACATTGACTGCACAACTTTTGAAGGTACGATTATCGTGGCTGAGTCAAATTTTGTTTTATCATGGAATTTGACTGTATGTCCTTGGTAGAAATCCAGCACAGAGTAGGAATTTCATGAAATACTGCAAGTATGTTACCGCAGTTCAGGACCAAACCCGGACACAATCTAGGATCAAGAACATATTCCAAGATCATGTACGAGGAACAGAGTCCCGGGGTCCGAACCTCTCTAGAGTTGGTTGGCTCCATGGGTTGATGTTCATGGGGATTTCGGTACCAGTAATTAACATTATCTCTTTGGTTCCTAATCCCTTCCTTAGTTTTTGACAGTCAGTGGACATTCACTTTTCCTCCTCCTGACAGGTTTAAGATTGTAATCAACGTTTTTCAATTTGCATGATTGACGTTTATCTGTACATGGGGGATTCTGGGAGGCTATCCCTTCTGAATTTACATGGGATATATGCTCACTCACCAATATGCCACCCCCCCCGCCCGACCCCTGCAACCCAGGGGCCCCCTAACCTCTACATGAAGCCAACTTGAGATTCCTCCACTTTTGCTGAAACAACTGTTTCTCTATCCATCCCATGTACACACTGGGGAGCAATATCAACATGTGCACAAGGGCAGCTGTGGATAGCTCTCTCCAATGCTCTTGTAGCTGACTCCCAACCTGCAATACCATGTTCTACACTTGGAGAAAGTGCACTCTCAGTGTAGTATCATCGTGTTTTGCAGGCCTGGGGTTAGATATCCCTGTTGTTTTTTCAGCCGCTTCCCCCCACCCATTACCATGTTGGCAACAACATTCCTCCCGGTTGGGATCTTTTTCCACTTTGGGTGCAGATGTCCCAGGGGTGTTTACTCGGTGGGGGTGTTCAAACGGGACTAAGGTTTCCAAAGTAGGACTTTTATCCATTGGAACCACTTCCCGACCAAGACCTGACCCTTCAGGTTCTGAGACCATTTGGGTACTTTTGTTTCAGCTGGACCACGCCCTGTTCCAGTCGGAGGATGGGAGGATAGCGCTGTGGCAACGCAAAGGTCTTGGAAGCAAGACCACGTTGAGCAAACACAGGTTCGTATCCCAGATCCGCGCTTGAAGAAAAAAAAGTGTGTGCTATAAATAATCTGCACTTCCACAAAAATTCAATTAAACTAGCGCCTAGATACCTATGGGTGATGTGCGCTGCAAAATAAATAAAAAGATGTAGATTTTGATGATTTAAGTGGTTCCCAAAGGCCCTTGGCCATTACATCGACCAGCCTCAAAGATCCAGAGTTATCAACCATCCAGCGCTTATGTCCTCTCCTGGGGGGGAGGCTTGGTTTGAGTACCAGTATCCCTTTTGATCAACCTACAATCCTCCTCTAAATCTATGACCAATTCTGTGCTCTTTGCCGATATTTGTATATGTTTTAAGGTCTTTTTAAATCCACAAGAACATGCGGTTGATTTCTCTTTCTGTGCCACTTTTTCTGTGAGGTGCACAGAGTTCAGGAATTTACGGTAACCTGATTGAATGTAGTTTTTCTTTTTTTATCAGTTCCCAACCTTTTCTCAACTCTTATTTTTGCCAACTTCAGCTTAGCTGTTCACGAAGGAACCTGTAGCTTGTTCACATCTGGCATTATGGTTTGGGCTTCTAGCTGTCTATTTTGTTCCAGGAGTGGATTTCAGTGGCTTCTCCCTTGGGCCCAAGGATCCTCGGAGAACCATGTTTTGAGGCGTAGTTACGCTCGGTCATAGTAGGCTGTTTGGTGGAATCCTTATTTACCAAGACATTTAGCCGGACTTGAAAGGAAGTAGTCTGTAACCCCATTTGCTACAGTTTCAACTTTATTTCACTCAGGCAAATAGTGTGAGCTCTGACCTCCTCTCAAACTTTATCATATAGTTCCACAAATGAACTCATAACTACATTCAGTGCCGAAACTGTGGGTGAGGTCAGGCATATCCTTTCGTCCACCTCCCTTAGAGTATGGTGAAGTCTGGAGTCTAACTCTGGCAAGGAAGCACAACAGGAGGCCCATGACTGAGGTGTCCCACGTCTGTTGCACCAGGCTCTCACTGACAGTCTGAAGAGCTGGTTCGAGTCGAGGTCAACCACTGGCATCAAAGTAGTGTTAACATTGTGAAAGAACTCAATCATACTGATGTCATCTATGTGAGAGCAATCTACAGTGGCCGTGGCACGAGTTACCTCTAATGCTCTTATTTTGGTGCTTACCCCTGCTATAAGAAAAAAGTCAGTAATTCTACGTCTCGCTCTGGGGGTGCACGTAAACAGTCAGTTAGGCCCTTCCCAGAGTGCACTGGCAATTGTGGTAGTTTTTATTTTTTGTCTGTCGTCTACTGCAGCCTTTTGGGGGTTTTCCAGGCATTTTATTTGTAGGTTTTACTAAACAACAATTGAGATCAAGTACACTGTTTTTTTGAAAAAAATGTATTTCAAATATTCAGTTATTCCGAGCTCCTAAGGTTCCCTGGTAATTAATGAGAATCAAGGGTGCTGGGGAGAGTGAACTGACTCTGGTATCAAAAGTCAAGGAAATAATGAGAAGAATTAAGTGCCCATAGTCCATGGGCACACCCATCCCCTGCACACCTATAAATACTGGTGATGACTTCCAGTCAAGATTAATTCAAATGTTAACTTGTTAATTCAGTACTTCATATGCATTACCACAAATCAATGCAACACATTTCTTTTTTTTTCAACTTCAATTCAAAAATAATAATTTATTATGATTTGTTCCAGAATGTCTGTATTGTTGTCATTCGCATTCCTGATTCCATACTACTCATACATTGATGGGAGTTAAGGTTCAAATTATTATTTTCACAATCAAATCCAAAATAAAAGTTGAGAGCTCAACGCTTTTCGAGAGGAAATCTCTCTTCTTCAAGAGCAAAAACATTATACACAATTTTGAATAATCTTCAATTGTATCATAGTACATAGTTATTGTTCATTAATCTTTCTTTTGTAATAATAGTTCCATATTCCAATTTCATTCTGTCTGTTATCTCAATCTCAGGTACCAATGTGGAGTAATGGGGGGTAATGCTTGAGTTTGGTAATGGATTGAATGGAGTATCACCTGAAATGTATAATAATGCTATGTTACTATATTATAATGATATCGAATCATGTAATGTATAGATATATATATATATATATATATATGTGTTTTCATTTGATTACCTGAGCCGGATGTTATGATGTTCTACGTAGGTATGGAGTTTTCCACTTTCATACACTAACGGCCATGTCATCCAAAGTAGGTGGTTTGTCCTGAAATGCGGGTATACATGTTTTCAGTGCCTCATTATTTCTAATGCACTTTCAATATGATTTTTTCAAAACTAGTAATAAACCCGCTGGGTTACCCACTGTAAAATCGTCAAATTGTAACGGGAAAATTTTTTGTAAATCACCCATTTTAAAAGGGGTTGTGTACTAAAAATCAACCCTATTTCCTTGTTGGTAATAGTTGCCACTGCCCACCTACATGGTGCTTTTGGGTAAAGTGCAATATCCGTTTTTGATTCTGAATGCTTCAATTTACCCTTGGATTATGAAGTATTTAATGACTTCTTATGCATCTCCATAACTAGGGGAAGCAGGGAGATCTCACTGCACTCAGTGACTCCATGTTCGTGGAACTTAAATCAATAATATGTTGATGCGCATTTGAGTGGCAGTATATTATATTTAAGACTAGCTTATTTAATCTAATACCATTGCTCAATCATGTCAACAACGATGTCTAATTGTACAAAAATTATCCTGATTGTCATCAGGTAAAAAGGAGAAACTAATGATTGTGTGGTTCTTCTAGTGTGTGATAAAGTAATATTATCATGTTAGATATAGTGTAAGTAATGAAGTCATGTTCATGTAAAGAAAGTAGCTGGTAGTCTAATTCTGTTACTTCCGGTAAGCTAATCATTTACTTCAATATAATTCTTGAAACATGATCATAAATGGGTCGGCATGCACCCATTATTCCACAGAGATATTACAATTCAAGCATATCCTTCTATCCAAAGGCCAGTTAAAACAACATTATGACAATTTACAGTACTCAGATATTGTAAGGTAAACATTATGCCAAATTGCAATAATCGGATCTCATGATTATGCAATCTTGCATAATCTCCTGGGGTTCACATCATACTTGTGACTATCTTGTCATTACTGTCTGGAGGAATCGTTCAAGTTAGAGTCTGCCTTTGATCTCTAATTAATGGATTTCAGTACTTCATAAGAATGCATTGAGGGAGAATTCTTCATTCGTGCCTTGTGGTTCAAGCGACTAACTTGTGAATCCAGAACATCTCTCTACGGGACAGAATCTGTTGTATATTCCCCCCCCCCCAGCCCTCCTTGATGGTCTTGTAACTGTCTCTAGAATTACAAATCTTAACTGGGAGATTGTGTGATGTTTGTTCCAAAAGTGTCTGGATACTGGAGACTTCTCATTTCTTGTACGTATGTTCGATTTATGTTCTGTGATTCTCTCTTTGACTATACTGGTAGGTTTCTCTACCTAGAATTGTCCACATGGGCAAATCAGTGCATAAATTGCGAGTTTACTTTCACACGCATAGTCCTGAAATTCTATTTTTTATCCTGTATATGGATGTCTAATATTTTTACCCTTTTGTACATTGTTGCAGTGGCAACAGTTCAAACATGGAAATGTCCCTTTCTTAGGTCTTGCAGGAAATAGTTGTGTGGACTTCTCTGTTCTGTCTGCTTTTACCAGGGAATCTCTCAAATTTCTTCCCCGTTTGTATGCCATTAGGGGTGGATTTGGGAACAATGAACTCAATTGCTGATCCAGTCTTGTAATTTTCCCATTTTTTGCCAATAGTCTTCTGATTTGGGGATTCTGTTGTGAATATTTAGATACATAAATTAAAGGATACTCCTCTTTATCCCCTTTCTGTTGTGGTCTAAGTAAATCTGCTCTGTTCTTTAATCGGCATCTTGTCACTGCTTCAAATAGAAGTTGATCTGGAAAACCTCTGTCTTGGAATCGTCTGATTTGCTCCACTTCTGCAGTTCTGTATGTTTCGTCTTCTGAGACTATCTGTCTTATTCTTAGCAATTGACTGAAGGGAAAGTTATTTTTGAGACGTTGAAGAAGGTCACTATAAGCTTATGTTAACATTGGTTGGTTTTCTGAAGATTGTGGTATGTAGTTGATTATTATTGGGAATTATCTTGACATCTAGGAAATAGACATCAGGTGTGCCTATCTCTAGAGTAAATTTGATCTTTGGGTTGCAACTGTTCAGATAGTTGAGAAAAGTCTCAATTTCAGTGGCTGGTCCTTTCCAAATACCAGAAATATTATCAATGTACCTTCTCCACATGGCCAGTTTTGATGACCATGTGTGATTTTCCAAAATGTAAAGGGATTCAAAGTAGAACCTAAAAGGTATTGGCGTATGCTGGAGCCATAATTGAAGGCATTTTATTTGTAGGTTCTGCCAGGTTCTCCATTATTTCGGTAGCCATTTGATCCTCAAATATAAAACCCTCCCATTCCTCAAGTGGCAAGGCATTTCAGGCTCAGTAGGGACGTTAATCTCCCCACGATTATCCCTGGTCATGTCCATGTTTGCCAACAATCTTTGGCTTCTCAGTCCTGGGTGAGTCCTTGTCGACAAAATGGGACCTTAAGGTATGGAAGTTTGGAGGGTGGCATACGGGAGGGTGCTCACGTTTTCCCACGGGGAGAAAGTAGCAAATACCCTGAGTTTTGTCGTTGGTCAGGTGGGTGTTCTAAGAAGTTGTTAGGGGGCCCAGAGAGGCTATCACCACTACCAAGGCAGACCTCCCTCTTCTGCTCTGGCCACTTACCACTTGTGACTTTCCAATTCCGCTCAGTTCCGCTCCCAAAATCCCATCACGCGGTAGAGGGAGATACAGTGCCTTTTCACTTCTCCCTACCGTGTGTCATTCGACACTGCTGGTAATCGCAACCAGGAGCCAAAAGAGCAGAGCACTTACACTGTTTGCTGTGAGGTGGGGGGTTCAAAGGCACTAGGCCCGCAGTCACCCCTCGTTAAACGCAAACACCAGCAGTGTTAGTGTAATGTCAGTAAATGTCAATCCAATGTCAATAAATATAAGGAAGTCCGTAACAGCACAGGCAGATACACAAACAGGTAGCACGTTTCGGTTATTTTTCCGATAATGTTTTGACTTGAGGGTTTAAGACTTTTGTGGGGGCAAGTAATTAAAGCAAGGCATCTAGCATTTTAAATGATACTTGCAGTCGATGAGGTAGACTGAGCCAAGCTTGCCCAAGCGATGCACGGAAAACTCTCTGCAGGAATGCGGCCTGTCTACAGGGCATCTGCTGAAGGCTGCTCAGACTGCAACTCTGCTCCGAACTCCACGAACGCTCTGCGTTCAGGATGTGTTTTTGAGTAAAAGCTCTGCCCGCTAAGAAAATGAAGAAAACACTGCAGATACTGCTAAGACTGCAACTCTGCCACCAACTGCGCGAATGCTGCGTGTTCAGGATGCACTTCCGAGTAAAAGCTCCGCCCGCAAAGAAAATGAAGAAAACACTGCAGATACTGCTCCCACTGCTCAGACTTTAACTCTGCTTCCAACTCCGCGAACGCTCTGCGTTCAGGATGCACTCCCGAGCAAAATCTCTGCCTGCAAAGAAAATTAAGAAAACACTGCAGATACTGCCCCGACTGCTTAGATTGCAACTCTGCTTTCAACTTCCAAAATGTGAAGGCCTGTGGTTGTGGTTTGAATCTTTCCTTTTGACTTCAGATTTCCACAGTCTCAAAGAGCACCAGATTTCAGAACATATTACTGGGAAAGATCCTTCTGCTGCTTAAGACCAAGCACATGATTCATTGAAGCCCGCAGCTGTAAAGGGTGCTTCTGTTTTGGGCTGCACCTGCTTTGCTTTCTATCTCCTGGCAACAGCCGTAGGAGTTCAGTGGCTGGCGGCCCCACCCTTGGAAGGAGGAAGCTCTTAGAACGCAACATGCTGCCCTCCTGGCAAAGCCGACCATGAGAGGAGCCGCTGTTTTGGACTGTTTGGGGCTGAGCGTGATTAAGGTTTTCATCTACATCACTGTCACTCTTACAATAGAGCCATTCTCAAGAATTCTTTTAAGCGATTGTGCTGTGCTGGAGCGGGTAAGACTGAAAGCACAGCCCAATATTATCCCGGGCTGGGTGTGGAGTATTTGGGCTTATGGAAGTGTCTACCCCTTTCCAGTGAAGTAGGGAATTCAGTGTGACCCTCAAATGAATGATGGGGACAAAACCCCCACCTTTTGCTGATCCTTGGTTGGTATATCCTTGGCTGGTATCTAGCCTTCTATCTAGTTTTTTTGTATAAATCCATGTATGTTAATAGCCCCACACCATTCCTTTTAGGCTGGGCAACAGGAATTGGCTATTAACAGTGAAAGTATATCGTCAGTCACTGGGACTTCTGGAGTACGGAAGTGGATCCCTTGGGAGCCACTGATGTTAATGCACTCAAGGTAACTACCTGACAGAACACCTCTCTAAGGGCAGGAGTGCTACTGGACACACACCCTTCCTGATGGTATGCAATAAGGACACAGTTCACTGATGCTGTAAAGGGCGGCAAGCAAATGGAGGGAGTAACACTAGTCAGGTACAATATGGGAATGTGTACAGTTGCTATCTCACTTGGTTAACAAGGCTTACCTGGGCTTTGAATGGGTCCAGCCTTGAGCCTGGAGTCTGCAAACATGAACAAAGTGAACCATTATGGATAACTAACTCTAACTACCTAATTACTTAAATAAATAATAAAGGAGCGTGATGACATGGAAAAAGGTTCAGCTTGGAGTCAAAATCTTGCTCCGTATTCACATTTGTAGCGCAAACGATGTGTCTTGCTGTTTGGGGGTGTTATATACAAGACCTCTGCCTTGAGCTTCTGGCCCGGGTGTGGTACGCAGGCCTACGGTTCGAGTAAATCACCCAACAGATTGGGTACGCCAGGGGCCGGAAAGGATGGAGGACGCAACTATTGAGTCGGATTCACTGCACTATGGGAATGCATAGTTGTTTCTTTTCTTACTAGACAAATATAGCAGTCTTTTCGAAGAATTTGTAAACTGCAAAGAATCTAAAAGGATGCAGCCAGACTGTCCGAATGTAACATTTTGCAACCCCACTACATAACCGTATGTGGCATCTGTTGGCTCCCAGTGGAGCAAGGAATCAAATGTTCAATTCTGTGTCGTATCTGCAATTTGTCAAGTTATTGTTTACAAAGTACCTGAGGATACTGGTCACCCACTGTATGCCTCACGGCAATGTCCAGTTTGATGGCCCCAGCCTAGTTTACAGACCAGATTCAACTGCAAGCAACAAATAGGAAAAATATGAGGTGCTGGGCTTCTAACTCTGAACATGCTGAACACACAGCTACGGGTTAACCCACCCTGCTGTCCCTCAAGCGAGCCCTAAAGACATCCTTTTTCCAGAAACCCTTTGACATTCAGCCGGACATTGTTGCAGCCCTGCGATTCTCCACCTGCTTCAAAAGGACGGCCTCCTCCAATCTGTGGTTAGGGAGTAGCAAAACCACCCCCTCTCCCACAGACCAGACAGTCTCCTGAAACTCTGAAAGGCTATCCCTACTATGTCTGCTGGATCGCCTTCCGATCTGCAAATGTGCAGACTTTCCAGGCTGTGAAGTGGCCTTTAATGTAACATGTCCATGTACTACAAAACTCTCAAATAAATCCATAGTTGTACAATTGGAGTTGTGTGATCTATCTGACGATTGAAAGACTTCTTTGAGTTACATATTCCCTGGACATCTGCATACAAATCTGCAGTTAGTGCTCAGATCAGCCTTGTGTCCAGGACTCTGCAGAGTAAAACATCTTGGAAAAAACAGATGCAACCAGATAATTTGCCCAGATCTAATAAAACAGCCACCAGCTACCTTGTCTCTGAGTGTTGAAATAAAACCTCTTTTCTCATCAGCCCTTTCATACAGAATGTGCTGCATGGATGGCTTTTTCTATTAGTGATTCTAATTTTATACTGCGGCGGTAGATAACCTTATTGGAAAATAAATGACTAAATGAGCATCTGGCTGATCCAACTCTCATGGGCATCTAACATGAATTCATAAAGGCCAGACTTGTAAACACATCTCTCGCTATTAATTCACGATGAGAAGGGTTGTACTTTAGTCATTGCACTTGGAGTTGGGAGTTAGCTAGTTTGAACCCTGGTTCTTTACCTGTCTTGGAGTAGGTAGTTGTAAAGCCCAAATTCTCGCTACCCACATGATGTCTGGTCTAGGGTAAGTCACTGTATCTTGCTAAAGTGTTATTTTGTGTGCATAGTCCCAACATGCTTCCTTTTAAACACCTTACGGCTCATAGAAAATGTAAATTCACAGGATTATAAAAAGGAGTTAATGCATAAAATTGCATCATGCCTCAGTGGCGTTTAAGAAGGCAGTAATCTAAGTCCAAGCAGTACTGTGTACTCTGATACATTGCCCAGAAAATTGTCATAATTGACTGAATTCCCTCTCTTCTTAGTCCACTCCTCTTCGGCACACACTGGATACAATTTGTACATAGATATACACTTGGACTACAACTGAGCATGATAGGCACAGATAACATGCACTGAATATACATGCAGTATGAGTGTTCCCACACACTTCAGCTCTCCCACACATAGATATCCCTCATACAAGTATCCCTACCACTATGCTTATGTGCACCAATTATGCCCGATTACACCTAAGCACAATGCATGCATACAATACACACAATATGCACACACACTCACAGGTGACACAGAAATACACTGAGCCTTGCAGACAGTACAAAAGGTGTTATTCATAATAAAACCAGAGAATTGGATTGTTTGTTGTATCAATGAGGACCAGACAATTTTGGTGGATCAGAGGTACCTGTTGGAAAATGGGTTGGGAAATATTGGCGCTAGGGCCGCCCTCTCTCTCGACTCTGGGATCCCCACTTTAGCCCAGGCTTCTGCAACCCGTGGTGACTGCTGCTGACAAGTAACCCCTACAGTCTGTGATCTTCTTTCTCTGTTGATGGTCTTCCTAAGTGCAGGCTATCTTACCCCCCTAGCCCCGCTTAATGTCCTATAGGAAATGGGGACTAGTGCCTTGCACTTACTCGTTTGGAATCGTCCAGGGCCAACCATGCTCACTCTCACCTCCCTCTTCAACTCTACATCCTTAGTCTGGTCGTCTTCTCACCAACCTCCTGTCACTACGCTGTTTCACTCTACCTTCTTCCTGCCTCCACCCTTTGATGTAACGTTTCTCCTCCTGCTCTTCTCTACTCACACCACCACCACTACTATTACCCTCTTTCCACTTCTAACACTACTCTTCCCACTACCTATAACACATCCTTCTTTCAACCAGTATCGTTCATCTCATGTTTACTCCCTACACTACCTTCTATCCACCTGCAACACAAAACGCTCTCACTCTGCAGTACACTGACACTCACATAAGCCCATATCTCAACTTTCTTCAATAAACGTCTCCACACTCCACCACACCTTCCTTTGTCCTGCTTGTCTCTTGGTCCACCACCACTTCACTGCAGACATCACCCAGAAAACCCACACTTCTGTTTCTCCCTTATATCCTCCTGGAATTGCTGACTCTCCCTAGCCAATCTTATTCTACTTTCTTTTTCCCAAGACATGCACGTATACAGTAAAGTTTAAATAGGGGCCTACACCGCACACCCTTTTCAGCTTGTGATAACTGCAGATCTGCTATGGCGGCCCGGGGAGGGCCAGTGTTCACATTTGTATGTTTTTCCTGACTTCCTCGACCCATGCAAGTAGTCCTTGGGGTATGAGTGTCCCAACTCCCTGCCATTGTCCCTGATGGTCTATAATTTCATTGGCATAAGCACCAGTACTCCCACTGGTGTGCTGCAGTGAACTGCTTCCTTTGCGCTGGCCGCACGATTCCTGTGCTTGTCTGTTCCCTGGAGATTGATCTTGTCTTTGCCAGTGCAGAACACTTGCTGCACTGCTTACCGGGGGTTTACTGCTGTCTCGTGGGGTCATGATGTCCGCTAATCAACTGAAACGATTGTAGGGTGGCAGCTAGAACTACCACAATGCAGGAATGCACATTTTAACAAAGCCAAGCGAAATTGGTGTGAGTCGGACACAAAACATTGGGGTTACTTAGCAAATACAGAATGTAATAGTGTTGTTACAAAATATTTCAAACCTAATTTAATGCAGCAAAAGAAAACGATGGCTTCTCCTTAAAGTATCAACCACTAAAGTATCTGGGTTAAACCTAAAACTCACTGGCCTTTATTTTCCTCACTCTAGGGTCCTGTCCCGAGATTTAGCAACAAATCTCAGTGACTCACTTGCCAGGGTTTTTTTGTGTCCTTGCACTTCTTTCTTGACTCTTGGTTCTGCTGATTCAAGTCTACTACTTCTCATCCAAGATACCTTTGGAGACGAAGTTGCCTGGATCTCAGGACTCTGTATGTTAGGCTGGGGGAGCTGAAGAATATAGGGCTGGGTAACACCAAGCAGAGCCCAAGAGGTTCCACAGGAATATGCTCACCTGTGTTGTTCTTGAGGTTGACCTCAGTTGTCTTCTCCTGCTTTTAGGCTGGGTCTAGTGCCCTGCCACCCAATCCCTCTCTGCCTCTTCTGTGGTTTACAATGGTTGCCTGCTTAAGATGACCTCTCATACTCTTTGCTCCTCTCCACTGTACTACTCCTGATGTTATTTTTGCACCTACTCTGTGCTCCACCACATGCTTGTGCCACTAACACTCCTCAAGTCTCTCTTGTCAGGCTAGTAAGGTGCCTTCTGCTTCGCCTCATTTCTTCCCGCCTCTTTATTTAGAATTTCCACTCTCATCCCTTGATGTTTCTATGCATCCTTCCCAATGCATAGCATTCTCCTCTCTCCTTGCTGTTATCTCCAACTCCCCCATCCCATATACTCTCCTCTTTACTTCTTTACTCTCTTGGGGGTTGTCGTCCTTCTCTTGCTCACCCTTTATTTCAGCTTATGCTCTGCCATGTCCTTATTTCCTACCCTCGTTCTTTCATTCGTCCCCTCCTCTTCCTCCTTCCCATCTTCCTATTTATTCACCACCTCCTTCCCTTTCACCTCCTCTCTCCGGCCTCCTGGTTCAACTGTCTTCCCCTGCTGCTCTCGCCCTCAACCTGCTTCAACAACATTCCTCCTCTGACTGCAAACGCCCACTTCCTGCCTACACGTTGGCAGATTATATAGAGGGCTAGCCCCAGCTCCTTGGTAACTCCCACAATCTAGCACATTCAGGTTTGTCTGGTTATTACTTTTGTCAAGGGATTGGTTCACTTGTCCATGTTGTTGGTGCTAGGGCAGTCCCTACCTTGCCGCCCATGCAGGTTACAATGCGCTCTTCAGGTGTTAATCTAGGTTGACCGCCATCATGGAATGCCATTGTAACCAGATGCAAAGCAAACCAATCTGCAAAGAGATTTGGTCACTGCGGCTCCACTCTGTTATCTCTAATCGTATATTGTGAGGGTGTAGTAAGAGTTCGACACAATAGTGGCATAGTTGTTAATATAGGCAGAAATGCCTTCCTGATCCTAATACTAAGAGTGGTTTCCCTGCCTCAGAATCATAATATAAGGAGTCTTTAAGGATGTCCAAAGAAATCAAGCCTACCGTTGTGTCCAAAACCGATTTCCAGCCCTCGCACTAAAACTCAACTTGAAGTGAATGGGGAAATCTTCTTTAGAGCATGAAACTCAATGTTCGGTTATAGATCACAAAATAAAGTTCCAAGGAGTGCACAAAAGAATAAACTTCCAAAGGATCTTTAACCTTGTTTTACAAGATTGTGTGCTCTTCACAGTTTTCAAAGAGTTTCTCCTTTTTCTCCGATTGTCCACAAATAACAACTGAGGTTGGTTTCCCTTTCCCTTATTTGTTTTCCTTCTCTTCAAGGTATCAAGAGAAAGATCTCTATCTTTTGACTGGGTTTCGTGCTCCTCAAAGACACCAGAAGGAATACCTCTCTTCCCCTGATTTCTTTCCACCTTCTCTCACAGCCAACTTGGTGCACTTCTTTCCCAGGTAGTGTGACTAGTGTAGGGAAGGCATGGCATCTCAAGTATTGACACTGACACAATGGATACAATTTGTAAAACTTTTATTGAAAATGTTGGGGTTTGGAGATACTCCTATTGTGACCTATAACTAAGATGGGAGTAGTCTCGACCATCACACAATAACAGTCCTAGTGGAGTCTGTCAAATCAAAATGGCCTATGCTTACAAAAACATATAGCCTGCCTGCCCTCTCTTGTACAAAAAGTGTAAAAAGAAGAAAATGGATACAAGAGGAAATGTCAGTGTTCAAATGATAATGTGGCTGAACCAGCTCTCCTGCCCTCGTTCGGCCTCACAGGGTAGGGCGATCCTTGTAGGCAGGATGACACACTCTGGCTCGGCTTCCAACACAGTTCAAAACCGTGGATCGAGGCCCGCCGGGCCTTCCTCGTTTAAAGTTCCTTTCTTTGACTTCCAAACTCATGTTTCAACCAAAACGTTCACAAAGGTCCCCCTCTGCCGGGCTCAGACCTTTCACCACACAGTTCTTGTAGGCCCCCCTATGCCGGGCTCAGGCCTCTACCTACCCGAAGCATCTGTCTGGAGGATAAATGTGTGTCTTAAAGTCCGGGTTTATGTCGTTGGACAGATGGCAGAGTGAGTTCCTCAATTGTTTAAAGGCCCCCATCATTGTGTTAGTCTATATCATTTGGTCTCATATAGCCAGTCCTTTTACGTAGATTGATGAGCCAGCCAGCCATGGTTGAAAAGTGCACGTGGCTCCACAATAACTGACTCGACCCAAAAATACTCTATGTTCTCTCTTTAATTTAGAAAGTGGCACTTTATGGATTGCTTTAACCTTGGCCCCTTCTGGGTTGTAGAATTTTTTTTAAAAACCTTTATTTATAGTTGCACACAGATAGGGCTCATACACATTATGTATTGATTACGAAACATTTACATTACAATAAGTTGCATTCCATATTATTCTGGGTCGTCGGCTTCAGTTTTGTCAGACAAGTATTGTTTGCATCTGGCCCATATGTTTCTGGGTCTAGAGGTGGCCAGGACTGAGTCTATGCATAGTTCCTCTGTGTCGTTTGTCCATATCATATTTCTATCCCAGTCTGCCTTTGTTGGCGGGCTGTTGCTTTTCCATTTCAGCAGTATCGCCCTCTTAGCTATCAGCAAGCTCAAGTTCAGTAGCTTCCGCCAAGTTGAGTTCATCTTCCCTGTAGCACCCAACAAACATAGCATTGGTGACCATTCGATAGGCTGATCAGCCATCTCGTCTAGCGCTGTACAAATCTCCACCAAGTACTCGCATGTCCACAGCATGTAGAAGATGTCTGCATCTTCGGATTGACATCTCAGACATATACTTACTACTGTAGGGTATATGCATTTCAGTTTGGCAGGAGTGTAACAATTTTATAATGAATTAGTTTGTATCTGGCGTTACATGATATGTGTTTGGTCAAAGTGCATATCTGTTGCCATTGGTAGTCCTCTATTTGGTGCCCCAGGTATTGTTCCCACTTGATTTTGGTGTTATGTTTCTGGTGGGCGAGTTGGTCTTGTACAGTGTGGATGCCAAAATGTTCCCTTTCCCCGCAGTAAATATGTACCCTAGACCCAGATTTATCACTGGCTCTGCTGGAAAGGCGGGCCATAGGTTTGCAATGGATGATTTTATGCTCATATAGTGCAGTTTGTGTTTGGCCACGTCTCCTACTATGTCTTTAAGGCTTTCCCAGGCCACAAAGCGTTTGTCTGTGAACAATTGACCCCACTGGACGATACCTTTGGCGCCCCAATGTGTAGCTGCCTCCTTGTCTAAAGTAGGTGGTATATGGGGGTTGCCCCAGATTGGCATGCTCGGGTGGTATAACTTATCTGTGCCAAATATATCGGTTATTCTGGCCAAAGCTGTAGCTGAGATGTGTTAGGTCAATGGAGTTGTGGCGTTTGGGACGCAACATCGTCATATTGCGGAGTAGTGTGGGGGATTTTGGTGGGCGGTGTTCATTTATTGTGCCCTTGGGATTGAGGAAGTCTGTAGCCCATTGGGCGGCATAGTGTGCTTGTGTGGCTAAATAATAGAGTTCAAAGTCAGCCGCCGCTAGGCCTCCCTGTGGATATGGGTCAGTTAGTACCCTCCAACTCAATCTCGAATGTCCTCCCACTGCCCCCCAAGTGAATGCGGTGCATGCACTTTTTATTTTTGCGAACAGTGCTCGACCAGACCATACCGGGACTGTGTTAAATAGGTAGAAGAGTTTTGGAAGAATTATAATTTTTATAAGGGCAATTCTCCCCATCATTGAGATAGGTAGGGTGCTCCAGCGTGCCATTTTTGCGCACAGGGCGTCGCCCAGGATGCTGTAGTTCAGAGCGTGGGATAATTGAGCAGTCCTAGCCACATATGCCCCTAGATATTGAATGTGTATCGGGCTCCAAATGAGTCCGTGAAGGCCAGGCGGTGCAACCGTTGCTTTTGTGAGTAGAAGAATTTCGGATTTGTTAGCGTTGAGTCTTAGGCTGGAGAACTTGCCGAAAATCTTGACCTCTGATAGGACCATCCCGAGCACGCCGTCTGGATTTTTTAGATATAATAAATGTCATCAGCATATAATGTGATGATTTCCAATTTGCCCTCGAGCCACAGCCCACGCGCGCTGTCGCGGGCCCTAAGTATGCCCGCTAGGGGATCTATCACCAATGCGAATAGGAGAGGTGATAATCGCCAGCCTTGACGGGTGCCTCCTAGGAGTTCCAGTATGTCAGATAAGGAGCCATTGATACTTATCCTGGCGTAGGGGTGTGTGTATAATATTTTGATCCATTTAATGAAATTAGGGCCAAACCCGTAGTTCTGTAATACCCTGAATAAAAAGGGTCATTATACTGTGTCAAATGCTTTTGGCATGTCCAGAAAGACCACCACCCCCTGTGTGTCTTCTGCTATTGCCGTCAAAATCTTGTGCCAACATCTAATATTTGTTGCGGTGGACCTGCCCGTGACAAATCCTGCTTGGTCTTCATGGCCCATATACGGCATTAGCGGGGTTAGCCGGATAGCCAGTATTTTCGCAAAGACTTTAGCGTCAGTGTTAATGATAGCGGTCTGTAGGAGCCGCATTCTTCCAGCGGTTTTCCCGGCTTAAGCAGTAAGGTGATGACCACTTTTCTGGTGGTTTTGGGCAATTCCCCTTTTTCTAAGGCCTCTGTCCATACTGCATATAGCCTGGGTACGAGGAGCTGGCTGAATTCCTTATAGAATTCAGCCCCAAGGCCATCAGTGCCTGGGGCTTTCCTGTTGGGCAGTGTTTTTATGGCTTCAGATATCTCGGCCTCTGTGATTGGGTTTTTAAAGGTCTCTCTGGTGGCATCTGCTAGTAGTCTGCTAGTAGTGTCGTGGATCTGCAGGAGAGATATTGGTCTATTTCCTTGTCAGTAGCGTTGCTCTGAGGGGAATATAGCTGCTTATAGAAATCATAAAATGCCCCCATAACCTTTTGACTGTCCCTGGTCAAAGTGCCGTCTGTTTGTTTTATGTATGGGGTGGTAGTCAGACTCTGCTCGCCTTGCACCATTCTGGCCAGCAGTCTCCCAGGGCCCTCGCGCTCCGTATCGTCGTGCTGCTGCGGGCCTATCGAAGTAGCGGATCTCATGATCGGCCGCTTCTTTAAATTCGTCTAGTTGAGTTTTAATCTCCAGTCCTAGTTGTGGGGACGGTGATTGTGAATACTGGGTTTGTCATATTGGCAATGTCTGTTTTTCGTCGCGCTAGGTCTCTGCGGATGTCTATGAGGACTCTGAATTCAATGGACATTGCAGTGCCTCTGATACAGACTTTAAATGCTTGCCATAATACCGCTTGACTGGAAACAGAGCCCTCATTAATGTTGAAGTATTCCCGTATATGCTGGGCTAATGTCGTTTTATAGACCAGATCTTGAAGGGCAGCTGGTTTAAACCTCCAGGGCGGTCTGTTTATTTTTATGTCGGGGATTCATATTGTTAGCTGTGAAGGTGAGTGGTTGGAGTATGTCCTAGGGCTGTACTTCCCCACATTTTAACATTGCCAAAAGGAAAGCCTGATGGCCCAGTGGCTTTCATGTCCCCTTTTCTAGACTCTGGGTCACTAAGTATAAATGTTGCATGTCACTGAACAGGTTTTTCTGAGTACCATAGTGTCATCCAGATTTGCCATATGTTGAGGTTTCAAGATCGATGCATCTTGTGTTGTTGGTTGGGGCTCTGTGACGTCGAAATAGCAGCACTGTGAAATAAAACATTCCTGTGGCAGTCAGATGTGTTTTTTTAATCAATTGTCGGGCCAGTGGTAACTACTAGTAGTCTGGTCAGGTTAAGTGTGGTGTGACAACCATGCTGCCAGTCATTGCTGCAAACATGGAGCTGGAGGTGCTGCATGCCAATCTTCAGCTACAGGGCTGGAGTACCAGCACAGGCAACAGAAGACCAGGAAGATAAGGAGGAGGATGAGGGTGATGGGGATGCAGGTGGCAAGGCAGAGGTGTGCAGTGATCCCTCACTGCAGTTAGATGAGGCACCCAAACACACCCCCATACAAAGGATGATAGACTGCCAAACAACTACTGAGGGACACTACCCTGCCATCAGACCTGGCATGCACGCCGTCCACAAGTAATGACAAACACCATCATGGATCCCTCACAGGCCATCTGCACATGCAATACAGACTCCTGTCAGGTACCATGCTTGTGGCAATGCACAGACCCAGACCCCCCCCCCCCATGGCATGCCACCATCACAGTCCGATCCCAAATTCCCAAATTGCAATGAGCGTGGGACGTGTGCAGATGTTACCTCATCAGACTGCACCCCCCTGAGCAGTGCAATGCGCATGCAAGGACTGGAACATGAAACATTGTGACACAATGAGACATGAATGCACAGACTGACCATTGAGATGCCGCCATCACAGGCAACACCACTGCCGAGCATCAGTACTCACACCTGTATCCTTGCCCCTTGTAAGGGACTCTGGATACCCTCTGCTTCTGTGGCTGATGACCCTTCTGAGGAATCCCAGATGAGAATGAAGTGACATACAACTGGGCCCATGTGAGGACCAGGGTGACAGTTGAGCGGGCCCTCCGGCTCCTGAAGTCATATTTCAGATGCCTACAACGGTCTGGGGGTGTGCTCATGTACAGGCCAGAGAATGTGGGGAAGCTAGTCCTGCTCTGTGGAATGTTGCACAACATCTGCGTCAGGTGCAGTACATTGCTGCTCCCAGATCTGGATATTCCTCCACCAGAGGATGATGCGGCGCCAGCCGGGCCTATGCACGTGTGCATGGAGGCCAGGACTGGGCGCATGGCCCGCCAAGAACTGTTTGACAACTTTTTGTGATTTTCCCCTCCATTCTACACACCACTTGCACATTCATAGTTCTAATGCAGCATCACAGTAAATAAAGGAATGTCCTGTCAATGCTTCAAGTGAAAGCTTTGAATGTATTACTAATGTGAATGCACACAAGCCAAATATTACAGTTTTATAATATACAATGATTATTATTACGACGACAGAATGAGCTGACAAGGAGTATGGAGGATATTTGAAAATCGAGAGGGCTAAGGAAGCTTTGAAATGTGAAATAGATCAAAAGACGGAGAAGGGATTGTTCTTTATGAAACTGAAATATTGGGAGCCAGGAGATTGGGGTTGACGACTCTTGGCTAATAGATTGAAATGTATGGCAGAGAGGTCATATGTTCCAAAAGTTGAAAACTATCTGGGGTTAATAGTAGAGAACAAAGCAGATATTTGTGAATGTTTAAGGTCTTTCTATGCATCTTTATATACAGAAGACTTATTTCCGTCAAGATCTGATCTTGAAAGTTTCTTTGGAAAAATTGAGATACCAAAATTGTCAGTGGACAGTAGGGTTGATTTATATGCTCATGTTAGTATGGCGGAAGGACTGATGGCAATAGACCAGCTTAACTTTGGTAAATCTCGGGGATTAGATGGCTTGCCTGTAGAATTTTATAGATCATTTAGCTCTCAATTGGCACTGTTTTTGTATGAGTTGTATAACTGTTTCTTATCGAATGGGGTACTTTGCCCATCTATGAGGGAAGCACTTGTTACCCTGATTCCTAAACTGGGAAGGGATCATACCAAATGCAGCAATAACCGACCAATTTAGTTTATTCATGTAGATGTTACATTATTTACTAAGATCATAACTAACTGGTTGAATAAATATATGGGAGACTTGATTGATCAATCGCAGCCTGGGTTTATGAGACAGCGATACAGTTATGATAATATCAGGATAATTATAGATATTTTGGGCCTCCCTGAGACTGCGATGGAAAACATGTTAATCTTTATGGATGCTGAAAAAGCTTTCGACTATGTCAATTGGAAATTCTTGGATTATACCTTGCTCAAGATGGTGCTTGGAAACACTTTTTTGAGGGCCCTTGATGCCTTATATTTGGCTATTATAGCACGAATATGGGTGAATGGTGAACTTGCGCTCTCCCTTCCTTATTTCTAGGGGCACTAGGCATTGTCGCCCTTTCTTTTCAATTTGGCTCTCAAACCTTTAGCAGCATCCATTAGGAAGGAGCTGGGAGTACAGGGCTTGCGCGTAGGGGATAGAGAGATCAAGGCTTTGTCCTACGCAGACTACTTGACTATAATCCTGACCAACTCCAAATGGAGGCGGGAAATTGCTGAAAAGCATGTTTGAATAGGTGGGCCGGTTGTCAGGCCATAAAATCAACTGGGAGAAATCAGTAATTTTTCCAGGTAAAGCGTCCTTCCCACGAGAGAGCTTGGCATTGTGGAACTGTCAGTGGGCGGGCTCAAGTGTAAAATACTTGGGGATTCATCTTGTCCGAGATCTGAAGATTGTGGAATGTAATACTAATAAACTAATAGAAGCACTCCAGCGAGAAGTACTCAAATGGGATGATTGATGCTGACTATTTGGGCAACGGTTACTGCCATTAAGATGCTGCTTTTACCTAAAGTACTCCATTTAATTAAATCTCACCCTTTAACATTCCCAAAGAAGATGGTTAAATGCATAGACGATGTTTTTCGGGGGTTTCTGTGGGGAGATGGAAAGAGACCTAGAATACCACAATATATCCTGGTGTGCAGTGTACGAGAGGGTGGGTTTGGATAACCTATCCTTGAAAATTATCATATGGGATTTCTTTTGAAGAAATCTGCTCATTATTTTGGGGAATTGGGTTTTTTCGGTGCCATTATGGATGTCTATAGAGTGAGAGATAGGTTCTCACTGTATTCTCTGAATTGCTTGTATTCCATGGGGAAGATGCCCAATTTAGCTACGAAGTTGCAATCTATTAAGGCTACCAGGATTGTGCTTGTATCATGGATAATTAGTAATGGTCAGAGTTTATGGATACACTATGGGGCTTCACTCTTGCACAATCAGGGTTTGCAAATTGGGAATAGGACAGTGTGTTGGCGTAGCTGATTAAAAGAGCGATTCTGAAGGTTTGGGACATTTGGCATGAAGGTCAGATGGTATCCCTCAACTCTCTTAGTTACAATTGTGGCTTGGGTAGAAGGGAATTCAAGAGGTATACCGATTTAGAGGCTCTTTTGTCAGGAAGACAGGGGATGTCAAATGCTCCAATGAAGACTAAACCAGAGGTTTGTGAGTTGTTTGCTCCTTCACGCATAGTTTCAACCTACCTTAAAACAATGCCTATGGAGGATGCGTATGTGGATTCTTGGGAAAAGGGAAAAATTGAGGCAGGACCGTATTGAAGAGCTACGGAGAGATATTTCTGCCACGGAATGGGACGGCATATTGAGGGTGGGGGCAATGTCCAAGATGGATTTGAACTTGAGTTATACACATCAAAGAATATTAGGTTGTCTGTACTGGGCTCTAGTGCGGATGCATGGGCTAGGTATGTTGGATGATGAGTTCTGCTCGGGTTGTGATCGTAGGAGAGGTACATTATTACACATGCTTTGGGACTGCTCGAGGGTTACTGAATTTTGGGAAGAAGTGTTAGATAGGCAGGATACATTTCTGGGTGTGGCATTCCCAAGGGAACCTCTCCCTGGGGTCTTGCTTTCGGTAAATTGGATCGTAGCTTCGGGTGTTGAATAGATAAAGCATTGTTGTTTGCAACCAAACAAATCTTGAAACTATGGAAAACGAGGAAAAAACGATGGTAGAGAGCTAGTTGTCAGACCTACAGATGTTGTCTATCTACGAGAGGTGCATGATGCAAAAGCAAGATTGAGAGGTATCTGAGAGGAAATGTGGGGGCCATTTAATGAATGATATGGCTGAGGTTAGATTTTTTAGATACTTGTGGGGGAGGGAAACAAGGTGCGTTTGTTATGCCTTAGTGTGAGTATGGTGGTTAGTATGCTAGGTGGGTGGATGTGTGTGCGTTTGAAGTGTGTCTTATTGTCTTTCTGTATGTGTATGTGTGTTGTGCTCTTACTTGGCCCTCGTTGAGGAACACCTCAGACTTACCAGTTCCCAGCCGTTACCGCACAATAAACAGTTGGACTCAGATAGGCAAAAAATAAGACTCATAACAACCAATGAAGATAATTATAAGGCTCGTTATAGGCCGTTTATTATACCAGACACAAGTTTAAATATCTCTATACTTTGCTTAGATACTCATGAATAAGTATATAAAACAAGTCAACATGTAGTTAGTTATATTGGGAAATAGGAATGTACGTCACCGTCAGCGCTCTTACTGAAGACACCTTCATCATGGCCACTTCAACACTGCTTAGTCCCACAGCATGTAGGCAAAGAGATTACGTGCAATAACGGGGTCTGGAGCGGAGCGTCCTCCCTTCCAGCGAGACTACTTCACCCGGGGATCCAAGTTCTGACTGCCCTCCTGCTTACCAGCCCCTTTATTCTTATGGGGTTTTTTCCCCGCCTCCCTCCGTTATGGCTGCCCTCGGCCGAAGAGCAGATCATAAGTGACGGATGCAAAGGGTGGAAAAACCCAGCTCTCTTCGCCTCGCATTCATTCCCAGTGCTCCTTATCACTGCAACCGCAATGTGCTCCGACCTCCTTCCAGTTCGTCATTTAGTGGAAAATACCATAACTATTCCCTGCAGTGAGCTCCTTCAATAATAATATTTGTGTGACCTTGCTTTGTCTTCACTACAAAGTTGTCAGCGTGTTCTGCTGAGCTCTCAAAACCTGCCAAAAGCCCTATGCTTTATTAGTCACCAGCTGCCAACCCTACTGCGTGTAACACGGGCTGCCAATTCTTACAGTGTCTTGATATGCTTTTCAATAGGCCGCAAATGGTCTTCTAAATCAAAACAACACATGCCGTCCATTGCCTCACAACCCAGATTATGCTTCAAAAACGAATAATCTATTTCCACCCTGTTTTGTAAAAAAGCTTTAAAAAAGTTTCTATTATCTATTTCAGTCAAAGCTTGCGACGTCTCATTAAGACCCTTAACTACAAGGCACACTAATTTAATGATAGTTTTATAACCCCCGCTGCCAAGCCTCAAATCCCGATTATAGAGATTGCTAATGCCAATAATTCAGCTTCAGAAAGTAAGTGCACCTCTGGGTTACAGTCTGGTGAAAGAGCAGTATAGGAGGTGGCACATATAGAGCGCTGAACTGCAGCCTGCAAATGGAACATCATTAGACCGAGGCGAGTTAGAGCGCAAGGACCACCTGTAATGTTAGCAGGAATATATGAATAAGTAAAATTACCACAAGAAAATAACCAACCCGGAAGAAGTTTTTACATGATTCAAGTGACAAGCCGCTAAAATAGCAAAATTACAAAACATGTTATTAGAAACATCCATACAAACACTTGTTGGTCTCGCACATAAACGTTGCACAAATATTGACATCTTTTCATCCTTCGCCAGCTTTCGTTGCTGGCATTTCCCAACAAACATCGGGTCACAAGTAATTTGTTAGCAAACGTCCGCAGGGGCAATATCATGAGTCAAAATGCGAGTCATATTTTTCCATTTGTTTGAGCTTTCCACACAAGATTTGCAATATTCTTATGCAGGAAAAAGACTCTGAATATCAGAATGCTCCACCAAAGAATTGTTATGTAATACGCCAAATAATATTTGTAAAACTGAAGCAGGTGTTGGAATGGCTATCAGGCAAGTCGTAATCAAGTTAGCAGAATTATGCACGTCTGCTAAACAGAAATGTGAGATGTTCAAAACTGTTTCGCCAAATATACCCAAAGTTTTTTGGTTGCATGACAAAAGCCGAATAACCATGATGTGAAAAGGATGTTGAATTCCTCGAAGGAAGTGAGAGCAGGGTCTTCTGTCGCCGCTTTCATCTGTTCCTCAAGATGCTGTGATAAGTTGCCACAGAGGCATCGTCTGGCACGATACTCGTGGCAAGAATTTCAGTTCTTCCCCATATCCCCCCATTCAGTGGGAGAATAGAGACATCTGCCACATCCTTTGATATTTCCCGGGCCCTCCCGAAAGGACTCCACCGGGCTGCACACAGGCACTCGGCATACTCGGGATCTAGAATAACATTATTAAAAAAACAGAGTATCAGCAGGGTATTTTACTCATCCAAATAACATTTGTCAGCAGGAATATGAGACCATTTCCTTTTCCAACGGTTCCATTACGAGGACTATTTTATTCTCTCCAGCTGCAATTACATCCGCTGGAGCAGGTGGCCCATCCGGTTTTTCAACCCATACTTTTGCACCAGGGATCATTAAACCTCTGTCCCCACGAATAGTTAACATTGTAGGTGGCTCTCCTTTCTGTACTGTGGGTAATGTTACAGGTACCAATATTAGTTGGGCCATTCAATCACCTTTATGTACGGGCAGCATGTTTTCACTGCTGTTGATCAGAATAACTTTAATTACGCCCTGGTAGTCGGCATCCACAATCCCTCCTAATACTTGAATGCCTTTCAAAGCCAATCCCGATCTGGGGGCAATTAATCCCATATGTTCAGAAGGAATTTGTACCCCGATGCCTGTATCAATCACATCAATGCTTCTTAGTTCAAGACAAATCTCCTCCCTTGCATGCAAATCCACCCCAGCAGACTCAGGAGTGGCCCGATAAGGGGCCAGTGTACCTGGTGAAGCTTCCCAGTATTTCAATGTTTCTATTGCTCTATCGGGTTTTATTTGAAGGGCTGGAGTCAACATGCGCATTAGCGGAATTTCACTGTTCACAATGGTGCGATTATTCAAAATCTGCACCACTTCCAGTACAGGTTCCCGCCATCCCTTCAAAGTGCCTTCACCAGTTTTTCGTAATTGTGTTTTCAACAATCCATTCATTCTCTTAATCAACCCAGATGTTTCAGGGTGGTATGGGACGTGAAAAATCCATTCAATACCTTTTTCTTGACAATAATCCTGCACCACCTTCCCTTTGAAATGGGATCCATTATCACTTTGTATTTGCAAGGCTACATTGTACAAGGCTATCTGATCCAACAATTTAATTGTATTCACTTGCGTGGCTCTTTTACACGGTAATGCCATCAAGTAACCTGACTAGGTATCTACAATGGTACACGCATATTGACAACCTCGCTAATGGGCATAGAACCAGTGTAATCAATCTTCCAAATTCGTCCAGGTATTTTTCCTCGCTTTAAGGTGCCATGGATAATGTGGGGAATAACTTGCTGGTCTGGTGTTGACACGTAGGACATTGCAGGATAACCGTCTTTACAATGTCGACTTTTCTGGTGATCCATTTTGTTATCCCCTCCAAATCATCTTCCTCACCCCTCATGTCCATGTTTGCAATTTTTGCATGTTCATTTGCAACAGACTTGAACTACTCTTCTAACGAATCTATTGCACAATGTGCATCTACATGATATACAGTTGTCGTAGTATGTAGTGATATTTCAGCAATGTCCTGCAACAATTCTTTTCCCCACACCTCTTTTGCAGGAATTTTCTATCCATTCTTCTGCCAAGAAGGTAACCATACCACCAACCCATTTGCCACGGACCATGAATCAGTGTAAAGAGAACATGCATCAGGTGTTTCCTGTTTCAGAGCTTGATAAACAGCATAGAGCTCTGCAAACTGACTATTCTTTCCGTTGCCCGACGTTGTTAACACTTTCCTCAATTTGGGATTGTACGCAACTGCCTTCCTATATTGTTCTGTCCCTACATATTTATTCGAGCCATCTGTGAACCATGCATGCTCTATTTCATCATTGGTTAATTCACCGTAGGGAATTAGCCATGTAACTGAAGATTCAGCAACTCTTGATTCACTTTCTGATTCAAAATCCACTAACAGCACTCCAGCCACCTGCTCATGTAGTTTACCCACGCGGTCCTTCCCACTTTTTGCATTATCTTGTATGTACCATTTCCATTTAATGACACTTGACTCTTGGGCATGACCTATTCGATGTGTTTTAGGGGATCTTAATACCCACTGCATAACTGGTATTTCAGGTGTAACTAATATCATCATGACCCATCGTCATCTGTTCTGTATCAATCAATGCCCAATAGCATGCTAACAATTGTTTTTCAAATGGAGCGTATCGGTCACCAGCATCAAGTAACTTCCTACTCCAGAATCCTAAGGGCACGTGTCGTCCATCCTGTTTTTGCCATAAGCTCCAATTGGCGTATGCATTCTGCACAGACACATTTAATTCCACCTCTCCGTCTCTTAATGGCCGTAGATAAATTGTCTGAATAGTATTTTTGGCCAGTATAAAAAGCTTTCTCTTGTTCCTCACCCAATTCAAAATGGAACTTTTTACGTGTCACTCTGTAAAGGGGCGCTAAAATTGACATGTCTCCAAAATCCAAACAGTTCTATGAACCGCTGAGCTTGTTTTTTCGTTCTCAGAGTTGGGATCTCGAGAATCTTCTGTTTGGCCTTTGGCACCATTTCGCGATGTCCATTATGCCATTGTATTTCCAAAAAGATCACGGTCTCCGCCGGACCTTGTGTCTTCGCATCATTGATTTCCCACCCCTACTTCCATAAACAATCCATGATCAATTCCAGATGCTCTCCCAGTCTCTTCATCTTTGCTTCGAATTTAAATGTCTTCAATATAATGCACAATTTGTACAACCGGTTTACAAGGAATTTTATCTAAATGTTTTGCCACTAGCTGGTGACGGATCGTGGGCTATGCATATAGCCCATTGGCAGGCGGTTAAAAGTATACTGCCTCCCATTTCAAGAACATGCTAACTGTTCTTGTCATTCCTCTGCGATAGGGACCGTGAAGAAAGCGTTAGCTAAATCTAACACCGCATACGATGTGGCCTCAAATGTCTGTATATTTCTCACCAAAGTGACTGCATCGGGTACTGCTGGTACTAATGGAGGAGTATGTTTGTTCAATTTGTGATAATCAACTGTCATCTGGTAGCTACAATCTGTTTTTTTGATAGGCCAGATCGGATTGTTCCAAGCCGTGGTTACTGAACGTAATACCCCGGGTTCGATATATTCCTTAATTGTTTCAGAAATTTCTTTTTGGCCGCTTGTGATTCGATACTGCTTCATAGATACTGTTTTGGTCGCAACTGAGATCTGTACCGGGCGCATATGCAGCTGTCCAACCATGAAGGGTGTACAAGTAAACACACTTACCCCAAACTGGTATAATTTACCTCCAAATCCTAGGGTTAATCCTTCTAAAATATCAAATCCAATAATGTATTCGGGAAGGGGAACAATCAATACTTAATAAGTGTCTTTTTTTCAAAATACCTATTTTCATATCAACTTTAGTTTGGACGGCAGGAGTCTCTTTGCCACCTAATCCTGTCATCATAAAGGGTCTTCTCTTGAATTTAGTGGGATACCTATGTATCAAGGAGGCCTCTGCCCCGGTATCAATTAAGGCTCGGACCTCTTGGATATTCCCTGATTGACAAAATAGTTTCACTTTCACATGAGGCTGTCTATCCACCTTAATAGGGGCTGTTATTACCAGGGTTTGGCCCTCATCATATTCGTACTTGGAGTGCATACATTTGGACTCTGTACCATTGCACTTACCATCTTCCTCCAATCTACATAAATTGGTAGAGAGGTGGTAGATTCAACTGTACTCCCCTCATTTTCCCTTCAAGAAGGGGGTCCAAACGGATCGTCCTCCTTCTTTGGTTTCACTACTTCCTTCCGTTTTACCTGTTTGTAACGCTCCTTTCCGTCCAAGCCGCTTTTTTTTATACAATTGATACATTTCACTTCGTGGAACCCCATCTTTCAAAAGGGGTAAAAACATATCTTTCCTGGATATGCGAGAGTCACGACTATCAAATCGTTAACCCGGAGAACGCCTTTCACTCCGCCTCGCACTTTCTCACCTCCTTTGGCTGTTCTTCCGACCTTTCTCATTCACCTAAATCTGATAATTGCCTAATCGCATCCACCACTTCATTCCCACCAACAAAGTCATCGTAATATCTTCATATGCTAGAGGGGCAGTTCGAATGTTTCTGGCTGAAACTGATAGATTCACCATTCCCATAAATTCAGGAGTTTCCACATGAACAGCATGTTTCATTGCATGTTCCCTTACCCTCTGAATGGCCTCTTTCAATGTATACCATTTTTCTCTTCAGTCGGCCAATCTGTTGTAATTGGGTATTTACGATTGCATCCCTGAGACGGCAATTGTAGGAGAGACGTTTGTCCCTCATCTCCATTAGCATCACAGGGCGGACCAACACACAGGACTTCTTGTATTTGTATTTCCTGAGTTAAGGGTAAAAATCTAGGGGAATTTTGTCGCATCGACTAGCATACCCACCGCCCCTCCGTCAAACAATTGAACCATCCATGTCAATAGAGATTCACCCGCTTTCTGTTTTAACCGTGTAATCTCCCCAGCTTCTTGCTGTGAATCAGGGGTGTTGCTAGGTCTGGAAAAGATCAGGGGCTAGACTAATGTCGGGACTGATGAGATTTAGGGCTAGCTATAGCCTTTTGGTTGTAGTCTCTGAGCTTCTATCCGGGGCTACAACCAAAAGACCCGGGGCTATAGCTCCCTTAGCCCCCCTCCCAAAACCGTAGCAACGGCTCTGCTGTGAATAATCTTCCAGTGCGGTCATATTCACCATGCCCCCTCCTGGAAGCAATGGGTGACAACCCATCTTTCTGCGCACTAAAGGTTTGACCGTTCTGTCTTTCTGAGCAGGACTCGGTATAGGACTACCTTCAGGTTCTGAACTATCGTCGGTACTGGTCGTATCAAATACATCCCCGTCCCATTTGTCTGGGTCCCAATCCATTCCTGCGGAGGCAAGCACTGTTGCCACCTTCTTTGAATTCACTCTATCCCGTCTTTTCCTATATTTATAGCGAGTCACTCTAACTGCCGCTCGCTCAGCTACTGCTTGATATTTATCTGCTTTATCATGATACAATTTAATTTGAAGTTGTTGCATTAAAGCAATCTGCTTTTCAGCTGCAACCTCCTTTTCTAATCTATCCACTTCCGCTTGTAACTGCACATTTCGCTCATGCATTTTATGGAAGGCATGCAGCAAAATCCAACCCCTTCTTCCTAGGGCTGAACACTCTTTCCCTCTCTGCACTGGCACTTGCAATAGGCACTTCACCACCTCTTCGAGGCTGGCCTCTCCTATGCTTATATCCCAGGTTTTAATCGCTTCTCGGCCTGTTGGTTAAGATCAGGTGTAGTATCTGTTCTATGATTTAGAAACTTCATCACATGGGCTTTTAGTCCATCCTGGGATAGTTACCACGGTACAGTTTCCGCCTGCGGAACTCCCCTTTCTCACTAAACAGGGAACTCATAATCCTGAATGGATATTTTACATCCCTCCTGAACACCTTTAACACAGACACGTACTTTAGGACATTTAAATAAACTCCAACCAGCACAAGAACCCTGCTCACAGCGCCAAAATGTTGTGCTCTTACCTGGCCCTCGTTGGGGAACACCTCAGACATACCAGTTCCCGGCCATCACCGCGCAATAAACAGTTGGACTCAGATAGGCAAAAAATAAGACACATAACAACCAATGACGATAATTATAAAAGGCTTGTTGTAAGCCCTTTATCATACCAGACACAGGTTTAGATATCGCTATACTTCGGTATGCTTAGATACTTAAGAATAAGAATATAAAACAATTCAACATGTGGTTAGTTATATTGGGATATAGATAGGAATGTAAGTCACCATCAGCGCTGTTACTGAAGATGCCTTTATCTTGGCCACTGCAACACTGCTTAGTCCCACAGCAGGTAGGCAAAGAGATCACGCGCAATAACGGGGTCCGGAGCAGTGTTTCCTCCCTTCCAGCGAGACTAATTCACCCGGGGATCCAAGTTCTGACTGCTCTCCTGCTTACCAGCCGCATTATTCTTATGGGGTCTTTTCCCCGCCTCCCTCCGTTATGGCTGCCCTCGGCCAAAGAACAGATCATAAGTGAAGGATGCAAAGAGTGGAAAAAGCCAGTTAGAACCATAACTATTCGCTGCAGTGAGCTCCTTCGATAATAATATTTGTGTGACCTTGTTCTGTCTTCGCTACCAAGTTGTCTGCGTGTTCTGCCGAGCTCGCAAAGCCTGCCAAAACCCCTATGTATTTTTAGTCCGATTAAAAGTGAGTGTCCAAAATGGCCACGGACCGACGCCATGTTATTTTGGCTCATAAGCATCACAATGTGTTATCAATATTTGTTTGCTCATCCACATGGGGTAAATTGTATATAGATCTTTTTATTTTAAGGAATATTACGTTGTTATTGTCTCTGTTTTCAGCTACTCCTGTCGAAGTTATTGTTTAAATTGTAAGAGCAATTTATGGTGATAGTGTTCTCATGTTTGCAACTTACATTTTTGGAAAATAGAAATAAAGAGTAAAAAAATGAATATAAAATTATACCCTTCTTAGAATATTTAGGGAAAGTATTTTTGGGGACAGGAAAAAAGGTTGCCTACCTGGTGACTTTTTCCAGGCAACATTGTTACATGGAACTCCTCCCGCTCCTTCCCCAAATGCCCTATTCCCTTTCCCCTCTCACCCCTTTCCGAAACACGCCCCTCCCCAAACACACCCAGTGAAGCATCCAGGCAGTGTTCATTGTCACTTGCAGACCCTCTTCGGCAGGGCTCTTAGCAGACTCCATTCGGGACCTGAGTCGCTGTGAGCGGGGTCTTGGGCTGCCATGCTAGGAGCTCTTGGTGGTCAGACCCCTGCACCTGCATGTGTTCCAGGGTAAATTGGATTGAATGGCTCATGGCCTCCCTCAGCTGTGGCAGAGGCAATCTTGTTGCCCCCGCTCACTCTTTGGGCAAGGGTGAGGAGGGTGGCAGTTGAAGGGCCTCAAGACCTGGTACTCCTGCAGCCGAAGGCCTGCATGCATTCCTGCATGAGTCTCATCTCCTCCACCTGCTGGCGTGCTATTCCCGTGAGTTCTGTGTGGTGATCCTCAATCGCACGCACGTGTGCATTAAGGGAACGGGTGCTGGGCAGTGGCTTTGGAGGGGGGGCTGTGTGGTGTCGGGGGCTGAAACATGTTGTCGGGTAGGGTGTGTCGTCCGCCTCCTTCTCCACGTTAGTGGTGACTCTGCCATGGTGGCCTGATGGCTTCTGGGCTTGTGGTGTGTGGAGGGCACAGGAGGAACAGTGGGGCCAGTGAACACAAGCGTGGTGAGGGCGGCAACCACATGCACTGCTGTTGATGTGCCACTTCCTGCAGCCGGTGGCGATGAGGATGATGGCGGTGGGGTGATGGTGATGGGGATGTTGGTGTGGCTGATGCAGCTGGAGGTGGTGGGGCTGATGCAGCTGGAGGTGGTGGGGGTGATGGTGGCTGGGACGGATGAGTAGCTCTACCCTTCTGCCTGGGCCTGCTGCTGAGCAGGTCTGCCTGCAGCTGCTGGGCCTGATGATGGTCCAGGCGCGTTGCTGTCAGAGGAATGTGTGCTTTTTGGGGAGAGATAATCATGCTGTTAGTCTTCTGGGAGTCTTGTCTGCGTGCTTGCATTACACTAACGCTACATTGTGTGCCCTGCTCTTGTCATGCAGCTTCTTTGGTCTGTTGGCTCCGATATGTGCTTCTACATGTGGGTGGTGGGAGTGGACATTGACTGTTGGTCTGCCATGGTGGCTTCTTGTGTGTGCGGTGGGCCTATGATTCATGTCCTGTTTTCCCTTGGCACACATGGGCTACATCTTCCTGCATCCTGTGTCTGACTCATGGTGGACCTGTTTCCTTGCCCATTAGGTGTTTTTCTGCCTCGGGATGCAGGTATTTGGACTCCACATTTGCATTTACATTGGGTTTGTTGTAGTTACCACCATAACCTTGGGTTCCTGCATCTGCTCGCCCAACTCCCTCTTTTCCATCCAAGTGCAGGCTGGGGCTGCAACTCTCCCCCCAGGGCATGAGGTTGAGGGGTGCCACTGTTCCTTCTCCTGTGGCAGCAGATTCCCTCCTAGTGTTTAGATGAGGTTGCGGACCCTCAGGCCATACCACCGCTTACGGCAGGCTGTCTGCGTGCGGGGACAGTCCCCAAGGCCATGACCTTTTCTGTCACTTCCTTCCAGATGGTTGTCTTCCTCTTCTGGCTGGTCCTTTTGTGGCCAGCCCCAAAGAGTGTCTCGGCATGCTGCACCACATGGTCAACCAGTGCAGTCTGCTCCGCCTCAGAGAACTTTGGTTTCTGCTGGCGGACATCAGGTACTCATGCCTTTTTGCTCCCAGACAGTTTCCAGGCTTCAGTCACGGTGGATGGCAACTGGAAATGGAGGATTCATAGTGGATTGAGTTTTAAAAATGGCTGCCGGCGAGCTTTCCTGTGCTGGTGGTGTTGCTAATTCCAGCGCCAGTAATCCCAGCAGTTTGAGTGCCGGTAACACAGTCACACCATTATTACAGTGTTGGCAGGGGGTGTGCGCATGCGCAAGGGCAGGTTTTTCCAGCGGGTGCCCTGCCGGAGACGGTAAAAATACTTTTTTGAACACACTCCTATTTTGCATGTATTTACTTACAATACTAAAGGTTGGCGCAACTTGTATGACCAGAAGCAGCAATCAAACAGAACCGGGGAAGCACTGCAGTCAATGGAACAGGGAGTGGTAGACAGAACCAGCAGGATCATAGTATAAAAAGAGGCCGAAGGAACAGCAGAGTTTAGGTTGTTCAGGTGAGGTGAAGTGGAGGGAAGTGAATGGAAAAGTAGAGTGCTGGAGAGCTGATGGCAGAATTGTTACACACTGAGGAGAGTGGTACCAGTGTGTGGGTAGTGTAGGAAATGGGGGAGTGGGCTGTATAAAAGGTGAGTGAGAGAAAGAAAGTGAGATAGCATGGAAGATATGAGTAGGGGAATGAGAGCAGTAGTTGGAACAAGAGGGAGTGGGTGTTAGGAAACAGTAGGGATAGTAGAGAGGGTGTAGGAGTGGGGTACGAGGAGAGGGAACCAGAAGAGAAAGTGGGTGCAAATAGTGAGAGTCAGTGTAGTGGGATAGTGTACAGTGCACTATATCCCTTTAAGGGGGAGTAAGGCACCACTGCCCTGAGTTCGGGGTGAGGTGAGGGTGTAAATAGATTAGTAACATGCACTAGTACTAGTGCAGCAAGAGTAGTAGTGCAGAGGAGGGAGTAGCATTGAGGAGGAGGGAGTGGTACTGTGAGAGTAATGGCACCGAAGGGTGGCGGTAGGTGTTAAAAGGGGTTGAGAGACTCTGGGGAGAGAAGGTGGGTGGAGTTGGAAAGAGGCGATAGCAGGAGGAGGATAGTAGTAAGAGACAGGGAAAGGAATATCCAGGCATAAGATTAAGGACACAGAGTGGGGCTTGAGGGTCTAACGGCACATCCATACAACACACTTTAGAACTAACATCATAGATAGTGAAGGGCCAGTCTAACGATTCCCTGAGGCACCTTAAATGGATAAGGGAATGTTCCTTTAGGTTAACATCTTAGTCTGTATAGTCTTAAGCATGCTGAGGGAAAAAAAGCGGTTTATACTAACCCAGGATTAGGGACGGCTGAGTTAGGGAGAGAGTTCTTCTAGATGAGATAGAGAGGAACAGCCCTTAGCGAGCCTCTCAACCCGGTGCATTTCATTAATCCATCTCTCTGTTCTAAATCTGAACAAACTCCTTGTATTAGTACCAAGCAGTTTTCCAGATTGTGAACATTCTGCATACCTCCACTACTTTAAGAAAAAAATAAATCCTTGAACTGTCTCCGAGCTCACATGAAATGTTCAGGCCATCTGTGACAGTGGAGACATGTCTGGCCAGTCCTGTCCTGTCCTTGGGAGGCACCTGATGTGCATTGAACCTTGAGATTTCATTGACTATTAAAATCTTTGCGAACGTCCATGATCCGTCGGTCTTGTTGACCAGGACTATAGCTTACCAGTTACTTTGTGATGGTTGGATAACCCCGAACTTCACAATACCCGATTGCTTGGATGTATCGAGTCCCCACTTTAGACAAGCTTATGGGTTCCATGATTTTCATCCCGAACTAGGAGAATGGAACATCAAGGATAAGACTGGTGTGATGAATCTGATGTCATCACTCTTGCCCCTCCTCATGTGGCCAGGGGACGGCAGCCGTTAACTGATCCTGGGAGGCGACTTTCAGGGGGAAGGACAGGCATCATCAGATGAGACATGGTATCCCCCTTTCCCGTTTAGGCATATCCCCTCCATTCCCCATGCCTTGATGGCAGACTGTGATAATCCCCTTCAACAATCCGCAAAGCCGGCTGACAATATCCTCCAGTATTCTGTTGCAAACCGAATAAAGACAGAGACGAGGAGAGGACTGCCCAAATGAAAATTACTAGACTGAACCAAAAGGATCAGTTTAGTATTTGGGGAAAGCTGATTGGCTCCGAGCTTCTCATTCCTGCATGGGGTCTGGTATGGATTCACATATTCCCTGTTAGGATGGAAATCCTTGGTAAAAGAAAAAACAGTTGCACTTTCACTTTAAAACTGTATTTCTTCTCTAAACCAATCACTGTCCTCTGGGTCATACTGCCCCCATCCAATGACAGGCAATGGCACCCCTCTCACTAGGCTCCGCCCGTGGTGGCCATCTTCAGATTTTTACTGCACGCTTCAGTTTGGGAGTCCTCTTAATGCTCTCCAATGTTTTTTCCTAATATTTCGTGTTTTGACCGATTTCTTTTAAATCATTGCTTGACCGGAGGTCGACTACCGGCAGCAGGGACCCGTTGTCGGCAAAGATCAAGTTTCATCGAGGATCTTCATCCGAAGGCCCACGCTTGGGCCTACTTTGTGTCTTTTTTCACCATGACCGAGGAGAACAGATGCCTCTTCAAACTCTGTGAGAATTGTGGACTAAAACATTTTTGTGGAGGATCTACGCCACAAATGTCTTTACTGCCTGCATCCAGACCATGATGAGGTGGGATGCAAGGTCTTAAATGGGTTTTTGAAAATCGGGTGAGGCCTCTGACCCTAGGAGGGGTACGGAGCGGGGAGCAGAGCCAAGTGTGCCGGGGCACATTTATACTAGCTCTGATGAGAGTGACGACCTGCCCGAGGGATACTATTCAGACCACGAAGGTGGTCAGGGAGGTGGTTCACCTCAGGGTGAACCCTATCATCCACCAGTTCAGAAGAGGCATACCAATCCGGAGCCTCCACCTCTCATTCCTGCTACACCTCAACCCAGGGATGTTTCGTTGGACATTCTGACCACGCTGCTAACAAATTCAGCAGAGGCTGCCACCCACCCCGGGCCCTCCTCCATCTGCAAGTCCTCCAAGACCAGGCAAACACTGGTCCAAGGCACAAGCCAACACCGCCTACACCTTGGGATTTGACCCCAACGAGGGATCCTGCCACAGACACGGGCACGGATATGGCGTCTACGGCAACGGGCATTGACTGGGCTGATGACTTTGTTCCTGCAGATGGAGAACCAGCAGGCGTTGATGACCTGCACAGGGCCTCTCCCCCAGATGTGGTTGGCTCTTTCCATTCGATGATGTACAGGGCCTCTGAGCTCTTTAGCTAGTGCCTGAGGAGACGAGAAAGGAAGGGTTCCTTTATCAAATGTGCAAGTCCAGGAGGAGGACCATTATGTCTGTTTCTTTGCTGAATGATATCTGGGAGGAAGGCATAAGCACTGTTGAAGAACCTAAGCACCGCCCGCCAAGTGAGACAGGCTCGAGAAGAAGTGCAAAGCTCCGGACTCGCCCCCCAATTGCCTGAGGTCCCAGCCTTCATCGGACTCTGCGGTCTCAGCCGCGGGAAGGAAATGCTCTACGAATCCATCCTCGTCCGTGGTTCCCACCGGACCAAGGGGAAAGAAACTGGCCTCTATGGGGAAGAGAATCATTTATACGGCTGCCAGCATCATTAAAGCTGCGATTGCACTGCCCATTTTGTCACGCTACGACCGGCAGCTTTGGTACAAGCTGGGCCCGGTTCTGGACTTCCTACCTGACTACAAGAAGGCAGAAGCTCTTGAGCTGTTCCAGGAGGTGGAGGTGGCCTCGGACCACGTAATCACAGTGGCAGTGGACATCGCTGACACTGAATTCCGTCAGATGGGAAACTGTGTCTCTTAGTTGGCAGGGATGGCTGAAAGGCACCAACTTCAAGCCAGACGTTCAGTCAGAGGTGTTGGACATGCCATTTGATGGGGAGAACCTGTTTGTCAAGGCAGTTGACGAGTCTATTCAACTCATCAAGATGGACACGAAGAGGGCGTGTTCGCTGGGTACCCTGCCGCAACGTCGGTCGTCGTCCTTTCGCTCCTCAAGGGGCAAACCTGGTAGGTCCTCCAAAAGCTCTGCTGCCCCTTGCCAGCAGCCTTCCCATTCCTTGACGCAGGAGGCATACAGAGGCCGCTCGCAAGCATACAGCAGTGGAGGATAGCTTTGGTGCTGCATGCAGGGCAGAACCCTGGCGCCTAAGCAGGCCTGAACTGGCCGTGGAATCGGGCTGCCACTCGTGCACTCCAGCGGGAGGCTGGCTGACGAGGCTCGTCAGCATGTGGAAGACATCACCACCAACAGATGGGTGCTGCTCGCTCTCGGACATGGGCACACCTTGGAGTTCCGGCGAAGGTGTCCCCGTATTTCCCCTGTAGCGCGTCAAGAACAACATGCAGCAAAGCTGCTGCAGGAGGTCTAAACCATGTCAGAAAAGGGGGTTATAGAACCCGTTTCACAGCACCTTCAGGGCTCCAGGGTGTACTCCAGATACTTTCTGGTTCGAAAGAAGACAGGAGTATGGGGGCCGATCCTGTACTTACGATGCCTCAACAAGTACCTGAAGACCCAGCAGTTCAGGCTGGTTACATTGCAGCACATGCTCGGCCAACTGGAGGCAGGCAACTTCCTGGCATCTCTGGACCTGAAGGACTCTTTCTTCCACATCCCCAAACATTGGAAACCCCACATGTTCCTGCAGGTCATGGTCCAGGGATGGCACTATCGGTTCAAGGCACTTCCCTTTGGCCTGAAATCGGCCCGAGGGTCTTCTGAAATGCCTGGCTCCGGTGGGGGCAACTCTGCGCCTCGAGGGCATCAACGTTTATCCTTACCTGGACAACTTGCTGATTCGATCCCACTCCCATGTTCTGGCGAGCCAGCATAGGGCAAGGATTGTCTGTCTCCTGACGAATCTGTGATTCTCCATAAATTATCCAACCTCCTGCTTGGAGCCATCACATAACGCTCTGTTTCTGGGGGCACGGCTCACCACAGTAGCTTGTCTAGTGACCCCCTCGGAGGAGAGGGTGGTAGCCATCCTGGGGACGGTGCAACGCCTGTCTTTGGCAAAGTCGGCTACGGTGTGAGCCGTCAAGTCGCTGTTGGGCATGATGTCTTCCTTGTCCCCCTTTGCAGACTGCAGATGAGGCCTCTCCAGGAGTTTCTGGATGGGAGATGGCTGCAAGTTGCAGGATCCGACGAGCAATAATGTGGTGGCGCATACGCTATCATGGGGGCCCCATTCCTAGTCCCCGCCTATCAGGAGACAGTCACCACAGATTCTTCCCTGGAAGGTTGGGGAGCTCATACCGAGTAGTTGCATGCGAGAGGCCTCTGGCTGCCAGAAGAAAAGACCCTTCATATCATCATCCTGGCGCTTTGGGCCGTTTCTGGGCCCTCAGGTCTTTCCTGCCGTCGGTGAAGGGCAAGGTGGTGAGGATCTTCGTGGACACCACCACAACCATGTTCTACATCCGGAAGCAGGGCAGGGACACACTCTTCGGTTGTCTCCAAAGAGGCCTAGGATCTGTGGCACTGGGCCATTTGTCGGGATCTTTGTCGTCCCTTTTCACCTGGTCGGCATCAAGAACACCATTGCAGACTCGCTCGGTATGGAACTACATTCTCGCCACGAGTGGGAGCTTCGCCAGGACCAGGTGGATCTTTAATTCCACGAATGGGGTCAACCCCAGATCGATCTCTCTGTGACGACTGCAAATTCCAAGTGTCAGAAGTTTGCAGCAGGTTCCCACAACCGAGGAGCATGGGGGATGCGTTCTCATTCCCTTGGGAGGGAGTGTTCCTATATGCTTTTTCTTCATTAACGCTCCTGCTATGAGCGATCAGCACACTCAGACAGTGTCACTGCAAGATGATACTCGTCGCTCTGGCGTGTCTGTGCCAAATCTGGTATCCAGACCTGCTAAGTCTGTTAGCGGCTCCGTCCATCAAGATGCCATGACTGCTAGTCCTTCTGTTCAGAGAGAGAAGAGCAAGTCTGCACCGCAATTCGGCGTCGATGAACCTCAGGGATTCGTTCTTGCAGCCCTAGAGTTTGGACATTATGCTTTACCTGCAGAGTGTAAGGACATCCTCGGCAAGGCCAGCGCCTCTTCAACATTGACTTGCTATTGCCATAAGTGTAAGTATTTCTCTGTGTGGTGCCGGGTTCAGAAGATCACCCTTCTGCGTGTCACAGCCCCACAGCTACTACCATATCTGATTTCCTTGGCTCAGGTGCACCTGGCAGCAATATCACGCTACACCAGAGCTCAGCGTAAGCCTTCTCTGTGGTCTCACAGAGTGGTCAAAGAGTTCCTCAAAGGGCTCTTCAGGACTTTTCCACCGGTGAAGGCTCCTACCCCAGCTAGGGAACTGAATGTGGTTTTGGCTGAGTTTATGGGAGCGCCTTTTGAGCCGATGCACCAGGCCCCCCTCAAGTTCCTATCATGGAAGATGGCGTTCCTCGTGGCGATCACCTTGGCCAGGGGGTGAGGGGAGATCAAGGCACTTTCCTGCATCTGTATCTGTCCTTCCACGCTTCATGGGTGGTACATCGTACGCTCCCCACTTTTATGCCGAGGTGCCGTCAGAGTTCCACCTCAACAAGCCTTTAGCATTACCTGTCTTCTTCCAGAAGCCATTGTCTCTGGCTGAAATGGCATTACATTCGCTGGACGTTGCTCGTGCCTTGAAGTTTTACGTGGCATGCACAAAGGGCTTTCGGAAGACTTCTGAACTGTTCATCAATTTTGTTCCCGTGAATCATGGAAAGGCCTTGTCAAAGGGTTCCATCTCCAGGAGTTTCTCCGGCTGCATCATGCACTCTCATCGACTGGCAAAGAGACCTCTTCCAGGCTGGCTGAGAGCCCATTCCACCAGAGCCATCACAGCAACGAAAGCATTTCTCTCTGGTGTGCCCCTCCTCAACATCTGCAGTGCTGCTCTGTGGAGTTCCATGGACACCTTCACAAGGTCCTACTTCGTCGGCAGGGATTCCAGGGAGGGGTCCCAAGTCGGACAAGCAGTGCTACGCAACCTGTTCATTTGAGGGGACTCTGTTCCAGAGGTGAGTTTTATTGCTTCTGTTGAGCCTTGCCACCTTCCGTGGTTGTGTATAAGCACTGCTGTGTAATCGTTATTCATGAGCATATGAATACATGCCAGACCCCATGCCAGAGAAGGTTTAAGTTACTTACCTGTAACTATTGTTCTCCATCATGGATCTGGCATGGATTCACATGTGAACCCTCCCTCATTCCCCTCTGTGGCTCTTCTTGGTTCATACTGCCACTTTACATGCTTACCAAATCTGAAGATGGCCACCTGGGGAGGAGCTTAGGGAGAGGGCAGCCATTGAATGGGGGCAGTATGACCCAGAGGACAGTGATTAATTTAGAGAAGAAATATAGTTTTAAAGTAAAGTGAAACTGTTTTTTCTTTTAGTGAGGATTTCCCTGCCTGAGGATGGGGAATATTCATGAGCATGTGAATCCATGCTAGAGATCAATAGTTACAGGTAAGTAACTTAAACCATCTCCCTTCCTTGAAGCAGGAGTTTAAAAATGGACCAGCTGAAAGCGAGAAGCCATATCTTCAAGGTACCAACTCGAAAGCTGGGGGCAGGCGTGATGAGCAGTCTGACAATGGCAAAACAGAAGAAGACGGCATCCCAACTCGAGAAAGTATTCTGAGAGCTTTGGAGTGGTGGTGGCGAGAGAGGAAGCCGATCAGTACACTCCAAGCAAGCCGGGTGAGCCAGGGAGCAGAAGGGACTCAAGTCCATGACCAGAGAAGTCCACCAGCAAGGAGTTGAGAAGCCGACAAGCAGGCTCCATACCAGTCGCTCAGGAGAGCATTGCCGTTAGCCAGTGGAGCTTCCAGAGAAAGAGTCGTGCAGCGGGAATCGAAAGCCGAATCGGCTTTGTTACGGCTTGGAGAGCAAAAATGGTCAGTGCTGCTGTTGCGGGTAAAGCCTCCCGAGCTCAGCAGAAGCAGCAAGGAGAACCCGAACGGGAGCGGCAGCGAGAAGAGGAAGAAAACAATACAGGTGAGCCCATGACGGAGGGATGGGAAGCCGGGGCTGAAATAGAGAGACTGAAAAGTGTGAACTAAGTGACCAGAGTGGGGAGCCAGGGGCTCCTAGTTGAATTAGTGGTCATCTCCACAGTCAAAGTACTTGAGGAAAGTTGAAAGCAAGTACCATTGTAAAGTCTGAGAAAGAAAGGAACTTGGAGAAGCCACATGCCCACTTGTCCTTAACATGATGAACAGTGAAATACAAAGTCCTGGCATGAGAGTATAGCAGGTGTTTTGCAAGTCTGGGACCCACACCAATGTTGGGTGAAAGAACTGTAACAAGAATATGGCAGGGAAGTATACGAGGTGTTTTTGCGAGTTTGGGACCTGCACTCAAGTTGCGAAGTTTTGAAAGAAAATTCCCAAGGAAGACTCATGGCCTTAGTATTTTGAATTGCTTTTGTGTTGTTTTGAAAGAAAAATTAGAAGGAAGAATCATGCCCTTGGGATTTTGAATTGTATTGAATGTGGAAAAGACCTGGAGAAAGGATTCATTTCCCCTGGGGTGGATTGCAATACCAAGAGGAGGGGGTTATTCTCTCGAGCTATAAAGACCTTGGATACATGTTTGAACTTGTTGTGTGGTCGAGAGAAACCTGGGGAAGGGAGTCATTCCCTGGAACTGTGAACAATATCCATTTGGAACCTTTGCTGAATTTGTACCTTTTTCTTGAACTTTAACATTGGTGCCCCTTCAGAGCCGAATACACTAGCCGTAGCACTTTAGAGTTACTTTTAGAATGTGAGGGCTAGGATAGGATTTTGGACACAGGACATTTTTGCTTTGGACATCTTGACACAGGACAGACACTTAGTTTTGGTTGAGGTAGGGAAATACCTCCTGGCTTAGGAACAGTGAGGCATATTCCAAACCATTTTTTTATCATTTAATACAAGTCTAGCCTCCGATCCATCAGTAGCTACAGAAAAATCTATTGGATTTGACTGATGTAGTAGCAGGGGAGAATTGGTGCAACCCGTAGACAGAATGGTAAAACCCACTGAGCTGGTTCTTATACCCCCCGCATCCCAGGCTCTTACATTAGGTTAGCCTCAAAGTCTGGCCTAGCTCGACGATATGAACTAGACGACCTAGCAGGCGTCATAGACTCTGACTATAGAGGCAATGTGAAGATCTTAATTCAAAACAGTGGGAAAGAGGCATAGCAAATAAAAGCAGGAGAGAAAATAGCTCATCTTGTTTCCCAAAATGGAGGAAACCGTGAGAACGGATAAAAATGAGAGTGGGGGAAAAGCCTTTGGTGGGGCAAATGAAGATACCCCAATAACATCTGAGGCCGTACAATAAAAACCATGGGCGAGGAAGATGAAATCACTCCTGATTCAACATTTGCTCAACGTAATGATCTCTTTTTAGCAGAGGCTTTTTTACATGTGGTGTCTGAAGAAGAGGAAAGACTGAAATGGGGACCATTCTTCTTTCTAAAGCATTGGCTACCTTTACAGAGGTGACCTTAGCCCCAATGGTACTCCTCAAACTCAGATAATAGTAACTAAAAGTCACAAGAGGATGGTGCTGGAGATTGGCCACTCCCACTTAACAGGTGGCCACTTAGGAACAGCCAAGACACAGGCACAGGTAATAAGCTGATTCTGTTGGCCTAGAACCTATGCTAATGTGAAAAACCTCATACTTATCTGTGCCCTGCGTCTAAAGACTAGTTCCCAAATACCTCTTCCAGCTCCACTCCAACCTTTGCCAATCATTGATGTGCCATTTTTCCCTCATAGGTACAGACATTGTTGGGCCACTTAAGCCATCTAAGTTGGGGAATCAATATATCTTGGTAATTGTCAATAATGCTACTCGATACCCATAGGCGTTCCCATTACGCAAATATAACGTCCTATCAAATCTTGACACACCTCATCCCATTTCTTTCTCGAGTTGGTTTCTCGAAGGAAATCCTAATGGATCAAGGGACTACCTGCATGAGTCGGTTAATGGCAGAGGTAAAGGATTTACTACACATTAAAACTCTTACCACCTCTGTCTATCGCCGGCAAACTGACGGATTAGTGGAACATATCAACAAAACCCTTAAAAATGGAATCCGGAAATTGGTTGAGGCTGATGGCAGAAATTGGGATATTTTGATAAACTGGGCCCTTTTTGCTATCCGAAAAAACGCCACAATCCTCCACAGGGTTTTCACCATTTGACTTACTATATGATAGGGAGACATGGGATGTCCTTGACATACTAAGGGAAACCTGGGAGGAGAGGGAGGAAGCCCTTTTTACCACTCTCACAAACGGCCCAACGTTTAAAAGAACACTTGGGCACAGTGAGAGCGATAGTTCAAGCCCACCTGGCTAAGGCCCAAGAAAATCAAAAGAGCTCTCATGATAAAAAGGCTTTACTTAGGTTTTTTTCTATTTGACAGAAAGTTGTTGTTCTCCTACCGACATCCGAGAACAAGATGTTGTCTAAATGCCATGGACCCTATGAGGTGATTGAACAAACAGGGCCATAATACTATCGGACTTTCCAACTATATAGGCGAGTTAAGACCCATATGTATCATATAGACCTCCTTAAGGAATGGGGAGAGGATCCTGTAGAAACCCTAACAGTGGTGCTGACTAGTCTCTTAACAGAGGAGTTACATGAAAAATACTTTGATCCCTTCCCATCTACCACAGACCCAGAAACAAGATCTAAAAGACTTATTGGAATAGTTTCAGATATCTTTAAAAATGAACCAGAAAGAGTAAAGCAGGTTATTCATTACAACCGTACACCCCCAGGGAAAGTTGTCCATTTAAAACCATAATGGATCCCTGACTACAGAAGAGGGGTATCCATACAGGAAATAGAGAAGATGTTGAGCCAGGATGTTATTGAACCATCCCAGAGTCCTTGGTCCTCTCTGATAGTACTCTTTGCCAAGCCAGATCAATCGTGGAGGTTCTATATTGATTTCTGGAAGGTGAACGTGGTGTCCCAATTCGACAGTTTGTCCTATGCCAAGGATAGACGATCTGATTGATCGACTGGGAGCTTCTGTTTTCTTCTCCATGATTGATCTGACAAAATGTTACTGGAAAGTACTCGTTAACCCGAAGGACAGGGAGAATAAAACCTTCTCCACTCTTATTGGGCTATTCCATTTCAAGGTGTTAACCTTTGAACTTCACAGTCCTATGGTTGACCATCCCGACGAGGGGTAATGAGGACGGATTGAGGGAGTGAATGATCACTCTTTAGAGAGGGTGGGGGTGAAGTTGGGGGTTGTGGGTTGTGGGGGTTTGTGGTCCTGGTAAGAGTGGGCGGAGGAGATGGGGGGATGAAGGGGGAGGGGAAGGGATGGGAGTTATATAACTGTTGGAGTGTTCGTTTATAGGTCATTGTGCTGGCATAGATGTGGCAATATTACAAGAGACACATTTCCAAAACGAAAGATCTGGATACCCTATGATTAAAGTGGGGTAGTATGTGTTATGGTTCCTCATACTCATCCTTTGCGAGAGGGGTTCTTATCTGGATAGCCCTGAGGGTGCCAATAACAATAGATACAACGGTGAGGGACATGGAAGGACGAACCATAATGGTGGTGGGTGTATTGCTGAAAATGCTTTTGGAAGGACAGGGCATCCTTATCCTTGTCCTACCACTTCTCTGTTAGTGTTGTCTGTGTGTTGGCTGCACAGGAGTCCAGTCTGGACCCCAGGCAGTACATCTCTTCATTTTATTCTTGGTGGACAAAGTCCCAGAGGATACCCTTACAGCACTCATCGGTAGGAGTACGCCCTTGTACTTCTAGTGTATGTTGTTGGGCACAGGCTGACTTGGCAGTAGCTATGGGCATCCTTCATTTTGGGATACCCATGCCCTGCTATAGAAATCAATGGATTCCTACACAAAGACAAGATGCCACTGGTGTCCTCCTGATTTCCTTTGCCATGCCCCTTTGTTTCTCAAAGTCCTGAAAAGCCCTGGCTTTGTCCCTTCCCCTGAATGGCTGTTGGGTGGAAGGGCCCTATATGGCTCTGGGCTGCCTCCTGCTAGACTGGCTGGAGCCTTCCCAGGGGCTGCTTGTTGTGGGTACACCGTTGGGGTGGAGCCTGCATGACTGCAACTGGAATGAATGCAGTGTGGTGCATTGAAAGGCTGGTGAGTAGCCCCCAATCCATCCTGTGTTGTGGGTGTCTGGTTTCTGGTGAATGGCCTGAATGCCTGTAAGCCTGATTGGGTGCTGCCTGCATGAATGCACGTGTGTGTGATTGGCTGGCTGAGCCTGGCTCAGCCTGAGTGACTGGGGACCATTTTGTATATAGGGGGCTTCACACTCACCTCATTTCCAGAAGCTGATACAAGAAACCTGAAGCAGAAGCTGAAGTTATATTAAGCTTGTGTCCTGGAATCCAGCTGGAGGAAGAAGTCTGCCACTGCATATCTTTATCTAATCCGAAAGCTGCTGTGCTGATTCAATGACTGAACCAGAGAGGACCTGGAAAGGCGACCTTTTCCCGTAGGTACGAGGGAACATTGTGCTTCTGCTGCTCTTCACCTGAAGTATCCTGGAAGCCAGTCCTGTGGACCTGCGCTCCGGAGAAGGCATCTTCGTGGGTCCAGAAGAGGAGTACCTGAACGTCTTGAAGCCAAGAACTTCATTTTGTCACCCAGGGTTCGGAGGAGTGTTTGTGACCTCTGGCAGCCAAGCTGCTGAGTATCGCTCATAAGAGGCGTTACCCTGGCATAGTGCTGTCAGACACCTGGAGCTGCGAAAGTTCCAACCATCAAATAAATCTTCAAGGGGCACCTCTGCCACGACATCAATCCACTTTTCCACGCCAGTGAAGATCCAGGGTTGTTGCATGCAGAGGAGTGTCCGCCGGTGGGTTTCCCGCCACCAAAATCTGAAGTAGATATCCAGACTTGGTGAGGATACACAGTCCAATTGTGTGATTGTGTACAGGTCGCCAGAAGCCATCCTTGGGTCCGTCCGGCGTTTGTAGCACCAAACAACCAAAAGGCGGTAAGTTGCGAAATCCCGACATCGACAGCCGGCATAGCAACCCGACATCAGAGACCACTATAAAGGTCATGCATTACTACCTTTCCGACACTGTTTGGTTCCCTCCTTCTTCTCAACATCCCAGCGACTTCTTCTTCCAATGGTGGGTCCATCCTCGAGGGGTCACGTCGAATAAAGCCAAGAAAGTCCACCACTTCACCTGTCAAGGCTCCAAAGGTACTGTGAATGAGGAACATCATCTTCCATCCTCAGGGTTCATCCAGAGGTCCCAGATTTATCTTGGATCCTGTTCTCTTGTGGCCTCCCAGTTATATATGGGTAGTGGGGTCTGTAGAAAGAGAAACAGACTATCAAAGAACATATTTGGACAGGGCTGTAATATTGTACACCTTAACTTTTCCTTACAGGTGGACCAGGCGGTGGGGATCCTCACACAGTATTGCATTCCTATCCTAAGGAAAGCATCCTGCCTATGTTCTAATGATTACCTGCCTTTTCTACAGTAATGTTTTATGAGTTAAACCTTGCCTACTCATGTAAATGCTTTTAAATAACTGTCAGCAGTTGGTGCATTACAATTGGATTTAAAGCGAACAGTGTTACCACATAGAACTGTATATATATCTTAAGTTAAGTTACCTGTTTAGATTTCTAGTACAAAGTGAGTCTTATTTATTTGTGTATATCTACCAGACTTTTATCCTTTAATAATGGACTCTTCATCACCCAATAAAAGAGTGTGGACATTCCATTGTGGGGAGCTTGGGGATTCATTGTACCTAAGAACCAGCCTGCATCACCTCCCTTGAGTCTCAGCCTTGGTTGCTTTGTCCATAGCTACCATTAGAGAACTTTGACTGGGGAGCTGTACCCCAACTATAAAGTGGGCAGAAGTACAGATAAATCCAGTCTTTACAGTGGGTAGTATAGAGGAAAGGAAATGCTATAGAATTAATTTATACACTCCGAATGTGGACAACAAAGATTATTTTCCCTCTGTATTGAAGATGGTGGGAGGAAACAGGTCCGGCATCTTTATATTAGGGCATTTGAATTTCTTTGTGGATCTAGAGTTAGTTAGAACTGGGAGAATGTGCCCATCCAAACAGCAAACATCGACCTTGTTGCACAAGATAGTGGCTGAACTAGATTTGGTTGACCTGTGGAGGGAACAACATGGACCAGTTTGAGGCTATTCTTACTACTTGCGGGTTCACACCTCTTTCCGTTTAGATTGCATCCTTGGAGGGATGGAACAATTTCCTTGGTTCGCTGATTCTGAATAAATGGGGAGGATTCTATCAGATCACTCTTTGCTGGTGACAACTATCTGCAGACCACATTTAAGACCAGCCATTTCATCATAGAGATTGAAAGCGGAAGCCTTGACGGATGGTGTTCCGTAGGACGGATGGTGTTCCGTAGGACATTACAGGAAGAGCCATGTTCCTTTTTTGAATTGAATGAGGGTTCAGTGGACGATGCAAGGGTACAATGGGAAGCATTCAAAGAATTCATGAGGGGTTTCTATATGGCGAGACAGATTGGGGGGGGGGAAACACTACATGACTCTTTGTGGGGGACTGACGTGGAGGTCACATCATGAACTCGCGCAGGCATTGAACATGCACCAGAAAGCTCAAGACTCTCTCTCTAGGTTCGAGTTGAGTCAGTACAATGTAAGAATTCATGCCGAAATGGAAAAGGCGAGTCACCTCTTGGCGTGGTTAGTGAGGCAGGAACAACCCAGCTCAATGATAATCAGTGATAACCCGGATCAATAACTCGATAGGGGACATGGTGATAACACAACAAGGCATAAACGAGGTGTTCCACAATTACTATGAACTATTATACCCTAGTGGGGGCAGATATTTGTAGGAAGAAGCTTTGGAATTGTTAGAATTAATAGGATTGCCTAAGTTAGCAGGGGAACTCTGAAAGGAATTGGAAGCGCATATAGAAGTAGAGACCCTCCATGCCATCAAATTGATGCAAAGGAATAGAACACCAGCAGGTGATGGTTCTCTGATTCAATTTTACCTCATGTTCTCTGAATTGCTGGTGCTGCAATTAAAGAGCGTGTATGACCATACGTTTGAAGTAAGGGAATTTTCCCGGAAAGGATGCAGGAATCATTGGCAATAGTATTCCTAAAAAAAAAGTAATGAACCACTTCATTGTGAGTCTATTTCATTGTTGAATGTGCATACAAAAAATGTGGGGAAGATCTTGGCGCTGAGGCTGTTGAAAGTAGCACAAGCTTGATATACACGACCAATGTGGATATGTGGGAGGACGGAATACTACAATGAATTTACGGCATTTACACCATGTGATGGATCAGGTGAAGCAGTCCAAGGAGGACCTAGCGTTGGCCTCACTGGACGCGGCCAAAGCGTTTGATTAACTAGAATGGTGTGACTGTTTATGGTACTGGAAGCATTTGGTGTGGAGAACGGGATAATGAGATGGTTGTGGCTACTATATAATAGCATGATTGCCCAGGTGAAGACAGGACCGCGGGTATCTGATCAGCGGTCCTTTGGGAGAGGCTCGTAACAGGGTTGTCCGGATTCACCAATACTATTCGGTTGGGCACTGGAACCTCAGGCCTGCTACTTTAGGAAGTATATGCGAGAGACAGGGATGATAGCGAGAGGCATGGTACATAATATATGCTGATGATATTTTACTATATATCGGTAATCCGTTGATTAACTTACCTATCATATGGGAGGAGTTGGGTAATTTTGGTGAAGAGATGGTCCCAACACCCTCTCTGGGCTTCTGGCACCCCTGGATCATGGAAGGCATGCTGGAGACCAAGCAGGAAGGCAGGCAGAGACTCAGGCTAAATTTCAAAGACATCTCTTTAATTATTCTCATGATACTGCATACAGCAGAAAAACCAGCAACTTCCTCCCCTCTCTTGACTTCAGCTACTTACATGCTGTTTCAAAGATCATGTAATTTAATAATTACAATCTAATTAATTGGCAACTAAAGACAACCCTTTCTCCAGTCCTGGGTTCGTTGCCTTAACTGCCACTCAACAAGTCCCTATGTCATACCTACGCATGCAAACTAATTAGTTTTATCCTGACCTTTATCCTATCCTTTGATGCTTTGAGAATGGCCAATCTTGGCAGGCTTTTCGGGGTCTTTTTGGCAGACAGCACCATGTCTTCCTGTCAAAGGAGTCCAAATATGGGCTATGGGCATCAGCTGTGTGCACTACCCATGAACCCAACAACTGTTGCTAGCTGACCAGCTGTCTGTACTAATTGCTACCTTCGCTTGAACACTACATGGCAGCCCCCGGCTCATCAAATGTCAAAATATACTGCCAAGAAGTCCAGACAGTATGTTCTCTCCTACTGAACTTTCAATGAACTGTTTCATTATTTCAGTACGACTTGCAGAATTCCACCATTTTGTGTTTTCAGTATCCATCTTAGAGTTTGCCTATCGTTGTCTCAACCAAAACAGCTGACAAATCTATTTTTAATCAGAATGAGTTCCCTGTTCAGTGTTAAGCCTAGAATTTTGGTAATGATGATAAATGTATGCTACCCAACGTGCCCTTTGCTGCACAAGGCATGCTGACCCCAAAAATATGTCGGCCTACAATGTGCATGTTTGGCCTTTTAAGCATTAAACTTCTGATTTTCGCACTACTGGAACTATTGATCAACCCAACAAGTTATCTGCATTCAGTTTGAGGGGGGAGGGGTCTAGCATCTTTAGCACCACCTCTACAAGTTCTGTGATCAACCAAGAAAAGTCAGTGTTATTTCTGTTAGAGGGGGCGAGGAGAGTCGGATTTGGAAGCTATGGGACTGGGAGAAGAGATTTCTGCCAGACTGGGGTGTGAAATGGGAGACAGAATCCTTAATGTACCTGGGAATTCATATATTCCACGAGATGGAGGAAACATTTGTGAATAACACAGGAAAAGCACTATTGCGCATAGGAGATGTCCTGGACTTCTGGAAAGGGTCCTTGATGGGTAGGGTGGCCCTGCTTAAGATGATAGCCCTCCTGAGGCTACTGTATTTTTTCACAAATATCCCTTTTGGGATTAAAAAGATCTTTTTCAAGATGTTGAATGTAAAAATTGAGGAACTACTGTGGAACACCGGGCGGAGCAGAGTAGCCATGTAGCCGTTAAGGTGTATACATCTGGAATGAGGGCTTAACCTACCAGATAGTGAGCTTTACTTCATAGCAGCCCGGCTACAGGCGACAGGTACTTGGGGAGACTCGGAGGGTGAGATCCCTAGATTGGTAGGCAGTATGCCGAGGCATAGGCAAGGGACTGACCTGTCATGGGCTCCTGTGGGGGGGTAAAGGATCTACGAATGTCTTCCATGTTATATGAGAGGTATTGAGAAAATTCCTCATTACACTAAAACCAAAGGGTTTGACAGTGCAGAGCTAACGCTGGGATTTCACACAACCATACTATCAGTAATGAAACAGGTAGAACTAGCCAGATTGCAGGAACGAGGGTGCACTAGTCTGGGTGATTTCTTCACTGAAGGAGACCCTGATGACATTTGAACAATGGAGTATGACCTGCGACATTCCAAGAGGGCACTTCCTGTCCTATGGGAGATTGGTCAGAAGATTAGTGGTTCTGGGAGGGTAGACTGGAGGAGCCGGAGGAAAACCCGTTCATGCACTACTATCAGGAAAGCGAAGGGTATCAGAGTTATATAAAGCTCTATATACAGAACCGCCTAAAGCAGGTCTTGCGGCCAAGAATAAGTCAAGAAGAATGTAGGCTTCTGCTCATTACATCCCATGATGTCCTGGCCACAGGGCCCAGAACACAAAACCACACCATCTACGGGTGGGTGCAATCGGTCACTTGACTCACTTATGGCCCTTTGGGACCCGTAAACACAGGGGCCCTGGCTGGACCCAGTCCTGGCGCCTTTGGCACCAGGCTCATATAGAGATGTGAGCAGGAACACTTTATTTCAGTGCAGGAGTGCTTTTACTTTATTTCAGTGCAGGAGTGCTTTTATTTTACAAGAACTTTCCAGGAGTTGAAAGCCTTTATTCCAGAGAACATCTTCGTGTGCTGACTCATCGGGTGGGGCTCCCTAGGCCTGGTCTTTATGTGCTGACTCATCGGGTGTGGCAGGCTGAACCTGGTGGGCGTGGCTTCAGAAGCTTCGCTATATAAGCTGCTCCATCCTTAAGGCCGGTGCTTCGCGTAACTGTTCACTCGCGTGCAACATGACGCTCACCGCCGCTTGGACCAGTTTACTTACCTTTGAAACCAGCCGTTCTCCTGCATACTCACCTCCAGGAAACGGGTGCTTCATCGCTTCATCTGTAGACTCATCTCCTGACATCCATTGATCTTGAGCCTGATGCCGCAGCACCGCATTCCGCATCCACGAACTCGGACCCTGTGAAGAAGACGAAAGACAAGGTTAGAACATCCGTCCTAGGGCCGCGCCGCATTTGAACCCTGCGTGCCCCCTAGTTAAAAACTTACCAGCTACTGTACCGCTGCAGCTTCGTTCCTCATTCCCTCCAGCTGCCGCCTCGAGCTCCGCAGCTCCTGCCGGGCCGGCAACATCACCTGCAAGGGAAGAAAGCAAAAGAGCAAACATCAAAAGTGGAACGGACAGTAATACAAGACAACAAATTTTACAATACAACAAAAACAGACGAGGAAAGACAAAGGCAAACAGGAACACTTACCTGAAGTATAGTGGCTTAGTCGCAGCAGGACTGGACTACCACGTTCAAGGGACCAGTGAAGGAACCCGGTCCAGATCATACAAGCGCCGCTGCCAGAAGCAGCAGTACGGAGGGCCTGCCAAAACTAATCAACAGGTGAACTTTTCAGGGACAGCGCATCCCACGGGTAGCACGGTTTGGGAAAAGGGGTCTGGAAGGGGATCAGGCGCACAAGCTGGCATACTCACACCCTCTATTCTCCACGCAGGAGCAGTCCCGAGCAGCATCACCTATTACCACTAGTCACTACATAAGCGCAGAGGGCGAAGTTGGACCCGAGGGACCTCACCCCCGGGAGGGCTGCAACCTAGCCCCAATACCTCTGCAGAGACCAGGTGAGCGTAACACATGATACATGATGTGGAAAAGCGACTGCAGCTGCTTTTGCTCTTACCAAATGTGCCCAATACTTTCAGGTGGTGTCTTGCCCTGTGCTTTGTATGCTTCTACTATACATGACACCATTCATCTAACAATCAATGCCTTGGAGGCTTTCTTGGCTGGTGATGCCCCGCCGAAGGTTACAAAGACTTCCTCAAAGCTTCTGAATGACTTGGGCCTGCTTAAATAGAATTTTAAAGCTTGTCTGACATATAGGGCCTCATTACGACCCAGGCGGTAAGTTACCGCCTGGGCCGTGACTTTACCACCATGGCGTAAACTACGTTTCTCCAGCATGGGGTCTGGCATGGATTCACATGCTCATGAATATTCCCCGTCGTCAGGCTGGGAATCCTCGGTAAAGAAAAAACCAGTATCAGTTTCGTTTCTGATCTGTCTTTCGTAGTAATAACCAATCACTGGTCTCTGCGTCATACTGACCACAGCCAATGACTGCCCTCTACCTAAGCACCGCCTCTGGCAGCCATCTTCAGATTTTTACCGCACGTTCATGTGTTGGGATCCTCGTGCTATTGCTCTCGAGCGTTAGTGCTATTTTTCGCGCTTTTTCACAAAAAACTTCGATTCTTTCGGTCAAAAGAGCCTCAAGCTCCACCGATCCTACATCCGATCAACGGGGACCCGTGTCGGATTCATCTGTGCCCCTCAAGGGTGAAGATTTCGTCGAGCTACACTTCGGAGGACTCCAGAAGCTTCTCAGGCCCGGTCTCGGAGATGGCCCAGGAGAAGGGAAGCTCGACGCCCGGAAAGCTGTTCAGGGTCTGCCCTGGATGCCAGCTGCAGAACGTCTTTAAGGAGGACGAACACTCTTTCTGCCTTTACTGCCTTCATGAGGACAAGACGCACGTGGAGAAGGACTGTGCGTTTTGCGGCAACATGTCGGAACGGACCATGAAGGACCGCCATCAGCGTCTCGCCAACTGGCTGGAGGGTAAGAGCCCGTCTGGCGAGAAGAAGAAGAAATCCGAGCGGTCTTCTAAGACCTTTGAGGGCGCCCCGGCGACGGGGGCCCAACATAAGGCCAAGCACCGCGAGTCCGCTGGCACCGGGAGCGCCGAACGGTCGGGCTCTACGGGCGCCAGGCAGGGCGCACCCTCCCCGGCACCATCAACCACGAGCCAACGCTCTGGGTCGGGTAAGAGGAAGGCCGAGCACCCGGCGAAGCTCCTGGAGAGGCCCCGGTCGAGCTCTAAGGCAGAGGAGGAGCGTGGCAGTGCCCCCTCCCTCAAGGATAAGGCGGTGAGCGCACCTAAGGTGGTGAAGGCCTTGATCCATCCGACCAAGCCCTCTATCGAAACGGTCGCGGCGGCCCTGGCTCAGCCTGTGGTGGCTGCACCAGTGGTGGCGACCTCAGGGCCCAGAATCTCCCTGCCTCCTCGGAGGGAGTCTTCTTTTGTGCCCATCGATAGGACCCCTGTGAAACCCTCCGTGGGGAAGAAGGGGGGGCAGGGCGTCGTCGTAGATTCGGCCTCAACCTCAGAAGAGGAGCTGATCGAGGTCTTAAGCCACGGCCTAGGCGTGGAAGAAGGCCAGCCCGTCGGAATGAACCCCGACGCAGGTGACGACGACGACATCGTCGAGGATACCGACGGGGCCCCTGCTCGCCCGTCGGATTCCCCTCTGCCAGCGCCGCGAGACAACTCGGCGGCCATTTTGTTGGCCATACAGTCCTTATGCTCCGAGATAAGGACGAGGCTACCGTTACCGACGGAGGAACCTCTCCCGTCGGGGGATCCAGAACCGGGACCTTCTGGTGTTCCCCCTACCAAGAAAAGTAGGATCCATCCACCACCTCCTTTTCAACCGTCGCGCCCCGTCCAGCCCTCCTCCCCGTCCACACGGCAGCGACGGGTACGGACGATGAGGCATACGACGAGGATTTTCCGTCGTCGCCTCCCACCAGGGCTTCTCCGCCCGACGAGATCGGATCTTTCCACTCCATGATCTCCAGGGCTTCCGAGCTTTTCCAACTCTGCCCTGAGGAGAAGAAAAAGGAAGGCTTCCTTTATCAGCGGCGCGAGGCCAAGAGGAAGACGGTCCTCGCAGTGCCTCTGTTGGACGACATTTGGGATGAGGGCCTTTCCCTCCTCAAGAACCCTTCCACAACGCCAGCTAGAAGAGACCGGTACGAGAAAAAGTACCGGGTCCCGGACACGGCCCCCCTATGCCTCCGGGCGCAGCCTACCCCGGATTCCGTCGTCTCCGCGGCAGCCAGGAAGAAAGCGGGGGGGGGTGCGGCCTCCACATCGACTTCCCCGCCGGACGGCGAGGGAAAGAAATTGGATGCTATGGGACGTAGAGTCATCTCGTCGGCAGCGACGACGATTAAAGCGGCCAACGCCTTGGCTATCGTGGCCCGCTACGACAGGGAGCTCTGGTACAAGATAGCTCCCCTGCTGGATTTTCTGCCGGACGACAAGAGGGCGGAGGCCCTGGAGATCCTGCAGGAAGGTGAGGTGGCCTCGGACCACGCCATCACCGTGGCGACGGACATCGCCGACACTGGGTTCCGCCAGCTGGGCAACGGCGTTTGCCTTCGACGTCGTGGATGGCTCAAAGCTACGGACTTCCGGCAGGACGTCCAGACCAGAGTCCTGGACATGCCCTTCGACGGGAACAACCTGTTTGGGAAGACAGTGGACGATTCCCTTCAGGCCATCAAGGCGGATACTGAGACGGCCCGGGCCCTTGGAGTCCTGCAGCAACCACGGACGCCCTTTCGGAGCGGCGGAGGCAAGGGCGCCTCCAAAGGTTCCGGCGGCGGTTTCGCTTCCTACCGTCAAGCGGCCCACTCGTCGTCGCAAGAGGCCTACAGAGGACGAGGCAAGTCTAGCGGACCCCGCCGTCGTCGCCAAGGAGGTCAAGGCGGCAAGGCCGCGTCCAAGCAGGATTGAACCGGCCGTGGGGTCGGGCCCCCACCGAAGCACCCCGGTGGGAGGCCGGCTGGCGGGCTTCGTCAGCGTGTGGGAGTCCATCTCCACCGACCGTTGGGTGCTGGACGCCCTGGCCCGGGGCCACGCGCTCGAGTTTCAAAGAAGGTGCCCGCGCGTCCCCCCCGTGGCCAGGAAAGAACTTCACGTCCCTCAACTTCTCCTGGAGGTAAAGGCGATGCTCAGAAAGGGCGCCATCGAACTCGTCCCAAAGAGGCTTCGGGGCTCCGGAGTCTACTCGAGATACTTCCTCGTGAAGAAGAAGACGGGAGGATGGCGCCCCATCCTAGACCTGCGACGTCTGAACAAGTTCATCAAGGCGCAGAAGTTCCGGATGGTCACCCTCCAGCACGTCCTGGGTCAGCTGGAGGAAGGAGACTTCCTGTCGTCGTTGGATTTGGAGGATGCCTACTTCCACATTCCCATCCTAAAGGGGCACCGAAAATTCCTCAGATTCGTGGTCCAAGGGCGTCATTACCAGTTCAAAGCCCTTCCCTTCGGACTACGGTCGGCACCCAGGGTATTCACCAAGTGCCTCGCACCGGTGGCGGCGCAGCTGCGCCGCGAGGGGATTCACGTCTACCCCTACCTGGACGACTGGCTCATCCGCGCCAAGACGAGGGAGCTCGCCGTGGTCCACACGGCAAGGACCGTCCAACTCCTCACGGACCTGGGATTCTCCGTGAACTACGCCAAATCCCACCTGGTGCCCGCGCAAGTCGCACTGTTTCTGGGAGCGAGGCTCGACACAGTGTCCCTTCTGGCCTCCCCGTCGGAGGAGAGGACCAGGACCATCTTGGGCAAGGTGCAACGGATGTTGGTGGCCGACGCGGCCAAAGTGAGGTCCATCAAGTCCCTCCTCGGGATGATGTCTTCCTGCATCTACCTCATTCCCATGTGCAGGCTCCGGATGCGCCCGTTGCAAGAATTCCTGGATGCGCGCTGGATCCAGACGACGGGCAGCTTCGAGGAAAGGATCAAGCTCGACGAGAGTTTCCGACGAGCGATACGGTGGTGGGGCACCCGCGCGCATCTGACGGCGGGCATGGACTTCCAGACCCCAGCCCACCAGGAGACTGTGACCACGGATGCCTCCCTGGAAGGGTGGGGAGCGCACACCGAAAATCTGCACGCAAGGGGACTCTGGCTCCCGACGGAGAAGTCCCTGCATATCAACGTCCTGGAGCTCCGTGCAGTGTTTTGGGCCCTCAGGACCTTCCTTCCGTCCCTCAAGGGCAAGGTGGTGAGGATCTTCACCGACAACACCACCACCATGTTTTACATCAGGAAACAGGGCGGAACCAGGTCCCCAGCGCTGTCCAAGGAGGCGCAGGACCTGTGGCATTGGGCCGTCGCCCAAGGGATTTTTCTGGTGCCGTTTCATCTGGCAGGGATAAAAAACACCATCGCCGACTCACTCAGCAGGGAGCTGCGCTCGTGCCACGAGTGGGAACTACGGCAGGATCTGGTGGATCGCCTCTTCCGACGGTGGGGCACACCCCAGATCGACCTGTTCGCGACGGCGACGAACACCAAGAGCCGGAGGTTCGCCAGCAGGTTTCCCCAGACGAGGAGCATGGCAATGCTTTCTCGTTCCCCTGGGAGGGCCTGTTCCTCTACGCGTTCCCTCCCTTGCCTCTGCTAATCCGGCTCGTCATCCAGCTCAAGAGGTCACGGTGCAGGATGATCCTCGTCGCACCTGCGTGGCCGAGGCAGATATGGTTCCCGGACCTTCTGGACTTGTCAGCGTCCCCGCCGATCAAGCTGCCGGCGGACGCGGATCTACTCTCCAGGGAAGGAGGCTCCATCCTCCACCACGACCCGAAGTCGCTGAACTTGCAGGCCTGGCTCCTGCAGCGCTAGAGTTTGGAGGATACGACATACCGGCCGATTGCAGAGAGGTTCTTGCAAAGGCCAGGGCGTCCTCGACTCTTAAATGCTACGGACACAAATGGAAGAGGTTCTCTGTCTGGTGCCACGCACAGAAGATTAACCCTCTACGGATTACGGCTCCCCAAGTACTGCCGTACCTGCTGACGCTGGCCAAAGCTGGTCTGGCACACGCGTCCATCAAGATTCATCTTGCTGTGATCTCCCGATACACCAGAACCACGGGGCGGGCGTCCTTGTGGTCTCATCGTCTGGTGAAAGAGTTCATGAAGGGACTGTTCAGATCGTTCCCGCCGGTGAAGGCTCCGGCCCCGGCGTGGGAGCTCAACGTGGTGCTGACCAAGCTCATGGGACCTCCGTTCGAGCCTCTGCACTCGGCCCCGTTGAAGTTTCTATCGTGGAAAACAGCTTTTCTTGTGGCCATCACCTCCGCACGACGAGTGGGAGAGATCCAGGCCCTTTCCTGCAAGGCCCCGTACTTGATTTTCCACGACACGAGGGTAGTGCTCAGGACGCACCCCTCCTTCATGCCCAAGGTACCGTCGGACTTCCATCTCAACGAACCCTTGGTGTTACCTGTGTTCTTCCCGTCGCCTTTGTCGCCGGCTGAGAGGACTTTGCACTCGCTGGATGTAGCTAGAGCGCTGAAGTTCTACGTGGACCGCACGAAGGGTTTTAGGAAGACGTCACAACTCTTTGTGAACTTTGGACCTGTCAATCAGGGGAAGGCTCTCTCGAAGGCTTCCATCTCCAGATGGCTCTCCGGCTGTATCATGTGCTGTCACCGGTTGGCAAACCGACCGCTGCCTGGCCGTCCGAGAGCCCATTCCACCAGAGCGATCGCAGCTACCACGGCGTTCCTATCTGGTGTGCCCCTGCTGGACATATGCAGGGCTGCTACGTGGAGGTCGACGCACACCTTCACGAAATTCTACTGCGTCGACCGGGATTCCAGGGAGGAGTCCAGGGTCGGCCAAGCAGTGCTGCGCAACCTGTTCGCCTGAGGTGAGCCTGGTGAGGAGGTAAGATGCTTAATGTTGAGTTGATGTGATGCTTAATGTTGAGCCTTTGCCACCTCCCGTGGTTGTGCATGTGTGTACTGCTATGTATTCTTATTCATGAGCATGTGAATCCATGCCAGACCCCATGCTGGAGAAGGAACAAGTTACTTACCTGTAACTGTTGTTCTCCAGCATGGGTCTGGCATGGATTCACATGCGAACCCTCCCGCCTACCCCTCTGCGGCTCTTCACTTGGTCATACTGCCACTTCACGTGCTTCCAAATCTGAAGATGGCTGCCAGAGGCGGTGCTTAGGTAGAGGGCAGTCATTGGCTGTGGTCAGTATGACGCAGAGACCAGTGATTGGTTATTACTACGAAAGACAGATCAGAAACGAAACTGATACTGGTTTTTTCTTTACCGAGGATTCCCAGCCTGACGACGGGGAATATTCATGAGCATGTGAATCCATGCCAGACCCATGCTGGAGAACAACAGTTACAGGTAAGTAACTTGTTCCTTACGCCATGGTGGTTGGCGGACTTACCGCCCCATTCCGACCTAGGCGGGGCGGTAAGTCCCCAATCCCCATTTACCCTTCCCCATTCCCATTTTTGCCCCATAGGGCATAATGGGAGTGGGGAAGGCGTTAATTACGCCACCGTAAATTACGGTGGCGTAATTAACTCCATGGTCCCTTAGCGCCATGGATTTTAACACCTGCTAAAAGCAGGTGTTAAAAGCACCATGGCGCTAGGGGACCTCGTAATTGGCGGTAAGGGGTCGGCGCAGCTAACGCTGGCGTTAACCCCTTACCGCCAGGGTCGTAATGAGGCCCATAGACAGTGCAAGGCCTTGTCAGCTTGCGACTGCAGATTAGTAAAGAATATGGGTAATACAATCTCTTGGTTTATGTGGAATTCAGATACTACTTTAGGTAAAAAGGTTAGGTGTATGTGTAAAATCACTTTGCCATTGTGAAATGTTGTATGCAGCACAGATGTTACTAGCGCTTGAATTTCACTAACCCTTCTTGCTGATGTTAATGCCACTAACAGAACTGACTTCAGAGTCACAATTGTAATTAACAATGATGCCATAGGCTCAAATCGTTTGAGTTAGAGCTGCTAAGACAACATTGAGATCCCAGGAGGGGCAAAGCCTTCTGACTGGGGGAAATAATCTTGTTAACCCTTTCAGGTGCCTTTTGACGACAGGATTAGTGGAAGAATAAATAATGTGATCTGAATTCCTATATGCTCCTATCGCAACCAGATATGTCCTGCAAATGTCTATCTGTACTCCTGAATGTGCTAAGTAACCTGAAAGCTGTAAGACATTATCCAGCATACAATTTAGGGGTTCAATAGCATTCTATTGAGACCAGTGACAAAACCTCATTCACTTGCTCTTGTATGGGAACTAGTGTAGTCCTTTCTAGCTCCCTGAATAATGTCCATATTGTCTTCAAAAGCTTTAGATTTGCTAATTCGAGCTTTACAGGCACCAGGCAGCTTGTGGGTTCGGGTGAAGCACTGACCCTCCTTGTTGGGACAACATCCAATCGGATACTTCCAGTCTCAGAGGTCCTAGGTAAGCCATCCTTGTGAGGTCTGAGCACCATGCCATGGAGGTGCAATTAGAATTAATTTACAATTCTTGGGTATTCTGAATTTGCCTGAGAGGGGTTGGTGGGAATGCATAACAGGTAATTTCCAAGCAATCTATCTGAAAAGCATCTCTTTCCAAATTCTCCCCCTGGCCTTGCCAAGATGTGAACCTGTTGCATTTGAAATTTCAGCTCATCGCAAAGAGATCTATTTTACGGTGACTCCACATTAAGAACAGGTCCTGATTAATGACCTCCGCTGTCTTCCATTCGTAGGAGCTCACTCTGTGCCTGCTTCCATATTGATAGCTTGCATAGGGATGGGTATTTGGCCCCACTCTGTTTGCGTAAAACATTGAGTTGGAGCTACCCATGAATATTTTGTACTGTAACATTGGAATGTAGGACTTCAAGGCCAGAAATTTTGCCTTCATCTGCAGATCGTTTATATGCCTCTTTTGTCACTGGAGGGCCATAAACCGTGAGTTGTGTGGGACCCTAATGTTGCACGCCTTCTCTCTATGGAAGAGTCTCTTGTTACTACTGTTGCATGTAGTAGAGGGGGGAAATGAAGCCCCAGTCAACAGGTTGGAGTCTGCTTTCCACCATGGATCCATGCCCCCCAGACATTTACAAATCAATGCTCACACAGGGCACGCTATTGGTATGCTACAGAAACCTCTTTAACCTATCACTCTCAACAGGCAAAGTACTGTGATCATTCAAATCGGCATATATCAAACCACTCCTAAAGGACATTGCATGCAACGTGAAAGAGCTCTCTAGCCATAGGGAGATATTAAACATTCCCGACCCAGCAAAACTGCTAAAAACCTACGTCTACATACAAACATGGGAGCACGTAGTACAACACCAGCTACTAGACCAGGCACAAGTTGGCTTCAGACCTAGATGAGGGACAGAAAAGGCACTTCCGTCTATCTAGGATTACCTACGTGGATCCAACACAAACTCGGCAACGATACTACACAACCTCTCTGCAGCGTTCGACAGTCAGCCATGACATCCTCATCAAGAGACTGGAAGAAATGGGAATCACTGACACAGTCCTGCTTTGAATTACATTTTTCCTAACTGATAGAACAGAAACTGTATGGCGAAAATCATTCAAATCAACCCCATGGGACACCAACTGTGGAGTACCACAATGATCCTCCCTATCCACACTCCTCTTCAACATCTGCCTGACTCCATTAATCAACCTCATCAAGAGGTACAGCCTTACATGCTAACGTATGCAGATGACTCACAAATCATCTATAAAATCAAAAATGCTCAAAAGGAGAACACAACGCTGGTAGATTGTGTTCATCCATTCATAGAGTTCTTGTAGACGTACAGCCTCAAACTCAACCCAGGCAAGACAGAAATCATGGTTGTATACAAAACCCAGGAAAATTACCATTACATCCCATGGCCTTCAGAACTAGGAACAGAGCCCTCAGCATCTAAAATGGTCGAAAACCTTGGAGTACTAATGGACAACGAACTAACACTTGAACGACAATTAACGCAATAATCAAGAAATGCTTCTTCATCCTACACATAATGAAAAGGATTCTACAATTTATCTCCTCCACCCACAAAACACTTACCATCATTTCCCTCATGATGTCCCGAATAGACTACGCCAACAGCCTATACAACAGAATGCCAGAATACCTGCTGAAGAAACTGCAATGTATCCAAAATGCAGCGGCCAGACTTCTCCTCAAACTATCATGAAGGGACAACATCACTCCAGCGCTAACCATGCTACACTAGCTGCCAATCAAACAACAAATCACATTCAAAACTATGTCCACAACACAAAGAGCAATCCATAGCCAAGGATCAGAATTCCTACAAAAAGAAAATCACCATATACTAACCAACAAGAACACTCAGATCCAACAACGACATCCGCTTGGAAACAAAACCTTACACAATAAAAATACTTGGAGTATCTTCATTCTCCCACCTGGCAGTAAAAAATTGGAACTCCCTCCCGAAAGAAATAGCCAACATGAAGGCTTACATACAATTCCGAAAACTACTCAAAACCTGGCTCTTCACTTCAGAACCAGATGGAAAGGAACGAAAAACACTGGAACCTCCCTAATACAATGCACCTCAACATAGTACACACAGGAGGAACATTACCAGGGTGGAATGGAGCACAGGTTGCTCCAACGTCCATGTAAAACCCTATCGAGATTCCTGTGACAGGAAGGGTACCCAGCCGTAGAAGAGGGAGAAATGACCAAACAGGCAACCTCCAGGGCCAAAGGAGCTACCCACACCTAGAATTAGAGGGAGGGGATCTTGCTCTATTGACCAGGAAGTCATTGTAGGCTCACACCAGGATAATCCTAGAACCAACCCTATGTATATTCCCTAGTCTATACCTAGGGTATGGAGGAGGCCCACCAATAACTTGCCCCATAGAGGGAGGGGATCCTGCATCAACGAACCCTGGGAGGTGATGGCAGGTGTGCCCCACGATAATCTGAGACCCATCCCTATGCACACCCCTAGTCCACACCTGGGGGTGGAGGTGGCATCATCAACTTGCCCTACAGACCACTAGACACTTAATGACACGAGCCACAACTATGCATAGACCTTGGAGAGTGACTCACCACGGAACAACTTAATACACAACACGGGCAAGGACGCGTAACACAAATGTCTGAAGCAAGGAGGTACTATTGAATACCCCACTAACGCAGCCGCTAAAATCTCAGCTCTCGCCATGCTCCCCTCAAAAGCTAAACAAACACAACCATATATTTCGCACAGCAATTTGCACGCACTTCACTACACTGCAACAACAAAATAAATCACACCTAAACTCGCATAACAGCACACAATGGACTACCGACCCAGAAACGGCACACATACTCAGCGAACAGTGTTTACCGACCTACGGTTGCCAACAGCACACCGCAACTCTCTACCTTTTCCCGCTCTGCCCTACTAACTCATCCTACCCTCTTGCCTTTCAGATCCCCCAGAGCGCCAGAGGACCACTCTGGTGGTGATAGTACACAGTATAAATGTCCTTTCACATTAACCATAGGAGATCCTCTTTGAGATAGTTATTCTGTCCGATTGGGATCCTGCTTCTTGACCCCAAGACGCTGCTAAGTGAAGTTGTACCCTGCTCATTTTTAGCCTTACTAGTGGTACTGCGGGAATGTAAGTGGCATGGGGAGCCCAACAGGTGTGCACTCCTTTATTAAGAAAGGCCCCATTGCTGCCATGATAGCCTTCCTCCTCTTGTGAGACAGGCATGGTATCAAGAAATGACGCAGACAACAGATTTCAAATTCAACAATAACATCTTTATTGATTTTCAGGATGCTGTAATTCCTAACTTGTCCTGTAACTATGGTTGAATTTTCCCTACCTAAGGAGACTAAGGAAAGTCTATGGGCCTCATTACACGGAAGGCGGTAAGCCATGGCGCTTTTAGCGCCATGGCTGCCGCCGGTACCTTACCGGGTCCGCCTTGGTGGATGGCGGAATTAGCGCCATATTCCAAGGTGTGTGGGGGCGCTAATTCCGCCATCAACCATTGCCCCTTCACCATTGCCAGTCAGCCCCATAGGGCTCCATGTTAATGGTGAAGGTGCTAATTACGGTACTGCAAATTGCGGTACCGTAATTAGCACCAAGGTCCCTTTGCGGGTCCCGTACTCAACGCCTGTAAAAACCAGGCGTTAAGGGAGGACCCGCAAAGGGACCTCGTAGTAAGGCGGCAAAGGTTTACCGGTACCGGTGCCCTTACCGGTACCGGTAAACCCTTACTGCCTTCCGTGTAATGAGGCCCTATGTCCGTAAGTCCAAATCAAAAGTCTGTCTGTGTCCAAACCTATGCTTGCCCTCGCGTCTAACACTATATGTAGTGTAGGGTTGTTCAAAATTAACTCAGTGTACAAAATAAAGTCTGGGTCGACTTCTGTCTCCCTTCCCAACGTTCAGGATACAGTTCTCAAAGTTGTAGGTTTCAAATACTCCAACAGGACTTAGATTTCCCTTTCAAAGCACACTTGGTTTCAGTATACAATGTTCAACTGGGTTCACACTGTCCCAATAGGAGGTAGAGGTTCCCTTCCCCAAGCACAAAACACTGGTCCACAACAACCGTCTCTCAATGTTAATCAGGAGCTTGGATTCCCTTCCCCAAGCTTGAAGTACTGGTTCACAAAACAATCTCAAAATGTTCAGTAGGAGCTTAGGGTTCCTTTCCCCAAGCGTTTGTTTCTCTTAGATTTTGTTGGGGCTTCCTCATCTAGGCACACCTGATATTCCGTACAGTCCACCCATTACAGGTCGGGCAACCAGTGGCCCTTGCCTAAGCTTTGTAGCATCTTGATTTGGGTTGATTCACAATTAATTTACAAAGACTCAAAAGTTAATTTGTTGTTCAGATACCTTCTTTGTCACCTCTTGTAATATCTTGATTAATATCTACTTGGTTGGCTTCCTTTGATAGCCTTTTCCCTTATTTATTCAACTTTAGTTTTGCCAGTTCAACGTTTTGCTCATACTTCACTGCTCCCCTCGGCAGCTCACTCACAGCTTTCATAACCTCTTTTCTTTTTTTTTCCCAAAATATGTTTATTGGTTTTAGTACAAACATTGCATCAGGTGTTAGCGAGTGCATAAAGAGCGCTGCGAGCAGCGACTTTGAGCTTCAAGATACAAGTAGTAAAACAGCAAAACAAAACAACAGTAATAACAGGTCAGGGGACAGGTCCGGGGGAAGGGCAAACGATTAATTTGGCCCTGGTGGGCTGTGATGGGTTACAAGTGGGCGGGAGGGGATCCATGAAAGTATATTAGGCGCTGGGTCATGAGTGGGTGGCAGCGAATGTCAGATTGTCCGGGGCTTGATGTATTATTCCTGGGTTTAATCACCAACGGGGTCTTGGGCCAGTATGGACCTCTGCTACTGCATTGACCCTTCTGTATTTATTAGGTATTGTCCATCCAGCGCAAAGAGGGGGGTTGACGTGCCAACCCTGGGAAATTCTTGGTGTAGTCCAAAAAGGGAGCCCATGTTAGGGAGAATTTGTCTCTGTTTCCGAATCGGAGGGCAGTTATCTTTTCAGCTGCAATTATGTCCCAACATTTTGCCCACCACATCTGTACTGCTGGGCCCTCTGGGTTTTTCCACAGCCTAGCTATGGAGATTTTCGCGGCCGTCAATAGGTGGGAGCATAACTCTGCTCTGTGCCCGGAGAGGGGGAATTGGCCCTCCCCGCTTGATCCCAATAAAGCGATGCCCGGGTCCCATGGGATGGAGAGACCTGTGATTTGCTTGATGTGATCCAGCACTGATTTCCAGAATTGGATAGATTTGGGACATGACCAAAACAGGTGGAAGAGTGTGCCTTTGTCTGGGCATCCTCTCCAGCAAGCCGGGGGGATTGAGGGGTTGCATTTATTTAGTGTCTCTGGGGTTCGATACCACCTGAAGCATACCTTGAATGCTCCCTCCTTGTTGGACACGCACTTCGAGCTTCTGTTTGCTCTTGTCCAGATGTGGTTCCACTCCTCCAGCTCGATTGGCCTCCCGATGTCATTTTCCCATTTCAGCATGTATGGTTCTTTGCGGGATGGGTCTGATCTGTCCAGGAGCTTGTAGAGGGTGGAGATTCTGCCCTTTGGAGGGGAGCCTGTGAGGGTGAGTTCCAGGGCTGTAAGGGCCCTAGTTCCGAGACGCTTCATCTCTCTGTTCGAAAGCCAGTGGTGGAGCTGGGTGTATCTGAATCTTTCGCTCTCCGGCACGTCGAACTTTGCCTTACAGGCCTCGAAGTCTAGAGGGCTTCCTTCCTCGTAAAAATCTTGTATCTTCTCCAGCCCTCCAGCTTTCCATCTCCTGAAGTTACCGGGGATGCAGCCTGGGGTGAATTCTGGGTTTCCCCAGACCGGGGTGAGTGGGCCCGTCGTGCCGCGGACACTCCATAGTCGCGCCGCTCTCCTCCAGCTTTTAACTGTGTTTTCGGTTGCCGACAGAAGACCCATTCCCTTGTTTGCGTTGGGGTCCTTCAGGTGTGGCAATGAGGATATAGGGACTGGGCTCCAGGCCTCCTCCAGCTCCAGCCAGCAGGGCTTGGAGGCGGCGGGGAGCCAGGCGAACGCCGGTGAGAGCTGAGCGGCCAGAGCATATCTTGCAACGTCGGGTGCTCCCAGTCCCCCTGTCTCCCGACCCCGGATCATGATCTTTCGCGGGATGCGCGGCTGTTTCCCTTCCCAGATAAAGCTCATGATGTTCTTTTGTAACTTCTGGATCTCTTGCTTCGGGATTGGAGTGGGTATGGCCGCACACTGGTACAGGAGTCTAGGTATGAGGTTCATCTTTACGGCCGTGGTTCTTCCCAACCAGGAGATCTCCTGTTTTTGCCAGCGTGAGAGATCGGAATTGAGCTCTTTCAGGAGTGCCGGGAAGTTGGCTTTGTATAGTCTGCTTAAAGCGGAGGGAAGCTGGACCCCTAGATACGGGAGGTTCTTTCTGGCCCAGGGGATCTGATATTCTCTCTCCAGGTCCGATAGTAGCTGGCTGGGAAGGTTGATGCTTAAAGCTGTGGACTTGGTGAGGTTGACCTTAAACCCCGAGGCTTCCCCGAAGTCTAGTAGTTCTTTCCACAGGGCTTTCATGGAGTCCTCTGGCTTGGTTAAGGTGAGGAGGACGTCGTCGGCGTACAGGGCGGCTTTATATGTTTGGGACTTGACCGCCAGACCCTGGATCCCTGCATTGTGGCGAACCCTGATCGCGAATGGCTCCATGGAGAGGGCGAAAACCAGGGGGGACAGGGGACATCCCTGCCTAGTGCCTCTTGAGATTTTGATCGGGTCGGACTTGGCTCCATTCATTCTGAGGCTGGTGGATGGGTGTTGGTAGTTTGCTAGTGTCTATTTTATGAAGTTTGGGCCGAAGCCAAAGTGTGTAAGTGAGTTTCGGATATAGCCCCAGTCAAGCATATCGAAGGCTTTATGTGCATCCAATGATAGTACCATCAATGCCTGCCCCCTTCTATTGGCTGATTCGATGACATTGATGGTTCTTCTTATATTATCTTGGGTGCAGCGGCCGGGTATGAATCCCGTCTGATCCGGGTGGATGATTGAGGAAAGCAGGGGAGCTAACCTATTCGCGAGGGATTTGGTGAAGATTTTTGCGTCATAGTTCAGAAGGGTGATAGGTCTGTAGGAGGCACACTGGCTCCGATCCTTTCCAGGCTTCAGCAGGAGCACGGTTATTGATTCTTCCATTGAGGGGGTGGTCGTGCCTGAGAGGAGGAATGAGTTAAATAAGGTAGCCAGTTGGGGCGATAGGATATGTGAGAATTTTTTGTAGAATTGGGCTGTAAGCCCATCTGGGCCAGGGGTCGAGTTTTTCAATTTAGATATGGTTTCACTGACTTCTTCTGCCGAGAAGGCGGCCTCCAGGGCGTCAAGTTGTGGGGATGGGGCGGCGATATGTGCTTCTGCAAGATATTTGGTGTGCGCTGTTTCGGCCGTGGGAGCACCCGACATGATCATTCTGTGGTGGGAGGCCATGATTTCAATTTTCTCCTTGACGGAGTAGCGGAGGGTCCCTTGCGCATCCGCGAGGTTATGGATGAGGTTCCTCGTTCGTAGCTTTTTTAGTTTGTGGACCAGGAGCCGGTTTGCTTTGTTGCTGTGGACATAGTAAAACTGTTTAGTATATGTTAGCGCCCTGGCCGCTTTGTCGGCTAGGTGCATTTCTAAGGAGCGTTTCGCCCTTTGTAGCATGCGACTCGCTTTCCTGTTCGGGCCTCGTTTAAGAATCTTTTCCGCTTCTGACACCTCCGCTTCAAGTGCGTCTTGTTGCAGCTTGCCGAGTCGTCTGAGTCGAGCTGTGCAGTCGTTTGCCGTGCCCCTAATGACAGGTTTCATAGCGTCCCATATCATTGCCAGCGAGGAGTCTTTGGGGGTGTTTTCCCTGAAGTAATTTTTGAGGGCTTCTGCCATTTCTGTTCTGATTGCGATGTCAGCTAGGATGTGGTCTCTCAGTTTCCATTGTCTCTGGGGAGGTTCCGGGAGGCCTGATACCCTCAGGTTCAAAATAACTGGAGCATGATCCGAGAGGGCTCTGAGCCCGATTTGGATGTCTTCGACGCAGGGTATGAGGATGCTTGAAATTAGAAGCAGATCAATCCGTGTGTGACCCAGGTGAACGTGGGAGAAGAAAGTGTAGTCCCTTTCTCTCTCGTTGGCCAGTCTCCATACATCTATAGTGTCAGTCTCCCTTAGGAATTCCGCCATGGCAATAGCTTTGCTGAAATCCTCTTTTGATGGAGGAAGCGATTTGTCTAGGTTTGGGTCGGGGGCCAGGTTGAAGTCGCCCCCTATGAACACGCGACCTTCTGAGAAGGCGGTGAGTATTGGTATGAGATTCCGGAGGAAAGTGCTCTGCCCTGTATTTGGGCAGTATATAGCGGCTATCGTGATGGGAAGTTCCAACAGGAGGCCTTTTAGTAGGAGATAGCGACCCTCGGGGTCTCGCTTGGTGGTGATATTGGATAAGGGCAAGTCCCGGCTTAGCAGAATGGCCACCCCTCTCTTCTTGAGGTCCGCAGAGGCGAAGAATCTTTTGGTATAGCGCTGAAAGGTTATGCGGCGTTCGTCGCTCCTGAGTAGATGAGTCTCTTGCAAGCAAATGATGTCGGGTGCCATTCGGGAGAGCCTGTGCTCCACGGCCTTCCTTTTCCTGGGGGAATTCAGGCCCTGAACGTTCCAGGTCAGGAGTGAGAGTTCTCTATCCGGTTGAGACATCATTGGGTGGGATTGATAGAGGCTATTACCCTGGGTATTTTGGATTGCGGAGCTGGGGACCCTTCAGATCTGGAGGGCCTCTTCGCTACTGCCCTGGAGACGCCAGGCAGAGGGGAGTGCGCATCGTCGGCTTGCATTTTGGCTGTCCTTTCCCTCTCGCCATTTGCTCGAGTTCCAGCCCATTTCCCCCTGACCAAGGAGAACCGAAAACGTAAACTAGAACAGAACTTGAAACAACAAACAAATAAAGGTATCCAGGCCAGCCTTCTACCAACAGGGCTGTCAGCTGGGCCACAGATGCCATTCGTGTCGGAGACCAGGAGGTCTCATGCTGTAGTGGTGAAGGTTTTGCAGAGTGAGAGATCCTGCCGCCGGCCGCCCAGGCCAATAGGCTTGTGTAGTTGGAGGGTAACTCGGTAGCGACATTGCTGGGCTAGGAAGTTGTGAGGCTCTAGGTTTGAAGACTGAGCTTCCAGGGGGCGGTCAGGCGAATGCTGTGTGACTTTGATGAGGGACAGCGTGGAGCTGAGCCATTCGGGGTCTCAGTGAGTACCAGTGATTTTCCCCCTTGCCAGGGGGCCGCGTATCCTGCGCCGACCGACCACCCGGGTCCAGGGGCGGAGAGAACCCCCCACAGCCCCCTCGGGGGAGAGGGCCGGGCCCCTTGGGGCCACTTCCTCCGTGTCTGGGTCCACAAATGCTGCCGCTTCACGTGGAGATGGGATTTGCTGAGGTTTTCCCTCCCAGGTGAAGGAGAGGCCCGAGGGGAAGCTCCAACGATAGGTGATCTTGCGTTCCCGGAGCCAGTCAGTCATGGGTTTCAGAGCTCTTCGTTTGGCTAGGGTGGAGGCGGCTAAGTCTTGAAATAGGGCTATCTCTGAGTCGCGGAAGTGGATTTGACCCATGGCCCTGGCCTCTTGCATAATCTCCTCCTTGAGTTTATAGAAATGGACCCTGACCAGGACATCAGCTGCCCCGTTGGATCTCTGCCTGGGTCTAGCCCTGTGTACTCTGTCCAGCTCCAGGGGGGAGTTATCTGGGAGGGTGATGATGTGGCGGAGGAGATCGGAAACATAAGATGGGAGATCATTCTCCGAGACTGCCGACGGGATTCCCCGGATTCTGATATTGTTCCGCCTCGAGCGGTTTTCGGCGTCCTCTTGTCTAGCTTCCAGCGCCTCGCACCTACACTCCAGGGCCCTTATCCTATCTGCCCCCTCTCCGATCTCAAAGTTCTGCTCACATAGTGTAGTCTCGATCTCCTCGGTTCTTGCCTCCACCTCCCCCACTCTCTTGTCGAGCTGGGCAATTTGGGTCTTGACTTCTTCCGTGCCCTTGTGAAATTCCCTGGTGAGGGCAGATAGAAGGTTCTGGAGATCAGCCTTCGTGACCGCTTGTGAAGCTTGGTCCTCAGGGTGGCCGTTCCTGGCTCCAACCTCACTACGTTCGCCCCTCTTGCTTTTTCCCCCCCCCCGCGGGCATGGTTAAAAGAGTGGAAATGTCAGATTGTTTGGAGGCTTTGCCCGATTTAGACATGCCGCACTGGAGTAGCCCCTGCAGTCAGGACAGAGGCGAGAGGGGGCAACCAGCCAGGCCCGGGGGCAGCGGAGCGTCCAGGTGGGATTGGATGCGGCAGGTGCCGCCTTACCTTATGGCGGTGGTTTAGGTCTGCCTCCCCCCTCCAGAGGTGGGCCAGAAGCGTGTTTACGCGAGAGAAAGTCCAGGAGCTCTGGGGTGCGGGGCGGGCGGTGGTGGGTGCCCCGAAGCGTGGAGTGACCTTCGAGCAGGGAGGCCCCAGGGCCTCGGGCCGAGTCTCCTGACTACGGTTTCGGTGCGTTGAGGGGGGGGGAGCGACGAGGTCGAGGGCCACCACGTCAATCGCGGCAGGCAATGATGGAGGGAGGGCCTTAGATGTGCTGTTGATATAGAGGGGGGGACTTGTCGTGAGAGGATCATCTTAGTTCCAAAGATGGGCTCCCTCCCTGGAGGCTGCGCTGGAAGACTTGGTCACTGCAGGCCCCCGAGACGGGCCGGCTCCATCCACACCAGAGCGGGCGGCCCCAGGCGCCCGCCGCCAGCTGAAGCCGAGGGGCAGCGAGAAGAGGGTGGGAGTCGTAAAGCGGGAGTACCAGGCCCCGGGCCGTCTCCCTCCGATGACAGGAGCAGGAGGGGTGCAACTGGGGGGAGGCAGATGTCAACTTGAGGCCGTCCGGGATCGGGGCTGGAGGCTTCACGGCACGTCCCGCAGGGCTGCTGGCTCGGGGGCCGGGACCACTCCGACTCGCCGCGGCCGGCCCAGCCGAGTACAGGGAGCCGACGGGAGGCGCAGCCGAGAATATCCGGGGGGAGGGAGGGAGGAAGCGGGGAGGCCCACGGTCCCGCAGCGGCACAGCCCAGCGGGGAGGCGACAGATCCGCTCAAGGCCGGCTCAGACCGCGGCCGGCGCGGCCGAGGCCGTTCAGGGCCGAAGGGCCAGCCCCGAAGTCCCCCACGGGCGAGGCCCCGGGCGGGCGGGGCGAGGACTCCCACAGGCCGGCAGCAGCGATGAGGCCAGATGAGGCTCTCCCCCCCCCTCTCGGCGTCGTCCCCGGGGGCACCGCAGCAGGATCCAAGCCAGCAGCAAACTTCTGTTCGGAGCCTGGAGGGGTAGGCGTGCACTCGACGGACGGGCTCCGCTCCCCGGCCCGGCGCTGGAAGAGGCGCGGTGCTCGCGCCGATCAAGGTGTTCCACGCCTGATGGAGCCCAGGAGAGCTGGCGTCACGCTCACGGGTGGGCGGACGAGCCCCAGTCCGAGTGTGCAACCCGGGGCAGCCGCGGGCTGAGCTTGCGCCTCCCTCATCGGCGGCAAGCCTCGGCTGTAGTAGGGACCGCCATTTTGAAACTGCTCCGTGGCGGGCACCCCGTCGCCTCGATCCCAAGAAATCCACCAAATGCAGCGCCGTAGCAGGATCGGAGAGCACCTAGAGCGTGCCCCTGCTTCTGTGCATCGCAGCAGTCGTTTTTTCAGGTGGTAGACTCAGGCTTCACCGGGCATTGTGGATGGCAGCGTGGCACCAGCCGGGAGCTCCTACAGAGCCGTACCGACCGCCATGGCTCCAAGCCACGCCCCCCATAACCTCTTTTCTATAATGTTGGTAGGTCTTGCTGCTTTCTAATTGTCCTTAATTGCTCAGAGTCTTTTGAACACCAAAAATGTCTCATACATGACCACTCTGATACTTAGTTTCTAGACAATCCATTATATTTCACTGCATTCGTTTGTTTCTTCATTCCGCTTTACTCTGAGACCTTCGAGAACGTGCTGATTGCACGCGACTACTCAAATACAATGCAGCTCATCAACTTTCATACGCGCACTGGGCTTTTTGCAGTCTATGAAACTCACCGTCCGCGTTGCTGGTTTCATCAGTTTCCCCGCACATACAGTTTCTTCCACTTGAGGTTATGGTCTCACAGCCTGCTCCTCAGATGCCCCTGGGTTGGTTTCTTCACTCAAGGAAACGAGCACTGTTTTGCCAAAACTAAGGGACTAGCACTCTTCACAGTTCCCTTCTCCCGCTTCCACCAGCTCCTTGGAGACACTACTCCCTTGCCACGCATTTACACTCTGCTTCATCTTGCAGTCTTTCAGTGTCTGCGTTCTGTTCTCCCTTGGTGCATCGCAGGTTGGACTGGCCTTCCTGCCGCTCTCTCCTATTACTCACTTGTGCTCCACCTTTTATACACCTCAACCCTATCAAGGATATGAACAGCAATATTCTATAAAGGCTGAGGGAGGGCAGGGTAGGTCAGAAAAGGGGGGGAATCCCATGTCTTCCGGCAACCTCTCTCCAATCCCCAAGGACTCTCCACCCAGGTGATCCTCCCTCGCTTATCCACCCCCAGGGTTGCGATCCAAAAGCAATGGCCCTTCCCTGGCCACCTGTGCAGAAGATCCCCAGGAAGTAGTTTTGAGAGTGCCTTCAGGTTTCTCACAATCTCCAGAGTGGGAAACATTCGGATTTGCACTGTGTCCCAGTAGAAATCTATAAAGGTAAGCCTCTGAGTGGGCATCGGCTCCAACTTCTTGTTGTTGATTGAGAATCCTAAGTCAAAAAGTATGTTGATCAGGACTTGTAGGGTCTGTGTCGCTTCTTGGGGATATTCTTCCCTGATAAGCCAGTCATCGAGATGGGGGTAGACATGTTGACCCCTGTTCCTCAATAAACTTGCTATTGCACTCATAATCTTTGTGAAGACTCTTGGTGTGGAATTTAGATCATATGGGAGGACTTTGTATTGGAAATGTTTCCCCATGACAGAAAATCTGAGTGATTGTAATTTATTTGTTATATTCTTTATTTAGACTTGACGCAGTCTTGATCAATACTGTAACAGTGATAACTACTGTCATTATGTTACATGTCCATATATAGGCCTTCATTACGAGTTGGGTGATAATAAAGCAATAATTCCACCTCTGCAGAATTACCGTTACTGTCGTGGTGTCGCGCAGAATTACCACTGTATTACAACTTGTCGGGAGTGCACACTAACCATTGGCAGTAACGCTGAAACTGAGCACACAATGTTAAATCCACCCATTTTCGGTGGAATTACCATTACTGCCGTAAATTCAGCATTAATCCCAACGGAGGAATTACTGCCAGTGCAAATAGTGTCATTGTCGGAACAGGGAAGTACGGCATCGGCCGTAGTGAAAAACTCAATCCAATCTGAATCTGCATCTTCCTGTAGCCATTGAAACCAACAGGACAGTGAAATCATGTCTCAGGAGAGAGAGATCCAAATGCAAGATGCCAGAACAGCTCTGAGAAAGCAACATTTCAGTGAGGGAGAGCTGCCAGCCTTCACTGATGAGGTGGTGGGGCATACTGATGAACTATATGACTCCCAGAAAAGCAAATCAACGGGGCAGCGAAAGTTAGCTATCTGGACAGCCATCAGAGAAAAGGTGACAGCTTTGGGCACAGTACAAGGGGATGGGGAGGACTGCAGAAAGCGCTGGAACAACCACAAGGTCAGGTATCCGGGTCCTCCTCTCCAAACACCGGCAGGAGTCATTGGCAACAGTAGTCGGAACGATCAAACCCCTTGTCCTGACCCTGTGGGAGGAGAAGGCCAGCTCCATCCTCCACATGAATGGAATTGAGGGAATTGGTGGTGCTACGGTCTGAGCCAGCAGCCAGTCTGGTGAATTTGGATGCCCCCCCCCCTTCTCCTGACAATGCACTGGGCAAATGACCATCCCAAGTATGTGTCCCTTAGCATAGATGGGCCCAATGGACAGGGTAAGGTGCCACGACATGGCAGTGCTCCCAAAGGAAATGCCACCCAATGCGCATCCAAGCAGAGACTGGTTTAGACATGGGTGATCCAGCCAGGCGCCCCGGGTGCCACATCAGCACCACTGTTATGCCAGCTTGGAGTAGTCCAACAAGGGCATCCCCTTGCTGCCATGTAGAAATCTTCCTACTATTGCAATTGAAAGCGTCTAGCTCCCGTGTTGGAGCAGGGAGCGAACAAAATCAACAGAGCACCGTCGCATAACAGCAAGGGGCGGCTTAGCAGCAGCACTTCGCCCAAACCACTGACTTACTGCTCCAGCATGGAAGCCGGGATGCCCTCCACTGCAACGCAGCACCGCAGCTACACCAGCATGGGTCTGTAAGGCATGCCCCATGTTGGTGTGGCACATGAACCACAAATATTTATTTATTAGCATTTATAGAGCGTGCAGTAGCCCTCGGGCATTGTGGCGCTTGCTACAAAGGAGATACTTGCTGGTTAGATATATACAAGACAGAGGATTTCAAGTTAACAGGTTATGCGTGAAAGACAGGATTTAGTTACATGTGCAGTTCGCAGAGTATGCATAACCATGGCATAGTTACAATACATGAGTGCTGGATGGGGGTGGGCAGTGGGTTGGTGAGGGAGGCATGGGGAGGGGGGGGCACGCGAGGGCTAGTTGAACAGAGGGGTTTTGAGAGTTTTGCGAAAGGTGGAGAGTGAGGGTTCAGCTCTCAGGGCATTGGGTGGGGCTTTCCAAAGTTTGGGAGCAATGTGTGGGAAACTGATGCCTCCTGCATTCATTCTTTTGATGGGTGGAACACAGAGTTGATTGGCGTGGTAACTCCTTTTAGGGCGTGTGGTAGGGTCTCTGGTAATGGTATCTGCCAGGTAAGATGGGGCAGTGAGATTAATGCATTTATGCGTCAGGGTGAGTATCTTGAAGTTGATCCTTTCCTTGACTGGGAGCCTGTGGGCTGCACGTCTGGCCTGAGTAATGTGGTCCCTTTTAGGGATGCTGAGGGGTGCTCAGAGCACGTTGTTTTGGACTATTCGTAGTTTGTGAAGGTTAAGTTTGAGGTGCCTGCAAGGAGGGCGTTACAAAAGTCTAGTTTCGCTCCCATTGTGGTTCGTGCAATGGAAAGGCAGTTTTGGGGTGTCAGAAATGGTTTTATGGCATTTAGGAGTTTGGTGGTGTGGGCAGAGGCTGAGGCAATGGCGTTGACCTGTCGAGTCGATAGAGTCGAGCCAAAATAGACTCGTAGTGTCTTAACAGTGGTAGAGACAGGTATGATTGAGTTGTCAATGGTGAAGTTATCATATTTCCTTGGGGACTAGGAGGATAATCTCGGTTTTATCCCCATTAAAGCAAAGTCCATTGGCTGCCATCCAGGTTTGGATGGTAATGTAGATTTGGAGGGCTGCTGCGTCCTGGTCGTAGGAGCCAGTGAGGGGGAGAAGTACGTGCGTGTTGTCGGCATAGTTCGTGTAGGCTATGCTGAGCGAATCAAGTTTGTCGATGAAAGGCTTCCTAAAATAATTGTAAAGGGTAGGTGCGGTGCATGAATATAGTGCCAGGTGGGTGCGGCAAACATCTTTGTTCCTCATGCGCTGTCAGGGCCAATTACGTCACTGCATGCAGGTGTAAGTGGGCAACTATGCACATAACCATGCACAGAGCATGGATGTGCATTGGAGCATATGCAACTATGTGCAGCACCCATGTGTGCTGAGAAAGGCCAAGTGCCAAAGTGGACCCCTAGGCCAACCGTATGGAAAGGCCACCCCGCCAGCACGAGGGGCAAAGAGCACCTGACAATGGGGTGTAAACCCTCAGCAGACACCACCCTCACCTTTCTGTGCCCCTATGCATTGGCCTGCAATCGACCATACCCTTCAGTCCACATGTGTACGATGTCCCCCCACCATGTAGCATGTGTGACTAGCAAACCCACATGCAAGTATGCATGATGACTTACAGCATGCCATTTGTCACCCAACAGGTTCACTGGTGACTCAGGAGGAGGATAGCCCATCTACATCCCGTGGCCCGGCCTCTGGGACTACCCCATCAGCCACCAACTTCCCTGCGCCGCCCAGTGATGCAAAAGGGAAGTCATGTGATACCACCACACCACACCACACCTGCCAGCGCCAGCAAAGCACCTGTTGGCAGTAACAGAGACACAGCCACAGGGAGTGCACCCCTGGCACCTGCAATTGCCCCCCAACATCCGGCCAATGTGGACGTCACAGGAAACCAGTTGCTGGCAGGTGCGCAGGAGGCACTGCGCACCCATCCACCCAACTGGCCCATCAGACCCCCTTGTTACCTGAGCAGAACAGCCAGCATCATGGCCAGGTGTCGGAGAGTGACTCAGACGTCCGGTCATACAGGTCACCGTGCCCCAGCCGTCCCCATAGCCCTAAACCAATTCCCCAATGCGACACAGGATGAAGCTATGTTAAGGAGGCTGGATGCAATGAAGCAGTGCCAGCTTCGCTTGGAAACACTTGCCAACGGAGCGGTCCTACACCTCCAGGCCATCCGGGACCGTGTCCAAGGTGCCACATGGAGGGTAGTGAGGGCCATGGACCGTGACGACAGGTGGCTGCAACATCTGTCGCCCTGACTGTCGTCAGACAGAGGGTACGGTAATTGACGGAGGGCATCTCAGCCTTTGCCGAGGCTATGCAGAGCAGTATGTTGTTGACCATGCAACACATCCCGGGACAAGAGTCTGAGCAGCCCCGCTCCATCTCCCCCACGGAGAGATCACTGACCAGCACCCCAAGCTGCTGCTCGGCAAGCATACTAGCTCCAAAGATGCTGGAGGATACCAGTAAGGGAAAGAGGCCACGTAAGTGACTGGACATTTGTAGATAGGCACAAGGGCTATGCAGTGATTTTAACAAATTAAATTACAGAGACTGCTGTAATAACGAAAATTATACAATGAAAAAAATAAATAAATGTTGTTTGATATGTATATGGGGGTTGGGTTAAAACGGATGTGGAAGGGGGTGGAGTGGGTTTAAAAGCATAGGGAAATGGGGTGGTTTCGTGGGGAACCCCCCAAAATAAATAAAAATGAAAAATTTGATATTTTCCGTTCTAACATTTCCGTTATTATGGCATTCTCTGTAATTTAATTTGTCAAAATCACATGTAACCTGCACAAGGGTGTGTTGGGGATGGTATTGTGTTAAGCGGGCAGACAGGGGGAAGGTGTGTTGGGAGGGGGAGAATTGGAGGAGTGTGTGTTGGGGATGATGGTGTGAGGAGGGGTGTGTGTGCTGGGGATGAAGGTGTGGGGAGGTGTAGGAGTGTGTGTTGGGGATGGTGTTGTGAGGAGGGGTGTGTGTGTTGGGGATGAAGGTGTGGGGGAGGGTGTGCTGGGGATAGTGTTGTGGGGACAGGGGACATAGGGGATGTTGTTGTGGATGGTGTTGGGAGTGGAGGGGGAAGGTTTGCACATGTCAACATTAAATATCAGTTCACTTGAAGCAATGCTCGGGCATTCCTTTTTGTGCACATGTATTTAATTCTTGACGTGATAATATTTACAGTGGTGCATAGCATGTGGAAATCAATGTGCTAAAAATAAATTGTCCATTAATTCTTGTTGGACTATACGTCCATCCCTGCCCTCTTCCTGCCCACTGTGTGGCAGTGCATCACCCACAGGCAATTTGTCCTCCTCTTCAGGGGTGCAGTGTTGTACCCTGTTGTTCAATGAATAAGGCTGTAAAAGGTTGCATTGTGGTACCTCTAGTTGTGTGTGTGTGTGTGTGTGTTTGTTGGTAGCCTGTTTGGGCAATGTGCATTTCCAAATTCATACAGCATTGTCAATCATGTCCAAGTCTGGTGGGTTTTAGAAAGTCATTTGTGCAGTGAGAGGGCAGTTGCTGCATGTACAGGGCCTTAACAGGGCATGCATTTTTCAGTTGTGACTATGCATCCCCTGCCCTACACATTGCTTTTCTGTAGTGCTACGAGATAAAGGTGACCCGGACGTGCAGGGAGTGATACTACTTCTTGTTGAGGTACACCTCTTCACGTGCCTGAGGGCCCACCAACGGCACATGGGTACAGTCCAGGGTGGCAGTGACATTGGGCTTGTGGTCGACTGCATAAAACGTGACTTCATGGCATACTCCTGTGTCCCGGGGTGATGGATAGGGAGATGTAGTGGGACACATGGCACAGACAGGAGGGCATCCAGCACCTGTACAAGCACTTTGGCAAAAGTGGGCTGTGACATGCCATGCAGCATGGCCACAGAGTGCCGAAAGGTGCCAGTTGCCAGGAATTGCAGGACAGACACAAGCTTCAGTAGCGGTGGTACAACTGTTCTTATGTATTATCGTGCTCTCTGTCATCCTGGATTAAGGTGAGTAGTTCAGCTATGGTCTCTATGTTCAGCCGGTACAGGGTTAGGGCCTGACCTGGGGTTTGGGCGCTCACCTTATATGGCGTCTCCTCCTCCTGTGCACCCTGTGCTGATCTTCCTGTCTCTGTAGGCGAATGCGCAGCATGAGCAGCTGCATGTCCCAGTTTGCAAAGGCTAGTGGCAGCATGGTGTTGGAAAATGTGTTTGGGGAAGGCCATGTGCCTTATGTTGTCTTCTTGAGTGGATTGGGTACACCTGTGGCCTACTTTCTGGCACCTGTCTGCATTTACCTCCAACCTGAAAAGTGGAGGTAACTGTGTTGTGTTTCTGGGGGAGTTGCCGCCCATTTATGGTGTTATTTCTACTTGTAATTCAGTAGAAATACCATTTTTGGTTGGGAGCGGTAATTCCGCTGGCAAAAATAGCCCCAGTGCGAATTCCGCCAGATGTTGGCGCTAATTCAGCCGGTGCCAATTCCTGCGGGGCTAATTCACCCAGTGGAATTAGCCCTGACACCTTATTTGGCAGTATGGTAAATGTGGTGGTAATTCCGTTACCATATACCGCCAAACTCATAATGAGCCCCATTGTATAGTTGCCTTCGTCAATAGCTATCTAGCAATGACTCACAGTAATCTTTGGAAAATAATTCCAGAGGTCTGACCAAATCTAGATGACATTAACATCATAGTAATGGATAATCTTTGCAGTTGTTGGCCCATATTCGATCTTTCAAACATGCATCCCTTCTGGGTACATCTTGCACCTTCCATTTCCTCAAACTACATCTTTTGGCCAATATACATCCCATATTTAAAAACCTCATCTTACGTTTTTTCGTTATATCGAGCCATATTCCGGATAAACAGCCCCTGGGTGTCCCTACTACAGGTTTAGCTCTCAGCTAAGGTTACACAAACCGGATCCCAAAAGCTCTTTAACCAAGGACAGTCCAGAGCATGTGCAGGTATTCAGCCACCTCTTTCCCGCAGTGCGGGCATGTTACCTGTATGTTCTGGGTATGTTTTCCTTAGTTTTGCTGGCATATAATGTAATCTGTTGAGTATCTTTAACTGTATGAGTTTAAATATAGTATTCATTGATATCGCCCTACTGATGGAACACATCTTATGCCATTTTTAATCCGTCATTTCCATGCCCAAGTCCACTGCACATCTCACCAGCATTTTGGGAGTTACTTCTGCGTGTCTATCCACCATCCTTTTGTAAAGAATAGCTACAATTCTACGACAGTCATATGCGTTTGTTAAATTACACTACGCAAGCATTATCAGGAGGTTCTATTGGGTAGCACTTCCATTTTGGCGAATTCTTCCCATAGTCTATACAATTGTAATATTTCTGTAGTGGTATTGTCAGGAATGGGCACTCTGGGAACAGAACTGAATGCACTGAGTATCCAATGCACTCCCAATGTGGTCTAATCTCCACATCCCAGGTGGGTGGGAGGTCTGGAAACTGCAAATTAATAGTACAGGTTACCTCTTTTCTCATCTTGAACATTTTATGCTATGGTATGAGTGTTGACTGTCCTGGGTCAAAGTCGCAGTTATCTTTGTACTCCCCTCCCATCAATAGCATTCTCAGATCAGCCTTGTCCGCAGATGCACGTTCAAGCTTAACCTTGGGTGGAGCCTCGCCAAGTCAAACCAATAGGATACAAGCTCTGTTTGTGCCGCCACCCAATACAATTCAAAATGTACCCCTGCCAGGCCCCCTTTGTGTTATGATCACGCAATTCCCACCCATTTTTTCCTAATTGCACCTGAATGCCAGAGAAATTGGGACATCAGACTGTGATTCTCATCAAAAAATGCCCTCCTGGGCCACATGGGTACATTTATGAAAATATACAGCCGTTTTGGTCAAATATCCCTCTTAATCATTGCCAGCCTACCAGTTAATGATATTGCTATATGTTTCCATTTGTCTGATTTACCTGCCAACTGATGTTTATGCGTCAGATAATTACACTTATACAGCAAGTCCTTATTCCGAGAGACAAAAACCCCCAGATATTTAATCGGTTCTGGTGCCCATTTCAAGTGGTACTTTCCTTGAAGTTCTACTGTGACGTCGGTCAAGGGGAACATCTCGGACTTGATGTAGTTAAGGTTTAAGCCAGAAAATTCTCCAAAGTGCCCAATGTCCTCCATTGTAACGCTCACCTGGTATCCACGGGGACGTAATTCGGCCTGTTCTGACCTCTTACAACCTCGAACCCTTCCCTGGAGTCTACTCGACTGGAGACTGGGCCTGAAACACAGGATTTGTAGGGTTTAACTCCCTATTGTCTTTGTGTGCTTGAACCCCTTCTTCCCCGGGGTCCAACCCCTCCCTTTGATCCACAGCTCACCTTGTTTTCTTGGAAAGTGTGCTCTCCGTCCTGCTTTCAGCACAGGGGCGCGTTGATTGATGCAGGCTCGTTGCTGCCTAATTACTTCACTGGCAAGAGTCTGACAGGTAAGTATAATGAGTCTTTTGAACAGTTCTCTAACTTCGTTCTTTTCCTTCCTTAGATGATGGCCGGCGTCTGGGGATGGCGACGTGCTGCTGAGATGAGTAGCGCTGAAGGTGAGTGAGAGCATGATGTGCGATGCGACCCTCTCGTATTTGTATTGAACCGAGTTCTTTTTCTGTGTCTTTTAGGTGCCGCAACGTTTTCAGCATGGATGCCGGTTATGAAGAAGAAATGCGGTGAGTAAGCGCGGTATGCAGCACCTCTAGATGTTTCCACGCTAACCTGGAGTGTCTTTTCCCTCTTGCAGATGGATGAGAAGTTCCAGAGACAGAGTTCCCCTAGAGGGGCTGGGATTCAGGTAAGCGTTTGAAGCTCGTACAGTCTTTAAAAAAAATAAGCAAAGATTGCTGGATGCTTACTGATGCCTTTTTTTTGTTCTTTTCCCTTTTCCTTAGGAAGCGGCGCGCCGGGATGGGAATGACACCGCCGAAGATGCCTGCAGAACAGAAGGAGCGATGAATGATGGGCAGAAGTGCCGCAAGGAAAGCTGTTCCTAACCGTGTTCTTGTTCTTGCAGGAGCTGAGCGCAGAAGAAAGGTGTAGGCCTACTGGAGACCGATCCGAACACGGTAGGTGTCATGCTGCAGGTGCAGAAAACACAAAGCATGTTTCTCAGCCTGGGCGTGGCTTAAATAGTCTCTGGGTATCCCAGGTGTCTCTGGGCTGAACCACACCCAAAAGACTAGACTGCACATGCAGTTCTGGGAATCAAAATATGTGGGGGCATCCATCTTGTCCCCATCAATGCACTACAAGTCCAATCCCCAATGTTATCCTATGGGAGTGAGTGAGTCTGGTGCCACAAGCGCCAAGTCTGACTCCAAGTGGGTCTTTGGAGGGATGGAGAGGCCCTTGAGGGCCATGTAGGTGATCGTGCTCTGGCTCCAGCCTGACATCTTGGAGGGCTGGGGACATGAGGGGCAGGAATCATGACAGCCATGATCGGGTCCAATACACATTGTCTGCATATAGTGATATTATTTCTAGTGGGCCAGTAATCCAAATTCCCCTTCTCATATGTAGGTCTTAATGGACGACATGAGACATCGGGGTTAATAGTCTATTCGCTATAATTTTGTAGTCCACATTAATAAGTGGTAGTGGTCTATAGGAACCACAATTTTCCCTAGCCTTCCCCACCATTATCGTTGCTTCCCTCAATGTAGCGGTCAGTTGTGAACGCCGAACGGAGTCTTCCCATGCTTTAGGCAAGTACAGGGCAAGGGCAGTGGCATAGTCTTTATAAAAGTCTGCACCTAAGCCAATTGGGCCCCGGTTCTTTGTTTCTCGGGAGTTCAGTTATTACTGTCAAGATTTCCTCTACCGTCAACAGGGCATTACCGCAGTGTCTCGCGGCTTTCAAGATGTATCATATGGGTATCATGTCTAGCAGGGTAAATATATGTGCCTCGCTCTTAGTGGGTGGCCTGCTACAACGATTTTCATAAATTACGTTAACTGTGTTACTTATGTCCCGATCTGTAAACCTTGCGGTCCCCTAGTCATCATGTATGCTTACTACGTGATCTCTTCATTCGTAGCAGTTTTGCAAGTCCCCTCCCTGGTCTGTCCGCCTCGCCATATTTGCAGGCCACTCTAGCCGTTGCAAAATATTTAATCTCTCTGACCCTGTGCTCTCTAAACTGGTCCAACCCTTTTATATCCGTGAATGGGGGTGTACTAGGGTTCATTGCATACTATGGCCCTCATTCCAAGGTTGGTGGTAGTCATGGCGCTATTTGTGCCATGACTACCACCAATAGCGGTACCGTGTCCGAATTAGTGAAATGGGGACTTACCGGTCCAGTCCGACCTTGGCGGGACCGGTAAGTTCCCATTCACCAAACCATTCCCCATTCCCATTTGAGCCCCCCCCCCATACGGCTCAATGGGAATGGGGAGGGCGCAAATAACGGGCTGGCATATGCCAAGCCCGTTATTTGCGCCCAGGTCCGTTAACGGGTCCCGTCCATTACACCAGGTCAGACCTGGCGTTAAAGAAGGGTCACGCTAAGGGACCTCATAGTAGGGCAGTAAGGGATTACCGCCCTACTCGGAATGAGGGCCTATGTCTCTAGTCTTTTAAACCTGCATTCACAGTTCTTGATGTCTCTACGTACTATGTATTGCTTTAAGTACTACCATTTCCTCGGACATGGCCATCCCATATATATATATATATATATATATATATATATATATATATATATATATATATATTTCTGAGGCTTATGGAATCTGCTTAGATTCACATGCTGTGCATAGGCCGACATCTAGTGGAAGCTGCGGAGTATTACAGTTTGTTTTTCGAAACTCGAAAATGGGCGTCGACACAGGCGTGCCAGTAATACTATCCCTAGTGTGACGTCCACTGTACCCAAGATCCCTAACGCGTCTAGGATCCTCAGATTGTTTTTTTCTGCCATACTGGTCGGAAGCATCTTGCGGAGTCCCCTGGCCTTAGCCATACTTTTGCTAATTATTGAAGTTTAAAATTATTTATTGACATCCTTCCCCACCCCAACGTCGACCCTCGACACTCGACGACGGCTGGAGAAGACATCGACCGTCGGCTGCTGCACGACGGATCTGGGCCTCGGAAGGCCGCTGGCCTCGGCCCGGGCCTAGTAGGCCGCTGGCCTCGGCCCTGCAAGTAGGGAGAGTGGGAGGTGGTACAGACTCTTCACTCTTGGTATATAGGTACACCTTATATATTTCCTACACTTACCAGCCCGCTGCCTCAAGGTGCGTATGGAGGGTACCCCTTTCCAATTCTGCCCCAAGTGCAACCGCAAATACCCTTGGGTCGACAGGCACGCCACGTGCAATCTCTGCTTGCCGAGGGACCACCCCGAAGCGAACTGCAGAGCGTGTAGTAGGTTTAAGCCTAAGACACTTAAGGACCGTTCGACAAAGCGTTGAGCCCACCACGCCAGGCAGGCGGCCATGGCAGCGGAGGGCGCCTTCAGCGATGGCAGCGACGCCGTACTTTCGGACGGCGAGGGCATTACGGCGTCGAAAGACTGCCGAGCGCAGGTCCCCGACCTCGGAAGGTTGTCCGGCAGGGCGGCTATGGGGAAGACCCCCGGCGACGCAAGCGCTACACACCCTACACACACTAAGCACACTAAGTCCAACCGAACCTCGACGACGTCGACTTCTCGGAAAGAGGCACAGATAGAACGGTCCGACTCTGTGTCCTCTGGGCGCTCTCGATCGAGATCGCCTCATGACGCAAGGCAATCATCCACTCTTGCCAAGAGTGCCTCGCTCCCTAGATTAACGGAAGTTCGATCGTCGGAAGACGAAGACGACTTCCACCCCCAGGCCGCGCTCCAGGAGACCGAGGCCGCAGTTAACACCAGCGAGGCCCCACGCTCGAAACACACAGATACCTCTCCCGACCCTCGACGCCAGGCGTCGAAAGTCTCTGGGGCCTCCAAGGGGCAGGGAAAACATTTTTCCACGCACGGGGAGGGGGGGAAACAGCGGAAAGCACTGCCTTCCACTCCTGTAAGACCATCCTTCCACCCTAAGCAGACAGACAAACACAAATCTACTGGGACATCAACATCCAGCAAGGGTACCCTTGATAAGTCCTCTAAGTTGCCTACTAAAGTCATACCCTGTTCCAAAGAATGGTCCAGTGAAGACATAGACAGGGTCATGTCAAGGATGTCTTCCTTAGCTGATTTTTATGACAAAAACCCAGAACATTTCCTTTCGTATGACCGTCAAGGGGCCACACCCTCAGGCTCCTCTGATCCTATCCCCCTAAGTAAAAAGGCCCGGTTCGAAAGACCTGAACCCTTCGAGGTGCAGCCTTACTCTACTCCATACTCTACTCCACACCCCAGATACCAAGGACAGCCTTTCCCTGAAGGGGACCAGGAGTTTAAAATTATGGAGGAACAAACCGGAACTGAATACTATGCGGATGATGAGGACCTGGAGGAGGTAGAAGATGAGCAGGAAATTTACAGAGTAGATTCCCCGGTAGAGAGCGAAGCCCCAGTTACCGACTCGCCAGTTGATAACCAGCCCCTCCTTAATGAAGTTCTCGCTCGCGCAGCAGAACATTTTTCACATCGACACCCACGGTGTACAGGAGGAAAGGGACTTCGCAGAAGAGTTGGTGGGAGAGAGGAGGCCGGTCGCTCAGACCATCCCTATCCTTAAATCCATCCAACGTAGAATAGATCCATCCCTGGTGAATCCTAACCTCACCAGAGCCGTCAACCCCAGAGTCGAAAAACCTTTTCGGGCAGCCCAGTCTGACCCTCTTTATATAAGAGGACATCTTAAACCAGACTCCCTAGTGGTTACCAACACTCTGAAGAGGGCTGGGACACCCTTATCGTCGTCAGAAGCTCCTCCCGACAAGGAGAGCAAAAAACTGTACGGGTTTGGCAGGAAGGTAGCCTCAACGTCCGCCTACCAAGCAAGGATTGCAAACTCCACCACCCTGTTGGCAAGTTACAACTGCCAATCAATGGGAAGAGGTTGCGGCGCTCATAGCCTCTGCTCCTGAACCGTTAAAGGGCCAGTTGGCTCGGATCTCGGCAGAAGGGAGAGCCGTGTCTGGTTGCATATTAAAAGCAACTTTCGACGCCGCTGACAACGCAGGAAGATTGATAGCAGAAGGTACTGTTATCAAGAGACATGCGTGGTTACGGCAGTCTGGGTTCAAAACAGAAACCCAGGCTTCATTAATAGACAAGCCGGTGGAACCCGATCTATTGTTTGGGAAAGCGGTCGAAGGCGCACTTAAGAATGCCAAGGACGAATACGAGACTCTCAAATCCCTTGGCCAGCTTACCAACAAACCCCCTAACCAGAGGGGGAACAGTAATTTTCGTCGCCCACGCGGCCAAAATTCACAAAGAGGCAACTATGCCCAAGGACAGGGTACACAATGGAACAACAACCAGCAGTCTACCCAAAGTTACGGCAGGGGTAACAAGAGAGGTCGTGGAAGAGGCAGAGGCAGCCCCAACAAGGGAGGTGGCACGCCTCCACCAAAGCAGTGACGCTCAGTTCAGGGTCCCTTCTCACGCAACCCCAGTAGGGGGACGCATTTCCAACTTCACCCAGGCTTGGGAAGGGATCACCTCAGACAGATGGGTGCTGTCAACAGTGTCCACAGGATATTGTATAGAATTACTGCAGCGTCCCCGGAACCACCCTCCACGACAAAGAATACACTCCTTAGAACATCAGAAGATCCTTCTCGAGGAGATCGCCATTCTGCTAGAAAAGGACGCGATAGAACTCGTCCCAGGACACCAGGTAAACAAGGGTATCTATTCAACTTACTTCCTTGTGCCAAAGAAAGATTTGACAATGCGCCCAGTATTGGACTTACGGCCTGCCAACAAGTATGTCAAGCCCCAAAAATTCCGTATGACCACGCTACAAGAGGTAATCCCCCTACTAAAAAAGGGGGATTACATGGCAACCTTGGATATGAAAGATGCTTATTTTCATATTTCCATGCTCCCAGCGCACAGAAAATACTTGCGCTTCAAGGTGGACAGTCGCCACTACCAATTCAAGGTACTGCCCTTCGGGATAGCTTCAGCACCAAGGGTATTCACCAAGGTACTGGAGGTGGCAGCTGCACACCTACGCAGGGAGGCAATCCCAGTGTACCCTTATCTGGACGACTGGCTCATAACGGGGGAAACCCCAGGAATTTGCAGGTCAAACATTCAGAGGACTATCGACCTCCTCCACGAATTAGGCTTCTCTATCAACGAGAAGAAGTCAAGTCTGGTGCCAAGCACCTCAAAACAGTTCCTAGGAGCAATCCTAGATACTCAGAAAGGGTTGACCTTCCCTTCGGAAGAGAGAATTCGGAATATACTACTGCAAATTCCACATTATCAGTCAGCTCAACAAATAACGGTATGCAAAGCAATGCGGTTACTGGGCATGATGGCGTCATGCATTTACCTGGTCCCCCACGCGCGTCTGCGTCCCATGCAGGAATGGTTGGCGAAACAGTGGTCTCAGGCAAGTGGTCAGTGGGACGATCTAGTGGTCGTTTCGCCAACACTCGTACAGAGCTTACACTGGTGGACAAGAGAGAATCTCGCAAGGGGAAAACCCTTTTACGATCCCGAGGTACAGGCAGTGGTGACTACAGATGCATGCCTGACTGGGTGGGGAGCTCACCATCTCCACCACACAGCTCAGGGTCTCTGGTCTCACTCAGTAGCCAAGAACCACATCAACCTGCTAGAGCTTCTGGCAGTATTCCGAGCGCTTCGGGCGTTCGAGCCCCATCTGCTAAACTTGTCGGTGCAAATCCGGACGGACAGCACGACAGCCATGTTCTATCTGAACAAACAAGGAGGGACTCGTTCGCCAAATCTGTCCAAGCTTGCCCAGAAAATCTGGATATGGGCACTCAGACGGAACATCTTCCTGTCATCACAATATGTTCCAGGGGAGCTCAATTCCCTAGCGGATGCCCTAAGCAGAGATTCCCTCCCAGAAGAACACGAATGGGTCCTTCACAGAGATATCGTAGAAGATCTCTTCTCTCAGTGGGGTTTCCCCACTATAGACCTATTCGCCACAAGCGAAAACAAACAATGCCCAGGATTTGCATCCAGGTTCCCCCAGCCAGACTCCCAAGGGAACGCCCTGTGGATGAACTGGTCAGGGATGTTTGCGTACGCTTTTCCACCAACTCCTCTCATCAGGAAGGTGGTGTACAAGATGAACAAGGAATCGATGACGCTCATCCTAGTTGCTCCCATGTGGGCGAGACAACCATGGTTTCCACACCTACGCAGGATGGCAGTGTGCGAGCCCATCAAACTCCCAGCCTGGTACAACCTACTGTCCCAGCAACAAGGTCAAACAGTGCACCAGGAACCCAACTCAATGAACCTGGCAGCATGGCTCCTGAGGTCAGAGTTTGGGCATCTCAATTTACCACAGAGGTGTATGGACATCCTAAAAGAATCCAGGAAACCAAACACAAGGCACTGTTACTTTGACAAGTGGAAGAGATTCGTTATTTGGTGCCAGAATAAACAAATCAACCCAGTTGATTGCACTCCTTCCAACGTTGTAACATACATGCTCCACCTGCTGGACGCAGGTTTGGTTTTTAACTCTCTGAAGGTACACCTGGCAGCCCTCTCGGCTTACACCACATCCCATAACAAAGTATCGTGGTGGAAAGTACCAGTAGTTAAAGCCTTCATGGAAGGAGTAAAGAGACTTCACCCTCCTATTTCGAACCCACCGCCAGGATGGGACCTCAATGTGGTGCTAGCTAAGCTCATGGGCCCCCCTTTCGAACCCATGCATAAAAGTAGTCTCAAACACCTGACTTATAAAACGGCCTTCTTAGTAGCCATTACCTCTATAAGAAGGGTCAGTGAAATTCAGGCTCTGTCAGTGCAGGATCCTTTCTTTACTATCCACAAGGACAAACTGGTTTTACGCACACACCCTAGGTTCTCACCTAAATTTATATCTAAGTTCCATGTAAACCAGTCCATCGAGCTTCCGGCTTTCTTCCAGAACCCGCAAAGCTCAGCTGAGGTGAAACTACACACCCTTGATGTGCGTAGGGCGGTCCTCTACTATGTAAATAAAACCAGACCGCTAAGGAAAACAGATCAACTGTTTGTCTCCGTAGCTACAGGCAGAGAGGGGGATCGCGTCTCTAAAGGCGCGATCTCGAAGTGGATTATCAACTGTATACAGCTGTGTTACTCTCTTTCTGAAAAAACTCTGCCTTTTACGCCAAGGGCCCATTCTACTAGAGGCATTGGGGCCACTCTGGCTTTCATTGCAAATGTTCCCCTCGACACCATTTGCAAAGCAGCTACTTGGAGCTCTATTCACACTTTTACTCAGCATTACTGCATTGACACTCATTCCAAGACAGATACACAAGTGGGACAAGCGGTTCTAAGACACCTGTTTGCTCATGACCCTTCTCACATCCCACCGCCTTTTTCTGGTACTGCTCGCTAATCTATGCACAGCATGTGATCTAAGCAGATTCCACAAGCCTCAGAAGGGATACATTACTCACCGTAATCGTATTTCTGATGCTTGTATCTGCTTAGATTCAAATGCGACCCACCCTTCCTCCCCTCCGAGAGAAGGCGCATGATTGCTTGTAGTCTTACCTTTCTGTCTATCTGCTTGGATTATCTGTACTCACGCTACTCCTCATGCTTCCTCATGTCAGAAAAAATACAATCTGAGGATCCTAGACGCGTGAGGGATCTTGGGTACAGTGGACGTCACACTAGGGATAGTATTACTGGCACGCCTGTGTCGACGCCCATTTTCGAGTTTCGAAAAACTGTAATACTCCGCAGCTTCCACTAGATGTCGGCCTATGCACAGCATGTGAATCTAAGCAGACACAAGCATCAGAAATACGATTACGGTGAGTAATGTATCCCATATATATATATATATACCTTCCATGCTTGCCATATCACATCACTTGATATCACGCTGTCATCATTAAGTCGAAATATGTGCTAATGTGCTGCCCTATACTGACCTGGAACACTAAGTCTTGTAGTGCCACAGCCTTGAATCTCCACGCCTTTGTCCCACTCTGGCTCTCTCCCAAACTCAATTGTAACTGAATGGGTGAATGATCAGAGTAGGTACGCGGACGGATGAATCTCATCCCCATGCACTTTCTGCATCAGATATTGTGATATTAGTAGAAAATCTATTCTAGAGGCCACATCATGCACTGTAGAGTAATGCGAAAATGTTCCAACCTGTGAGTGAGTCGTTCTTCTAGTGTCACATAACTCAAGGAGTGACAGTGGTTTCAGTGCCAAGCCTGTCCTATCCATCTATAAGGCTAATACAGTGTTCATAGCCCCCCACAGAATCAGCGTCAATGCGTATGTTGTGTGCGACAGGTATGGTATCCAGAAACAGAACTTAAGTTTCAAAGAATACTTTATTAAATGGTGTAAGGCCTAACTTGTCCCATAACTAAGGTAGGGATTTCTCCTGCCCAAAGAACAATATGGGAAGTCTTTGCCTGTAAGTCCAAATTAAAGGTCTCTCTGTGTCGAAACCTATGCTTGCCCTAATATCCAGAAATAAACATGGTGTGGAGTTCTTCTTAATCAAATAAAATAGTTTTCAACAGTAAAGTCTCAGCTGCTGTGAGCATACGTTCTTCTTGAGCTCCCTATCCCAAATGTAACACAATTCCAGTAGTTAATAAATTGGTATGGGTATTAATCCCTGTAGAATGCGCTATGATCACTATCCTGTTAAACGTGGCAGATGGTGTCGCCAATTTTGGTTGTAGGTACACCCATAAGCACCTATAGAGACAGTTCTGCTTACAATGCTGTTTGTAAGCAGTCTGACCTTCAATATGTCAGTTAAACTTCAAATGTTCGTTCGCCATTCAATATAACGTGGTTTTCTCCAGCATGGGGTCTGGCATGGATTCACATGCTCATGAAAAGAGCCTCAAGCTCCACCGTTTCTTCATCCGATCAACGGGGACCCGTGTCGGATTCGTCTACGCCCCTCAAGGGTGAAGATTTCGTCGAGCCACGCTTTTGGAGGACTCCAGAAGTTTCTCAGGCCCATCTCGGAAGGGAAGCTCGACGCCGGGAAAGCTGTTCAGGGTCTGCCCTGGATGCCAGCTTCAGAATGTCTTTAAGGAGGACGAACACTCCTTTTGTCTTTACTGCCTACATGAGGACAAGACACACGTGGAGAAGGACTGTCCGTTTTGCGGCAATATGTCGGAGCGGATCATGAAGGACCGCCATCAACGTCTCGCCAACTGGCTGGAAGGGAAGAGCCCGTCAGGTGAGAAGAAGAAGAAGAAGAAGAAGAAATCCGAGCGGTCTTCTAAGACCTTTGAGGACGCCCCGGCGACGGGGGTCCAACACAAGGCCAAGCACCGCGAGTCCGCTGGCACCGGGAGCGCCGAACGGTCGGGCTCTACGGGCGCCAGGCAGGGCGCATCCTCCCCGGCACCATCAACCACGAGCCAACGCTCTGGTTCGGGTAAGAGGAAGGCCGAGCACCCGGCGAAGCTCCTGGAGAGGCCCCGGTCGAGCTCGAAGGCCCCATCGGAGGGAGAGCGAGGCAGTGTCCCTCCCCCCAAGGAGAAGGCGGTGAGCGCACCTAGGGTGGTGAAAGCCTTAATCCATCCGGCCAAGGCCTCTATCGAGACAGTCGCGGCGGCCCTGGCTCAGCCTGTGGAGGCTACACCAGTGGTGGCGACCTCGGGGCTCAGAGTCTCCCTGCCACCGCGGAGGGAGTCCTCTTTTATGCCCATCGACAGGACCCCCGTGAAACCTCCGACAGAGAAGAAAAAGGGGGGGCAGGAGGTCGTCGTGGATTCGGCCTCAACCTCTGAGGAAGAGCTGATCGAGGTCTTAAGCCACGGCGTTGGCGTGGAAGACCAGCCCATCGGGAGGGATCCCGACGTAGGAGACAACGATAACGTTGAGGGTGCCGACGGGGCCCCTGACCGCTCGTCAGACTCCCCTCAACCAGCGCCGCAAGACAACTCGGCGGCCATTTTGTTGGCTATACAGTCCTTATGCTCCGAGATAAGGACGAGACTGCCGTTACCACCAGCGGAGGAACCGCTCCCGACGGGGGACCCGGAGCCAGGCCCTTCTGGGAGCCCTCCCCCTAAGAGAAGAAGGATTCATCCTCCACCTCCTTTTCAGCCATCGCGCCCTGTTCAGCCCTCCTCCCGTCCACGACTCGTGATGATGATACGGGGACTGACACGGCCGCGACGGTTACGGACGACGAGGTTTACGACGAGGATCTACCGTCGTCGCCTCCCACCCGGGCTTCCCCGCCCGACGAGATTGGATCGTTTCACTCCATGATCGCCAGGGCATCCGAGCTCTTCCAGCTCTGCCCGGAAGAGAAGAAGAAGGAAGGTTTCCTTTATCAACGGCGCGAGGCCAAGAGGAAGACGGTCCTCTTCGTGCCTCTACTGGACGATATTTGGGATGAGGGGCTCGCCCTCCTCAAGAACCCATCCACGACGCCGGCTAGAAGGGATCGGTACGAGACGCGGCCCCCTTGTGCCTCCGGGCACAACCGACCCCGGACTCCGTCGTCTCTGCGGCGGCCAGGAAGAAAGCGGGGGGGGGTACGGCCTCGACGTCAACTTCCCCGCCGGACGGCGAGGGAAAGAAATTGGATACGATGGGACGCAGGGTCATCTCGTCTGCAGCGACGACGATTAAGGCGGCCAACGCCTTGGCTATCGTAGCCCGCTACGACAGGGAGCTGTGGTACAGACTGGCCCCTCTGCTGGACTTCCTAACGGACAAGATCTTGCAGGAAGGAGAGGTGGCGTCGGACCACGCCATTACGATTGCGACGGACATCGCTGACACTGGATTTCGCCAGTTGGGCAACGGCGTGTGCCTTAGGCGGCGTGGATGGCTCAAGGCTACTGACTTCCGTCAAGACGTGCAGACCAGAGTCTTGGACATGCCGTTCGATGGAAACAACCTGTTTGCGAAAACAGTGGACGATTTCCTTCAAGCCATCAAAGCAGACACGGAGACGGCCCGGGCTCTTGGGGTTCTCCAGCAGCGGCGGCCGCCCTTTCGGAGCGGCGGAGGCAAACAGGGTGCCTCCAAAGGTTCCGGCGGCAGATTTTCCACCTACCGTCAAGCGGCCCGTTCGGCGTCGCAGGAAGCTTACAGGGGACAAGGCAAGTCAGGCTGACCCCTCCGTCGTCGCCAAGGAGGTCAAGGCGGCAAAGCCTCGTCGAAGCAGGACTGAACCGGCCGTGGGGTCGGGCCCCCACCGAAGCACCCCGGTGGGAGGCCGGCTGGCGAGCTTCGTCAGCATGTGGGAGTCCATCTCCACCGACCGTTGGGTGCTGGACGCCCTAGCCCAGGGTCACGCGCTCGAGTTTCAAAAAAGGTGCCCGCGCGTCCCCCCTGTGGCCAGGAAAGTACATCACGTCCCTCAACTTCTCTTGGAGGTAAAGGCGATGCTCAGGAAGGGCGCCATCGAGCTCGTCCCAAAGAGGCTTCGGGGCTCCGGAGTTTACTCAAGATACTTCCTCGTGAAGAAGAAGACGGGAGGATGGCGTCCCATCCTGGACCTACGACGACTGAACAAATTCATCAAGGCACAGAAGTTCCGGATGGTCACCCTCCAACATGTCCTGGGTCAGCTGGAGGAGGGCGATTTCCTGTCGTCGTTGGATTTGGAGGATGCCTACTTCCATATTCCCATCCTAAAGGGGCACCGAAAGTTTCTCAGGTTCGTGGTCCAAGGGCGTCATTATCAGTTCAGAGCCCTTCCCTTCGGACTAAGGTCGGCACCCAGGGTGTTCACCAAGTGCCTCGCACCGGTGGCGGCGCAGCTGCGCCGAGAGGGGATCCACGTCTACCCCTACCTGGACGACTGGCTCATCCGAGCCAAGACGAGGGAGCTCGCCGTGGAGCACACGGCAAGGACCGTCCAACTTCTCACGGACCTGGGATTCTCCATAAACTACGCCAAGTCCCACCTGGTGCATGCGCAAGAAGCACTGTTTCTGGGAGCGAAGCTCGACACAGTGTCGCTTCTGGCCTCTCCGTCGGAGGAAAGGACGAGGGCCATTCTGGGTAAGGTGCAGCAGATGCTGGTTGCGGACGCGGCCAGAGTGAGGTCCATCAAGTCCCTCCTCGGAATGATGTCTTCTTGCATTTACCTCATCCCCCTGTGCAGGCTCCGGATGCGCCCGTTGCAGGAGTTCCTGGACGCGCGCTGGATCCAGACGACGGGCAGCTTCGAGGAGAGGATCACACTCGACGAGAGTTTCCGACGAGCGATCCGGTGGTGGGGCACCCGCGCACATCTGACGGCGGGCATGGACTTCCAGACCCCCGGCCACCAGGAGACAGTGACCACGGATGCCTCCCTGGAAGGGTGGGGAGCGCACACCGAAAATCTGTACGCGAGAGGCCTTTGGCTCCCGACGGAGAAGTCCCTCCATATCAACGTCCTGGAGCTCCGTGCAGTGTTTTGGGCCCTCAGGTCCTTCCTTCCGTCCCTCAAAGGCAAGGTGGTGAGGATCTTCACCGACAACACCACCACCATGTTCTACATCAGGAAACAGGGCGGTACCAGGTCCCCAGCCCTGTCCAGGGAGGCGCAGGATCTGTGGCATTGGGCCGTCGCCCAAAGGATGTTTCTGGTGCCGTTTCATCTGGCAGGGATAAAAAACACCATCGCCGACTCACTCAGCAGGGAGCTGCGCTCGTGCCACGGGTGGGAACTACGGCAGGATCTAGTGGGCCGCCTCTTCCGAGGGTGGGGCACACCCCAGATCGATCTGTTCGCGACGGCGACGAACTTCAAGTGCCAGAGGTTCGCCAGCAGGTTTCCCCAGCCGAGGAGCATGGGCGATGCTTTCTCGTTCCCCTGGGAGGGCCTGTTTCTATACGCGTTCCCTCCATTGCCATTGCTGATCCGGCTCATCAACCAGCTCAAGAGGTCACGGTGCAGGATGATCCTCGTCGCACCTGCGTGGCCGAGGCAGATATGGTTCCCGGACCTTCTGGACTTGTCAGCGTCCCCGTCAATCAAGCTGCCAGTGGACGCGGATCTGCTCTCCAGGGAAAGAGGCGCCATCCTCCATCACAACCCGAAGTCGCTGAACTTGCAGGCCTGGCTCCTGCAGCGTTAGAGTTTGGAGGATACGACATACCGGCCGACTGCAGAAAGGTTCTTGCAAAGGCCAGGGCGTCCTCAACTCTTAAATGCTACGGACACAAATGGAAGAGGTTCTCTGTCTGGTGCCACGCACAGAAGATTAACCCTCTGCGGATTACGGCTCCCCAAGTACTGCCGTACCTACTGACGCTGGCCAAAGCTGGACTGGCGCACGCGTCCATCAAGATTCATCTTGCTGCGATCTCCCGATACACCAGAACCACGGGGCGGACATCTTTGTGGTCTCATCGTCTGGTGAAAGAGTTCATGAAGGGACTGTTCAGATCTTTCCCGCCAGTGAAGGCTCCGGCCCCGGCGTGGGAGCTCAACATGGTGCTGACCAAGCTCATGGGACCTCCGTTCGAGCCTCTGCACTCGGCTCCGTTGAAGTTCTTGTCGTGGAAAACAGCGTTTCTTGTGGCCATCACCTCCGCACGATGGGTGGGAGAGATCCAGGCCCTTTCCTGCAAGGCCCCGTACTTGACTTTTCACGACACAAGGGTAGTGCTCAGGACGCACCCCTCCTTCATGCCCAAGGTGCCGTCGGACTTCCACCTCAACAAACCCTTGGTGTTGCCTGTTTTCTTCCCGTCGCCTTCGTCGCCGGCTGAAAGGACTTTGCACTCGCTGGATGTGGCTAGAGCGCTGAAGTTCTACGTGGACCGCACAAAGTGTTTTCGGAAGACATCACAACTCTTTGTGAACTTTGGACCTGTCAATCAGGGGAAGGCTCTTTCGAAGGCTTCCATTTCCAGATGGCTCTCCGGCTGTATCATGTACTGTCATCGGTTGGCAAACCGACCGCTGCCTGGCCGTCCGAGAGCCCATTCCACCAGAGCGATCGCAGCTACCACGGCGTTCCTATCTGGTGTGCCCTTGCTGGACATCTGCCGGGCTGCTACGTGGAGGTCGACGCACACCTTCACGAAATTCTACTGCGTCGATCGGGATTTCAGGGAGGAGTCCAGGGTCGGCCAAGCAGTGCAGCGCAACCTGTTCGCCTAAGGTGAGCCTGGTGAGGAGGTAAGAATTGCTTAATGTTGAGTTTGATGTAATGCTTAATGTTGAGCCTTTGCCACCTCCCGTGGTTGTGCATGTGTGTACTGCTATGTATTCTTTATTCATGTGAATCCATGCCAGACCCCATGCTGGAGAAGGAACAAGTTACTTACCTGTAACTGTTGTTCTCCAGCATGGGTCTGGCATGGATTCACATGTGAACCATCCCGCCTACCCCTCTGCGGCTCTTCACTTGGTCATACTGCCACTTCACGTGCTACCAAATCTGAAGATGGCTGCCAGAGGCGGGGCTTAGGTAGAGGGCAGTCATTGGCTGTGGTCAGTATGACGCAGAGATCAGTGATTGGTTACTACTACGAAAGACAGATCAGAAACGAAACTGATACTGGTTTTTTCTTTACCGAGGATTCCCAGCCTGACGACGGGGAATATTCATGAGCATGTGAATCCATGCCAGACCCATGCTGGAGAACAACAGTTACAGGTAAGTAACTTGTTCCTTATTCAAATATGATATGATAGTTTATTTATATAGCGCCTATACATAATGTGTTTCAAATCGCTTCACGGCAAGGGAGGGAATAAGGGGAAATTAAAATCAGTCTTACAGGCCGTGAAGAACAAGAATGTGAAATTAACTATTGTGCTCTGCCTAGCAACATTTCAGATATTGCAAGTGGTAAAACACAGATTGGAAGGAAATGGGTACAGACAGGCGACTACCGTACTAGGCCTGATGACATTTCAGATGGTGCTGGAGGGTGAGGGGGAGGGATAACAAGTAAGGGGGCAGAGGAGACAAACATTTGTTACTATCATACTAGGTTCAGGGACAAGTCTGATAGAGTAAGTGCACAGAAAAAGGTAGGGGAGGAGGGAGAGAAGGGAGAGGAGAAGAGAATAGAACAAAAACAGTGACAAGAGCAGAGAAGCAGAGGGGAGGGTGAAAAAACTTTCAAACTGCAATGTTCAGACAGTGGGTCTACATCACTGTTCTCATCTGAGGCTGTTCCTGGTATGGGCATTTTGGAAGAAGTGCAAGCCTTTTAATATCTTGAATGACCCTCAAAGCACTAAACCATTAAGTAGCTCCTTCCATAGCAGTTTTCACTCAGTTCTGTATTCAATATAATGTGATTTCATTCAAATAGCAATTTCCATTCAGTTCGGTATTCAATATAGTTTGCATTCACTTATGCTCATGGACCATTATTTGCCTGTGGTCCCCTGGGAGTGCTCACTCGCCAGCTCTTCGCATCTCCCCAACGGCGGTTCCCGCTGCTCCCGCTCACCTTCTCTGTATTTGGGAAGTGGACCGGCAAGTTTGTCAGGCACGTGCCGATATTCCTTTGGCTTCTTGCTTCACAACCGGGTCTCCTCTGCTCCTGGCTGTTTCCGCAGCTCTAGCTGCCTCCGGATTGCAGCACGGACTGCGTCTCTTACACTACACAGTTTGGCAGCTCCAGCTGTCCACTTTCCCATTTGAAGGCTCCCAGTCCTGCACCCACCAACTGTAGCTCCCCTGGATCGATGCCGGCATTCAGATTCCCCTGTGCCGTTCCAACACAGCGATTCTCCTCCTCTCACTTGTTTGTGTTTTCATCCATTATACACCTGAGCCCAATTAAGAGGCCTCAGGTGTGAGTTGTTGGCTTGTCTTGCCTGACTACAATGAGCCCAATCAATGGGACATGCCTGACTTTCAGTCCTGGATGCCTTCATACCCCTCTTGTTCGTCCCAGGACTAGAGTGGTATTTGGAATAGGAAGTGTGGACTACTCCTAGTTGCTTCATCCTCCTCTCAGTACTTGATGGGCCCTTACAGGGAGAAATAGGGCATGAGTGGAAGTAGCCCATGAAAGCTGAGGGAAGAGAGGGCAAGTCAGTGGTATGGATGGAGGGATACCATGTCTCACCGTTCAGCACTCTTCCCAATCCCCAAGGACCCTTCACCAAGGTGATCCTCCCTCGTTTGTTGCTAAACGCGATGGCCCTTACCTTGCCACCTGAGCAGAGTATCCTTGGGCGATGGCTGTGAGAGTGCCTTCTGGTTTCTCACATACCCTTCCCCTATGCGGGTTGGACTGTGCTGTTTCGCAGGGAAACCGGGAGCGGAAGTCCACATTTCCGTGCTCTCATCCTTTCCGAGCAGTATGGTTGGAGGTCCAGAAACCACTGCATAACCCTAGGCTTTGACTTCTTTATCTGGCTAATCCAGACTAATGGAGAGTGGTATGTAATGAGTCTGACCTTGCACCCCAGTAAGTAGTACATAAGATGTAATATCACCTATTTTATGGCCAATGCTTCTAGTTCGATAACTGAGTAGTTCTCCCTGGGGAATGATTTCCGACTGATATAGGGGATCAGATGCTCCAGACCATCAAGATTTTCTGATAAAACGGCCCCTGGTCCTGTCAGGTAAGCATCTATTTGTAAAATGAAGTGTTTGAAAAAATCAGCCACTTTTAAAATGGGGCTTCTGGCACAGGGTTTGTTTTAATGTATTATAGCATATTTCATCTTCCTCATTCCATTTTGCACTTTGGGGCTCTGCACTTTTGAGTTTATCCGTAAGTCTAGAGGTCTTATCATAAAAAGTGGGAGGAACCTACGGCAATACCCTATTAGTCCCAGAAAAGCTCTGAAATCTCATTTAGTTTTTGGTCAAGGGGTTTCAAGGAGAGCGCTTATTTTTTCTTGTTGGGGTTGTACACTATCATTACCTACAAAACAAGATACTTAACGGCAGACTGGGCTAGTTTGCACTTTTTAGGTTTGGCAGTTAATCCGGCTTTCCTTAGAACTCTCATGACTGTCTATAGATGGTATGTTCTACTGTGGATTACGATGTCAACAATATTTCTCAGTTCCTTCGACTCTCAGGGTTCCCTTCCCCAAGATTTCACCATAACACTTATGCGGATGTCAAATGTTCAATACAAGAAAACCATAGGCACACTTCACATTCTGGCTTGCATTACCAATTATTTTAAAGTTCTGCGTGGCTTACTCATAATGTCCTTTGCTTGTCATCATGTAGGGCTACCTTGTCTAGGCACAGTTGTCAGACCACACAGTCCACCCATCACAGGTCACGCAGTCGGGAACCCTATGCTTCTTCTTGGCTTGATTCAGGATATCTGTGATCTTCACAATGGGGAACTCCTTGGTCTAGGTGCTGTTGGCAGACCGTCCACCCATTACAGGTTGCACAACCATAGGTCCCCCATAGATTTGTTGGGGCCTCTCACAGGCTCTGCTTTGGGCTTCTGATTCTTCACACTTGTATTCCTTTTTAGTGGTATAAGACTTTTCTGCATCAGTCTTTGCTTTGCCACAGATTTATGATTCGTTGTCACATTGGCAATTAGAATACTCAAGTAATTGTTCAATTTTCCATATGCTTTATTTAGTTCTGATTACAGTGCTGTTTATTTGCAGTCTGACCTTCAATATGTCAGTTTGACTTCAAATGTTCGTTCGGCATTCAATATAATGTGGTCTCATTCAAATAGCAATTTCCATTCAGTTCGGCATTCAATATAGTTTGCATTCACTTATGCTCATGGACCCTTATTTGCCTGTGGTGCACCTGGGAGCGCTGCAGTCTTTTGACTTTCACCAGCTCTTTGTGTCTGACCAACAGTGTTTCCCGCTGCTCCCGCTCACCTTCTCCGTAGTCGGGACGTGGACCGGCTAGTTCGTCAAACACTTCCCGATATTCTTTCGACGTCTTGCTTCACAATAGACGTGGACCGCGTCTCCTCTGCTCCCGGCTGTTTCCACAGCTCCAGCTGCCTCGGGATTGCAGCAAGGACGGCTTCAAATGGATTGTGTCCTCCCACGTATTCCTCATCTTATGATAATTCGTTATCTCCAGCTTCGCTGCTTCGGAAAAAAAAATTCTCGGCAGAGGGTGCTGTGCTCAAGGTCGTGGCGTTGATTGTCCCTCGACGGTCTCCGTACCGTGTCGACGTCACTGATGGTATAAGTAGCTCGAGCTGCGCCCGTTGCTCCAGTTCCGTTTTTCCGATCGCTTTGCTATCGTGAATGGCGCGCTCCGAGATTTTCTTCGTGAAAATGTCATCTTCTTCAACTCCTTCGACACCCAAGACTGGGTTCAAGAAGTGTATCGATTGTGGATCGAAAATGTCGATCACTGATCCTCACCGAGTTTGTCTCTGGTGTCTCGGTTCTAGTCACCGAACAGACAACTGTGGTTCTTGTCAGTCCATGACCGAGAAGGCCCTTCGTGAGAGGAGAGGTAAACTGTCGGTGGGGAGGGAAGCCTCTAAGAAGGCTGTGTCCAAAAAGCATACGAAAGCGACCGATTCGAAATAATCGGATCGACATAGACACTCCAAGAGATCTCGATCTAGGAGTAGATCGAGACACTCTTCTTCCTCGTCAAAAAAACTGAAGAGGAGACATAGATCTCCCGCATTGTCATCATCTTCTGAGTCGACCAAAGAAATTCGATGTCCGACAAAATCGGATTCCCCCAGAAAATGGGAGGAATTCCGTAAAAAGATGATGGGGGTTTTCGAGAATGCGGCCCGACCCCCTCGAAAGAACCTCGGAAGAGCGATTCGTCTAAGGTTGCTCCATTGGACGACAAAGTGAAGTCGAGAACTACCTTGGTAAAAGCCAGTAGTATCGAAGATACTTGAGTCGACGCCAAGTCGTCGAAGGCTCCTCGTGAGTCGAAGACTCCTCGAGAGTCGAGCACATCTCCGGTGCCTCATAAAAAGCTCAAGTCATTGAAGGCTTCGACTGCTTCAGCGACGCCATCGGCGTCGACTGCTTTAGCATCGAAGCCAAGAGCGTCTTAGACACCTGTAACGAAGTCTTCTTCGAAGTCTTCGAAGTTCCCGTCGACAACCTCGAAGGATTTTTCTATTCCCTCGAAGGAAATTGTTGAGGAAGAAAGGAGATTTACTCTGTTGCCCAGAACAGACTTTTTTAAAGCTATGTCCTCAATTTATGAGGAATCTGGCTTGGAGGAAGACTAAGTCACTCCCTTTGGAGTTTCATATGGCACAAGACAAGTTCCTGAGGAACTCATTGATCAGGAATCTAGAATGAGAGACCTGAGTGATACTCTACACTCTGCTAGTGGAATTGACACCTCCCCAGAGTTAGAATTTTCCAAACCTGACCCTGTAGAACATGCAGACTCAGGGTACAGAGGTCTTATGAACAGGGTAGTAGAATACATGGGTTGGGGTAACACTTCACCCGTGTTTGAACAGGACGACATGAGAGATATAATTGTCAAAGGTCCCCAAAAAGACCCAGTTCTCCCCTATCATAGGGCTCTTCAGAGAACAGTAGAAAAACATTGGGAAAATCCTGATAGCATTGCTGCTACAAATAGTAATTTCCCAAAGAAATACAGACCAGCTGTTACGGAACCTGAATATTTAAACAGACATCCGACTCCAGAAAGTCTGGTTATTCAGGCTGCATCCACAGCAAAACAAACTGCATATCCCACTATCCCTCCGGATAGAGAGGACAAGAAAGTTGATGCCTGGACCCATAAGGTTTTCACTTCAGGTAGCATGGCCCTGAAATCGACAAATGTCACCTGTACCCTGGCCAGGTTTACCCATACCCTGTGGGACTGTATTTCGGCGGCGGCTGAGCATATTCTGGAAGGCGAGGAAAGGGAAGGCTTCCTGAATATAGTCAAAGACGGAAAGGAGGCAATGGGGGAATGTCTCCAGTCTGGACTGGATACTGCTGATAGCATCAGCAGATCCATGGCTACAAGCACTGTGTTGCGCCGATTTGCGTGGTTGAGGAAGTCGGGGTTTGCAAAGGATGTGCAATCCAGACTCCTTAACATGCCCTTTGATGGCTCGAGGCTATTTGGCAGTAAGGCTGACGAAAGCCTAGAAAAACTCCAGACCTTGAAGGCGGCAGCTAAATCTCTTAGTGCCTCCATGCGCCAGCCTCAGAAAACCTATTCAGGATCATCTTCCTGGAGAGGTTGTTCTTATCGCTACTACTCCTCATTTGGTAGAGGAAAAGGACAGGCTTCTCAAAGAGGATAAAAAAAACTTCCCTCGTGGTGGACGAGGAAGAGGTGCGAAATCAGCCTCAGGGGCGGCATCTTTGCCCTCAGCCACTCCTGCAGCCGCCTCCAAATCTATCTGAGACCTTGCTCCACAAGACACCAGTGGGAGGCAGGATCTCTCAACATCTGAAGGAATGGCGAGGCATTACCTCAGATGTTTGGGTACTGGAAACAGTAGCTCAAGGTTACTGTCTCCCCTTTCTAAAAAGGCCTCAGAATCATCCACTGGGAGCCAACTCCGTAAAAATTCCAGACCCGCTCCTGTTGCAGGAAATTTTAACCCTGCTAGAGAAAGGTGCCATAGAACAGGTACCTGTAGCGGAGAGGAACAGGGGTTGGTACTCCCCATACTTTCTCATCCCAAAAAAGGACGGAGGATTGAGACCCATCTTGGACTTAAGAAACTTGAACAAGTTCCTCAGGAAGGACAAGTTCAAGATGGTGACCCTTTCTCAGATCCTTCAGGCTCTACAACTCCAAGACTGGTTGGTATCATTGGACCTTCAGGATGCTTACTTTCATGTGCCAATCCATCCAGGGCACAGAAAGTACCTGAGGTTCGCAATTGGCAATTCTCATTATCAGTTTCGAGTTCTGCCATTCGGGCTGACCTCCGCCCGAGGGTTTTCACCAAACTAATGGCGGTTGTGGCAGCGAGTCTCAGGAGAGGGGGGGATTCACGTCTACCCCTACCTGGACGATTGGTTGATCAGAGCACGTTCTCCAGAACAGACTCAGGAACATCTTTCGATCACCTGCCACTTCCTTCACAAACTGGGCTTCTCCCTCAATTTCAAGAAGTCCCACATGACACCATCCCAAAAGCTCCAGTTTATCGGACCAGTCTTGGACACTTCCTCGGGAAAAGCCTCGCCTCCCGAGGTGAGAGCTCTCCATATTCTGCAGATGGCAACAAAGTTCCAGAATGCCCAATGTCTACCGGCCTTCGATTTTCTCAGGTTGCTCGGCCACATGGCCTCCTGCATTTACCTAGTACCAGAGGCCAGGTTGAGAATGAGATCCCTTCAATGGGCACTCAGAACTCAGTAGTCCCAGTTCTCAGGGAATATGTCGGATCTTCTGCAAGTCCCGAGCGCAGTTGCTCAGGATCTACTATGGTGGGCTTGCAACGACAAATTCTCAAGGGAGAATCCTTTTGGCAACCATGGCCGGAGATAACAGTAGTGACGGACGCCTCACTCACGGGGTGGGGAGCACACACCAACGATCTGACAATCAGCGGTCGTTGGTCTCCATCGGAGTCCAAACTACACATCAACCTATTGGAGCTGAGGGCAATCAAACTAGCGCTGAAGGCCTTTCTGCCCTCTGTACAGGGAAAGAATGTCCTGATAATGACGGACAACACAGTGGCCATGTACTACCTCAACAAGAGAGGCGGAGTAGGGTCACTACCACTGTGCAGAGAGGCAATGCAGCTCTGGTTCTGGGCAATACGAGAAGGAATCTCTCTATCGGCAATTCACCTAGCCGGAGAGCAAAACACGGCGACAGACACTCTGAGCAGGCAGAGCACAGTTTCCCACGAGTGGGAGCTAGCTCAGGTAGTCCTTCAAGAGATCTTCGCCATTTGGGGAACCCCTCAAGTGGATCTGTTGGCCACTGTGATCAATCGAAAGTGCGAGCAGTACTGCTCAAGGGAATTTCCTCAAAGAGGAGCTCTGGGAAACGCATTAATAGTGGAGTGGAAGTTTCCACTGCTGTACGCGTTTCCCCCAGTCCCCATGATTCCTCAAGTAATCAGGAAGTTGAGAAAGTTCAGGAAAACCATGATCCTAATTGCCCCGGATTGGGCCAGGAGGACGTGGTACCCGGACTTTCTAGACATGTCCATCTGCCCTCCAATACGTCTTCTGCAAAGAGAGGATCTTCTCTCGCAAGAGGAAGGTCGGGTTCTCCATCCAGAGGTCAAGACACTCAACCTTCACGCATGGTTTCTGAGAGGTTGAGATACAAGGATTGGGATCTTCCGGATGACGTAATGGAGATCTTGCTTTCGGCCAGAAGGCCAGCAACAAAATCTTTATACCGATGTCGCTGGAACAAGTTCAGTAACTGGTGCAAAGATAAGAATGTGGACCCTTTTCAATGCGGCACCCCAATGGTGCTTTCTTTCCTACTGCATCTAGCCAATCTGGGGCTCCAGATAGGGACAATTAAAGGATACCTTGCTGCGCTGTCCATTTTCAAGCGCACCTCAGAAGAGGTTTCATATTTCGAAATTCCATTGATCATTCAATTCTTAAAGGGGCTTACTAATGTATACCCCCCAGTACCTTTTCATGTCCCAACTTGGGACTTAAATCTAGTACTAAAATTATTGACTTGTATACCTTTTGAGCCTATGCACTCCTGCCCTTTGAGGCTCTTAACATTAAAAACTGTACTTCTTGTGGCCTTGTCATCAGCCCGCAGGGTTAGCAAACTTCAGGCTCTCTCATGCAAACCGCCATTTACTACTTTTTATAAGGGTAGTCCTTAAAGTTAAACCTTCCTTTTTACCAAAGGTAGTTTCAGACTTCCATTTGACGCAAAAGATAATATTACCAACTTTTTATCCTCCTCCTCATCTGAGCAAAGAAGAGGAGAGATTGCACAAACTAGATCCCAAGAGGGCTCTTACTTTCTATATCTCAAGAATGGCTAAATTGAGGCAAGATGACCAACTATTTGTGGGTTATACTGGTCATAAACTAGGATTATCTGTAACAAAACAGACCATATCCCGCTGGATCATCTTAGCCATAACTGAATGCTACAGATTAGCAGGAAAAGAACCACCAGATGGGCTTCGTCCCCATTCTACAAGGGGAATGGCTACTTCTGCGGCTCTAAAGAGGGGAGTCCCGGCAGCAGACATTTGTGCAGCTGCAACCTGGAAAACAATACATACCTTTTGTTAAACATTATTGTTTGGACACTGCCTCCTCTAAAGAGGGTTTATTTGCAAAGGCAGTTCTGCATTCTGTCCACGAAAACTGAAATGGTACTCCCACCTCCAAAATTGCCACTGCTATGGGAGTCTATCATAAGATGAGGAATACGTGGGAGGACACAATCCATTAGAAGAACAAGTTACTTACCAACTGTAACGTTCTTTCGACTGGATGTTCCTCCTACGTATTCCTCATCGACCCTCCCATCCTACCCCGCAGTACAGTTTACGTTTCTTACACTTTCCTCTCACGAAGTGTGCATCAGTCATGAGGCACACCTGGGTGTTCCTCCTATATGTGTTCATCGAAAAAACAGAACTGGAGCAACGGGCGCGAGCTACTTATACCATCAGTGACGTCGACACGGTACGGAGACTGTCGAGGGACAATCAACGCCACGACCTCGAGCACAGCGCCCTCTGCCGAGAATTTTTTTTTCGGAAGCTGGAGATAACGAATTATCATAAGATGAGGAATACGCGGGAGGAACATCCAGTCGAAATAACTTGTTCATCTCTCACACCTTTGCACAGTTTGGCAGCTCTAGCTGCCTGCCTTCCCATTCGAAGGCTCCCGGGCCTGCACCCACCAGCTGTAGGTCCTCTGGGATCGATGTCGGCGTTTGGACTCCCGGTCTCGTTACAGCACATCGGTTCTCCTCCTTTCAATTGCTCCTGTTTCCCTCCTTTATACAGCTGAGCCCTAGTAAGGTGCCTCAGGTGTGAGTCGTAGCCTTGTCTTGCCTGACTACAGTGAGCCAATCAATGGGACATGCCTGACCTTCAGTACTGGATGACTTCATACCCCTCTTCTTTGTCCCAGTACTAGAGAGGAGTTTGGAATAGGAAGTGTGCACTACTCCTAGTTGCTTCTTCCTCTTCTCAGTACTAAGTGGCCCCTTACAGGGAGAAATAGGGTATGAGTGGAAGTAGCCCATGAAGGCTGAGGGAAGGGAGGGTAAGTCAGTGGTAGGGAAGGAGGGGTACTATGCCTCGCCGCCCAACACTCTTCCCAATCCCCAAGCACCCTCCTCCCAGGTGATCCACCCTTGCTTGTAGGACCAAGGGTCGGGATCCAAAAACCGATAACCCTTCACTGGCCACCTGAGCAAGAGATGCCTTGGGAGTGGCTGTGAGAGTCCCTTCTGGTTTCTCACAGTTGCCAATATCTCTATCTGTTCATAAAATTCTGGTTCGTCTAAATTAGGACCATAGGTATTCAGTAGCACTATTTCCACCCCTTGGAGCAAGCAATATATTATCACATATCTCCATTCTGGATCTCTCTAGTGGCATATATGGATGAATTTCAAAGATTTATGAATTATAACAATCACTCCCCTGAATTGAGCAGACTAATTTGTATAGAATCTGTTGCTTCCCAAATTTTTAGCAAAATTGTCATGTATACCCAATTTAGTATGGGGTTTCTGAAGGAGGAACATGTTTATTCTATACCTCTTTACATACAGGATGATCTTGCGCGATTTGGACGGGTTGCCCAGACCGCTAACATTTCAGTTTAAAGCATTAACAGCAATTGCCATAAGTGTAGTACATTTTCATTATTGCAGTATGTTGATGCAACCTTTGTTCTGAAGCATTAATATTAGTAGTGCAGCATTCTGTGTGTGCCAAGCAAACGTTTTAGAACGTTCAACCCAACCTGTCCCCATGCCCCTGCCCTTACCCCCCCAAATTAGGGCGATGTCGACCCTCCCCACCAAACCCCCCCAACATTAAGCAGCATCTTAGCACTGGGTGTGCCACCGCATTTACTACTGCATCTCCTAATACTTCAGACCACTCATTTCACTCTAAGGATCCATGATACAAAATGTACTATGTATGCCCATTAGGCTTCCAAATGGAAGTGTTTGCAGCCTCACGGCTCATTTCGAAATTTACCCACACAGACCCACTCCAAACTTTTCTTTCCGCTTCTCACGGATAGTTCCAACCAGGATGTTAGACAGTCTCATGTTCCATTTAGGCAGGGCCCTCTACACTACTCCATCTGGGATAGGAATGTTGGTCTTGATAAAGTTCAGTGCTTCGTCAGGTATAGTAAAGAATAACACTTTGCCATTATGCTGGATCCACAGCCGGGTCGGGAATAGCATTGAATACTTCACTGCTCTTTCCCTCAGCATTCTTTTCACACTTGCAAATGAAGTCAGGGTAGATGTGGATCCTGCTTGATTCATATTGAAACATCTGAGGAATTGTTGATGGGGATGCCATATTGGTATATGCAGGTAAGCGTCCTTTAGGTCCAAGGCATATAGCCAGACTCCCGTACAAGGGGACTCTACAGTCTGAGCAGGCGGGGGATCACCATTTTGAATTTTGGTAGGCGTTAAAAAATGTTGAGGAAAGATAGGTCTAAAATAGCACGCCTGGTTATTCTTGTGTATAGTGAAGATCCTGGAATAAAATCCTGTGTCCCTGTCTTGCACAAGGACTCTTTCAACCACTTGTGATTCAATCAAGCTTAGCACTTCCTTGAGAAGTGCTGGAGATCCTATCTATATGACCTGGGAGAGGAAAAGAGAAAGGGAGACGAAAAACCTTTACAAATTACTGAAATTACCCTGCGCTATACAAAATGGTGACACGACTTAACCTTGTGCAGAGCCACTCTGCCACTCACAGGAGATTTGTGGACCCAGATGACTATATCATGTTTGTTTTGGCTCTGAGGCTGTTGCTGAGAATGGGGGCGAGTAGAACCCTTTGGGGTTGGTTCTTTGTTGCTTCCGTCTAGGAGTACTAGGTGATCGGTCCAGTTGCTTTAGGCCTTCTTTCCTGGAAGCCTCTAAAAAAACCCAAATGATCTCGATCTGCCTTCAGACTTGGGCTGCGCCTGCAAGAACGACTTTTAAGCTAGCCAATAGCTAATGATTTAGCGCTTTGTGTGCAGTTCTATTTCTTGGCCAATTTGTAATCAGGTGATGAGTGAAAGAGATTATTTCCCTCAAAAGGAAAATCTATAATACTGTCCTGTGTGTAATTGGTGAATTTAGTGGCGTGCATCCACTCTGACCTCACATCAACCCCTAAGCACAAGCCTCTTATGGCCATTTCTATGTGCCATAAAGATTATTCAAGCAGATCTAATGCAACCATATTTGCCTCAATCCTGGGTAAAATCAGAAATGTCCCTCCAAAGCTGCTGATTAGCAGCTGCCACTAATGCATCCGCATTAGCCTGGCGAAGGTGGAATGTCTGTACTGGGCATCTAACTTTTTGCTGACCGACTGGCAAGAGTGTGGCTTTGCCCATATCTTTTTTGCCACTTCCATGACATCCTTCTGCATTGGAATGCCTGAACTTGACAACATATGGAGAGCGAGAACCTCTGCTAAAACTCCTGATTCTGGTTGCTCTTGTGGAGGTATTGGAACCCCTAAAATGTCTGCTAACCCTTCTAGCTCTTTGTTAAAAGCCTTGGCAGAGGAGAGAAAATCAGTTTCTTCCTCATCAGCATCTTGGAACCTGCTTCCCCAACCTGAGGCAGATTGATCCTCTGCTTCCTGGCTCTTGAGGAGGAGCTCTTTAGGGACGTTGTCTGTCCTGTCTGATGGTTGAAGCTCAACATTGAAGTGGACTGTGGTGCTGGAGGCAGCCCCGGTAGCTGTAGAATTTCTTGACTGGGAACTTCCTTAATGAGCCCTGTAAGAATGCCTGATATTTGAGGCGACTTCATCAATTTTAGAAACCTCTCAAAAAATCTGCTTTTTCAATGCCAGTAAACCTTGTACAGAAGAACGAGGAGCCCCACATGACGGCATCCAAGTTGATGTGACTGTAACCCAAGGATCTTACCTAGGCTGCTGCATCCACTGCTCAGAGGACCTAAGAGCACTAGGTGGGGTTGGGTACAAGGTGCACCAGGCAACGTCACCGCTTGACCAATCTACCCTTGCCACTGGCTTCCTTACTGTATTTACTTGTGAACGTGATCCTCCCCATCCCCACTGAACTGCTTTCTTGAGCTCTCCGTAGCTTTCTCTGAAGGAGAGGACTCCACAGAAAGATGGCGCCTTGTCAGAAGAGGCTGTGCGCACAGGAGTGGTTTCCCACCTTGCTGACATTTTTTGGACTTCAGAATGCTGTGGTAAATTTGGAGGACGTGAAGGAGCAGAGCTCGGAGTGACACTCTTAATAGCCGGTCTTACTGGACACTTTAGCTGTACCGGTTCACCTTTGGACCTCAGAGCGAGCTCTGGTAGGCGTCGAGCCCTCAGCCGAAGTGATGGCAGTCCTGTGTAGAGGCTCCCCCTCAGGCCAGGGCCGGTCACAGAGCCAGCTGGCCCATCGGACAAATATCCGGTAATGGAGCTTTTACGCCCCTCAGTACTAAGCCTGGTAGGATCCACGGACCCACCAGTGCATGCACCGATAGCTTCTTGACCCTCGGCCCTGTTACTAGGATATTTCCACCCCTCTCAATGAGAGAACTTCCAGGAAAGGAGTACCCTTCTGGGGGTACCTTTTGAAAATAAAGGCGCATTTGTCACTGAATTTACGGTGTGCAAAGTTCTTCAGGTAGTCCGGTGGTGACTTCAAAAAGATTCCTCTCCACCGCGCCTGTTCTTAAGCGATCTTGGTATCAATTTGTTGCACGTCGCACACAAGTCCCACCAGTCGGGCACCAAACACTCTAAACAGAGTGAATGAGGATCCAAGACCAGGAATAGACTATCGCACGATGCACACCTACCGAATCCAGAGGCACCCGAGATGCACCAGGGGGCCACGGATGCCAAGCGTTGTGGCAAGTAGAGGAAAAAGGGAGTGTGCAGCAAACAAATATGCTGACGTGGTGCAGCGGACCTTTCCCGTTGTGCAGAAAAAGGGACTGGGGTGTGGCACCAGAGGGCTGGGGATTCTGTGCATGGTCACACATTCTCACGCCTACATGTACCTAAATTAAAAGTGTAGTGGACTGGAAGACCATCTCGTTTTATCAAAAATGTTAAGAGAAACCTCTGACGGGTGGCTTCGAGGCTATCAACAAGGCAATGAGCGATAGTTTGTCCAAACGTTGCAAGAATGGCAAAAAAAGTGTGAAGCAATCTTGGAGGACTTAATAGAGACAATCCTAAACAACCCCTCTAAAACAAAAAAGAAACTCTACACAAAAGACTGGATACAGACGCAAGAGGATATCTGGAAGTATAAAAACTATGAAGAGTTCTAGGCGATAGCAAGAAAACTAAATACACCACCTGGTTACTTGAAACTTTTCTCAAATTGGTACTGGCAGTCGAAACTTATGTGGTTCTGCCTGAACATCTTGCCCACAAGGCAAGTAACACACAGAAGACTGAAAACAGGTGGCATAGACAAATGCAGAGTATGTTTAAACCCAAACTCAGTAGAATCGCTGAAACATTTGACACTAGAATGTAAGGGTTTAACTAATGAACGTGATCATTGTTTGGGGGAGATTGCAAAAAACACTGCAACCAGAGAAATCGCAGTATGGTGGCATGTCTTTATTGAAGGGGAAAAATACATATTAACTTGGCTCTGGTTAGACTGTTAATAGCTATCTTCAAAGAAATCGAAACACTACCAGAGACCATAACGGTGAATGAGAACTGATTGAATTTTGATGGAATGAGCGAAAGTAGAAGAAATTCCTCAAAGTGGGAAGGCGGCAGTAGATTAAGTTAATATGTCTGCAAAGAAACCAGTCACTGTGGACTTTATGAATGTAGAAACCATGGAATTTCTTTCATTTGTATGTTTTTAGTTCTGGCTTAAGGTTTTCAATTTTGTAAACCATGTGAAGCCAATAAAAAAAAATAAAAAAACCTAAAAAATGTAAAGGGAAGTGCATATTCTCCAGCATTGGATCTTTCATGGATTCACATACTTAGAATATTCCTCGTCGTCAGGCTGGGAACCCTCGGTATATTTATTAAGACGTTTTCCACAGGAAAAATTTCGACACTTGTGTGTCCTATATATGTTGTTTTGGGCTGCTTATGCATGACCCAATAGTACGTAGGGTATAAATAGCCCCGCCCCGCTGCTCCCTTCAGATTTCAACCGTGTCCAAAGTAGCGGGAGCACCTGGTGTTTTGTTTTACTCTGTACAAGGTTGAATTCTACTCTTACAAGTCTTTCTTTTACAATGTCTGGGAAGGCGTTGTTCCGCCCGTGTGCCACGGGCGGATTGAAGAAAGTCTATGAAGGAGATGGGCAGATGGATTGCCTGTACTGTCTACACCCGCATCACTCTGCGGACAGTTGTGAGATTTGTAAGGGTTTCTCACAGAAGACGCTGAAAGATCAGAATAGGCGTCTGGTGACGTGTCTAAATGAAGGGACCTACCCTTCATCGGAGGTAGGATTGGCACACAGTCTGGTATCGAAGCCTAAATCGTCGGTAGTCCATCGCCGATCAGTGTCTGCAGAGCCTCTGGCGAAGAAGCCATGTTCTATGGAGAAGCGTTCCTCAGAGAAACACCCGGCGAAAGAATCCTCTTCGAAACATGGACAAGATCGCCATCAAGGGACGTAGTCTTCATCATCTTCGTCGAAAAAAGGGAAAGATCCCTCAAAAACCTCCTCCTTAGGAGACCATCACAGGTCTTCCTCGAGTAGAGACTTGACGAAACATAGGCCTAGCTCAAAAAAGGCGGCATCATCTAAGGAGCCTGCGTCACATCCTCCACCATCGTCGACAGGGGTTCCGTCGGTGACGGGATCATTAACACTGGCACAGGCAATACCCACAGGGGCTTCGTCGACTCCAGTGGCGATGATCGAAAGGATGCTCACATTGCAGTCGTCGACGGCGGAACTTCCAAGGGCTTGGCAACTGGAAGTGTATGAAGCAGTTTTGCCAGAGACCCTGTTGCAGCAGGAGGCAGCTTTCTCCATATCGTCAGTGGAGGAAGACCGTGAACAAATTGTTGGTCCAATGGATCTGGGATTGCAGGGCGTTGGCTCGTCGACGATTTCGGGAGGGCAAAGTGTCCCTGTTGCATCGTCTTTGTTAAACCCTCAGTCATTATCCTTACAGGTGTTGACCACGGTACAGTCTCTTTTGACCCAATTGGATGAAAGGCTATCCCCTGCAAGTGCACCTACAGAGGTGCCGGCGATGCTGGCCGACGACGAACCAGGTCCTTTTTCGCGGTTGACGGCGGGGACGCCATCCGCCCATCCGGTTAGCGAGGAGCCTCCTCATCCACACCCGGAAGATGGGGAATTGCAAGATTCAGAGTCAGAACAAGGACCTAGAGACTCTTTTTTGGATTTTTCATCGTCCCCTTCGAGAGATCCTACATGGGAGTCGGAGGCAGAGGTGGAAGCGCCTAGAAGCCCGGCTCAGCCGTCGCCGCCAGATGACATCGGCTATTTTCACGCGATGATGGGCAAAGCCTGTATTGAATTTGGTCTGACTCCTGAAGAAGAAAAGGAGTGCTTCTTGTTCGACTTTATGGGGAAGAGTAGGAAATCAGTCTTTTCTGTTCCCATTCTAGACCACGTCTGGCAGGAAGGCTTACGAACCATGCGCCATCCATTTTCAGAGCCAGCAATCAAGGGCAGGTTAGAAAAGAAGTTCAAGTCCCCGGACTCTACTCCTAAATGCCTGACTGCACAACCCTCTCCGGAGTCGGTAGTGTCGGCTGCAGCTGCTAGAAAAGCCAGATCTCAGCATAAGTGTACAACACCTCTGGACAATGAGGCTAGGCGGCAGGACGCCTTTGGTAAAAAGGTTTTGTCAGTCGGAGCGACAACGGTTAAGGCAGCTAACTCGCTGGCTATCATGGCAAGGTACGACCGGGAGATGTGGCATCGTTTGGCCCCAATCCTAGAACACCTCCCTGAGGAGCACAGAAAATTGGCCATGTTGCCGGTCCGTGAAGGGGAAGAGGCATCAAACCACTCGATCAACATCGCCGTGGACTTGGCGGAATCCGGGTTCAAGCAAATAAACAGAGTGGTTTTGAGAAGACAAGCCTGGCTGAAATGTACTAACTTTAGACCGGAGGTCCAGTATAAGGAGCTCGATATGCCATGTGAAGGTGAATAGTTGTTCGGGGAGAAGGTGGACGAGGCCCTGAAAGGTATGAAAGAGGATACGGACACAGCAAGGTCGCTAGGAGCCTTACAAAGCGGGAGAGCATTTCGATCTTTTTGCCCCTTCCGCAGAGCTTCAGGGAATTCCCGATTTACTGCATCCAGAGACCAGAGTTTCAGCAGGCCATCATACTCCTCCCAAGGCTATTGGCGTGCTGTCCAAGTAACGCGAAGAGGCCGAGACTACCAGGCCTCGAGGAGAAGAGGAGGATACTCGTTGTCCACAAAAAGCAAGCATTCAAAGTCCCAACAATGACGAGCTTCAGGATGTCCTGGGAGGCAGAGTATCCTGTTGCGTCGACGAGTGGGAAAGAATAACATCAGACCGTTGGGTGTTGGACACGGTAAAACTAGACCACTCTTTGCAGTTCAAGAAGACACTGTCTCAAATTCCACCTGTGTACTCGTCGCAACCCCATCTTCACATATTACAACAGGAAGTGGTGCTTATGCTGCAAAAAAGGGGCTATAGAATTCGTTCCGGTGGCCGAGAGTGGTCAGGGAGTTTATTCCCGGTACTTCGTGGTCAAGAAACCCAACGGCAAGTGGCGACCCATTCTGGATCTTCGGGATCTCAACAAGACTCTGAAAAGCCTGAAGTTCAAAATACCTACGCTTCAGGAGGTCATCCGATCCATACAGCCGGGGGATTTTCTGGCGTCGTTAGACCTACAGGACGCATACTTCCACATACCCGTGCGTCGACGACACAGAACATTTCTAAGGTTCGTAGTCGGTCAGAGTCATTACCAATTCAAAGTACTCCCATTCGGACTAAAGTCGTCTCCCAGGACGTTCACAAAATGCTTGGCTCCAGTGGCAGCATGGCTACGAAGAGAAGGTCATCATGTTTACCCTTAACTGGAAGATTGGCTGGTAAGGGGCTCGTCGCCGGGAATAACACAAGAAAGCCTAGAGGCCACCAGGCAACTTATTCAGCGGTTAGGATTTGCAATCAACTTCGAGAAATCCTCCTTGTCTCCCTCAAGAAGTTTGAAAGTAGTAGAAAACTGGCACCAGAGTGTCAGTCAGAAAATACATGTCACTAATAGGGGCCATAGCATCGTGTATCCCATTAGTGAACAACTGTCGCCTCTTCATGAGGCCAATACATGAATTTCTGGCAGACTGGTGGTCCCAAAGTCGCGGCTTGTGGTCCGACAAGTTGAACATCAGCAGCGAGCTGGGATGCCCCTGCAGGAACCGGAATTTCAATCGACGGTGATAATGGATGCATCGCTGAAGGGATGGGAACTCATCTGGGATCCCTGCAAGTTCAAGGTCAATGGTCCTCAGCAGAGTCGACCCTTCACACCAACGAGTTGGAGTCAAGAGCGGTACGTTGGGCTCTGAAATCCTTTTTACCACGCATATGGAGATCAGTCGTAAGAATATTAACGGACAATGCAACAACAATGTTTTAACTCAGGAAGCAAGGGGGCACTTGCTCCAGGACACTCTCGAGCAAAGCTCAGAAAATATGGCGTTGGGCCCTTGAGCAGGATATAAGCATAATGGCTTACCATCTTCCGGGGGTAAACAATGTGCAAGCAGACTCTCATCAGGGAGATGAATCAACTGCATGAGTGGGAGTTAAACGATCAACAACTGGCAAGCATCTTCAAGAAGTGGGGTCATCCGCCCCTGGATCTTTTCGCAACCCGAGAGAACAAGAAGTGCAAACATTACGCGAGCAGATGGCCACAACCTGGCTCTCTAGGGGAGGCATTCTCCTTCCCGCGGACGGGCAGGTTTGCGTATGCGTTCCCTCCGTTTCCACTCATCCGATGGACCCTCCAGTGGATTCACAAATATCCATGTCGTGTAATTGTGGTGGCACCTTACTGGGCGCGACAGTCGTGGTTTTCGGATCTACTGCAGATGTCGATAGCAGAACCAGTGAGGTTCCAGAAGATTCCAAACCTTCTATCTCAAGACAAGGGAGCAGTTTGGCATCGCGACCCGGACGCCCTTAGGCTGTCTTCTCCGCGTTTGGGGCCCTGAACATTTCCTCAGGGTGTCGACGAATTTTACAGGCAGCGCGAGCTCCGTATACAAACACTTCATATGCATGTAAGTGGAAAAGATTGTGTGTGTGGTGCAGGGATCCACCGGTAGTGGATCCCCTAAATATCGCGTCAGAACAGATTCTTCCATATTTTCTACACTTAGCGGAACAAGCGTTATCTTTCTCCTCCATAAAGGTTCATTTGGCAGCCATTTCAAGATTTACTCGTAAAAGACATTCAACTCCGTTGTTCAGCGATTGACTGGCTAAGCATTTCCTGAGAGGCTTATTTTGGACTTTTCCTCCAGCCAAAAAGTTTCCTCCCAACTGGAGTCTCAACCTGGTACTGTCAGCACTAATGAAGGCTCCTTTTGAGCATATGTCGTCGTTGTTGAAGTTTTTGTCGTGGAAAATGGCCTTTTTAGTGGCTTTTACTTCAGCAAGAAGACTTTTGGAACTGCAAGCACTGGTCATTGATCCCCCATACTTGCGGTTTTTCAAGGACAAAGTGGCAACCAATCCTCAACTACATTCCACAAGCATTCTTCAATTGTGCTGCCAACATACTTCGCAACGGCCTCTTTTTTCGCGGAAAAAGCTCTCCACACGTTCACACGTTAGATGTCAAAAGAGCTCTGAAGTTTTACCTCAGTCGTACTCAAGAGTTTAGGCATACGAGACAACTGTTTGTGGCTTATGGGCCTTCGGTGAAGGGAAGACCGATCTCGAAACAAGGACTAGCCTGCTGGGTGTCGTCGACTATTGCCTTCTGCCACTCTAAAGCAGGGAAGCCTCTGGAGAGACGTCCGAAGGCTCATTCAACAAGATCCACCTCGTCATCGGCGGCATTGTGGTCTGGAATAACACTGGTGGACATCTGTCAAGCGGCATCCTGGTCGGTGCCGCATACTTTTACTCAGCATTATTGCCTACAGCAACAGCATGCAGCTGAGGTGCAGATGGGACGAGCAGTCCTGCGACATCTGTTTCAGTAAGGTAAGCTCCACAGAGGGGTGTATTATCTTGTTAATATACCATGATTGGGACTACTGTCAATGGACCATGATTGGGGGTTTTGTATTGCTAACTGCATGTGCGGCTCTGTTAATATTGGTTTGCATTGCACACCTCCAAATTAGGAGTACTGCTATATAATCTATTTTAAGCATGTGAATCCATGAAAGATCCAATGCTGGAGAAGGGAGTAGTTTCTTACCTGTAACTCCATTTCTCCAGCGTTGGTATCTTTCATGGATTCACATGCGCCCGCCGGCCTCCCCTTAATGCAAATTTTATATGCCCCGACTACTTTGGGGGTTAAAATCTGAAGGGAGCCGCAGGGGCAGGCTATTTATACTCTATGTCCTATTGGGTCAGGTGTAAGCAGCCCTAAACGACGTAGATAGGACACACCAGTGTCAATATTTTTCCTATGGAAAACGTCTTAATAAATATACCGAGGGTTCCCAGCCTGACGACGGGGAATATTCTAAGCATGTGAATCCATGAAAGATACCAAGGCTGGAGAAATGGAGTTACAGGTAAGCAACTACTCACTTTTACGGTGCAAAAGGCTGTGGTCACGTCCCATGCGGGGACGCCCATACTGAGGAAAATGGACAGGGACTTAGGAGTATGAAGAGGAACTTATATGTTAGCTGACTGAGCACAAGTTCTCTAGTATTTTGAGGACTAAGTCGCCCTGGCCCCAAGACAGGGGTTTTATTTAATCCTAGACATTATTTTTTCAAAATTCGCAGTACTAATGATGAAATCAAAACTGCTGCCACGTAAGCTTCAATAAGATGTCCCCATTGTAGTGATGCTGAACCATGTAGAAAATAGCCTTGCAATCTGTTAAACATATCTCCTTATATGCAGTAGTGTTTAATGTGGGTGAACGAGTCTTGTCTTTCCACGGGCCAGCCTCCGCATTACTCAAGCAACTCGGCTGTGATTAATGTGTCGGAAAGTCATCAAAATAAATTATTCACTCTGCTAACAATGCACACTCTCTCCCAGGCAGTGCACATGAAATATTCCAGTGACTAATACGTGTGGCATTTCTGTAACATTTTTTTATTTGGTTTATCTGGGGTGACAGATTGCTGCTAACTCTCCTACATAAACGTAGCAGGCCTTTGGTGGAATTGTTAGGTTAATGCACGAGCTGAGGCAAACTGTGTGCAAGCTGTAAGTTTCAGGTTCGAATACTAGAAGGATCTCTGCCTTTTTAGGATGTGTTCGACAGGCTAGTCACATTGAGTTGAGGGAAGTGGCATTTAACTTTGGCGCATCGTGACTTTTATCAACAAAGGCTATTTAAATCTTTTTACTGCCCATAGCAGGTGTATGTATTATAGAAAGTGTGCGTTTTTAGCTCCGGAAAGTTGTGGGGTGGAGTTGTATACGCACAAACATGCCAACACAACCGGGGTGTGAGTTGCCCTGAAAAGCTGCTAACCTACGGCAAAGTACCATGTTTTTATTTGTTTAGGAAATTTCAGTTGTATTCTTCTGGGAAAGTATAATAGAGCTTGAACATCTATGACGGGGCTGACTCTATTTTTGAAAGGGAACATAAGATCTACAAAGCAATCCACTTCAATACTGTTCCGTTCTCCTCTCTTCTAATTTCATTCCACGTTCTGGAAGCTTTTTTTCCTGGTAATTTCCTTTTGGTCGTTTGAATGTGGGTGTGTGTGTAAAACATGGAACGGGCCGTAACGGTACTTTAAAATATAAAAAGGCAGCAAAACTCACATGTAAATGATGGAAACGCACATGAAGAACATTTTGAAATGAAAAGGTTGAACAATGTGCTGTCATTAACCCATTACTGCCCAAAATCTACATTTTATCACGAAAAAGTACTGGAACAGGCGGTAACAGTACTATAACATATAACAAGACAGCAAAACCCACCTGAAAATGCTGCAAATATGCATGAAGAACATTTCGTAAATAAGAAAGGTTGAACAATGTTCTGTCATTATCCCATTACTAACCAAAATCTACATTTTATCACGTACAAGTACCCGGAATGGGCCTGAATAGTACCATAACACATAAAAAGGCAGCAAAGCTCACCTGAAAATGCTGCAAACATGCATGAAGAACTTTTTGGAAATGAGGAAGTTTGAACAATGTGCCGTCATTAACTCATTACTGCACAAAATCTAAATTTTAACGCGAAAAAATATCCGGAATGGTACCCTAATATATGAAAAGTCAGCAAAACTCACCTGAAAATGATGCAGGCACTCATGAAGAACATTTTGAAATGAGGAAGGTTGAACAATAGGGTGTCATTAACCCATTACTGCCCAAAATCTAAATTTTATCACAGAAAAGTACCTGGAACAGGCCTGAATGGTACCCTTAAATATGAAGAGGCAGTGAAATGCAACTGAAAAGGATGAAAACACACATGAAGAACATTTTGGAAATGAGGAAGGTTGAACAATATGTTGTCATTATCACACTACTGCCCAAACTCTACCTTTTATCACAAAAAAAGTTCTCGTAATGGGCCTGAACAGTAGTATGACCTATAAAAAGGTAGCAAAGTCCACCTGAAAATGCTGCAACCATGCATAAGGAATATTTTGAAATCGGGAATTTTGAACAATGTGCTGACATTAACCCATTACTGCCCAAAATCTAAATTTGATCACAAAAAAGTACCAGAACGGTACCATATCATATAAAAAGGCAGACAAACCATCTGAAAATGCTGCAAACATGCATGAAGAACATTTTGAAATGAGGAAGGTTGAACAATATGCTGTCATTAAACCCATTAATGCCCAGAATCTACATTTTATCACAACAAAGTACCAGCACTGTACCATAATGTATAAAAAGGCAGCAAAACCCACCTGAAAATTCTGCAAACATGCATAAAGAACATTTTGAAATGAGGAATGTTGAACAATATGCTGCAGTAACCCATTAATGCCCAAAATCTAAATATTATCACAAAAAAAGTACTTGGAACGGACTTGTACGGTACCCTACTATATGAAAAGAGAGCGAAATGCAACTGAAAATTATGTAAACACAAATAAACAACATTGTGAAATGAGAAAGGGGAAACAGTGTGATGTCATTAACTCATTACTGCCCAAAATCTACTTTTTATCACAAAAAAAGTACCAGAAAGGGCCAGAACAGTACCCTACTATATAAACCAGCAGCACAACTCACCTGAAAAGGATGCAAACACACATGAGGAATATTTTAAAATGAGAACGGTTAAACAATTTAGCATAATTAACCCATACTGGCCAAAAATCTGCATTTTATCACAAAAAAGTACCCAGAATGGGTCTGAACGGTACCATAACATATAAAAAGGCAGCAAAACTCACCTGAAAATGCTGTAGACACACATGAACATTTTGAAATAAGTATGGTGTAGCAGTGCCTGTCATGGAGTAGAACTTGGCAGTTAAAGGTATGAGGGTATGCTGTATGGTAGAAGAGCACAGTCTTATCATGTAAGTGCCTGAGCATATGGTGGAAGAAGCTGGGCATTTGATGCCAAAACTGGCAAATGATGTTAATGTTATGGGGTCTTGTACTGCGCACTCTTGCAGATCTGCAGTGTAAGGAGTGTTGGGGCGGAGGGTTATTAGTGGGATTGTGAGGGAAAAGAACAACAGAACTTTGATGTGCTGTTGGCAGCTTCAGTTTAGAGAAATCGCTCACTGAGCGTTCTTGTATTTTCGGTTGGTAGTCATTATGTGGTGTTGAGGTATGATTGTGCTTGGTTTGGTTTCATGTTGGGTTGGGTGTTGTGAAGTGCATGCGGGTTGCGGTGCTGTAGAGGTATGGTTGCGTCCAGTTCCGAGTTTGCAGGTGAGTATGCAGAATTTGATCATTTTTAGTACGGTTAGTTAGAAGAAACACGTGGCTAACTTAAAAAGTTAGGCTAAATGCGAAATATGGTGAACTTAAACATTTAGGCTAATAGCTGTACTCCCCGCCCACACCCTCTTAACTTGGCAGTTGCTGTAGTTTGTAAGTCCAGTGTCTTTTCTACAGGTATGTAATCGAATGCAAATTCATTATCACCAGGATTAAGTTTCTTGCCAGCATGCCTGTTTGATAATTCCACACAACACTGTCCTCTCAACACTTCCTTTAGATAAAATGTATGCAAAAAGTAGATTGCCAATACCATTTCATCGATGTGAACCTCTCTGTGCTTAACTCCACTGGTTTTCCTATAAATGCCAAATGTTTCCAAGACTCATCTGCCTGCCTTTGTCAAAATGTCTTTGCTCAGTTTTTCTTCAAAATATTTTACCAAAGAAGCACTCCATGTTGCCCTTAGTTTTTCCAACAATTTTAGAAAGTCTCCTTCACTTTTGCTGTCTAAGAGTTGTAGAACATTATTGGTGTACACTTTTCTGTCTGCTTTTCCTCCTTCATGACCTGAAACCCAGAATTCAACGTCTTTCAGTATGTGGTTCCAACAAACCACATTCTTGCATCTTGGAATAATATTCTCTACAGATTTCGCAATAGCAGGTTCTGTCTGTTACTATAGTAATTGAACTCTGGTTAATTTGAAGCATATGCTTTGGCTACAAAAGAAATAAATGTTTCATGAGCAATTGTTGTGCATTTATCATGAATCAGTACAAAGGCAGGTATTGCAGGATTTTCTTCAAAAAACGGAACATTGAAATATTAGTTGAGAAAGGTAGAAATCACGTAATCGCGTAATTAAAATGTTGTATCATGAAATTAGGGTTCTTGAATTCAACTTTATCACTTACTCAAAAATATTGATAATGTCTGGAGTAATGACATAGAAGCCCTTCCAGGGCATACTGAGGCTCATGGATTGATTTATTTATTTTATTGATTAATTTTTTGGTTCATAGTGATAACACCGAATCAAAAAATCTCAAACAAAAATCTCGAATACAAAAGGCCGAAAAAAAAAATATCGAATTTTTTTTTCAATGTGTTTTTTTCCAAAATGGGGGCGTTCCCCCCCCAGCCCCCCCTTTTTTCATTTTTTTTATTTTACCCCTTTTTTTTTACTTACCTGACCCCAAAAACATATATAAATAAATAAATAAAAAATTCGATATTTTTTTATTGCGATTTTTGTTTCGGGCTTTTTGGCATTCAAGATTTTGTTTTCGAGATTTTGACTGACCACCTAATTTTTTACGTTTATAAAGCGCTTCAAAGCGGCCCTGGGGCATCATAGATGTTATATAAATCATCATGACTGATACTACATTTCTGTTTCCCATACTTAAGTTTCTTTTAGATTTACTTTGTATTTTTCGGCACTGTAACCCTCATGTGGGTAGGGGAAGCATTACATCCGGCTATTTTTTCTGGTAAATTTAAGTTGGACCTAAATCTTTGTACTCCTACGTCCCGTACCCTTTCCTCCATACTTGTGGGACATCTCTCTGTCCTGTGGGACGGGACCGGAGCACTTTGTAAAAAGCATCCAAATTTTTCCCAAAATTTGTCCTTCCTCTCTTTCCTGCGCGGGACCCGGCACACGGCCGTAACCCCGCCCACCTTGGCTCCGCCCCACGCATCGCCCCTCAGTCCTTTTCTCCGCTCGATCGGAGCCGGACACACTTGCATCCTCGGAAGACTTTCTTCCCTGTTTTCCTCTCTGGCTCTCGCTGGCGTTCGTCTTCTAGTCTGTCTCTTTCAAATTAGACTTTCCAGACTGTTCTTCGTGTCATCATCGCTTCGCGAGGGCGGATCCCCATCCTCTTTGTTTAGAGTGTTTGGGTCCGGAACACCGTTGGGACTCCTGTTTTTACTGTGACTCCCTTTCGGTCCGGGCTCTTCAACGTCGGTTGGAACGGTGAGAGGAGGTGTTCCGACGCACTCCCCCATCTTATTTTCAGGCGTTCATCGACGAGAAGAAGAAACGCCCAGTAAGTTATTTACTTTTGAGAGCACCCCGGCCGGGGGATACCTTTCCGGGTTCCTCTCGAGCCGGGAGGGGCGTTGATCGCTCTGTCACCGGGGTTCGCCCTGAGGTGCCTGTCGGGCCTAATAATTCTACCGGAGTTTTCTCCGAGGGTCTCCGTAAGTGGCCTGTGTACACCGGAGTAACTTCTGAGGCCCCTCCTGTGGGGGCTGTGTGTAGACCCAGTTCTGCTGAGTCAAAGGGTACGGGAGCTTGCTCTGAGGCCTCTCTTTCGGCTTCCCTTAAAAACAAGACCGGGGTGCGCCCCGAGGCCTTGGCTGGGCTTGTGTTTACCGAATGGATGTTCGAGGCCCGTGCCATGAAGGCTATTACCGGGCCTAGGCTCGAGGTCCCTCGTACCGCGAGGTCCCTCGTACCGAGGCTAAGGCTACCAACAGTTCTGAGGGGGCGGGCAGGGCCCTGTCAGTGAAAGCGATTTCTCACCGTTCCCGCTCTTGTGGTGATACTAGATCTGTTGAGGGGGCAAAGAAGCAAGGTTCTTCTTTTACCGGCAGTGGCGAGGTCCTTCCTTCGAAGGCTCAGTTGGCGGTTGGTATGCCGCAGAAACATTCCAGGCCTCACAGTACCGGCTCTGCCGAGGTTCCTTATGTTAAGGCTAAAATTAAGACCCCTGATCCATCGACGGGGACCCCTGCCTCACTTCCTCACGTGCCGCTGTTCCCCTCAGATGAAGACAAAATGGCGGCCGTTCCCGCCACGACCACAGCGGCCATTTTAGGTACTACCCCTACAACTACGCCATCGGTCCCTGGTGTAGGGTTCGGTCCTTTGGGTGAACCTAAGGTCACTTGTGCGTATCCTTACCGGCCCGTTTATGATTGGAACGCCCGGTTGCCTCTTCCGCACAATGTTTCGTTGCCTGCAGGGGCGGCCCCTTTGATTTATGTGGATACGTCGGCGGAGGGCCCGGCGTGGCACCCTTCTCCGTTACGTCCCTGGGTTTGTCCACCTCATGAGAGGCCTCCTCAGGCTCCGAAGCAATCTCCTGAGGATGCTTTTTTCGGTAAATTTCAAGCGCTTATGCGCACCAACCCCATGAGGGAGTATTTCAAAGGGCTTTTTAAGGAAATCTGTCCACCAGCGTCCCCGGCTCCACGCGCTCCTCTGGTGGTTCCGCCGGTGCCTCCTTTGCCCGTGGTGCCTGCCCCTGTTCTTCCGCCTTTGCCACTGTTGTCCCCAGTGGACAAGGCAGTGCCTGAAACGGTTCAGCAGGATCCTGACCTGTCAGATGACGCTCAAGGCGAGCAGGACAACGAGGACCTTCCCCGCTCTGTTAGAACTTTTCATGACCGGGTACTGGACATGATGAATTTCTTAGATGTTCCAGTTCCCGAGGCACTGGCTCCACAGGAGGGCGTGCTTTCTGGGGCGTTCACCCTGTCTCCTTTGGAGCGTACCGTCTTTTTCCTGCAGAAGGATGTTTGGCCGAGGTCCGAAGAGTCTGGGAGAAGCCACACTCAGGACTTTTTGTAAATAAAAAGATAGACGCGAGGTACAGGCTACACTCTTCAGAGGAAGTGGCCTTGTCGTCTTGTCCACCTGCCTCCTCCACAGTGGTGGCTGCGGCCACGTTGCAGTCCAGACCTGCAGCATCCTCTTCCGCGACGGCTACTCAGGTCTTGGGGAAGGAGGACAAGCTCCTGGACTCCCTAGGGAGGAAGATCTTTGCCAATTCGGCCTTGCAGTTCAGGCAGGCCAATGCCGAATTGATTTTGGCGGGAGCTAACATGCGGATGTGGAAAGGTCTGTCGGAGTTTGAGGAGCACATTCCGGTCGAGAAGTTGGAAGACTTCAGAGGTGGCCTTTCCGATGCCAGGGTCTTGTCCCAGGATCTTCTGGAGGCTGCGGCTCATCACGTAGACACCTCGGCTCGGGGCATGATGCTTGGGGTTGATGCCTCGAGGCAAGCGTGGTTGCATGCCACTAAGTTTTCGAAGGAAGTGCAAGACAAAGTATTGGACCTTCCATTCGATGGTAAGGAGCTTTTTCATTCGTCTACTGATGTAGAGCTCACCAAAACCAAGGATAGCACTCAGACGGCTAAATCATTGTCTGTTCTGGTTAAACCTCCCTTCAAGGCTCAAAGGCCGTTGTCGCAAGGGCGACCTTCCTCTGGTTTTAGGGGATTCCTCGACCGCAAAAATCGCAGAGTGGATACTCCTGCGGGGAATAACCACCGCAGACAACAGCGTACGCAGTATTTTTCCCACTCCTCAGCCTCCTCATCAGGTTCAGGTGGCACCGCCACCGATAAACCTGCCAAATGAGGGTTTTCCGCGCTCGCACGAGACCCCGGTGGGAGGGCGCATTGCGTCTCATTGGCAGGCGTGGCAAACCATCACAGAAGACAGATGGGTCTTGGCGTCGCTCGGGCGGGCTTCCGCTTACCTTTACCCCCTACCGTACCCCTCAACCCTCCCTTTCAGCTGTCGGGCTCACCCTCCCTCAAGGCCGAGGTTCAGAAACTTCTGCTCCTCAGAGCTGTGGAACCCATTCCCCCTGGGGAGCGAGGGGAGGGCTTCTACTCCCGGCTGTTTACGGTGCCCAAATCCAACCAGGCTGGCCTGTGCACCATCCTAGACCTTTCCCAGTTCAATCTTTCCTTACCCCAAGAGAAATTCAAGATGATCACTCGCGGCCAGATACGCTCCTCGTTGCAGGTGGGCGATTGGCTCAGCGTGGTGGACCTTCAGGATGCGTACATGCATATCCTGATTTGGGCTCCACACAGGAGGTACCTCCGTTTCTCTTTGGGAGAGGAGCACTTCCAGTTTCGGGTGCTTCCTTTTGGCCTCAGCTCGGCGCCGCGTGTCTTCACGAAGATGATGTCGGTGATTGCGGCCTATCTTCGTCTTCAGGGTATCCATGTGTATACTTATTTGGACGATTGGCTTCTGCGCAGCCCTTGTCCGCTGGCGGCAGCGGGCAACCTCCAGTCTCTCCTTCAGCTCCTGTTCCATCTTGGGCTGTCGGTAAACTGGCGGAAATCCTCCATGACGGTCTCTCAGGACCTGATTTTTCTGGGTTTTCGTTGGAACACGATCGACTGCAGAGTATACCTGACCGGGGACAGAATGGCGGATCTGTTGGCCACGTGTCAGATGTTTGCGCAGAGAGTATGTCGGCCTGGTGGTTTCAGGGGCTTCTGGGCCTCATGGCCTCATGTGTTTTGGCTCTTCCTCTTGCTCATCTCAAAATGAGACGGACCCAGATGGCCCTTCGGAATTCATGGCGTCAGGCAGTGGACCCAGACTCCATGCGGATAATGATTCCGGATTCCATGAGAGTGGACCTGGACTGGTGGTCATCTCTCAGCAATCTGTCTGGGGGCGCGGGGTTTCAGGATCCGGTCCCTATGGTGACGATCACGACGGACTCCTCCCTCCTCGGGTGGGGTGCGACGTTAGATCTCCTTCAAGTCTCGGACCTTTGGTCGCCTCAGGACAAGCACCTGCACATAAATCATTTGAAGCTTCTGGCAATTGTTCTGGCGCTCAAGGCGTTCAGACCTCTCATTGTCAACAAGGTGGTCCACATAAGAACGGACAATGTGGTTTCAATGTACTACACAAACAAGCAGGGGGGAACAAAGTCTCCCCCTCTCGTGGATCTGGCCATTCAGATTTGGGAGTGGGCCCTGCTTCATGGGGTCTGGCTGCTTGCACTGCACATCCCAGGCCAGCTGAATGTCACCGCGGATGCCCTCTGCCGGCGGACAGTGGTCAGCTACGAGTGGGAGTTGAAGGCGGAGATCCTATCTTGGATTTTCTCGCGTTGGGGTACACCGGAGGGGGACCTCTTCTCCACAGCGATGAACAAGAAGCTTCCTCAGTACGCCTCCAGAGGGGGGCTGGGAGCCTCCTCTGTGCGGGACGCACTCGAGATCCCATGGCACAACATGAGAGCTTACGCCTTCCTGCCTCTTCCTCTGATTCATCGAGCAGTTTGGAAGTTGAAGAGTTCTGTCAACTGTTCTCTTCTACTGATAGCTCTGTGGTGGCCGGCCAGGTTTTGGTTCTCAGAACTTCAACACCTGTCGGTGTGTCCGCCGATCAGGTTACCAGTAACTCCTGATCTTCTTCACCAAAGGGAACAGCAGATGTGGCACCCCTCCCCACAATCGCTCAGCTTGGCGGCAAGGTGCATGAGTTGAGGTCTTTAGAGCATCTGAATTTGTCTGCGGATTACATGCGTATTATCCAGGCAGCCAGGAAACCCTCGACCAGATCTCAGTACAAGAGTAAATGGCTCAGGTTCTGTCATTGGTGTCTAGAGAAGAAATTGGATCCAAGGGGGGCCACGGTTGACACAGTGTTGTCCTTCGTGTCCTCCCTAGCAGAGCCAGGGGTTAATGTTCTGTCATGCAGGACTTACCTTTCAGCGGTCTCCGCTCATCTTTCTACGGATCAGTGTTCGTTTTCTCTGACTAACCCAGTGGTAAAGAGGCATTCGCTGGTTTAACACGCCTTTACCCTCCAGTTCGTAATCCGCACCCGCCATGGGACCTGAATGTTGTCCTGACGGCGCTGTGCCATAAACCCTTTGAGCCAATGGCTACTGTGGACCTCAAGTACTTGTCTTGGAAAGTGTCCTTTTTGGTTGCCGTCACATCGGCAAGGAGAGTGAGTGAGCTCCGGGCATTGTCGGTGGAGCATCCTTTCTTGGTCTTTCACAAGGACAAGATAGTTCTTCGAACTAATCCGGCTTTTCTGCCGAAGGTAGTGACCGAATTCCATTTGAATCAATCTATCTCCCTACCGGTCTTTTTTCCGAACCCCGCCTCTGAGGCGGAGAGGGTTCTACACTGTCTTGATGTCCGAAGAGCTCTCAAGTTCTACCTGGATAGGACTTCCGAGCTTAGAAGTTCTTCTCAACTTTTTGTGACTTTCGGCAACCCTCAAGGCAAGCAGGCGTCTAAGGCAACTATTTCTAGGTGGATTGCCGCCTGCATCACGGAGTCTTTCACTATCCAAAAGCTGAAACCTCCTAAAGGTATTCATGCACACCTGGTGCGGGGCAAGGCAGCTGCGGTTGCGTTTCAGAAGTATGTTCCCTGGGAGTCCATCGCTAGGGCAGCTACTTGGGCCTCTCCATCTGCTTTCTGTAAGCATTACTGCCTCGATATGAGTTCTAGAGCTGATGCTCAGTTTGGCCAGGCTGTGCTGACGAACCTTTTTCAGTAAGGGGTATTTCCATCCACCCGCAGTTCCTGTAAGGAGTGCTTGGGAAGCTCCCACAAGTATGGAGGAAAGGGGACGGGACGTAGGAGTATTACCAGGTTACTCACCGTAGTGACCACCTTACTCCTAGTCCATAGTCCCCATTCCTCCATACGCCCGCCCGCCGTCCCCTCTAATAAGGTTCCTCTGTTATTGGTAATGGGTCTCTGACCTGGCGAAGAAAAGGACTGAGGGGCGATGCGTGGGGCGGAGCCAAGGTGGGCGAGGTTACGGCCGCGTGCCGGGCCCCGCGCAGGAAAGAGAGGAAGGACACATTTTTGGAAAAATGTGGATGCTTTTTACAAAGTGCTCCGGTCCAGTCCCACAGGACGGAGAGATGTCCAACAAATATGGAAGAAAGGGGACTATGGACTAGGAGTAAGGTGGTCACTACGGTGAGTAACCTGGTAATTTTCAGCAATTTCTGTCAGCACAAATGGCATTGTGCGAACATGAGCTCTTAAGGGTTATTTTCTCATATTTCCATGAGGTATGCATAATTCAAGTGTTTAGTTTTCACCTAGCTAGTGCACAATCACTTTTTCAACACTTCCATCAAGAACTTCATAGCCATATGTAAAATGTTACTTCCTCTCTACCAATTAATCTTTCGAAGTATGTCTTTCACACCAGAGAACTGGCCCTCAGCAGAGCATGTCTTCCTTTTTTAATCCATTTGTGTTGATCACATCTCCAATCCTCTTTTCTATGCTTTTGTACTTCATAACTGTATAGGAACACTTGCCCATTTTCTAGATTAGATGCTGGAAGTGTGGATATGTTGCCTTTTACATGATGCCTTAAAATGTTGAATACTTCTTGTGGTGAAAGCGGCACTTATTTTTTCATATAAACTATACTGCACATTCTGGAGGAAACAGTAAAAAGATTAATTAAATTCAAAATTAACAATGTTTCCCTCACACCCTGAGATCATTACAAATACACAAGCAGTGGGTTTGTGGCTCAAGAATGGACAGAGTGATAAGGGATGATGTCGGGCATAGTGATAAAGGAAAGATGTCTGGATGGTTACATGTGACATCTATGCGCTAACAAATTTAAAGCACATCTCTACCTCTATGGAAAAGACATCTTTTTCTACATTTTCTTTTTTATTTTGTATGTGGGGATATGTTATAAATAAAGATGTGTAGTCATGGTTGAGCTCTTAGCATCCGCACACAGACCAGCTGTGGAGCCATTAGGTTTGATCCAGGACATCCTTATTGTACATATATACAAATGTACATCAACCGGTTTATCTTGTATATATACAGTGGCACAGTAGACAGAACATAGATACAGAGCAGACCCACCGGCCATCCTTGCATACCCAGCTCAGGCCCCAACTGACATTCATGGAACATTCACTCATAGACCCACTCAGCCTTCTCCAGAGCTGCTCATCATTCATGCATCAACATTCTAATAGCATGCACTTCTGGCCAGTGACAACACAAGACAACATCTCCCTTCCATACACAAGCACACACCATAACAGGATAACTTAACATCTACATTTCTTTTCTTGTTTTTATATTTAAAAATAAAACAAATAAATAAACCAAGATTGCAACGGAAGTAAACACCTGCTTTGAATTTAAAAAGATATAAAAGCATCTTTCTATTTGGGCATACTAATGAAAGACGAGGTCTGGATGTAGTGATAAATAAAGGATGTCTGGGTGTAGTGATAAAAGATGTTTGGACATAGTGGTGAAGGATGGTGTCTGGATATAGTGATGAAGGGAAGGATCTCTGTATTTAGGGGCCTATTCTGATGGAGGTGTAATTATTATAGCAGTGTAATTCATGGGTGAATTCCCCATTCGGAATGTACATCTGTTTTTTTATACCCGTTTCCTATCTTTATAATGGGGTCTATTCTGCTAGAGGTGTAATATGCCTATGGGGTTGTTCTACCTCTAGCAGAATAGGGCCCATTATAAAGATAGAAAATGAGTGTACACAAGTGTACATTCCAAATGGGGAATTCACCCATGAATTACACCTCTAGCAGAATATGACATAGGGGCTATGGGAGCATTAAACCTCTAGCAGAAAAGGGCCCTAAATTCCACACTATATACTAAAATGGGCCTCTATGTGCTGATAACCAGTAACCTGTGTGTATCAATGGGGTAAACCCCATATCTTCAGCAGCCTCGCTAGAAGCCCTTCACACGGATTCCTCTAACGTCCCCTACTCTCACTGATTATCCAAGAAGCATGGCAGGATGGGGGGTCTTTTGATCAGTAAAAACACGCTGTCCACCCTTCTCCCCAATGAATTAATCTCATTGTCTTTTGACTATGTTTGTATTCAACTCCTTTGCATATTTTTCATCTATTGGCCTCCTTAAGTCTTCAATCTCTATTTTCCAATGACTTAGACCTCTTAATCAAATCTCTGCCACTGAACTCCTGGCAATTCAACCTGCCGAACATGACTACAGTCACTGTCTTCACCTTGAGTCCTCATACTCTGACCATTTTCTGGTCACCCTCCACAATCCGTCCACCCATTATCGCTGAAACTCACTGGACTAAATGACTCCTCATCTGAATAAAGTCAGGCCCTTTGTATAGGTGCTCTTTCCATCTGTTTCAAACTCCACCGAGAAGGCCCTCCAAGATTGTAACCTAGCACTAGTGCTATCGTTGAATACTATTATCCCTCTTGCCCGTGTCCTGAACCGTGGATCTCCCCAACCATCCAACAACTCAGAACCTATTGTGAGAAGGCAGAAATGTGAGGCGGACAACTTTGAAAAGAGTTTTTAAGTTTAGCCATTTTATTAAATAAAAAGGTTGGATACACGCCTCACTATCCCTATACTGACGAGGAATTCCCTGCCGAAAGTAAACTAAAGAAAACACTCTAACAAAAGGATATCTGTCCCTCACACTTGTACATTCAATAAAGTAATAAGGAAATGTTTGGCAGTTCAATCCAACAATTATGTATAACATAAAACCACATTCACAATAAGGCCACTGTCTCTTCTCATAAATTGGCTGAATGCCCCTTCCCCAGGTTTGAGCAATGTGTTGCTCCACAGTGCAAAGGAAATCAGGAAATCTTCTTTTGCCACAAAGTTCTAACACAGTTCTTGCAGATTCAAACTTGATAATAAAAAGTTCAGTTGTATCAGCAATGTACCAAAAGAAGTGATAGGTTGCAACTCTTGGAGTAAGAACAGGTTTTACATTTGTCTCCTTCAAGTAAACAACAACTGTCTTTGTCAGGATGATTTGCCATAACTTTGATTTTAAAAGAAATAGTGTGTTCCAACCCCGCCTGGAGTAAGAATGAATTTAAAGAGTTGTCTTTGTTAGAACTACAGTTCAGCACTCTCATCAACTACCACCTGGTTTTCACTCATGCCAGGCCTACCACTTCAGCAACTTACCACATGGGTTTACTCGCCTGCACGTCTAATACTTCACAAAAGAACAAAGTGTGCTTCAGTGGTAACTTGCAACTTACAACAACAACTTCACAAAGTTTAGTTAGCATCAAACTTTAAACCATTTTCAGGGAAACAAGGAATCACATTGGTGCTTTTTAGAATCCCTTTGCAACTATGCTTCTCTCCCTCTGGATAATCTCCTTCAGAATGGCAGCCTGGTTGCCACCTTTCTTTCCCCTCTACACCAACAACCAAATAGGGAGCAGAAAGTGTTATTACTCTATTTCTCTCTTGGCTATGGCAATGTGTGTTTATATCATCTGATGAGCTGTATTTCACAACACATGAACAGCAAGTCTGATATGGTCTTACTTTGTTTCTGGCTTGGCTTTGGCAATGTGTGTTTTTTATCATGTATTCCCCTCGCACCTTAGGCAATATTTGTTGTATTGGTATTACTGTTTTTTTAATACTCTTGGTTTGGGTAATGCTTGTACGCTTTTGTTTGGACTAAAGTTTCCCCACTGGGTTTTTGGGCCTTCCACCATCTCGCTTGCTTGCACAGTCACGTTTGTTTAATAAGTAAAACATTGTTTTGTTTTGTTTTATTCGTATTTATATAGCGCACAACAGCCCGAGGACATCGTGGCACTTGTTACAGTACAAAGCTTAGTTACTTAGTTACATAGTCATTAGCAATATATAAACAGGTTGCAATATAGTTACATAGTCATTAGCAATATATATATATATACAGGTTACAATATAGTTATATTACATTTGTGTTATATTACAATATATATGGCAGATGTGGTTTCGTACAGTTGAGTATTCACAATTGTTATCGCTGCTTCTCTCTCTCACACACGAGTGAAACTGCCTGCCGTGAACATGCGGATAGCGTTGGAGCGCTTTGTAGTCACTTGCAAGCTGTGAACTCACCGGGTAAGTCGCTTGCTCACGCTCCGCTTGGTGTTCGCAGGTCTTCTGACGTTGTGGCTACTCGCGGTCTGGCAAACAGCCTCCTCTGGTACACCTCTGCACGCTCCACTCAAAATTGGAGCTTACTCCGCTCCGGAGAGGCTCAGGTGCAACCCAGCCACCTGAAGCCTTTAATCAGGGTACACGTCCCTCGCTATGTCTGCTTCCCGCTGTGCGACCTCTGCACACCAAGCCTTCAATGGGCAAGCGTCCTTTTCTTACGCTTCTCGCTGCATGACCTCTGCAACACGAATAACGTGAGGCAAATAACCTCTCGGGACCTGACACCGCTCTTTGCTAGACAGTGATCCCAGCGCCTTCTCGTGCCAGCTTCACTTTCCTCAGCATGTGATCCTCCTGCAGAACACCAACCCCAGGGTCGGGATCAGGAAGCGTCTGCCTTACCCTGGCCACATGAGAAGGGTCCCAGGCCAAGATTCTGGGGGGAAACAATACTGATTCATCACACTATATGCACATCCATCTTTGCTGCTGATGTAAGATCCGTTCCCGCATTCGTCTCGTCTCCTACAAGGAATCACTCCCCATACTCTGTTATATCCTGCACTCTGCCACATCACTGTAGAAACACCAACATCATCTCTTCTCTCCATTTTCACTGCCACAAACTATCCAGGACCCATCCGTAGGTTTATTAGGTTAGTAGCACGAATGAGTACGAGTGATTTCTGATTAGTATTACTTTCCCGCTTTACCACATTCTCATCATTCTGTGCAATGCTCTGTAACCCCTTTGTACTTTCCAGGATGTATACGCTTGGTTTATCAAATCTGTATAATGCCACTTGTATCCCCTTGTGCACTTCAGAATATGTTTGCCTGATTTACAAAGTTTGTATCAAATATAGTACCACTTACATCCGTGTATGCTCTTTGGGATATGCCTGCATGGGGTTTCAGCTGCTCCAGCTCCCTTAATGCCCTCGCTAACACCCCCATCCTTTCCCTACCTTTGGGAAGTGTTTGGGTGGTCTCCGGTCTCGTCGGTTAGCGCAGCGGAGTTTCTCTGCTGTGTTTGGTGTTCTCTTTCCTGCGGTACCGCAGCTTTGGATTCTAACTTGTGTCTTTGGCTGCCCATGTCTTCGTTCTCTGTCTGCTTTCGGTGGTTTGGCTTCCTTTCTCCCTGCCACTGGCCAGGCCCACCTTGCTTGGACCTCTCTCCTTGCTACACACCTCTGCGTCTCAGCTCTCAGCCTTCGGGTCCTCTGGCATAGAACGAGCATCTTGTTCCAGAGTGGATTCCATGGACCATTGAGTCCTTCTTCCCTTTTTATGATTGGGATTGCTTCTTGACAACTGTACCGCGTGTCTTGATTCAACAGTTGGCTTTTGCCTCCTTGTCCTCTCATCTTCGTCTCAGTGATGCTTTGAATTAAGCTAGGGTGAGTCTCCCACTTACTCATTCCATTCTTGTCAATTATACCTTCCACTCCTCTATAACATACAAACGTACGTGGGACCAGAAGGGTCTGAATAGAAGATAAGGAAAGTGGGGACTGAGTGGGGCAAAGGGAAGGAAAGGACAGAAGTGAAGGAGGGGAATACTGCTTTCTCCCAAGTGGATGGTCACTGGTCCCAGGAGGGGGTTTCCCTCTCCATGCGATTCACCCGCTGAGTACCACCCCCAGGGGGACTATTGTGTAGCGGCTTCACCTCCCTGGCCTCATGAGAAGGGGCTTCCCCCATGGAAGCAGAGACAATACCTTGGAATTCGTTACAACGTGCATAGACGACCTCTGCACTGTTACCATTGTTACAGTAGTATTTGATAGAAGAGGTGGAATGTTTCACTTCTTGTGCATCATGTTAAGTGGGTCCTTCAGTGATGACACAGGGAGCCCAGCCAGGGGTAGGTATCTTCTTTACTTAGATACAAGTTTCCAGGATAATAGGTAGCATATAATTACAAAAGGATCTTCAAGTACAGAAAAACACAGGAGACATCCACCGGCACCCACTCAATCCAGCAGCCCACTTCCAACTGCCTCCCAAGGAACACTCACACACAAACACACTCTCAACATTCCACAGGCACGTATTCTGCAAGCATTCCACAGCACCCAGGGTCACAGCACAGGAACAAGGGAGAAAGCAAGACATAACACATCTCCCTCCTTAAAACCAACAAGAGTAAGGGAACGGAACTGAGATACAAAAGAACAAACCCAAAAAGCCAACCATCTCCAAGTGACCCACAGCATGTCCAATATTCAGTCACTCTAAAACTTGCTCAGACCACAGAAACCTGCCACTCAAACCATCCCCTCACTGTCCGAACAATGAAATGCTAGAAAAACATCACAACCCAAAACATGTCACCATCCACATTATTGACGACTGCCCACCTCAACCAAACAAAACCACTTTATCACCTAACCAAACCAAAACTGAGGCTGCTCGGCAGACAAGCAACACTACTCCACTACAGATAGATGGTGCACACAAATGCACCACCAGTGCCTAAACAAGGAGAACACCAACCACAAGAACAGCACATTGGTTGAGACACCACATCGGAGTGACACCCCCACAAAGTGTACCAGGGTCCTCCCAACACACAATGGCAAAGCACACTTGAACAAATGGCAAAAGAAAATGTGAGTGCGGTGTCCAACTCCACAGAAACAAACTAATGAGGTGAACGACACTTAACATCTCTCGACCCGCAACCATGAGCCCAAATGGCACAGGCACAGAACGCCTCCCCAAAGTGCCGGGTGTCCAAAACCCCTAAGGCAGTTAGCAGTTAGGCCGGGGCCTAGGAGGCTGTCACTACCCTCCCACCCAAAACGGAAACAAAACTGTCTAACCCCACCAGGTGGTTTGCTATGCCACCTAGTGAGCACACCACACATGCACACAACAATCCCCCTCCCTCCCAAGTCCATGCCCTATCCTCAAGTCCCTATTCTGACAGACCCGTGGAGGCAAAAGTTAAATCAACATGCAAGAATAAACCAAATTTCAACTTCCTCCAACTAGCAGAGGCCACGTCAGTACCACAATACACTAGACACGTCCCACCACAATCCGCAACGCACCAACGGACAATTTACATCCAAACAGGCCTCACATCACATAACACTGTTGATCAATATTCATGGTTGAGCATGGACAGCTCCCTGAAAAATGACAGTCTTGATCCAGCTCCTGGTAAACTGTCATAAATGGACTTCTTTGATCACCCTGGGCAGCCCCACAACCACGGCAAAAAAAAACTGAGCTCTTCCCAGCGAACGGCCAATTCCTGCTTCCCAGAGATGCAGTCTGGACACAGCACAGTGCCATCCACACCATTCCTGGAACAGCTGTCAAGCTGGTACCTGTGAGCCTGACCCCAACACACGCTGGAACCAACCTCTGTCACTGCCAACTTAACTGGTTGAGGTACCAGCTGTTCACTGAGCTGACTGCATCCACATGGCTCTCCAGACACAGCCCCCAGCTGTTCACTATTCTGACAGCGCACACACGGCTCACCTGAAACAACTCCCAGCTCCGGTTTAGATAGCATTCAATGCTGGGCGCCACCCGCAGTAAATGTTACCTGCCGCTTTTTCTTTTCAGCGGCATTGCCATCAGGACACACCTCCTCCTCTGATGCTCTCTTTAAACCCTTAGAGACGGTCACCGGCAAACAGCAAAAGTGTGTGATGCTCTCTATGCCCCTCAATAGCACATAATCCAATGTTCCCAGCAGTTGGCCATGTCACAACATCCTCTCTGGCAGCTGCAGCCTCGATGCACAGAGCTTGGCCACTACCAACTGTCACCACTGAGGCCCTTTGCCAATAACAGTGTAAGACCACAAGTAAGTATGCAGACTGCACACACACTTCTGTCACAACAGCCCCTTCCTTACCTGCACAAAATCTTTGCCAATGCCTTGCAGGCTTGATAATTCTTTTGGCTTCCCCCTGGAGGCCTATAACTCTTCTGGTCGGGTTATCCCCGGTATTTCTTTGGCTCCATATTGCCTCCACGCTCTCTCGGTGACCCCTTGCCTTCCCGAAAATCCTTCCAGCTGCTCCTTTCAGACCTGATTACCAGCTGGCCGCCTCTTGCATACCTGAAATCCTGGATGGGGGAATGATGGATGCCTCCTCTGCTCCTCTCTGTCTCTGTCCTCCTTGGACAGACGCTTAAGGCCCCCTGGGCAGCAAACCAGCTTGTCGCCAATTTTAAGTGGGAACTTCAATAATGACACAGGGAGGCCAGGCAGGGGTAGGTATCTTCTTTACTTAGATGCAAGTTTCCAGGACAATAGATAGCAGGTAAGTACAAAAGGATCTTCAAGTACAGAAAGACATAGGAGACATCCACCGGCACTTACTCATACCAGCAGCACACTTCCAACTGCCTCCCAAGGAACAATCACAAACACTCTCTCAACATTCCACAAGAAGGCGTTCTACAAGCATTACACGGCACCCAGGGCCACAACAAAGGAAAAGGGGAGAAAGCAAGACATAGCACATTACACAGAGAAAAACAATGAAACTGCTTTCTTCATGATGCACATCTAGCTTTCTTCTAAGGTGAGATGATCTATCTGATTTGTAAGGGCCCCTTCTTATACATTCATGTTTCTTTCTTTGCATGGAATGTGTGTATAAGCTGCTCATCCACCTTGAAGACCTTGTATGATCCTTGCTGTGTCACATACAAGGCTTGGCCCTGTCCACTTAAAATCCTCTTTCTAGGCAAGTAGTGAAAAGGCAGGGGTGTCCTACATTTTCCAAAGTTGCTGCAGCAGAGTTTTTCTCTGGTAAATGTTCTGGTCAGCATGAAGCAATCCGTTGTTGAACTCTTATGCTCAAGGCTTGCAGACAGAAAAAAATGTTAAACCCTAAATCTGACCTGTATCTAAAGTAAATGTGATCAGCACAGAAAAGATAAAGCTGCAATATTTAAGGGAATGGGAAACATGTGAAATGCTACCACATCCTGAAACAAGGATATGGCAGTGATAAAGGAAAACCTGACTATGAACAAAACTAACAGTTAACTGCTCCCTCTAGTGAAGAGTAAGGTTTAGTCACTCTCAAGTCATCTTCATATATATAATTTTCCTTAATTTCACTCAAAGCATATGTGGTACAATTCTACCCTCATGTGACTAGTGTATATTTAGGGAAATGAGGATTTTCTACTACAATATAGTTATCATCGCAAAGTCATTCTTTGAGTTTAGTCATTAGCTGGCTTTTTACTGCAGAACATTTTGGGCAGTGATGGGATATTGACAGCACATTGTTTAACCTTCCTCTTCTCCAAATATTCTTCGTGTCTATGCATCATTTTCAGTTGAGTTTTGCTGCCTTTTTATATAGTAGGGTAGAGTTCTGGCCCGTTCTCGGCACTTTTTTGTGATAAAATGTATATTTGGAGCAGTAGTGGGTTAATGACACCACATTGTTTCACCTTCCTCATTTCAAAATGTTCTCTGTGTGTGTTTGCATAATTTTCCGGTGATTTTTGCTGCCTTTTTATATATTAGGGTAGCGTTCTGGCCCGTTCTCGGCACTTATTTGTGATAGGATGTAGATTTTGGCCAATAATGGGTTAATGACAGAACATTGATCAACCTTCCTCATTTCCAAAATGTTCTTCGTGCATTTTTGCAGCATTTTCAGGTGGGTTTTGCTGCCTTTTTATATGTTATGGTACCGCTCCGGCCATTTTCGGGTACTTTTTTTATGATAAAATGTAGATTTTCGGCAGTAATGGGTCATTTAGAGCACGTTGTTTTGCCTTTCTCATTTCTATTCTTCATGTGTGTTTGCATCATTTTCAGTTGAGTGTCTCTGCCGTTTTATATATCAGGGTACCATTCAGTCACCCGTTATAAAATGTAAATTTGGCCAGTAATGGGTTAATAACAGACCATTGTTCAACCTTCCTCATTTCAGAATGTTCTTCGTGTGTGTCTGCATAATTTTCAGTTGAATTTGACTTCCTTTTCATATATCAGGGTACCGTTCCAGCCCATTCCAGGCACTTTTTTGTGATAAAATGTAGATTTGGGGCAATAATGGGTTAATGACACCACATATTTTCACCTTCCTCCTTTCAAAATGTTCTTCATGTGTGTTTGCATCAGTTTCAGGTTGGGCTTTGCTGCCATTTTATATCTTGGGATACCGTTACGGCCCGTTCCATGCACTTTTTTTGTGATAAAATGTAGATTTGGGGCAGTAATGGGTTAATGACACCAAATTCTTTCATCTTTCTCATTTCAAAAGGTTCTTCATGTGTGTCTTCATCATTTTCAGTCGAGTTTGGCTGCCTTTTCATATATTACGGTACCGTTCTGTCCCGTTCCGTTTACTTTTTCGTGATAAAATGTAGATTTTGGGCAATAATAAAGAATGCCCACACTACAGCTCAGGAAGTCTTAATTCTATTAAAGACAAGGAGGCAAGCATTATGCTTTACTTTCTTTATTGCTGCCATATCAACACTTTAAAACATGAACTTTCAAACTGAACATTCATGGTTTTCATCAATGCCTTTGAGAAAATCAAAATCAAATAAAGTTTAAAGTTCAAAACTATTTCAGACCAAGATCCCAGGGTACTACGAGCCCCAAGATCAGTAGCTCGAGTGGGGTATAAGAGAATACAGCCTTGGGTCCATTCCTCTTTCTTTGCCATCAATGTCCTTGACCCGGCAAGTCGAATGACCATTGAAAAACGAACAATCCCCCTGATCGGAACTGTGAACTGCTCCCCAGAAGCGATGAACTCTTTGGTCCAACGGGACAACTTGCAACCTCATACTTCCATTCTCAATCCCTTAAGTGCCTTCAGGCTGTCTTCTGGTTGTCTCCTGTGAGAAATGGAGAAGAATTTATGAGAGCGGGAATGTGCTAAGGATTAACACAAGTTACTTTACATGTCACGTTAAGATTTTGCCATTCTGGTTGGGATATAATGCTCGCCTCCTTGTCTTTAATAGAATGAAGACTTCCTGAGCTGTAAGCGTGGGCAGTATTTATTCTAGGGCAAGACAGGCGGCTCGCAATATGCTTGTTCAAAGCTTGCTACCACCCCATTCGTTATAGCCGACACAGGCATGAAATAAAATGTCTTAAAGGTTGACTCAGAGGACCAATCTGCTGACTACATTATGTCCTGAAGTGAAAGCCTGCTGCGAAAGCTCTAGGAGCCATAGCTCCCTTAGCAGAATGCACGCCAAATACAGTCAAGTCTGTCCCTGCCCATTGCATTACTTCTCTCGCCCATCTAGCAATCGTTGCTGTTGCCACCACATGATAGGGCTTCCTGCGTGCTATAAGCAGTTGGGTCACTCCTTGCGGTCTAAGATGCGTTGTCGCTTCCTCATAATCTTTAATGAATTGTGCTATGCATAGTTTTCTATTGTCTGTGAAGTAAGGGTAGGAGATATTTCTCGAATCTGTTTTTGTTCTTTTAGCAATGGTAAAAGCTACTCCCCCCGGATAAAAGATTGTTCTATCTATTTCTAGAGCTTTGACATCCGACACTCTTCGACATGCCACCAGACATAACAACATTGCTAGTTTACCCAACAGCTGTGAACAGGAAAGTCACTAGTTTTCAGCCAACGAAGGAAAAGACGGAAAACGTCTCTAACATCCCACAATACTGCGTATTTGGGTTCTGGCGGTCTCTTAAGCTTCATCCCTCTAAGAAGCACCAGGACCGCAGGGTGTTCCCCTACTGGGCTCCCTTGAACTCTGTTGTGACCTGCTGAAACTGGTGATTTGTATATGCCTACCATTCTGAAGGCAGAGCCTTCCTGACATTTAATGGGCAGGAAATAAGTACATGTACTACAGGGGCTGAAATGGGATCCAAGCTATGTTCTGTACACCATTGAGCCCAACCGTTCCTTGCAGCGCCATAGCTCCTAATGGTGGAAGGCGCCCAGGTGTCTCTGATACAGTCTGCATCGAGTTGTGAAATTCCTGGCAACTCCCATCTTCTCCTGAAACCCTGCACGTTATCAAGTGTAGCGTGCCCGCTGCTATCAACGGGTGGGTCTGGCTGGTCGGGCCGAGAAGAAGGTCCGGCTGCTGCAGAACTATCCTCAGAAAATCCGAAGAAAGTTCCATTGCTACTTGAAACCAGGCCTGTGACTTCCAGAAGGGTAGTACCATCACGATCTCTGCTTGTTCTCGCCAGACTTTCGCCAGGACACTGGTGTTCATGCGGAACGGTGGGAAGGCATAATAGACTGCCCCGGTCCACGGGTGCAGTAAGTCGTCTGTACCTGCTGCTCCCGGGACTATCCTCCAACTGTAGTACTTCTGCGTCTGGGCGTTCAGTCTGGACGCAAATAGATCTATGTCCAGGAGACCCCATAGTTCCTGCAATTGCTTGAACACTTGCTGATGTAGCATCCAATCGCTGGATTCTACAAGATATTGTGAGTTCCAGTCTGCTACATCGTTCTGGGTCCCTGGAAAGTATTCTGCAGTCACTGCAATCCTGATCCACAGGCAGTAATGCCAGAAATCCTTGGCCAGTTCTGCTAACATTTGGGACTTGGACCCACCCAGCTTGTTTATGTATCGTATGGCCGAGATGTTGTCCATCTTGCACAGTACACAACACTTGACTTTGTCTTTCGTGCAAGTGCGAAAGACCCTGCTAGCAGTTCGAAACAGTTTTTGTGCAAACTCAATTCCTCCTCTGACCACTTCCCTCCTGTCTCTAAGTGCTCGCACCTGGCCCCCCAGCCTGATCTAGTTGCATCTGACTCTATAACCAGATCTGGGACGTCTCCAAAGATCGCTCGGCCGATCCAGGCCTCCATATTCTGCAACCACCAATGCAGCTATGTAAGGGCTTTGTGCTCTAAATTCACTAGCTGGTGGTAACTTAAGCCTCCCTGCAGGTGTCTGATCTTGAGTCTCTGGAGCGCTCGATAGTGGAGCGGTCCGGGAAATATCGCTTGAATGGAAGCTGCTAGCAGACCCACTACTCTGGCTAGACTCTGATGCGAAATAATTCTCTTTGCTATCACTGATCTGAGCTCCTTCTTGATCGCTCTCATCTTGTGTCCCGAGAGCTCAAGGGTCGCCTTCACGGTGTCTATCTTAAAACCTAGAAACTCTATCCTCTGAACTGGTAGTAGCTGCGACTTAACTTGGTTCACTAGTAAGCCGAGCGAGGATTGGAGTCAGAAAACCCATTGAACGTTCTTGGTGAGGGTTGCTTTGTCTGACCCTAACACACGGATGTCGTCTAGGTAGATGATAATACGGATTCCCATTTCTATTATGGCTTCTGCCCCGGTCATCATCAGCTTGGTGAATGCCTAAGACGCGGATGCTAAGCCGAAAGGCAGACATGTGAGTCGCCATATCTCTCAGTTCCACCGGAAGCGCAGATATTTCCGAAATGCTGTCGCTATCGGAATCGTGAGATAAGCATCCTTGAGATCCAGACGCACCAGCCAGTCTCCCTTACGCAGGAGGTCTCGGAGCAGATGGATACCTTCCATTGTTGTACATTCGTTTAAGCTCTTCAAGTTTATGACTGGTCTTATCTTTTCCCCTCTGTGGACTAGGACCATGTTGCTGAGGAAACCTGCTCCTCCCTGAGTATCGCGCTCTATTGCGTTCTTGTCCACCAGCTTTCTCAGTTTGCTCTGTAAGAGGGCATCTTCTTCCTGCGCCATGCGTATGGGATAAGTTTCTATCCTCTGAACGGGGTCGCCTATGAATTCTGATTGGAGTCCCCCTACTGCTTGGAGCACCCATGCATCTCGCGATAAAGCTTGCCACTCACTCAAAAAATGGAGAGTTCTCTCTCCCACTCAATGCTTGCTATACTCACCGCCTGAGGCACTGGGCTGTCGGTAGGAACCTCTTCCCCTACGACCTCTGGGGAATCTCACGATGGCTGGGAAAAAGGTGTCCTTCTGCCTTCCCTCCCAGTATTGTGCGCGCAGCCTCTGGGGTTTGCGTGGAAGTTGTAGCGACTGGATGAGCGACCCCTTTGACGTCTGGTCCCGGCAAAAACTCGCCCTGGAAATATTTTTCTTATGGAGCTTTGAGCTTTCTCCTATGCGGAATATGTTCTGATGAACTGGGACATCTCCTTCGCAAACGCTTCTCCAAATAGAAGCCCTTTGGCGCCTTCACCTGCCTCATAGGAGGCCAGAGCCCTGAGCTTGCTGTCTATTTTTAATAAGACACCCATCCTCCTATCCGAAGAGAGGGCGCAGTTGGCGTTACTGAGGAGACACACTGCGCGTTGGGCCCAGTTACCTAGTGCGACGGCATCTACTGGTGTCCCTGTATCCTTGGCCTTTTCCGGCAAATCCATAATTTTAGCCAATGGCCCTGCTAGATCAAGAACTTTTTCCTGACATCCCCTCCAGGTGCTGTCGATACCTTTCCTGATCTCCCACGCTGCTTTAGTTACGAAGGTGACCATTTTGGGGTCGAGGTCCAGTGTCTCAGCCAGTTTCCCTGGCAACTCCGGCATTGTACTGTATATCCGTGTAACCTCCCCCAAATTCAAAGAAGGATTTTTCACTCAACAGTTCAATAAGAAAGTTCCTTTTGTATCCAAGTTTGAATTATAAAATGCCCTCTTGCTCCAAACGTTGTCCACTTGAGCTTTAACCAGTATTTCAATTAGACGACAAGTCTTGATCTTCCCACTTATAGCAAACGTTCAAGACCCCTTCTTGATAAATTAAACACTTCTACAATTCTTTCTGCATCAACAACAAAATTTGTAAGGATGATTCCACATCTGTTCATATAACACTTTTACTGAGTTTGCCACTTATTCTTCTTGCCAAAAACCTTCTTCCACAATATAGTACTTCAATGAATTCTTCCTGGCCCCCAACCTGCCAGAACTACTACTAAAAAAGGTCCCCATACTGGTATACAAGGCTGCCAGGACAAAAAAGCTCCTAACACTACTACAAGTACTCTGTGGTAAGGTAAACTTCAAATCATTAAGAAAGTCTTTAACTTTCAACCATATTGGCAATCACATCTTCTTTTAGAAAAACATGCTACATGGTGCTGTTTGTTCCACTCTTGGTTTTGCGACAGGCAATGCAGGTTTGCCTCCTCTCCTCCTGAACACTCTATATCCAGAGGGCCCTTCTCCTGCCACTTCTGTTCTGACTTTCACATCAACAAACTGCTAACAAGGTTTCTTTCTCGCACTTGCCTTTGTTTGGCTTAGACATTGCTTGTTATCTTGCTTAACTGTTGTCTTTTTCTTATTCTGGGGGCAACAGTCACACCCCTTCTGCAAAAATGTTCTCTTGTCATTCAGCCAAGATACTTTATAAGTTCTGGAAGGTATTGCCTCTCTTTACTTTGGCAATGATGGTTTAGGTCAACTTGATTCAGTATTGCCCTTTGGGTATTTTGGTACTGGTGTTGGTTTTATAATAATGCTGATCATCTTTTCCTTCTTGCCTCTTTATAAAGTTCTTATCTCAATAAGATGTCTATCAGTTCGGTATTCAAAATAATTAGTATTGTTCACCAGTCGCATACATAGCATTACCAGGGTTACCTGCTGATGTTAAACTCATTGCTTCTGTCATATGCAACCATGCAATCTGCTGTTCATCCTCGTTCTGCTTCTTATGTGTCTGTCTGTACGGCAGACTGCTTCTTGGCTCCTGTGGCCCACGCCGAACAGGAAAGGAGCTTTCCTCGCTCTGAGTGTCAACTGGTGCTCGCCTGCCACTATGACACAGTACACCGACAGGAGAGCCTCTCTCTCCAGGGGGAAAAAAGGAGCTTTCCTCCCTCCCAAGTGTCAACCGGTGCTCCACTGCCACTGTGGCACAGCAGTTACACCCGAACCGTATATCTGAGGTGCCCCAATACAATGGTCAGACAAGGTCAGGCAATTACTGACCATTACATACACCTGACTTCCATTAAGCTTCCCCATACGGATAAAAGGCGGAGCACGAGAGCACACTCTGAGCGAGGCAAAGCACATGAGGGAACAGCAGTTCCAAGATGGCAGTTTTACAAGAGAAAGTCGGCGAAACAGAAGGGGATTTCGAGGAGGGAAGTTCCCATGACCTTTTCGACAAGGAACCGTTGCTTTCACAAGCTCTTGAGATTGGAAAGCGTAAGACCAGGAGAACAGGCTGAAGAATCCTGCATTGTGTGTAGGAGATACCCGGGGTCCTTCCGCGTTCAGAATCAAGGCTGGAAGAATTCTCAGCCACCGTCGTACTGTCCTTGGCACCAACAACAAAGCAGCATCAGTGAAATCAACAGTGTTTGAAATACGCGTGAGTTTGAAATACGCGTGATAAGAGACGCAAGTAAAGTTGAACTGCTGATGAGTGATTGAACTTTGAAATGAGGAAACAATACCTTTGACAGAGTGGTCTGGCACCACGTGGGTGCTCAATGAAAAGTCTATGTAAGGTATCCAGCTGAAAAGTGGAAGAGTTGTAGAGAATTGTGAATCAGAGTGGTCCTGCGGCGGGTCAAGCAAAACCCTGCACACACTCGAAAGTCTTTGATGTTGATACAGTAAATAACATATGTGGCAAAGTTGATAAAGTTGGTCTGAGTCCGGCAGAGGGAGATCAATTGAAAACTGTGTTAAAGTGGGTCTGTACATTTGGAGGAGCACCCGGGGTTAACAGAAAATCATGAGTGAATTTGTATGTGTGAGACCCTAAGGAGAAATAAACTTTAGGCCCTCTGAAGAAGAGACTTTGAATAGCAAAGAGACTTTTGCACAGAAGGCCATGATGTTGAAGTTTTGAACTGCACCCTTGTGCTAGAGAAGCCAGAGACTGTGCTAAGCTCGAGTGTGCCGCCTTGTCCCGTGCGGAATCCAATGGCTTCATTTAATTGTTTTCCACACTATTTGTATTTAGAAGTAAGGATTGGTAATAGGTTTTTTTAGTATAGGTCCTTTTATTTTGACAAGACACCACTAGGACTGCATTATTATTATTTGATGGTCGTAGCTTGCTCCCATCTCCTATTGGTGAAAAATAATCTTTTAATTGCTCTGCTATGTTTCTCAAAGTTGATGCCAGACTTTACCATTTGAGCTGTCCAATGCCCAATTTCCGTGAATCTCATGCCTAAATAATTATAGAACTTAACTTGCTCCAATTTACAACCATTCACATTGATAACACATTTTTGGGGTTTAGTAAATTTGGGCCTGAACACCAAAACCTTGGTCGTCCCAGTATTCACTTTGAGTTGAAGCTCCTTACATTTATTCAGAAAGACAGCCAAGGATGTTCTCAAACCCATGGGCGAAGCAGCCAAGATTACTGTGTCATCTGCGAAAAATAATGCCGGTATTGAATCTGCCCCTAGTTTCGGTTGGTCAAGACAATTTGCAAGTAATGCCATGATCACCTCATCTATATAAATGGAGAACAGAAGGGGGCAAGGACACATCCTTGCCTCACTCCTCTTTCCACATGGAAGGATTCTGTTAGATTGCCCCCCAGGCTCCATCGTACAGCACCCTTGTTATGAGAATATAGCTGCTGTATTCTGAATAGCAAATTAGCCAGTTTAACAGAACCTGTCACAGAATACCGTGTGAGACCCCATCGAAATCTGTCTTAAGATCGATGAAGACTGCATACAATTTAGATTGTCTCAGTATTGTGTATTTCTGCACTTGAAGAAATAGGCGTAAACTCTGATTGACTGTGCTTTTTCCCATTTGGAAGCTGGCCTGAAGGTGATGAATGATCTCATTCTCTTCTGTCCAATTCTGTTGATGTTTAAGAATTGATTTTGCAAAGGTCTTGTCGGTGCTGTCCAATATGGATATCCACCTATAATTTCCGGGGCTATAGATGGAACTGTATTCGAGCGGATTAGTGCATTAAACAGTCACCACATACCTGGACCACAGATGGACGTTTTATCTTTATAGTGATCTATGAGTATGCTATCGGGCCCATGCGCCTTCCCGCCATGCTGCAGTTTAATAGCTTCCTGCACTTCAGATGGACTCAGCACGAACGGTGCCACTTCGGAGCTCTCTGCTAACATAGGCTCCATCAGCTGAGATGAAGTTCCTTTCAGTACAGGCTCACTCAAATTATCCTCACATAGCTTCACGAAGTGGCTTCTCCAAATTGTAGGAGACACAGTTCTCCCATGAATTCCCTCTACCACTAGCCAATCTCCAAAATTTCTCTTATACTGCCTACTGCAAAATAGCCCATTTTGGCAGTGCAAACGTTTCCCTTTTCCTCTTTAAAGTAGATCTATAGATTGCTCTCTTATCACGCAGGGTTGCCTTGTTCACCTTAGTATTGCCATTGAGGCAGGCCATTAGCTGTGACTTGGCCACTTTGCATCCTTTGTCAAACCATTTTTCTTTCTTAATTGCGTGTCCTAGAGTAGTACACCTAGGGCATGTAATTAAAGGTTGGATACCAGTGGCAAACTCGTTGAAACCGTCCAATATTTCCTGGTCTTCTAGATCCACCGCACACAACCTCTCTAGGTCTGCTAGAAAGCGTTTGATAAATTCTGCATCTATATATTGGCATATTGAGCTTATCCCATTTAAGAGCGTGCCGTGCTTGGCTAACTAACACTATGGATATAGTTCGGGCTCTTTCTACTGTCAAGTCCTTGATCTCAGTAGCTATGCAAAGTGATATTGAAGTAGGCTTGTGATCGCTTTCTTGGCGCTCTAGAACCCAAAACCTCAAACTAACCCCCAATCTTTGGCAAAAATAAGAACACAATCCAACGTAGATGAGAAATTATGCTCAATATATGTATCTCTTGCTGGTTGATCACCATGGAATCGGCCATTAAATGCCCTCAGCTAAAGCCCATACAGGATTCTAACAGTATCTAAAGTATTGGGGTGAGACCTTTTCGGCAGGGCAGAGGCTAACGTTGGGATGTCCCAAGCCTCGTCTTGGTTGTCCCAAAGCCCCTTCAGTTATCTTAGTAGCTCATATTGCAGCTTTAAATCCCCTGCAAGGAGGGTATGAGATTTCTCGCTATCACCTCCTTCCTGATTAATAACCAAGTCCTGGAGCAGCTCTATTGCACTTTGTTTGATCATGCTACCAGGGCAATTATATATATTGAAAAGCAGAAAATAATGACCATCCCCAAGCCGTACTTTTAGATACTGGAGATAGGGGTACCTGACTCATATGCGCCACATTTAGCCAGACTGAGAGGCCACTGAGAGGTCTGCCCCTTTCACCCTTTTGCATTGGTATGACGATGAACTGATACCCCTGGAAATCAAACTGATCCAGTGGCCATGTTTCTTGAAAGAAAATCGGCTTATGTCCACGAATGAAGTAAGACCATCCAGTGTCCACCAGATGTTTCCTCAAGCCTGGGATGTTCCACAAAATCGTCCTAATGGAAGGCAGGGGGATGCTACCCTCCAGCTTGTGGGCTGTACCTCGTCAGTCCACATTTTCGCGATCATCACATACACGATGAACTGGCCTCCTCCAAGTTCCACTGTGTCTGGAATTGGTGAGCAGTGGTGGCAAATTCCCTGTAATCCTGTAACACAATGGTCCTTGGGTATTCAGTTTAGGCTTGTAAGCAGCTGGAAATGGTCTTATAGTAAGTTTAGAACCTCTAGTGGGGTACGTTCTTAGCTCAATAACAAGTAGCCCTTCATCCAGGAAGCTGTTTTTTAAAAGGATCTGTATGGCGTCATCGTCGCTATTGGGCATTTAATGGCATACGAAGCGCACAATGTCGTCTCTTATTATAGATACGCAAACCTTGGCATGACATAGCCAATGTGAGCACTTATTAGTCAGAGATTCCAGGCTTTGTTGGGCACCTCTGGCCATCCTTGGGGCATTATAGAGAGTCACTGAATGCGCCTCCTCCATTGCAACTACCTCACAATCCCTTGCCCCATAGGTTCTATTTATTGGAGGCCTATGTAGCAAGGTATAATTCAAACAACTGTCTTTGACCTTGGTTGGGGCATGGCTTCTTTATGTGGATCTCTCTGGTATCCCTGGCGTACCAGATTCATTAGATAGAACGGGTACTTGAATTTGGGTTGCACCTACATTCCTCCTGAGCTGCACTGTCTGATCTACTTTTGATGTTCAAGTCTCCTCTCCTATTGTCAACGAGGGAAAACCTGTTGTTGGTTAGGTGCTAGCTGTGATTCAATTTTAGATTTCATGGCCATAGTAACACCTTTTGAGCTCTTGAACTCCTCTTGTAGGGCATCAAATCCTTCCTGGATCTAGCAATTTAAAGCCACATCCAGTGCATGTTGTTTGGTTTGTGTTGCCCTGCTAGACCTCGTTGATGGAACTTTCTTCCAGGTACTATCATGATGGATCTCTGACTGAAGCCCCAAAGGGTAACATGGTTATTTCTGCTTGGCCAACTACTTCGTCATTAGACACATCAGACAGTACCTGAAAACTATTTGAGGTCGGAATGTCCATACATACCACCTCTTCGACCAAAATATCAGGGGCAGAAATGTGTAAATTATTATACACGGGCTTACAAAGGGATCCATGCTTTCCCTGCTTCCTTTCCAAGAGCCCTCGGTTCCATTATCATGACAATTATAAAGCCTTACTACATGACCCCCTGAGGGACTCTTAGTACCTATCACAGCAGCGGGTAGGTTATAATTGTTCCCCCATTGACCCACATATTTCCCAATTTCATAGTGATCCAATATGCATTTAACTTCATCCTTTTGTTTTCCTCCCCCCCCCAGGGTTGATCATCTCAATTAGATTTGCCAGATTACTACAGGCATCCTCATTATTTACAGCTGAAATCACTGCGTCACCCTCTTTAACACAATTCAATTTGATACTCTTGTTTGGCAGGTTATACACATTTCTCAGATCGTCAATATCACTAAGAAGGTCCTTTATTTCCGTTATAAAGATATTCACATCTTTTATGGGCTCAAACATTTTATATATTTTTCTGGGTCCCTCCTTATGTGAATTTGAGTGGGGCACTTTCCTTTTAGACATGCTTTAGACAGGCACATTATTATTTTATAATGTATTACTAATTATACTATATTGCTAATTTAACCAACAAGAAAAAACACCACAAGAATATGGCAATCACAAGGCTTCTCAATAAATAAGAGCTAAAATCATAGAACAAAAGCTGAAGAGGCCAGTGACACAGAGCAAGGCATGCCGATGGCTTAGAGTGCTGCCACAGTCTTACTCCCTCCTTGCTACTGTGTATAATTTACGGTTTGGGGCTATAGGGCCTCATTACGAGGTTGGAGGTAGCCATGGCGCTATTAGCGCCATGGCTGCCTCCAAACTCGTTCCGACTCCGCCCTGGTGAATGGAGCAATTACCGGTCCATTCCAAGGTTGGCCGGACCGGTAATTCCCCATTCACCAGGGCCATTCCCCATTCCCATTTGAGCCCCCATAAGGCTCAATGGGAATGGGGAAGGCGCTAAAAACGGTAACGCAAATTGCGGTACCGTTATTAGCTCCAGAGTCCCTTTGCGGATCCGTCCTTAACTCCTGGAAAAACCAGGCGTTAAGGGATGACCCGCAAAGGGAACTCGTAGTAGGGCGGTAAGGGATTAGCGGCACTGGTGCCCTTACTGGTGCCGGTAATCCCTTACTGCCCACCTCGTAATGAGGCCCATAGACCTTCCCATGACGTTACAGCAGCTGCATTGGCAGTTTCACTAGAATTTAGGAATCGGCAAACATCAGCGAACTGCCACGCTGTGCTCCAGAGTCAGCAAGCTCTAATGTTTTGTGTGTCAAAGTTATTAACAAAGGGTAATTGTGTCAAAAGCACATGTGGTAGAATAACTACACCATACGCTCCCCAAATGCAAATACCAAACCCAAGTAGCTGGGGATAAGTTCAGAAATCACAGTCAAAAGACTGTTACAGACTTTTGCGGTACCTCAACTTCTCAGATAGCAGTCAACCTGGATTTCGGTGATAGAAGATTCCGACCGATGGCCATGAACAAACCACGGCCACGAACCACCTGTGACTCCAAACTGCTGTGCACCCTTTGCCAGATTCGAAAAATGTAGGCCTTTAAAAATGCCAACTGGATGTTCAAACTACAGGTTCTCATACTGGACTACGGTCCGAGGCATACATTAGTTTTAAAACATTGATTAGCAGAGTTTGCTAATTAAAATGTTCTTGATTAGCAAACAAACCCATTTGATTAGCAGTGTTGTACTAGTATTTTTAAGGCCACCAGAAGATATTTGTATTTTGGGCATAAAATTATTATCAATACAGCATTTTTGTGTACCGCTGAAGTAATACATTAGTGAGATGAGCCGAGCCTTGCAAATTCTTTAAAATTCTACAAGTCCTGCAGATTGAGTACATTATTTTACCTACTCGACTTAAGAGAAATGCACTTGACCCATGGCAACGGTTGACAAAAATGTGAATGCCCTTTCTGCAAAATGGCACATGTCACCACAAATCCACTTTGTTTGGCACACTGCTGCCACCCAGAGGCCAGCCATTAATAGTGGAACATTTATTGCAAGCAAAGTAAATGTTAAATAAAGGTTTCAAATGTCACATGAAAATAGTAGATTTTGCGAACCCTGTATGTTTTTGTTTTTTTATTGTTTATTGGTTAAAAAAATCTTATTCAATGTTAACAATATAAAACAGGTATGATAAAACACATTCATTTGCAAAAATTGACAATAAATAGATTATTTCGAATAAGAAAACAATACATGTTTGAGATCGTTTTGAGTTCAGCCCTACTCATTTAAAACCGAAATATACAAACATTAAAACACCAAGTTGATAACTTCCAATTAGTGCAACAATTACATAATCAAAGACTTATACAGCTTAGCCTTTCTTGCTTTTAAGCCCCAACATTATTCATTCAATCGCAGACCTTCAGGAATTTCTCCACGGAAACAGTGGCTGCGTGAGACCCAAGGACACACGTTTCCCAAAAAGAGTCAATGTCCACATGAACATGCGGGTCAAAACAAATCTTGAAATGTACATATCTCAATGAGCTCAAAGTGGGACTTGCAACCATCAGATGTTTAAGCGATTCAACCTGATTAGTCTGCTTACAAAATCTACAGACGGCTTCATCCCCCTGGATCAAATTTCATCTAAGCCGAATTTCACCCGTATAGTACAGGTTCCAGCGGAAACGCAAAAAGTCCATCCCCATCTAAGCACATGAAAATGTTTCTAGGTAGTGAGCCATACTACTTCCTTATGCTCACCATGTAAGTGGTTCAGGCTGCAATGAGCATGCAGCCGGTCCAAGTTTAAGCTCCATTCAAGGTCTTGCATGGATTTCTTTACCTTTTCGGGCTCCTTTGTAAGGTCCGAAGCAGACAAACCCACTGACTGCAACAAAACTAGATTACGCCCCACAAAGTCTATCATGGGAGCAACCGTTCCCTTCTCGACTATACCGACCAAATCTCCATATAGAGTATTAGGAGGAGCTGTAAGACTTTTTCTATATAGTGATCGAATTCGCCACTGGCCTTTCACTTTTAGGGAGCTTACAACTAATTCATATCTAATTGCGGAAATAGGCACGGCCCTTCGAACTCCCATTACAGCGCGCCATATTAAACCTTCCAGTACTGTTAAAAAAATCCAAGACCCAATCCTTCCAAAGCTCAACCCCATATAACAACTTAGGGGCTACTTTCCCTTAAACAATATCATTAATGGTACAAAGGAAAATGTGCAGTATCTGCCTTTTATACGTTTCATTTGCAGTATGCTGTTGTCGTCTTTGGCTCTAAAAAAGGTGTTAATATGCAGTTTATCCTGGCATCCTGTTATGGGGAATCCCAAATACACCATTAAGTCTACCCTTGTCAGTACACTATCTTTTAAGGACCAAATGCATTGCAATTCTCCTCCTCCTTTTAGTAAATTATAGTATCTTAGTCTTCCGAGGATTAATCCTAAAACAGTTCAATTTGGCATACGTTTCAAAGGCGGTCAGCAATCTCTGCAACCCTTTTCCTGTGCAGTCAATAAGGATAAAGTTGTCGGCGTACGCCAACCAACTCACTGACGGTTCCCCTATTTTAGGAGAACCAAAAGCTGCTGCTTCCAAGGTAGTACCAACACCAGCCCTGTATAAATTGAATAGGCAGGCGGCCAGTATGCTCCCCTTCATAAAACCATTATAAGTGGCCATTTTTGCAGTGAGTTGCACCTTCATAATTTAACCTGATCCTTACATTGGAACCTTCATCTAGCATATTAATCAGTTTTCGCAAACCAGGCGAAATTCCCCACTTCACCAGCTTTTCCCATAGTTTCATTCTAGACACTGTGTCAAAGGCATATGAAAAATCAATAGTCGCCAGATGAATTATATCGTACTTTCCATTCACTGCGAGATCCTGATAGCAACCTAAAACAAAGCCATTAAGGTTTGTTCTGTGTAATTTACAGAACCCCATTTATAATTTGCTAATCAATTCCTTGCATATGCCCATTTTATTTATTTATTTTGACATTTGTAGGAGCGCACCTAACCCAGAGGCAACTGGGCCCTGGTTACATAAGATTGATGATTACGGTAGTTACCAATTGTACTTGATATAATACAGTTAGTTACATAATAGTGATTCCATGAGTGGCTGACTCCAATATGTCATCAAGTAGTATATTCAGAATTCCGTCCCACCCCATCGGGTCCCCTTAAATAAACTATTTGAGGTCATATTGGGCCCAGGAGCTCTCGAGTTACTAGCTCTCATTATCACTCTATACACATCACTCGTGTCAAAGGTGATTGAACTAGTCACTACTCCTTTCTGCTCCTTCCTTTCCTCTACCACAGAAAGTGGGTTTGCATATAGTTCTTGGAAGTGCTTCACCCAGTCAGATTCTGACACTACATTAACAACCTGGTCCACTTCAACCCTGGACTTGTTCATCATTGCCCAAAATGCTCAGGCATTTCTTTGCTGCAAGTACCGAAGCATTTCCTCTGCATCGGCTTGCAACATCAAAGCTCTGTGGTTTCTCACCCAGTTCTTATATTTCGGCTTTATCTTTTTAAATTTTTTCCACAACCTCCGACGTATTAGGTTTTCTCTCGGTAATAGTTCTAATTTCCACCCTCATTTCCTTTTTCCGACCAGCCAGGGCTTTACTATACTTATGCAATTCTTTTATATGTTGAAGCCTTTGGTTTTGTGTCAGAGTTCTTGCGCCCGGTTGACTATAAATAGAATCAGCCACAAAGCTGTTAAAATGATCATGTGTGAAAGTTACTAATTTCCAATTATGAATGATTGATGACACCACAGCCCCTATTTCATTGATCAGTGATTCAATCGGTCTGGGATTCCACACAATTCTATTTCCGGCTTCATTTGGCGCCACACCTTCTTTGAAGTACACCCGTTCACACAGCGATTCACGGACAAAAATGGCATCTCAAGATCCCATGGCCACAAGAATCATTCAGGACCATCTCAAAATTGTTACACTTTCCCATTAGAAAATCATCGACAAAAACATAGTCCAATATTGGACTCTGTTTACCCCTGGACCATGTCAGGCAACACCCATTATTCCCCTCAGTCAGCCCATTCAGGCAATAAAGACCAATGTTATTCAAGCAACTGCGCCGTTTAGCGACATTGTCCTTTGTGTTTAGAAATCAGTAGTAAGTTCAGTGTTAACCCGTGGCGGCTCTACTAATATCTCCAGAGGAATCCAGGGGGTGAGTACACTCTGAGTTAACAATCACTCGCCCCAAAGAGTGGTCCTCCATGCATTTCATAACTAAATCAGCCAGTGTTACCAAAAATGATTCTAATTGATATATTCCAGAATGCCAGTAAATGTTACAAAGTAAAAACAAACCTCAGAGAATCCCCTTCTCTTATGCACCATTCAGTGGCCAACAATCCTCGTCTGATATCACATTTTTTAACATTGTCAAAGCCACACTCAGATTTTAACATGGCGATAATACCCATTTTGGTCTTCCTGTGGGGCCCTTTGTCGCCAACTGAGTTACTGCTTGATACCCATCCCAAGTGGAGATCTCCGTCAACCACGACTCCTGTACAACGACAACTACAAATGTACGTAATTGGAGAACCACATCAGGGTTTTTGGTGTATGTGGTCTTGCAATTTCCAAGACACTAGGTTGAAATAAGATGTCACATAGACGTCCCCTATGACACGCCCCGAAGAAGCTTCCCAGGACCAATCGTCTGAGGTCAGTGCTCGAGCTTGCACCATATAATCTGGACTGATTATTCTATTGGAGATCCTGTTCTCATTTTCAACAAAATCCAGGGAAAAAGATTTATGCCCACCCCTTTGCTTTACTGGAAAAACTAAACTGGAGTCAAAGGGTGAAAAAAAGAAGCCAATTTTCCTCACTGTTGAGGCTCCCCTCAATATCAGTTCATAAACCACCCTAGATTCCAGACCCAACGCCAAATTATCCGTTTTATGTGGATCTAAGAATTCTACCCTCTCAATATCTCTTGTTGAGATCATACATAGGTTTGCAATTTCAGAAAACAAAGCTAGAACATTTGTTCAATTTAGTAAGAGATTGCAGCCAAATGTAAACAGGCTTTCTAAAAGAATCTTATATTTGAGTTTCCTCTCAAAACATTGATATTTTGTTGGTGGTACTCTTCTTGGTATCATTTTCACATGTGCTCACCTTTGATGGTGGAATCACATCCCTCCCCCTTGCCTCTTTAAGGACCGAAACGGTTTTGACAGGCCAATGCGCTCCTTTAACTCAGGTGTACTTTGTTGAAATTGTCCCACTTGTGGATAGCTTCTCATGGATGTATTTGGCGCCATTTAAAGCTGCCTGGAAGAGTCTAGTTTCTCCATCCGATGGGCGCTTGTACTATCAGGACAGCCCCGTTCACAGAGCTTCCCGTGAATGTATTTCGCTCCCTCTGAGTCAATTGCATGATTGTTGAACGAATCGGGGGAGTGTCTAGAGGGGACAGTACTTTGCTGATCATTTTGTAGGAAAATGACTTTGATTCAGAATATGGCCCATTCAGTCTAACAGCAGCTCTCTTGTCTCATATCTTGTACAGATATTGCCGCGGCTAAAGATCAGGGGCCCTGCATGTCCTGTAGAACCCATTAGCCTGTCTGCTACACAAGAAAAAGTGGACTGTACAGGCAGGGACTTTTCTACACTCCGATTAATGACCACCTTCATCAGCGCGTTAGAAATAACTGCGACGATTGATGGTACCTTATGTTGCATATAGCATGATAACACTTCTTTTAAAGATTGTCCTGCTTTGACGGTTCCTCGATTCACCTCTACCCGGCAACCTGCCGAAACCCCCTCAATAGGAGCCTCTGTGTTGTAAAGTGGATGAACCGTTCAGTGGGTCAGCCACTTGCTCACCATATTGAACTTTCGCTGGTGAACCACCCTCAACATAGTCATCTGCTCCAACTTCCTCCACATCCAATTGATATCCCACTAGGGATGTTGTGGAAGGTGAAGAGCGTATTGAGTCAGCTCAAACACTTTGTGTCTTTTTTGCCTCAAAGATCTCTGGGATAGTCTGATTTCTCATTGGTTTGCCCACACTCTGTTTTGCTACGACTTCCTTGTTTCTTTCTTTGGTTATTTTCTGCACTGTTTGTACGTGGTTTCTTTTTTCAGTGGCCTTCATGTTGGACTTAGCCATGGCTCTTTTGTCTATAACTGCAGACTCCACAATTGCGAAGCCGAGTAATGTCACACAGGCTTCCAAACTAGTTGGACAGTCGTCAATAATTTCCATGGATAAAGCAGCACCTCTTACCTCAGAACATCCTTTTGCCGGGGTAAGGGCTTGATTACCCGCCTTTGTATGTTTGCCTTTTCGATGGCCATCACTGCTTGCAACGGGTCCGATTGCTCAACCCCTTGTGACCGTTGCGTATGGTCTCTTGGGCCTGCTGATTTGCATAGTATATCCAGGTTATTTTGGATAACTCCCAGGACTATTGTATGGAGACCCACCTCCGCTTGATTCCCTCGTAAAGCCCTGCAAATGTTGAAATCACCTAATTGAGGGTTGTCAGGGCAGTTTGAGCCTTTAATTCGGCTTCAATAGACTGGCGGTATCGGGGACAAAATTAGCTGCGTCTAGATTCCATACCAGAGGCAGGACGCAGTGTTGCAGCATAAGAAGTGCTCGATTAATTTTGTCTATCGACCCCCGCATCATCTGTTTCTGAGTAGAAAGAGGGGTAAACCCCCCCGCCGTCGCTTGTTGTTCCCGTCTTTCCACTACAAGTGTGCAGTACCCGTCCACTTGCCGACTTGTGAGTGATTTCCTCCTCCTCCTTGTGTCACACTCATTCTCAAACTTTTCAGTCACACTATTCATCGACTGCGGAAAATCCGTCACGACTCGGACTGCATTGGCAACATTGTCTCTGCTCACCGTGGTGCTTTGGGGCTGTATGCACTGAACCTTTATGACCAATTGATAATCAGTGGATACTTTAATTGCTCATGTTGTGGGAGGCAACGAAGAAGGGAGAGGCAGGTCTTTTACCATCTCAAGCATTTGTTCTCGCACACTCATGTTATAGTGTTTGGAGAGGCTGCGTAGCCCAAAAAACTTGCACACAAATATTGCACCTTTCCAACTCAGTTGGCTATATTTGGCTGAGTAGTACTGAGGCAGCATTCCTCACTGTGAACCACTGTAAACCACTCTTGCTCCACTCGACTCTCTGCGCTGCAAATTATATTTAGTAGTGTTTGGTAAGAGTTCTGCTACAGCAGCTCCTCTTCTTGAAATAAACACTGTAGATAGACTCCAGTCTGCCACCACTGTAAACCATTCTTGCTCCACTCGACTCTCCGCCCTGTATGAGTGTCTGTAAAATGAGAAAGTTTACCTGCATGAATGGACACAAATAAATAGATATGATAAAAAGGGTCTGAAAACAGTTTGTCCAGCTCTCTCCCGCGGGTCCTAATATATAATGCAATCATAATCAGAGCAAAGCGAACTCAGCAGGCTACATTTCATTAGATCTGTAGATGTACAGACTGGATGAAACTATTGATCACTACTTTGTGTAAACCTGTAGTTAGCTTTGTGTATTAATTATGCAAGAGGAAATAAGTTAAGGGACTAATTGTAGTGGATGGCGTGGCAGGCAGAGAATTGGGCAAACTATGTTGAACATTGTAGTTTGCATCCATCTCACTCTGAGTAGCTGCAATAAAGCAGCAGGGTGATAAGATAGAATGTCAAGGAGTATAGAATCAGTTCATGGGTTGGGAACCAGTGGCACAGATTTATGCAACCAACAAGTACCAGAACCGGTTTTGCCATCAAAGCATTCAGTCGCATGATCAGGTACATTTTCCAAAGTTTTCACTCGTCAGTGTGATGCATCTTCCCCAACAAAATGACATGTAGTTGACACTATGAGATTTAGATACACAAACCTAACTGTTACTGTTAAGGATGGAGACAATGCAGTATTTGTTTACATACTGTAGTATGCATTATATAACAACTTACATTTTTAGGAATGGAATTTCAGGACTGTCTTTAAAAAAAAATAAAGTTAACACATACTAGTCTTTGCCAGGCAGGATATAGTTAGCTTAATAAAAGTATCATCCTGATTACTTCTGGTTTGTTTTATTTGAAAAATAAAGGAATCTTGCCTTGCACTCCCACACAGGCATTTGGCACTTATGTGTAAAGGAGATGAGTACTGCTGCACTTTCTCCATTAGCCCCTTTGAACTTGCAGTGAACAGAGAAGAGAAGTTGGAGGGAGCGCTGCAGGCAAGAGAGAAATACAGGGTGAGCTGTGCTTTCATTGAACAGGGTAACTTAAATAGCTAGTTTTACTACACGTGTCAATTTAATTAGCAGACTTACAGAATTGCATAGCAAAATGCTTTGTGACACTGCTTATTTGATGCTTTGCGGGTTGAGGCCTCCGTTGCTCCGCTCACTGGGCAAACATCCAAGCACTCTAAAAGCTTGCGGTAGCAGTACGCCCCACTCATCGGGCTACCACAAAGGGCACTGCGGCCTGTAGGGTGTGCATGACTCAGGCTGAGGTATGGCTGTTGTTCAGTGCCATGGCTCACTGTACCGCACAGCTGTCACAGACTTTGTGTCATATTGTGTCCACTCTCCAGGTGAAGCATTTCCAGCTATATCGGAGCATAGACAAGAGTGAGGCAGACAGGTTTCTTCTTCCGAGTCCACCCACCCCCTTCCCCCAGTGCTTCTGGGCCCCAGCCCTTCTCTTCACGGGTAGAATCGGGGTTCAAAATTGCTGGGAGCTATTTAGCTCCTTGCTTCTAGCCTACCAGATCCTGATTAGCTTGAAACCAACCGCTACCAGGAGCTACATTTGGCTACCCCTGCTAACTAACTGTTGCCTTACAAACGTGCGCATGTGACATTAACTTTCAGTATTTGAGAATATTAATAAAGAAGAATTAGAATGCATCTAGTCAGTACACATTTAAACCTAATGGATCATACATAATGCGTGAAAAAAGTTAAAGCCTGCATCTCATGGAAGTTAGAATTGCAGTGCCCTGGTTACTAGCTCCTTGTTCTCCAGCGGTAGCCCCTGCCTACAGGAGCTAGTTTTAGTTCCTGCTCATCGAATCTTAACTTTGGACACTGTAGAATGGTCACCCATAGTGTGGGGTTACTCCTCGGTTCCTCCTCTCTCTATGCCTACCTGCAATTGACCCCGGAGATCCTCAAAGGGGACTTCCACTCGATAATCCTCAGGGGAAGACAAAGACAGGTTCTTCAACAGGTTCCAAGAGTTAATGCACAATATTTTAAGGCCCTCATAAAGGAAGTACAGGTTCCCACTCCTCAGCCAGTGGACCCTCAAAGCAGCCAAGCTGCTGTCACTCAGATAGTGACAGCACAGGCGCCTCCTCCAGCGGGGGCACAGGCTCTTGGTGACTGTAACATCTCTGATGCCCAAAGGATCATCTTCCTTCTCTACCTCCTGGGCCCCCTTATTACTATAATATCCCATACCCCCACATATATATATGTGGTGTAAGGGGGTGTTTAAAAAAAAAAGTCAGGCATTTCGGCCGTCGCAATTGTGAGGGCGACATTTTGGGCCATTTCCATCATATATGGTTATAAAAATGGAATCACTTCCAAAAGATGACTAAGTATAATTAGACTTAGTGTAGAATCTCTTTATCTGGGCTTACTATGTCATAATCTGTGTAGTCTTCCAAGTTCGATTATATCATGATATGGATTCCAGAGGATTTAGAATTGATTTAGCTACTCATTGCTACTAAGTAGCATTTGTTTTGGTGCGAGTTTGCGTTGGAGACGTGGTCACGCATGGACTATGATGCACATATATCCTCACTTAAGTCTGCACCTTTGCCTCTGCTGTCATGCCTCCAATTTTCCTGCTGCTCCAGGTTGTTCTGCCAACTCTAAGATGTTGCCTCCTCCATGCAAGCCACCACACCACAGGACGCCGCCATCTACAGTCTCCTTTTTCTTGCATCTCCACCAAACACTATTAGCCCCCAAGCAAAATGTTAAGGTGCTAAGAGTGTTAATGACCACACTTGCTGTGCTTGGGCCTGCAAGCTTGCGCTGGTAGGCCATAACCAGCTGAGTCCACTTTCAAAGGCGGTCATTCATTCATCACTTTCCTTTCCTGTCGCTCTCTGGCCGGTCTCTCTTGGCCCTTTTCCTTCTCCCACATGTGAGGCTAAAAACCTCGGGTTCATCTTCGGCTCCACACGCTCCTTCTCTCCTTCTCTTCTCACATCTCTGACGTCTCTAAGAAGTCACAATACCAGCTGCACCTCCTCAGAGGTATTCTTTCTTTCCTCTCCTTCCCTCAGAAGCTCACTGTCTACAGAGCTCTGGTTCTCTCTCGGCTGGCCTACTGTAACATTCTCTTTCTAAATCTGCCTGCTTCTGCTCTTCACCCCTCTGCAACTCATCCAGAAAAGGACTGCAAGACTTGTCCTCGGCCTCAAGCCCAGGGATCGTATCTCTCCAGCACTGAAGTCTCTACACTGGCTCCTAGTGGCTGCTTCAATACCTCCAACTCTCTCTTCCTAAATATCTTCCTTCTCGAGCTCTTCGCTCATCCACCTCCAACTCCCTCAGGGTCAGTCGCTTCTCCAAGCAACGAGTTGGTGGTAGATCCCTTTCTTCGTCTGGGGCCTCCCTGAAACTTGATGAGAATCCTCTCCAGTTCCGGAAGCACCTCAAGACCTTCCTCTTTACTCCTTTTTTCTCTCCTCCTCTCCCCTGCTGAACTCCTGACTGAAACTGCACTGGTCACCTGGCTACCCTCTGATCTCGACACTTGATGTCTGACCAGCTCTTGACACTTGATGCCTGCACTAACTCCTGCACTTGCCACTGGCTGGCGCCACTTTTACCTACTGCTTTATTTATTATTTACTCTTCATCCTATGTATTGCACTGCCTCACCCCCCTTCCCCCCTGAACTTACCCTCTCCCCCGCACATATGCAATCTCAATGTTACCTGGCCTAGTAAGATCGTTGTCTTTGTCTTCCCTCTGTTCCCCCTACCTTGCCTCGTCGCGCCTTGAAACACTTGTGTATAGGCGTGTTATAAATGCCAAAACCTTATCATATCATATAATAGCATTTCTGGAACTCCAGGGCTGTGTGATGTCCCGCAGACAAAGGAATTGATAGCCTTTGAAATAGGCTGACAAGAAATGGTCGCTGGAGGAGAGCTATTCTCCAGGAAGGCATAAACATTTTTTTGCTACAAGGGATGTTACTCTTGTCATTTGCATAGCAGTAAACCCTTTAATTCATGAAGCCTATACTGAAAAGAAAGAAGATGGGCCACAGGCAACAGAAGGGGCAACAGAAGGGGCAGTTAGGCTTGCAAATTTACATTTCACATAAGCCCATTCCAGCAGAAATGCCAACTTTGATCCACTCAACTTTGTGCTCTCATCGTGGTTCAATCATTGCCATAACCAGCTATATACCTTGCTGGACTGTGGACCATGTGTAAGGACAGTGGCAGACCACTACCTGCCGAACCTCCAGCACTGGTGGAGTGAAATGCTGCCCTTTCAAGACCAAAGTCTTTCTACCTCAGGCAAATGAATTACTATAAAGCCAGGCAACAGACGCCCTGCAGCTGCAACCGCAGTCCTTGCTATTAGATGAAAAAGCGAGTGGTTTAAACCTCTGGAATAATCTTTCTGGCAGTGACCAGGTTTTCTAGCAATTTTTCTAATTTTTATGTACAACACCTGGGGTTTCACTCTCTGTGTTGGGGCAGTCCAAAAGAGGACCCCCTGCTCTGTGTAGTCTGGAGAATTAGGTGCCCCTCACTGATGATGCCCAAAAGGCAGAAACATGTGCCTCTGGTTACTGCTTGTTCTCTTGTTTTGAGCAGATTGATAGCATTTCGGTGCAGGACTACTCTTGTGGTTGAGGCCGGACTGATATGCAAAAGGATAGTCTTCTCTGTGAAGGCCTTGCTTTATTAAATGTTTTGTGGTGCGATAAAAGGTCCTGTAATGGAACGAACGCCACCATTACTGCACCCCCAAATTTAGAGTTTCAAAACTGAAACTCTTGAACACCACCTTTTCATATGTGACAGGAAATTCCTCCCCACAAAACCATTATTTCATGCAATATCTCTGCATGTGGTATGCAATCCTCAATGGGGACTCCAAAATAGGGAATAACTGAAAGGCCCCGATGACTTTGAATCATTAAAACCCATTCTATTAATGGAAGTGTGTGAAGATTGACCTGGGTGACGATGTTGGAATGAAGGTGGGTGCTGGTATAAATGTGGTACCAGAGTCCTTATCCGACGCCTTCAATAAAAGTACAAACAAGATAAGTTCAAATAGCATGAATTCTAATGACATGTTTTGGGCCCTGGATAACCTGTTGTCCACCTTAGTTGCAAAATGTGAGCGATTTGACAATAAATTGGATGTCCAATCTGTTCTCTTACATAAAAGCATAAATCGTGGCCATAAAACGGTCAGAGATCAAGGCACATGTACTGATCCCATGGAAAAAGCGGTCCACAAGTCTGTGGCACAGAAAGCCCCCTTAAGTTTAAAGAAACTGTTATCAGAGTTTGGTGAGGGTGGTAGATTAGTTAAAAAAGCTGCAATTGTAAAGCGGAAGGCGATCTTTATTTCCCAGGCCATTATGTACACAAATCGTGTGAAATTAGGTAAGAATACATGTGTTGTCAGCAAGAAATCTAGACCCAGTAATGAGATTGTGAATGATCCGTTGAGCAGTACTGAATCTGGATGGTCTGGATGGCGTTTTTGCATTCGAGGCCGGATCCCTTTATCCACCTGGGTGAATCAGGTCCTAAGGCGAGTGTTAGGCCTACTGGGAGACCTGTTCCACTTAGTGTGGCTGGGGCTTGTATAGTTGGATGCCCTGCTCTGGGTTGTAAATGTACAACCTCTACACGCCGCAGACACAAACCAAGTTATCAGAGATATGGTCAGCTAACATAGCTAATCCAATAATACCTATACCAGCACTATCCGGTTTAGAAAATGCTGGTCTAATTAAGGCCTTCCAACTGCAACCTGTGTCTCCCCAGTAAATCACCCACCATTAAATAGAACAGCTGTTTTTTATATTTTTCATACTGTCGTAGCACTGAGAGTGATATCATCAGAAGACCTTAAGAGTGTAGATCAGGTCGAACACACGCTGGAGTTTATAACTAATGTGTGATTTAATTCAGAGGCCACACTTGACTACATACCTAGATATGAAGACGAACTCTACCGGTTGGGCCATACCTGTAAAATAGTGTTGATATCTACAGCTAAATACCGCTCATCTACGCTTGTCCCAAATTGTAGCACAAACATGTTTGACGCTCTAATAGCAGCAGCTAGCCCGATAGTGGTCCAGAATAGTGCCTATACAGCCTCCAAAAATGAGGGTGGGTACTATCGCAGTGTGTAATGATATAAAAATATCGGGTAGTGGTACGCATATGGCCCAGAATAGAGGTGGTGCTGTTGATAACTCTGGAAATAGCTACTGGCGATGGTTGACGTCCGTTTTTAAACAATATTTTGCATCTCTATCTCGATGTTGAACACGTGTGCTCCTGGAATAGGCGCAGATTTTTTCATTTATTCAGTGAGGATGGATTAGTGGCTCAGATTGATACATTTGTCATCATTGTACTACAGGAAACATGGATGGTGGATACTGTCCATTTTGATGGCCGTAATATAGCCCAGCAGCTTGCAATGAAAGGGCCGAGTGGACACCCCAAGGGATGTCTTCTGATTTCTGTAAGGCAGCCTTGGACAATTGTTGGCCTGAAAGAGTCGACCAATATGATACAGGCAGTTAAACTTTCAAACTGTCAGCTGATCAATATATTGGTAAACATTTACGACCCTCCAAATTATGTGGCGACAGTGGATAATGTGAAGACAGTGATTAAAATCGTGAAACGATATTCCCATCGCTTGTCCCTGTGGTTTATGGGCGATTTTAACACACTAATAGGAGAACGTAACACGAGACCTCGGCCCCGGTTACACCAGCTGCAACTAACCCGGCAGGGTAAACCATGAGCTAAGATGCTGGATGAAAATGGGTTCACTGGGATAAACAGGTTCTGTCCTGGTGATGCACATATAGCATATACACGAGTGGATGGGAGAAGTGCATCAACTGTAGATTATTTGTTTGCAAATTCTCAGGGTCTAACTCTGATCGCAGGTATGGCGATTGTCCCGCGGGATGAGAGCGACCACTTTCCCATATGTGTTCTCCTTCAACCTTTAAATTCCCAACGCGAACTCAATAGATATGATCAAAATGGTGATATCTTCTTAAATGAAGCCCATAATCGTATTCAATAGAACAGCATGAATCTAACTAAAGCAAACCAGGCTGCAGTTACTGTGATCCCTGTATACATATTGCACTGTGAAGTGCCTGGTCATATTGTGGAGTCAGACATAGTTTCTGTTTTTTCACAGCTGATGACTAGAATAAGAGAAATTATTGGTACTAGAAGAATATATAAAACCACCCATGAGCGGTCTAACATGCTCCTCAATAAAAGACACCTCTATGAAAGAAAGATCGCTGAGGTGAAAATACTGCTGCATCATAAAATAGCTGCAGCTACCTAGTCGTCTTTAGGTAGCAAAGTCTCATGCGAGATTAATACATATATAAAAAGCATTAAACAATCCTATTGTAAATGGTTAAAAGAACATAAAATCAATTGTGAAAGAGAGATGTGTATGTAACTTGCAAATCCCGCTAATACGCGCAATAACAAAGCAATATGGAAGGTGATACAAGGTACTAAAGAAAAGAGATTTGCTGACTGTGTCTCTGAACCATTATGGATTAAACACATTGAATCGACGCTAGGCTCATTGGAACACAATGACGTAGCAGTGACACACCATGTTTGTCGAAATTGGTCTCCATGGTAGACTGCCAGACAGGTTTCTGACTTAAATCTAATACTTAGCATAACCTCTTGATATTAACGTCTGCAGTTGAATATGCATGGAAGAGACGCAAAGCAAATGTGTACTGTGCTTAGACAGATTTTAGGACGGCCTTTGATTCTGTTTTTCGGGCTAATCTATGGAAAAGGTTGTTATCTTGGAACATCCCATTAGGCCTACTAAGAATGTTAATGCTACTCTACACTCTGTGTGTGTCCGCCTGGATGGGAGGGGTAAGCTATCGGCACCTATACCGACCCATCGCATTGTAGCGGCTACTTTGTTTAATTTATATCTGGCTGCCTTGAATAAGCATTTCAATAACTTATTTACGTGCCCGGTAAAAGTGGGGTCTGAAACCGTGAGTTGACTTGCCTACGCAGACTTCTGCTTCTCCTAGATCACACCCCCAAGGGTTTGCAAGTTAAGTTAAATGCTCTGGGTGTATACGCAAACATAAATGAGTTGAAGGTAAACATAGAGAAAACAAAGATTATGGTGTTCTCCGGTAAATCTTCGTTTTCTAAGCAGATGGTTTGGACCTATGAGGGAACACAACTTGAACAGTTTAAGGTATACAAATACCTCGGAATCCATGTAGATGACAAACTTATTGGCAACAACACTGGGCAGTAACAAAAGCCAAGTGCATGACATCTGTATATGCTATAAGTGTTTTTATCTGGAAAAATGTGGTTTTCTCAGCGCACACGATCTTGCTGCTTTGCACAGCAAAAATCACTCTGCTGCTACATTATGGCATTGAGATATGAGGCCATAATCATCCTCTGCTACTGAAATGATTTGAAGCATTGATGCTACGTAAGTTGTTTAGGATGCCTCATAATGTAGCGGTGGAATTTCTATACATGGAATTTGACCTTAAGGGCATAGTAGCAGATGTTTATGTGCTATGAAAATCTGAGGTTGTTAGACAATGGCACAATCATTGTCCACTATATATACACATTTTGGAGGATAGATTGTTGCAATAACATGGGCTCTTTAGGCATAATCTTGGACAGTTGGCTTCAACTATAAGCAAGTTCCTGAGTTTAAATGCTGTTTGAAAAGAAAAGTGAGAGATTTTAGCCATGAGTATAACTTGGTGGAGCTCACAACTAAGAGTCATAATGGTTGTTTTCTCTATTAAAGAATGGGACGTACACCCAGGCTGCTATATATCATTTTTTATCCTAGTCCCCAGATTTTTAGGCAATATTTGTTATTAAAGTTCAATATTTGTGATGCATTGGAGATCAAAGGAACAAGCTTGGGTATATTGCACCCTGAAAGAATGTGCCGCTGATGTGGAGAAAGTCAATTAGAAACACTTGAACACCTGTTATTTCATTGTGAACGTTTAACATCCATTAGGTCGTGCTATCTGAAATCCTATGATAATCACTATGATGCCCAGGATGTGTCCATGATATGGATTAATTTTATGAAGGGAGATATGAATTTTATATATTGTATGGTGACATTTTATTGGAAGTGTATAGATGTTTTAAATGTTTTATCTAAAGGTGTGATTATGTAAGGATGTTTTAACTATTTGATTGTCAAGATTTTATGAGATTATTTGGAAATGATTGAGGATTGTATAATTTTGTTCTATGTATGTATGTTTTTATGTTGTATATACAAAGCTGTATGGCTGTAAATATATTAACTATAAATAAATACATTAATGCATGGTATTGGAGGTGATACTGCCAAACCTTTAATGATTCCCCAAGTGTGTTGGGGTAGTCCAGACATTGACACCCTGCACTCTGTATTCAGTTGCATAGAAAATCTCATGAATAATTCTAAGAATGAATTAACAATCAAGTCTTCCTATAATCATGATGCCCGCACACACTTCTTTTTAGTGTGTGGTTTTGATTTTTTCTACCAATATGGCAGCGAGTTAGTCCCACTTTAAAGTACCTTCAATGGTCAAATTGCTCTAATTCGCGTTTGAGCCATGGTGAGGTACAAACAATTGGTGCTGGCAACTAGCGTTCCTGACCTGAATTTCTGCAGCCGTCTTTCTCTAATTCTGCAAACTAAGTAAGCTTTTGTCCCTAGCTTAAATGATCTATGCTAATTTAGAAACAACTGCTGATGATCGTTTGACATTTAGTACGGTCACTAAGTCGACACGTTGTGGGTTTTCTTTCAGCCTACATCCCTTCCAATTCATTGAGGATGTAGATAGCATTCACACTTCTCAGGTGAGTACTTAGCCACATTTTTTTTTTTTATCAAACACTTGCGTTTGAACGATTCCAAGGTATATTGGGACAGGATTTAGTTTTTGTGAACTTGTTTTTTCTACAATTTCTACATAGTATCCTCATTTTCAGCAGTTAGCAAGGAATAATCATTTGTTGTAAGCTTGTACTTGTGCTTTTTTAGGATTAATAAATTAATTATTTCCTTCTGATTCATTATTCCATAGTCCTACACCACCGATTATTGTTTCTGCCCCTCAGGAAGATCCCACACAAATTGGACGGATTGAAACATGTTGGGCTGCATTGAGTCTGTTCTTTTGGACAATACATAAGACACAGAATGACGTCAAACCTTTATGGAACTTTCTGCATCCATTCATGTTTGATTTTTCTCTGGTTTTGTATTTTATGTGGTGTACTTTTGTAGTATGTTCTGTAATTTATTGGAATTCGACAAAACAGTGTTTATGCAAATATGCACAAATGTGTCAATATATTTTTGTTTATGTATGTGTGACATAGCTGCTCCTCTATCAGTCCATCAGAGGTGTGTTTACTAAATATGTTCCTGCTTAGGAAAGTGTGCTGTTGGATTTCCACACACCAAGCACTTCTGGTGAAGTAAGGGTCTATCTTGCGCTACCGTAGCATAGCCAAAGAGTAAATAAAGTATTTGATTTGATTCTCCCTGACCTGTGTGAGTACTAAAGAATATTTATTTAGAAGAGTTAGTTCTGTTATGTTGTATGATGTGTGTTATGTTCTGTCTTATTCCTTAATATGGTGTCTTGCTACCTAAATCTGTTGGGAAAAGCACTATATCATCTGCTGGATACCCTACAGAGTTGTTGTGTAGAGATGTTGCTCTTGTTATCTTTTCTCACAACCTATTATGTGTTAGAGATTACCTTGGTGGAGGGTGACACTGTATCAGTATTGGGGTCTTGCATCCGTTCCAACACCCATGTTTGTGTAACAGTCAAAGAGGTTGGTCAGGCTAGGTGGGTAGCAGTGTGTAAGTGTTTGTGGTGCTGGGGTGGAGAGAGGTAGTTGGGGGAATGTGAACATCAGTGAATATGTCTTTGTAAATGCATGATTATGACATACAGATTGTGTATTTTGTCAAGCCTTGAAATTAAATGGAGTCTGGGGTTTTAGGATTAGTGACAGATGATTGCCATTTCCATTTGTGCACTAGTAATCTCAAAATGCAAGTTGTATTCTGTTTGGTATGACGATTGTTTCAAAGATCGCTGAGCTTTCGTCTCCTACGCTGCGATTACAGAACATGTGCAGGCATTAGGGCAGAGGTTTAAAAGTTTAGTGAAGTGTAAACAGATCTTGTTTCGGACTAATCTTTAATGCGCAGGTGCAGAGTTTCTCCAGCTGTGATTGTAGGGACAAACCCATGTTTGATTTCCGAAATGTGACTTTGTCCAAGCCCAAACAATGGAGCCCAATGAAATGTTTGCTCAACTTGACGCCCCTCCCGCTATTTGTGCCTTTCCGCACACAGATTCAACTAAACAATCATGTGTATTAACAACCAGAAGGTTTATTTATTCTTCTTATTCATTCCTGTCAAACAATACGCTGAAAGCATTTGAAAAAGTGCTTTCAGAACCCCCAGAAAAGGAACATAAGAAATCACTCTGCCTTTCCATAAGTCCCCCATTTTTATGTTGTCAACGCTGTTATGTTGTGTGGTATTTGAATTCAGAAATCTTCTAATTACCTTGAGCCCCAGAAAAAAACACCTGGCCTCTATTATAACTTACCGTTTATCTACGCTCGGGCAATAGGGATTACTTCTAAATCCATAATCTTGCTTCGAGTCAGTGACCACGATGTCCGTGTAAAAAGATTGCAAATAGAATAACTATTCTTGTGCAGTGACATTCTATATTTACCAGCAAACTCGGTGCATTGTTCGTTGTTTACTAGTGACCTTTTTGTCTCTACATGAATATAATTAGTGGTCTGTGATTCTAATAAATGGCATCTGCCACTTGGTTGCTCTCTGTATATAGGGTAACCAGACGTCCCGGTTTTGCCAGAACTGTCTCGGAATCTGGCCCTATGTCCCAAGAGTTTTGTTGATTAAAAAAACACAGCCTAGCTGGGTGACACAACTGTATCGACAACAATTGTATGTCAAGACCCGGAGGCTCGGATTAAGCCTGACTCTCAAGTTTACTTCTCGAGCAGCATCATAAAACAATAACAGTTAAGAATTCACATATGCTGTGTGGTCACAGCCTGGAAACTCGCAAACGCCCGCCCAGACACTTATGAGCCTTACACATAAGGTTATATCCAATAGAATCCCACTAATGCGACACAGCAGTTTGGCCAAAATAAACACACTTTCCAATTATTGGCTACAGCAAAGTGGCCATAAGCTGGGCATGACACTAGGTATTTTTAAAAACCAGCTCAAGGCCACACTGAATGAGAGCAGTTACGAACAGTCTATGGTTAATTTAGCCACAAAGAACAATGTGACTGAATTTCTCCTGTACATGCAAGATCGGACAACATCACCCCCATATATTCAGCAATTCATTGGCAATTCCCTTGTCTGGGATTACATACAATTGAAATTCAATACTGTTAGTACCAGGGTGATAGAGGGTGCAATGTATAGTATTCCGAGGGAAAATAGGGAATGTCGATTGTGTGGGGTAGGTACCCTTGAGATGGTAAAACATCTTTTGTTTGAGTGTGAGGTCTTGTGGATACTGAGACAAACTACACAGCTGGCTGTGGGTATGACAGATGCTGAAAGGATGAACGGAGGATGGGAGCTGTTTCTAAGTAGGAAGACTGAAGCATGCATCATCTATTTCACTATCCTGTGGAGGAAGATTGCCTCTATTTTGGAAATCTATAGATTAATTGTTTGCGGCTTTTGGGTAATATCCATTGTTTATTAACCCTTCTGATGTTCATTTCTGATTCTTTCTTTTAGATAAATTGTATGTTAGGATGGTATTGTATGGATGTATGTTGTAAAAACATTTTTTTCTTTTTTTGATATGTGAAAAGTGTGTATCAAACAATATCACAGTAAAGCAAATAATAAATAGTAAATATCACAACATGTGAATAAACTACCATATCCGTCGGTTTTGAGTCTTTTGTAGTCCTTAATGTTATTGGTCCTTCCAAACATGTGACCTTTCTTAACCAATTGTCTCTGACCATCTCTATAAATCTGGTCCACCATCTTAACTCCTCTTTCTTTGCTGCTTGGGCAGCCAGTTAATTGCTTTACAATGTATTATACGTGTGAAAGTGATCAAATATGTTGATGATTTCTATTGTTAGCAGCACAAGCGTATGAAACACGCAAGCACAGTTTCAGAGATAAGCTGCAGAGTAAATCTGCATGTTTAGGAAAGTAGTTGTATTTTGGTGAGGATTTATAAGGTGGTTTGCGACGGGACATAAAGTTCCGGCGACCGCAACAACATAGTTATTCTGCGAGGGGACACTGCGGTCACGGAAGTGAACACAGCGCCATGGGACTAATTATAGTTCCAGCGCTCATTGTTCATTTTTCCGTGACTGCTAAGAGAGCACCTCAGGACAGCCGACAAGAGAATACTCAGAATTAATTAGAAAGTGAGTTGTGTGTCTTCAGGTAAACACCTGATGAGTAAAGCACACTCGACGGAGCATATTGAGTGCCACCTGGTGACCGAGATAAAGAATTTGGAGTTATTTCCCACAAAAGAAGTTTAGTCATGAGATTACAAGGGCTCAGCTCAGTCCCTGATGAGTTTAAGTGGCTCAGAGTTGCCACTCAAATATTGAAACACCGCACAGATTACTCAGCCCTATTATATCAGATACATTTTGACGGGTGCAGGCCCAAGAAACCCTGTTGTTCAAATATTGGTGGAAAATCTCCCAATCAGAGATCATAAGATGTCCAGCTCCATCAAAAAAGGAAGAGCTCGGGTGAGCTAAAAAAGAATTGAGCCCGGTATGGGGCAAGTATTACATCAGGCTCTGGGAGCCAGTATGGGACATGGATCCCAACAGTTGTCCATCATGGAGGGCTGATTGAAGTTCCCCAGAGGCATGGAGTGAGTGGACAAGGGAGAGAGAAAGGGGGGGAGAAAAAAAGGCCGAAAGGCAATAGATGCCAAGACCCCCCCTGGCACGCCACAAAAAGGAAAGGGCAAGAGGAAAACATTGAGCTCCAAAGCAAAGGAGCGCATAACGCAAGATAAAACCTCTGAAAGTTCAGAGGAATACGAAGAGGACGATTGGACGAGCCAATCGTCAAATGAGGAAGTCAAAATAATATCAGTTGAAGAGGAACGGAGAAGAACTTCCAAGAAAAAGAAGGTAGAGGATAAGGAGGAGGATGCAAAAATAGAGGCTTACATAAAGAAACGGCTCAGGACACCATTGGCAAAAGGAGCCAGGAATAAGTTAAGGGCAGAATGTCCAAGGCCACACCGGCCTGAGGGGATAGCGGAAACCCCGGACATAGATGACAGCATGGTCACATTCATGGGGAGATATGTAAAAGACGTTAAGAGAGGCTTGGACACAGGTCCTTGCGTACTTGCCAGGAATAGATGCTGGACATCATTGGTCCATTTACCAAAAATTTGGAAATGGCAGATGAGATGAAAGAGAAGAAAGAAGCCATAGACCCGACAAATCTAGGTGGATGGGCTCAGAGATATTTCTACTGGGCAATGCCAATTTTTCGATTATGGCAGAGAGGAGTAGGTCAATTTTAGTAAAGATCTATCCAAATCTTACCGAACTGGCCACATCAGAAGCGGCTGCCTCAGCGAAAGGGAAGCTTTTTCGGCGAAGCTTTCATAAGAGTTGACAAAATGTGCTAATTCCTATGCGGCAATCGATAAAGCTCAGGCATCCCTCAAGAGAGTTTTTGGCAGACAGGTTTTTGGCCGGGCTGGAAGAGGCAGGGGCCTCTCTGCCAGCCTTTACTCATTCAATAGGTCCTATAATGACAGATACCAATGTTAACACGCAGAGAGAAATGCGGAGAGCCAACACCAGGCCAACACAGGGGAGAGCAAAGATTCAAGCACGTGCATTGAGCACACAGGCTCCCACGTTAAGAGAGAAGAGTGGCACAATATGTTGAAAAATGGCAGCTCATTTCATCAGATGCTTGGGTTTTAGACACAGTTTGAGGTTTCCATATAGATTGGCACACCATACCAATACAAGAGAGATGGCCAAACACGATAGTACAGAGCGTGGCATATGAAGCGCTATTAGATACAGAAATAAGAGGGCTGATTTTGAAAACAGCCATAGAGTGAGCGCCAAATGCGATGGCAAGGTTCATAAGCAACATGTTTTTGGTAAAAGGGCATCACAAACTAAGACTAAATATACATTTAAGGGAATTGAACAGTTTTCTGGTTTACAAACTCTTCAAAATTGAGGGCATACACCGCCTGAGAGACAATTGCAACAAGGGGACTGGTTAGTCAGAATAGACCTCAAAGATGCATATCTGACTATTCCCATTGCTCCACAACAACAAAGATTTCTGTGTTTGATTGAAAGGCCAGATATGCCAATTTACATACCTACCCTTCGGGCTAGCTTCAGCCCTGTGGTGTTTCACAAAAGTGATGAAACCGGTGGTAACATTCCTGAGGGAACAAGGGATCAGACTGATCGTTTATCTGGATGACATATGTCTAATGTGTGAAGACACACAAGGAACAGCTGGACACCACTATAGATCTCCTATTGCAACTGGGTTTCGTGGTGAATTGGGTGACGTCTATGCTACAATCGGAGCAGAACATTGAGTTTCTGTGTTTCAGGATACAGTGAAAGGAACGCTGAGTTTACCCCTGAACAAGGTAACCAGCATAAAAAAAAGAGATAAGGAACACTCTAGCGAAAGAGATGATATTATTAAGGGAGATAGCAGGACTAATAGGATGCCTGGCATCTTCAATCCAGGCAATTTTTCCCAGGCCTGCTACAATACAGAGGCCTCCAAAGATTAAAGATACACCATCTCAGGAGGGGCTTACCTTACGAGCAAAGAATACCCCTCACTCAAGATGCAAATCAGGAGCTGCAATGGTAGCTACAACACATCGATTCCTGGAATGGAAGAGCAATATTTGGCTCATCCCGGACCTGGTGATAGAGTGTGATGCTAGCAGGTGGGGATGGGGAGGCAGATGGTCAGAGGAGGAACTGTGCCCTCACATAAACTGTCTGGAGTGCCTAGCCAGCTCATCCACAGTGAAATGCTGAAAGCAAGAGAGAGCACAGTGTGTTCTCCTTAAGGTGGACAACATATCTGCAGTTCGGTATATAAACAGACTCAGGGGCACCAAGTCCAAAATGCTATCATTATTAGCAAAAGAGTTTTTGGCATCTTTGCCTACAGAGAGAGGTGTTGGTGATGGCAGAATACCTTCTTGGTCACCAGAACGAGATAGCCGACTGGAATTCCAGATTCCTCAGAGATGGCGTGATTGGAAACTGGACAAGAGAGTATCCCAGAAATTAATGGCAAGTTGGGGTCCAGGCAGGACAGACCTATTTGCGTCGAGATTGAACAGGCAAATTGCTTGGTTCTTCAGACCCCGAGGTGGAAGCGAAAGGTGCATTCCTGCAACAGTGGGGTCCGAGCACAGAATACGCATTCCTTCCATTCGCAGTGATAGTGTGAACATTAGCACAGGTGAGGAGACAACAAGTATCCATGGTTCTGATCACTTCAGAATGGAAGGGACACGCTTGGTTCCCAGATCTACTGGGGATGTCACACAACTATCTGCTAGCTCTACCTAGGTTTAAGATAATAATGGTGCACCCCTCAGGGGGAGTCCCCCCAGTGTTGAAGAAAGGCAACCTCAGTTACATTGCGTGGGCGATTTCAGGGGATCCTGCTCTAGGCCAGGACTATCAGACAAGTCTGAACATATCATCGAGGAATCCTGGGCACCATGCACCAGGAAAGCATACAGGTCTGCTTGGTCAACCTGGCATAATTGGCGCTTGGAGAGGGATGTACATTCCGCTGGAACAGATGTGGTACACGTAGCCAACTTCCTGTCACAATTAGCAGCTCAGGGCAAAGCGTATAGGACTATGAACACAGCCCGCTCAGCAATTTTAGCAGGGCACCCAAAGATAGAAGGGCTGTCAGTGGGAGAACACCCATTGGTTTGCAGACTAGGGTGTTAGACTAATCAGAGGGAGAAATATGACCAGGTGGTGGAAGTAGATAAGGTCCTAACAATGTTCACGCCATGGCTGGACAACAGTGATTTAACGAGAAAGGCATTATCAGCCAAAGTGGCTATGCTTTTATGTTTATTGTCATGTAAAAGAGTATCGTATGTGAGAACGTTAGAGGTCACTAGGAAGACTTTGTCCCCACGGGGAATAACATTTCATATCACAAGAAGAACAAAGATATTTTTGAGCTCTGTATGATACGAGGCATTTCCTGATCATCCGAAATTATGTCCAGTGAGATGCAGTTCGGCATATGAAACCATGACAATAGATCTGCGACTTGTAGTAGTAACACAATTGCTCATTGCCCTAAGGAAACCATTCGGGCAGTGGCTTCCGCTACACTAGCAAGATGGATCAGATGGATTATGTCCCAAGCGGGCGTCAATACGGATTGCTACGGGGCCCATGCAGTGAGAGGAGAGATTGCCTCAAAGATTTTTCATGCGGGAGCCAGATTAGAGGACATTATGAAGGCAGCAGACTGGTCGAACGAATCGACCTTCAAAACGTTTTATTTCAAGCCAATAGAAAAATTGGCAACGTTGGTGGTAAGTAAACTTTGAGCAAGCATAATCCAAGCCTCCGGGTCTTGACATAGAATTAATATTTTCCATACATACGTTACAGAAAGTCATAATTCTATTAAAGACACGGAGGCGAAGAATTATCCCACCCGAGTAATCGTTTACATGACTATTTAATGTGATGAGAAAATTTAATGTCATGATGCAAACAGAATATGCATATGGGTTTATATGTAAGCCGATTACCCATCCACTTAGACCGGATGTCTGAAATATGGTTTATGTTGCAGGTTCCATGACGGATAACAAGCCGACTGGTTCATGATTATCATGGAGAAGAAAAGTTAATCTGAGTTTACCGGTTGCAGCGCTACAGTTTGAAAGGATCAGCAAAAGAAAGAGGAGTTATTAAGATGGTGGACAGGATTTATAGAGATGGACAGAGCCAGTTGGTTAAGAAAGGTCCCATGTTTGGAAGGACCAATAATATTAAGGACTACAAAAGACTGAAAATGGACAGCTATGGTAGTTTATTCACATTTTGTGATGTTTATTGTTATTTGTTTATGATGCTTCTCGAGAAGTAAAGTTGAGAGTCAAGCTTAAACATTTGCCTTTGTGTCTTTAATAGAATTATGGCTTTCTGTAACGTATGTGTGGAAAATCTGAATTATAAACTAAACAGACATCATCGTATTTTTACAATTTTGCCATCTGCCTGCATTTGCGACCCTGAGGATGATGTCATCGAACGCCCCACCCTGTTTGCTATGAGACTCCTCCCACCCGCGCTGCCCACATAAAAAAAAATCCAATGTCAAATGACGCCAATTTGATTGAGATTTACGCTCAATACTTTGTCTCTGCCCACACCTCAATGTAATTGCCCACTATCGGTCTGTTTGTAGCCAATCACTTTGCTGTGTGGGCAAGAGTTACTCAAAGGACTGGAAATCCATGCCCTTCCCCATAGGGTAAAAACCTGGAGTAAACCCAGAGACTAGGTGGGTCTGTCCGAGGATGGACTTTAACCCCCAATCTTCCAGTTACCAACCACCTGCATTTACTGTTTGTGCCATTGAGACTGACTGAGAAACCAGCACCTATAGCAAGGCATGTAATGCCAAATGGAGCAACAGCTCCTCTGTTATTAACGTGTTGACATCCACAGATAAAACTGTGCAGTTGATATGCGGATACTTTGGAATGGAGGCGGGGGTGAGGCGGTTCGGGTTAAATGGGAGGGGCGTGGAGGGAGTCGGTCAGTCCATCTTTTATGCTGTTGGCCGACCCGTTTTTCTGTCTTGAAAATGTGGTCACCCTATCTGCAACAATGAATTCTGACAACATTTTATTCACTGTTTAGCCAAGGTGCCAGACCCTGTATAGCAGGCTTTCTTTTAATGTTCACTGTCCTCATTTTCTGTTAGTATCCAAAGTTCGACAGTAGTTTCTCTGCCTTGTCCGCTATTCTGATTTATTGAATCCGTTACTATACTATTGTGTCCTCCCAGAGGTTCCATTCCTTCATATTATTGGTGACGGAAGCAGAGAATGGTGCAGTTTGCCAGCCGTTTTCTCATCTGGATGCAGCCTAACTCTCGTGTGTATTTATATATTTTTTTAAATGTGTTAAACCTATTTCCCTTTGTGTGGGCATTTTTTCCTGTCCATGCCTTCAGGTTTTCATAGATACAGGTCTTTTTCTGTCACCAACCTTTATTTGTTTTGTCTGCAGTGTCCGGCATTATCTTTCCGTCCACCCGTTTGGTTCTAGGTTGTGACACTGGGAGGAGGTTTTCAAACAGCCTCTTCTGAGGTTTTCTGTCGTTTGTGGCTGCCAATAGATTGAATAAGCACGTAAGTACTTTTAGAGCACACCACACTGGCAATTCTTCAAATATTGCGTCCACAGAAAGGACTTATTTTCGCGGCCGTGCCACCACCCCCTCAGTTCATTTTCTGTGAACATGCAGCTCTGAGAGGGACCAGTGTCTTTGGGTCTCCAGTTTTAGCATCAATAGGGCTCAACACCCTGGCATGTTTAGTTGTCAAAGAAACTTACTCTGAAATGCTGAGGTCACAGCTTACAAGAAGCGGTAAGGCTCACCCTTAGTGTCCCTTGGTGTCTACTGGATGTTGCTTTGCAATGTGCGTGTCCGCTACCAGTCCTTGGATCGAAGATGCAGGTCGCTCCAAGATATCAGTGCCAAATCTTGGTGGGTTCAGAAGGGGCCTTTGCCCCTTTGGTCCTGCTGCCAAAACCATGACTGCACATTTGCCCTTTTAAGACGGCATCTCGCAAAGATTCTTCAGACTCAAACGACAAGGGCAAATTATTCGAAACCCCATGCGCAGCCCAACAATATGTTACACATTTCCATTAATTTAAATAAAAATGTTGATTTGGGGACACCCTGCTTCAGCATTTCAGAAAGTTCCTTGTACATATTGTTTTCAGTTTGAACAATTAGATTCCGGAATAGTTGAAGAAATTTCCACTCCACAATACTCTTAAAAGATTGTAACCCAAATTCGTAACGAATAGCTACTATTGGGACACATTTCGGTAGGCAGGAAATAGTTTTTCTAAGCATGGTTGCCGCTAAGCTATTTACATCCAGCGTACCCATTTTGAATGGAATTCCGCTCCCGTAGAGTATTTTCGGGATGGCTTTTAATTTATAGAATCTCAAAGCAGGTGTGTACGAGAATCCTCCAAATTTGTGGTCCACTACTGGTATCTGGGTAGTACCGATTTTAACTTTAGACAAATAATGATTTAGAATTTGGACACCATTTACGTTTGCATTCACAAAAAAGCCCAGATAGATAATGGAGTTTTTAATGACTAATTTGGACTGGTCCAGATACCAAATTTTTAAAGATGATGGTCTTCTCTTTCCACTAAAGCATAAAATATGTGATTTTTGTGGGTTTACCGCTAGGCCTTTGTTTGTCATGTATCTATCGAATGCTGATAACAGACGCTGGAGACCCACCGGCGATCTATCAAAAAAATAGAAAGTCGTCAGCGTAAGAACACCAGCAGAATTTTTTGCCTTCTAACTTCGGTTGGATAAAGGCAATGTTCCCGAGCACCGGCCCTATATCAGAGGTATACAAATTGTATAGTGTCGGGGCAAAAATACATCCCTGTGTGAGCCCATTTGATGTCTTAATTGGCTCAGAGAGCTGACCATCACTACTCAAACAAACTTGTATCGTCGACCCTTCGTGTAGATGAATTAGAGTGTCCAGAATGTCTCGCGGGAGTGCCATTAAGGACAGCTTCTTCCATAATACGGCTCAATTCACCCGATCGAATGCGAGAGACAAATCCATGCTGGCAAAATATACCGGACTCGCCCCCTTTTGCCAGCCTAATTCTTGAAGAAGGGAGATCAGCAACCCTCCAGCCAATGTGCCAATGCCTTTTCTAAAGCCAAATTGAGACGACGAATAAACCTTTTCTGTGGTTGCCCACTCTTCAGTCCTTTGAAGGAGAAGGCTTGCATATATCTTTGAATCTGAGTCTAATAGGGCTATTGGCCGGTAGTTTGAAGGCAAGGATCTGTCTCCCTTTTTATAAATAGGAATGATGTAGCTCATATTCCAGGAGCCAGAGAGACCTTTGTTCTGCTTATGTCTTCAAAAAGAAGAAAAAGTGCTTTCGAACCATTTATCCGGATTACCCTTAAAAAGGGTGTTTGATAAGCCGTTGGGGCACACTGCTCTAGAGGGGCTTGCCTTGACTATCCTCTCTCTAATATTTTCGATGGAGAAGTTACCCGACCACAGCAATGTTTCCCCTTTGTGTAAATAATGTTCGCTTGGCTCACTACTCGCATACAGATTCCCAAAATGTGCTATCCATGTTTGTTCATCGATTGGATTAAGATTGCGAACTACGGCAGGTTTGGAAGTTCTAATTATGAGCTGCCAGAAGTATTTAACTGAAATATTTTTTAGAGAACTCAGCATTTTCTCGTTGTCAGCTTGTAACAACATAGATTTATAGTTTCTAATCCAATTTCTTTATATCTGTTTCACATGTTTGATTCCCTCTATTATCAAATTGTCTGGAAGTTCAAGCAGATGGAGTTGTCTTAAGGTGCGGCGTAATAGTATCTTTCTTACACGCACTAACGAGTCATACTTATGTATGTGGTTTTTTAGAAGCCTGCGTTTTAGGTTTCTTTACCGAATTTTCAATAAGAATTTTTACATAAGGACCGAAGTGGTCGTGTGTAAATCTAATTTTAATTTCTTCAAATGTAGTAGCATCATGATCCTTACAGAAGAGATAATTGCATGCAATTACATTGCCGGGGTGCCAGATGATCCTGTTATTTCCTGGGTTTAGGGCCAGATCGCACGACATCTCCTTGGAGGGAGCCCTTTCTATAGAAATATGCAAATTCAATTCATGATCGCTCATCAGTGTAGGACGGAGGATAAAGCGATCTGCCAAGTTCAAGATGTCCACCGATGCATAGAGTCCAAGTTATGTAGGGGACCTCTAGTCTCAGCAAATCATATGTGGCTTTCAAACCCCATGTTTTAAATAGCATGGTCCAGCAGTAACGATCATTCGAGGGGATTGGGTCCTCCGACGTATTCCATATCTATGACAGTAATCACCACAGCTGTGCTGCTTCGGAAAATCTTTCGGCATCTGCGTCCTGCGTCAATGATGTCGATACGCCGTCCTCGAGGACCTCCTCTGACGGCCGACGTCACCAGATGTTATAAGTAGGATGCACGACGCCCGTAGCCTGAGTTCCGTTTTTTCCGCGAACGTGTTCGCTTCAGAGATCTCGCCGTGCCTCGACTCTTTGGAGTTTCTGTGCTTTCGGTTCTTCGAACCTGTTCATTTGTGAAGTATTGTCGGGATGTCTTCCTCTTCTTCCACCCCGCGTCTGGGCTTCAAGAAGTGTGGGGACTGCGGGTCCAAGATGTCGGTGACGGACTCGCACAACGCCTGCCCCTCGTGCCTCGGGGAGGCCCACGACAGGGATGATTGTGTCGACTGCCAGTCGCTAACGTCCAAGGCCTTGCGGGAGCGTAAGAAGAAGCTGTCGGTCGGTAGGGTGTCCAAGCCCCGGAAGGCGAGGTCCACTGGGCTTTCGACGGACGATTCGAGGGGCGACTCTCCGCATCGTATTCATAAGTCTAGGGGGTCTCGCTCCCAGAGTGGGTCCCGCCACTCCTCTGCGAGGCACTCCCGTCATTGGTCGCCTTGCCCGTCCTCGTCCGAGGACTCCACCCGTTGGCGGGTTTCTTATCCCAACAAGCGTTCCTCTCCGGAGGAATGGGCTTCCTTTGGGAAGAAAATGTTGGCGATTCTTGAATCGCAGGCCTCCGGTCCGTCCGCGCCTCAGAGAGGGGTCGGTCGTGACCGTACTGAAGACACCACTCTTACGCCTTCGGGCTCGGGTGGTCGGCACGATTCGCCGGAGAGGTCCCTCTTGGACAAGGGGAATCGTTCCAGTCATGCCCGTTCCAGGTCCCGGTCCTCGACGCACTCGAGCCCGTGTGCACCTGTTAAGTCTTCGAAGAAGACGTCGACGCTGGTGGCGCCGAGGTCGTCGACGGACTCTCTCGAGGCTCCGCCTCTGAGGAAGTCGTCAAAGCCCTCAGCGCCCAGGCTGTCGGACACGCTCGGGGCTCCACCCGTCGAGGCTTGTGTCAAAGCCGTCGATGTTGTCGGCGCCGCACTCGACGTCGACGCTGTTTCACTCGACGCCCTCAACGCCTTTCGATGCTGTGGTGTCGGAGGTACACCGTAACACGGGGGAACCCCCTAGAAAGGCTCTGGCCAAGGCAAAACATGCTTTCTCCCGTATTCTTTGCACCCTTTCCAGCCTATGGAGTATATTTCTGAGGTGGAAGAGGGTTCTGAAGATGGGTTGGTTCCGCACACGGTGCCAGATGAGATTCTTTCTGGTCACAGCCAGATTGAGGACTTGCGTCAGTCACTGCATGACGCCAGTGGTCTGGACACCTCTCCGGAGGTGGAGTTCTGTAGGCCCGAGCCTGGCACCCGTGCCGAGTCATTGTACCGGTGCCTTATGTCAAGGGTCACGGACTACTTGGGGTGTTCAACGCTCCCAGTTGATTTTGTTCAGGATGACCTGACGGATATCCTCGACCAAGGTCCACCCACTGACCCGGTACTGCCATTCCATATAGCTCTGCAAAGATGGGTGGCAGCGGCTTGGACTGCTCCGGAGAGTTTCCCGGCAGTGGGCAAGTCTTTACCGTGAAAATACCGCCCAGCCAGTAGTGACCTCTGCTACTTGACCATGCACCCCACTTCGCAGAGTTTGCTGTTGGAGGCGGCTACGGCCCCAGCAAAGCAGGCGTCGTAATCTACCATCCCTCCTGATAGGGACGACAAGCGTTTTGATGGCTGGGCGAAGAAAGTGTTTTCTTCAGGGGGTATGGCTCTTCAGGCGGCCAACTCTGTATGTGCCTTGTCATGTTTCACGCACACTCTGTGCAACTGTATTTCATTAGCGGCTGAACATATTCCCGAAGGGGACGAACGGGATGGTTTTCTTGCTATTATTCAGGATGGCAAGGATGCCATGTGTGAGTCCATTCAGTCGGGTTTGGACATGGCAGACTGTGTCAGCCGGCCCATGGCGGCGAGCACTGTGATACGCAGGTTTGTGTGGTTGAGGAAGTCTGGGTTTGCTCCTGATGTGCAAGCCAGGCTCCTCAACATGCCCTTTGATGGTGAACATCTTTTTGGCAGCAAGGCTGACGAGAGCCTTGAGAGTTTGCAGATCTCCAAAGCTGCAGCAAAGTCATTGGGCGCTGCAGCCCGCCAACCTCCGCCTTTTCGTCCTAGGGGACAGCAGTGGAGGGGAAGTTCCTTTCGTTATTACTCATCCTTTAGTAAAGTGAGAGGAGCTGCAAGTCAAAGAGTCAACCATAGGAGTTACAGAGGTGGAAAACAAGGTACTCGAGGTGCCAAGGCCGCGCGAGCAGTTGCCTCTTTGCCCTCAGGCAACGCCGCAGCCGCTTCTGCTCAGTCATGAGGCCCATGCTTCGCCGGTTGGGGAAAGGCTGGCGCAGCATCTTGTAGAATGGCGTGCCATTACTTCAGATGTGTGGGTTCTGGAGATCATAGCCCACGGCTCCGGATCCGCTCCTTGCGCAGGAGATTCAATCCCTGCTGGAGAAAGGCACCATAGAACTGGTGCCTGTAGCGGAGAGGAACAAGGGATGGTATTCCCCTTATTTTTTGATTTCGAATAAAGACGGGGGATTGAGACCCATCATGGACTTGCGCGGTTTGAACAAACTCCTCAGGAAGGACAAGTTGAAGATGGTTACTCTCTCTCAAGTCCTCCAGGCCATTCAACTTCAGGACTGGTTGGTGTCTTTCGACCTCAAGGACGCTTATTTTCATGTGCCGATCCATCCCAAGCACAAGAAGTACCTGAGGTTCGCGGTTGGCGACTTGCATTTGCAGTTTTGGGTCCTGCCGTTCGGATTGACCTCCGCCCCGAGGGTTTTCACCAAGCTCATGGTAGTGGTGGCAGCGTATCTCAGGAAAGGGGGGATTCACGTCTACCCCTACCTGGACAATTGGTTGATCAGGGCGCGCTATCCCGAGCAAGTCCTGGATCATCTGTCCGTCTCCTGCCACTCCCTTCACAGGCTGGGCTTCTCCCTCAACTTAAAGAAGTCCCACTTGATGCCAACTCAGCGGCTCCAGTACTTCGGAGCAGTGCTCGACACGTCCCTGGGGCAGTGTTTTCTTCCCCAGGTGAGGGCTCATCACATTCAGCAGATGGTGCACAATTTCCAACATGCCCAGAGTCTCCCTGCGTTCGAGTTCTTGAGATTGCTCGGCCTCATGGCATCCTGCATTCTTCTGGTGCCAGAGGCCAGGTTGCGGATGAGATCTTTGCAATGGGCACTCAAGCTCCAGTGGTCTCAGTCCTCCGGCAGGATGTCGGACCCTGTTCAGATGCCGTCCTCGGTTGCCCAGGACCTTCTGTGGTGGGCCGTCAAAGGCAATCTGATGAAGGGGGCTGTCATGATGCCTACCCCCGGGCATCCGGATCAAGCCCATCAGCCCCGGGAACAGGCATCCAGACATGTACAAAAACCCCAGCAGCCCCAGCTAGGGGCTGTCTGGGTTCAGTCCTTTGAGACTGTTAACACTTAAAACTGTGTTTTTAGTTGCGGTCACTTCCGCTCGCAGAGTGAGTGAGTTACAGGCACTTTCAGTTAAGCCACCCTTCACTGTGTTTCATAAGGACAGGGTTGTCCTTAGAGTTCGTCCTTCCTTTCTTCCGAAGGTGGTGTCAGAATTTCATTTAAGTCAGAAGGTTATTCTTCTGGCATTTTATCCTCCTCCACATCCTGGTAAGGAAGAGCAGAGGCTCCAGAGGCTGGATCCTAGGAGAGCTTTAAGCTTCTACATTTCCCGCATGTCCCGGGTCAGAGTGGACGGTCAACTCTTTATTGGTTACGCTGGAAGGCGTTTGGGACAAGCTGTTACTAAGCAGACTTTGTCTCGATGGATCATCTTGGCAATTTCCGAAAGTTATCGCTTGGCGGGTAAGGACCCTCCGGTAGGCTTACGGGCCCATTCTACCAGGGTTAAGGCTGCCCTGCAGAGGGGTGTTCCCATTCGTAACATCCCGTGATGTAGCCACCTGGGCTTCGGTCCATACTTTTGTACGTCACGACTCCCTCGATTCTATCCGGGGGCAGGATCTGGCCTTTGGCAAGGCGGTCCTTTACTCTGCAATTTGATTGGGCATTCTAAATTTGTATATTCTAAATTATTTTCCCTCCTCCTTACGTTGGTACTGCTTTGGGAGTCTGTCATAGATATGGAATACGTCGGAGGACCCAATCCCCTCGAAGAACAAGTTACTCTCTTACCTGGTAACGTTCTTTCGATGGGATGGTCCGACGACGTATTCCATATCGCTCCCTCCCTGCCTACCCCGCTACAGAATTTCTTATGCGATTGCAGCTTACGTTTCCGCAATACTGGCAGAAGATTGGTGCCACACGTTCTGGGAAAAAACTACAACTGAGGCTATGGACGTCGTGCGTCCTACTTATAACATCTGGTGACGTCGGCCGTCGGAGAAGGTCCTCGAGGACGGCCTATCGATGTCATCGACGCAGGACGCAGACGCCGAAAGATTATCCGAAGCAGCACAGCTGTGGTGATTACTGTCATAGATATGGAATACGTCGTCGGACCATCCTATTGAAAGAACCTTACCAGGTAAGAGAGTAACTTGTTCGTCTTTCTGTATGTTGTACCCTTGGGTTTGAAGTCAGTTTTTTCAGGGAGCTCAACCATTATATTCGGCGGAGTGTCGCAAGGTGCAGCTGCGCCCTCCTTTGGCGACGGCATATTTGTGTTCAAGTTCCCATCAAGAGAATTTGGAGCCCTGGATATTTACAAAAACATTTCTCCATAATCTCTTCCATTTGGGTAGTTAACTCACATAGATTGGACCCTGGGGACCAATATATATTCCAAATTAAAACATGGGCTATGCTCTCCACCTTTGAGTGCCCCCAGTGCTGAGGGATGGATTGTGAAAGTTTCTATCAGGGTAATACCGATGCCAAGTTTTATTGACAGGAGTAATCCCCCTTTCGGCTTGCCTATCCGACCTTTGGAAGCCAAAAGATGAAGACACTCAAATCCATCCAGCTGAGCTTTAGAAGTCATCCACGTTTCTTTGTGCATATAATACTTTTGGTTCTTAATAGATGGCATAATTCACTGGAGGAGAATAGATGAAAATTCCATCTAGACAATATGGCAAAGGTATTGTCCTGATTTATATCTGCTGTTTGAGATTTTAAAGATGAAAAATTGAGTCTCAAAGGCTCAGGGCAAGCCATCTCCAGCTTGGATCCTGTTCCTCAAGGCTCTCTAGGTTTTTTTTAATGGAATGTCCTACCAGGGGTCTCAATCTAGAAGGGTCATGTGTCGCGGGGCCTTCAAGCTGTGTACTACCTTCCCCGAAGATGAGTATATCAAATCCCCTCCTATTGAACTGATCTAGTTCTAATAACCAACTTCGAATGAAAGACTAGTCTTACATGATCCAAACAATGCGGGTGGATAAAATCCACCCTTTTGATATCCGCCGTGGTCAAGTTAGCTAGTGCTGGAATGTCATTCAGAAGTTGCAAGGATCTATTCCTATTCATGGCGGGTTGAAAGCCACAATCGAATTGAGGATACCTTAGAATACTTGGTGACTCTAGAAAACACAGTTTCCTCCACGGAATGTGTTTAAGTTCCGTGTCCATGTAATATTTGGGAGATCTCTCCTCTGTATCCCCCTCCAAGGCTCCATCCGAGGGGGATTGAATGGCCCTAGATGGAGACTTGGTAACTGGGTTATTATCCGGAGTCTGCGTGGCGGGACGCAGAGAGTTCAGAGGCCTAGACTCGTTGATACGGCTCTGGACATCCTGTTGAATTGGATTGATGGCGGAATTAGCAGCTCCTATAGATGGAGGGACTCTATAGGAGGATTCTGCTCCTCATTGCCTCTTCCACCGCTGTACTGATCAACATCTCTACCTCAGACTTGCTCAAAATGATCTTATCTGATGGCCCCAGAGCCAGGTCACCCGTGGAAGTAGAAGCCTCTGGAATGTTGTCTTTCTTAATGGGCTCCCCCCATAGCTGCGGCAGTGAGTTCTGTTCAGCGGGGGCCAATATATCGCCATTTAACTGAAACTCCTCTGCGGGTGGATTCAGAGATGGAGACGTGTTATTTATATTTTTGTCCGGGGCGTTCGGGGGGGAGGTATGGAGCTGAGAGGTCAAGGAGCTTTTAAACATCTTGGCGCCTCCTGTGGAGCCGAATTATCTAAAGAATTAACAGCTCCTATGGGTAGGGGGATTTCAGTCTCCAGTGTGGTTCGGCCCCTCAATGCCTTATCCACAGCTCTGCTGATCAGCAGCGCTACCTCAGACTTACTCAATGTGATCGTATCTGGGGGCCCAGGGACCAGATTACTCACAATAGCGTGAGCCTCTAAGATGTTACCTTTCTTTGGGGGGTCCCCCCTATCTGTGATGGGGGGGTTCTGTTCGGCTGGGGCCAATGAATCGCCAACTACCTGAAGCTCATTTGGAGAAGGGTTCGGGGATGTAGAGGCTAACCCGGACTTGTGTGTATTAGTTTTCAGAAAGAGGCCATAGCTTTCTCTCTGCTCTATCGATGAGGCCATCGTGCCCCTTTTCAGAAGGTTTTTTGTTTTTGCCCGGCTTAATTTAGGTTGGCGACGTTTTGTGCCCCATTTCATCGGATAGGGAGTTAGATGGAACACTATTAGCTCCCTTTGCTAGATTATTTATCGTGTCTGAGGGCTCTATTATTTCTACATCAAGATTAGTACATTTCGTCTTCTCTTCTCTTATGAAATTTCTCCAATTGTTTTTCGAAGTTTTGTTTCTTCGGTTAAAAAAGGATGAGTTTCCGGTCTTTCTATTTATTTTTTGTTTTTTTTTATTTTTAGGATCTGGTGCACCATCCTTATCTACAGATTGTTTATCCTTGGGTGGATGCTCCGGAACAATTCATTTTTGTAAATGAGAGATCTGCGGAATGACCACTTTTGGATCCTCTATTTTATCTGCTTCCTTAATTGGTGGTATACCCATGGCTAACAACTTGGTCACTAACTTGGTGGGCAGGAGATCCAGGGCTTCTATGCCGATTTTGGTCTGGGAGTGCTGTCTTTCCATCAATATTCGTAGTTCCATAAATCCAGTAGAATTAGCTTTTAGTTCCTGTAATATTGAGCGGAGTAACCCTGCCATTTCGGAGGACAAACCCACCTGTGCAGTAAATGAATTTGTTGGGTCTAGGAGATGTTGACATATCACGCAAATCCCCTTCTGCTGAGAAAAAATCTGGTGGCGTGTCTAGGAATGAGGTCTCTGGAATAACAACAGCCTCCTCCCTCTGTCCAGCCCCGGACATGCTAGCCTTAGACTCTTTCTCCTGTTGGACCTGCGCTCAACCCCCCCATAAATATAATTTATGAGTGTGCGACTGCCTCAGTGTCCAACAAGAGAGAGTCACTCGGTTCGGGAGGGGATGGTGGTAGCGGCATGTTCATTGCCATTCTTAGGGTGTTTTTTACGGGAGTGAAAATCAGGGGGGCCGACAGAATGTCGTCGTAGAGTGTTGCCCCCTGTGCTGTGATACTTCTAGTGGAGGGGCTTGCTGCAGAGCCCCGAGCGTAAACATATTCAATACCGTTTCTCCGCCTCGCATTACTGTAACACGGATTAGATCGGGAAACAATCTCCCCAAAGCAGCCCCAGAATAATAGGTAGAGGAGCCACCACAAATCAATTCACGCAAATAGAGAGGATATTATCACTGAGACGAGTGCAAGTTCGATCCGTCAAATATGTTACCTTTCCTCTCAGATCATATTAGGCATCTTCGGGTGCCAGAATCCCAAGTAATGCGAGCTGTAATTTCATACATTAACTCAGTGTAAAACATATACAAAGATGGACACGAGAGCGATTACACAATGGATTAGAGAATATGGCGAATCCGCCCAAAAGCCAGTCTCTCCAGCAGGCTGTCCTTCTGGCTCACAATCTTTTACCCACGCTGTGCCTTTTTAGAGGTACAAGATTTGCACGCGACCAAGCAATGTGTGAGCAGGGCTACCGGAAAATAGCGAGCCGCTCCATGCCGAATAATGACATAAATTTACCAATGTCCCTTGCCTTGATGATGCTAACACAAGTTCTACCTGCAGGCGTCTTGCCTCGAAGGTCCCTCGCCGGCCCCTGCCGACGGTCACTGGACGCGAGCCCCCGCACCCCCGCACCTCCGCCGCACACCCAAACAGCCAAACAGCCCCACTTGGCGTCCACTTCGGGTGCGCACGCGGGTGTGCTGGCACGCCACCAGTTGTAGAGCATCGGACAGGGGGGCGGAGCCAGAAAAAAAGCTGCAAACAGTAATCAACGGCAAGAAATCAAAAAGGAGATTGGCGTTGGGTCAGACAAGGAAGTTCACAGGAAGTTCACAAAAAGTTCACGTAGAACCCAGCCAGTGGGTTGTAGCAAATTGATTACTTGTTTCGCCATGTTACGCCGCTTGCAGTCTTTGCACCTTCCTCTTGCCGACTAGTGCATGGGCATCCGCGGGAAAGACAGGAACACAGGGAGCAAGTTGTGTGGGTTCAACAGCCAAACAGCCCCACTTGGCGTCCACTTCGGGTGCTATGAACATGAGCTATGTAAATACAAATTGCTAGATACCAGTCATCTTTTTTCATTGAAAACAATGGGATGGAGATGCTCTACCAAGAATTACATTGGGAACTTTTGCTTTGCCAATAGCACTTAATTTTATTGTTGTCCTTGCTCAGGTAGCCCTTGGAATGGGAAGGGTAGTGATCCTATGCCCAGACGTCACCCTAAACAAGAAGACCAGCCCCGGGGGCTGTGAGAAAGGCAGGCAAATCCTGATCTTTTAAATGGCCAGTTTGGCCATGTTCATAACTGAATAATGCATTTTTAAGCAGGTGTGTGTGAGTAGCAGGATTTCTATCTTGGACCGGTTTACCTTGAGCTGGATTAGAATTCTCTCGGCAGGTTTGGCATTCATGAGGAGATTGTTGACTGTAATGCAGTCAGTACATGAGGTACTTGCTCAATTAAACGTGTCGATACTGTAGTCCGAGTAGGACATCCATGCCCAAAACAGAGATTTGTATTACAGCGTTCAGGTGAACATAGATGGTCAGCCCCAAGTGCAAACTGCAGGTGAGACGCTCATTACACAGCCACAATAGTGGCTGTGTAGTTATTGTTAAGTTGCTGTTTCCATAGTAAGAGCACTTTTTGGCCGGCTTATAACTTTGCTCCCCCGGGACGAATCCTTACCAAACTTTGCAAAAAAAGTATATGGCCCACTCTGAATTCTTGTGCAAAGTTTGGTGAGGTTTGGTCCAGGGAGGAGGAGTTATAGGGGGGGGTCCCAAAACTTATTTTTTTCCCATAGACTGAATGGGGGAAAAACTTTGCGCACGCCTACAGCCCAAACCGCTGGACCGATTTTCACCAAATTTGCGACAGGTGCATGGTCCCGAAAGCGTGCTTTTGTAAATTCGGTGATAATCCGCCCAGTAGTTTTCTATAAAACGGTCAAAAAGGAGGTCTAAAAAAATGAGTGATATCTATGTCTGCTCCACGGAGACACTTCCCTGTTCGCTCCGCGGGCAGGACAACGATTGGCTAATGGGCTTGCATCATGTCCGCGGTCACGCAACGTCGCTGGAATGAGGTGTGATGTGCGTCAGATTGTTCGGATGCGCCTGCCATCTTGGATCCGCTGACAGCGCGGCGGCGAACAGAGGCGAAATGCAGTTTTGGGGAGTGTTTTGGTGTGTAAGAGTGCTTGGGGAGGTTTAGGGAGTAAGAGATGGGTTAAACAGTGTATTTGTTTAGGTGGCAGGTGCTACTGATGTATTCGCCATGCCCACGCTGTTCGGGATGTTCGTTATTACTGAAAATGAGGGGTGTCCTAAGGATAGCATTTCCGTCCGTGCTGTGCGCAGGCAAGTTGAAACTGTTCTAATGACACGCGTGGTGTCAGCGGACATTAAAATTGAGTATATGCCGCAGTTAAAAATTTTGATTCTATGGGTGTGATACTGAGTTATAAGCCACCATGGGTGTGATTTGCTGCAGTGGTTGTGGCCAGGGCCTAGAGTCTTGGGTGCATGGCCGCAGGCCTTACGGCCACACACCCAAGACTCTAGGCCCTGGCCACAACCACCGCAGCATATCACACCCATAGATTCGAATATCTATCAGGTGGTTGTGGGCAGGGCCTAGAGTCTTGGGTGAATGGCCGTAGGCCGTAGGGCATACACCCAAGACTCTAGACCCTGGCCACAACCACCGCAGCATATCACACTCATAGATCACACCCATAGATTTGAATATCTATCAGGTGGTTGTGGGCAGGGCCTAGAGTCTTGGGTGCATGGCCTTTGGCCTACGGCCTGCGGGTGCCATACACCCAAGACTCTAGGCCCTGGCCACAACCACTGCAGTATATCACAGCCATAGATCACACCCATAGAATCGAATATATATCAAATGTTTGAAATTATACTTACTGTTTCATTTGTTGAGATTCAATATATTTTTTTAGATGAGTTTGGTAACTGGAGGAAATATTCTTTCAATTTCTGTGATAAAAGAAAAGAGCATGTTAGTGTATATATTTTATAAAGACTTATTACATTGCATAGTAGACATTTCAGCTTTTTTTAGACCCTCTTATTTAGTTTACGAACCAGTGTACTGTGCATTTTGCACAGTTTCTGTGTTTGTTTTTCTAATCATTGGGTCTGTGGGAAAAATTAAATCTGTGTCGGATAAAAAAAACGTTTTTTGTTATGCTACAGTCTATTGGTTTGTTTTCAGTGTTTACTTGTTGTTTCTGGCTAATATTCTATATGTTTTGGCTTGTTGCAGATTTTTGAAGCAGTTGGATACCTGTTGGCGTATTCTAACTGTCTATTTTTTGTTATAATTTAGTGGTACTCATTTATCTGTTTGGTTGTTATAGAATCTTGGGCCAGATAGATACCTGTTGGCGTATTCTAACTGTTTATAGTTTCATTGAATTTTTGTTAATGTTGAAGTACAGATTAGTTAGTAAATTTTGGTTTTAAGAAGATTAAATAAGCGTTTAAGATTTGATGGTGTCTACTGTTAAGGACACTTTGTTTTTCCATACACCAGAGTTTTGGAGGCTGCCAAGTGTTTCACAGCACAGCGAGTCACTCAGGACTCTTGCAGCTCGTAGCTTCGTTCCCTGGAGGGGGCGGAGCCTGTTGGAGCCCACGTGAAGCATCACGTGACCAGAACTGTCTTGAAAACGCACCCGCGTTCAGGCGAGCTGTGCGTCTACTGTTAAGGACACTTTGTTTTTCCATACACCGGAGCTTTGGAGGCTGCCAAGTGTTTCACAGCACAGCGAGTCACTCAGGACTCTTGCAGCTCGTAGCTTCGTTCCCTGGAGAGGGCGGAGCCTGTTGGAGCCCACGTGAAGCATCACGTGACCAGAACTGTCTTGAAAATGCACCCGCGTTCACCCTCGCGGCGTTGAGCCCGGCAGCGGTAGAGGGCGCCGGCTGTTGTGCGGCTGTTTGTCGCGGGTGGCGCATTAATCCAATCGGGGAGACTGCGGAGAAAACATCTCTTTGATCCCTGAGTGCCCACATATCTCATGCGGTGTACGCAGGTGCAGTCTTGCACAGAAACAGCCTGAGGTTCTCCACGCCCAGCATCGCTGCACCCCTTTTCAATGACCGCTCAATCAGGCCAAGGGGGCCCACAAACCAGGAGAAAAACGATCCAACAACGACGGATGCAGAATCCGTGGACAGCTCTAAAGGCAGACGCAGCCTTGGACATTTTAAAGGCAAGCACTGCTACACGACAACGTGCGTCGAAAGTGCCAGCAGAAACTGTCGAACTAATAGGGAAGAACCATTCAGTGTTAGCTCCTGTGTCCCTTTCCAAACTTTCTGTGACTCCTCCTCAACATGTAAAATCCTCCGACGCACCAGCCACAAATACATCGTGCCCATCAGGAAGCACGGTGGTGGCGGAGCAGGAAACAAATAGCAGCTGTCTGTCAACAGAAAATATCAGGTCTCCTGCTACTTCACCAATCTCTAGCCTTACCACCCCTACCGCTTCTGTTCTAACCTTTGTACAGCCCGCGTTACCACTGAACATTGCAGGAAATCGGACAGCTGATGGAGGAGATCAAATCACGTCCAATTCCACCCCTGAAGGGGTAGCGGCGGAAACGCGGTCTGAGTCTGAGCTTGGATCTGGTGAGGCCGAAGCAAACGCTTTACCCGAAGTAGGCGCCACGTCAGACAAGGCCGTCCTACATACCAACAATCTTTCACAAAAGCCCTTATTAACTCTTGACAACTTACTTCCAATTGGACTAAATTCGTCACGAACATTCTCATTTAATAACACATCTCAAATCACACCGAATAAAATTACCTCAGAAAAAGCGGACACATTTTTTTCACCCTTTGAACTAACGGATGCAGAAATTATGGAAGCTTCACAGGACGAGGAGGGAAACAAATGTTTACTTGACCCCGAAGAAATCACACCAACCACACCGTCTCCAGATCCTCTTCGAGTGACAGAAAGAAACATCTCCGAAATTGTCGACACGCCGATGAGAGTTCCTCGGCGCAAACAAACTAAGGACCAAACAACATCAAACACCATTGAGACCACCTACGGCCATATGAACGCAAACCGCAGCCAGCGACATACGCTCAATCAAGACAGTCGCAATTATGGCATCCCCGCCAAATATCCCCACAGATTAAGTGATAACATGGGACGCGCTCAGACGGGGAAAACAAATAAAAACTGTTTGCCAACATGTGACAATCGAAACTGCAAAACTGGTGACAGCACCTCGGGGCCACCTCATGCCAAGACTGGAGGACAAACGCTTAAAATGGATTCCTCCAAAAAATCGAGAAATGTGCACGTAAGACCTACAACATCACATCTCTTACAGGGAATTCCAGCTACCACGGCTGCAACTTTGCCGATGGTAAGCGACCCACATTTGGAGAACTCCAACATCTCGCACTCAAGCTTGTCAGACAAAACTAGCATTGAGTCAAAACCAAGTTTGTCTTCAGCAGCTGCAATGCAGATCTACAACAACGTCCTGGCAGCATCATCTGCAGCTCTTCTTCCATTCTTGAAGATGTACGAGTCACTCCACGAGGCCTACAAAGATCAGACGTCTCTCATAATAACTTTAAAAGAAAAAATGGACAAATTTGACTCTGTGAGACACTTCTTGCAACAACAGTTAACACAAGAAGCGGAACAAACAATAAGATGGCAAGAGCGTCTAAGTGACCTCGCAGCACGTCATCTCACAATTGACGGAAGATTCTCAAGCTTAATCACAGAACACAAATCCCACTGCTCCAATCTTGAATAGCACTGATGCAGCAAGTGAAGCTCCAGCTATGACAGCCCAACCAGAAGCTGGTGACCAGAGTAAGAAATCTTCCGAGTCCGTCCCTGTGTCATTACCGAACAAACAAGCAAACTGCTTCAATCCGAAATCGACCTCTGAAATATCTGCGACCTCATTTGGAATCTTTGAAGGATCAGCAAAATCGATAAAGGTCCCCATGAGGCAAGTTCAAACAACTAAGCAATCGAAAGGAAGACGGTTACCGTCTGGGAAAAAACTATCTGATCCCAAGAAACGTGTTCAACAATCGAAGCCACAGAAATTTATCAGAAATGTGACTCCTGATTTTAGAGCTGGCCTATTCGGAAGAACCGAACAGCCAAAATCTGACGGTAAAAAAACTGCCCAAGAAGAAAAAATGTTGAGTGGACTAGACCATCTTGTCGCGCCTGCAAGCAAGAGACAAAGAGTTGACTGAGACAGCGAAAGTCTCTTGAGCAAGTTATCGGGATCAATAATTGACATATCCAACTTCTCTACTTATTCCGACGATGGCATTCCTGATCATTCTACCATCCCTTTTACTTCGGTCCCCGAGGAAACCCAACGAGAACCTCCACACAGGTTAAATCCAAGAGCAAGGCAGGATAGAAACTACAAGAACAGGCCAATAAAGTCAGGGGACAGTCCAAACCCGCCTATACGAATAAATCCAAAAATCCCCAACTTCGCGAAAAAAAGCAGGTCCGATATTCTTCAAACGTCACCTCATCTTAGAGATCTGAAACCAGCTCTTTAAACTGTAAATTGAAATTACAAAATCTAAACCGAGAAGATCACAACCTTAATTTGAACCGCAAAAATATACTGAAACTATTTTCATGCATTCCATCACTCAGAACAATTTTGTTTGAAGATATACGTATAGTAGAATATGCCACTGAAAAATGCTGCGATCAGGTTCTGCTACACATCTATTCAGCCTCAGTCCGAAATACAATTCTCAATGCATCAGAGGAACTGTTAATGTTCGGATTTGACATTTTGGTGGAACCAACAAGCTTCAGGTCCGACACGTTTCAAGGGACGCAAGAACAACGACGTGTCGAGCTTCGCAGAGAAATGGCATCTACAGAAACCTCACGCTCAAACCTTAGTTACCAAGCAAAAAATGGCAGTTACACTGACATCCCTGGTCGGCGTTAGCCATTAGACAACAGCAATAAGTGTATGCGTGAATTCATCTCATGGAATACTAGAGGATTCACCCACTTATTTAATGAATTTGAGGCTGACCTGGGAAAGGACTTTGCCATCGGTCTTCAAGAGACATGGTTGTGTGAGCCTCCATCAAGGGACGGTTTTCTGACTCTATTAAATCCTGCAATAAAAAAAGCAAGGGGGCGGCCTTCTTCAGGCCTGGTAATTATGATCAAAATAAATACTAGTTGGCGCCTCGTGGCTTCCTCTAGCCCTAATCCATTTGTGCAAAGTGCACTGCTTGAAACCACCAACAAAGACAAAGAAACAAGATCACATTTGCTTATTCTGAACAGCTACTGGAACCCGGCCAAGATAAGCACAAAAAAATGCATAGATTCAATAACAACTTGCATTGATCAGCCACTGTTAAACAACAAGAATCTATCAATAATCTGCGCAGGCGACTTAAACTGCTCTTGGTTCAAACACGATCATGTAACCAAGCAGTTAAAGCAATTAACTCACAACGAAGTAAAAAGTCGTGAGTCGACATGGAGCCAGGCGCTACGAAATCGAAATTGCAAAATGGTAAATGGACAAGTCCCGGGCGACCAACCCCCTCAAAAAACATGGTCATCCACAAATGCTCAATGAATAGACTAGTTTTGGGTCTCACAAAATCTCTTTAAAAACGACATGAGATTATTAATTAGCCCCATGTCAAGTAGCGACCACAACTTGCTTTGGTTGGCCTGCGAGGTGGAACGGGCAATTGAACAAAGAAAATACGAGCCCGTAATTTCAATAAACAGCTGCGGAAACCGGTTGAAGACTGACAGACCAACTATAGAGGGACTAAACCGGAAATTACAGTCGGACACAGATTTGTCTGTAAATTATGCACCCTTGCTCTCTCACTTCATCACAGTAAAAGCTGGTGATCGCATAATGGGATCTAAACACAAACATCTCCATTCGTCAATTCTAACACATGCAAAACAGGTGATGAGATGGGACATAAGAGCCCTAAGGAAATCCAGTAAAACTGCTAGCGACGCAAATGCAATCAAAAACGCAATACGAACAGGTCGCCAACAACATCGCAACTGGTTGAAATCGCAAAAATTGATAATAGAGCAAGACAAGGCCGAACAGCTGTTGGGGCATTTAGTCCAAAAGAATTCTCGAGAAATTCGGGCAATTTTGAATGCAGGAAATTTGAAGCACCAGTCATTACCATCATCTTCAACAACTCAGTCCATGAACATCACTGGAAGGTTGACATGGTCAATTGAATGATTCAATTTAGCATCCAGTGTCAGCTGTTGAACAGAAGTTACAGCAAGTTTGGTCTAGCACCAGTCCTTGTTTTCTATACCCAAAAGGTGGTTCCAGCAATCACCTTTGGATCAGAATCAGGCTGGAACATAGACGTCTCATTCTGGCACAAGTTGGAAGGAATCTTTTGGTGGCGTGTTCTGAAGCTTCCTACCTATATTTCAATGACCCAACTCAGACACAAACTCTCACTAAACTCTTTACACTCGCATGTAATGTGGAAATCTTTAACAGTATTTTAAAAGATGAATTTGTCTCCAATAGCGCCTGCTTTCCAAATTGTCTCTGCTACAAGCGAAACGGGAAACGCAAAACTTCTTGTGGAGTGGAAACAAATCATGATGTCGATTCTTGCCGCTGTTGATCTCAACCTGAATGACCTGTTGCTGAGACCACAACAAGTCAAAAAAAAGTTTGAACAGTGGTGCTGGATATCGAACAATGAATTACGTCTTTCTAAGCCGACCACCTTAAACGCTGGTATAGGGGATCACAAGCTAAACGTGACAAGTAATTACTTAAAAAACTGCCTGTCCCGACATCATCGTGAGCAGCTTTTAAGGTTCCGCTTAAATGCCGTAAAAACAAGACATGATGTGGTCCCGTCACTTTAAAGAAGTGAAAGACAATATATGCCGCTTCTGTCATTGCAAAATCGAAACTTTGGAACATCTTCTTACTAGCTGTAAAGAAACTACTGCTAAACGGATGATGCACTTGGGAGGCTTCATTCCAGTGGACAGTAACAGTCGAGACTGGTGGTCTTATGCGGCAGCTGGGCATTGTATAAAACTAAGCTGTGCTGTAGTTGACTACTTGACTCTTTACGTCTCGGCACAAATTTCAATTGATATACATATTTTAGACAGGATTTTCTTAAATGGTTTCAAGCAATGGTTACAGCACCGTGGAATTCAGTTTGGGGAACTTTTCGGGAACTTTTCTTTTTTCTGGATAAATTGCAATAAAAGTCCAATGTCACAATGTTCGCATTGAGACACGGCGGATTGGCGTTTCAATTAAAAAAAAAAAGAATTGCTGGTAATCTCTGCTTTAGAGTAATGGTACTATCATTACATTTGAACCAACCACATTTATTTTTTTATATATGCAGTGTAGTGACCTGCATTGGTTGTGGCTCCTGCGTGGTAGATTATACCTATTGTTGTGAAGGTTTTCTTACTAAGTGATACTTGACCATGTGTGAGTCCAGTCAGCTTGCAGTTGTTTTTGGTACCATCTGCATTGTAACGTAGAAGCATTAGTATTACGTAGTTACTATGTGTTTGTATTAGTAAGGTGGAGCAATTATCTGAATTGCAGGTAGTACATAATCTACCATGGTTTGCATTTTGTACAAGTTGCTGAAATGGAACGGATTAACAATTAGGTATGTATACATACACGAAGAGCTCATTAGGGATTTGTTTCTGTGTTACATTGTTGAAGAGCGTGCATGTATGTTTCCACATGTATGAAATCTGGAAGATTTCATGTATAGGTATGTTTTTGTTTTCCAGTACTTGTAGTAAGTACATTAGAAATTATTCTGGATCTTCTTGTGAGCTTATAGTGAATTTCACCATTCCAGCACAGTAGTCCAATTCTTGTCTTATTGCATGAACACTATACGTGTTGTCAGGATTGATTGTTGTATTTCTATGAAGGACTAACATTTGCAAACACAATTGGTCTGTACTGTGTAAGTAAATGTTTTCAACAATTGGTGACAATTGAAATAGAATATTCATTGCTACATTTGCGTAGCAACTTACACCAGTTACATTTGAAAATTCGAATGGACCAGATAGTTCTTTGTCCAAGTCATTTTTTTTGAGTGTGTTGCTTCTTTGAAGAAGTACCTAAGTTACTTTGAGTAATAGGTTCTTCTTTGGTTGTGGTAATTGATGAAGTATTAGCTTATTTTACTCTCTTTGGAGGATTTGCAGTCAGAACATGTTGCATTTCTGTTTTAATTAGTTTTCTTTTACAACGTTTTCCTTTTTGTGGAACAGGATATTTTTTTAAATGGGGGGTGTATAGTGAACGTAGTCTATTGTAGTCTAAAATCCAAGGAATATCAGCGTTTACTTTACTTGCATCAAAGTTGATTAGAAATAGACCCTCAAGTGTACGTAAGCGTGATAGTGCTACGTAGCTCATGCCTTCTTTAAAGACTGTGTTACCAATATCTATCAATGCTTTGTCTAGGGTAAGACCTTCGGATTTATGAATGGTGACTGCATATGCAAGAGTTAGAGAAAATTGTTCTCTGCGTACATAGATGTCTTTGAAGAGAAGGAATCGAGCTGTTGAGCGCCCTATCCTTTTTACTTCTGAAAGTTTGTCAAAGAGAATATTGACAAATTGAATGTTGTTGTCGCGTGGGTATGTTTGAAAGCCAACAACTGTACCCAGTGCTCCATTTACTAGTCCTTGCTCCACATCAAGGTTACGTTTAAGCATTACTCTACAGTTTAAGGATCATTTTAATATTTTATTCAAACCAGCTGTGTTGGAGATAGAATTTTCCAAGGTATTTAGTCTTGTTGTAGCTTGTTGACACATAGGTAGTGCCATACCATGTACGTCCAGTTTGTCTGTGGAGCAAATTTCAATTATTGGTTGCATTTCTTTTTTCAACATTGTTTCATTGAATTTGGAACAGCTTGCAAGAGTTGGCATTAAGGACATACAATTGACATTTTTGTGCACTAATTGTTCCATAACATCAGTAGCACATAAGTTATCGCCATAAAGTGCATGGATATGCTGGGTTTTTAATACTGCTTGTGCTTCTTGAGATAGTACACCAACTCTAATACTTTTTAAAATGTTGGCGTAAATGAGGCCTGCAGATTGGAAATGTTGCCAAAGGTTGACATTTCCTATGCTGCCAACAGTTTTACAGCAGAGTTTGTGTCCTAAGGTTTTAAAAATAGGTTCACCTTTCACTGGTGTCAATTGAAGAAGATCTCCGAAAACAATAATGTGTTTTCCTCCAAAGAGTTCTTCGTAGTTTGTTTTAAGTACTTCTTGCAATCTGAGGTGAATCAAAGCCAACATTGGGTTGGAGACCATGCTCACTTCCTCTATTAGTAGCATTTTCATTTGTTTTAATACTCTGCGTAGTTCCATTGCAGCTTCTTTAGAAAGTTTGTAATAGTCTAATTTGTTTTGGTGTTCTACTGGAAGGAGTAGTAATCAGTATAAAGTCACACCGTCTATGTTGTAGGCAGCTAAACCTGTGGGGGCAGTTACAACAGCTGACAGTTTGTTGTTTGTCAATTGTTGAAGGAACTTGCTGATGATTTTGATTAAGAATGTTTTTCCTGACCCAGCTTCATCACTGACGTACAGCAGTATAGGTTTGTAATTTTGGCAGGTACATTCATTATGTTCGTGTTGTACACCATGTGCACTTTCTTTTGTTACTTCTTCAAAAATGGTGCGCTGATCTTTGTTGTTTTGATTGTAGTACAGTTAAGTCTTCTGTGTCTTCTTCATAGTGACACATGGTGTTTTCTACTTCTGTCATAGCTAATTCTTCCTTATTTGTTAGTAGTGGCTGTCCCAGTGGTTCTTGGCTTCCTGTTAAAGAAGGTTGACTACTGTCGGAAGTGTCCTCATCTAGTTGGGTCTGGAGTTCTTCTTCGTATTGCTGTTCATTGTGCAACATTGTTTTGTACTGCATAAAGTTCACATCGGTGATAGTGCTTTCGTTTGCTTTGAAAGCGTCTTCATAGCAGTCATAGTTATCTAGTATATCTTCTTCTTTTTTCCATGGTTTAACAAGTTGTAGCAGGTACATGTAATATAGTTCTTTCTGTTGAGGAGTTTTTAAAGACAATTTGATATGATTAATTAAGCTTTGTTTGGTAAGTTTCATTAAGCTGCCTTCACATCTGTCACTCTATATCTACCTTTTACTTCATCGGGTTTTATATTATTTTTGTTTGCAAAGTTTTGGGCTATGTGGTATAGACACATGGTTTCCAAAGTGGTACTCCTGTTTGGGTAGTATGTGTCTAGTAAATTGTTTTTCAAAATGTCTTGGCTTTTGGGATCATTTTTGGCTATTGTTTCTATGTCCTCATATGATTTGAGGACTCTCTTTCTAGATTTAGCAGGACCAAGATTTAGCCATACTGTATTTTCAGATTTTCCATACAAAGCAGTACCGGTTAAACGATCTGCAGCTTCATAGGCGCCACATTCTCTATGAGAGAGCATTTTTATGCCTAAGCTGTACAATTTCTGAGATAGTGTTTTGTCTGATGATAGGTCATTCCAGAGGTCTTGAAGCTCTGTTTTTCTGCTTTTGTTAAGTAGGATGTAACATATTGTGAAGCTGCAGTGGAATTATCTGCAATGTACTGCACATCTATGTTTGCATTCCATAAGAGGGCAATGATTGCATTGTAATCATTGATATATTTTGATTCTTCTGTTCTTTTTATGTAATACGTGTTCGTAGGTGATTTACCTTTAACACTATGGCCCTCATTACAACCTTGGCGGAGGACCATGGTGCTATTAGCACCATGGTCCATGCCGCTAAGGTGACGATTGTCATGATCACTGCTTCCAAGGAGCCAGGACCAGCCCAACGTCCTTGGAAGCAGGCCCCTAACCCTAATCCTAGGCACCAGCCGGTCCCCACTGGGACCTTTTGGACCTTGTCCTGGCGCCGGTGGCACCAGGCTCATCAAAACCATTGGTCCCGGCACTGGAAGCGCCGGGCTCATAATAGGTGTAAGGATGCTTGGGTGGACTTACCTGCAGCAGACCATGCCGCTTACTTACCAGTCACTTAGAAGCTATCTAAGAACAGAGACTACTTTCTTACCTAGGTGGGGCAGCTCCACTCCCTGGATACAGCACTGGAACTCTTCTGGAAACTGGAACTCTTTTCTTACCTAGACGGGGCCGTGGAAGAAGACGCCTCATCACCCCAAGGCTATTTAAACCACACCCGATAGATGAAGCGTGCTTCGCGTTATTCTGCATCTGCAGCAGAACGCTCACCGAGTCTGCTCCGGCTTTTCTTCTTCTGATCCTGGACCTGCAAGAATCCTACTTACCATTTCAGTATCCAGACATCATCAGCACCTGCAAAGAACAGAAACAACAGGTTAGCAAGGCGAACTTTACACGCAGCACTTACTCACCTGATCCATCGGCTGCGGCCGCTTCATCACGCCGCATCTCCACCTGCAAAGGCAAAAGTATTGCCATACTTACCGGCACGCTGTGGATTCCGGATTTCTTCGTTCTGCATCGCCGCCTGTAAAGACAAAGCATTGTTAACAACTTACTGGCATTCCGCGGACTCCGGCGCTGCAAACCAACATCTGAAATGCGAAAGAAAAGACATTAAGCAGGTATTTACTTACGTCCATCCCGCTCGTCGCAATAAAACGCCTGCAAATACTCCGGCGTCTCTTTAACACGAACTAAGCTGCAAGGAAAGAGACAATTAGAGCGCTTGTCATACTTACAAACTTCCAGGCGCTTTACTTCATCTTCCATCTCAAGAGCCCTGCAATACATAAGGGAAAAGCATTATTTAGAGTCTGCATATAAACGTGCCACGCATTTAAAGACTATAAAGACAAAAGGTGTCCAGAAACTCACCGCTCGTGCAGACCACGACGGTGACCATCCTCTGAATTCAAGAGGCCTATGTTTCACCAGTGAAGGAACTGGCAACGGCACCCTGCACCAGACGCAGATGGATAGCCCAGCATTCACCTATATAAGGTGAGCACATTGACCTGGGGGCTCTACGAAAAGCTGGGAAGAGAGAGGGAGATCGGGACATTCAACTACCCAGACCATTAACCCCCATATTCTTTCACCTGCAGAAACCTCACTCTTCGAGTCCGACACACAGTGCGAAGAGGTTCGACCCCAGAAGCCAATCGAGTCCTGCACATCACTTTTCGAGTCACAGACAGCTTCCTGCCAAGACCCGCGCCTCCGTGGGAATCAGGTGAGCGTTACAGAACGCGAAGCCCACCACCACAAAACTCCTACCCAGGCGCAATGGAAACCTCAGACACTGATCGACTTGCCCAGTTGCTCGGGGAATTAAGAGCAGAAGTACATGCAGCTCGTCAGGAAACAAACTCTCTAAGAAGAGAACTGATCATTTCCAAGGAGCGAACAGAGGACCTTGCTAGGCAGTTGTTACAAACGCAGGCGGGACAGACACCTTTGCCCGTTCCAGGAGGGAGTTATCCTTCTGCATCAGCTTCAAATTCGTGCTCCGCCCGAACGCTTTTCTGGTGATCCAAAGAAATTCGCAGTGTTCATCAACCAGTGCCGCCTACACTTCTTATGTCGACCAGCTGCATTCCCAACAGACCAGACCAAGGTGGCTTTCGTGCTTTCTTATCTCAGTGGCAGCGCTGCAGATTGGTCGATCCCGTTAGTCACCCAGGATGATCCGGTTTTATATGATTTTCAGGCCTTCCAGTCCAGCATGTAGAAACTGTTCGCAAGACATGCACAAGGGCAGACCTTGGACAATGAACTTCTCTCATTACGACAGGGTAATCAAGACCTCTTGACTTATATAGCCTCCTTCAATAGACTCATAGTGGAAACACAATGGCCCGAGGACAAGAGAATAACGCTTTTCTACAGAGGCCTGCGTGGAGAGCTCAAGGATGTGTTAGCACAAGTTGTGAATCCTCCACAAGAATGTTCTGATTATATTGACTTAGTTGTCCAATTAGACCATAGACTACAGAACAGGAAGGCAGATCGTTCCAGATTTGATACCCGAGTGTTTTCTAAACCACAGACCTCAAATAAGGGAGCTGACACTGTGGAACCCATGCAAATAGGGGGCATGAAAGGACCTTTAACCCAGAAAGAGCGGGAAAGAAGAAGGCAGCTGCAATTATGCCTCTATTGCGGGAATTCAGGACACTTTCTTCGGGACTGTCCAGTGAAACCAGCTAAGAAGACTGTAGGAGCCGCGGATACCTGTACCACAAAGTCAGAGCAGGGAAACAACCTCGCCCGACAGGAGTAGAGGTCCTCTTGCCGAGCGTTAAGATCTGTCCCGTGACCTCGCATTTCGTGATACCCATGGTCCTCATTAGTCCTGAACGTCCGGATCGTTTGCATGCAATTGAAGCTTACATTGACAGCGGAGCAATCGGTAACTATGTGGACCGTGAAATGGTATCAAGGATGAATCTACCCCTTGTCCCTAAGGCAGTAAAAGACGTCATCACTACTGTGGATGGCACGGAGATAGCCTCCGGACCAGTAACGCATGCCACCCAAGAAGTGACGCTAGTGAGTCAAGATGGACACCGGGAGAGAATCGTGTTCGATGTAATCAAGGCCCCTCAGTTCCAGATCATTCTGGGAATCCCTTGGTTAGAGAAGCACAATTCTCAGATCGATTGGCGAGCAAAGACGGTTCAGTTTCCAGAGTGTTTTACCACTTGTTATTCTCGGTCTGATGTTTCACTGGCGGCAATCTCTTCTGAGGAGGTTCCCAAATTACCTCCCGAATACCAGGAATTCCAAGACGTCTTCTGGAAGGATCAAGCTAACACCCTGCCTCCTCATAGGTCTTACGACTGTCAAATAGATCTGATACCTGGAACAACTCCTCCTTGCAGCAGGATTTATGCCCTCACCGAGCCAGAGAACCTTCACCTCAGACAGTACCTGGACCAATACCTAGCTAACGGGTTTATCCGTCCTTCAAAATCTCCAGCTTCATCGGCTTTGTTCTTCGTTCCGAAAAAGGAAGGAGACCTTAGGACTTGCATAGATTACCGCGCCCTGAATCAGATCACCGTTAAAAACAGATACCTGTTACCTTTGATCCCTGAACTCCTGGACCAAGTCAAAGATGCATGTATATACACAAAGCTGGATCTCAGAGGAGCCTACCACTTGGTACGGATAAAGGAGGGCGATGAATGGAAAACGGCCTTCCGCACCAAGTACGGGCTATTCGAATATCAAGTGATGCCCTTTGGACTGTGTAATGCTCCTGCTGCTTTCCAATATTTTATGAACGATGTCCTTAGAGAACTCATAGACGTGTGTGTTGTCTACATTGACGACATCCTCGTCTATTCATCATCTGAAGAAGAACATCAAAGACACGTTAAAAAGGTTCTCGAAAGATTGCGTCAACATAATCTTTTTGCTAAGCTTGAGAAATGCGTTTTCAACGTAACGGAAGTCGAGTTCCTGGGATTCATATTGTCGCCTAATGGAGTCCATATGGATTCAAAGAAAGTTGATGCAATTATCAAGTGGCCATCACCAACCTCTGTAAAAGGAGTTCAAAGCATGTTAGGATTCGCTAACTTTTACCGCAGATTCATTCCTGAATTTTCTCAGATAGTCCAGCCCATCACCGCTCTGTTGAAAAAGAACAAACGTTTTGAGTGGTCTTCTGAAGCAGAACAAGCTTTTCAAGACTTAAAAGCTAAATTCATTTCTGCACCTGTTTTAAAACATCCTCGCCCAGAACTTCCTTACATCGTGGAAACGGATGCTTCTAGTCTTGCTATGGGGGCAGTGTTATCACAAAGAGATCCGGTCACACACCAACTACATCCTGTTGCCTTTTGGTCCCGCAAGTTTTCGCCTCCCGAGATCAACTATTCAATTACAGACAAGGAACTTTTGGCCATCAGATCGGCCTTTAAAGCCTGGCGGCATTATCTTCTAGGAGCCAGACACACAGTCACCGTAATGACTGACCACCGCAATTTACAATATCTAAAGACAGCCAAAGCTCAATCTTCCAGACAGCTTCGCTGGGCTCTGTTTCTAGCCGAATTTGACTTTATAATTACTTATCGACCAGGCAGTAAGAACGGAAAAGCAGATGCCCTCTCCCGGATGGGGGTAGATGAACACTTGACCAATCCAGAACCAATACCCATAATTCCAGAACAAAGAATTTTGGGTTTGGTCAGCCCTCAATCTTTTGAAGACATCAAAACCATGGTTAAATCACTCCTAGCTCCGGGCGATTTACAAGGCAATTAAAGGGGAAAGAATTTTCTGTGGATCAAGACCTACCATATTTCCGAGGACGATTGCATTTACCCTGTGAGAAAATACAAAAACAAGTAATCTCCTGTTATCACGACTCTCTAATGGAGGGTCACCCTGGCATTACCAAAACCATGGAAAAGATTAAAAGACATTTCTGGTGGCCGTCATGGAAAAAGGATATTAGAGACTTTGTAATCTCCTGCGGTGTGTGTGCCCAGAATAAAAGTCAGAAGGAAAAACCAGCCGGCCTACTACAGCCACTAGACATCCCTCCCTGTCCATGGCATACCCTGTCCATGGATTTCATCACGGACTTACCTCCATGCTCGGGGTATACTACCATTTTAGTAGTCGTGGATCTATTCTCCAAGATGGCTCACTTCATTCCCCTAAAGGGTCTACCATCAGCCTCAGTATTGGCCCGAGAATTCTTAGAAAACATCGTTTGGCTACACGGTTTTCCCTCGGTTTTAGTCTCCGATAGGGGAAGTCAATTCATCTCTCACTTCTGGCGCAGTTGCTGTCGTCTAGCCCAAATTGATGTAAGACTTTCAACTAGTCACCATCCCCAAACTGACGGACAAACCGAAAGGACAAATCAAACTCTAGAGCAATATCTACGTTGCATGCTCCAACAAACTGAAAACCCCTGAAAGGATATTCTTTGGATCGCTGAATACGCTTACAATAATTCGATTCATTCTGGAACAGGGAAGACTCCCTTCTTCTTACTATACGGACACCATCCTAGAACCTCTAACCTGGATCCTCCCCAAGAAGTCGAAGCACCTGCTGTGGATCACTTGCACTCGGAGATCACCCGTGCTTTTAAGGAAGCCTCGGCCCATCTGCAAAGAGCTAAAGCTCAATTCAAAAGAGGAGCAGATCGACACCGTAAAGAGGCTCCTCATTACGCTGTAGGAGATCAAGTCTGGCTATCCACTAAGCACCTGCCTCTAAAGGGACCCCGCACCTTCATCCCAAGATACCTTGGACCCTATCTCATATCTGCCATAATTAATCCGGTGGCTGTCAAATTGGAGTTACCTACGCATATGAAAATACACCCAGTATTCCATGTTTCCTTATTAAAACCTGTGCAACCAGAAACCCGATTGGCTGAACTCCCAGAACCGGTTTTAGTAGATGGAGAACTTGAATTCAAAGTAAAGAACATCCTAGACTCCAAAATCTCCAAATCTAAGTTATATTATCTGGTTGATTGGAAAGGTTACGGCCCCCAGGAAAGGTCTTGGTAACCTTCAGAATACGTCCACGCACCTCATCTGGTCAAAAAATTCCATCTGAATCACCCCAACAAGCCGAAACCCCCAGAGAAGACACGCTTAGGAGGGGCCTTGAGGGGGGGTACTGTCATGATCACTGCTTCCAAGGAGCCATGACCAGCCCAGGCTCATCAAAGCCATTGGTCCCGGCACTGGAAGCGCCGGGCTCATAATAGGTGTAAGGATGCTTGGGTGGACTTACCTGCAGCAGACCATGCTGCTTACTTACCAGTCACTTAGAAGCTATCTAAGAACAGGGACTACTTTCTTACCTAGGTGGGGCAGCTCCACTCCCTGGATACAGCACTGGAACTCTTCTGGAAACTTTTCTTACCTAGGCGGGGCCGTGGAAGAAGACGCCTCATCACCCCAAGGCTATTTAAACCACACCCGATAGATGAAGCGTGCTTCGCCCCCAGAGAAGACACGCTTAGGAGGGGCAATGAGGGGGGGTACTGTCATGATCACTGCTTCCAAGGAGCCATGACCAGCCCAACATCCTTGGAAGCAGGCCCCTAACCCTAATCCTAGGCACCAGCCGGTCCCCACTGGGACCTTTTGGACCTTGTCCTGGCGCCGGTGGCACCAGGCTCATCAAAGCCATTGGTCCCGGCACTGGAAGCGCCGGGCTCATAATAGGTGTAAGGATGCTTGGGTGGACTTACCTGCAGCAGACCATGCTGCTTACTTACCAGTCACTTAGAAGCTATCTAAGAACAGGGACTACTTTCTTACCTAGGTGGGGCAGCTCCACTCCCTGGATACAGCACTGGAACTCTTCTGGAAACTTTTCTTACCTAGGCGGGCCGTGGAAGAAGACACCTCATCACCCCAAGGCTATTTAAACCACACCCGATAGATGAAGCGTGCTTCGCGTTATTCTGCATCTGCAGCAGAACGCTCACCGAGTCTGCTCCGGCTTTTCTTCTTCTGATCCTGGACCTGCACGAATCCTACTTACCATTTCAGTATCCAGACATCATCAGCACCTGCAAAGAACAGAAACAACAGGTTAGCAAGGCGAACTTTACACGCAGCACTTACTCACCTGATCCATCGGCTGCGGCCGCTTCGTCACGCCGGATCTCCACCTGCAAAGGCAAAAGTATTGCCATACTTACCGGCACGCTGTGGATTCCGGATTTCTTCATTCTGCATCGCCGCCTGTAAAGACAAAGCATCGTTAACAACTTACTGGCATTCCGCGGACTCCGGCGCTGCAAACCAACATCTGAAAGGCAAAAGAAAAGACATTAAGCAGGTAGTTACTTACGTCCATCCCGCTCGTCGCAATAAAATGCCTGCAAATACTCCGGCGTCTCTTTAACACGAACTTCCAGGCGCTTTACTTCATCTTCCATCTCAAGAGCCCTGCAATACATAAGGGAAAAGCATTATTTAGAGTCTGCATATAAACGTGCCACGCATTTAAAGACTATAAAGACAAAAGGTGTCCAGAAACTCACCGCTCGTGCAGACAACGACGGTGACCATCCTCTGAATTCAAGAGGCCTATGTTTCACCAGTGAAGGAACTGGCAACGGCATCCTGCACCAGACGCAGATGGAGAGCCCAGCATTCACCTATATAAGGTGAGCACGTTGACCTGGGGGCTCTACGAAAAGCTGGGAAGAGAGAGGGAGAGAGGGACATTCAACTACCCAGACCATTAACCCCCATATTCTTTCACCTGCAGAAACCTCACTCTTCGAGTCCGACACACAGTGCGAAGAGGTTCGACCCCAGAAGCCAATCGAGTCCTGCACATCACTTTTCGAGTCACAGACAGCTTCCTGCCAAGACCCGCGCCTCCGTGGGAATCAGGTGAGCATTACAACGATTCCGTCATGGTGGATGGCGGAATTACCGCCCCATTCCAAGGTGAGTGGGGCGGTAATTCCCCATTCACCATTTGCCCTTCCCCATTCCCATTTTTGCGACCCATAGGGCATAATGGGAATGGAGAAGGCGCTAATTACGGCACCGTAAATTACGGTGCTGTAATTAGCTCCAAAGTCCCTTTGCGGGTTGGATTTTTAACGCCTGCTAAAAGCAGGCGTTAAACACCAACCCGCAAAGTGACACTTGTAATCAGGTGTTAAGGGTTAACGGCGCCGACGGCGCCGTTAAACCCTTAACGCCTGAGTTGTAATGAGGGCCTATGTCTAACTGAAGACATGAAGCTGTTCACTTCACCTGTTTCTGTAACTGGTCTAGCGAAACCAAAGCAGCATTTGGTGTAGTATTTCCCTTTGTTTTTGTATTTGCTTTCACAGATTTCCCCTTTTCTCACCTGAGTTCGATCCTTGCAGGAATTCTTGGAAGGAACCTTCTTGCGTACGGATCCGGTTTTGTACAAGCCCGCACAAGCCTCTTCTGGTTCCAGCGTGCGTTCAGCGTCCAGGTGAACTCGGGGTCTCCGGGAAGTCCAGGAAACGAGGGAGGTGTACTCGGAGGCGGTACATGAGATCAGGGAATCAAGGCAGAGTAAGGAGGGAGGAAGGGAAGAGGGGGAAATCGAGGGTCCGGGAACCAGGAAACAAGAGATCAGTTACAGCGAACTATGGAGCACATGTCTAGCCACTGCAAGCAGTAGTGTTGAGACGCGCAGGGCCGCGGGGGCGTGGTCTCTTTGTAGAATGAGCTACGGCTGACGTCGAGGCTGGTGGAGAGCATACCACTTTAGACGGCCATTTTAGAAGTACCAAGGAGTGCAAGCCCCTTTGTGACAGAGACCAGGAAGTCCAAAAGGAACGCGTTCTATGGATCGTGACATTTGCGACGACAATATTTGCCACATTTGTGTCTTTGAAATTGTACAATTTGTTCATGAAGGTCACTGTCTCGTTTGTGAAGGGATTTCACAAGTGACATATTTTTGGATGAACTGCAAAACAGTGGCATCACTGTCCTGACCAAATTTAGGAGCATCTTTAATCCATAAAAGCATGTGGATATGTGGTGCTCCTCTGGCTTGTTATTCTTTTCTCCAAAAGAAGTGTTGCACTTCTCCGAGGGGAGGAACAGTTTTATTACAAATAAAGTGTAGCATAGCAATGAAACGATGGTGGAAATATCTTGAAACATTAACAGGATGTAGAGAGCAAAGTTCTCTAGGTGTTAGTATATCTATGTTTGTTTTGTTTTTGTTTGATATGCGTAGGAAATCATGTATATCTTCCCATGCATATTCTGCACAACTTAATGTAACAAACCAAGTGGGTGGTCCAAGGTTTCTGATCATACAACGTACATCTCCGTGATGTCGGAACCAGTATTCTTTCGTACCACGCATGTTTGCAAACAGATTTGTAATGCTTATTTGTAAAACCTCATCTTTTTCTTGCACTTTTTGTATTAATTGCGTAGCTGACATATTTTGAAAGTGGGTTCCCGATTTCAACATGTGTGCAACTCCGTAACATAGAGTTGCTAGTTCACTTTCAAAGAGTAGGTGGAATATGTATTCCCAGATTTAGAAAAAATGTGGATCTTCAGAATACATTCGTAATGAGCGGTATTCTGATGTTGTTATCTGAGTGGGTCCATCATCGTACCATCCTCCTTTGCTAGTAGGAAATAGTAGAGGAAAAGCACGTGCTTCTATACTTTTTTCCCATATGCTCATTGGTGATCCTTTGGTTTGTCGCATTTGGTATGTTTCTAGTGCATCATCTATGCTGTCATTCGAGTGTAATGGATGAATTTTATAATGGTCTAAAATGTTGGATACTGCAGCAGGATCTAGAAGTTCAAATTGACCAGTTTCTCGTGACTCTTGAATTATTTCAGTTGTTTCCCTTAAGTTTTCTTCAATATTTATTTATTTGTGGTATTCATTATTGTCTTTTAGATATTGCAAGGCTTGTCTAACTTTATGTAAATCCACGAGTTGTTGCCAAATGTGTTTGTCTTTTGTTGGTACACCATTTACTAAGACAATTAAATATTGCTCTATTGGATGTTGCACTCCTAGAGTGTGCACATTTTCTGTCAGATCTAATGGTAAATAAACTACTTTGCCACAAATGCCTTTTACCAATTCAGTGGGAGGTAATTTTCCTGTTTTTCGTTGAAGGCGTATTATTGCTTGAAATGGGTGCACTGTTTGAATTATCATGCTCTCATACAAATTGAGTTGTTGCAGGGGTTTGGTAGTGGGAATAATTCCAAGTTATTTGTGATAGCACGTGAAGGAGTTTGGTTGTTGTCAAGTTTTGTAGTGCAGTAACTGCAAAGTATTAAGGGGTCAGTCATTTCGTGTTTGTTTTCTGCTAAAAGGTAGAGAGCTAATTCAAACCATTTGGAATCTTCATTGTCTTCTATTTTGTATGTTACGTCTATAGTTTTTGTGTTACTTTTGTAAAACGTTCTGCAGCAACACACACACACACACACACACATGGTTTGGTACTTCAGCAGATGTACTTTTAAATCTTAGTATTTCTTTTTGTATGTGTGTAGTAGAAGGTTGCCATGTGCAGAATTGTTGCTAGTCTCTTGTAAAGCTATTGCATTTTGTAAGTGGCTTTCAGTTCCAAAATATTTTCTCTGGATACGGTCGATTTCTTCTTGTAGGTCTCTGGGTGTACCATGTAGAAGAGTGTTATTTAAATTGGCTAGTTCTAAAGCAGGACTTTTAGCATAGTACAATTTATAGACTACATTTTTTATTGTTGAATGATGTGTTGATATCATTTTGATATCATGGAAGGTGCTTTTGCAAATAGGTCCTGAAATGCAGGCTAATGAATGTCCTTGTAGTCCTGTGTATTTACGCACTGGACAGGTATCCATATTTTGCAGCACTTTCATTTTGATTTTGTCTTTACCTTTCACATACTGATTGAGGAACTCGCGTAACGATTTGAAAGTTTTGTTGGGAATGTTACACATTGACGTGCACGGCCATTTGTATACTGGTCGGACGTTCTGGTTCAGTCGAATGGAGGGGTAATTCTGAGTTTTCTGGGGATATTTTTGTAAGCAGTGTTTCTTGCTCCATGATGGTATTATTATTTTTTTCATAACCTCGTCCACTGCTATGGATGGCAATTGTGTTTGTTTGGTTTTGTTTGTATGCTTCTTCATTAAAATATGGTTATATGGTCGTGGTGTGAGTCCATTCACCTCCACAGATATTTAAGAAGTTATTTTTGTTGACATTCCGTTTATTGAGAAGTTTTTTTTGTAGTTTAGTACTTAGTTTTTTTAGTGGTTTCATCCTGTTTTAAACTAAAATAAATAACTTCCTTTTGAGAAGGATTGCACTGTCTGAGAGCTTCTGGAATGAATTTTCTACGGTAGGTTTTAAGGGTTGTGCATGATTTCGCTCCTGTTTTTATAAGATTCTGAAGGACTCTGTGGCAGAACATTTTTGCTCAAATACTTTTTTTGGTATGGTTACTTGCTAGTATATGAAGATTTATAGGAGCAGTTTTAGCAGTAGTGGTAGCCGAATTCTTGTTGAGCATTTTCTGTTTAGTTTTACATTTTGATAGAGGAGGCAACATTTCTGTACTAGAAGCTTGTTTTGTTTTGCTAAATTACTGCATTAGCTGTTTTGTTTGAACATTTTGTACAAAATCTGGTAGAGATTGATGCTTATTGTGGACACTTTTATTTTCATTTGCTCCATTTCTGCGTTGCTTTCTACAGACTTGCTTTTTGGTAGGCATTTTTTGGGGTGTGCATGCGTGTATGAGTTTGATGGGAAAGATGTATGTGGTGGTGTGTGATTGTGCATTGGGCAGTTACAATGAGTTGGGAAGGCTATTCTTCTGTTTGTGTGTTACTACACTGCGGTTCAGATGAGAGTAGAAAGTGAGCTAGTGGTGAGGAGAAGCATTAATAGTAAACGTAATGGTGTACATTTAAAACAGTTCTTTGTTTGTTAGTACTAACATTCTAAGGGTTCAGTATGTTATTTGTGTTCCAAAAAAACGGGGATTTGTGTGCCATTCCACCTGCTAATCTGTTTAATAAATGGGGATTTGTTGGCCGAATGGTTCAAAAATCGATATTTTTTTTGGTGCGCAAATTACATGAATGAACCACACAGTGTTTTTGAGAAACAGTGAGAATATAAAGGTAGTATTGTACTTACTCTTTTTTTGTGGAATGAGCAGGTTTCTTCGGATATATTGTTTGTAGTTTAGATGCTGCTGATTTTCAGGAGAGTGGTCTTCACTGCAATTGTAAAAGGAAGAAGTTAGTAATTTTGTGTGTTTATCGCACTGATGTTAATGTACATATTGATTTTTATGTTTTTGTGGTAGTATTCTTGTTTGCTATCTGATCATAGTGTATGCATGCATTTCATTTGATTATGTGCAGCCTTTATATTTTTTTACAGTATGTTAGTTAAACATGCTTTGCAAATTAGTAGAATTTTAAGTTCATGAAATTCACTTGTTTTTTTACAGCTGTGTTGTAGATAGCAGAGAGGTTTGGAAGTGATAGTTTATTATAGTAGATGGGAAAAATCTGCATAATTTCATATTATAACTAGACATGCCAATAATCGGGAGAACCTGAGAGGGATATTTCACCACAGCAATCGGGAACATTTATTTTTCTCATATCATTGCATTGGGATTAGCATTAATTTAGGCGGGAGACAGTAAATAACTGTGACATTTTTCCATGAAAAATCGAGCTGCTCGCGCGTAAATCGGGAGCGTTGGCATGTATTGCTATGCAGATTTAGTGGCATTACTCTGTTTATATGGAATCATAAGAGTTGTACATGTACTCTGAATAAAATATGCATACCTGTACTTTGTAATCATGCATGTGGATATGCATGGAGATGTAAGTAGAAATCTTTGAGACTTGTACAGTAGTTTTTGTAGTAGGTGCTTTCCAATGATATGAGCCTTCTATTCAGAGTGATCAACAGTACATTTGAAGTGCGGAACTCTGATGATGGAGTTAGATGCAGAGATCTTGGATGTGATTGGTGGATGGTTGTGTGACTGCTTAGCTGTATCCAATGAGGGAATGGAACCGAGAGTGATGTGGAAAGCGTACAAGGGCTGGCTAAGAGTTACGTGCCGTGCGGACACCGCGGCTGTCCGCGGGTAGGGCGTGCAACATACAGGGGTTTCCAGCAAATCCAGCATGGAAAGGGGACTGTAGGGATCAGCCAAGAGGTGGAGAAAGTCAGGATGTTGGTGCTTGGAGATATGTTTGCCCATGGTTTACAGCAGTATTCTCAATGCAGGCATGTGGCAAACAATTTCGATGTTATAGGAGTGGAGGTGGTGTGGAGCGCTGTGCCTGATTGCAATGTAGAGGCAATTCTCCAAGTTTGTAAAGATATGCGTAGGATGAACAGTCCCCATCTGCTAATTTTGCACTATGGTGCTTTCCATTTGGGCTATGTGAGTTCCCCTACTTTGTTGGCAGATCTGGAACTGTTGGTACAAGCAGTAATCAACTTCCTTAAAATGCGAAAGTAATTTTTTCTGGATTACTACCTAGAGCAATATGGGACAATAGTTTTGTTTTTTTTGTCCTCAGCAAAACATTGTGCAATCAATCGAGGCATGCATGCTTTCATGCTAAGAGCGGGTATGTTTTTCTGTAACAAGAAGAATATTGTTTCGAGTAATGCTGCTTATTTTGAAGTAGATGGTTTTTCTTTATCTTTTTTGGGAAATGCCATGCTGTTTTGGAATGAAAGGGTTGCTTTGGAAAAGGTTATGTGAAGATTTTAGTTGTAAAATAAGAAGAAAAAAAACCCAAAAAATACAAAATAACAGGTGTCTGTCAGACATCTGCAAAAAACAAAAAAAACTGCTCTTTTCAGAGTCATGAGCACTGTTTCCAAGGAGTCAGGACAAGCCCAACATCCCCGGAAGCAGGCTCACAACCCCCGCCCCTGGTCCAGCCGACCCCTATCGGGGCCCTCTGGACCATGTCCTGGCACCGTTGGCGCCAGGCTCATAAGAATCACCAGTCCCGGCGCCAGAGGTGCCGGGCTCATACTTTGGATAAAGGTGCTTGGGTGGACTTACCTGTAGCAGACCATGCTGCATACTCACCTTCACAAGTCCTGGCAAAATGAAGCCCCAGCCTTCTGCTGGGTGGGACTATTTTTCCGAATCTGGAACTACTTTCTTACCTGGGTGGGGCTGGCATCACTCCTTGACTCTGGAACACAGGAACTCTTTTTCTCTTGGGCGAGGCTGAGGAGGAAGACATCTAATCACCTCAACACTATTTAAACCACACCCGATTGGAAGAATGTGCTTCGTGTTATTCTGCATCTGCAGCAGGACGCTCACTGAGTCAGCTCCAGTCTTCTAGTGATATCTTCTGCTCCAGCCTGTGAAAACAAGTCAGATCTTCACTTACCAGCCAGGGATCCAGTCTCCGGCTGCACTTGCCAGCAAAGGAACATCAGGTTAGCAAAAGGCAACGCTTTAGCAGCCGCGCTTACTTACCTGAAACCACGGCATTTTCCGAATCCCGCGGCCTTTACCTGCAAGACAAAGAACTCCGGTCAACGTTTTAGCAGCCGTGCTTACTTACCTGAACCCACGGCATCTTCCGAATCCCGCGGCCTCTACCTGCAAGACAAAGAACTCCGGTTAGTGCAGAAAAGGGGGGAATTGGACGCAATTATATTTTCACTTACCGGAGCTGTGCGCTCCTCGCTATCTCCTCTTCTGCTGCATCTCCGCACCTGCAAATCAAGAAAAAGACATTAAGAGGTGCGAATAAACTTGTCAGCAAGCACAGTACTTATGTGCTCCTCCACGTGCACGGACCTTCATACTTACGTGCTTCCGTATGCTCAGCATATAGCATTTCGGCACCTAAGAAATAAAGGCAAAGACTTCATTAAAAGGTGCTCTCGAACTTTCAAACCGACCAGCATCCGCTCGTGCAGAAACGACAGCATCGCTTCTTCAGCAGCTTTAAACCTCTGAGGCTACAAGAGACTTAAAGCAGTCCCAGTGAAGTAACTGGAACCCAGCGCCCCTGCATCAGTCGCAGGATGGAGAGCCCAGCATTTACATATCTAAGGTGAGAGCTCATTCAGACTTTGGGCCTCAGGCAAAAGAACGAATAAGGAGGAGAAGCTCAACCAACAACCAGCCATTAATCCCTTTTTCTTCCGCCTGCAGACACCTTACTCTACAAGTCAGACATTCCATAAGAGGAGGTCCGTTCCAGAGAACCATCCGAGTCCTGCGCTTCTCAATTGAAGACACGGTAACTGTCCAGCCCGGATCTGCACCTCCGTGGGAACCAGGTGAGCGTTACACCACCTTAAAGGGGAAATAGGGAACACTATTTAAATGTACATTCACCACGCTCAGATCTGCTATATGTCCGCGGACATGGCGGTAGTCTGCTGACAGCGCGTATTACATACGGGGATTCTGGGGTGGTGAGGCATGCGAATGAGAATGAGTGGAGCTAGGGATTGGTCACTAAAGTTTAGTGGGTGTGTTGTGTAAGGAGAGATTTAGTGAGAATGTCTTTTTCCTGAGAGAAGAACAGATAGCTATGGCTGTGTGTTTTCGAAAACAGATTATCTGGATTTTGGGAGACTCATGGATACATTGGTTGGAGGTGCATGCAGAACGTTGTGGTGTATCTGCAGATCTTGGATTCCTTCATGTGGAAGTGTACTGGCATGGAGTGCGTGGAATGAAGTGGCTGGACTTGGTAGCTCTCTGTGCTACTTTACAGACAGATGGCCTCATTACGACCCTGGCATTAACCATGGCGCTATTAGTGCCATGGTTGACGCCGGTATTTTAGCAACTCCGCCATGGTGAATGGCAGAATTACCGCCCCATTCCAAGGTTGGCGGGGCGGTAATTCCCCATTCACCATTGGTCCTTCCCCATTCCCATTTTCGCCCCCATAGGGCTCAAAGGGAATGGGGAAGGCGGTAATTACGGTACTGCAAATTGCGGTACCGTAATTACCTTGAAAGTCCCTTTGCGGGTTCCTTCCTTAACGGCTGGTAAAACCAGCCGTTAAGGTCGGGACCTGCAAAGGGACCTCGTAATCAGGCGGCAAGGGTTTAACGGCACCAACACCTTTTACGGCGCTGTTAACCCCTTACAGCCTGGGTCGTAATGAGGCCCAGAGCGTCATCCTGACATAATTATAATTCATTGTGGAGGGAACAGTTTAGGACATGTGTCTGGAATTTCTTTACAATTTGCAATGAAAGAAGGACTTGAGAAGGTCATGGATATGTTTCCAAATTCCCAATTAATTTTTTCTCGTATTGCGCAAAGACAAATGTGGCTGCGTTCTTCTTCATTTGGTCCACTAATGGAGAAAGCCAGGCGCAATGTCAATAAGGCTGTTGTGCCTTTCTAAGAGATGTTGGCATGTCCTCTTTTCACAATGAACATATTATGTTTCGTAGCACATTCATTTTTCGCAGAGATGGAGTCCATCTTACATATGCTGGCAATCAGATTTTTTTTAGAAATGTACAAAATGCATTGCAACGTCTTTTGGAATCACAGTCATCTATTTTGCATTAAATGTTGACGAATCCAAGTTTTCAAAAGGCTCTTTTCAGAGCCACCACTTACTCCCTGAGAAAAGTGCATTGGTTTTGCTAGGGCAGCACCCCAAAATGTTATCTGTCCTAGGACTGTCCGTGGACTTTTAATGCGCAGGGACCTGAACTGTTTATTTGATACTTCTATTTTTAAACTATGAAAGGCGGCTCTGAAAAGAGCCTTTTTGTTGGGATTTTTGTTGTTTTATATTTTTTTGCCTTTTTTTACACATGACACACTAGGAGAGGAGGGGAAAAGAGGGTAAGGAAGGGACACCAACCATGGGGATAAGAAAGGGCAAGTGGAGAGAGGAAGATGTAGGGTGGGCCTTATTTAGGTAGGTAGCAGGTCTTCTGGTGGTCTGTGACCGTAGTCTCGAAAGCACTTCGAAGACTCTCCCCCCTGCAGAGTACTGCGTCGAAGTACATACACAATATTGTGACCCTCGAAAGTTAAGGGTCAACAGCATCGCGAATGGCCTGTGAAGCAGCTAGAGGGATGCGCTCTCCCACAGGCGTGTCTCTTGTGGTAAGAGGAGTGGAACACGAGGATGCTGTGGAGGAACTCAACCTACTACGTTCATCACAAGGTACAACCTTGCGAATGTCCGCACCGTGGAACAAAGTTAGGTGTCGCTTCATGGATGTCATACCAAAGCTGTATGAACCACGCCACCCACGACTCAGCACCAATTTGCACTTGTTACATGTGACCCTGTTTGCACGTGCTTTTGGTACGTTACCATAAACGGTAAACAACCGCCACACCCAAGACTCCCGGCAAGTGCTGGTAGTGGGGAGTTCCTCCACCTCATTCTCTTCATCCTCGTTCTCTTCATCCTCACTTGTGTTCCCCTCTGCAGGCCTTTGGGGAGGTGGTGGTGGTGGTGGTGGAGGGTTAGGGGGTGGTGCTGAGGCTGATGTAGCAACAGCAGCCATGGATGTCATTAGGGTTGATGAGGTAATGTCAGCTAGATCACTAAAGACAGCAAAAGTCAATCTGCAATAGCCAGAAGTACAATGAAGATCAGCTGCGGGGTGTGGCCTTTTATAGGGGTGGAGGGGTGCCCCTCGAGAACATATCAAACACTCAAAAGCGTTCAAAAAGTTACAAAAAATATGTGGAAAGCCAGGGCCATTGTCTGGGACATGTGAAATGGTGATTTTTTATTGTAAAATAATTTGGATTGTCTGAATAAGTTCTTTTAAAATGTTGGTCACCCAGACAGAGTCCGCAAATTAGGACACGCTCAGCATGGGTGCGGTCACATGATGACGTCGGGAACACGTCCGCGAAGGGAACGGGTGTCCGCAGGACAGCAAATGCACAGGAGCAGTCGTGCGCATGCGCACAGGTTTTCTATGGACGGTGTTCTGGTCCTGAAACTAATTAAAAGTGCGACGCAAGTGAGACGGACAGTTACGGGCAGGCGTGATGTTCGCAGGATTTACGGGTATGGTGCGCATGTACGTAGATGTTCTGCAGACTGTACGGCCAGGTATAGTGTCCTTAGGACACCTCCATTTTGTTTGACTACGGACATCCCGGACACCGTGCCTGTTCTACGGACAGTTCCATCTTGGTTGCGAACGGTACGGACTGGTATATTGTCCTTAGTACACCCCCATTTTGTTCATTTACGGACATCCTGGACACCTGGTGTGTTCTAAGAACAGCTTCCTCTTGGTTGTGAACGGTGCAGAGAGGCATAGTGTTCTTAGGACAGCACCATTTTGTTCATTTACTGACATCCCGGACAGCTGGTGTGTTCTAAGAACAGTTCCATCTTGGTTGCGAATGGTATGGACAGGTGTAGTGTCCTTAGGACATCCACATTTTGTTAATTACGGACAGGCCGGACAGATGCGCTGTCCGCTGACATTTTAACTGCTTTTAAAAAAAAAAAAATAAGACACAAAGAATTTCATTAAAAAAATAACATTTTTTTTATTATATACATATATACAAATTATGTATATGTAATTATGCAGTCATAATTTGCGCCACCACCGTGCACTGCTAAGAGTAACACACAGGATATCAAAGATGACATCACAAATGTTATTGATGACATCAATGATGACATCACATGTGCATTTACTTTTCATGAAAGATTTTTAAAATGTTTTTATTTATCGTGCATATGAATAAAACAAACCTTTTACACATTAAAAAAACATACCATGATATCATTAATTACCAAGTGTGCATCACAATACAATACTCAAGAACATCCAATAAAAAACTATACACTCAATAAATCATATACGTAGGTAATATGAAAAGGAAAAATAACCATATCATGCATAATTAGCTAAAATGTATACAATTCATCATATTTACAGATATCAACGAAAGGAGTTTTAAGATCATACGACAATGTCATACATAAATGCTTGTCCATTTCACGCAACAATTCATCTTATAAAAGTGCAGCCACAGATTTCCAATGTGTTAACTGGCCCCGTTAATGAACAAGGACTCTGCCATGTAAATGCAGGACCAAAACTGGTTAGAAGAGATTTGGGAAAAGGAACGAACTCATTTTTTATACCCTTTCCTATACAAGGGTATTCTGTCCGGATGTGTCTGACCATTTCAACACATTCTTTTTTTTATTTGTTTTTTTAATTTATGTTTGGTTTATTTCAAACCTTTCATAACATTTTCATCAAATACGAAATTCATACAAAAGATACAGCATAACATCCTATAGCCTTCCGTTAAAAATCGTTCCCATTTAACAAACCAAAAATAAAATAAGATTCATAAAATCAAAAAATGCAACTTCATTCTTTCCTACTGGTCTAAACTTTCCATTACCAAGATTCCGAACCTTTTCTAAAAATGTCATTACCCCTATACTAGCTGATTGATTGTCCCCTAGTATGAACTTGGATCACCATTCCTTAGGGGTTAGGAGCTGGCATTCTTTAGTGGTCTTCTCCAAGTACAGCGATCTCAGCCCAGTTTGGGCCTTACAATCTATAGGTAGGTGTTCGAGGAACTCCAGCTTTGGTTTCTGGCTGCAGAATCTGTAGTCAGGTAAGCTCACCTAACAACCTTCTGTGTCCTAGTACTTCCCTAGTAGGGAGGATATTCAACCTCAGCCTTAAGAAAAGCTTACGATACCATTGGCAAGGGAATCTAACCAGGTATTTCGGCAGCTGATTCAGCCCTCTACCTTCTAGGGCTAGGTTTAATGCTAGCTTATGTTACCCTCTGGGTTAGCGTGTCAATCCAGTCTTGACACAATAGTTGGAGTTTGACTTTATCTGGGTTACCTAACAGGGTCTCATGAGGTTGAGCTAGATCACCTAGCCAGGAGATACACCTTGCTGTCCAAGCGACAAAATAAGCATCCCCCACTTGATTTACCCCAAGTTTTAGAATATCAAGGGGGGGGCTTTGCTGTCTGTATATATAGCATACAGAGCCAAAGTCTTCCATTTAATTATTGATCGCAGGGATTGGAGGCGCAATGCTAATCTCATCATTCCATTCGGTAGAGAGTTAGGGAGTCGTAGCACTCTCTTCCAAAAATACCCCTCAATAAATTCCCGAAATGTTTTGCCCAGATTTGTATGAACTCTGCTCCGTAGGTTAGAATGGGGGTCACCTTCTGCTTAAAGAAGGTGGTAACTGGAATCAGGGAGAACTTCCCAAATCTTTTATGGAGAATAATCCCCTTGGTTGTGAGCCGCTTACATTTGAGTTTGATGTTTTCCACAGGTATTATGATTTACCCCAAGTAGGGCTTAGTTTAGTTTAGTTTATTTATTTGTAGAGCACGCCAAACCCTGAGGCATCTGGGCACTATTCTTACATGTTACATCGCTGCATACAGTTAATTACATACAGAAAAGTAGGATGGTACAGTGCAAAAAAAGGGGTTGTATTTACATACAGGCATGTAGGATGGTGCCAAGGGTCATAGAGGGTTAATTAGCATAAATTACATTTTACCAACAGTATAATACACTGGTTACAATGCCAATGCAGAGCGATAAATAGACCAGGATGGGTGGTGTCATGGGGAGCTACTAGTTTCTTGCTCTTGGAGCCATAGCTTTACATTTTTTCTGAATAGATGGTAAGAGGGTTCAGCTCTTAGAGTTATGGGAAGAGCGTTCCAGTTTTTGGCTGCCAGTACAGGGAAGCTAATGCCTCCTATTCTTTGTAGATTGAACCTGGGGATTTTCAGGCAGTGTGTCTGTGCAGTTCTAGTGGGCCACGTTGGTATATTACTTGAGAGACTGTTGGTCGGGTACTTAGGCGCTGTGTCAGCGAGGCATTTATGCGCAGGTGATCGTCTTGAGTGTAATTCTTTAATTCATAGACAGCCATTTCAAGTTACGCCTAGTTTCGGAGATGTGGTGAGATCTCAAGATGTTCATTGCTGATCTAATGGCATTGCTCTGTAGGACTTGCATTTTGTTTAAATTCCGTTGGTTAGTTCCAAGGTAAAATGCATTGCAATAGTCTAGTTTTGAGAGGACTAATGCTTTAGCTATTGAGATGCAGTTTGCAGTGGTGATGAATGGTCTGCATGCAGTAATCAGTTTACTGGTATAGGCCGTGGAGGAGGCAATTGCATTGGTTTGTCGAGTCAATGTGGAAGCGGAATCAATGTAAATACCTAGGGTTTTTACATCCTTGGAGATTTTAATTATGTTCCTGTCAATATTAAAGAAGAAGAACTGTCTGTCTAGTTTGTGGAGATTTGCTGGGGATCCTATGTCTTATCGTCATTAAGTCCATGCTTAGCCATCCAGGCTTGTATTATGAGGTAGATGTCATTCAAAGTTTTACTATCCATAATTTAGTCCCCCGTGATGGGGATGAGTATTTGGGTGTCATCCGCATAATTGGTATAGGTGATGCCCAATTAGTCAGGGGCATTGAACAGAGGCTTTGTGAACACAATATGTAGAGTTGGGGGACACACAAGAGGCTTGCAGGACTCCACAGGGAACAGGTGTTGGCTCTGCAGAAGCTGATGACGCAAACCCCCATTGATCTGTTGTTTAAGAATGATTGGATCCAGGCGTTTGCTTTATCAGAGAAGTGTGCGGCTGACGTTATATGGTTGCACAGGACTTTGTGGTTTACTAGGTCAAACGCTGCAAATAGATCTAATAGTAGGAGAAGGGCAAGTTTGCCTGTTTCTTTGAGAGCTTCAATTTGAGTCTTGAGGTCAATCAAGGCTGTTTCTGTCCCGTGTCTGGGTCTGATGCCAGATTGTCTGAGACCAAGAAGGTTATTTGATTCAAAATGCCTTTGAATCTGCAGGTATGCTGCTCGGTCTAGACTTTTCAAAAGAAAAGGTACTGTGGTGATCGGTCTGTAGTTGAATGGGTTGTTTGAGTCTAGCGTTGGCTTTTTTAGTAGCGGGAGCAGCCCGGCGTCCTTAAGGTTGTTAGGGACAATGCTAGATTTGAAGGATGTATTGATGAGGGATGTAATGAAGGGTGCAAGTTCATTAACTGCCTCTTTGATAATGGGAGCAGGGCAAATGTCACCTTGGCATTTGGAGGGTTTTAGTTTAATGAGGATATCCTCAACCTCTTTGATAGATAGGGGGGAGAAATTGAATTGGTTGTAGGTCTTACCGTCTGGTGGCGGTGGAATAGGTGCAGTAGTTGCTGTTTCTATTTTGCTTTGTAGCATTGACATTTTATCTTGTAAAGCTTTCTGAATATTAGTGCACCAGGTGATATCTTTGGTACAGGTGTCCGGAGGTGGGGCAGGGGATTCAAGCTCTTTGAGGGTGGAAAAGAATTCTTTGGTACTGGATTTGGCTTTGGTGATGCAGTCGTTTTAATTGTCTTTTTTAGCCTGGGCAATGGCCTCTTTATGATTGAAGGAAGCACATAGGAAGTTGTCTTTGTTGACTACTGACGGGAGGCTTTTCCAGGGAGCTTCTGCGTTTCTTTTAAGTTTCCGTAATGCTCTGAGGTGTGGCGTGAACCATGAATTGAGATGCGCACGCGGTTTGTATTTGCGCAGTTTTAGTGGTGCTATTGTATTAATTGCATTGAGAAGAGTGCGGTTGTAGAGGTCCACTAGAGCAGTGAGGTTGGAGAGTGATGTTGAGGAGTCGATGATTGGCTGTTGTAGTGTCAGTAGTCTCTCAACTGTTATGTTGTGTTTCTTTCTGGTGCTCGATGGTGGGGCGAGGTTGCTTGCCTTCAGTGGTGGGGCTGCTTGTCTTCCTTAATGGTGAACGAAATGAGGCTATGATCTGATCATGCACACAGTGTGCTGGACACAATGTTGATGTCGAGGGTTGTGGTCGGTTAGCCAATCTAGGGTTCTGCCATTGTTGTGGGTGGGTTCAGTTATGCAGTGTGAGAATCCTAGTTCTGAGATTGTGTTAGCGAGGGAGAGTGCCTTGGGATCTTTGGGGTCTTGAAATCTTAGGTTCAAGTCCCCCCCCCATGAGGATAACCTGAGAACCTGACTTGATGTTGGTCGATAGAAGGAGAGAGATATCTTCTTCGAAGGTGGATGTGGGTCCAGGGTGTCTATAGATGCGATGGATGGTGATTGTGCGCGACGCTGATGTCGGTAGCTTAATGGAAAGCAGTTCTGCGGAGGGCATGGTTTGTTTGACAATAATTCTTGGGCCTAATGATGTTCTAGAGATGAAGGCGATACCCCCGCCTTTGATTTGGTTGGATTCTCTGTCATGACGGATGATGCCGTATTTGTCCAAGATCGCAAGGGTGGGTGAGGGCCCAGACGCGGCATGGATCCCAGGTCTCTGTGATCGCTAAAAAGTCGAGTTTGTGTGATGTTATGTAGTCTGCAATGTCTAGAGCACGGGCTGACAATGATCTGACATTGATGAGAGCGCAGAGCGCCTTTAATCGAAGAAGTGTTGTTTGACTTGTCAGTGAATTGCACAGTACTTTGCGTGGGTGCGGGCGCTATGTTGGCTGGCTTGTTTGAGGGGTTGACTAATTTGGTGGAGTGTTTAGGATAAGGAGGGGAGTGCGCTTGCCGGAATCTAGTACCTAGTTTGCGATTTCTGTCTTTGATGGGGCATGGTCGGTAGATTCTAGGTGTTGTAGTGGATGGATTATGCCATTGGGGTGAGGTTGTGTGAGTAGGATTGTTTGTCTGTTGTGGCGGAGTTGGCAAGGATGCAGGTGATGTTTGTAGACCAGGCTGGAAAGAATCTGAGGGAAGTATGTGATCAGGTGAGGGCAAATTCCAAGGTTTGGTTAGTGTGACTTTGGGAGTTGCTTGACGCCAGGCTGGTAGGATGCGTGAGTGTGGTATGTGGTTCGAGGTAGGTTCAGTGGCATGGACAGGAGAATGCTCAGTGATGTGGCGGTGTGGTTGAAGTAAATGATGGGTAGCAGAGGCTCACTGTTTCTGGAAAGGGCCAAGGTGGTGAGGTAAGAAATCCAAATAAGAAGTTGAGTGTAAATTAGAGAGGGGAGTGGCATATGCATGGCTGAGTGGCTTATGCTTAATGCTAAGGTTGGTAGTATAAGCAAAAATTGGAATGCAGTGGGTTTGCTGGGATAGTGTCCGCGTAACAGCTATGATTGCTATTAACACAATACTATCAACATGTGTGAAACAGTTAAATTGGCATCACGCTAAGTTCTTTATGCTGTCAATGACTGCGAGTAGATGCTAGGTGGCAGGCATATCGACGAGATGCAGTTGGTGCAATATGGGACGTGTGTGACTCAGTGTGGCACAGGTAATGAGTTCAAGAAATCTGTTACACTAGGCTAATAAGGGGCTAAGATGCAGTTCTATGAACTACGCGACATGCAGAAAGGGTAGGCATGAGCTTCTGCTCCTAGTATGAAATAATTTCACAACGCTAGGGTAGTGAGTCTACTTGCTCGAATAGATCTTTGCCCACATACCATCTAAATCTCTTTACTCTTTTACCTGTTTTATGCTCCAAGAAAATAATTTTTAACATTGATTTTCAGACTGTTTAGTTCACAATATTTGGCCAATTCATGGAGCTGCATAAAACATCAAAGAGACGGCATGGTGATATTTTCTCGGGGGAAGGCCTTCACAGCATGCTGCCTCTCCTGGATGTTGGCCAGGTACAAATTAAATAAAGCTGGGGCCAAAGAGCAGCCCTGTTTCAATCCTCTAGTAATTGTAATTTTCCCTGATAATTGACCTTGGGTAGAGAGTCTAACTCGAATGTTCGTATTTCAGTATAGGGCTATAAGTGCCTCAACCAGGTCTATCAGGCAACGCGAGGCTAACAGTTTCCCCCACAACCTTTCTCTACTTATCATATCAAACGCCTGTTCAAGGTCAATGAAGGCCACAAACAGCTTATATGTGGTCCCAAATGTTTTGTTCTTTAAAATATTTAACAGGAAGAGGTTAAGATTTGTCGCTGCTCGTTAACAAATCCAGTTTGCCTAGGATGAAGGCGGCCAGCCTCTCACACCCATTTCAGGAGGTATCGAAGCAAAATGGAGGAGAATACTTTCCCAAGGGTATCAAAAGGGCAATTGGCCTGTAGTTTTTGGATCTTCTTTACAGCCTTTCTTGTATATCAGGATTATTAGAGCCGATTTCCAGGACTCAGCAACCTCCCTATATTCAAGAATTTGATTGAACAATAAGAGACAGAATTCTGCCCAGAGTAGCAGGTTCCGTTTCAGTATTTCATTAAGGCCATCTGGGCCAGCTGCCCTAAACAAGCTTAATCTTTTAATTAAGATTGTTATGAGATCTTTGTCAAAATCAGTGGCCCATTTGGAGAGTCTCCCCGGGTTTTTATGCCCATTCTTAGAACCTTCCAAACCCCCTCAATGCTTGGAAGAACTGTACCAAATGGAATCGGACCCCCTCAAAAGCAAAGAGCTGAGAGAAATGTTTCATCCAATTGGCCTCCGAGACTGACGGCTGCATAGTGGCCAATTGAAAAACCTCATTGTTGTTTAAGAGGGCCCACAAGTCTCTGGTGTTTCTTTTAGCCATTGCTCTAAACATTTCTTCAGCATCTTGCTGGAGGCATTGGGCTTTCGAGGAGAGTAACCAGTTGCAATATTGCTGTTTCCTTCTTTTAATTGCATCGAATCTCTCATTAGACCCCAGGCGGCTCAGCTTTCTTAGATCGGCACAGTATATTTTCTGTTGATCCACCAAGTCTTTATTATAAAAGTGGAGTCTGGTTACACCATATCTTGTCTCTAGGCTATTTTTAACCTGGAACTGCAAAAGCAGCCCCTCATGGTGTAGTACTGCACCTTCGGCCGTGGACAGATGTTTCACTGGAAATTCCTTATGCCGACTTCTAAGTCTATTACCTGCCTGGTTTGTCTGGAAGGTATCAATAGCCACTTTAGGACTAGATTGTCCTACCCAACTCCATTTAAACTCTAAGAGGTCATGATCCCTCTCTTGGAATCACCGCCAATTCAGAAACCCATTTATGAATACTATTTAATACAAAATAGTACTCTAAACATGAGTGCTGACATCCTCTGGTCCATGTAAATTTAGCCGGTATATCACCCCAGGTTTGCCCATTCAACATGTGACTGTAACGTTCTTTGAGCTCATTTAACCATAGCCAAGCCTTGTGTTCAAGACCTGGTGGTACAAACATTTTGCCCATGTCATGAAAACATATAATGTTAAGATCTCCACATATGATGACCTGGGAGCTACTATCTTCCATATACACATCGTCAATCAAGGCCATTATCATGCCAACAAACAATTTGTCAATCATGTACACTGTGTTCCAGTATATATTGAAGATCACTAGAAGGATTTTCATTGCACCCCCTTTATCCACCCAAGAAAGAGTGGTCACTTGGACATATGGATTTGTGTTCAGAGTTTCAATTACAGCAAGCCCTCTACCCAGCTTTATCATGGTAAGTAAGCCAGAGGAGGGACAACCCACAGGTTTATTTTTGGCCGGATTGCATATAATCTCAAATCGATCACACATTGGTGCAACAGAAAGCCAGGTCTCTTGAAAGCAAACCACATCATATTTCATAAAATCCAGATCATTCAATTGGAACAGATGTTCATAGCCGCTTGTGTTCCAAGAACACCAGCAGATAGGAGTCTCGTCATCCCTCCTGGGGCATTAGGCCTCTGAATTTTGAGCTAGGGCCCCAGCCAACCATGAGCAATCCTGACAATTATTTTGCTGCCATTTGAGTTCATTATCCATTTTTATGTCGTTTGCCCTGGAGAGAGCAACCAGTCGTAAGTTGTAACAATGGAAGGGCGAGAGGCTTCCAAGGAATGGATGGATCTTTGAGGGCATCTATTGGTGCAGAGATAAATGTCCTGAGGTTGTTTCTTTCACTGTACCTAACCTTTCCATGCTGTCCTTTAGAGCTTCCATTGTGGAGAGCTACAGAAGGTCCAGCCGCCCCTGATCCAGAGGGAGCATTCCCCGAAATTTAAAACCCCAGGTAGTAAGTCTCCTGCTGATTCCCAAGAGAATAATTCTCACCCGCCTGGAGTGTAGATGGAGTATGATCCAATGCATACAAGAATCATTTACGAATTGCACTATTTTAAGATCTTCTGATTTTTATATTCCCCAATTTTGGGGCATGATGCAAGAGTCTCAGCACATTCTCCCAATTAAGTATTAGATTATTCTTGGTTGGGATAAGTCTCTCAATTGTTACCACCAAGTTAAGAGGGCCACAAGGAGCCATTGATTTGCTGGATTTCTCTTTAGCTTCCTCTCTGATTGCAGATGGTGTGTTTCTCACTTTTCCATGTAGGATATATTTTGGGGCCAGCAGTCACTCTCGATCTTCTTCCTTTCAGAGTCATAAAGCCAAGAGGGGGTACATTGCTGTCCATTTCCTGTTCTGGGGAGGCCATTAGACGTCTATTGAGGGGAGTTTCATTTTCACTAGTAGGAGCCGGAGGATGGTTTGGAGGTATATTTCCTTCCGCTATAGCCGCAACCCTGTTTTCCTTGGTGGCTTCGACACCCTAGGCCCAAATCTGAAGCTTGTCCGCAAGAACAAAATTCTTGAAAATCTGCTGTGCCGAAAGGCTTTGGGGTTACCTGTGTTTTAGGCTTTTCCCTTTGCTCCCAGGTAGGTGCACCCACACACGTGAGGTACTGTTTTCATCGGGACACCTGTGGTAACGTGGGACGGTACGCCATGTGATGTTGGCGGCATGTTTCGGTGGGTGAGCAAAGTGCAATGTGCGAAAATGGTGGGTTTTTTTGACACATTTCGGACTTTGCAGGGGGTTCTGGGTAATACACTCTGGGCGGATTCGCGCAAGTCAGACCTCTGTGGATTTCCACGGGTGTCCTCATTTCGGAAATGCATGGGGATCCCAGTTTTCCTTGGTGGCTTTGGCACCCTAGGCCCAAATCTGTAGGTTATCCGCATGAGCAAAATTCCTGAAAATCATCTGTGCCGAAAGGCTTGGATTTACCCGTATTATAGGCTTTTCCCTTTGCGTCCATGTAGGTGCACCCGCACATGTGACGTACCGTTTTCGTTGGGACACCTGTGGGAACGCAGGAAGGTACGACATTCATTGTGTTTGCGTGGTTTTCATAATGTTTCGACCCATTTGCTGCTACCCTTAGTCACACAACCCTTTAATTTCCCAAATGTGACCTACATTTAGTCACTGCTTTACGCACTATACACTTTTGTAACCTGCACAAGTCACCTACCCTTCAAAAGATCTGCCTGTGCTCTTTCAAAAAATGTATGCTTGCCCTTCCTCACCACATTTGTTTTCCTTATTCTCCAGCATGGGGTCTGGCATGGATTCACATGCTCATGAATATTCCCCGTCGTCAGGCTGGGAATCCTCGGTAAAGAAAAAACCAGTATCAGTTTCGTTTCTGATCTGTCTTTCGTAGTAATAACCAATCACTGGTCTCTGCGTCATACTGACCACAGCCAATGACTGCCCTCTACCTAAGCACCGCCTCTGGCAGCCATCTTCAGATTTTTACCGCACGTTCATGTGTTGGGATCCTCGTGCTATTGCTCTCGAGCGTTAGTGCTATTTTTTCGCGCTTTTTTCACAAAAACTTCGATTCTTTCGGTCAAAAGAGCCTCAAGCTCCACCGATCCTACATCCGATCAACGGGGACCCGTGTCGGATTCATCTGTGCCCCTCAAGGGTGAAGATTTCGTCGAGCTACGCTTCGGAGGACTCCAGAAGCTTCTCAGGCCCGGTCTCGGAGATGGCCCAGGAGAAGGGAAGCTCGACGCCCGGAAAGCTGTTCAGGGCCTGCCCTGGATGCCAGCTGCAGAACGTCTTCAAGGAGGACGAACACTCTTTCTGCCTTTACTGCCTTCATGGGGACAAGACGCACGTGGAGAAGGACTGTGCGTTTTGCGGCAACATGTCGGAACGGACCATGAAGGACCGCCATCAACGTCTCGCCAGCTGGCTGGAGGGTAAGAGCCCGTCTGGCGAGAAGAAGAAGAAATCTGAGCGGTCTTCTAAGACCTTTGAGGGCGCCCCGGCGACGGGGGCCCAACATAAGGCCAAGCACCGCGAGTCCGCTGGCACCGGGAGCGCCGAACGGTCGGGCTCTACGGGCGCCAGGCAGGGCGCACCCTCCCCGGCACCATCAACCACGAGCCAACGCTCTGGGTCGGGTAAGAGGAAGGCCGAGCACCCGGCGAAGCTCCTGGAGAGACCCCGGTCGAGCTCTAAGGCAGAGGAGGAGCGTGGCAGTGCCCCCTCCCTCAAGGATAAGGCGGTGAGCGCACCTAAGGTGGTGAAGGCCTTGATCCATTCGACCAAGCCCTCTATCGAAACGGTCGCGGCGGCCCTGGCCCAGCCTGTGGAGGCTGCACCAGTGGTGGCGGCCTCGGGGCCCAGAATCTCCCTGCCTCCTCGGAGGGAGTCTTCTTTCGTGCCCATCGATAGGACCCCCGTGAAACCCTCCGTGGGGAAGAAGGGGGGGCAGGGCGTCGTCGTAGATTCGGCATCAACCTCAGAAGAGGAACTGATCGAGGTCTTAAGCCACGGCCTAGGCGTGGAACAAGACCAGCCCGTCGGAATGGGCCCCGACGCAGGTGACGACGACGACATCGTCGAGGATACCGACGGGGCCCCTGCTCGCCCGTCGGATTCCCCTCTGCCAGCGCCGCAAGACAACTCAGCGGCCATTTTGTTGGCTATACAGTCCTTATGCTCCGAGATAAGGACGAGACTTCCGTTACCGACGGAGGAACCTCTCCCGTCGGGGGATCCAGAACCGGGACCTTCTGGTGTTCCCCCTACCAAGAAAAGAAGGATCCATCCACCGCCTCCTTTTCAACCGTCGCGCCCCGTCCAGCCCTCCTCCCCGTCCACCCGAGGGGATGATACGGGGACTGACACGGCAGCGACGGGTACGGACGACGAGGCATACGACGAGGATTTTCCGTCGTCGCCTCCCACCAGGGCTTCTCCACCCGACGAGATTGGATCGTTCCACTCAATGATCGCCAGGGCATCCGAGCTTTTCCAACTCTGCCCTGAGGAGAAGAAAAAGGAAGGCTTCCTTTACCAACGGCGCGAGGCCAAGAGGAAGACGGTCCTCGCAGTGCCTCTGTTGGACGACATTTGGGATGAGGGCCTTTCCCTCCTCAAGAACCCTTCCACGACGCCAGCGAAAAGAGACCGGTACGAGAAAAAGTACCGGGTCCCGGACTCGGCCCCCCTATGCCTCCGGGCGCAGCCTACCCCGGACTCCGTCGTCTCCGCGGCAGCCAGGAAGAAAGCGGGGGGGGGTGCGGCCTCCACGTCGACTTCCCCGCCGGACGGCGAGGGAAAGAAATTGGATGCCATGGGACGCAGAGTCATCTCGTCGGCGGCGACGACGATTAAAGCGGCCAACGCCTTGGCTATCGTGGCCCGCTACGACAGGGAACTCTGGTACAAGATAGCTCCCCTGCTGGATTTTCTGCCGGACGACAAGAGGGCGGAGGCCCTTGAGATCCTGCAGGAAGGTGAGGTGGCCTCGGACCACGCCATCACCGTGGCGACGGACATCGCCGACACTGGGTTCCGCCAGATGGGCAACGGCGTTTGCCTTCGACGTCGCGGATGGCTCAAGGCTACGGACTTTCGGCAGGACGTCCAGACCAGGGTCCTGGACATGCCCTTCGACGGGAACAACCTGTTTGGGAAGACAGTGGACGATTCCCTTCAGGCCATCAAGGCGGATACTGAGACGGCCCGGGCCCTTGGAGTACTGCAGCAACGGCGGACGCCCTTTCGGAGCGGCGGAGGCAAGGGCGCCTCCAAAGGTTCCGGCGGCGGTTTCGCTTCCTACCGTCAAGCGGCCCGCTCGTCGTCGCAAGAGGCCTACAGAGGACGAGGCAAGTCTGGCGGACCCCGCCGTCGTCGCCAAGGAGGCCAAGGCGGCAAGGCCGCGTCCAAGCAGGATTGAACCGGCCGTGGGGTCGGGCCCCCACCGAAGCACCCCGGTGGGAGGCCGGCTGGCGGGCTTCGTCAGCGTGTGGGAGTCCATCTCCACCGACCGTTGGGTGCTGGACGCCCTGGCCCGGGGCCACGCGCTCGAGTTTCAAAGAAGGTGCCCGCGCGTCCCCCCCGTGGCCAGGAAAGAACTTCACGTCCCTCAACTTCTCCTGGAGGTAAAGGCGATGCTCAGAAAGGGCGCCATCGAACTCGTCCCAAAGAGGCTTCGGGGCTCCGGAGTCTACTCGCGTTACTTCCTCGTGAAGAAGAAGACGGGAGGATGGCGCCCCATCCTGGACCTGCGACGCCTGAACAAGTTCATCAAGGCGCAGAAGTTCCGGATGGTCACCCTCCAGCACGTCCTGGGTCAGCTGGAGGAAGGAGACTTCCTATCGTCGTTGGATTTGGAGGATGCCTACTTCCACATTCCCATCCTAAAGGGGCACCGAAAATTCCTCAGATTCGTGGTCCAAGGGCGTCATTACCAGTTCAAAGCCCTTCCCTTCGGACTACGGTCGGCACCCAGGGTTTTCACCAAGTGCCTCGCACCGGTGGCGGCGCAGCTGCGCCGCGAGGGGATTCACGTCTACCCCTACCTGGACGACTGGCTCATCCGCGCCAAGACGAGGGAGCTCGCCGTGGTCCACACGGCAAGGACCGTCCAACTCCTCACGGACCTGGGATTCTCCGTGAACTACGCCAAATCCCACCTGGTGCCCGCGCAAGTCGCACTGTTTCTGGGAGCGAGGCTCGACACAGTGTCCCTTCTGGCCTCCCCGTCGGAGGAGAGGACCAGGACCATCTTGGGCAAGGTGCAACGGATGTTGGTGGCCGACGCGGCCAAGGTGAGGTCCATCAAGTCCCTCCTCGGGATGATGTCTTCCTGCATCTACCTCATTCCCATGTGCAGGCTCCGGATGCGCCCGTTGCAAGAGTTCCTGGATGCGCGCTGGATCCAGACGACGGGCAGCTTCGAGGAAAGGATCAAGCTCGACGAGAGTTTCCGACGAGCGATACGGTGGTGGGGCACCCGCGCGCATCTGACGGCGGGCATGGACTTCCAGACCCCAGCCCACCAGGTGACTGTGACCACGGATGCCTCCCTAGAAGGGTGGGGAGCGCACACCGAAAATCTGCACGCAAGGGGACTCTGGCTCCCGACGGAGAAGTCCCTGCATATCAACGTCCTGGAGCTCCGTGCAGTGTTTTGGGCCCTCAGGTCCTTCCTTCCGTCCCTCAAGGGCAAGGTGGTGAGGATCTTCACCGACAACACCACCACCATGTTTTACATCAGGAAACAGGGCGGAACCAGGTCCCCAGCGCTGTCCAAGGAGGCGCAGGACCTGTGGCATTGGGCCGTCGCCCAAGGGATTCTTCTGGTGCCGTTTCATCTGGCAGGGATAAAAAACACCATCGCCGACTCACTCAGCAGGGAGCTGCGCTCGTGCCACGAGTGGGAACTACGGCAGGATCTGGTGGATCGCCTCTTCCGACGGTGGGGCACACCCCAGATCGACCTGTTCGCGACGGCGACGAACACCAAGTGCCGGAGGTTCGCCAGCAGGTTTCCCCAGACGAGGAGCATGGGCGATGCTTTCTCGTTCCCCTGGGAGGGCCTGTTCCTCTACGCGTTCCCTCCCTTGCCTCTGCTAATCCGGCTCGTCAACCAGCTCAAGAGGTCACGGTGCAGGATGATCCTCGTCGCACCTGCGTGGCCGAGGCAGATATGGTTCCCGGACCTTCTGGACTTGTCGGCGTCCCCGCCAATCAAGCTGCCGGCGGACGCGGATCTACTCTCCAGGGAAGGAGGCGCCATCCTCCACCACGACCCGAAGTCGCTGAACTTGCAGGCCTGGCTCCTGCAGCGCTAGAGTTTGGAGGATACGACATACCGGCCGATTGCAGAGAGGTTCTTGCAAAGGCCAGGGCGTCCTCGACTCTTAAATGCTACGGACACAAATGGAAGAGGTTCTCTGTCTGGTGCCACGCACAGAAGATTAACCCTCTACGGATTACGGCTCCCCAAGTGCTGCCGTACCTGCTGACGCTGGCCAAAGCTGGTCTGGCTCACGCGTCCATCAAGATTCATCTTGCTGCGATCTCCCGATACACCAGAACCACGGGCCGGACGTCCTTGTGGTCTCATCGTCTGGTGAAAGAGTTTATGAAGGGACTGTTCAGATCGTTCCCGCCGGTGAAGGCTCCGGCCCCGGCGTGGGAGCTCAACGTGGTGCTGACCAAACTCATGGGACCTCCGTTCGAGCCTCTGCACTCGGCCCCGTTGAAGTTTCTATCGTGGAAAACAGCTTTTCTCGTGGCCATCACCTCCGCACGACGAGTGGGAGAGATCCAGGCCCTTTCCTGCAAGGCCCCGTACTTGACTTTCCACGACACGAGGGTAGTGCTCAGGACGCACCCCTCCTTCATGCCCAAGGTACCGTCGGACTTTCATCTCAACGAACCCTTGGTGTTACCTGTGTTCTTCCCGTCGCCTTCGTCGCCGGCTGAGAGGACTTTGCACTCGCTGGATGTAGCTAGAGCGCTGAAGTTCTACGTGGACCGCACGAAAGGTTTTCGGAAGACGTCACAACTCTTTGTGAACTTTGGACCTGTCAATCAGGGGAAGGCTCTCTCGAAGGCTTCCATCTCCAGATGGCTCTCCGGCTGTATCATGTACTGTCACCGGTTGGCAAACCGACCGCTGCCTGGCCGTCCGAGAGCCCATTCCACCAGAGCGATCGCAGCTACCACGGCGTTCCTATCTGGTGTGCCCCTGCTGGACATATGCAGGGCTGCTACGTGGAGGTCGACGCACACCTTCACGAAATTCTACTGCGTCGACCGGGATTCCAGGGAGGAGTCCAGGGTCGGCCAAGCAGTGCTGCGCAACCTGTTCGCCTGAGGTGAGCCTGGTGAGGAGGTAAGATGCTTAATGTTGAGTTGATGTGATGCTTAATGTTGAGCCTTTGCCACCTCCCGTGGTTGTGCATGTGTGTACTGCTATGTATTCTTTATTCATGAGCATGTGAATCCATGCCAGACCCCATGCTGGAGAAGGAACAAGTTACTTACCTGTAACTGTTGTTCTCCAGCATGGGTCTGGCATGGATTCACATGCGAACCCTCCCGCCTACCCCTCTGCGGCTCTTCACTTGGTCATACTGCCACTTCACGTGCTTCCAAATCTGAAGATGGCTGCCAGAGGCGGTGCTTAGGTAGAGGGCAGTCATTGGCTGTGGTCAGTATGACGCAGAGACCAGTGATTGGTTATTACTGCGAAAGACAGATCAGAAACGAAACTGATACTGGTTTTTTCTTTACCGAGGATTCCCAGCCTGACGACGGGGAATATTCATGAGCATGTGAATCCATGCCAGACCCATGCTGGAGAACAACAGTTACAGGTAAGTAACTTGTTCCACATATATAAACACTCAAGGCAATAAAGGAGCAAGAAATGAGATGGGTAAGTAAATACACCCTATACTACTGAACACTGATTTTGGATGCCTAGTTTTAGACATTTATTGAGATATGGGATGTCGACAAGTTTCGGCCATTGGTTGGATTGGACATCTTCTCAGGTGTCCGTGCAAAGGCGAGTGTTGTGGCCATCTTCAGGTCAGGACATTTCTTCACAGTAGGCCTTATGGATGATGTACTACTGACATCACGGATCTAAAAAGATGTATATACATATAATTACCACTAGCAGTCAAAAACATACAGCACTGCCAAATCTGATAACTCTGTGATTTCTATAGAGACCTAAACATATACATGTTCTTGTGTTGGCAAACTATTCATCTGATTGACAGCTCTACACATTTCTAATGCTAACAGCTATTCATAATTTAAAAAACAAAATAATATAAAAACAACATCTACAGCTGACATAACGGTCTGACACATAGAGAGCTTCAAAATCTTACTTATTTTCACATGATCGAGTGTGAAAGAGACGAACAAGGCAAAGTATGGCTTGTGGCAATTGTAAAGGAAGGTTGCTTGCCAATGGTACTGTTGCCGGGTTTATGACAATGTGTTAATTCAGGTCAACCGGCAGTCACTATGGAAATGAATGTAAAGTGACCATAGCATTAATGCTAAGCATAATGTTGGTTAGGCTTGTTAATGACTAAATGCATTACATAATTAAAAGGTGCGACTTGATGGCCAATGTCACACTATAGGCAAAAAATGCTTTAATGAAAGGTAATAGAACAGTTAATTAACAGTGTGTCGAAAGCGGAGAAATTTAGTACTTCCATATCAATTACTTACGTAACTATCGATTTCCTTATTGAATAGAGAACTGTGCTGCGTAGCTGCACGGACTACAATGTTGGGTACGGGTTGTGGGACTTAACTGCCCAGCGGCAGCGTGCTACTGCAGTGCTTAACCCGCCTCCTAAATTAGAAAAAACATCATGGTATAACTTATGTGAGGTGCTTGATGCATATAGTTTATCAAGGGAGAGACCAGAGACTGCTCGATCCGGATATGCATTATTTATGAGGTCAGTTAAAAATTGTATGTACAATATATAATACCTTGAATCACTGATGAAAATAAAGACGCTGAGTGATCAGTTAAGAGGATTCCGACGTTTCGTATGAACCGCGTGTTGAACCCGCTGATGAATGCAGTGCAGCGGCTAGTGCTGTCTACTGCAAACGTGAGGATCACACTGTTCTAAGGCAAAGAAAGAAAACACTGCGTCTAAACAAACGCAAAATACGTCTCGAAAGACAGCGTGCGTTATGGCCATGTGATGGGCTATTAGAGAAAAGCTGCACATGGACACGTGCTGGATGAAGAGTAATGTACGGGTTAAGGGAGGGCTTACCTCTGCTGTAGTTGTGATCAGCAAAAACGTGTGCTCCCATACCCGGTCCCGCTCTGAAAAGGAGGAGAGCATTGTGTTTAAATACACAACCGCGTCAGGTGTATATGAGAAACACCTGTGGCAGCAGACCTGTCTATTCTTAAAGGAATAGTGCACGATTTTAAAACCGCACCTAAACGGATGATGTAAAGACTGCAGACGGATGCAAGGCTCAACATACAGGGTTGGGGGGTGTACAATAAAATGTTACAGAATGTTTAACTGGGCCCTGGATATACAAAAAAAGAAGGATACAAGAGATTATTAAGAGATTTTTACGACAAAATTCATATCCGGGACAGACCACCCGAAATGGATAAAGAAACAAAATTCAAGGTCACTACATGGTGTTTGTCTATGATGTTGCCATACATTTATAAAAGTCGCATAGTAGCAGACAAATATGTCTGAGCATATACAAGAAAACTGTGGGTGGCTGGTGGAGACACGGGGGAAGGCTGGTGTTCCTGCATTAGGTAATCAGGCTATTCCACTCGACCGAAGAGTTCAACCCCCTGCTTACTGTGTTCAGATTATAGATCCACCTTTGTTCGGCTAAGCTGAGAGCTAGTTCTCTGTTACTTCCTCTAGGAGGAGATGGGACTTTCTGAATAACAAACCAGTTGAGGTCAGTATATTTATGATTGGCAGCTACATAGTGGGCCACTAGAGGTTTGTTATCAGTTCTATTTTTCAAAGCCGACCTATGCTCACATATTCTTAATCGTATCGCTCTTCTAGTTTTGCCTACGTATAATAGGTTACAGGGGCATTTAATCCCGTAGATGAGCCTGTCAGAGGCACAGTTAGAAAAGACAGAGATTCCATGTTTTTCCATTCAGTTCTACTGATTTACAGTTGGTGGTTAAAGGACACACCGAGCATTGGCCACATTTATAATGGCCGACAACCGGGGGCAGGTTCCAAAGAGTGGTTTGTAGCGTAGGGCTAGGTGTTGTTGGATATGTATGCACCAAAATGTCCCTTAAGTTTTTCTGGCGTTTAAACGCAAATCTAGGTTGAACCGGACTGATGTCATCGGTAGACAAAATATGCCATTGTTGTTTAATGGCTTTCCGTAAAGTATTACTAATAGGACTGAAGGACTTACACAGGTAATCCTCTCTTCTATTGTTTTGGGCTCGGGGTGAAGACATCTATTCCTGTTCGCATATTTTGCTCTTTTAAATGCTCTATTAATGCATTTATTGGGGTACCCACGGGCAGTAAGACGTTGTTTCAAGTCTTTGCCTTCTTGGACAAAATCACCGAGATCTGAACAGTTTCTGCTCAGCCTTAGAAATTGTCCAATTGGTAGATTTTCCTGCAGGCTAAGAGGATGGAAACTGTTATACCTTAATAAAGTATTTCTGTCTGTAGGTTTTCGGTAAAGCTGAGTTTTCAAGGAACCCTCCTCGGTTTTGACAGTAGAGAGATCAAGAAAAGGAATTGTTACTGAGTCATAGGTCATAGTAAATTTGATATTCTGATTGTGGTTATTTAGCCACTCTAGAAAAGAGAGAAGTGTGGGGCCGCCTTGCCATACCATAAAAACATCATCTATATAGCGAAGCCACTTGGCGATGTTATTTTTGAAAGGATTGGTTGGATCGTAGATTGAAGAGCATTGAAATGGTCCATAAACAAAGTTGCCAAGTAAGGGGCGAAGGTAGCCCCCATACTCGTGCCGTGTATTTGTTTATAAAAGGTGCCATCGTAAAGGAAAAAGTTCTCAGTAAGGGCAATTCTCATACACTCCATAATAAATGATGTCGGTACTTTGAGCACAGGCATTCTCCCTGTGGGATGCTTGTATAAAGTGACGTCACGTCTAAAGAGTTACCGAGATGTCTGTGGTGTTAAGATGGAATGATTCAACTAGATTGATCATGCTCGTGGTATCTTTTACGTAAGAATTCATCTTCGTCACAAACGGTCTAAGAAACCAATCGACATAAATGGAAAGGGGCTCAAGACTTGAGTTTATGGCCGAGACGATTGGTCTGCCCGGTGGATGGGTTGCATTTTTATGGACCTTGGGAAGGAGATAAAACGCCGGTACAGAAGGTGATATTTTGATCAGAAACCGATGTTCATCCTGATCGATCCATTCTTGTATTAAAGCATGGTCCATGAGACTTTTAATCTCCTCTCGGATGGAAGCAGTAGGATCAATCCTAAATTTGCGGTAGAACTTAGGGTTGTTTAATTGGGATAATACCTCAGTTTGGTAAAGTGTGGTGCCCCATAGAACAATTCCCCCGCCTTTATCGGCTGGTTTGATAAGAAAAGCAGAGTTGTTTTCTAAGGTGGTAAGGGCTGTGTGTTCAATTTTACTTAAATTGTCTTTGTGCTGGTTTTTGTCCTTAAGTAGATGTTTCGTTTTTTCTAAGATCTTATTTTCAAATGCTAAGATGGCTGGACTAACCATGGAATTAGAAGGGGTGAAACTAGAGGGTATTTTAAGCCCTGTGGTGCTAGGTTCTTTAGTCGAGGTATGACCGTCTTTAAAAAAATATTTCAGGCTGATCAAACGAAAAAACTTATGTAGTTCTAGCTGGGTCTCGAAGTCTTTCGCCTTAGTGGTTGTAACAAAACTGAGTCCATTTTTCAGGACTCTAGCTTCAGACTCGGTGAGAAGGTGGCTCGACAGATTGAAAATTGGGATCACCAGTTTTGCGGAGGGCCCCTCCAATTGCTGGTTAACATCCGCGGTGGCCCTTGTTGCCACTGACGCGGTCTCTTCCCTCACCCTCGAAAAAAAGGGGGTTGATTGCTCGTACTCGGCCCATTGGATGCTGAAGCATTATCAGAATCACTGCTGGTTGTGGTGTTTGATGTGTTTGAGAAGCTAACGTGTGAATGGGGGATACTCGCGTTGGTTTAATTTGGAAAGAGGGACAAGACAGGGTTGCCCGCTCTCCCTGACTCTATTTGTACTATCATTGGAACCATTGGCCAACAGGTTGAGGGAGTAGAATTGAAGGGATTAGGGTGGAGGAGCAGTTGCATAAGGTAGGGTTGTATGCGGATGACATGCTCCCCATCTGGTAAACACATTGAGATCGGTCCTGGCAGCGGTGGAGCGGATTGAGTAGTACGGGCATTTGGCAGGCTTTAAATTTAATAAGGGCAAGTCGGTACTGTTTCCCCTGGATAGAAGCAAAGACAATGATCTGGGATGATTTCTCCCACTGGGCGTGGAGGTCAACATGGGGTCTCTGAGGTATCTCTGTGTCAATGTTACAAGAGACCGTGAGAGTCTTTATGAGGCCAATTCCCCCCGACTCCTCCTGATGACAGCCCCGGAGAAAGATTTGGGAAAATGGAAGGAGCCGAGCATCTCCTGGATGGGTCAGCTGAATGCACTTAAGATGGTAGTGCTCTCCAAGATCCTGTTCCAGATGCTACCTATTCATATTCCCAACCTCTACTTCTGAGCGACCAAGGGGACTCTTTTACTGTTCCTGTGGCAAGGGAAGAAACCCAGAGTCTCTAGCAATGTCTTGAGTCTTCCCAAGGAAAATGAGGGTGTTGTGATCCCAAATATACATCTGTACTACAAGGCAAACCAGTTAAGAGTATTTATTCCACACCTTTGAGGACAGAAGGACCTACAATGGGTGGGACTTGACAATCATTACTTAAGGTGGGAGAGTGGCTATGGTTGCCCAGGGCAAAGTTAATATGTAGGATACGTGAGCATCCAATCCTGGGCACTATTTGGAGTATCTGGAGACAAGGTAAAGGGATGTCCGGGGTAACATTGTGACCCTCACCCTTAGGGTATCTTTGGTACCGGGAGTGCCGGACGATTTCCCAGATCCTTCCAGATTCCATGCATGGTACGAGGCCGGCCTAAAAAACATCGGACAAATTTGGAAATGTGGAAAGGTGGGAGATTTATTACGGTATTGGAATTGGAGGAGGCCCTTGGGAAAGGTACACTTTCCGTCTTCTTGTGTTTTCAGCTCAAGGGAGGACTGGAAAAGTAAGATTCAGAGAGAGCTCATGCCCTTCGAGGCATTACTGCACAGACTGACGGAGTGATCGGGGCGTTGTACAGGGCCTTAGTGGACACGAGGAGGAGGACGGTGGATAGGTTGAGGATAAAATGGGAAAGGGACATGGTGCTGGAATTGGACCCACAAACGTGGTTAAGGATGTGTCGGGACCCTTCAAAACCTCTGTTCCCTGTCAATAAAAACTACATACCGTAAAGCTATTACACAGATGGCAAAATTACCCGGTTGAGCTATCAAGAATGTATCAGGATGTGAGCCCGTTGTGCTGACAGGAATGTGGGTCGACAGCCGATTATTGGCATATGTGGTGGGGATGCTCGGAGGTCCAGTCCTATTGGGATGAAGATTTGAGCTTGATCTGGGATCTAGATGGGGTTACTAGAGTGAAAGCTCCTATGCTGATCTTCTTCGGGTTGTAAGAACGAGAGGGAGAATATATTCGGCTGCCGCAAATGGCACACAGCCTTCTCTTAGCCGGAAGGGCGTGCTTGGCAACACGTTGGAAGGGAGTCCAGTTGCCAGGGAAGAGGGAGTGGACTAACGTAGCCCAAAATATATACCTGATGGAAAGCATAACAGCAGCACTCCATGGGGACGATGGGTCGATTGAAGCACTTCTGTTTGGCATATATCCAACAAGGTTACAGAAACACTGAAGGGGAATAGGGATTTGTGGGGAGGATGACAACCCAAGCAATGAAAACTGGGAGAAACTATACCTGAACTGCAATTGAACTATGATTAATTGCATAAGGAAAATTGAGAGCAGTAAATTATGGGACTTAAAGTGGAGAATTGGTTGGATCAGGAAAGGGATGGAGGGGGAGAGAGGGGTTCTATGTTAAGGGAAGAGGGGTGAGAGGATGGGTTCCCAGTTAGAACACATCTTGTAGGATTGTTAAATTGCTACCTTTGTGATGTATTGAGTAATTCAGGAGATTTGCAATGTGGCTGAGTAGCCTTGTTTTTGTTATGTTTATGAACATAAAAAAACAAAAAAAACAAGAAGTGCAACATATCTTCCAAGCAACCATTAGATAATTGAAAGTAAATATTATCTGATCTAGGGACTGCCCAGTTGGCAGCTACTGCCCTCAAGGGAAGTGTGTTAAATCAAGCTCTGGTTATAAGACACCGTTCACTAAAATATCTTGGAAAACCTAAATCATTTTGAAGACAGAATATAAAAATAATGCTGTCGATTGGCACTTTTTATGAGTCCCCTTTATTCTCTTTGAGCAGGAATCTCCTGAAGCCTGCTCTTTTATATCCATACAGCTTTCATATTAATAGTTACAGTATTAGAAAATACACATTTCTTTTTATTTCATTTCTTTTGACATTTTAAATTTTAATACAGTAACATTAACAATCCCTCCCCTTTTGAACTCCCGCCCCCCCCCCTCCTTGTTCCACCTCCCTCTACACCCCTGGATCGCTGAGCTGCATGTCCTCTGAGGCAAACGCTCTGGGTATGTAAAGTCATTGTTTAACATATCCAATATTCTTAGTCTGCGGGGGCACCATTGTTTGCGGTATTCCTTGTGCAGGAATGTCAGGACCAAGTCCCACTCATTCTTGATTTTAGCATAATCCCCCCGGTTAGTGCACTTTAACCATTCAATGTGTAATAGCAGATTTTTGCTATCCATTCCTGTTCGCTGGGTATTATGGTCTGCTTCCACTTTTGTGCGTTTAGGGAGAGGGCCGCGACGCTAAGAATCATGTATGCCTTCCTCTGTTGTTTGGTCAGGAGCACGTACAGCACGTCACTCAGGCCCAGCATTACCTCTCCGTATTCTCTTTGTATTTGAGGGCTGAAGATGACTTTCATTTCTCTGTTAACTGCCTCCCAGAATGGTTTTAGGCTAGGACAGGACCACCAGATGTGAAGCCACGTGCCCACCTCTTGACACCCCCGCCTGTACATCCGGGAAGTTGAGGGGTATATTTTGTGAAGCTTTTCTGGAGTTAAGTGCCACTGCACTACTGCAGTACCCTGGTCCACATTTCCCTAATTTGCATCCCTCTCATTAGTTTGGGGATTCACTGTCACACTTCCCACCACTGTTTTTCGGAGATCGGGAGGGGCATCATGTCAGCCCATTGTTTGCATATAGGGCCATTTGGCCTCAGTCACTGGTGCAGTGAAGAGTTTATACAACTTGCTAATTATTTGTCTGTTGCCAGAGTTAGATAACAAGTATATTTTGAATGGAGTGAATTCTCTGGTGGTGGACTTTTTTATGTCTTGTGGGGAGAGCCAGTGCCGAAGTTGGGATAGCGATACCGATCTTTCTCCCTCAGCCCCATCGTTTGTTTGCAGGTCTGAAGTGATTTAACCTCCTGCCCCTCCATCATGTCCCTTGCGCAGATACAACCTGCCTCTTCCCAACTAGCATATGCTCCTTTTTCCTGAATTGTGGGTTCCGGGTAGGGGGGTGAACGGTGATGGGTAGAACCTGACCTTCGCTTTGTTGACCATGGCATCCCATGCATCCCCCACCAGGGCCGTGATTCGGCTTCTATACATTTCGGGTGCCTGTCAGCTCTGGGGCACCACAGGTTCTCGTCTATTTGTCTGTCCACCAATGCCCTATCCATCCTTCGCCATATGCTATCCGGTTTCCCCTTAAACCAGTCACGCATTACCCTCAGTTGGGCTTCCCGATAGTACATCTGGAAGTTCGGGACTCCCAAACCTCCTCCTCCCCTGTAGGTGATCATGACCTTCCAAGCCACCCTCTGTCTTTTCCCCTGCCAGACGTAGTCTCATACCAGCTTGTTCAGAGTTTTACATCTTTTTTGAGGGATTGCAGTGGGGAGAGCCTGGAAGTAGTACAGCGCTCTGGGGAGAATTAACATATTAATGACATTAATGCGACCTATCCATGAGATACTAAGGAGCCTCCTCTCTCCCAACTAGGTCTCGATTGTTTCCAACAGATGTGGGTAGTTAGCTTAGCTTGGTACATATCCTCTATGCTATTGGTTATAGTCACCCCCAGATACTGGAGGGATACCTCCGCTCTCGCAAACTGACCTGTATCCGGGGTTTCAGTGGACGCGCCTCCATCTTCTATAATTAGTTCAGACTTTTGGCTGTTGATCTTAAGACCAGCCACTCTGTCGAATTCTTCAAGGAGTGCCGTTAATTTAGGGAGGGAAGAGCTGCTTAGTGCCCCTAGTTACTATTATCGCCTGGGAGAGATGCCCATTAATAGCCAACCTAATAAGCAATGCCCTGTAATTGGCTTTGACCAGGCAGAGAAAGACTGGGCCGTACCCCATAGCCTCCATGGTGGTAAACAAGAATGACCATTCGACCCGGTCGAATGCCTTTTCTGCGTCTAAAGCTAGCACCCCCGCCCTCAGGCCCGTCCGATTTAATTTCTGTATTAGGTCGGAAAATCGCCTCATGTTGTCAAAGGTTTGCTTCCCCTGGACAAAGCCTGCCTGGTCCGGATGGACCAGGTCTGGAATTACCTTGTCCATTCTAGATGTTAGGAATTTTGTAAAGATTTTGGCATTGAGGTTTATTAGAGCAATAGGGCGGTAGGAGCTACAGAGGGTTTTGTTCTTATTTGGTTTAGGGAAGAGGACTATCTTGGCCTCTTCCATGGAGTGGAATATACGGCCCGTGGCTGAGAAGGAGTTGAATAGGGATGTAATTATCTGGACTAATGAGGTCTGGAATGCCTTGTAGAACATGGCGGGGTAGCCATCTGGGCCTGGGGCTTTATTTGCTGGTAGCGATCGGATTGCCGCCCGGACCTTGTCTTCTGTGATCGGGGCCTGCAAGGCGTCTCGTTGACTGTGGTCTAGTCTTTTAAGCTGGCATGATCCTAGGTAAGCCTTTTGGAGGTAGCCATCAGGCATTTTCGTAGAGTAGAGGGTCGTATAAAACCTGGTGAACGCCGGCTGAATCTCTTCTGTTAGTGTGGTTTCCTGTCCCTGCCACCTTCTGAATGCAGCGTATCATGCCGGCTGCCTCCTTTCTCTTCACCTGCCTGGCTGGAAGCCGACCAGCTTTGTTTGCCTGGAGGTAGAACTTCTGCCTCAAGAATAGTAGCTGATTTTCTGCCCTCTTAGCTAGAAGGATGTTTATTTGCCCTTAGAGATGTCTATACTCCCTCCCGATCTTTGCTCCCCTGTCTGTTTCTATTCGCTCCATTACCTCTTTTAAGCGACGCTTTAGATCCACAGGAGGGGCCTCTCCTGTTTAACTCGTGTTGCCTGCTTAGCTAGGAGCACAGCCTGCATGGTCGCCTTAAAGGCGTCCCACACTACCTGCTCCTGCACCTCACAGGGCTTATTTACCCCGAAGAAGTCGCAGATGGCCTTGCGTATATCGTTGCATATTACTATATCTCTGAGCAGGTGTCGGGGGAATTGCCACGTCCAGAGCCTGGGCTATAGAACCCATTTCGATGTTCTGCACCTGACCCAGTTATGCCACCGAGACCCATATGTAATCGATTCTTGAGAAAGAGCGGTGGACGTGGGAATACTATGGATACCCCTTGGAGTCCCCTTTTAGCTCAAGCCATGTGTCTGCCAGGGCCAACCTATGAACGCTAGCCTGCAATTTGCTGGATGGGCCTCTAAGGGTGGGTGTTCTGTCCGCACTTCTGTCCATGACTGGATGCCACACCAGGTTAAAATCCCCTGTCAGTATAATCTGGCCTGTTGCAAACTGCTCTAACTTCTCCAAGACTCCCAGCACATACCAGTCGTGCCCTGCGTTGGGGGCGTATACCGTGGTGATTGTAAGAGGCTTTCCTCCCCATTGAAGCTAGGCAAAAAGGAACCTACCCTCCTTGTCGGTCTTTGTGTCAATTACTTGGACTTCGGGCAGGTGTCTGAAAGCTAGGAGGAGTCCTCGAACCTTGTTCTTGTCTGTGGCTTGCAGGATCTGAGGGTATCCTCTCTGCTTAAGCTTGTGTTTGGCATGCAAGCAGATATGGGTCTCCTGTAGTGTCACGATTTCAGGCCTAGCATCCCTTAGGAGGTTCTCTAGTTTTCGCCTCTTTGCCGGTGTGTTTAGCCCGTGTCAGAATTTGGATCGCTTTTTTACTCCCTATACCCTGTTTCGCCACAGTTATTACTGTATTGCAGCGATCCCCCTCCCCCCAAAGTCCCCTGCGCCTCACCCCTTCGGCTAGACTCGGCTCAACTTCCCCAGGGCGTAACATTGTTCTAGGTTGGCGGATCCCGTTCCAATCCCGGAGATAAAATGTGCAGGGAGAGCTGACCCTCAGCCCTCCCCCTTTTCCAAGGTCTGTCTCCATCCTCCCGGCCTCCCTGGGTAGACCCTTAAGTTGGCTTTCCCCTAAAACCCCATTGGACCTTAACCTCATGTTCCATAGGCCCTGCAGTGGCTGTTATTTGGGCAGTTTTGTTTACCCTGGAGACTTAGGTCTCTGCCCCTGAGGCCCCCGTAGGTGTCTGCGTCTGGACTTTTATTCCCACACTCTTGTCCACCCCCACAGCCTCTCTTGGTGACCATCATGGTCAGGCCTCCTGTTTTGCCCTTCTCCTGCGACTCCCTCCTCTTCGATATTCAGGATCTTAAGCCCCTCCTCCAGCGTGGTGATGCAGTGTTGCCACCCTTCCCATTTAAAGACCAGTCCAAAGGGGAAAGTCAACCTGTATCTTGTCTGAGCTTTGGTCACCTGACCCATTTGTCTCCTCTTAGTTAATATGGACTTGGCCAGGTCCTGGAAGAGCTCTATGACTGTGCCGTTCACCTTTATCAGGGATGCTGTTCTCGACGATTGGAGGATCAGCTCTTTTTGGTCATATCGCTGTAGGGCCATCACCACTTCTCTTGGCCTGGGCCCAGGCTCTTCTCGCAACTGACCCACTCAGTGTATTCTATCTATGTGGATTTCTCCGCCGGTCTCGATTTCCATTAGGTCTTTAAACATGTGCTGCATTGTTGCCCTGAGGTCAGCATCCACCACGTTTTTGAGCATTCCCTTCATCCTAATGTTCAACCTCCTCGAGCGGTTCTCCAAGTCCTCTGCTTGGAGTTCCAAGTTGTGAGTCGCTGCCGCCAGCTGCTCGGCCAATGCATCGATCTTACGGGTGTCTTGTGTGAGCTCCTGAATGGCATTTTCATTTGTGTCAACACTGTCACCCAGCTGCACAATGTCACCTTTGATTTCCTGCAGTGATTGAGCAAGCTCTGTGCGTATCAGGCTTAATTGTGTCTGCATGGTGGCCATCATCTGCTTGCTAAATGCCTTAAAGCATTCCTGGAGCACCTCACTTATGACCTATTGACCCTGTGGCACCGATGGGAGGGGGAGTCTTCCGATGACTGCCTCTGTCTCTGCCGGGTCCAGTTCTTTCTGGGGTTCCCTCCCCTTTCTTCATAGTTTTTGTAGGGCCCCATCCTATTTTCTGGAGGGCTTGGCCCCCCTGGGGGCCCTCTTTGGCTTTGTTTTGTGACATAGCTGGGTGGCGGCGCGGGCCCACCTGAGGCTTGATACAGGGGGTTCCTTCCTGTGTCTCAGGTGGTGGTCTTCCCGGTCCTCGGGCAGGGGCTGGTTGTGGCATGTGGAGGGGGGTGTTCTTCTCACCCTCCTGTGTGTAACAGAGCATTGGGTCCCCTGCCGGGCTCGGATTGACTGCCCTCGGAGGGGCCGAGGGCCCAGGCGCCCAGAGGTGATCCGCAGCGTCTGTGGCCTCGGCGACCCCTATGGCAGATGCTTCTTAGGATTGTCCCTGTGGTGCTTTAGGGCTTCTGTGCCTGCTATGTGGTAGCTGAGCTATGCTTATGCGCACCTGCTGCGGTGCTCTGGCTCTATTGGTGCACCCGCTCGCCCCCAAACTCATGGGGCACTCGGAGGTCCGGCGGAGGGGCGGCACCGCTTGATTTTGGGCTGGGCCGCGGGGGGGAGGGGCCAATACGCTGGATGCTTGCGGTGGTTTGCCCTCTCCCCCTCCATAATTGGATTGACAGACGAACCGGCTGATCCGGCTCCACTGGTGTACGTCACTGTAGGGCTAGTGCCTGCAGGTCCCTCGGAGGCTCACTGGTGCGGGTGCCTCGTCACCCTTGAGAGCCGGTCGCGGGGTAGGCTGTCTTTGGTCCGCTCCTTTTTCCTCCAGCCACGCCGGTGTATCCACTGCTGGATGGAATCTGCCAGCGTCTTCCTGGAGCGCTTACGTGGAGTCTGCTCACCCACACCTCTGACCGCTTACCGCTGTGTGTCAGCTGCGGGTCCACTGACCAGCTCCTTTAATGGCGGTCACAGGTCCTCTCCTCTCTCTCAGCTTAATGATGGTTCCCACTCTCCGATTTTGATTTTCTTGTGGATTGCCCAGCTCTCAGGCCATTCCCTTCACTGCCTTGGGATCTTGGTTATAACGCCGCTTATAGCACATTCTTGGAGTTGCCGGGGCGGAGCTCGTCTCTCACAGTGGAGTGATATCGGGGGCCATCTTGGAATCCTGTAAATACACATTTTAACAGCATGTTGTCCACCATCGAAAGAGTTAAGTGGTTCCCAACCATTGATTTATTGTCTGCGTATCAGCAGACAGAATTGCACTCTGATTTACTGCACACTAAGTTGCTGAAAACACCCATGGGGGCCTACCAATTTACGTCTATGCCATTTGGCTTGCCCTCGGCGAGCACTGTCTTCCAAAGAATCATGCAGAAGGGGGACAAATGTATAACTTGTTTTCAGGATAACATCTTAAAATGTGCATGGGAAAAAGAGAATCATGACGAGTTGTTGGTGAATGTGTTGAAGACATTGAGGAGGGAAGTTTTGATGGTGAATAAAGTAAAATGTAGTTTCAAAGTGACTACGGTCACGTTCTAGGGTCATGTAGTGATAGGAGAAGTATTATAGCCCAAACCAAAACTTGTGGAGCCGATCAGTGAGGCAAGAGATCCAGAGGATCAAGAACAATTGAAATAATTTCTAAGAAAAATAGAAGTTTGTTCCCATTTTCTCAGAGAGGACAGATGAATTGAGGGAGGTTCTGAAAAGGGGTGCAAGTTTCAGATCTTGAGACCAGATGAAGGAAGCATTCAAGGACATTCAAAATCTAAAGCGAAAGCTCCTACCCTTTGTAGGTACAAGGTAGGTGCAAGAAAATTTTTAACAGTGGGTGCTAGTCGGAGTGGCATAGGTGTGGTGTTGAGCCAAAAACAAAGGAGAGAAGAGGTACCTATCTCATTTGCCTCCAGAGCATTGAATGACTGTGAAAAGAAATGTTCCGTAATTGGGAAGGTAGCATGGGCATGATGCTGGGCAGCAAAGTATTTTAGGTTGTATTCGTGTGGAGTACCGTATCACAAGCCCTCGTGAAATTTGTTTTTCACCCAATAATAATTATAATTATAATTTAGCATTTATATAACGCTACGAACCCTCGGGTATCTGAGCACTGCTTATTATTACCCACGGTGTTTGGTGCTCATTTATCGACCTTGGAAGGATGAATTTGGCCCTGCCGGAATTCGAACCTGTGTCAGCAGGCTCTGCACAGATGTCAAAGCGAGCGTTCTACTCGGTGTGCTATCGCACCGCCAGACCCAAGAGTCTGGTATAGAGAAGCCACGATTTGTAAAAGAGTTAGCAAATATTCAGTACTTAAATTTCACAGTGGAGCATGCTCAAGTGACATTGTTTGTCAAGATTACCACCTATGGAGAAGCCAAGGAGCGAGAAGCGGAACAGATGCATACGTTTGTAGCACACATTTGGGATTTGGTGGGTACAGTGGTACTGGCAGAAGAGTGGGGGAAGACAGTGAAAGAAGACAAGGAGTTAAAATGTTTAATAGAAATGTTTACACAGAAATGGAGGCCTCGGAAACTAGAATATGAAACCGCATATACCATAGTTGAAGGATGAACTGTTAATGTGTAAGTGGGGTTTGGCGAGAAAAGAAAAACCTGTCCCTCCTAACCTCCCAGGCTGTGAGACAAAGAATTGTGAAATGGTCGCTGTGAAGTTCATACAAAAACATATTGCGAATTAGAAACTGAAAGGTGGGAGTCTTGCAGATCATTCCTCCTTAGTAAATCCATAAAAAATGCGATTATTCTTTTAGGAAAGAAAACAAACTATATTAATATGGTATAAGTAAACTAATACTACAAAAATGCTGTGTTAAATGTGTCCTCGATAAAAGTAAAAGTGGCAGACTTTCGAAAATGACTACTTTCTCATCAGGGCAGTAAATTAATTATTTGCAGTTCAGCGAGTGATTATATGTGTGTGTGCCAAAACTGTCATTAACATAGTTCTCAAGTGTTTTGGTTGCTTGAACCAGCCTCGTCTAAACGTGCATTGAATGCTTCATATTCTGTGTGGTTTCAAGCAAACAAAATGGAAATTCTGAATGCCCGGACTGTCCATTATTAATCTCCACTGGAGGGCAGGGTGCCAGCTAGCCACTGCTCGAAAGAGCTTGTAATGCTGTTTATGACGCAGGGCTTTTGCTTGAGCATTACAAAGATGGACTGTCATTCCATCTTAAACATTTCTTACAAATATTTAATTGTTGTATACATTTGTAGAGGAATATGATTGCAACAGGGATCTAAATCTGTCTTCAGGTTTCATTTATATTATTCTGAATTATGTTTCCAGTAACAGCTACATTAACAAATGTATTCAATTGTATGTACAAAATGAAGAACAATACACATTCTATTTTACTGTTTGTTATTTGCATATGTGCCTGACTACTTTGAATTAGCTACATAAATTGGGATATGATGTTCTATTGGTTTTGATGCAAACAGTACTTCTCAACCTTCGGCTTATTGTAAATATTTCTGGGTTGTTGACTAGTGCCATTTTCAGTGGTTCATTAAGTTCTAGTATGGCCCAGTGCGTGGGATCCCTCACTGAGATGCATTATTGCAGGCTAAAAGGGGGTTTCCTCCGTTGGGCGTAGGCTATTGCTGCAGCCTGCACCAGGGATAGGTCATTCAAGAGCCATGCCTCTCCAGTCTGTGTGCAATGTCTGGCGAATTGCCATTCCCTCTTCATTTTTTTCATTGGTGTTATTTTTGGTCTGTTTGAGCAAACGGTATAGGCCTTGGTCCTCTGTCAGGCTTTCTTTCCAATTCTAGGATGGACCTCAGAGCAGGTGGGTGGTTCTCTGAGAGATCTGCGCTCATAAGATTCATACAACCTGCTGGCAGGTCAACAGAGAACAGGTGTGCTTAGAATAGCTTGGTATGCTGCTAGCAGTCGGTGTTGGATTAAGCTTCCAATCTCAGCAGACCTTTAGAAGTATGCTTTTAAATCTGGACATCAATTATTGCTACTTCAGCTATAGAGATCTGAATGTGTGGGGACGTCTGTTCTCCTTCTCCTAAATCCTCTGCCAGGAAGGACCATAAACATGATACATAAACATGGCAACTATTCAAAGGAGATCCAGTGATGCCTCTGTAGATTAATTTGACATAATGAGCCTCATTACGGGTTTGGTGGTATCTGGGCGGGTGGGAAATCAGCACAGATACCACCAAGCGGTATTGCTGTTGCCACCACTTGCTCTGGCAGTATTACAGCCAGATTACAAGTGGCAGTGGTGGTGTAAATCCCCATATTTATTATTTAGTCGATAGGCCTCAATGGGGCATTTTTGGCAGAATTACTGCGGCAGTAATTCTGCCACGATAATTCAGCCAAAATTTGGCAGAAAGCAGGCAGATTTACCCCCAGCCCATAGCTGGAGGTGAATCCTCCAACTTTCCGCCAAACCTATAATTGGGCGATGCAGTAATGCAGCGGTATACAGCAATACTGCTGCTTTAAACCCGTACTGCCCAACTTGTAATGAGGATCAATGTTTGGTGGAAGCAACAATTTCCAAACGCGGTCGCTTATACTTCAGGCTTCAGACAGTAGGAGGATCGTATTCTGATCATATTCCACACTTGAGTCAGCTAAGGCAGGAACTTTCAAGGGAAATATGTTTTCGATTATGACCTGCAAATTAATATGAACCATACATGGAAAGATTTAGATTTTTTGGCTCCATATATGGCATATGATTAGAAGCCCCTTATGTCAAAAGAATAGAACATTTCCAGGGTTTGAGTGGAAATCCTCTGGTATTGTCAAAATGGATTCCCACTGGTCCAGTCTGCCTGGACTGAATAATTTGATCTTCAATGAAGCTTTCCCAGCAGAACCGGTTGATGGGTTTGAAGTGGCCTTGGAGGGAGAGAACAAGAATCAACCAATCACAAACTGGCTCTTAGCTTGCGACACTGAGGCAACCCAAATGAACAGGAAGTCTGGAACAGGGCAGGGGCCAAGCACCTATAAAAGAGCAGCGCACTTAGCAGAAAGTGTGGGTTGTTGTAGTAGTGGTAGGATTCTGTTTGGAATTAGTTGGCAAGCAGTAGGAGAAAGATGAATACAGATGAGAGAAGACTGGAAGAGCAGCAAGAGTTGGAGGAAAAAAGGGAAAGAAGAAAGGTGGAAAGGTGCTGGAGAAGGAAGGAGACTTGTAGGCGGTTAGAGAAGTGTTAGAGGAGTTTGAGAAAGATCAGGAGGAGGAAGGTGGAGAAAAGGTGTCAGTGAGCAGAGAGTTGGAAGAGCAGGCGAGAGAAGTGCTGGAGGAGATTGGTAAAGATCGGAAGCAGGAAGGTTCAGAAGAATTGGAGGAGGAAGAAATGCTTAAAGAGCTTGAGTTAGATAAGAATTTGGAAGGTGGAGAGGAGTGGGTGATGAAAGTTGAGAGTTGTGCTGGAGGAGGAGGGGAGGAAGTACTGGAGGAGGTCATAGGAGATTACAAAAACATGGCTAAGACTGCTAGGGTTGGTGAAGGACGAGTATCAAAGAAAGCAAGTGGCTGGTAAAAGCAGCAGAGTGAAAGTAAAGCCTGGAAAATGGGTCCTGGATATAATCTTGATCTAAAGGCGTAGATCCCACAGAGGGTGGAGGAACGAGCACATGATGAAAGTTGAGAAGGGTATACTGGACCTGCTGTCAGGACTAGGCCAGACATATGTTCAGCAGTAGATTGAGTGCCTTCAAAAAGGACCTGCCCACCCATAGACTTCACTTTTCTACAAACTCAGCAGGTGTGGCTCCTGGATGATCTGGTGGAGGATGATGTTGGCCCAGCTGTCCGGATGAAAAGGGATGACCTCCGGAGACCCTTCTAGCCAGACAAGGTGTCCGGAAAAACTGTGATTGGAGAGGAAGATCGCTCAGAAGCAAGAGCACAATTGCGTTGCTTTGAATTGGGAACTTCTCTGAGTACTGCTATAAACCACTTTGAGAAGAACCTTTCTGTGCCCAAGCCTTTTTGTGGGTCCTACCCTGCTTTATCCTGCCCCAGTATTATCAATCATGATGTGCACCATTTGTTTGAACATGTGAAAGTAATAGAAAAGGGGGGTAGTTAGCTTGATCTCGACTATGACTGCCTGCCAGTTTGGGGGGGGCGCCATCAGCGAGAGGTTGTATAGTGGCTGCTCAACATCACCTGTGTATACGTTTTTGCTAAACAGACACCTCAGAAGAATTACTTCGCCTTTCTGGGAACTGATCTATTTGGTCTGAAGATGGATGATTATCAGGAAAATCATTCAAGCTGTTTGAGTGGTGGGAGAGTGTTTATATTCTCAGGTTTCTTCCATTCTAGCATCTGCCCAGAAAACTTAATTTAGAAGCATGCATGGAGGATTCACAGGATTTATTAGAAGTGCTCCAGACAAGCATGTTCCTTTGCCCCGCCCTCTCCTAAAGGCAGGTTGTCGCAGAATCAAACAGTTGAGCCACTGCCTTGCTTTCTGCACTTACCTATGTTGTAGGTCAGAAGAAGGAGGCGAACCAAATGGCGGCATTCTTATAATTCCTTTTATTAAAACAAGGCCTTTCGAAGGGATTGTGTCCTCTGACGTATTCCTTATCTTAGAAATCTCTTTCCAGCTTTGCTGGCCTCGGAAATTTTTTCTCTCTAGAGGGCGCTGCGCGTCGACGTCCGTCGAGTCGATGTCCCTCGACAGCCGCCGTATCGACGTCAACGTCATCCTGCCTATAAAGGCCGCGCGCAGCGTCCGTTGCTCAGTTCCGTTTTTCCGTGCTTACTCAGTGACTCGGAATATCGTTGCTCAGTTTCGTAGAGAATTATTCCATTTTCCTCGAGATATTCGATCCACACTCGATGGCTTCCTCGTCTGAACTGACGACCCCTCGGCCCGGATTTAAAAAATGCTGAGACTGTGGAAAAAAGATGTCGCTGACGGACCCTCACAGGGTCTGTCTGTGGTGTTTGGGAGCTGAACACCATTGTTCGGAGTGCGAGGACTGTATGTCCATAACAGCTAAGGCCCTGAAGGAGCGTAGGGGGAAGCTGGAAAAAGGTAAGACTTCTAAAGCTTCTTCTTCCTCGACGAAGTCGAGACATTCGTCTCCTCGTCACCATTTGCGCTCCAGGTCTCGAAGCGGGTCCCACCACTCCTCGAGATCGAAGCACTTGAAAAGGAGACGCCGAAGATCCCCTTCTTCGTCCTCCTCTTCCTCTGCTTCACCTAAGAGAATCCCTTGCCCCACGAAACATAGTTCCCGGGCTGAATGGGAGGAATTCCGAAAAAATATGATGAGCGTCTTTGAGAAAGCGGCCTCGACCCCCTCGAAGACTGCTGAGAGCAATGCTCTGGTCGAAAGACCCGAAGGTCCAAAACCCCGCGAGTCGCAGCACCCGGCGAAGGAAGCATCTCGAGCACGTCACGAACCCTCGAGTAAAGCAAAGACCTCGAATCCTTCTTCGAAGGTTCCGTCGACGCCGTCGACGAAGGTTCCGTCGACGCCGAGGTCGGTGTCTTCGACGCCGTTGTCGAAGGGACCTTCGACACACGGGTCTGTCGACTCGACCCCATCCTCGACACCGGCGTCGACGCCAAGGAAAGTCACGGTTGCGGCGCACCCAGTGGCTATTCCCAGGTCTTCGATGACGATGTCGTCGAGATTGTCGATATCCTCAAGCAGAATTCCGATTCTATCGAGGACCTCGAGGCCTCCACCTTTGTTTTCGACGCCACGTTCGAAGCCTTCGACGTCGACGACATCGACGTTTTCGAGGCCGATTACAACAAGTTTGGCACCCTCTGCCTTGGAGATGTGTTTCACACCCTTTGTGAGTTCAGACCAATTGAGAACAATGTCCTCAATTATGGAAGAGGGAGAACTGTCTGACCAAGAAGAGACATTTGAGTTGCAGGGATCTGCAACCCCAGTTCAAGACGAGTTATCCTCAGAGGAATGCACATTAAAGGAACTCCATGATTCCTTACATGAGGCAAGTGGTTTAGACACTTCGCCAGAGGTGGAGTTCGCTAGGCCAGACCCGGGGGAGCATGCTGAAACCCCTTATAGAGCCAGGATTACAGAATTTATGGGGTGGTCAACACCTTCACAGGCTTTCCAACAGGATGACCTCACGGATATTCTTGATAAAGGTCCACAGGAGGATCCTGTAGTACCTTTTCATAAAGCTCTTCAAAGAAAAATAATGACGAACTGGGAAACCCCAGATGTCGTCCCGGCAGTAAATAAAAAACTGTCTACTATATACAGGGTATCTTCTGCAGACCCTGAGTTTTTGTCCAAACACCCATCCCCAGAAAGTCTGGTGGTACAGGCAGCATCTTCTACTGACATCAAGACTGCTTACCCTACCATCCCACAGGACAGGGACGATAACAAATACGATGCTATGGCTAAGAAAGTCTTTTCGGCATGTAGCATGGCGTTAAAATCTATTAATGCTACTTGCACCCTTGCTAGATTTAGCCATACACTTTGGGAGTGTGCTTCTACAGCGGCTGACTGCATCCCGGAGGGAGAAGAAAGAGAGGCGTTCCTAAATATCATAAAGGATGGTAAAGACGCTATGTGCGAATCCCTCCAGACGGGCATTGATTCGGCTGACAGTATCAGCAGAGCAATGGCGGCAAGTACAACAACCAGGAGATTTGCTTGGTTGAGAAAGTCTGGTTTTGCCCCAGATGTGCAAGCCAGGCTCTTGAACATGCCATTTGATGGCTCTTCTTTGTTTGGGAAAAAGGCGGATGACAGTTTAGTTTAGAAAAACTGCAAACATCAAAGGCAGCAGCAAAATCCCTAGGCGCTGCAATCCGTCGGACACCTTTTCGTCCCACAGGAACCTCTGCGAGAGGCAAGTCCTTTCGCTTCTACTCCGCATTCGGAAGAGGTAGAGGACGACCTGCTCAAAGGGGACAAAGAAGAACTACCCGAGGTGGACGGGGTAGATATTCAAAAGCCGCAGCAACAGCAGGTGCCTCTTTACCATCGGCATCTGCATCAGCTGCCCCAAAACCACTCTGAGGACTTCCCTCACAAGACACCTGTAGGAGGAAGGTTAACTCAACATCTGGCGGAATGGCAGGCTATCACGTCAGATGCTTGGGCATTGGAGACAGTTGCACAAGGTTACTGCCTGCCTCTCCTACGCATACCTCAGAGTCATCCACCGGGGATCAGCTCTCAAAAAGCTCCAGATCCGCTCCTCTTGCAGGAAATTTTAGACCTGCTAGAGAAAGGTGCCATAGAACCGGTACCTGTAGCAGAGAGGAACAAGGGCTGGTACTCCCCTTACTTTCTCATTCCAAAGAAAGACGGAGGACTGAGACCCATCTTGGACTTGCGAGAATTGAACAAATTCCTCAGGAAAGACAAATTCAAGATGGTAACTCTCTCTCAGATCCTTCAGGCCCTTCAGTTCCAGGACTGGTTGGTATCTCTGGACCTTCAGGACGCTTATTTCCATGTGCCAATCCATCTCAAACACAGGAAATACCTGAGGTTCGCAATTGGCAACTCTCATTATCAATTTCGAGTGCTGCCATTTGGGCTGACCTCCGCCCCGAGGGTCTTCACCAAGTTAATGTCGGTAGTGGCTGCAAGTCTAAGGAGGGAAGGGATTCACGTCTACCCCTACCTGGACGATTGGTTGATCAGAGCTGTATCTTCGGAACAAGCTCAGATCCAGCTAGATCATGTTTGCAACTCCCTTCACAGACTGGGCTTCTCCCTCAATTTAAAGAAGTCACAAATGATACCATCGCAAAGACTCCAGTTCATCGGAGCAATCCTGGACACTTCCCTGGGAAAAGCCTCGCCACCAGAGGTGAGGGCTCAAGATATTCTACAGATGGTCACCAAGTTTCAAAATGCCCAACGTCTCCCAGCCTTCGACTTTTTGAAGTTGCTAGGCCTCCTGGCATCCTGCATTTTCCTAGTGCCAGAGGCCCGCCTGAGAATGAGATCTCTCCAGTGGGCACTGAGAACTCAGTGGTCACAATTCTCAGGGAGAATGGCAGATCTTCTTCAGGTTCCCGACAGGGTGGCTCGAGACCTTCAGTGGTGGGCCTGTCAGGAGAACATTCTGAAAGGAGAGCAGTTTTGGCAACCTTGGCCAGAGATAACAGTAGTCACGGATGCCTCACTCACGGGGTGGGGAGCCCACGCCAACGACTTGACCATCAGCGGTCGTTGGTCTCCATCGGAGTCCAGACTACATATCAACCTGTTAGAGCTGAGGGCCATCAGAGTTGCGCTGAAGGCTTTTCTGCCATCTGTACAAGGAAAGAATGTCCTGATAATGACGGACAACACAGTGGCCATGCATTACCTCAACAAAACAGGAGGCGTAGGATCACTACCTCTGTGCAGAGAGGCGATGCAGCTCTGGTTTTGGGCAATCCAAGAAGGAATCTCTCTATCGGCAGTTCACCTAGCCGGAGAGAAGAACTTGACAGCGGATGCTCTGAGCAGGCAAAGCACAGTCTCCCACGAGTGGGAACTAGCTCAGGAAGTCCTTCAACAGATCTTGACCCTTTGGGGAACCCCTCAGGTGGATCTGTTCGCCACCAGTGTCAATAGGAAGTGCGATCTGTTCTGTTCAAGGGAATTTCCCCCGAGAGGAGCTCTAGGAGACGCGTTCGTAGTGGACTGGGAGTTTCCACTCCTCTACGTGCTTCCACCAGTCCCTGTTATTCCTCAAATGATCAGGAGGTTGAGAAGATTCTGGAAAACCATGATCCCAATTGCCCCGGACTGGGCCAGGAGAACGTGGTACCCGGACCTTCTAGATATGTCCATCTGTCCTCCAATCCGTCTTCCACTCAAAGAGAATCTTCTCTTGCAGAAGGGAGGTCAGGTTCTCCATCCAGACACCAGAACCCTCAACCTTCACGCTTGGCTTCTGAAAGGTTGAGGTACAAGGATTGGCATCTCCCTGATGACATCATGGAGGTGTTGCTTTCGGCCAGAAGACCAGCAACAAAGTCTTTATACCGCTGCGGTTGGAACAAGTTTTGCAGCTGGTGTAGAGAAGAGAATATCGATGTTACGCTCACCTGATTCCCACGGGGGCGTCGATCTGGACTGGCCTGGTGCCACGTAGAGCCGAGATGACTGACTGGACAGACCCACTTAACTTCGTTTGTCGGCTCGTATGAATATCTTTCTGCAAAGGAGAAAGGGGATTAACCTCCCGTTATTTGAGCGTTAACCCACCTTCCACTCCCGGTCTGCCCACACACCACTCCTGATGTTCCCTCTTAATCTCACCTGATCGTTTGGAAAGATGAGCTCTCCATCCTGCATCGAGCGCAGGGGCGCGTAGACGACCAGTTACTTCACTGGCGTGGAGGAATTGGTAAGTTCCAGTATTGACTCTAGAATCCAATAGTTTGTAAGAGTTCAAATGTCTGATCTTCACTGTTTCCGATTCCTTGTAGGTTGCCGGTTTAACCACCACAAAGAGTCCAAATGGCAGTTGGTGAGAGTCAGGTAAGTCTATAGTGGTTTTCCCCTTAGGGGCTGGGGTACGGCGATGATGCAGAGTTAACTGCGCCGACCCGAGATGAGGTGAGTACCCCCCTGCGGTAAATCAGGTAAGTCTTTGGGGGGTAGTTTGTAATGTCCAGTGGTTTCCCCTTAGGGGCCGGGGTGCGGCGGTGATGCAGAGTTAACTGCGCCGACCCGAGATGAGGTGAGTACCCCCCCTGTGGTAATCCGGTAAGTCTTTGGGGGTAGTTTGTATTGCCCTTTTGCATTCCTTGCTCACCTGGCTTTTCTTGTCCCCTTAGACATCGGAGAGCGGTCTGGAAGTGCAGAGTTCGCGATGGAGTGAGGAAAAGCTGCACTGGATGGTGAGTTCAGCGCGGCGCTGCGCGGTGCGTGGCGGCGCGCGTGCGATGACTTCTTCTTCAAGATCGACGGCGCGATGGATCAAGAATTCAGGTAAGGTTTCAAGTTTAAATCTCTTCTCCTTCTTTCTTTTCGTTTCCAGGTGGTCCAGGACTGAAGCGGGCGTGGCTGAAGACTGGAAGCTGCTGAAGGCACGGTGAGCATTACGCTGCTGAATGCAGAATAATGCGAAGCACGTGCGGCTGTCCGGGCGTGGTTTAAATAGCCTTGGAAGAAGTCCCAGGTAAGTATTCTTCCACAGCCCCCACCCGAGTAGAAAGTAGTCCCTCAGGTAAAATAGTCCCTCCTAAACCCCATTTGGCTTGTGGCTTCGTGCAGCATGGTCTGCACCAGGTAAGTATGCAGCATGGTCTGCTTTAGGTAGGTTTTCTGTAATGAGCCTGGCGCCCATGGCGCCAAGATTGAATTTATCCTTATGAGCCTGGCGCCATGGCCGCCAGGACTGCACCCAAACAGCCCCTAACTGGGGTTTTTGGGCATGCTCCAAATGGCATGATGCCTGCTTCCGGGGTTGCTGGGCCTGGTCTGGCTTCTCGGGGCAGGCATCATGACAGCACTCCCCCCTCAAGGCCCCTCCTAAAGTCGTTCTTCCCCTTGGCCTTGGTTTGTTAGGAAATTCTCGGTGGAACTTCTTCACTAATTGAGGTGCATGCACGTGGTCACTAGGTTCCCAAGACCTTTCCTGAGGACCGTAGCCTTTCCAGTCGATTAGATAAAAGATTTGTGATCTCACTCTTTTTGAGTCCAAGATGCTCTTAACCTCAAATTCGGGCTCTCCGTCTATGAGGATGGGATCGGGTGGTTTGGTTAGTCTTGTTCCTGGTTGTACTGGCTTCAAAAGGGACACGTGAAAAACGGGATGAATCCGCATATGAGCAGGTAGGTCCAACTTGACAGCCACCGGGTTAATGATGGCCTTGATGGAGTAAGGTCCTAAATACCTAGGGTTAAAGGTCCGTGTTCCCTTGAGTGGGATGTGCTTAGTGGCCAACCATACTTGGTCCCCTATCTGGTATTGCGGTGCTTCACTCCTGTGCAGATCCGCATCTTTCTTGTATTTTTCCTTAGCCTTTCGCAAATGCGCAGTTGCTTCTTTAAAGGCTTGTGTAATAACAGCGTGGAGATGGTCCACCGCAGGCATCTCCAAGTGTTGGGGCGAATCAAGGTCCGAGGTTCGAGGATGGTGTCCATAGATCGTAAAAAAAGGACTTTGTCCAGTTCCTGAGTGTACGGAATTATTGTATGCATACTCTGCAATCCAAAGAATGTCTTTCCAAGTACCCTCAGACTGATGTAGCATACAACGCAAGTACTGCTCAAGAGTCTGGTTGGTCCTCTCTGTTTGACCGTCGGTCTGAGGGTGGTGACTGGTGGAAAGCCTAACATCTATCTGCGCCAGTTGGCAACATTTTCTCCAGAAATGCGAAATGAATTGACTGCCCCGGTCCGAAATCAACACGGATGGGAAGCCGTGTAGGCGAACAATGTTTTCAAGGAACTCTTTGGCCAGGACTAAAGCTGAAGGTATCCCTTTTAAAGGAAGAAATTGGGCCATTTTGGAAAAAAGGTCCAAAATAACTAAAATGGTGTTAAAGCCATTGGACGGGGGTAGATCTGTGATAAAGTCTAATGACAAGGTATGCCAAGGAGTTGGTGGGATGTCCAAAGGTTGTAATAGTCCAGCGGGTCTTTTCTTTTGACTTTTATTTTGGACGCAAATGCCACAAGACATGACAAACAATTTAATGTCTTTGCGCCAGGTGGGCCACCAGAATTGTTTCTTAAATTTGGCTTCAGTTTTTGCAATACCAGGATGTCCTTCCAGTAAGGTATCATGGTATCGGGAAATGACAAGTTCTTGTAGTTCCTTTTGTGGCAGAAATAGCCGGCCTTGGTAATAAGGTAAATCATTGGTGACAGAATACTCTGGACCTTTCTTGGCCCAGTCCTGTAAGGCAACTGAATCAAAGAGCTGGTGGATCTTTTCTTGATTGTCCTCCAGTGTATGTATGGACGTCAGGCCAAGGATTCTCTGTTCGGGAATTATGGGTACAGGTTATGAGGATATTTCAGTTTCTCCCATTCCAATCCGGGACAAGGCGTCTGCTTTACCATTTTTACAACCTGGTCGACAGGTTATTACAAAATCAAACTCGGCGAAGAACAATGCCCAACGGAGGTGGCGCGACGATTGGGCCTTAGCTGTCTTTAGGTATTGCAAGTTTCGGTGATCGGTGATGACTGTAATGGTATGTCTGGCACCCAGCAGATAGTGCCGCCAAGCCTTGAAGGCGGACTTGATGGCTAACAGCTCCTTGTCAGTAATGGCATAGTTTAATTCAGGAGCCGAAAACTTTCTTGACCAGAATGCCTCTGGGTGAAGCTGGTTAGTTTCGGGATCCTTTTGGGAGAGCACTGCTCCCATGGCTGAACTGGATGCATCAGTTTCCACTACGTATGGAAGCTCAGGGCGCGGGTGTCTTAATACAGGGGCAGATGTGAATTTTGCTTTTAACTCTTGGAAGGCGTTCTCGGCTTCTTCTGTCCACACAAAACGTTTATTCTTTCGCAATAGCGTTGTAATGGGATGTACAATGTGTGCGAAGTCCGGGATAAACCTGCGGTAGAAATTGGCAAAGCCAAGCATGCTTTGGACGCCTTTGACTGAGGTTTGCGAAGGGCAATTAAGAATTGCGTCCACCTTACGTATATCCATCCTGATTCCTCTCGGGGTCAGAATAAATCCAAGGAATTCCACTTCCGTAGTGTGAAAGACACACTTTTCCAGTTTAGCATATCATTTATGCTGGCGTAACTTCTCTAGGACTGCTCGGACGTGCTTTACATGATCAGATTCTGATAAGGAGTATACTAAGATATCGTCGATGTAAACGACCACACAAACATCGATAAACTCTCGGAGGACATCATTCATGAAGAATTGGAAGGCTGCTGGTGCATTGCATAGTCCAAAAGGCATCACCTGGTACTCAAATAATCCGTACTTGGTGCAAAAAGCAGTCTTCCATTCATCACCCTCTTTGACACGTACCAGATGATATGCCCCCCGAAGGTCTAGTTTAGTGTATATACAAGCGTCCTTCACCTGGTCTAGTAGTTCATGGATCAAAGGCAATGGGTATCGATTCTTGATGGTTATCTGATTCAGAGCGCGGTAGTCTATGCATGTTCTAAGGTCGCCTTCCTTTTAGGTACGAAGAACAAAGCTGAAGATGCAGGGGACTTGGACGGGCGAATGAAACCATTAGCAAGGTACTGGTCAAGGTACTGGCGCAAGTGGAGATTTTGGGGTTCCGTAAGGGCATAGATTCTGCTGCAAGGGGGTTGTGCTCCCGGTATAAGATCTATTTGACAATCATACGATCTGTGAGGTGGAAAAGTGTTTGCCTGCTCCTTTTGGAAGACATCCTGAAAGTCTTGGTATTCAGCAGGTAATTGCATGGCAGCTGGGATTACTGGGGCCAGGACTGAATTTAGAGTTTTCTTTGGGTAGCAGGTGTGAGCACATTCTGGGAAGGTTAGTCTCTTTTCTCGCCAATCAATACAGGGATTATGTTTTTACAACCAAGGTATTCCCAGTATCAGTTGGAACTGTGGGGCCTTGATCAAATCAAACACCATAACCTCTCGGTGCCCATCTTGACCCAGCAATGTCATCTCTGCAGTGGAATGAGTTACGGGCCCAGAGACAATTTTCGTTCCATCCACTGTGGTGACGACATCAGCAGTGGTCTTTCGGGTGAGAGGTAGATTCATCCTGGAAGCCAATTCACAGTCCAAATAGTTTCCTATGGCTCCGCTATCAACGTATGCCTTTACCGCGTGCATGCGTGATGGCTGCTCTGGATCTACAAGGACCATGGGTATGGTGAAATGCGAGGTCAGAGTGTCCTCCTTTAAACTCGGCAAGCGGACCTCTACACTTGCCGGGCTTGGTCGTTTCCCGAGTCAGGTTCCAAATGGTTTTCGTCTGCTGCTCCTATAGTTTTCTTGGGTGGTTTTACAGTGCAGTTCCGAAGAAAATGACCACTAGTTCCGCAATAGAGACATAACTGCAGTTGCCGTCTTCTTTCTCTTTCCTTCTGCATTAGGGGTCCTCTAACCCCCCCCCCGAGTTGCATAGGTTCTGGGGCATCTACTCCCTTGGAGCTTACGTGGGTTTTAGTCAACACCCTATTCTCAAACTTGGTTCGATCAGCCTTTCTAGTTTGAAGTTTGTGATCTAACTGGACCACGAAATCTATATATTCAGCACAGTCTTGAGGCGGGTTCACGATTTGGGCCAAAACATCTTTGAGTTCTCCTCGAAGCCCTCGATGGAATAATGTGATTCGCTTGGCTTCAGGCCATTCGGTTTCCACTACTAATCTGTTAAAGGTTGCAATGTAAGATAAAAGATCCTGATTACCTTGCCGTAAGGATAAAAGTTCGTTATCCAAAGCCTGTCCTTGGGAGTGTCGGGCAAATAGTCTTTCCATGCTTGTTCGAAAACCCTGGAAATCTCGAAGAATCGGGTCATCCTGATTGACTAGTGGAATGGACCAATCCGCCGCACTGCCGCTGAGATATGACAGCACAAAGGCCACCTTGGCCTGATCGTTCGGGAAGGCTCCAGGTCTACATAAAAAGTGCAAGCGGCATTGATTCATGAATATAGCAAACCTTTTTGGGTCTCCGGCAAAGCGTTCAGGCGGAGCCAAGGGAACGGCTCCAGGTAGATTTATCTGTACCAGGTTACTCAGTGGTAAAAGAGCTGGACTTGCCCCGAGTCCTGGTAGAGGTGTTTGTCCAGCCTGGCTTTGCAATAGTTGTCTGGCCAAATCATCGGTTCGTTCTTTTGATACTATCAGTTCTCTCCTGAGGGCATTAGTTTCTTGGCGGGCGGAATGCACTTCGGCCCTTAATTCCCCTAGTAATTAGGCCAACTGATCCGTTTCCGAGGTCTCCATGACGCCCAGGTGGGTATTTGTGGGTAGGCTTCGCGTTCTGTTACGCTCACCTGATTCCCACGGGGGCGTCGATCTGGACTGGCCTGGTGCCACGTAGAGCCGAGATGACTGACTGGACAGACCCACTTAACTTCGTTTGTCGGCTCGTATGAATATCTTTCTGCAAAGGAGAAAGGGGATTAACCTCCCGTTATTTGAGCGTTAACCCACCTTCCACTCCCGTTGTCTGCCCACTGACCACTCCTGATGTTCCCTCTTAATCTCACCTGATGGTTTGGAAAGATGAACTCTCCATCCTGCATCGAGCGCAGGGGCACGTAGACGACCAGTTACTTCACTGGCATGGAGGAATTGGTAAGTTCCAGTATTGACTCTAGAATCCAATAGTTTGTAAGAGTTCAAATGTCTGATCTTCACTCTTTCCGATTCCTGTAGGTTGCCGGTTTGAGATGAGGTGAGTACCCCCCTGCGGTAAATCAGGTAAGTCTTTGGGGGGTAGCTTGTAATGTCCAGTGGTTTCCCCTTAGGGGCCGGGGTGCGGCGGTGATGCAGAGTTAACTGCGCCGACCCGAGATGAGGTGAGTACCCCCCTGTGGTAATCCGGTAAGTCTTTGGGGGTAGTTTGTATTGTCCTTTTGCATTCCTTGCTCACCTGGCTTTTCTTGTCCCCGTAGATATAGGAGAGCGGTCTGGAAGTGCAGAGTTTGCGATGGAGTGAGGAAAAGCTGCACTGGATGGTGAGTTCAGCGCGGCGCTGCGAGGTGCGTGGCGGCGCGCGTGCGATGACTTCTTCTTCAAGATCGACGGCACGATGGATCAAGAATTCAGGTAAGGTTTCAAGTTTAAATCTCTTCTCCTTCTTTCTTTTCGTTTCCAGGTGGTCCAGGACTGAAGCGGGCGTGGCTGAAGACTGGAAGCTGCTGAAGGCACGGTGAGCGTTACGCTGCTGAATGTAGAATAACGCGAAGCACGTGCGGCTGTCTGGGCATGGTTTAAATAGCCTTGGAAGAAGTCCCAGGTAAGTATTCTTCCACAGCCCCCACCCGAGTAGAAAGTAGTCCCTCAGGTAAAATAGTCCCTCCTAAGCCCCATTTGGCTTGTGGCTTCGTGCAGCATGTTCTGCACCAGGTAAGTATGCAGCATGGTCTGCATTAGGTAGGTTTTCTGTAATGAGCCTGGCGCCCATGGCGCCAGGACTGACTTTACCCTTATGAGCCTGGCGCCATAGGCGCCAGGACTGCACCGAAACAGCCCCTAACTGGGGTTTTTGGGCATGCTCCAAATGGCATGATGCCTGCTTCCTGGGTTGCTGGGCCTGGTCTGGCTTCTCGGGGGCAGGCATCATGACAATCGACCCCTTTTCATGTGGTACACCACCGGTGTTATCCTTTCTACTCTACTTGGCAAATTCAGGCCTTCAAGTTGGCACTATCAAGGGCTATCTCGCAGCGCTATCGATCTTCAAGCGCACTGCGGAGGAACCTTCGTATTTCAAATTACCCTTAGTAATACAATTTCTAAAGGGATTAACTAATATCTACCCTCCAAAACCTTTCCAGGTTCATTTATGGGACTTAAATTTAGTCTTAAATTTCCTGATGGGTACTCCTTTCAAACCACTCCACTCTTGTTCGCTAAGATTTCCTACCCTTAAAACTGTCTTATTAGTGGCTTTAACATCTGCTAGAAGGGTGAGTGAATTACAAGCTCTATCTTGTAAACCCCCTCATACAATTTTTCATAAAGACAAGGTTGTCCTACAGGTGAAGCCTAATTTCCTGACGTCATGGAAGTGTTGCTTTCAGCCAGAAGGCCAGCAACAAAGACTTTATACCGCTGCCGTTGGAACAAGTTTTGCAGCTGGTGTAGGGAAGAGAATATCGACCCTTTTTCATGTGGTACGCCAACAGTGTTATCGTTTCTACTCTACTTGGCAAACTCAGGCCTTTAAGTTGGCACTGTAAAAGGCTATCTCGCAGCGCTTTCTATCTTCAAGCGCACTGCAGAGGAACCATCGTATTTCAAAATTCCTCTAGTGGTACAATTTCTCAAGGGTCTAACTAATGTTTACCCTCCAAAACCATTCCAGGTTCCATTATGGGACTTAAATTTAGTCTTAAACTTCTTAATGGGCACTCCATTCGAGCCACTTCACTCTTGCGCATTGAGATTTCTCACACTTAAAACTGTCCTACTTGTAGCACTAACATCTGCTAGGAGGGTGAGTGAGCTACAAGCTCTCTCCTGTAAAACCCCACATACAATTTTCCACAAGGACAAGGTTGTCCTTCAGGTGAAGCCTAATTTTCTCCCAAAGGTGGTTTCTGAATTCCATATTACTCAGAAAATTACCTTGCCTTCATTCTACCCTTCTCCCCATCCCGGGAAAGAGGAGGAAAGGCTACACAGGCTGGACCCTAGGCGAGCTCTCAGCTTTTACATCAGCAGAAAGGCTAGGATCAGGCAAGCAGACAAGCTGTTTGTAGGATACTCAGGTCACAAGTTGGGACTACCCATAACAAAACAAACCATCTCCAGGTGCATTATCTTGGCCATCCTGGAAAGTTTTAGACTAGCAGGGAAAGAGCCACCACAAAACCTCAGGGCTCATTCAACCAGGGGTATTTTAGCTTCTTCGGCTCTCCTGAGAGGGGTACCGGTCCCAGACATATGTGCGGCTGCCACATGGTCGTCCGCACATACATTCACAAAATTTTACAATCTGGATTCCTCCACTGCTCAAGAGACCAGATTTGGCAAAGCCGTATTACACTCGGTCCATCCCTAAAGGGATACATAACATTATCACTCCCTCCTCCAATTACATACCACTGCTATGGGAGTCTATCAAAGATAAGGAATACGTCGGAGGACACAATCCCTTCGAAGAACAAGTTACTTCTTACCTGGTAACGTTCTTTCGACGGGATGTTCCTCCGACGTATTCCTTATCGCCCCTCCCATCCATCCCTGCAGTGATAACTTCCCTTGTGGTTGCAGCTTTCGCTCCTTCAAGGTTACTAACCGATTCAGGCATATCTTTTCTTATACTACAAAACGGAACTGAGCAACGGACGCAGCGCGTGTCTATTTATGGACATGGTGACGCTGGCGCCGATACGGTGGCCGTCGAGGGACATAGACTCGGCGGACGTCGACGCGCAGCGCCCTCTACAGAAAAAATTTACAAAGCCAGCAAGCTGGAAACGTATTATCAAAGATAAGGAATACGTTGGAGGAACATCCGGTCGAAAGAACGTTACCAGGTAAGAAGTAACTTGTTCTTCTCCTCTAAACCAATCACTGTCCTCTGTGTCATACTGCCTCCATTCAATGACAATCCTCTCCCTAAGCCCCGCCTCTGGCAGTCAATTTCAGATTTTTACTGCACTCTTCAGTGTTGGGAGTCCTCGAGTTTGCTCCCTGAAATATTTAGTACGTTATTCCAGATTTCTTTACAGAAAAGTTGGATTTTTGTTTCCAAGAGCCTGTGTGCTGTTTACTTCATCAGCCGGCAACAGGGATCCGTTGTCAGTGAAGTTTCGCGCCCCTCAAAGGTGAAGATTCGTAAATGTTTCTAGAAGGCCATCTTGGGCTTACTTCGCGGGCTGCGACCACGACTGAGGAGAAGGAGGGAAGGACCCTCTTCAGGCCCTACACCAAATGCGGGCTACGGAATGTCTTTGTGGAAGACAAGCATCTGCAGTGTCTTTACTGCCTGCACCGAGATCACAATGAGGATGCGTGTGAGATATTCCTGGGCTTCTCGGAAGAAGACCAAAACGGACAGGTATAGCAGGCTGGCGGCATGGCTCAGTTCGAGCAAGGCCTCTGCCCCGTGCTCTGAGCAGGGGCATGCCTCACCCAGGACCAGCCAGTCCGAAGAGCGGTCTTCCAAGTCCTTTGAGGTCACCCCAACCGTGGGGGTCCAAGATAAGGCAAAGAGCCACAAGACTGAGTCCACCGGGTTCTCTGTTGACGCAGGTCCCAGGTTGCATAGGCCGCGATCACCATTGCCGTCCGCTTCCATAGCCAGCCTGCCATCGAGCTCCTCCTCAAAGAGGAAGTCGTCCATCACGACCAAGCTACAGGAGAAATCAGAAAGGCCTAGGCCAGAGGAAGAGAAGAAGGCAGTGCAGGCCAAACAGGCTCCACAGGCTCAGCCAAAGTACTTGTCGGACACTTTGTCTGCATCTACTGTGACGACCACAGCAGCGGTGGGAGCCGATTCTACAAGGGTGGCTCCTGCAGTGCATAGGGTATCCGTGCCCCCACAGCGCGACACAGCAGCAGCTCTATCGGCAAAGGATACAAACACCCCTGCAGGGGTTAAACACATCGGCTCAGGTCCCGGTTCAAAACCCTCAGGGAGGAAAAAACAGGGGTGGGGCGAGGAGGCCCCCGAAACAGCCCTCCAAGGTTGGCGTTCAACCCGTGGACTTTTCATCCACAGATGACGACCAAGAGTCCGTTCATACGGTCTACGAGGACGACGGTGACGCAGGGCCTAGCGCTCTGTCGTTCCATCCTCAGCCAACAGACATTTCCGTGGACATTCCGTCTACTCTCCACTCCCTAGTGACTGAGATTCAGTAGAAGTTGCCACCAGCAGCGGCACCCGTGGTGATCAGCCTCCATGTAAAAAGAAAAAGTGTTGTCCGATGCCTCCACTTTAGCCTTCTCCACCACGTCTGGCCCCGGCTCCTTCTGTGGACCCGGATACGGGCACTGGTACGGATACCGCCTCTGGAATTGGCGTAGATGAAGACTTCGTCCCGGCGGATGATGAATCGCCGCATTGGGATGCTCGCGGATGATGAATCGCCGCATTTGGATGCTCCTCATAGAGTTTCTCCACTGGACGAGGTGGGATCATTCCACTCCATGATCTCTAGGGCATCCCAGCTGTTCCAGCTGGTGCCTGAGGAAACCAAGAAAGAAGGTTTCTTGTATCAGCGGCAAGAATGCAAGCCAAAGACTATCATGGCGGTACCCTTTCTGGACGACATTTGGGATGAGGGCCTGGCCCTCATGAAGAACGCATGCATGGCCGTATCCAAGCAAAACAGATTGGAGAAGGAGGACAGGGTGCCGGAGTCTGTGTCCAAATGCTTGTCGTCTCAACCGTCAGCAAACTCGGTAGTGTCGACTGCCGCAAGGAAACGTTCGGCTAACCCGGCCTTATTGACATCAGTACCCGGACAGCGAGGGAAAGAAGATGGACACCCAGGGGAAGAAAGTCATTTACACAGTGGTACCCACAATCAAGGCAGCCAACGCCCTGGCTATCTGGGCCCAGTATGACAGGGAGCTGTGGTACAGGCTGGGCCCGATCCTGGAGTTCCTCCCTGACAAGAAAATGTAAGCTTTCGCCCTCTTTCCAGAAGGGTAAGTGGGGTCGGACCATGCCATTACGGTGGCAGTGGACATCGCTGACACGGGTTTCTGGCAGATAGGGAACAGAGTCTGCCTTCGTCGACAGGGATGGTTGAAGGCAACTAACTTTCGTCAGGACGTTCATGTGAAGGTGCTGGACATGCTCTTTGATGCTGCAAATCTGTTTGGGAAGGCGGTTGACGAGTCCTTCCAAGCCATAAAAACAGATATAGATGGCACCTTCCTTTGGCACCCTTCAGCAGCATTGCTCGTCTTTTCGCTCCTCCAGGGATAAAATCGAGCAGATCGTCCAAAGGTTTCTCCACATCCGCTCCCAGCCCTATGGTACTATAGGCCAGCATCGCTGTCGCCAACAGTCCTGACATTAGCACAGCCCTGGATCTTTTCCAGACCTAGCAACACCCCTGGCGTACACACCCCTCTTTCATGCCGAAGGTTCCATCGGAATTCCACCGCAATGAGCCTTTGGTTTTGCCTGTTTTCTTCCCGAAACCTTTGTCACCAGCAGAGATAGCCTTGCATTCGCGGGACGTTGCTCGAGCTTTGAAGTTCTACATGGCACGCAAAGAGTTTTCGGAATACTTCTCAATTGTTTGTGAACTTTGGACCTGTGAACCATTTGAAGGCCAAGTCCAAGGATTCCATCTCAAGAAGGCTCTGCGGCTGCATCATGCACTGTCATCGGCTGGCGAACTGGCCGCTGCCGGGCCGTCTGAGAGCCCACTCCACCAGAGCGATCGCTGCGACGACAGCGTTCCTTTCTGGTGTGCCCCTGCTCAACATCTGCAGGGCTGCAATGTGGAGGCCCACACACACCTTCAGAAAGTTCTACTGCGTCGACAGGGATTCCAGGGAGGAGTCCAGAGTCGGCCAAGCAGTGCAACGCAACCGGTTTGCTTGAGGTGAGTGTTCCAGGGGTAAGTGTTAATTGCTTCTGTTGAGCCTTGCCACCTCCTGTGTTTGTGTAATTTGTACTTCTGTGTATTCGGTATTCATGAGCATGTAAATCCATGCCAGACCCCATGCTGGAGAAGGTTTAAGTTACTTACCTGTAACTATTGTTCTCCAGCATGCATCTGGCATCATAATCGAACCCTCCCTTGGCACCTCTGCTGCTCTTCTTGGTCATACTGCCACTTTTCGTGCTTACCAAATCTGAAGATGGCTGACAGAGGCGAGGCTTAGGGAGAAGACTGTCATTGGATCATTAGATGGAGGCAGTATGACCCAGAGGACAGTGATTGGTTTAGAGGGGAAATAGTTTTAAAGTAAAAGTGAAACTATTTTTTCTTTTTCCGAGTATTCCCAGCCTGAGTACGGGGAATATTCATGAGCATGTGAATCCATGCTAGACCCATGCTGGAGAACAATAGTTACAGGTAAGTAACCTAACCCATCCTTTTCGTATATTGGGTCAGCAACCCTCTTTCATTAGTCTTAGGGCCTCATTACAACTGTGGCGGTAGCCCTGCCGTTAAAAATGGCACGGCTGCTGCCGGAGTTGCATTTTTTTCTGACATCCGCGAATGGGCAAGAACCAGGTCATGCCGAGCTCGGCGGACCCGGTAATTGCCCATTTGCGGGTGCCGGAATCAAGGGCCTCCTGATCCCCATTCTGCCCCATAGGGCTGAATGGGGATGTCGGATGCACCGGCAAATGCAGAGTTGCACCGGTGCATCCGACGTGCTCTGCTCGCGGGTGCTGTTACACCCGCCAGGAAAAACCTGGTGGGTGAAATGGCACCCGCGAGTAGAGCACGTAGTATGGCGGTACCGGCATGCTTACTGGTACCGTAGTTCCCGGACTGCCATGCTTGTAATTTTTACCGCACGTTCGAGTGATGGAAGTCCTCGTGATTGGCTCTCTGGCTTTTACTGCGTTTTGCGCTTTTTTCTAGAGGTTACTCTATTTATTTTCGGTTAATCGAGCCTCAAGCTCCATCGATCCATCAGCCGAATAACGGGGGACCCGTTTTTGGATTTTCCAGCGCCCCTCAAGGGTGGAATTTCATCGAGTTAAGAGTCCAGAAGATTCTGCAAGGCCACATGGCAGAGGAGAAGGACGACTCGATGCCTCTGTTCAGGGTTTGCGCAGTATGCGGCCTCCGTAACATCTACTTGGACGATGGGCATTCCCTGTGCCTCTATTTCCTGCATTCGGACCAAACGCACGTGGAGGATGACTGTGCGTTTTGCAAGGAGATGGGCCCCCGCACCATGAAGGATCGACGCAGGCGTCTCACTGAGTGGCTCCAGACCAAGGCCCCTGCTAAGGGTGAATTCCGGAAGCATGCCTCCCTTAGCCACAAGAAGAAATCTGAGCGGTCTGCTAAGACCTTTGAGGGCTCTCCGGCGACAGGGGCCCAACATAAGGCTAAGCACCGCGAGTCCACGCGTAGCACCGTTGCAACGTGCTCCCCAGCGGCCAGGGCGAGCTCAGTGTTTCCAGCACCTTCAACCGCGAGCCAACGCTCGGGTCAGGCGAAGAAGAGGAAGTCGGACCGCCTGGACAAGCTTCTGGAGAAGCCCTGGACTGACCCGGCGGAGAAGGCCAAGGTGGAGCAAGGCCCCTTACCCTCCCATTGAAGGAGTGGTGACGTCCCTCTCGAAGGCCGCGGATGCGGGTTCACAAGGTACGACCCCCAAGGCGAGAGTTTCCCTGTCTGGTAGGAGGGAATCATCTTTTCAGCCCATAGAAAAGACACCGGAGAAGGCGATGGCCGTCATCTCTCTGGAGCCATCTCCCTTGGTCGCAGCAAAGGGGGAGGTCACGGTAGTCCTGTAGGGCACGGACATCTCCTTGGCGGAGGAACTTTCTACCCTCCAGACCATTTTGGAAGAGAAGTTTGTCGAGGTCAGGTCCTTCGGGAAGGACCCCGACGAGGAAGACATCGAGAGTGGCGACGAGAACGACAAGGAGGAACAGGGTGTAGATGTGGAGGACGCTACATCTCTGCAACTGTCGCTCCCACCTCAGCAACCGCCTCCATCTCCGGACGGACATTTCGGTGGACATTCTCAAAGCTCTACACACTTTGTGATCGGAGCTCTGGATACGGATGCCCCCTATTCCGGTGGGAGACCCCGCGGCACCTGCGCCATCAGGCGAACACCCAGTAAAGAAGAGAGTTCACCATCCACCGCCTTGTCACGGACGACGATGGCGGGTTAGGAGACCTCCCGTCTCTGCCGCCCAGGGTCTCGCCGCCCGACGAGATCGGATCGTTCCTCGCCATGATCACCAGGGCCTCGGAACTGTTTCAACTAGTCCCAGCGCAGAAGAAGAAAGAAGGTTTCCTTTCCCAATGCTGCAAGGCTAAGAGGAAGACCGTGCTTTCATTTCCGCTCTTGGACGACATTTGGGACGAAGGACTCTGCCTTATGAAGAATCTGCCCTCTGCCCCGGCGAAGAGGGACCGATCCAAGAAAAAGTACAGGGTGCCGGACTCTGCACCCAAGTGTTTGAGATCCCAACGTTCACTGGATTCGGTGGTCTCTGTGGCAGCTAGGAAGACGTTTTCTGGCTCTTCCTCATCAACGACATCGCCCTGGCCTCCCCGGACAAGGAGGGGAAGAAGTTGGACGCCATGGGATGACGAATCATCGCGTCGGCAATGACGATCATCAAGGCTGCCAACGCCCTCGCCATTGTGGCGTGTTACGACAGGGAGCTTTGTTTCAAGATCGCTCCCTCCTGGACTTCCTTCCCGACGACAAGGGGGCGGAAGCTTTGGAGAACCTGCAGGAGGGAGAAGTGGCTTCGGATCATGGCATTAACGTGGCCCCAGACATTGCCGACACAGGGTTTCGACAAATGGACAACACTGTTTTTCTTCGTCGGCGTGGATGGTTAAGGGCCACATATTTTCACCAGGATATTCCGTCCAGGGTATTGGGCATGCCCAACTTGTTTGGGAAGACTGTGGACAAGTCCCTTCAGGCCATAAAGGCGGAGACAGAGATGGCTCGTGCCTTGGGCACGCTTCAACAGCGAAGGCCGTCCTTTCGGACTTCCGGAGGTAAATCCCAAGGCGCCTCCAAAGGTTTTGGTGGAAGCTCTTCGTCCTACCATCAACCGTCCCGCTCTTTGGCCCAGGAGGCCTACAGTGGCTGCAGCAAGTCTGGAGGAGGTCGCCGTCAAGGTATCCAAGGTGGCGCCTCCCGGCGAAGCAAGATTGAACTGGCCGTGATGTCGGGCCCCCACCCGTGTGCCCCGGTGGGAGGCGGGCTGGCGAACATGGTCAGCGTGTGGAAGGCCATCTCCACCGACCATTGGGTGCTGTTTGCTATGGCCCACGGACACACCCTGGAATTCCAATGATAGAGTCCCTGTATACCACCAGTGGCCAGGCAGGAAAACCACGTCCCTCAGCTCCTGCTGGAGGTGCGGGCCATGCTGAAAAAGGGTGCAATAGAGCTCGTTCCAAAGGCTCCGGGGCTCTGGAGTGTACTTTCGGTACTTCCTCATCAAGAAGAAGATGGGCGGTTGGAGGCCCATCCTAGACCTCCGCCGTCTGAACAAGTACATAAAATCCCAGAAGTTTCTGTTGGTCACCGTTCAGACCGGGCTAGGACAGCTGTAAGAGGGGGATTTTCTATCGTCGCTGGACTTGGAGGATGCCTATTTTCACATCCCCATTTACAAGGGGCACTGCAAGTTTCTGCGCTTCGTGGTTCAAGGGCAACATTACCAGTTCAAGGCCCTCCCCTTCGGATTGAAGTCGGCGCCAAGGGTTTTCACCAAGTGCCTAGTGCCAGTGGCGGCACGGCTGCGTCTACGAGGGATACACGTTTACCCCTAAGTGGACGATTGGCTCATCCAAGCGAAATCGAGGGAGATCGCCGTCGAACACACAGCGAAGACTGTCCAGCTCCTGGCGGAGCTGGGGTTCTCAGTGAACTATGCGAAGTCCTGCTTAGTGCCATCACAAGACGTGCTGTTTCTGGGGTCTCGACTCAACACAGTGTCATGCCTGGCGTCTCCGTCGGAGGAGAGGATATCGGCCATCCATGGCAAGGTACAACGGCTGTTGACCCTGTAGATCGCAAGGGTGAGTTCTATCAAGTTCCTTCTCGGCATGATGTCTTGCATTACCTCATTCGGCTATGCAGGCTACAGATGCGCCCTCTGTAAGAGTTCCTTGACACCCGTTGGATTCAAGTATCGGGAAGCTTTGAGGACAAGATCACTCTCGACAAGAGTTTCCGTTGAGCGATACGGTGGTGGGGAGTCCGCGCGCATCTGTCGGCGGGTGCATACTTTATAACCTTCCACATCAGGAGACGGTCACGACGGACGCCTCCATGGAAGGATGGGGCGCGCACACCACAAGTCTCCATGCAAGAGGACTGTGGCTACCGGAGGAGAAGACATTGCATATCAACGTACTGGAGCTGCGGGTAGTGTTTTGGGCCCTCAAGTCTCTGCTAACGTCCCTCAAGGCCAGGTGGTACGGGTCTTCACGGACAACACCACCACGATGTTCTACATCTGGAAGCAGAAAGGCACCAGATCCTCGGCGCTCTCCAGAGAGGCGCAAGACCTATGGCACTCGGCTGTTGCCCAGGGGATGTTCCTCATACCATTTCATCTGGCAGGAGTGAAGAACACCGTCACCGACTCCCTCAGCAGGGAGCTGCGCTCTTGCCACGAGTAGGAGCTTTGGCAGGACCAAGTGGATATTCTGTTCTGACGATGAGGCAATCCCCAGATCGATCTGTTTACGACAGCGATGAACACCAAGTGTCAGAGGTTCGCCTGCAGGTTTCCCCAGTCGGGGATCATTGGGACGCATTCTCATTCTCCTGGGACGGCCTATTCCTATATGCGTTCCCTCCATTGCCGTTGCTTCTTCGACTAGTCAATCAACTCAGACAGTCCCGGTGCAGGATGATCCTCGTCGCACTTGCGCAGCCGAGACAGATATGGTACCCGGACCTTCTGGACTTGTCAACGCCCCCTCCAGTCAAGCTTCCGGCGGCCGCAAATCTTCTCATCAGAGAAGGAGGCACGATTCTGCACCACGACCCAGGGTCGCTGAACTTGCAGGCCTCGCTCCTGCAGCGCTTGAGTTTGGGGGATACGATATCCCAGCGGACCGCAAGGAGGTGCTTGCCAAAGCCAGGGCTTCGTCTACACTGAAATGCGACGGACAGAACCAGCGTGAAGTACCGCAGAGCCTTTCCAGTTGCGGTCTCTGCGTTGTTTGAGGACCAGCCGGTCCACCCCTTCAGGGTCATGGCACCATCTCGTTCTTGGGCATACACAGTTTGGTTCTCAGCCCCCTCTGTGCTTATCTGCCACGTGGTTGCCGGCGTCCTCTAAGGGGAAGATTACCTGTGGCTCTCTGGTCCCTCACTCTTGCCAGCTTTGAACCTCCCAGGTTCCACCAACAAAATATGTTGGTCCTTCTTCTGTTTTAAAGGGGAAGAACTGGTCCTTCCCCAGCATAGAGTCATTGTCTTTTGTCTCTCTGTCATGAACGTTCTTTCTCACTCGCTCAATTGTCTTAGTCCCAGTATGGTTGGCTGCCAACCTCTAGGTAATCTTTATATCTCGTATCCTCTTCTTATTCTCAGTATGTTTGTTTGTCTGATGGTGAGCTAGTGTGACATTACAATAACAAACATTGACTTGTGGAAGATTTTTCTCCTGAAGCCTTCATGGTTTCAATGGTTCTTCATAGAGAGACTTGGGGAGTTCAAGGGCTCCTTGTCGCCAAGCGCAGAGTCTTTCCCTGTGAAGTCCTGCTTACCGCCCCTCCCCATTAGGGGGAATGTTGCGTAGCAGGCTCACCTCCATAGCCTTACAGGGAAGGGCTCCCCTCTGGTGAGAAGCAATGAGATCCTGTGTGTCGTCGCACCTGACAATATAGGGCGCAAGCCAACTACTACTACTTGCCTCGGACCACACTTTTGGACATTAATGTTTTTGGACCAAATATTGCCTAACCCTTAAAAAGACCATGAATGGAGCGAAACATTTCAGCACAAAAGGTAGTACTCATTTAGTAACAAACAGTACATAAATAAATCATCACTAAAGTTGCCTTATGCGGAAATACCCGTTTGAAAATGTCTTTCTTTTGCAATTACTGTATTAACGGAACATTAGAGCTTACAAATCATTTGCAGCAAGCCTGCCAACCAACAACCTGAGCAACATGACAAATTGACAATGCTCAGTATCAGTATCCGCCACCCTATGTGGACTAAAACAAACCTCTCCTAAACTATCTATGACTATAGTACATGCACTGTTTTTTCAGGGTTGAGTCTTCATTTTGCACAGGATGAGCATATATTTGATATGGCCAGGTGGATGGCTTTCTCGTTTCCTAGAGATAACTGCGCACACTTATGATGTTCAACCTCAGTAAAAGGTGTTTTTTATTCCATCATGTACTGTGAAAGAAAGTTATGTAAAAAAAAGTATCATCAAGTGTTGGATTTGAGACTGGTTAATCAGTAGCTCCGTTATTGGCCATTAGGACTGGTGTCCGGCCCAGCAAGTACTCTGAGATTTTCTAGCATTTGCCAAACTAGAAACTGACTACTTGAGAATTGAATTTGGAAGCAGCACCAACAGATTCTAAGTTTCTTTTTCAGTTAGGACTGTTATAAATTGCAGGTGTACCGTTTTGTCCATTTTTCCCCTTCCCCACCACCAGGTCTTTACAAATGACATAGTGCCATTGATTGATATGCTCTATGCTTAGGAAATCAGACAATCCCTATCTGCAAGCGTGGTTAGTGTGGAGTCAATGGAGCCCAACAGATTGTATATTGTATGGATTCCTAATCAACTCTACCAATTAAACCTTTTGCCATCTCAGACCATCCTTTTCAAGTGTTTAACTTTACCAATCTAGGGAGGGCCTTTCGAATGGATTGTGTCCTTACCTTCCTTATGATTCCTCATCTTAGATATATCCTTACCTTCAGCTTTGCTGCTTCAGAATTTTTTTCTCTCTCCACCAGAGGGCGCTCCACTCGAGGCAACGGCGTCGATGTCCCTCGGCGGCATCCGTCGAGTGTTGACGTCATCCGTAGTATAAATGCCTAGGCGCGCCCGTTGGCCTCAGTTCCGTTTTTCCGTTAGCTTCCCTTCGGATCGAAATAAAACGGCGCTTCAGTCTTAAGCGATTATGTCGTCTTCCTCGAACCCATCTACTCCGAAAACAGGGTTTAAGAAGTGTCTAAGGTGCGGCAGAAAAATGTCGCTGACCGACCCTCCCCTTAACTGCCTCTGGTGTCTCGGGTCCGAACATTGGATCGATGACTGCGGTTCGTGCCAATCCATGACCCACAAGGCCTTGAAAGAAAGATGAGGTAAACTGGCGGTGGGGGAGGAATCCTTGAAGTTTTCTTCGAGAGGGAAGAAAGACTCGGCTGAGTCTTGGGCAAAACACCATAAAAAATCACGATCGAGGAGTAGATCAAGGAAGTCCCCTTCTTCTTCGTCCAAAAAGGCGAAAAAGAGACGACACCGATCTCCCTCTTCTTCTTCCTCGACTTCGGAGGAAGTTATTACTTGTCCAACTAAACATGACTCCCCTAAAAAGTGGGAAGCATTTAGAGAGTCCATGATGAAAATTTTTGACAACGCGGCCCAGACCCCGTCAAAAATGTCTGTTGAAGGTCATGCCTCTAGTTACAAAAGTGACAGAGGAAGGTCTAAAACGAAGAAGTCCGACAAGAAATTGTCGAGGGTGTCTTCTAGGGACTCTTCCCAGACACCTAAAAAGACAGACTCTACGAAAAAGACTTTTGACGTTGATAAGTCATTAAAGACTTCGACGAAAACATCTCGAAGCCTCTGTCGAAGGCTGTCGAGTATAAAGGGTCGACGACCCAACAGAAAAAAGTCACGTTGAATATTTTATCAATGACCTTGAAGATTTCTTCGAAGGCGTCAAGTGTTTCGAAGACTACTTCGACAATATCGACTGCCTCGAAGATTCCTTCGACGCCATTTGTAGTGCCTTCGAAAACATCGAAGAATACCTCGACAACATCGAAGGTAACGGCCACGACTTCGACGCCATTGACGCTTCTTTCGACGTCGACACCAGGGTTGAAACATATTCCTGAAAAAATATTTCACCCTGAAAACAGACATGATTTTTTCCATACTATGTCATCTGTATATGGAGAAATGTCATCAGAAAACGAAGAATATGAAGAACAAGATCATCAGCAGGGGTAAAATATGGGACAAGAGATGTTCCAGAGGAATTAATAAATCCTCAATCAAAAATGCAGGATTTGTATGAATGTTTACAGTCTGCAAGTGGAATAGACACATCTCCTGAATATGAATTTGAGAGACCAGATCCAGCAGAACATGCTGATCTGGGTTACAGAAAACTTATGAATAGAGTAACAGAGTTTATGGGGTGGAGTAATAATGCACCTGTATACCAGGATGATGACATGACAGATATTTTGTCAGGAGGTCCTCAACCAGTCCCCATACTTCCTTTTCATATTGCCCTGCAAAGGAGAGTAAATGCTGCTTGGGAAAGACCGGAATCTAGTTCAGCAGTAAATGAAAAATATGTGGCAAAATACAGACCTTGTAACTCTGACCCAGAGTATTTGAGTAAACATCCTTCTCTTGAGAGTCTGGTAGTTCAGGCAGCCACATCAACAAAAAATGCTGCATACCCCACTATTCCCCCTGATAGGGATGACAAGAAAATAGATACTTGGTCGAAAAAGATCTTTACATCAGGGAGCATGGCTCTGAAGTCTACCAATGTATCTTGTACATTGGCTAGATTTAATTATACTCTGTGGGACTGCATGTCAGCGGCAGCTCAACACATCCCGGAAGGAGAGGAACGTGATGGTTTCCTATCCATAATTAAGGATGGTAAGGAGGCTTCGGGAGAATGCCTTCAAGCAAGTTTGGACACTGCTGACAGTATCAGCAGGTCCATGGCGTCTAGCGCAGTGCTACGCAGATTTGCGTGGCTAAGGAAGTCCGGTTTTAAGTCAGGTTTTGCACCAGATGTTCAATATAGACTCCTTAACATGCCATTTGATGGCTCGAGGTTGTTTGGCAGCAAGGTGGATGAAAGTTTGGAGAAGCTGCAGACCTCCAAGGCAGCGGCAAAGTCACTTAGTGCCGCTATACGACAACCTCAGCAACGCCCCTACACAGGCTCATCTTCTTGGAGGGGTCGTCCCTTTCGTTTTGACTCCTCATTTGGGAGAGGAAGGGGACAGGCCAATCAAATGGGGCAAAGAAAATGTCCTCGGGGGCGAGGAAGAGGCGCTAAATCTGCCCCAGCAGCAGCATCTGTCCCTTCAGCCGCTGCTGGAGCTGCCGCAAAACCACTCTGAGGTTTTGATTCACAAGACCCCAGTGGGGGGCAGGATCTCACAGCATCTGAAAGAATGGCGGGGCATTACTTCAGATGTTTGGGCACTGGAAACAGTATCCCAAGGTTACTGCCTTCCTTTTCTAAAGAAACCTCAGAATCACCCACCGGAATACAACTCTACCAAAAATCCATACCTGCTCCTGTTGCAGGAAGTTTTAACCCTGCTACAGAAAGGTGCAATAGAACATGCACCTGTAGCGGAGAGGAACAAGGATTGGTATTCCCCATATTTCCTCATTCCAAAGAAGGACCAAGGACTGAGACCCATCTTGGACTTGAGAAACTTGAACAAGTTCCTCAGGAAGGACAAGTTCAAGATGGGCACTCTTCCTCAGATCCTTCAGGCTCTCCAACTTCAAGACTGGTTGGTATCATTGGACCTTCAGGATGCTTACTTTCATGTGCCAATCCATCTCAAGCAGAGAAAGTACCTGAGGTTCGCGATTGGCAAATCTCACTATCAGTTTCGAGTTCTGCCATTCGGGTTGGCCTCAGCCCCAAGAGTTTTCACCAAGTTGATGGCGGTAGTGGCAGCGAATCTCAGAAGAGGGGGGATACATGTCTACCCCTATTTGGACGATTGGATGATCAGGGGACGTTCTCCAGAACAAGTCCAGGATCCTCTATCCAAGACTTGCCACTTCCTTCACAAAGTAGGGTTTTCTCTAAATTTAAAAAAGTCAAACATGATACCATCACAGAAGCTCCAGTTCATAGGAGCAGTCTTGGATACTCGTTCGGGCAAAGCCTCGCCTCCCGAACAGAGAGCTCACCACATTCTGCAGATGGTGACAAAATTCCAGAATGCCCAGTATCTACCGGCCTTCGATTTTCTCAGGTTGCTCGGCCTCATGGCATCCTGCATTTTTCTTGTGCCAGAGGCCAGATTGAGGATGAGATCCCTTCAATGGGCCCTCAGGACTCAATGGTCCCAATTTTCAGGGGAAATGACAGATCTCTTACAAGTTCCAACCAGAGTAGCTCAGGACCTACAATGGTGGGTTTGCAAAGAACACATCCGCAAGGGACAATCTTTTTGGTAGCCATGGCCGGAGATCACTGTAGTGACGGACGCCTCACTCACGGGGTGGGGAGCCCACACCAACGATCTGACAATCAGCGGTCGTTGGTGTCCATCGGAGTCCAGACTACACATCAACCTTTTGGAGCTGAGGGCGATCAGACTAGCGCTGAAAGCTTTCCTGCCATCAGTAGAGGGGAGAAATGTCCTGATAATGACGGACATCACCGTGGCCATGCACTACCTCAACAAAAGAGGAGTCGTAGGATCACTGCCACTGTGCAGAGAGGCGATGCAGCTCTGGTTTTGGGCAATCCAAGAAGGAATCTCTCTATCGGCAGTTCACCTAGCCGGAGAGAAGAACTTAACAGCGGACGCTCTGAGCAGGCAGAGCACAGTCTCCCATGAGTGGGAGCTAGCTCAGGAAGTCCTTCAAGAGATCTTCGCCCTTTGGGGAACCCCTCAGGTGGATCTGTTTGCCACAAGCACCTACAGGAAGTGCGATCTGTTCTGTTCAAGGGAATTTCCCCCGAGAGGAGCTCTAGGAGATGCGTTCGTAGTGGACTGGGAGTTTCCACTCCTTTACGCGTTCCCACCACTCCCTGTTATTCCTCAAATGATCAGGAGGTTGAGAAGATTCCGTAAAATCATGATCCTAATTGCCCTGGATTGGGCCAGGAGAACGTGGTACCCGGACCTTCTAGATATGTCCATCTGTCCTCCAATCCGTCTTCCACTCAAAGAGAATCTTCTCTTGCAGAAGGGAGGTCAGGTTCTCCATCCAGACACCAGAACCCTCAACCTTCACGCTTGGCTTCTGAAAGGGTGAGGTACAAGGATTGGGATCTCCCTGATGATGTCATGGAGGTGTTGCTTTCGGCCAGAAGGCCAGCAACAAAGTCTTTATACCGCTGCCGTTGGAACAAATTTTGCAGCTGGTGTAGGGAAGAGAATATCGACCCTTTTTCATGTGGTACACCAACGGTGTTATCGTTTCTACTCTACTTGGCAAACTCAGGCCTTCAAGTTGGCACTGTAAAAGGCTATCTCGCAGCGCTTTCTATCTTCAAACGCACTGCGGAGGAACCATCGTATTTCAAACTTCCTCTAGTGATACAATTTCTAAAGGGATTAACTAATGTTTATCCTCCAAAACCATTCCAGGTTCCCTTATGGGACTTAAATTTAGTCTTAAACTTCCTAATGGGCACTCCATTCGAACCACTTCACTCTTGTTCGCTGAGATTTCTCACGCTTAAAACTGTCCTATTGGTAGCACTAACATCTGCTAGGAGGCTGAACGAGCTACAAGCTCGCTCCTGTAAGCCCCCACATACAATTTTCCACAAGGACAAAGTTGTCCTACAGGTGAAGCCTAATTTCCTCACAAAGGTGGTTTCTGAATTTCATATTACTCAGAAAATTACCTTACCTTCGTTCTACCCTCCTCCCCATCCGGGGAAAGAGGAAGAAAGGCTACATAGGCTGGACCCAAGGCGAGCTTTCAGCTTTTACATCAGCAGAATGGCTAGGATCAGGCAAGCAGACCAACTGTTTGTAGGATACTCAGGTCACAAGTTGGGACTACCCATATCAAAACAAACCATCTCCAGGTGGATTATTTTGGCCATTCTGGAATGTTACAAACTGGCAGGGAAAGAGCCACTCCAAAATCTCAGGGCTCATTCAACCAGGGGTATCGCAGCCTCTTCGGCTCTCCAAAGAGGGGTACCGGTCCGAGACATATGTGCGGCTGCCACATGGTCGCCCGCACATACATTCACAAAATCTTACAATCTGGATTCCTCCACTAGTCAAGAGACCAGATTTGGCAAGGCCGTATTACATTCGGTCCATCCCTAAAGGGATACATAACATTCTCACTCCCACCTCCAATTACATGCCACTACTATGGGAGTCTATCAAAGATAAGGAATACGTCGGAGGACACAATCCCTTCGAAGAACAAGTTACTTCTTACCTTGTAACGTTCTTTCGACGGGATGTTCCTCCGACATATTCCTTATCGCCCCTCACATCCATCCCGGCAGTGATACTTCCCTTGTGGTTGCAGCTTACGCTCCTTCAAGGTCAATAACCAATTCAGGCATGACTTGGCTTATGCTACAAAACGGAACTGAGCAACGGACGCAGCGCATGGCTATTTATGGCCATGGTGACGTTGGCGCCGATACAGTGGACGTCGAGGGACATCGACTCGGCGGACGTCGACACGCAGCACCCTCTACAGAAATAATTTCCGAGGCCAGCAAGCTGGAAACATATTATCAAAGATACGCAATACGTCGGAGGAACATCCCGTCGAAAGAACGTTACAAGGTAAGAAGTAACTTGTTCTTTTAATTGCATTGACATCAGCCCGCAGAGTAAGTGAGTTGCAGGCACTTTCGAGTAGTCCTCCTTACACCATCTTTCATAAAGATAAAGTTGTCCTTCGAGTTAAACCATCTTTTCTGCCAAAAATAGTTTCAGACTTTCATCTGTCACAGAAAATAATTCTACCTGCGTTCTACCCTCCTCCTCACACATGTAAGGAAGAGGAAAGACTGCATAGGCTAGATCCCAGAAGGGCTCTAAGCTTTTACATCTCAAGATTGTCAAAGATACGTCAGTGTGATCAACTTTTTGTGGGATACACTGGCCGTAAATTGGGACTAGCCGTAACCAAACAAACATTATCAAGATGGATAATTTTAGCCATTACAGAGTGTTATAGGCTAGCCGGAAAAGATCCCCCTGAGGGCTTAAGAGCCCATTCAACTAGAGGCATAGCAACTTCAACAGCACTTAAGAGGGGTGTCACTGTGCAAGATATTTGTGCAGCAGCTACATGGTCATCCATGCCTACTTTCATCAAACATTATGCTTTGGACTCAACTACATCTAAAGGAGGTTTATTTGCCAAATCTGTACTACATTCGGTACATGACTAAAAGGCATCTGTACTCCCGCCTCCAATACAAAACTGCTTTGGGAGTCTATCTAAAATGAGAATACGTGGGAGGACACAATCCATTTGAAGAACAAGTTACTTACCAATTTTAACGTTCTTTCGATTGGATGTTCCTCCCACGTATTCCTCATCGACCCACCCATCCTACCCCACAGTACAGTTTACGTGGTTTACACTCTAAATTCTTTCAAGGCTTGGGTCAATAAGAGGCACGCCTTTGTTTATAATACATGGGCTATGATACGAAAAAACAGAACTGAGGCAAACGGGCGCGCTTGAGGCATTTATACTACGGATGACGTCGACATTCGAGGGATGCCGCCGAGGGACATCGTCGCCTCGTGTGGAGCGCCCTCTGGTGGAGAGAGAAAACCTTTCCGAAGCAGCAAAGCTGAAGGTAAGATATATCTAAGATGAGGAATACGTGGGAGGAACATCCAATCGAAAGAACATTACAGTTGGTAAGTAACTTGTTCTTCTTCACTAGACTTGGACACTGACTGAGGGGCACCTGCCATATTTTCTCCATAGATTTTCCCGTCATCCTGGTGCATCACCCACTTGATCACTGGTCACCCACTTCCCAGGATTATGAGTTGGAGATTCCAGTCATGGACTCTAAGGAAGTCCCATATTTGGAGTTGGTAGATGAGACAAAGAGAGCTCTGAGGGGGCTGGTAAACCCACTGTCAAGGCATCATGAAGTAAGACACGGACAACAGATTTAAAGTGAAAAACAAAGATATTTATTACCTTAAATGTCAGGATGGTTGAAGGCCTAACTTACTCTAAACTAAGGTGGGATTTCCCTACCTGAACGAAACTAAGGAAAGTCTGAGTCAGAGTTCAACTTAAGTCTGCATGTGTTCAAAACCTATCCTTGCACTCACAACTAAAGCTAATAAATGTGTAAATGTGTAGGGATATCAAAGCTCAAAGAAATAGTGTTCAACTGAAAGTTCTGAACTTCTTCCAGCTCACTGCTTACTGTCAGCTCCCCTTCCCCAAGCATAAGAAAGTTCCATGAAAAAGTCTCAAAGTTTACCTTTCTCCACTTCAAGGCGATACAGTTCCAAACCGAACCTTGGGTTCCCTTTCCCAAGGTGCACAATTCAAAAGCAAGGGGGGTCTTGAGACTCCGTTCTCAAGACAACACAAGTGTTTCCTTTGAGTCTCATGGTTCCCTTCCAAAGACTTCAGTTTACGCGACTTGCTGCAGTCTTTCCGAAAAGTCTTAACAAAACACCAGGACAACCTGACCTTCTTTCTGACTCACTTCACCTGCTCGAATGCAGTGGTTTTATTAGGCTTTTGCTCAGTGTCCTTATATTTCACCATGTCGGGCTCTCTGATCTAGACACAGTTGTTAGACCACACAGTCCATCCATTACAGGTCACGCAACCAGGGCCGTGGAACTCGCGCACACACACAGGTTCCTTGGCACTTGGCACTTGCTCCTGTGCACCAAATCACCTTCACTTAGTTCCTTTTACTGGCCTCTTTGCTTTATTGCTGGTCTTGCACTTCTCTGGACTCTCCTTATTAGCCTCGTGGCCCTGTCATCATATGTTACAGACCTCTTGCCAATCTGTGGCCTTGCCGCACTGCATTCGTAAAGGTTCTCTGTTTGGCTCTTTTCACCGTTAATGTTGTTGACTTTGATGTTTGAATTGACTCGTTGTGCAATATTTATTGAATTCAGTTCAGTGTTTTAAATGTACTTTTATTGCTCAGGTTAAAGTTCTTTTCAGTACGATATTCAATATTGCACCTATTGGTTTCAACGTTAAGTTTACATTTAGTGCGGTATTCAATAGGAATTTATTTGCGCAAAGTTAAGTTTCCCTTTAATTCTGTATTCAATAAGCATTTAACTGTTGATATTTTATGGACCGTTGTTCATTCGTGGTCCTGTTGGAGTGCCCCGCAGCCTGTCACTGGTCTTCTGTGCTACTTCTCTGGAAGTTCCCTTGACTTCCCTTCTGCTTTTGATGTCGGGAAACCTTACCGGTGCGAGCCCCGCTAGCCTGCTGTATGCCTCTCTCCACACTTCGGCAGCCTCAGTGCTGCTCTCGGCACGTGGGCAGCGTCCTCTTTGGTCTGGCTCCACAGCAGCACCTGCTGCTCGCTTTGGGTTATGGAGGTTCCCAGGCTTGGGGAAATCACATTGCCCATTCACATTGGGTCTCCCAAGTCTGCTGTGATTGTTGCCGGCGTCCTAGTTTGGTCTCCTGTCCCACCACAGCTGCCTCCTCACACGGGTCTTCTGCTGCTCTCTGCTTGACTCCCCTTGTCACCCTCCTTCTCCCTCTTGCTGGGCTGGCCTCCTATTATACACCTGCGGCCCCTTGACAGGTTGCAGGTGTGGCTGTCCAATTAGCCGTGCATGACCACAATTAAAGGGACATGCCAGGCATCTTCTTCGTCACAGTACCAAAGTGGTGAAAATGTATAATCTTCATCACTCTCAGTTCCCTCTTCCTCCCAGTACTGGCAAGTGTCACATGTGGGAAAATAAGGGGAGCTGGCTTATAATAGTCCATAAAGGTTGGGGGAGGGTTTGCTTGGTCGCCCATAGGGAAAGGGGGGATACCATGTCTCGCCCAAGGGTACGTCACTCATCAAGGACCCTCCACCCAGGTGATCCCCCCCCTTGCTTCTCCACTCCCAGAGTCGGGATTCAAGAGTGATGGCCTTTCCCTGGCCACCTGCACAGAGGATCCAAGGGGACTAGGAGTGAGAGAGCCCTCTGGTTGCTCAAACCACCCACACCCTCTGTGATGTAGGGCACTGAAAGAGTATATGGGGCATTCCCCAGCCTTTTCCCTCCATCTCCAAACTGTGATGTTAGTACATCAGCGTAGAATTAGGGTGATATGAACAATCTCCCACAGACCCTGAATGTGGGCCAGCATTGCAGCACCCCCTGTTCCCAAAACACCTATCCCCCACCAAGCACTGTTGGGACTGGGGAAACCACTAAAGAAAAATATGCTTTAAAATAGTCGGAACTGCCTGGAAGATCTGCTAGTCATGTGCATCATAACAAAAGGACCTGAGGAAAGGCAGCGTGACACGCAACAGAGTGGATGAACGCAGGGCTCTGCAGTCTCAAGCTAACAAACATTCATCAGTGGTTTGATACCAGCAAAGAACAATGGACTCCCCTTTACTTCCCCATGCTAAGCACGCTCGAGAGATGGGCGCTTGCAATCATGGGGAGATGTGGATAAGCAAACCAACAACCACTGGAAGGACGACCGGCAACCGATGCTGTAGTGATTTGGAGTCCAAGTTAGCGAAAACCTTGCTTTGAGTCCGGCCTGAGCAGCCATGTTGAGAATAGAGTAATCAGAAACCGCTGTCAATTTGGAGACTCCATCATTGCGCTCAGCTTTTTCAGCCACACAACTGAGTGTGGTTTGGAATTCACCAGCCTGAAGAAGTGTTGCAGTGCTACAGAAACAGCCCACATTCAGTGCAGGGTGTCTGGTTGGAGAGGTGAGTTTTGTGGCTTTCCACTGCAGAGTGAAGAGGGGAACGAGAATAGAGGATGAAAGTGAGCCGGAGGGAGGTGGAGACAGGTGTAGCAGCAAAGAGAGGACGATCAAGCAATAAAATAGAAGTATAGAGTGGAGAAGGAAGACAAGTGAGTTAAGTAAGAGCGAAGAAAGGAGCGGACGAAGGTGAAAAGAAATCCAAAAAGGCATCAATACACTTGAGGAAATCGTGACAACAGAGGAAAGCAGACGTGTCAACAGACCACCTGGCTTAATTCAGTTTGCAGATTATTACACACTGAACTGAGGAAAAGTCTACTAAAAAACACTGAGACCGAGGAAATCAAAGAATAAGAATGAAATACCATGGTATCCTAAAAAGATTCAAAATAATGGCAAGAAAGAAAAAGAGCATCTAGGAATCGAGAAAACTCAACATTGAAGGAGTCCTATCTTCCAATACATTCTGGATGAAATGCGAGATGATACTTGCACAACCTGCTTAAGCCCCGCAGCAGAAAGTACATGGAAGTAACACCTCACAGACCTCTATAAAGTGACGGCCCCCTGACCTGATGATCACCTCAAGAGGGTATGACGTTCCTCCCAACCTCAATGTGTAGGAGCATCATTCCATCACTACAGTGATGTTAAGTTAAAGCTCTTCTCCCAGCTGAAAGAGATAGAGGTACAAGAGATTACTATCTGATAAGCAACAATAAAAAGTACCTTGCCCATACCGTAGGTTTTTTGCAGACTTATCTATGATATCTGAGAGTGCATTGAAGTTCTCAGGAGACCTACGAATTGGGCGTGGCTCTGTGACACAAAACAGGTTCCAGTAAACCATTAGGGGTGGAGAAAGATGCCACACATACAGAGTCGTTCACCTGGATAGACCAATAATCAGGAGTAGGCAAGTTTGGGCATATGTTCCATGCTGCTAGTTTACTGTCCACGAAGAAACACAAAAATCAAAAGATAATCCTTACCCAAGATCAGAGAAAACCACAGTCCAATGCACAAATATCTTTGAAACATTGAAGAACATTTTGTTCCAAGATAGAGTAATCTGTAATCTGAGTTGCAGGTATGCAGGGGCAGTTCCAAGACAGTAGCAAAAAACAGTCTGAATCAGGAACCATGAAGACGCACAAGTCCAAAACAACACAGACAGACATCGGGTAGGATAGCGATCCAAAGACCAGACAGGGTCAGAAATCCGAAATCCAGAGAGTTCATAGAATATTGGGGAGCGCTTGTAACGCAGGACACAGATGAGCAGAAGTGCCCCACAGAGATGTGGGTGTTCTGTTTCCACATTGGAGCACTAGCTGTTGCGTGATTGGTTATTCATGCATGTTGGATGATTATATGCAAGGTGCTCTGAATGCTGGGTACTGTAGTACGGGTGAATCTGGTTATGCCCTAGTTTTCATGGGAGTTTACAGGCTTGCCACCGAATGCAGGGCCCTTTGTTTCTTCACACACCAAGAATCTGACCTGTGACATAAAGCTAGAGAACAAACACCAACTCACGTCTGACCAATAAGACATTGTCAATAGGTTACACATGTAAGAAACTACAATAAAAGATTTTTAAAACTCTGTTGTACCAGTATCGATGGCTCTCATAAAAAAGCACCAGAAAACATGTTAGTTCAGGCAAGCCAGCATGACCAGACCCAATAATAATTGAAATTATGAACTGCACCACCAAATTACTTCCAGCAATACTGAAGATCTTAAATGTTGCCCCTTTCCTCAGGGCATTTCGCCAAAATATCATATAACAGGCAGATACCCCATACACGCAAAAGGTTACCGGCTACTAGACCCGAATAACTATAAGGCCATCTGTGTGGTATAGTAAGGTGAGCAGTGAAGCTCTGTTCATGTTTCAACTGTTTCTTATTATAAACTATACAAGGAAGAGATGGCTTAATGACCACCAGTCAAAGAGTATAACTATATGCTCAACCTCCACATGCAAAACGTGGTGAGGATCAGGACAACTAAAACTGAATTGATCGAGAGAAGGGTCTTCCCTCCCTCTTGAAAATATCCCTTAACTTGCAAGCCCTTGTCTCGAGTGGAGCGACATTAATCTAGTAAACAAATGAGGTCAAATGTGGCTAAAGGAAATACAAATCCCAGTCGTAACAAGTCCTTAGCTTTTTGGCTACCCTAGTCTAATAACAGAATTGTCCAGGGATTGGGCCAAAACAACAGTTTGAAACCTATTGTTAAAAGTCCCTGGCTATGCTAATGACATCACACAAGCCAGTCACTCAGGAAACGCTCTTGCAATAGGTGCTTGCATTCTGGTCTGAACTCCAGGCCTTTCTGCTTTCAGCTTGGCTTCTTAGTCCTTTCCCAAGATTTTCGTTTGGGTGTTCTTTGGTCTTGTCACAATCCACTGCGATGCTAGTCTGCACGTGGGTGAATCAAGATATATTGTCTAGTTTTCTCAGGACTTGGGTGGCCCTGTTCGGATTCTAGGTGCTCCCATGGATTTTGGCTATCTTTGGAATATCAGCTTGTTTGACGTTGTCTCAAGTAAAAATGTGTAACTGGTTTCTCCTGCTTAGACCATGGATTGCAAGTCTATCAGTCTTCCAACAGGCCAAGATTTTTAAGGCTTTATTGTAGGTCTTTGGTCAGAACTCTAAATTCAGGGTTCACACAGCTCTTGCACCAGACTTTAGCTTTCAAGTTTTGTTCACATGTGCCCTGTTGTATGATATTCCCTCCTGCATCTGGGCATCCCTCAGGGGGGTCATCAGCCAAGGAAGCAGCAGGTATCCAGAGTCAACTGCAAGGGCTAAGGACACAAGGTTAGCCTTATCTTGGATGTAGCAGAACGGTGTAAATTAGCCGACAGAAACTGGATGCAATTTCCATCACCTCAGCGATTCACAAATCCCCAGTTGCCAACTCCTCCCAAAAAACCTCCCCCGAATAGGAAATATATAACATGTATGCCCCTTCCTACCTACCCCATGGCCACACCCTAATTTGGAACTTCATTGGGTGGAACATACGGCCTCAAAAAAAGCCCCTCACAATCCCTCACAATGTATAATATATTACACTTAACCTGTATGTGTTGGTTAGCCACATCATGCATCTGGTCTAATGGTATAGCTGTGTCTTATGCTCCCTGCTGCACCGTGAGACAGGTGCTGTGTTACATCTGTATGGTGCTGTGTCCTGCTCCCTGAGAGGGATTGTTGGGGACAGGAAATGTATCACACTGAGATTAATTGTTTAGGGGTGGGAAGTGTGTCACACTTAGATGAATTTCTGGGGGTAGGAAATGTATTGCCACTAACTAACCATTGAGAGAACTCACCAGTCTGCGTACGCACCCTCAAAGTCTGAACTTAACACAACTATGCCTCTACCGCACCACTGACTGCACACGCTTCATGACACCCGCAATGAGAACAAACCATAACATCCATGCATCAACACCACAAGATGGGTACCAAGCACAAAAGGCTTCAACGCTCAGTGACCGGTTCATCAAAACTGAAGCTGCCAACAGCACATTAGAGCGCTCTTGCTCTTCTCCCTCTGAATCCCAATAACAATCCGCCAGACACTACTTCCATTGCAGATTCGCCAGAGCACAGAGAAACTAGGCAAGTGGCAATACTGCGCGGTACAAGACCCATTGACAGTGACATTGGCATTTAAATGTGAGTAATGGTGCTCGGGCAGTGGTGTTGCCCGTGACAACGGAATCACAACGATCAGTCGGTGCATGCATGCCCCATGTCTCACCAGGACATTCATCTCATGGCCCTAGGTTGCCCAGTCTACTGATTCACTTGCTTTGGAGGGGAGGCAGTGTTGCATTCTGGTACCTGTAGTGCATTGCATGTGGATGTCCTTTTGGCTTTGTAATGGCCTGGGCAGTGACTACTAAATCTCCAGTTATATGCTACGTCTGTGTGTTGTAGCCTGTCAATTGAAACATGTGCTGATTGGTCCTGCATGTGCAGTGCGCTTGCCGGACATGCATTTCTGAGATTCCCTCCCTTTTCCTGTGACCCATGCTGCAATCTAGGTGTAAATGTACATGTACTCACCCAACATCCAGGTCCTTTGTCCTCCGTGACACACCATGTAAGTCGGCATGGTGCTGTTCCGCAGGACCATGGAGTCGTGGATTAATCCTGGGAACCGGGCTAAAAAGTGCGTGATTGTCAGGTCAGCGTCACAGGTCATTCTAACAAAAAGGGAGGTGGGGAAAAATATTAATACTGCTCAATCAAACTGGCCCCCTGACTTAGGCAAACCTAAAATCAACATACATCAGATTTGGTTAACAGTGTGTTGTCACAGGTGGGAATTCTATTCTATCTCTCACTGCAATGGGCCAAGATAGAGGGTTACAGCAGCCCTCCGTGCTGCTTGCTAGGCGTATTGGTGGTTTAGGCAGCTTAAACTCACCACTAAGTCATTCATAATAAACAAAATATTAACAAGTAAATGTTATTCTTGCAATTCGCAATAATGAATAATCAATAGTTAAAAAGACGGAACATCTTCAAACATTATTACAATTCATCGGAAAATTACAATGAAAAAACGGAAGCACACAGGAAATAGAAAGTGTAAATAAAACCGAAGCAAAAAATGTTTATAAACAAAGAAAAATGATGAATCACTATCTAAGATCAAACTAAAAATTATAAAGTTGACCGGTTTCAGAACATAAAGTACTCAATTAGCCAATAAATCTCTCACTACTTCATTCCCATTCAACCCAACATGTTTCATTCCTCACTCATTCAAAACACACAAAGTAAAGGGAAATTCATCAGGGGCATGCATTTTACCTAAAAACAATTCACACAAATGTTTTTTACAATGTGAAGGGCTATAAAAACAGCAAAAACTGTTTTCTAATTGGAGAGTTATTTAACTCCAAAAAAATACACAACCCAACCAAACGTTATTATTGTTGAGTGGGGGTTAAATACTGGATGATTACAAGCAGCTCTTTCCTGCTATGTCAATCTGCGTGGCCTTTAATCCAGCGGGAGGTAGACAATTCACACCTAAATGGATTGCTTGCACCACTTGGACATGGAAGGGTAAAAGACTTCTGAGGGCGGGCGTGCCACTTCTGGCAGAGAACGGCAGCGAAGGGGTAAATCCCTGTGGAATTCTTCCCTCTCTAGTGAGTCGATGTCAGTGATCACGTTAGCCAGCCGTGTGGGAACGGATCGGCGGTAAAGCCTAGCTCTAGATATAAGACGGGAAGTCTTTAATGGTCCTCCACAGGCGGAGTCGCCGTCAGTTATCAATCACTGTATTTTCGGCGGATAATAGTCAAGATTCGCTGTAAATGCAGATGTTTCCAATCTGCATCTCACTGCACCAAGCGGGTCGCGGTGTCAGTTCTGTGGACTAGCTCTTCGCCTGTTCAGCCTGCGGCTAACAGGGTGACCCGCAGATTATTCGGTCATAGTACCGTAACAATATGTCAGATGAATCTGGCAAAGTGCCGAGTATCCGTGTCCCCTCCGCTCGTACGTCTTGACTGAATCGTACTCTCCAGCGCACTCACAGCGTCACAGGTCACCTAGACATTGAGGGAATGGTACTGCTTCCGGTCCCTGTAGACCTTTGAGGTGTGGGGGTGCACCATCTCTACGTGCGCGCAGTCCAATGCTGCCAACACATTGGGCATGGCAGCAATCGCATAGAAGCAGGCCTTGGTGACGTTTACCTGTGTCTGGGTAGTTTGGAGGGTTTGTGTGCCTGCCTACATGGCGCAGGAGGGCCTCCAGTACCTGCACCAGCACTCTGGAGAAGGCAGGCTGGACATGCCATGCAGCTGGCACACAGAGTGCTGGAACTTGCCAGTGCCCAGGAAGTGCAGGACTGACACCAGCTTCAACAGTAGTGGTATAGCTGTCCTTGTGCCAATTCTGCTCCCAATGTCATCCTGGATGAGGGTCAGGAGGTCATGAATGGTATCCCTGTCTAGGGTGTGTATCTGGCTGTCTCTGAGGGACCACAATGTGGCCCTTGTGCCACAGGGCACTCCTCTGCCTCGCCACCTGCATCCCCTGTATCTCCATCCTCCTCCTTCTGTCCCTGGCCTCCTGTCACGCTGCTGCTACTCCAGCACCACCAGCTGCACATCAGAATACAGCATCTCCATTTCCGTGGCAGCAAAAATGAGTGGCAGCATGTTTGTTTCGGGATGTTTTCTTGGTGTGGGTGTGGAACTTTAGTACTATTCCTGTGTGCAGTGGGTGCACCTGGGTGGATTGGGGGCACCTCTGGCCTTATTTCCTCCATCTGGGCCCATTTACCGGCTGCTCTGATGTGGTGGTGTCTCCAGCATGGATTTTCCGGTAATACCCACAAATATCTGCCTGTATTACCAGCAAGTCCATGCATGCTCATAATGTGCCAGTAATATCATTGTGCTGGTATTACTGGCACATGTTTCTGACATTGCCGGTATTTACATTGCCAGTGTTGCCGGCACCGGTAATTCTGTGAGAGGTTTTACAGGCGTCAGTAACTCTGGCAAGTGGGTTCTGTGTAACCCATACTATGCTGGTCCTGTAAAACTGACAGTGAAAGAAGGCGGCTATGACATGTCGAATTCGATGGAGGGAGATCCCTTGGACAACTGGCAGATGAGTAGAAGAAAACTTAAAAGGGATTGGGATGATTCTTCCAGTCCCCTATCTGAAGGCTTTCGAGACTGATTATGCATCAGACAGCTGCATTAGGTACATGGTCTTAAATGCTGTTTTCTAGGCACATATGAGAATGTTCACTTTTTTCTATTAGCCGTAAATCATTTATGGCGTTTATGGATGGACAATACTCCTTGTGGCTTTTAATTAAAGAAACGTATTGGTATGCCCATGCTTTGTGGGGAAGCAGCTTTAAGGGCCTAATTTCATTTTCATGTTATTACACAGTGAAGCTCTCAAGCTTTATTTGAAATTTAGAGTTGGGTGTAAGGGATTGTGAGGGGCTTTTTTTGAGGCCGTATGTTCCACCCAATGAAGTTCCGAATTAGGGTGTGGCCATGGGGTAGGTAGGCAGGGGCATACATGTTATATATTTCCTATTGGGGAGGTTTTTTGGGAGGAGTTGGCAACTGGGGATTTGTGAATCACTGAGGTGATGGAAATTGCATCCCGTTTCTGTCGTCTGAGACAGACATAATCTAACCTGGGTTGTAGGTTTGATGTTCACACAATTCCCGGGGGGTGGCCATTGGTTTCGATATTGGAGTTTGCTGTGCCTAGATTATGGATGGGGAATGTTCAGGGACAGAATGCTTCTGGAAAGTTCTCCAAACATTTCTTGCTATTGTGCATCAACTCGTCAGGCATTGTTTGCCTAGTGGATGTTCATTTGAAAGAATATCAACATTTGCTGCTTGGAAGGTGATATTATTTGAGAATGTCGTATTGTGCAGGTAACCTAAGCAGACTAAACTGCATCTGGGTGCATATTTTAAATATGCGAAATGTATGTGTTAAAGAAACAGTCAACTATTAACAAGCACTGTGTGACGACCCTTCAGATAGCGTTACTTCTTCGCAGGGGAGAACCCCTTTTCATGAGTATAGGGAGGCGAGGACTCTAACCTAAAGTCCCTGTGAGGGTGGTAACATGCGGGATGATCTCATGGAGAGAGACTTCTCTCCTGGGGATAAAGATGCAATTGGGAGGCAAGCCCCGTTTAGACCCCAACCCCGCTGGCTGATGCTAAAGCCCAAATCGTCCACACATAAGCTCACGTCCAAAACTGTGTTAGTGTGAAATATCAAACCATCCTGACGTCGTAGGTACAGGGATGAAGAAGAGCTTGACAACGCGACAATCGAGCGGGACGAAGGATCGATCAGCTGGTGCCAATTTTACTAATGTTATGCTGTGGCCGTCCCGGTATTTAAACTGAATAGCAAAGAAGGACTGTGTTCTTAGCTATCCTCTGACCCGTCCAGTGATGACCCATGCGGTTCTGGTATGCTGAAAGCTGCTGTACGTTCAGAAAGAGAACCCAGCAACCGAAGGGGCTGCATCGAAGCCTGCAAGACTGTATTTGAGTTTCAGGAGACTGCACGGAAGCACGTCTCCAAAACTGACGAGAGAAGCGGCGGGAGGCCCGACAAGTGTCTTGCGAGTCGGTTCAGAATCAGCATAGTGAACCCGGAGAGACAGAAAGGTGGTGGTGCGACCTGTAGTGGGTGGGTCTTCAGGTCCGAGACTGGTGCCAAGACTGCTTATGGCCTAGCAGAGGCTACGGCCTAGCAGAGCCGTGTAGGCGAATATGTGGAGAGTGCAAGATACTGTGGTGGTGGTGTGACCTGTCGCGGGTGGACTGAGAGGTCCAACAACTACTCCAAGACCACCAGCAGTAACTGGCCGTGAAGAGAAACAGGCAGTAGAAAAAGCATGGAGAAAGAAGTTGAAGTAAAGAAAGTGGACCCGCATCCCCTGGTGATACTGGTGAAGAGTTCCACAAGAGAAGGTAACGGGAACCGGTATGAGTCCGGGAGGGGGCCGGGAAGATGCAGGATTGTAAACAGTGAAGAAGTCAATGGTCCTCATTACAAGTTTGCCGGTCCAGGAACTACGGTACTGGTAAACTTGCCAGTACCGTAGTTTCTGGACCGGCAAACTACAAATTGTGCTCACGGGTGCCTTTCTGTCCGACAGGTCTGACCTGGCAGGCAGAGCAGCACCCGCGAGCACAGCAGGTCGGATGCACCGTTACCGTTCATAACGGTGCCAGTGCATCTGGCTTCCCCATTCCCATTTGAGCCCCCCCTACTGGGCTCAAATGGGAATGGGGAAGAATTTTTCCTGGTGCCATGTAATGGGCAAATACTGGGTCCGGCAAGGCCTGAATGACCCGGTAATGCCCATTTCTGGGCGCCCGAAAAAAAAAATACTGGCGGCAGCCGTGCCTGTACGGTTACCGCCAGCCTCGTAATGAGGCCCAATGGAGAAGTGAACCACTTTATAACACAATTCCCTGGGCAATGCCACAAGAGTATGGTGCTGGAGAGTCTTGAGGGACTCATCTTCAACGTCTCAGAGGGGACTGAATAAAGAACATTAAGAAAGTCAAATCAGTGAAAACCGCTGTAAAGGAATTACAGTATTGCTGAGAACTGTGAAAGAAATTGGCCAACCAGAGAAGGAAGTCCTTCTTCTAGCCCCCGAGGATCCTGTAGAACTGTCTTTGTTTGATTTTGAGAAGCTGGAACTTTTATGGAACTTTTGTTTTAACCAACCTGAGAATCTTCGGGACACTTTACATCTAGGAGAAAGGAGTCCTTCTCCTGCGTTCCCAGGAGGAGCAGAACTTTTTATGATTTATTGTAGTAACGGGATAGAGTAAGAGCCTATTTGACTGGGACGGTGCCTATTGATTTGGATTCACACTGACTTCCTGACGAGCACCCTAGTTTCTTTAATTTAGGTAGGGAAAGGATGTTAGAGTTAGGGACAGATAGGTTTCTTTTTCAGTTAATTAAAAGTCTACAGCAACCATCATGGCACCACTTGGTCCGTCTCGTCATATCATATCACCACAAGTGACAAAGATGAGTTTTTAATGTTTTTTTAAATGCAGGTAGGGGAGGTCTTGGTTCTTTCTGGGTAGGGAATTTCAAAGATGGGAACTGCAATAGCAAGTCTAAGATCTTCCTGCTTCTTACATCTAGCTTTTGGAATGCATAGCATAGCCCTATCAGCGGATCAGAGCGAACGCGTAGGTTTGTATATTAAGATTTTGTTTGCAAAGTACAGAGGAGCAAGACCAATTGATATATTTATAAACAAGACAAAGGAACTGAAACTGTATCCTTTGATGCACCATATACCAGTTAGATACTTAACAAAACATAAAAAAAATTCTGATTTGGGCAATCCATATATGAGACGAATTCTACCATTCTGCACCACTTTTAAGTGGTGCAGATGATATCCAGCAATGCCCAAACAAAGAACCGTGGTATAGTTAATTTCGGCATTTGAGGGCTCAGACAATGGTAGCAAATTTCGGCTGAGGGAGATAGTGGCACATTCTCTGGAGTAAACCAAGTTTAAGCCACAAACGCGGAAGCAAATGGGAGTTTTAAGTTCCTACCCATATCGGAGGACGATTATGTAAGGTTCTAGCCAAGATGAAACCGACATTGTGTGCAGAGAATACTCTGCCTACCAAAATCATTTTGGAGCATAAAGAACTCTTCTCACCGGTTTTAATGAGGATAGTTAACGCATCCTTCAGTGAAGGTGTGGTGCCTAAGGACATCAAGGAGGTAACTATTACCCCACTAGTTAAAAAAGCAGGGCTGGACCCCAAAGATCCTGGGAACCTACGGCCCATCACTAATTCAAACTTCGTTTTGAAGGTGCTAGATAAAATTGCCACAAACCAACTGCAAAAACATGTGGAAGACCTGAAGCTGTTGCACAATCAACAATCAGGTTTCCGGGCATCCCACAGTACCGAATCTGCAATGCTGGACCTCCAGTCGCATATGTTGGGCCTGAGAGATAAAGGAAAAACAGGTATTCTCATGCTTCTCGACTTAAGCGCAGCCTTTGATTTAGTGGATTACCAGCTCCTTCAGGAGGCATTGGCCAACATTGCAGGTTGTTCCCCTAAGGCGTTGGCCCGGTTATCATCCTTTCTCAAAGATCGGAGTGCTAGAATACACTGGGGTGACAATTTCTCCAAGGCCGCTCCCATCTTTTACGGAGTCCCGTAGGGAGCTAGTCTGTCACCTCTCTTGTTTAATTTATATCTGAGAAGCCTCTGCGAACTCCTGGAACACATCGGCGTATTCTTTACAAATTACGCCGATGATACGCAGCTCATTTTTGAACTCACGGGTGATTATATCACTGACAGTGCAAAAATCTCAGAGGTTTATAACATCATTGGATGTGTTTAAACAATACTAAAACAGAGCTGCTGATTTTCGGCACGCGACAGGCCAGATGCAAATTAGGGAATGAATATAAATCCTTCACCATCAAGGACGCAAACATCCCAGTGATGCCGCATGTTAAAACTCTCGGGATGATGGTGGAAGCTTCGGTGGGCTCGGAGGTACAGGTAAGCTACCTGCAGAAAGACAACGCCTACTATTTACGTCTCCTGAGAGCAAAAAGACCCTTCATTAATGAAGTCAATGCGGCAACAATCGCCAGGGCCATCATCCTGGCGCGACTTGAATACGGCAACGCTCTTACTAGGAGCCACAAAAAGGGAAATTCAAAAGTGCAAAGTCATACAAAATGACGCAGTTCGCATAGTCAAGAATATAAAGAATAGAGAACATGTGTCAACAGGGAGAAGAGCACTACATTGGTTAAGAGTGGAGGAGAGAGTCAAGTTCAAGGCCATGACAATAATCCATAGATGCCCATATGGAGAGGCCCCCAGCTATTTTAAAAAAACATTTCTCTTTCTATGCTCCTGGAAGATGTCTAAGATCAGCCGACAGGGGCACCTTGAACACCCCTGGGGCTAAGTCCGCATTTAGGCAAGGCAAATCCTTCCCGGTGAAAGCAGTAGACCTCTGGAACAAGCTGCCGATGGCATTACGGCTTGAAGCAAATTACCAGAGTTTCAGGAAATCGCTAAAAACTTCATTGTTTCAATGAGCAATGGAGTCTCGTTCTCTAGGATATCTACTCATCCTAATGAGGAGAATTATGTGTTTAGATCTTCTTGGTTTCCCATGCCCTGATGCCTGCGGGCTACCAGCGCGTAATAAGCAAAAAAAAAATTACAAAAAAATAAAAAAAGAAAGCATTCTTCATCACCTCACTTATCTGATTATTAGCTTCCCAGGAGACCCACAGATTTGTTTACATGCTTAACAAAAGGAAGCTAAATCACTAACATGGTGAAAGGAGGTGATTGTCTGACTGGATTGATGAGATTTCTGGGTCCACAATCTCTGTTTTAGATGGATATATTTGGAGTTAATTTTGTAGCATCAGTCATTGACTTCTCAGACCATATTTCAATTGAGAAAGATCATCGGAGAGGGTAGTAATTATGCATATTTATAACTAAGGCCACAATTGTAGAGAAGGGGTTGAATTTAAATATTGAACAAAAGGGAGGACAGCAAGGACCCCTGCTGAACTCTACATGGGACCAAGGAAGGGTTGGACAGCAATGGGCTAAATTTCACTGACTAGTATCTGCCATCTGAAAAAGACTGGAATCAGCTGATATGTTGTTCTTCAGACACCCCCGCAACTTCGAATAGGCGACAAATTAGAATCTGATGGTTCACTGTTTCAAATGCTGCCAGGAGGTCCAACATCACAAAAAGTGACAGGTACCCTTCATCAGCATGTGATAGAATGTTACTCTATCCTTTCCATGCAGAGAATGAAAACCAGACTGAAAACTGTCCAACAAATTGAGCCTTTCGAATGGATTGTGCCCTCCCACGTATTCCTCATTTTATGATATTATATCTCATCAACTTTGCTGCTTCGGAAACATTTTTTGACAGAGGGCACTATATGCAGAATCGCTCCGTCAATGTCCCTCGAGGACCTCCATCAACTCAATCATCAGCAGTTTTTCCGAGCTTACGCTTCGAGTAATTACGGCGCGCTTCTGTTTTTTGTGAGACAAATGTCTTCTTCATCTACTTCTTCGACACCAAAGTTGGGTTTTAAAAAATGACACGACTGCAGATCGAAAATGTCCATCACGGATCCTCACTGCGTCTGCCTATGGTCTCTGGGCTCCGGGCACCGTACCGACGACTGTGGGTCCTGCCAGGCCATGACAGAGAAAGATCTCAGGGAGTGTAGAGGTTAACTGGTGGAGGGGAGGTTAGCATGAAAATCTTCTTTGAAGCGGGAAAAACAGTCTGGTAAGTCTAGAGACTCTTCCGACGTAAAAAGTCAAAGAGGTCCCGATCGAGGAGTTGATCGCGGCAATCTTCGTATTGTTCCTCCCAAGATGGCGAAGAAGAGATGCCATAGGTCTCCTTCATCCTCGGGTGATTTCTGCATGGAAGTAAACAGATGCCCGGCGAAGTCCGATTCCCTGGCAAAGTGAGACGCAATTCGTTCGGAGGAGTGGCAAATTTTCCAGAATGAAGCCTTGACCCACTCGAAAGAAACGCACAAGAGCCATGCGCTGGTTGCCTCGAAGGGCACAAGGGGAAGTCGGAGGCTACTATTTAAAAGCCATGCTCAAAGCTGGTGTTGCGTCGAGTAAGTTCTCGACCCGATGAGAGCGTTGACGAGTCGAGAGCCGACTCCTATTTTGGTTCCGACAAAAAAGCACAAAGCGTCAAAGACCTCGATGACTTTGCCGACTCGGTCGGAGTCAGAGCTGTCGACATCGAAGTCGACGCCGCATACACCAGTGCCATTTTCGAAACCGCCGTCGAGTGCTACTTCGACTTAGTCCAAGCCTTTCATCATACAAGACGAGGTTTATAGACCTGTTCCTAAGAAAGACTATTTTAAGTCTATGTCTGCAATTTATGAGGAAGATGAACCCTTTGATGAGGGTTCCCCTCCTTTTGGTCTGCAGTTTGGCAGCCCCAATGTGCCAGAAAAACTGAATTCTGATGAATCAAGAATGAGAGATTTGTACGACAATCTACAGTCGGCTAGTGGTTTGGACACCTCACCTGAACTGGAATTTGGCAGGCCTGACCCCTCTGATCATGCAGATTCATTTTATAGAAAGCTCATGAGTAAAGTCACTGAGTTTATGGGGTGGAGTAGGCCTTCTCCATCATACGAACAGGATGACATGACCGATATCTTGGACCAGAGTCCTCAGAAAGACCCTATGTTACCATTCCACATGGTTCTCCAGAGAAAAGTCACTGCTAATTGGGAGACGCCGGAAGCTGGGCCTGCAGTTAACAAAAACTTTGCAAGGAAGTACAGGCCTTCCAGCCGTGTCCCAGAATACCTGACCAAGCATCCCACTCCTGAAAGGTTGGTAGTTCAGGCTGCTATGTCAACCAGACAAGCGGCTTATCCCTCCATCCCCCCCTGACAGGGATGATAAAAGGGTAGATGCCTGGGCACGTAAAGTTTTCACTGCAGGCAGTATGGCCTTAAAATCTACTAATGTGACTTGCACTATATCTAGATTCACATTTACCCTGTGGGACTGTGTTGCCATGGAGGCTGATCACATCGCGGAAGGTGAAGAAAGAGACAGCTTCCTGGCGATCATTAAAGATGGTAAAGAGGCAGTGGGAGAATGTATCCAGCCAGGGTTGGATACTGCTGACAGCATTAGCAGATCCATGGCTGCTAGCACTGTATTAAGCAGATTTGCGTGGTTGAGGAAGTCAGGGTTTGCACCAGACGTGCAGGCAAGACTGCTCAACATGCCTTTTGATGGCTCAAAGTTGTTTGACAGCAAGGCGAGTTTGAAGAAGCTGTAGACCTTGATGGCGGTGGCTAAGTCCCTTAGCGCCGCCATTAGAAAACCTCAGCAACCCTATTCAGGCTCATCTTCCTGGAGGGGTAAGTCCTTTTGTTTGTCTTCCTCAATTGGAAGAGGAAGAGGACAAGCCGGACAAAGGGGCCAAAGAAGATTCCCTCGTGATGGACGAGGAAGGGGTGCTAAATCAGCCCCAGTAGCAGCAACCTTACCTTCAGCTGCTGCTGCTGCTGCCGCCTTTAAGCCACTCTGAGGCCTTGACCCACAAGACCTCGGTGGGAGGCCGAATTTCTCATTATCTGAACGAATGGTAAGGCATTACTTCAGATGTGTGGGCACTGGAAACGGTAGCCCAAGGTTACTGCTTTCCTTTTCAAAAAAGGCCAAAGGATCATCCATTGGGATACAACTCTGTCAAAACTCTGGATCTGCTCCTTGTGCAGGAAATGTTAACCCTGCTAGGGAAAGGTGTAATATAACATGTACCTGTAGTGGAAAGGAACAACTTGAACAAGTTATTCAGGAAGGACAAGTTCAAGATGGTTGCCCCTTCTCAGATCCTTCAGGCTCTACAACTCCAGGACTGGTTGGTGTCATTGGACCTTCAGGATGCTTGCTTTCATGTGCCAATCCATCTCAAGCACAGAAATTACCTGAGGTTCCCGGTTGGCGGTTCTTATGATCAGTTTCGGGTTCTGCCATTCGGGCTGTCCTCCACCCGGAGGGTTTTCACCAAGTTGATGGCGGTAGTGGAAGCGAGTCGCAGGAGAGTGGGGATTCACTTCTACCCCTAGCTGGACGATTGGCTGAACAGGGCTCGTTCACCAAAACAAGCCCAGGAACATCTCAGTATTACCTGCCACTCCCTCCACAGACTGGGCTTCTCCCTCATTTACAAGAAGTCCCTTATGATACCATCCCAAAGTCTCCAATTCATTGGAGCAATCCTGGATACTTCCTCGGGGAAAGCCTCACCTCCAGAGGTGAGAGCTCAGCACATTCTGCAGATGGTAACAAAATTCCAGAATGCCCAGCACCTTCCGGCCTTCGTTTTCCTGAGGTGGCTCGGTCTCATGGCATCCTGCATTTTCCTGGTGCTAGAGGCCCGCTTGAGAATGAGATCACTTCAGTCGGCTCTCAGGACACAGTGGTCCCAATGCTAAGGCAATATATCGGACCAACTGCAAGTTCCGAGCATAGTTGCTCAGGACCTTCTATGGTGGGCATGCAAAGACAATATTCTCAAGGAGAATCTTTTTGGCAACTATGGCTGGAGATAACGGTAGTGACGGACGCCTCACTCACAGGGTGGGGAGCCCACACCAACAAACTGATAATCAGCGGTTGTTGGTCTCCATCGGAGTCCAAACTACACATCAACCTTTTGGAGCTTAGGGCAATTAGACTAGCGCTGTAGGCCTTTCTGCCCTCTGTACGGGCAAAGAATGTCCTGAGAATACAACATGTACTACCTCAACAAGAGATTAGGTGTAGGGTCACTACCACTGTGCAGAGAGGCAAAACAGCTCTGGTTCTGGGCAATACAGGAAGGAATCTCTCTGTTGGCAGTTCACCTAGCTGGAGAGCAGAACACAGTGGCAGACGCTCTGAGCAGGCAGAGCAGTCGCCCACGAGTGAGAACTAGCTCAGGAAGTCCTTCAAGAGATCTTCACCCTTTGGGGAACCCCTCAAGTGGATCTGTTTGCGACTGGTGTCAACCGAAAGTGTGAAAAGTACCGGCACCGGGAATTTCCTCCAAGAGGAGCGCTAGCAGACGTGTTCATAGTGGACTGGAAGTTTCCACTCATGTACACGTTTCCTCCAGTCCCTGTCATTCTTCATGTGATAGGGAGGTTGGGAAAGTTCAGGAAACGCATGATCCTAATTGCCGCAGGATTGGGCCAAGAGGACGTGGTACCCAGACCTTCGGGACATATCCATCTGCCCTCCAATACGTCTTCCACAAAGAGAGGATATTCTATCACAAGAGGAGGGTTGAGTTCTCAATCCAGAGGTCAAGATACTCGGCCTTCACGCATGGTTTCTGAAAGGCTGAGATACAAGGATTGGGACATCCCGGATGACGTAATGGAGATTTTGCTTTCGGCCAGAAGGCCAGCAACTAAATCTTTGTACCGTTGCCATTGGAATAAGTTCAGCAGCTGGTGCAAGGATAAACATGTAGATCAATTTCAATGTGACACACCTTTGGTGCTCTCTTTTCTATTACACTTGTCCAATCTGGGGCTCCAGATTGGAACCATTAAGGGATACCTAGCAGCGCTTTTCATTTTCAAACGCTTCTTGGAAGAGGACTCATATTTAAAAATGTCGTTGTTTGTACAATATTTTAAGGGACTTACTAACGTATACCCTCCAGTTCCATTCAATGTACCTGTTTGGGACCTAAACCTTGTATTAAAGTTCTTGACATGTATCCCATTCGAGCCATTACATTCATGCCCTTTAAGGCTCTTGACATTAAAGACTGTTTTGCTTATCGCAATAACATCAGCCCGCAGGTTAAGCGAGTTGCAGGCTCTTTCTTGCAAACCTCCTCATACCACTTTCCATAAATATAAAGTCATTCTCAGGGTAAAACCTTATTTTTTTACCGAAGGTAGTCTCGGACTTCCATTTGTCACAGATAATAACTTTGCCAACATTTTATCCACCTCCTCATTCAGGTAAGGAAGAGGAGAGACTGCATAGACTAAATCCAAAAAGGGCTCTAAGTTTTTATATTTCAAGAATGGCTAAATTCCGCCAGGTTAATCAACTTTTTATCGGATATACTGTTCCCAAATTGGACCTTGCAGTCACCAAACAAGCAATATCCAGATGGATTATCCTGGCTATTGGCGAATGTTATAGACTAGCGGGTAAGGCCCCACCGGAGGGCTTAAGGGCTCATTCCACAAGGGGCATGGCAACCTCTGTGGCTCTTCAAAGGGATGTCCCAATAAAGGATATTTGCTCAGCGGCCACATGGTTGACTATACATACTTTTGTTAAACATTGCTGCCTGGATTCTTCCTCCTGACAGGGAGGACCTTTTGCAAAAGCCGTCCTCCATTCGGTCCATGATTAAGTCTAAATTAATTGATACTCCCACCTCCAAATTGTTACTGCTTTGGGATTCTATCATAAGATGAGGCATACGTGGGAGGATACAGTCCATTCAAAGAACAAGCTACTTACCCCTGGTAACGTTCTTTTGATTGGATGTTCCTCCCACATATCCCCCATTGCCCCTCACAACCTGCCCCGCCGTACAATTTACGTGTTATCACACTCTACGCTTTCTTAGAGCCTACGGTCTTGGGTATGCCTGGTAATTCCTCTGCGAAGGGGAAAAGAAAAAACAGAAGTGAGGCCAACGGGCGCTGCATGCGCTATTTAAGCTGATGATGACGTCGACTGAGGCCCTCGAGGGACATTGACGTGGCCACTCTGCATACAGTGCCCTCTGTTAAAAAAAAAATTCTGAAACCGCAAAGCTGTAGAGATGTAATATCATAAGAATGGAACTCAAAAGATGAGGAATACGTGAGAGGAACATCTAATCGAAAGACCGTTACCAGGGGTAAGTAACTTGCTTTTCTATATGTGCTTGCTATTGGGATGCAACATTTCTCCCCCAGAATTTTAGCATGCCACTGTTGTTTTACTATATAGGGTGGTAGTTCTGCAGAATGGAAGGCTCAAGCCTAGACTTCAAGGTGGAAGTTCTACTGACTACCGTTAAGACTGGAGGACTTGCTCCTTCCCTCAAAGAAAGATTGTCAAAGTTTCCAATAAAAGGGGTTAACACATTAACAGGTTAAAGAGCTACCAAACCCGGAAAAGTGCCTTCAAGCTGACAAGTGGGCTCCAGGACAGATAATGATGTTCTGTTAAAGGTTAGCGTGCACTGTTGCCACCTGTGTGGTTTCTCTGTGCTCTGGAGGATTTGTAAAGCTGTGGAATCAGAAAATACAATATTAAGGCTTTTACACCATGCAAAGAGAAATACACCAACACAGGCTTGTAAAGATTCCCAGAATCTTTATTGCAACACTGAACAGTTTACAAAACAAAGTACACAAATAGCTATTTGGCCGTCAGTACTTCAGAGACCACCAGCAGGTTCAATGTGAGCAGTGAACAGGAATTGCTAGCTGGACATCAGCATATTTATACAGTTTCTTCGTAACGATGTCCAGCCTCTTACAAGTTAATCATGTACTGGGCTAGGGTTCGCGCCAGGTTCATTCCTAATTTACATATCTCGTGCATGTGGTTTACTTCTTAATACATTTACTAACAAGTACTACTATTCTCTGGATTTGACTTTACACTCTTTACACATTCACTTCAATGCAGGTCAAACAGATGTTTCTCATATGATGTTTAAATAGCATTTTCGTTCTTGTATACTTGTAGGTTAACATCGCCGATTCGAATAATCCCCTGATCCCTAGGTCAACAAAGGACAAGGCCTACATGACCCTAACATGTAGCCTGCAGGCAGGTTGGACATTAACTCGCCTACAGAGGTTGAAGAGGTTAAAGTAAGAACAAGAGAACACAGGTGGCCATTTTAGGCCACAGGGTGACTTTGCACGACAAGCCAAAATGGCGGCTTTAACCTAAAATGGAGGCTTGATTAGCTTAAGGTCACGACCTTGCAATACGGATTTCCTCGCAAAGCGACTGGGCATAGGCCAACATATACAATGGAGACGAAACAATATTATATCAGTTTCGACAAAGCAAAGTAGGAGGGGGTGGGATAAGTTAGTAGGACTGAGTGGGAGAAAAGAGCAAGAGAGCTGTGATGTGCTGTTGGCAGCTTAAGTTCGGTTTACACCGTTTGCTGAGCGTAGGTGTGCTTTATGGTTGGTAGCCGCCATGTGCTGTTTGGAGAGACTATGTATGGTTGTTTGTTTTGTTGTTGGGGTGTAGAGAAGTGTGTGCGGTTTGTTGTGCTGTAGAGTTTGAGAGGTGTATACAGACAGATGAGTTTTTTTGTAGGCTTGGTTAGTGGCAGTACCCCATCCCACCTTCTCCGTTTCGAATGCCAGCGGCACATATCCCTTCCCCTGTCATACATTCTCATGTACTACAATTAACTCTTTTATGTTGTGTGCCAACAGGGCTATTCAGTGGCAGAACCCTCTCAACCCCCAGAGTTCAGAACAATTGCCACCCGTATCCCTTCGCCCCTAACACACCCCTTTGTACAGCAAACACCACCCCCATGGACATGCTCCCTGTGCTCCATGGTCCATCAGTTCCGTGTTCGGGACACCTCTCTCTTCCTTATTTCATCGAAGGCCTTCTATCTGTGGTTCAATTAAGTTGGACCCATCTTTCTCCCCTGTTTCCGGTTTGACTCTTTATGGGGACGGTTACACCTGGGTCTCCCTCCCATTCAGTCGCCTCTCTACTTCCCTGCACTTCACTCCAGTCCGGCCTACCCCCTAGTCCTTTTCAGTTGTGTGTTCATTTCAAGGGGTAAAGGTGTTTTTTATTCGTTTTTGTCCCATTCTGTGTTGAAGAGCCAGGTTGTTAGCGGTTTTCTGAATTTTAGATGGTCCTTCATGGTTCGTATTTCTCAGTGGAGTGGGTTCCAAAGTTTTACGGCTAAGCAAGAGAATGCCGATCCACCAAGTTTTGTCCTTTTTATAGTTTAGGTTTCTAGGTGGATGTCGTAGCTGGATCTAAGTGTTCTAGTCGGCTAGTAGATGGTGATTTTCTTTTGTATGAATTCCTCTCCTAGGTTGTGATTGCTCTGTGGGTTATGCACATTGTAGTCCCTTTGTGAGAGTTTGCAAAGTAATTTGTCAGCTCTGTTCTGTATACGTTGCAGTTTCTTCAGTAAATAATCCAGCATTCTGAGGTATAGGCTGTTGTCGTAGACTGTACTGGACATGATGAAGGAGATGATGACCAGTGTTTTGTGCGTGAAGGATAGGAATGGTAGAATATTTTTGATTGTGTGTAGATGGAAGAAGCATTTCTTGATTATAGCGTTTACTTGCGGTTCTAGGGTTAGTTAGTTGTTCATTGGGACACAACGTTTTTTGACAACTTTAGATGGAGTGGTTGCTGTTCCCAGTTCTGTGGGCCATGGGATGTACTGATCTTTTCCTTGATTGTTGGATCTAATCATGATTTCCGTCTTTCCCAGGTTGATTTTGAGGTTGTTAATGTTCCTCGATTGGTAGAGTTCGTTGAGTCTTTCTATTAGCGTTGTGTTCTCCTCTTGTTTATCGCTTATTTTTTAGATGATTTGGGTGTCATCTTCGTAGTTGTAGCAAGTGAAGCTGTGTCTTTTGATGAGATTGATTAGTGGCATCATGTAGATGTTGAAGAGGAGCGGGAATAGCGAGGATCCTTGTGGTACTCCACAGGTGGGGCCCCGCGGTGCAGATTTGAATGGTTTAAGGATTTAATCCAGACCAGGGCTGTGTCACTGATCCCTGTTTCTTCAAGTCTGTTGATGAGGATGTTATGGCTGACTGTGTCGAATGCTGCCGAGAGGTTGAGTAGTATCAGTGCTGAGTTTGTGTTAAAGTCTGCGTTGGTCTTTAGGTCATTCCATATAGGCCATCTCCATTCCTTTCATGGGTCTGAATTCGACTTGTGCCTGCTCCAATAGTTGGTGATTTTCTACGTGTTCCAGTGTTTGTTGGTAGACCTAGGTCTCTAATAGTTTTGCTGGATAGGGAATGTTTGGTATTGGTCTTTAGTTTGAGAGGTCTTCCACATCGCCCGTTGTGTCCTTGAGTGGCTTGATGTACCCAGATTTGAAAGCTTGCGGTACACTCCCCGTCCATAGTGATAGGTTGAAGGGGTTTAGGTAGCATTCCGACGAGAGTGTCCTGTGTAAGGATTGATTTAAAGATGTCAGGTGTGCAGGGGTCCATTGGCAAAGCCTGCCTTGTTGCTTTTTTTCACCAAGTTAAGGATTTTTTCTCTTGACATTTGGGCGATGCTTTCCAGCCTGTTCTGTGGTTCCAGGGGTAGTTATGCGATGTGTACAGTCTGGTGGATTGGTCTACTTTGTATGATCCGGTATATGTCTGTGGTTTTATTCTTAAAATGATCTACAAGATCATTGCATAATTTTTGTGAAGTTGTGTTATTACATCCAGAGGGATTTCTCATCTCGTTTACAACATTGAATAGTTCTTTGTGAGTGTTGGTTTCTTTTGTGATCCAGTTGTTGTAGTATTTCTTTTTGGCTTTAAGAGTTTCCTTTTAGTATGCTCAGATTTTTTTGGGATAAATATTTCTTTTGGCTTGGTCATAGTTTTTCTTCCGTTCTTGATCTAGTTTCCGATTCGTTTTTTTTCATTGTGTTGAGGTGGGCAGTAAACCACCTTGCCACTGCTTTCTTTCATGATGGGATGAGGGTTTTTTCTGGCGAGATGCTTTCATTTGTTTTAGCGATCCATTTCTGGATTAGGTCTGCTTCTTTGTCCAAGTGAGTTGCGTCCAAGGTTACTATCAATGGTTTTTGAGGATTCCAGTTTCTTTTCCCGGATTTGGGGAAACTTTTGGGGCTGTTTGGATGCTTTAGATGGTAATTGGATCACAAATGGTTTAATGAGGTGGTCGCTCCATAGTACTTGTATTAGTAGTGCAGTCGAGATCAGTTTTTTGTTGGTGGAGATTGCGTCAAGAGTGTCCTGCTGTGTGTCGCTCCTTTCACAATCTGACGTAGTCTCATCGCCTCAAGCTGCTTAGTTAGGGATTTCTGCGAGTTTGCATTCTCTTCTTCGAACCATATGTTGACGTCCCCTAGGATGATCAGGTATTCATTTTTGATGGCAAGGTTTGTGAAGGCTTCTGTGAAGGTGTATATGAAGGTAGTGTCATAGGTCGGTGGTCTATAGATGAGCATGAGTGTGAGGGTTCTTTGTGGGTCCGATGTCACGTGAACGATGAGGGATTCACAGTTTTGGGATGTTCAGCGGGTCAGCTGTTTTTGTTTTCAGGTGTTCTTTGTAGGCTACCGCAAGTCCTCCTCTTTTTTCCTTTTTTGGTTAGCTGTGTGCATTTGAAATTGTCGGGTAGACAGCTGTGTAGTGACACTTTTGTAGTTGTCATCTAGCCAGGTTTCTGAGACAAATAGTATGCCAATTCCACCGCCGTAGAGTAGAATGTAGATCTCTGTAGCGTGTTTGGACATTGGTCTTACGTTGATTAGATTGCAGTGTATTTTATTCTTTATAGTATCCTGTTTTACTCTTCCTTTTGTCTTTGTGTGGTCTTGTTGGCGAATCTCCTCATTATTCTCATGTATGATGTGATTGGTTGGGTCTGTTTCATCATTGATTAGATCGGCTAGGTTTCGTATTGGGTCCATGACTACTACTGGCCCCTCTTCAAACAAGGTGTTGTTTCCCATCTTTCTTCTTCAGTGTGTTTCTGGCCTTTTCCTATGCGGTCCTGGTATCCTGCCGGTGTGTCTAGCATTTCCTGTGATCCTATTCTGCTCTGGCGAGTGGTCTGTCACGAGGTATGATGTTAGGTATAATGATTTTTGTCTTATTTTAGAGTTTGTTCTATTACCTGTCACGCTTATGGGTGTGTGCTCTGTTGCTGTTTTGGTATTTGGTAGCGTGGTGGCCTGGTGTGGTTGCACTTCGTTTATCCTTTCTCCGAGTTTTCTCTGACATAATCCTGTTCTGTGGCATGGCATATTCTTTGTATTATATTTTTGAATGTATAATGCGCGCAGAACAGACCAAACTGTATAGTGACACTGATAACAAAAGCATGATTAAAAAGAACATAGCTAAACCCAACCATCCGGCAATCAAAAGACTGGTGGAGCTTTATTTAAACAGACATGTCTTTAGTGCTCTACGAAACTGGTAGAGTGAATTAAAGTGGTAAGGAGTTCCACAGCTTTGGGCTGAAAACAGAAAACCTTCTGTCTCCCCTGGACTTGTACGCTGAGGGGGGATAGAAAGAAGGTGGAGATCGCTGGAACGCAGCAATCTCGCAGGCTTGTACGGATGAATCGGGTCCCTCTAATTTTGAGGAGCAATGCCATTAATACATTTAAAGATAAGGCAGGCTGCCTTAAATCTAATACGATCTTCTATCCGTAACCAGTGTAGATCTCGAATATAGGGTGACATGTGAGCAGTTCTCCTCAGCTTGAAGATCATCCTGACAGCTGCATTTTGTGCTTTTTGGAGTCTGTGGATTTGTTTTGTGGGATTCCCAGCAACTGGCTATTGCAGTAGTCCAAGTGGGCGCTTGTCAGTGCACCAACCACAGACGCCTGATATTCTTTGGGAATGTAGGGGAGAACCTGTCGTAGAAGTCTTAGCACAAAATGCACTGCCTGAACCTTTGCTCCCACCTGTCCTTCACTGCCCAGGTCGTCTTGCCACACACAGCCCACATTTTTTACCTTGGACACAGACTTAAGACTCTTTCCCAGCAGAGTTGGGTTAGGCAGTTTCTTGGCTGAAGTCAATAGGTGTCTTGGTCCGAGCAAGATAAGTTCGGTCTTTGCTGCATTGAGTTGTAGTTGATTATTAGACATCCAACCACTTATTTCATCTAAGCAGTGTCCCGATCTACTGAATATTTTAGCAAAATTGATAACCCTATTGAAGATCTGGATGTCAACCGCATAATAGTGGAATTGAAACCCATGGCGTCTTAAGATCTCCAGAAGGGGTTGAATATACAAGTTAAATAATAATGGTGAAAGGGACGAGCCCTGCGGGACTCTACAGCTCAACATGATCACATCTGATAAGAAATCACCCAGTCTTAACTGTTGCAGGAGTTTGGTCAAAAATGACCCAAACCAATCTAATGCATGGTCAGAAACTTTTCCTAATTTTTTGCAGCCTCTCACAGAGGGTATAGTGATTCACTGTATCAAACGCCACGGACAAATCCAACATCACCAATAGAGAGAGAGTTCATCATGGTCCGCAGCCTTTAGCAGATCATTCTGTACGGCTAAAAGGGCAGTCTCGGTTCCACAACCTGGTCTGAACCCTGATTGAAACTTTTCCAGTAACAATACCTGTTCTACGAATTTCTGGAGTTGACCAGTGACCACCTTTTCCAGAATTTCAGCCGGCCAAGGAAGCCCTGCAATAGGGCGATAATTCTGGAAAGACTCAGGGTCCAACGTTGGCTTCTTAAGTAAAGGGGGTCACTATAGAATGTTTAAACTGTTGGGTACAATCCCTTGGGTCAGTGATTTATTCACAAAATTGGTCAAAAAAGGGGTCTGATCCTGAGCAATACGCTTAGCTGCATAAGCAGGAAACGGTGACAAAGAGTCAATAGTGGGCTTGAGAGTCAACAATAGTTGAAGTATATCTTCTTCTCCTACAAGATCAAAGTTAAAAGTAGGGGCGGCCAACTGACTGTGTAAGTCATTTAGGATGGAGACAGGTTCACATAGTGCTGGTGTATTTGTCAGGGTAGCCTGAACGATATCGGCCTTGATGCGATCGATCTTTTCGATAAAAAAAGAATTAAAAACATTGGCCTTTTTGACCGAATGGTCAATGGAATTGGCTTTACAACCAGGGTTATACAAATCAGAAACAATGGAAAATAATTCCCTCTGAAGATTACTGGCTCTTTGTAGCTTTTTGCCCAAAAAATCTTTCTTAGCCTGACAAATGGCACATTTATAGTCCAGGAGTGCCCTGTTAGCCATAGCTGTGTTTTCCAAAGTCGGCCTGTATTGCCATTTTAGATTAGTCCTACTGACTGCCTTACACAGTGGAATTAGATTTAGGAAAAACCAAGGATACGAGATTCTTCTATTTTTTGGTTTCAGGATGGCAGTCTTGGCACAAATAGCACTTAAAATTGAGATCTTGGTTGCTAAAAATTCTTTGCAGGGAAGAAAAGACTCTATAGAGTCCAGTGCCTCGTGAATTTCATACCCATTGATATTGTCAAGATCTTTAGCTTTCCGAGAATGGATACTAATTCTATCCCTGATATTGGCCTTGTCCCCCTTGGGCAGGTTCAAAACAAAGAACTGCACAAAATGATCAGACCAAGGGACCAGTATTTTTATTTATTTATTTATTTATTTATTTAAATTTATATAACGCGCAAGCAGCCCACGGGCATTGAGGCGCTGTTACTTGTGAGAGCTTAGTTACAAGCTGGTATCCTTCATGAGGGCATAATTACCTCTAGCGATAATTACATCCAAGCAGTGGCCTTTATACGCGAGGGTTGAACCCCCACGGGATGCATGCCATGAGTGTTTAGGAGATCCCATAATTCTTTTGAATCAGGTTTGGTTTGGTCATCCAGCCAAATTTTCCAATCTCCCAGTAGTAACAATTCTTTATATTTATTCCCTTCATCACTAAGGAAGGAATCAAGATTCTCCAAGAATTCTCTACAAGGCCCCGGTGGCCTGTAGCCCAAAGTTATATGCATAGCAGTTTTCAGGGAGATGAGAAAGGTCACTTGGCCAACCTGAGCATCATCACCCCATTCCAATGTACGCAAATGTGAAATGCTTAACACAGCCTTGTGAATAATTGTAATCCCTCCCCCTTTTTACCTACCCTATTGTCATCTTCAAGTATTCTATTTTTTGGGAGTTTGTGATAATGTTTTTGGGCAATCCTCGAAGGGCTTTTGCCCACCTCCGACACTTTTCTGAGTTTTTGTTGGGCTTGTTGTTTTTTTCATTTGTTTAGTTTTAGGATCCCCATTAAGCCGTGGTTTTCTTGGTGGTTTCTGTTGTCTTTTAGTTATTTATTTGCTAGGATTGGAACCCTCTCGTTGGCGCTGGATCGGGGGAAATGGGCAGTTTTCAACTGAAAGTATATTCGGTTTTTCTTCAATAATATTGTACACCTTTTAGTTTTTTGAGAAAGTATTGGATTTTATTTTGTCATTTGCTCACACATGTTCGTTGTATGACCATATGTATAATAAAGCTACATGCTTATGATTTATAAGTGCTGACACGTGTTTCAACCCATAGTTTTTCTCAAGGCTGTACATTTAAGTGAAGTGGGTGTTGTGGTGCATAGTGATAGTGACACTGACATAATTACAGTTAAAACCAAATATGTAAAGTACATACAATTAAGTTAAGAAATTGTAACTCATTCTTAAATATCCACAGAACACTAAATACGAATAGGTCCTAATATATATTTTAGTTTTTTAGTATTCTTTATTTTCTGTTTGTACAGCTGTCAATTAACACAAGTATACCCCTGAATAAGCATACACATTGTATATGTATTCTTAAATGCAATGTGGTGAAAGACGTTGGCCAGGCCATTTGATTTTATTTATTTTATTTATCTATTGAGCATTTCTTAGGCGCTTATACATCAGAATCGTGTTTCAAAGCACCACAGTGCTAAATGAGGAGGGAACAAGGGGACTTAATAACAATGGCAAAAGCAGCAAATATACATTTGTGGTCCTACTATGCCTTATGGCATTTGGGCGTGCAAGTACAGTGAAGAGAAGTGAAAGAGATAGGGATGGGTTGGAGGGGGAATGGATAGGTGGTGGTGGGTGCTCGGGAAGAGAAGTGCCAAGGGGAGCCAAGGTGGAGGCCTTGGCTAAGTGCTAGGGCGGACAAATCCAAAGTGTGGGTGCAGAGCTGTCAAGCAGGGGCTTGCTGGGGGCAGTGCAGTGGCGGGGAGGTGTTGGTGTCGAAAGGGTAGAGGACCTGGTAACCTGTGAGATGCATGAGGACCAGGGCACATGTTTAAGTGACAGCGGGGTAGTTAGCAAGGATGGAGGGTAGCACAGGGGCAATGTCCTGTTATTGGAAGTAAGACCACGCAGAGCAACAGAGGTTCGAATCCCGGATCCGCGCTTCAAAACCGAACTCGGGTACGGTATATGGCACGTCATAAAAAAAAATAAACAAAATTAAAAACCAAAGGGAAAGAAGTAGATAAGAGCAGAGTTTTGAGACGTTTCCAGAAATGAAGGAGGTCCGGCTCAAGTCTGAGAGGGGCAGGGAGGCTGTTCCATAGAGAGGCCCAGGCCGATGATAGAGACCTGCCCCCCCAGTCTCTGCTTGGAGAAGCGTTTGACAATCAAAGAGTTAGAATTAGAGCAGCGCAGAGTTCCGGCAGGGGAGTATTTAGGAAGTGGGAGTTGGAGACAGTGTGGTCCTCGCCCCCAGAAAGCCTTGTGGATGATGCAAAGGGTCTTGAATTTGGTTCTTGCGGACACAGGGTGCTAGTGGAGATGTTGCAGCTGCAGATATACGGTCCCTGGGCTTGAGGCCAAGGATACGACTTGCAGCCCTATTTTGGATTAGCTGAAGGGGATGAATGGAGGAGAGTGGGTGGTTCAGGAAGAGGCTGTTGCAGTAGTCGAGCCTAGAGAGGAGCAAAGCTCTGGAGTGGTTGAGCTTCTGGGGGGAAGGTGAGGAATGGGAGAATGCCTCTGAGGAGGAGAAGCTGGAAGTGAGCCTTCTTGGCAGATGGCCCAAGGAGGGCGGCCAGAGGGAAGGAGGAAAACAGGGTGCAGGTGTCCCAACGAGAAGGATCTCCATCTTACTGGCATTAAGACAGAGGTTGTTAGCTGCACACCATGACTGGATGGCGGTCAGGCAGTTGGGAATGAGAGAGGAGGAAGAAGAGGTAGGAGAGGTGCGTTTGAAGGAGAGCTTTGTGTCATCAGCGTAGCACTGGAAATCGGGAGAAAAGTCAGAGATCAAGTGAGCAAGAGGGGCGAGATAGATGTTGAAGAGCCACGGCGATAGGATAGAGTCCTGAAGGGACGCTGCAGGTCGAGAGTGGTGGTGGAAAAAGGACCCAGTTGCAGCTGGGAAGGGCGATTGGCACGGAACGAGGTCAGCCATTCGAGTCAAGTTTGCAAGCATGTCTTCACAGTTGTTCAGGAGAGCAGTGTCTGCGCTTCTGGAAGCCTGGAATTCAGATTAATGGTTGTGGAGGCAACCAACAAGTTCAGTGGGAATGGTCAGTTGGTGGGAGGACCAGCTTCTCCAAGAGTTTACCCAGGAAGGAGCTAGTGGAGATAGGCCAATAGTTAGTGGGGCAGGAGGGAATCAGCAGACAGCTTATTTAGGTGAGGGTGCACAAAGGAGGGCAAGAGGGAAAGAACCAGTGGTGAAAGAGTGGTTAAAGAAGTCTACAAGAGCTGGAGCGAGGGAGGAGATATTGTCCTTGATAGTCCTAGATGAGCAGGGGAGCACCTGTTTGGAGGAGACGTTCATAGAGTTGACGGGTTTAGAGACCTTATCCGGTGCTATGGGCAGGAGGGAGAAGAGTGCAGGGGGTGAAAGGAGGGGAGCGGGGAGGCAGGTGGAGGAGAGTGAGGACAGGATGTCCTGTGTTTTAAATGAGAAATGGGAGGCCAATGCGGTGCAGAGAGCCTGGGAGGGAAGGAGAAAGATGGAGATTGCAGTTGGATTGGCGAGTTCCTTGCAGATTCTGAAAAGTTCAGCCATGTTATTAGTGGCTCCAGAGATGCAGGCTTGAATGTGGGCCCTCTTTTTGGAGCAGATAGAGAAACAATATTGCCTTTGGAGCAGGCAGCATGCCAGTTTGTCAGAGTGTAGTTCCATGCTCTGCCCCTTCCGTTCAGCAATTCTGTACTTACTTTTCAGAGATGCTAGATCAGAGTTGTACAGCCGTTACTCTTGGAGGCAGGTGTTAGGCAGAGCCTCATGAAAGGGGCAAGTACATCGAGGGTGTTGGAGATGGAGAGGTGAAGGTTGGCAAGGACAGAATCAGAGGGAGAGTCAGAAGCAGGCATGGGGGGTGAAGGTGGAGGCAAAAGCTGCGACTGACATTCGCATCATCTGTCGGATGATGGCAAAGGAGGCTGGCAGTGCTCGGGTGGCTCAGATAGAGGGCCAAAGGACCGCAATGGGGAGGAGAGGAGAGATGCATCAGACCAGGAGAAGGGGCGGAGGGGTGACCTGGTTGGAGAGAAGGATGTCGCCGGAGATGAGGTTGTGCAAAGCGTGCCCGGCAGAGTGGGTTGGGCCGGAGGGAAGAATAGTGAGAGAGAGGGGGTCAAAGAGGACACTGAATTGTGAGGTGGCAGGTTCAAGGGAGTTGAGGTGGATATTGAAATCACCAGGGAGAAGGAGTTTGGAGGAAGAGCTAGAGAGGGAGGAGGCAAGATCGGTCCACTCAGAGAGGAAGAGAGAAATGGGGCCAGGGTGCTTGTATATGTTAGCGAGGGTAGGGAGAGAGTAGGCGAGACCCCAAGCCTACCAACGAGGCATTCAAAAGAAGAGGAGGATTGAGTAGGTATGATAGAAGCAGGGACCCACTTAGGGAAAATCCAATCCATTCCACTTCCTGGCCTTTTGGGCTTGGAGAGAATTTTGTAGCCTCAGGAAAGAGTGTGTCAAAAGCAGTGACAGTGCACCATTGATTGGCATGAGATGTAATTTAAATTCATTTTTGTATAAATATTCAGCACACCAATGGCATGAGGTGTACTGTAAATTCGTTTTTGTACAAATATTGTATGTTCAGCACAACAAGAAATGAAAATGTATTTATGAACTAGTATCGCATGAATTGTTCGATGCATACTATTATTGTTCAAAAGCAAATTTATCTTTGAGTCTTTTAAAGTTTGTTGTAACTTAAAATGAATAAGATTTAAGAATAAGATTATGCAACAAGAGCTTGTTGAAAGTGTTTAGTTTCTATCCCTATCAGGAAGGGTTTGTTCTTGTTGGATCTGTACTAATTAGAGAACATATTAAGATAATAGCGTAGGAGAATCTACATGGTTGACCTGATCTGTATATATGCTACCCTACGTACCGAGACCATGGGTGTGGTTATTCTGCTAGCCGCTGCCCTCGAGGGTTACTTTACATTCGGAGCACATGCTCAAGCATGTCATTGCAGGCCCTCATCCCTCAGCCCCTGCTAAACAAATAAGTACTCCATCAGCTCTAATCCAGTAATTGGACACCAGGAGTCATGGTGGTCGCATCCATCACATACAGGAAGAAACACCCCCACAAATGGCTTTCGTTTTGAAGACTTTTCATTTATGTTACTTATTTTGTTATCAATGGCTCATGCTTTGCTTTTTATTTGTTTATTTGATATATATTATTGAGGTCTGAAGTCTTTTCTTGTTGCAGCTGTGTGTTGTCTCATTATTTGATGGATCAATTCCGCAGGGAAACAGTTATACCCTATTAATGTCAAAGGTTGTTCATTGGCCCATTAATTCATACATTTGTTGAGTGATGTGCATGTTGATGCTTGGGTACAGTGAACGTTTTGATATCAATGTCCATCTATCTATTTATCTGCATTCTTGTATTGCGCCACTAACCCGTAGGCCTCAGGGCGCACACAGAAGGAAAAGGGAAGGCAGTCAACAGAAAACGGTATCAAACAGGACAAACAAAGAAACAGGGAGACTTGGGAAACCCAAACCTCACAAAGGCCAGCAGAATGAGAAGATATAGTGGAAACCTGATTTCAATGCCGAGAGAGCTGTACTGAAAGAAACAGATGAGTCCTATCCTTTGTCAAACAGGAAGGTCTTCAGTTGCTTTTTGAAAATAGGCAGAGACTCACTATTAGCAAGATATTTAGGGAGTACATTCCAGAGAGCCGGGGCCCAAGAATCAAAGCTAATACCCCCAAATCTTTTCAGAATAAATGGAGGTTGAACCAAGACTGTATTGCTACTTGAGCGCAAAGAACGGGTGACTGGTTTCTTTTTAATCCTAGTAGTAAGGTAAGATGGAGCTTGACCATGTAGGCATTTAAACACAGTGGTTAAGCCTTTATGGTGTAAGCGCTGTTTCACTGGCAGCCAGTGAAGGCTGCGTCTGGCGTCAGAGACGTGCATGTTTCGCTTAAGGCCCATTACAGCGCGTACTGCATTATTCTGTATAATCTGCAAAGCTTTAATGTTGGCCTGGGAGGTACCGATCATTAGACTATTACAATAATCCAGCTTGCAGTTTACAATTGCAGCTGCCATCAGTGCAAGCTTCTCTTTAGACAGATAAGGACGAATCTGCCATAAAAGCTGAATAAAATAGTGACAAGAGGATTTGAGGTAGTTGGCCTGACGAGTGAAGGATAGCTGCGGGTCAAAATAGACGCCCAAGGTTTTTACGGATTTAGATACAGAAATAATATGTTGACCAATCAAAAAGTTGTCATATTTTGTGTCAAGTTTCTTCAGTTTCTGCTGGGTACCTAAAATCAACAGCTCCGTTTTTGCATTGTTGAGGGCTAGAGAGTTTAACGCCATCCACTTCTGAATTTCAGCAAAGATGGAGTTGATGTACTCTACATCTTTTAGATACTCACCAGTAAGTTTAATAACAACCTGCCAATGGTGTCCTTACTTTGCCCCGACTAGTCTACTTCCAGGTATCCAATTGATAGTCAGGGACTGGGATGTGTATTGAAATAATGCATGCGTACTTCATTCACCCTTGAGGACATGTTCATGTCAGATACAATCACTAGCCATTGGCCTGACTATCTTTTCATCATTCATATACATGGAACCTAGACGGAGGATATGTCTGGCATGCATGCATGCATGCATGCTCAGGTGATCCCTTTCACAACATACTCTTTTTGTAAGATTGTGTTGTAGCATCTCTGTCCCCTAGTCACTGGGATCCTGCAAAGGCGAGTAGATTTGTTCTCTGCGAGCATAGGCTTCGAGTACACGGGGACAAACCTAGCAGCTGGCCCCGTTCTCATTGAACAAACGGGGAAGCAGTGTCATGTTTCCCCCCCGCAGAGATTATGCAAATACTTGCAATGGGGATCTTTGCAAGTGCGACCAAAAACGAAAATAATCAAACATCCGGATGGAGCGAAGGCAGTCACAAAAGGCATGCAAGCTGTGACTTTCCACAACCTCACTGGGCACGACAGGGCTTCTGACTCCCCTCCTGCTGTGCTCAGTGTTGTTAAAGTGTTAGCATGCATCTTGCAAAACTAGCAAGTGCTGCTCACTTCAACATGGGAAGGCCGCATTATGATCACCTCAGCCTTAATTGTGCGGACAGCAGACACGCCTTGCTCATTCCCCTTTTGAGATGTCTTACTTTTTACTCTTTAATTTGTTAAATATGTATTGCTTTGATGCTTTGCGTTTCACTTTATTTTCATTCTTTCTTGCTTTACTTTTTCGTTCTGAACTTTTATTTCCATCCATCTCACCTGTCAGCCACCCTTTTTCCTTTGACTCTTTCATTTGTCTCCCATCCCCTCCAGCTTCCGCACCCCATGATTTTGCTTTGTGTCTCTGCCTCACTCTATCTCTTAAGTGGTGAGTCAGCCCCATGTCGCTGGCTGTTTTAAATCAGAGTCCACTTTCTCAAACTCCATGAGATAGCTCAGCATGTTAATGCACCATCAGAAGAATGCTGTGTAACCAGAGGTTCCAGCTGCCTGAGATACTGGTAGGAGGAATGGAAGGTAGGTAAAGACATGGAGAGAAAGAGGAAGGGAAAGAAAGGCAGAGAATGTGCTAGAGATAGAAATGTCGAGTAGAGGAGGGATGGAGGTCTGGGTGTGGGGAGATAAAGAGCATGGGTAACTAGGTTTGGGGAGGGGTGAGCTAGGAAGAAAGAATGAGAAAGGGATCGGGAATAATGTGCCGAGAGAGACGGAGAGATGAGAGGGGGACAGGGAGTGTGAGTTTGAGAGATGGAAGGAGCAAAGGGAAGCAAAATGAAGCATTTGAGGGATATGAGAGGGAGGGAAAGAAGAGGGAGTGACAAATAGGAAAAGTTAGATCGGAAGTGGGTAGAGGTAGCGGTGGGAGTATGGAGGGATACTGGAAGGAGGAGTCAGATGGGAGGGGGTAAGGGAATGCAAGTGCGGCGGTGCGGATGCAGGGATTGTGTATGTATGTGTATATATATATATGAAGTGGCCCTTCATGGTGCAGGAACTCAGTCTTCCTTCATTTATACACCGGCATAACCCTTGAGAAACAAAAGATATAAAACAGAAAATGTATAAATACCCCGGCAGAGGCGGCAAGGATCCATGAAGGGATTTACCATCCTCCAAACAGTGCTGCAGAACCACAGACGCTATGAAGCACAAGGCCTCTGTGATGAATCAAAAGTGATTATCCCAAGAACCCTGGCCTGGGATCCTTCTCATGTGGCCAGGGAAAGGCAGACGCTGCCTGACCCTGGGGGTGGTGTTCTGCGGGAGGATCATGCGAGAGGGCACTTAGGTCAGGAGAATTGGGAGAACCCTTTAACTAACTTCCCTAGAGACCCTACAGTTTAGATGGTGTATTGTAAAATTGAGACCTTTGATATGAAAAGTGACCAAAACATTGGGGACTTCAAGTTCCACAATGCCCTAAGTAATGGGATGAGAAAGTGGGGCATTAGAACAAGAAGGTGGAGCAGCAGCAGGGTTTGTCAGCCACAGTTGCAGAAGCAGAGAAGCGAAGACGCCGGAGGGGCTCCTGTCTTTGAAGCGGATTTCAGCCCGGAGAGGGCCTTTGGTGTTGAAAACTTGAGGTGCAGAAGTCGTTCAGCGGGAAGCAGTATTTTGACAAACTCTCCCGTGGTGGAGATAAGCTCCTCTTTTTTCGTGCCTGGTCCCGATGGCTGGCGAGCAACGGAGTGCAGGAGGGGCAATTTATCCAGAACAGGTCTGCGAGACTTGTCCTTGGCCTCAAGCCCTGGCATCATATCTCTCCAGACCTGATATCTCTTCACTGGCTCCCAGTGGATGCAAGGATTACATTCAAAACCCTTTGCATTGTCCACAAGGCTTTCTGGGGCCTGGGTCCAAAATACCTTCAGCTGTCCCTCTGTAAATACCTTCCCTCCCGAGCCCTTCGCTCCGCCACCTCTAATTCTCTCAGGGTCAGTCATTTTTCTAAGAAACAAGCTGCGGGTAGATCTCTGTCTTCAGACAGGGCCTCCCTCTGGAACAGCCTCCTTGCCACTCTGAAACTTGAGGAGAATGAGTGTCTTCCATTCTTGTATAGGTGATCCCTGTGTGTTAGTAGTTTGATTGGGTGCAATCAATGATGATACACCCCCCCTTGAAACCCGCAATGTCAGAAAATGCCCTTACAATGTCTGCCCATTGTAGGGCACAACTATGGGTTGTCTGGCAGATGAAAGGATCACAGTGAGGACCTGGTGAAGTGCCTGTGATTGTGAGGACTGTGAGATCGCTAATGTGATTCCAATAACTTTCTAACAGTAGCCTGTGGTTAGAAAATGGTGGAAAGTAGCTTGAATATTGGCAGTAAAGAATTCCCATGCATTTTATATGTTGTGAGACCCCCCTTTCACTATGTTAGAGCCTCCAATATTACATGGCATGGGCACTGGTACCTCTGGGGGACCTCTTCATCTGCCAGTTGGAATAGGCCTATCCTCCTATGTATCCTTTTCATCAGGCATCATAGCAACGTAGTGGCCAGTGAGTCAGATATTTTGAATGCTTAATTTGATTGATATACATGCTTTACGCCCACATTGCACATGTTTTGAACCTTCTTTTGGAAATATACCTTCCACTTGCACCTCTTTGTGATGCACCTGATTCACAGAAATGTGCATCTATTTGTTACTCATTCTACGTCAAGACCAGAGGCGAGCATTGTGCTTAAACTCTTTAATGCTTCACTTTTAATTTACACGTTTTTGTTTTTAACAGTAAAACAACCAACTGAACAAAACTTGCCCTACACGGGACTACAACTCCCCAGAAGCCCACAGTGTTCCTGTAGTTTTGTGCCCATTTTCCCAAATCAATCATAATCCAGCACACTCCTCATGTCATATCTGTGTCTCCTCCTCTTTCTTTGCTTTCCAAGCAGAAAAGTCACCCTATCATTGTTCTGTAACATATGTTTATCTTTAAGTAGTTATATGGGGATTCATGTTTAGAAAAGGTGTTTATCATGGGTTGCGACTCAGCGTGTGATTAGGCCTTTATAAAGGGTGGCGGCTCGCACTTCGGATCACTTTCAAGTGTTTGTGCTTCGCTGTACCGCTCACCGGTAAGGTGCGTTAATTTCCAAAGTGTATTACGCGCGGCGGTGTAGTGACAGCACCAGCGAGATAATGGGAAGCGTCTGTGGAGTGCACCGGGACAGCCAGTCAACATGCTTGCACCGGGTTATCGGGGTGTTCACTGGGGCTTGGCCGCTATCGATGCAAGGATCTCAAGGTCCTTTCTGACTCTTAGGAGTCATATTAGAGGAAGTGACCGTGCGCTGCACATGCCGGCACACAGCGCATGCTATTTAGGACACATTGAGTTTGTCTATCTTCCTTACAGCGCACAATTCAGTTCCAGGGATTAAGAAAGGAACTTTGTGGCACGCACAGTGCAATTTAAGTATAGGCTGCTGTCCACAGGGACATTTCGTTCGGAACGAGCGTGAGGTGCAGCTCTCCCTCTAAAAAGCAGCCTGCTTCGTTGATGCAGTCGAAGTCATAACACTCATTAGCCAACAGACAGGCTACATTTCTTTTACACTTTCAAAGACATTTACAGTCTAATGGAACCTGAAAGCACTACCCCCAGAGTACAGTGAAGACGAACAAGAGCTAGACAGGAAACTATTATTAAGTTTCCAAAAGGTCTTGGGTAACTCATTGGTCGTAGCTGTGTCACAAGGGGGGCATCCTATTCAAGCGCGCCTACAGGCATTGGAATCTCTCCTGGCTGCGAAAGACATGGCTTCTAGAAAGAGGAAGAGAGAGCTCAGTCCTGCTGAGGGCTCCTCGGGTAAACAACTCAGGAAAGGGTCTAAGGGGGAGCATAAGACTCGGAAATGACCCCGCTCTTCTACCGCCCCTGAGCCAAGTGGTTGGGGCCCAGCAGACTCCAGGATGTAGCCGATCCATTTGCAAAGTTGAAGTGCACATTTCTGTGAAAAAAACGGCAGAGCTGAATTTCTTACCCTCTACCCGTGGGGCTAAACATAAAGGGGCAGCCAATGATGGCAATGTCACCTCAGGAGGGGTAGATGATGGAGAGGATCTCCAATCTGATGAAGATGAGGTGGATAATAACAGCAAAAATTATAGCGGCCCCAAGAACCAAGTCAATGAACCCAAGAGGGCAAAGTTGTCCAGTTACTCTGGAAGAAGGGGAGACATGGGAGACATGTTCGACTCTGACAACATTAAACACCCAAAGTCAATCGAATGGTTGCCCTCCCCGAGGGTGGACCAATATATGGCACAACGTATCAGAAAACCGCTGCCAAAAGAAGTGCGGTTCAGGATGAGGACAGAATGCCCCAGGCCAGAGATCCTAGGCAAAGTTATGAAGACAGCAGAGCTTGATGCCAAAATGGTCACCTTTGTTAGCAAAGCCACAAAAGACTTCAGGAGAGTGGTTGACTGTGGTGAAAAAGATGTCCAGGACAAGGTCCTGAACATGGCAGAACCCCAGGCCAAAGTAATGGACTTAGCAGAGAGGGCCTAAAACACCGGAGAACCCGTAGACGCAGTAACCCTGGCCAGCTGGGCGCAGAGGGCAGTATACCTTCTGAATAACACCATTTGTGCACTCTCTTCAGAGAGGCATTGCAGCCTTTTGCTGAAAATAGACAGCAAATTTGGGGATCTTGCCAACTATGAGGCAGGTGAATTGGCACAGGGTATGCTTTTCGGGGAAACTTTCGCTAAGGAGATGTCCCGATTTGTGGGGACGTAAACGGCCATGGAAAAGGCGCAGTCGCCCATTTGAAAAAATATTCCCTGGATGAATTTTTCGCAGGGACCGGCCGACAAGGGGGTAGTTTAGCCGGTCGTTTCAGCTCAACAATGAGGCCTCAAGGACCCAGAGCCCAATATCGAGAGACTAGGCAACACAATGTCTTTTTCCCCTCCAGATGCAGGGGGCCGCAGAGGACGCAGAAGCTACAAACAGCAAAGCACTGCCAGCGGTAAGTGCACAAAACAAGCGTTAGCCCAGTGTTGGGGGCGGACATTGCTGTGTATGGCCAAATGGCAGTTGCTATCAGGCGATGCTTGGATATTAGACGGTAGCAGGGTTCAGGCTGGAGTTTAAGAGCTTACCGCAACAGAAGCGCGTCCCAGCGCTTCTTAGGATGGCGAGGGAGGAGGAGAGACTCCTTGATGCAGAGCTGGGCAGGCTCTTGGAGAAGGGAGCGATAGAGCACTGTCCATCGAGTTGGGGGGGCTTTTACAGCAATATGTTCCTGGTGCACAGGAAAGGGAAATTGAGGCCAGTCATCAACTTGAAGGAGGTCAACAGCTGGTTAGTATTCATGCATTTAAGATGGAGGGTATTCACCTCCTCAGGGATATTCTCTGCAAAGCAGATTGGGTGGCGAGGCTCGATTGGAAAGATGCTTATCTAACATTCCAGTAGCTCAAGACCACAGGCGGTTTCTCAGATTCTTATGGAGGGAACAGATTTGGCAGTTTGCATGCCTACCCTTCGGACCGGCCTCAGCACCCCGAGCGTTCACCAAAGTCATGAGACCAATAGCAGAAGCTATCAGAGACAGGGGGGATCAGGATTATAGTTTTCCCTGGGCGAGATTCTGATCCTAGCTCAGGACAAGGTAACATTAGTAAGTCGGGTACAATGGGTGAGTGCCCTGCTGACCTCCTTGGGGTTTCTGATCAATCAGGAGAAATCTGAGCTGGTTCCGATGCAGCGCATGGAGTTTCTGGGGTTTGTGATAGACACCAGAAAAACCACCTTGGAGTTGCTGCAGCAGAAAATGAAAACGATAAAGAAAGAGTGGAGAGTAGCAGTTCAGAAGATGCATATTTTGCTTCAGAATCTAGCTATGATAGTGTGGCTTCTGGGTGCCTCAATTCAAGCCATATTCCCCTGGCCCGCCATATTCCCCGGGCCCCTGCATTACAGGATGCTGCAGAGGCTAAAAATCAAGCATTTGCGGGGGTTGGGGGGGGGGGTTAAGATATCACCAGTATGTCCCTTTGGAGGAGGACAGCAGAGCAGAGTTGGGCTGGTGGTTGCAGAACATGGAAGCCTGGAACGGCAGGGCCATAATCGGAGATGTGCCAGAATTAGTGATAGAATCGGATGTGAGCAGGTACAGTTGGGGCGCCAGGTGCGGCCATTTGCAGACAGGTGGAAAATGGTCTGCAGAAGAGTTGAAGCTACACATAAAATCTTTAGAACTGCTAGCGGGTTCATTCGCGGTGAGATGCTTTGCCAAAGAGAAGAGCGTACAGTTGCATTCTTTTCAAGATGGACAACTTTTCAGGAGTGCGATACATAAACAAGTAAGGGGGAACTCGATCGAAAATGCTAGTAGAGATGGCACATGACTTTTGGCATTATTGCCTAGAGAAGAAGTTGGTGATAGCAGCGGAATATGTTCCACTGAGGCAAAACATGATTGCAGACTTGAACTCCAGGTACCTAGAGGATGCTTGCAACTGGAGTTTGCACAGGCCAGTTTTATTAGATTTACAGTACTTCTGGGGACCATTAGACATAGATCTGTTCACCTCCAGGTTGAACGCACAGACACCCAGGTACTTCATCTGTATGTTGGACCCGGGGGTGCTGAAGGCAGATGCTTTCCTCCATAGTTTGACGGGAGCGCTGCATTACGCCTTTCCCCTGTTCATCATGCTTGCGAGGACACTGGCGAAATTGTGGTGCCGCTGTGGAAATCACAAGCATGGTTTCCGTTTCTGATTGAACTTTCGTCGGATTTTCCAAGGGTGATTATGTGTCGGCCAAACCTATTGAGCAGCCCGGAGGATCAAAAAAACCCACTGGTTCAGACAGGAGCGCTGTAGCTATTGGCGTGCAGCATTTCAGGCAACAAATTTGCCAGGCCTTTCGAGGATCACTGCAGATTGTATCAGAGACTCATGGCCGCCTTCCACCTTTAGGAGCTATTACACCGCTTGGGCCAAGTGGAAAGAGTGGTGCACAAGTCAACGCATTCATCCTGTTTTAGCGAAATTGACCCAGGGTGGGCATGCTTTCCGCACCTTGGGGGTTTGCAGGTCGGCTTTTTCCGCAGGCCACGAGAAATGTGATGGCCTGCCAATCGCAGAGCACCCGGCCGCGGGTAGATTCTTGCGAGGAGTGAAGTTGCGCAGGCCCCCCACAGGCAAATACTCTGTGCTCTACGATGTGGAAGTGGTCTTCCGGCTCTTTAAGCAATGGCCAGCCAATGAGCAGTTATCTATACATCGTTTGTACAGTAAACTGGCGATGCTGCTGTGTTAAGTTTCATGTAGGAGAGTGTCTGATGATACGGTGGTAAAGCACTGGATGTGAACAGGAAGGTCTTCTACCCAGAAGGGGTGGCCTTTCATATTGCTAGGAGAACCAAGAGTGGTTCCTCAATCATCTCTTACTCTTATTTCCTGGGTGAGCCCAAACTATGTGTGGCTCGGAGGGGCGTGGCTTGGCAGCCATGGAATACGCTGCTCTTTTTGTGTGCTCCCGATCCGAAAAACTGATCCGGACGGGTGCATGTCTTTAGACGACACATTTCAATATGGAAGGCGGATGGCATCAATGGGAAAGCAAGCTGAACCTAATGCACGCTCTTGCGTGCAAATCGAATGGAATTGCCAGGAGTTGTGAAGCCGTGAAGTTGCCGACCGAAGACGTGGAGCTGGCAGCAAGATGGCGGTGAACCCACAACAAAGGAGCCTCCAGGTGCACTGACCGGTCCGGCTGTGAGGACTGCAGCAGCTAGGAATTAGGTGTGCATTTACACGGACGGACAAAGGCTGAATATATCCAGCGAGGAAGACGAGCGCATGGCCAAAATTAGATGCCTGCGGCGGAGCGCCCGTAGCAAAGGGGCAGAAGAGGGTGGCCTGGAGGGTGACCAGGGACGGGTCGCGAACTCCGGTGAAAGCGCAGAGATAGCCCGCGCTGATGCCCGGGGCCCCCTGAAGGTCGCACACTGAACGCCCAAGAATCGAGCAAACTCAGCGGCCCCACATGCGCCGCAACAGCAGCAGGTAGAGGTACTGCTGCAGTACCAAACAAGAAACGTGATCGCAAGCGGACGGAGTGCGCAGCCATCTTGATATCAGACAGGCCGTTTAGCGGGCACGGAGGAACTCAGACGGACTACACCTAGTGAATGCCAAGAAACACAGACACCGCCATTGCCCAACAGCGCCGTATTGGAAACAGGCGAATGCAAGCTAATGCAGCCCTCTCAAAGGAAGACAGCAAGCAGAATGAGAACAATGTCTCCCCTACAGCCAGTGGGCACCATATAGTAACAAGCCTTAAGGAGAAACACATTAACAGCAACAGGGTGCGGTGCACCCAGCGAGAGAGGCACGAGAAGCTGCCCCTACCAACAAATAAGGACAAACACAAAGGCGCTAAAGTAGGCACCAGAACACGTGTACACCAGAGTGCGGCTGAACACAGGAAATAGCGCCTTGAGGGCGCAAACCAAGACTGGGCACCGAACAGCCTGTGATGGCACTATGGGGACACCGGAACTAACACCGGCTGACTAATAAGGATAGCATAACAACGAGGCAAGGTAGCCTCGCAAAGTGCCATCAGGCAAGCGGTACTAGAGCCGGGCTCATCCTTCTCTAAAACAGCGCACCAGCCCTGGAGGGAGGCCTAGACATGCCTGAAGAACAAGTACGCACACCATCTGGGCGTGGGAAGCGCGCATCATGTACGTAGAAAGGTGGACCACCGGGGACTGAACTAAGCTATAAGCAAAGAACTGGTGCAGCACTGATGCCCCCAAGACACGACTAAGTATACCAGAGCTGAGAAGTCCAGAGGTCAGAACTGCAGGACACATACAAGAGTGACCTGTACACGGAGGACTGGGCGCACGCAGCAGATAGGCCACAAAGAGACCCACACTCGAGAAGCCAAGGCGATGGACCAACACAAATACCAAACTACGGGGAGCGAGACGTAAACCCGGGCAGAAGATGGCAAGACCCGGGACGTTCAGGGCAATGGCGCTCAAGGGAGGCAAAGGTAAAGGCAAGCAGCCAACTATGGATATATTCACTAAAACACAGCACGCCCCGATCACGCCTGCACAGACTACGGTCATCACACCGGAGGAGATGACCTCGCGGGAGACGACCGCCAGATCCTGGTGGCTATAACAGAACTGAAATCCTCGTGGGACGTCGCGATGGCAGACCTCAAAGTGGCACTGGAAACTAAGATAGATGCTGTAGGGATAGAGGTCAACTTGCTAAGGCAGGACGTACGAGCATTAGCGGACCGAACAAGCGGCTTAGAAAGTGCTGTTAAAACCAACACTGAGGTTCGAACCACTAACGCCAAAGAGGACCATATACTAAAGCAACAAATGTCTAACCTGGAAAACCGAGCCGAGGAGGCTGAAGGGAGAGCGAGACTCAATAACATAAGCGTGGTGGGCCTACTGGAGGGAGAAGAAGGCCAGGACCCCACGGACTATGTGGAAAACATGTTTATACAGGAAATACGGGCAGGCAAGCTCTCCCAGGGGTTCGTGATCGAACATGCGCACAGGGCTTTGATGAGAAGGCCGCAACCTGGGGTCCCTCCTCGAGCCATAATAGCAGAGATACTGAACTACAGAGACAGGGAAAAGGAGGAACAATAACTCGAGCGGCGGTCACTATCACCGTGTACCCGGATTATACAATGCAGGTACAGAGACAGCAATACAGCTACGTCGCGGTGAAAAGAAGATTGAGGATAGCCGGATTCGAATACATGCTTTTGTACCCTGCGAAAGTCAAGGTTTTACACAAAGGGAAAGCACTTTTTTTTAAACCCCGGAGGAGGCGACATGCTGGCTGGATACCCAGGGATGCACAGAGGCTGAAGACGGCCAGGATCGAGATGGACAGGATAAGTGACACGGCGATATGTTTGATATGGCAGGAGGTGGGAGAAGCTTTAGTGAGGTGCCAGAACCGGGTGGAAATTGGAGCGCAAGACACGCTGACGCAATCTAATTGATAAATCAGTGGGCGGACATGTTGGACTTGAATATAGAATTGCATAATGTAGCCATAAATGCGCTGCGAACAATAGCCAATATAGGAGACACAGAATGAGGACAACCTACCCCAATAGTTAAAGTAGTAGTGACGCCAGTAGGGCGTTATCTCCCTGCTGTGCCCCGAGTACTGGTGACAGCCAATAAACTGGCAAGATGCGGGGGTGTCTGAGATCCAGGGATGGAGTTGGGCAACAGTTGGGAGGGGGGAGGGAAGGCGGGGAGCTGGGGATTAAGTTGGGGCAGGGAAGGGAGGGGGAAGGGAAAGAAGGAGGGGAGGGAAGTTGAAGTGTTAATAGTTAAGGGTAGTTTATATTGGGGTACGAGCTTACACACGCTAGCACTTGCATACTGGACAAGGGTTGGGAAGGTACGAAGGGAGGAGGGGATAGGATAGAGCATGGGGGACATTCATTAAGGTAATCTCTTGGAATGTCAGGGGTCTTAATAGCTACCTAAAAAGGAATAAGATCATGATGTACCTCAGAAGACAGAACATAGATGTAGCCCTACTACAAGAGACCCACCTCACGAAAGAAAAATTGGAGGTGATACAGAAAAAGTGGGGAGGTACCGTTATTGGAGCGACATATTCGGCCTACGCCAGGGGAGTGATTACATGGGTAGCACCGCATGTCCCATTTCATTTACTACAATCCTCAATCGAAGCGGACGGGAGGTTGGTGGTTATGCGGGGCCTGGTGAAAATAAAGAAATATGTATAATTAACACATACACTCCAAACCAGGACACTGTGACATACTTTAAGACCCTATACAGCAAATTGAGTCCGTACATGGGGGAGGCGGTGAACTGGGGAGGAGATTTTAACTGCACATTAAATCCGAAGGTGGACAGGTCGGACAATAAACAAGATAGGCCAGCCCCTGCAGCTAAGGCCCTGCAGACTCTGCTTATGGATTTGCGACTAGAGGATGTATGGAGGGTGCGCCATCCACAAGATAGACAATATTCGCATTACTCCGCTCCACATAACCTGTATATGGGAGTGGAGTACATGTTCGCCGCGCAGGAAGTGGTAGCAGAAGTGCTACAGACATAATACAAGGCGAGGGTCCTATCGGACCACTCGCTATTGGTTTTAATATGGCAATATCGTCCCCCAAGGGCCAAGATACCAACTTGGCGACTCAGAGCTGAAGCACTCAAAGATGTAATGTTCAGGGAGGACCTAAAAGAGGAAATTGTAAGGTACTTTGAGACTAATACTGGGAATGTGGAGTCGACTGGTACGCTATGCAAAGCCTTTAAGGTGGTGGTGAGAGGGATAGCGAAAGCCAAATCTAAAGGGCTGCAGGGGGGTATACTAAGAGAATTACAGAAGGCCGAAACCAAACTAGAGATAGCCTTAAGCAGAGGGGGCAGCACGAAGGAGGAGGCCGAAAACATAGGCCGACTGCAACAGCAATGTGCAGAACACTGGGAGAGGCTATGTAATCTGTACTATAAAAAGTTTATAGAGAGGCAACATGCAGGGGGAGACAAACCTGGAAGGATGTTAGCGTGGTTGTACAAAAGAGAGACCCCCAGACCTACTACAAGGGCAATAACGGGGGAAGATGGGCAACTGGTAGACACCTTAGAGGGCATCAATCGAGAGTTTCTAGAATACTACAGGAAATTATATGGGGATGAAGAAGGCAGTAATAACGAGGAAATAATGGCTACGCTGGAGGACATAGGATTGCCACGGATTAGCGCGGCCGAGCGTGATGACCTAGATGCCTTGATTACACTAGACGACCTGGAAGAGGTGGTGGTACAACTACGCACTAGTAAGACCCCGGGGGCGGATGGGCTCCCCAGCGAATTCTATAAGATGTACAAGAACGAGGTACTACCCCCGCTACTTGAAATGCTAAATGAGGCATTCGAGATAGGGAGGCTGCCGGAATTTCTAAGAGAGGCAATAATCATTCCCCTCCCAAAACCTAATAAGCCAGGCAAGGACTGTGGATCGTTCAGACCGCTATCAATGCTGAATCAAGATAGCAAAATACTCACAGCGGTATTAGCAAATAGAATGAAACGGATCATTAAATACACCCTGACCAAACAGGGTATGTTCCACGCAAGAACATATCCGACAACCTTAGAAGACTCCACCGGGTTATAGAACACACAAAAGAAATCTCGGAGGAGACGGCAATAGTATCACTAGATGCGATAAAAGCCTTTGACTCGGTGAAATGCCACTGGATGATCGTGGCCTTGACCCACTACGGGATAGGACCAGGGTACCTCAAACGGGTCAAACTACTGTATAGCGCACCGCTAGCCAGAGTCAAAACTGGAGCCATCATCACCGAAAGATGGCAACTGAGCAGGGGTACCAGACAAGGATTCCCATGGTCTCCGATGCTGTATATCTTAGCATTGGAACCCCTGGCAATATACCTGAGGCAGCAGTACGAGGTAATAGGGATCGGAATAAAAGGCGAGCCGCATCTAATCTCGCTATACGCAGATGACATGCTCCTATACCTACTATACCCAGAAGAAAATCTCCAATATATTTTGGAAGTGATCGAGTATAGCGGTGAATCCCAGGAAATCATGCATATTCCCACTAGGGAGGTATATAGGGGCCCCATGCAATCAATTACCGGTCTTGCAAACACCATGGGAGCCAAAAACGTTTAGATACCTGTGGATAGATATTTATCACACAGTGGTGGCGGAACATCAGAAGAACACAGAGAAAGCAGTACAGAAAATTGAAAATAGCATGAGGTTCTGGTCCAAGCTCCCCCTGGCAATGATGGGAAGGGGGGTGCTGCTGAAGATGGTGGTATTGCCGAGACTATATTACTTTTTATTGGTAATATACCATGCCTGATACCGAGGCGATTCTTCCTGAAGCTACAGAGCATATGGAGGGAGTTTCTATGGCACGGGTCAAGGAACAGAATTGCTCTTTGGAAGTTGCAGAACACACACGACAAAGGGGGTATAAAACTGCCAAACTACGAGATCTATTACTTAGCAAGTCAACTGCAATATGTGGCTAAATGACTGTCGGAAAGCCCACACCTCAGAATTGAGATTGCTGCGACTAGAATGTGCCCCGTTCTTCCTAAAGGAAGTAATATGGCTGCCCAAAGCAGAGATGAAAAAGCGCTCGAAGATGCTGGCATTGGGATGGGAAATATGGCGATAAGCCTGTCAGGTCATGGAGAACCCGACACCGTGTTCACCACAAATACCGCTGGTTGCACTGGTGGGAAGGGATGAGCAACTAATAAAGACAATTAGGAGGCAATGGGAACCGGTTGGAATTGCAACAATAGGAGATATGTGGCAGGAAGGGGAGATAAAGGTATTCATGGGGCTGATAGAGGAAACAGGGTTGCATGAGGAGCAGTACATCACATGTAACAGAATGGTACGGAGGATTAAAGAAACATGGTCAGAGCTAACATTCGAAGAGCATGCTGATGCCACCATAGAAACGATATATGATATCGCAGAAGGAGGGCACGAGATATCTAGGCTATAGGAACTTATGATGACCAAAGTGGGGAAGGAGGTGACACAGTTGAGACAGGACTGGGAAGAAGAGGTGGGGTACCAATGAGCGATAGGATGTGGAAGCGGGCACAAGGGTACCGTAAAAAAGTATTTAGAAATGCTAGGCTGCAGCAAATAGAGCTAAATATAACCCATAGAGCATATATGACTCCCCTAAGAATAGCCAAATTCAAGAATGCAGAACGACAAACATGCCCAAAATGCGGGGAAGAGAATGCGGGGATGACGCATATGTTTTGGGCATGCCCGGAAATTGGGGAATTTTGGGAGGAAATAGTTTACCGGCTTGAAGAGAAGGGGATTAAATGAAATGTCGAATCAGCGTGGGCATGTTTGATAGGAGGATTCCCTAGGCCACGCCAACTAAAACATGTGAGCAAATTAAAGGACTTGGCATACATACTTGCCAAACACAGAATAGCTATGGGATGGAAAGCATGTAACAGATCTAGAATAGAAGCCTGGTGGAGTGATCTACAAAAATGGACCGAAGCTGAAACAGCAGTATGACAAGAAACCGGGAATAGAGGGGGGGAGGAAGAGGCAGAAACCCTGACAGCCTGGAAGCATCTAGTGGCCACGCTATATGGACCCGCCCAGGACTGGTCAACTGACCAGGTCTCTGAGGAGGATACAGAAAGAGGAATCCCTCTAGAAGAAACAGGTACAGAGCCAGAAGTGGAGTAGGCTTGGTTGGGGGGAGGGCAGCAGACTTGGAAGCGTATGCAAATATTGGAATGTTATAATGTGTGTTGTAAGTTTGATGCATTTTGTTTTGGTTGTAATAAAATAATAAAAATTGTTTTAAAAAAAAACTGTATGGCTTGATGGATTAAAGACTATGAGAAAGCTACTAAAGGGGTTAGGTCGCGAGTGGTGCACCAGTTGCTTATTGCATGCATGAAGCCTTTTCATGCGGTATCTTCAGCCACCATAACCAGGTGGGATAGAGAAGCCCTGCAATTAGCTGGTATAGATTTGGGGCCCATTCCGTCCGTTGAGCGATGGCGTCCAAAGCCTTGCTGGCAGGAGCATCCCTGCATGATATTTTGAAGTCCGCTGACTGGTCCACGGAAGCAACATTTAAGATCTATTATTTCAAGGCTGTATGATCTGTGGCTGCAGTGGTTTTATAAAGCTTTGACCAAGCATAATGCTCGCCTCCGGTCTTGACATAGAATGAAGATTATCCAGGATTATAGTGCCGGGAGTCTTGATTCTATTAAAGACACAGAGACAAGCATTATCCTGCCTTACATTCGCAGGATGGGCAAATTGATTGTATTGCTGGACATACCTTGTGTTCTGATGCTGTTGTAATGTGGTTTGTTTGGTTTAGCTGCGTATTCCCTCCCTAATTGTGAGTCTGGTTGCTTCCTAGGTGATGATCTTAAAAGCAACTGAACGGAGGGCTTCTTTGGAGCTCTTGCGAGTCTTACTAGAGTGGTTGTGCGGGAACCAGGAGCAGGTTCCAGCGTTGGTAAAGAGTCCATGCTGGGGATAGTTTAAAGTGAAGTTTGTCGGTTGAACTGTTACTTGTTGGATCCCCAAAGAAAGAGGAGGAGGCACAGATAGGATCTGACATGAGGAGCGTGCTGGATCATGATTGGTTTAGGAAAATGGACACATAACTACAGGGGCACTGTGGCCTTCTGGGGCGTTGTAGTCCCGTTGAGGGGAAGTTTTGTTTAGTTGGTTGTATTACATTACAAAAAAAGCGAAGATTTAAAAAAAAGCTGCTGTGAAGAATAGCATTAACGAGTTTAAGCATAATGCTTGCCTCCGTGTCTTTAATAGAATCAAGACTCCCAGCGATATTTGCCTGGGTAATCTTCATTCTTTGCACATATCGGTTTTGTGCCAGAACAATATTTTGCGAAGCTGTCTCTAAGTATTTACTACTGATGTGGATTGGCCAACTATATAACCCACGATAAGAGATGGAATCCAATTCGATTTGTGTATCATTGTTGCTGTTAACTGCTTATTTACAAGTTTTTTTTAAAATAGTAAGCAAGTTCTATGTATTCAAAATATTTCAATGGTCTATGTGCTTTGCATTTATAGGTTTGCTTTTATTATGTGTATTATTGCTTCCTTTGTAAACCCTGAAATATCTGTCAGCATAACTTCCAAATGCAGCAGCCAAAAACAAATATTTGAAAGTGTAGTTCCTGCATTGTGATCTCCCCACTGGCTGACTGTTAATGATGCACTGCATGAAACATTGGGCATTTTTCGCCTCCTAGCCATCATTGTTTCTATATGTCGAAATGTTATGTTTCCCTTTGCCTCTTATTGTAGCTGACTAGTAGTCCCCTAAAGTAGAAGAATGAGGTTTGTGGGTAGATCTTTCTCATTGCTGGTCATGGGCTACTAGATTCCCAACAGAAGTATCACAATCCATCTGGGCTTGAGATGACCTCCTAAAAATGAATTGTTTTTGAATACTAGCAAAATGGCCCAGGAAATATATGTATTCCCTGCTCCTAAATGGCAATAAAATGCAAGAATCTGACTTATAGAGGACATGGCATAACATAACTTGGAGCAGACCTTTCCACACACCTCAAATGTACTGATAAATGTGGGGCCTGGTATTGCATTTGGAAGTTCTCACCAAGATTTGGCAGAAGAGTTATAGCCTCCTTATGCCAACACACTGTAATTTCAATCTTCCTTAAGTCAGTGACCAGAAGAGATCAACAAAGCTAATTCTGTTCTCTTTCTTGCAGTTTCAGATGAACTACTCTTGGCGTAAGTACTTTTTGATTCATTCATTGATTGTTTTTTCATACAAAATCAAATAAGCTGTGCTTAGCAACATCTGTTGTCCCAACTATCTTGCCTATAAACAACCATCTTTCACGAAAAAACACTTTAGTAACTCCATGTGCAATATGTTTTAACAAGGCCAGACTAATACCTTCTTTTGAATGCTCTGTTTCTCGAAATTAGTAATTAGGAATAGTCTTTTTTTTCAAACATAATGTGTTGGTTTTTACAAAGGAAGAATATCTAAAATGGTGAAAACTTTGGACATCAAGGCCCAAAACTAACATGGGGCAAGCCGAAGAGCAGATTCCTCTACATAGTGCATAACCCTTAGCCTTGGCCAACAATGACAGTAAATGCAAGGTACTCGAGATCAAGGACATGAATATAAAAGCCATGATTGGTAGACAATAACCAGACACATGGAATGCGGGAGGGAGGCAAAGAGCACACAACACAAACATGCAGAAACAAAGCAAGGGGTGCATAACAGAGGACACAATACAGAAAGCTATTCAGGCACTCAATCCAGTTTTCATCTTGTAGATTTAAGTAAACCCAAACCATATCACCCATTGTTTCAAACATTCTTTTTTTTAATTTAAACCAGAGCCTGAACTCGATATCCCTAAAACAATATTGAGATTATAAATTATCTTTGTACACATGGCCTAGATAAGAGAGAGACAGAATTTTTGTTGATCTGCCCCATATATGATAACTTGAGGGTGGTCACTGTTAAAACCCAGGCTTATTGAAGCCAGGTACATAATACACTAGTTTCTATGGCAGCGTGTATAAGAACAGATAATCACCGTCTTGTTTTTGCTGTATCTACATACATGTATTGTGCATGGATTATTAGAAGCAAATTTGTGGCCAATAACATTCAAGGAAATGTCCTAATTGTGGGAACTGGTCTATCCCTTCCTTAAATGATAGTATGTGCTTAATTTGTATTTTCCATCATACAAAACTATTTGAAACCTGTTGAACTAGGTTTCTAGGAGCACAGGCACTTTAGTAAGTAATTGAATTTATTTGAATGACGTTTAATAGCTAGTTACATATTTACAATAACTATATTTCAAAGGAGAAAGCTAATTAACTTTCTATTTTGTACCAGCTTTTATCACACTTGAATCTTATGCATTGTAACCCTTTGATTTGATTAACTGTTCTGCATTTTAAACATACTGTTATAAGCTGAATTTTGTATTCGCTTTTATCCCACACACATTTTTATGCATTTTATATTTTGTTTAGATGACTAATCTTGTACTTTCAAATGTGTATTGTATTTGGTACTATGTCGTTTTTTTCAACAGGAATTCTGCAAACATATATTAAACTATTTTACTTCTCTGAAAAATGAATTGTTTTATTTTCAACCCCCCCTTTCCTATGCCAGTCCCCCTGCCCCAAGCCCCTCCCAACCCCTTTTAAGCCCTTACCTCACCCCCATTTATTTTTCCATGAGTTTTGTCTGCGGAATTCCGGCGATGGAAAAAGACGGAATACCTTTGTATTTGTATTTTAACTTTGATGGCTTATGCTGAAGTAAAGTATCATTTAATAGAATTTTACCATTTTCAAAATATCTTTCACCAGGTTCCCTAATTTGGGGTTTTCATGGTCTTCCACATTTTTAATATCTGCTTGTTCTCAACTAATGGCTCTCATTACAGCCCAGGCTCCTCATAGCTGGAGTGCTGTTACTTCTGGCAAGTGACTCACCTGTCCACCCAATAGCAATTCCATCCTGTCTAGCATCTCCTGCCAAAACCCCCTACTCTGGTGGAGTTCCAAAGCATGTGACCATGGATGGCTCCACCATGGTCGCAGTCCAAACAATAATCCAAATCCAATAGTTCAATGACCTGCATTGTGGCAGGTGTCAAATACAAATGGCGGACTATATTCCAGGAAACGGGTTCAATGAGATGACCACCCCACCATGCACCCTGTGCTTAAAACATCTGTCCAGTAATTGTCTTTCCTGACATGATTCAGGTATTGCCTTCAGTCTCTATGGGGTCAGTGGTGGACAGCAACAGGCTTAACTACTCCAATGGCCTCAAGGTGGGGCAAGTGATTCTCAAGTACCCTGGCTGCTGGCTCCTTTCTGGGTCCCCAGATCAGGATAACGCCCAGCGTGTCATCTTGGATCCCATTATATTAGGCGAGCACATGCAGAAATGTCTATCTCCTCCAGGATACTCTTTCCCTCTGCCTTTTCCCAGCCTGTTTATAGTCACTCGATTGGGGTGGTGTTTCTATCTGTGCTTCCGATAGGTTATTCCCTATTCTCATTTGAAAGTTCAGATCTGGTTCTATTTGTGATGTGCTGCACCAGCTTGGAAGTTAGTGTTTCCTGCAACACAGGTTTGTGGCATTCCAAGCTGGCCATTGGTCATTGGCGTCTTTGTGCGATGCACGTATCGCTCCTGCTCTATGCTTTCTGTAGCATACGTCGGATTTCTTTTCCCCTGCTGGTTCACAAACGTACCAACTTTGGGGAAATGTTTGATGTTAAAGAGCAGCTCAGGTTCCAGAAAAGTTAATGTCCATTACAAGGACTGCTGGGAACTAGGGCACTCATTATTCCTGATAGATAGTAATAGCTCTGGGTAACGGGGACCTTCAATAAGGATTCTCGGGAGCTGTAGTCCTTAACACCACATTCTATGGCTTTCAAGGGGATATTACTGGAAGGATAGCGAGTCGGCAGGGTCCCTCCTCAATCACCCCCTCGGAAGAAAACCTTTACTGCCTAGACCAGCCCAGTCCCTGGTGTGCTTGGTTATCCCACATAACACAATGGCAAGTTCTGATAATTCACCACAAGACCTAGCACTGATGTCCTCGACTTTAGCGCTGACACATTGCTGGTTTTGACTTTGGCTCATAGGGTGTGATTTTCGATGATTAGCGTGATCCCATCGTTTATGGTTTGGAGCCCTTAAATTCGGGAGGGGTGAAAGAATTCCTAGAGTAATTATCAGCTGAGGAGCATGCACCCGAAATCTGTTGTTGGACTACTCATGCCACACCTGCCATTTGCTAGACATCTTGTTTTTTTCCCTAGACTTCAAGAAGTCTCAGGTAACCTCATACTAGTTGCTCAGCTTCATCGGAATGATTATGTGCATGCACTTAACAGAGTTTCCCCCCAAGAGCAGTTTGACTAACATTCTTCAGATTATTTATTTTTTCCGATTCCAAAGTTTGGATCTGGCTTCTGCCTTTATGCTCCTTTTGGGCCTTGTGGCTCAGTTACAAATCTGTTTACTCCAGAGGCAGCTTTGTTGTCAGTGGGCTTAGTATTAGGGCAAAAAGACAGAAGTATTACAGGTGCCAGACATTGTGTCACAGTACATTCTCTGGTGACCCAGTAAGAAAATATACAGAGGGGAGATCTTCTATGACATCCATGCCCAGAGGTGACAGTGATCACGGATGCCTGGCTGAAAGGCTGGGGTTCTCACCTGGCCGTTCAAAGGATGAGCTGACTGCGGTCTCCTGTAGAAGCACAGGAACACAACATCCTACTGGAACTGTGGGTCATTAGACTGGCCCAGGTGGCATTCCTTACCTCTTTGCGAGGCAAGTGTGCCCTGATCCTGAAGGACAACATGGTGGCCTAGAATTACATCAACAAGCATGGTGGAACTGCATTGCTGCCCCTGTGCAGAGAAGCAATGGATCTGTGTTTCTAGGCTCTCAAGGGGATACTTTCTCTGCCCCCTGACCATCTTGCCAGCACATACAATGTCTTGAGCATGCACATCTCTTCCTCTCATGAGTTAGCGATGTGCCAGGAATTTCTGGACAAGATCTTCACCCTTTGGGACCCCTTCAAGTGGATCTCTGTGCCTCTATTTTCAACAGCTTGTGCAAGTTGTTCTGCTTCAGGTAATTCCGTGCACAGAGGTCTCTGTGGGGATGCAATGATTGCCGGCTGTAATTTTGATCTTATGTATGCATTCCTGACAATTCCTTTCATTTTGCTGGTTCTAGGGAGACTAGAAGTTTTACTCCACCTATGATCCTGATTACTCCAGAGTGGAACCAGTGAATGTGGTATCTGAAACCTCCGGACATGTCCATCCGTCATCCTCGGTGCATAATGGTGAGAGTGGACCTGTTTGTCTCTTAGTTAGGTGGGTGGGTCCTTCACCCAAACCTCTGCATCCTCAACCTTCATGCCTGGTTGCAAAGATAATAAGGTATAAGTAGAAGACATCCTGGATGTACTCCTTTTCAGTAGGCCTTCCATCAAGTTTATTTATGCCTGCAGGTGGCGTAAATTTTCATCTTGGTGCAGGGACAAAGTTCTGAAACCATTGACTTGTCCTATCGCCAATGTTCTGGATTTTCTGCTATATTTAGACCAACTTGGTCTGAAAACCAGCACTGTGCACTTGAACACTATTTTGGCCTTTAAGATATACCCTGAGCCGGAATTGTCTTTCACCATCCCACTCTTATGCAGTTCTTGCGTGGATTGGTTAACCAGTTTCCCCCACACCAATTTTTTGTTTTGTTTGAAACGTGTGCTGACTTTCTTGATGATGGCTCTGTTTGAGCCCCATCATTCTTGTTCTTGAAGATTACTCACCCCTAAGGTGATCTTCCTGGTTGCCATCACTTCCACAACATGGGTGAGTTGACTCCAGGCTCTTTTGGTGAAGCCTGCTTTCTTGGTTTTCTCTAAGGAAAAAGTGACACTGAGATTAGGTGTGACTCTTCTTCCAAGGCTGTGTTGGATTTCAATTTCTTTTTCCAAATATTCACCTTTCAGTTGTCTACCCTCCTCTCTTCCTCCTTCAAATGTAGAAGAGAGGTTTCATTGGCTTGATTCTAAGCTGGCTTTCAGCTACTCTGTCTCTCCTCTTTGACTAGAGATATCAAAAAGAATGCCCGTTCTTCGTTATATAGAGTGTTGCTCTAATAAATAATACGATCTAGTTTGGAAGGATGTGCTCATTCCTCAGGTCTGGATGCCAATCTGTCGGGCAGCTACGTTGGCTCCCTTGCATGAGTTTGCCAAGCAGTACTTGCTTGATTCCTTGTTTGGTCGGGATGCCTATTTTGGGCGGGCGATGCTCCAGCGATTTCTGGTCTAGGTGGTGATATTTGCTATGCTCCCTCTCATAGGATACTGAATCTCTGTGGGAGTCTTATATAATATTGAATCTGTGGCAGGAAGAAATGCCATTCCTCCTACAGATTCATCATCACCCTTCCAACCTCCTCTTCATGCTGGATAGCGTGTTCATGTCTTGCTGTTCTCCAGTCCCACAGCTGGTGGTTGCTAGGAAAAAGGGGGAACTGTAATCATGGGTGCCAATCACTCCCTATACTGTCCCTGTTGTCATGTCGTTGTCATGGGCCTGCTTTGAAGTCTAGTGGAGACTATTGGTGCACCTTGGTGGCTGACTGTTTTTAAGGCAGCTGGCACTGGAAGATCTAATTTTAGGATGAGGAATCTGTGGGAGGAAGACCCAGTCTATCCGAAAGAACATTGCACAGAATGTATTAATGTGTTCTTCTAACTCCTAAAACATTTCTTTAAAGTAACAAGATGTCGATTATTTGGAGCCACTCAACAAGGTGGCATCCCACAAAAAAGGTTTACACCCTCTTTGCACCGTTTGACGCCCATCCCCCAGCTTTTGAAATGTGCACTATAGCAGTGTGTTAACTGTGCCATGACCTCTGACCTAGCCCAGTTGATATCGTAGCCAGCTATTCTGCCAAACCAGAGAGGTAAAGACCTCCAAGTCACTGGTCACAGCATCTTATGGGTCACCTCCCATACTGTCATCCCTACAATGATTGCTGTTTCTAAAGTTGTAATGGCAAGATTAACAAGGAATGGTCAGTGTGGCAACCCTCTTTACTTTTCTCTAATTTCAATGAGCTGAGATAATGTTTTTCAACAGGATCCCAGCAAAAAAACATTAGTAAATTGTTTGGGACATTCTAACAAAGGAGTCCTGAAATAAAAACGTGCACAGAGTAAAGAGTAGATATGACCAGTGCACACAGTGAAGCGCCTTCTTTGCATCTAAAAAATGGCTGTCCTCTGGACCTGGCAGTCTGCACAGTTAGCATAGTTATCTAAACCCAAAGAAGGTTCCACGTAACCCGAGGAATATGACAAGCCAAAAATACATGGGATACGATTAATAATATGTTTATACAAATCTAATAAATAATGAGATGCTATAAATGCAATTCATGCCATCCTTTATGCTTCAATTCATTTTAATAGTCAAATAGACAAACTATCCCTCGTTGTCCCTAAATTTGAAAATGTTTTCAAACTCAATTAAATATGTACTCAACAGAATAAGCTATTAATTAACAATTAATTCCACAGATAAAAATTCATAGAGCAATTTCCAACAAAACAACCAAAAACACAATGAAAAATATGCATATACTTAAAACAGAACACAGGTATCCTACTTTCCCCTCTTCCCTATTAGTGTCCTCTTCTTTCCTTATCCATGTCATTGTTTGTCTGCTCGTCCTTCCATGTGACAGCTCTTCCAAGACGTGGTTTCCTCCAGATTCAGGTACTTAACCCACTCCATCCTCACATTATATACTGAGTTCCTTTGCATTTCCATGTAAACCTTGTCCTTCCTTGTTCCCTTTCTTCACTTGGGGGGACCACACCAAAACAACTCAAAAGAAGGGGGTGTGACACGTAGCGCTCCTTCCTGGGGGGTATCATCACACCTGGTTTCGAAATACAGGTGCGGTGAATCCTTACAGGATTTGAGTGTGCTTCCTTTAGACCTCTGATGGCATTCTCACTCAGGTAAGATTCTCACAGATTGTAAGAACCTTATTCAGCTCTCCAGGGGGGAGTACTCAAGGAACTGACTAATGCAGTTAAAAAAAAGTAATAAACTGTGTGAACATGAATTATCAAGAGAACGCAGTGCTTTTTCAGACCATGACGGCCTTCCAAAGCACCGTGGATCAATTGTCTAAGAAATCTTTGGCCTCGGGTGCCATTCCTCGCACAGATTCTGAGCCCCTCCTGACCCCTTCTACGCTACCCGCACCAGGTCAAGGGGCTAATATATGATCTCCTCCGATGCCCCCGAGTGTACCTCCGGGTATTTGGGTCTTTCTTAATGCAATGCAATGGAAGATACATGTTCTGAATTGCCCTGCGTTGTACGTGTCTGATCAAGCTAAGGGATCTTTCATTTTGTTTAATTTGGCCCGGACTGCCTTGGCTGGGGCCACCCCGTATGTAGATGGTATGCAGTAATAAAATCACGGCAAAAAGGTTGCTGTTAAAAAAATCGCGGCAAAATTGCTGTGGTTTGACCTCTTAAAGGTGTACCCTATTATACCATTTAAGGGAAGCAGGGGTTGCGAGGGTGTCCCCCGCTCTCCTTAAATGGTATAATGGGTCTGAGCGTTGCGGGGGTGTCCCCCGCATCCTTTACATGGATGGTGGTGACAAAACCACAGCCTTTTTGCCGCGATTTTTTGTGTAAACTGATATTTTTCCGATTTTAACACATGGAACCATGTAGATAGCCATAGTCCTCTCCTGACACACTATAATGGGTTCCTCCTGGAATTCCAAACCATGTTTGAACGACAATACGCTGTTCAATCAGTTTGGAATGAGTTAGTCGACATACACATGGGTAATAGGGATCTATTGACATATGTGGCCCAATTCCAGGGGTTGGTAGCCCAAACACAATGGCCTAAGGACGCCCAACTAACTCTGTTTTATTGAGTCTGAAAGAAGATCTCAAAGACGCCCTTAGTCAAGTAGTTTCCCCCCTGATAACATAGCAGATTACATTGCCTTGACGGTTAGAGTCAACCAACGCAATACAGAAAGAAGGAGAGAAAGGAGATGGACTGACTTCCATCTGTCCTTTTTTCCATTAGACAAGATCCCTGCTAATAATTTATCAGAACCTGAACCCATGCAGTATAAGGGGACCACTTTCCTCAGAGAAAAGGGAAAGACGAAGGAAATGGATTTTTTGTTTCTATTGTGGCGAAACTGATCGCTCTGTATGTTTATGCCCCAGAAGATGGGCAGGAAAAACTCCTGCTCACCCCCAATCCGGAGTTTAAGGGTGAGCACTTCCCAACCATACCCCTGTTAGGTAGCACTATGGTCCCTAATCATGCCTCTCATGTCTTTATCGTAGTAGAGCTATATTCAGAGGGAATTAGATGGGAAAAGATCATTGCAGAATGACAGTGGGGCCTTTGCGCATAAAAGCAATAAAACCCTGCTTCGCAAAGATAAGATAGAGCCCATCTGGTCTGTTGATGAACCCTCTCCGATATCAGGTCCTATTGCCTTACACCCCCACCTCCTTTGCTTATGATCTGCGCTCAATACCACCATGAATGCATACGTTTTGATGCCACCGCTGCTCTGCATTTCCAGGTTATATTGGGAATCCCCTGGCTTCGTTTTCATAACCCTGCCATCCACTGGAAAGAGAATAAACTTGTCTTTCAACGATCACAGTGTCCCTCCTCGTGCTCTCAAATCTTCCTTCTCAATGGACTGCTTGAAAGTCCAAGATCGACGAACCCTCAGGACAACTGTTGATAGTCCAAAGACAACTACCAAAAGAATATGTAGACTATTCTCACTGAATGATATGTAGACTATGCTGATGTTTTTCATTCCAAGGAAGCAGACAAACTCCCTCCCCATCGAGAGTTTGATTGTCACATAGACCTGCTTCCTGAATATCCTAAAGAATTACATTGAGGATAACCTAGCGAAAGGGTTCATCAGGCCACCCACATCTCCAACAAGGTCCCCAATATTCTTAATCTCTAATAAGGAAGACACCGAACTTCAATGTTGTGTGGTATGCCACAGGATGAACACAATAACCATTAAAAATCATTACCCTCTCCCTTTGATTCAAGTACTAATTGATCAGGCAAGAAACAGCAACATCTGCATGAAATTCGACCTCAAGGGTGCCTATAACTTGATCAGAGTTGACCAGGGAGACAGGTGGAAAAAAGCATTTTGGACATGATCGAGAAATTACAAGTACTTAGTGTTGCCATTTAATGCCCCAACCTCTGCCCAATAATTCTTGAATGTCGTCTTCAGGGATATTCTCAATGTTTACATGGTTATTTGTTTAGACAATACTTTGGTTTTCTTTGCATCATATAAAGATCATGTTTGTCACATTAGGGAAGTACTCCAAAGATTCTGCACTAATCATCTCTATGCCAAGTTGTCCAAAAGTTTTTTCAACCAGAAAAGAATCACCTTCTTAGGCTACAACCTCACACCCCATGGCATCGAAATATATCCACAAAATATTGCCACCATCCAGAATTGGCCTACTCTGGGTATGGTAAAGGAACTGCAGCAGTTTTTAGTCTTTGCCAATTTGTTTGAGCATTTTATCTCAAACTACTCAAGTGAAGTACTTCTGTTAACGAAACTCCTCAAAAAGGTTGGTTCCCTATGTCTGGACCAAAACTACTGAAGCTGCTTTCTACAAACTGAAGGAGAGGTTCACGTTCGATCCTGCGTTACCCCTTCCCGATCCTTCCTTACCCTATACAGTGGAAGCCGACGCCTCGAATCATGCCATCAGTGCCCTCCTGCTGCAATATCGATCCCACTACCAAAGAACTGCACCCTGCGGCTTATCACTCCTGCACTTTCTCCACTGCGGAAATCAACTATAGTATCTTTGAGAAAGAACTGCTAGAAAACAAGGAAGCTTTCATTACTTGGTGCCATCCATTGGAAGGAGCTGCCATCCAATCACTGGCCATTGAAATGTGGGGTTCCTAAAGACATCTACAGCTATGAACCAGAGGCAAACCTGGTGGATACATTTATTTTCTCGTTTTGTGTTGTGGTCACATTTACACCAGGAATCCTGAACACCAAAGCGGATGCCCTTTCACGAGCATACATGACGGATACAGAAGATAACAAAGGCATACCTTTTATCTCAGAGAAAAGATTCTCAGTCTCACGGATTAGAAAAGATTCTCTGTCTCACGGACACCCTTTTGTACCCTTATGAAGAACTCCTCAAGAAAGCATACCCTGCTTCCGGTGTGGAGGAAAACTGGGAAATTAAAAATGTCTGTACTCTCCAGGCCTGGCACTGCAGTATGATAGTGACTAGGCCCTGTAACCTGTCATGTTTAAACAGTGTTTCTTTCTTATGCGAGGCGCACACTGTAGAACGTACTGTGCATGTCTTTGAAATGAAGGCCTCTAGCCTAGCTTGTTGGAATGCTTGCTTTCGCATCTCTCGCTTCTGACGTGTTTCCGTTTTGGCATATGCAAGCAGGATCTAAATTATTGTTTTCTTAAGAAAAGCGGCACAGGAGAGCGGAAGTCGTATTGCTAACTCTCTTGCTTATCTTATAGTATATGGGAATCTTTAAGGAGTGCAGGCACATTGAATAACTGAGTTACGACTGGGTGGCCTCACTGATAACACTGGCTTACATGAAAGAGCACAGCTGCTGTCAAAGGCTGATATGAGGTTTTGTTCTTTGCAAGACGAATTTAGTGTGCAACCTTGATCTGTTAGGACCACCCCTTTACATTGGAAAATATGAGCACTGAGATGTTATGTCACAGAACACGATTGGGAGACGTTATTGCCTCTTGCAGAGTGTGCCTATAACGACTCGTTTCACACAGCCATAAAGGATACGCCTCTTTAAATTTCTTATGGAACCCATTTTTGCTCCATTCCAATTCGAGGAGTTAGGAAGACTACAGTACCTGCCGTCACAGACGGGGTTGGACACATACAAACAGGACTTCAACCCACTCATAAACATCTCAAGACAGCCCAAGAACAGGCTCACAAATATGCGTCGCAAAAAAAATGGCCTGCCCCTGATTACAAGGTTCATGATCGGGTCGGGTTATCCACTTCCCATATTAAGATCCCTGTTTGCAATCACAAACTCATACCACGTTATATTGGGCCTTTTGTTATTTCCCAGGTCATTAACCCTGTAGCCATGAAATTACAACCCTCATTCACATACAGGATCAATCCCATGTTTTATTTATTTTATTTTAGATGTCTGAACAGCCTGTTCAGACATCTGTGTTGTAACCAAGGGATGTAGGACAACTCCTGTGGCAGTAGGACCACAAGTAAAGTATACAGTTCAACGAATTATAGATTCCAGATATGTCGGAAGACACTACACTATCTTGTACATTGGAAATGTTATGGCCCAGAAGATAGATCATGGGTTTCTTTTCAGGATGTCATGTTGCCAACAAGTTCCACCTACAGCATCCTGCCAAGTCTGGCCCGCCTAGGTCTTCCCCATCGGTTGGGACGGGGAGGCCTGGGAGGGAACATGCTTTAAGGAACCCTCCCCACTTCCCTACCTATTAGAACTAGGCTCTCCTAGTTCCATGGCGTGTGCTACAGCCCTGGGTTCACGTTCGCTTGCCAGTTCCGGGCTTGCTGGCAAAACACTACATCCTTTCCTCTAATGAATGTCCGCACGTAGGAACAAACACGCTGACATCTCAGACTTGTCATGAGAGCATTGATAAGCTCTCCAGAATGCCAGGACAGCTTTCTCGCAACAGTGTTCTACTGTGGATTGAATCTAGGCAGCATTTTAGGTATTTAGAGAAATCTCTGTTGCTTTTCAAGACTCTTCTTTCTTGTGCTAGCTCCACTTAGCCTGTTGCATGTCCTTTTTTGTCTCCTCGTCTTTCCTCGTGACAGCTCTTCCAAAGATGTGGTTTTTGCCAGATACAGGTACTTAACCCACTCCCCCTCACATTGAATACTGAGTGCTTTTGGCTTTCCTTTATTAACTCTATCCTTCCTTGTTCCCTTTCTCCAGTTAGGGGGAACCATACTACACCTTCACGTAGGGGGGGACTACACCAAGACATCCCAAAAGAAGGAGGCGTGACACGTAGTGCTCCTGACTGGGTGGGATCATCACACCTGCTTTCCAAATACAGCTGGGGTGAATCATTGCAGGGTTTGGGTGTGCTTCCTTCAGACTTCCGCTAGCATTCTCAGTCAGGTAAGGTTCTGAAACTTTTCCCTTTAAAGACTGCCCCTTGAACTCAGGACTACCAAGCCTCTTGGCCATGGAGCATGCCCAGAGCGGCCATCTGACCCCTCTGGCCAATTAGCAGGAAGCTAGGCAGTCCAAGCACTATATAAGGGGCAGCTTCCATGACGATCGTAGAAGGGAGTTTTGTGGTACAGAGAAGGTGAGTTATGGGGTTAAAGAGGAGGAGGAAATTTTTTTGAAGCAGGAAGGAAGGTTGCTAGGCTGGCTGTAAGACCTGGACGGGAAGGGCACATTTCAAGACTGAGAGTGGAGAAAACCTGCTGGGCAGTTTGTAAAACATGGAAAAGACTGGAATGTTAACTCTTTGCGAAGAGGCCCATTGTAAGACCAGGATAAGAGAATGAGACAGGGTCGGGGACTTTACCCCCTCAAGGTAGAATGGGATAAGCCAGAACCATCCCAGAGGTGGGTGCTGGGGGTAGGCTCCAGTCCTTGGTTTGGTATGTTAACCATGGTACCACATTCTGTTACACAGTGCCTCCCATTACGATGGCTGGCCAGAATTCTCTTTTTTGTCTTTCAGGAATACAAGGACCACAAACACTGGCGGCAGTGAACAAGAAAGGTTAGCAGAAAGAGAGGCACTCTGGCACGACACGGTGCACACCAACATAGTGAGAAGCAGCTTCCAAAAACACAGGCAAAGCAAACAACTCACCATGGCTAAAGAAAAATGAAAAGCCAGAGTCAAAGCACACCAACGAAATAGTATAGATTGGAATCAAACTTGTGCTGGAAAAGGGGGCAGGATTTGTAAGGGGTTTTACAGCCTTGCACCTGTGTAACCCAGTCCCTGAGAAAAAGACAAGCACGGATTGGCCCACAGAGTCAGGTCAGCGCTGGAACTAGTGAAGGGGAGATTAGAACCAGGAAGAGAGCACTTCAAAAGAGGAGTGAATGGAAGCCAGAATGTGGGTTGTAATGGTGGGGTTAGGAGGTGTGGAGGTGCATTGAGAGACCAGGTGGTGAAGGGGCAGTGAAGCGGCGGTCTGAAGAGTTACTGGCACAGTTGGAGCAGACTGCAGGTTAGGTACTGATTGTGAGAGAGAATGGTACTAGCTGTATGTAGTGTAATGTGATGAAAGGGTTGTGTGTAAGAGCTGAGTGAGACTTAGAGCGAGACAAGGAGATGATAGGCATTGGGATAATTCTATATATAGAGAGAGCGATAGAAAAAGCATATAGTAGGGGGTGGAGAGAGCAAGGTGGTAATGGGAGTATTGGGCTGGTATGGTAGTTTCTTGGAAGCAAGACATCGCAGCACATCACAGGTTTGAATCCCTGTCCCACGGTTAGCGGCTGGTCTCCAGCATGAAGCACTATATTATAGCTCAATAGATTTTTTTATATTTAATAGGTGATGGGAGAGTGATGTAGTAAAGAGGGGCTTAGTTGGAAGAGATGGGCGGAGAATGTGTGGTAAGATTAGTCCATAGATAAGTAGATGGAGCAAAAAGGTCAGAAGAGAACATGGACAAAAGGAGAGATGAAAAGGAAAGGAAGTATACAAGAGAGTGCAAGAGTTTGAAGAGACGGGAGAAGTGAGAATAGAGTAAAGGGTGAGGAAGGAGGAGTAGTAAGATCAGGGAGAGCAGAACAAGGGAGCGTATGCACGAGAGAACAGTCCAGGGTGTCATTCACCAGCACAAGAAAACTATAATTTCTTGTGTAGAAACCCGGGGAATGTTCGATCAGGGCACCCAGAGACAACCCAGATGGAGCATGCTAGATAATACTTTTTTCCTTTACGGCACCCCTTACAGCCAAATTTGGACAGTAGGTGTTACTGATCGCTAGCTGGCATATTATGGGTTGGGGACATCTTGGTTAGGGTGGAGGGCGCCTACTGGATGTTGAACAAGGGTAGCCCATTAGGATCTGACAGTTATTGAAGTCATCTGTGACAAGAAGCTTATTGTAAAATCTGGAGACTCATGGAGACGTAATCCCAGAGACCTGAAGTACAGAAAAGGAAGAAGACTGAAGCAGAGACCAAAAGTCAGGTGGTTGGGTACCTGGCCACAGCACTAGTCAAGAAAAGGGCAGAGGAAGCAAAGGCAGAGAACTTTGACAGGGGAAAGGCAGGGAAAGTGAAGACAAAGGCTCTGACCAAGGAGAAGGAAGTTCAAGAAAGGGCAGAGGTCCTAACAAAAGAAAGAAAAATCAGAGGCACTGAAGATGGAAGAGGAGCAAGTGGCCCAGACGTGACAGAATGAAAGGGTTAAGACCCTAGTCTAGGAGACAGAGCCTGTGACGAGAAGGAGGAGGTGAAGCAAGAAGTTCACTGGGCATACAAGCAGAGCATAGTGTCCTTGTGAAGTGTCAATGGAAACTATAACAAACCCTTACCGTCATGACACCTTAAATAAGAGGCATTAAATTGAATATTCTTGTTTCGTAATTTGTTACAAATTGTGACACTTGATCTTCCCATCTATATTCAACAGAGAGATCGGCAACCAATCATGCCTAAGCTTACAAATGAATACAATGAAATGGCTGTTTCATTGAGTCAAACAGTTTCCCACCTTTTAAATACAAAAGTTGAGCGTTCAAAAAGCTTGGTGGCTAGCAAACACTGAAACGTCCAACTCAATGTTGAGGCTATTTTTGCCAGGCCAGGGATCTCCCAAGATGGTTTGCCTACATGCCCACACAGATTTAATGGGCTGAAATTGGAATCTTCTTTGCTTCAATTCCCAGACAGGGCAAATGCACGTTCTGCAAGAAGGACTCTGCTCTTCCTGGTTGGACCCACCGTGACACTTATAAAGGTGTCGCTAGAGCTACAAAGCAGAACCATTTATTGATGGCCAACTTGATCACCACCATGCCCCCAGTCCCCTGCCTGATGACACCTATTATCCCTGCTCATGTTTCTTTAACCTGTCAGCCAGCAACCGACCCAGGTTATCACCCTGTTCCCAGAAAAACAATTGGATATATTGAACTGCCTTTTCAGCTTGCCTCTCAACTAAGGAATTCAAATTACTTCTGATGTTGGACAAAAGAATTTTGTCTCGATTGAAGCTGGTGGAGCAAATCATTTCTCTGCCTTTAAGACGTTGTATTTTTTGCCAATTTACCTTCTTCAAAAAGGCATTCGGGCTTCAGAATTTAACCCTCATAGTCACTTGAAAATAGTCCCAGTCTAAATCTCCTGGAGCAGAACCCAATAGCTCACATCAGACACCATATTCATAACTCTTAGGCGCCATAGGACGAAACAGTGTTGAACATGCCTCCACACAGAACTTCAGCAAAGGATTTCTGGAGGAGTGATTGTTAAGCATGTAGCACACTACGGTTATTACTAACAGAGCAATAAGGCAGTGGCCTGGACGGTGTAACAAGACAGGATAATAACTTTGAAATGCAGTGAGATGAGAACTGGTCTAGAGTACATGAGTAGAACACACACATACAACTATTAGACCATAGGCAAAAGACAATAGACCAGGTGAAACGCAGAATAATAAGAATAAAACAAACCACTATGGAAGAAATTATAATTACTGTTTGAACGTGACCCTCTTGAACTTGGAGAGATTACCAAATCATATTGCATCCATTGCTCCTGCACAGTGATCCAACAATTTTGTGGAGAGAAAAAAAGATACGAATGTTTTTGTGTTTGCGCAAGGCGCTATCAAGCACCTACTCATTGGCAGACTTGATAAAAGCCTTCAAACAGATTGAAATTACAACACAAGAACACAGTTCTTTTATTTCAACATTTTTGTGGGTGCGATTTATCCTTCATTGGGTCCGGGACTCAATTGAAGTCGCCCCCCTATCACTGTTTGGCCCTCTATAAAGGGAGATAGAGTGGCGCCCAGAACCTCATAGAAGGCAGCTTGACCCGTGTTTGGGGCGTTCACTGAGATGAAGGTATATAGCTGGCCTAGTAGTAGGCATTTCATCGCCACAAATCGCCCCTCTGGGCAGAGTATTGTTTCCAGAATTTGGGGGTTTAGTCCCTTCATAAAGAGAATCGCTGTACATCCTTTGTTGGTGCCGCCTGAGGAGAAGAGTTGCCTTGGGAATTGTTGTGAGCGTAGACGCCCAAAGTCTGCTGGCAATAGGTGGGTTTCCTGGAGCAGGGCCACCGAAGCGTCTTCACCCTGGAGCTTTTTGTAAGATTGATCTACGCTTGGGGGGGGGATCTACGCTAACGTTAAAGGAGACAAATCTTAAGGTGCGATGTTCCTGGGCGGGAAGCGAGGCCGCCGCTGGATTTGAGTTGGGGTGGGTGGTGGGATGAGTATGAATCAGCCATCATTTCGAAGAGACTGTGGTTGCTCACCGCCCTGCTCTTGGGATTTTCGTCCAGGCCTCCCAAAGGGAGGGCTGGGTTTTAACCAGAAAAGGCAGCCCTGGTCTCCAACGGGCGACCAAAACTCTAACTGTTCGGGGAGACGATCTTTTGGGATCGGCTGTCCCCCTGGCCAACGGGGCCAATAGTCCCCCACCTGCCAATGTGGCTGGGGTGACTGAATTCCATTCCAAGGACTTCATGGTGGAGTGTACCCTGGAAGTGGGCATGGGCTGTGGGAAGCCCGGTGCAGTCTCTCATGTTTCGTGTGTCGGTTTCAGTAAGTTTCAAATGCCCTCGAGTAAGATTTCTGGGATTGTCTCAGTGGCTCATCGGCCCCTCCTGTTCTTTTGTACTTTAGACCAAGAAGCCCTTCTTGGCTTCGGCAGTGCGGGTACCGATTCTCCCTCCACGCCTTCGGGTGTTTGGCTCCGGGAGTTTTCAGGGGAGCCAGAATGTAGGATAGTTTCTGCATCTTCTAGGTGGCTAATTCTCCTTAGCGTGCCCTTATAAGAAAATTGCAGCGCTGTTGGGAAGAGCCATCTATAGCGGATTTGGTGGTCCTGTAGGAAGAGGTTAATGGTCGGAGGGCTCTTCTCCTCTGCAAGGTGAGGAGGGAGAGGACCTGGTATATTTGGAGGGGAGAGCCCTGGAATGTGAGCTCATCCCTGGTCCGACCAATTGCCGAGATAGCTTCTTTCGAGGTGTAGAAGTGGACGCATGTTATGACATAGGGGGGAGTGTTTGAGTCCTCTCCCTGGCGCGGGCGCAGTCTGTGAGTGCGATCTAGCAGGAGTTGATGTTTATCTAGCTGTGGCAAGAGGGACTGAAAGATCTCCCCCACATACTCCGCCAACTTTTTGTCTGGCACCGTGGATGGAATGCCTCGGATCCTAAGATTGTTGTGTTGTGCCCTGTTCTCGAGGTCCTCTTGCTTGTGTTCGAGGATTAAACATTTTTCCTGGAGAGCCCGGATTGAGAGTTGAACCTCTCCCAGGGTAGTGGATGGTCCAGAGAGCGGTCCTCCACCTGCCCACGCCTCTGCTGAGCTTCTGTAAGTCTTTGATCGGTCTGCTCTAACTTTGTTGTGAGTTCAGTCTTGCAGGATCTAAATTCCACCTTAATGTCCGACATGAATGCTAGTATGTCTCCTTTGGTAGCTAGGGCTCCTCTCTCGTCCATAGTTTTAGGAGATGTGAATTTCAGAGGCTCCAATTTCTCCTATTTCTTTCCTTTGTCTGATGAAAGAAGCATTACAGCAATGTCTGGGTTTTTGGTGGTTTTGAATTGTCTGGACATTGTGGCTTGAGGTGCGACTGTGAGCGACAGCAGGGTCTTTGTTGTGGTAACCTCAGATGAGGGGGGAGAAGGAGGCCTCCGACCTCTATTAATCAGCCTTGTGGGGTTTGTTGGGCTCAATGTGTGTTTGTGAGTGGAGGAGGCAGTATGGCATTAGGAGATCAGAGGCTGTGAGAGTGCAGAAGTCCAACCCGAAGAAGAGAAGGGGGCTGGGGTTGGCTAGTAAGGCTCCAAAGTGGTTGCGTAGGTCGGGAACACCGGTGCTGTAGTCTACCTGGAGCCTGCCGGGGTCTCGAGGTGATGATTAGGTGCTCCTGATCTGATGATGCTGCTGAAGAGGGTCGAGGTGGGCCGGGGTGCCCCAGGACCAGCGAAGTGCAGCTGAGGGGTTATAGAGGAGCCAAGAGTGGAGGAGTCTGCAGCGGTTGTAGGTCAGGCTATCCCTCCCTAATAATTGAAGGTGATAATGATGAGGGCCAACTTGGGCCCTAACAGGGAGAATGGGGGGGAATGCAGACGGTTGGGAGGAGAGTCGGCGAGTGGGCAGGGGCGCCTCTGGATCCTGGGTAGACCTTGGCGTGGCTGTTGTCCTGGATGCAAAAAAAAAATTTAAAAAAAAAAGGGAGCCTCTCTCTCCTCGAGCCCCCCAGCAGCTCCAACCACCTCACTACGGCCCTTCCAGCAGTGAGACACGGCCGGCGTGGTGGGGGCCCTGCTGGTCTTCCTCCTATCTCATGGCAGCGTGACTACAGCCGTGTAGTTATTCGGGGATGGACCCCTTTTATGCTTGTACAGAGGTCCAGGGGCCCCAGCTTTGTGCCTTCAGCTGTGGGCAGGGGCATTCACAGGGGGGGGCCAGCACCCCTGTCGCGGGCCAGCGTCAGGCCCCACTTCGGGGCATGGGCCGCAGCAGTGGATGTCCTGCTCGCTCCCCGCCTTGCGGCACCCGCTCACCGTGACCGCGGAGGGGAGGTGGCGCCAATCCTCAAGGGTGTTCCCCACACCGGACAGGCCCCGGACGGGAGTGTAGCCTGGCCCCTGAGGGGGTGGGGGCCTCAGGAAGCGGAGTGGTTGCTGATGAAAGGAGGGCAAGAGCCGGGGGAGAGCGGACCGCGTCTCAGGGCCGCCTGCCGGCTCCGCCCGCCATTTTGGAAAGGTGCGGCACGGCTCTCATCGGGCTCTAGTTGCCGGATCCCGGGTATGCCAGGGGCCGGAGATTCGTCCGGAGGGGGCACGAGGCCTTCCTATGTCGGGCCAGGCAGGCGTAGTGCTACAGTGGAGGACTGCTGACATGATGTAGGTAACGCTGCACTGGGTTCCCCACGGAGGCCATTAGAAGAGCGTCTGCATCGCTGGCGCTCTTGGCCATGCCCCCCCCAGAATTCTGTTCCTTTACATTCAATGTAGCAATACTCTCAGCCATAATCTAGAATAATCAAACCAAACCTAATTTTCTTTGTGCATATAATTGCAATTGCATACCATCAAGAAGGACCCTCAAACCTAGAAAAAGAGAAACATCCCCTACATCCCAATCCCCAACCCCCATCTTGGCCCATTTTGCATTCACCACAAACATAAAGCTGCAAAACAGTTGGCCCCAAGAACCCCAAACCAATGATACACCCAGGCATTACTCGGCCTCTAGAAGTTGCAAGACGTCCCCCAACGCACGCTTCTCACCAGAAATACTTCCCAAAAAATCAATTGAAATCCTGTATACAATGCAGAAACAAACCTGAAAGAACACGCTACAAACAGATCGGTGTCAAAGCAGATGCAGGGGCGGACCTCTTTCATCTCATCCCTAGCAGTCACCCCACTTTCTTTGCCGAAGGGAGTTTCACTGTCCAGAATTTCTGTGGCCCCGACACTTTTTTCCATCCAACCGGTTGCACAAAGGCCTATTTGAATTTTTCCCTCACCTGCAACTGTCCTTCAGTAGGTCTCCTAACAGCTGATCCACCAGGTCCCAGTCTCTTATATCATACTGTTCACCTCCACATTCAAAGGATACAGCAAAAGGATACCTCAATATATATGTAATGTCCTCAGACTGCAACCAAGATATCAAAGGCCTGCATTTAAGTCCTTGATCCCAGGGTGTATGCAGATAAATCCTGGCATAAACGAACCAGGGCTCTCTGCCACTCAAAGGAGTTCAGTTATCTTGCCTTCTGTAGCACTTTCTCCTTATCCTTGAAGTGATGGCATTTGATTACAACCGATCTAGACCCTGCTTCATCGCCTTCACCGCAATGTACTGTGAGGGGTCACAAATGCGAGACAGACACAAAGGTAAAGTTTCCTCAAAGTTTGCTATTTATTACATTAAAAAGGGTAGGATAAACGTCTATCTTTCCCTATCCTAAGATACTCCCTGCCTAACAAACTAAAGAAAAATGACGTAGTGTCCAGAAAGTCTCTGACCCTCACACTAATACACACAACAATATTATGCAAGGAATGTATGGCTAATTTTAGTTCAACAAGACAATTTATCACTTCAAACATAGAGGTTGTTGAAAGTACTCATTGTTGCCAGGGTTGGGCTCCCTTCCCCTGGATCAATTTAGGAATATTTTGAGTATGGTTCTGATTCAACAAAGTTCTGTTCAAGGTAACACAAAAGGTCTTTTCCATCCACTGTATCTTTCCCCATGACACAGCAAATAGCTTTTCCACAAAGTTTGTTCATAATTCAAAACAACTGGTGCTTTCCACAGTATCCTCCTTGGAAAGTTAAATATCTTTCTTTCGTAACACACGCTCAAAACTAAAGCAATTGTTCTTTTCAAAATGTTCAACAATTATTACCATGTCACACCTTCTTCAAATGAACTACTTTTGTCAGGATAGCATAACTACTATTGGTGATGCCACAACTTGTCAAACAACTGATAAGGTTAATGTACCACCTTCTTCAAACCATCTTCTTCTTTCCTGGTATGCTAACCTGCCAGGACTAAGTACTATGATTCCTTTCTTGGTATACTCGCCTGCCAGGAAGAAAACTCTTACAACCACAATCGGACTTGATGCAATATTGATTCCAAGGTTCTCCACACCAATCTCTCTTGGAAGGAGGATTGAACAATAACTGCCTTTTTCTTATAGTGTCTTGACTCTTGGTAATGTTTGTTCCAATGTTCCCCAAGCTGGAAATTTAATATAGAAGCATTGTTATCCGATTGTCTCTTAACTATTTCTTAACAGCTTCTGGACTGTTGGCAGTTTGGGTTACAAGTTTTCCCCAGTTGATATCCCAGAAAGGGAGAGGTGCGCCCTTGTTGCCTCTCTGTATGGTTTCACAGTCTCTTGGCTGTTGGCAATGCGGGATATAAGCTTTCCGCAAAGTATATCTCCTAAAAGAGGATTTATGCCTTCGTTGTTTATTGTGGTTTTTGCACCACCTCTTGGCTGTTAGCAATGCTCGTTATAAGCTTTCCCCAATCGTACTTATGCTCTTGCCACTTCGGCTCTGTTTCTTTAATTGTTCGATATTCAAAATGGTAAGGTTTCTGCTTGATTTCATTAACTGTTCGGTATTCAAACTTGTCAGGTTTTACCAATTTTCTCATGCGTAGCTACCTAATGGTCAGCGTTCTCATTCCGCCAACTCACTAGCTTTCTACTGCAGCTCCTTGTTGCAGTCAGCTATGGCAGTGGACATCCGGTGTCCTGCCTGCTCCCTCTCCTGTTTCAGCATACCTTGGGTGAGCTGCGTGTCTGCTCTGACAGCACCGTTTATCTTCTGCGGCTTCTCTCTCACTGACACGCCACATACTGGATTGGGAGCACGTCGACTTATCAGCTGGGCTTCTTCTTGACACTCCACTTCCCGCTGCGCATTCTCTCCCCTTCTGCTCACCTTCCCCTTTTGTGATGGCTTCCACTGGCGCTCTTCTCTTCGGGGCTGCTCCTGCACCTCGGATAGACTCTGCTTCAACAGCTATGTCTTCTACGCTGCCTTCGACATCTCCGTCACCTCCCTCTTTCAGCTGTGCCTCCTTTTGGCATTAAAATGTCCAGCTCAGGTTCCTTGATCTATAAAAACTAGACCACACCTTTTGGTAACCAGCATTCTGAATCTTCACTGCCTCTAGGCCCTTTTTCCTCGTCCCAGTACCATAAGCATTATGGGTACTGCACTCCATAGGGAATTGTGTGCATTAGTTTGTTCTATTTTACAATAAGCTATCAATATGTTAGGAAGTAGGGGGGAATCATGAGCTAAGGAGGTCACCAATTCCCCTCCCATGAGTCCCCTCCCATGTGATCCTCCCACATGATATCACGGTCAGGATTATGTAGCGGCTCCCTTTCCTGGCCACATGTGAGGAGGCCCATACCGGAGTCCTAATGATGATCTTGCTAGATTAATCACAGTACTCTGTCGAACACAAAAGTCCTTGTCTCATCCGTACTCATCAATGACTGAAACATGACGCTCACCCTGTTTTCCAGGTCTCCCGACGTTTCGCCAGCTGCTTGAGGCAGACCCCATAGTCTTAAATTATGTCTTCGCCCTCTGTTCTCAGTATCGTACATCTTGAGCCGAATCTCTTTCTCTGACCTCCAACTCCTTAATCTAAGTTCCCATTAGGGTCTCTAGAACTTCCATGGAGAGCGGATTACTTTCCAGGGCCTCCGTCCGAACTTCCACTTACTCCTGTGTCCCGTCCCCTTTCCTCCATACTTTTAGACATTCTGGCCATCAGGACGGGACAGGAGCACTTTTGAAGCATCAAAAATAATATTTTATTTTTATGCTGGGCCACCACACGTGACTGTAGCCCCGCCTTTCTGAGCTCTGCCTAGCGCATCCCCTTCAGTCCTTTTCTCTGAGCGGTCAGGGTTGGACACAGTTGCATCGTAAGAAAATGAATTGTTTTGTTCCCTTGTCCTTCATCTTCCTGCTCCGGTTCCACGGTCTTCTTTCCTCTGTCTATGCCGGAGCATCTGGGATTTGTCTTGTGCTTCGTGCAAACGTTTCACGAGGGTGGATCCCCATTCTTTCCGCTGGAGTGCTTGTGCCCGGAACATCGGTGGAACTCTTGCTTCTACTGTGACTCCCTTTCCGTCCGTACACTCCAGCATAGGCTTGTCAGGTGGGAGAAGGTGTTCCAACGGCTTCCTCCTCCACATTTACAGCAGTTCATCGATGAAAAAAGGAAGCGTCCAGTGAGTTCCTTCCTTTTTAGGGTCTTCTGGTTCCGGGAGTGGCCCAAGTGGCTGTGGTACCACGATTCTCCCTGAGGTGTCCCAAAAGGGATCTAACCTGGATTCCAGAGTTTTCTCTGTGGCCCCCTGTCAAAGGGCTGTCAGGACCAGTCAGAACCAGATATTCATCCGAGGTTCCCCATCTGAGGGCTAAGGCTAAGCTCAAGATTTCTGGGGGTGTTTTGACAGGGGTTATTCCAGAGGTTTCTAAGTCTGGAACTAAACGTACCAAGCCTAGTCTCGGGGTTTACTGTACAGTGACTAAAAGTCTCCAGGGCTCCAGGGGCTCTGGCTATGGGGTGTGACCCTGAACCTTCCCACAAACAATCTTGTAGTCGAACCGATCCTGCTGAGGGGGCAAAGAAAGAGGGCAAAGGCCCTAAATCTTCAAGTACCGGCCCTGCAGCGGTTCCCTCACCGAGGGCTAATTCTTCCGCAGAATGCTAGGGGGCTCAAAAGCACTTTAGATCTGCTAGTACCGGCTCTGCCGAGGTTCCCTGTCACAAGGCTAAAATTGATTTAAAAATCCTTGAAACCCCTGTGGTGACAATGGCATCACTGAAACCTGTGACGCAGATCACCTCAGACAGTGACAAAATGGCGGATCAACCCACGCGGTCTGCAGCGGCCATTTTGACAAGCTCTTTCACACCAGCGTTCTCAATGGCTCGTGCAGAGGGGCCTTTATTTGGGGCCGAGCAGCATTTTCCACAAAATTGGACAATAGGAATCTTGTCCCCCCTCCAATGGATGGGCGTGTTCGGTTTCCGCTGCCACACACAGTCCTGCTTCCTCCTGCTTTCGCTCCCTTAGTTTATGTGGATCCAGTTGGCTGAGGGCCATCCTGGCCACCGGCCTCTTTACAATCCTGGGGGTCTGCCCCTCCGGAGTGGCCTCTACCCACTCTTGTGCCTAGACCTTCCTCTGAGGGTGCGTTCTTTGGCAAATTCCAGGCCCTTATGCACTGTGACTCGATGAAGGCATACTTTAAGGATCTATTCAAAGAAATCTATCCTAAGTTTCTCGAGCCACAGCCTGCCCCCTCCTCCACTGCCTCCACTTTCACCAGTGCTTAAGACACCAGCTGTGCAGACAAGTATGCCCACGGTGTCTGAGGTACCATGTGCTGTGGATCAGTTTTCTGTTCCCGCCACAACTGATAAGGACCAAGCGGACCAGGATAGCGAAGACCCGCCCCACTCTGTCAGAGCCTTTCATGACCGGGTCGTGGATATAATGGCATTGCTGGATATTCCAATACCCGAGCCTCCGTCTCCCCAAAAGGTGTACTTTCAGGAGCCTTAACTCTTACTACACAGGAGCGCACAGCCCTTTTCCTTCAAAAGAAGGTGCTTGCTGAAGCCTGCAAGGTCGGGGAAAAACCCCACTCAAGGCAGCGCGTAAATAGGAAAATTGATGCTCACTACAAGCTGCACTTGTCAGAAGACATACCCTTGACTGCATGTCCACTCTCCTCATTGACCGTGGTGGCAGCAGCTATGCTCCATTCTAAGCCGCCCTCAACATTCTCTACGGCTGCCTCTCAGGTCCTGTCCAAAGAGGACAAACTTCTTGACACCATTGGGGAAAAAAGTATTTTCCAAGTCCGGTCTTCAACTGTGCCAGCCGAATACCGAAGTCACCCTTGCAGCGTCAAATCTCAAGCTTTGGAAGGAGTTTCCTGAATTTCAGGAATGTATCGCTCAAGACAGGCTGATAGATGTTAAAGAAGGCGTAGCCGATGCCAGAGTTCTGGCTCAGGACCTGCTGGAGGTTGCAGCCCATCATTTAGACACTTCTGCTCTGGGCCTTATGGTGGAAGTAGACATCTCCCGCCAAGCGTCTTTGCATGCTGCAAAGTTGTCGAAGGAGGTTCATGATAAAGTACTTGCTCTTCCCTTCGAAGGTAAAGAGCTGTTCCACTCCTCCACCGATGAGGAACTCAATAAAACAAAGGCAAGCACACAAACGACTAAATCTTTGTCGGTCCTTGCCAAACCCCAGCTAAATCGGCCTATACGCAGAGTTTGGGGACCCAGACAAGGTCCTTCTCAGGTTTCAGAGGGTTCCAGGAGCGTTGAGCACACTGAGGAGAAGGTTCCTCTGGTGGGCCTCACTGCAAGCAGTAAAGGCAAAGTGGCAGGTTTTTCTCTCGGTCAACAGCCTCCTCTTCGGACACAGGTGGCCTTGCTGCTGACAAACCATCCAAATGATGTTTTCCATCGGTCACACAAGACTCTGGTGAGGGGACATTTATCGTCTCATCTGAAGGCATGGCAGACCATTACAGACGACTGATGGGTTTTGTCAGTCGCCCAGGCGGGCTTCCATTTGCCCCTCCCACATACCCCGCTATCTCACCCTCCTCTTCAGCAGACTGGGTCTCCCTCCCTCAGAGCCGAGGTACAGAAACTTCTGGACCTCAGAGCGGTGCAACCTGCTCTCTTATGGGAGCAAGGGGAGGGCTATTACACCGGTCTGTTTACCGTGCCCAAACCCAACCAGGCTGGCCTGCGCACTATCCTCGACCTCTCCAACTTCAATCTTTTCCTACCCCAAGAGATATTCAAGATGATCACGTCCAGCAAGATAAGGTCCTCTCTCCGGAAGAGCGATTGGCTCATTGAGGGAGATCTTCAGGACGCTTACATGCACATCCTGATCTAGGGCCCACATTATAAATACCTTCGGTTTTCCATGGGAATGCAACACTTACAGTATCGAGTGCTGCCGTTTGGTCTCAGCTCGGCACTGCGTGTCTTCACAAAGATAATGGCGTTTATCGCAGCATTACTCAGACTGCAGAGAGTTCATGTCTATCCATATTAGGACGATTGACCTCTGCTGTATCCTTGTCCATGGGCTGCAACAGCCAATCTTCAGTCACTCCTGTTCCAACTGGGGCTGTCAGTGAACTGGCAGAAATCGTCTATGACGGTTGCTCAAGACCTGATTTTTCTAGGTTTCCGCTTGGATATTGTCAGTGCTCGAGTGTTCCTAACAGAGGATAGAATTGTGGATCTATCGGCCATGTGTCATGTTTTTCCTGGTTTCCTCCCACATGTAGGCCTGTTGGTTCCAGATACTCCAGGGCCTGATGGCTTCATGCGTGTTAGCCCTACCTCTTTTGCGAGACTGAAAATTAGGCGCACAGCTAGCGCTTCGGGGCTGCTGGTCCCAAGCTGTGGACCCAGACTCCAAAATGATTCCGATACCATCTGCCATGACGGCGGATCTTCAATGGTGGTCAACCGCCAGCAACCTTTCAGCTGTAACGTCCTTCCAGGAGCCCTGCCCACAGATTATGGTTACAACTGACTCCTCCCGCCTAGGGTGGGAAGCAACGCTGGGGCACCTTGAGGTGTGCGATCTATGGATGCCCCAGCACAGAATGTAGAACTTTTGGCAATCGTTCCGGCATGAAAGCTTTCCAGTCTTCTATGCTCGACAGAGTGGTGTGAATTCGCACAGACAATTCTGTAACTATGTTCTACATCAACAAGGGGTCACCAGGGCTCATTTCCTGGTGGGTCTAGCTATCCAGATTTAGAATTGGGCAGTCCAACACAATGTCTGGCTACAGGCCCATGCACGTTCCCTGTGCCTCCAGTCTGCAGTGAATTACGAATGGGAAATGAACAGCCATGTTCTTACCAAACTTTTCCAACAATGGGGTTCTCCAACGGGATGGGTATGGGTTGCGTTTGCCATCGTTAGTAATGCATCGTCCACAGAGTGCTGCCTTATGTATGGTAAGATCTGTTTTGATTCCCCATATATTGGGGTTTGCACCCATTCTCTGGGATAGGGGCTCAATTATCAGGTGAGGGATCTGCAGGGAAGGAGTGGAGTCCTGCGGAAAACTGACATTTTGTGGGAGATAAAGCTGTTGAGCCGGACTCTCATCCAGGTCAGAAAATGAGGAAATAATCCAAAGTGTCATAAGGCTGAGTGCAAAAATAGCCTGTTCATCCTCTCAAATGCCTTGTTAGCATCCAAGGCCAAATTCAGAATTGGAGTTTCCCCCCTTCTAGAGATGGCTATTAGATTTATAATTATGTGTATTTTGTCTTGAGTATCCTGGCCTGTGATGAAGCGGGGCTGATTCACACTGACGAGGGAGGGGTGAACAGATATCAATCTAGAAATCAGACCTTTTAATACATCTTGGCATCCAGATTAGAAAGTGCCAGGGTTGTGTAGGAATCGAATAGGAGCGTGGTTTGGGATTCCCTCATAGATTCCATAAATGTGCCTTGCCGGAGGAAAGAGTTGAAGAAGGACAATAAAGCCTTAAACAGTTGGGGTTGGAAAGTTTTATTGAACAGACCTGTCAGCCCATTTGGGCCTGGAGCTTTCAGCATAGAATTGATTGCCTAGGTTATTTCCTTTTCCGTGATTGGGGTCGTCCAGTCTTTCTTGATATGTCACAGTGATGTTAGGGAGGTGGGCCTGAGTTAAATAGCGATTCTGGTGGTCACTGTCGAGCATCTCTCCTGAGAGCAATTCTTGGTAAAAGGATGTCACCACTCTTCTTTTTCCCAGTTCAGAGTGAAATGTCTCTGCCCGCTTGTCTGTATTATTCCTCACTTTTGTCAGTTTCAGTTAATATGAGAGGATCTTATTGACACTGTTACCCTGAATATAATGGGATTGCTTGGTTCGTAACATTGCATATGTTACGTACAAAGCTAGATGCAACTCTATGCTGGTTCTAGCCCACCTGCACTCTCTATGTGCCTTTTAGGTGCATTTCCGGGCATGCTCCCTCTCCTTTTCCCAAACCAGGGACTCCAGTATATCTGTCATACTTTTAGCCCTAAGATAAATAGTAGTGCACCCCACAATTTCACCCCTCAGCACAGCTTTCAATGCATCCTAAAGCGTGTTCACCGAAGTCTTCCCATTGTCATTTTCCCAACAATCGTTATTAATGGATGAGGCTATCTCTGGGGAATGTTGGTCTCTTAAGAGAGGATCCCAGAACTTTCTTTCCAGGAGCAGGCGTTTTTCTAGTTATTTGGTCATAGGCCATCATGGTGGAATCGAAAATTCTTGGGTCTATATCGATTTCTGAGGTATATGGCATTAATGTGGCAACAATCTGTAGTAAATCGATGCTGGACAGGCTTTTGTGTACGTGCGAAAAGTAGGTGTGTTCCCTGTCATTCTTGTGGACAAAACGGCATACTTTATGAGACCAAGTTCCCACAGCAACATTGCCAAGGCTATTTATTTTTTCAAATCTAGGGGTGTGGATAATGGAGATTTATGTACCATTGGGTTGAGGATTAGATTAAAGACTCCTCCTACCAAAATGTTGCCTTAGACAAAGGAGACCAGAGTCCGGAGAAGGCCGTTTAAATAGACACGTTGATTTTCGGTAGGCAAGTGTAATGAGAATATCGCCATCAGGTGGGCAAATAGAGTGCTCTTTGCCAGTAGGTAGCTGCCACACAGGTCTTTAAGAATTACTTTTTTGATAAAGGGTGTCCCTTTGGAAAATAAGATGGCATTGAGGGTTAGCGTTGTAAAATGGTCAGTGTATTTGTAAAATTAACAAAAGGGGATGTGAGGTGGTGCAATAACAACAAATTAGTTACGAAGCAACTCAATGCAATTTAACAAAATTGACCAATAAAAGACGTTATAAAACATGCGCAACAGTACCTAATTGCCATTTCTTATCCTCCTGGTGCAGCCCCCCAGAATCTTTATCTGGACTGGAATGATTGGCTGCAAATTGCCCATTCTCTATTTTAGCTTAGGGTGAGGGGTTTAGGGACTTCGTGCCGGAAACAGTAAGAGTCACAATTCTTAAGAAATACATTGGGCCTCATTACGAGTTTGGAGGCAGCCATGGTGCTGTTAGCACCATGGCTGCCTCCAAACCGGGCTCCATTACCGGGTTCCTGCAATGGGGACTTACCGGGTCATTCCGACATAGGAGGACCAGGTAATTCCTCCTTGCAGGAACCATTCCCCATTCCCATTTGAACCCCCATACAAGTGTCCCGTTGTTACCTCCCTCTTCCCCTCGCGGGACCCGGAAAAGACGTCTGGTTTTACCAGACGTATAATCCGGGTCCCGCAAAGGGAACCTCGTAATCGGCGCTCCCGTAATGAAGGGGGCCGGTCCGTACCGGCCCTCTTCATTACGGGAGCGCCAGGGTCGTAATGAGGCCCAAGAGTGCTCATCTCCACCTGACCATTGCTACCACATTACAGGCTATATTATTTTCAGGAATTCAACCCCCGTAGGTGATATGAGATGATACAGTTGCGAAGTGTAAAAATAATAGGATCCCGAATGAACAGCTGCTGCAAACAGCAAGGAGCACCCATCTCCAGGGTTGGACAGTTAAAAGGGTCTGTTGCCTGTCTTCGCGGCCAGGGCTTTCTTTCGTGCTCCCAATCGTACAACTCCCTTCAGTGTACCGACTCTAGAACAGGCATTGTGGCGATCGGCTGGAGTCGCTGTCTGAGAGGAAGGGTCCTTCTGGGTGTCCTCAGCCTCCTCCGGGTTCACTACCTGCATGGCTTCTACATCGTAGTTATCGACGCTTGTTGGCCTGCGTCAGTGGAACAATTGAACCCTAGTCGAGGCTGGAAATACAGGACAAAAAAAAAGGCACAGGCAGAGATGGAAAGAAAAGAGCAATCCGGAAACCAATTTAGGCAGCTCACTCTGGAACTACAACTAATGAAAAGAGAATCTTATAGTGGACTTTGGCACAAATACAGATACATTAAATTACACTAAAACTGATTGCAATGGTATTCATAACAGTCAAGGGAAAGCAGAATGCATTCACAATACCTGGACACTGAGCTTGGGTATTCTAAATAGCAATATGGAACAGAGAATTCTGTTACAATGCCTGCAAACTAGAAACATGAAAAGGATGGTGCATGGGAGAAGGGGAAACACAGGGATCATAGCCACCCAGTTTATGTACAATCGCAATCGAAGCGCAGATTAAGCGCAGTTGTGCGCTGGAGGGAGGACCGTTTGCTGCATGGGGGTGGTATGTCAAGTGTTCACCTGCGGCATATAAACCCCCTGCCTAGGCGAAGTCGCAGCGATGCGTGGATTAAGCGCAGTCGTGTGCTGGAGGGAGGACCTTCCTTTTTTCTTCATTCTTTCCTCGCTTTTTGCTGCCTCGGTGCGGTACAGCAATAATCGCAGTCAGGCGATGGAGGGAGGACCCACCTTTTTCCTTCATTGCTTCCTCGCTGTTTGCTGCCTTGGAGTGTTACTGCAATGGTGTTGAGCAGAGGCATATAACCTCCCTGCCTCAGCAAAGCTGTAGCGAAGCGCGGATTAAGTGCAAACGTGCATTCTGACCAGTCTGGACGGGCTGAGATCTTCCGGAGTGGGAGTGGAGCTTTGTGGTTTGGAGCCCTTGATTATGGCTAAACATAAGGCTACAATACCATTAACTTCGAAAACGGGTAAGAAGTGCAAGAATGCAAGTGGTACGGGACCTATTGACCCCGCTAATAGCTCTATTGATGACTTTTTTAAAGCTATTACTGGTAAATTAGAGCCACAACTATTTGCTACTGGGAAGGCTCTGCGTAGAGAACAGGGGATAAGGTTTCAGAAAGTTATTAATGCAACTGGAGCCCCAAATCTGATTTCACATGCTCCCTTCATACCTTCCGAAGCTGTGATTGATGCAGAGGTTTTGGTCTGGCCTTGCAGAATGTAGCAGCTGATAAGGCTGATATGGCTGTGGGGGACGCTTCTATTACCACTACCCATGAGAATCAGTGGTTAACCTCTGCTGTTCCTGGTGACTCGGTACTTTTGTTGGCTCTCAAAGATCTTCAGGTGAACCACGCCTGATGGCTGACCACCTCCAACATTACTGCCTGCCCCGTGTGTCCCAAAATGTCTTGCTCTTAATCATTTACAGGATTTGTGTAGGGATTGGTCGGCCTCTGAAGACCTATTCCATGACAAGTCAGGCAGTTGTATAAGCTGACTTGGTGGCACTGTGGGATGTGCATAATGCCGTAGTGGAATTTGTGAAGAGTTTCAAATCTTCAGTGATTTATTTTACTCCTACGTCCCGTCCCCTTCCCTCCATACTTGTGGGACATTCTGTCCACCGGGATGGCACTGGAGCACTTTTAAAGCATCAACATTTTTTTTTTTATTTTTATGCAGGGCCATCGCACGTGACTGCAGCCCCGCCTTCCCAAGCTCCGTGCATCGCCCTTCAGTCCTTTTCTCCACGCGGTCGGGGTCAGACGCACTTGCATTTTAGGAAATATTTTTCTTTTGGTTCCCTTGTTCTTCATTTTCCTGCTCCGGTTCCACAGTCTTCTTTCTTCCGCCTATGCCGGAGCGTCTGGGATTCGTGTCCTGTTTGTGCGAACGTCGTTTCGCGAGGGCAGGTCCCCACTCTCTCTGTCTGGAGTGCTTGGGCCCAGAACACCGGTGAGACTCGTGATTCTATTGCGACTCCCTCTCCGTTCGGGCACTCCAGCATCCGCTTGTCAGGTGGGAGGAGGTGTTCCAGGGGTTTCCTCCTCCACATTTGCAGCAGTTCATTGAAGAAAAAAGGAAACGGCCGGTAAGTTTGTTCCTTTTTAGGGCACCCCTGCCACAGGACTCCTTCCCGGGGTCTTCGTGGTCCAGGAGGGGCCCAAGTGCCTCTGGTACCAGGGATCTCCATGAGGTGCCCCGAAAGCTATCTAAACGGCCCTCCAGAGATTCCTGCGAGGTTCCCTGCAAAGGGGCTGCCAGGACCGGATCTTCATCTGGGTTCCCCTTTTGAGGTCTAAAGTTAAGCCCAGTAATTATGGGGCTTTTGTCACCGGGGTCATTCCCAAGGTTTCCACATCTGGAACCAAGTGTACTGAGTCTTGTCTCGAGGTTCCTGTTAAGGTTTCTAAATGTATTGGGTTACCCCTGAGGAGCCCCATATTGGGGCCATATCTAAGATGAGCAAGATTGAGGGGCCTCCTTTGAGGGCTCTGGTTTCAGTGGGGGACCCTAAGCCTTCCCACACTTAGGTGTGTGGTTGAATCGATCCTGCTGAGGTGGCAAAAAAGCTGGTTAAACAGTCTTCGAGTACCGGCTCTGCCGAGGTTCCCTCACTGGGGGCTACTTCATCAGCAGTATCTAAAGGGTCGCAAAAGCATTCTAGATCTGCAAGAACCAGCTCTGACGAGGTTCCTTGTCACAAGGCTAAAATGCAACATAAGTCCCCTGATTCCCCTATGGTGACGACGGCTTCACTGATACCTGTGACGCAGTTCACCCCAGGCGTTAACAAAATGTCGGTCCACGGCGAACATTTTGTCTACCTCTCTCACACCAACGTTCACAACGGCTGGTACTGAAGGCCCTGTTTTTGGGGCTGAGCAGCCTTTTCCATGTTTGTGGATAATAAAACCTGTTCTGCCCTACAATGGATTGGCGTGCTCAGTATCCGCTGCCACGCATAGTCTTGCTCCCTCCTACGTCTGCTCCCTTGGTTTATGTGGATCCAGTTGGTGGAAGAGCATCCTGGCAATCATCCTCTTTGCGATCCTGGGGGTATGCCACTTTAGAGTGTCCTCTACCCACTCCAGCGCCTAGACCTTCTTCTGAGGATGGGTTTTCTGGCAAGTTTCAGATGCTTATGCACTCTGATCCAATGAAGGTGTAATTTAAGGATTTATATAAGGAAATGTATCCTAAGCCACCCGAACGGCCCCCTGCTCCAGCAATCCCTCTGCAGGTCCCGGTACTGCCACCTCCTCCACCACTTCCAGTGGGGCCTCCTCCTGTACTGACTCCTCTGCCTCCACTTCCAATTGTGGAAAAGACTCCTGTTGCGCAGTCAACCCTGCCCTCGGGGCCTGAGGTGCCACTTGCGACGGATCAGGATTCTGCTCCCGCCACACTGGATGAGGATCAAGCTGACCAGGACAGCGACGGCCCGCCATGCCCTATTTGAGCCTTTCACAACCGGGTTGTGGATTTGATGGCATTGCTAGACATCCCAATACCCGAGCCTTCAGCTCCACAAGAAGGGGTACTTTCTGGAACTTTTACTCTGTCGACACTGGAGCTCACTGGCCTGTTCCTTCAAAAGGATGTCCTGCTGGCCTAAGGCCGCAAAGTCTGGGAAAAACCTAATTCCAGGCAACACCTAAACAAGCAAAATTGACACTCGCTGCAAGCTACACGCGTCTGAAGCCATATTTTTGACTGCATGTCCACTCCCCTCATCGACTGTGGTGGCAGCAGCTGCGCTCCAGTCTAGGCCGTCCCCTACATCCTCCACTGCAGCGTCTCCTATCCTTTCCAAGGAGGACAAGCTTCTTGACGCCATTGGGAAAAAGGTATTTTCCAATTCGGCTCTTCAGCTGCATCAGGCTAATACCGAGCTTATCTTGGCGGCAGCTAATATCAAGCTGTTGAAGGAGCTTGCTGAGTTTTTGGAATGTGTTCCTCCTGATAGGCTCAAAGACTTTAAGGGCGGCTTATCTGATGCCAGAGTTCTGGTGCAAGACCTGCTGGAGGCCGCAGCCCATCATGTTGACACTTCCGCTCGGGGCCTTATGGTTGGAGTAGACATCTCCCGCCAAGCGTGTCTGTATGCTATGAAGTTCTCGAATGAGATTCAGGACAAAGTACTTGATCTTCCCTTCAAAGGAAAGGATTTATTCAACTCCTTCACTGATGAGGAACTCACCAAAACCAAGGCAAGCACGCAAACTACTAAGTCATTGTCCGGCCATGCCAAAACCCCAGCTAAGGCACTAAATGCTCAGAGGTTGGGGTCTCAAGCGAGGTCCTTTTCTGGTTTCAGAGGTTTTCAAGACCGCTGTGCGCACCGGGCAGTTGCTCCCGCTGTTGGCCCTCGCCGCAACGGCAAGGTGGCTGTTTTTTCTCTTGGTCAACAGCCTCTACCCCAATAGAAAGTGAAGATGATTTTGCCCAGCCAGATAGTCATCTCTCCGCAAGGGCGATTGGCTCAGTGTGGTAGACCTTCAGGATGCCTACATGCATATCCTGATATGGAGACTGCATCAAAAATATATGCAGTTCTTCGTGGGAACGGAACACTTCCAGTATCGAGTGCTACCGTTTTCTCAGCTTGGCACTGCGTGTCTTTATGAAGATGATGGGGGTCATTGCAGCATTTCTCAGACTGCAGGGAGTTCATGTATATCCATACTTGGACGATTGGCTCCTGTGCAGTCCTTGCCCACACGCTGCTACGGCCAATCTTCAGTAACTTCTTCAGCTCCTGTTCCATCTTGGGCTGTCCGTGAACTGGCGGAAATCGCCGATGACGGTTGCTCAAGAACTGACCTTTCCGGGTTTCCGTTGGGATACGGTCAGTACCAGAGTGTTCCTGGCGGAGGACAGGATTGCAGATCTTTCAAACACATGCCAGCTCTTCCTTCAGTAGTCCCTCGTGTTGGCCTGGTGGTTCCAGAGACTCCTTGGCCTCATGGCCTCTTGTGTGTTGGCTCTGCTATTTGCATGCCTGAAAATGGGGTGCACTCAGCTTGCTCTTCGGAGCTGCTGGTCCCAGGCTACGGATCAAGTCCCCTAGATGATTTCAGCCCCATCCTGCACGACCACGTATCTTCAATGATGGTTTTCCGTCAGCAACCTTTCAGTGGGGACCTCCTTCCAGGATCCCTGCCCACAAGTAACGGTTACTACAGACTCCTCCCTTCTGGGGTGGTGAGCGACACTGTGTGACCTCGAGGTGCACGATTTGTGGACGTCCAAGACAGGCGGTCCCATATCAATTACCTAGAGCTCCTGGCAGCTGCTCAAGGCTTTTTAACCCTCTATTGTCAACAGTGTGGTTCGAATTTGCACAGACAATTCCGCAGAAATGTTCTACATCAACAAACAGGCGGGCACCAAGTGTTCTCCTCTGGTGAACCTTGCTATCCAAATTTGGAATTGGGCTATCCAACATCAATTCTGGCTTCAAGCTGTGCACATTCCAGGTCACATCAATGTGGCCGCAGACTCCCTCAGCCGGCAATCTGCAGCGAGTTATGAGTGGGGGATGAACACTGATGTTCTCACCAAGATCTTGCAGAAATTGGGTTCTCCAGCGGTGGACCTCTTTGCAGCCTCAACGAACCGGAAGCTTCCTCTTTATGCTTCCAGGGACGGGCTCAGAGTGTCTTCCTTGGAGGACACTCTCAGGATCCCTTGGGACAACATGAAGGCTTAAACATTTCCTCCTTTGCTGCTGATTCATCGGTCGCTCTGGAAACTCAGGAGTGCCTCCAACTGCACTCTACTCTTCATAGCTCCTAGGTGGCCAGCCAGGTTCTGGTTTTCGGAACTGCAGCACCTGTCGGTGTGCTCCCCGATCAGGTTTCTGCAGATTCCCGACCTTCTTCACCAGAGCGATCATCGGTTGTGGCACCCCTGCTCACAATAGCAGCATGTAAGCCCTCTATGGAAGCTCAGTACTGGAGCAAGTGGCTTCGATTTTGTCATTGGTGTCTAGCTAAACAGCTTGATCCCATACAGGCTTCTATTGACTGTGCCTTGTCTTTTGTATCTGACCTTGCATCCTCTGGCATCCATGTCTTATCATGCAGGACATATTTATCCTCCATTGCGTTGTATCTGTCCAGGCAGTTGCTCTTTTTCACTGGCTAACCCAGTCATCATGAGACATTTTGCAGGTGGTCTTCATCTTTTTCTGCCGGTTCGGGCCCCTCATCCCAAATGGGATCTGAATGTGGTCCTCACCGCCTTATGTCATAAAGCTTTTGAACCTATGGCCACTACCGAGTTCAAGTACTTTTCTTGGAAGGTGGCCTTTTTGATTGCGGTAACATCTGTGTGATGAATAAGTGAGCTTCAACCTCTCTCTGTCGAACATCTGTTCCTAACTTTCCACAAGGATAAGGTTGTGCTTCGCACTCCCCCTTCTTTCCTTCCCAAAGTTGTTTCTGAGTTCCATTTAAACTAGTCAATATCTTTACTGGTTTTCTTCCCGAAGCTGGTCTCTGATGCCGAGAGGGTTTTACACAACTTGGATGTCAGACGTGCTCTGAAGTTTTACCTCGACAGAACGAGCAAACTTAGAAGTTCTTCACAACTCTGTGTTACGTTTGGTGACCCAAAAGGGAAATCAGCCTTGAAAGCGTCCATATCTCGTTGGATAGCTTAATGTATTTCTGAGGCCACAAAACTCAAGGCCTTCAACCCCCAAAGGGCATTCATGCAGATCTGGTCTGCGGCAAAGCGGCTGCTGTTGCCTTCCAAAACTACGTCCCTTGCGAGTCCATATCCAAGGCTGCTACGTGGGCTTCTCCTTCGGCTTTCTGCAGACATTGTCTTGACCTGAGCTCCCAGGCTGGTGCCCAATTTGGCCAGGCAGTTCTTAGGAATGTGTTCCAAAAAGGGAAATATCCATCCACCCGTATTTTCTTTGGTCAGTGCTTGGGGAATCGCCCACAAGTATGGAGGAAAGGGGACGGGATGTAGAAGCATGACTAAGTTACTTACCATAGTGTCTATTGTACTCCTAGTCCATAGTCCCCTTTCCTCCATCCGCCCACTCACCGTCCCCTCTAATAAGTATCCTCTATTGTTGCTAAATGTTCCTGGACCGGCTGATAGAAAAGGACTGAAGGGAGATGCGTGCGGCAGAGCTTGGGAAGGCGATGGCTCTGCGTTAAAAAAAAAAAAGGACAAAATAGTACATTTTTGGATGCTTTAAAAGTTGTCCGCTTCCATCCCGATGGACGGAATGTCCCACAAGTATGGAGGAAAGGGCACTATGGACTAGGAGTAAGTTAGTCACTACAGTGAATAACTTGGTCAATTTGATTTATTTTTCCATCTATGGCAGCGCACAAAGCACTGAGGCATGTTGAAAGATACCTGGTTTCAAAACATTTACAAGCTAAGGTTATAAGTTATGAGGTAGCAGAGGTAGCATGACAGTTACAAGATAGGTGGAGGAAAAACAATACCCATATACAAGCATTAGGAAATGAGACTGTAGGGCCTTGGAACTTGGGTATAAGCTCCAGGACTAGGTCCTGTAAGTACGATAAGGTTACGGGAAGGCCATAGGGCTATGAGCAGTTGCAGCAACATTGTCACACACTGGTAAGGCCGTGCTTAAATGTGCTATGGGCTACATCTAGTGTAAAAGGGATTTTGAGCAGGCATAGTAGAGTACTGAAGTAAAGTGACACATGCCGGCAGAGCCCCACAAGAGTGGCTGGGGATACCACAGCTGAACGCGCCATGAGCGACACGGGTCAGTAAATCACAAGGGCAATTAATGAAAGTCGTTTGGTATTTCAGTTGCAAGAATGGCACATGCGTGGAGAACAGTAGATAAGTATATTGCACACCGGCAAAGCCGCACCAGCCGGGCTGGGGCTACATCAGCTGTGCATGCCTTGAGAGACACGAGTCAGTAACACACGCGGGCAATTAAAAAAAGTCTGTGGTATTTCAGTTGCAGGATGGCACATGGAAAGAACAGTGGATAACAAGTGATGAACGCCAGCAAAGCTGCACCGGAGGAGCTGAGGGTAACAGCTGTTCGATGCATTGGAGTCAGGGTATGGTGTTTGCATTTTTGATACATGGGAGGAACGTCCAGGGTAGTTAATACATATAGTTGGCGTGAGGTGTTGTTGACCTTACCTGGTGTTACCGTAGAAGGGCACATAAATCGAAGATCAGTACGACCAGGATTAGTGTAATAGTGAACAGGTCCTGATGAGATTTGGGCATCAACCCTTGGGCATCAACACTTCCTGTAAAGCTATGAAAACCATCCTCTTCACCTAAGCTCCCTGGCACCAGCATGAAAACTAAACTGCATAAGTTGCAAAGACCAACTGCATAAGCTGTAAAGACCAAACGCATAAGCTGTAATGATAGAATTATGTTTGTAGTGTTTTAGTAATCTGCCAATGAATGCTACCACGCATGTACTCCTGTAACTAAGCTCTTGCAAGTAACAGTGCCTCAATGCCCTTAGGCTGTTTGCGTGCTATATAAATATAAATAAATAAATAAACGCTGTAAGAGCAGAGCAAGGTAGGTCGAGGCAAGCAGTTCCGTCTGCGGTCATTACCAGACAGGGCCAGACAGGGAAAGAGAAGCCAGGCCTTAAAAGTTGGCCTTTAAAGGGGGCCGGCGTCGAGGTGGTATTTCAACAACGGACACCCAATCAGATATAGGCGGGGGTTGAGGCAGGGGCTCTCGTGGTGTAAATGGAGCGGCCATCTTTGAAGAAGAAACAGCAATGTAGATTGGAGGCCCAACAGGGCTTACCTGCGGCATGGAAACCATGCAAGATGTAACATGGCATCAGTATGACTGCTGATGTTGGAGGGGCTCCTGTGCCATGATCTTCCATACACAGGGCCAGGCAGGATCTCCTTATTGATAGTCGATGATCTGACCAGGTCTCTTGTGGCCAAACTAAACACTGAAGGTTCCATGAATGAGTCACCCCCTAGTACTGTGTTTGTCAGTGGCGTTGTAAATACGAAATCGCTACCGGTTGAAATACATACTGCCAACAAGTGCTGCCCCCATTCACCATTCATGAAAACTGTTTCTCGACTGGGATTGCCACTGCCTTGTGCTGATGATCAAAATTTGTTTTCTCTTCCGTTGGAAGCCATTTTTTGGTTTGTGTCCTGGCGCAAATTGAACCTCTTAAGAACACGAAGGTTCCATGAATAAGTCACCCACTAGTACTGTTTCTGTCAGTGGTGTTGCAAATACGAAATGGCTGCCACCCTTTTTGAGGCTAGGGAGGTGAGCCTGCTATGCAAGACCCTCCCTAGGGGTCTCGGAAAGTGGGACCTCCATGGGATTGACTTCCCTATTGGGGATAAGGACTCCCCTTCCAGAGCGGAACTCCCAGTCCAAACCACCTTGTCTGCATATATGGATGTGGAAAAGAATTTAATATCTCCTGCAACTACTATATTCCACCAAGATCCTTATTTTCATGTCTTGTCTACAGGCAATGTTGAACACAGCCTGGACGCTGTGGTGTCACGTCTCCCAGTCCACGCATTGTTAAACAATCCACAATTACACAGATCAGCCCGTTCCTACCTGGCACGACAGTCACCTCTCATCATGGCGCCAAGAAACGGCATTCCGCTCGTCAACGGAGAGCGCTGACTGGCACTCTGGGAGTTTTTTGACCCTCAGTGCTGTGGCAACTTCCATGGAAACTTCTGCATTGCCGCCGAGGAACACGGAGATTCAAGCGTCACGTGAGGTGAATGACTACCAATCACATTCATCATCTGTTAAAACGTGATTTTCCTCACGCTTCCGTAATGCGCATCATGTGACTGTTAGCAGTTAAAAGCATCGGAAGCCACGAAGTCAGTGCTTCTCAGGTGCCTCTTAAGGACTGTTTGGCGTTTTGAATCTCATTGGATACTTAGGCACTACGACCACGGACTGCTTCACGGATTTGTCTTCGTCCTTCTCCTTGCATCTGTTACCATTGCCCTGGATCTGTTTCTACTGGTATTGAACCCGGACACTCTCTACGGACTGCATAACGGACTGCCATTTGCCTGGAACTTTTTGGCCTTGTAACCATTGGTTATTGATCTCATTTTTGGATTCTGGACTTTTGTGCAGATTCATCTTGACCCAGGCGTTGAACTGTCATCCAAGCCTCACTGGATACCTACCCATTCACTCTGCTGTTGATGACCTGATACATCCCATCATTTGCGGCCTTGTTTACATTACACTTAGGTAAACCCTATTACAACTTGTTTTCATATGACATTATCATCATTGCACCTTGTTTGATAACCATCTATTGCATTACAGCGCTCAGCGGGTCCTTCCGGCGTTCATGGTTCCAGATTGATGGCTCACTTCACCTGTGGCCTCAAAGATTGCACAGGCAGTGATTGGCCATTCTGCCTGTGTGGTACTTGGGGATGGAGGTATTCATTAATCTGCACGACCATCAAGATAAGAACATGTGGTCACCGAAGAAGGACACTGTTCTGTTTATTCCTGTGACGTGTTTAAGAGAGGAAACTCCCACAGAGGAAAGGCAACTGCTACACAGAGGCAAGCCTCGCATTGTTGACGACCTGGAGTGCGGGGGTTGGGGGGTGCACGCAAATCCGTGGAGCCTCTGGTAGTGAGGAGGGCGAGCAAGCCGAACACCTGAGGGTTGGTGTTCTACCTACCTGAAGAACTCGAGTTGGAGAGGGAGCAGGGACCAAAAAGCCTGCGTCTCATCTGGTGGTGTGACCACGAATGAGCTGTGGTAGGATGGTAACGGACGCTGAAACCAGATCAAACTGGAGTCCCATCGGACCGTTGCTACGGAGACAAGTAGCCGTGGGGAACGCCGACAAGGTTGCAGGACCCTGAGAAACACCAGAGAGAGCTTAACATTACAAAGTATAAAATTTGGGATTAACGGCTGTGAAAGCTATCAAGGATATCGGATACTGAGAAACCAAATTGTTCAATACACTAAGAAAGGAGGTTTGACAAAAATACGAACATTGTGAATAACTGCTGGGGGCTATCAAGATTATGGGAGCCTGAGAAACCTGTGTGCAAATATCCTATGGAAGGGGAATTAAGCAAAACACAAATATTGTAAATAATGGCTGGAAAAGCTATGAAGGTTACGGAAGCCTGAGAACCTGAGTGTGCAACTATCCTATGAAAGGGGGATTGAGAAAGACATATGAACACTTTGAATTAAGGCTGAGAAAGCAACAGAACTCTGATAGGACAGGGTAGATCGCCACCATATCTGAACAACTTGGGTGAAAGAAAATAACCCGCATCAGGATCATAGGACTTTGGGAAAAACTCAACACCTATAAGGAGGAAGGGATTTTTTGTCTACATGAAATCGTGATCCTGAAGGAATGGAAATATTCACAACCAGAGACAGTTTTCTTTGTTAAACAGGAGAACGTGAAACCCTAATTTGATACAAAGACTGGGGAAAAAAATCACGTGGTGGAAAAAGGAACTTTGAAACCCAAGAACAAACCCAATGTAATTTGAGCCAGTCAGACGCCCTGTGGCGGCTATTGTACAAAGCCTCCCATTCTACTTTTAGTTAGATGGTTTGTTGTACAGTGGTAGGGCCTCTTAGTTGTATAGGATTTGGACTAAAGAACTTTATTTTGGACCTTAAAGCACATCCTTAACTTATGTTTTGTTAAGTAGGAAATTTCCCTCATAGCGATGGGGATTCTTAGACATTTTGACTTTTTTTAATTTTAATAAAACTTCTTGAGAATGATTTTGAATTGTCCGATCCCTTCTTTTGGTTTACCACATACGGTGTTACATGATGGCCAGTAGGATGTGGGCCAGTTGATACAAACTGGGGACCCCTCCTCTACACAAAGACAATTGAGAAAGCCAAAGCTCCTAACCTGTCCCCTCCCCATTCTATTGGTTTTCACTTGTATAGCTTGAAACCATCTCCATTTCCTTGACAGAAAGACACAGCCTAATTACGAGTTGGGCGGTATTCCACCAAAATACCGCCCAACTGAATTACTGTTACCGTTACTTGGTCCGGTAGAATTACCGCCAGATTACCAGTGGCAGTGGTGGTGTAAATCCCCATTTTTAGGAGTCCATGGGGCTTTTTTTGCAGAATAATCACAGCTGTAATTCTGCCACGGTAATGATGCTGGAGGTAAATCCTCCTCTCGAGGGCCATACTCGTTGTATGGCGAAGAGGGAATATTGGCAGTAATACCGTTATCGCCTATTTTTTCCCACTCACCATAATTGTAATGAGCCCCTTAATACCAAGAGAATTATGTCTTTCCCCTTCACCAGGGATTTATATGAGTTTAGCAAATAAATCTGGATTAGCATGGCGATATGGCCTAGATGTTGCTGCTGTGGTAGAAGATCACGATTATAGGGGGGAGGTAAAGGTGATCCTCCATAACCATGGGAACTCTGACTATTCAGTTCAGGAAGGGATGGTCATAGCTTAGGGAATCCTCGAGAAAGCCATCTCCCCAGTACCCCAGGAAACAGAAATCCTACTTGAAACCAAGAGAGGACGAATGGGTTTTGGAGAAGCAGACTTCAATAGAGGGGAATCTGAGAGGGGAGACACAGAGGAAATGGTCCCGCTACCCGATCTTGCTTTCTCTCATTGGAACGACCCTGACCTAATGGTCACCTTTGTGAGGGTAACCTTGGAGGAGCAGGGTCGTAGCCAAGCCAGTCCCTTTTTCTTTCTGAAAAAAGGCCTACTATATTCGAGACGTGGGAAAGGATGGACTTCTCTGAGCACAACTGGTGGTCCCTTGCAGTCATCGAAGGGTAGCGCTAGAGCTGGCCCACTCCCATCTCACGGCGGCTCATCACGGGATAGGGATGCTCCAAAGCCAAGTGATCCCTTGGTTTTACTAGCCTGGAGTATTCGCTGACGTAAAGAACTATGTCGCTTCATGCAAAATCTGCCAGAATACCGCAGCCACACCAGTTTCCATGGCTCCATTACAACCACTTCCCATTATTGACATCCCCTTCTCTATAATAGCCATAAATATAGTGAGCCCACTAGAACCATCGAAATTGGTGAACAAATATATATTAGTGATTGTTGACTATGCCATCCGATACCCTGAGGCATTTTCTCTCTGGAACAACACTCGTTAACAGATCCTATAACATCTCCTTCCTTTTCTAACAAGTAGGATTCCCCAAAAGAGATTCTCACCAACAAGTGTGCTACATTTATGTCCAAGATCATGAGTGATGTAAAAGAGATACTAAAAATCAAAAATCTTCGGACCTCTGTTTATCACCTCCAAATGGACGGCTGTGTGGAGATGTTTAATCAAACCCTGAACATGATTCTCCACAAGCTGGTAGAGACAGATGGCAGAAACTGGTACATTATGTTCTATGGGCACTATTTGCGGTCAGGAAACCCCCTCTGGTGTCTATAGGCTATTCACCGTTTGAATTACTGTATGACGAGAGCCTTCAGACATATTAGATATGTTGAAGGAGGTCTGGGAGGAAAGGGAAGAAAACATCCTACCCATTTCCCAGACAACTCAGGAGTTCAAATCCAATATGGATGCTGTAATGGAAATTGGTAACTATCACCTGGTTAGGGCACAGGAATATCAAAAATCCCTACATGATTAAAAGCGGTAACCAGGTCTTTTTCCATTGGGGAATCTGTCCTGGTTCTCCTTCCCACCTCAGAGAACAAAATCACATCCGAGTGGTACGGCCCCTGCAAAATTCTTAAAAAGAAGGGCTCAGTAAACTATCAAGTGGCCTAACCTGGCAGACATCAGAAAACACAGCGTTACCATATCAGCCTGTTGAAAGAGTAGACAGTCAACCTCGTGGAGGGGACTACAGTAACCAAGGCTACCCTCCTTACAGACTCTGATCTCAACCAACAGCTAATCCCTAACCATCTACCACTCTCCCAACAAGAAGACCTCCACAACCTTGTAGATCAATGTTCCTGTGGTCTTTTCAGAACAACCTGGCAGAGTGAAAAATGTTAATCATTATATCCGTACCTCAGCCGGACAGACGGTAAACCTGCATCCTTACAGAATCTCAGAGGCAAGGAGAAGAATTATCGAGACCCAACTCCAGTAGATGCTCAAGGATTATATCATTGAGCCCTCAGAGAGTCCTTGGTCGTCTCCCATTGTCCTCGTAGCCAAAGTCTTGGAGATTTTGTATAAACTTCAGAATGTCCACCTTTGACAATTAGCCTTTTGATTCCAGAAGACCTGTGAGAGCAGGTCCTACCTCGTGGGGCCAGGCATGTGGATACCATCAGGATGAGTGGCCCACATTCCACCTTGGTGCAGCCTTTTCTCCATCTTTCCTTGCCCCTCGCTCGCAGGTGCCTTTCCATGCTCCCCTTGCCTTCCGCTTTCTGAGCCCCTTTCTGCTCACACCCAACCTTCCTGTGATTGGTGTCTGCTCCAGGAAGCAGTGATACCACCAAGCGCTGGCTCTGCAGACACTCCCTTTTGCTTCCACAAGACCCATGTGAGCGGGTTCCACCTTGTGGGGGCCAGGCATTTGGATACAGGCAGGGTGAGTGGCTCACATTCCACCGTGGTACAGCCTTTTGTCGATCTTTCCTTGCCCCTCTGCCCTTCGCTTATCATGCTCCCCTTGCCTTCTACTTCCCGAGGCCCCTCCCATGTCCTCCTTCCAGTCATGCTCCCGCCCACCTCTCCTGTGATTCGTGCCTACTCCAGAAAGCAGCCCTCTTAACAGGAACTCTCAAGGCAGCCTTGCCCAGGTAGCCGGTTAAGGGCCAGAGGAAAGAAGGGCTTCTCCCTAGGGCAGCTCCCATCCCCTGTTTGCCGTGGGTGCCACATCCTAGCCCTACCTGTCTTCAGCAACCCTCAGGGAAGAGACATCTATTTCATTATGTAATGTGATAGAGCCTGAGTTAGGCATTTGAAGTCCTGTGCATGTTAAAGTATACCCACTGTCCTGCACATAGGCACGCACCTAACCGTTAACCAGTGCTCGTACACAGTGCACATTTAAAACATAGCCACTATACTTGCCGTACTCCATAGTTAACCAATTTACTGCACTTGGATGAACGTATGAAGATAGCTAATAGCTTGCATTCAGTCGAATTCATGATGGTAGCCATTGTCTCGCACCCAGATTGAACTGTGAAGTTCGCCAATTTATTACACTTAGATGAATTCATGAGGTCAGCCAATATACTGCACACAATCAAATCTGTGAAGCTAGCCAATGTATTGAACTTAGACATAGTATGAAGATAGCCAACATGTCTCTGCTTCATGAATTGTGAAGGTAGCACATATATTGCACTTAGACGTATTTTATGAAGATAGCCATTGTGTCCCACCCAGATTGAATTGGGAAGGTAGCCAATGCATTTGCAATTAGATGAATGTGTGAGAGTAGCCAATGTATTGCACTAGATGAACTCATGAGGGTAGCCATTGTGTCGCACTTAGACAAATTGAGAAGGTAGCCAATGTATTGCACCTAGATGTATTTGTATTGTATTGTATTAGTTATTTATTTAGCACCCTTTCCTCATTTGTATGGCCTCAATGCACTTTGTGGTTGGAACGCCCTCAGCGACCGCAGTCTATGTGTAGGAGGTTCTAAGTTAGAAGTTGCTTGTGTGCATTTTTGCCAGTTTAAGACTTAGGTGGCTGCCTACACTCCAGTAAGCAGCCCGGAGGTCAGGCCCGTGGCTGGGCACTGTTGATGGTTTAGGATAGATTTCTTTTGCAGAAGATTCGATGTGTGCCCAGCTAAACCAAATAGTTTTTGTTGGCTGCCGCTGTATAGTAATGGCGGAGGTGTTGAGGTACGTCAGTGCTTTCAGTGCGAACGGCTAAGTGTGCTGCTAGACTGGAATGGCATAGCTATAGCTGCAATCTATGGTGCATGGATGGGTGGGCGTGCCTGTGGCCTGTGTCTGCAGACGCGGTGTGAGGTAAACGTACCATATGCTTGGATGGAGTTCAACTGCAGTGTTCTTTTTCTTGGTCCAACACAATTGGATTTTCTCACTCTTCGGAGCTGGGCCCAGAGGGGGTAGGGGGCCAGGGATGAAGGAGGGATGATAGTTTGTTACGGTGTGCCTCTGCGAACTCTGCCGGCCTCCGTTGGGTATTGATGGATAGGAGTGGTGTTGTGTATGGGGAGGATGCAAGTTTGTCACGGTGTTCCACTGCAAGTGCTGCTGGCATCTGTAGGATATTGGTGACTGGAGTGTTGTTGTGTTTGGGTCAGCGTTTCTGTGCGCCTATCTAGAGTTTACAAAAGGGGAGGGTTTCAAGAGGAGGGAGGGAAAAGCCAGTTTTGAGGGCCTTTCTGAATGCCAGGTGATTGTCAATATTGCAAATGTGAAGGGGTAGGGAGTTCCAGATGATCGGCACTTGGACAGAGAAAGAGGATCCGCCCAGTCTGGAGGAGCTGTAATGTGGAACCACTAGAGGAGATGCTATGTGACATCTTAAAGTCCTAGAGGGGTGGTAGGGAGTGAATTTGTCTTGAAGGAATTCCAGGCTGGTCTTGTGGATGGCATGGTGGGTGATGTACATGGCTTTAAAGGTAGTGCGTCGACCAATAGGGAGCCACTGGAGGACACTTAGTATAGGGCTTGTGAGAAACCTGAAGTTATTCGCCCCAGCAGACCCCAAGAATCCTTTATTAAGGTGGCCAAGAAAGGACTGGCCCTCTCTTATCCCAACCCTGAAGGCAGAAGAGCAGGCAAAGATCACCTGTGTAGGGGAGCCCAGGGTTATGCTCCGGAGGAAGCCCAAAGGGATATGCGGTATGTTACAGAGGAGGAAGAGGAGGAGAGTAAGATTCCTGAGACCTTTGTAGGCTGTGTCACATCTGCCCCCCTTGCTCGCATTGAATCTCTCTTATCAAAACCCAATAGCCCATCCATAGAGAACCAATTACCTCGGAGCTTAAACCCTGTCACATTCAGAAAACTTCTTTTCCAAAAAACCTGTTTTCCTGTTCCCTATCCAAATACTCTGTCATTCTTCTTCCCTTCCCTCTGATTATAATTGTTTGCACTCCCAACCTGCTCTGGTAAAATACTACAGTTCCTACAATCCCCCTTGTTTATTTCACGATCCAAGCTATTCCTCTTTGCCACGCAAACCCTACCAATCCCGTCCCTCTGATTGTCACTTTCTGAACTCCCAGTCGGAAGTGGCCAACAATTACAATTCCGAACATCCCCTATGTTCTGTTCACAATCCCGGTCATTGTCATTCATGTCACAAATCTTATCCATTTCATACTTCTCAATCTACCAACCGACCCTGTTCTTATAATAGCAACCTATCCCCATCCTATGCCGTAGGACGTTCCGACACTCCAACCCCTCCCCTTTCCAACATGAATACTGGTTTACAACAGACTTGCAAGAAAATTGTTTACCTGACATGTCCTGAAACAAGGGTCGGGCAAGGTCAGGCAATTGACTTAGATTACACACACCTGATTGACCTTCCTTTTCCCCCACAAGGATAAAAGGTGGAGCAAGAAAGCACAGGATGAGCAAGGCGAGCTTGGCAGACAGCACAATGGCACAGCTAATCAGACGCGGCAGTTCAAGAGAAGGAGAAAGGTGGCAGGAATCGAAAGGGTGGTGATGAGAGAAGTGACCCTGCCCTTTTTGTCCCAGATCCGCAGAACCTTCGAGGAGAAAGACTTAAGACCGCGAACAATAGCACAATTGTCTTGCAGCAGATGTCAACTGTACACGGGGCAAGCCTATGCCGATGAGCATGAGCGAGGGAAGCTCCTGCGCTTGTGGTAGCGGCCATGACTCCAGATAAGAGAAAAGCCAAGAGTTTCATCACAGCTGGTGAGACGAGGGGAGAACTGATAAGAACCGGGCTCTGTTGAGTGAGAATCGCAAAGTGGCAAGTTTGAACCATGTTCAATGAACTTTGAAAGAACTGTAAAAGTTGCTAAGGGGAGACCAGCTAAAGAAGGAAACTGGCACCATGTGCGTGCTAACGCAACAGACTCTGGTCGATCACCATCAGAGCAAAACTACAGATACCAGAAGGCCATAGGAGAGCTGGCAGAATAGGTCAAAGTGGTCATACTGAGGTCAAGCAAAATCCCTTTCCAATCGAAAGACTTTGATCTACAAACTGTGTGAAAGAAAGGGAGGTGAATCCCACAAACAATGAATTGTGTAAAAAGACAATACTGACGGTAAAGAGGGGTCAACGCCCAGAAGAGGAGGACCCAGGTGTGAGCCACTTTCATCCTAATCGAGAGCTGCAGTGAACCCGGTGGAGGGAGGCTAACAGTCGAGAGGGGTCGGAGCCCGGCAGAAGGGGATCCAAGGGTTAAATGTTATCACCCCCAACGACTGGTGAAAGTGAAACCCAGAAGTGAAAGCATAAGAGAATAAAGATAGGTGATGGCAAGAGTGTACCCGAGCGAGGGATGCCAGCAGAAGAGGGGCAAAGTCTAAAGTCCCAAGAAACAGTGTGTTGACAAACGTGAACCCGGCCGAGGGATGCCCACTATCAACTGTTGAAAAGACATTGAGAAACCAAGGTAAGTGAATCCCGCTAAAGAGAAGAGAAAGCCATAGTGAACCTAGAGGAGGGAGGATTATTGAGAGGGGTCAGAGCCCGAACGAGCGAGATCCAGGGGTGAAGCTATCACCCAAAGTTCATTAAGGAAAGAACTGTTATATAATTGTGGAATACGATACGTGAGGGGTCAGCACCTGGGAGAGACGGACCCAGGGGTGAAGCCATTATCCCACATGAACTGTGGCTGAGACTTGAGAAGGGTGAGCGCCCCCGAGAGGGTGATCCACCGGGTGAACCATTATCAGCCTATCAAACATTCATTTGTCTAAAGGAACTTTTGTTTTACTTATATTGAACACGCCAGGCCCTCAAAGACAAGAGACTTTGAAAGGAAACAAGACTTGACCATCGACGGTCTGAGAGCTGCCATTGGAACTGTCATCTCATACTGGAGAAGCCTGAGACTGTATGGTGCTCCAAGATCCCGTTCTCCTGCCCCAGACTATGGTACGGGCATGATGGTGTGGCTTTCTACCTGACATTTACGAATCCCAGGAAAGAAATCCCTACTTCCACACTTTGTGGGTCCTTACAAGATCATATCCTTGATAAATCTGGTTGCTGTCAAACTATCTTTGCCATATGCTTGGCGCATTCACCCTTTCTTTCATGTGTCCTTGGTTAAACCTTGTCCTGACACCACCTGTCTTCCTTCCCATCTGGACTCTGTACAGGTGGAGGGCGAGGAGGAGTATGAGGTACCCGTATCCTGGACTTCAAGTGGCGGAGGGGTCATGCTTATTACCTTGTGGATTGGAAGGGCTATGGTCCAGAGGACCGGACTTGGGAACCTCTCTCTCACATCCATGCCCCTGATCTCCTGCGTGATTTTCATGTACAGAGGGGGCTGCTGTCGTCGTTGGGGGCGGATGCTGTCATACTTGGTCACGTGAGGCGGCGTAGGTTGCGCCCGGCTGCGTTTCGCCTTCCATTACAGCGCCGATTCTCTTCAGCTGCCCCTTTCTGGAGGCATTGGTGTTGGCATGACAACGCACAAAGAAAACTGAGTTGCGTCACATGACTAAGTCAGCTGATCAGCACCGAGACGCGAGGAAGACCCGCCTCTCTGACCAAGTTTAAAACCAGCGTTGAGACGCGGCTCATTGCTTCTGTTTGAGCTACTTACCCTTAATCCTTTGTGACATTCTGATTGCTTGTTCCTGACCTTGCTTTGCCTCACGTAGTTCCGACTGCTTATTGTTTTGGATTGTTATCAACCGTAGGATCGCTTACGGATTACCATGTCACAAGTTTTGCCCATTATCTGCCCGCCTGTTGCTGACCTCTGCCTGCTTTGGAATTATGCGTTGTTTCTGCACAACTCTCCGTCTGCCGCCGCCTCCACGGGACGACATTCCGTTTTCATCCCGTTCAGCCATCGGTAAGCGGCAGGCTCTTGTGTATTTTGTTTAGCTGTTTCACTTACACTCGGGACCACCTTGTCATTTCACCTGTTAACAGCTGTTGTCCGCTACGTTTTCCTGCATTCTGACTTCCCCTCCTGGATGTTCTGCTACCCTTGCTTCTCTTTCAGTCTTCATTTTCCACCATTATTCACAAGAGAGACTTCTGACCTCTGCAATATGTGCACTTCTGGACGCTCTGCTATTAGTGCACCACCCTGAACCTTGTGCGCTCCTTGTGCCGTACGGGATTATTTACCCATACTAACACCCTGTTTGTTATTTTCTCCTTCCGTTGTTTCCTTCCTCCTGACTCCCTTGCTTCACATACATCCAAAAATGGTAAGAACCAACCTTCCATCCATATGCAGTCAGTAATTACCGGTTGTCCACTATTTTCTTAGGGTTCACTGATAACTGCATCTCTTCAGGGCTTTCCAAGGTAGTGCTTTTGGGATACTGCTTGATAATTTGTTTGTGGCTTTCAATGCACTGAATTGTCTTTTTTTTCCTTCCAGCTTTGCGGTTAGCGGTGCACGTGTTCCCCGTTCTTTAGTGTGACCAGTTCCTATGGCTGTTCTGCCCAGCAGAGGGACAGGTCATAATAAAGAGTTACCTCAAGTTGAGGAGGCCATGTTAGGACGGACCTGGGCTTGAAGACCCCGGGTTTCATTCTTGTCATCATTCTTGTCATCATACCCACTACTGCCTCCGGGTCCAACTCAACGCCCAGGCCAGTTGGGTGAGTTACATGAGGTGTGGGGGTTGGTGGTGGTCGTGCTTGGCTTTGGGCGCGGGCCGCTGTAGTTGGTGGTATAGAGAAGAATTGCTGGGTGATCACTGGGTGTGGGGGTAGTTTGGATATGTTTGTGGTACTGAAAATCAGATTGAGGGTGTGATCTCAAGTGTAGGTGGGTGTGGAGATAGGTTGTGTCAGGTTGAATACTTCTAGGCACCCAGTCAAATCTATGAACTTCCTAATCAATGGAGAGCCTCTCATTTTAACGGGAGGGGTATGTGACAAATCTGGACACTTTGCCACTTCTCCCCATGGGGGAGTCACCCCCTTTGAGGCTAGGGGGATGTGCCTGCGACACAAGACCCTCCCTAGGGGTGTGGCAAGTGCGACCTCACTGGGAGTGACTCCCCTCTTTCGGACAAGGACTCCAATCCAGATCGGAAATCCCAGTTCAAGCAACTTTGTCTGCATATATGGATGTGGAAAATACTTTAATATCTCCTGCAGTTACTATATTCCACAAAGGTCATACTTTTCATGTCTTGCCTAAAGGCAATGCTGAACACAGCCTGAACGCCATGTTCAACGAAGAAGAACACTGTTCTTTTTATTCCTTTGACATGTATAAGAGAGGAAATTCCCATGGAGGAAAAGGAACCGCTATGCAGAGACGACCCTCCGGAACATTGATGTCCTGAGGGGACGAAGCTACGCTGAGCCGCTGGCGTTCTACCCGACTAAGGAACCGACATTGGGGAGAGCGCAGTAATGGGAAGACATGCACCTCATCTGGTGGCGTGACCTCAAACGAGCTGTGGCAGGTCGATAGCAGATGCCAAGACTAGATCGAATGTGGGAGCCCGAGTCCCTGAGCTCCACGCATGTCGGACCTTAGCTACAGAGACATGCTGCCGTTGGAAAAGCCGACAAGGTTACAGGAACTTGAGAAACCCAATGTAGAGCCTACTGTTACAATTTAAGAACATTGTGATTAACGACTGTGAAAGCTACCAAGATATGGAAGCCTGAGAAACCTGATTGTGTAAATATTCTATGAAAGAGGGATCGACAAAATACGAACATTGTGAATAACGACTGGGAATCAAGGTTACAGTAGCCTGAGAAACCTGATTTTGCAAATACCCTATTGAAGGGTGATTCATACAACTCCGAACATTGTGAATAACGGCTGGGAAAGCTAGCAAGGTTATAGGATCCTGAGAAACCCGATTGTGCAAATACCCTATGAAAGGTGGATTGACAAAATACAAACATTGTGAATAACTGTCACACCCATGGTGCGCTCCACTTTGCACCAGCTGCTTTCCCCCCATGTTAGGAACTGTAGTTTGTGACGAGCGGCGCCTTTCTAGCAACGCTGGCGGTTGCTAGGGAAGAGAAGCTTTTGCCACAGGTTTGTATGCATGGTCAGCTGACATCGACGTTGCCAGCAGGACGCTTGACACGCCCCATTGACTTGCGTCCCAGCGCCCATAAAACCATTTGCAGTGTTGGTGTCGCCGCTTCTGATTAGCGTTGTTATTTCGAACCACTTACTGACGAACTCTTACCTGTACCAACCTTGCTATCCATTTCCGACTATTCTTCTGTTTATCCCTGTACATTGGTTTGATCTGCTGGTTACCGACCCGGACCGTCCCAGACCAATCCGAAGCACCTCGCAAATTCGGTTCCCTGTCTCCCTTGCCCAGCACGAATCCCGACTTCAGGCTGCGCGGACGGGATACTGATTGTCCTGGAACTCGAATCTCGAGTGCGGCCGGAAACGAAGAGACCTTATCTCAAAGCAGCGTGCACCATTCTTCACGCGACTCAAGAACCAAGCGCTGTCCAAAACGTGCTTCATCTGCAATCTCCCGCAGGACATTGACCAGTGAAGAAAGATTGCAGTTCCTCCACCGGTAACACAGGAATGTCTTTTCTCCCTCCTGGGTTTGTTTGCTTCTTAGTAGTGCCCCTGTCTTCTAAATCCTAAACCATCATAAGACTGTCTACCTCCTACAAACAGGACTTATTGAATACATCACTGCAACTAAAGGGACCTCGTAGTGCAAATACTGAACGTTCTGCTGTGAATTGCACCAACTCGCCACTAGTTGCGGCCCTCGTACCGTTCGGGGAGTTCTCTGTACTAACATCCCCTTTTTGTTATTTTATTTTACCGTTGTTTCCATCGTTAGGAGTCTGATTACTTTGCAGAGGGTAAACCTTGAATATACTTTTACTGTTCTGCCCATTTGTCTCTTCTCTGGCCTTAGCTCATAACTCTCCCTCTCCTCCTAGGTACTACCAACCAAAAATCACCTGTCTTACAGGAATTTGATCTTAGATATAGACCTGGAATTTACCTACTCATTATTCACTCCGTTCTAACCTTTTTGTTCTTCCTTTACAGCCTGGTGAAAGCGGTGTGGGTAACCCCACTCTTTTGGGTAATTTACCGTCTTGGCTGTTATCATCAAACAGCAGGAAGGTCCATTGCCAGAAAGAGCTCCCTCAGTGAGAGGGGGTCCGGTCTGGTATTCCCCTTTAGGAATTATACCAGCAGTGACTGAAGTATTTGGACCCAAAGAGACACTCTATCTGATCCTGAGCCAACGCCCCGGCCAGTCTGCATGGTGGTGAGTCTAACAATAACGACTGGGAATCAAGGTTACAGGAGCCTAAGAAACCTGATTGTGCAAATACCCTATCGAAGGGGGATTGATACAATCCGACCATCGTGAATAACGGCTGAGAAACCTATCCAGGTGTAAAGGTGCAGTCTGCCAAGGTAATCTACAAAAATAACACGAAAGTAATAAAAAATGGAGTCCACCGCTTGCTTTTTATTTGCAAACTACAGCCGTGAGAATATCAGACAACTCGGTGGAACTGAACTGAAAAGACCAACTCAACACACCCATTCCAGGCTCCAATTTTAAGGCGGAATACTGCAAAGTAACATATTCTCTAAAGACAACATTCATTCTAATTCTGACATTTCAATTGGCTGTTCGTCATCAAGTCCCTAAAGAACACTATACATTTAACTTTGTGAGTTGAGAATTCCTTTCTCGTGACCCTTGAACCCATTAGCTCCCAAACATGACATAAATTAATCAAAACGTCCTGGTTACCTTGCAAGAAGAGTATTGGGACCCTTTGAGATAAAAGGATCTCACGCGTTTTAGCTGTGGTTGTTACAAGTGTGTTTTTATTTACATTGAAAATAGTCTAGACACATTGTCTGCGAGGATAAGGTAAGCCGACACGTGTTTCAACACCAGAGGGTCTTAATCAACGCAGTTGGGTTAGGGTCATGGGGTCAATATCCGTGAAGTTCTCAAGGCCCATGGCAGGAGTCATCCAGTATGCAAAGGGTCATTAGGCTGATGCCTGTGAATCTGCTCACTCCTTCTGGTGGTATTGGGTTTACCTCTTCCAACCTGTGACCTTGCAGAACCAGATAGAATCCAAGCAAACTACTCACTGAGCTCAGCACAGGAGCATTCATTACCTAGAATCCAACCTTCTTCTCTGATGACATAATTTAATAGTCAGTTGAAAATGTTGCCCTCCCATTGGTTGGGCTCTACACGGTACATTTCATAAGAAAGCTCCTCCCCAATAAGACAGTGAAACCTGAGACAGCTCAGCTGTAGCATCCCACGAGACGTACCAATGGTCCAAAGTGTGAAAATCAGTGAGGTCAAAAAGTTGTTGCATCCCATGCAACACCACAATCCCTTCCTGACAAATGTCCTTTGGCCTTCTTCCCCTTGCACCTGCAACTCCCATTTCGAGATTTGTTGTCAACTCTGTATCTGACTTAGTTATCGTCTCACAATGATTAGCTGTATGAAAAAACCTTTGCGGCTCTGCTCCTGGAAATTAATTTCTATTTATTTGTTTTACTAAGACACTCTTACCTCCAGACCAGATATCCTGCTCTTAGGGGGAGTAGTGTGTTCTTGTTCTAGTTCTTCCTTTTGGCATACTGCTGTCTGGGCCTGTTCATATATCTCACAATGGCCATCAAAACCATTATGCATTCATTTGTCTATCGTCTTGGAAAGCACCTGCTATGTCGAGCCTCATTTCAGGCCTTGAGAACGTTCTCCCTTGCAACAATTGACTGAACACTGTTTGGCATCTCTTTACATCCTGACCATGACAGCGTTGAATCCTTCTGCCCTCCAGCAAAATTAAATTAAATTAAATTACCATAGCTCCGCAAATGCGGCCTCTCTCACTAGAATGGCAAAATCTGCAGCCTTTAGCAGTGGGTTATTTTAAAATGGCAGACTTCTTACTTAATATGCTCTTGCTCAATGCAACAAATAGCAACAACACTTGCTAAAACTTAGTCTACGCAATCAACATGAATCTAGACTGCATGACCTTAGCTAACAATATCCGTGGGATAAAAAGATTGCAAGGAAATTCTCTCCTGCACATGTGTTTTTTCTATGCAGCACACAGCCTAAAGCTTCATGAAGTGTAGCAAAACTACATCTATTATAACTACGATGTCACACCAGAGAATAAAAGTTACACCTACGTCACTACCAGAGTTCTGATGCCTTGCTAAAAGAGTTTTCTTATCTTGTACTTGAACACAACTTTAGGACGTTGGTCTTGCATGTTTCCCCTCCCTCTTTAGTTAATTTATTAACAACTCCTCCTCCTTCCCATCTCAACCATTCTTTGGAATCCATATCTTGCAAACATCAAGTAAGCTTTCTCCCTGTTCTGCTTTCTCCTCAGATGAACATGTCATAAAAACACAATCGCCATCCGCATTTCACTTGACTCAGTAATCAGTGTAATTCTCCGGATCTGGAGGTGGATTAGAGAGTGTTTATTCATTTATGTATTTATTTTTTGCTTGTTAGGCGCTTATACAATAAGAAAATACTGTTTCAAAGCGCCCGGGGGACCAATCAGATTCCCTATCTGGATAATAGTGTTTATACTCTCCATTCCACTTATCTGTCTATGTATGGGCATTTCTGGAGAGCAGTGTGGCAACGTCATAAGGAGTCTTTAATGTAACTGACATCATAGTTGTCCCCTTAAACCCACCCCCTTGCAATAACCCAGAACAATTTGAAATGCGCAGAGCAACAGGCACTACTACGAAGCGAGGATTTAGCACTTTTATGATATTACTCAACCAAGTAGGCACCCAGAATTCTTTTTCAAAAAACAATCATCTTCGACACCCTGCTGCTTTCTTTTGCCAAAGTGGCGTGGCGCGTGTAGTGTGCTGATAGCTTCAGTCAGTGTTCCATTCTCAGCATCATTTGTGGGCACAAAAGTGCAGCAGGAGCTGCCGATATTCGCACACACTCCTCCTTCCATAGCGTTAATGAAGTCGAGGACATGACGGTTCTGAAGAATGTACAACCTAACAGCCCTCAGTTCTCCCCTTATTGTATATGGGAAAATGTTACTAGCTGGGTTATTGGGCCATTTTTATTGCACCTTATTAAATCTGTGTATTCTGATACTTTGGTGGTAGTGTGGGTGGTCCAAGCAGGCCATGTCTCAAATCTGGTTACAACGAACCAAGTATTAAAGCAGGGGTGCGTTCTCACATCCCTGCTTTTTCATCTTTACGTTGCGGACATGAATCAGGCGGTACGTTCTTGCCATAATTTTCGACCACGTATTGGGGCAGAATTGATCCCACTGGCTGTCATACGCCGATGATACCAGTTTACTCGATTTCACACCAGTCGGCTTACAACGCACATTGGAGACCTTTGCTGCCTACACTATTAAGAATAAAATGCAAATTAATTATAAGACAAAGATTATGGTTATTGGCAAACAGATACAAGTAAAAGGTGTTTTAATTGGATATTTGGGAACCAATCCCTTGAGATTGTGAATACATATACATATTTGGAGATTGCGATTGCATATCGTCCTTCGCTGACTTTTTATGAGACATTTATTTCTGAAAAAGTATATAAAAAATGGTCTATTTTATGCCAGTTCATCGTAAGAAAGGGTGGGATATAATGTAGAGGTATTACTCAAGATTTATAAAGTGAGTGTTGTCACTGCTATATTATATGCTACTGAACTATTGCCATCTCGCCTTTTTAAATGGTTTGACTGGGTGGAGGAAAAATTATTAGTCTCTATATTGGTGGTACCTCAGGCTGCACCTGTTGAAGCAATGAGGTGTGAATTAGGTGTGGCCTCCGACACTGCTCTATGGTTGATTCAGCTATGCAGGTTTTTTATTAAGTTACGTTGGGCCCAGAATAGAGCTTATTTGGCAAACAACACTAACGGTTATTCTCAAAATAAGTTTCATTGTGACTTGGATAACACTGCAGTGATTCATTTTGACACCATTGGTTTGTTTTCACCACCAAATGAATGTTCTCCCACTTGTATACATTCACTTAAGATAAAAACTAAGGATTGGGATTGATGCATGAACATATCCAAGTTATGTACAAAAAAAGATATCTTGAATATGCCACCATGGGATTTATCCCAGAAAGTCCTTGTCAGTATCGCCTGGCACCTTGTGCTTCATTTTTTGGGCGTTTTATCATTTATTTATGCTTTAATATTTGACCAACTTTTGATTATATTGGTGCTTGGCAGGGAATCCTATATGAAAGTAGGCTTTGTCGCTTATGTGTCCAGGGGAATCAAGACCAGTCAACATCTATTACTGAAATATTATGCTTTAAAGGAACAATATTGTCGAGGCTATCAAAATGTAGTTGCCCATTCAGATCAGTCATTGGTAATTAGCGCATGTATAGAAGGAGATCTTGTTGAAACTTTGTGCAATGATTTTAAGGGTATTAATATTCTGGAGTAATAATATTTTTGTGATTAGATTTTCTTACCATGATTATGTGTGAATGTTATGCTGTTGTGCCTTTTAACATTTAAATAATGTGCACTGATATATATACCAGTGAAATATAATGGTATACAGTTGCAATATTGAAATAGTGATTTAAAAAAATATTATGTGTATTTATCTTTAGATGTTGCTTACAGTGTAAACGTTTTGATAGTAAAGCCAGATGCACATCCTAACGGCCCTCTGTTCTTCCCTTACTGCATTCAAACCCCGCTCAGTACTGTTACCTAGCTGCAACAATTCCCACCTAGTGATGTGCAGCCATTAAGCATTGGCTGCAGTCTGGACACCAGGTGCAAGGAGTGACATAAAAAAAGTTGCAGTCTTGAAGAAAAGTCAGAACTTTTCAGGTATTTCCGCAAGTCTACCGGAGGATTCCTAAGAAAAATAATTTCGGTTCCGGTGGCTTCTTTGTAAGTTCTGGGACTGCCTGGTCCCATTATTGTACAGATTTTTAATAGAAGTATGTTCAGCAAATGGCACACGATTGGAATGTGGTACTGTCAGTGCTGGTGAGTGCAGGCTAACGAGGGAGCAAATGCCGGCCCAACATGGTGGCAATTGAGTGTAGGCCAGTTTGTGGCAAGCCCACTAGGAGTCCGTTAGTGCAGCTGTTCCTCCTCATCGGCTCGAGAGCTCCATTGGTTTGTGTGCATTTTCTGAGTTTAACGCTACCCCTGGATCTGAAACGCAAGGAATATTGAGGACGTGCCTGTATTTTAACTAGTTGCTTATTTTCATCAATCCAGATTAGTGTCTGTACACTGCGTTCCCAAATACTGTATACATAGCCACTTCTTCTGAAAATCCCATCATTCCTTCTGGTCTACACCCAATGAGCCCTTCCATCGACTCATCCTGGTAGAAAACAGCACCCTCTATATTTAATCATGGTCTCACCCTACTGGGTTTGAATTAACGATTTAATGGGCAGGAGCTGAAACCAGCTCCTGGGTGCCAGGCATCCCCCAGTAGGCAGTAACTACCTCTGGTGAACGAGGAGCAAATACATTGCATGCCACAAATGAACGTATGCACGAGATGCAACCTTTAATTAGTTTCCTTATGTATTACCCATTTTGCTTTAAATGTGTTATAGAGGTGTTCTATTGCTTATTTACACAATTCACCAAAATCATAAAGTTAATGTCACATAGGTATGTTTGTCTGGCACCAGTTGGTCTACGGAGCCAAAGGTAGCTCATGGTAGCTAGCCGTTGGTGGCAAGCTAACCAGGCGCTACTGGGTTAGAAGCAGGAGCTCAATAGCTCCCAGCTCCCCTCAATTTCGAACCCTGTCCTACACCATGGCAGCAGATGTCCTGTTCCATTTTCACAAGAAAGTGTGTGTTGGGTTGTAAATAATGGCTCCTCTATCCTTGGCCCCTTTGTTTCATAAAATAATCTTCTGAGATACTGCAAATGCCTCCCCACACCCATTCTCTGCAGTGTCCCTCAAGGCTCCTGCATCTGTATTTGACCTCCTAGATGCCATCGACATATCGTACACAAATTATGCCGATGACACACAAATCCTCTTCCCCCTGACAGGCTCCTTCAATGAAGACTTCCTTACCATTAACAAAATTTACTCCACAATCTAGGCTTAGATGGTCTAAATGAAGACAAGACTGAAATCCTGTTGGTAGGCTCTCCCGCGATGCTGAAGAAACTCCGCCCCCAATACACCTCCTTCTCAATAGGCTGGGACACAAATCCCTGTCCTACCCGCTGTAAAAGCTTTGGGCGTCCACCTGGATGCTGCACTATCTTTCACTAAACAAGTGAACACGATTGCATCCTCTGCTGCATTGGCTGCTAAACTCATCAATGCAGCCAGACAATTCGTGGCTCCTGACAGCTGCCTGACGATCGCCCGAGCAATTACTGGCGCAAGATTAAACTACTGCAATGTCCTCTTTGCAGGTTCCTCCAATCGAAACATCAACGAACTAAAGGTAATCCAAAACAATGCCCTCAGAGCAGCGCTGAATATCTCGAAAAGAGACCACATCTCAGCCGCCAAGAAAAAGGCCCATTAGCTGCCTAATCAGGAAAGGATCATCTTCAAAACTATATATCGATTACGCACAAATACTTAACCAATACCTGTCCTAGAAAATCACAAGAACCAAAACAAGCAACCCGGTAACATCGATCCATGCTCATCGCCTGATCCTACCAAAGGTGAAAACAGCCAGAGGAGGTGGGGTTAGCTTCCCTACAGTGGCTGTGAACCGCTGGAATGCCCTCCCTATGATCTAAGAGCAGAGGACCATACTGGTCCTTCCAAAAGGGTCTAAAAACGTGGCTATCTGCCTAATGGCCTCTGGATGTCATCTGCAACTGCTACAACCCGATCTGACTGCTGCCACTTCATCTTGCCCATTCTTGTATGTTTAAGCTGATTTACCCGTTGTATGTTTTTTATTAAGCTGATTTACCATGTAACTGGATCGCAACATCGCTCTGATGCCTGTGGGTGTGGGCGCTTTACAAATGAAATAGATAAATAATACTAGCTCCTTTGTTTCCTCCTTTGCTGCCATTTTCTTTAGCTTGATGTAATTATCTTCATAAACATCACCCTTCTTTACCCACTCTACCCATACCTTTGTTTCTCTGGAACATCTCCCTAACCCTGCATAAAGCCATGTGGACCAAACAGTGCTGTGTGTACTGGTATTTCCTGTGAGATAAAGGGCTTGTGTGGGCCTGTTGCATGTGGAATCTGGGAACACACATAACAGGTGTCATTTGTTCTCGCTCTTCCAACTGCTCGGATGTGGTTGTACCACATATCAGTGTTGGTGTGATGCTCATTCCTAATGCTGCCCAAAATCATTGCTGAATTCAAAACATCCCTTTAGTTTCAGTTCGCAGACACCTCACTGTTCTTTGATACCTCTACATCACTAACACTATTTTAGCTACAGATTTGGCATCAGGGTGGGCACAGGTACCTATTTCAAACCAACGGGAGAATGGGCACATCACAACAATAAAATAGCAATAGTTATTGCATCTTGTAAGCATATCTGCAAAATCTATGTGGAGATGTTGAAAAGGCCCTGAAGGGTTGATGCAATGTAGCCTTAATGGTTTTCAATGTGTAGCCAGAGGTATAACATTGGCAAGTGTCACAATTAGTAATGAACTCTGCCAGGTATTCCTGCAATTTGGAATAAACCAATCCTCTTGGAGATCTGCTGCAATGTACTCTTTGGAGGTGTGTCCTGGCTAATGCAATTGTTCTAGGGCAATTCAAAGTAATTCCTGGGGCATGAGAGGCTTCCCTGAAAAATTGTGTCTCCATGCTTAAACTGTGGGTGATAGAGAACACCCTCTCTTTTAACCATAGTGCTTTCTCTTGCTGAATGGCACGCCCATGTAACTCTATTATTTGTGCCACAGGTAGGGAATTGTAGGGTTTAGTAATTTGTACTTTGCCCTTGCTGTCGTGAAATGTTTGTAAACGTGGGAACCTTTTCTCTAACATATGGTAAATGTGCTGCCTCTTTTGCTGCTATGTCTGCTACATCATTGCCCTGAAATATAAGTCAGTGCCTTTGGCATGGGCTGCACACATTACAACTGCTAATGCTGAAGGAAAGGGCACACTTCTATTAATCTGGAAAGCAATTCTGCATGTTGCATGGGTGTGCCATCTGATTTTTTTTTAAATCCCCTCATCTTCCATCTGGACAACCCTGAATGCACTGTTGATGTGACATATGCAGAATGTAAATAAATGGTGGCACAACATCCTTTTGATATTTCTATTGCTGTTAATAATGCCACAAGTTCTCCTGCTTGTGCCAAATAATGTAGTGGTATCTCATTTTTGACCCAACCTCAAACTCCCCATCCTCATGTCGAACCACTGCCACCCGCATATGTCGATAGCCAGTTTTCTGATCGATTGTTGATGACCCGTTAACGAAAAGTATCACTCCTTCCTCCAGAGGGTCCTCCTTAACAGGGTTGTGATCATCTTAAATTTCCTGAAATGTAGCACAATTGTGTGAAAGATTAAAGAATATCAAGGCTTACTACCACATAATAGAAATATGCCAATCACACAGTCAAAGTGACAATTGTACTTTTATTAACACACAGCTTTCTGGCTCTCAACACCCCGCAGTGTGTGCAAGCAGACACTGTGAGATGAGAGAGTCCTTAACATTCCACAAATGTACATATTTATACACATTCGTCTTAGCCTTGGGTACATGTCCAACCCCTCTTCATGTAATACATTACTAGGGTTCATGACCTAACTACATAACTAATTCATGTTTAAACATCTCTGTATAGTTTGCTGTTTTCCATCAAACATTTCACATGTTTTCCAAATACAAGACACAAAGGTAACATTCCTCATTTTACTCGCTTATATTTGTCTACCATTTGTTCTTAAGCTTAAAGTCAGTTAGTTTCAAGGAGAGAAAACAAGGATTTCTGCAAAAGAGCATGTTCGGCTATTTGTTATTTTACTTTACTGTTTGAACAGGAAAGGCACTGTTGGGACAGTGTCATGATTCCTGCCCTCATGTCCCCAGCCCTCCAAGATGTAAGGCTGGAGCCCGGCGATAATCACCCACATGGCCTCTCTATCCCTCCAAAGACCCACTTGGAGTCAGAATTGGCGCTTGTGGCACCAGACTCACTCACTCCCATAGGATAACATTGGGGATTGGACTTGTAGTGCATTGATGGGGACAAGATGGATGCCCCCGCATATTTTGGTTCCCAGAACTGCATGTGCGGTCTAGTCTTTTGGGTGTGGTTCAGCCCAGAGACACCTGGGATACCCAGAGACTAGTTAAGCCACACCCAGGCTGGGAAACATGCTTTGCGTTTTCTGCACCTGCAGCGTGACACTCACCGTGTTCGGATCGGTCTCCAGTAGGCCTGCATCTTTCTTCTGCGCTCATCTCCTGCAAGAACAAGAACACCGTTATGAACAGCCTTACCTTGCAGCGCTTCTGCCCATCATTCATCACTCGTTCTGTTCTGCAGGCATCTTCGGCTGTGTCATTCCCATCCCGCCACTCCGCTTCCTTAGGAAAAGGGAAAAGAACAGAAAAAAGGCATTAGTAAGCATTCTGCAAATCTTCGCTTATTTTTAAATACTGTACGAGATTCAAACGCATGCCTGAATCCCAGCCGCTCTTGGGGAAATCTGTCTCCGGAACTTCTCATCCATCTGCAACTTTGCGGCACCTAAAAGACACAGAAAAAGAACTCAGTTCAATACAAATACGAAAGGGGTGCATTGCGCATCGCGCTGACACTCATCTTCAGCACTACTCATCTACGTAGCACGCCACCATCCCCGGGCGCCGGCCATCATCTAAGGAAGGAAAGGAACGAAGTTAGAGAACTGTCCAAAAGACACATTATACTTACCTGTCGGACTCTTGCAAGTGAAGTAACTAGGCAGCAACGAGCCCGCATCAATCAACGCGCCCCTGCGCTGAAAGCAGGACGGAGAGCACACTATCCAAGAAAACGAGGTGAGCTGTGGATCAAAGGGAAGGGTTGGACCCCGACGAAGAAGGGGTTCAAGCACACAGAGACAATAGGGAGTTAAACTCTACCAAACCTGTGTTTCAGGCCCAGTCTCCAGTCGAATAGCCTCCAAGGAAGGGTTCGAGGTCGTAAGAGGTCAGAACAGGCTGAGTGACGTCCCTGTGGATAGCAGGTGAGCGTTAAAGACAGATGGTATCTAAATTACTGATTAGTACAGCTTTTGTTTAGCTCCAAGGTTCCTCAGTGCTGGATAAACAATCCACCTTAGCAGCTGCATTCTTATCTATATTGACATCATGACACAGCACAGAGTTCATTTTGTTCTGCTGAAGCCAAAAAACACAAATTCTGCACATGCGACAGAAAGCAGGAGTCGATCGAAATGGAGGATAACTCAAAATGAAGGCCTAGTCAGCTGTTTCATGTTCATTCATTGCGATATTACAGTGCAATGCGAATGTGCTTAGGCCAATATTTACTATCAGGTGGTATTATCTATGAGATAGGTTCACACATGTTCATAGTCGCCTGGCTTTACTGGTTCTGCGAGAAATGTTGCTGGATTAACAATGCTGACCCTTACTATGTAGTAAGTAGTAGTAAATGTTTATTCAAATAAAAAATATTCATCAAACACATATATAAAACCTAACACACAATTAAGACATAATCCATTGATACATGTTGAATAAACAATCACCATTGCATTTTAAAAAGTTCCAGAAAAAAGTAGCAATAAAAACACACATTTTACATAATTCTAAAATGCAGCATCTTGATCTCTTTAAAGTCCCCTTCTTTGTTACATGGTGGCCTTCAAATACAACAACAAGGTCCAGGCCGTCAATTCTGTTTCTGCCGTTAATAGAAAAATAATACTGGCCTGTACTGACGCAAATCTGTGTGTTTTATAACTTGCAGGATAGTCCATTTTCTTATTTTCGCATCACCCGGACAAAAAATAAAAAGGCTCAAATGTTCATTTGGTGCGACACTCAAAGGGCAACTTGGATCATCTGGATAACCCGCCCATTTCGTCGTGTTGCCTCTTGTGATGAGCCAGCTTTGGTGTTTTACCCTCGCCTAGACAAGCTACAGCTGTAGGGTTGATGTTTCACTTATGAGCTGGTGAAAGCGGTCTTCTTGTGACACCTGTACTACATTTGTATGTTTAGCCACAATTTCCCTAGTGACTGCTTCCTTAAATGATCTTCCTTCCTGCTGCAGTAACATCACAGTGGGAGGTAGGTCAAGCGGCACATTCGCCTTACACATTGACTCATTTATGCACCTCAGCCAGGGTATATTATGCCACAGGTCCCTATTCAATGTGACTTTGATTATAAAGTGACAAAGCACAGCATTTTTATTCCCCCATATTCTTAACCATAAGATACTTTGGGCTGCTGCCCAATCATCTTCCTAGAAGGGCATCTCCAATTCTCTGTGCTTTTAAGAGGTCAAAATGCTGCATTTTAGAATTATGTATTTAATTGTGTGTTAAGTTTTATGTATGCGTTTGATGAATATTTCTTATTTGAATAAACATTTACTACTACTACCTTACGGTGTTAATTGAGGGTTTGACTATATAACCTCATACGCCGAAACTCATTTGGTGGTAAGGGTATACTTGTATTTTTCCAGGATAGAAAACACTGCATGCTCTACATAAAGAGTCACTGGGCAGCACCTGGTAATGGTGGATGATATTTGGATAGCAAACGCTGCTACTGCAAGTGCTTGCTCACATGGAAAATGTCCCTGCATAAATGGGTTCAAAAGTCCTCTGTAATAAGCCAAATGCTTGTGTGCCTGAGAAGTTTTCTGGGTGAGGACAGCCATCAACTCGGAGTCGTCCTCCTGTCCCGAAACCCCCTCTGACCAATAGTGCCCTTGTCTCCTTTACAGCATCGGTGGGAGGGTGGTTGCTGCTGCCTGGGCTGGAAAAGAGACCTTGCTCTCTCTGCCCAGGCTATTTATGCCCATCGGGGTGCCGGCTGTTTCCAGCCAGACCCCCAAGGGTACCTGTGCTAAGCCAACCTCCAGGAGGCGGCGAGCCCATGGAGGGAGTGGCCAGAGAGGCGGCCCACTATTTGAGCTGCACCTCTAGCGCCCCCTGCGTGGGCTGGTGCAGCTTCTTAGCGAGGCTAACCCCTACCATGGTCCCCTTTGCATAATCACCATAACATGCATACATTCCCATACTCTGCTTACCCCCCAATGGTAAGAGCCACAGACTTTCTGAAAGTTGGAAACATAAAGTGCATTTTACTGGAACATATTGGTCGACTTGGTTGACAAAAGAGGCGACAGGGGGCAGACCTCTCGTGTGCCTCGTGACAAAAGGAAGGACTTTGATGCAATGTCATTAACCAAAAGCTTAGCTATGGCATTACGATATAGCGCAAGAGCCACAGACGTCCATTGCTGGCTCAGCCCGCCCCCCGCATTGCTGCCGCAGAAAAGTCCATTCAACCCTGTAGAATGCCTTCTCCGCGTCGGTAGACATTATGTTGGTACAGTCATCACATTAATTAATGGAAGCGATCAAGTCTAAAGACTTTGTACGTGCCCTGTCTATCCTATACATATCCGACCTTGTCAGTATGTATTAGTAGGGGTAATATATGGGCAAGACAGCGGGCCAGGACACTTGTGTAGATCTTGGCATCGACATTTATAGGTGATATTGGGCCATATGAAGCGCATTCTGTTACGTCCTTGCCTTACTTCGGTATAACTATAATCCTTGATTCTGTGAATGAGGCTGGGGCTTGATTGGTTTCTAAAATCTTATTGAAGAGTTTCACCAAAAAGGGCGCTAAAGAATTGCTATAAGCTTTATAAAAGGCTGGTGTAAACCCGTCTTGTCCTAGTGCTGAGCCTGCCTTCAGTTTGGAAATGGCGTTCTGGAGTATTGCGCGTGTCCCCCTCTGCAACTCCCCCTTCCGCTATATATAAGGTCGCGTTGAAACGGAGAGAAGCGTTCAGTAATTTCACTTCGGTTGAGCAAGTCCTTCTCCTTTTTGTCTTTTACTATGGGTACCGCCCTGTTTTCCCCTCTGTTTTCATAGGCGTGTATCTAACATCGTATGGGCTTTGTCGCCCTTCTCATAGAATTTTTACTTTAAATATTGCAACTGGGTCAATGCCTTATTTTGCCATATGTCACCCAATTCTTTCCGGAGCGATCTTGTATATGCCAGGGTTTCCTCTCCATCATTAGGGTGGGACCGGAGAGACAATTCTTTCTGCCTATTTTTTTCTTTGAGCGCTGGTTCTCTCATCACTCTGGTCCTATTTCTAAATGCCCCCTCTGCTATTAGGACTCCCCGGATCATGGCCCTGGCCGCTTCCCAGACAGTGTTTAGTGTCCAATCCCCTGTATCATGAGTGATAAAATAGTTCTTAATTTCCTCAGCAAATGTTCTTCTGAACTTGGGGTCTTTATAAAGGGTGTCATTACAGATCCATCTACGATCTATTTGTGGATGAGGGCCCAGATCGAGTTATAGCAAGCACATTTCATGATCGTCCATGCTACAATTTCGATAGCTGCTACTCGTACTGTGTATTCATATGCAGCTTCAATGAGTATGTAGTCTCTTCGTGAATATATCAGGTTCGGGGGGTAAAAAGTGAACGCTTCTGCGGTGCATTCTTCGCCACGTATCGAATAAATGGTTGGTCCTCAGGAGGTCGGGAAATCCCTCTTTCTCCTGGTAAAATGGGGGTAATGTGCCCTGTCTCATTGAATCCCAATCCATAGTGGGGTCGGATATGATGTTGAAATCTCCCCCACATATTAACAAACCCGCTTTGCAATCTTCAAGGAAGTCAAAAAGGGTATTGCAAAAATGTAATTGATTTTGATTGGGTGCATAGCCTGAGCATAGAGTTACAGCTCGGGACCTCACTCTTCCCTTCAATGCAATGTACCTCCCGTCTTCGTCTCTGTGTACATGCGTGATTTGGAGATCTAAGATTTCTTTTATATTACTCGCAACTGCTCCCTTTTTATGTTGACAGACACCCATAGTGCCCCTCCTATTTCTCTGCTCACCACTCTGAATTCCTTACCGTGTGCAAATTTTGTTTATTGGATAAACAATATATCTAAGTTGGAGAGCTTGAATTCACTTGCTAACATGGAGCGCTTATGCAGCGAATTCAGACGCTTGGCGTTAAGGGACCCAAACTTTATATCAGTTACGACTACCATGACTTATCCTTTTGTTTGCTTGTGGCCCTCGTTAATGCATCTATGTGTTGAGTGATAATCCTAGGTAGTATGTCGCATCCATAGTTCTTGTCCAAGTTATGATGTGTATGTGTAAATGCTAAGGTGTTGACATGAACTAGGTGTGTCCCCAGATGTGCATCCCCTCCCCAACCCATCCTCTCCAATGAAAAGTGCCCCCATTGACACTCCTCTTTTCTACTGAGACGCCCTTAAATAAGAAGGGTCACACATCAGGGACCAGTCAGCAAGTGATAGACTATTAAGTCATAATTAAGAACTTAATGGCGGAAACAAACCATGACTTTAATCTAATCTGCCGCAGGCCCGACCCAACATAACACAAACCTTCTTTACCCATTAGGACTCAACAGTTAAATCATGTTTCTTCACTGATCGGCATGGCACCGCTGAAAGGTTCTGGATTAAAGTAGTAAACTTTATAAATATAGAGCACCATCCATGTCTGTGAGATTCTTCGAGGGTCCCGACTTCATGGCATGTTATACCACTTGTACGGCCACACAAGGGATACGCACTCAAAGGCATACAGGGGACAAATGAGTGACCCGGGATGTGTGTGTTTTGGTCAGACGCAATTTTTATGTGCCATGTCTAATTAGTTTTAGCATTGTTATCGGGTGACACTGCCATGCAGAGCATATCTGTGACTTGTTAGCCAGATAGGGATAGGTAGTTAGAATATGTGCCCTCCCAGCTCAGTGACACAAAACCCTGGCGGCGTCATCTGTGTTTTTATAATTATACATGTAATTGCTAATAGATGCATTGTATATATTTTCTACATTGATACATGTCTTTGTGTGTTGTTTTTTATGCTTATTGCACGTAGGAGCTATGGCCTACGTAATAAAACTATGAAAACATTTTTTATTAAATGAAAAATCTGGTACTCTGTGTAATTCTCATTTCGTGAGGTGATGTATACAATTCACGAAATGTGACCTAGTTTGAATTGGAGCTAGGCTATTATAGTTGGTTTGAAATGGTTCATCTGGGGGACTCCCCTTTGTGTGCTAATACCACTTGTACGGCCTCTCTTCGGGGAGGAGGTCATGGCCTTGTATGTTGGACCTCTAGGCATACAGGTTTTGTCTCGGTCTGTTCCTCGTGAGCCGTATTAAGGCTCTCCAAGACCTCTCGAGCCTCTTCTTCCGATGTGACTCGAAACCCCTCGCTGTCATACCCGAAGTTTAGTGAAAATGGGAAGCCCAATTGGTATCAAGGTACATGCTCCCGCAGCCAGGTCGTTAGTGGGCTGCAACCTTTCCGCTTGATGAGCGTTGTTGCAGAAATATTCTAATACTGGATCCTTCAAAGTCAGTGGGTTCCTAAAATAATGACATTTGGCTAGGACCGATCTCGGGCCGTTCACTGGACCCCAGCCCTGTGTATTCTATCAAATTCAAAATAGACTGACTCAGTGGGATTGAACAATGCTGCAATCAGGGCCTTTACCTAACTCTCCAACACAGATGAGGTTTCTCCCGGCTTCTCACTAAGGCCCATTATATGAATATTCTAGATCCGTTCTCGGTTTTTTAGATCGTCCAACTTTAGTTCTACGTCTCTTTCGAAGGGATTGTGTCCTCCGGCGTATTCCTTATCTTTGATAGATCATCTCCAGCTTGCTGGCCTTAGAATTTTTTTTTCAGTAGAGGGTGCTGCGCGTCGACGTCCCTCGAGCCGATGTCCCTCAACGGCCTCCGTATCGGCACCGACGTCACCATACGTATAAATAGACTTGCGCAGCGTCCGTTGCTCAGTTCTGCTTTTCCGCGCTTTGTGGGGCCTCGGAATATCATTGCTCAGTTCTTCAGTCAAATATATCGATATATTCCTCGTGAATACCAACTCGTACTTGATGGCTTGCTCACCCGAACCGACGACTCCACGGTCCGGCTTCAAAAAATGTCGAGACTGTGGAAAGAATATGTCGGTGACGGATCCTCACAGGATCTGTTTGTGGTGCTTGGGAATCGAGCACCATTGTTCAGAGTGCGAGGACTGCATGTCCATGACGGCGAAAGCCTTGAAGGAGCGTAAGGGGAAGCTCGAGAGAGGTAAGGCAGTTAAAACTTCGAAAGTTTCCTCGGCGGAGTTGAGACATTCGTCTCCTCGCTATCATAAAAGACATTCTCGTTCGAGATCTCGAAGCAGTTCCGATCACTCTTCGAGATCTAAGCATTCAAAAAAGAGACGTTGAAGATCCCCTTCCTCGTCTTCGTCTTCTTCCGTTTCCCCAAAAAGGGTCGCCTGTCCCACAAAACATAGCTCTCAGGCTGAGTGGGAGGAATTCAGGAAAAAGATGCTAAGCGTCTTCGAGAAAGCGGCCTCGACCCCCTCGAAGACTGCTGAGGGTGATACCCTGGGTGAAAGACCGAAAAATCAAAAAGCCGCAAGTCGCAGTACCCGGCGAAAGAAGCCACTCGAGAGCGTCACAAACCCTCGAGTAAAGGCAGAGTTGCGTCTTCGACGCCGTCGTCGAAGATCCCTTCGACTCATAGATCGGTGTTGTCGACGCCGTTATCGAAGGGTTCTTCGACGCACAGGTCAGTCGAGTAGAGAAAGGACAAACCCACGGCCACCTCACAGCCAGTGGCCATACCCAGAGCCTCGAGCACGAGAATGTCGTCGACGACCTCGAGTAGAATCCCAATACTCTCGAGTTCGAGGCCTATACCACCTTCCTCGACGCCTTTTTCGATGGCTTTGAAGGCTTTAACGTCTGCGTCGACGACGTCGACGTTTTCTCAGCCAATCATGACAAATCTGGCTCCTTCTGCTCAGGAAATGCGATTTATACCATTTTCAAAACCTGACCACTCCAGGGTCTTATCTTCTATTTATGAAGAAGGAGAGAATTCAGATCAGGAAAGGCCTTTTGAGTTGCAGGGATCTACAACTCCTGCAATAGAGGAATTTACCTCTGAGGAAGCTAGGTTGAAAGACCTCCATGAATCCCTACAGGAAGCAAGTGGGTTGGACACTTCCCCAGAAGTGGAATTTGCCACACCAGACCCAGGGGAAAATGCTCAAACCCCTTATAGAACCTTAATGGCAAGGATAATAGAGTTTATGGGATGGTCCTCACCCTCACCTGCTTTTCAGCAAGACGACCTCACAGACATCTTGGTCAAAGGTCCACAGGAGGATCCTGTAGTGCCATTTCATGCGCCATTACAAAGGAGCATATTGGCAAACTGGGAAACACCTGAGGTGATCCCGGCAGTTAACAAGAAACTATCAGCTAAATATCGGGTGTCTTCTGCTGACCCTGAATATTTATCCAAACACCCAACTCCGGAGAGTCTGGTTGTTCAGGCAGCTACTTCAGCAGGCAGTAAATCAGCTTACCCTACTGTTCCACAGGACAGGGATGATAAGAGATATGACTTTATGGCCAAAAAAGTATTCTCCGCATGTAGCATGGCGTTGACATCCATCAATGCTACTTGTACGCTCGCAAGGTTCAGCCACACACTTTGGTAGTGTGCTTCATCAGCGGCTGACTGCCTCCCGGAGGGAGAAGAAAGGGAAGCGTTTCTCAACATCATTAAGGATGGTAAGGATGCAATGTGCGAATCCTTTCAGACTGGCATCGATTCTGCTGACAGTATCAGCAGGGCCATGGCGGCAAGTACAACAACCAGGAGATTTGCTTGGTTGCGAAAGTCTGGTTTGCTCCAGATGTGCAAAGCAGACTCTTGAATATGCCTTTGACGGCTCTTCTTTGTTTGGTAAGAAGGCGGACGACAGTTTAGAAAAACTACAAACATCAAAGGCAGCAGCAAAATCCTTAGGAGCTGCAATCCGTCAGACACCATATCGCCACTCCGGAACCTCTTGGAGAGGTAAGTCCTTTCACTTCTATTCCGCATTCGGAAAGGGCAGAGGACAGCCGGTTCAAAGGGGTCCGAAGAAATTCACCCGAGGTGGACTGGGTAAAAACACAAAAGCCGCAGCAGCAGCAGGTGCCTCTTTACCCTTGGCATCTGCATCAGCCGCCTCCAAACTGCTCTGAGGACTCTCTTCACAAAACACCAGTAAGGGGCAGGTTAACAAACATCTGACGGAATGGCAGGCTATTACGTCAGATGCTTGGGCATTGGGGACAGTTGCCCAAGGTTACTGCCTGCCTTTTCTACGCATCCCTCAGAGTCATCCACCGGGGAACAGCTCTCTGAGAGTTCCAGATCCGCTCCTCTTGCAGGAAATTGTAGACCTGCTAGAGAAAGGTGCCATAGAACCGGTACCTGTAGCGGAGAGGAACAAGGGCTGGTACTCCCCCCTACTTTCTCATACCGAAGAAAGACAGAGGACTGAGACCTATCTTGGACTTAGGAGAATTGAACAAGTTCTTCAGGAAGGACAAGTTCAAGATGGTAACTCTCTCTGATCCTTCAGGCCCTCCAGCTCCAGGACTGGCTGGTATCTCTGGACCTCCTGAATGCTTATTTCCATGTGCCAATCCACCTCAAACACAGGACATACCTGAGGTTCGCAATTGGCGGCTCTCATTATCAATTTCGAGTTCTGCCATTTGGGCTGACCTCCGCCCCGAGGGTCTTCACCAAGCTAATGTCGGTAGTGGCTGCAAGTCTAAGGAGGGAAGGGATCCACGTCTACCCCTACCTGGACGATTGGCTGATCAGAGCTGTATCTTCGGAACAAGCTCAGATCCAGCTAGATTATGTCTGCCACTTCCTTCACAAACTGGGCTTCTCCCTCAATTTAAAGAAGTCACAGATGATACCATCACAGAGACTCCAGTTCATCGGAGCGGTCCTGGACACTTCCCTGGGAAAAGCCTCACCACCAGAGGTGAGGGCTCAAGATATTCTGCAGATGGTCACCAAGTTTCAAAATCCCAACGTCTCCCAGCCTTCGACTTTTTGAGGTTGCTAGGCCTCATGGCATCCTGCATCTTCCTTGTGCCAGAGGCTCGCCTGAGAAGGAGATCTCGTCAGTGGGCACTTAGAACTCAGTGGTCGCAATTCTCAGGGAGAATGACAGACCTCCTTCAGATTCCAGACAAGGTGGCTCGAGACCTTCAGTGGTGGGCCTGCCAGAAAAACATCTTGAAGGGGGAACTGTTTTGGCAACCATGGCCGGAGATAACAGTAGTCACAGATGCCTCATTCAGGGGGTGGGGAGCCCATACCAACGACTTGACCATCAGCGGTCGTTGGTCTCCATCGGAGTCCAGACTACATATCAACCTGTTAGAGCTGAGAGCAATCAGACTACACTGAAAGCTTTTCTGCCATCTGTACAAGGGAAAAATGTCCTGATAATGACGGACAACACAGTGGCCATGCACTACCTCAACAAAAGAGGAGGCGTAGGATCACTACCACTGCGCAGAGAGGCGATGCATCACTGGTTTTGGGCAATCCAAGAAGGAATCTCCTTATTGGCAGTTCACCTAGCCGGAGAGAAGAACTTGACGGCGGACGCTCTGAATAGGCAGGGCACAGTCTCCCACGAGTGGGAACTAGCTCAGGAAGTCCTTCAGGAGATCTTCGCCCTTTGGGGAACCTCTCAAATGGATCTGTTTGCCACCAGTACCAACAGAAAGTGCGATCTGTTTTGTTCAAGGGAATTTCCCCCAATAGGAGCTCTAGGGGACGCGTTCGTAGTCGACTGGGAGTTTCCACTCCTGTACGCGTTTCCACCAGTCCCTGTCATTCCTCAAATGATCAGGAGGTTGAGAAGATTCCGGAGAACCATGATCCTAATTGCCCCAGACTGGGCCAGGAGAACGTGGTACCCGGACCTTCTGGACATGTCCATCTGCCCTCCAATTCGTCTTTCACTCAAGGAGAATCTTCTCTCACAGAAGGGAGGTCAGGTTCTCCATCCAGATATCAGAACCCTCAACCTTCACGCCTGGCTTCTGAAAGGTTGAGATACAAGGATTGGGACCTCCCTGATGATGTCATGGAAGTGTTGTTTTCGGCCAGAAGGCCAGCAACAAAGTCTTTATACTGCTACCATTAGAACAGGTTTTGCAGCAGGTGTAGAGAAGAGAATATCGACCCCTTTTCATGTGGTACACCAACAGTGTTATCCTTTCTACTCTACTTAACAAATTCAGGCCTCCAAGTAGGCACTATCAAGGGCTATCTCGCAGCGCTATCGATCTTCAAGCGCACTGCGGAGGAACCTTCGTATTTCAAATTACCCTTAGTAATACAATTTCTAAAGGGATTAACTAATGTCTACCCTCCAAGACCTTTCCAGGTTCCCTTATGGGACTTAAATTTAGTCTTAAATTTCCTGATGGGTACTCCTTTTGAACCACTCAACTCTTGTTCGCTAAGATTTCTTACCCTTAAAACTGTCTTATTCTGCTAGAAGGGTGAGCGAATTACAAGCTCTATCTTGTAAGCCCCCTCATTCAATTTTCCGTAAAGATAAGGTTGCCCTACAGGTGAAGCCTAATTTCCTCCCAAAAGAGGTTTCTGAATTTCACATCACTCAGAAAATTACCTTACCTTCATTCTATCCGCCTCCCCATCCGGGGAAAGAGGAAGAAAGGCTACATAGGCTGGGCCCAAGGCGGCTTTAAGCTTTTACATCAGCAGACTTGTTAGGTTTAGACAAGCAGACCAACTGTTCGTGGGTTACTCAGGGCACAAGTTGGGACTACCGATAACAAAACAAACCATTTCCAGATGGATTATTTTGGCCATCCTGGAATGTTACAAACTGGCAGGAAAAGAGCCTCCTCAAAATCTTAGGGCTCATTCAACCAGGGGTATCGCAGCCTCCTCGGCCCTCCAAACAGGGGTTCCGGTTCGAGACATATGTGCGGCTGCCACATGGTCGTCCGCACATACCTTCACAAGATTTTACAACCTGGATTCCTCCTCTAGTCAAGAGACTAGGTTTGGTAAAGCCCTATTACATTCGGTTCATTCCTAAAAGGAAACATGGAGTTTTACTCCCACCTCCAATTGCACACCACTGCTATGGGAGTCTATCAAAGATAAGGAATACGTCGGAGGACACAATCCCTTCGAAGAACAAGTTACTTCTTACCTTGTAACGTTCTTTCGATGGGATGTTCCTCCGATGTATTCCTTATCGCCCCTCCCATCCATCCCCGCAGTAATACTTCCCTTGTGGTTGCAGCTTACGCTCCTTCAAGGTCAATAACCAATTCATGTACAACATTTATTAACGTCAAAATGGAACTAAGCAACGGACGCTGCGCAAGTCTATTTATATGCGTGGTGACGTTGGCGCTGATACGAAAGCCGTCGAGGGACATCGGCTCGAGGGACGTCGACGCGCAGCGCAAACTACTGAGAAATAAATTCTAAGGCCAGCCAGCTGGAGATGATCTATCAAAGATAAGGAATACTTCGGAGGAACATCCCATCGAAAGAACGTTACAAGGTAAGAAGTGACTTGTTCTTCTCTTTGCTTCCTTGTTCATTGCCAGGAGGCCATCTGACAACTGGTTATTCTCTAAGGCCTCTATGCGGTCTTCAACTTTTACCATTCTCGTCTGCAAGTCGGTGACCTTTTTCGTCAAGCTGGATTTGATAGATCGGATTTCTCCCAGGAGGAGTCAGATGTCAGCTTTGGTCGCACTATCGTGATCCTCCCATGGAATGTCCAGCGGACTCGCTCCCTGCTCCAGTTCCATGGTTGCTGGCTTGTGGCGAAAACTGCGTAACTTGAGCTCTGTGCGGGGATCCAGGATGGATACAGTCACAAGTTAGGTTATGTTACTTGGCATTTAGATAGTGCCTTATATATCATTGGTATAACCTCAAAGTGCTGGTGGTTGAACGCCCTCAGGAAGTGTAGGTTTTTCCCTGCTGGGTTGGTGATGGTGGTGGTCTATTCACTGGCTGCTAGCTGCTCTGCCAGCTTACTGTGGCCCCGTCTCAAACCAGAATGTCTATGATTAATGCTCTCTTAACCACCACCTGCCTAAAAGTTGCCTTACTTGTCGGCTGACTACGTTATGGGCGGTATGTCTTCAGATCATGACCCTATCTGTGTTTTTCCCATCTTTAAATGTGCTCTCTGTAATATGGAACGATATTCCGCTTAGGACTGAATCAGGTTGATATGGTCTTTCTGACTTGGTCACAATCAGTTGCTGCAATGTGCTGTGGCTCCCTTTGTGTAGGTCTATGCCACTGATTATGGGATCAACCTAGCTATTCAAGCTGCCTATTTCAGGGGTGTTTCCCTGTCGTGGCAAACTGTCTTTGCCGCCTACAGTTTGTTTCATTCTTCCAGCCGTATTTGCGATGAACCTCTGCTACCGGCTATATTCCCTCATTATGCGAGGCTGTGTCCAGCTAATTATTTAGGCTTCACTGTCTGCAGCGTTGCTCGTTTGAGTGGGGGACTTTCTAAACAAATAGCAGTCGGCGCGCGTCTTCCTTACCGGCTGCGAGACTTGCCGGGCTGGGCTCCGACACGGACCGGCAAGCCACCCTGTCACCCCCCTCACTGGTGCTTCATTCCTCACTGGGGGCTGGCGGATCGCAACTCCCCATTTATATCCTCACGGGCAGGGCATGTCCCTCTTTGCTAGGTGCCAGCACTCCAAGGCTCTCTCTCTGTGTCTCTTAGGGGAAGGCTTTGTCTCCTGCTGGGGGCTCCGACAGCGGCTGCCATGTTTCCTTCACCGTTACGACAGTGTTTAGATCCGGGCAGCGTTCTAATTAAATAAGGGCTTGGCAATGCTCACAATTTAACCTCTGCCTTCTCCATGGGTTCGGGTTTTGGTTTTTGTCTGCGTCAAAGCTTGCCAGTAATGGAGCGCTCCGCCATTGTTCCCTGCTTGGCGAGGGGGACGATGGCTCAAGCAGCCATAACGTTTGCGCCCCTTGGTGGTCTCCGCAATGATGTATTTTAAGATGACGGACCTCTTGCATAATACGTTCTTGCTCAATACAACTACCAACCACACTTAATAAAACTCAGTCTACACAATCAACATAAATCCAAACTATGTGACCTTATCTAACAATATGCGTGCGATAAAAAGAATTCAAGGAAATGCTCTTCTACAGGTGTGTTTTTCTATGCAGCACGAAGCCTAAAGTTCCCTAGAGTCTGGCAGAACTACATCTATTCTAACTACGATGTTGCACCACGAAAAACATGTGACACCTACGTCACTTCCAGCGGTCTGATGCCTTGCTAAAATAATGTTCTTATCTTGTACTTGCGCACACCTTTTGGACGTTGGACTTGCATGCTTACAAAGGTTATGGGAGCCTGAGAAACCGGAGTGTGTGCAACTACCCAATGAAAAGGGTATTGAGAAAGAGATATGAACGCTTTGAATTAAGGCTGAGAAAGCAACAGAAGGTACAGAACTCTGATAGGACAGGGTGGATCGCCAACCTATCTGAACAACTTGGTTGAAATAAAATAACCTGTATGAGAGTGAAGGCAAAATGCAACTTCCTGTCAGTGAAGTAAGTGATGTACAGATCTGGGCAACCCCCACTACCCAAGGCCAAGTGAGGACTTTTCTATAGAAATATAGCTGTCCCTCTGACTGCCCACACTACTGCAAGGGAACCTAAAGAATTATTATGGACCTTGAAGTGTGAGAAGTCCTAAACTGGCCTGAAAGAATCCTTAGGTTAAGCTCCTGGTTTAAGGGACCCTGATTGGAAGAGACCTTTCATAGTGCAGACAGATGCCTATGACACTGGGATAGTTGGAAAATGTTCACAGCTTGATGATAAAGGCGAGGAACAACCTTTATATCATATCAGCTACCAGTTTATGGGTGGAGAACTCAGGTGGCCCCAGGTGGAAGAGAGTTGCTTTTCCATTATAGGGTGCCTTAGAAAGTTGAGGTCCTACCTCTATGGGACTCACTTCAGTATGTATGCTCACCCTAAGGCTTTGAAGTTGTTGGTGGATATTAAGGGAGATAATCCAAAGTGGCTCAGGTGGTTCATGAGTCTACAGGTCTTGAACGTTAAAATTGGGCTTAGGCCAGATCCCAAATTTTGCAATGCTGGTGGGCTGTCCAACTGGGATAACCAACTGTAACAGAGTACCCATCTTGGGGTGGATTAGTTCCCCCCGTACCTAGTCTGGCAGGGGCGAGTGCTAGGAAAGATTCCTTTTTACTCCACCTTTCCTTCCATTTCTATGGACCCCCAAACTTTTGCTTTTATTTTTGGAATCTGACCTGTCCTTTTTACAGTGCTGTGAAGCCTTAAGCTTCACTATGCTGGCTTTTGCTGATCTGTTATGGGGAAACTGACATGACCTTCAGGCTGTCAGTACAAGGAAAAATTGTTTCCCTTAGTCTTGTTACTTTGTTACTACTTTTAGTAACTTATCACATGTGGTAAATTTCTATCATTGTATCATTGCATTCTATCTTATAATGCAGTAGTATGGGGTACACTTTTTGTTTTGCCCTAGACTTAACACTCAGGATTTCTGGTTACTCTAGGTGTGCTCAATGGACAAGCTGGTGACAGCAGTGACTTTTTACAATTTTCTGGTGCTTTACAGTTTAGCTTTACCGCGTTTACTTCATTTGGCTACTAACTGTGGCTAGTGGCCAAACATGGCCATGCCATGAGATTGTTTGCGCAGTCATAGATCTGGTCATTTGGTATGATACTGAAAAAGGAACTTTGAAACCCAAGAATAAACCAAATGTAAATTTGACCAGGCACATGCCTGGTTGAGCCTCTTATTTTCATTCTAGTTAGATTTCTTTTCTAAAGTTGTAGGGCCAGCTAGTTGGATAGGATTCGGACCAAAGAACTTTATTTTGGACTTTAAATCACACCCTTATTTACATATTTTTTTTACATTTGTTAAGCGCAGAAAACCCCAGGGCATCAAGGGGCTGTTACAACCAAGTACATTTAACTTGAGGGAGGGGGAGGGGAGAGAGGAGAAATAGTAGCTTACAGTCTTCAGTGGGCTCAAGGAAAAGAGCCATGTTTTCAGTGCCTGTCTAAAGGACCAGTAAGATTGTGCCGCTCTTAGATGTGAGGGGAGCGCATTCCATTGAGAGGCAGCCATGGAGGGGGATGCTTGTCCCTCCACATATAGCTCAATTTGACTTGGGCACGATTAGTCTGTGAGTGTACGCCCTCCTGACAGGCATGTCGGATTGGGCTTTCACAAAACTTTGTGTTAGGTAAGGTGGGGCAGAGTTAGCTATGCATCGGTTTGTGACCGATAAGGTTTTAAAGATGATTCTTTCCTTGACCAGCAGCCAGTGTGGGTTTCTTCTTGCCTCTGAAATGTGCTCTCTTTTGGGGATGTTAAGAGCCAATCTGATGGCATTGTTTTATATCACTTGAAGTTTGTGGATGTTGTGTTGTGTGAGGAAGTTCTCGCGAAAATGGCATTGTAATAGTCAGTCTTGTCTCGGATGGTGGCCCTAGCAATGATGAGGCAGTTGGCTGGTGCTAGGAATGGTCTGGCCGCACTGAGCAGTTTTGTAGTGTAGGCGGCAGAAGTAGCAATGGTGTTAGCGTGGCGTGTCAGGGAGAGCGAGGAGTCAAGATAAACGCCAAGGGATTTCACTGAATTGAGACCGGTATTAGGAGCCCATCTTTGCTGAATTTTGAATACTGGGGGCCAAGGCTCTTGAACACTGAGGGGGGCCCTATCAACAGGATCTCAGTCTTCTCATCGTTTAGGCAGAGGCTGTTGGCTGCCATCCAAGCTTGGATCACTAGGTAGATTCTGTTTAGGGCTAGAGAGTCTTCTGTGGGGTTGCCAGTGAGTGGTAGCAAGATTTGCATATCAATGGCATAGTAGGTGTTTGAGATGCCGATGGTGTCGAGGCGATTGCAAAAGGGCTTAGTGAAGATATTGTAGAGGGTTGTGGGGAAACACAGGAGTCTTGGGGCACTCCACACGTGATGGGGACGGGGGCACAGGCATCTTCAGAGAATACTTTCATAGATCTGTCAGCTAGGAATGAGGCATCCCAGGCCATGGCCTCTGGGGAGAAGTTGACATGTGCAGGTGAGGTGGTAACAGAGGATTTGGTGGTCGACCAGGTCGACGGCAGTCGAGTGGTCTAGTAGGAGGAGGAAGGCAGGCTTACTTGCATCTCCAAATGAGTTAAGTTGTTTTTTGAGATCCAAAAAGGCTGATTCAGTTTCATGTCCTGTTTGAATCCAGATTGGTGCAGACCAAGGACTTGGTTAGCTTCCAAATGGTGCTGGATTTGGATGTATGCAGCCCTATCTAGGATCTTTAGCAGAAAAGGGACCGTTGTAATGGAGCCGTAGTTGCTTCGGATAGCCGGGTCTAGAGTAGGTTTCTTTAGGAGAGGAAGGACCCACGCTTCCTTCTGTGATGTAGGGTCTACACTAGCTGAAAATGAAGCATTGATGAATGTCGTTATGTATGGGATAAGGGCTTCAGCAGAGTCTTCAATGATGGGGGCAGGGCAGGTGTCCCCTTTGCATCTAGATGAGAATGGCTTTGACTTCTGATTCTGAGACAGAGCGGAAGTGGAAGGGGGCAGGTATGTGGGTGGCAGCGTGGGATGGGCTAGGCAAAGGAATCTTTATTAGTGCTTGCTTGGAGATTATTTTTTCTTGTAAGTTTGCTATTTTCAAGAGCAGGACTTTTCTGAAATTCACACACCAGGATTCATCCTTGATGATGCCTGGGAGGAGATGCGGGGGGGGGGTACGGCTGGTGCTTCCAGTTCCTTGAGGATTGTAAATAGTTTTTTTGTATTGGAGTTGGCATTAGTGATTCCATTGTTGTATGAGGCTGGTTTAGCCTGGATGATGACTAATTTGTAGGACTTGCCAGCAGCCTTGAACAAGGCTTTGTGGGCATCTGTTAGGGATTTTTTCCAGGCCTCTTCTGCCTGGCCCTTCTTGACCCCTAGGACTAGAAGTTCCTGTGTGAAGCATGAGTTGGCATGGGAGAGAGCTTTGGCCTTGCAAGGTGCTAGGGGGGGCAGCTGTATCCACAGCTGTTGCCAGTGTCTTGAGGGACATCGCTGCCAGTGCCTCTGTCTTGTCAGAGATGTGGGATAGGTGGGTTGGTTGGAGATTGGAGAGGAGTGGTGTGATACTGGCTTGTGTGGTTTTACAGGAGCTCCTGGTCCAGGTAGGGGGCATGGGGGTGTTGATGTGTAGTGTGTTTTACGGTTGCGGAATGGCAAATGTCACTATAAAGTGGACTGACCAGGGGCTTGGGGAGATTGCATGGATATCCACTTTGCAGTTGACTCCCTCTACGCAGTAGAGGTACGACCCTTAATGTATGTGGGGGAGTTCACACAGTGGGTGAAGTCTAGGGCTTTCAGTGGGTTAGCCAGTGATATGGCGTTGCCATCTGTGGGGTTATTTAGGCCCCACAAATTGATAATCCCCTAGAAGGATAATCTTGGATGTGGGTTTGAGGTTTGTATTGAGTATGTGTAGGAGGTAATCCTCGAACAAGCCCAGTGGTCTGGGAGGCCTGTAGATTAAGTTGAGAATGGAGCTAGTGTAGGAGGTGGAGAGTAGATCAGTTTGCCTCCATCTTGGCGGGTCATTGCCTGACTTTTAGAGTGAGTTTGTGAATCAGGGTGACATCGCCTACTCTAGCGTCCTATCTGTCCACTCTTAATATAGTGAACCCAGGTGGGATGGCCAGGTATAGGGCTGGGCCAGAGGCTGAGTGTATCCACAACTCAGTGATGGCCAGGAGGTCTAGGTCGAGTAAGGAGATGAGCTTGTGGATATCCAGGCATGGGCCGGGATAGAGCGAGCATTGATCAGAGCTCCCTGGAGGTTGGTAGGGGTGTGTGTACTGGCAGGTGGAGCCTTGGTGCAAGTGCTGTTAGGTGTGGGCTGGTGGGTGGCTGTGATGGGCCTGCAAGGTTGTCGTGGGCAGGGAGAGTAACAGGGTGTTTTAGAGGTAGGGTCTGTGGTGCGGTTGGTAAGCCTTGAGTTCCTAGTGCAGATAGGTGGTGTGAAGGTTGGGAGACTGGGATGGTCCATCCTAGCACACTGGAATTTTTTCCTGATATTGGTGGGGGGCGTTGTGATGCCCTGGTGTCAGGGGCTGTGTAGCAGCATGCTTGATGGTGGTGAAGGCTGTACTTCAGCATGGGCTGGTGTGCCGGGGCTCCATTGATGGTGAGGAGGTTGCTGTGGGCAGGGTGCACATTTGTGGTGAGCTTCGGTACGGGAGAACCAGGGTCAGTGGGTGTGTTCACTCTTTTTCCTGGGGACCGCATAATTATCATGGAGTTGGAGCGCTATGGTGTGGCAGGGGTCAGCGGGCATAGGTCGTATTGAGAGGCGCTTTGGCACATGGAATAGAGAGGGCTTGAGGAGGCTTGTGGTGCGACTCGCGCATCAGTTGTGCATAAAGCAATAGTACAGTTGGGGTGGAACTGGCAGCAAGTACACGCTCATTAATAAGCTTGCATGTGATAGTAGCATCATTTTGGTTGGGCCAGATGCACGCGTCTCTTTCTGTTCAGCTCGGTAAACAGCTGGATCGTACTCAGAGTTGGGCGCACGCGTTTGTGTCGTGTCATGCTGCGGAGAGCTGCAGAGAGGTATGAAGGCCTTAGGAACTGGCCTTGTGAAGCGGGAAGTGTCGCCATTCAGCTCGGTGTGTACCTTCCTATTTGCCCAGCAGTGGCCCCAACATATTGCTTCTTCTTCTGCACAACAAGGCTGCTTTTCTCTGTGGTCTCCAAAGCGGACATCTTGGAAGATGCAGCCTCTACTGTAGTCTTCATGTGAATGGGAACCTGGTAGGGGTAAAGGGGACGCATGGGGAGCTGTTAAACAAAGCTGCAAAGAGGTATAAAGGCCTTAGGAACCGGCCTTGTGAAGCGGCTGGCATCACCATCCGTCTCAGTGTGGGACTTCCTATTTGCCCAGCAGTGGACCAATCATATTGTTTCTTTTTCTGCACAACGAGGCTGCTTTTCTCGGTGGTCTCCACAGCGGACATCTTGGAAGATGCAGCATCTGCTGTAGTTTTCATGTGGATGGGACCCTGGTAGGGGTAAGGGGGGGCCCATGGGGAGCTATGGCTCAAACGAAGCTTCTTCCACTTCCTACAATCTTTTTTTCCTGGCAACGCCTCTTTTCCCCTCTGCATTAACTGTCCAAGGAGTCACGGGCAGGACAGGCAACCCAGAACGGGCAGACTCAAACAGAGGACGGGACCTTTCACTCCCTTGACATAACCCGCCGCTGACTCACTCACTTCAGCCCGGAAACAGCTTTTGCTTTTTTAGGTAGGGATCTTCCCTCATAGTGATACGTCTAGTTAGGCCTTTTGACCCTTTTATTTTTCATAAAACTTCTGAGAATGTTTTCCAATTGTCTGAGTCCTTCTTCTGGTTCACCATAACACCCTACTTATGGCTCTGGAAACAATACGTTTCATGGCCATCTTGGCAAATCTACTGTACACTTTTTTTGTATGTCTACATCCAAGCGGATTCATCTTTTGGATTTAAGAGTATTACAGGACCAATATAATGACCATTTCGCAGTCACCTTGTAGGTTTTAGCCCCATTTATTAACCGGAGGTCGTTGTTGGTACCACATATTAATAGCGTTGAGTTAACTTACAAGAAAATAATTAGATGGAATGCAAATAAGAGTTCCACTATACAGGAAGATATAATTAGTTGCAACTATGGTCTCTTTATGAGCATCTTGGACGAATCTACGCCATCTAGTCAGATTCTGAGTCTGTATCCATCTATTATGAGTGAAGTTTCTGGTATTTTCCTTCTGGAAGTCGGGTTGTAATTATACAGCTAATATTAAAATGTGCTGTTTGGATGGCAATTGTCACAGGGCTAAAAAACATTTTCTTTCCCTCTTAAAATCCCCTAAAAGTAATAGTGCACTGATCGGGGAAGCCTGCAGAGAATATAAAAGAGTTTCCGGCAGAAAGGTTTCCCTTGATGTAGATGCCTGGGAAGAATCATCTCTAGCTTCAAGGTCCAATCCACATCATTCTGGAATTTGGTTAATCACGGTCCATGGTATAATATGAATTCTAATTTAACCTTGTCCAATGTGTCTGACTTGGCCTGGGTGTCTCATTTCAGCAATCTCTGTAAGGTTAACCCTTCTAGGGTAGCCAATGTACTTGCCCTGTTGCAGGAAAGTTCTATACATTTGCATGTTTCTTTGGATGAAGTAAGAGCTGCCCTAATTTCACAATCTGAGGGACATAGCCCTGTGTCTGATGGCATACAAGTGGATCTTTTTAAAAATCTTTGCGGGAAACCTAATGCCGGCCTATCCCAACAGATTATTACTTGACTTTTAAAATCTGAAAAAACATTATCTCTATACCTTGGATTGGCCACATTGGAAAGATATCAAACATCATTAATTGTGGCTCTCTTTTTACTAATCTTGTCTTGCTAAAAAAGAGGGAGATAAAAATATATCATAACACACTCTGTGAGAGTTTGATTGCTTATAGGGAGAAAATAGAACTACTGAAGAGTGCTAATCAACAGAATAGGCACTTGATTTTGAATGCTCCCCAAAATTAATATGTTTAAACTTCTTAAATGTGAACCCTGTTTGATTACCAGAGCCTGCTTAATTTACTTCCCCTAAGTCTGTTATGGAAAGATGGGCTTCTGGTGATCATGCGGATATCATTTGTTATTTGTGTAGTAATGGGCCGGAAGATCTTTTCCATATGTTATTTTTTTGGCCATTTTTTTAAAATCATTTTCGCAAACCCACTTGAATTCCTTTATTACGTCATTTTAATTTTCATCAATATAGATCAGTAATGCTTTTTATCTTATTAGTTGGCCCTCGCTGATTTCTTGGACACTATCAACTTTTTTTAGGTCTGCGTTAGCAATCAGTAAAAAGTGTTTAATGATTTCTTAAACTCATGCCTTAATGGTGCATTGATGCCGCACTGCTATTAATCAATCATACTGCTTAGCTCTCCAAAATTGTATGACATGATCTGCTATTTTCTTCCTTTTATGTTATTGTATATTGATTTTATTGTGTATTTTGTTGCCTGGTTTTATGATATTTTTTAATTGAAATAAATATGATATAATGATACAAGCAAAAGCAGAGAGCAGCTTGAAAGCCAGACTTCAAGCTGGAAAACACGAAGTTTGCAAATCATGCTTCAATCTGGAAAAGAGTGCAGCTTGCTCTCCTAATCAGGAAACTAAGAACAAAAAGTAAACCAATAGGATCAAGATCTAGTTCAGAGTGGCAAAGGTCTGGTAGGAAAAACAGTTGCTAGAACATTGAACTGAAAAATGAGTAGGTTTCCAAAGGCATGTGTCATGCCCGTCACCCACATTGCTGCTACAGAAGCACAGAACACAAGGCCCCGCTCCATAAGTCCACCAGGGGGCCTTGACTGTGGAACCTGGAGTGCAGTGATGCGTATCTGGAGGGTGGGGAGACTGGAGCCACAAACCCCAGAAGCTCGCTCTCGGGCACCATCTTATTGGCAGGCTATTTAGCCACATCATGGTGCACACCCGTTGCTGTGCGTTGTCCCGGCAAAGTATTTCCTCTTCAGGCCTCTTCTGCAGCCGCATCAATACCAGCGCGCCTCTGGTCCTGCACAACAGACGAGACAGAGGTCTTGGACACTACGGAACAGACCCTGTATCTCTCATGCTCCACTTATCATAAGCCGCAGCAGCCGACCCTGTCATCTTCCCAGCTTGCCCGTTCCGACACGAGGTTCGTTGTAACGACCACACCCTCTTGTTAGCTCTGCCACCTTGACGCACTCCCGTTTTCAAAACATCTCTGGCGCCACGCCCTTATTGCGTTGCAACTTTTCTCACTGCTTTGGGTCCAACGCTAGTTTGTTCTTTTCCTCACCCTCTTCATCTTCGCTAGCTCTCCTCATGCTGCCTTACCTGCTCTCCATCTGTCCACACTGTTCATCCCGCTTTGCTTTTCCTTCCCGTCTTGCTGCCTACCTTCGGTACATGCAGCAATTCCCTCTTTTGCCTTCCTCTTGGACATCTCCCTTCATAGCTCAGACCGCCACTGCATTGGATTACCACAGCTGACATACCCTGTTTTTTTTTATACGCCTGTTGCTTTTTCCCTGCAAACGGGCTGATTCCAGAGGGAACGCCATTCTTTCCTTCTATACATACTTCTCAGGAAATTGTGCCGACCTCCTGGAACAAACCCTATCTCTTCGAGAAGAAGAGTCCTTACAAGAGACGCCCAGCAGAATCAGCATAAGGACAATCCAATCAATCTGCCTCAGCATCTTCCTCAGGTGAGAGTGAAGGGGAATTACCTGAGAAATTTGAGATTTGTGTCAGTGCAGCAGCGCCATACCTGAAACCAGAGAATGCACATTACAAGGTTAGATTACAGCAACGGACAAACTTAGAGTTCAAAGCTCCTCTTGCATACCTGATGACTGGAACTGCCTGCAACCGTTCCGGTCTCTGTGCTATTCGTGTGAACTTTGCACCCTGGGTTACGCAACTCCTGCAAACGAAGGAGACAAGCAGAGAATCAGTTATGAATGACTGAATCCCTATCTGGAAAAAGTAGGTCACACAAAGCAAGAAGCAAGCCATTGAAAGCACTGCTGCCAGTGAAGCAACTGGGGTGAGTGGAACTACTAACATGTATGCATTGGCTGGTATACGCTTATGTTAGCCTGGACTAGCCAGTCTAATCTAGCCTGGGCAGAGACCATGAACTGTCTTGGAAAGCTAGATGGTGATGCATCCTCACCCTTGGGTAAGAAGGGGTTTCCTCTGGGCTAAGGAGGGGGCGGTAGGAAGTTGGCCAACTGCTTTAGTGTGCTCTCCATATTTCAGATCCCATATCCTCCTGCACAACCAATCCTGTGGCAAAAACAGAACAAACTTGAAGGAAAAAGGACATTGGGTTCCAGCCACATATCCACCCACAATCCCCATCCCCTTTATTGAACTCTGACCCCCCGGGTATCACTACGGGGACGCCAAGTTTGGTGTATGTGTTGGAGTTTTCCACTGCGTTCCTGCTGAACACTAATGTAAGGCTTTACAGCATGCTGCTTACTAGTGAACGCAACTGGCAGTTGGCCTAGCTGAGCGCACTTAGGATTCCAACTCCTGATATGGCTCTTTTGCATGGTTTGAGCCTAGGCTGTAAAAACTGAAACGTATTATGGACCGGAGTTTGGTTTTATAACTTATCAGTGAAGCAGGCTGAGATGTACCAGGAGTCCTGCGCAGTGCAGGGGTATAAAAGAATGAAACCCGAATCAAGCACAGATCTTGCACTTGTAGACGATGCAGGATTTCACGAAGGAAAGGACCACAATTCACCATTCTGGCTCTACACCACCTGCCCCAGGAAACTGTGAACCCACTTTTTCCGGACTACACTAGATTTGAATGCCTGCCCAGGATTGCATGCCTATGTGCAGGGTCTGCAAACTCATCAAATAAGAGCAAACATAGTGGGCAGCACGAAAACGGGGTTAGCAACACCATAACCTCCTACAAACAAAATGGTGCTCTGATTGTGGGTCACATTCCCGGTAGTCACACAAAGTGTCATGAAATCACTGAGTGATGGTGGCATGGGGTAGGGGGTTCCCTGGTGCACTGTGGTGTACATGCCCTGAGAAACACTCGTAATTGTAAAAGTGTGTTGTGGCCCTGTTGAGGTGTTGGGCTGCACACAGCAATTATCTGCAACATTGCAGACTTTCTGGGCTGAAGGCTGGGTGGCCTGTCAGAACCTGTGTTCACGTGGGCACGAAACAAGAGACCGAGCGTTGATTATGGGGTGTTCCACTAGACCCTGGGCTGCTACATTTCACGAATTATGGTGATCCATGTTCATTTTGGTTTGATGTGTACATCAGTGAGCTTGTACCAACTCATTCCTCAAGTGAGCAAGACACACTTGTATACTGACATGTCAGAGGCTTTTGTCTGAATGGACAGTTAAGTCCATAAGTGATGTTCGCACACTGGCTGTAGTACTATGAATTCACTATTCATGCAATAGGAGGCTCTTTCACCCCTATGATTATTGGTGGGGCATAGATGGGAAAATACTAATGCACGCTGATGCTCATATCAGACCAAAGCTTATATTGCTCACGGCATGCTTGGCAAGACTATAGCATAGATTGTCCACTATACACTAAGTTGCATATTTTAGTGCTTAACCATGGTTCTTCCTTCATGTGTTGAGAAATATATAATGTGTAAGGGTGTTGTAAGGGAGGCATGGTATCAAAAGTATGACAGTGACACAAGAGCTACAACTTTCAAAACCTTTATTAAATTCTTGGGGTTTGGAAAAACGTTTACTTTACCCTATAGCTACAATGGGTGTCGTCTCTTGCATCAAATAATAAAGAAAACACAGTCGTAGTCCGTCTCTGTCAAATCAAAATGGCCTATACTAAAAAACCTAATGCCTGCCCTATCTCTTATACAAAAATTGTGTAAGGGGAGTGTGTATGCAAAGGAAAGTCAGTGTTATAACATAAAGGATCAAGGTGGCTGAGTCAGCTCTCCTCCCCACGTTGGACAGTGTTACGCTCACCTGGTCTCTGCAGAGGCGTTGGGGCACGGTTGCAGCCCTCCCTGAATTTGAATCACCCCCTTCTGGTCTCTCCCTCAGTAGAAAAGCTGTGAGCGGTAGTACGTGGTGATACTGCTCCTGCGTGGGGATAATAGTGTGTGAGTGCGCCAATCTGTGATTGTTGTACCTCTCGAACACTTCACCCCAAAGTACGGTTTCTGTGAGCATACGCTGGCCCATAAAGCTCACCTGTGAATTATGGAAGTGAAGCTCTCTGTCCTGCTACTTCTGGCAGGGGCGCGTCAAATGGGATCTAGTTCCTTCACTGATCCCTGATAAGGATTATTCGAGTCCAGCTGCGACTATGCTTCTCCTTTTGATTGGTAAGTCTTTCTTGAGCTCTTGTGATGCTGTTCGTTCTGTTTAACGTCTTTATATGTTGCTCCTATTTATGCCCGCAATAATGTCTCTCTTCTGTTTTCTTCCCTTAGTTGGAAATGCAGCCTCAATGCAGCTGTGAGACACGAGACGCGGCCGGATGGAAGATGGATGCTACCGCAATGTTCGATAGCAGGTAAGTGATGGTTTAAGGAAAAGCGCAAAGTATGACGAAGCGCAACCTGAAACTGACTGTTTATTCGATGTCTAACTTTATCTTCTGTTTTTCCATGCAGGCGCTGCTGTCGACGATGGAGCGTGTCGTGCTGCGGAGCCAAGATGAAGATTTTGGCGTTCCGGAAAGTGTAAAGATGAATACTTGGTTCGCCAAAGAGATGTACAGGTAAGAACAGCTTCCCCCAGTTGGTAAGTATGCTGGCAGGAAGCAGGATGTCTAGGAAACAGGATCTTCAAAGGTAAGTCTGACCTCAGGCAACGGTGAGCGTTACGCTGCTTGCAAGTGCAGAATAACGCGAAGCGTCTGTCTTGAGGATCGGGGCAGCTTATATAGCTGAGATCGTGGGCACGCCCATTAGAGCCGGCTTACCAGCCACACCCTGCCACTCCTAGAGAGTGAGCACATGCAAAGGCAATCCATTAGCAGCCACACCCAAGAATACACTTGGGGCTGCTTAATGGATGGAATGTTCAAGGTTAATGCATCCTGCTTAATGGATGGAATGTTCAAGGTTAATGCATCTGAAGTGCTATGTCCATAATAAAAGCTTTTTGGTGTTAAATGGATGTTCTTGTTTACTTTAGTTTATCAGCCTGGCGACAAAGGCGCCAGGACAGTGTCCACCCAGGTCTCCTGTGCATGCGACCCCTGCATGCCTGTGCCCCTGACTTCATGACCATAACACAGAGAGTAAGGCAGCCCCCATAGAGGATGGCGCACTCTGGCTCAGGTTATCAAAAAAACCACAGTTCAAAATGTGGGTCGAGGCCTGCTTAGCGTTGCACGTTAAATTCACTTATTTTCAGTTCACCAAAGGTTCTTTCACAGTTCAACAAATGTTCACTTAGGTGTCCCTCGGCCAAGCTTGGACCTCGAAATCACAGCACTTGCAGGGGTTCCCTTCCTCTAACTTATTTCACATTCCAGGTCTCCCTCAGTCGGGTTCAGACCTTTCACTGATGTTGAAGACTTTCGAGTGTGCAAGGTTTTTTTCATAGACCTCTGCATGATCACTTCGACTTTCACTTCAGCTGTCCCTTATGTTATTTGCCTCAGTGTCTCTTGGTCTCGATAGTTCCATAACACAATCAGAAAAGTTCAAATAAATCTTTCTCTTAAAGCCTTCCTTTTAACTTCCCCTTTCAATAGGATTAAACGTGACCATTGTACATTTCAGAGTTTGTTCCCTTTGTCGCTTTATAACAAGACATCAAACATTTCGCGGAAACTTTCGAGTGGGCTATTTACTTTCGCCGACCACTCTGCTACTCTATCACTGGCTTCACAGTTATCACTAAGTTTAAAGTTCACTACTGGTTTGCTTTCTTTCACGTCTCCTCAGCACGTGCGCAACCTTCAATTTTGAGATACACTGTTGCGGTTTCAATCTGTCCTTGACACAAACCGGCCTTTCATGTCTTTCGCTAACTCACCGGTTGTGTGCATTCCTTTCTTTTCTCTGTGGCTTTGATTCACGAGTCAAGGTTTGCCTCGCCTCCCCAACTCTGCCATTCACCCTGGAGGGTCGCTGGTGCCCTTGAAACACAACTCAGGCTACTTCTTGTCTGGGATTTGGCTTTATCCGCGCATCCTTCCAGGTTTCCAGAGGCAACAACTTCCTGCAGGGTTCTTCAGGGTTTCCCTACCCCTCGCTCTGGTCCCTCGATGGGTCGTCCTGCTCCAGTGGGTTCGCCTTTGCACCGGAAGATCTGCTCCTTCTCGTGTCTCACCTTGCTCAGAGTGTGTCTTAACGTTCTGCATTTTATCCGTGTTGGGGGAGCCAATGGGTATCAGGTGTAGGTAATTAAGGCCAAGTGCATGACTTTGCTGACCTTATTAACGGGACATTGCCAATGAGATATGCAAGTGTTGGCCTCTTTACTCTCAGTCCTCCGCTTCCACAGCCCAGTGTTTGTGTAGAAAGGTGGGGGGGAGTTGAAACATTGGAGAATCCTATAAAATAGGAGGGGGCATAGGCACAGGAAAAGGGGGGGAGGTTCCACATCTCACCATCGGTTGCCTCACCCCCATTCCCTGAAGATCCCTCACCTAGGTGATCCTCCCGCACTGGTCCACCCCAATGTCTGGATCCAAAGGTGATGGCTGTGTCCTGGTTGACTGAGAGAGAGATCCCCTGGTGCTAGAAAGTGAGACACCCTTTGGTTGCTCACAGTGTCCAAGAAGGAAGCTGACACAAAGGTGGCATGATGGTGGTTATAAACTTTTATTGACCATCAAAAGGTCCTCAGTATCCCTATCTTCTAAGAGGGGTTTCCCTGCCTCAAAACTAGTACTAAAGGGTCCGTCAAATCAAACTCCACTTTCCTATGTCCCAACCGAATTCTACCCCTCACACTACAACTAAAGGATAATCCAACATAAAGTTCCTTCTCCACGAGAATATCTCCCTTCTTCTGCTGATGCTCGAAAAGTGTTTAAAGGAATGTTCTCTTGCAACAAGAATGCCAGGGGGAATGACTCCCTTCCTCTGGCTTCCTCTGGTTTGCGGATTTCACACAATCTTTATTCAACTCCACATCCAAGAGAATGGCTCTCTTCTCCTGGAATAGATCTATACATTTTCCAATAAAACCGGGGGGAGGAATAACTCCCTTCCCCTGGCGTCTCTAGCACAACTCCCAGTTCGGGATCAGCAGAATGACTCCTTTCTCCTGGTATTGATCTGTACAGTTCCAAGCACTTTAGCCCCTTCCTGAGTAGAATGATCCCTTCTCCTGATGTCTGAAAAGTTTTATTTCTCACAATCTTCATCTTGATGTACACTTTGCCACTTGGTGTTCGCAAAGTCCCAAATCCTTCTTTGTAGATCTGTGGTGTTAGTGCCGCCACTACAATGAGGAAGCTCTCCTCAGATGCTTGGTTTCCAATAGTTGGCATCTCCGACCCATCTCTGGTGGTCAGTGGCCTTATTGTCGCCATTGCAAAGAGAATGCTCCCCTCGGATGCTTGGTTTAACTAGTTAGGGTCTCCAACCCATCTCTGGTGGTCAGTGGGTTCACAGTCGCCACTCCAATGAGGAAGTTCTCATTGGATGCTGACTATACAAGTTTTTTCAAGAGAAAACCTGGCCCCACTCTAGAACTGCATCCGACATGGAGCTCCTCAAGGAACTCTGAGCAACCCACCAACAACTAATCAACACAGCCAAGGCCTTCTTTTATCAGAAGCCGACAACAAAAGCAGAGCTCTCTTAAACGTGGTCAAGCACTGAGTCAACCTGCTACACGACCCCCTGTACCACACTCCTTTGAAAAATCCACCTGCATCAACACCTTAATCGACAAAATCATCAAGATTCGCCGGCACATAAACACCAGCTCTTTATCCACAGACCCACCTCACATCACTCCTCGCGGAATCTCCACATCCTGGACAACATTCAAGATACTCTCTACACAGGACCTCTTAGAAACCCTGGCCGCCCTCAAAGCCACATCGTCTACAGACAGCATTCTTCCAGCATCCATCCTCAACACCCTCCCAGCAGAAGCTCTCCTTCCCTACCTGGAGATCATCAATGGCTCCCTAACTCAAGCCACCTTCTCATCGATCACAAAGAAAGGACTAATCCTCTCTACTAAAGAAACCCACTCTGGATCCCGACAACCTAGGTAACTATCGCCCCATCACCCATCTTCCCTTCCTAGGTAAGATCATCGAGAAAGCTGTAGCTGCGCAACTGCAGCAACACATTGACACCAACAATCTCCGCCATACCTACCAATCCAGGTTCAGACCAAGATGCAGCTCGGAGATGGCAACCATACAGGTAGTCGACAACGCCCTCAACATCCTTGACGATGGCCATCCCTGCCTCCTGGTTCTACTCGACCAAATGGCCACTTTTGACACAGTAGACCACCAGGCTCTCATGCACACCCTACATCGGCGCATGGAGGGTCAGCAACCTTTGCCTATGCTGGTTCAAGACCTACCTCGCCAACTGGCAGCAGTTTGTTCAGATGGACTCCTCTAGATCACCAATGCTACTCGTTACCTGTGGAGTCCCGCAGGGTTCTGCCCTCTCCCCAGTGATCTTTAATCTGTACATGTAGCCGCTGGGAGCCCTCCTAGCCACACACAACATCCACATCCACCAATACACCGACGGCACACAGCTATATCTCACGATCGACTTCATCAAGGACATCCACAGGCTTAAATCCCGCCTCTCGCTGATCCAGTCTTCGATGGCTAGTGCATACTTGAAGCTCAACCCCTCCAATTCCTGCTCCTCACCAACAACACCAAACACCCAGACATACAGACCTGGCTATCATCCATGAACTTACCTCCTGCACCAAGTCCATCGTGTTCCACATCGACAAACACGCCTCCTTCATGACACACATAGCTCAGAAAACTCAAACAGCTTGGTATCCGCTCGTCCTCCAGTGGAAAATCTAGCCCTTCCTCCCTTCAGACAGCTTTAGATCCACTGTTCAAGCACTGGTCCTGTCCCACCTGGGTGGGGTTTAAATTTATGGGTAATCCCTATTTTTTGTTAACGGGGGGTCAAATCTGACGGAAGGGACAGTCTGTGGAGAAATTTTGTGAAAGACAGATTGACTACCCCTCTCTTTTAGTCTTAAATGAAACTCAGGTAGGAGTTAAGGGCAACCTGTACACATAGTTGGTTCGGTTGTCGCTTTGTTGAGAAAAATTGTGCAAAAATTGCAACTTATTAAAAATATCTGTCTCTTTAATGATTTATTACAAATATATTAAAATTCATTGCAAACTTAATCATCAGTCATACCATTCAGTCATCACTTGTCTCATCTAACAGGGGAATTCTAAAGTTGAAAAAAAACTTTGCGCATAACATTTCATCACGTATGCATTTTTAGACAGGGAAAAAGACATTAAACAGTCGACATATGTTTCGGCCCGTTATCGTATACCACTTTTGTCAACGGTGGTTACAAAGATGAATATAGGGCCATCTTCAGGATGACAATTTCTTTGTGGTAGATCAATTTTGTTCCCCATTAGCACATTAACAAATCTACAAAAAATACGTAGGTGTACATATGTTAGTATAGTGTAAAAACTTATTTAAAAAAGTAAGACAAAAAGATTGTATATCTCAACTGGACTGCATTAAGAACGATGACTAGTTATATATAATACTATACCTCCAATGAACACACCTGGTCCATATTCTATGGTTTAGACTATTGAGAAGTTTCAGACTTTTAGGGTATCTGAATTTCTTTGGACATCCCTAGTCTAAGGTTGCTATAATGAATCAGAAACCCTGAATTGTAAATATTTTATTCTTAATGATTTACACACTCTTTTAACAAAAGAGGGAACTTACACTTGCTCATGTTTTGTTTGCGTGTCTACAATTTCAACTTGATGTAACTGTAGCTGACTTGATGTCTTAGATTGTTTCACTTCATCATACTAGCAGGGGTGACATAAATCTCCTTAATGTTCATGCCTACAATGAATTGAAAAACAACATTTTTAGATATGGTAATGCTATTAATGTTGGATGTCTATATAAATAATGAGAAAATGACTTACACATTTGTGGCTGCTGTTTGTGTATTCAAGGCTGATTTTCCTTGAGCCCTATACGCCCAGATTCCTTGTTGGAAAGTTTGTGGACCGATGTTTCGGACGGTTAGTGTACTTCCTAGAGTAACAAAAACACGAAGGGGAGCACATGGGTAAATAACTTTTCCGATTTTTTAGAAGTCTATTTGCATAAGTCTGAGTACGTTTTGCTTGCCGTTTGATGTATGACATTCTGTGGCTCTTTATTTTCGCCATTTTATATGAACATGCTCGAAGTGCGCGTGATAGGCTATTCTATATTCTAATTTGCTTGTTTGTCACATTATTCTGAACCTGATTATTGCCTGATCAAGCTGAAGTTTATCAACATTCAGGCCAGATAGCATTTAGAAATGTGATGGCTGCCTTACATTTTAATAGTGCCGTTCACCTGTCCCTTAGTCAAAAAAGAAGAAACATGCAGTCTACTCCCCATTTCTGCGATTGTCAGCATGCAAGCCCAATTGTTATTAAAAGGAAAAAGAACCTGCATTAACAAACTGTTTATGCCTCATTGGTCTGCCGTTTCGGGCGATCGAATTACACTAGATCGTCCTCGTGTAGAGACTAGTTCGACACTTCATACGGAAAAGAATATGCAGTGTTGATGATTTAAAAAAAGCAGGAGGCTATTGCCTCACTTACCTTTATGTGCGCTGTAATTGCACTCCAAAGTAAGGCCTGTGTCCGCAAGTGAACCGGAAGTCTCGCTTTGAAAAGAGACTCATTTGAAATATATGGCGCGATTTGGATGCTCGTCACGTGATCGCATAAGGTGTTCTTAAGCAACTCCCTAGGGTGCTGGGACTTGTAGTGTAGTATGCCGGGACGACCTAATTTTGTTTCGTATTCATGTTGTTTTAGAAAAGATGTCCCTGCGATTTGCACATATTTGGAATTAAACTATTCCTGTGTGTGCCCTTTCAAGAAATGTACTCGATGTAATTCCCATTGGTTAGTTTATTATTGGTATTTACAAACGGAAAGCTTGTTTCTCTTATATACAGGAAGGGCGCCTCGCCTGTGTGTAAATACTTAGGTGACCTTTGCTCAATTTTATTTGACTGTAGGTGTTTCCTAAAGGATTTAGTAATTGCACCCGTTGTTTCAGATGGTCGACATTATTCCCTAAATTTAAAGTGAGGGAGAGACTACATCTTGATGATGGAACTATCTAAGTGAGATTCCAAAGGGTCATGAACACATGCATGACTGTCGATGTGTACCACTAGGCACTGTTGTGTTAACTCAAGGTGTTGGTAATAGCACCCATTGTTTCAGATGGTCCACATAATCGCCTAAATTAGAGCTAAAGAGAGGCTGCATCTTAATGATGGAACTATTTAGGTGTAATTTAAAATAAAATCATGTACATGACTGTGGGCACTGTTATTGAAAAAGATGTGATACAGTTTATTATAAACCATCAAGAGTGGTGCTTGTTTGCGATAATTTAAAATAATATTATCGAAAATGTCATTATGAAGGGCATTACAGAACTATGTTCCATTCTATGGCGATGTTAAGGCCATGTTTAACCGTATCAAGGTTATAAATCCATTTCTGCTCACATCTTGTTAAGTTAAGGTCCATATTGCCTCCCCTAGGGGATGGTTTGTTAACTTGGACCACACACCAGAATAGTTCAGTGCACTTGTGTTGTTTTTGAATATAATGTGCAACCAGAGGTTTATTCTCAATTTTATTTCGAATACAGGATTTATGTTCGCAGATCCTTTGGCGTACCTGTCGTTTGGTTTTTCCTATATAGACTAAATTACATGGACATTTGATAGCATATACTGCCCACTTGGTGAGACAATTAGTGAAAATGTTTAACTGTATTGTAGTATTGCATAATTGAATACTTTTCATTGTTGTTGTCTGTGCACATACAGAACAATTGCCACATCGATGGTGACCAACTACCGGCGGTAAGCCCCAAAGTTGAGTTTGGGTGGTTTTTACCTTGGGGAGGTTGGGATAAGTGTGAACTAAGGAATCTTTGATGTTGCGTTGTCTTTTGAATGCAAAACGGGGCATGGAGGGATTAAAGTCCTCTGTTTTAATCATATGCCAATGTCTTTTGATGATTTTCCTAAGATGGCTGCTGATGGGGCTATATGTACTCACACATGTTATTTTCTCCTCTTTGTTCCGTTGCTTAGGTTCTAGGCAGGCGGTCCTATTAATGTGTAATGCTCTTTTGTATGCCTGGTGAACAGTCTTTCTAGGATACCATCTATCTTGTAACCTTCTTTTCAACAATTTACCATGCTGTCTGTACATCTCCACTTGTGTGCAGTTCCTGCGGATACGTAGGAACTGCCCATATGGGAGCCCTTTTTTCAGGCTCAATGGATGGAAACTGTGGTAATTAAGCAGCGTGTTTTTGTCCGTTGGTTTTCTATAAAGGGTTGTTTCTATGGCTCCTGTATTAGTTTTCTGTATCTGAAGATCCAAGAATGGGATAGTGTGTAGATCTGTATGAATGGTAAACTGTATGTTGGAATTTCGAGTGTTTAACCATTCATGAAACTTTGCCAGGTTGTCTGATGTATCTCTCCAGATCATATAGACATCGTCTATATATCGTAGCCATGTTATGATTGACTTGGAGAAAGGATTAGATGGGTCAAAAATGGATTGTTGTTCAAGGTCGTCCATGTACAAATTGGCCAAGTCTGGGGCAAAAGTTGCGCCCATACTGGTACCTTTTAGTTGATTGTAATACTGGCCATTGTATAGAAAGAAGTTCTCTGTGAGTGCTAGTCTTATGCATTCTAAGGTGAATGCAGTGGGGACGCTATTGAGTGTTCTAGTGCGTCTATCTAAATACTTCGCCATCACTCTTAAGCAGTCCTGCTGAGGGATACTAGTGTACACACTGACCAGATCCAAGGTTACCAAGATGTCTGATGGATTTAATTGGAGGGTTTCTAATGTTTTTAGCATGCTGGTCGTGTCTTTCACATATGATGTCATCTGAGACACAAAGGGTCTGAGGAACCAATCGGAATAAATTGAAAGGGGCTCAAGAATAGAATTGATAGCCGCTACAATTGGTCTCCCTGGGGGTATTTTGTCATTTTTGTGAATTTTGGGGATGATATAGAAAGCCGGGGTAGTTGGATGTATATTAACTAAAAAGTATTTTTCCTCCGGATCTATCCATCCTTCATCCATAGCATGTTTCATCAGGCTTGTTATTTCATCTTGGAGTCTTGGTGTGGGGTCCTGCATCAGTTCTCTGTATGAAGTATTGTCATTCAGATGTTTCATGACTTCTATTTCATATGCTTCTTTCCCCCATAGCACTATGCCTCCCCCTTATTGGCTGGCTTAATTATGAATGAATCATTCAACTGTAGGGATTTGAGAGCCTCTCTTTCAGATCTTGTGAGATTGTCTCTGGAATTATTTTTAGTTTTGATAGTACCTTGGATTTCATGTGAAATCCTTTGTTCGAACGCAACTATTGCTGGGCTGACCATTGCATTTGTTGGGGTAAATTTAGAAGGAGGTTTCAGGCCTGTGATTGTCAATTCTTTTCTTGAGGTAGTAGAATTCCTGAAAAAATACTTGAGACGTATTGTTCTATAAAATTTTTGGAGTTCTATTTCCGTCTCAAAATATTTTGCTCTAGTAGTAGGCACAAAAGTCAAACCTTTGGATAGAATGCTGATTTCAGTGGCCGAAAGTATATGAGGGGTTAGATTGAAAATCGGAACTACCAGGTCGGGGGAGGTCCCTGCCAATTCCTGGTGTTCATTCTGGGTGGTCCTTGGTTTTTGTTGCGACCCCGTTGCCCTCTTCCCCGGAAAAATTGGGGTGGTGGTCCCGTTTGGCTGTTGTCTGAACCACTGCTTGTAGATGCTTTTGAGGAATTGGAAAAATTAACAAAAGGTTTCCTCCTATTTCCTGCATTTTGTGATCTGCCTTGATTCATTTTCTGTAGATCTTCATAATAGCTTTCTACAAGATACGGGTAGGTTTTTGTCTCTTTGTATTGTTCGACATCTTTCTTTAGCTTCCAGATTTTTTTGTCTAAAGTGAGTTTTTTAAAATTGATGATTTCAACTTCTATCTTATCAAGGGTTGCCTTGATGTCTTTCATAGTCTTGTCCTGTTTGATTTTGTCCTCTAATGCTGTTATTTCTATTTTCTGTAGGTCTGCCTCTTCTTCTGCTGTATCTATAATTAGTATCAGTAGATCCCTTGAGCACTTGTTACTGACACCACTAAACTTGCATTTGAACTTTGAATTGCTGGTGAACACTCTGGGAAAGTTTTTAATTTGCAATCCCTCAGGTATTGTACCTGCTTTTAAATAGGCCAGCATTAGTTGGCCGTGGGATTCTGTCCGTATTAGTTTTTCCTTTTCTTGCATCAAGAGTTCTGCATCATTTGATTGTGATGCAGGGACTGCCTTTTCAATATTGTCACCCAACAATAATGGCATACTCATAATCTTTTGGTAGTATTTGTCCGAAAAAGAAACTAAATTTCCGTTGTCCATTATAACGGTTTTCAGAACACTGATATACGTTTAAGGACACTTTAACCCAACAACCAAGGGTTGTCCAAAGTAGGTTTAAATTTATGGGTAATCCCTATTTTTTGTTAACGGGGGGTCAAATCTGAAGGAAGGGACAGTCTGTGGAGAAATTTTTGTGAAAGACAGATTGACTACCCCTCTCTTTTAGTCTTATATGAAACTCAGGTAGGAGTTAAGGGCAACCTGTACACATAGTTGGTTCGTTTGTCGCTTTGTTGAGAAAAATTGCGCATAAACTGCAACTTATTACAAAATATCTGTCTCTTTAATGATTTATAAAAAATATCTTAAAATTCATTGCAAACTTAATCATCAATCATACCATTCAGTCATCATTTGTCTCATCTAACAGGGGAGTTCTAAAGTTGAGAAAAAACTTTGCGCATAACATTTCATCACCGTATGCATTTTTAGACAGGGAAAAAGACATTAGATTTTCCTTAAACAGTCGACATATGTTTCGGCCCGTTATCGTATACCACTTTTGTCAACGGTGGTTACAAAGATGAATATAGGGCCATCTTCAGGACGACAATTTCTTTGTGGTAGATCAATTTTGTTCCCCATTAGCACATTAACAAATCTACAATTAATACGTAAGTGTACATATGTTAGTATAGTGTAAAAACTTATTTAAAAAAGTAAGACAAAAAGATTGTATATCTCAACTGGACTGCATTAAGAGCGATGGCTAGTTATATATAATACTAGACCTCCACTGAACACACCTGGTCCATATTCTATGGTTTAGACTATTGAGAAGTTTCAGACTTTTAGGACATCTGAATTTCTTTGGACATCCCTAGTCTAAGGTTGCTATAATGAATCAGAAACCCTGAATTGTAAATATTTTATTCTTAATGATTTACACACTCTTTTAACAAAAGAGGGAACTTACACTTGCTCATGTTTTGTTTGCGTGTCTACAATTTCAACTTGATGTAACTGTAGCTGACTTGATGTCTTAGATTGTTTCACTTCATCATACTAGCAGGGGTGACATAAATCTCCTTAATGTTCATGCCTACAATGAATTGAAAAACAACATTTTTAGATATGGTAATGCTATCAATGTTGGATGTCTATATAAATAATGAGAAAATGACTTACACATTTGCGGCTGCTGTTTGTGTATTCAAGGCTGATTTTCCTTGAGCCCTATACGCCCAGATTCCTTGTTGGAAAGTTTGTGGACCGATGTTTCGGACGGTTAGTGTACTTCCTAGAGTAACAAAAACACGAAGGGGAGCACATGGGTAAATAACTTTTCCGATTTTTTAGAAGTCTATTTGCATAAGACTGAGTACGTTTTGCTTGCCGTTTGATGTATGACATTCTGTGGCTCTTTATTTTCGCCATTTTATATGAACATGCTCGAAGTGCGCGTGATAGGCTATTCTATATTCTAATTTGCTTGTTTGTCACATTATTCTGAACCTTATTATTGCCTGATCAAGCTGAAGTTTATCAACATTCAGGCCAGATAGCATTTAGAAATGTGATGGCTGCCTTACATTTTAATAGTGCCGTTCACCTGTCCCTTAGTCAAAAAAGAAGAAACATGCAGTCTACTGCCGCATTTCTGCGATTGTCAGCATGCGAGCCCAATTGTTATTAAAAGGAAAAAGAACCCGCATTAACAAACTGTTTATGCCTCATTGGTCTGCCGTTTCGGGCGATCTAATTACACTAGATCGTTCTCGTGTAGAGACTAGTTCGACACTTCATACGGAAAAGAATATGCAGTGTTGATGATTTAAAAAAAGCAGGAGGCTGTTGCCTCACTTACCTTTCTGTTCGCTGTAATTGCACTCCAAAGTAAGGCCTGTGCCCGCAAGTGAACCGGAAGTCTCGCTTTGAAAAGAGACTCATTTGAAATATATGGCGCGATTTGGATGCTCGTCACGTGATCGCATAACGTGTTCTTAAGCAACTCCCTAGGGTGCTGGGACTTGTAGTGTAGTATGTCGGGACGACCTAATTTTGTTTAGTGTTCGTGTTGTTTTAGAAAAGATGCCGGTAGTTGGTCACCATCGATGTGGCAACAACAATGAAAAGTATTCAATTATGCAATACTACAATACTGTTAAACATTTTCACTAATTGTCTCACCAAGTGGGCAGTATATGCTATCAAATGTTCATGTAATTTAGTGTATATAGGAAAAACCAAACGACAGGTACGCCAAAGGATCTGCGAACATAAATCCTGTATTCGAAATAAAATTGAGAATAAACCTCTGGTTGCATATTATATTCAAAAACAACACAAGTGCACTGAACTATTCTGGTGTGTGATCCAAGTTATCAAACCATCCCCTAGGGGAGGCAATATGGACCTTAACTTAACAAGATGTGTGCAGAAATGGATTTATAACCTTGATACGGTTAAACATGGCCTTAACATCGCCATAGAATGGAACATACTTCTGTAATGCCCTTCATAATGACATTTTCGATAATATTATTTTAATTTATCGCAAACAAGCACCACTCTTTATGGTTTATAATAAACTGTATCACATCTTTTTCAATAACAGTGCCTAGTGGCACACTTTTACAGTCATGTACATGATTTTATTTTAAATTACACCTAAATAGTTCCATCATTAAGATGCAGCCTCTCTTTAGCTCTAATTTAGGCGATTATGTGGACCATCTGAAACAATGGGTGCTATTACCAACACCTTGAGTTAACACAACAGTGGCTAGTGGTACACATCGACAGTCATGCATGTGTTCATGACCCTTTGGAATCTCACTTAGATAGTTCCATCATCAAGATGTAGTCTCTCCCTCACTCTAAATTTAGGGAATAATGTCGACCATCTGAAACAACGGGGGCAATTACTAAATCCTTTAGGAAACACCTACAGTCAAATAAAATTGAGCAAAGGTCACCTAAGTATTTACACACAGGCGAGGCGCCCTTCCTGTATATAAGAGAAACAAGCTTTCCGTTTGTAAATACCAATAATAAACTAACAAATGGGAATTACATCGAGTACATTTCTTGAAAGGGCACACACAGGAATAGTTTAATTCCAAATATGTGCAAATCGCAGGGACATCTTTTCTAAAACAACACGAATACTAAACAGAATTAGGTCGTCCCGGCATACTACACTACAAGTCCCAGCACCCTAGGGAGTTGCTTAAGAACACGTTATGCGATCACGTGACGAGCATCCAAATCGCGCCATATATTTCAAATGAGTCTCTTTTCAAAGCGAGACTTCCGGTTCACTTGCGGACACAGGCCTTACTTTGGAGTGCAATTACAGCGCACAGAAAGGTAAGTGAGGCAACAGCCTCCTGCTTTTTTTAAATCATCAACACTGCATATTCTTTTCCGTATGAAGTGTCGAACTAGTCTCTACACGAGGACGATCTAGTGTAATTAGATCCCCCGAAACGGCAGACCAATGAGGCATAAACAGTTTGTTAATGCGGGTTCTTTTTCCTTTTAATAACAATTGGGCTTGCATGCTGACAATCGCAGAAATGCGGGAGTAGACTGCATGTTTCTTCTTTTTTGACTAAGGGACAGGTGAACGGCACTATTAAAATGTAAGGCAGCCATCACATTTCTAAATGCTATCTGGCCTGAATGTTGATAAACTTCAGCTTGATCAGGCAATAATCAGGTTCAGAATATCGTGACAAACAAGCAAATTAGAATATAGAATAGCCTATCACGCGCACTTCGAGCATGTTCATATAAAATGGCGAAAATAAAGAGCCACAGAATGTCATACATCAAACGGCAAGCAAAACATACTCAGTCTTATGCAAATAGACTTCTAAAAAATCGGAAAAGTTATTTACCCATGTGCTCCCCTTCGTGTTTTTGTTACTCTAGGAAGTACACTAACCGTCCGAAACATCGGTCCACAAACTTTCCAACAAGGAATCTGGGCGTATAGGGCTCAAGGAAAATCAGCCTTGAATACACAAACAGCAGCCGCAAATGTGTAAGTCATTTTCTCATTATTTATATAGACATCCAACATTAATAGCATTACCATATCTAAAAATGTTGTTTTTCAATTCATTGTAGGCATGAACATTAAGGAGATTTATGTCACCCCTGCTAGTATGATGAAGTGAAGCAATCTAAGAAATCAAGTCAGCTACAGTTACATCAAGTTGAAATTGTAGACACGCAAACAAAACATGAGCAAGTGTAAGTTCCCTCTTTTGTTAAAAGAGTGTGTAAATCATTAAGAATAAAATATTTACAATTCAGGGTTTCTGATTCATTATAGCAACCTTAGACTAGGGATGTCCAAAGAAATTAGATACCCTAAAAGTCTGAAACTTCTCAATAGTCTAAACCATAGAATATGGACCAGGTGTGTCCAGTGGAGGTCTAGTATTATATATAACTAGCCATCGCTCTTAATGCAGTCCAGTTGAGATATACAATCTTTTTGTCTTACTTTTTTTAATAAGTTTTTACACTATACTAACATATGTACACTTACGTATTTTTTGTAGATTTGTTAATGTGCTAATGGGGAACAAAATTGATCTACCACGAAGAAATTGTCGTCCTGAAGATGGCCCTATATTCATCTTTGTAACCACCGTTGACAAAAGTGGTATACGATAACGGGCCGAAACATATGTCGACTGTTTAAGGAAAATCTAATGTATTTTTCCCTGTCTAAAAATGCATACGGTGATGAAATGTTATGCGCAAAGTTTTTTCTCAACTTTAGAACTCCCCTGTTAGATGAGACAAATGAAGACTGAATGGTATGATTGATGATTAAGTTTGCAATGAATTTTAAGATATTTTTTATAAATCATTAAAGAGACAGATATTTTGTAATAAGTTGCAGTTTTTGCGCAATTTTTCTCAACAAAGCGACAACCGAACCAACTAGGTGTACAGGTTGCCCTTAACTCCTACCTCAGTTTCATATAAGACTAAAAGAGAATCCACCTGGGTGGGGGCAATGTCCTCCTCAAAGGCCTTCCGTCGTCCTCACTTGTGCCCCTGAGACGTGTCCCACACGCCTCATCAAGGGTCTACGCAGATAGCACCACCTCACCTTGGTCCTCATTGACCTTTACTGGCTCGCACTGCACGCTCAAATCACCTTCAAGTCTTGCTGCATCATTTATAAGGCAGTTGCCCTCAGGTCACCCAGCTACCTCGTGGAGAAACTCAGCATCTCTGGCAGGCAGCGCTCCACCAAAAGCCAGGACACGTGCAGACTTGAAATCTGCCGCTGCAAAAAGGAAAGGACCAGAAAACAAGCCTTGTTTGCCTATGCCCCAAGACTATGCAACCTCCTCCCCGTCAACCTAGTGGTTTCTTCCTGTGGTACTACCTGCGCTACAGGTCCATACATATCTATGGAGCTGTGTGGGTGAAAGCAGGGGCAAAGGGTTCTACGTGTCTGTTTCCTTTTTTTGGGAGTATTTTTACTGCCTATTTTTATTTTTGGGGAGTATTTCTCTATTTGTATGGAGTAAAAGTGGCTGATACACCCCTTATCTGTAGAGATGGGTTCTGCGCTCCGGTATGGTGCTCCGCTCTTCTCTCCTGCTTTGTGTTCGGGTTTGCTTCAGCTCGACCCGTGGCAAACTCCTTCCGTGCTTCACCAGAGCCCTCTGCGATTCTGGTCTGCCAACAGCATTTGAAACTCCCGCTGGTTTCCGCACCTGTTGCCTCTCCCGGCTGGGTTTGATAGGTTTGTTAGTCCATCGTCTCTACTTATACATTGTTGCCAGTCCCGCCCTGGCGGATTTTAAAAGTCCTTTGTGTTGACAACTTAGTCCTCATGCCTCCTCTGGGCCACCTTGTGCCAGTACTAGTACAGCCAGTGACCTTCATGTCTCCTGTGCTCTTCTTCGTCCTAGTACTTTTGGTTTTAGCTTTCTCCCCTATGTAACAACAATATATAGGTTTACTTTCAATAAAATGGTTCTGAAAAGTGGGGAGGGTTAGGGAATGTTGGGGAGTGACAATACTTAATGTCCTGTACCCCAGACGATGGTCTTTGTCCCCAGAGTGGGAGTCCCAGGTCCTCCTGCATTGAACTACCGATAGGGGACTATTGGGTAGCAGCTGCAACTCCTTATCCTCACGGGAAAGGGCTCACCCCTGCGGAGAAGTAACAACACCTTGTGAAGAGTCACAAATGGAATAAACAAACAGATTTTATTTTACAAATGAACTTGATGGTTTAGCCCTGTGCAGTGTTTGCTTTCAGCGAACTAGTATGAACATGTCGGTTCCCGTTTACAACCAGTGGAGTGGCAAATCCTCAAACTTTCTTTATATGAAAAATAAAAATTACTGTCTTAGATGGATTTCCTGCTCTGCCTTCATTAAACCTTTTATGTGTTTACATTGTGAAGTTACATGACTGCAGGACATATGTAGGCACCACAGTGCTTGAAGGAAGTGCATAGTATTTTAATAAATGCTTGACAGTGGTCAAAGTAGGTGTCTTCATGGGAATATATAAAAGAAAAAAATCCTTTGTTTCCTTGTCTGTTGGACCTCACAAGAAATGTAATAGGACGAAGCTGTTGATGTAATAATGAACCACATGTCAAGACACCACAAATGTACTGCTTTGAAATAATATAGCTCCACTGCATGACCTGAAATGTCCCTTTTGTTTTTTTTAATCTAAAATCACCCACTCATTTAGTTCCAAAATGGCCATACTTTGGATCCAGAATGGCCTTTATTTTCTAAAGGTCGAGGAACACAAAGGTGTGCAATACTGTATTCAATTGAAGTCTGAAAATGTATCTGTTCAGTGTCAGTCTGTGGACTTGCTGGTTGTTCACTTGAAGTTCTAGTGTGTACTAAAGCTGCTGTAAGGAAGTTTATAATTGGTCTTCTTGAAATCTGTATGTTTGCCAAAACCTTTCAAAACTGAAGGAGAGAAGTGTGGGAATCAGTCTGGATTATGGAGCCCTGACAAATTCCATCTGAATCTGCCTGGTGCAAGGCGAGAGCACTAGCACAGGCCCTAGCTAGGTCACGATGAGAATAGAAAAAGCAGATGGTAATATAAATATTTGCCAAGCATGCTTGTAGAAAGAAAACACTTGCACTGAAAAGGACAGAATGTTTAGAATCTGCAGTACAATGATAAAGGGCCCCTTTTGCAGAAAGTCGCCCACAAGCCATATTAAATTATTTACATTGTTGAAGTTTATAGCAAGAATCTATTATACTTAGTAAACCATCAGCACTTTATTTGTACCTTTTACTGTGCATGAAACTTTAGTGTTTGTGGAATTTGGAAGATTGACAGCAGCTGATACTAGTGTGCGCCATTAACAAAGAGAGCCTGAGCACCGTGGTCATCAGCAGTAAGAGATTATTAACCATTTATGCAATTGGGTGTGAACAGTGCACCCCGTATCTAGGGTGCAAGATGGCGTTACCTGCACACGCTGTCATGTTTCACTGATGAAACTATCAACAACTTTGTAGTTTGTGCAATTATAGTAGTTGATATCAGTAATTTGGGGATCTGCCCGGTTCCATGTGTTAATATCCCCGCAAAAATATTGCGATACAAAAATATCTCCTTATTTTTGCAGCGATATTGACCCATGGACCTTGCGGGTGACACTCCTGCAACCCCTGCATTATTTTAAAATGTGGGGGGATACCCACGCTCCCACAAATTATCCCCCCCGAAAATATTGCCTATGGCAAGACAAACGGCCATATGTACGGCGATATTTTTGGTGCAGATATTTTTTAGGGATACCATCTGCCCATGTGAAAACTAATCCAAGCCCATCAACTCATTTCACAGAGGCTTCCATACAGCCACCAGTAATGTCCATTTACCTCCTCAGTCATCTACCTTGTCCCAGTGCCTAATTTTGAGTTGCCAACCTCCATTTGTAATTTGTCATTTTAATTTTGGGGAGCAGTAGAATGACCATCTCCTGCAAGGCATGGAGATAGAGAAGTAGAGAACTTCTTCCTAGAGGACTTGTGGGGCGGAGAGCTCCAGTGGAAGTAGATATGTTACTGTTTACAGTTCTGTCTTCAGTGTGGAAATGATTTCCTACAGGATTGGCAGCATTCACTCTTAGAACTCTGTGAACAGAGGTTAAGGCATTTAGGGAACATTGCAATGGCAATTCCAAAGCAGACTTGCTGATGGGCCAACCACTTAGAAGCTTTTCCTTAGCAAGACTCCTTGATCGTACAGAGGCCCCTCTCTGGGACTTGTCTCTTGTTCTGAAGGCTCTCCATGGGCATCCTTTCAAACCCATCATGCCCCTTAAAACAAAGGCCTGTCCTTAGAAACCGTATTCCTGTTGGCTATCACTTGGCCAAAACTGGAACTCTAAGTTGTTAGGCTCCATTGCTTGGGATTCACACCAAAGCATTAGTACTGAGATGTGACCCTACTTTTATTCCGATGGTGGTCTTAGAATGTCACCAACAGCACAACAAGCGATAATACAGAACCATCACGGTAACACACTAACAAAAGAGTCATTCAACGTTATATGAGTTTCTGACGGCCCATTAGCAATTTAATTTTCAATAATTGAAGAAGCTGGACAATTCTCATATGGAAAATAACAATTACTACTCAAGTCTTCGACATCTTCCAAATGTTCCAAAGCATTGTAATGATTTGAAAACTCTACCTGCTGTTGAGAGTTTACTAACTTTTTTGTTACCCTCATTCCCTCATGATTTAACTATTAGACCGTTTGCTTTCCTTTGCTAGTCGTGATATTGTACAAATGGCTGACATATTTGTATAGCTTGGGGCTAATTAATGGTTGCTGTATTATTGTAAAAATGGCTAAGAGGTAATAGTGAAAAAAACATCATGAATCAAGCCCCTATTAAAGTTCGACAGGGCAACCAAGCCTGCTGCCTGATCGTTTGGAAAAGAAACAATCACAGTCAACTAAACATGACTTCTCCGCTTCAATCCAATTAACTTGTCGGGCCATCTCAATCAGGTGTGGATTTATTAGATATAAATGATGTCAGTGTTGATGCTGTTTATGCTTTTATTAACCCGTGATGTTATACTTTCAAAAGAAGAGTTCCACAAGAGTTTTGGAACGTTCACCATGGCTAGCACTAGGGGATAAGCTTCTGGTAGAAGATGGAAGGTTGAATTGGAGTTATATTTTGCCTTGTCGACCCCATGTCGTCTAGCCAGTATTAAAGAAACACTGCACGATTGTGCATTATGCTGGGTATTGTCATGTGGCAGTAGCGTAAATGTACGCTTTTCTTGCACCATGCTGGTTGACTGCGTTGTACAAATATACTTATTGGTATTCTAATGTTAAAGTGGGGTTGATTTACTAAAATTAGAGGGCCCCGGTTTAACGAAACAACTGCCAGTGATGACCTGGTTCGGAAAGGAATCTGTTAAGTGCTGATAAGTGTCTGTATAGTGATTGAGGTTATGTAACTATAAACCTCAAGGATATCTATGTGCACTTTGGTTTTAGTTCTTAGTGGTAAAGTTTTGATAAGCATTCGATCTTAAAATGTTTTGGACTTTGAATGAACAAAATTTGTAATAGTTGAATTGAGGTTTTTAACCCTGATCAGCAGAGGTGCACAACAACATGGCTTAATACTGCCTGTAAAGTAGCCAAAGGGATGTAATTTCTTCTCTTAAAAGTACTAACCTCAATCGGGCTGTTATTCAACTAAATCGAAGAGACAATTAGGAGCAGCAGGCCAAATCCAATAAGAAATCTGTGATAATGCATGGAATGCCTTGGCTTTGGCTGCAGAATCCCCAAATAGTTGTTGTTTTTTTGGGGATTTGATTTCAAATGGCTCTGCTTATAGCCACAGTGTGGGAAAAGTTTACAATAAATGTATAACTAATATTCCTGCAGAGGCCTGACATGCTCAATTTTCCTCCTTCTATACAAAAGGGTTTGCTAATGCAGATTTGAATTCTACTAATCTCATCACACGTTTGAATAAACATTCTAGTCTGGGGTGTGAAGGCTGCCCCTTTGAAAAGCCTTAAAATTTGCCCGCACGTTTCACTAATATCGATGTTTTCAAAGCAAATAATTCCATGACGGCCAAGAAGAGCCTGGATCCATACAATATACCTTTTCGATTTGTGAAAGCCCAAAGTGAAGATTATACAGGATTGCAGTAAGAGCCTGTGCAGTTTGATGAGGGTCGTGGTGATGTGGTTGAATTTGCAGAGTCCTTTGATGATTTGTGCTGCAGAATCCAGGAGACATCTCGGGGGTACCAGGGTAGTTGTCGGAAGGTTACGTGTGATTTTATCGAATGATAAAACAAAGAATGAATTTTGAACAAAGAAAAAACATCTAAAAAGAAATAACAAATTTCTTTTGATGTTTTGGGGGCCCTCTCATCCCCCTTTTTAAAAAAAGACTTTTCCCCCACCCCTAAAACTTCTATTCCCATTCCCAACCCCATATATATATAGTTTTCTAAAATTCGTTTTCTTTTTTTTTTTTAAGATGTTTTGGGTTTGTTTAAAAATGCATTCTTTGTTTTCTATTCGATAACATCACTGCATACCTTGTCGGAAGGCTATCCAAAAGGGCATTGCCACCATCCTGGTGGGAGAGAACGAAAGCTTAGACAGCAGATCAGAAGTTGTTTTGTTGGTGCAAGGGCTTGATTTACATGCCAGAGCGAAAGTTGGTAACAAAACGTTTGTGTCTTCTTTGCTATTTTCTGTTTGATGGAGAGATGTCTGTCGATGTTCAATCCAAGGGACTTGGTGCAGGTGGCCAGCTAGGGTGTGAAGCACCAAGATTCATAGCAGAGAACCAGGCCTAGATGGCAGGGTATTCAGTGTTGTTGATCAGCAGTAGGAATTCAGTCATGGAGTGGTTGAACTGTGTGTCATCTGTGTATTGGTGGATGTAGATGTTGTGTGGAGCGATGTAACGCTCACCTGGTATCCACGGGGACTTCACTCAGCCTGTTCTGACCTCTTATCACCTTAAACCCTTCCCTGGAGGCTATTCGACTGGAGACTGGGTCTGAAACACAGGATTGGTAGAGTTTAACTCCCTATTGTCTCTGTGTGCTTGAACCCCTTCTTCCCCGGGGTCCAACCCTTCCCTTTGATCCACAGCTCACCTTGTTTTCTTAGATAGTGTGCTCTCCGTCCTGCTTTCAGCGCAGAGGCGCGTTGATTGATGCAGGCTCGTTGCTGCCTAGTTACTTCACTGGCAAGAGTCCGACAGGTAAGTATAATGAGACTTTTGAACAGTTCTCTAACTTCGTTCCTTTCCTTCCTTAGATGATGGCTGGCGCCCGGGGATGGCGGCGTGCTGCTGAGATGAGTAGCGCTGAAGGTGAGTGTCAGCGCGATGCACCCCTTTCGTATTTGCATTGAACTGAGTTATTTTTCTGCGTCTTTTAGGTGCTGCGACGTTTTCAGCGTGGATGCCGGTTATGAAGAACAAATGCAGTGGGTAAGCGCGGTATGCGGCGCCTCTAGATGTTTCCACGCTAACCTGGAGTGTCTTTTCCCTCTTGCAGATGGATGAGAAGTTCCGGAGACAGAGTTCCCCCAGAGCGGCTGGGATTCAGGTAAGCGTTTGGAGCTCGTACCGTATTTAAAAATAAGCAAAGATTTGCAGAATTCTTACTAATGCCTTTTTTCTGTTCTTTTCCCTTAGGAAGCGGTGAGCCGGGACGGGAATGACACCGCCGAAGATGCCCGCAGAACAGAAGGAGCAATGAATGAGGGGCAGAAGCGCCGCAAGGTAAGGCTGTTCCTAACGGTGGTGGTGTTCTTGCAGGAGCTGAGCGCAGAAGAAAGATGCCTCTGGGCTGAACGACACCCAAAAGACTAGACCACACATGCAGTTCTAGGAACCGAAATATGTTGGGGCATCCATCTTGTCCCCATCAATGCACTACAAGTCCAATCCCCAATGTTATCCTATGAGAGTGAGTGAGTCTGGTGCCACACGGGCCAAGTCTGACTCCAAGTGGGTCTTTGGAGGGATGGAGAGGCCTTTGAGGGCCATGTAGGTGATCATGGCCTGGCTCCAGCCTGACAGCTTGGAGGGCTGGCGTCATGAGGGGCAGGAATCATGACAAGTGAGGAGGGTTCAGAGCTGTTCCATGTAAAGATTGAAGATCACAGGGGAGAGAATTGATCCTTGCGGGACTCCACAGGTGATGGGTATAATTGATGATCTGGAGGAATCTATTTGTACAAAATGATGGTGATTAGCAAGTTATCATTTGAACTCGCTGAGGACAGTCTTGCTGATCCCCATGTAAGGTTGTAGACACTCTGTGAGAGTCTGAGGGTCTACTGTGTAGAATGTTGCTGAGAGTTTAAGGAGAACAAAGATGCAAGAATGGCTGCCATCAAAGATTTTAAGGGCATTGTCGATCACCTTGATGGTAGCAGTTTCTGTACTGCACCTGGGTCTGAAGCCAGATTGGTAGGACTGAAGAAGGTTGTTGGCTTCAATGTGTTAGAGGAGTTGTGTGGCTGCTGCTTTCTCAAGCGCCTTGCCTAGGAAGTGAAAATGGGTGATGGGGCGTTAGTTGCGGAGGTCGTCAGGGTACACTGTTGGTTTCTTGAGAAGCAGGAGGTTTTGTCCGGTCTTGAGGAAGGTGCCCCTTGAGTTAGGGAGCTATTGATGATTGTCAAGTAAAGGAGGAGTGTTTCAATCGGAAGGGTCTTGGGAGAATGTTTTTCCGTGCATGATGTGGCCTTGAGGAATGCTAGGGTGGCAGTGACGTCTTCCATATTAAGTATCTTGAAGGTTGTCTATTAAGTTGTGGTTTTGCAAGATAGGATATGTAGTGTGCGGTCAGTTGTGGCATTGGTGTCTATGGGTTGGTGAATTTTCTGATCTTGTTGATGAAGTTGATGGCAGTGGATTTTTTGATGGGGTCTGGTACGGCTGGATCTGGCAGAGGGCTGATGCACGGATTGATGGCTTTGAAGAAGGCTCTGCTTTCATTGGCTATAGTGTTTTTGTAGTAGTTCGCCTTGGCAGTGGTGATCGCCTGCGTGTACAACAGAGTTTCTTGAGCAGGTCAAGTTCAAATGCGCTGCAGGATTTTCACCAAGTCTTTTCTTGCTTTCTGATGTTTCATTTGTTGAATTTGAGTTCTTGGATTTACCAGCGTGCGTAAGGTTTAGGCTTGGGGATGCGTTGTTTCACTGGGTCATCGCGGTTTAAGTTTGCTGTGAGGTAGATGTTGAGCTCTTGGAGAAGCGGGTTGCAGCCCTGGTTCGTTAGAGGTAGTGCAGCCTGTGTGAGGTGGAGTTTGGTGGTGTTCTGTAAGATCCTCCACTGGGAAGTTCCTGAATGATTTGAAGACTTGGTTTGCTTGACTGGTGTGACTAATATCAAATGGTATTGACAGATGGTCTGACCAAGAATGGGAATGGAGACCTGTGATGGATAGTTGTCAGGGCATGGCTTGCAAAATGTCCTCACCCACCCATCGAGATTTTATAAAGGATGAGGGTACTTTGTATTTTCTTTGCCACGTCATGGCAAGTAATTTGCTATTTGCTGAAAAGAAACATTCTTTTCAGAAAATGGCAAATACCCTGAAGCCAGCCCAATGTTAACAATGAACGCTCCCTCAGCTGCAACAAGCATCTGAGGGAATGCTCCTGGGATGGTTTGAACTGTCAAAGGGAAGTGTGGTTTTCTTTTGACAGCTCGTACCCAGCCATGGATGCCCAATGGGCCATGCAAGGCCAGAGCTTTGTTTCCCCAGCCTTGCATGTCCCATTGGAGATGCATGCTGGGGTACACCTGCTCTGAATGTTCGAGGGGACGCTCGTGCACCTCCGCTGCCAGCAGACGTTGCGACTCCAGCACGCATGTGCAGGAAATGGGAATCGCTCCCTGGTTCCTGTTTAGGTTGCGCAGGAGCCAGAGCGCTGTCACAGGATCCAGTCCTCCAGGAAAGGAAAATAAATGCGTATGTTTGCGTGTCTGCATGTGTGTAGGAATGAGTGCAAGTTTTGCTGCTCCTGTGAACGAGCGAGTGTATGTTATCGGTGTACGGATGAAAGAGTCGCTGTTAATGTGTATGGATGCATGGGTCAATATGTACAAATGTGTAATTAAATGCAACCCCGGCCCCCAAATCTGCTCTTTGTTTGTTTTACAGTTGATGAAGAGGTAATCAAAGATCAGATTTGGGTTACTTATGACTAGTTAGATAAATGTAGTTGGAGAACTACTAGCCTACTTTTTCTTGCTGTTTATATTACATGACAATTATTTTTGTTTATTGATACATGTTGGTTCTATGAACTGTTGGCTGATTTATACACTGTTACTTGAACTAATGATTATCTAAAGTAGTTTTAATATTAATGTTAATTGTATTTTTATGAACATTTTGAATTGATTGTTTCCTGATGATTATTTTTTTATGTTTTCATGATGATTCTGTAAAGTATATGTTATGGTGAATGCAATTGTTTACTGAATTGTATCCAAATAAACATGATTATAATGATGATGCACTGCTGTGAAGAATTTCACACCATACATCTCTTCACAACTCTGTCTAAGAGGATGGCTCGGCTAGAGAAAAAATCCAAGCAGTCCTTTTTTAGGACATTTTCTTCATGTGGACTTAAGCGGACAGGCATGAGAAAGACATATGCTATCTCCCCCATCATCACATAATGGACTGTAAAATATGTCAAGGATTCAGTGATCAAGCGCCTGGCAAGCTGGCTTAATGAAGGAAGGTTCCCTGCCTCTGAGGCAGATTCGTCCAGGAGTGTGGCCTTGTCCTCATTAAAAAAGATCTCCTGCAGCAATATATGCTCCCGATCTGAAGAGAGATGGGCCAGAGGGGGGGAGCAAGGTGGAAGGCACTGTCCGGAGCTCGGTTCCAGGGGCAGAACCTGCCCCCAAACCAAAAAGATGCACTCTTCTTGGGGGAAATGAAACATTTTCTAAAAATGTGCAAGACGTGTTGATGACATGGTCCATCCATGAGCGATAAATTACACAGCTTCAAAACAAATCATAATTCTTGTTGTCAATGCCGTCCGCAAACAACTCGAAACAGGCTGCGGTATCAGCAATGACATGGATGGCTATTGAGCATCAGCTACAAAGACTGCCTCTTCGCCGGCGAAGAGATCGCCGGCGAAGGCTGTATCATTGATGAGGGAGACATCAACATCAATGACCTCATCAATGAAGGGTACAGAAACATTGCTGTCAGCAATGAAACAGAAAGCTCTGCCAATGGACAGAACAAGATCACAAGATACCCGCTCAACATGCTCGTCGACGCCCTTGTCAACAGCAAAACATCCTCCTTGTCAACTAAAAGACAGCATTAATCTGAACACACCGTACAGGTAAAAGAGAAAGGAGGCATCACAAGGTCAGACCACTGAACATGAGAAAGTGAGGAAGGACATTACAGAGGTTTCTCCTAGTAATATGCATTTTTCATCTATCGCAATCCCAAATGCCATTAATTAATGAACCTTTTTTAACACGCTTAATACCAGAGACCAGTCTCTAAAACCAGGACTGGATTCGAACCTCTGTTGCTCTGCGTTGCCTTGCTTCCATGACAAACGCATTGCCCCTTGGCTATTCTCCTGGCCACATAATGCTGGAAGAGACCTTGGAACATCAAATTCACACAGACTTCCAAGCTCAACCGGAGCTGTCACTTGCTCTTCTCAGACTCCCCCTGGTGGAAATGAAGGGTCACTTTCCACTGGTGAGCTGGTAATGTCCCACTGACACTCCACAGGTTTCTCAGAGGCCCCTCCTCCATCAAATCCTGGCAACCATCACCAGACATGCCACGGAAGAAGTGAGCAATTCCTGAAGAAAGGCCAACAACCGTTGGTTCCATTATAAATAATGTTGACTCAACAAGTATTCGCTCCCCTTCAGACTCTAGTCTTTGAATTAAATAGAAAGAAATAATTGCCACAAGAGGCACCAACGCCTCTGCATGGTCTGAGTCACTCTCCAGTGGACCACATGGTTGGCTCATACCAAGCATTCCACCACAAGAGCTACTGCCTCCCCTAAAATTGATAAGCACCAGCAGGGCATGGTCTCCATGGCACACCTACGAAAAGGAGAGGGCTAAGGCTCCACAAGAGCAAATGCCAGATCCCATAGACCAAGGAAATGGGGAACTCCCTCAAACAAACTCTGGTCCCTATCCTTGTGACACAGATACAGAAACCTCTTCAGTCTCTTCACATAACGCTGGGAGTGGGAGGACAATCTTGAAGAGAGACTCTCTGCAACAATCACGTAGGTACTTGTGGGATTTTGACACAATGGTAACTAAAGCACATGGACAATAAAAAGGAGTGCTTCCCTTTTGACCATATGAGCAGGAACAGGAAATCTCTCGTATCCATCACAATCCTGGACCACGTATGGGAAGAGGGCCTTCATCCTTTATGCAGCACGTTTTCTAGCTGTTCCAAAAAGATCTACTAATCCCTCTACTAAATGTTTGGTTCCTCGTGACAAATAAGGCAGAAAAGAAGATGCCTTCGACAAGGTTTTGGCCATAAGGCCGACACACTAAGGGTGGAGGTTTTATTTCTGTTATTATTTGTTTTATGTTTATTTATATTATATTTAATTCCTTTTAGTGCTCCGGTGCCCTGGTGGCTGACTGGATTATTATAATATTCATATATTATAATAATACAGAGAAACTCCGGCCACAACTAGATAGGTAACGCCATAGAGTTGTCTGAATGTTAGCAATCACCACATTAGAACTAAGTTGTGGACATTAGCATGTACACTAGCCGTATGAGTGGCGAAGGAAGACAGGTAATGCTATGAAGGAAGTTAATGGAAGGGTAGGCCAGGTGTGAAAGGGTCTGTGAGTACCTGACAAGCCCAGATCAGGACTGAGGCGCAGAAATGCTCCCACACCCCATCTGGGGAGACTACACAAACCCAGAGCCTCACTTTGAGACAGAAATGCCAACTAACCAATCCACTAACAATTTCACCCTCTGCATACACCTCTCAAACTGTAAACCAAACACAACCACAAACCTACAGCACAACAAACCACACAAACTTCACTACACTGCAACAACAAAACAAAACACACATAGACTCGCACAACAGTACACGACGACTACCGGCCGCAAACACCCCAGGCCCAGCCAACGAACCCACCGGGCTGAGGCCGCCAACAGCACATCACTGCTCTCTTGCACTTTTCCAGCTCCCTCCCACTAACCCACCCTCCCTTCTGCCCCTTTTTCAGAGCCGCCATAGCGCCAGGGGACCACTCCGGCGGATATAGTGAATGGTACAAATATCCTTTAACAGTAACATCTTGCATCAGGTCTTGCATGGCAGTGCATTCAAATCCCCTCAGATTGTCCAGTAATCTAATTGATCTACAAATTGATTTATTAAAGTTTGTTTTTCCGTATAATAGAACTTTAAAAGTTCTACGCAAACAAAACCAAACAAATGGAACCCCGATAAGAGGTACCCCAACCAAATGACCTCACAATATGGGTTATAGAAAATAGACATCTACTCCTAACAATGGGTGAAGAATGTAATACAGAGATATCCGATACACTCAAAGAACTAAACATTAGACCAAGGAATCTGCCAACCGAGAAATTGAAATTGAGATCTAACTTTATTCCAACAGTACGGATGGACAATGTGATCGACACATTTAAAAAAGCGGTTGCCCAAGACATTAATAAATTATTTGATAAGAACAGACAGAGGAGTAGAAAAGGAATGGATAATCTGAGGGGATTTGAATACACTGCCATGCAAGACCGGATGCAAGATGGCAATATTATAATTAGGGAGGCAGACAAAGGGGGAAATATTGTTATTATGAACTATGAGGACTATATCCAAATGGCAAATTCGGATTTACAAACCCCTGGATGTTATTGTCATGATGCCTACCCCCGGAGCATCAGGCCAGGCCCAGCACCCCCGGAAGCAGGCATCATGCCCTCGGGTAAAAGCCCAGCTGCCCCTTATAGGAACTCTTTGGACTCAGTCCTGGCGCCTTTGGCGCCAGGCTCATGTTGGACATCAGTCCTGGCGCCATAGGTGCCAGGCTCATAAAGGGAGGTGTTTGGTGCACTTACCTGATGCAGACCATGCTGCACGCTTCAGGCCTCCCTGAGACCTGAAAGGGACTATTTTTTCATAGGGACTATTTTTTCACTCGGGCGTGGCCAGGGAAGGATACATACCTAGTTGGGGAAGGATACATAACTGGGACTTCTTTGGAGGCTATTTAAGCCACGCCCAGACAGCAGCTCATGCTTCGCGTTGTTCTGCTTCCTGCAGCTTAACGCTCACCGTGACTGCTCCTGCTCCTGGACTACAGCCACGCCCGTCTTGAACCTGGAAGACCTGCAAGGAAGGAAGAGAAGAGAAAGGTGAAAACCAAGGATTATTTCAAGCTTCTTACCTGCATCCGGAATCTTCTCGCCAGCATCCCTGAAGGAAGACTTCAATTTAAAAGCATCGCGTTGCTCGCTGCAGCGCCACGCTTCACTCACCTGTCCTGTCCTCGAGACATCTCCCGGCTCCATCGCGGCTGTCAGCATCGGACGCCACATCTCTGCACCTAGGGGAGAAAGGAAGAAACAAAAGGTGAGCAGAAGGACACACAGAAGGAAAGCCTGATTAACAGCCATGATACTTACCAGCTTTTCTACCACATTTCGGGTCGGCGCCGCCCCGTTGGCAGGTACCGTACCCCGGCTCCTATGGGGAAAGGACTAGAGACATTTCAGAGGAATGATAAGGACATCTAGAGGGATCACCCTCATTACTACTCACCTCGGCAGGTTAACCCCTCGACGCATCGCCTTCATTCTGCACCTGCAATAAAGGACAGATCACAGGTGAGAAAGACAGCATAAAGGGGGCCTCACTTGAACTTTGAACTTTCATACTTACGGCGCATCGCTCAGGAAAGTCAAGTGGATTTTGCCAGCGCCATTCTGAAAACCAGTGAAGTAACTGGACGAACGCGCGCCCCTGCACCAGAAGCAGGATGGAGAGTTCAACCTTCCAAACTGTAAGGTGAGCTTAAACCGGGTTCGGAGGAATAGAGAGGAACGGAGGGGGGAGGGGGGTGCTAGCACACCATTCTGCAGACTGTTAATCCCCTTTCTCATCTGCAGAAGGATATTCCTACGGGCCAAGGAAGCACGATTTGGAGGTCCTGTCCAATCGGTGTTCCGGGTCCTGCGCATCACGCTAGAAGAGGCCGCAGTAATCCAGACTAGATCAGCACCCCCGTGGGAACCAGGTGGGCGTTACAGTTATCATATACTTAGAAGTGACCCTAAACAGGAAGTGGTTACAATAATCAAAGAATATATTTTGAAATGGCACAGATAAGGTCTAATTACGGACCAGGAGAGAATGTATATATTAGTGAAGGAACCTACCATGCCCACCATTTACTTTTTACCGAAAGTACACAAAACCTATGACACAATCCCAGAAGCAAGACCAATCATGAGCGGGATAGGCTGGTCCACTGAAAAGTTTGCGGAATACTTAAACATAATCCGTCCCTTGGTACTAGAACTACCCTCACATGTGAAAGACACTACCCACCTTCTAATCTCCTTGAAACACCTAGCATGGAAAATGGATTATATGCTGGTGACACAAGATGTTAAATGCTTTGTACACATCTATACAACATGAATGAGCATTTGGTGCAATTGACTACGCGTTTAGAAATAGTTCAGCTTCTTACTTTGAACATATTGACATGTTGAAGGAAATGTTAAGGATCACGCTTGATCACAAAAAATTCATATTCAATGATCAGTACTTTCAACAAACAAAAGCAGTGGCCATAGGTGCAAATTACGCACCTGCCCTGGCAAACCTATTCATGGGCGAATTTGAGGCTAAGCAAGGATACCAGGATGTGAATTTTAAGGAACATGTCATAATGTGTCACAGGTACATAGATGATGTATTGATGGTATGGAAAGGCAGCCAGACAGACTTAAACGCGTTTGTGAACAGGCTCAACAATAACAGTTTTGGAATTACTTTTACGTATCAGAGTGACAGTCAAAGATTGACTTTTGGGTTTTAACAATATATATATATACATGCAAATGGCAGTAGACTGAAGTTCTAAATATATCGAAAGGGGACTGAGCTGAATTATATACTGTATGCCAAAAGTTGCCATTGTAAATCATTTATTAATAACATCCCCACAGGGGAATTCATCAGGGCTCGGCGAAACTGTGAAGAAGCAGACTCTTTCGACAAAGAATGTAATCCCTTGGAAACAAGATTCTTGGAAAAGGGATATTCAACAAACGGTATAAAGCAGGCTCAGGAAAAGGCACGCCACATGGAAAGGGAATCAACAATGAAACCAAAAGAGCAGGGAAGGAAGCAACCACAAGGAACTAGGAAATGTGTTACCAAATAGAAGGCATAAATTAGTTTTCAAAAATTGATTAGCAGAGTTTGCTAATTAAAATGTTTTTGATTAGCAAACTGACCCATTTAATTAGCAAGTTTGTACTATCACCAGAAGTAATTTGTACCAAAGACATGAAATGAGCAACAATACAGCAGTTTTGCATACCGCTGATATAAGACATTAGAGAAAGGTGTCAGGCCTTGCAAATGTTTAAACTTCAGCTAGACCTACAAGTTGGGTAACTTAGTTTACCTATGCAACCTAAGAGAAATGCACCCGACCCACAGCAACGGCGGACAACAAATTTAAAAAGAGATTTCTGTAAAATGGTGCATGTCACTACAAACCCACTTTGTTTGGCACACTGCTGCCACCCAGAGGCAAGCCATGTACAGTGAAACTTGTATTTGACATTTACTGCAAAGATGATGCTTAAATAAAAGTTTCAAACGTCTCTTGCAAATGCTACTCGCCCTTTATAAAAATCTACACGCTATGCAAGTGGGTAAAAAGACTTTGCGAGACATAGATGAGTTTCTGTAAAATGTAAAAGGTTATCTGCATGAATGGACACAAATGAATAGATATCATAAAAGGGTTCTGCAAACAGTTTGGCCAGCTGTCTCCAGTAGGTGGTAATACATAATACAATCATAATCATGAAGAAAATTGAGCTCCGGAGGCTAACTAGTGTTTGGTATTGCATTAGATCTGTATATGTACAGACTGGATGGAACTATTGATCACTACTTTGCAAGCATGTAGTACGCTTTGTGTATTCATTAGTAAGAGGAAAGAAAGACTAAGCAGATTGGGTTGCGTAGCAGGCAGGAAACTGGGCAAACTATTTGGAATGTTGTAGTTTGTGGTCATCTCACTTTCAGGGTACCTGGTATAAAGCAACAGGGTGATAATATAGCAATTTCATTAAATATGGGTTCGCTCATGGGTTGAGCACTAGTTGCAAGATGTATGCAACCTACAGAACTAGGTTTGCCATCAAAAGCATTTGAGCATGTGATTATGTACATTTTCAAAAGTGTTCACTCGTCAATATGATCCATCTTCCCCAACGAAATAAAATATAGTTGACACTATGAAATGTAGATACACTAACCTAAACTTTATTGTAAAGCATAGAAATTATGCAGTGTTTTACAGTATCAATACTGTAATTATGCATTATGTAACAACTTACATTTTAGGAATGGAATTGCATGACTGTCTTTTAAAAAAATATAAAGTTGGCACATACTGGTCTTTGCCAGACATGATATAGATAGCTTAATAAAAGTATCGGGAGGATAGCTCAGGGGCAACATGCTCGCCTTGGAAGCAAGACGCTGAGCAACACAGGTACAATCCCCGGGTCCGCACTTAGAAACCTCTGGGTATTAAGCATGTTATAAATAACCTATCATATCACACCAATTACTTCTGGTTTGCAATTATTTGATAAAGAAACAAATTCTTGCATAGCATGTCCACACATGCCTTTGGCACAAGTGGAGAAAATGATTACTGCTGCTACTTTCTCTCCATTAGCACTTGAAATGAACTGAGAAGAGAGGGTGAAGAGAGCACTGAGGGCAAGCGAGGATTGCAGGGTGAGCTGTGCTTTCATTGACGAGGGCAACTTAAATAGCTAACTTTGCTATACAAGTGTCCATTTGATTAGCAAACCGACAGAATTGCATAGCAAATTGCTATGCGACACTGCTTATTTTATGCCTTGAAATATTGCAGTGATAATCATGTTATTGCTCAAATATTGAGGAAGCACTGGCACCTCTTACATCTGGACAAGGACCTAAAGGGGAGTGTGGACGACACTCCAAGGATCATATTCACAAGGGCACCGACCCTGAAGAACAAATTGAGACCATCCTATCTATAAGGAAAGTCCAGACAGCAAAGTACCCGTTGGTTATAACCTACAAAGACTGTTTTTTCAAGATGTGTTAAGCACATGATGTGCAAAATTAATGAGACAATTAACTGCAGAACAAAGTATGTTGTATATGCGATCATATGCAAATGCCAGAAAATATATATTGGGAACACAATCAGAGAACTGAGGATCCGGATACAGGAGCGTCTGTCTACTGTGGGAAGCCAAGACCACAAGTTCCCATTACCTGCTGTAGGAAGGCATGGTATCACAAGTATTGACAGACATAGTGGATACATTTTTTAAAACCTTTATTTGAAATTTTGGGATTGGAGAAATTCCTATTTTGCCCTATAAATAAGATGGGAGCAGTCTTGACCATCAAACGATAAACAAAACAGTCCTAGTGGAGTCTGTCAAATCAAAATGGCCTATGCTAACAAAATCTAATGCCTTCCCTATCTTTTGTACAAAAAGTGTAAAAAGGAGAAATCTATGCAAAAGGGAAAATCAGTGTTCAAATGATAATGTGGCTGAACCAGCTCTCCTCCTCATGTTAGGCCTCACGGAGCAAGGTGATCCTTGTCGGCAGGATAATATTGAAACAGAGAATATGTCAGAGGAAGAGAACAATGCTTACTAGGCAAGGACAACCCGACTCAAAAAGAAAGGAGAACCCAAGGCCTGCAGATCAGATCAACCCAAGAACAGCTAACTTATCTAAAAAAACTGTAATAATTTTATCATCATTTCAATCATTAAACAGTACATATTAAATTCTTATTGAGCTCATAATACATTTTAGCTTGTTTATTATAAAGATAAAGTGCATCGCAATAAGTGCTTATCTACAACAAAAGGACCGTCTACCTGGTCCGTACCGCTGAATTGCAGCAGTACTGCCTGAAACCCCAAGTGAGTGAAGGGAATCCAGGAGTATATGTGGGCCATGCCAAAGGTAAATCACAATGGAATGAATCTGGAAAACATTGACTGGAGAGTCCACAATGAAGGTTCCTTTACGTTCGGGGATTCAGTTCAATGGATTTATATGCCGGTGCAGCGCTAAGACTGACACTTTTGAACTCGATCCTGCCGGGAAGGCTGTACAATTAGACGACTCTATGCAGCTGCTCTAACTTTTCACACTTGAGCCAGATGAAAACAAGGTTGATGTTTCCTGGCGTGCATTAATCTGTTAACAATTAACCTCTGAGGTTATTTGCCTTACTTAATCAATGGGAAACCTTCATTGTGGATTCTCCAGTCAATGTTTTCCAGATTCATTCCATTGTGACTTACCTTTGGCACGGCCCACATATACTCCTGGACTAATCCACAGGACACTGGGACCAGCCGTTCTGGTTGAGATAATGGTGGGACTATCGGTTCCGGTTTGTAAACATTTATTACCGGTTTTAGCATTGCCTTACACATTGTGAATATTAAATACTAGTTGGCAAAAAAACAACACTTTTTTTCAAAGGGAGTGCAATGTCCTGTAGAAGATGGGCATCAACTGGGACACAGCTAGATGCTCTATGCCATCGAAACTACTATTTACAACCAGCGTCATGTTTATTATTATCTTTGTATATTGGTTTGCATTGACACTTTAGTAGTCGACGTACGGCACCCCTTGCCAGTTCTTGTGCGTAGTATCATTATTTGACTGTATTTTGCTGGTTTTCCAGTTAGCAGTACGCAGACACACCGGTACTTGCCGGACCCCTTTTGAGTGATTCCCTTCGCTCCCTTGGGGATTCAGGCAGTCCTGCTGCGTTTCAGCGGTACGGACTAGGTAGACTGTCCTTTTGTTGTAGATAAGCACTTTATTGCGATGCACTTTATCTTTATAATAAACAAGCTAATATTTATTATGAGCTCAATGTGAATTTAATATGTACTTTTTAATGATTGAAATGATAATAAAATGATTACAGTTTTTTGGATAATTTAGCTGTTCTTGAGTTGATCTGATGTGCAGGCCTTGGGTCCTCCTTTCTTTTTGAGTCGGGTGGTCCTTGCCTAGTAAGCATTGTTCTCTTCCGCTGACATATTCTATGTTTGAATATTGTCTGTTGCTTCCCCTTTTGTCAGCGATGCAGGTGTTACCCATCTTTGTATTATTCTTGTAGGCAGGAAGACACACTCTAGCACGGTTTCTAACACAATACACGGTTCAAAACCATGGATCGAGGCCCACCTGGCCTTCCTCGTTAAAGTCTCTTTCTCTAGCTTCCAAAATAATGTTTCAACCAAAACGTTCATAAAGATCCCCCTCTGCGGGCCCACGCAGTTCTCGTAGGCCCCCTCTATCGGGCTCAGTCCTCTCACGATAAAGTTGAACTCGTTGCAAAGGGGCTCCCTTTCCCAAGCTTTTTATACTTCAGGTCCCCCTCAGTCGGGCTCAGACCAGTTTCAGATGTCGAAGTCTTTCGAGTGTGCGTGGCTTTCTTTACAGACCACCGCAGGGCCACTTCGACTCAACGTTCACTGTTTTACTTTCACCTTTGCTGTTTGTTCGCCTCTTAACTTCAAAAAATGCACCTTTCACAGAGTCTTTCGAATGGGTTAATTCCTTTCACCGGACCACTCCGTTACTTAGTATCACTGATCTCACAGCTGCAAATTACTTTAAATTTCATTCAGCGGTCTGCCTTTCTTCGTGTCTCATCCACACGCGTGCAGCCTTCACTTGTGATATAATGTTGCTACTTCATTCACTTTAACACACACCAGTCTCTCGGGTTGCTTGTCAACTCACCGGCTGTGTGCGCTTCTTTCTTGTTTAGCGATTTCCAATTTTCGAGTCAAGGTTAGTAGCACAGCTTGGCCAGAGTGAGGCACAGGAAGATAGCGTCTATGAACCAGGATGGCAATCCTTGACCTCCTTGTTCCATACTTGGTACCTAGAAATCCCACTGGCTTCTTACTAGGCCTCTCACCATCTCCCTTTCTCAAGGTGATGGTGCTACGACCAAGTATTCTACTTCCTCTCTCCTCCACAATGTCCTGCCACATGCTTGTACCTATGGGACCTTCCATTATTAACCCTTTCTCCTCTCGGTCCTCTGTTCATCTCTTTTACACTTTATTGTTCATTCCTCCACTCATCCTAGGCTTTCTACTGACCACCTCCTTCGCTTTCTCTCTGTGTAAAATAATCTTCTCCTGTCATCTGCAGTAATCCTTCTCCTCTTCCCCCTTCCCACTATCTCCTCCCCCTCTATACACCTCATGATGTTCTTCCTCACTTCATCCTCCTCCTCACTCCAACATCTGATGATCATCATCGCTTAAAAATCACCTCCCCTCTCTTCTAAATCACCTCCCCTCTGCTAATGTTGTTTCTCACCTCCACTTCACACCCTCCAAATCCTGATGTTCCTCTACTCCTTTCTTCTTACCCACCTTGTTTCTCAAAGTCCTGATGTTCCACCTCTCCTCTCTTAATACCCTCATCTGTTATCACCCACCTCACTTCTAACCGTCTCTGATATTTCGCCTCTTCTTTTTTCATCTCTTCTCCTCCTCTGTGTGTTATAAGAGACACATCCCTTAGCTGCTAATCTGCAGATCTGCACAAATAGTATGCTGGTTCACCCAGGGAACAGAAAAAGTTAGCATCCACGTATGTTATGGCACCGATTCTACATGCCTCCTGCAAAAATGTATGTAATAAACACATGAACGCAAAAATGGGATAGCTTCACATTTTCTATTCACATAGCAATATCTGTTTTACTGAGTAAAATGTCTGTACAGGGGTATCTGATCCCTACTCATGTTCCTGACTGACTTTGCTACATTTTTTGATTTTGCAGGTTAAAGTTTGTGTTTGGTTCGTCTGCTCTTCATGCTCTGGATTTGGTCGATCAGCATTCTGTCACCCGGATCAATAGCCCAAGTGGAAGGATGGTATTTCAGGTGCAGTGGGATCTCTTTTCTTCTGTCTGTTTTTCATTTGCTTTTGTAAATCCTGAAAACAGAATTGTCCACCTGGAGCATGTGTGTGGTGGTGGTGGGCAGACATGATGGGACATAAGTTTACAAGGGGAATATAAAGATAGAGGGACATTAGATGCATTCCCCCCCCCCAACAAACCCATTATGTTTGCTACTGTTGCACAGTTGGGGTGAGGCACAGAGTGAGGCACAGGAAGATAGCGTGTATGAATCAGGATGGCAATCCTTGATCTCCTTGTTCCATGCTTGGTACCTGGATCATGAGACTAAAACTACTGTTTCTGGAGAACCAGCGGAAAAACAATGCAATGCTTGAATTACAGCATATTAAAGAATTTGGAAGATACGCCACTGTATCTACTTAAGTGTCCAATCTGGAAACTATGTAACTCCATGGTTAGATTACAAGCAAATTGGTAAACCCTTAAACAATGATCAGTCCAGAGTTGTTCAATTTCATACGCTTTTAAGGATATTGCAATGGGGTGCTTTAGTTCTAGAAAAAGGTCTCCTTCACTCAACCACTCTCTTCTTTATAAGACTGCTGCTGTATAATAAACTTGCTGGGTTTGGTGAGCAGTGCTAGCCATTTGGTGCTTGAAAAGCCGTACTTAATGCCCTGGAGCGAAGCAAAGGCTGTTAAGTGGGGCAAAGGGCACGTAATGGCTGGCATTGCCTATAACGCCCTCTCCAAGGCTGCTAAAGCTTCTAATACTCTCTGTGGTGTAGAAAGGAAGAAAATAGTGGGAAATAATGCAGTGGATTGGGCAACATGAGGGGTTGGCATGATAATATGGTGTGGTGAGGGGAGTAACATCCTGTTGGATGCTGATGGCAGAGAGGGAAGGAGCTCAACCCTGGAACAGCAGTCCTTACTGACTAGGCTGATCTTATGTCGGTCAGGGTGTATGTCCAAAGAGGAAACCGCAGGTTAGATGTGTAGCAGGTGTGTGGCGGAGAGCTGAGTGGAACGTGCTGGCACAGCACATCTTTGTCATAGCCAGCCTCGAACCAGAAATTCTAGCCATGCTGTCGGAGAATAGTGACTGGAAATCCTTGCTCCTGATTAGCTGAGCTACCTGAACATATGCAAAAGGGCGCTAACATTGCATAACAATATGTGATGTTGAGAATCTAAAGATAGCATCTACTATTGGTAGGACGCTTGTTGCGTATGTTTGTTTCCCAAAATGACAGTAATACCAAATTTGATAGAGGACTATTGGCGCCTGCTCTTAAACTCACTTAAATGCGTGGTATCTGATAATGAAACATCAGATTTCTTCCATATAGAAATCCCCACTTGGGACAAATGTCAAGACTTTAGGCCATTCCTTCCAAACCTTAGAACAGAAACTGATGGTGTGGTTGGCTGAAATGGGGTGGTGGGAGTGGCATATAAGTAAAATGAATTTAGAAAGGTTATTAAGCTGTCCAAATGGTTTACGATATTTTACATGATTTGAAAATGTGCTGCATTGTAGGTTGAAATTCCAGATGTTTTTTATATGTTCTACCAGCCATATTGACATCTCATGTGGAGAATTGTACAATGCTTGCATGTTTTTTGCTTATGGCAATGTGGGTTCCAGGTTTCCCCAAACTGACATCTCATGTGAAGCGAATTGTACCCTTTTTGCCCTTCTTTTCTACTTGGTTGGTACTCCGATTGTCTCCCCAAGTGTCCTTTGACTTTATAACACGTCCCGGAGCCCCAAACTCATTTTGGTTGACTCACCGGTTTAACGTGTAGTAGCAGGGAACCGTTGCCGGGCCGGTTTCTCCAAGCACAAAGAGTGTCTCTTGATTCCCGCGTCAGTCTCTCACACCTCTTCCAATGGAACCTTTGCTGTCCCACAAAAATGCATCCCGTTGGGTCCTGCAACAGCTGACTTCCACCGGTGTGCCTCTCCTTCGGTACGCGACGTCTCCAGGCGGGTGCCCGTGAGCCACCTTCTCCTTCAGCACGGCTCACCTCTGTGATTCTGCCCCAGAGCTGGTCCTCCACTTCGCATCCTCTGTGGCATGCCTCTCCTTCTCCTTCCTTCAAACTGCAACCACCTCCTCCTCTCCTTCCACTCTCTTTTGCATGGCAAGTCGCACTGTTTTTAAATCTGCACAGCTGATGATTTTGAAAACAACTAGTCTACTTTTTTAGCTTGAGGTTGTTCTTTCCACATTGACTCTTCTATCCTGTTCCTCGTCCGAGTAACTTAGGTGTTATGGGAATTGAAGTCTTTAATGGTTTTAAACTTTCCAAAGCTATTTTGTTTCAATTGTTTGTTGTACTTAAGTTTGTCAGAAACAGAAGATGATATGTGAATATGATGTGCATTGATATTGTGTTCAGGACTTTTACACAGGACCTTAACTCTTCATTTTTACTCTTGCTTTGGGAAAAATAAAACACTCCCTGGAAATTAGGCATTGCATGAATTGTTTAATGGATTTTTATGTAATCAGTCTGTTATTTAACAGGTGTAAACTTGAGGCGTATTACGTAGGAATCCTTTGGTTTTCCGCCCGTACAAAAATCTCATGCTGGCGTAAAACTGGGTGCTCTTCCAAGACAGAAGAGGAAAGCAATGTGGATATATAAACCCTGCTTTTCTGTCCTCCTACGTCTAGGAAAATAACACAAAAATGAGCCTGAGCGTTAATTGGACGGGTAAAACATTACGCCTCACTTTTACGCATCCATTCAAAGCACCACCTCATCGGAAATTAACCCCTAAATGCTGTCATGCTCTTTTTCTGCATCTACGGCTACACACGGATCGCTGTGGTGTTTTGTGAGCTTTAATATGTTCTAAATTTGTTGTATACTGCAACTGTTTGTTTTTATCAAACCGTTTTGATCTCCATTTATGATTCTCCTTGTTATCTTAGTAAGTTGGGAGCATCAGTACTTGGTGAAAAGGTTATTGTGGGAGACTACCAGCAAGTGCAGGCAAGAGGACTTACTGATCATTGCACTCCTCTGAGCCCCTATGCTTCAGTTAGCCTGATATGAAACATGAGCGCCTCTGATCTGACATAACGGAGCGGACCACGTACCCATATTCCCACAGACAAAAAGCTGGCAGTGCAGAGAGCAGAAGTCAGCAATATCCTATTTCAGGACTCGTCTTTCAGGAATGAGGGCTTGTATGAGTTATGAATGCCTGATCACATGCAGCAGCACCAGGAGGACCTGGCTTCTGGAATTGCAACAGCGCTTTGGAGTGTCGTTGAAGTACAGACCAATGCTTTGGCAGAATGTCACAATGGCCAACACTCTAGGGAGCAGGCACTTTAGATTAGAAAAGGCAGTGAGCCTGGCAATGACCAGCTTGGGGACTGGGTTAGTAGGGGAAGACCCAGCAAAACAAATGTTGCCCTGACAATGGTGACTATGACAAGGGCCCTAACCCAATGATTGGATCAGGAGCCTGTGGGAGTTCGATAGAGTGTTGTCAGAGTGAGAGTTGCATTGCCAGTTGTCAAGGAGTCTTTCTCAGTGATCCATTGTGACTGCGAGACTGGATAAGGACATCATGTAGAGTGGAGCATCTGCTTGGCACCTCCTGAAAAAAGTGAGAACCTGGTGTTGTCGCCCCGAATCCCTACACCACATGAGGACATCCCCTGTATTAGCATGGCGTGAGGATAGTGTGAACACTGACAGGGGAAGTAAGGTGCTGGTTGGCTGCAAGTAAGTGGACCCCCAGAGGTTTTCCAGAGGTGACCGGCTCAAAACAGGAAGGATTGAGTCAAGAGGATCTGGCAAGGTCAAGACAGGCAGACTGGTAGGCGGGGTGAACATACCAGCAGGGTAGAGTATCCAACGAGAGAGTGATGGTCTGGCAAGGCTGACAAATGAGGATTGATACGGCAAGACAAGGCAGGCGGAACAGGCAAGACAAGGCAGGCAGGACAAAGCAAATCAAGGCAGGCAGGATAATGCAAGACTAGGCAAGCGTGTTAGGGTAAGACAAGGCAGGATAAGGCAAAACAAGTCAAGCAGGCTTAGAAAGGCAAGGAAGGACAGCAACCAAAACGGTACTGCCAGAGTGCAATGAGATGCACTGGAGTGTCTGGAACGGGTTTATATACTCCGGTGCGAGAGGGAGGCTACTTGGTGCTTGGTTGGTCTTTTCAGCAACCAACACAAGTACTGTAGCACTGTGCATGCACCGGAGCCGGGGCACCGCGCATGTGTGATTTTAAACAATGCTATTGCCCCGATCTGGCTTGCACCCAAGCGCCACCGGGGATACAAGCGCCAGGACGGGTACTGCAGGTAAGTGTGTGTGTGGATGGATGGATGCTATTGTGAGTGTCTGTTGTGTGTGTGCGCACTGTTTGTTGTGGTGCGTGGAGCAGGGCATATGGTGCGTGGTGGGTGCATGACACCAGTACAGAGACATGAATGTGAATTTAGAGACTATCAATAATTTTGGTCTAAACTTGATGGATCTAACAGAGGACGGTTTTTTGTGGTTGTTTATTTGTGGTCGTGAGTGAGAGGAACGTTTGCCAAATCTCCTACCTTTCCATTCTGGGATAACTCTCATACAACATTAGTGTGGTCACCAGAGAGCACGATTCAGTTGGATTGAGCTGCCCTTTGGATGGAACGTTCTTGCATCCAAACAGGCCTCAAAATGTGCACATGCCACTTGCTTATGATAGTTGGCTTTTGGCAGGAATAAATGGTGTGCTGTGTATATGTGGAGAATTGAGGGGACGAGTTACATTTTGTATGCCTGGCTAATAGCTTGAAACTTGAAATGTTTACTCCTGAAAAGATAGTATACCATCAACTAAACTATGGGGAGTTAACCCGACCTTTATAGAATTCCTGGGTAAAAGGCAGTCTCTTATTCGTTTTACATATACAATGTTCCGATACCATTGATGTGTAGTTCTTCCTAAAGCATAACCAGAGTATAATTTGGTTGTTTAGGGACTTCTTACTTTGTGGAACTTTCTGCTGAATGGAGGAAACGCCAATCATGTGAACATCGAATTGATCATAATTGTAGTCGGTTTACACCGCTTTGTACTCGAGTATTTCACTTAACATGAGGCACACAATACCTTTGGATTGGTGTGGGGATGTTCTTCTGGGGGCCCTTTACTGTTGCCTCTGGATAACGGTTTCAGTTGGAAAATGTAATCAAGGTTTTTGGAACAACAACTATTTTCTTGTCTTAAATAGTCAAAAGTGTAAACAAATAAAAATGTATTTCTTTAAAGAAAAAGTGATTACAAGGGAGTGCTAGGCGTAGATTCTTTTCGCTAACCTCTTTGGTATGGAACCTAAAGACCTTAAGGGTCTCCTCCTTTTGCAGTGTCCTGCTTTAAAAAAAGCAATTTCTGAATGCAGCGGATGTAAGTACTGTTAATTCTGGTAGAGTTTTGCCTCGTTCTCCCCACAAATACTACTCTGCTTGTTTATGGAACTTTTAGAGTTTTGTATTTATAACATAGGGTGAAGAGATTTCTTAGGGTCAAGCTATACATTTAGGAGTAATGTTGCTCTGCTCGTTTTCTACTGTAAACTCATCTTTCAGAGAATGGCAAGCACCATTATGAATGTTCATCAAAAAGCAACTATGAGAAAGAAGTGCAAAAGGGTTTGAATGTGGGAAATCTGGGGTCACTTGGATATCTTTTTCATTTCTGCAGTTCACAGATCCAGCAATTACTTTGTTTGTGTTATTGGATGGCTAAAAGCTATGGTTTCCATCAGACCTGCTTAAATTGTGACTTATCGATTTATGAAATTCTAGCTTATAGACCTGAACCGCGAATACTAAACCACTATACTTTGAGGTCCTAAGAAAATCCCCAAGTGTGGGCGAAAACAATTACATTTAGCTAAAACAGGCACAGAGGGAGCATGGGTTCATACGCAACTAGATCTCCTTTTTCATGGCTCCACCCAAATTGGCAGAATCAAACATGCTCTGAAGAATAGACAAGACAACCGCTAGGACAAATGCCAAGCTAAATATGCTAAGCAAAATGGCCCTCATTATGGAGTCTAGATAAATAAAGCAGTTGCCCTGGGGTCTTATCTTAAAATACTATCCAGCATTCAGGCCATGCAGACAAGCTGTCATGAAATTGCTTTCTGGTCTGTGTTATCCTTATTGTCACTGAAAGAGATGCAGCTGCTAAGAATTGAGCGTTGTTGCTTTTAAAAAAAAAAGAATCTTTGCCCAACTTCCAGCTCTTTGGTTTATTGCAGGTCAGAGTTTGAAAAATGCATAGTTAATGCTCCTCTTAGCAATCCATCTACACTGCACTAGCTGCCAAGATAGGAAATATGTACACACGCACACACATTTATGGTGAATTGCAAAGTTAGGGTTTGAAAGGACACAAATCTGTGCCATTTGGACGTACATAGTAATTATATCCGTTGTATAATAATTATCGTTGCAGGGATTCACACAGATGCCACAAGCCCATCATCATTTTCCTCTTGAGCACAGATATTGTCCCTACCCACTCATCATTAACTTCCCTTTAGGCTAAAGGCCTAAAACAAGGGTGTCCGTTGGCGTCAGTACTACATAATTTCTATATCCTGGAGAGTAAAGACAGGCATGAGCCACCGAGAACATGCTCGCCGCGATTAACTGGGAATGCCATAGGTCACTTACATGCGGATGACCTTATTCTGCTAGATACAACTGCAGTAGCCCTACTGCGAATTCTATAAGCACTAGAGAAATACATAGAAGAAAACCAACAAAAAGTGAATGCCAAGAAATTGGAAATCATAATAATAAAAAAAACGCAAGTGAAAGTGAACAAACCGTTCAAATGGTGTCTTGGAAACAGTCCTATCCCAATAACGAGGAGCACAAAATATCTAGGAATCATAATCAGTGCTGATTGGCGAGATAAACCATGGATCGAAAACCTGCAACTAAAAATGGTCCAGCTGACGGTGCAGGCATTAATACTCAAGAAATTATTTTGCAAATTCACGACGAAACCATTAGTGGATTTTTATAATGCAAAAGTAACACTGACAATATCCTACGCAGGGGACACCAGTCTGTGAATCCCGTGGGAAACCTGGGACAAATTAAATGCAAGGTTTTGGAGGAGACTTCTGAGAATACCAAATGCTGTACCAATAGGCGTGATTCGCCACAAACTTAGCCTTCATTCATTGCATGTACATGTAGTCTAGAAAGCACTCTCTACATATAGGAAAGTGGAGGTTCCCCAAATGGGTTAATTGGGGCTCTAAGGTTCAGGCAAGGCCACCTGCTATGTGATGCCAAACCCTGGAGGTAGGGCTCACAAAATCTACTAGCCCACTCGCATTGATGAGGGGAGTTTTTGAAGGGCCAATAGCATTTGCATGATACTCAACCTTGCTGGCGAGTATGGGGATGTTTGAAAAATTGTATTTGCCATTTGCGGTAATATTGCACTGTTAATGTCATAAGCTTTATTGTTCCCGGGCACGAAAAAACATTCGCCTGCAATTTAAGAGCGTAAATCAAGCTCGGCCCAAAGAGCATTCCCTGGCTCAGAAGACTATGGCCCTCATTACGACCCTGGCGGAAAGTAACTGACCTGACCGCCATAGCGTAAATAGCGTTTCCGCCATTGCACGACGGAGTAAAGTGCGGCTAATTCCGACCCATCGGGCACTAGCACTACGCCATGGCGGAAGTGCAAAGTCCGCGATGGCGGAAATGTCCCCAAAACGCCCCTCACCGCCGTCGTACGGCGCCCTAGGTGCAATTCCGCCACCCATCATAGCGGTCACCGTAATGAGCGGCAATCGGAAAATACGGTGACCGTAAATATACGGAAACGGAAGTAAAAACATGGTCCCGGAACGGGAAACAGCACACCGTACACCTATAAAATCACAATTCCCACACAACCATTAAAAATACTACCCTGAGACACATCCCAACCCGTCATCCACCCTAGTGAAAACAATAAAAATGGGAAAAGTAGCGAAAAACGCGTGCGACCGCAAGCGGCAGGTCCACTTCTCCCGTGAGGAACTCACCGTGCTCACAGAGACCCTCCAGGAGAATGCTGCCGTCGTCTTCTCGACGCAAATGACCAGGACGGCACTTGCGAACAAGAAGGCCATATGGGCCCTGGTGGCACAGCGGGTAAGTGCGGTGGGGACCGCACCCCGCAACCCACAGCAATGCAGAAAGCGATGGGACGACTTGCGGATACGCGTACGGAGCATACTATCCGCCAACCGTAACATTGCCACAGCTACCGGGGGAGGATCGGAATCACCCATCAAGTTGACCCCCTGGGAAGAAATCTGTGCCTCCACCATTGGAATGGAGAGTATAGAGGGAGTCGGAGGGATGGAGAAAGGAGTGCAGACATCCGAAGAATCAGGTAGGTGGGCCAAATAAAACAATGCTAAATCCACAATGTCCAATCATGTGAAGTACCATGTGTCCACATAGTGCAACAGAAACACATGTCCAGGAGAACGTCCACATACATTGGCCTGATAGCGCACTTTAAAACTCACATTAAATACATAAATAATTAAAAATCCTAAAAACACCCTCTACATGTGCAGCAGGCACACCCTAACTGCAGGCTGCAAAACAACTGCATCCTCAATCCACACAAAAAGTGAAACCACCTCCAAGGCCCTGACCCAAATCACCCTCAGGTACCACCCCAATGCATGTGATACATTGCCATTCCAATTTCCACAGACCCATCAATAACGCTCGCCCTCCTTTACTCCACCACAGGGTCCGATTCAAACGACGAGCTCCAGGACACCCCTACCAGCACACCTGCAAAGAGGGCCAAGACCAACGGCCAAAGACCCTCCACCTCAGCTGCACGGATCAAGACACGGCAGCAGCACAAATCAAGTGGCAGCACACAGGAGGGGACTTCAACAGGCACCCCAGCAGCCAGCATGCCCACAACAGCACCACCACAGGTCCCCCCAATGGATGCCACAGAAGGCACTGCTTCTGGTGGCAGCAGCACCATAGGTGACACTGCATTAATGGCAGCATGCTCCGACACAGAAAACGGTGATGTCGATGTAGGATCCATCCATGACCTGTCTCAATCCCCCTGTTTGTTTCATCCCGTACACTATGAGGATACCACGCAGGGGCACCCACAAGACGACGACTGGCCATCCCCCACAAGCCCTGTGGCAAGGCAACATGAGGTGATCAGCCCCTCTGTGACACCACCGCAAATGGCCATGGCACAGCAGAGGCAACAGTCCCTCGACCAGGTGATCGTGCAACAGCAGCAACTGGCCACGCTCCTCAAGGACCATGCTGATGAATGTGGGGGTACTAAGGCAGCCATAGAAACATCTACTGAGACACTTAGGGCAGAAATGGAGAGAAGTACAGAGACACTAAGGGCACAAATGGAGAGAAGCACCGAGAGCCTGAGGGTACAAATGGAGAGAAGCACCGAGAGCCTGAGGGGGGAACTGCATGCGACGTCCAAAGACGTATGTGCTGAACTTGCCGCTGTGCGCCGTGTGCTCACTGAGCTCTCACAAACCCTTAGGGACATGCATGGACGTGAGCAGGCAGAGACATCATCCGTTGCAAGTTCCGTCCAGGGCAGCCCCCAACGTAGATCTGGGAGGAACCTGCGCTCCACAGGCAGGGGTGCCCCTGATACCCGGAGAGGGGGCTTGCAATAGCGTCTGACCACTGACAATGAGCATCTTTGGACACTGGTGTTCGGGGGGAGGTAGGAGGGTGGAGGGGGTGTGTTGGGCTTACTTGGGTGGCGGGTCGATGGGGTGTGTAACATAATTTCACATATGCTATAAACATTTCACAATCATCCAATGAGATGTGTGGACATTGATCTTTGTGTACGAGGCCTTTATAGGCGTACAGTCCATATTGTGCATGTTCCAGACACACACAGTGCCACAAGTCCCGTGTCCATGTATCAGCCACCAGGCGTGAGTGCTAGAAGCATGAATCTATGAGAATCTGACGAATTTCACGGCCCTCCTGTGCCTCGCGGACTCCTTGAGGTGCTGCCACATCCCCACCCTCATCATGACCATCTTCAGGTGCTTGCAGTTCTGCGTCAGGGGGCATGGGCCCATTTCTATGTACGCACATTTTGTGTAGCATGACACATGCCATGACCATCTTTGCAACCTTCTCATGGCGGTACAGGAGTGCCCCGCCAGACCTGCTGAGGCAGCGGAAACGACCCTTCAGTAGGCCGAATGCCTGTTCTATGACTACACGGGTACGTGAGTGGGCATGGTTGTAGTCCTCCTCATGCTGGTTCTGTGGGTTCCGGAGTGGTGTAAGGAGCCATCTCTTCAGAGGATACCCGGCATCACCTGTATGTGGACAATAAAGGATGTTTGTGGAATGACATTGCTACGTACGCACCCCCCCCCCTTCCTGCCAGGTCATTGCCGCATCACATACCCCACATTATCATGCATGAAATGAGACTCACCGAGTAGCCAGGATCTGTTCCCTGCGTGTCGCTCCATGTAGCGTGGTATTTTAGAGTTCCTCAAGACCATAGAATCATGGGTTGATCCAGGAAATCGGGCACAACAATGTGTAATGATCCTGTTGGAGTCACACACCATTTGTACATTGAGAGAATGATATTGTTTTCGGTTGCGGTACTGGGCCTCCATGGCATGTTGGACAACCAATTCCACATGGGTGCAGTCGATGGCACCAATGCAACCCGGTATGCCGGCAAGTGCATGGAATCCCACTTTTGTGTTCGTAATTTCCTGCTCCGAGCGTGGTAGAGAGATGTAATCGTCTGCGTGCTTCAGGAGGGCATCGAGCACTTGCAATAGTGTCCGTGACAACAGTGGCTGTGAAATGCCATGCAACTGTCAGACTGTGTGCTGGTAGGTGCCTGTGGCCAGGAAGTGGAGTACAGACACCACCTTCAGTAGGGGTGGGATGGCGGTTGGGCTATCTATCATGCTGACAAGGTCAGCGTGTGTCATGTCCACAATGGCGGTTATGGTGTCCCGGTCCAAACGGTAGAGGGTGTGGATCTGCTCATCAGTGAGGTTGAACGGATGAGCTCGGAGGCGTGGGATTGCGGGCTGCCTGCGTGGTGGTAGTGGCTGTGCTGGTGGGCCTTGCTGGCCCTGCCTTGCCCTCCTCCTCCTCCTGCGTCTCCTCTGTGCGGCCGGTTGTTGTAGTGGTTGGTGTTCGTCTTCTTCTTGAAGTTGGAGTACTTGCAGTGCTATCAGGTCCCCCAGGGCCAACATCGCTAGTGCTGCCGGTAGCATTTTGGAGTGGGTGTGGTTGTGGGAGGGGGTTGGGTGTGCAATTTATGTGTTTTCAGGCTGTATAGCCTCCACCTGTGGTGATTCATTCCACCTGTGCAAGCTGCAATCCCCTTTGGGCGAGCACGTCCCGCACACAACGCTGCAATTTGACGCATGCCATCTTGCTATTACAATCATGTGTTTGATCCCGATGGCAGTGAAATATTGGTTCATATGTTCATTCTGCTATGGTCCCATTGTTTCACATACTATCTTTGCAGTCGCGAACAAACTTGTGAAGGGTCAGTGGAATGTAGTACTCGATTAACGGTGGACTCTCATGCAGCACTGTACCGAGGTTCACCGACGGGCGGGGCGTCCCATTTGTGAGTGAAGCCAGTTGCCATTTTCACACACTGCCGCACTACATGGATGGATTTGTGATTTCAAGCGGTCACAGATGCCTTTTCGACGTGATGTTGCAAATGAGGAATTCGAAGGACAGCGCTTTCGGTTTTCAGCTAGCGGCGAGGAGACGCCCACAGGTCTGACTGCAGATATAAAGTTCTATTGTTTAATGTCCTTCGGACAGGGGCCATGGCCGAGAATGCAATGATTGATATGAATAGTATGGGATGCGCAATAGCGTAGTGGACGATAAGGCAGGACGTTCCCAAATACATGTTACTTCACAACACTGGAATTCCGGGCTGGAGCACAGTGGATTTTGCAGACTGCATTACGCACAGACTCAATGGAAATTTCACATGTTATGTGAGTAAATAATCAGGCGTTTTCATACCGGGATGAGGGAATGATGTATGGATGCATGGACAGATGATTTAATAGAGAGTTTGCCATGTACAGGGCTTTTTGGAACCTATCCACTTCCCCTGCGCTATGTGATGCAGGGCTGCCATAGTGGGACCATCGTCTATCTGCCCTTGTTGAACCCTCCCTGTCTCGATGCGCCTTCAAACACTTGTGTCTATGCACGTTACTAATCCCATCTAATGGATTCTGTTTTAACAGACGCATGCACACAAACACTCGTTTGTAATAGTGTTTTCACCTCGATTTATATAGTTATGATTCGCAAGTGATTTTTGGGTTGGAATAATCCTTTTGAGTGGGCTAGCATGCATATGGCTGTGGATTTAGTGTGATCATTGAAGTGAGTAATTCATATGAAGTTCTGATGCCCATACTATTCTTTTTCATTTCATTTGGGTGACAGGTATCTCCTCCCCTTTTGCCGCTGCCATCTGTATGCCACTCCTGCAGATGGCTTTTACTCCCGACACCTGCTGATTCGTGTTAATCAGTGGAGCACCATTACGATCTTATGGGACGATCGCCAATGGGCCACATGCCCTTACGCAGTACTAGTGGCTAGGAGCAACATATCGACCTTTCAGCTGGACTAGTGCCTACCTAATGGGACGGCCCTGCGGTTCTAGGCGCTTCCATGTTGCCTTTTTGAACGTGAATGTAGCCCCTGTGTACCATGAAGGAACAGGGCGTCACACAAGAAGAAGCTGGTCATTTATTGCGGATGCAGCCCACAATAATGAAATATATTTTGGAGTTCATGACCTAATAGCTGTATGGACTTGGTGATTTTGTTGTGCATTAAATTTCTATTCTGATATTGACCGTGTAGCGTTATTCTTTGCAAGTAATGTAGCATATTCCTATTTGTGGAGCGATGTATTGTGAGAAGACCTGCATTGGGTTCCGGCTTCTGAGTATGGTTGCGTGGTACTGTACTGGCCGCGTTTGCCTACGAAGCCCAGTGAGGTCAGGGATAGGGGCTGCCATTATGACTGTTTTGATGTTGTCATGCTCAGGGGCGGGGGATTAGCTTTTGTGTAACAGATGCCGGTCAGCCAGGTGTATTGGTGGTTATAGGAATTATCAGGTGTATATGTGATTATCAGAATATGGCTGGTCACAGGTGCCTGTGTTTGCGTGCGTTTCTTGGAGGGAGACTGAGGTCATGTCCATTGGAATAGCTTCTGTATTCGTGCCATCTGTGCCCTGCAGCTCCCATTGGCCCCTCTTGAGATGAGCCTGGCTGCTCAGTCACTCTGCCAACTTGTGTGGTACATGCTTATGCTGATGGTTGGTTTGTTTACTGGCAGGAGTACAGGGCTGGTGCAGTCTCACTCAGGATACTGCTTTGAATGTTGCCTTACACTGGTGTCAAGCGATGGGGGGCCTGTTTTTGTTTGTCTCATATTTCAGTTCATGTTGCTGTACTTGAACCTTCACATGCCTGTGCTGCATCAGTACGGCAATGGTGCCATGGCAAATATGGATGGCCACTCACAAGGCACTTGGAGCCCCTACATTCATTTGTTCGTTGGCATGCATGGGTGACTTGTACATTTCACTGGTTGCATTGTGTGACTTCATTGCACCTACGAGGAGTTGTGCAATGTGGCCAGGGAGTGGTGTACAGGCACTCAGTAGGGCCATTTACGGTTGGTTCACGATGCCGTACTTTCCGCCATGCTTGATGGCGTTAGGTAAATGTCCGCTAGGGTCAGAATTCGCGTACCGTTGCGCCATGGTGGTAATTACGGTTTCGCATGGCGCGCATGCGCGTACTTGGTGCAGTTAGCGTTGGCGTTCACTACGGTGTCGCTAATGGCATCGTACTTTACGGTGACGGGTCATAATCGCACCGAGCGCTATTCGATGGCGGTATTGCATTTCCGCCATCGTTTTTCGATTTCCGCCAGGGTCGTAATGTGGGCCTATGTGTTTGAGGAAAAGAAAGGCGAAGTACAAATTCACCACTGTCTCCCTTGCAGTCACAGAGCAGTTTGGTTTGTATATTTAGCCACTGGCGGTGTCTCTTTGCACACGTTTGAGAGGCCCCTATTTTCTTCTGGATCTCCCTCCCCTGTTGTTCCCTTTTCTAGGAAGAAAGGGAAAATTTCATTGTTCAACTACACAGTGATGAGAATCGGGTCTGTAAAACCATTTGTTTGCTTAGGAGGAGAGCGACCCTCGCCCGTCAGGTGTATTGTATGTGTCTTTGCCCCGACTCAGATTACCTACAATCCATCCCGAATGGTGAGTCTGTTCAGAACTTGAAAACAACAGGGAATGCTTGGAAAGCTAAAGTGCACGGTAAAACCGTGATTGTCCTTTAAACCGTTAACAAGGAGAACATATGGTAACACAACAACAACGGTTATACTAGGAAGGTAGATTTTTTAGGTGCATCATAAGTATGCTAACACATTGGTCAAATGGAGTGCTCACATTCAAACTCAGAGAAATAGGGGGGCCACCCAACTCGGCGTACCTGTCCCTAAGGAAGAACACCCTAGCCCTGGCGGGGTGTCTCTCCCTGGGTAGCGCGTGGTGTATCGCCTACTAAATAGATAAAGAGGAGAGAGCTGTCCCTCAACCTTCTATACTGGTGGCTGTGTCCAGTGACAGACACATATTGTCCAAAAAAGGAGAGAAAACAGAGAATAAAAAATGGTATTCTCCAGACGGTTGAGCAATGTTCAACAAGGTATGGATTAGATCTTGGGGTTGCTTGATCTAGAGGGTAGGTACAACCTGCAGGGCAGGTCAACTGTTTTTTCCTTTCCAAAGTGTATAACTTTGCTGGTTGTTAGGCAGAAACCTGTGCAGTTCCCTTGGGGAACACTGCAAAAGATTTAAGACTACAGGTATAGCAGTAAACCCACTTGGTAGCAGTCTGCACCACCCAGATTTACGTGGTAGCTGTGGCTGAGCAGTCAGACTTCCCTCAAGAAGAGTTAGGCAGTATGCAAAGTATACACAATATGTACTCAGGCACAATAGCACAAGCAAACACTGACCAGAGCTTGGTTTCAAAAGTATATAGTTATTTATTTTTAAGAACACACAAATTGAAAACACTCTAGCAAAATATAATAAAACACTCCAAACACAGTTATATGGAAAGCAGTCCCAATCCTTATTCCTATCTAGGCAACTCTAGGTTAACACCACATAATTAAAACAGAGGTGAGTGCTTAACGTTAGATGACACTCTAGTAGGTTAAAAGAAGGGAGGGAAAAAGAGCAGAATTAGGATAAACACACCACTCTAAGGTCAAGAACACTTTTGGTAAGCTCAAAGAAGCACAAAGTCACAGGTGAGCAAAAGTCACTAAGCAGGGCCCACTCTTAGAGCAGACAGAGCGAAAACGTGCCCAAGATCACACAGTTGGTAGGGATTCAGAGTCTTGCAAAAGAGTTCGGAAAAGAGTTAGAGAGGCTCAGAAAGTTTAGCCAAAGTGTCCCAGGCAATCCCAGGATCGAAAGCCAAGGGCTAAAACTACCTCGTACAGTCGGTGGCAAGGGAAGCCAGGCGGAACACGGTACCTTAACGGAAAGGATCCTCCAGCGGGGGCAGTTATTCCAGGCAGTGGCAGCAAGGCTCGACGTCGGTCAGGGGAGAAGAAGATCTCGCTGAAGAGCAGAAGAAGAAGGTCGTTGCACTGCCCGGGAAGAAACCAGCCGCGGAGTCCTCCGGTTAAAGGGTTGTACCGACTTTCGCGGTTGGGGTAAAAGTGGTGGGGTTCCGGTTGCCGGGGTGCTTGGCACTGGCAAGGCGGCCACGGGATACCTCGAAGCACGGAAAGACGGTGAAAACTGGTTGTCCCCACCAGTCAAGGGAAGGAGCCACTCCGTTAAGAGTTCTCCTCGGTCGTCGGGAAAAGTGGTGAGATGGTTCAGCATGGCTCCACCAGCGGTGTAGTCGTAGCAGATCAGCTCAGCTCGTCCCTCGTTGGATTCTTAGGTCCTGTGGCGACTTCTGAAGTTCCAGTCCCCAAAGCCCTGCTTTTATGCAGCAAACCCCCCATTCACCCAGCCTAGCTGTCACTCAACCATGCTAAGTGGTGAGCCGGCCGGCTCACCACTTGGGCCAATCAGGACGGAGTGCGACTTGAGTTACCTAGGTAACTCAGTCCAGGGTGCCTAAATCCCCCTCCACCCCTCCTAAGTACCCCAGACAGAGTGGCACCACTTTGGAGGGCTTCTGTGGAGAAGCCCGCCAAAAGTGGGACAAAGGGCTCCACTTTGGGTCAGAGTTACAGAGGCGAACGCCAACGCCATTTTAGTATCAAGTTTTGGCAAAAAATCCCAACCGGAGTTATAATAATAAATATATAAACCGGCGGTATGTTTAAGGCTACCGTAAATAAATAATTAAATGTGTTAGCCTAAAACAATGGGAAATCCCATAGGAAAATATTCGCGGTCGAATATAAAAAGTAGTTTCCACTGCCACCAGCCAAAACTCGATCAGGCGGGACGGAGACGTGCCCCCTCGACTAACAGACCCTGGGGCAATCGAATTGCCCCAGCCAGTACGTCCACAATATGATGGTTTGTACTGGTTCTGTTCAGGATTTAAGACTAGTAAAGTCTTTGGTGACTTTACATGCCCTGGGAGACAGTAGTCAGTCCCAGGGTATGGAGTCTATGTTGGGGAGTCCCTAGGACACCCCTGGGTTACGGCACAGAGGGTGCTGTGTAACCCACATCCAAAAAATACATGAGGCCCTATGGAGTAAAAGACCCCATAGCCCATTCAACACAAGGTTTAACCAAGAAAACACACTTCAACATGCCCAAGAGTGAGGGTAAAAGAGTCTCACTCTTGGCAGGAGAAAAAAATAAACCCCAGAAATCCAGCAAAGCTGCTGGGGGACTCACTAGGTAGGGAAATTCAGCCTAAACAGAGAATTCTCCCTAACACTCGCCCCCCCCAGACTAAGGGACAGGAGGATTTAATCCACTCCTGGATGAACCTCATACCTCTAGTCGATGATATACATCCTAGAGAGTCCATCAGCATTTTGATGGTGACACCCTGACCTGTGCTCAATGGTGAAATCAAACCCTTGCAGGCAGATTGACCATCTCAATAGTTTTGGATTTTCCCCTTTCATTTGCATTAACCATCTCAAGGGTTGGTGGTCAGTCTGAATAACAAAAGTAGAACCATACAAGTATGGCCTAAACTTCTTCAGTGCCCACACAATAGCAAAGCATTCTCTTTCGATAGTTGCCCACCTTGTCTCAGGATCCTTCAGTTTCCTACTGATGAAGCAAATGGGGTGCTCCCTACCCTTCTCATCCAGTTGGCTTAGAACTGCACCTATACCTACATTGGAAGCATCAGTTTGTACAATGAAAGTTTGGTGGTAGTCAGGAGCTCTTAACACTGGAGCTTGGCAAAGAGCTCTCTTCAGTTTTTCAAAGGCCTGATTGCACTCCTCATTCCATTTTACCTTTTTAGGGAATTTGGGAGAGGAGATTACATTCAGTGGAGAAGCTATGGTCCCATAGTTCTCAATGAAATTCCTGTAATACCCAGTGAGGCCTAGGAAAGCTCTCACTTGGGTTTGAGTAGTTGGTGTTGTCCAATTTTGCACAGCCTCAATCTTGCTGAGCAAAGGCCTGATTTCTCCACCTCCTACCTCATGTCCAAGGTAGACCACCTTACTTTGACCAATCTGGCACTTACTGGCTTTGATTGTCAAAAGGGCCTGTTCAAGGGCCTGCAACACATGTCCTAGGGGGTTCACATGCTCCCCCCAGGAGTGGCTGAAGACTGCAATGTCATCCAAGTATGCCATGCAGAAATCTTCCATCCCAGCTAGAACTTGGTTCACCATCCTTTGGAATGTGGCAGGTGCATTTTTTAGTCCAAAAGGCATGACCTTAAACTGGTACAAGCCAACTGGGGTTGAAAATGCAGTTTTCTCCTTGGCATGGTCTGTCAGGGCTATTTGCCAATAGCCTGACGTCAGGTCAAATGTGCTGAGGTACTTGGCTGCACCAAGTTTATCCACCAGCTCATCTGTCCTGGGCAAAGGGTGGGCATCAGTCTTGGTGACTGCATTTAGAGCTCTATAGTCCACACAGAATCTCAAGTCTTTGGATCCTGCCTTTGGTACTAACACAACTGGGCTAGACCATGGACTAGTAGAGGGCTCTATTACCCCGAGATCAAGCATCTTCTTGACCTCTCCTTTGATGTGGGTTCTGATATGTTCTGACATTCTGTATCCTCTGCTTTTGACTGGCAGACAGTCACCAGTGAGTATCTCATGCTGGCCCCAAGGGGTCAAGCCTGGTGACAGTGAGAACAGGGAGGCAAACTGATTTAACATAGATTTGCACTCCTCTTGTTGCTCAGGTGTCAGGTCTGAAGAGAGATTGACTCCTTCAACTTTTTCATCTAAAGGTACACCTCTGAGGAGATCAGGGAGAGATTCACTCTCTTCTTCCTCTGCAGCTGAAGCTAGAAGCAAGGCTCCTACATCAGGTCTGGAGATGTATGCTTTTAGTCGGTTGGTGTGGAAGACTCTAGGAGCTTCCCTGGGTCTGCCCAGATCCACCAGATAGTTGACCTCTCCAAGTTTTCCCACAATCTTGAAGGGTCCCATCCATTTGTCTTGCAAGGCCCTCTGCCTTGTTGGGAGCATAACTAGAACTAGCTGGTCTTGAGTAAACTCAACCATGTTAGCCTTCTGGTCGTGCCAATGTTTGACCAGAGCTTGACCAGCTTTCAAGTTGTCACTTGCTTCTGCCATCATGTGTGACATTCTCCTCCGGAGACCTATCACATAGTCAGTCACTCTGACTGGCTTGAGGGGAGGAGCACCTTCCAATCCCTCCTTAATCAGGGCCAATGGACCTCTGACTGGATGGCCATAGAGAAGCTCAAAGGGAGAATAACTCCCTACTGAGGGACTTCTCTATAAGCAAAGAGAAGGCATGGCAGTAGAAGGTCCCACTTTTTCTTAAGGGGTTCTTCTAAAGCACCTATCATGCTCTTCATGGTTCTGTTAAACCTTTCAACCAACCCGTTTGTCTGAGGGTGGTATGCGGTTGAGAACTTGTAGGTAACTCCACAGGTTTTCCACATGGCTTTCATGTAGTGGGACATAAAGTTTGACCCCCTGTCAGAGATTACCTCCTTAGGAAACCCAACCCTGGTAAAAATACCAAGGAGGGCCTTAGCCACAGCCGGAGCTGTAACAGTCCTCATAGGAATTGCCTCAGGGTACCTAGTAGCATGGTCTACTACAACAAGGATAAACCTGTTGCCTGAGGAGGTTGGGGGATCAAGGGGACCAACAATGTCAATCCCTACCCTCTCAAATGGGACTCCCACAACTGGGAGAGGCACTAAAGGTTTCACCTTCTTGGAACCAACCTTACCCGAAGTCTGGCAGGTGTGGCAGCTCTTACAATATCTGTCTACTTCAGCCCCCATCTTTGGCCAATAAAAGTAGAGAGAGAGCCTTTCCTTGGTCTTCTTGAAACTCAAGTGACCAGCCAAAGGTATCTCATGGGCTAGTTGTAAGAACTGTTGTCTGTTCTCTTGTGGGACTACAAGGCGTTTGTAGTCTCCAGGTTCAGACTCAGTTGGTTCACTGTAGAAGAGGCCATCTTCCCAGTGAAACCTATACTTCCCAGGCTCTTGCCCATCAGCCTGAGAAGCTGCCTGGTGGCGGAGACCTTCCAGAGTTGGACATTCTCTTTGCCCCTTACGAAAAGCGGCCCTGCTAGGCCCACCTTCTGCCAGTAAAGACTGCAGCTCAGGATGGTCCTCAGGGTCCAAATCTCCAATAAGGTTTGGGCCTCCTTCTAGCTCTTCCTCAGAGTCTAGCTCAACCACACAGGGTTGTACCTCCCTCTCAGCCTCAGCTGGAGGTGGAGTTACAGGTGTAACTTTGGACAACCTCGGGGAAGTCCTTGTTGGAAGCACTGGAGTGCTTGCTGCTGGCTTTTTCCTAGGAGTCTTGGGTTGCCCCTTTGCTCCTGATCTGGTAGTTACTGCAGTAAGTTGCTCCAGTGGGAGAGGAGTGATTTCTGTCATCATCTCCTGAGATAACCCTCGCAGGGTTTTCTCTCTTGCAGGTTTTGTGAGCTCCTGTAACCTTTTGCTAGGTGGTCTGGGGGTATGTGACACAACTCCAAGAGCCTTGAGGTCATTACCCAACAGATCCCTACCTGGCACTTCACATTGTACACTGACAGGTATTTTTACAGCCATATCATTACATTGGATGAGAACTGGTAACTGGGGACACATCTGCACAGGCCCACCAGCTAACTTGGTGAGGCATTTGGGTGCCTTAGCAACATCCTCTGCCTTGAAAAATGATTCATCCACCACAGTTATGCTGGCTCCAGTGTCCCTAATGGCAGGAGTCTCCTGACCATTCACCTGGACACTGTCCTTATAATACTCTTTAGTATTATCTGGGATGGAGTTATAGACATCTAAATTCTGTTGTTCCCACAACCCCAGAGAGACTAAAGAAACACTAGCTGAGACTCCAGTGGGTTCATCAGCTAGTAATAGAAAGTTTCCACTTGCCATATGTACTTCCTCTTCTGGAGCGAAGGCTAAGGAGGCAAGCTGGACCCCTGAAGGTTTACCCTTACATCTGGGATCTCCTTTCACATGGTCAGTAGCCTTACAAACAAAGCATGAGCCAAAGGCTCGCTGGAATGGAGGCTTGTTCTGACCTCCTTCTGGTCTGGGACCAGAAGGTACACTAGCCTGATTCGGTTTCCCTGGTGGCTTACCCTTATAGTTTTGTTTGGGGCCCTCTTTGAAATTTTGTAGTATTAGAATTCTCTTTGAAGTCCTTTTTAGGCTGTTTCTCACCATCCCTCTTCTGAGTTACCCCAGAGTCCTTGTGAGTGGCCCTGTTGGCAACCCACAAGTCAGCAGCCTTAGCTAGCTTCCGGGAATCTAATTCCTTGGAATCAGCCAAGTGTTGTCTGAGCTCAGGAGAGCAGGCATCATAAATAGTCTCCAACATAAACAAATTCTTCATACCTTCATAAGTGTTCACCTTGTAACCCTTAATCCATCCCTCTAAGTTTTTCAACCCTTCACTCACCCAGGTAGCCCAAGGGGTACCATCATGCTTTTTGAGGCTCCTAAACCTCTTAAGATACTGGGAAGGGGTCTTCCCAAATCTAGCTATCAAAGCTAGCTTCACACATTCATAGTCCTTCTTATCCTCTTCCCCCATCTCCATTACCACATCAGTTGCAACAGGGGGAAGCCTAGAGAACAACCAGGTAAGTAAATCATTTCCTGTGATGTTCTGGAGCCCATGATTATATTCAAACAGAGACAACCAATCCAACACATCCAACTTAGGCTCATACATACCAACCAATTCTCTAGGCATCCGGGGTCTTTTAGGACTGGAACTTCTAGATGAGCCAGAGAGAGAAGCATTTTCAACAGATAATTTCTTCATTTCTAAGTCATACTTGAGCTCCATTTCCCTTAGCCTTAGTTCTTTGTCAGTTTGAGCATTAAGTTTCTTATACTCCAATTCTAGTTTCATTTTCTCCAGTTCAAAGTACTGAGGACTAAATGTGGGACCTGGTAAAGGTCCAGTAGGTACAGCAGGTAGAGCAGGCAGAGGCCTAGGGGGGACAGTCACAACAGCCTCACCCTCCTCTTCTGACTCTTCCTCAGAATCATCAACATTTTGCTCCATGTTAATTTCAATACTGTCATCTACAGTTGCTGGAGTGGTAGGTTCCTCTGAACCATCACCCAGACGTTGGTTAGCTAACAATCTTTCAATCAGCTCCATTTTCTTGCCCTTAGTCAGGAGATCCTTATGTTTATAGAGCACTCTTAAACAATCAGCAGTTTTGGCTGCAAGGGACTCTTGACTATAGCTTTCTATAACTGACATGTTAGAGGATTACTTTTACAGTGCTAAGCTTTGTGGTTAGTTGCACTAAGGTATCTAGAGCACCATAAAATGTATACTCAATACAAATCCCACCGCTGTACACCCGTGTTAGGCAGAAACCTGTGCAGTTCCCTTGGGGAACACTGCAAAAGATTTAAGACTACAGGTATATCAGTAAACCCACTTGGTAGCAGTCCGCACCACCCAGATTTACCTGGTAGCTGTGGCTGAGCAGTCAGACTTCCCTCAAGAAGAGTTAGGCAGTATGCAAAGTATACACAATATGTACTCAGGCACAATAGCACAAGCAAACACTGACCAGAGCTTGGTTTCAAAAGTATATAGTTATTTATTTTTAAGAACACACAAATTGAAAACACTCTAGCAAAATATAATAAAACACTCCAAACACAGTTATATGGAAAGCAGTCCCAATCCTTATTCCTATCTAGACAACTCTAGGTTAACACCACATAATTAAAACAGAGGTGAGTGCTTAACGTTAGATGACACTCTAGTAGGTTAAAAGAAGGGAGGGAAAAAGAGCAGAATTAGGATAAACACACCACTCTAAGGTCAAGAACACTTTTGGTAAGCTCAAAGAAGCACAAAGTCACAGGTGAGCAAAAGTCACTAAGCAGGGCCCACTCTTAGAGCAGACAGAGCGAAAACGTGCCCAAGATCACACAGTTGGTAGGGATTCAGAGTCTTGCAAAAGAGTTCGGAAAAGAGTTAGAGAGGCTCAGAAAGTTTAGCCAAAGTGTCCCAGGCAATCCCAGGATCGGAAGCCGAGGGCTAAAACTACCTCGTACAGTCGGTGGCAAGGGAAGCCAGGCGGAACACGGTACCTTAACGGAAAGGATCCTCCAGCGGGGGCAGTTGTTCCAGGCAGTGGCAGCAAGGCTCGACGTCGGTCAGGGGAGAAGATCATCTCGCTGAAGAGCAGAAGAAGAAGGTCGTTGCACTGCCCGGGAAGAAACCAGCCGCGGAGTCCTCCGGTTAAAGGGTTGTACCGACTTTCGCGGTTGGGGTAAAAGTGGTGGGGTTCCGGTTGCCGGGGTGCTTGGCACTGGCAAGGCGGCCACGGGATACCTCGAAGCACGGAAAGACGGTGAAAACTGGTTGTCCCCACCAGTCAAGGGAAGGAGCCACTCCGTTAAGAGTTCTCCTCGGTCGTCGGGAAAAGTGGTGAGATGGTTCAGCAGGGCTCCACCGGCGGTGTCGTCGTAGCAGATCAGCTCAGCTCGTCCCTCGTTGGATTCTTAGGTCCTGTGGCGACTTCTGAAGTTCCAGTCCCCAAAGCCCTGCTTTTATGCAGCAAACCCCCCATTCACCCAGCCTAGCTGTCACTCAACCATGCTAAGTGGTGAGCCGGCCGGCTCACCACTTGGGCCAATCAGGACGGAGTGCGACTTGAGTTACCTAGGTAACTCAGTCCAGGGTGCCTAAATCCCCCTCCACCCCTCCTAAGTACCCCAGACAGAGTGGCACCACTTTGGAGGGCTTCTGTGGAGAAGCCCGCCAAAAGTGGAACAAAGGGCTCCACTTTGGGTCAGAGTTACAGAGGCGAACGCCAACGCCATTTTAGTATCAAGTTTTGGCAAAAAATCCCAACCGGAGTTATAATAATAAATATATAAACCGGCGGTATGTTTAAGGCTACCGTAAATAAATAATTAAATGTGTTAGCCTAAAACAATGGGGAATCCCATAGGAAAATATTCGCGGTCGAATATAAAAAGTAGTTTCCACTGCCACCAGCCAAAACTCGATCAGGGGGGACGGAGACGTGCCCCCTCGACTAACACACCCTGGGGCAATCGAATTGCCCCAGCCAGTACGTCCACAATATGATGGTTTGTACTGGTTCTGTTCAGGATTTAAGACTAGTAAAGTCTTTGGTGACTTTACATGCCCTGGGAGACAGTAGTCAGTCCCAGGGTATGGAGTCTATGTTGGGGAGTCCCTAGGACACCCCTGGGTTACGGCACAGAGGGTGCTGTGTAACCCACATCCAAAAAATACATGAGGCCCTATGGAGTAAAAGACCCCATAGCCCATTCAACACAAGGTTTAACCAAGAAAACACACTTCAACATGCCCAAGAGTGAGGGTAAAAGAGTCTCACTCTTGGCAGGAGAAAAAAATAAACCCCAGAAATCCAGCAAAGCTGCTGGGGGACTCACTAGGTAGGGAAATTCAGCCTAAACGGAGAATTCTCCCTAACACTGGTGCCCGTGGGTCACTAAGGTTGGGATGGAAAACAATTCGTCTGGAGAAACCACTGGTGGATGGAGAGGTAAGACACTGCCAGGGAAAGGCTGGAGGGCTAAAAAATGGCTCTTGTAAAAGTGTTGAGCTCACTCGGTGGTGACGAGCGTGCTGCAACAGGTTATTCAGGAAAAAAAAGCTCTCTGTCGGTATGCAAGAGATCAGAAGTGGGTCATGAGAGCCCTCATGACCGAAAAGGGTCGACCGGTTTCAATGGCGATAGGGATTTGTGCCATCTTCGTCAGGACCGTTGATTTTAGATGCAGGCTGGGTTGCCAAGGTTCAGAATGCAGCTGAACATGATCGAGAAAAATTCTGGTGTCTCCTGTAGGGAGACAAAAGAAGGGGGGGGGCAACAGGGCGAAAAGCACGATCAGGGCAAAAAGGGGGGGGCACTGGTAACTGTAAGAACAGTGCAATTGCAGAGATGGAGCTCTTACTGTGTTTGGGTGAGCATAAGAAGCAGGAACTGTGAGGGTAATTAATTACAGGAGAGGTTGAGGGTGCCTAGGCACCTGTGGTGGGTCTCACCGCCGGGGGGCTAAGAACATGGGGGCGATAGAAGGGAAAGGACTGGTGTGAAATCTAGGGGTGAGTGCACCATATACACTAAGGATGGACGAGGTGCCATGGTGGTCAAACAACCTGTGGGCCCCTATTGGGAAAAAAACCCGGGCTAGTGCAGTTACTTGGTGCCATTGCAAGGTGCTAAAAAACAAATTATTACCTCTAGGCATAAGTCCAATGTAGGAGGGAGGAGGCCGATGGACGTCAAGGGTGGTAGAAACAACACCACACAGTAGAAGCCCAAAACGGCAAACAGGGCTCACAGGTCAAGCGTACCTGTTGGGAATATAATTGATGTTAGAGTGGACTCCGGAGGCTGTGTGGGGTCACAGCTGTGGGGCCTAGGTGGATGGCGTACCTGTGATCGGGCTGCTGCTCGTCTCCAGAGGGTCCGTGTGCTGTGTAGGGTAGTACAGCTCCGGACTAATGCTACTGGGAAAAATAAGGCCCATCGCCTATAAAAAGAACTTCGAAACACGGTTTCGCGTTGGCGTCGCCCTGACGCTCTTGGCTCCAGGCTAACGCCAAGGGCGTGTGTAGTTAGCTGTGAGACAAGCCTGAGTGCCTGTCAAAAGCACAGGAGAGCACGCACTCGGAATAACAATGGCGTGGCAGGTGTAAGGGCTAAATGGTGCTGTGGCTTACTGTCTGAATAAACGAGAACGCGTGGCTAGCAGAGGGGACTGTATAGAGCCATTAGTTAGTATGGATGGTGGATGGCCACAGGGTGCAACAAAGAAGAATTACAATAAATAAAGAAATGAGGAAATTAACAGAGGAGGTAATAGATGATGGGCAACAATTGGCTGGAAATTGAAAATAATGAATGAAGGGGAAGAGGGGGGAGGGAAAAGGGGGGGGAGAAGGAAATGTGAAGGAACAGGGGAGGGGAGGGGAACGTGGTGCAAGTATTGCACAGCTCATGTGGTCTCAGAAACCGACCAAGGCACAGAATGAGGCTCAAAGCAAGGCTCGAAAAAATGGGGGGTGGGGGGGGTAAGGTGAGCAGGAGCGTGAAATGGAGGACGGGACAACTATGGTCCTGTACAGGGTCATAGTTTTAAGATAGTACTGCTAATTCGTGACATTGGATTTGTTCATTCAATCCTTCAGAGTGAGTGTTGAGTCTATAAATCCACATTTGTTCTTTCTTAAACAACATGTTGTTGTAATTGCCGCCTCTGCGGGGTGGTGTAACTTTTTCAATAATTGTCCACGTGAACTGTTCCGCAGTATGTCCTTTGGCTACAAAATGGGACACCAAGGGTGCAGTGAGTTTGTTCGTTCTTATACATGATCTGTGTTCGGTCATTCGAGTACGGACTGGCCTGGTGGTCATGCCAATGTACCTCAAGTTACAGGGGCAGGTTATCATGTAAATGACGCCCTTGGTGTTGCAATTAGTGAATGTGTTCTGTGTCCATGGAGTTTTCCATCCAATCTCTATCTGTGTAGTTCTAGAGGTCTGGGCGCACATGGAGCAGTTGCCACAGGGCGCATGTCCCTTGATAGGTGGAATATTCCACAGGGTCCCCTGGGTAGAAACTTCCTTGGGTGTACTGGGTATCAGGGTTTTGACTACCTTGTCTCTCACGTTACTGCGTCTCTTAAGAGCAAAACGTGGGACTGCGATCTCAGAGGCGCCTGTGTTGAGTATGGGCCAAAGTTTCTTGACTTCCCGTTTAATCTTGTTGAGGGGTGAATAGCTGAACACAGCTGTAAAAGTGTTGGACTCACTCGATTTAGCATGTTGTTGTAGAGTGATGGAACGTGGGCTGTTCCTAGCTCTTTTGCAGGTATCTTTGATGATTCTCCTTGGATAGCCTCTCTCGGCAAGTTGTGTTTGGAGTTGTTTAGACTGTCTAATGTAGTCTGGGGTCTGTGTACACAATCTTCTGTAGCGCAGGAACTGCCCAAAGGGGAGATTATCTCTAAGTGCCTTAGGGTGGTAACTAGAGTAGCACAGTAGAGAGTTTCTGTCGGTAGTTTTTTTGTAGACACTCGAGAGCAAGTGCCCACTAGAGGCTTGAATGGCAAGGTCAAGGAAATGGGTGTTAGATCTGTCTTTTTCCATTGTGAACTTGAGGTGGGGATTCAGGGAGTTAAGCCAGATGTGGAAGGCTTCTAAGTCCTGTTCTGAGCCTCTAAATATCACAAAAATATCATCTATGTATCGCCGCCATAGGGTTACCTTGGTGAGATAGGGATTGGTCTCGGGGTAAATGTTTAGGCGTTCGAACCAGTCCACGTACAGATTGGCGAGGGTGGGGTAAACGTGGCCCCCATTGCGGTGCCTGAAATCTGTTGGAAAAAGGTATCTTCGAAGAGAAAATAGTTCTTGGTCAATGCTATTTCTGCGAGTGATAGAATGAACGTGGGTGGCACTCCGTGTAGGTCCATACCTGAGTGTAGCATTCCGCTAAGCATTTGTAGTGTCTCCTGCTGTGGTATCCGAGTATAAAGGGACTCTATGTCGATCGTGACTAGCCATTCTGTCTCTGGGTTGTATGTGATGGTGTCTAGAAGGGTCAGCATATTAGTGGAATCTTTCTCCCCCCCCTTTTCCCTCCCCCCTCTTCCCCTTCATTCATTATTTTCAATTTCCAGCCAATTGTTGCCCATCATTTATTACCTCCTCTGTTAATTTCCTCATTTCTTTATTTATTGTAATTCTTCTTTGTTGCACCCTGTGGCCATCCACCATCCATACTAACTAATGGCCCTATACAGTCCCCTCTGCTAGCCACGCGTTCTCGTTTATTCAGACAGTAAGCCACAGCACCATTTAGCCCTTACACCTGCCGCACCATTGTTATTCCGAGTGTGTGCTCTCCTGTGGTTTCGACAGGCACTCAGGCTTGTCTCACAGCTTACTACACACGCCCTTGGCGTTAGCCTGGAGCCAAGAGCGTCAGGGCGACGCCAAAGCGAAACCGTGTTTCGAAGTTCTTTTTATAGGCGATGGGCCTTATTTTTCCAAGTAGCATTAGTCCGGAGCTGTACTACCCTACACAGCACACGGACCCTCTGGAGACGAGCAGCAGCCCGATCACAGGTACGCCATCCACCTAGGCCCCACAGCTGTGACCCCACACAGCCCCCGGAGTCCACTCTAACATCAATTATATTCCCAACAGGTACGCTTGACCTGTGAGCCCTGTTTGCCGTTTTGGGCTTCTACTGTGTGGTGTTGTTTCTACCACCCTTGACGTCCATCGGCCTCCTCCCTCCTACATCGGACTTATGCCCAGAGGCAATAATTTGTTTTTTAGCACCTTGCAATGGCACCAAGTAACTGCACTAGCCCGGGTTTTTTTCCCAATAGGGGCCCACAGGTTGTTTGAGTCTGTTCAGAACCATCTCAACAGTTTCTGGGGCGCAGGGCAGAGTCAGCCTTGGGCCCCCTCCCTGAAACGGATGCCCTCCTTGCACCCCCCTGAAACCATGTACCCCTCACTCCAACCCCCAAATCCATGCACCTCCCGACAATCCGCAAAATGAAGGGATTACATACCTCAAGTCAAATTCACCAGAAACTCGTCTACGCTTTAAATGGATTATCTAGTTAATAAAATATAATAATTACACATCTGGTATGCAGGCTTTATACTGAATATTTTATAACGAAAAATGTTATAGAAAATGCGTTTAGGGTGGGGTAAAGGGTTAAATATTTTTGGGAAATGTCTGGGGTGGGTTTTTAGGGGTCAGAAACAGGGTCTAAGGGGGGAACCACCCTCACCCAAAAAAGTGCTTTCTCTGTAAAAATGTCCTTTATAAAATATTCGATATATTTTATAAAGGCATGTAACCTACACATCTCTGTGACCCGTTTCCTCAAGAGGATGCTACATTGAAGAGTTTTTACTTTGTTTTTCGAATAATATATTAATTTTGAAAGAAAATAAAGGACAACTATTTTTAATCAAGTATTTATTTAATAAAATGATAACCTAACAGTGCAACCTGACTATTTGTTCTGTATGAATGTGTCCAAAATAACATGCCCTTAGAAAAACATGACATGACCAGGCAGCAGAGAAAACAAAATGGCATGTAACAAACATCAAAATTCACTTAGCATTTCAGTTCATGCCCACACAGCAGACAAATTCAAGTAATCATAGAAAGAATGAAATGAGAAGCACCCAGTAAGTATGCTTTCTACTGCCAAAGGCTGATGTGCCTGAAACACTGCCAAGATTAAATGATATATTTCCTTCTAGATTTGCATATTGCAAAATCATTCATTATGTCAGAAAATTCTATCTCTTGAACCATTCCAGACTCGATGCTTAACAGAGCCAAATAATTCAATCTGGCTTCAATCATAAAGGTAAAACGGGGACAGTCGGAGATATGCCTCTTTCACCTTTTGTGGTAATGTGGGTCGAGGGAAGGCTATGCTCTTAAGAGGTGTTTGAAGTTGAAACAGAAGTGACCCAAACAACACACGATCACAGTCCAAAATAAAGGGAATGTACAATCAAGGTTTTATAAAAATACTAGATGATATACCCGGCTTTGCCCAGGCTTTCATTCCCTCATAGTTACAGGTAACTGTGCACAATTTGGTGCAGATTGGTGAAACGTGTGGAATTGTATAAGAAACAATGCTTCGCCAAGCCACAAACCCATAAACACATTTTTGACTTTTGTGAAATCCAGGGAAAGGGGTGGGGTGTCCAAATGTCACGTAGCCAGTAATGTCTGGAGTGTCCTAACAGGTATAAAGTATAGGGTTCCTGGAAAAATTCCCTGATCTGCCCAGGTGAATGAAGTTATAATGTACACAATTGATCAGGGCATCCTGAATGGACGAAACATTCCTGTGACGTTTAATAAAATGCTTTACTCATGACGAGTTTTCAGAGGAATTTCGTCATAACACAATTAGTTGACTAAAACAAAAACATCCTAATTACACAGGACAAAACAAAACATTGTATATATATATGATTTGATGGAATCGGCAAAGAGATCAATGCACATATGGGAGAACAACAGAAGCATTTTTCACAAAACATGTTGTGCAAAGCAAGAGGGTCCCATTTCATCTATTGGGAGCCACATTTTTATAACATTGGCTGAATCAAACAACTTCAAAATGACACTGTTAACGTTTGACACTGCAGAAAGAATTGGGGACATGGGTGTGTTTTGACCACTTTTAGCAGATCTAATGTGCTTGAGCGGCCTTCATCAGGACAGAGGAAGAATAGATGAGAGGACAATGAATGATGGATCCTGTGTGTATCTGTGAAGTATTAAACAAAGGATGGTGTTTGAGTCACTGGGTTGCCATTCGAGTGTATCATTAGTTATTCAGTAAGCCATTAATGCCCTAGTTAATGAAGAAACCCCGGAGGGGCTTACCGTGTGAAACATATTAAACGCAGCATGAAAGGGACTCCACTACTGGTGGTTATAGAGGGTCTTGGAAGGCTGGGGATAAACTCTCAAAACAGCCTTGTGGATGACAGTCTGTTGGAATGAAAGAGAGTCACCTTAGTATAGACAGGAATCGCCTCAAGGTGGGATTACACTGCCTAAAATCTGGTCGTGGTAAGTCAATGCTTTAGAAGCGCACAACAGTGGATCGATCACATGTGCGCATCCCAGATGTACTGTAACGTGTGGCAACATGTCTGTGCATAGTGTCCCGTGGTGGCTGGTGTGGATAGTCATGGGAACAAAGTGATTGCATCCTAAGCAGTTAGTGCATTACATGTTTACTTGACTAATGCTCATGCGTTCGCACCGTGTAGAGACCCGAGTAAAGGTTTAGCACTGGACAAGGGTAAGGTGTGAGAAATGTGGTGGCCGGTGCACAAACCCGGTCTAACCCCAAAAGCATATAGTGACACTCTGGCGTGAAGAGCAGACTGGTGAAAGACTGGCCTGATGTGTCCCTGTTGCGGCAGATGCATGCTCAGTGATCCACTCGTGCACTTTCGATTTGCCCAGAACTCACGCGTGCTTAACTATGATTATTAGGAGAATCTGACATTTCTTAATGCCGTTGGCATCGGATTTGTTGTGTGTATTACAGGGCTGTACAACATGGTGGCCATATTGGAATGGTGAACGAGCCGGTAACTATGCTGGCTCTCCCTCATTGTTGACACAGCCCCAATGCCAGTGCTGGATGGCGTATTTTAATGGAAAAAAACGAGCGCACAGTGTTGTAATTGAGGATAATGTGGATTGGTGTAGACAAATCCAATTATAATACCGTGTTGTGCATATCTGTGGGAACAAATTTGTGCGAGGGACTGATAAAGATTTAAGTTTAGAAATTATTCAGTGCAAATTTCAAAGCGCCCCCCGACAAGAAAGTCTGTGCTCACCTTATGATTTCTACTGGAGCACCCATTAGCGGCACGGTGTGAGTTGCTGTGTTCATCTGGATTAGGACAGGGCGCCCGTATGTGGTATGATACATGTGTGGCAGGTACAACAAACATGGCCACATGGTACCAGAATGATTTGCTAACGCAGAGTCTTGGTATAACACAGTTTTAGACATTTGGTGATTCTATATTGTTGTCTTGTTACAGAAAATGTTGGCTACAGATTAGTTAACAAAATCTCTTGGTGCAGCACGGTAATACAGTCGATTGGACAGATAATGTCAATAAAACCACAGAAGTGGAGTTGGGGCATAAAGCTAAATTATAAGGCCCCTAGGAAATTATTCCACTCTACCATGAGGTTTAAACCATTGTTTACAGTGTGTAAACGGTGTATCCACTTTTTGTTAGTTTGGTCAGTTGTTTGTTAATGTCTCCTCTTTTTTTGCGGGGAGATCATTTGAAGGACAACCTATTTTAATTCTGAGTCGGTATGTTTCTTGATGGTGTAGTGCTAAACCAGAGGTTTGTCTAGTACTTGATCCCTGATGCAGGAGCGGTGCTCCGAGATGTGTTGCTTTACTGCCCGGATAGTTTTGCCAATGTAGAGCAGGCCACAAGGGCATTGCATCACGTAAATGACCATTTTGCTATTACAGTTGGTATGTGCTTGGAGCTCCCACCGAATGTTGTTATATTCAAAAACCTTTTTGGTTTTGGTAAAGTTACACGCCACATTCTTTGGGACCTTTTACGGGCGGTAGGCACCGCAGTGTTTCAGCGGTCGTTGATTTGACCGGTTCATCTTAGGTATGGACCAATTTTTCCTTGAGGTTACAACGTTTCTTAGAGGATAAGCCAGAGGTCTGCCACTTCTGTTCAGCAACTCTGCGTTTCAGAATGACTAGATTGGCATTTTACCTCCTGTTATGCTTGGAGGCAGGTTTCAAGCGGATCCTCATGACAGTGACAAGCATGGCAAGAGTGTTGGTGATAGTAAGATGAAGATTGGCAAGGACAGAGTCAGGAGGAGAGTCAGGAGGAGGGATGAAGGTATAGGCAAATGCAGCAGCTGACAGTCGTTTCATCGGTCGGATGATCGCGAAGGAGGTTGGCAGTGCTGGTGGAAGTTCGGCCAACGGGCCAAGAGTTTCCAGGTGGGAAGAGAGGAGAGAGTGGTAAGAATAGGAGAGTGGGGTAGTGAAAGGGTTGGGGAATAGGAGATCAGAGGGAATGAAGGCAACAAGAGGGTGTCCGGCAGAGTGGGTAGGGCCGGAAGGGAGAATAGTGAGGGAGAGGGAGGTACAGAGTTCATGGAAGACTGTAGAGGCAGGAAGAGTGGAGTCAAGGTGGATGTTGAAGTCTCCAAGGTTGAGGAGTTCAGAGGTAGAAGTCAGAAGAGAGGAGGTAAAGTCAGCCCATTCCGAGAGGAAGTTGCAGGGGTTGTTGGGTTATTTGCCCACCCATCGATTGCCCATGGCTATTCTCATCCCTATGGCCATTGCCCATACCCGTCCAAAACACCTCCTCATGGTAACTCTCTTAGCTTGCATTATTCAAGCCTTACAATTTAAAGTTTGCACCCAAAGCATATGCCAGTGTTTTCTCAAGCCAGTCTTCTGATATTTAATGACTTACGTGCTACTGGTGTAATAAAAATCTCTTAACCAGGCCTGCCTTCAGTTACTCGATTTATAAGCACTATCTGTTTACATCACTGAAGTCCTGTTAAAATCAAGTTTCATCTTGTGTATACCTATTAGGCATTTGCAGGCACTACTCTTAGACGCCCAGTTACTCGTAACATTTTGCACCTGCTACCATCAATATCCAGTTAATACCGCTGCGGCAGTGCCTGGTAAGTGCCTTTTGCAGGCCTACACAAAGCCCAAACTGTTTCCATATCCAATGCTTCTTTTTGTATTTGTAGTTGTATTTCTTTATTTGTATAGCGCGCCGGGCACAGGGGCATGTGGGCGCTTGTGTTTCTCAAATGTGTTTCTCAAATGTGCTTGCAGGCATGCTACGACAAAGCTTAGCTTGTTTTCATTGTCTAAATGATGATGTAAATGAGAGAAAGAAATTAAGAATTAAAATGTTTTCTAGCATCATGATTTGGCCACACACCATGAAGTGCCCCCCCAACGCTTCAAAGCAGTACAACCCCAAACCCCCCTCCCAAGATCGGCAACCGGTGGGCTCCCGTCTTCCCCCCAAAGGTTGGTGCCCCCCATTTGCCCACCCATAAAAACGTCTCCTTATATAAAAGCGAATCTGTAGCACCATCAGCTTTAAAGTTTCGTTTGTTGCCTTGTGACTCTCTCACCTGGTATATGCCTGTGTGTTCACTTTATACATGAAATCTGGTAGACATAGTTACTTTAAATTCTTAAGTGAAAGTGTCAATGCATGCTTTATTTTTTCGGCATGAATTTCCATATCCCGGAATGAGTTAGAGGGTATACGAGGAGGATAGTGCTATGTGATACATTTAAGTAATTGGGCGTATTGTGACAGGAAGGGAGGACGGGGGATATCTCGTGTGTAATTAAAACAAAAAAATGATGCGTAGTTGATATGGTGCGGTCTATTGTAGGGTGTGAGACTTTGGCTTGTGGATGGGAAGGGTGAAAAATGTGCATTCGAGACAGAGCCGGCCTTAGGGGGGGGGCCAGCCGGCCGACCGCCCGGGGCGCCACGCCCCTCAGAGGGCCATTAGCCCCTGCCACGCCAGCTCGGGGGAGTCTTTCAAAGGCTCCCCCGAGCTGGCGTAGTGGGAGAAGGCGTGGCAGATGGGCGTTTGCTGTTAAATGCAGCCGAGGCGGCGGCCGCATTTAATGACAATGGGGTGCTGTTGACAGCACCTTATTGTCATTGGGTGCGCCCCAATGCCGCGGGCGCCTTAATTGAGAAAAGGCACCATTAGCCCCCACCACGCCAGCTCAGAGGAGTCTTTCAAAGGCTCTCCAGAGCTGCCGTGGTGGCAGAAGGCGTGGCAGGTGCCTCATTGTCATTGAATGCACCCGCGGCGGCGGGCTCATTCAATGACAATGGGGTCCTGATGCGCCCTATTTAAATTATTACCGCCTCGCCGGAGCGAGGAGGTTAAAAAAAACCAAAAGTGGCCCATACTGACCCGCCCCCTTCTGCCCCACCCCCTGTTAACCTGCTGCGCGCGGGGGCGAGAAGGGGGTGCCAATTCGTCCAGGGCGCTGCTGCCCTTAAGGCTGGCCCTGATTCGAGACACATTGGGATGCTGCATATGCGGAGAATGTCACAATGAGTTTGAATAAAAGGTTGTTATTTAAGTCAAAAATTGCTGTGAACTAGAAGCTTTGAATTACCATATTTGTGAAAACGTGCTTTCTTGAAACAATGAGTTATGAATGGTAATTCAGTGAGTTTAAATGGAATGTTCAGTAATTTTCATTTAAAGTCGCTGTGAAATGGAAGCTTTGATATGCGTTATTTGAAATTTGTTTCAACTATTGCACCAGTTTATGACTTAAGTGATATATTTTTACCAATGATGAATAATAAGTAGCGGTAGAACTCACGCGCAGACCACTTGACTCGCATATCCCCAGCCATTGTGAGTAGGCCTATTGGGGCATCCCCTCTCCTTTTTTTGCTGCTTTGGCACAAATTGAGACCGGCTAGGGAGGGCTACAGCTACATGCTGCGAGGCAGAGGGGGATAGATGTACTGCACATGAGGAAGGTGGAGTAGGAAAGTAACGACCCACACAACACAATTAACCTACTATCACTTAGGTTGCATGGACACCAAGCAAGAAACACGATGGGTAGACTATGCCTACATATACACTATGCAGGCATCGCCAACCTTTTCATCAGCAAGAGCTACTTGTAGTTTATGCTCAATAGGCGGGAGCTACGGGGGTGGTGAGGTCCATGAGTATGAGAATTTATACCAAGATTATTTTTGCCAGTTTATTTACTCTTTAAAAAAGGAATAACATATGCATTTACCATGATATTAATAACTTCATAAACATCTTGATTTCATTTTTTATTATAACTCCTAAAAGTTGTAGGAAACCAATAGAGACATTCAATGTTCCGATCCACCAGTGCTCAGTAATCTGGGGTGTAGTTTGAAACAGCATCAGCACTCGGAGGCTTTCATACGTGATAGAGGTTTTGATTTCAGGAAGTTCATGTCTGAAAGGGGCAGATTTGCTTAGATAGGCTATCACATTGGCTGATAGTGCAGAGACCCTCTTCGCTATAGTGTTTGCACCTAACTACACACCTGGCATGGCAGACATGATTTCAGGACAGTTTTTAAAATGTCTATATTCAGCCACAGGAGTCACTGTACCCTTCACAATTCACCATCTGTAAAAGTAAATTTGTTTTTCATCAAATAATTAGAAACTTTGACAGATGCCTCTGTAACTGCATTTGCATTGCAGTGTTTAGTTTACCTACTATTTAGGATCGCAGGCAGCTTCCTTAGGAACATTATTTTCATAATATGTGTGTATTATTGCAAAAAGCCTCTCAACATTACTCTTTTTTTCCCACTGTAACTTGGGCATCATAGAATAAAGAGGCACATTTTCTTTTTACACTGGAAGAAAAATTATCGGTTTCCCACGCTGGATGGAATAGCAACATAGTTTGCCCTTTGTTAGATGACACATCTGCATCTGTTTCTTTTGGGGCTGCATGTGCAATAACAATTTGAGGAGTATTTTTAATAGATGTGTTATATGGTTTTAAAAACATTCAGCATGTACAACGTTCTGCTTTGTCATCAAATAAAGTCCACTGCCAATTTAGCATATCCCCAATTCATGCAAATTGCTCACATGCCAGGTCACAGAATTCAGCCAAGGAAAAAGTAAGCCAAATCCTACTTAGTTCACTATGCTTAAAAGTTTGTATGTCAAAATAATTGGCAAGATTGAAAAAATTGAACATGCGGGGGAAGAAATCACAGGGATAAACTAACATTCAGTTTTATAGCTATGGCTTGAAACGTACATGAAACATAAAATAATCGGACGAGACAGTATGTGAATTGTTATATTAACATTTTGAGCAAAGAGTATGGTTGAATGAGGTGTGACTTGCTCGTTATGGGTTACTGCCTCTCCCTGCAGGAATCATGCAGGCCATTCTTGTGCATGACCAAAAGACCATGCCTGACTTGCATGTCCAGCTCTCTGACATATTTTGGGCTCCAGCATCACAGAAATGGGTAAAAAGGACAATTATGACATAGGCCCTCATTACAGGTTTACCGGTATATTGCCAGTGATTCCGTGCTTCCGGTGGCACCATTGCTTTCATCCGCAACCACATAAATACTGGCACATCACAACCACGCAGGAGTGCGCATTCCGGCATGCCTGAAACGGTGCCACCGGCGTGACGGAAACACCGTAATCACGCACTTTTTCCAGTGCTTCTGTCACCGAAATTGCAGGTGGCTCTGTTACCAGCACGTATACTACGGAAACACCGACAACGCAAACACTGTGACCGGAAACAACATCACTGCAGGAACTGGAAGCTTGCCGGTGGCTATCTTGAAAAGCACAATCCATATAAAATCACCCACTTCCTATTGCCATCCAGTTACTGTAACACCAGCATCATGTTTGCAGCATCGAAGTCACGTGTTCCAGATGTCCGCCTGATAAAACCACGCTTCACTGAGCAAGAACTGTCATTTGCAACAGACCACAGGCGGTCAAGTCAACTGAAGTGGGAGAATGGAAGACCAGGCTCCCGTCCTTCACCTCTCGCGCTTGGCCTAAAGGGTCACGACCCAGACACCCGCCACAAGAAGAGTTTGTCCATTTACCAGACGATCAGATACCCTGGTACAGGAACATACGGATGTGTCCATCTGCCTGCCCAGCAGCCCGCACTGGCCATGCCGACACCTGCGGCACGGACCAACTAGACTAAAATCTACACGTCGTTAGAGATGCCATGACGACCTAGACAACGGGAAGCACATCTGTACAAATATACACACTGGACATTCCCACACCGATCTACACGAAGAATATACTCAGTGCTATGACGTAGGCGACAGGCATATTCACGGACGTGCATCTTTATTATTTTTACATAGGCTTTCAGAATGCAGAAACGCAAGACGCGTCATGAACTCATCTACAAAGCTTGCTCACGCTTCTCTTGAAACCAGTTACCACCATGAGAAGTATAATGAAGACACGATACTGGTCATGGAACTATATGCTACTATAACCTAAAGCACCTATGTACCAAACGGACCACTTATGCACCAGGCCCAAGTAGGCCTCAAACAAGAGCTCCCGTGGACATTAACAAAGCAAGAGTCAGGTTGCTGATCCTGCAGAATGATTCCGGTAAAACAACCAGCCAAGGTCGCAATGTTGCAAACCCACATTCCAAGAACAAATCATCAAAGGCACGATGTTGCAACCTCGCACTCCGCGCACCAACGTTAAGGTCACACCGGCAAATTAAACCAGACACACAGTGGAAAAGCAATATTAATTGTGCAGAATTCTGCCTCAAACACGGTCCCTCCCCACGTGACCAAGCCGAACCTGACGAGATGCCAAACCCAGGAGAGAAGAGGCGTCTGGATCCCTCGCTACGAGACACAGGCAGATACACTTGAAAGGCTCAATGGACATCTGCGACAGTGGGAGCGGTCAGCCTCCCAGCTATGAATAAATCCTCACATTGTCTGCACGTACCCATAGTGAAACATTGTTGCAAAGTGCAGGTACACCGAGAGCTGGGAACAGCGGTGGTCCCAGGCTGGGAAGCTCACGGGCGCACCAATCAGAACATGGGGCTCTTATCACTGACGCCAGTAATATTAACCAATCCTCAGGAGTCTTCATGTAACAATTCTCATGTATCTAATTGTAGGGACAACCCAGATATATCACCTGACTACCCTTTGTCCACTAACATTGTTCTCTATATGTGTGCTATACTAACCCTACCACTCGAGCAACCAATTAAGAGTGGCGATAGGTTTTTTGTTAACTTTCTGAAGTGACGCAAGTAGCGCGTCATAATACAGTAAAAAGGGCCTGCGAGCCCCACGATTGTGTGTGTGTCAGGACGGACGCGTACGCTCCTTGACCCATCCCTGCCGTTTTGTCTAATAAACAGCAGAGTCACCTTGCTCCTTGTGTGTGTCTCATACTCTATCTCATCTGGGATACACGAGAGGAGTTGGGGCCTCCCTGCCTGGAGGTCTGCGGACGGCCCGGCCGACCCCGGCAGAATTTCCCCCCGACAAGTTGGAGGCACTGCTGAGATCTGTTTAAGATCGACTTTTTATTTTTTTACTTTTTCCAGGCACTCCCGTTGCGAGGAGGCCCGGCGGCGCGGCCCCCTCTGCCGTTGCCCCCTTCTGAGGACTACAGGACCATCGCGGAGCTGCGAGAAGACCGGACAGCGCAATCCGGATATTGGCCCTCGGGAGCCAGTTGAGAAGTATCCCGCCCGCGGTTGGCGAGTGTCCAGACGTGGTCCAGACGAGGGGAGGTGGCGAGCCGCTCGGAGGGGTGCACGCAGTCGAGCGGCCCTGCATCGAGAGAACTTGGTGAGCATGACGCGCACAACAAGCAATGCGAAATTGTGAGGGAGGGGGGAGGAAGTAAAAAAGGGAAGAGGGAGGTGTTGTAAAGATGCACGGCGAAGGTCTAACAACTTAGTGTTGCCAATGCAATTAATGGTAGCGAAACGAGTGCGAGAGCAGTCGGCTACGTCACGCGAAAGAGGGGGGGGGAGCACGAAAACATCACGTGCGGCCGCTCGTAAGACACTGATTGGCCTAAGTCGCGACTACGTCTAAGGGTGGGTGTGTGTGGTTTCCTACGATTTGGCATTTATTGATCAATGAGTAGACGAGGATCCCTATTGTTCGAGCAAGAAACTCGATAGGTAGATGATGTTTCCCTGTAGGCGGTAGCTAGTTGACTAGTTGCCCAATACGGAAGATAATTGGCTGGTTAAGCCCTCCTGTTGAGGGGCGTATCACACGCGAGGCGACGCAGCGTGCGCAGTCCGATTATATTATTGATTTGATTACCTTGTTCCAGGAGTGACAGGAAGACAGCTGTAGGGTTAGCGGGGGTAGATTGCAAGTGTATTTTGAACTTAAAGAACATATGAAGAATGTACCAGTAGCTCGAAGAGATCGGTGACGTCACCAGTAGGGCTTTAATAGGATATCGCGAGCACATTGAACTTTGGTTTTGAGAGTGGTGGGGAAGAGAAATATGATAAGGGAGCGGACACAGAGATAAACGATAAACGAGTGGATCGGGAAAAGGAGAAGAGGAGAGGGGCGTGGCTGCGCACGGAGAACGCCGGCCACGGCAAGTGTAAGAGGGGGAAGAGAACGGGGAAACAGGACGACTGTATAAGAGCGTCGTAAAGGGTACGCAGCCGCAAGGGGCTGCGTGCGCTTCGGCCGCAGGGGGCCGTAAAAAGACAGAAGGGAATATACAAATGTAAAACCCTACATATATATATATTTTTTTTTTTATTTTTTTTTTTTATTGCATAATTTGTCAAAGGATTGTCGTAAGTCCCCACACTTGCGGGGCCAGGTAAACAATATAAGGTTGTATATTGTAAACTGCTAGTGAAGGGAAGGGTAACAAGTGGAGCGCCACTATGTCATACGGGACAGGGTTGGGAGGGTGGGGGAACACCCTCACTACCCCACTACAACACATATGCACCACACTGCCACCCCATAGGGAGAAATTAATTAAGTATAGCATAGAGTGGACCCAGGGGACGGATAACAAAATGTTAACACCATGGCCGCCTAATAGTAGTTTCGATCCATATGCCCAACATTCACTGCTAAACCATCTGCACAATACATACAAGGGGAAGAAGTTGGCAAACCATGTGGAGGTGTTTAACTTATGGAGGATGTTCCAGGGGTCCCGACCAGGACCAAATGGAATGTTCACTATGGGGGAAACACCGGAAGAAAAGGAGATTAAGAAAGAAGGAGAGGATGGGAAAAAAGGGCGTGAAAGCACAAAGAATACGGGGAACGAAGGAGAGGGAGGAGAAAAGATTGATAAATCAGACGACATAAAAAAGGAACCGAGCAACGAGATACCCATAACACCGGGAGTGAAAACAGAGGGAGGAGGGTTGTACCCTTTAAGAGAATTAGGAGAAATAGAAGGACAGTTAAGGGCGGCTGAAGGATACTCGAACCCGGCATACAGCCCTCCACCATATGTGGCTCATAGGAAGATGCCAGTGGGGGAGGGGAGGATTGGAGAAGAGCAGAGTGTAGGGATAGGAAATGATGAGTGGGTAGCTGCACAGATATTATTAAAATTACGAGGTTCACTAACTGGAGAAGAGAGGGAGGTAGTAAAGAGAACAGACGAGGATAGTGCAAGAGAGAGTGAAATGAGGGGGGAGGAGCTATTACGGCAAAAGGAAGAGATTTTGGAGGAAAGATTAGCAAAGCTAAGGGATGAGCAGAATGAATTGATCAAACAGCTTGAGAGGGAGGAAAGAGAGAGAGTGAGGAAAAGGAAAGAAGGTAAGAACGAATTGGAAAAATTAAGGGAACGAAATGAGGAGCAAAGGAGAGAAGCTGAAAGGGTAAAAGCAGCAGCAGACAGGGTATCAAGAGTAGTGCTGAGAGAGAAGAAGAAGGAAGAAGAAGAAAAAGAAAAGGAAATGGCAATATGGAAGAGGAGGGTACTATCAGAGACAGCTAAGAAATATGAAGAGGGGAAAGTAATAGAAAGTATAGTAGAAAGAGAAAGGGTGAAATGGGAAAGGAAGAAAGAGGATGAAAGAATATTGGAACAGATGAGCAACGAAGTGATGGAGGAATTGAAAAGGAAAAGGGAGGAAAATAGTAGGGAGATGGAGGAGAGAAGTGAAGGGGAAAGAGAAGGGAGGAGTTGGGAGAGTGGAAAATGGGGGGATGTATATAGAAGTAGAGAAGTAGCAACAACATCAGCACTAGGGGGAACAGTTGGTAACAAAGGAAAAGGAGAAATAGACCTAATAGACTTAGAAACAGTAACAATAAAAGGGAAAAAGGCAGAGTGTGGGATACCATTTATGAATGATTTTTGCAGTGAGGAGGAAGGAGGAGTGGAGAGGGAAGGAAGAAAGAGTGAAAGGGAAAGCTTAGATAAGCTATACCTCACTCGAACAAACATAGACTCGCCATGGATCAGTGGGAGAAGGGAGGACCTGGAGAGAAGTGAGGAGGGAGTGAAAGGACTAGTGGAAAGACAAACCCATGAAACCACACCATCCCCATCTCCATCACGCCCTCTCCCATCGCACCCTACATGCTCAACCACCGCACACTCGCCGCGCAGAATAAAGCTCGCGCCCTTCATGGACGAACTGACACCCTATGCATGTCGGCTTAGAGACCTCCCTAGTCGCAGGAAAGACAGACAAATAAACACGCCCACATTAAATACAGGAAATGACGAAAGGAGGGAAAAGGATGGAGAAGGAGTTAGGAGCAGGGGTAATAAGGACGAAATTGAAGAGGTAAAGGAACCGGAAGAAGAGGAGGGGTGTGAGGACTCGATATTATGGAACGTAAAGGGTGACACAAGACACAACTTAATGCCACTGTTGGAGAGAGGAGGGGTTAGACCACAGTACGTCCCTTGGAAGCATACGGATAAAGAAAATATAAAATGTAGGCTCCCATCACTAAGTGGAGGTGCGGGTAAGTGGATATATGAAATGGAAAAACACACCGCAGGACAGAAACTAGCAGTAGGAGATGTAAAGGGCCTGTTAATATCAATATTAGGGGATAGAGCGGATGACATTTGGAAGAGAGCGGGATTCCATGGGGTAACAATAACAAACACATCGCATGATGGGGCACCATTTGCAAACTGCAGACATGCGCTATGGCAGGCACTGAGAGTACAGTACCCAGACACATCAGACATAGGAGCAATTACTTCCCGTAAGATGCGTGAGAATGAGGATCCTGTTGATTATATCCAGGATATCCAAGAGAAGTGGCGCATGGAAACTAGAGAACAATGGGACAAAACACCAGCCATATTTTATCATATACTAGTACAAGGGCTCCCAGAAGGAGATCAGAAACAACTAAAGAAAGTAGTGGGAATGGAAGCAAAACCATGGCCAGAAATACAACTGACTATAGTACATCACTGCAGGACATGGCAAGGGAAAATGAAACAAAAGGAAGAGGACAGGAAAACAGAAGAGGCTAAACTAGTACAGAAAAAACTTACTAAATACACAATAGAAGGGGCACTAATAACTACGCCCACACCAATGGCCCAAAGCCCCACACAAGTAGTGGCTGCACAAGATCCCGCTCAAATAGCACCTCCACAGACTATAACACAACAAGTGCCCCCACTGCAATTACACGCACCAAACATGGGAGGAGGATACCCAACGCAAGGAGCTGGGTATTATAATTATAACAGGGGGAGAGGAGGATTTATGAGAGGGAGAGGATACGGATATAATACCCAACAGCAGGTGGGAGGACTTAGAAATTCCTACCCCACAGGGCAACCAGTATACCAGGACAACACAGGGAGCTTCCCATGGCAAAGCAGGGAACCACCCGTGTGTTGGAGTTGTGGATTATTAGGACACATGCCACGTACGTGTAGGGTCAGGCCAGGAACACCAGCATGGAATGAACAGGCACAACCTAGGACCTCACAAGAACAGCAGGGCATACAACAACAGCAGACGTTACAACAAGGAAGTGACCCACAACAACAAATAACACAACAACAGCCACAAACATATTCACTGCCACCACAACAAATAACACAACAGCCACTGCCACAACAACAAGTAGCGCTAACTCAACAACCCCAAACTCAACAAACGCAATTGGGTAGGGTGACGGTCTTGGGACACAACCCTTACACAGGGACTGGCCAATCATTGTACCCCCAATAGGACAGCCCACAGACGGCCTTGGTGTGTCCCATCCTGTCAGTAACACCTAATAGTGCGGAGGAGCCACGCATAGAGGTAACGATAGGTGACAAAAAATTATCATTCCTTGTTGACACCGGGGCAACCCGGTCTTGCATAAGGGAAGGTAAATTTAAGATGTCAGGCGAAGCCATGAACACCCAAGGATTTTCTGGGGCTAAAGGGTTGGTTCCCTTTACTGATAACGTTCCCTATCTATTGGAGATTATGATCTGTCGGTTCCACTTTTATATTATAGTGCCTCACCAGTAAATATACTGGGGAGGGACATAATGAACAGGTTGAATATGACGATCTCCTTTACAGAGGATTGCATAATTTGCTCTACTCCAGGTATTAACATGCTCGCAGCACGACAGATTATGCAAGCATACTGTGGACAGACAGCGATTAGGGTGGAACCAGTAGATGGCGAGCTATTCCAGTATGGAACAGACATGGCATTTGCATGGATGCCAGGGATAGAAGGGAAAATATGGAGGAGGCCAGCAGCCTATCTGTTCCGACCAGAAACACCTGTTAATGAACCAGAAGGAAAGGTGTTTGTAATGGACATTGAGAGCATTATTGCAACAGCTGATTATATTGCTGTGCACGCCCAAGATAAAGAAGGGAGAGCATGGAGAGCAGTGATAGCACTAGCAGAAGGATGCAGGCTGACCCAGGTGTCAGATGAGGAGCTGTTCTCAGAAGAAAAGGAGGAAGGTGAAATGGTGTTCATGATGAGTGTAGAAATATGGCTAAGAGTGGCTCACAAACAAGTAGCACAGAAAATTGCAATGGCACTTGAGGCACCCGCATGCACCCCAGTCCCCTTCTTTAAGGAGGATATGTCAAGGGTGCCCAAATCATTATGGACTATTAGCCCTTATGACGTGGGATGCATAGAAAGCATAGGGGGTGTAAGGATAAAATTGAAAAAAGGTGCCATACTACCAAGAGTGAAACAGTACCCACTGTCAAGAGGCAGATGAGGGCATATATGAAACCATAACGGCCCTTATAAACAATGGCATATTGGTCCCCTCAGAGTCACCATGTAACACGGCTGTGTACCCAGTGCGCAAGGCTAAAGGGGGGTCTTGGCGCTTCATACAGGACCTCAGGCCCTTGAACAACATAGTAGAAGCAGAGTATCCAGTAACAGCAAACCCAGCCACAATATTGTGTGGCATTCCAGCAGAAGCATCACGATTTACAGTGATTGACCTTAAAAATGCTTTTTTCTCAATACCATTACACCCGGACTCACAAGATTTGACAAGCTTCACTTACCGAAATACAAAGTGGAAACATACCAGATTGCCACAGGGGTATTGTGAATCACCCTCAATATTCAATAGAGTAATACAGATGGATTTGGGTAACGTTGAAGTGGAAAGCACAGTGTTACAGTATGTGGATGACATAATAATTTGCAGTACAAACGAAAGTAAATGCAGAGAGGACTCCTTAAAAATGTTGACGATATTGGCTGAAAAAGGGTACAAGGTAGACATGGAAAAGATACAATACTGTCAGGAACAGGTACTTTACATTGGCCAACTGATATCCCAACATGGAAGAAAGATTGCACCACAAAGAGCACAGGCCATTTCAAGCACTCCAATGCCACAGACTGTGAGAGAACTGCAGCAATTTCTGGGGCGGTGCAACTACTGTAGAGCATGGGTATTTGATTACAGTTCATACATAGGACCCCTGCTTGAGGGTTTGAGGGAAGCCAATAAAGGGGAGAAAAAGTTGGGGTGGACTATGGAAATGAGGGAGGCCTTTGATGACTTAAAAGACGCGATATCAACTGCTCCAGTACTGGCATCCCCAGACTATGAGCGACGATTTTTTATATTTTCACATTGCGACTCAGCAGTGATGAAAGCAGTATTGGCCCAAAAAACGAGCATGGGCTATAAACCAGTAGCATTTTACAGCGGTCACTTAGACCCTGTGATGTTAGGTCACTTCCCTTGCGAACAAGGTCTCGCTGCAGCTGCTTTTGCAGTGGAAAAAGCATCAGCAACAACCATGGGGTGTCCAACTACACTGTTTGTGGAACATGCACTATTTGCAATATTGAATAAACCTAAGTCCACACTAACAACGCAGAGGGCATCAGGTTATGAGATCATTTTGTCTAGAGCTGAACTAGCAATTGTTAGATGTAGCACGGTTAACCCTGCAAGGTTCCTAGCAGAAGTAATTGAGGAGGGAGATTACGCCCACGACTGCACCCAAATAACTGAAATGTACTCATGTACTAGAAAAGTTGAAGAAAACGCACTCGAGGGAGGTGAGCTTTTGTTTATTGATGGGTCATCAACTATTGATCAAGGAGATGGGATACGGAGGACTGGGGCAGCAGTGGTAAAAATGATGGAGGCGCCGGTGTGTGTGGCTATGAAATGTGTACAATTACCACAGCATTACTCTGCTCAAGCCGCGGAACTGGTTGCGCTAATATTGGCATTGAAGGAAAGTTTTGACAAACGAGTAACCATATATTCCGACAGTGCATATGTTACATCCACTGTCCACTCAGGGCTATCAAAATGGAGAAGAAGAGGGTTTAGGAGAGCTGATGGCACTCCAGTGCAACATGCCCTCTTATTGGCTGAACTAATTGAAGTAATAAACGACCCCCAAGAACTAGCCCTAGTAAAATGCACCGCACACACCAATGGTGAAGACCACGTCTCAAAAGGAAATGCAGCAGCAGACGCACATGTGAAGAAATATGCTGCATACTTTGGTGAGATATGGAACCCCACAGACTCACAGAGAGGGAGAGGGAGGGGAATGGCTAGGGAGATGTTGATAAGAGAAGGGTACACCCATCTCCCAGCCACACAGATTATGGAGCTACAAGCGGCTGCACCAATGGCCGAAAAAGAAATATGGGTAAAAAGAGGATGTACAATGTCACCAACCGACGCACTATGGCGCCAGGGTGGCACTGGAAAAGTTGTAATACCGTTGGCACTTTTAAACACCGCCCTGAGCCAATTACATCACCCAGCCCATACAGGCAAGGAAATAATTGCAGCACGAATTAGAGAAGATTGGTTCTGTCCCGAGTTAAATTCTCATGTGTCGAATTTTATCAGCAATTGTCTCACATGTCAACAGTTTACGGCCGGTCATACCCTAAAAGTGATAAGAGGTACCATACCCCGGCCAGAGGGACCTTTTCGGCACCTTCACATTGACTATGTTGATATGATCAACATATGTCAAGGTAATAGGTATATGATTGTAGTAGTATGTCCATTCTCTAGGTGGATTGAAGCAGGGCCCTGTTCACACCCAGATGCATTTAGAGCAGCCAAATTCCTAGTAAGGGAGGTCTTCCCCAGGTGGGGAGTGTGCGAGGTGTTAAGGTCAGACAATGGCCCGCATTTCGCAAACGAAATGTTCCAGCATATCACATCCTTGCTGAGCATAAAACACAAATTTGCATGTGCATACCACCCACAGGCTAACGGTGTATGTGAACGCCTGAATGGCCTATTGAAGGAGGCAATTGCAAAAATACAACAAACAACAAAGAAAAGCTGGTTGTATTGCCTTCCATTAGCCCTATTTGAATTGAGGAATAGGCCAGGGTCCGACCACCACCTCACCCCTCACGAGGTGGTTACTGGACGTCAAATGCGCCTTCCCCTAACGCCAACGTCAAGGGCATTCACTGACCACGAAAGTTCAGCGAGTGTGTTAGGTGATGAAATGTATCAATATGTGTCTTCTTTGATTACTAGTGTTGTGTTTGTGTCTCAACAGCTCGAGCGCACACGGGGCGGGTCTACCAGCAATCAAGAAGAAGGCGCCAGTACAGAATTGGAAAAGGAGAACTTGTGCAAACTTGCCAAAGGTGACCACGTGCTACTTCGCAATTTCAATAGGAAGTGGAACGATAAGCGGTTCACTGGCCCCCATCTGGTAGAGGACGTATCAACAAGAGCAGTAAAACTAAAGGACAAGCGTGCCTGGAACCACCTACATGATGTAAAGATCTACAAACTGCAGACCCGCCCCAGCGCCAACGACCGGTCCATTGGAAGAACAGCAACAACATCCCCGACAGCGGAAGGAAGCTCTACCACAGACAACGACCCAATTGTTCCCTTACCGTGTCACTACCCAGCTTCCCCGGAAACAATAACTGACGAAGAAAGGGGTGATCCCCATACTGCCCACCCCATGGTCACACGCTCAAAGAGTAAAAATACTTCCGCCATCTGAGCCCAAACCCCCCGCCCATTGACCCCCAAGTATAGTTATAACTGAACTGAAGGACATTGCCTGCACAAATACACATGTAAACACGTGAATGTTCTCTTTTTTTCTCTCGCACATACAGGAACTGCGTATTATTGTATTGTTAAGAAAATAGCTTACTAACAAGTTCACTGCCCAGGCGTAGATGGTACTCCCAGACGATAACTACCCAGAAGAATTGTCACACCAATTTGTATACGAAATAAAAAGGCCAACGTACCTAAAAAGGAGAAGGGTACGGGTCTACTACACAGCATTCCTCTTGGCCATAGAATATTCCATGCCCCACCTCCGCCCATACTTGCCGGTCTTAAGAGACAGATCACTTAGAGTAGCGTGGGAACAGCTCTTCGCCTGGGCACTGAATGACTATTTGATAGGGAGAGCTTAAAGGAAACAAACAACTAACATTTAATAACAAGCATTTTGTGAATTTTTAGGCGGGCAACTTTAACATCGCAAGAATACGCTGCCAGGACTGCAGCAAGGTAAGAGCAAAATGCCGGTGAGATTAGCATATGTAATAAAAGTAATAGGGATTTTGATGATCACCGGGTTCTTGGCTGCCTCTGTATGGCAGTACAGCTATGCTATTAATTTTATTGCTGCACCCAAACCTAATATACCCCCGTCCCCTGCTGCAACAGGTGTTACGTCAGGTGATAGTAGTAACATTGCACCCAAGCAAAATAGAGTTAAACGCAGCACATACTCAGACAATAAAGGTATTGATAATTATATACAAGATTCAGCACACGTCACAAACAACATATGGTACCAACACATGACCCGCATTGGTAAGCAGACAACTGAGGACAGCTGCTACGTTTGCTCATTAATACCATACGCCATGAGTGCTTCACGAACATTTGTTGCCACAGAAATAGATGAAAAGACAGCACAGTGCATAATATACTTGGCACTGTTCCAAACGAAAGGAAGATTTCAAGGGACAGTAGTGCACATGACATGGAAAACACGAGACTCATACCCATATGAAAACAACTTCCTCAAGACCTATTTGAGTTACCACAAGAGCAGTTTACATGCTGAAGCATTCAGATACATAACAAGTGGCCCTGCAAAAGGAGAAACAAAGAAAGTAACACTGCAGTATCTACCATGTGATTGGTACGCCACTGAAGTTCCGGGTAAACAAGGATGTTGGGAGAGGCCGCTAGTGACAATAACAGGAAAGGTGTATCTGGACAACAGCTGGGAAATAGGAGTGATTGGCAGCAACATGGTAACAAAAGAAACTATCTCAACTATCGAGGCACACAATCACCGATGTTGGACGACGTGGATCAAGTATGTACCAATGCTCACGTGGGTAGAAACAGATGAAGACCAAATAACAATACTACCGCTGACTGCGCCCAAGGTATGCTACCAGCATAAAGGAGAGGTGGACGTAGGATATAACAGCAATTGTGCAAGTGTGATGGAGTTACCTGAGGGGGGAGCAGGAACAGCAGTAATAATGGACCATTATTGGGCCTGTGGAGAAAAGGCATACCATACACTGCCTCCCCTGTGGAATGGTGTGTGCACAATGGTGCACGTCAATGTACCATCACTAGTGGTACCTAAGAAGCATGTCAATGTGGCGAACTTTCCCAAAATGGATGAAGGGGACAGGAGAAAAAAGAGATCTGCACCACTTCAGGAGGAGCAAGGGAACAGGACCAACAGCAATGATACTGTCCTAAATAGAAGAAAAAGACAAGGAGAGCCACTGACAGGAAATTACCTGTGGGGAAGGTCGGAAACGGCACTAACCTCAATACCGCCAGAACACAGACTATTCAGCAGAGCAGCAATGTTCTTCTCCTCAATAATACACCCGGGACTGCAGGCTTACGCAAACGCAAAATGGCTCCAAATAACTAGATGGGAACTAATGATGACCATCAATTCTACAGTAAATTGGTTTAACGCAATAAAAGAGGAGCTGCGAGCTATAAGGATGGTAGCACTCCAGAACAGATATGTATTGGACCTTCTCACAGCAATGGAAGGAGGAGTTTGTGCAAAGATAGGACAATCATGCTGCACGTTCATACCTGCCAACGATGCTGACAATGGTACACTGACAGAAGCAGTTTCACAATTGGCCCAGATGCACTCCAAAATGATGGATGAAAGTAACGGTGTAAACAAGGATAAGAGCTGGTTTTCACTATTATGGTCATGGATGCCATCCTGGCTATCAGATGGACTGAAAATAATAGTGGGTTGTACTATTTTGGCTGGAGCTACGCTGATCATAATTAGATTTTGGAAGGCCCGGAAGGCACGTACCACTGACGAGTTGCTCGAAATGGTGGGAATGCACCCTTTGATGCCAGCAGATGACGGCCAACATACAGGTGTGATAATACAGGAGAGGGAGAAGTTGCGCACCCAAATCATCACCAACCATCTAGACCCACCATCAGTGAAGATCGAGAACCCAAGAAACCCCAGGAGCTACATAGGGAAATGGGTATACTGTACTCCTGGAGGAACCTGTGAATATATGTATTGGTCATTTGAAGATCATGTAAACCATTATGGACATCTAGGAGGAATAACTAAGATATGGCGAGTAAGAGGAGATAACGAGAAGGATATGTTTGTGGTCGACAAGTCGACCAGAGGGGGGACTGAAGTGGGAGAATGGAAGACCAGGCTCCCGTCCTTCACCTCTCGCGCTTGGCCTAAAGGGTCACGACCCAGACACCCGCCACGAGAAGAGTTTGTCCATTTAACAGACGATCAGATACCCTGGTACAGGAACATACGGATGTGTCCATCTGCCTGCCCAGCAGCCCGCACTGGCCATGCCGACACCTGCGGCACGGACCAACTAGACTAAAATCTACACGTCGTTAGAGATGCCATGACGACCTAGACAACGGGAAGCACATCTGTACAAATATACACACTGGACATTCCCACACCGATCTACACGAAGAATATACTCAGTGCTATGACGTAGGCGACAGGCATATTCACGGACGTGCATCTTTATTATTTTTACATAGGCTTTCAGAATGCAGAAACGCAAGACGCGTCATGAACTCATCTACAAAGCTTGCTCACGCTTCTCTTGAAACCAGTTACCACCATGAGAAGTATAATGAAGACACGATACTGGTCATGGAACTATATGCTACTATAACCTAAAGCACCTATGTACCAAACGGACCACTTATGCACCAGGCCCAAGTAGGCCTCAAACAAGAGCTCCCGTGGACATTAAGAAAGCAAGAGTCAGGTTGCTGATCCTGCAGAATGAGCCCGGTAAAACAACCAGCCAAGGTCGCAATGTTGCAAACCCACATTCCAAGAACAAATCATCAAAGGCACGATGTTGCAACCTCGCACTCCGCGCACCAACGTTAAGGTCAAACCGGCAAATTGAACCAGACACACAGTGGAAAAGCAATATTAATTGTGCAGAATTCTGCCTCAAACACGGTCCCTCCCCACGTGACCAAGCCGAACCTGACGAGATGCCAAACCCAGGAGAGAAGAGGCGTCTGGATCCCTCGCTACGAGACACAGGCAGATACACTTGAAAGGCTCAATGGACATCTGCGACAGTGGGAGCGGTCAGCCTCCCAGCTATGAATAAATCCTCACATTGTCTGCACGTACCCATAGTGAAACATTGTTGCAAAGTGCAGGTACACCGAGAGCTGGGAACAGCGGTGGTCCCAGGCTGGGAAGCTCACGGGCGCACCAATCAGAACATGGGGCTCTTATCACTGACGCCAGTAATATTAACCAATCCTCAGGAGTCTTCATGTAACAATTCTCATGTATCTAATTGTAGGGACAACCCAGATATATCACCTGACTACCCTTTGTCCACTAACATTGTTCTCTATATGTGTGCTATACTAACCCTACCACTCGAGCAACCAATTAAGAGTGGCGATAGGTTTTTTGTTAACTTTCTGAAGTGACGCAAGTAGCGTGTCATAATACAGTAAAAAGGGCCTGCGAGCCCCACGATTGTGTGTGTGTCAGGACGGACGCGTACGCTCCTTGACCCATCCCTGCCGTTTTGTCTAATAAACAGCAGAGTCACCTTGCTCCTTGTGTGTGTCTCATACTCTATCTCATCTGGGATACACGGGAGGAGTTGGGGCCTCCCTGCCTGGAGGTCTGCGGACGGCCCGGCCGACCCTGGCAGAATTTCCCCCGACACAACTCTGAAAGACTGCAAAATGGGTGGAGGTGGCACAAAATGTGTCGGCCGTGGGACCCGCTCCCTGCACCTCAAAAGATTGCCACAAGCGGTGGGATGACCCCCGCCTGAGAGTCCATAACCTGCTCTCGGCCCACAGGACGGAGAGCATGACAAATGGAGGCGGGACGGGCTCCCCAATCAAGTTGATGGCCTGGGAGGAGACATGCAGCACTGTGCTGCATCTCAAAGGCATCTAGGGAGTTTGAGCGGTGGAGGCCAGTGCACGGACACATGCAGATGGCGGTGAGTACAACGTGCAATACCCAAACAATGACTGTGGGCATGCAAATGTAGGGCACAGCACACAGACACATGTCCAACTGCACAAAAACAGGCTGCACAACCGTTTGCACCTGCCTCTGTGGCTCCTACGCCCTGCATCCTGCATCACACCCCCTCCAAACCCAGTACCCTCAGCCCTCCGTCTCCTGCTCAACATTGTGCCCTGCACTTGCACGGTAACAATGACTTGAAGTTATTGAATAGGGATACATCCAGTTGGCTCAATCAACGCACATTATGCTAATAAGTGGTTTACAGTTTATCTTGTTACGCATTAAACAATATACTGTTGTCATTAGTTGTGTAGACTGTATACTACTCTTTTTGAATTACTACCCTTATTGAATCAGTACTTGACATGTCCTTTTTCATGATCTTTTCTCTGCAGTCCATAAGGCTCAGGAAGAAGTGGTGCAGACCTTGAAACGGGTCAGCCAAAGACACCGGACATGCAGATTGTTTTGCCTTATATTATCTGTAATTAAAATTTTATTTTTTTTACAAAAATCTGTACAAATATGTCTTGCTGGGTTTATTTACTGAACCAGTAGATGGAAAGCCTTTAAACTTATTTGCTAACTGTCTTGTACAGTATTCAAAGTGTGCAGGGGACGGGAGGATCCGACCCTTGGATCTTCTTTCTTTTCTGTATTGTGTGGTGGTTCTGTGCTAGGACCATAGTTCCTCTCCTGCACCTTAAACCTTTATTAATCGAGTGACTACACTGTTTATAACATTGAATTTCAAAATTGGTGTGCACCATTAATTCTTGGTTCAACTATGGCGCAAGGCCCAGTATGCCGGTATCACCTGAGTTTCCCTCCCATGTCCACCACCGTCTTTCCTGTGGCATCTGATGACACCTGTGTACATGCGCCACATGATTCATCAATGCATGAACTGTAGACCCCATGCACAGGCATCATGTTAGATGCTGTTTGAGCTGCATGTAGCGGCCATAGGAGGGCACAGAAGTGACTAACGCAATGCCCATCTTGCACCCACAGACACGTCATCTGACAGTGATCCGGCTGGCCCAAGTAGCTCACAGACAGCCACACGTAGGCGGACAGTGACGCCAAGCCACACCTCTGCCAAGCCAACAACAGCAATGGCGACGCAAGCCACAGGCCCATTGAGTCTGCCACCTGCCCCTGCAGCTACTCCTGCTGCCCCTACAGAGGCTCGACCTGCAGGCTCTGCAGCTACAGCAGCAGAGGCTGCAGCTACTCCTGCTGCCCCTATAGAGGCGCCACCAGGACATCCATTCCCCCACTCCCTCCACGAACCCCCCCCTGTATATGGGAGGATCCACAGACGACGATGCATGACCGGGGGACATCGGAACACACCCCCTACCACCGTCCCTCATTCAACCCCTCTGGCATACACAGCCCACCTCCACCACCCATCCCAAGCATCAGGGACCGAGATGCCCACCTACGCCTCATCGAAGAACGGTATGACCAGATGGTGGGGCTCATGTGCCAGCACCAGGAGGAGGCCAGGTTGATGCGGGAGGTGACAGGATTGATTGGGGAGAGTATGCAGGCCACCGGCTGGTTATATGCACGTGCTCTGGGCCGGGCGCAATGCTCAATGGTCCTGCCAGCACAGAGGATCAGAGAGGGGAATGAGGCAATCTCGGCACTGGCTGAGACCCTTGTCCTTTCCCTCTAGGCGGCACTAGAGCGCAGGGACATGGCAGGTTCAGTCCCACCTTCATCGATCTCAACACCTGCCAGTTCACGAGAGAGCAGCCAGAGGCGCGCCGGTCCATGTGCCGGTCAGGCTCTCTGCAAAAGGGCAGGTCAGGTGCAAAGAAGCCACAGAAGTGAGCCAGGCACAGGCAATGACACTGTTGTTTGCTAGGGGGTGTTGTTGGGATGGTGTGATTGGGAGAGTCAGTTGGGGAAGGACAGTTGGGAGGATAGTGGCAGGGGAGAAGAGGGGGGGCAATGAGGGGCCACAAGTTTCTTGTTGATTGTTTATGCAGAAATACACATGGTTCTGCATATGAATTCACGTCCAGACATTCAATTGGTGTGGCCGATTGCTTTATTTGTGCGCAGAGTCACATGCAGTGTGCGCCATGTGTCATGTGCAGGTGCTGTGTGCTCAGAAGTAGGTCTGTATGAGGTCCTGGCAGGCTGCACGCCCATCCATGTCATCCCTGTTGTGGTGGTGTCCAATGTCTGCAGCTGCATTCACTTTGCGGCCATCTTCATCGTCCGCAGGAGGCATGTCCATGTCCAGAGGCAAGGGAATATTGCGCCTGATGCACATATTGTGCAGCATGGCACTGGCCATGACTATCTCGACCACTTTCGCTGGCCCCACCTGAGCGATGAAGGCAATGAAACCGTGCCTTCAACAGGGCAAAGGTCTGCTCAATTGTGGCCCTTTTCCTGATGTGCACACGGTTGTTGCTGTTTCCTGGTGTCTCTGTGGGTATCCTGCAGGGGTCATCAATCATGGGAGTAAGGGGTAGCCGGAATGGAAAGGAACACAGGGAGGGACTTGTAATTGTGGTAACTGGATAGTCCATGCATGTTGGGATGTGGTGGTGTGACAGATGCATCTGGGTATGTGTTCTTGTGGCCCATCAATCACCTTGCTGCACCCTGTGACAGGTAATGCTGGTATGGACTTGTGTAGGATCCCACTCACGGGGATGGGTTGGTGTGGTGGTTGGGGCATAGTGAGGATATGCTGTGCTTTGTCACATGGGAGTGATGCATTCTGGTACCTGTGGTGCATTACACGTGCCTGTCTGTCAGATCTGTAGCCCACTCTTGACTGGCACAGCACAGAGGCAGCACAAACTTCTGCCTCCCCGTTCGGTCTTAGCACCTGGGAATTACAAACCACAGGCCACCGCAACCCGCCGGGGAAAGAGCGTTAGGGTCTGTTGGTTGGGTGGGTAGAGGGTTTCAGGATAACCAGAAAGAGGATTAGGGAGAGGTGTTGGAGGGCAAGGAGAGTTTAGGGTAACATTGCCCTCGGCTCCTGCTGCGATTCTCTCATCTGATTTGTGGTTGTACGTCTACTCCGCCTTGTCACTCCTTCACACACCACACTCACACTGTTGGCATTTATTGGAAGCCTTTTAACTGGAGCTTCAACCAAGTGCAACCTGAATAGCGCAATCTGCGCTGAGCTTTTACCAGGAGCACTAACTGAAGCGTCTCATATGCCCTGCATTAGCCCCATGCAAGCACACTGACATTGGTATTCAGAATTCACTGACATCAAATGCTAACACAAACCTATAGCTTTAGTAACATGCAGGCTTCACAGTGTCATCACATGTAAAATAAATGAAATGCACTTAACTGCAAGTGTCTTCCCCATGACCTCTCTGGGGCGAGTTCATACAGGTCTGGTAAAGTTTTGCATGTCCAGAATACTCCGCTGGTAAATAGAAATTGTGAGTATGTGCAGCGGAAGCGGCAAATTGTTCACAAGCGTCGTTTTGCCAAAAGTGGTCACACAATAATCCCCTCGGTGACCTCTGTGCCTGGGGTTGTTGTCACCCTGAGCTACTACAAGAGCGTACTCAGCGCTACGTTCAAGAATTGTCACTCGATCTAACTCTCGATGACCGTCATGCCTGGGTTGTTATCACCAAGAGCCTACTGCCAAAAGCGCCCTAGGCACTATGTTCGCTCTGCCTGGTTGAGCACTAGTGTTCATGCGATGCGGATTAGTCTCCCCCTGGTCGGAACACACTCTGCGGTTCAGCCGCGCATTACACTAGCACGTGAGCACTACTGTTCATGCTGTTAGTCTGTGCTAGAATACATGTCCACTTATCTTTTTCCTATCACGGGGCCTGAGAAGATCAGGTGGGGTGTTGCCCCACGTAGGCGTGCCTCGACGGAGCTCCTGGAAACATGTCTGATCCCTTTGTGAGCCGGAATTGCGAGCACAGCCACGTGGGCTCGGCTTGCGCATGCACAGATGCTCGGGCGTGGCATTCTCCTTGCCAGCAGCCCCGTGAATACCTCGGGCTGATGGGAAATGTAGTTTCTGGGCGATTCTCTGTCCCTGAGTCCTTTTTCTGCAAAAGGGATGGAGAATTTGCCTGGAATATCGTGTTGTAGGTCCCAGAGCATCATACACTGCACTAGCAATATACCCAGCCCTGACAATGTCCATCCGTGCCCAGATTGTGCTGGTGTGTCCCTCTGTATACTCATGTGGTACATGCCAGTCATGGGCACCTGTTTTTAGATGCAGATTGTGTGCCTCTATTTGCATGGTGCCTGTGTGCCATGCACTAATGACAGTGGACATCGCCCCCCATGGCCCAGTACACATGCAATGTGGGGTGTAGATACTTGGACTGACTCAATAGCCAGGTCCGCTGTCTGCCGTAACCCGCCATGTACTCAGGCAGCGTGCTATTGCGCAGAACCATGGAGTCATGTGTTGATCCCAGAAAGGGTACGCAGCAGTGTGTGATCGTCATGTCAGCATCACAGATGACCTGCACATTCATTGAGTGGTGCAGCTTCCTGTTCTGATACACCTCCTCTGTGGTGTGGCCGGCCACTAGCTTAATGTGTGTGATGTCCAGTGCACCCAATACATTTGGCATGCCCACAAGGACCTTAGTCGTGTTCACCTGGGCCTGTGTCATTGGTTGGGAGATGTGCTGGGACGCATGATGCAGGAGGGCTTCCAGGGCCTTCACAAGCACTTTTGAAAATCCTGACTGCGAGATGCCATGCAGCTGCCTGACTGTGTGCTGAAATGTGACTGTGGCAAGGAAATGCAGCACAGATACCACCTTCAACCGTGGGGGTATGGCAGTCCAGATGCCAAAAATGCCCTGGATGTCGTCCCTGATGAGATCTGCTATTCCGAGGATGGTCTCCCTGTTCAGGCGGTAGAGTGTGTGAATCTTCCTGTAAGTCAGGGACCAGGATATGGGTGTACGCCTCTGGGGCACTACTTGCTGTCCATTGTTCCTCTGCATCCTCCTCCTCCTCTGCTTGTTGCCACTGTTGCACGTCCTGCTCATAGAGCTGCATTTCTGCATGCAGCATCTCCATGTCCATGACTGCTTGCTGTGAGTGGCAGCGTTTTTGTGCTGGAAGGTGTGTGCGGGGTGTTTTTGGTCCTCTTCACCAGTTCCTGTGCTCATTGTGTGCAGCTGGGTCAATTGGGTGCACCTGTGGCCTGTTCCTTCACACCTGCGCCTGGTTATCACCTGCACCAGCACGGTTTTCCCGGTGGCACAAGCATTCTTGTGGCAGTATTACCGGGAAGTCCGCTGTTCTAATGCTGCCTTGTTTCTCTGGTGCCGGTGTTTCCAGGAGGGTCCTTGTGCTAGCAGAAACGGAAGCACGGGGGTACGCTGTTACCAGCAACGCTGTTGCCAGCATCCCCTCTAGTAGTGCGACGGTCCGGAATGTGTGCCTGTCATCCGTATTAAGTGCGTGTTGTTTCCAAACCGCCACACTTGTAATGATGGCCATAGTGTTTGCAATGACATCAACATGTGTTTTACAGTGGCAGTGCCGGAATAACCCTTGTACTGTTGGTAAAAAGGCATTTAGTAGAATTTTCCATGACTTAGAGAATCAAATTGTATGGCATTTTGCCCAATGTTTAGCAAAATCAGGGGTCATAAATTGCACAATTTCAACACAGTATTGAAAGTATGAAAATCCCCTGCCAGAGTTTGAACATATGCATAAAGCTTCCCCACAGATCTCTGTAGATCTCCAGGTTTGTGTACATGGCCAAAGGGTAGTAATCCTGTGAATTGTTCTCCCATCCGATGGCTCTCCTCACTGTTTCTGACCCTATATTCACCATCCTGTTTCGTACAGTGCTCTGTTTCTTAGTAACTAGGTTTAAGCTATTTTACCCCTATATAAATCAAAATGTATGCATACAAACCACTGTTCACCTTTCTCATCTCATAACTTCATTCATACTCTTGTAAAACATAGGCTGAAGCAGAACTCTCAAATCATGTTTTTTAAGTCCTGGCATTGAAACCACATGTAATTTTAAATTCCTGTTTAGTTTTATAAATTTAAGTCGACAAGCACCAGAATGCAGTGCAGCTAGTAGTTTTCCACATTTACTTAAATGTAAAATTGCTATTAGCACTTGAATTTCTGTATCGAGAAATGCATAGCGGTGGGATCCTCCTTATCACAGCAAAATCCATCTTAACCGTAAATACAATTGGGTTACTACTGCCTAAAAACAGAACTCACTATCTTCAAATAAAAAGAAAATGCACTGTTTCACCATAAATAGCAACACGTACCGCTAGATGTACCTTTTTCTTGCAAATGGGACTCACACAGATTGTCTTTTTTCTACAAACACACGCGCTGAGCAAAAATCAATTACAGCTGTCGCTTCATTTTCTCTATTCTGATTGAAAGCCTACAATTTCCAGCATGCAAAGTAATGCTAACTGAAATAAATCTAAAGACGCACAGTAAGACTGAAACAATCGGAGACTCTGCTATGTTTCACATGGCATGCAGATTTATGCACCCCTTCCCTTTCTAATCATCCATTATTTGCACCTCTTGGTGACAATGGCCACAACACACATTTGCCATTGTTACTGATAGTTAACCCCTTATAGGGACACTGACCTGAGCCCTTCAAGCCCAGGTGCAGCAGCTCCTCTTACCATCAACACAGCTTCTGATGGTTTGCTGTGCAGGAAGAGGAGAGGAAGGGGGGCAGAGGAAGACTTCAGACACCAAAATAAACACACTGCTAATTTTGATGTCTGATGCAACGAGCTACTGGGAAGCCTCAGGCGAGTTACCAGTGGCTCGCGATCCACTGGTTGGAGACCTATCACTAGAGCGTACGCTTATACCCATGAACCGAGATACTGCAACAAAAAACACACTTCATACTAATGCAACCAAATCTAGGATCGTCATCTTTAACCACATGAACAAAAGATTCTTTCATTTACTTGGTCCATAGATGGGTTGCGAATTGAACGGGCAGTTTCTATTCGATTTTTTGGGATATGATTTGTGCGACGCTACATTGCTCGCTATGTGGAGACTTATGCTTAATCGCAAAGCAAATCCCTTAATCTCCCAAATGAAATAAATGTACAGGAAATACTGTACATTTTCTATGATCCCATTAATCGACTTCTATATTCCAAAAGTTGAAGCTGTAATTCTCTATGGCCTAGATGTGTGCCTTGCTGACATTGATTCTATCCTTGACCTCCTCCAAGGGCGAATTTGGAAGCTGGTCTTAAGGTTAGCTAACTTGCTGCCCAAATCCATCCTGCGCCACAAATTGGGGATCTCCTCTCTCTCTGCTAGATATAAGTGGAGACGTCTTAACAATTTTGCAAAAATGCTTTTACTGCCACCCAATTATTTATATGAAGATCTTGCCATTATGCTTAAGGAAGGCAATCTCACGTCAGTTTCCACATATGATGTGAAAATTAAAAATGTACTAAACCTAATTGACTCTAATATTGATGATCTGGGCTTAAGACCAGCAAATGTGAAAAGAAAAAAACGATATGAATTTGACTGGTGCCGCACCATCGAAATCTCAAGTACATACACCAGTTATAAAGAAATCACACTGTTTCTAACCAAAAGAATACCTCAGCAGCCGTATTTGATTCAGTTACCCTGTCATAAGGCTCGGGTTTTATATCTAAGATTCAAACTCAATCAATTCTCGACCTATGACGGAATCAAATATTGGCATACAGACTTACAAGGAGGTCCATCAGGTGCTTGACGATTTTGTGCTTGCTCTTCTCAAATAGAAACGTTAAAACATTTGGTTATCTTCTGTGAACAGTTTGAAGATCTCAGAACTTCAGCGTTTGGTAAATGCAGCCTTGGCAGAACAGGGTTTTCAAGGGAATGGCTGTGAATCAGATGCATTTGGGGAAGCAACACCTCCTTAGTTTTGTCTTTAACTCGGTTATTAACTACAATTAATGATGAACTCTCTGTAAAATTGAACTCACAACAGCTGATAATAGAATAGGATTTTAATCTTTACCCTACACTATGTCCACTGATCAATGAAAACTTCTTGCTGTAATATCAAATTCTACAAGCTCACAGCACAATCAGTTTTTCATTGGTGTAGTAGACTGAACTCAGGTCTTTGTGCTCACTGCATTAGTGTAATAATATTAAGATTATATCATTTAAACGGTCGCACTAATATCAAAATGTTTTTAAAAAATTTAGGAGCTGAATTTGCACTTTTGTTATTTGCACAAAAACCAGTATGAGAATGATTTTGTGTTCTAGTCTCTGTTTAAAGGCAAATGAATACTGTTGGTTTTAGTTTTAATTAGTTTTAATGCATTGAAATTGTATTTTAGCTTTAACTTTTTTAATGTATTGAAATAAACGTTTTGTACTAAATGCATATCATAAATGTATATACATATATATATTCTTGTATATGTTGTGGAGCTTGTTGGACTTTTAAGTTGCAAAAGTTTGTTTTCAAACTAAACTCAACCAAATAAAAACATGTTTTTTTAAAAACACTTCATACTCACTGACACTAACAAAGCAAAGTCACAGACCACAGTTGAACACACTAATAACACTAAGTTTAGATAAGCTATGGTACCCACAAATGCATATCGGAAACCACACTAGGTACACGTGTGCTTTATTCTTTCCCTTCAGAGTAGGGCTGACAACTTAAGGACAGCTTAGGTTTTGGGTGTTCCAATAAAGAAATACCTATCCCAAAAATGCCACCATGTCCATCGTTTGATTCTAACTTACCACAGTACCAAAAGTGACTTGGAGAGAAAGATACTGGCTTGTAAAGCACAGTCTTCAGAGAAGACTATGATCACAATCTTACCAGGGAAGTGCAAACAGAGGGAGAGCAGCAGAAACCACTAACCCTGTGAGAGAAGCTTGGCAAAAACCACTGCCACACACAGGGTGTGGAGGGGAGATATGGTGGAATCATGCTTTCTCCATAATGGGCCCCTGTTTTCGAAATGGTGGCCCCACTTTTGATATCATTGGACTGTGGAGCCTCCTGTCACCTAACAAATCCTCTAACGTGGGTGGCATGTTCTACCAATCAGATGTCACAAATGATAAACCTATAGAGGTGTCCCTGTGCGTTCCTACTTTAATGCCATGAAACAAGGGTTACAAGTATAAAAGGGAGCCTGCTCATGCTCAGAGTGTGGAAGTTTGAAGACAAGTGTGAGAATGAGCAGACAAAGAACATGAGCATGTAGGAGAAGGGAAAGATTGTTTGCTGCATGAAGTCAAGTTCAGGAAAGAACAGGAAGGATTTGTAATGGAGATATTGGCGTTTTAGGAAGAACAGAGGAGGAGGAAGGAGAAAGAAAATAGCACCGGTGGATGTTGGAAACATGAGGTGAAGATATAAAAGTGGAGGACATTGCAGGAAGGGAGAGGTTGGAGATGGAGAAGGATCAAAGAGGAGGAGAAAGAGGGAGTAGATAAAATTAGGTCTCAAGTACAGAGCAAGCATAGGCCTCATCAAGAGGGAAAAGGAATACACGGGTGATGAGAGGCAGGTGGCAAATCCAGTTTGGCCTGACATGGGTACAATCAAGGCATACCTAAGGGAAGTGTATAGTGCTGGACTGGTCTGAGAAATTGGTAGAGCCAAAAACTAAAGACTCCCAAGAGAAACCGAACACGAGGGAGTGATGAAGGATAGCTACGAGTCATAGAATGGACATCGGTGGGATGTGAAATCCCATCAATAAAATGAAACAGCACTTCCTAATTAACAATCTGATTCAAGAGGATTCCTTTTTAATCTGAGCCACATGGGCTCCTTGCAAATTCCAGATGGTTGTGCTCCTTGCAAATTCCAGCCGCAGGGGCTCCTAGTGAATCCCACTCAGGAGGCTTCTTGCTAATCCTCTTCGGGAGGCTTATTGCAAACACGAGCTAGGAGAATTCCCAGTTTCTGTTTGCTTTTAATCTGCTTCTGTTTCGCCTTACGCCAAGGTGCTTCACAATAATTAATGCAATGATACAATCAATGAAATATTGAACAATCAGTCAAAAGGATACAGCAGAAAGAAGGCAGTACAAAGAATACCATAAAGAAAGAAAATGAGTTGATTGCCCAATAGACAGAGAGATGAAAGTCAAGCAACCCAATGAAAAATTGCAACACAAAAAGCAGGCTGCCCAAAACTTCCACCTTTAAAAGGGGAGCCAGTCTAACATATTCTCAAGTTGGCCTAACATGGTCTAAAGATACCAGTCACAAACCCAGATAACGGTTCCAAAATGATATGTCTCAGATGGTAAAATAAGTAATGAACCTCAGGTTCAAACTCACAGCGAGCAGCCATGGATGTCCTGGGCATGTTAGTCACTTCTGAAATTGTTCCTGATGCAAGAAGCTAAGTCCATCCACACTAGCAGGGTTGACTCATATGCCCCCTGGACCAGCAGCCACCACACCTCCTCAGAGGCATCAGAGCCTGTGCAGTGACCTCACAAGACACACAAGGCTGTCCCTGACTTTGGTCAGCGACAGGTGTCCAATTGCATAGCATTGCCCTTGGCGGGAGGCTGTTAAAACAACCGCCTATAAATCAACCCTTGACAGAGGGGGGAGAAATAGACTGTGATTCACAAGCCCAGCGACCATTGCCATACGCTTGCAGATGCCAGACAGTGGTACCAGAAACCTCACAACCTTGAGAATTGTGATTGACTACTGTTACCTAATACAACTTTGGGACTTAGTACCACTGTCCCCTCAGAAACCTAGTTTCAGAATCTCTGAATATTCTGTGCACCTTTTTATCAACATTTGGTTATCCTTACTCCAACCCTAACTGTGTTGTGAATGTAATACGTCCTTTTGATGAACTCTTGTGAGTCTAGAAGCCATTGTGATGCCTCAATCTATGATGTTCAGTGTTTGTGTGCACTAGAAATCTTAGGGTAGGTATCAAGCATTTTATGGGAAAAAGCAAAAAGTCAAAAAGCGAAATGTTTTATGTATACCATCAGGGCACTGTGCCCAGCAAAAGCTTCCTATGAGAGGTCAGTCATACAAATGTTGGTCATAACTAGTTATTATATTATTACATTAGTGATGTATGAGCTTCAACATATGTACAAAGCTTTAGCCAGTGTTGTAGAAAGAAAGGAAAGAAACCTAGATTTCAAAATGAAGGGGATGCACATTTTCTTAGCTTGTCTTTTTAGAGCCATTCCCTAGATCTCCTGATTTTCTCCTTGGAGGCAAAGGAGTGGCTGCTTTAGAAACCAAACCATTAGATTAAGTTTTGTGCGTTAAATGGGATGTGACAGATGGCCCCACATTAACTGTAAACCTTTAAATACTTACCTTTCTCCCTGGTTTGACCCATTTTTTCCATAAGAGAAACTACACTACCCACTTTTCATCCTGACCACTTTTCCATCCCTACTTCCAGCAAGGTGATTTATACTTTGTGCCCTTTTTGAAGAAGGTAAGATAATCTTTTGCCTCATTTTTAATAATCAAATTTTCCTTTCTAAAACGTTGCAGCTCATACGTCTTTACGTGCTAACTAATGCTTTTTCAGTTTCAGCTATTAGTGGTCCCCTAAGCACAACAATGGTGAAACTATAGTGTAAGTGGCTCCTGTGGTCTTGGCATTCTAGGAAGCCCCCATAGGATGTCTACAATTTTCAGAGAACTTTTGTGGAGCAGCAGAAAATGCAGTTTAGCGGCACGCTGCTGCCAAGGAACAGGTCTCTTCAAGCAAGAGGGAGCGCTTGTGTGCTTGCCTGCAAACCACAGTAGATCACTAGCGATGGTGTTGGGTTGGGCTGTTCTGGACTTAGTGTGTAGTCTGTAAGAATGACATACATTGGAATATAGATGACATTTCAAACCCCATATTACAGTCGAAAGATTAACTGGAGAAGGAAAATCAAAAGGATCCCTGATAATGCAGTACTCCAAAGGAACATTTCATAAACATTGCATTCATTCCTAGATTTGTAGATGACCCTTTCAAGTCCAAGCCAAATCCTTTGAATCTAGAATCGCTGATGCAAAGTCCTGTACGAAAGAAATGTTCTCTATCTTTAGAGAGCTTGAGACCCCTACCTCCGCCCCCCAGAACTTCACCAAAGATAAGGCGTGGTGTGACGAAATACAAACAGCCATGCGTAACAAACTGAATTCACTCCAAACTAAAATCCAAACCACTCCTAGCCCTGACCCCCTCCCCCCACTCTCTCCTGACACCTCCCCGCTATTCTCATTCAAGGCCATACAGGAGCAGGATATGATCAACCTCATGAGAACCATAAAGCCATCCAACTGTAAAGGTGACCCCTGCACTGCCACAATTATCAAGAACTGTGCTGATACCCTGACACCATTCCTGACAGTCATCGTTAACACCTCCTTTGCCAGAGGGAAAGTCCCCTCCTGCCTCAAGGAAGCCTGGGTTTGCCCCCTCTTAAAAAAGGCAACAATTGACCCAACCTCTCCTAACAACTACAGGCCCATCACCACCGTCCCATTCTTACTCAAGATATTGGACAAAGCAGCCTACCTGCAGGTACAACACTTCATAGAAGAAAACAAGCTACTAGCGCTACGCCAATCCGGCTTTCGCCTAAGGCACGGGACAGAAATCGCCCTACTGGACCTAAAAAACCAGATGGACGATGCTAGAGACCTAGGTAAACCAGCCCTACTCCTACTTCTCAACCTCTCTGCGGCATTCGACCTCATAGACCACAACGTCCTATGCCACCACCTCACAAATAGCAAATATGTTTTGAGTGCAACATGTGCCTGTTGAACACTGAATTTACAACATTGGTCAAAAGGGAAGATGTGTTAAAAATGTAACCCGTGTCCAGTGAATCTTAAACTGAACAAAATGTTAATGAGTACAATTTAACATCTATTGAATACCGAACTGAGTGAAATCTAAAGTATTGAACTTTACATTAAATTAAAAATTCCAAGTAAAGCCAAAAACTGCATATCGCAGAGAATTACCTTTTGGCAAAGACCCTTACAGAGCCAAAGGGACAATTTTGGTATTGCTGAACTTAAGTATTGGGGAACGGAACCATGAGGCTGGAAGTATTTCAACTTTTTGTGCTGAATTTAAGCCTTGGGAAAAGAACCCTGAAGTTAGAACTGTTTATATTTCTTGTGCTGCACTTAAGTCTTATTTATTTATTTCATTTGTAAAGCGCACATACAACCAGTAGGCATTGAGGCGCTGTTGCAGGTACAAGGTACTAGTGTAATGCAGGTTTAATTTCATACAAGTACAGGGTGGCAAAGGTGTGACCCAATGGCAGTTATCATAGAAAACGTACAGAATCATACATAGTTATAATACTAGGTGGCAGTAATCCTACAGAACAGGGTGTTTGGCGGTCGGACAGAAAGGTTCCTGGCAAAAGACGTGATGGGGTATTCAGGGTTAGTTTCAGAACTGAGTTTTTAATGCTTTGCGGAAGGTCCAGTAGGATTTCTCTGCTCTCAGGGAGGGTGGGAGTTTGTTCCAGAGCTTGGCAGCAAGGTAAGGGAGCTAGAGCCTCCGGCTTTGCATCTTTTCACTTTGGGCACAAAAGCCTATCTGTGTAAGAGGTCCTAGTGGTTTTGGAAGAGTGGGCTTTGGCAATTCCTTTGAAGAGGTAAGGTGGCGCTGTGTTGGATAGGCACTTGTGGGTGATGGAGAGCGTTTTGAAAATGATCCACTCTTGGATGGGGAGCCAGTGTACATCTCTTCTAGCTCTTGAGATGTGCTCTCTTTTTGGGATGTTAAGGGCTGCTCTAAGGGCGTTCTTCTGGATTAGTTGAAGTTTGAGTATGTTTCTGAAGGAGATGCCATGGAATAGGACGTTGCAATAATCAATCTTTGAGCCAATGATTGCACGGGCAATGGTTAGGCAATTGTTTTTTGAGAGGAAGGGTCTGGCTGCATTAAAGACCTTGGTAGCGGCTGCTGAGGAGGCAATGGCACTTGTCTAGTCATGGTGAGTGATACATCTAGGTAGATTCCTATGGTCTTTACGCTGTTAGAGACAGGAATCGAGCAGTTGTTGTTTGTGAAGGCAGAATATTAATTATTGAGGGTCTTTAGGGAGCTTAGTGAGCCAACAATCAGGATTTCTGTCTTGTAGCTGTTGAGACATAGGTGATTGGCTGCCATCCACGTCTGAATTGTGGAGTAATTGTGTTAAGGGTGTTAGTCTTCTGTTTAGTTGCCTGAGAGGGGGATCAAGAGTTGTGTGTCGTCGGCATAGTTAGTGTAAGCCATGCCGAGTGAATATAAAATGTGGAATAGGGGCCTCCTAAAAATATTGTACAGCGTAGGGGCGATGCAAGATCCTTGTGGCATACCACAAGTGATAGGAGAGAGAGAGGTGTTGGCGATCTCCAAGAAGACTCTCATCACTCTTCCATTGAGGAAAGATGCTATCCAGGCATGGCGGAGGGTGAGAAATGAGCATGGGTGGTGAGGTGGTGGCAGAGGATCTGATGGTTGACCAGGTTGAATACCGCAGATAAGTCTAGGAGGAGGAGCAGTGCAGACTTGCCCTCATCCCTGATCTCATCTCATTGATTTTCTTTAGATCGAGCAGGGCAGATTCTGTGCCGTGCCTTGGGCGGAACCCGGATTGACGCATTCCTAGGATGTGATTGTCCTCCAGGAACTGCTGAACTTGTAGGTAGGCAGCTGGGTGCAACATTTTTAGGAGGAAGGGGACAGTGATGATTGGCCTGCATTTTGCGGGGATGGCTGGGTCAACAGATGTTTTTTTCTGGAGAGGGAGTACCCAGGGTTCTTTGAGACTGGCTGGAACAGTGCTTTGAGTGAAGGAGATGTTTATGATAGCTGTGATGATGGGGGTTAGAATGTCAGCACAATCTTTGACTAGGGTTTCAGGGCATATATCGCCTTTACATTTGGATGGTTTTAGACTATTAATCAGTTTGGCAGCATCAGTTTTGGTGAGGTCTCTAAAGAAGAACCGAGTGGTGGAGGAAAGAGGGGGAAGGGGAGTAATTGTTACTAGAGGTCATGGGTACTATGTTCAGTGTCGCTTGCTGAGGTAAGATCTTCCTATTCAGGTGTCAATTTCCCCTAGGAGTGCCTCTTGGACGCTAGTGCACCAAATCTTGTCTTTAATGATGGTTGTGGGGGGAGCAGGAGGCGATTTAAGTTCTCTGTCAATGGTGAGTATTTCTTTTGCGTCTGACTTAGCATTGCTGATTCTAGTGTTGAAGGAGTTGGATTTAACTGTTATTATGGCTGATCTATATTGTTTGGAGGATTTTGTGAAGTCCTGTTTTGCAGTGATGATGGGATCTTTTAGCCAGGTCAACTGAGCTTGTAGTTTCAGGGCGCCTAGTTGTAGTAGGTCAGGGCTAAACCATGAGTTGGAATGTCTCACCACCTTTGCTTTGTGTGGTATTGGGCGGGGCTACGGTGTTCACTGCCTTAGAGAGGATTGAAGAGTAGGTATCCACTAGTAAGGTGGGGTTCGAGGCGAAGGGAGCCATGAAGGCAGGAAGTGTTGATCAGGGGTAGGATATTGTCTCTGGTGAGCTTCCGAGGGCTCCTTGAGATAGCAGGAGGAAGTGGGTTGGATGGAGCTGTTGGCTTGTTTGGCTGTGTGATGGCGAAATGGATAATATGGTGGTCTGACCAAGGACACGGTGTGTTGGTGCTGGTGTTGATTTGGCAGTTGTGGTCCGCGATCCAGTCCAGTGTGCAGCCTTTGCTGTGTGTGGGATTGCTGATGCAATGAGTGAAGTCGAGTGTGTTGAGTGCGTCAGATAATGATTTGGAAGGTAGGTCATTCGGGTCATGGAGTCCCAGGTCACCTAGTAGGATTATTTTTGAGGAAGCTTTGAGGTTATCCTGGTGGATAATGAAGTATGTTTTGCTCAAAGCTTAGAGAAGGGCAAGGAGGGCTGTAGATAAGGTGAACAGCTCCATGCTAGTATTCCGTGTGGGCACACAACCCCGACATTTCTCTCCATCTGCCCCTGTAGATATCTTTCAGGGTGTCAATGCTGCCTGTCTAGCGGTACTCACACAGAAAAGCTTTGCTCATGGTCAACTTAAACGCCTACAACTCACCACTTTCTCCAGCCACTCTCCAGTCTGCCAAGGGATCGCCATACTGCTCTCCCACCTTCTATGGGACAAGCCCTGCCGCGTCCCACGTAATGGTTCAGGGGGGCAAGTACTGCTCCCAACAATATGCAAAGGAAATACGTCAAAGTGAACCGTGTCCCTGCATTATAGCATGCCCGAATCGTCAGACCTCCACGGGTAACTTCTGCTCCCCAGCTGAAATACTGCCTTTTCAGGCTGCACTGTGCCTTTTACAATTTCTTATACGTTTCTGTGACATAGCCAGACCTGTCTCGGTGGGCCCCCTCCAAACAATGTCAACCCACTGCATGCAGGCTCATTCACCTCCAATAGCTACCGTCGGGCAGGCATCCACAGTGCAGAGGTCCTCCAGGCCTGCTTCACTGCTTCTGCATGCCGCCTATTGCACGTTCCACATGCGTGATGATTGCAGGAGTCCATCCTGGCTTGGGAGGGGAGGGCAGCCCATACCTCCTGATCGCTGTGCTTTCTGATTCAACCGGTGAATAGGAGCGAGAGTCTCTGTCATTGAGAGGACCTGATCCACGTCTGCCGCTCCATGGGGCATCCGTGGGGCATCCGCTCAGCCCCTGATTAAATTTCAGCACGCCACAGCAGTCGACTTCAGCGGATCCGCAGTTTAGAGTGCCAGTGGGTGGAGGCTCATTACCCAGGTCGGGCTGCTTCGGCACTGTGCAGGGTACATGACTGCCATCTTGGGACCGTTTGCTGAGGTTTTTGGGAAGCTTGTTCTCTGCTGCCCAGGGTCTAATCTAGCCCTAACTTGGTGGTGCTGCTCTATAGGGGTCCTGACCCTGTCTACTCGCACCTCGGGTTAAGCTGGTCACAGAGGAGGTGGTCTAGGGCCCGTAGAACGGGCTCAGGCTGCAGAGTTCACAGAGGCAGCATCTGTCTCAATCCTCGGCTGAGCATGCACCCCCCCAGCCTCCCAAAAAAACATTTTGAGGTGTGTATAATTTCTCCAAACTCATTGGTCAATGCATGTGATTGGACAAGTGTTCCAAAAGTGACATCACAGTGGACATACCCCATCGCTGTTATTGGGCATATTAATGAAGGAGGCAGTCTAATGGCAGTAACATGTACTGCCATTTGATGTGATGTCATCTCAGAGATTTCTTGCATTAAACATTGTAACATTCTGAACTAGTAAATTCCACACATATGACTACTTTACTAATCTGCTCACCAGATTACTCCCACTGGCACAAATCAATGCAATTTTCCCATCTTAAATTAACAGGCTTGCCACAGCGGACACTAGGACATATATATCCCAGGTGTGCACTGTTTCGGCGCGACGAAATACAAATTTGCCTAATATGCATAATAAAAATAACCTCACCCAAGTTTTGTTTTTATGCCACTAAATAGAGAACCTCAGACTGAATATTTCAAAAGAAAAATGAAGATTCTATGACACACCCTGTTAGAATTATGAGTGAAGTAATCCAATGTACCTTTTAAGACGCATTTTGTTTTCTCACTTTACAAATATTACATGTAGTCATGCGTTTTTCTGCCCACTATAGAACGTCTGTTATATTTGCTGTTGATCCAGAGCTGAAAGTATTTTACTAATATGGGTTACCTGCGTTAGAGAAACGGGTACCAACTAGCTTAAAGTAAACTCAATTGTTGATTTTATATACTTTTTATCAGATTTTTTTGACTTTTTGGTATTTACATTATTGAAGCATGAAATATGGAAAAACATTCAAGTTATATAATCTTTTAGAAATGTTCTTCATGCCAACACGTGTTTCGATCCTCTGGGTTCTCTTCAGTGCAATCCAGATCATATCATAAAGCCTAAATCAATATCAATGTCTATACTTTCTATAATCTTAATCTTGATCAAAACTATTGTGCAGTACCTCAAATATTCACTTTCTTCTAACTCATACCATATTTAATGTTGTTTTAGTATTTGAATTATTTATAATATATTATCCATTATAGTGAAGACACAAAGTGAAGAATCTTTTTAATTAAATATCCAAAAGCGACGATCCTGTACTTTCAAATGATTAAGATTTTCAATATTTATTGATTCCTTTGAATCACATATAAGTAAACAATACCTTTGCCACTTGGAAATTATCATAATCTTCTCTCTTTCTTTCCATTCATTTCTCTTATGATTAGCTTCTTTCCGTATGTCCTAAGAAAGTAATAGATATTCTTCTTTTACTGTCTTTTACTAATCCTATTCTGGCACATATTACATTACATAATTAATATTAAAATCAATTTTACCTTGTTAACTGCTGAGTATAATTAGATTTGATTAGTCTCCTCATAGGTGTTTCATCTTATATTTTTGTGTATATTGAATGATTGCTTTTCAGCTGTTAAACTGCAATAGAAAAAGAGTTTTCACTAAGATTGTTTTTTAAGGAAATATTTGCTTCCTAATAGTAATATATTCTGCCTCTTCATTTTTTGCCGCTATCTTACATTAAGAGTTAATTTCATTCTACATCCTGCCATGCTTTACAAGGGCTTGCTGTTTTCATTTTGTTGTTTAAATATCCTCCTAGCACATACTCAATGCCAGTATCTCCCACTTGTGTGTCTAATGCATGATGACGTAATCTCACATTGTAACATGATGTCATCATATCCCTGTTTTCAGGGACAACTAAAAATAATAATTCACAAAAGTTACATCAATGAGTGCTATATCTCGCGTGGCACCTCCTTGCCTATCCAAATACATGTGTATTATCTAATACAGTATCTACTGAAAAAAACTTAGATTGTGATAATGTCGTCACACTTTGTGACATATCGTTGTTGTATCCCAACGCATCATGAAAAATGGTGTCTCAAATGTGCATACATTAAATCTGATTACTTAATCTCACTTCTGCACATATTACCCCATCCCCTGTGTTACTTTTGCAATATAATTTCCTAATATCGTCTATTTTGTTTTTTTTTCAATAGGTTCTTTGCTTTGGGTACTCACAATTTGTAATTGAAACTTTATCTCTCATCTTAGATTTATTTCTAAATGTATCTTCGGTTCCACTATTCACCTTTAATTATTCTCATCAAAGTCCGAAGTTGCAAATATCATATCTCATGTTTGCCAATAAACATTCTTATTATAATTCTCTATTACAAATATCACATCACATATTTAACCACAACTTATTTTTCTGGAACATATTTTTTGGGTTCTAATGACCTAATTTTAAAGCTCTCAAGTGAAAAAGAACGATTTACAATGACCGATTTTTTTTTTTTAATCTTAAAACCGGCATTGTAATGGTCTTTTTCGTTTGAGAGCTTTGCAACGAATTTTAAAAATATATATTAATATTAAGTGGATTTCACCCACCCGAGCCCCCCTTTGTTCCTCCCCACTCTCTACCCTCCTGCCGGATTTCTCTCAAATCTCTCAGCCCCCTCTCTATCCAACCAAGACTCCTCCCCCGAACTACAACATAGCCAGACACACAACACACACACCAAAACACACGCGTACACCCACACACTTACCCGTTCTTCTCGCAGTCCGCTTCTAGGTCCCGCAGAGCCTATCAGCCCCTGCGCGCACTTGTGCATGGCAGGTGCGTGACAGTTTGATTTAGAAAGACTGCTCAGTGCGGACACAGAGCTGTCTTTCTAAATCGATCTTTTGGTGAAAAGATCTTTCTAAAAAGGTTTTTTCACCAAGAAAGAATTGTTGACATTACAATTAGATTGGTGGTTACGTATAAGTAAATCACAAGAACCATACTTTTTCAATTTCAAAAGCTGTTCCTTTAGATGCATTTCCTTTTCTATCCAATGGTTGAATACATTCCACACCTAGCACTTTTATGTTTTCCACATTTGCATCGAAGTGTTCATTTCCCAATGAACACTTAGTAGTTGTTTTCGGTCTTTATTACAAATACCTCTTATATGTTCCACGATTTGCTCTTTAAGTTTATCTATAGTACTACCTACATAAGATTTCCTAATTACACATCTAATCTCATAGATGACAAATTTGGTATCACAGTATGAATGAATAAATCTGCTTCAGACGTTCATTAAGTAACTCAATTCTTTTTTTTTGTTTTTTAATATAAGGGCAGATAATGCATTTCCCATCTTTAACTTCTCTCAACTAACTTGGACTCAGTGTTTTTTGTAAAGTAGTTGCCTATTTGAAATTGGTCTATAAAGGATGCAACATCCTTGTCTACTTGTAATATATGCCAGGGTTTGCGCATGCTTTTCTCCAAATCTTTATTAGCTCTTGCAAATGTGTTTATACATTGGACTTTTGATGGCTTCTCTTTCTTTTTAGATGAACCAGATAAGATTTTTCGACGTAATGTATTCTCTATCGCTATTCTTGATTTTTCAATTATTTGATCTGTGTACCCCCTTTACAAAAATCGTTTTGTCATTGTTTTTCCCTGATTCCATCTCGGCGTTGCAGGTGAGCGTGGCACTCCGGTTGAGACTTGGCATGGGTTGCCTCCATTTTGGCCGGTAGTGGCTCCGGCACGTCGCCGCCATGCCCCGAAGCGTCTCTTGCTTGCGGCTCCCCTTCCCTCCCTCCTCACGCCTCTCTGCCCGCCCCGTCCAGTGATTGGCAAGGCTGAGGCCTGTGTTGTGTGTGGAGTTGCCAGCGCTCCCTGCACGCCTGATTCCATCTCGGCGTTGCAGGTGAGCGTGGCACTGCGGTTGAGACTTGGCATGGGTTGCCTCCATTTTGGCCGGTAGTGGCCCCGGCACGTCGCGGCAATGCCCCGAAGCATCCCTTGCTTGCGGCTCCCCTTCCCTCCCTCCTCCCTGTTTGCCCCCGTGCAGTGATTGGCCAGGCTGAAGCCTGTGTTGTGTGTGGAGTTGCCAGCGCTCCCTGCACGCCTGATTCCATCTCGGCATTGCAGGTGAGCACGGCACTCCGGTTGAGACTTGGCATGGGTTGCCTCCATTTTGGCCGGTAGTGACCCTGGCACGTCGCCGCCATGCCCCAAAGTGTCCATTGCTTGCGGCTCCGCTTCCCTCCATCCTCCCGCCTCCCTGCCCGCCCCCATCCAGTGATTGGCCAGGCTGAGGCCCGTGTTGTGTGTGGAGTTGCCAGCGCTCCCTGCACGCCTGATTCCATCTCGGTGTTGCAGGTGAGCGCGGCACTCCGGTTGAGACTTGCCATGGGTTGCCTCCATTTTGGCTGGTAGTGGCCCCGGCACGTTGCCGCCATGCCCCGAAGTGTCCCTTGCTTGCGGCTCCCTTCCCTCCCTCCCTCCTCCCTGCCCGCCCCCATCCAGTGATTGGCCAGGCTGAGGCCCGTGTTGTGTGTGGAGTTGCCAGCGCTCCCTGCACGTCTGATTCCATCTCGGTGTTGCAGATGAGCGCGGCACTCCGGTTGAGACTTGGCATGGGTTGCGTCCATTTTGGCCGGTAGTGGCCCCGGCACGTCGCCGCCATGCCCTGAAGCGTCCCTTGCTTGCAGCTCCCCTTCCCTCCCTCCTCCCGGCCCACTCCCTCACCCCTATTGGTCTATCAAGGCTCTTAAGCCACCTTCCCAGGGCAGCCCCCTGCCTGGCAGCCCCTACGGCTAAGGACCCCAAGGTGAAATACGGCTACACGAAGTGTCTGCAGGTGTACGCAGGGGGAGCAAAAGAAGCCAACAGACACCAACTAAACTGTAAGTGTGGCATGGGTGGGGAGTAGAGCAATTACTCTACTCCAGAAAGCCCTCACCACTCTACCTTACCTCTCCTAAACCCATACTGCATTAGAATCACACCATGCATACCGAGAGAGATTTGTCATCTCCAGCCTAACTCCATTCTTGGCCTGACTGTAAATGTTGTACTGCATTACGCACTAACACACTAGCCAATGTTAATTAGCGCCACATCTATAGAGAAATGTCAAGATTAGCCTGCATCACCTTTAGACAGGTGTAACAATGTTAGCATGTACCACACTTAGCTGAATTCTCAATTTTAGCTTGCGTCACATCTAGACAGGATTATGAATGTTAGCATGTACCACACTTAGCTGGATTCTCTATTTTAGCTTGCCTCACCTCTAGACAGGATTATGAATGTTAGCATGTACCACACTTAGCTGGATTTCTCAATTCTAGCCTGCGCCTCATCTAGATAGAAATGTGAATGTTAGCATGTACCACACTTAGATTGAATTCTCAATTGTAGCCTGCGCTGCATCTAGATAGAAATGTGAATGTTAGCATGTACTATACTTAGCTGGAATTCTCAATTCTAGTTTGCGTCACATCTAGACAGGATTATGAAAGTTAGCATGTACCGCACCTGGATGGAATTCTCAATTTTGGCTTGCGTCACATCTAGACAAGATTATGAATGCTACCATGTACCACACTAAGATTGAATTCTCAATTTTAGCCTGTGACGCATCTAGATAGAAATGTGAATGTTAGCATGTACCACACTTAGCTGGATTTCTCAATTCTAGCCTGCGCCGCATCTGGATAGAAGTGTGAATGTTGGCATGTACCACACTTAGCTAGAATTCTCCATTTTAGCCTGTGCCGCATATAGATAGAAATGTGAATGTTAGCATGTACCACACTTAGCTGGATTTCTCAATTTTAGCCTGTGCCGCATCTAGATAGAAATGTGAATGTTAGCATGTACCACACTTAGCTAGAATTCTCCATTTTAGCCTGTGCCGCATATAGATAGAAATGTGAATGTTAGCATGTACCACACTTAGCTGGATTTCTCAATTTTAGCCTGTGCCGCATCTAGATAGAAATGTGAATGTTAGCATGTACCACACTTAGATTGAATTCTCAATTTTGGCTTGCGTCGCATCTACACAGGATTTTGAATGTTGGCATGTACCCCACTTGGATTCAATTCGTAATTTTGCTGCGTCGCATCTGGATGTGGGGTGTGGATGTTGGCTTGTACCACACTTGGATTGAATTCTCAATTTTAGCTTGTGTCACATCTAGACAGGATTATGAATGTTAGCACACGCCACACTTAGATGAAACCGTAATGATGACAAGGGCAACACCCGGATGGAATCATGATCACTAGCCTTCCTCACATATAGACAGAATTTTGAAATTAGCAAGCACCACACACTCAGCTGGAATAGTGAATGATAGCAAGCATCACACCCAGACATAATTGCAAGGACAGAAAGGCCAACTAACCAATCTGCTAACAATTTCACCCCTCTGCATAAACAGCTCAAACTCTAACCAAACACAACCACAAGCCTAAAATGCAGCAGTCCGTACAAACTTCACTACACTGCAACAACAAAACGAACCGCATATAGACTTGCACAACAGCACACGACGACTACCGATCGTAAAAAAAAAACCAAGCCCAGCCAACGGACCCACCGGGCTGAGGCTGCCAACAGCAAATCACTGCTCTCTTGCACTTTTCCAGCCTATTCCCACTAACTCAACCTCCCCTCCCTCTTTCAGAGCCGCCAGAGCGCCAGGGGACCACTCCGGTGGTGATAGTGCGCGGTACAAATATCCTTTAACATTAACATTTTATTTGCTTCTTCTTAAAATTCAGATTAATAATAATTTCGCATTTATATAGCGCTACGAACCCTCAGGTATCTGAGCGCTGCTTATCATTACCCACGGTGTGTGGTGCTCATTTATCGACCTCGGAAGGATGAAAGGCTGAGTTTGGCCCTGCCGGGATTCGAACCTGCGTTAGCCAGCTCTGCACGGATGTCAGAGCGAGCGCTCTACTCACTGTGCCACTTGACCGGCAGTGGCACAGCGGCAGTAGATTGTCTACTACATATTCTTTTTGCTCTCAAGAATTCTTTTTTCACTATATTATTAATTACCATTTGCTTATGTGCAGCTTCCGCATGCAAGCTGTAAGTATGAGCCAGAGGTCTGGCTGTGGTCAAGTCTTTAAAGTTTGAACTTCTTGGGGTTTTATGACTACCATTTCTGCCCCTCTTGGAGTACTTACCTCGTCTTGCAGATTCTAGCTAAACACTTTGTTTTTGCGGGTATCTTTTTTTCCCCTTCCTCACTAAGGTCTGGGAGATTGAAATAGAGGATTGGAGAAAACAGATCTACTGGTCCATGGGCCGTCAACGAGTGGGTAAATAACCAAACAACACCCACAAGTGGCGTGTCCCTCCTCATTTAAAGGAAACAATAAAACACAAGCTACCCCTGTCTCCTGTAAGTTTTTACTATACGCCCACCACTTTGTGACAGATGAATGATTATATCATTCTAAAACACTGTAAAACACCCGGACTCAGAATTTAAGTGTTTACGTCAAGTTACCATACTCAATGGTTTATTTTTTATAATAAGCATTCTCTTCATTTTAGCAATTCATACAAAAAACATACAAAAAAATCTCCTTACAAATCATGAAAAGTACATTACAAGGGTTTTATATGAGACCTAATTTCCTTGGTGTTTCATTTGATCACATTTTTGCATTTGTTTTCAGGGAGACTTCATAGCACAAATATACTAGATGCAGATTGGTTGTTTTTTAAAGCCAATGTGTCTTTGGGATGTTATGTTGATGCGTTTCGGCCTATTTCTTTAGAATAAACCCCATCTTAGAAAAGGTTTTTCCGGAGGCCTTTCTCAGGACAGATGCTGATATTGATTTCTTGTGGTTCATTGATCTTCTAACCCTTATTCCTTCCTTATTTCAGTAGAATCCAAACCAGGGACATCTTATTAGGGGTTCCTTTCAGTGCAGCCACGCATATTTGTTCTTGCATACATAATGATGTCTAAAGTCGTGAAGAGGATTTGCACAGAATCGTGAAGTTCGTCTTGTGTGTGAAACCTCACAGTTGAATCATGTAGTCTCTCTTCATACAACTTTTTCTCTGGTAGATCGGAACGCTGAGTTACCTATACTCCAGTGCAATCTGTTGGCTCCTAGGTCTAGCCCAAACTAAAAATGTTTCAAAACAAGCATGTGAAAAACTAAAACAAAACTATATGCTATAAAAGTATATGCTAAAGGTTAAAAGGTTGAGCATGCATGGGGTAACTGTACTCTGACTTTTTAACTTCAAGAGGCAAAGGAATACTACAATGTGCTTTGTCTGTTCCCAAGTTACCTCATTTTATTAAACGTTCAACGTGCATTTTATTAAGAGAAGAAAACGGTAGCACTCATATTTTTCTATTTAGTGTTTTTCGACAGAACTGCTGTTAAAAGTGCCCAGTGGCAAGGTCTGTTCATTTAGGAAGCTTGTTGGGGCCGTCACTCCCTCCATCTTACTCTTATACTCTGGCACATCTTATCCAAGTCTATTTTCCATTCGACTTTGAGCTCTCAGGCTACTTTCATTACTAATTACTGCCACTAAAGTTGTATTCGTGGACATAATAGGTCACTTAAACCTTTCAGTCAAAAATAACACACAGTTGAGAACTCTTCACAGGCTCTCGTAATAACCATGTGTCAAAGCAGTGCCCTACTCAGCCCTGCTAATATGTCATCGAACGTAAATCGAACTTTTTAGAGAGGCTGCCAACAACGCTTCCATGCCATTTACCAGTCGACACCTGCCTGTGTATTACTCTAAGCTCGTTTCTCAAAGTGTCTGGTTCCAATCACTCCCGACTTGGCAAATTTAAAGCAGTTATCTCAGCTGAAAATAATATATGAACTCTTCGAGATCAGCACTTGAGTTCCCCTCCACGACCACGTCAGTGGGCACTGTAGCTCCCTCTTTATCACACATCACAAGCCATCGATGTTCACTTTCACGCCTTAATGCTCTCTGTACAAAATCAAGCTCAAAATGTTCTGTCTTGATGTGCAAAAGGTGGTTTATGTTTGGGGCCTCAAATTATGTCCAGTCTCCTTCACTGGACATCATGTGTCCCTTGGTACAATTGTCCTTATATAGTGCAGGTGCAAATGGAGTAGCAGGTGCTGTTTGTTCAGTGATGGGTCCTCACCTATGAAACTCCCAATGTCCTGATGTGAGGGAGTTTTCTTTAAATAACCTAGTGACTGTCGTGCAAGGCGTGATAGGTTGTTGCGTTTCCAACTCTGCTCACAGGTGTTAGCCTTTCACCAGTGCCCGGGACGCCTTCCGTAATAATTCTTTCTTCATCCCAAAATACAAGAGAAGTGTGATTAAAAGCATTCATCGCATGGAAGCTGACACACCCTGTACTTGGGTAACACAAAGGAGACTTTCTCAAGCTTTAAGCGCTGCTGACAGACCTCTTCCTCATTCTTTTCAGTGAAATACAAAAGGGAAAATTATAGGTCAGAAAAAAATGTTTTTTTTAAAGTGCCATTCATGACGAGAACTAACTATAACATGTAAATTACAGTCAGCTGTTCTCAGCACAGCAAGAGTGGCAATGGCTCCGTCCCCAAAATTAGAAATCACTGACCTCATTCAAAACTGTAATAAAAAAACTGATGAATGACCATCCATCACTGATGGGCTGACTATATTCCACTTCCTCGTTTTGGTAGAAGGACCAAAATCCTAAAAATGTTCACTAGCATCTATATACTTTTTCTACCTGTGACTCTGCCCAACAGGGGTGGGGGAAGGAGAGAGCGAGTTTCATAAGAAAAGAGGGCCTTGTGTGCTTTGGGCGGTCATTCCCACTTGAAGTACTGGACGGAAGGCTTTACAGGTGAAAGAGGGAGGTCGCTCTCTTCGCAAACTGTTAGCCATCCGTGGCAGCGGAGTGGTAATAGAAAGTAGTGGCAGTGTTTTGAAGACTTTATACTGGACCGAATCTTCACCGTAGTGGACTGCGTCTGGTAGAGTTTAGCTGCATGCTGGATTCGAGTTGCGCTGAAGTGAACCCTTAGAATGTGCTCGCTTTTTACCCAGGAATATGTTTAAATCATAACCACTCGGTAAACTGTGACTAGCAATTTTGGGGCTGTCAGACCAAGAGGCAAGAATATACTTTGTGGAAGTTAAATGTATCATCTGGCGCTGATGAATAGGGCCTCATTTAACAGTTTGTGCGCACTCCATTCCACTACCTTAGGTTGAATGTTTTAAGTAGGTGAGTGAGTATGAATGCACTCCTATGCCTCATTCTCTCTCCTCCATGTTTGTGGGACTTTCAGTCCTATGGCCACTGACCAGAGCCTGATGAGGAGCAGCATTTCATTTATTGAAAAAAGTGCAGGAGCACCTGCCTGCCCTAGCCCCTAAGTAAGCTTCAAAGTAAGTATGCCTAGAATGAACAACTTACAGAGTATGTTTGTAACGAGTCCGCAAAAGATGTGATGTTATGCTGGTAATTTGCGTAGCATTTGTCATTCTTGTTCTAACCGCCGAGGGTGGAAACAAGTGACTCAAAGACGGAATGAAAATATTTTGGTTTTTCTCAGGTAGTCTTTACAAAAGGGAATAATGCCCCTTTGATCTACCTTAGATTGTTTCTTAGCTTACCAATAAGGAGCAGAAAGGTTCAAAGCTGGGCTATTTATCACCAGAAAACATGGGGTAGGGTATGCCAAGTTTGAGAACAGGATCACATTAGGGAGAATTATAATTGTGTGGATAACATGGTAGCCAGGTTCGTGGCAGCCCGGTGGTCGTACGAAAGGTTCACACTGTTTTTGCTTACTCTCTTGCATTGTTTTGAACATGGCACCCTGTTTAGGAGCTCAAAAGTATCCTCGCAGAGACATCCATGTCTCTTTAGCATTCATTACAAAGGCATTTTAAACTTGGATTTCTTGTGCGTCATGGCTTGGCACAATTATCAAGCAACAAGCTAATGTTGACAGGAATAGAACATTAAACCCATGCATAGAACATGACACACACCATCAGCGGCCTCGGCCAAGCAGGCAGTAATTGCGCAGACATGGCAAATGAACTCCGTCTCACCCCTTGTGTTGGTACTGTTTGAAGGCGCTGCAGAGGAAACTGGGTGCTTGAGTGAATTATCTGGCAGTTTATCATGGTCAATTACTACACAGGGATTTTGTTTGACTTTTAATATCTGAAATACATAGCACAGAAGTGCCTGGAGGTTTCAAGTAGAACCCTTAAAAACAGAGCCTATTGTTGGATGTCTAACCACTCAATTTATTGCGGATGCAGTTTTTGTGAACTTGCATCTATATTTAATGCTTTTCCTTTTTCTCATGGTTAGCATGACCTCTATAGCCTTCCACTGGTCACACCACTGTCGGATAGACACGAATACATGTATTCATGGATTACTTTTCTCCATTTTCTGTTTCCTGGAAGAATTATGGCAAGTAGCCCAGAATGCCTCTAGGGAAGAGCAAATACAAACCTATTTGGAAATGACATACAAACACATGGTTTTGGACTTCAGGCTGACAGAAACCAGAAACATGCTGCATCTTTCTTGCCAATTCATTGGTCTAAAAAGCTTACAAAGCAAATGGGATCTCAGAAGTTTCCTCCACCTTTTTTCCAAATTACACTTCACCACATTTTTTCCACATTTTTTTTATGATGTAAAGAATGCGTCAAGCGGTACAATGCAAGTTACATGCTCTAAAACTACTCATCAGGTGGCAGCACCCTCCGGTTAAATTAGCTAAAATGTACCCATGGATTACTCCATTGTTCTGGAGAGAGTGCAGGAAATTGCACATGTGGTGGTCATTTACAAAGAGGTCTGGGAGCCCCTCCACCGAGAACGAACACGGGAAAATAACCTGTTCCATGGGGAAATGCCCAGCACGTGTTAACTCACTGTACCTTTCATAGAGGAGAGATATCAATTTGCATATCAGTCTGGTCCCATCCACTTGTGAAGTCCACCACTGAAATGCTAGGCAATTCTCTAAACAAGAGCCAACCACAACTCCAAACACGTGTTTCAGCCTTGTTGGGCCTCATCAGTGAGGTGAAGCTGTGCCTCTCTAAGCACAGTGAGCAAGTGTTCCATGACTGGATTACCCTGGGTATTTTCGGGTGAAACCCCCAGTTCCTAAACATTCACAAAGCGGTCGGGGAACCCCTCTACCGATAACAAACAAAGCAAAATAACCTTTTGTATTGAAAGCTGCCCATTCGGGAGGGTCTACAACCACGTTTTAGCTCACTGTACCTTTCACAGAGAACTATCCATTTGCATATCAGTCTGGTCCCACCCAATTGTGCAGTCCAGCACTGAAATGCTAGGCGATTCTCCTCTGAACAAGAGTACCAACAGCAACCCCATGAACGTGATTCAGCCTTGTTGGACCTTATCTTGTGAAACGTGGTGGTCATGTCATTTTGTTCAGGTGTACTGGTATGAGGTGTTATTCAGGATTCAAGACCAAGATGGGATAGAAGGACTGACCCCTTATTTAATTCTATTTGGTCTACACAGGGAAGAAGGGGATTATATAAATTTGGATCACATGATGCATAACCTATTGTTAGCGAATTCATTTTGTGGTCAGTGCCTTTGTTTACAGGTACTTTGCAGAACATATCCACTGTGTGACAATCCTTTTGGTTTCTTTGATGGAGTCCATGATCAGAACCAGGAAAGGGGTCACAAAAGACCTTGGTAGTTGGGTAAAAACACTTACTACGTGAAGTCGACTCAAATGTGGTGTATAGTGGGCCCTACAACACTTTCACCTTCCTCACTTCTGTAGGTGCAACGGAAAATGTCAGGCTCACAGGCACACACGTGGTCTTCTCAAGAGTGGGCATAGGAATCCCAGCAATTTAAACTTCCTTGTTGCATGCTTGCAACGCACTTTAATCAAACCTAGCTTGGAATGAAGCATGCATCTAAGTAATATTACCGTCCCATTGTATAATAGGGAGTTGCTATTATGCGAAAGCAGTTGTGTTTATAGAACTGAGTATGGATAAAGGGTGGAGGGGATAAAGACCCCTTCCATTCTTTATTACATTGAAAACACATTTTTGAAACTGCTACTGAAAGCTAGCAATGTAATACCGAATGCCACAGCCCATAATGAACAGTGTTGATTTTAAAATCTGTGATATTCTCAAATCTTAGTATTCGCTCAGTGCACCATTTAACGGCTTAACACCCTATATCGTGCTTATCCCCAGTAGCTTGCATAGGTTATTGATTTCAAAGCTTTGGTTAGATCAATGTGTCTTTGCTCAAAATGTAGCAGATTGGAACTGTGCATCTTGAGTGTCATCAGTCTGTCTCTGTGGAAGAGGAATGGTACAGAATAGTGTTAATTTGTTGTTGTTTTGTAACTAGTTCTCAAACCTAAGTAAGCACTAGTTAATCCTAATATTGAACCTTTCTGACTGATCTACTCACCAAGCCGCTGTAAACTCCCTATTAACTCTTAGTGAGAAGAGTAATTTATTTAAATTACTTATTTTTATAAGAAATGCATTTGTAATTTGGAAACTGAAGCCAACACAGGTAATTGAATAGACTGATGAATCATTAGACCATTAGCCATAATGGAATGTAGGCCCCTTCCTTTCTGTAGTTTTTCTTGTCATTGTTCACTATTTCCATGAGGTACTTTTTAAATGTATATGTGATTTTTTAATATATGTTTTTTTGTATATATTGGAAGGAAATTAAGATTCGATAAGCAGGAGCGATAAGATTCTCCTACGTGTCCAGGAGTAATGAGTGACCAGCAGCTACCACTGGGGGGGACAAGGAGCTAGTACTTAGCGTTCCACAAACTAAGATGCACAAATATAATTCTGTCCATTATTAATGATCCTTTTTGCTTTAAATGTTGTATCAATGTGCCCTAATGTTTAGTTATAGATTGTGCCAAGCGCCCACAGTTAAAATTACATAGGTGTGTTTGTTCTGCCTCAGTCGGCCGAAGGAGCCAAACGTAGCTCCTTGTAGCTGTTGGTGTCAAGCTAACCATGCTCTTCTAGGCTATAAGAAGGAGCTAAATAGTTCCCTTTATTCTGAACCCTATATCGTGCAAAGGTTAACATTAAACATAATAAAATTTCATTTTCAATTCATCTTTATAAATACACGATCTTCATACATTTTGAATGCACACAATTAACTCCATATTTCATTATACAGATTAAAGAAATACCAATTTAACATATAATCTTGATATACATTGTCTTAAAATTCCCCCTTATCTAAAACACGAGCGGCAAACCTTAAAGTGCTAAAAATGTATATTTGATTACCATATAAAATCCATTGCCAAGAAGCCTCTTTACTTGTTCCATTTATTTGATAACCAAACTTACAAAATAAATATTATCTAATTTCAACCATGTTATCCCATTCCACAGAAATATCAATCATAGTTTCCCTTGTAGTCGGCACTTTACAATATCCACTGCTTTCTAATCTGTTCACACTACTACTGATCCCTCTAGTCTAGCGGGTAACAGATTTAATCTGAACATCAGAAGCTGATTTCTCCAAGTGTAGTTTGGGAATTTTACTAGGTATTGTGGAAGTACAACAACTTTTTTCTTTGCACCACTAATATATTTTGAAAAGCAATTTCTCATATTTACCTATTAGAATTCTCGTAACCTTTAACTTTCTCTGGATTCTGGACAAGTACTTAGTTCTCAGCTCCTTATTCATATCTTATAATAGATATGTGAACAAATGCTTGAATTCTTAGGACACCGCTCCCAATTAGTCCTTCTGTTATTATTATTATTTATCCGTCATTACATGCTGCAGGCCGATAGTCCTCAGGGCATGCACATAACAAGTAGGATCAAGAAACTGGACAGTCGGACAATAGATGAGAGGAGAGAAATGAGCGTAGTTTTCTTTTGCATGGTTTTAGGTTCAACAGGCGGGTTTTAATGGATCTCTTAAATTCTACCAGGGACATGGATGTCCTCAAAGAGAAAGGAAGGGAATTCCATATCCTGGGTGCTTGCACATCAAAGCTTGTTTCCCCAAATTTAGTTAGCTTGAAGCATGGTTGCACCAGTTTATGGTTGTCATTAGAGCATAGATTAGGCATAGACTAATCGACAACCAAGCGATCAGTCAAGTATTGGGGAGCAGTAGCCATCCAGCATTTATATGTAGTGACAACAATTTATGGGTGATCCTATGCTTGACAGGTAGCCAAAGTAGTGCCTGTCAGGCTGGAGTCACATGCTCTCGTTTTGGTAAGCCTTTATTGGCTCACACCGTGCCATTTTGTGTCATTTGGAGGGTGTGTGAGTTGGCTTGTGATGTTCCATTTAGAAGGCTATTGACAATCCTGGTATTAATCAGTGCAGCAGCTAATAGGGATCTGTTATCAACGGACAAGTAGGGCCTTATTTGGTGCAGTAACTTGGTGACATGACCACAGGAAGATCGGATGTGAGAAACGTGAGGTGTCCAGATATACACCCAATGTCTTCACACATCTGGGCACGCATATCGGGCTTCCCATGATGGTAAAGCACTTGGAGAGAATTTAAAGCCACCCAAGATTGGATGGCAGTGTACACCTCGTTCAGGGCTTTGTAGTCTTGTGCGTGATTGCCCAAAAACTCAAGAAGAACCTGGGTGTCGCATAATTTGCATATTGTACACCCAGACTATCCACGAGGTCGAGTAGCGGCCTTATATATCTGTTGAAAAAGGTAAGCATTCCATAGGTGGTTATAGTGGGTGGTGCTGGAGCATTTTCGAACGCCACTCTGGATGTTCTTGGGCCCAAAAAGGATTCAATCTATTGTGTCGCCCTCTCTGAACACTATGCAAGGCCTTTCAGTCTGTCCACCAGAAAATTGTGATTGACAAGATCGAAGGCCGCTGAGAGGTCCAATAACATAAACAGGACAGGGCGGCCCCTTTCCACAATGCCTGCAATATTTCACTTAAGATCCAGTAGGGCTGTTTCCGTTCCGATGCCTGACTCTAAAGTCCAACTGTTGGATACCTAGGATCTTATTGATCTCTACAAATTCCTTGCGCTACGGGGAGTTAAGGGACATTTGTTATTGGTCAGTAGTTTTTTGCCAGTGATGGATCCAGGGTACTCTTTTTTTTAATAATGGCATGATCCATGCTTCCTTAAGAGATGATGGAAGTATGCCATCCCTAAAAGAGAGATTCACCATCTTAGTGATCCATGAGACAAGCACATCGAGAGACCCTTTAACGATATTAGCCGGACACATTCTCCCATGAGGTTGGATTTAGGTTGGAAGCTATTGCATAATTTTCTTATTCACCGCACTGATTGAATTCAAACTTGGGTAATGACGGGTTGTTGGTGGAAGTAACAGGAATACATAATACCTCAGTTTCCTCGTTGATATCCTAACGGCTGATATGCCGATCAGTGATGACTTGATGATGGCAAATGATTTTATTGGAGAACTCATTCTGCACATCCTGCATCCCTTATGGTGAGTGGGACAGGAGGAACTTCACCCTCTAACTCTTTGAGAATTCTCAAGAGCTTACTAGAGCGAAATCAAGCATTGTTAATTCTCATATTATAGTTCTTGGTTTTAGCCTCAATGATAGCATGTTTTAATTATTTCACAGATTTCTTGTAGATAGAGTGTACAGGGACAGGGATTCTTTCACCACTCACGCTCCAAGGCTCTTTTCTGTTTTCTGGCCTGAATGATGATGCCACCAAATCAGAAGTTCTTAATATTCTCTGGTTTGATCATCTTTGTTTTTCCAGTGCCAAGACCTCAATTGTGGAGGAGAGGGTAAGTGAGAGATGTGATACGCGATTATTGGGGTTATCAAAAGATTCTAGAGGATTCAACCTGGTAGCTAGGTTGCCGAAAATCTAGATGCCGTTACATTTTTTAAATTCCTGCACCTTTTTTGAGTTCTTGGCTGTTTGTCCAGCCTTATTGGTGCAGTTGGTAGTAATACTATGGTATTGACCAATGCATGATCCAGACCTTGGGCACTACATTGTGGAGGTGCAAGCAGTAGAAAGATTGTGTCAATGCCCAATCTAGGGTGAGGCCGTCAATATGGGTCTGTTCCTTGACTAGTTGGGTGTAACCAAGGGCGCCCTGAGCAGAGAGTAAGGATTTAGCTTGTATATCCTGCTTGTCCTCTGCCCAAATGTTAGTCACCTAAAACAATCACAGGTGATTGGGGCTTGGTGATGTTGTTGAGGAGTGCAAGGAGCTGCTCTTCAAACTGGGTCATGTTTTTAATGGGTTTATATAGGGTGAGGTTACTCATGGATATATTCGGATTAACTTTCATTTTTACTAGCAGGCTTTCACAGCCCTCAAGATTTAGCATAATTGATGGGATGGCAATCCAAGTGTTCTTTAACAATGAGGGCCACCCCTCCATGTCTTTGTCCAATACGGTCAGATCTAAATATCTTATACCCGGAGGGAAGGGATTGTAAGGCTTCTTTATGGGTTGCATCATGGAGCCATGTCTCTGTAATAGCGAACATATCCAGTTTAAATCTCAAGTCCATGTTGGAGAAGAGGTTGTGTGTTCAGCAAGGAAATGCTGAAATGCAAGTCCTGGGTGGAGTCATTAATATTGGTGAAATTGTCTGATATAGGAAGATTCATCTCGGTCGGGTAAATCTCTGCGTGTCTGTTTCAATCATCTCAACGTGATTGGCCTAATATTTTCCATGGAATTCGAATTCTGAGTGATTTTTGTTTGCTCAGGGATATGGCTCTCCAAACATATTTCTGTGCTTTATTTCGTGGAAATCTCTTTACCCAAGTTAAATGTCTCACAAGGTTCAGGGCTGAGGTTATTGGCTTTATGTTTTGAAGCCCTAAAATCACTGTTGTCAGTTTGAGAGTAGGGTTCCAGAGACTGATAACGGGAGACTATCTCTGCGTGTTTATCATGGTACAAGGTTATGTTCTGAGTAGGTGTCACAGTTTTATGCATGCACAGTTTTTTCCAGGAGTTCTAGAATAGTAGACACAATATTTATTTATTGTGCACTTATTAGGTGCTTTAACAAGTAAATGCGTTTCAAAGCACCCACATGGCAACAGTGAGGGAACCTGGGATTGAGAATAACAGTTAAAAAACAATATATGAACTGGAGGATAAAGACAAACCTACTATGCCTTGTGAGTATTCAGAATGTGCAAGTGCAGAGAGCGAAGAGGGGGAGCTAGTGGGGGTAAGTGCTGGAGTGTCCATGCTCGTGGGTAAGCAGCAGATGTAAGTAAAGTAAGTGCTAGGGAGCAATTGAGCTGCAAATGGTGGTAATTGCAGGCCTACAGTGGCGTCAGCCAGTTGGTGCAGAAGCAAGTGCTGTGTACAGTCAGAGGCTGAGGCGATTAGATGTGGGAGGCTGGGGCCCCGAGGACACATAAAGGCCCTGGTCACCAATCACAGAGACTGAGGTTAACAGAGGAGGGAGGAAGGGAAGGAGGAAGTGAAGAGGAAAATCTTGAGTAGCTTCCAGAATTTGAGAATTTTAGGAGGTGCAGTTGAAGACAAAGAGGAAGGGGGTGGGGGGTTGTTCCTCAAGAGTGAGACAGCAAAAGCAAGAGATCGGCCTCCAGCACTCTGTTTACCGAACCGCTTCACACACAGAGAGTTGGTTCCAGGGGAACGTAGAAGTTTAGAGGGTGTTTAGAGTATTTAGTAATAGCAAGTTGCAGATAGCGTGGTCTACGGCCCCAGGCAGCCTTTTGGATGATGCAGAGGGATTTGAATTTGATCCGTGCAGCAACTGGGAGCCAGAAGTCTTCCCTACGGAGAGAATAATATGTGGGTACCTGTTTGGAGCCTTCCAACAAAGGCTTTCCAGGACAAACAGCCATTCACCACGCTATTATGCACACCTTGCGCAAACCCGTGAAAGCCGGCCTGTCAAATGAGCGGGCGCAAACGTGCCACTGGCAGGCTTAAGTTCCCTAGGCAAGATCTGATTTGTAGTTTGCATGAACTACTGAAGGATAAGGAGCTAACACAGGTGAAACCAAAGTGAATGATCTGATCTAACGCTACAGCATCGTGTCTCAACTGAGTTCAGGTTCACAAAATGACCAAACAATTATTTTTCAAATTTCAGTTATTTCACACACAATATAACGCCCCAATTACATACAGTACCCCCAACACAATGACATGCATTCTAATGGGTGCTGCTGGTCAAATGCACCTTACATATGCTGGCAAAAACTAGCCTGTCAAACGCACAAGCACTAATGCGCCGCTGATGGGCATGAGTTCCCTAGGCAACATGGGAATTGTAGTTCACCCAAAAAACTGAACGATAAGGATCTCCTGGCATACAACCTAACACGGGTGAAATCAAAGTGAATAATCTGATATAACGCTACAGCACCGTGTCTCAACTGAGTGTAGGTTCACAAAATGAGCAAACAATTATTTTTCAAATTTAGGTAATTTCACTCACAATATAATACATAAGTACTTGCAACACAATGGGCCTCATTATGACCCTGCCGGGCCGGAAAAAAAGAATCCACTTCTCTTAGCGCTTTATGAAGACACAAGAATGACATCCTTTCCCCGAGAGGTTAATGGCATAACCATTCCAGCAGGATTGAAAAACGAAGCTCACAAAGATTTTATGCAAATTTTGGGTACTTTGGGTTCTCACCCAAAGTTACCAGGGCAATCCAGACGTGGACCCCTTGCTCACTGTGCTTAGAGAGGCACAGCTCCACCTCACTGATGAGACCCGGCTCGGCCGAAACTTGTGTCTGGGGTTGCTGTTGGTACTCTTGTTCAGAGGATAATTGCCTACCATTTTGGTGCTGGACTACCTATGGGTGGGACAAAGACTGATATGTGTATGGACATTTCTCTTCTGTGGAAAGCATAGTGAGCTAAAGCGTGGTTGAGACTCTCCCGGGAGCCATCCACCCAAGAACAGGTAAATGGGCCGTGTTTGTACCGGAAGAGGGCTTCCCGGACCTCTTTATGCAAATGATGGTCATGACAACACCCAACAGATTCAGTATGGAGAGTAAGCTGGGAGATGGCCAGCTTTTCCAGGAGTTTGTCCAGGAAAGGAGTGATAGAGATCGGGTGATAGTTTGCCGGACTGGTAGGATCGGCAGAAGGCTTTTTAAGGAGGGGGTGCACAAGGGAGTGCTTGAGGAGAGAGGGGAATAATCCAGTGGCGAAAGAGTGATTGCAGAAATCGGCCAAGGCTGGACGAAGGTTATCAATGTGGTCCTTGATGGTTCTATTGGAGCAGGGGAGCATCTATTTGGACGACACTTTCATAGATTGGACTTGTCTACAACGCCCTACGCGCAGCACAAGGCATCTCCAAAAGAGTGCATATATCTACTGCCAGAAGAGCCTCCCACTGGCTACCTATAAAAGAGAGGATCATCTTCAAAACCCTGACCCTCACTCACAAATGCATCCACTCCGCGGCACAAAGGATCCACCCGGCCATGTCCTCAAGACCAACCAGGACCCCCTATACCAACCTACTCACTGTTCCCATGGTAAAAAGAGCAATAGCAGGGGGTAACAGCTTCCCCTATCTTGCGGCTCTACACTGGAATGCCCTCCTCACTGCCCTGCGAGCTGAACCTTCTCTGACCAACTTCCGCAAAACCTTGAAAACCACCCTATTTGCTTGATTCTCTACCGTTCCTCATATACACCCGCCATATGTATATTTGACTTGTGTACGCCTCCATGCATATTATGTGTTACACCTATGTACCCAATGCTGTAATTTATGCATAATGTAACTAAGCTTGCTGCAAGTAACAGCGCCACAATGCCCGTGGGCTGCCTGCGCGCTATACAAATGTAAAAAATAAAATAAAATAGACAACTTGTCAGGTGTTGTCAGGGAGAAGGAGGATGAGAAGGAGAGGCGGCCGGAAGGGGTCCATGTGAGTTTGTGCTGAAGTGAGCAGCGAGAGCTGTACAGAGCGCCTGGGAGGGAACAGGAGAGGTGGAGACTGCAGCAGGATTGGCCAGCTTCTGGCAGATTTGAAAGTGTTTGGCCGTGTTGTTGCAGGCTGCAGAGATACAGGCTTGGATGTGGACTCTCTTCTTGGACAGGACAGACTCTGTATTGCCTTTGGAGCAGGTGGAAGGACAGTTTGTCAGAGAATGTGCTTGAAGCCCTCCACTTCCTCTCAGCCACTGTGCACTTGCGTTTCAGGGTGGCGAGGTCGAAGTCATACCAAGAGTTGCAGTTGACCGTAGGCTTCAGGTGGATTCTCATGAAAGGGGCATGTCCAGAGTGTTGGAGATAGAAAAATACAGGTTAGAGAGGGCTATGTCAGAGTGTGAGTCATCTGCAGGAGTAGGGAGCAGAGAAAGTAGCGACAAAGTCTTCCATTGACACACGCTTCATGGGTTGTATGGCTGAGAAGGTAGGTAGCTGTGCTGGGGTGGGCTTTGTCTGAGGGACAGAGAGTTTCAGGTGAGAGGAAAGCAGAAAGTGTTCAGTCCAAGAGAGAGGAGTTGTGAGGGGGTTTGAGAGGGGGATGTCTGAGGAGATGAGAACATCCAAGGTGTCTGTGGCAGAGTGTGTCAGACTAGAGGGGGGGTGGGACGGAGGGGGGAAGGGGTAGATGGGGAGGGGGAGGGGTAGGGGGAGAAGGGGGAGGAGGAAAGGAGGGGAGGGGGTTGGGGGAGGGGGATGAGAAGTTTAGAGGTAGAGAGAAGATGAGAGGTCAGCCCACTTTGAGAGGAATAGGGCAACCTGGCCAAATGGCCTGTAGATGGTGGCCACATTTGGTGAGAGGTTGGGAGAGATGGAGAGCCTGCAGACCAGGAATTCAAGGGAGGCGTAGGCCTGCATAGAAATGACAGAAGCAGGGATCCACTCCTGAAATATCAGAGCTACCCTCCCTCTGGGTCGCTTGGGTCTGGGCTCGGGGAGGATCATTTAGGCATCAGGGAGGAGAGTGTCAAAGCTTGTGACAGAGCTGGCCGTGAACCAAGTCTCGGTGAGCGCAAGGACATCCAGGTCAAGTTCTTCTAGGAGGTGTCAGATGAGTGTTTAACAGAGGAGCGAGAGTTCAGAGTAGCAACGTGGAGCAGGTTGTCACATTTGAAAGACTTCTGGGGTGGGGTAGAGCCATGAGTTATCCCAGCGGAAGTGGTACAGGGGCCCGAGAGTGTGCAGGGGTGGTAGCAGGAGGTGGCAGAGAAGCCAGAGAGGGAGAGGAAAGTGCCAGAGAGGTGGCAGAGGAAGGGAGTGCAGAGGAGCCTGAGAGGTGCTAGTATGAGTAGAAGGAGAAGTAGGGAAGTTGATAAGACTCAGTAGACGCCTATCGAAAAAGAGGAGATTGGGCTGAGGGCCCTGGACCAAGACAGTGCCATTCAGATAGACATTAATGATGGTCTTTGCAGGAGTGGAAGGAGGCCGAGAGGACCTCCCACTAGGTGCCACCATTAATGGGAGAGGAAGAGATAGGAGGGAGACCCGAGACCATACGAGGGATCCATAGGTCTGGTGAGGTAACGACAAAGAGGATGTCGGTGAGAGTCTGTCTGGAGGAAGCACTGGTGTAGGTGTCAGCAATAGGGATGCCTTGGTTGGAGACCAGGATGTCTGTCCCTCTTGAACTTCTTCCTTCCAGACTTAGTGAGAGGGATAGGATAGGAGATAGAGAAGCAGTTAGAGAAGATGAGAGAAACAGAGAGCACAAGGACATTGGGCTAGAACCTTATGGTTAATGCTCATGGGCCTACCTTGATGAAATAGTGGTACATAGTGGCATGTTGGAAGACCATTGAAAGCAACTACAGCCGGATTATACCCACCTGAGAGAAGTTGGTCTGATGGCAAATCAGCAGCGTGCCATCTAGCCCAGTCTTCAGTCTATTACTTGGGTTTTCTAGGGGGGTTATTTACTACCCCAGGAAAGTAAAGTGCAGTCAGTACACAAAGTTCCCCGACCCCAGAATAAAAAAGGACATACGGGCCTCACTAGGTTCGGTTGAGTATTACTGCAAGTTTATACCAATTTCTTGACCTTGGCTGTACCCCTGACAGACTGGGAAAAGGTCAACCCAATCTGATCGTCTGGTACTGGCAAGCACAAAAAGCCTTCAACTAGCTAAAAGCCTGACTATTTCATAGCCCGATTTTAGTCAGGCCTCATCTTTACAAGGAATTCATCCTACAGACGGATGCTTTGCGATTTGGGCTAGGAGGCATACTGCCCCATGTCGGGGACAGAGAAGAAAGACCCATCCTATTTCTAAGCAGAAAACTGTACCCAAATGTTCAGATTATTTTTAGAATTATAGCCCTACACATTTACCAAAGAAGATTCGGAAGGAAGAAAACAGGCAAACATAGATGATCTGTCTAGATAATCTCTAAAAGAAATTATGCAGAAAGAACAAGGGGATACTTGGGAAGGGGCAGAGGTATGCAATAGGGTCCGGAGCTTGGCCCTATCAAAGGTGAGCAGCACCCATCCCAGGCTGGGGCAGGCGACCTTCCAGGGCAGTTGTGTAAGGTTTATGACTTAACAGCGGTTTGCTGGACAGCTTACCAGATGGGCCAAGACGATGCTTGTGCCGCAAACGCGATTCCTGCAGGAAGGGGTGGGGCTCTCGGGAGGCCACGCCATACGGCAATGATGCAACAGACTGGTTTGCGCTCAGAGCGAATCCCTAAGAAAAAGGGAAAAACCCAAAAGGGGGGAAAACCCTTCAGTGGCAGAGATGAGCCTTCCATGTAAGGTAGGAAGATTTGACTGATGTGGCAATGGAGAAGGAGATGGACAAAACAAGGTGAACAGTCAGGTCCAGGAGAGAGCCAGAGCAGGGATCAGGAAGCAAGCAAGGATGAGGAAATCTGGGAGAGCAGAAGCAACGGATAAAGAACAAGGATATCAGCAAAATGGGAGGAATTCAGAGCAAGTGAGAGCAAGAATAACAAGAGAGCGCGCTGAGCTAGGTAAAACAACACTAGGGTTGAGAAGCAAAGCTCTGCGTCCATCCTCTTCTTTTATGAGACTCTGACGATGGCGAGCTGGTGCGAAATGATGAAACGGCGTTCATAAACACCATAGACACTAACAAAGGACTAGGTGACCTAAGAGAGTCAGCGGCCATGTTGGTAGTATGGTAGAATGCCGGAACAATGGAACGGACCACCACAGAAGGAGATTGTTTCCATCCATTCCAGACAGACCACTGCGGGAGGTGATGCAGCATGACAAGTTGCCAGAGCCCATCCTACTTGAGAGGAAGGGTGTGGGAGTTGGGAGGGCCCCAGTCTATGACTACCTTCAAAGAGTGTTGTGGTGTAACAGCATTGCTACTATTGTCTCGCTAGAAATGCTTTGCAGTCTCCTTTCTGGCCAGGTCTCTCCTCTAACTACCCATCAGAGCGGACTCCGGGTGGCTACGTATAGGGTCTGTACCAGAGCACCATGAGAAGACAGAAAATCATACAGTGCTTGCTATTACCAATCATATCAAGGCACACAAAGGCTTTCATCCATTGCTATACCAGATGAAAATAACAAAACTGTGACAAACGTAGATGACAGGCAGAACCCACGCAGCGAGATCAGACTCTTCCCACCCCATCTTGAGGAAGGCAGCAGAGGCCAAAAAGTGGGCCGGGCTTGCAGGCTTTTTTAGAATCGTCCATATACAAACACAACCCCTTGGGGAAAAGAGAAGATTAGATTGGCTCCAGAAGGCAAGTGACCATAAAAACAAGTAGGTGACGGGGAAGGGCTGACGCGAGACCGTCTGGGCTCCAAAATTCCAGCCATAGTGAGTGAGGATGTTAGGTATTCGGGTGGTGCCAAGGGTGGAGTTGAAGCCCCAAAAGATGAAGCGGTCAAGAGCAGATGGTGAACGTGTTGGGGAGATTGTAGCTTTGGCGTGAGAGAGAGTGCACATAAAGTATAGTGTGTATGAGAGAGAGTGGTACCAATTACAGTATAGTGTGGGTGAGAGAGAGGGTGCATGGAGAGTATATGTGATAGAGAGATGGGGAAGAAGACTGTAAGGGTAAAAGGTGAATGGAAGTTGGCAATGTGTATGAAGGTGGAAGTGAGCTGATGGGGAGTGAGGGAGACCAGAGGGTGATGGCAGAGAGGAGGTAGGAGTAGCTGAAGAGGGTGGAGTATATGTGGAGAAAAGTTGTAGAGAGTGTTGAGAAGAGAGAACATGGAAGAGAAGGAAGTGTTAAGGAGAGGTAGGACAAGGTAAGCCTGGTGCGAAGGAAAGATAGGTGAGAGAGACATAGACCAGTAAAATCAAAGGAGGGAAGAGAATACATAGAGCAAGAGAGGTAGTAGAGAATGCATGAGGAGTGGAGGAAAGGGCTGAGAAACAGAGAGAGACATAGGAAGGGTAAGACTAGAGAGAGAGAGAGGGAGGGGAGATGTGAAATATTGTGGTTGGCATATCAAAAGTGCCAAGAACAACTTGGAGCAAGGATTCCTTTAGAACATCTCCTGAGGAAGAGAGAGGGAGAAGGCCACAGCCTTTAGGCCCTCTCTAAGATTAGATTCAAACTAGATTGTAGGGATTACCATGCATTAGATTGCTGTTTTGGAAGTTGTTGTGATGAGTAGGGATGCCCAGTCTACAGTAGAAGGAGCCCACTGGAAAGTTGAGAGTGGGCCAGGGTACTCCTTATTCCACGCTCATTCAGCGGGTCTACTTGAGCTGCATATCAACAAACCTATTTGTAATAATCGTTGCCCAAACGTTTTTGTATTGTTCTTATTCCTATGATAACCATTTATTGCCAGTTCTCACCCAGTATTTACAACTCTTAAGACTTTTTTCTCCTTGCCTTTTCAAAGGACTCCCCGATCATTCTTCCAATACTACGTCAGGGCTGAAAGTTCACTGATACTTTTTCTTTCAGTTTGCTATTTCAGCATTATAGTTCAGTCTTTTACTAAATACACCTCACTTCTAGATTTGCAACCATTCACAATAGAATTTAAGAAACCTCTAACCGTTTGTTAAATTTAAAGGGATCCCCTGACCATGGTATATACACTTGCATCTCTGGTTGTGTGGGAGTAAATGTTTAATGTTTACATAACTAGCATTTGAGGGTAAGGCTATGACTGTACTTTGTGTCAAGATATGCGTTCCTCTTTTGTTGCATACCTGTACCTTTCGTTCTAGTGGATCTTGGTTCTTCAAACCCAGCCATGCTGTCTGCATAGCCAGACGAGCTGTGCTGAGGGCTAACCCAGGAGTTCCCCAAGAAATGCAGCTAAGGTCAGAACTGGACAGATTCCCCGCCCCACAGACCTGCTTCCTCTGATTAGCGTGGTGGAGAAACAGTGCAAGGCATTGGCAGAGGAAGCCTGGTGAGATGTAATGCTGATAGGGGAAACAAGAGCCAGGCAATCCTAGTTGGCAGATGAAAAGGTCCAGGAAGACTGGAGATTTACAGGTGAACTTGTAAAAGAGGCAAGGAATGATACCAGGGCAGCAAAAAGACAGGAAAAGGAACAACCAAGATGTGGAGCAAGAATGCAGATGTTGAAAAGGCAGGGTGAAATCCCCCTGTCTCCCAAGGACGAGTACAGGATTAGAGACCCAGAAGAGAAAGGAGGGTCAAAGGTTGGGCCAGGAGGAAAGCAAGAAGGAGGAGGAAGGGGCAAACTGGAGCAGGGACGTAACTGGGACAGAGAACTACTCCCAGGCTCCATCGGGCTACAAAGCCGCTTACCATCCACAAGTAGCCTGCACCGGCACCACCGAAGTGGTGCATAAAGGTAGATCGCAACCCTACAGAGGAAACCAGCAATGATGCACACCTTCCTCCAGAAGTCAACTACCAAAGCAGGCCTGACCAGGCTATGGCCCGACCTCCTGCTTCAGCACCCTAGTATGGGGGCACTTGCTGTCTTTGTCGAACAGTGAAAACACATCACCACCGACAAATGGGCGCTATCCATCATTCACAGTGCAAACCCTCGAATTCATTGAGAAATATCCCTCCATTCCTTCCCGTCCCAAAGGCAGAAAAACATCAATCCCTGCTTCTTCTGGAGGTAGCGTCACTCCTAAACAAGGGGGAGATCGAGCCTGTTACACCACACCTCCAAGCCACCGGAGTATACGAGATACTTTCTGGTAAAGAAGAAGTCAGGAGGATCGTGGCCAATATTAGACATCAGGAGACTCAACAAATTCCTCAAGTCTCCACAAATTCTCAATGGTAACGCTACAACACATGTCTGACCAACTGAAACGAGGAGATTTTCTCTCTTCTCTAGATCTGGACGATGCCGCTTACTTTCATGTCCCTATCCACTGGGGGCACAGACACTTCCTTCGGTTTCAAGTCAAAGGAAGACACTACCTGTTGAAAGCTCTGCCATGCACATCAATGTACTGCAGTTAAGAGCGGTGTTCTGGTCCCTAAAGTATTTCAATCTTCAGTTGCAGAACAAGGTAGTTCGCATCTTCACAGATAACACCACCACCATGTTCTATATCCACAAACCGTTGGAAATGGCTGCTGGCACAAGGCATGTTTCTGATTCCCTTTCACCTGCCAGACATCCACATTACAATAGCGGATTCACTCATCCGAGAACTCTGGTCCTGCCACGAAGGGGAGCTATACCAGAGCCATGTTCTCGATCTCTTCTTCAAGTGGGGGCATCCAGACATCAATCTTTTCGCTACAACGACCAACAAAAATGCTCAAAGTTAACAAGTCGGTGTCGCTAGGAATGGAGTCTGGGGGACGCGTTCTCATTCCAATGTGGCGGACTGTTCCTGTATGCTTTTCCCCCAATACCTCTGCTGCCTTGAGTTGTCAGTAAACTCAAACAGAGCAGCTGCAAGATGATTTTAGTGGTCCAAGCCTGGCCTCTGCAGATTTGGTACTCAGACCGGCTGCACCTGTCAGTGACACCCTATGTTAGGCTGCCTCCTCTACCTGACCTGCTCTCCAGGGAGGGCGGATCAGTGCTTCATCACAACCCTGCATCACTCAACTTGACGGCCTGGCTCATGTAGCCCTAGAATTCGCAGACATTCCGCTACCCTCAGAATGCAAAAGGATTCTTGCAGCTTCCACGCTGTTCTGCTGCAAGAACAAGGGGAAACACTGCCATTTGGTATGCACCTCAACACCTAGATCTTTTGCACATTCATGTGGTGCATGTTTTACCGTAACTTTTGTCTTTGGCAGAATTCGGCCTGTCACACTAGTTCATCAGAGTGCATTTGGCACCCATTTCATGCTATATGCGTACTGCAAGCCAGCCTTCTCTATGCTCTTATAGATTGGTGAAAGAGATCCTTTAGGGCCTATTGCGTGCCTTTCCCCAAGGCCTGGACCCAGCTCCAGGGTGGTAACTCAATGTTGTTGCCTCGAAACCTATGGACCCTCCTTTCGAGCCTCTACACAGAGCCTCTTTGAAATGTTGCTCCTGGAAGATGGGTCAGCGAACTGCAAGCTCTTTCCTGCAAGCCTCCGTGCCCACGTTTTCACCAGTCTAAGGTGGTGTTGCGGGCAGATCCTTCCTTCACGCCAAAGGTACCTTCGGCATTCCACCTGAATGCACCCTTAATTCTACCAATGCTCTTTAGCTCTCCGTCACCGGCGGAGCACCGCTTGCATTCCTCGATGTCGTCAAAGCCCTAAAATTCTATGTTGCCTTGGGACCTGCTGCTGAGGGTAACACCCTTTTAAAGTCATCCATTGCAAGATGGCTGTCAGCATGTATTTCCCACTGCAATTGTGTTGCCAACAGGCCCCTTCCAAGAAGACCACGAGCACACTCAACAAGATCTGTGGCGTCTACCATGGCTTTCCTGTCAAGTGTTCCCTTGTTCAACATCTGCAGGGCAGCCATGTGGGGGTGGATCCACACCTTCACAAGGATTTCCTGCGTCAATGGGGATTGCAAGGAGGAGTCCCAAGTCGGACAGGCAGTGCTTCGTTACCTGTTTGCATGAGGTGTGTTCCAGATGTGAGTTGGTTCCTTCTGCTGAGCTGTACCTCCACCCCCTCCACCCGCTTTTGGTTGTGTATGCGTACTGCTGTATAATCTTAAAAGCATGTGAATCCATGAAGGATCCAAAGCTAGAGAAGGAATAAGTTACATACCTGTAACTCCTGTTCGCCAGCATTGGTATCTTTCATAGATTCATATGCGACCCTCCCTCATTCCCCTCTCTGGCTCTTTTTGGATCATGCTGCCACATTATGTGCGCTGCCAAATCTGAAGACAGCCACCAGGGGAGGACCTAAGAGGGGACCTGTCTAATTGGCTGTGGTCAGTGTGACCCAGAAAGGACAATAATGCAGCACTAAAGAGACCAGCAGTTTACAAGTTTAAAGGTAAAGTACTATAATATTACCGAGGATTTAAGAGCATGTGCATCCATGAAAGATACCAATGCTGGAGAACAGGAGTTTACAGGTAAGTAACTTATTCCCTACCAACCACCCCTTTTATGACATGGGGCGTATTTACCTTGGGGGTATTCGTTAAATATTGCATGTAGGAAATGCATCTGGATTCGAGGTTTCATTACTTTATGAAAATTGAAGGTATATCCACATAATTCTGGCTCTACGCACACCCTGGAGTTAAAATGTTTTGAGCAACGCAAGTAACAAACAATGCAGGGATTTAGGGTGTCAGAATGAGAAGCGCAAGTTCTCCCCATTCTCACAAACGAGTGAGAATGGGTAGCGTTTGGACGGGTTTGCTACTCCCATTTGTGCTTTAATGCCTTTCTACCTCCAGGGGTATGATAGTAAAGGGCTCGAGCGGCATTCATTATGGAGCGTGTTTCTTTCTCACAGTAGCACGTGGAGGAGTTTTCTCCTATCTGTGCGCCCAGGCTGCACTGCCTTCAAACTATTGAACTTCAAACAGAAACGTTGCACGCTTGGGGACATTCTTCCTCGCAGTCGCTGGCTTCCTCCACGCAAGCAGACTGTTGTAATATACACGGGCTCGTGCATAGGCACACTGGTGGAATGTTGATGCACGTTCAGCAATCAACATTCCACAGTGGCCGTTGAGCGAGGGGAGCCGTAGCTAGAGGCTGCGGGGTCTCGCCAATAAAGAAAGTTAATTGCACTTACCTGTGTCGATCAGATTGTGTCATTGGCGACGAGGACCGGGATTTTGACGAGACCCTGTCCCACGTGTGTGCGGATCGGCTGTTTGGCTCCCCATCGTCTCGGGCGCAGTCGGCGCGGACGAGGGCCGACCGGCGCTGGATCTGTTGGAGCTGCTGTTGCGGGCCTGATCCGGTGCAGGGCCGGGCGGGCGGCTGCCCTGTGGAGGAGCGGAGGGCGAGGAGCTGTTCGGGTGCCCAGTCGGGGTGCTGCCGGTTTGCCGCCGGTTTGCCTGGATTCGTTGGGGCTGTCGCTGCAGGCCTGATCCAATATAGCTCGGCTGGGGCTGGGATTGTGCATATCGTTGGGTACATCATTGGTTGTGACTCACCCTGTGCCAGGACCTGGCTGTACTGCATATGCGTGGGGGTGCACGCTCACAAGGCTACAGGGGAAGATATCTGTGTGCGGTCACTTTGGTTGGTGTTGTGACTTACCCAGTGCTGGAAAAAAAATAAAATAACGAACGTGAGAGTGCACTGACTCAAAGTGACAGAGAGGACATTTCTCGGATTATAGGGGGCACTTAAAAGCACAGTTTTGTGTAGGTTATTTTGGTGGGCACAAGGTCTTGGGCAGTAAATTCGGCCATGTTGCATACACCTGCTAGGCCTCCACCAGCATTTCTGCCTAACCCAGGAGAGCCGGTTGCGCCTTGGGAGCAGTGGGTAGATGCCTTTAAGGTATATTTGCGGGCTGCGGGTGGGGCAAAGTTCAACGATGATGAAAAGGAGGCTGCTTTGCTTAATTGTATTGGTACTGAGGGCTTGAGAGTTTTTCGTCACCTGCCTGGAGAGAATGTAATGGTTGAAGGGGGAGGTGAAGGGGAAATGGTTGTAAGTGCCTATGAGACGGCTTTGAAGAAACTGCAAGTACGTTTTGGAAAAAGAGTTAATGTGGTTTTAGAGCGGTATAAGTTTTTCTCTAGGGCACAAGGTTCTGCGGAAAGTATAGATTCATATGTTACTGCCTTACGTGCGCTCATGGCTACATGCGGGTTCCCGGGTAACCGTGAGGAACATATAAGGGATCAGATTATGATGAAAACGTCAAATCAAAAAATTAGAGAGAGATTGGGGATTGAGAGCGATCCTTCACTTGATAAGGTTTTGGAGATTGCTAGAGCAATTGAAGCCTCCAAGGCGAGTGTACAAATTGTTACTGAAAGGGATGGAAATAGGGAGACGGTGCATGCGATGGTGTCAAGGAGTAAGAAGGGTTTGGACAAAGGGGTTGTACAAGGGAATAGAGCACCTAAAGGTAAAGAGGTGTGCAAAAATTGTGGTTGGTCAAGTCACACAGTGGATTCGAAATCCTGTCCTGCTAGCAATGTAGAGTGCAGGAAATGTAAACGGATGGGCCATTTTGCACGAATGTGTAAAGGGCAGGTGGTCGCAAATGTAACTACAGAAGAGTTTACTACGGGGCTGGAGGGAGCATCAGGTGGGGGTCCCAAACAGAGTGTCATATTACATGTGGAGGGTGGTGGGCGGAAGGGTCCATGGGTGTCGGTATTGGTGGACCAGCACCCTGTGGATATGCTGATGGATTCTGGGTCACCTTATACCCTGGTGTCTCCGGAAGTGTATCAAGAGGTTTTGGGTAAACCGATCTCTACTTTGTTGGCTCCAGACATCAGACCGTATGCATATGGGCAAAGTTCCATTGACCTACTTGGTTATGATTGGTCAAATTTTTCATTCAAAGGAAGGCAAACCTTAGGTAAATTGTATGTGGCTCAAAAAGGGACAAGTGTGTTGGGTTGGGATGAGCAGGCTGCACTAAAAATACAAATTCATCCAGGTGAAAAAGAACCGGTTCTCAGTGTCATGGAGGGAATGGAAGAGAAGGACGTAAGAGTTACCCCTACAGTGCTTATGAGTGACTTTCCTGAGGTATTTTCTGATATCCTGGGTAAGCTTAGGGGCTTTACGCATCGCATTGTGTTGAAGAAGGGTGCAGTTCCTAGAGTTCATAAAGTGAGGGGGGTGCCAGTTTCAGTGAGGGAGGCATTTAAGGCAGTATTGTCTAAGTTGCAGTCGGCAGGAATAATAGAACCTATTGAGTCTTCGGAGTGGTTGTTTCCTGTGGTTTTAGTGAAGAAGAGTGACGGCAGCATCAGAATGTGTGTGGATCTCCGGGAATTAAACGCTAGCATATGGGTGGATCGGCATCCTTTGCCAAATATTAATGAGTTGCTGTTGATGTTGGGTGAAGCTAAATATTTTTCAACCTTTGATTTGTCAACGGCGTATCACCAAATTGACCTGCATGTTGAATCTAGACCCCTTACTTCATTTGTGACTCCGTTTGGGGCGTTCAGATTTTGTCGCATGCCTTTTGGTTTGGCTTCGGCTTCGGCAGTATTTCAGAGGCTGATGCATCAGTTGTTTGAAGTGGTGGTGGGTGTCAGCTACTTTTAAGATGACATTTTGGTTTGGGGCAGCAGCAGGGAGCAACATGATGCTAGGGTAAGGAAGGACATGCAGATTCTTAAAGAGAGAGGTTTGACTGTAAAATTAACAAAGTGTCAAGTGGGGGTGGAGGAGGTCACATATTTGGGACACACATTGAGTTCACGAGGTGTAAGTCCAAAAAGGGAGTTGGTACAAGTGTTGAGGGATACGCCAGCTCCGGTTAATAAGGATCAGCTAAAGGCTTTTCTGGGTCTTGCAGAAATTTGTTTCAAATTACGCTGAAAAAACAGTGGCCATGAGAGCTCTTATGAGGAAGTGTGTAAGATTTGTATGGTCTGCGGAGTGTGCGGCAGAATTTGAGTTGGTTAAGAGGGAGGTGGAGAAGGCTCCATGTCTGAAATCATTTGACCCAGAAAATAGGTGGGCCTAGGGGCAGTGCTAGAGCAATGCATTAATGGTGAATGGGTCCCGGTGGCCTTTGCTTCGAGGACCTTGAGAGATGTGGCAACCAGGTACTCTGTAATTGAGAAAGAGACTTTGGCAGTGCTGTGGGCTTCAAAACATTTCAGGACATTTGTGTGGGGCATACCCTATGTAGTGAGAACGGACCATAAACCGTTGGTACAGGTATTTTCTTCCAAGGGAGTTATGGCAGTATCCCCGAGGATTGCGAGGTGGTCAGTACAGTTACAAGATTACAATTTTTCCTTGCAGTATTTTCCGTGGAAGTTTAATGTTGTTGCGGATTGTTTGTCCCGTTTGCCAGTTGTAGAGGAGGACAGTGAGGGGGGAGTAGTTAAGGAGGATGATTTGCAGGAGTGTCAGGTTGCTTTGGTCACTTCTGCTGTGGAGAAGTCGGTGTGGGATCAGGAGTCTGAGGATGATATTGAGTTAAAGTGGATTAGGGAAGGTCTGGTGAAGGGGTGGCACACTGTGAAGGAAAGGCCGGAAGGGAAAGGTTATGTCCAGGTTCTCCAGGAATTAGCAGAAGGTCCCTGGGGTGTGTCTAGGGGTAGTAGATTGATACCCCCGATAAGTTTGAGGGGAAGAATGGTGGAATTGGCACATGAAGGTCATTTGGGCCGATCTTTGACCAAAAGGAGATTGAGAGAGGAGTATTGGTGGCCATCAATGGACAAGGATGTGGAACAGGTGGTGAAAGAGTGTCAAGCGTGTTCTGTCAGTGATAAGAGCAAGGTACTGCATCCACAACCGGTGCATCCTGTTGAGGTTCCAGAGCAGGTATGGTCGAAATTGGCTTTGGACATTATGGGTTCGTTTGACTGTTTAGAGCCTGAGTCCAGATATATGTTGGTGTTGGTGGATTATACGTCCAGGTGGATTGAGGTGGCGGCGTGTTCAGATGTTACAACCAATACCGTAATTGATTTTCTGAGGAAAGTATTTGACCGTGAGGGTTTACCGGCAAGTTTAGTTACGGATAATGGTGTGCAGTTCACTTCTAGAGCCATGAGAGAATTCTTGGAAAAGCATGCCATTTCTCACTATAGGACAGCTCTGTACAATCCTTCGGCAAATGGTCTGGTTGAAAGGGCCAATGGCACGATTAAGTCAGCCATACATTTGGCTTTGGCCAATGGTTTGAACTGGCAAGAAGTTGTGACACAATACCTGGCTGCATATCAGAGAACTCCTGCCATTCTTACGGGAAGATCTCCATTTGAACTAATGAGGGGCAGGAAGGCGGGCACAATGTTGAGAACCCTGGCTATGGGGGGTGGTGGTCCATGCGATATGGATTTGCGAGCAATTCATCGTAGCATTTTAGAGCGCCAGCAGACTATGGGGTCCTCACAAATCAGTAGGAAGGAGTTGAATGTAAAGCCTGGGGATCAGGTGTACATAAAGAATCCTAGGTTAGTTCATAAAGGATACAGCACTTCTATGCCCTTAAGGAAGGTTGTTAAAGTTGGAAAAGGGCATGTGCACTTGGAGGATGGCTCTGTTTGGAGTAAGAGGCGAGTGGTGGTGGATGGATGCAGACTTGTGGACAGGGATGGTGTGGAATCTGAGGAGGAATCACAGGAAAATGCGCTGGATTATAATCCTGTGGGTTCACAACCCATCGGGGGTGAACAGCAAGAGGGGGTACCAATTCCAGGTCCTGTCCACAGGTCAATGTGGAATTTCAGACTGCTATGGCTCAGCAACCTGATGCAGTTCAACAAAGGGGTCGTGCGGGTAGGAGCTGTGGACGTCCCATAAGATTTAGGGATTATGTTTGTTAAGAGTGAAGTACATTTAATATTACCCATGCTACTTGTATGGATACAGCTGTTAAAGTAAGTTGAATATATGACATGTCATGTGATGTTTGTTTCGTTTTCCATTGTTCAAAAAAAAAAAAAAAAAATTGGTGCCAACATTTTTATCCAAGGGAATAGGATATGTTGTAATATGCACGGGCTCGTGCATAGGCACACTGGTGGAATGTTGATGCACGTTCAGCAATCAACATTCCACAGTGGCCGTTGAGCGAGGGGAGCCGTAGCTAGAGGCTGCGGGGTCTCGCCAATAAAGAAAGTTAATTGCACTTACCTGTGTCGGTCAGATTGTGTCACAGACCCCACAAAGGGAACAATATATGGGAAAGGAAACACTCAGTTTAAGGTTGAACATTCTCAGCCTTAAGCCTGGTGGAGGGATGCTCCTCTGAATTCTCGAGAAACACAAACATCCACAGCTGCTTGGGCGTGCTCAGCAGCAGAGGCCATTAATAGCTGCTAGCTCGACTTGACAGGGCTAAAATGCCGGGTCAGAGATGGAGGAGACCTCTCTGAGATGTATTTATCGGAAGCGGGGCTTAGGTACTCCAAGTTTCGAGATTTAGGATTTACTTTGATAATAAACTTGCCTGGAAGCTGCTTGTGAAGGTTAAGTGGGAGAAGTCTTGGCTCCTATTGCTGAAAAATAAATACAAAACTCGCCATGCATTGCTGGTTAATTGAGTATCACTCCCGCATTCCGCGGCTGGTAGTGGCCCGAAAGCATGAGTATAAGGTATGAGGGACTTGGTAAGGGCCCAGCGTCGTTATTGGACCTGTCTGCTCCCGAACAACGGGGTGAGCGTTATTGGCACCCTGAGGGCTTCTCCAAAAGATTGCTGGCAAGGAAAATTGTAAAGGAAGAAAGTCCTTTTACTATTTCCATGGCGGCAATGGCAGGTGAGTAAGAGGGAAGGTGGAGTAGCAGGCGGGAGTGTAAATCCGGTAATTGAGGCAGCTCGGAGGTGGCAGTGAGAACTCTGGCGGAGTTGGTCGTGAGGGAACACTGGGGGCCGCAAGTGGGGCCAAAGTGGAAGAGCAAAGTGAAAATGGAAGACACCATGGGGGAGAGGTCGAGATGGCCAGTGGTGGTCACTGCCCAATTCCCCCCACATTCTGTGCATCTGATTGGTTAGATAGACACTGTCCCCCCCTGGTGCTGATTACCAATATTCTTAAGTTCTTTGATCTTACCTGTCCAGTCCCAAGTCAGTGACCAGGGTGCTAGTCAACAATAGCCTTCATTTCTCTGATCCTACCTGTCCCAGTCAGAACCAAAGGTGCCTAACCTGCCGAGACCTTTCTGCCAAGCAGAATGTCTTAATTGTTTTAAGTAGACACCTGAAGAGGCCTCTCCCAACAGGCTCCCCAGCACGCCCCCCTCAACCCCCGATGTCCCCAGGAGCAAACCTAGTATCAACCGCAGCCTAGTTCTCACTGTATGTTCCAGGCATAAATCAAGCATTATCTGTCAGTGATATGGGAGAGACGGGAGAACGAGAACAGGGACGAGGAAGAGTAGGACTCATAGTAATTAAGAGTACTGCTAAGTAGTCATGGCATCACCCCCTCATCCCTCCTGCTCGCCCCAGTCCAAACCATATGAGGATGTACCAAGCGTCAGCCATTGCAATGATATTGACACAGACAAGTGTATGCTGAACACACCTATCTCTCTATATATTTATAAAAGTGAACATTTGTCAGTTTGTGGCTGGTTTTGTGGCTTGGTGAAGCGTTGTTCCTTATACAATTCCACACTGTTTCACCACTCTGCACCAAATTGTGCATACTTACCTGTTCGGACCCTCCGGACAATACTGGGCACATGACATTTGGACACCCCACCCCGTTCACTGGATTTCAGCAAAAGTCAAAATCTGTGGGTTTGTAGCTTGGCAAAGCATTGTTCCTTTACACTTTCACCAATCTGCACCAAATTTGACATAGTTACCCGTTAGGACCCTCCGGACATTACTGGCTACATGACATGTGGACACCCCACCCCTTTCCTCAGATTTCGGCACAATTTCAAATTTGTTTGTGGGTTTGTGGAATTTTCGAAACATTGTTCCTCATACAATTCCACACCGTTTCACCAATCACCAAATTTGGCATAGTTACCTGTTTGGACCCGGCTAACATTACTGGCTACATGGCATTTGGACACCCCACCCCTTTACCTGGATTCCAGCAAAACTCTAAATTTGTTTGTGGCTTTGTGGCTTGGCGAATAGGTTGTTCCTTATACAATTCCACAACGTTTCACCAACCTGCACCAAATTGTGCATAGTTACCTGTTAGGACCCTCCAGACATTAATGGCTACATAACATTTAGACAGCCCACCCTTTTCCTGAGATGTCAGCACCTTTATACATGAGACGGTTGCCCGAAATTGACGAAACATCAAGGTGGTCGTACAAGGACCGGTCCTCAAACCTAGAATGCACGGTTTCTGGGACATTTGCACTACAACGAACTGCACCACACCAGGGTGAGGCAACAGGTGGGGAGAGTGCACAGTAGGTCCCAGTATGCAACAGCACACCAACTCTCGCCTCCCCCCAATGGCTGCTCTGGGGTATGTCAGACAGCCACACACGCCCATTCTCAGTCCAGTTTACTTCAGAGTGCAAATAACATCAAGCGATAAGCGAATCGGAACAGCAGGCTACAAGATCATTGATTTTCAACAATTGATAAGTGTTGTCAGGTACTTTTTGCTAGTTTAATATAAATCCCAAATAACATCAGGGAGAAGATTTCAACACGGCCATGCTGAAATTCACCCCTTCTGATATCCCAGCAAGGAGCTGGTAATGTGTAACAAACGTTGAAGGGGGAAGCTGTTTGCCGGCGGACAGATTTCGGCTTACCTCATCTCGGTTTAAACGCCGGCATCCCCTACTGTGAACCACCTTTGGATCACTTTTAGCAAACCCGTCTAATTTTGTTCTTATGCAATTACGGTGGTTTGCAGAATTAATTTACTGAGGCTAGCCTTGGATGCTTTCTTACCCTTGTGGCTGGTGCCAAGTCTGACGGGTTGAATGCAGCCGTCTTGTCCAAATAGAGAGAGACTGCATGACCCACATCCAGAAGCTGCTCAAAAGACCATTAGTCATCCAGGGTCCTGAACGTTTTAAAGATCAGTTCCTTGGACACGTGGAGCAAGGACAGGACTTAAGGAACAAAGGACAGGGGGGTTTTCAGAACTAGCCCCTCTGGTAAAGACCAGAGCTAAGTTTCAGACTAAAGAAGTGTCCCCAATTCCACCAGATGTCTGACAGACATAATGACCAACAGAAACGGCACCTTGGAGGACAGAAATGCCTACTTCACCTCTCCTAGGGGTCCAAACTGGGGACTCTATATAGCAGGTACTAAACCAGCAGCAACAAAGTGCAAACAGAAGGATGATAAATTAGTAAATACCAAATGAGATGAGACATTTAAGGCTGCATTCCCTCAGTTTACCACAAGCACCAGAAAAGGTTCAGATGACCACCATATGATATTTTAAGGAAGCGAAAACTCTGCCCATCTTGAAGCTTTCCTGCAGGGAATCTGGGTATACAAGGCAGGGTTCGAATTTAAGATTTAATAAGCAGGAGCTTAAACTAGCTCCTAGGTGTGAGGCATAACCCAGTAGGCAGGAACTACCTCTGGTGAACCAGGAGCAAGTACATTGCATGCCACAAATGAACGTACACACGTGATGCAACCTTTAACATTTTTCCGTTATGTGTAACCCATTATGCTTTAAATGTTTTATAGAGGTGTTCTAATGCGTCTTTATAAATATTACCAAAAGCATAAAGTTAATGTCACATAGGTATGTTTGTCTGACACCTGGCAACTGTTGGTGGGCTAGAAGCAGGAGCTCAATAGCTCCCAGCTCCCCTCAATTTCGAACTCTGCAAGGGATTACAAGACAAAGGAAGGCAATCCTTCTTAAGGCACCATAGTAGAAGGTTGCAATTGACTAATGTATCCTCGTAGAGTCTCTGCTAGCATTGATTGTTGAATAGCTAAGGCTATATCATCCAGCAACCTTCTCCTAATCAAAGCCTCCCTTTCAGCAGCCAAGCCCATAGTCAGAGGTTGGGAAGGGACTGGCAAGGGAGGATTGGCCAGCAGAGGGAGGTTGAAGAAGTAAGGAACATGCAGGCATGAGTCATGGACTGCTGAATCAGTAAGTGTTCCAGAGCTTTCCTGCACCACTGTAGGGTGACTATTAGAGCCAGAGCCGCCTCGCTCCTGATTTTTAGGAGTAACTAAGGAATCTGGTGGGAAAGCAAACAGTAGACCCTGAGGCATCGATTTCCCATTGATGGGGTCTCTGCATCTTGGGAAAGCTGCATGCCTCCCCATGGACACAGAGGTACACCCAACAGCTGCGACATCTTATCTTGAGTATGTACATTGTCAGGAGTAGAGCTATGGATGTGGGAATGCCACGCTGAGAGCATAGTCATCCCTATTCTGGTTCCCATGTTGTAGTCTGGCGGGAAGGAGTCCAGGAGAGCTTCTGCCTAGTGATATGAATGAGTGCCCTGTTCTCTGTCTGTTTACCTGAGACATTGCACTAGTTTGTCCATCATGCACAAGACTTGAGAAAGAAGCAGGTGAGGACACAGGACTTCTGAGCTAGAAAAATAGCTGTTGCCTCAAATTTGAAGAGGAATTCCTACATTTTGGTGACCACAGACCAACAACATTTGAAATTATAATAATGTAAACATCCCAAGGGCACCTCTGACTGTTTCTCCCATCTGTAAGGCAAAGGGGACTCAAACATCATGTTAAAATGGGGCCCACCAGCCCTAACACATCTTCAGCTGTCCCTGACTACTCTCCCCTCCCCTCTCCACTCTACTACTACAACTCTCGATCTACTCAGTAACCCTCCTTTTACTCCATCAGCCACCTATCACCCCCTCTCTGCACTTCCTTGAACACTCTCACCTCTATTAAATGTGGCTGAATGCTGGCACTGGATGGTGGTATTGAAGGAGGTTCAAGCGTTCAGGTGTTGGTGTTGCTGGGCAGTACTAATCTGGCACTTTAAGCCATAAGAGCATTTCTGATTTTGCAAGTAGATCTTCACTGTAAATGTGCTGTTGGCTAAAAAACCGAAGCTGCCCCTGTTTTCTGACATTTTTTCCTATTTTTTTGTTTAAAGGTACATGGAAGTTCTGGAAAGTTATACACATGTTACGCTTCGTGCCATTACTGTTCATGCCCAGCTTTTGTCTTCTCTGTGCTGAAAAGAAATGACAGCCTTCTGGTAAGAAGAATACACCGTTGCTAGTGATTTTGAGCTTGTGCCTGTCTGCGCATATATAATGACACTCCTCTAACACACACATAATCGGCCTGTTAGTGTGTTTGATAGGTGCCTTTGGTCACTAAATACCAGGAGGGCTCCTCGATTATGACAGATTATTGTCCAGCATGTTTGGGTCTCCCAGGACAGGTCCCCTGACCGCATGATAGGTTTCTGGACAATACATGTGTCTGCTCTAGTGTGCAGAGAGCAGTTATTTATCATTCGTTTGTTTTTATGTCCGTTTTTATTTTTTACTGTCAGAATAGTGGGTCTTACCGCAAAGAACATCATTAAACTGAGATGGTATCTGTCATTTAAAGGAATCTACAAAAATGCAGTCCTGCATAATGTAAACCCTAGAAATGATGTTCACTCCCACACCAGTCGCGGTAATTTCGCACAATATGTGCTGAAGAATTTACATTAAAATAAAAAATTGCACCAACAAAGGGCATTTTAAAAAGTACAACCGTCTAAGAAAATTAACATTCTCTTCTCAATTGAAAACGAAAGGATGGGTCGACGAATAAATGCAACATCAGAGCTACTTACCTTTTTGGACATCATCTCAGCTCTGCTGTAAAGATCACCAGTGGCCGTAACTAGATCACATTAGCTACTAATCAGGAAGCATCGCTGCCCATCCCAGCTAATGGGAGCCATCTTGAAGGGAGAAGACAAGTAATCTTAAACCATACAGCAAATGCTGCGGGTGGCAGGCTGCTGCAGCGCTACCCTGACTGAAGCTAGGGTCTCAGGGAGCCACGTGACAATAAATACCGTTTATCATGGGAGGAAGGGGTGGCAATGGAGGCTCGGTGGGTTTCCCCCATAATCCTATGGCCGTGAGAATGTATAATGTTATCTAAGTGGAAGAAAACGAGGAGAAACAGACAAACCTTAAAGAAAAATGAATAACTGAAAATGTTGATTTTAAATAATTATTCTTAGTAATCAAAATGAAGCAGTTACAATTGCAAATCGTTCATCCAGTACACATTTTCATTTGCGAACTTTCATATCACAGACATACAAATTGATCCCACTATTTAGTACAATTAAATGTGGTTTTCCACATCATTCCAAATACACCATCAACGGATTTATTTTAAAGTATACAAATGTGAACAAAAGTGAGAAGACGTACTGGCTAACATAATGTTGCTAGCTCACTTAGTCCTCACCTACATTGAACATGTTTTGACCGAAACCTTTGATTTAATTAGTCTTTTTCAGAGTGGACTCATGAAGCTGCATTTTGTAAAATAAACTGCACAATGTACAAAAGCGTACGCAATACCAATTAGCAAAAATAATTGTGAATTTGCAGGAATGGCCCTGGACACATGCACCAAACATATTCATTCTTAACTGGCAAGTGGCACACATGAAAATAGGAAATATATTGAGTAAAGAACGTTAATCTCTATGTTGATTTGCAAACTATAATCTGCACAATCATGATTCGTAGTGGCAACATTAATAAATAATTATATGGCTATAATTAATAATTCTATCATTGCTGTAAAAGATCAAATAAGATAAGATGTGAGGCTCGTATTATGCTTCTACAAATTTAATTCTCAGAAAACTTTAAAGTGAAAATATGCATGGTAGTTCTTGAAGAACTACCCTTCCCATGAACATCACGAACATACCGTGACTTTAAGCACCAATCAGTAGCCATCAACACATAAACATTCTTCCACAGGAACACTCGTCCTCTTTCTTCAGTTACGTTTTAGCCTACTGACAACGTATTTTATTTAACTGTATATGTGTGTATTTGAAATTCTTCAGCATGGGGTCTGGCATGGATTCACATGCTCATGAATATTCCCCGTCGTCAGGCCGGGAATCCTCGGTAAAGAAAAAAATCAGTATCAGTTTTGTTTCTGATCTGTCTTTCTTAGAAGTAACCAATCACTGGTCTCTGGGTCATACTGCCCCCAGCCAATGACTGCCCTCTCCCTAAGCCTCTGGCAGCCATCCTCAGATTTTTACAGCACGCTCAAGTGTTGGGAGTCCTTGTGTTTAGCTCTCGAGCTTTTTGCTGTGTTTTCGCGCTTTTTGAAAGAGATTTTCTAATTTTTCGGTCAAATAGAGCCTCAAGCTCCACCGTGTCTACATCCGATCAACGGGGACCCGTTTCAGATTTTCTACGCCCCTCAAGGGTGACGTTTTCGTCGAGTTACGCTTCTTGGAGGAGTCCAGAAGTTTCTGCGGCCTACCCGCACATGGCCCAGGAGAAAGGAAGCTCGACGCCCGGAAAGAGGTTCATGGTTTGCCTTGGATGCCAGCTGCAGAATGTGTTCAAGGAGGACGAGCACTCGAAATGTCTCTACTGCCTTCATGAGAACAAAACGCACGTGGAGAAGGACTGTGCATTTTGTGGGAACATATCGGAACGGACCATCAAGGACCGACACCTTCGTCTCTCCAACTGGCTGGAAGGAAAGAGCCCGTCAGGTTAGAAGAAGAAGTCAGAGCGGTCTTCTAAGTCCTGTGAGGGTGCCCCGGTGACGGGGGCCCAACAGAAGGCAAAGCACTGCGAGTCCACGGGCACCGGGAGCGCCGAACGGTCGGGCTCCTCGGCTGCCAGGCAGGGCGCATCCTCTCCAGCGCCATCAACCACGAGCCAACGCTCTGGCTCAGGGAAGAGGAAGGCCAAGAACCTGGCAAAGCTTCTGGAGAGGCCCCGGTCGATCTCGAAGGATCCAGCCGAGGGGGACCAAGGCGGTGACCCTCCCCCCAAGGTGAGGGCTACAGGCCCCCAGAAGGTGGTGAAGGCCTTGATTCACCCGGTCAAGGCCTCTATCGAGGAAGTCGTAGCGGCCCTGGCGCAGCCTGAGGAGGCTACACCAGTGGAGGCGACCTCGGGGCCCAGAGTTACCCTGCCACCGCGGAGGGAAGCCTCTTTCAGGCCCATCGAGAAGACCCCCGTGAAGACCCTGGTGGAAAAAGAAGGGGGGGAGCCGGTGGCCATTGTGGACACGGACACAGCCTCCGAGGAGGAACTGGTTGAAGTCTTGGAGGGCCTCGACGAGGGCGTCGAAGAGGCCTGGTCCCACGGGAGGGATCCCGACGAAAGGGACGACGAGAGCGCCGGCAGCGCCGGCGAGGTTCCAAGTCAACCGTCGCGCCCGTCGCTTCCGGAGCCGCAGGACAACTCGGTGGCCATTTTGTTGGCAATACAATCCTTATGTTCGGAGATAAGGATGAGATTGCCCCTACCACCGACGGAGGAGCCGGAACCAGGCCCGACGGAGGAGCCAGAGCCAGACCCGTCGGGAAGTCCCCCAAACAAGAGCAGACGGACCCATCCAGGCCCGCCTTTTCAGCCCTCGCGTCCTGCTCAGCCTTTGCCCACGTCCCCCGTACCTGGGGATGACACGGGAACGGACACGGCCACGACGGGTACGGATGACGACGGCGGCGACGACGGGACGGAGCTCCCATCGCCTCCAGCCCGGGCCTCCCCGCCCGACGAGATTGGGTCTTTCCACGATATGATCGCCAGGGCATCTGAGCTTTTTCAGCTCTGCCCCGAAGAGAAGAAGGAAGGTTTCCTTTACCAATGGCGCGAGGCCAAGATGAAGACAGTCCTCGCCGTGCCTCTGCTGGATGACATCTGGGACGAGGGTCTCACCCTTCTCAAGAACCCGTCTACGACGCCTGCCAAGAGGGATCGGTACGAGAATAAGTACCGGGTCCCCGACGCGGCACCTTCGTGCCTTAGGGTGCAACCAACTCCTGACTCGGTCGTCTCAGCGGCGGCCAAGAAGAAAGCGGGGGGGGGGGGCATCGGCCTCAACGTCAACTTCCCTTCCGGATGGCAAAGGAAAGAAGCTTGATGCAATGAGACGACGAGTTATCTCGGCGGCAACAACAATTAAGGCGGCCAATGCCCTCGCGATCCTGGCCCGCTACGACAGGGAGTTATGGTACAAGATCGCCCCCCTGTTAGACTTTCTACCGGACGACAAGAGGGCTGGGGCCCTGGAGATCTTGCAGGAAGGTGAGGTGGCGTCGGACCACGCCATAACGGTGGCAACGGACATTGCCGACACGGGTTTCCGCCAGCTAGGCAACAGCGTTTGCCTCAGACGAGGGTTGCTCAAGGCGACGGATTTCCGCCAGGACGTACAAGCCAAGGTTTTGGACATGCCGTTCGACGGGAACAACCACTGTTTGGGAAAACAGTGGATGAGTCCCTCCAAGCCTTCAAGGAGTTCTCCAGCAATGAAGGCCGTCCTTTCGGAGCTCCAGAGGCAAGCAGGGTGCCTCCAAGGGATTCGGCGGTGGCTCCTCTACGTACCGGCAAGCGGCCCGCTCCTCGTCGCAGGAAGCCTATAGAGGACGAGGCAAGTCGGGTGGATCCCGCCGTCATCGCCAGGGAGGCCAAGGTGGCAAGGCGTCCTCCAAGCAAGATTGAACCGACCGTGGCATCGGGCCCCCACCGAAGCACCCCGGTGGGAGGCCAGCTGGCGAAGTCTGTCAGCGTGTGGGAGTCCATCTCCACCGACTGTTGGGTGCTGGATGCCCTGGCCCAGGGGCAGGCCCTCGAATTTCTAAAAAAAGTCCCCCGCATTCCTCCCGTGGCCAGTAAAGAAAACCACGTCCCTCAACTACTGTTGGAGGTAAGGGCGATGCTCAAGAAAGGTGCCATCGAGCTTGTCCCAAAGAGGCTCCGGGGCTCCGGAGTATACTCAAGGTACTTCCTCGTGAAAAAGAAGACAGGAGGGTAGCGACCCATCCTAGACCTCCGACGACTGAACAAGTACATCAAGGCACAGAAGTTCCGGATGGTCACCCTCCAGCACGTGCTGGGACAGCTGGAGGAGGGCGATTTCCTGTCGCCGTTGGATTTGGAGGATGCATACTTTCACATTCCCATTCTAAAAGGACACCGGAAGTTCCTCAGGTTCGTGGTCCAAGGGCGGCACTACCAGTTCAAGGCCCTCCCGTTCGGATTGAAGCCGGCACCCAGGGTTTTCACCAAGTGCCTCGCTCCAGTGGCGGCGCGGCTGCGCCTGCAGGGGATCCACGTCTACCCCTACCTGGACGATTGGCTCATCCGTGCAAGGACAAGGGAGCTCGCCGTAGAACACACAGCAAAGACCGTCCAGCTGCTCACGGACCTGGGGTTCTCTATCAACTTCCCCAAGTCCCACCTGGTCCCCTCTCAAGTCGCACTGTTTCTGGGAGCCAAGCTCGACACAGTGGTGCGTCTGGCCTCGCCGTTGGAGGAAAGGACAAAGGCCATCCTAGGCAAGTTGCAGCGTCTGCTGGCCACGGACGTGGCCAGAGTGAGGTCAAGCAAGTCCGTCCTCGGGATGATGTCCTCTTGCATTTATCTCGTGCGCCTGTGCAGGCTTCGGATGCGCCCTCTACAGGAGTTCCTCGACGCCCGTTGGATTCAAGCGACGGGCAGCTTCGAGGACAGGATCCCTCTCAACGAGACCTTCCGACGAGCGATCTGGTGGTGGGGCACCCGCGCTCATCTAGCGGCGGGGACAGATTTTCAGACCCCGGCCCACCAGGCGACGGTGACGACGGATGCCTCCCTGGAGGGGTGGGGAGCGCACACCGGAGATCTTCACGCGAGAGGCCTTTGGCTCCCTGAGGAGAAACCGCTCCACATCAACATCCTGGATCTCCGGGCTGTGTTCTGGGCCCTCGGGTCCTTTCTCCCGTCCCTCAAGGACAAGGTGGTGAGGATCGACAACACCACCACGATGTTCTACATCCGGAAGCAGGGTGAAACCAGATCCCCTGCCCTATCCAAGGAAGCCCAGGACCTGTGGTATTGAGACGTTGCTCAAGGGATGTTTCTGGTGCCGTTTCATCTGGCAGGGATAAAAAACACCATCGCCGACTCACTCAGCAGAGAGCTGCACTCGTGCCACGAGTGGGAACTATGCCAGGATCAAGTGGACTGACTCTTTCAGCGATGGGGCAAACCCAAGATCGACCTGTTCGCGACGGCGACGAACTCCAAGTGCCAGAGGTTCGCCAGCAGGTTTCCCCAACCGAGGAGCATGGGCGATGCTTTCTCGTTCCCCTGGGACAGCCTGTTCCTATATGCATTTCCTCCGTTGCCGTTGCTGCTCCGACTCATCAACCAGCTCAAGAGGTCCCGGTGCAGAATGATCCTCGTTGCACCGGTGTGGCCGAGACAGATCTGGTTCCCGGACCTTCTGGACATGTCAGCGTGCCCACCAGTCAAGCTGTCGACGGATGCAGATCTTCTCTCCAGAGAAGGAGGCGCAATTCTTCGTCACGACCCAGAGTCGCTGAACTTGCAGGCCTGGCTCCTGCAGCACTAGAGTTTGGAGGATACGATATCCCGGCCAACTGCAGAGAGGTTCTTTTCGAAGGCCAGGGCGTCCTCAACTCTCAAGTGCTACGGACATAAGTGGAAGAGGTTCTCTATCTGGTGCCGTATGTTAGGAAAGATTTCGTAATTGTAGGTAATTTTCCTTCCATGTGGCAACCCCTAAACTTTTTGCTGTTGTTTTTCACCTTGTTCTTGACTTTGCCAGAGAAGTGCAGCCTTCTGCCGCACTCCTCTGGGCTTTCGCTCCTTTCTTACGGGGAAACTGACATGCCCTTAAGACAGTCAGTACCGGGGAACGCTGTTTCCCGTAGTTTCTTTTATCATGTTGCGGCTTTCGTGCAACATGACACAAGAGGGCACTGTAAGCTAAGTTACAGCTCTCTTGGGTCTCTAGCCTTCTACAGGCCCTAGATACTCGTTTAGGATTGTATCTGATCGGTGCAAGTGATTCAGGGACAGGAATGGTGGCAGCGATCGTTTCTTGTGTTTTGAGCTCCTTTTGGCGTTCTAAGCGCGTTTCTCGCGCTTAACCCAAAATGGTGGCCTGGCTCCCAAAATGGCCAGACCACGAGGCTCCTTTGTCCTGTCCGCTGACCGTCCTGCTCCCTTCACCTTCCCCAGGTCGAGCCGACCCGGGGCCCTCCTTATTTGGGCATGTACTTTCCCGCGAAACACGGATGCTTGCGCGGGCTTCTACATGTCTTGTGTGTGCCTCCAGGATGTGGGCTGGGATGTCTGGTCCCAATACACATCCTGGGTGCCAGAGAGTCTAGGGTGGTGTGAATGCCTGGGACCACCGTGGTCCGTGATTGGTCCACGAATGGTGTGAGTGTTGATGAGCGGATCTCCCATTGGGTCCCCTCCGTTTTGGCGCGAAGGGAACCGTGGATAAGAGGGGGCTGGAAACACCACTACCATGTCGATCTCCTGAGTTCTCACGAACGAAGGAATACAGGAGCCAAGTATCCTGCAACCAAGAGGCTGGACCGAGGAATCGCTGGTGACCCGCTGAAGGACTTCTCCTCTGCACTGCTGTCGCCTTGTGAAACCCTTCTCACCTTTGATCAAACCAGAAGGCCTGTACTGGTACTTCGACCCTTGGAATAGCGGGAACAGCTATTCTCGGCATCTTCACCATCTCCTGCCAGTAAGCCTTCGGAAGCGTCTCTGGGCCATCCAGCTGACTGACCAGCTTACACGGGAGCCTTGCTCTGTAACCGCCGCCAGGTTGTGTAGTATTTCGAGTCCTTGTCACTCTCACACGCTTCGTACACTTGGCGTTCCCAGGTCTGAAGTGAGTAGTGTACATTTGGCTCAGATACACACGGCCGCTCCTTTGCCCTGCTGTGGTAACAAACTGTGCGGGTTTCTTCGATTGGGACGTCTTTTTACTCAACGCAACGACGAGGCGTTCCCTGCTCTTCTGATCCTGCCAGCTGCTGAAACTGACGCGGAGAAGCCTGGGTCTGCTTGCATCGGGGACCGGTGAGTAGCATAGCTAGGATCTGGTCGCCCTCCTGCAGGAGCCCATTGCTTGTCCCCGCTGTGTCAAACAGCACCCTTTTCCGTACTCGTGCTCTGCTTCTGCCCACTGTAGAGGCTGCGCTTGAGTCGCGGAACTTGTTCTTCTTCTTGTGTGCACTAAACTGAACTGCCTGATTTCCCTCGAAGAGCTTCTCCTTTTGCCCGTTGGCACCAGCCCGTGCAGGTACTTTTGAGCACAAGGCTCCACTCTTCGCAGGGCTCGGACTTCCATCTAGTTAGGTGCCTCTGAAGGCGAACTGGGTCTAAGCATTATTGCGCACTGCCTGTTTTCCCTCCCTTTTAGGTGGACTACACATTTCGTGCATATAACGCTTGAGACTTGTATTTGTATATATATTGTGTTGATATGGTATGTGTTGGTTTACTATCGTTATATTGTGATTTTCTCGCTACGGTCATTGTTTTAAAGGCCTTGAAATAAATGTGTATATATTTTTAATATAACAACTGTTTGGAGTAGTTTGTAAGTGATCTTGCTTTGTGTGCTCATTGCGGGCTTTCAGTCACCCTCACCCCTCTTGAGACCTAGTCTTGACCGCCGCGATCGCTACCTTGATTGGTCTGGCTCGTCCAGAGGTTACCCTGTTCCAAGTAATTAGGTTGGCCTTCTGAACTTCTGCGCCAGCAGGACAGAGTTCAGAAATCCGTCTTAACAAATTGGTGGCAGGGGTGGGATACGACTGAAGGTATCCAGTGTTGCGCACGAACTAAGGCATTTCAGGTTATTCCAACCAGGACACGTAGTGAATTGTTGTAGTATAACTTTAAAAAGGCCATAGTCCTATCTAACAGTATGGAAACAAATACTTTGTTAACTTTAAATGCTTCCAAATCAGAAACATTGAAAAAGATGTGTGCGGAGAGAGGCGTTTCCTCTCAAGGCACGAAATTGGAAATGATCCAAAGAATCGTGGCGTGGCAAGAAGCGCAGCTTGACGCTATAACTTCTGAGGACAGTGCGGAAGGAGGTGGGGCTGCTCTCACTGGTAGAACCGACGGTTCTGCCGCTGCACTGACCCATCGCGACCACGAGGACAGGGAGGATGAGATGTCTAATGTTTCCTCTGCCAGTGCTGATGGGGAGGCTATGCTTGAATTCAAGAAGCAAGAGCTGCGGTTTAGGCAGCAGGAGCTTGAATTCAGCATAGCCAAACTAAAAATCGAACAGGCAGAAAAACAAAAAGACAGGGATCACCAGTTGGAACTGGCCAAGCTTCAGGTTGCAAATGGGTCCAAGGGTCCTGGACATGGGTCTGGGGCCTCCTCTCATCCACGGTTTCCGAAAGATCTGCTCAGTGTGTATGAGGAAAGGAATGACATTATGGACTGGCTGAATGCGTTTGAGTATGCATGCAAATTTCAACAAGTTGACAATGCTGATAAGATTGCCTGGTTACTCAGCAGACTGTAGTGCCAGTATGGAAATGTCGAAGGCTGAGCGAGCTGATTTCGCAATGTTAAAGCAAACTCTCATTTTCAAGTTTGGGAAGACTCCGGCCCAATATTTGAAACGTTTCAGAGAGTATAAGAAAAAGGAAGGTGGCACTTGGGTATCTTATGTCACTGAGTCCTTGAAAAACTTAACTGACTGGGTCGAAGGTTATAAGGTTTCTACCTTCGAAGGCATGATAAATCTTGTCATGCTGGAACACATTTTTGCATCTTCTTCCCCGGAGCTTAAGCAGCATTTGGCTGATTCGAAGGAGATAGATCCTAAGAAGCTGGCCATTGCAGCAGACCTATGGGTGTCACATCGAGTGTCCCATAAGGACAAAACTCATCCTGGTAAGCAGGAGGAAGGGAAAAAGTCCAAAGATATGGAGGGTGGAGAATCTGATAAATCTTCTTCTCATAAGGGCCACAAAAAGAAAAATAAGGGTAAGACACAAGAGAACTCACAGGGTAGTGGAGGTCAGCCTCCGAAACAGAACTCTGGTTACAATAAGCCTCCCTATGTAAACAGACCCAATGGATCTTGTTTTGCTTGTGGAGCAACTGACCACGTGAAGGGGATCCCCGGTGTAAGGTTAGACCTTTGGGGGTCCACTCCGCTAATCTGGCCTTCTCCTCCTACGAGGAAGAAGAGATCACAGGAGCATCCTTCTCCTCAGACTCATTTCCCAGCGCATTTAGTGTCCCTGGGTTCCTGGGAGCCTAAAGTCGCAGAGGCTTATGCTAGGATTCCGGATAATACCAAGCACTACTTTAAAGACAGTGTGCTGATCAATGGAGTAGATACTCCAGCTCTTAGGGATAGTGGGTGCAGTCGCACTGTAGTGGATTCTACCTTCGTAGACTCAGAGGAAGTTGCCAGAGCTACTATGATGCCCACTAAGTTGGCTGACGGCCCACTCCGTATGTTCCCAGTAATACCTGTAAATCTTACTTTAAATGGTACAGCAGTCAGGATTCCAGTGAGCATTCAGAGAAACGTCCCGGGAAAGGTCTTGTTAGGTAACAATCTCAGAGCTTTAGGGCTCGTAGGAGACACTGCCGAAAGACCCTACACACGGTCTCAAGCACGGGCAGCATTGGCCAAGACCAATACGCCGCCCCAGCCGAAGGGGAAACCCAAGTCGAAAGGAGTCGACAAGTCAAGACGAGGGAAAGAGAATATTCCCCCGAGCTCGCCTACCACTGCGGTGGAGGAAGTTGGTCAATCGCCCGGGCCTGACGAGGAGGTGGCGATGCCTGAAGTATTTGACCCCAACGATCATCCTGAACTAAAAGACTTGTTAGTTGAAGGAGGTCCTGATAGGGACGAATTCAGTAAAGGCCAACGTGAGTGCCCATCTCTGGAAGGCCTAAGGACACAGGCCTGCTCCCAGCTTGAGGGTGAACCTCCTGGGACGCATAGGATTTATTGGGAAGGTGGACTCCTGTATAGTGAGCCCACAGAGTCTACAGAAGGAGACCATAGGAGGTTGGTGGTTCCCCTTGCTGTTAGGCCCTTCCTCCTGCAGTTGGCACATGAAGTTCCCCTTGCTGGTCACCTTGGTATGAAGAGGACCAAGCAAAGGTTATCCATGCACTTCTACTGGCCCAAGATGGGGGTGCAAGTAGAAAGTCACTGCAGGAGTTGTGCCTCCTGCCAGTTGTCTGGTAAGGTTGGCGCGACAATCCAAGCTCCGTTGGTACCGCTCCCAGTTGTGGGGGTACCATTTGAAAGGGTAGGGATCGACATCGTTGGTCCCCTTGACCCGCAAACATCCTCGGGCAATAGGTTTATCCTGGTGCTGGTCGACCATGCAACCAGATATCCTGAGGCCATCCCATTGAAAACTGTAACTGCCAAGTCAGTTGCAAAAGCTTTACTTGGCATATTTACTAGGGTTGGCTTCCCTAAAGAAGTTGTGTCGGATCGTGGCAGCAACTTTATGTCGAAGTATATGCAGGCTATGTGGAAAGAATGTGGGGTCACCTACAAGTTCTCTTCTGCATACCACCCCCAGACCAATGGTCTGGTGGAACGTTTCAACAGAACGTTAAAGAGCATGATTGGGGCTCTGAAGGAACCTCAGAGAAGAAAATGGGATCTTCTTTTACCATGCTTACTGTTTACCTACCGAGAGGTACCACAGGAGGGTGTTGGCTTCAGCCCCTTCGAACTTCTGTTCGGTCATCCCGTATGGGGACCCTTAGCCATCGTCAAAGAGGGATGGGAGATGCCCACTCCCCCTGTTACTACCAACGTAGTTGATTATGTGCTAGGGCTCAGAAAACGGATGGTACTTCTGATGGGCTTGGATAGTGATAAATTGAAGGCAGAACAAGCGCTGGTGAAACATTGGTACGACCAGAAAGCTTCCCTCATCAACTTTACACCTGGTCAGCAAGTCCTGATCATGAATCCCATAAGACCTCGAGCTTTACAGGACAAATGGTCAGGCCCTTACACAGTGGTGGAGCCCCTGGGTGAGGTTAACTATTTAGTGGACCTTGGAAGGCCTGGACAGGCTCCAAAAGTGTTTTACGTGAATAGGCTGAAGGCTTTCGTCCCAAGAGTCGAAATCGCAGCACTGCTACTGGCTTCAGATGTTGAGGAAGAGGAGTCTGAACCTCTCCCCGACCTGTTCCAAAGCGGTCCTTCAGATAGCTCCTTTGAGGGTGTCCGAGTGGACCCTCACCTGACTTCTGATCAGCAGGCTGAGGTGAAAAGTTTGCTTAGGCAGTTTTCCCCCCTGTTTTCACAGTCGCCTGGTTTGACACCTTGGTGCAAACATAACATTGACACAGGAGACACTGTACCTACCAAAGGTAGGGGATACAGGATGTCAGACCAAGTACGGTCTTATATTAAGACCAAGGTCAACAAGATGTTAGACCTTGGGGTGATTGAACCCTCTAGTAGTCCTTGGTCCAGCCCTGTGGTTTTGGTTCCAAAGGCAGGCACTTCTGAATTGAGGTTCTGCGTGGATTACAGGGCTCTGAATGCTGTCACCAAGACAGATGCACACCCCTTGCCTCGAACAGATGAGCTGGTGGATACTTTGGGTGCCTCCAAGTACCTCAGCACGTTTGACCTCACTGCTGGCTATTGGCAAATAGTGTTAGCAGAGCATGCCAAGGAGAAGACAGCATTTTCTACTCCAGACGGCCTTTACCAATTCCGGGTAATGCCGTTCGGGTTGAAGAATGCACCTGCCACTTTCCAGAGGCTTGTGAATCATGTTTTGAATGGGTTGGACGAATTCTGTCTTGCATATCTGGACGATATCGCAGTTTTCAGTGCCACCTGGGAAGACCATGTGAAACACCTCGGGATTGTGCTCCAGGCTCTTCAGAAAGCACACCTGACCATAAAGGCTAGTAAATGCCAGATTGGACAAGGCTCAGTGGTTTACCTTGGACATGAAGTAGGTGGAGGGAGGATACAGCCTCTTCCCAGTAAAGTACAAGCAGTACAAGACTGGCCTACCCCCACTACACAAACCCAAGTGAGAGCCTTCTTAGGACTCACGGGGTATTACCGCAATTTGTGGCAGACTATGGCACCATAGCTGCCCCTCTGACTGCCCTCACAACTCCGAAGAAACCCAAGAAGGTAACTTGGACCGACGAGTGTGAGAAGGCCTTCAATGGCTTAAAAGACTCCTTGTGCCAGGCCCCTGTCCTCAGGGCCCCTGATTATCAAAGACCTTTTATCGTGCAGACGGACGCCTCTGACACTGGGATAGGAGCTGTACTATCACAAGTAGATGAGAAGGGTAAGGAACACCCTATTGGTTTTATTAGCCGCCAGCTTAAGGACAGAGAGCTCAGATGGTCCACGGTAGAGAAAGAATGTTTCTCTGTTGTGTGGGCCCTAAGGAAGCTGATGCCCTACCTCTATGGGACCCACTTCACTGTGCAAACTGACCATAAGCCCTTAAAGTGGCTAATGAACATGAAGGGGGAGAATCCAAAGTTGCTTAGGTGGTCCATAAGTCTACAAGGCTTCGACTTCACTATTGAGCATAGGCCAGGTGTCCAACATAGCAATGCTGATGGGTTGTCCAGAATGTTTAACCACCCTGAACAAGAGACTCATCCAGGGGTGGATTAGTTCCCCCTGTCCATAGTCTGGGAGGGGCGAGTGTTAGGAAAGATTTCGTAATTGTAGGTAATTTTCCTTCCATGTGGCAACCCCTAAACTTTTTGCTGTTGTTTTTCACCTTGTTCTTGACTTTGCCAGAGAAGTGCAGCCTTCTGCCGCACTCCTCTGGGCTTTCGCTCCTTTCTTACGGGGAAACTGACATGCCCTTAAGACAGTCAGTACCGGGGAACGCTGTTTCCCGTAGTTTCTTTTATCATGTTGCGGCTTTCGTGCAACATGACACAAGAGGGCACTGTAAGCTAAGTTACAGCTCTCTTGAGTCTCTAGCCTTCTACAGGCCCTAGATACTCGTTTAGGATTGTATCTGATCGGTGCAAGTGATTCAGGGACAGGAATGGTGGCAGCGATCGTTTCTTGTGTTTTGAGCTCCTTTTGGTGTTCTACGCGCGTTTCTCGCGCTTAACCCAAAATGGTGGCCTGGCTCCCGAAATGGCCAGACCACGAGGCTCCTTTGTCCTGTCCGCTGACCGTCTTGCTCCCTTCACCTTCCCCAGGTCGAGCCGACCCGGGGCCTTCCTTATTTGGGCATGTACTTTCCTGCGAAACACGGATGCTTGCGCGGGCTTCTACATGTCTTGTGTGTGCCTCCAGGATGTGGGCTGGGATGTCTGGTCCCAATACACATCCTGGGTGCCAGAGAGTCTAGGGTGGTGTGAATGCCTGGGACCCCCGTGGTCCGTGATTGGTCCACGAATGGTGTGAGTGTTGATGAGCGGATCTCCCATTGGGTCCCCTCCGTTTTGGCGCGAAGGGAACCGTGGATAAGAGGGGGCTGGAAACACCACTACTATGTCGATCTCCTGAGTTCTCACGAACGAAGGAATACAGGAGCCAAGTATCCTGCAACCAAGAGGCTGGACCGAGGAATCGCTGGTGACCCGCTGAAGGACTTCTCCTCTGCACTGCTGTCGCCTTGTGAAACCCTTTTCACCTTTGATCGAACCAGAAGGCCTGTACTGGTACTTCGACCCTTGGAATAGCGGGAACAGCTATTCTCGGCATCTTCACCATCTCCTGCCAGTAAGACTTCGGAAGCGTCTCTGGGCCATCCAGCTGACTGACCAGCTTACACGGGAGCCTTGCTCTGTAACCGCCGCCAGGTTGTGTAGTATTTCGAGTCCTTGTCACTCTCACACGCTTCGTACACTTGGCGTTCCCAGGTCTGAAGTGAGTAGTGTACATTTGGCTCATATACACACGGCCGCTCCGTTGCCCTGCTGTGGTTACAAACTGTGCGGGTTTCTTCGATTGGGACGTCTTTTTACTCAACGCGACGACAAGGCGTTCCCTGCTCTTCTGATCCTGCCAGCTGCTGAAACTGACGCGGAGAAGCCTGGGTCTGCTTGCATCGGGGACCGGTGAGTAGCATAGCTAGGATCTGGTCGCCCTCCTGCAGGAGCCCATTGCTTGTCCCCGCTGGGTCAAACAGCACCCTTTTCCGTACTCGCGCTCTGCTTCTGCCCACTGTGGAGGCTGCGCTTGAGTCGCGGAACTTGTTCTTCTTCTTTTGTGCACTAAACTGAACTGCCTGATTTCCCTCGAAGAGCTTCTCCTTTTGCCCGTTGGCACCATGGCGTGCAGGTATTTTTGAGCACAAGGCTCCACTCTTCGCAGGGCTCGGACTTCCATCTAGTTAGGTGCCTCTGAAGGCGAACTGGGTCTAAGCATTATTGCGCACTGCCTGTTTTCCCTCCCTTTTAGGTGGACTACACATTTCGTGCATATAACGCTTGAGACTTGTATTTGTATATATATTGTGTTGATATGGTATGTGTTGGTTTACTATCGTTATATTGTGATTTTCTCGCTACGGTCATTGTTTTAAAGGCCTTGAAATAAATGTGTATATATTTTTAATATAACAACTGTTTGGAGTAGTTTGTAAGTGATCTTGCTTTGTGTGCTCATTGCGGGCTTTCAGTCACCCTCACACCTCTTGAGACCTAGTCTTGACCGCCGCGATCGCTACCTTGATTGGTCTGGCTCGTCCAGAGGTTACCCTGTTCCAAGTAATTAGGTTGGCCTTCTGAACTTCTGCGCCACCAGGACAGAGTTCAGAAATCCGTCTTAACACCGTACACAGAAGAATAACACTCTGCGGATTACGGCCCCTCAAGTATTGCTGTACCTTCTGTCGCTAGCCAAAGCTGGACTATCTCGTGCTTCAATCAAGATACACCTGTCAGCGATTTCCTGATACACCAGGACTACAGGGCGGTCATCCCTGTGGTCTCATCGCCTGGTTAAGAAATTTATGAAGGGACTGTTTCGATCATTTCCGCCGGTGAAGGCGCCAGCCCTGGTGTGGGAGCTCAACGTGGTGCTGACCAGGCTCATGGGTCAGCCATTCGAGCCATTGCTTTCGGCCCCGTTGAAGTTTCTATCGTGGAAAACAGCGTTCCTGGTGGCCATCACCTCCGCACAACGCGTGGGAGAGATCCAGGCACTATCCTGCAAGCCTCCATACCTGACATTTCACGATACGAGGGTAGTGCTGAGGACACACCCCTCCTTCATGCCCAAGGTGCCGTCGGACTTCCATCTCAACGAGCCCTTGGTTTTACCAGTCTTTTTCCCTTCGCCTTCGTCGCAGGCCGAGAGGAATTTGCACTTGCTGGATGTAGCTATAGCGCTGAAGTTCTACGTGCACCGAACAAAAAGTTTTCAGAGGACATCACAGCTGTTTGTGAACTTTGGACCTGTGAACCAAGGGAAGGCTCTCTCAAAGGCTTCCATTTCCAGATGGCTCTCCGGTTGCATCATGCACTGTCATCGGTTGGCAAACCGACCGTTGCCCGGCCGTCCGAGAGCCCATTCGACCAGAGCGGTCGCTGCTACCACAGCGTTCTTGTCTGGTGTGCCCCTGCTGGACATCTGCAGGGCTGCTACGTGGAGGTCGACGCACACCTTCACGAGATTCTACTGCGTCGAGCGGGATTCCAGGGAGGAGTCCAGGGTCGGCCAAGCAGTGCTGCGCAACCTGTTCGCTTAAGGTAAGGAGGTAAGAAATGCTTAATGTTGAGTTTTGATGTAATGCTTAATATTGAGACTTTGCCACCTCCCGTGGTTGTGCATGTGTGTACTGCTATGTATTCTTATATTCATGAGCATGTGAATCCATGCCAGACCCCATGCTGGAGAAGGAACAAGTTACTTACCTGTAACTGTTGTTCTCCAGCATGGGTCTGGCATGGATTCACATGCAAAACCTCCCTCCTACCCCTCTGCGGCTCTTCACTTGGTCATACTGCCACTTTACGTGCTAACAAATCTGAGGATGGCTGCCAGAGGCGGGGCTTAGGGAAAGGGCAGTCATTGGCTGGGGGCAGTGTGACCCAGAGACCAGTGATTGATTACTACTAAGAAAGACAGATCAGAAACGAAACTGATACAGATTTTTTTCTTTACCGAGGATTCCCGGCCTGACGACGGGGAATATTCATGAGCATGTGAATCCATGCCAGACCCATGCTGGAGAACAACAGTTACAGGTAAGTAACTTGTTCCTTATTGTTTGATGGTTACTGTACACCCAGGTTGCTACATGCTGTACATTAATTTGTTTTTTTACTCCTACATCCCGTCCCATTTCATCCCTACTTTATGGGGTGTCCACCCTGTGGTGATAGGACCGGCACATTTATACAGCAAAAATAACTCAAAATTAAAATTTGCAGTGCAGAGCCTGATCAAGCACACAGGCTCTGCGCCCTGGCAACACCCTCTAGTACTTCTTGCGCCTTGGCCCCTCTGAGCAAAATTTGGGCAGCCCCCCCCCCCCAAATGCCAAATGGACAGTATGTATTGCGTGCCGTCACCGCACCCTATTTCCAGTATAGTCCCTGGGCTCCCCCACCTGCTCCCATCACAGTCGTTGGGCTCCCTTATCCCACTCCTACCCAGTCCCTGGGCTCTCCCCACCCCACCAGACACCCTGGGCTCTCCGCACCCTGCTCCCACCACTATCCCATGGTTCCCGCTCATCCTGCTCCCACCCCAGTCCCTGGGCTCCCCCAATCCCGTTCCCAAAACACAGGCCGAGGGCTAGTGGTGCTGGTGAATTTTTTAAGTGAAGCGGCATACATATTTCCCCCTAAAATGCCATAGCGACCGAGTGCAGTGAGGGAGCCCAAACCGTGAATTATTTTTAAAATAATGGGTTAAAATGTTGCATTGCAGAGCATACTTTAAAAAAAATGGGTAAATAGCCAAACAGTTTGCAATTGGTGCTGGGGGGCCCAGGTGGCAGGCATGACATTTTTTACTGGACATCTATGATAGATGCCCAGTAAAAAGATACCACCCCTTTCCCCTGGGCCTAACACAATCAAAATGATTGTGTGTATGCATGGCGCTAGGGTGCCAAAGGGAAAAGCATGATATTTTTGACTGGACATATATGATAGAAATCCAGTAAAAAAAATATACCATCCCTGTCCGCTGGGCTCCACAGCGCCTCAGAAGGAGAGCTGATTTTAGCAGGTGGGTAGGGGGATTGTGCAACAAAGGCATTTAGGCATTTTTAAAATGCCTTTGTTGTACAACCCCCCCCCCTATCCACTACTTGCCAAAAAACGGACCAAAACAAACTAACACACATTCATACAGCAATCACTCTATCATTCACACGAGCAGCCATCACCATACACTCACTCATAACACAAGCATACACGCATTCATACACATGTTTAAATAAAACAATGAACATAAACGTACCTTCTGCATTGGCCTGCGTGTCGGTGCTGAAACGCCCTGCTCCAGGCTGCTCTCTCTGTATGTGCGAGGAGGCGCAGGAGCTCCCTCTCGCACATACAGACTTGCAGTGCCCCAGCCAGCATTTCCAATGAGCTATGGAATGCTGGCGAAGCAAAACGCCCCAGCACTTCCATGGCTAAGTGAGCATGTGCGGCTGGGGACCTAAACTGAACTGTCAAAGGGAAATCGTGTTTCCCTTTGACCGTTCAGCCAGCCCAGGAGCTCTCACTCAGCTGGAAAAAGCAGCTGAGGGAGTGCTCATTGTTTCACTGGCTGGCTCCTTTGCTCCCCCATAATCGGAGAGGGGGCCACTGGGTAGGCACCCCCTCCCCATTATGGATGAGCCGCCAGGCTTGGACTGGCCTATAGGGCTATAGGGCAGTGCCTGTACCAAAAATGCTAATTTGGGCCAGTCAAAATGGGCCACCTTTTTGGCCAATGTGGGCCCGTTTGATGAGTTACTTCACTATGCAGTTAATAATTTTGACCATTGTTGCTGAATAAATATTCTTTAAATATCACAATTTACTTACATTTTAACACAAAGCACCCCCTTGGGCACTATTTAAACAGTCTGTGACTAAAGGAATGAATATCCATTTACAAATGTGGGCCACTTGTTCATTGGTTCTTGAGACAGTTTTATGCTTCAGCCCATTTCTACCAAACTAAAATAAACTTTTTTTTAAAAAGATTTTTTAAAAAAACATTTTATGCTGGGCTCTCACAGCCCCCTACAGCTGCCTCTAGTCCCTTTTTTCACACGTACAGGGCCTGTAATACAGCAGAACTCTCTCTGGCTCCTTTTTTTTTAACTCCTTTTTTCCCAATTTGTTCTTCAGAACACCCACCTGTCCTCCATGTTTATGTCTCGGATAAAAGCGGGATTTGCAGGTTGCCTGATATATATGTGAACACTGCGCTGTTTTTACTGCGACCACCGAAAATGCTGACATTTGACACACTTTTAACCCCATACTTGCCAACATTCTGTGACCAAAAAGATGTAGGATTTTTCAAGTTTCAAAAATAATACTTAGCATAACAATGACATCACATGAAATTACAAAACACACATTGTTGGCACCACTGGAGCATTCTGAAATGCACAACCCATCAAGCAGCACAACATGGAAAGATGCCACTTTTTAAAAGGTATAATTGTGAATGGTAAGTTAACACCCAATTCAATTACCAAACTTCACAGAAGGTAATCACACAGTGCTGGTAGGCCACGTTTACCACTGCTCTGTAGCAGCAGCCCGGGGAGTAGTGCAGGTTGAACACTGAAAAACATGGAGAGCGTTACCCTCCTCAGTCTGATAGGCAGATGCTGTGTGAGTGGCATGCTCTGCCACTTGCCTTCACTGGTGGTTCACCTAAGGTCTGTCCGGACAAGAGTGCAGGGCAGAGTCATGTAGCTGTCAGGTTAGTGGAGTGATCTGAGCCATCACTCAAATGTATCACTTACCCGCCGCCCACCGCACAGACAGATTAATTGCCTTAGAGTCACATAAATTACCTGTCACTGTAAAAAGCAGTAGGATATGACACCCAAATCTGTAGGCGGTAACACGGCTTAAAAAGCAGTAGCCTACTGCCTAAATCAGTAGGGTTGGCAAGTATGTAACCCCATATAGACTGTATATAGACATATAACCCCCCTACTCTCCCTTACATTCATTATATAATGCACCGACGGCCTACATATGTATGGGGATCGAAATAAAACATAACACAACATTTTTGGTGGTCGCCATTAAAACAGCGCTGTAATTGCATGATCCTCTTGTCGATCCTGCTTGTGTCTTATTTCATGCCAGGGGACACACCCTTGGCGGGCTTTGCCCTGGTCACTACTGGGATGTGTGTATGACCTGTTACTTGTTCTCTTCCACCTGGGCCTGAAGAAGAGGTTAGCCTGTTGGGAGGAGATCTTTGAAGCAGTTGGTCCAGAACACCACCAGCGTTAACTCTCCATGTGAGGAGAGAAGGTGCGTGATTACCTTTTTTCCAGTGCACCCTGGCTCCTTCCCCAAGATTCTATGCACAATGAGTATCCTCGAACTGTCCAGGGTCCTATCAGGCTCCTGTTTACGGTGTCATGGGGATCCTACACTCTGGACAATTGGTCCCCTTTGTTGACACTTTCTGGGTCAACACAATACCCAACTTCTTCCATGGCAATGCGTTTTTCAGATCCCTGCATCACGATGCGTATCAACCATACTGGTACTCAAGTCAACCCTCAAGCTTGAATCTGGTCTCTTTGGCTACCTAGACTCCTGCGCTTACCCATTTCCAGGCCATTTGTGAGGACTGCTTTTTTAAACATTTTCAGTCATTAATGCGATTGCAGGCCATTTCCTTATAATTTAAGGGCCTCAATAAAGAACCTTTCCCTACTTTGGCTCCAGTTCCACCTCCACCACCACAGCCGGTTCCTTTGATGTATTTGACAGTCCCAACTCTAGTGCCTCTGCCACCAGCATCTCTGAGCCCCCGACCCTCCATCGGAGCCTCCAGCTGAGGCCACAAGCCCCACCAAGAGGTGGATCACACAGCATATCGGGAAAATGCAATGTGGGACACAGGTTCTAATGACACTCCTTAGGATGATATGGAGAAGGACATTCTGTCCTCAGCCAAAGCCTTTCATGAAAAGCTTTGGAGTGGGGCCCAAGTTTTCTGGCCTTCCCAATGAGGTGATACCACTCTTAGATCCTGGCTGTTACCTGGTGTCATGGGGCTCAAAGCAGCAGATCGTTTTGGGATTCTGCTTCAAAAGGATGTGTTGACCGAGACTTCAAATGTTTGGAGCAAGCCTCATTCGGCCACCCCAACCAACAAGAAGCTGAATCTAAGGCTCCGGCCTCTGCCTTCGGACTCAGCGGACATCTCTATACAATCCCCACCCTCCTCAGTAGTTTCTGTGGCATACCAATTTCATAAGGGGCCTACCAGTGCCTTCTCAAAGTCCTCCACGTCGTTGTCTAATCCCCTTTGTAAGGGGGAGAGGCCGTGGAACTCCCTGGAGAAAAAGGTTCACACTAACTCTGCACTCCATTTGAGGCAGGCAAATGCTGATTCTCTGCTGGCGGCTGCTAATCAATGGCCCTGGAAGGAGTTGGCTGATTTGCAGAATGGCCTGTTTGAAAAGCAGGCAGCATTTCTAGCTGGTCTCAAGCAATCACCTTGGAATCAGCCAGATCTGCTATGGGCCACAGCACCTCATATCAATACTGTGCACTGAGGCATATGCAGATAAGGAGATGGGCATGGCTACTCTTGCTCAAGATGTACAAGAAACAATCCTAGATTCCAAGGGTTTATGCTCTTTCACACCTTCCCTGCTGAGGTGCTTATGAAATAGAAGACCTCTACCATGATGGTCAAATCATTAGCTTTGCTAACCAAACAACCTCTTCCAAACTGTCTCCTTTTCTAGGCAGGCCTTTAGATGTAGAACTCCTGAAAAGTTTGGGCTTTCTACAGAAAAGTCAGAGGGAGCCAGAAAGGTCTGCCAGTGTACCCACGAAGAAGCACCGGACTGCAAACAAGGGGTCTACCTTCCTGCCAGGTCCACATCTGGCCAGGGTGAAAAGAAGCAAAAATGATGTTCTCGTCTAGGTCAAAGAGCCTCCAGTTGGAGGCAGGATTTGGTTTATTTTGGTATGATGGTGCGTTCTCTTGAAGAGTCCATGGGTTCTTTCCGTGGTGTCCAGGGGCTACAGGCTAGCCATTCCCCAGTCTCCTCCTTCACCTCCCAGTAGACAGGCTGGAACTGTGATACATTTCCAGAAAGTGCATAAACTTCTAGATGTTGAGGGCCCTGAATATGTTCCCCTTACTCAGATGGGCCACAGGTTCTATTCCCGAATCGTTACTGCCCTCAAGAAAAATAAGGCGGCCTGATTACCTGTCGCTTCTCAGTTTCTTTTTACCCCTAGAAAAGTTAACTCTTGGTCCCATTTACTCTGCTCTGACTTGACGAGACTGGTTATGCCTAAAAATTGTCTATTCCTGTCATTGGGAGATGCACAATACCAATACAGAGGGCCGCCTTTTAGGTTGAATGCAACCCCAGAGTCATTACAAAGTTCATGTCGGTCATTAGGGTTCTTCCCCACCTAAAGGGTATCCACATCCACTAGTATCTCAACGACTGTCTTCTCCGGGCCACTGTCATGATCACGGGCAGGTCACTAGGGGTTAATTCCCATAAGAGGGTCTTGAAAGGTTGGGCTCTGGCATGGCATGTTTGGCAAACTGCTTCAGAGTAGGCATAGGCTTTAATGTGGAATGGAGATACTCTGTCCTTTCATCATGGCCGCCTGCATTGTCCTCTGTATTACTATCTCGCAGGTCTAGGTTTCAGATCACTCCTTCCTTTTAAGCCCCGCCCCCCTGGAGGTCCGCGCTTCGCGTCGTGACTGCTTTATGCAGAGCAATGCTTACCGCGAGCTCTGAGTTCCACAGAGTTTTCCTCAGAGAAATTCCTAGTCATCTCTGTATTTACAGTCAGAGTTTTAGTTCCTATCCATGTTCCCTTAGTTTCACAGTCTGTTCGTAGTTTTCAGTATTCCACTACAATTCCTTTTAGATTCCTGTCAGCCGCTTCTCAAGTTCCAGTCAGAGTCCGCTGATAATCCTGTCACTCGCGGCTAAGAATCCTTGTCAGCCGCAGCTGTTACAGTTTCGTTGCTGGGTTTAAGAAAAAGATTCCAGACCTTTATTTTTCTTTCGTGTCACGCAAGTACTGTTCACTTATATGTTACTTTTTTTATATGCATTAACTCCGTCTGTACTTGCGTTTCCATGAGTTGATTTAAAGGTGCAGAGTCGGTTGCGTATTCTTTGAGGTTATTTTAGGATACATATGAGCGCTGTTCACTAATGTTTTTCTATGGTTTTTTGGCTAAGCCTCCTGCACTATTTCCTTGGCGAGTTTAGGGTTGTGACTGGTTTAGTGAATGAAAGTCTTTCCTCAATTTGTCTACAGCAAGAGGTGTTTTTAGACACTTGCCACCTTTTTTAGCGCCAACTTGTTAATGCTTAATTAGGAATTCCCATGCCTTCCTCGCTGCATAGCTTATCCTTTCCCTGTCCCGTAACCCATTCTAGATTCCATACCACAGTTGTATGTCACGTTTTCTTCAGAACTAGCGCCCCTGCTTAAGTTCAGGATGGATAGCTCCACAAACTAAAAGCTAAGTTGAGCTAGTGATATTACTAGCAACCGAGATGGAATCTATTTACTAGAAAAGGAAGGCATCACCAAGAACTTCCAAGGCGCTCCCGCAGAGTTATCTCAGGTAAGCGTTACAGCCACCTCATCTGAAAAGACGAGGAGGTCCCTAGGCATCCTGGACCTCTTATTCGAGTTAGGTCTCTGTCAATTGGCGAGGCCCAAGTTCCTTTTGCGCAATATCATTCATTTAATCAGCCTGCACAAGGACGTGATAAGAGTCAAAGTATTTCCGACTTCAGAACTAATAAAGGACATCAATGAGGCGGGCATCTGTTTTTTTAGGGGATGGAGCTCTGTGTCGTGGTTTCAGTGCCTTCTGGGGCTTATGGGTGCCTGCAACCCGATAGTTGCTTTTGCACGCCTCAAAATGAAAAGGATGCTGCTGCATTTGGTGGATCACTGGAATCGAGTAACAGTGGTGCAGTCAGTCCTCATTCCCATTTCTACAGTATTGTAGTAACACTTGCTGTGGTGGTGAACGGCTGGGAGCCTCTTTACAGGCACGTCATTCACAGACACACCTCACAAGCCATCATCATAATGGATTTCTCGCTCACCGAATGGAGCACATTCATGGATCACATTTTGGTTCATGATCCTGGCCCTTCCAGGAGCAGCAGGAGCACATCAATGTACTGAAACTCTGGGCCATTCAGTTAGTTGTGATAGTGTTCCTACCCTTTCTGGAGGGCAAGACTTTGCTCATTCTGACAGACTACATGACCTGCACGTACTATATCAACATGCAAGGCAGCACAGTGGCTCCCTTTTTTTGCAGGCTAGTTTAGAACTGGCCCTTGGCCATCAGATAAACCTTTAGGCCATACATCTCTGGGGAATGGACAATGTGGAGGCAGACAGACTGAACCGACTCTCAGCTCAACCAAACATCAGTGCTCAAACTGATCTTTTAAAGATGGGTATTCCCCTACTGGACTTGTTTACCTCGGAGAACAACACAACATGCAGATTGTTTGCTACAAGAGGAGGGCTATGTCATTTGTCTCTGGAGGATGAATTTATGAATTAGTGGTCCAACTGGACAATTATACATTCTGTGAGAAACCAAAGGGTGTCTCCCTTGCTAGTCCCCGGGGATCTCTATCTCAGGTGGCCAGGGCACGGCCATCGCCTTTGGATCCAGACCCTGGGGGTGGACCAGTGCAGGAGGTTCACCTGGGTGAGGGATCTTCAGGGAGTGGGGGTGAGGCAACCGATGTTGAGACACAGTATACCCCCTTTCCCGTGCTCATACCACATCCTATTATACAGGATTCTCCAACGTCCCAACTCCCCCCCTTTCTACACAAACACTGAGCCGAGGAAGAGGGTGACTGAGAGTAAAGAGACTAACACTTACATATCTCATTGGACATGTCCCGTTAATCAGGTCAGGTAAAGCCAGCCAGTTGACTTTAATAATATACATCTGATACCCATTAGCTCCCCCTACACAGATAAAAGGCGGAACATAGAGATCTTTATGGGCGAAAGCGAGCCCACTGGAACAGGACGACCGATTGAGGGACTACAGCGAAGGGTAGGGAAACTCTTAAGATCCCTGCAGGAGGTTGTTGCCTCTGGGAAACCGTGAAGGATACATGGAGCAAGCCAAATGCCAGACAAGAAGAAACCTGCATTGTGTTTTGAGGATGCCAACGACCCTCACGGGTGAACGACAGAGTTGGGGAGGCGAGGCCAAACCTGTTGTATCAACCTTGACTTGTGAATCAAAACTGCAAAGACATGAAAGGAATGCACACAGCCGATGAGTTACCGAAAGACATAAAAGGCCGGTTTGTATCAAGGAAAGATTGAAGCTGCAACAGTGTATCTCACAATTGAAGGTTGCGCGCATGCTGATGAGACGCGAAAGAAAGCAAACCAGTAGTGGACTTTAAGTTACTGATAACTGTGAAGTCAGTGATGCAGAATAGTGGAGTGGTCCGGCGAAAGGAAATAGCCCACTCGAAAGTCTGCGCAAAATGTTTGATTTCTTGTTAAAAAGCGACAAAGTGAACAAACTATAAAATGTGGAATGGTCAAGATTAACCCCAACGAAAGGGGAAGTTAAAAAGGTGAAAGCTTTAAGAGAAAGATTTCTTCAAACTTTTTGTGCTTGTGGTTTGGAACTACCAAGACCAAGAGACACTGGGGCAAATAACATAAGGGAGAGCTATAGTGAAAGTCGAAGTGGTCCTTCGAGGTATATTGTAAAAGCCTTGCACATTCGAAAGTCTTCGACATCAATGAAAGGTCTGAGCCCAACTGAGGGAGACTTGGAAAATGAAAAAGTCAGGGGAAGGGAACCCCTAACGAACGCGATTGAAGCACAGGGAAGGGAACCCCTGCAAGTCCTGAGATTGCAAGGTCTGAGCCCGCCTGAGGGAGATCTACGTTGAATCCGGTACTTTTGTTGAGAGGTCTGAGCCCGACAGAGGGAGACCCATGTGAACTGTTGATGCCTTGAGATGTCTGAGCCCAGCAGAGGGAGACCTATTTGAACTTTTGTTGAACTGTGAAAAGTACTGTTGGTGAATTGGAAATAAGTGACTTTAACGTGAATGGCCAAGCAGACCTCGACCCACGTTTTGAACTTCCTTTGTTTTGATAACATGAGCCAGAGTGTGTCATCCTGTTTACGGGGGCCGCCTTTCTCTGTGCTGTCCGTGGGGAGGAGAGCTGACTCAGCCACCTTGATCCTTTGATATAACACTGACCTACCTTTGCATACACATTCCCCTTTACACACTTTTTGTATACGAGATAGGGCAGGCATTAGGTTTTGTTAGTATAGGTCATTTTGATTTGACAAAGACTGACTAGGACTGTGTTTTCTTTATTATTTGATGGTAGAGACTACTCTCATAATAGCTATAGGGCGGCGAAGCAGCAGTGTTTCCAAACCTCAAGAATTTAATAAAGGTTTTGAAACTTGTAACACTTGTGTCAGTGTCATACATGTGATACCATGCCTCCCTTATATTTGGTGTCAGCAGTGGGATAGGACTCAATTGAGACAAATTGGGGGACCGTAACATTCCAGGAACATAGCCACAGAGCCTCATTCCCCTCTGAAGGAATCCATAGGTTTTGATATATGTAGCAGCAGAGAAGCCACTGTCCCTCCCGGGGAAAAAAGGGATGATTCCCACTGAATTAGTTCTAATACCTTCTGCGGGTTGTTATATAAAACTGGCCTCAAAGTCTGGCCTAGCCTGAACATTTGGTCTGTATGTTCTAGCAGGCGTTAAAGAGCTAGACTTTCGGGAGACATAAAAGTTCTTTTACAGAACCATGATGAGACACAGTTTGAAATATGTCTTGGGGACAAAATTGCTCAGGGAATTCTTGAGAAGGCTGTATTTGCCCGTTTTGAGCAGGAAACTGAACCCAAGGAAACTAAGAGAGGTAATTTAGGCTTTATAGAGGCCGATGAGACACGTACCACCGGAGAAAAATGGGAAGATGAACCTACCATCCTTACCGACCTAGCCTTCACCCAGCTAAATGACCCAGTACTCTCAGAGGCTTTCTTGCAAGTGATTCCTGAGGGAGAAGGACAAGAAAAGGGAAGTCCCGGTTGTCTGCGCATTTTTACTGGCTGCAGTCGGTGTAAAAGTTAAGGAATTTGTCTGCTCATGCCCGACTTGTCAACCTTCTGGCAAGTCAGGTGGTGCCACAAAGGCCCCCTTAATACCACTACCCGTGGTTGGGCGGCCTTTTGAGTGAAGGCATGGATATTGTGGATCCTTTGGATCCTCAAACCAGCTCAGGGAGCCGATATATCTTGGTGGTGGTGGACCACACCACGAGATACCGCAAGGCTGCCCCTCTGCGGAGCATCAAAGCATCCGTGGTTGCAATGGCTCTGATTGGGATATTCTCCCGTGTTGGATTCCCCAAGGAAGTCGCTTCTGACAGGGGATCAAACTTCATATCAGCATATATGAAGGCTATGTGGGAAGAGTGTGGGGTCACCTACTGGTTCTCTACCTCCTTTCATCCACAAACCAATGGGCTTGTTGAGCAGTTCAACAAGACACTGAAAGGCATGATAGTTGTTGTGAAAGAGCACCTGAAGAGAAAATGGGATGTTCTCGTGCCATGCCTTCTGTTTGCCTACTGGGAGGTGCCACAGAACGGAGTAGGGGTTAGCCCCTTTGAGCTTCTGTTTGGACACCCTTTACGAGGTCCCCTCAGTCTAGTGGAGGAGGGATGGGAAAGCAAACCCTCATCCCCGTCAGGAGATGTGGTGGACTATGTACTCGGCCTTCGGTCTTGAATGGCAAAGTACATGGAACAGTCAACAAAGAATCTAAAGGCCAGTCAGGAGCTGATGAAGAACTGGCACGACCAAACGGCCACAGTGACAGTCTATTCTCCATGCCAGTGGGCGTGGATTATGGAGCCTGTCAAACCCAGTGCCCTTCAGGACAAGTGGACTGGGCCTTAGTATGTGCTGGAAAAGGTCAGTGAGGTGAATTATATCATTGATTGAAAGGACCTAAACAGATGTACAGGGTCTTTCCGTCAACCGGCAAAACCCCCATTGTAGCCGAGATGACTTGGTCATGGCCTTAGTGCTTGACGGAGAGACTGAGGAGACCACCGATCCCCTCCCAGACCTCCTGCACACTGAAGCCACAGATGGGTCTGTTGAAGGTGTCAACCTGTCAGTGTAGAAAAAGTAGGTACCCCCCCAATGATGGAGGCAATGTATTTTGTTGGCCGAAGACCAACCGCCTCATGTGTCGATATTAGAAAAACGCATCTATCAGCTTGACTAAAGTGCTTGACTAAAGTGCAGCCATTTTGAAGTGATTGAAATCGCCATTTTGTTTTTAACTTTCGTCTCTTGATTTTCTGTCAAAACCGCTTTGCTGAAAGCTTATTCTGCTCGACTATTATTTTATTGTTCATGCATAGACCAAGGCCGCGAGATACTTGTTGAAACATAACGCAGGCGACCCACACAGATATGCCCGGTCTCCTCCCTCACAAGTCCTTGGAAGTAAGCAGCAAGACATTTAATCATTACACAGGTGCCAGCCAGTCTCGCTCATGCGGTAGGAACGGTAGAAACAAACAATTAATGGCTTGAATTATGCTCTTCTTTGTAGCCCACCCTTTCTGACCCCTGTAGAGCCCAGGAGAGCGAGTTGACCCCTAGAACACGAATAGAAACTAGGGGATAGCGAGCCCTGGAATGTGTCTCTCCCCTGCATGCAGCTTGCTTGCAAAAACAGAAGCAATGTGTTCTCTTAAACAAAGAACTTTGTCTGCAGGCTCATGAATTTGCAAATTGTTGCTAAAATGAATGTCTGAAGGTGTCATACTCGTCCATAGAACTAGAGAAGGACTGGGTTTTTATTTGAGAGGTCTAGGACGGTGCCCAAAAAAAAACTATTATCAAAAACAGAAGGGTCCTAGCTCCTCTCGTAACTGCTCCCTTAGGGATACAAATTCAACTATATGAAGGCTTTGCTGCTACACCCCCTCAGTTGCAACTAATTACACTTACAGCTGTGGTTGAAAAAATATACATATTATTATACTTTATTACAAAATTTCATGTTATAAAAATCCATTTAATTTTCTTTTCTTAAAAATAGCATACCGACCACAATAATCACAATGTATTCGAGCAGGAACAATCAATGACTGAATGCAAAACTAATGAAGAATAAGTGGAGATAAGAGAAGTACTCCTAGAATTCCATGTGTGCGTGAAAAAACTACCGCCACCAAAATAGAAAAGCGTCAAAAAAGCAGAAAAAACAATTATGATTACAAATACTGCTCTATTGTTGTGGTTGTTACACGACTAAAACGACAACATCCAATTGCATGATAAACAACACAAATGACATAAAAAAATATATATAAAAAGCATTAGCATCCTGGATTAACCCACATTACGGATGTCTAAATTGGATCTCTTTAGTAACTGATAATTTCCTATTACTAGTCCTGGATCCAAAGCGACTCTCAATGCCTTGTTATAACTGCAACATCTTTTTCACAGAAAAAAACCCGACATGTTTCATTCCCATTCTCCTTCGAGAGAGTTGTTACCGGGAAATTCTTCAGGGGTGATGTGCTATGAACAACAATTGGCATTACAATCGTTTAAAGATTTTTCAAAAATTGACCATGTAACTTGGTGCAAGTAAGGGGGGGCAGTATTTTGAGGGAAGCTTTTATTGTTGTATAACGCCAACCTACACCGCAAAAAGGGAGAGAAACAAAGACAACCAAATAAATCAGTCAGATATTGTGAATCAAACCACTGATTATAGTAGTTAGTCGACCTCCAGGTCTATAAATACCTTGAAGGGTTAACTCGCAGTCAACTGGTAAATAGTTGCAGGAGTAACAAAAACGTCTTCGTGTGCAGGAGTAAAATCCCCTGAAAGAAAGTGGGAAGGCAAAGCCTCATTAATGATAGAGCAGTAACAACACGGTGTTATCTGGTACAATTTTGAAGTTTATGAAGCAAGATGAAAATATTCTATGGAAGACTATTGCCGTGACCAAAATACCCTAAATCAAATTCTTTTAACTAAACTGGGTTATTTGTTAACATCGCGTGCCTATTTAGGAAACGCTCTGTAAACCGAATGCGCGCTAACAAGTTCCATTAATTGATACCAGGCGCATACTGTCAAATCCTATTCGTATTACATATTCCTTTAAACATGGATGGTATTTCTATCACACTGGTTCTACCGTGCTGAAATAGCTAAAGTGATATGGTCTTGTTAACAGTGTGAAACTCAACTGACCTTAAGCTGGGAACATTTGATCTCAGGTATCTGTAGTAGCTGGGACGCGTTTTGTCACCATGACGGTCTAGTGGAAATAGAAAGTTGCAAGACCAACCCCACACAGTTTACTTGTTTCGGTGTTCACCTATATCAGAGGAAACACGGAAGGGAGAAAGGGACGAAAAAGCAAAAGAAAAAGAGAAAAGTTCACTCCGACCGTCAATGGGAAAATGCCTGCCAGCCAGTGGCAACGTTAAGAGAAAACAACGGTAATGTACGACGAACCCCCATTTCGTTTTGGTGCATGCAGAACTCACCTAAAGTCGCTCGAACTCTGCTTAGGTTCTAGCTGCGTTTTCCTGTCCGCAGTGGCCCCTTGTACTAGTTTTTGGTCACCATTAGGCATTACAACGCTGCTGAGTGAAAAGGTAGCTAAATGCTGAAAAAACGCGGAAAACACAAACGGTGCGGTCCTAGAAATCAAAGACGGCAAAGGCAACAGTATCTACAAGCAAAAATCAGCGGGCCATCTTGTAACGGAAAATGGGTTTCACTCAAAGTGTCTACCGCACTGCAGATTTTAGATGGGAACCCTTCGCTACTATGTGACATCAGAACTGTTGGGTTATTTGAACAATACGATTCACATCACAAAAGTCTGTGTATGATCGATCCTTGTGCAGGCTAAACAAACTGTGTAGTTGTTAAGTGGCGTGACTTCTGCTGCCAAAGTTCATATAATATATTGATCTCGCCTGTCACAATCTAGATTAGGTAATACTCGTGACTTACTCGTGTTTTGGGCATATCGCTATACACTGCTGTAACGTATAGTTATAGGGGGAACATCTATCTAATCATAGTAATAAGAGAAGATGTCTCTTGTATAAATGCCAAGTTTGGTCCTAGGGCTTCATGAATATCATTCACAATTTGTTCCATTCGACCTGTTCATTGAGCCCTCTCTCGACTGAATTGCAGAGAAAAATTAAACGTTGTTCTTTTTCAAAAAGTCTTTTCTTATTTGATGTTGTATTGTTGCCCTTCCCTACTTGTAACAGGACACTCCATGTTAAAGATTCAGGTGCCTGGTCCATGGCCATGTCATACTCGTCACCATTGTCAATCATCGAACCCAATTCAAAGGGAACACATCATGGGCGGTATTGAATTTGTTGTTACTGATTGTGAGATGCCCATTTTGTATATATGTAACTGTTGTACAATGCTCGTTCACTTGCGTCCCTCGGGATCTGGAGAGACACGTTGCGGGGCGTGAGACCCAGTTGGCCAACTGAGACTATTTGCTTTGCAATAAACCCTAGCTTTTGGGAATACAACCTTGTGTCTGGCGTATCAGTTTGTGTGTAGTGATTGTGCTTGTTTCCATACGCGAGGGTCCCCTAGGGGCCCCTTCAAGATGGCGCCCGAATAGGGATCCTCCCCCACTTGTTCCATCGTGTACGTTGTAAAATAAGGAAGGCGGAGAGAACGGCGAGGACGGGACGATAGAGCCAGGATCAAGAGGTGTTCGGGCACCCCTGTGAAAGTGATGAGAGACTCCTTAGCAGATCTGTACACAACTGATCCCTGATCTACGTGCCCGGCCAGAGAACAAGGAGGCGAGGGTCCCGAAGTGAGGCAAAGTGAGCCAAGATACGCAGACATGATGATTATTGGTTGCGTCAGTATACAGACGAATTGCGTCTTGGAAGACGACTAGATTGATCAGGTGAGTCGTGCCCCGATTCGAAGTAACCCTGATATTGGTTGAGAGTTGATTTTGCCAAATCAAACACCCAGTGTACGGTTGATTAGCAGAGGGTAAGGTTAAAACATGCCTGGGGTATTGTCCACCTTAGCGGTATTTTTCCACTGCGGTAGACAATCTTTGGAAACTGGCCAGGTCGCGCCACCTGTGGGGTCGCCGGCATATGAGATGTAAGTGAAGTATGGTGTAGGGGCGATAATGTTTTGTGAGATTCGGCATAGGTAAACCAGAAAAGAGGAAGATTTACAATGGCCGAATCACAGGAGTTTTGAGATATTGGGCCTCATTACGACCCAGGCGTTAAGGGGTTAACGGCGCTGTAAAAGGTGTCAGCGCCGTTAAACCCTTAACGCCTAATTACGAGGTCCCTTTGCGGGTCCCGACCTCCAGCCGTTAAGGAAGTAACCCGCAAAGGGATTTTCGAGTTAATTACGGTACCCCAATTTGCGGTACCGTAATTACCGCCTTCCCCATTCCCTATGGGGGCAAAAATGGGAATGGGGAAGGGTCAATGGTGAATGGGGAATTACCGCCCCGCCATCCTTGGAATGGGGCGGTAATTCCGCCATTCACCATGGCGGAGTTGGTAAAATACCGGCGTCAACCATGGCGCTAATGGCGCCATGGTTAACGCCAGGGTCGTAATGAGGCCCATAGAGAATAGATTATTTGAAGAAGGTGTTATTGAAAAAGAAAACACGCCCGGCGGCATTTGATATCCTTAGAGACTGGAGGAGGGAAGCTATGCTTCGTTGGAAAAGCAGAGAGAAGAGCGCGCGCAGGCATAAGTCGAAAGCAGAAAGAGTGAAAGAAAAGGAGGAGGAGGAATGGGATGATAGTTTACGAAAATCAAACAGACGTGATCAGTTGAGTATAGACAAAATATATCCACAACAAGAGCTGCATTCATCAGGTGAGATGATAAGCAAAATGCTAACTGAAACAAGGCGAGAACGCCCAATAAGAGGGATTAAGAAGACCGAACCAGTGTCTATTGCTCAGGCCCCTTCAGTTGCTCAGCCCCTCTCTATTGTTCAGATCCCAGCACAACCACAAATCATACAACTAGCGCCTCCTATTAGCCAGCCAGCGCTGCAGTAGTTACTTCCCATTCCCGCTGTCCCATCCGCACCTCCAATACTTGAACTTGAACTCACTGAAAGAAGAGAGGGGACGGGACAAAGTGAATGTACTTGGGTGACCTGTAGCGCAATTATCAAGGAGAGAAAACGGGAGCGGCAAGAACAGGCCGAGATGTTTATAGACGGGAATGATGAAACATCGATGCTGGCTTCGATGTATGATTTCAGGAGGAGCAATGAAAGACAGGTAGTGTTGGGATGCATGGGGGAATATTTAAAGAGGAAATGGAAGCAGTTGATTGGGAGGGTACCGCCACAGCAGTTGTTGGAATTGAATGCGTTGGCACGATGTAGAGAGAGAGATGAAGAAATAAAGGAACATGTAGACAGGCTTTTTGAATTTAAGAATTAACTTGATGATGCAAATGCTGAAATGTTTGCCATACCAGGGTGTAGGGAAAAGGATATATGGAGAGACAGGGGGGAGGTGTCGATACCATGTGTGCAGCGGCGATTTCTTCCGTCGTCAAGACTGGTGAGTGAGAAATTAAAAGTATGTATACGAGAGGCGTTAAGATGGATTACAGATCCTACTATACCCACAATGGAAATACATGAGATATTTGATGAATACCCCTTGCCAATGAAAAGAAAAGCACTGCAGACAATGGTTGAATATTTGGTAGACAAAGATATAGATGACAAGAAAGCTAACCACCCCGAATTGATGGCGGTATACAAGAGAGCATTAGAACGTGGAACAGGAGAGACAGCCTTATCACTTGATTTGGGAATAATATTGCATATGAGAGAAGGGGGAGGAAAAGTGAGTGCGGTATTTCCTACGAGGGAAGTCCCACCTACTTTTGTGCCTAAGGTAGAGATTCCCGCCAGCAATGGGCAACCAGCGCGGGTAACGGAAGCACATTATACAGCACTATGTGCACGTCCCCTTCTCCAGACAGGAAGTGAATAATATAAAACAGACGGTTCCCGACATAAGGAAGAATACGGTGGGATTCTATAAGGAAATAGAGTCCTATTTGAAATCGTCCATGTTCACTATGAATGATATAGATTTAATATTCCCAGTAGTTGTGCCAGCAGATATATGGAAGCGGATAAGAAAAGTGATGATGATGATGTGGCCTATGGCGCCACTTGGGCGGAACTAGTAGCAGAGGATAAGAATAGAGAAGCGGGCGGAAAACCATCTGCAAATATGGCGGCGTTACCAGCACGGATAATACAAAAATTGAAGGAAATAGTTCCAGAAAAATGAATTGTGTGGGACAAATTAACTGCAGGTGTCCAGGGCAAGGATGAGTTATCCGCAGATTATTTTAATAGATTTGAGGAAGTATTCACAGATTTTAGTGGACAGGATGTAAGCACAGAAGCGGGTAAAAGACTATTTGTTGATAAGTATGTGAGAGGATTAATACCTCCAATCCAAAATTTAATAATGACATCAGAAAGTGCATTGCAAGCAAAAACGTTGAGCGAAGTATTGCATATGGCCCAATATTATGAGAACAGAGTGAATACAGAGAAAGAGAAAGAGGTAAAGGATAGGGTGAATTTGAAAACAAGGGTGCTACTTCAGCAAGTGACAGGACACAATAGAGGGAGAGGAAACACGCAAGGCAGAAGTAATTTGACCATGCATGGAGGGCCCTTGGGACTAAATCAGTGTGCGTACTGTAGAGAGGAAGGCCACTGGCAAGCGCAATGTCCACATTTACAAAATAGAAATGGGTGTAGACAGAGAAGACGGCATAGGGGGCACCCAGGAACAAATGGGCAGAATAGAAACAATATGCAGCAGCACCAAAATAATCAAGGAAATGTTACCCAGAATCAGAACCAAGCTCAAAATCAGAATGCTTTAAGCCAAAACCAGAGCCAACAGAACACGCAAAATGGAAATAGAGGGAGGGGCGGAAACATTTTTGATACACAACCGAATACGTATTATAGTAGTGATTACACATCGGATGATGTGTTGTTCCCTCAATAGGACAGCTCAGGACAGGGGTCGGAACCAGTGCCTATTCCCGTGAATCAAAAAGGACCCTACATAGAAATGAAAGTCGGGAATAGAGAGCATAGCTTTCTCGTAGATACAGGAGCGCAAAAGTGCTCGATAGACCATCACTTGGTTCCGGAGATACCACTGTCAGGACAAAGAAATATTTCATTAGGGTTCGCAGGTACCCCAGTGATCAATCCAGTATCCCAACCAGTAGCAGTGACATTAGGTCCATTCACTGAATATTGTCCATTTCTCTTAACAGAAAATTGTGGGGAAAATCTTTTGGTTTTAAATTTATTGAAAAAGCTGAGTGCAGTTATCCATTGCACTCCTGATGGAGTGTTCTTGACAATTTCGCCACAGAATGTACCAGTATCTGAATTTTTGTCTAAACCTTTGCCAGGAGAATTGAGTAAAGTGCCAACTTGCATATGGGCGATGAATGACAATGATGTGGGATGCTTGAAAATAGAGCCAGTAAAGATTGTTTTAAAAGGAGGAGTAACACTAGCGTGTATTCCACAGTATAAGATTTCAGCAGAGGGAGAGAAAGGATTGAAGAGTATTTTTTCAGATCTGGTAAAACTGGGGGTGATTGAAGAGATTACTGGCAGTATATGTAACAGCCCCATTCTCCCAGTGTATAAGAAAGGGGGTAATGAAGTACCAAATTGTTTCATAATTGATCTGCATGCATTAAACAAAGTGGTTGACCCTCAATTCCCATTGGTCCCAGACGTCACCACGATTTTGACAATGATTCCTGCCTCGGCAGAGTACTTTAGTGTTATAGACTTGAAGAATGCCTTCTTCAGTATTCCAGTACACAAGGAAAGTAGATATCTGTTTGCCTTCACATTCGGAGGACGATCATTTACATTCACGCGCATTCCACAGGGCTACACACAGAGTCCGAGTATTTACAGTAGGGCATTGAAAGAACTAGATATGCTAGAATTACCGACTGGATGTGTATAGTTACAATATATAGACAATCTATTGCTTGCTGCTGATACAGAAGAGATTTGTAAAAAAAGGTACTGTTTTATATTGTCACATTTAGCAGGGCGTGGCCATAAAGCGAGCTTAAAGAAATTCCAATATTGTCGAAAGGCGGTGGCTTATTTGGGCTACCTACTTTCGAGAGAGGGGAGAAGACTGATGCCAGAGAAAATAGAGAGTATTTCTGGTATGCCTATTCCAAAAATACAGAAAGGAGTCAGAGCTATAATAGGCATGGCTTCCTATTGCTGGCAGTGGATTGTGAATTTTGCATTGATTGTGAAGCCAATGGTGGCATTGACAAAAAAGGATGCTGTGATGCCTTTGCAGTGGAATGAAGAATGTCAGAAAGCATTTGATCTGCTCAAAACTGCATTGTGTTCTGTTCCAGTTTTGGGCACACCAAATTATGAAAAATTTTTCAGATTGTTTGTACATGAGAGTGAGGGCTGTGCGTTGGCTGTTTTGACACAGGAACAAGGTGGAAGAAATAGGCCATGCGGTTATTTTTCTTCCGCGCTGGACCCTGTAGCGTGTGCTCTACCACGTTGTTTGCGAGCTGTTGCAACGGCTGCTGCATCGGTGAAACAAAACTGAAGGAATGGTGTTGGGGTACACCTTAATTTTGATGGTGCCACATGCCGTAGACGTTCTATTAAATAGAACACAGACGAAACACCTCACATCTGCTAGATTGACTAGATACGAAATTGTCCTGTTTGCACCACACATCCAAATTATGAGGTGTAGCGCTTTGAATCCTGCAGAATTAATGCCACTGCCCACGGAAGAATTAGGTGAAAATGAATCACCTCCCCATGATTGCTTAATGGTTACTTAGGAAGAAACGAAAGGAAGAATTGATTTAACAGATACTCCACAAAAAGAGCCAGATGGAGAACTGTTTTGGGACGGCTCCTGTTTTAAATTACCTGATGGCACATCAACTGCTGCCTAGGCTATCACTACACTGAAAAGAATTGTGGAAACAAAAAGAATCCCCTACGATATGATAGTTTATTTATATAGCGCCTTTACACAATGTGTTTCAAAGCGCTTCAAGGCAAGGAAGGGAAGAAGGGAAAATACAACATTTTTACAGGCCATGAACAGTAAGGATGTGAAATTCACTATCGTACTCGGCCTGCCGACATTTCAGATAGTGCAAGTGCTAAGACATAGATAAGGAAGGGAGGGGGAGAGTGGGAAGGAAATGGAAACAGACAGGCGACTACCGTACTAGGCCTGACGACATTTCTGGTAGAGCTGGAGGAAAACAAAAGGTGAGGGAGAGGGGTGCAGAAAGGGAGGGGAGGAACAAAAAAAGTGACTATCGTACTAGGCCTGACAACGTTTCAGATAGTGCTGGAGGGAGGGGGGGCAACAGTAAGGGGATAGGGGAGCGACGGACAAGGTTGCTGTCATAGTAGGTCCAGGGACAATTCTGATAGAGTAAGTGCATAGAAGAAAGTAAGGGGAGGAGGGGAGGAGATAGGAAAAGGGAAAGGGGAGGGGAGCAGAGAACAGAGAGTAAGCAGTCAAAAAGAGTGGAAAAGCAAGAGAGGAGAGCGAATACAATTGCAGAAGTCAGTAGTAACACATAATGTTGCAAGCCAGGATACAAGATGAAGATGGAACAGCATGATTCAGGGCCACCATGAGTACAAGATGCAAAGGAAGTGCAGCATGAGAGTTGAGAAAGGGTGACACACTGTGAATCAATGAAGTCCATAAAAGTAAAATCCAGCATTGGCCACAAGGTGGTGATGGTGCAACCAGAATGTATCAGGACAGACTCCTGTGTGCAGGAAGGGTGCACAAGGGAACAACACAGGGGGACCAGAGAGGGTGGGGGCTGGCCTGTTGGGACAGAGGGTGTAAACACATGTTCTCCAGCATGGGGTCTGGCATGGATTCACATGCTCATGAATATTCCCCGTCGTCAGGCTGGGAATCCTCGGTAAAGAAAAAACCAGTATCAGTTTCGTTTCTGATCTGTCTTTCGTAGCAATAACCAATCACTGGTCTCTGCGTCATACTGACCACAGCCAATGACTGCCCTCTACCTAAGCACCGCCTCTGGCAGCCATCTTCAGATTTTTACCGCACGTTCATGTGTTGGGATCCTCGTGCTATTGCTCTCGAGCGTTAGTGCTATTTTTTCACGTTTTTTCTCAAAAACTTCGTTTTTTCGGTCAAAAGAGCCTCAAGTTCCACCGATTCTCCATCCGATCAACGGGGACCCGTGTCGGATTCGTCTGCGCCCCTCAAGGGTGAAGATTTCGTCGAGCTACGCTTTTGGAGGACTCCAGAAGTTTCTCAGGCCCGGTCATGGCCCAGGAGAAGGGGAGCTCGACGCCCGGAAAGCTGTTCAGGGTCTGCCCTGGATGCCAGCTGCAGAACGTCTTCAAGGAGGACGAACACTCTTTTTGTCTTTACTGCCTACATGAGGACAAGACACACGTGGAGAAGGACTGTGCGTGTTGCGGCAACATGTCGGAGCGGACCATGAAGGACCGCCATCAATGTCTCGCCAACTGGCTGGAAGGGAAGAGCCCGTCCGTCGAGAAGAAGAGGAAGAAAGCCGAGCGGTCTTCTAAGACCTTTGAGGACGCCCCGGCGACGGGGGTCCAACATAAGGCCAAGCACCGCGAGTCCGCTGGCACCGGGAGCGCCGAACGGTCGGGCTCTACGGGCGCCAGGCAGGGCGCACCCTCCCCGGCACCATCAACCACGAGCCAACGCTCTGGGTCGGGTAAGAGGAAGGCCGAGCACCCGGCGAAGCTCCTGGAGAGGCCCCGGTCGAAGGCGGAGGGGTAGCGAGGCAGTGTCCCCCCCCTCAAGGATAAGGCGGTGAGCGCACCTACGGTGGTGAAGGCCTTAATCCATCCGGCCAAGCCCTCTATCGAAACTGTCGCGGCGGCCCTGGCTCAGCCTGTGGAGGCTACACCAGTGGTGGCGACCTCGGGGCTCAGAGTCTCCCTGCCACCTCGGAGGGAGTCCTCTTTTGTGCCCATCGATAGGACCCCCGTGAAATCCCCCGTGGGGAAGAAAAAGGGGGGGCAGGGCGTCGTCGTAGATTCGGCCTCAACCTCGGAGGAGGAGCTGGTCGAAGTCTTAAGCCACGGCCTCGGCGTGGAAGAAGACCGGCCCGTCGGGATGGATCCCGACGCAGGTGACGACGACATCGTCGAGGGTACCGACGGGGCCCCTGATCGCCCGTCGGATTCCCCTCTGCCAGCGCCGCGAGACAACTCGGCGGCCATTTTGTTGGCTATACAGTCCTTATGCTCAGAGATAAGGACGAGACTACCGTTGCCGACGGAACCTCTCCCGTCGGGGGACCCAGAACCGGGACCTTCTGGTGTTCCCCCTACCAAGAAAAGAAGGATCCACCCTCCGCCTCCTTTTCAGCCGTCGCGCCCCTTCCAGCCCTCCTCCCCGTCCACCCGAGGGGATGATACGGGGACTGACACGGCAGCGACGGGTACGGACGACGAGGTATACGACGAGGATGTACCGTCGTCGCCTCCCACCAGGGCTTCTCCGCCCGACGAGATTGGATCGTTCCACTCCATGATCACCAGGGCATCCGAGCTTTTCCAACTCTGCCCTGAGGAGAAGAAGAAGGAAAGTTTCCTTTATCAGCGGCGCGAGGCCAAGAGGAAGACGGTCCTCTCAGTGCCTCTATTGGACGACATTTGGGATGAGGGCCTCACCCTCCTCAAGAACCCTTCCACGACGCCAGCTAGAAGAGACCGGTACGAGAAGAAGTACCGGGTCCCGGACACGGCCCCCCTGTGCCTCCGGGCGCAGCCTACCCCGGACTCCGTCGTCTCTGCGGCGGCCAGGAAAAAAGCGGGGGGGGTGCGGCCTCCACATCGACTTCCCCACCGGACGGCGAGGGAAAGAAATTGGACGCTATGGGACGCAGAGTCATCTCGTCTGCGGCGACGACGATTAAAGCGGCCAACGCCTTGGCTATCGTGGCCCGCTACGACAGGGAGCTCTGGTACAAACTGGCTCCCCTGCTGGACTTCTTGCCGGACGACAAGAGGGCAGAGGCCCTGGAGATCCTGCAGGAAGGTGAGGTGGCTTCGGACCACGCCATTACCGTTGCGACGGACATCGCCGACACTGGGTTCCGCCAGTTGGGCAACGGCGTTTGCCTTAGGCGGCGTGGATGGCTCAAGGCTACGGACTTCCGTCAAGACGTTCAGACCAGAGTCCTGGACATGCCCTTCGATGGGAACAACCTGTTTGGGAAAACAGTGGACGATTCCCTTCAGGCCATTAAAGCGGACACCGAGACGGCCCGGGCCCTTGGAGTTCTGCAACAACAACGGACGCCCTTTCGGAGCAGCGGAGGCAAGGGCGCCTCCAAAAGTTCCGGCGGCGGTTTCTCCACCTACCGTCAAGCGGCCCGCTCGTCGGCTCAGGAGGCCTACAGAGGACGAGGCAAGTCTGGCGGACCCCGCCGTCGTCGCCAAGGAGGTCAAGGCGGCAAAGCCTCGTCGAAGCAGGATTGAACCGACCGTGGGGTCGGGCCCCCACCGAAGCACCCCGGTGGGAGGCTGGCGAGCTTCGTCAGCGTGTGGGAGTCCATCTCCACCGACCGTTGGGTGCTGGACGCCTTGGCCCGGGGCCACGCGCTCGAGTTTCAAAGAAGGTGTCCGCGCGTCCCCCCCGTGGCCAGGAAAGAACTTCACGTCCCTCAACTTCTCGTGGAGGTAAAGGCGATGCTCAGGAAGGGCGCCATCGAACTCGTCCCAAAGAGGCTTCGGGGCTCCGGAGTTTACTCGAGATACTTCCTCGTGAAGAAGAAGACGGGGGGATGGCGCCCCATCCTGGACCTGCGACGTCTGAACAAGTTCATCAAGGCGCAAAAGTTCCGGATGGTCACCCTCCAGCACGTCCTGGGTCAGCTGGAGGAAGGAGACTTCCTGTCGTCGTTGGATTTGGAGAATGCCTACTTCCATATTCCCATCCTAAAAGGGCACCGAAAATTCCTCAGGTTTGTGGTCCAAGGGCGTCACTACCAGTTCAAAGCCCTCCCCTTCGGACTACGGTCGGCACCCAGGGTATTCACTAAGTGCCTTGCACCGGTGGCGGCGCAGCTGCGCCGCGAGGGGATCCACGTCTACCCCTACCTGGACGACTGGCTCATCCGAGCCAAGACGAGGGAGCTCGCCGTGGATCACACGGCAAGGACCGTCCAACTTCTCAAGGACCTGGGATTCTCCGTGAACTACGCCAAGTCTCACCTGGTACCCGCGCAAAACGCACTGTTTCTGGGAGCGAAGCTCGACACAGTGTCCCTTCTGGCCTCCCCGTCGGAGGAAAGGACCAGGTCCATCCTGGGCAAGGTACAGCGGATGTTGGTTTCCGACGCGGCCAAGGTGAGGTCCATCCAAGTCCCTCCTCGGAATGATGTCTTCTTGCATCTACCTCATTCCCATGTGCAGGCTCCGGATGCGCCCGTTGCAGGAGTTCCTGGACGCGCGCTGGATCCAAACTACGGGCGGCTTCGAGGAGAGGATCACACTCGACGAGAGTTTCCGCCGAGCGGTCCGGTGGTGGGGCATCCGCGCGCATCTGACGGCGGGCATGGACTTCCAGACCCCAGACCACCAGGAGACAGTGACCACGGATGCCTCCCTGGAAGGGTGGGGAGCGCACACCGAAAATCTGCACGCGAGAGGCCTTTGGCTCCCGACGGAGAAGTCCCTCCATATCAACGTCCTGGAGCTCCGTGCAGTGTTCTGGGCCCTCAGGTCCTTCCTCCCGTCCCTCAAGGGCAAGGTGGTGAGGATCTTCACCGACAACACCACCACCATGTTTTACATCAGGAAACAGGGCGGAACCAGGTCCCCAGCGCTGTCCAAGGAGGCGCAGGACCTGTGGCATTGGGCCGTCGCCCAAAGGATGTTTCTGGTGCCGTTTCATCTGGCAGGGATAAAAAACACCATCGCCGACTCACTCAGCAGGGAGCTGCGCTCGTGCCACGAGTGGGAACTACGGCAGGATCTAGTGGATCGCCTCTTCCGACGGTGGGGCACACCCCAGATCGACCTGTTCACGACGGCGACGAACTCCAAGTGCCGGAGGTTCGCCAGCAGGTTTCCCCAGGCGAGGAGCATGGGCGATGCTTTCTCGTTCCCCTGGGAGGGCCTGTTCCTCTACGCGTTCCCTCCTTTGCCACTGCTAATCCGGCTCGTCAACCAGCTCAAGAGGTCACGGTGCAGGATGATCCTCGTCGCACCTGCGTGGCCGAGGCAGATATGGTTCCTGGACCTTCTGGACTTGTCAGCGTCCCCGCCAATCAAGCTGCCGGGGGACGCGGATCTACTCTCCAGGGAAGGAGGCGCCATCCTCCACCACGACCCGAAATCGCTGAACTTGCAGGCCTGGCTCCTGCAGCGCTAGAGTTTGGAGGATACGACATACCGGCCGACTGCAGAGAGGTTCTTGCAAAGGCCAGGGCGTCCTCGACTCTTAAATGCTACGGACACAAATGGAAGAGGTTCTCTGTCTGGTGCCACGCACAGAAGATTAACCCTCTACGGATTACGGCTCCCCAGGTACTGCCGTACCTGCTGACGCTGGCCAAAGCTGGACTGGCACACGCGTCCATCAAGATTCATCTTGCTGCGATCTCCCGATACACCAGAACCACGGGCCGGACGTCCTTGTGGTCTCATCGTCTGGTGAAAGAGTTCATGAAGGGGCTGTTTAGATCGTTCCCGCCGGTGAAGGCTCCGGCCCCGGCGTGGGAGCTCAACGTGGTGCTGACCAAGCTCATGGGACCTCCGTTCGAGCCTCTGCACTCGGCCCCGTTGAAGTTTCTGTCGTGGAAAACAGCGTTTCTTGTGGCCATCACCTCCGCACGACGGGTGGGAGAGATCCAGGCCCTTTCCTGCAAGGCCCCGTACTTGACTTTTCACGACACGAGGGTAGTGCTCAGGACGCACCCCCCCTTCATGCCCAAGGTACCGTCGGACTTCCATCTCAACGAACCCTTGGTGTTGCCTGTGTTCTTCCCGTCGCCTTCGTCGCCGGCTGAGAGGACTTTGCACTCGCTGGATGTGGCTAGAGCGCTGAAGTTCTACGTGGACCGCACGAAGTGTTTTCGGAAGACGTCACAACTCTTTGTGAACTTTGGACCTGTCAATCAGGGGAAGGCTCTCTCGAAGGCTTCCATTTCCAGATGGCTCTCCGGCTGTATCATGTACTGTCATCGGTTGGCAAACCGACCGCTGCCTGGCCGTCCGAGAGCCCATTCCACCAGAGCGATCGCAGCTACCACGGCGTTCCTTTCTGGTGTGCCCCTGCTGGACATATGCAGGGCTGCTACGTGGAGGTCGACGCACACCTTCACGAAATTCTACTGCGTCGATCGGGATTCCAGGGAGGAGTCCAGGGTCGGCCAAGCAGTGCTGCGCAACCTGTTCGCCTGAGGTGAGCCTGGTGAGGAGGTAAGATGCTTAATGTTGAGTTTGATGTAATGCTTAATGTTGAGCCTTTGCCACCTCCCGTGGTTGTGCATGTGTGTACTGCTATGTATTCTTTATTCATGAGCATGTGAATCCATGCCAGACCCCATGCTGGAGAAGGAACAAGTTACTTACCTGTAACTGTTGTTCTCCAGCATGGGTCTGGCATGGATTCACATGCGAACCCTCCCGCCTACCCCTCTGCGGCTCTTCACTTGGTCATACTGCCACTTCACGTGCTTCCAAATCTGAAGATGGCTGCCAGAGGCGGTGCTTAGGTAGAGGGCAGTCATTGGCTGTGGTCAGTATGACGCAGAGACCAGTGATTGGTTATTGCTACGAAAGACAGATCAGAAACGAAACTGATACTGGTTTTTTCTTTACCGAGGATTCCCAGCCTGACGACGGGGAATATTCATGAGCATGTGAATCCATGCCAGACCCATGCTGGAGAACAACAGTTACAGGTAAGTAACTTGTTCCTTAGTGCATACTTGCTGTCTTAGCAGGGGGTCGGACCCTGGATCCTCCTGGTCCAAACAGGTCCAAACAGCAATAGCCCTTTTCTTTGACTGCCCTTCACTGTATGTAAACATATATACTGACAGCCAATATGCCTTTGGCATGGTTCATAACTTTGGCCGACTCTGGGCTGAGAGGGGTTTCTTGACATCACATGGAGCCAGAATTCAACATGGCCCTTTGATTGTACGATTACTGTCTGCACTTACGTGTCCAAAGCGCCTAGCAATAGTGAAATGCGAGGCGCATAAAAAGATAACATGTGAAGTGGGAGAGGGAAACACATTTGCAGACAGAATTGCGAAGCAAACTGCCACTGATTTGAATACCAAAATGTTGACAATACAGTTTGAGTAAGTGCCCTGCATGATAAAAAATGGAATTGCCACTGTCAAAGAGATGCAGACAGAAGCTACTGCTGATGAGATAAAAGGGTGGGCTGAGGGCTCTGCAGAATTAGATCTAGAAGGTTGCTGGGTAGACAAGAAAAGTAAAAACTGGATGCTGCCCAACTCCTATGAACTGCAATGGTCACAATGGCCCACAGCCCTACACACATTTGTGCTAAGAAGATAGTCCAGCATCTAGCCACAGTATGGGAGAACACACACATAAAGAAGAATGCCGAGAGGCTGGTCCAAAATTGTATCACGTGCCTACAACACAATGTGGGGAAGGGAACGGTGACTCCGACAGGCATTTTCGGCCCTCCCTCTATGCCATTTGAGGTAATCCATTTTGATTTCATAGAGACAGACAGGTGCCAAAACTTGAAATATGTTTTAGTGGTCATATGTGCGTTCAGTAAGTGGGTGTCACGACCCTCGCCCAAAACCCCCTCTGGCAAACCCATTGGCCAGGTGGAGTCAGGACTCGGGCCTCTAGAGCCTGGCATCCTCTTCAAAAGCCCTCATGGGGCCAGTCCTGGCGCCTATGGCGCCAGGCTCATACACCATGAACAACAATGTGCTTGGGAACTACTTTATTGTATTGTCAGCCAATAAGGAGGCATCCACATAGCTTGGTTCCTAAGAACCAAGCTATGCGGTCTAGTGTTTTGGGGTGTGGCAGGCCTGGAACTACTTTCCATGGTACTACTTTACCTGGGCTATATAAACCACACCCTGACTGCAGAACATGCTTCGTGTAACTTTGCAGCTTGCAACGTGACGCTCACCGTGTCCAGCTATTCCCTAGAACCTCGGAGAAGCAGAACCTGCAAGGAGACAAAAGGAACATCATTAGCAGCAACATCTTACCTGCAGTCTTCATCTTTAAACACTCGCAGCTACTGAGAACAGCTTCCTCGAATCTGCACGCCTCACGGACAGAACGACCTGAAAGAGGAAGATAGAGGCAACATTAAAGAAAGCTGTGGAGACATTTACAAATTACGAACTGCTCAAAAGGCTTACCTGGCTGGTCGCCTCTCGGCTGGCACCACTCCGGACATTCCACTTGCGCTGAAGAACACCGCGATCTACAAGGAAGGAAAACACAGGTTAGCAAAGGCAAGACTTCGCAGCGCTGCGCATCGCGCTTACTTACCACATCATAGCGCTCTTAATGCGCCATCATTTACCAGCGGGGCTCAACCAACCAGTTCGCCGCGCTGAATCTCTGCATACCTAAGGGAGAAAAAAGAGACATTTTAAACAAAGAAAGGCATGCAGGATAGCAACAAAACTAAAGAACAGCAATAAGACCTACCTGAACAATATCAAACGGGCCGGCGTCAGTGAAGTAACTGGACCGCACTCGCCCATGAAAGACAACGCGCCCCTGCAAAGAAGGCAGGACGGAGAGCACGCCTAATTCTACCACAAGGTGAGGAGAGGGCATCAGAGGGACTGAAAGCATACGGGGGTGGAGGGAGGATACTTACCCCAGTCGGTCAGTCTTGAACACAGTCCTCCTGTATTTTCAGGCAGAACCTTCCCCGCAGACCACATCCGGGCAAAGCTGAGAAGCACACCGGAGAGTAACCCAGCTGGGTGGCGTCCCTGTGGATACCAGGTGAGCGTAACAGTGGGTGGAAGCATATCCATTAAAAGACTGCACTGCCATGAGCACCGCAAAAGTAATGTTAAAGGAGTATTTTTCCCGGTTTGGTCTGCCCCGTGTCATGTGGTCAGATAATGGCCCGCATTTTGTGGGTGCAGTGATATTACAGATTTGTGCAGGTCTCCAGATTGACAAGGGATTCCATTGTTCTAGACACCCCATGAGTGCCGGTCTTATTGAACGTCAACACAGCATTTTAAAGGCCAAAATAAGTAAAATTTGTGCAGGAAACAAATTGAGCTGGGTGGACGCATTACCGCTAGCGTTACTGTGCATGCGCACATCTTTGTAGGCAGGAACTGGGCTCTCCCCATACGAGATAGTGATGGGGAGGCCGGCGAATGTTTGGTGTGCACCACAGCCAAGGTGGCTAAATGAGATAGAATATCCTGTGCTCAGCATTTACTGTAATCTTTTAATTCAGAAATTGCGTTTGATTCATCGCAGGTGCAGAAGGCTCTACCCGTCAGGTACACTGGTTCGGGCCATTCACTGGAACCCGGAGAGTGGGTTCTAGTGAAGAATTTCGAGAGGAAGTCATCACTTGCACCCAGATGGCGTGGACCCTACCAGATACTTTTGACAACCCAGACTGCAATCCGCGTGGACGGAAGAAAGGCGTGGATACATGCAACGCATGCTAAAAAGGTCCCATCGCCGTTTGAAAAACTGCCTGATCGAGACGACCAGAAAGAGACAGCAGCCCCAGAGACGAAAGAAATTGTTGCCAGTTCTTTGCCACAAAATTTGTCTGAGCCTGAAACAAAGCCTGAAAAAATTGCTATAAAGGAGAAAGGGCAAAGAGTGCCCCAACGTTGTCCAGCAGAATCTGCATCATTGCTGGCTGACACAAAACATCTGCCATTGCGCCGCAAGCTGACTCGGAGCCTGAGTCTGAAAGTGCGTCCGCACTATTCATTGATCACACGATACCAGAAGCAAGGCGGTATAATTTACGGCCTCGGAAGAAGGAGTGATCAAATCGTCATTTCTTTCAATCTTTTGTTGCCTCTGTTTCCTATAACGGATGAAGTAAGAACCGGAGGCTTAGGGGAGAGCGGCGTGAGGGTTGGGCAAATCGGACAGCCCAAGAGCGCGGGTCCCCGGTGCTAAAAAAATCCATGTGCAGATCACCCCTCACGGACAAGAGGGGCTCACATGGTACAAAAGCAATTGATAATTGCTCTGGAGTTCTTTGAGCAATGTGCAGATGCACAGAAATCTTGCCGAACGTATAGCAAATCAGGCTACAAAGAACTGGCAGAGCGAACTGCAGATCCAACTGTTGACATTCCCAAACTTATTGACATTAGAGCGAGTGCAACTGTGGAAACAGAAAGATAATATGAGGCCGGGAAGCCCAGAAAGAAACACACCAACACAGGTTACAAAGAACATACAAGTGCTTTATTTAAAAGCTACAACAGTTACCAAGTCAATTGACAAACGGATAGCTATTCGGCTCTCAGAGTAACATAAAGAACTTCAACGAGGGTTTGATGTGTTAGTGAGAGACCGTACATTAGAATACCTGGGCCTTTTATACAGTTTGTCCAGCCCTTGGCCAACCCTCTCGCGGGTTAACCATTCTATGAGCCGGGCCTATGGGTTCCTTGCCAGGTCAATCCTGTAATATATGCATTTTGATTGATTTCACTGATATAGTTGTACATTTACATATAGGTCAAAAGTAGGACAAGGTCTCAGTTCGCGACCCCGACAAGTGGCCTGCAGGCATATTAATTATTCATGTGTACGGAGGTCACAACGGCCAGAATCTTACTCAGAATGTCATTCGGCCTCCATTTTGATATTCAGGGTGACTTCCATGTAACAAGAGAACCTAAAATGGCGGCTTAATCCAAGATGGCGACTTACATCGCTTTCTCTAAGGTCAAGACCGTGCCGTGGAGTTTGTTCGCATATGATGTTTAGACAACTTGGCGTAGGCCAATACACATACAATTGATACGATAGGAGGCATAATATTGTTTCAAATCCGACAAACCATCCTTTTGGCCTATGCCAAGTGCTAATATCATTTCTAATATCTTTGTAAATAACTCCATGCATTGTCGTCCATACATCCTGAATCATTATCTGTAATATCTATAGCCATTAGGTCGTTCATCAGAACCTCTTGTAACACAAACTCTTTAGATGCTGTATCTGGGGCATACATTTTGTGCCCTATTGTGCTCACTGCCCGAGCACAACATCCTCCTAGCATTGCACATATACTAGGTATACATTGGAAACAGCAACAAAGGAATAGCAAGATTCCCAAAATAACCAGTATAACAGAAAGCACCTTCCAACCCCAGGATCGTAGAGAATCCCAGAACCAAGCACTAATACTCCAATCTCCCACAGGAAAATGCACTTCTGAACTAAGGATGTGCAAGTTCTGTATTGCTTTGAAAATTGTCGGTGAGGAATCTGGTAAACACAGCAAGCGGACCCCACTAATTTGCATACTCCACAACGTTCTGCCAGGATGACATCTAATGCCATCCGATTTTGGAGTGCTACCAATCTTATTGCTTTCTGTTCTAGTGTCATATTGTAGAGTATATCCGTGGTCCGATTGATTGTTCTCTCCAGTACCCTTGCTAGCCCCCTAATATTTTCAGAATTTGCTATCTGTCCCCAAAATGGCACAACTGATTTTGCTATATCTCCCAATACTTGCCCTGGGGTATCTCCGTTCTCGTCCCGCCGTGGGCGAGCCTTAGAAACTTCCAGTGTACTAGCTATGAATACCCCAGGTAACAGGATTCCTAAATAACAGGTTCCCTGCCAATCCTTGGGCAACCAGGGAAATGCTGAACTACCGCAAACGAAATAGACAGGCCCCCCCCCTACATAAAGAGGCCTGTTCTCCCCAGTCAAATTTACAATGTTCTCGCAACCTTCAAGGTTTCCCATTGCCCGAGTGCATTTCTTTGTACACAAAAGGGGACTGAATCGGGGCTATGATTAATAGAGTAGGAAGGAGGCACAGCGTCCTTATTGCCTATCAGAGCCATTTTAAACGAAATTAGAGTTTGAAAAGGAAGAGATAGTTTATCAGATGGCCTAATAGAAGCAACATTAGGTTTACTTCTATTTGCAAAAAGCGAGCATCCCAGGGGAGTCAACTCACGTTTCTCAAAATCATTTAAATTAGTTCCATCAAAGTTCCCTGAGATGCTATCATTCCAACGGCCAAAGAATAGTGCTCTAAGAGAGGCATAGCAAGCAGTCGTTAAAGGTAAAGGGTGAATATACCATCCTAGCCCCTTGTTCCCATGTTGCGGTAAATGGGTGCAAATCCAGCAATTACTCTTATTAAAAATGGCCTGCGTTGAATTCATTATTATCATTAAAGTGTTATTATGGTACTTTCGTCTATGCTGGGAGTCTCTAGGTGACAAAGTATGAAGGTGTACAGAGGGAGTCAAAGCAGTAGGTACAATCTCAATTGGCAGTAGAGGTTTTAGAGGGTAAATTTCTTCGAAGTACCAAAGTCCCACAGCAGTAATTATACAAATTCCAATTACTATTAACACAACACAGCAATACATTTTCGGGGCCCAGGCACATTGTTCGTTGTCCGAGTTGGTCACCCCCTTATTTACAAGTCCAATGCGAGCAGCAGTGGTGGAGGTGGCAGGCATCGTAGTTTCTCAATCGACGACCCCAATGTTTGTTGCTGGCGACACTACGGTCGCGCGACTTCTTAGTCCTTCCCCAACCCTAGCCAGCAGTATCCCTTTTTTCCCTTTTTTTTAAAAAAAACTTCCTTTTGCAAGAGAAAAACCTCTCAATAACTTTTTCTTTCCAGATGCACAGGAAAAACCTGTGCCGTATTTCTATTTTCTTCGTCGAAGGTCGTACCTGGTGGTACCCAGTACTGTTTGATCCGGAAATAGGGTAACATCACTTCCTGAGGGAAGCAACGTATCGGAGGCGACGGAAGTCGCAGAACTTGAAACAGTGTTTTCCGGAAGTGACATTTTCAAAGAGTGTGGAGACGAAATGGACTGTTCCCCAAGCTCCACGGGCTCAGAGAATTTCTCCGACACACTCACAGCGCTGTTTGCTACTCCAGGATCAGAGATTGTAGCATCAGCGAGGGGTTCTGCTTCTTCTGTAACGTGTGGCGTCGGGTGAGGAAGTTTCTTGACATGCGTCGCGTGGATCCAATGCTTCTTTCCAGCCACCCGCACTGCTGTCTGGGTGACCAACAGCACCTGATAGGGTCCCCGCCAGCGAGGCGCGAGACAGGAAGACCTTTCGTAGGCCTTCACTAGGACCCAACTTCCAGGCTGAATGTTGTGTCCTGGGCCCGTAAACCGTACAGGTAAAGCTGATTGGACCTGATGATAAATGAGATACAGATTTTTAGTCAACTGGTTACAGTAGTCTACAAGCAATACATTTTCGACCTCCCTCAGGGTGTTGGGCTTCGGAAGGCCCCAAATGTTAGCAGGTCTCCCCATCGCTACCTCAAATGGAGAGAGCCCAGTCTTAGTTTGAGGTGTGGTACGCATGGCTAACAATACAATAGGTAAGGCATCTGGCCATTTCAGTTTGCTGCCGGCACATGTTTTGGCAAGCTTATTCTTTAGGATACCCTTATGTCTCTCCACCAACCCAGCACTTTGAGGATGTCTAGCCGAGTGAAATCGCTTTTCAATGTGTAACGCTGTGCATATCTGTAAAATTACTGCTGCAACGAAATGGGGACCGTTGTCCGACCAAATTACCCTAGGTAGCCCAAATTGTGGAAAGAATTCCTTTACCATAGTCTTTGCAGTGGTCATGGCAGTAGCATCCTTAACGGGGAAAGCCTCAACCCATTTACTAAAGGCACAAATAATCACAAGAACATATTTTAGATTGTTACACCGTTCCATCTCAATAAAATCAAAGTGGATGACCTCGAAGGGAACAGAAGGGGGCCCAAAGCTACCCCTTGGAGTTACTGTCCCCTTCCCCCCATTGTGCTGTAAGCAAATCATACAATTCTGAACATGTCGCTGTGCAATCTTCAAAATGTTATCATTCACCCAGACTTGTTCTAACATTTTCGTGATCTGCTGAGCACACACATGCGTAGGACCGTGTGCCATCGTAACCATCGCCAGTACATATGAATCAGGGAGCAACCATTTCCCTTCAGATGTATCCACCCAACACCTATCGTCATCTAGTTTCCCCATCCCTTCGGCCCACTTTCTAGATTCTTCTATTGTGGCATCTGTTTGGATATCTCGCACAGACCCGATACCCTCATCCATTACATAGGCATCTTTTGTTTCCCTTAGAGCATACATGTCTGCGCTAAGGTCTGTGGCCGTTTGCCTGGCTATCTGGTCAGCAAAAGCGTTCCCCTTTCCCACATCATCTATGACCTTACGATGTGCTGCACATTTCATTATCGCTTACTGACTAGGGAGCGAGAGTGCCGAGAGCAATTGCACTATCAGGGGACCATGCTGAATCTTGGTCCCATGTGAGGTTAGGAACCCTCTTTCCGACCAGAGCCTCCCAAAGTTGTGAGCCACCCCAAAGGCGTACTGGCTATCAGTATATATGTTTACTGTATGCCCTTTGGAGAGTTCACAAGCTCGGGTCAACGCTCTAATCTCTGCGGCCTGCGCGGAGTTATGCGGAATTCTCTTAGTTTCAACAACCGTACTCAATGTAGTAACTGCATAGGCAGCTGTAGATGTACCATCGGGGAGTTTGAAGCAGGAGCCATCACAAAACAGCTCCCCTTCCGCATTGCCCAAAGGAGTATCTATAAGGTCTATCCTGCCCTTCGTTTCCTGTTCAGTAGTATACAGGCAATTATGTAATTCTTCGTCCCCGCAAACAGTATTTTGCGGGAAAGGTAGGAGTTCAGCCGGATTAAGAACACAACACCTCTTAATTTGAATGTGAAGGGCAAACAGAATTAATTCATACCTTGTCAGCCGTGCAGAGGTGAGGTGTTGCGTTTGGGTTTTATTCAATAGGACATCTACAGAGTGAGGTACCATCAAAATTAAATCATGGCCTAGGACCATTCCCTCACTCTGTTTTACAGACGCGGCAGCAGCAGCAACAGCTCGCAAACATCTTGGCAAAGCGCATGCGACAGGATCAAGGGTGGAAGAGTAGTAGCCGCACGGCCTATTCTTCCCTCCGTGTTCCTGTGTTAACACAGCCAAAGCACATCAATCACATTCATGCACAAACAACACAAAGGCCTTGTCATAATTCGGAGTACCCAGAACCGGTGCAGAGCATAACGCAGTTTTGAGAAGCTCAAATGATCGTTGATGTTCCGATTTCCATGGCAGCGGCAAAGAAATGCCCTTCTTTGTGAAAGCCAACATCGGTTTTATCACTAGTGAGAAGTTCGGGATCCACAACCTACAGTAAGAAGCCATACCTATTAGGCTCTGACTTCCTTCTGTGTATTTGGAACAGACATGCCAGAAATGTGTTTTATTCTTTCAGGTGTCAATCTTCTCCCCTCCTTTGACAGGAGGTAGCCTAAATAGGCGACCTCCTGACAACAATAATGACATTTTTTGAGCGAAGCTTTATGACCGTTTTCAGCCAGATGAATAAGCAACAATACAGTGCCTTCTTTACAAGCACTTTCAGAATCTGCAGCTAAAAGTAAGTCATCGACATACTGAAGCAATGTACAAGTAGGTGGCAATTCAAGGGTATCAAGCTGCTCTTTCAAAGCCCTACTATAAATGCTTGGACTTTCACTATACCCTTGAGGTGCACGAGTAAATGTGAACGAACGTCCCCCCAAGGTGAATGCGAACAAATATCTACTCTCCTTGTGTATAGGAATACTAAAGAAAGCATTCTTTAGATCCACAACACTAAAGTGCGTAGCTGTCGCAGGGATCATTGTTAGTATCGTTGTTACATCAGGACCAATTGGAAATTGTGGGGCGACAACTTTGTTAATAGCACGTAGATCAATTATGAAACGGTATGGGATTGCATTGTCGCCTTTCTTGTATACAGGCAAAATCGGGCTGTTACATAAACTACCTGCAATTTCTTCAATCACTCCTCGATGCACAAAATCGGAGATAATGCACTTCAAAGCACGCTCACCCTCAACTGATATTTTATATTGCGGAATACGTGGTAGTTTAACTCCATGTGTCAAAACTATTTTAACGGGTTCGATCTGTAGCACCCCGACATCATTGTCGTCAACCGCCCACAAACATTCCGGAACAACGCTAAACTCAGGAGGCAATGGTCGAGTCAGAAACTGAGAATTGGGAAGTTGCTGTGGTGAAACCGTCAGTCGCACTCCGTCAGAGGAACAATGAATTACTGCATTCAGTTTCTTCAACAAATTTAACCCCAGCAAATTCTCTCCACAGTTCGAAGTCAGGAGGAAGGGACAATGGTCCGTGAAGGGACCCAAAGAAACAGACCCCGGCGAAGAAACCGGGCAAGCAATTGGTATGCCAGAAAACCCTACAGAAACATTTGTTTGCCCTGACAGTGGAATGTTTGGAACCCGGGAATGATCAATGGAGCACTTCTGTGCTCCAGTATCTATCAAAAACTGATGTTTCCTATTCCCCACTAACAATTCAACGTAGGGACCTTTCTGATTAACGGGAATAGGTAAAGGTTCCAAACCCTGCTTCAGGCAGTCCTAACAAAATAAAGTGTCGTCGGAAGGAAGCTCTTCAGAAAGGTAGGCAGCAGAAGGGTGATCAAATATGTTTCTCGTGTCCACACTCGAAGTCTTATTTTCCCGTGAAAAAGGTTGCTGAGGGTCTTGCGAGAACTGACCTCTATCAGGGCCCCCCGCTCCGGGGCGACCTCTAGGTCGTCTACCCATACTCCCAAATGCATTGTTTGACCTTTGGCGAAGGACGGGGCACTGTGCTCCCCAATGACCTTCCTGGCGGCAATAGGCAAATTGATTAACATTCACAGGACCCAAAGGAGCGTTTCCTTTTGGGACATACTGACCTCTGGTCTCTGAAGTACCTCCTCTGGGATTTCTAACAATTTGTTGTAACAATACTTTAGTCTTCAAATCTCCTTTCCTCTTCTCTATTTTCTCTTTTTCATTATTAACACGGTTCTCATAATACTGAGCCATGTGCAAAACTTCAGAATGGGATTTCGCCTGCCAAGCGCTCTCAGAGGACATAATCTGTGACTGGATGTCGGGCAACAATCCACGTACAAATTTGTCCAAAAACAACTTTTTCCCAGACTCTGTGCCCAAGTCCTGTCCACTGAAGTCAGAGAATACCTGTTCGGATCTAATAAAGATCTCGGTGGCACCTTCAGTTTTTCCTTGAACACAGGCCGTAAGCTTGTCCCATATAATTATTTTCTCAGGAATTATGGTTTTCAATTTTGCGACAATTCTATCAGGCAAAGTAAGTATTACCTGAGGTGGTTTCTCACCAGCTGGTCTTTCCCCATCAAACCTAGTCATGTTAGCCCACGTATCTCCCAAACCTGGCACATCGTCTATTGTTCGTACCTGCTTCCATAAATCTACGGGCAGGAGTACAGGGAATAGCAAGTCAATATCACTTAAGGTGAACACAGAGGACTGCAAAACGGACTCTGTCTCTTTGTAGAATCCTGTCGGGTTTTTCCTAATATCGGGAATTGATTGTCTAATAGTGTTCACTTCCTGTCGTGAAAACGGGACGTGAACAAATTGCGATACATAATGTGCAGGGATGTCCACAGTGGGTGCACCAGTCGCAGCGTTAGCGGGAATCTCAACCTTTGGGACAAATGTCGGAGGAACCTCTCTCATAGGCAACTGAGATATAGGTAACCCTGACCGCTTACTAAGCAACAGAGCCAGGTCGAGGCTAAGGCAGCTGAAGAAGTGTCGGGCGAAAAAGCCCTCTTACAAATACCCAATAACTCTATAGGACAACTAACCTTCTTCCTTACACATTCATCCTGCAGGCACTGTACCATTACCTGAATCACCTTCCTCTGCATTTCTACTGTATACTGACTATACGTGTCATATACTTCATCCGGCGGTATCGATGAATCCGAGATCCATCGAATCGCATCTTTGGTACAAATTCGTACTTCCTCAGATGCTGATCTACGACACGGAAGGAACCGTTTCTGTACATACATACTGTCGTCTTCACCATCCTCATCCCATAATTTTTCAAAGTCCCTCCTATACTCAAACAATCTCTCAACATGACCATGTACTTTCTCCTCTGTGTCCCTCGAAAGTGCCAAAGTATTTAGATCCCTCACCCCTTGTGGGAGATCCGTATTATGTAATCTACCCCACATTACACATAATTGAGTCCCCAAACCTTCGATAAAAACATTTTCCTCGGGAAAATTGCCCATATTTGATAATGTGGAAAAAACGTTAACTTGATCACCTCTCTCCATACAGTGCTTAGCCCATGCAAATAATTCCCGTTTCTTGTCTGCAGAAACAGTATTTCGAGTGACAATCTTTGACCCCGCACCCCGATCAACTTCAGTCAATACAGAACCACTCGGGAGCGGAGGTCTGGGCAAATTCAATGATGGTGCAACTATCGGCGCAAGAGGAAGGGGTGGTAGGATAGGTGGAGGAACAACAACTGGAGGAATAGGAACAGTAGGTTGTACAGGGGGAACAGGAATAACAGCAGGAAGAACAACAGGAATGGGCAGAGCACCAGGGAGAGGATCATACGGAGGTGGCGCAGAGGCATTCAGAAGCATGGAAATCTTTAGAGGGATACATTTTCTGGATACCGAGTGAGAAAGCCCTATCCATATTTTTGACTGACTCTGAATGTTTTTCCTTATCATATAACAACGCCTTTTCGGCATTTGTTTTATGACGGCGTGCATGTGTATCCCTACTTTTAAGCTGCTGCAACGCTTCTTTTTTCCAATTCTGCAAAACATCAAATGCAGCAGGTCTGGCCTTCTTTTTTAGCAAGACCGATTCTAGGTATTCAATACGGGGGATCTCGAAACTACCATTGATTGGCCACTGAAAGTCGGAGGCATGTCTGGTTTGTCTGTGCCAAATATCATTAAATACTATACTTCCAATGTCATACTTACAGTACATAGTACATGCCGGCGACCCCTCCTGTGGTGCCGGGCGGCTAAATTCCAAAGATTGTCGATCGCTGCGGAACAAAGCCCTCAAACAGCTAGACAATTTCCCAGGCATTTCACAAGAAATTGGTGTTACCTGGTCAATAATTGTGTCTGCAGATACAATACGCCAAATTCAAATTGTCAGGGTTAAATTAAGAGTCGGGTCACAACTGCACCTGACCAAACCTAAGGAGGACCGTACAGTTTACCAAAGAACTTACCTAACGAATTTTACCTCGTGTTTGGTGGTTTCGACAAATCTGCCCGCCTCAAAAATGGACCCTCGTCAAGATGCCGTGTCAGACCACACGACTATCGTCCAAGGATCGGATCGTGCAGCGCTGCCGAGGTATCGCGTCTTGTTCGGTCGGGCCCGCAGTATCACACCGTCCGATTCCGGTTCGATAGTCTGCGTCAACCTTCAATGATCCTGCATCAATCTTGAGGGTCCCTATTCGGGCGCCAACTGTGGAAACAGAAAGATAATATGAGGCCGGGAAGCCCAGAAAGAAACACACCAACACAGGTTACAAAGAACATACAAGTGCTTTATTTAAAAGCTACAACAGTTACCAAGTCAATTGACAAACGGATAGCTATTCGGCTCTCAGAGTAACATAAAGAACTTCAACGAGGGTTCAATGTGTTAGTGAGAGACCGTACATTGGAATACATGGGCCTTTTATACAGTTTGTCCAGCCCTTGGCCAACCCTCTCGCGGGTTAACCATTCTATGAGCCGGGCCTATGGGTTCCTTGCCAGGTCAATCCTGTAATATATGCATTTCGATTAATTTCATTGATATAGTTGGACATTTACATATAGGTCAACGGTAGGACAAGGTCTCAGTTCGCGACCCCGACAAGTGGCCTGCAGGCATATTAATTATTCATGTGTACGGAGGTCACAACGGCCAGAATCTTACTCAGAATGTCATTCGGCCTCCATTTTGATATTCAGGGTGACTTCCATATAACAAGAGAACCTAAAATGGCGGCTTAATCCAAGATGGGGACTTACATTGCTTTCTCTAAGGTCAAGACCTTGCCGTGGAGTTTGTTCGCATATGATGTTTAGACAACTTGGCGTAGGCCAACACACATACATTTGTTACGATAGGAGGCATAATATTGTTTCAATTCCGACACAACAACAGATATTCACGATGAACATTGTTGGAGAAGGAGGACAGCGAGAGAAAATGCCGGGACCAGCTTTTGCCTCCTCTTGCACCACTGCTAATGAGTTAACCATAGTTAATGGAAGGTTGCAAAAAAGAAATTGCCGAAAAAAATTGTTTGCTGATCTTAACAATAATCATGTGTGTGATGAGTATGTTAGCCCCAATAATGACAGTACTGGTATTATGGTACTTAGAAGAAATACACCCCTTGGAAGTACTCTTGCCTGTCAGAAACATCTCCACTACTGAAAGCCTGGTCCATGTAATTACTTATACTTTGTCCCCAATGGAAGAAAGACACAGAGAAGGTTATGGAAATAACACATTATTGTTGATAATGAATATGACTCACTCAATATTAAGAAAAAATAATTGTTGGGTAAGTGCCCACTTGCCACAGCATGGTGGTAAGGGAATTGGTTGGTATGTGCAGCCACTGCCATTGAATTTTGCATGCTACGCGTCCTTGAGTGCATTATATTATGGGAAATGGAACAAAAGTGAAATTGGTCAGTTAGATAGAACAAATATGAATGAATTCGAGGAGATCTTTATGAAACCTGTAGGTTGTTCTATATTTCACAAAGCACGACTGATCACATTGATAGTGATGCCACAAGACAGATTATTTGTGCCCTATCAATCATCTGTAATCATGTTTCATATGAACCCAGAAGGAAATAAAGATACAATGCCCCCCTCCTATATAGTAAATTACAGTCCACGCTCTGTCGCCTTTTTGCCTAAGAATGAAAGGCTCCTATTCAGTGGGGACATTCACTAGATGAATAAATATAGCATTCCTTGATAGAGAGGTAGAACCAGTTTATGTAGGTGACCCTGTTTATTTCATATGTGGAGAAAAAGCATATCCTTGGTTGCCTAGAAATTGTGGAGGTACTTGTTACCTGGGACATTTTTCCCGGGGGTATTCCTTTCAAGAACAGCAGATATAGCCAAATTGTCCAGATCAAGACCACGGCGAAATAAGGGAGGAGGTTTGATTGCAGAAGACATAGCAAAATCATTCATACCATTTTGGGGCCAAGCAATAAACTCCTATAATATAAGACAACTGTCTAGAATATTAGAAAAAACAATAAATGGGACAACGGATATATTATACAATATGACATTAGAGGAGAAAGGAATTAGATTGATGACACTCCAAAATAGGATGGCTCTTGATGTCATCTTGGTTGATCGTCGGGGAGTTTGCAAAATCGTGGGATCAGCATGTTGCGTATTTGTAAGCGACTCCCCCCCTACGATTTTCGAAGCTATAAGAAAGTTGCACATTTTGAGCTCTGATCTACACCCCCCAGAAGGAAGTTGGGAACTGAACATAAGCTCCTGGTTCTGGGAAGTATTACGCTCATGGAGCTGGAAATTAGTTGCGATCCTAATAGCAGTACTAGGAATATTTATCACATGTTGTTGTTGTATACACTGCTTACCTGTAATTTGTACTGAAATAAGTGAGGAGTGTATTCAGATAGTAACAAAAAAGAGCACCACTAAATCAGATACTCAAATAAATGATGAAATAAAGACAGTGAAACAATTCATGTCAATTAATATTGATGACCATGATAATGAGGAGGAAACTAGCAGTATGCAAGATTCAGAATCAGATACTTGGTCAGAAGAGGATGCAATGTATGGATGAGGTGTTTGGCATACGGCCAAAAGGAGGGGTTGTCAGTCTAGAAAAAGTGGGTACCCCCACAATTATGGAGGAATATATTTTGTTGGCCCAAGACCAACCGCCTCATGTGTCGATATTAGAAAAACGCATCTATCAGCTTGACTAAAGTGCTTGACTAAAGTGCGGCCATTTTGAAGTGATTGAAATCGCCATTTTGTTTTTAACTTTCGCCTCTTGCTTTTCTGTCAAAACTGCTTTGCTGAAAGCTTATTCTGCTCGACTATTATTTTATTGTTCATGCATAGACCAAGGCCGCGAGATACTTGTTGAAACATAACGCAGGCGACCCAGACAGAAATGCCCGGTCTCCTCCCTCACAAGTCCTTGGAAGTAAGCAGCAAGACATTTAATTATTACACAGGTGCCAGCCAGTCTCGCTCATGCGGTAGGAATGGTAGAAACAAACAATTAATGGCTTGAATAATGCTCTTCTTTGCGGCCCCCCCTTTCTGAGCCCTGTAGAGCCCATGAGAGCGAGTTGACCCTTGGCACACGAATAGACACTAGGAGATAGCGAGGCCTGGAATGTGTGTCTCCCCTGCATGCAGCTTGCTTCCAAAAACAGAAGCAATGTGTTCTCTTAAACAAAGAACTTTGTCTGCAGGCTCATGAAATTGCAAACTGTTGCTAAAATGAATGTCTGAAGGTGTCATACTCGTCACCATTGTCAATCATCGAACCCAATTCAAAGGAAACACATTTTGGGCGGTATTGAATATGTTATTACTGATTGTGAGATGCCCATTTTGTATATATGTAACTGTTGTACAGTGCTCATTCTCTTGCGTCCCTCGGGGTCTGGAGACACAAGTCGCTGGGCGTGAGACCCAGTTGGCCAACTGAGACTATTTGCTTTGCAATAAACCCTAGCTTTTGGGAATACAACCTTGTGTCTGGTGTATCAGTTTGTGTGTGGTGATTGTGCCTTGTTTCCATACGCGAGGGTCCCCTAGGGGCCCCTTCAAACCTTGCAACGGACCTGTCAGAACAGCAACAGACAGACTGTCGCCGTTTACTGGGACAGTTTGCCGGTCTGTTTTAGCTGACAGTGGCACAGATTGGGGCACCCATGATGTGGACACTGGAGACAGTAAGCCGGTGAAGAGTAGAATTCACCGGATATCCGATAAGGTCAGGGACAGCATCAAGGAGAGGAAGTTTACAAAATGCTGTCCCTAGGAGCGATAGAGCCATCCCACATCCCCTGGGCTAGCCCAGTGGTACTGGTGCCTAAAAAGACCAGTAGTGGGAAGAGGGAAGTTTGCTTTTGTATGCACTACAGGGGGCTCAATTCTGTCACGAAGACAGGTGCTCACCCCATTCCACGGGCAGATGAGCTCACTGACAAGCTTGGCGCTGCCAAGTACATGAGTACTTTTGACCTCACAGCAGGGTATTTGCAGATCGGCTTGACAGATGGAGTGAAAGAGAGGTTGGCATTCTCATCCCCGCAAGGACATTATTAGTTCACTGTGGTGCCCTTCGGATTGAAGAATGCCCCTGACACTTTTCAGAGGATGGTTAACCAGGTTTTGTCCGGACTGAAAAACTTCAGCGTTGCCTATCTAGATGACATTGCTGTGTTCAACCACTCCTGGGAGGATTGTGTATCCCAACTGAAACAAGTGCTTCAGGCGCTGCAGAATGCAGGCCTGACTATCAAGGCCACAAAGTGCTAGATAGCGCAGGGTACTGTGTCTTACTTAGTCCACCTGGTCGGTGGAGGTAAGAAACAACCTCTTGAAGCAAAGGTACAGGCTCTGAAGTATTGGGACATCCTCACCACACAGACGCAGGTGAGAGTCTTTCTAGGTCTCACCGGGTACTACCGGTCGTTCATCAGAGGGTATGGAACCATTGCCATGCCACTGAATGATCTAACGTCCAAAAAGATGTCAAAGAAGGTAACTTGGAACCCCCGCCTGTCAAACCTCCTTTCAGGATTTAAAGGATGGATTGGGCAGGGCCCCAATTCTGAAAGTGCTAGACTATGATCAGGAATTCATTATCCAGACAGACGCCTGTGATTTTGGGATTGGAGCAGTTTTCGCAGGCGGTTGACAAAAGGGTAAAGGAACTGGGCTGTCATAGAAAAAGAGGCGTTTTCAGTCATGTGGCCCGTAAAGAAGCTGAAACCCTTCATCTTTTGGTCTCACTTTACGATCCAGACGGACCACAGGCCTCTGCGATGGTTAATGGCCATGCAAGTGGAGAACCCTAAGATTTTGCGGTGGGCCATATCCCTACAGGGATTAGATATGGACATCCAGCTCAAGCCATGCTCCCGGCATAGAAATGTAGATGGCCTTAGCCGGGAATTCATATTTGTTCTATCTAACTGACCAATTTCACTTTTGTTCCATTTCCCATAATATAATGCACTCAAGGACGCGTAGCATGCAAAATTCAATGGCAGTGGCTGCACATACCAACCAATTCCCTTACCACCATGCTGTGGCAAGTGGGCACTTACCCAACAATTATTTTTTCTTAATATTGAGTGAGTCATATTCATTATCAACAATAATGTGTTATTTCCATAACCTTCTCTGTGTCTTTCTTCCATTGGGGACAAAGTATAAGTAATTACATGGACCAGGCTTTCAGTAGTGGAGATGTTTCTGACAGGCAAGAGTACTTCCAAGGGGTGTATTTCTTCTAAGTACCATAATACCAGTACTGTCATTATTGGGGCTAACATACTCATCACACACATGATTATTGTTAAGATCAGCAAACAATTTTTTTCGGCAATTTCTTTTTTGCAACCTTCCATTAACTATGGTTAACTCATTAGCAGTGGTGCAAGAGGAGGCAAAAGCTGGTCCCGGCATTTTCTCTCGCTGTCCTCCTTCTCCAACAATGTTCATCGTGAATATCTGTTGTTGTGTCGGAATTGAAACAATATTATGCCTCCTATCGTAACAAATGTATGTGTGTTGGCCTACGCCAAGTTGTCTAAACATCATATGCGAACAAACTCCACGGCAAGGTCTTGACCTTAGAGAAAGCAATGTAAGTCCCCATCTTGGATTAAGCCGCCATTTTAGGTTCTCTTGTTATATGGAAGTCACCCTGAATATCAAAATGGAGGCCGAATGACATTCTGAGTAAGATTCTGGCCGTTGTGACCTCCGTACACATGAATAATTAATATGCCTGCAGGCCACTTGTCGGGGTCGCGAACTGAGACCTTGTCCTACCGTTGACCTATATGTAAATGTCCAACTATATCAATGAAATTAATCGAAATGCATATATTACAGGATTGACCTGGCAAGGAACCCATAGGCCCGGCTCATAGAATGGTTAACCCGCGAGAGGGTTGGCCAAGGGCTGGACAAACTGTATAAAAGGCCCATGTATTCCAATGTACGGTCTCTCACTAACACATTGAACCCTCGTTGAAGTTCTTTATGTTACTCTGAGAGCCGAATAGCTATCCGTTTGTCAATTGACTTGGTAACTGTTGTAGCTTTTAAATAAAGCACTTGTATGTTCTTTGTAACCTGTGTTGGTGTGTTTCTTTCTGGGCTTCCCGGCCTCATATTATCTTTCTGTTTCCACAGTTGGCGCCCGAATAGGGACCCTCAAGATTGATGCAGGATCATTGAAGGTTGACGCAGACTATCGAACCGGAATCGGACGGTGTGATACTGCGGGCCCGACCGAACAAGACGCGATACCTCGGCAGCGCTGCACGATCCGATCCTTGGACGATAGTCGTGTGGTCTGACACGGCATCTTGACGAGGGTCCATTTTTGAGGCGGGCAGATTTGTCGAAACCACCAAACACGAGGTAAAATTCGTTAGGTAAGTTCTTTGGTAAACTGTACGGTCCTCCTTAGGTTTGGTCAGGTGCAGTTGTGACCCGACTCTTAATTTAACCCTGACAATTTGAATTTGGCGTATTGTATCTGCAGACACAATTATTGACCAGGTAACACCAATTTCTTGTGAAATGCCTGGGAAATTGTCTAGCTGTTTGAGGGCTTTGTTCCGCAGCGATCGACAATCTTTGGAATTTAGCCGCCCGGCACCACAGGAGGGGTCGCCGGCATGTACTATGTACTGTAAGTATGACATTGGAAGTATAGTATTTAATGATATTTGGCACAGACAAACCAGACATGCCTCCGACTTTCAGTGGCCAATCAATGGTAGTTTCGAGATCCCCCGTATTGAATACCTAGAATCGGTCTTGCTAAAAAAGAAGGCCAGACCTGCTGCATTTGATGTTTTGCAGAATTGGAAAAAAGAAGCGTTGCAGCAGCTTAAAAGTAGGGATACACATGCACGCCGTCATAAAACAAATGCCGAAAAGGCGTTGTTATATGATAAGGAAAAACATTCAGAGTCAGTCAAAAATATGGATAGGGCTTTCTCACTCGGTATCCAGAAAATGTATCCCTCTAAAGATTTCCATGCTTCTGAATGCCTCTGCGCCACCTCCGTATGATCCTCTCCCTGGTGCTCTGCCCATTCCTGTTGTTCTTCCTGCTGTTATTCCTGTTCCCCCTGTACAACCTACTGTTCCTATTCCTCCAGTTGTTGTTCCTCCACCTATCCTACCACCCCTTCCTCTTGCGCCGATAGTTGCACCATCATTGAATTTGCCCAGACCTCCGCTCCCGAGTGGTTCTGTATTGACTGAAGTTGATCGGGGTGCGGGGTCAAAGATTGTCACTCGAAATACTGTTTCTGCAGACAAGAAACGGGAATTATTTGCATGGGCTAAGCACTGTATGGAGAGAGGTGATCAAGTTAACGTTTTTTCCACATTATCAAATATGGGCAATTTTCCCGAGGAAAATGTTTTTATCGAAGGTTTGGGGACTCAATTATGTGTAATGTGGGGTAGATTACATAATACGGATCTCCCACAAGGGGTGAGGGATCTAAATACTTTGGCACTTTCGAGGGACACAGAGGAGAAAGTACATGGTCATGTTGAGAGATTGTTTGAGTATAGGAGGGACTTTGAAAAATTATGGGATGAGGATGGTGAAGACGACAGTATGTATGTACAGAAACGGTTCCTTCCGTGTCGTAGATCAGCATCTGAGGAAGTACGAATTTGTACCAAAGATGCGATTCGATGGATCTCGGATTCATCGATACCGCCGGATGAAGTATATGACACGTATAGTCAGTATACAGTAGAAATGCAGAGGAAGGTGATTCAGGTAATGGTACAGTGCCTGCAGGATGAATGTGTAAGGAAGAAGGTTAGTTGTCCTATAGAGTTATTGGGTATTTGTAAGAGGGCTTTTTCGCCCGACACTTCTTCAGCTGCCTTAGCCTCGACCTGGCTCTGTTGCTTAGTAAGCGGTCAGGGTTACCTATATCTCAGTTGCCTATGAGAGAGGTTCCTCCGACATTTGTCCCAAAGGTTGAGATTCCCGCTAACGCTGCGACTGGTGCACCCACTGTGGACATCCCTGCACATTATGTATCGCAATTTGTTCACGTCCCGTTTTCACGACAGGAAGTGAACACTATTAGACAATCAATTCCCGATATTAGGAAAAACCCGACAGGATTCTACAAAGAGACAGAGTCCGTTTTGCAGTCCTCTGTGTTCACCTTAAGTGATATTGACTTGCTATTCCCTGTACTCCTGCCCGTAGATTTATGGAAGCAGGTACGAACAATAGACGATGTGCCAGGTTTGGGAGATACGTGGGCTAACATGACTAGGTTTGATGGGGAAAGACCAGCTGGTGAGAAACCACCTCAGGTAATACTTACTTTGCCTGATAGAATTGTCGCAAAATTGAAAACCATAATTCCTGAGAAAATAATTATATGGGACAAGCTTACGGCCTGTGTTCAAGGAAAAACTGAAGGTGCCACCGAGATCTTTATTAGATCCGAACAGGTATTCTCTGACTTCAGTGGACAGGACTTGGGCACAGAGTCTGGGAAAAAGTTGTTTTTGGACAAATTTGTACGTGGATTGTTGCCCGACATCCAGTCACAGATTATGTCCTCTGAGAGCGCTTGGCAGGCGAAATCCCATTCTGAAGTTTTGCACATGGCTCAGTATTATGAGAACCGTGTTAATAATGAAAAAGAGAAAATAGAGAAGAGGAAAGGAGATTTGAAGACTAAAGTATTGTTACAACAAATTGTTAGAAATCCCAGAGGAGGTACTTCAGAGACCAGAGGTCAGTATGTCCCAAAAGGAAACGCTCCTTTGGGTCCTGTGAATGTTAATCAATTTGCCTATTGCCGCCAGGAAGGTCATTGGGGAGCACAGTGCCCCGTCCTTCGCCAAAGGTCAAACAATTCATGTCAATTAATATTGATGACCATGATAATGAGGAGGAAACTAGCAGTATGCAAGATTCAGAATCAGATACTTGGTCAGAAGAGGATGCAATGTATGGATGAGGTGTTTGGCATACGGCCAAAAGGAGGGGTTGTCAGTCTAGAAAAAGTGGGTACCCCCACAATTATGGAGGAATATATTTTGTTGGCCCAAGACCAACCGCCTCATGTGTCGATATTAGAAAAACGCATCTATCAGCTTGACTAAAGTGCTTGACTAAAGTGCGGCCATTTTGAAGTGATTGAAATCGCCATTTTGTTTTTAACTTTCGCCTCTTGCTTTTCTGTCAAAACTGCTTTGCTGAAAGCTTATTCTGCTCGACTATTATTTTATTGTTCATGCATAGACCAAGGCCGCGAGATACTTGTTGAAACATAACGCAGGCGACCCAGACAGAAATGCCCGGTCTCCTCCCTCACAAGTCCTTGGAAGTAAGCAGCAAGACATTTAATTATTACACAGGTGCCAGCCAGTCTCGCTCATGCGGTAGGAATGGTAGAAACAAACAATTAATGGCTTGAATAATGCTCTTCTTTGCGGCCCCCCCTTTCTGAGCCCTGTAGAGCCCATGAGAGCGAGTTGACCCTTGGCACACGAATAGACACTAGGAGATAGCGAGGCCTGGAATGTGTGTCTCCCCTGCATGCAGCTTGCTTCCAAAAACAGAAGCAATGTGTTCTCTTAAACAAAGAACTTTGTCTGCAGGCTCATGAAATTGCAAACTGTTGCTAAAATGAATGTCTGAAGGTGTCATACTCGTCACCATTGTCAATCATCGAACCCAATTCAAAGGAAACACATTTTGGGCGGTATTGAATATGTTATTACTGATTGTGAGATGCCCATTTTGTATATATGTAACTGTTGTACAGTGCTCATTCTCTTGCGTCCCTCGGGGTCTGGAGACACAAGTCGCTGGGCGTGAGACCCAGTTGGCCAACTGAGACTATTTGCTTTGCAATAAACCCTAGCTTTTGGGAATACAACCTTGTGTCTGGTGTATCAGTTTGTGTGTGGTGATTGTGCCTTGTTTCCATACGCGAGGGTCCCCTAGGGGCCCCTTCAAACCTTGCAACGGACCTGTCAGAACAGCAACAGACAGACTGTCGCCGTTTACTGGGACAGTTTGCCGGTCTGTTTTAGCTGACAGTGGCACAGATTGGGGCACCCATGATGTGGACACTGGAGACAGTAAGCCGGTGAAGAGTAGAATTCACCGGATATCCGATAAGGTCAGGGACAGCATCAAGGAGAGGAAGTTTACAAAATGCTGTCCCTAGGAGCGATAGAGCCATCCCACATCCCCTGGGCTAGCCCAGTGGTACTGGTGCCTAAAAAGACCAGTAGTGGGAAGAGGGAAGTTTGCTTTTGTATGCACTACAGGGGGCTCAATTCTGTCACGAAGACAGGTGCTCACCCCATTCCACGGGCAGATGAGCTCACTGACAAGCTTGGCGCTGCCAAGTACATGAGTACTTTTGACCTCACAGCAGGGTATTTGCAGATCGGCTTGACAGATGGAGTGAAAGAGAGGTTGGCATTCTCATCCCCGCAAGGACATTATTAGTTCACTGTGGTGCCCTTCGGATTGAAGAATGCCCCTGACACTTTTCAGAGGATGGTTAACCAGGTTTTGTCCGGACTGAAAAACTTCAGCGTTGCCTATCTAGATGACATTGCTGTGTTCAACCACTCCTGGGAGGATTGTGTATCCCAACTGAAACAAGTGCTTCAGGCGCTGCAGAATGCAGGCCTGACTATCAAGGCCACAAAGTGCTAGATAGCGCAGGGTACTGTGTCTTACTTAGTCCACCTGGTCGGTGGAGGTAAGAAACAACCTCTTGAAGCAAAGGTACAGGCTCTGAAGTATTGGGACATCCTCACCACACAGACGCAGGTGAGAGTCTTTCTAGGTCTCACCGGGTACTACCGGTCGTTCATCAGAGGGTATGGAACCATTGCCATGCCACTGAATGATCTAACGTCCAAAAAGATGTCAAAGAAGGTAACTTGGAACCCCCGCCTGTCAAACCTCCTTTCAGGATTTAAAGGATGGATTGGGCAGGGCCCCAATTCTGAAAGTGCTAGACTATGATCAGGAATTCATTATCCAGACAGACGCCTGTGATTTTGGGATTGGAGCAGTTTTCGCAGGCGGTTGACAAAAGGGTAAAGGAACTGGGCTGTCATAGAAAAAGAGGCGTTTTCAGTCATGTGGCCCGTAAAGAAGCTGAAACCCTTCATCTTTTGGTCTCACTTTACGATCCAGACGGACCACAGGCCTCTGCGATGGTTAATGGCCATGCAAGTGGAGAACCCTAAGATTTTGCGGTGGGCCATATCCCTACAGGGATTAGATATGGACATCCAGCTCAAGCCATGCTCCCGGCATAGAAATGTAGATGGCCTTAGCCGGGAATTTTCCCATGATGATGAACCAGACCCTCAGTATGGTGGTGGTTCACATGTTGAGGCTGGGGGGCATGTGAGGGATTCGAGCATCCGCACTGTAAGAGTGCGCTCGCCTGACCTTTTTTGTTTGTTTAAAAGAATGAATGATGGGAAATCAACCTCCGAAAATATGTGGGACCCTTCCTGCACATAATTCCCACGCTCACCGCACAGCAGAAAAATAGTCATGTACTCTGGGAGGACACAGTTTACCAGCGCTGCCCTCCCCTGTCATGTGTAGCTGACACCTGACAGCCGCGGGTACATCAAAAGCCTTTGGCCGTGGGCAGCCTGATTGGAATTTCAAGGCCCCATGGATTTGCATCTCCATTATCAAACCGTGCTGGTGGCGTTGAATACTGAAGAATATTAATTAGTGGGCCTCAGGTAAGGCCTGGGTGCAGGAAGTGACAATGGAGACCAAGCGCCAATACCTCTTTGTAATGCAATGTCTCAACTTGGTACTAACACCCCTCCTTGCTATGAAAGGTCAGTGAATGGCCTGCCTGGAACTACTCCTTTCAGAGCAAGGAAGTATGTGAATTGTAGGAGACGAAAGTCTGCCTGCAACCCCCTACTTCAAAGGAGGCCCATTTTGTGATCAAGCGCCACATAGGGCTCAGTTAATTAGGGAGACACTTTGATTTATAGCGGATAGGAAGATGGGTGGGACTTAGAAGTATATGTTGTCATCCTTCCCGTCTGTTGCCAAGTGCTCTGATTCTGACCTGAAGTTTCACTGAAGATTGTTGGTGGAGACCCAGAATTGGCTCACTTAAGTTAGGCTTGGCCTACACCAATCCCTGGGCACCGTCTGGCTTTAAAAGAGGGCTGAGCCCCTCAATGATCAGATCATTGAATACTTTGCAAGAATTAAAAAGGAGGACTCATTTGGACCCAAGCTGAAGGTGCAGTCTACCTTACATCTTCCACCAGGGAACTAAGGCCAGGAGTTCCAAGAGGGAAGCAAGATCCATCCCCTAAACATCTCCCAGGGAACAGAGGGAGATACCGGACTCAGGGGACCTGCCCAGCAGCTCCAGAACTGGTACCCAGCCAGCACACAGCGTGCCCTGCTAGGTTCTGACAGCAAGCTTCCTAGGTGGAAGTGCCGGAAAGTCTCTGGACAAAGGACAAGGCTGTTGCCTGCTAACACCCTCCTGAGCTTTGGGCCGTCTGCTTGAAAGGCACGGGCCCTGCAAAGAAGCAAAGAGGAGTGCCACAGAAGTGTCATCCAGTGTCCCTCTTTCGAAGGGATTGTGTCCTTCGACGTATTCCTTATCTTGATAGATCATCTCCAGCTTGCTGGCCTTGGAATTTTTTTTTCAGTAGAGGGCGCTGCGCGTCGACGTCCCTCGAGCCTATGTCCCTCGACAGCCTCCGTATCGGCGCCGTTGTCATGCGTATAAATAGACTCGCGCAGCATCCGTTGCTCAGTTCCGTTTTTCCGCGCTTCATGGGCCTCGGAATCGCGTTGCTCAGTTCGTTAGTCAGAAAATATATTCTTCATTATTCCTTGAGAATACCAACTCTTACTCGATGGCTTCCTCATCCAAACCGACGACTCCACGGTCCGGCTTCAAAAAATGTCGAGACTGCGGAAAGAAAATGTCGTTGACAGATCCTCAGGTTTGTGGTGCCTGGGATCGGAGCACCAATGTTCGGAGTGCGAGGACTGCATGTCCATGACGGCGAAAGCCTTGAAGGAGCGTAAGGGGAAGCTTGAGAGAGGTAAGACAGTAAAAACTCCTTCGAAAGTTTCCTCGGCAGAGTCGAGGCATTCGTCTCCTCGCCGACACAGGAAACATTCTCGTTCTAGGACTCGAAGCAGTTCCCACCACTCTTCGAGATCCAAGCATTCAAGTAAGAGACATTGAAGATCCCCTTCCTCGTCTTCTTCTGTTTCTCCAGAAAGAGTCACCTGCCCCACAAAACATAGCTCTCAGGCTGAGTGGGAGGAATTCCGTAAAAGGATGCTTAGCGTCTTCGAGAAAGCGGCCTCGACCCCCTCGAAGACAGCTGAGGGTGATACCCTGGGTGAAAGACCCGAAAAATCGAAACGCCCCGAGTCGTTGCACCCGGCGAAAGAAACTACTCGAGAGTGTCACGAACCCTCAAACAAAGGCACTGTGCCATCAACGCCATCGTCGAAAGTCCCTTTGACGCATAAATCTGCGTCATCGACGCCATTATCGAAGGGCTCATCGACGCATAGGACGATCGAATCGATGCCGTCTTCGTCGACGCCGAAAAAGAAAAAACCCACAGCTTTCACTACCTCACAGCCAGTGGTCATACCCAGGGCCTCTAACACGACTTCGAGAATGTCATCGACAGCATCGAGTAGGATTCCGATCCTCTCGAGTTCTTCGAGGCCTCTTCCAATCTTCTTGACGCCTTTTTCAGTGTTTTCGAAGCCTTTAACGTCCGCGTTGACGACGTCAACGTTTTCTCAACCAATTATGACAAATTTAGCCCCTTCTGCTCTGGAAATGGGATTTAAGCCATTTCCAAGGTCTGATAATTTCCGACCTTTGTCTTCAGCAAATTAGGAAGGGGAGGATTCGGATCAAGAAAGACCCTTTGGGTTGCAGAGATCTGCAACACCTGAACCAGAGGAATTTACCTCTGAGGAAAATAGGTTAAAGGATCTTCGAGAATCCTTACATGAGGCAAGTGGGTTAGATACTTCCCCAGAAATAGAATTTGCCAAACCAGACCCAGGGGAACATGCCGAGACCCCTTACAGAATTTTAATGGCAAGAATTATAGAATTCATGGGTTGGTCTACACCTTCACCTGCATTCCAACAGGATGACCTTACAGACATTTTAGTTAAAGGCCCACAGGAGGATCCTGTGGTTCCATTTCACGCTGCATTACAAAGAAAAATATTGGCTAAATGGGAAACACCTGAGGTTATCCCGGCGGTTAACAAAAAGTTATCAGCCAAATATAGGGTATCTACTACTGACCCTGAATTTTTGTCTAAACATCCAACTCCAGAGAGTCTGGTTGTTCAAGCAGCAACTGCGTCAGGCAATAGATTGGCATACCCTACTGTTCCACAGGACAGGGATGACAAAAGATACGACTCTATGGCTAAGAAAGTTTTTTTCTGCATGTAGCATGGCGTTGAAATCTATTAACGCTACTTGTACGCTCGCAAGGTTCAGCCATACACTTTGGGAGTGTGCTTCATCTGCGGCTGACTGCCTCCCAGAGGGAGAAGAAAGGGAAGCGTTTCTAAACATTAAGGATAGTAAAGACGCAATGTGCGAATCCCTTCAAACTGGCATTGATTCTGCTGACAGCATCAGTAGGGCCATGGCGGCAAGTACTACAACCCGCAGATTTGCGTGGTTGCGAAAGTCTGGGTTTGCTTCAGATGTACAAGCCAGACTTTTAAATATGCCCTTTGACGGCTCTTCTTTGTTTGGTAAGAAGGCGGATGACAACCTAGAAAAGTTACAGACATCCAAAGCAGCAGCAAAATCCCTGGGAGCTGCAATCCGTCAAACGCCATATCGCCCCTCAGGAACCCCTTGGAGAGGTAAGTCCTTTTGCTTTTATTCCTCATTCGGAAAAGGCAGAGGACAGTCGGTTCAAAGAGGTCAAAAAAGATTCACCCGAGGTGGACGGGGTAAAAATACAAAAGCCGCAGCAGCAGCAGCAGGTGCCTCTTTACCCTCGGCACCTGCATCAGCCGCCTCCAAATCTCTCTGAGGACTCTCCTCACAAGACACCAGTAGGGGGCAGGCTAACTCAACATCTGATGGAATGGCAGGCTATTAAGTCAGATGCTTGGGCATTGGAGACAGTTGCCCAAGGTTACTGCCTGCCTTTTCTACGCATTCCTCAGAGTCATCCACCGGGGAACAGATCTCGGAAGGTTCCAGATCCGCTCCTCTTGCAGGAAATTGTAGACCTGCTGGAGAAAGGTGCCATAGAACCGGTACCTGTAGCGGAGAGGAACAAGGGCTGGTACTCCCCCCTACTTCCTTATACCGAAGGAGGACGGAGGACTGCGACCTATCTTGGACTTACGAGAATTGAACAAGTTCCTCAGGAAGGACAAGTTCAGATGGTAACTCTCTCTCAGATCCTTCAAGCCCTCCAGCTCCAGGACTGGCTGGTATCTCTGGACCTTCAGGATGCTTATTTCCATGTGCCAATCCATCTCAAACACAGGAAATACCTGAGGTTCGCAATTGGCGGCTCTCATTATCAATTTCGAGTTCTGCCATTTGGGCTGACCTCCGCCCCAAGCGTCTTCACCAAGCTAATGTTGGTAGTGGCTGCAAGTCTAAGGAGGGAAGGGATTCACGTCTACCCCTACCTGGACGACTGGCTGATCAGAGCTGTATCTCCAGAACAAGCTCAGATCCAGCTAGATTATGTCTGCCACTTCCTTCACAAACTGGGCTTCTCCCTCAATTTAAAGAAGTCACAGATGATACCATCACAGAAACTCCAGTTCATTGGAGCGGTCCTGGACACTTCCCTGGGAAAAGCCTTGCCACCAGAGGTGAGGGCTCAAGATATTCTGCAGATGGTCACAAAGTTTCAAAATGCCCAACGTCTCCCAGCCTTCGACTTTTTGAGGTTGCTAGGCCTCATGGCATCCTGCATCTTCCTTGTGCCAGAGGCTCGCCTGAGAATGAGATCTCTTCAGTGGGCACTAAGAACTCAGTGGTCATAATTCTCAGGGAGAATGACAGATCTCCTTCAGGTTCCGGACAAGGTGGCTCGAGACCTTCAGTGGTAGGCCTGCCAGGAGAACATCTTGAAAGGAGAATTGTTTTGGCAACCATGGCCGGAGATAACAGTAGTCACAGATGCCTCTCACGGGGTGGAGAGAATCGGAGTCCAGACTACATATCAACCTGTTCGAGCTGAGAGCAATCAGACTAGCGCTGAAGGCTTTTCTGCCATCTGTACAGGGGGAAAATGTCCTGATAATGACGGACAACACAGTGGCCATGCACTACCTCAACAAAAGAGGAGGCGTAGGATCACTGCCTCTGTGCAGAGAGGCGATGAAGCTCTGGTTTTGGGCATTCCAAGAAGGAATCTCTCTATCGGCAGTTCACTTAGCCGGAGAGAAAAACTTGAAGGCGGATGCTCTGAGCAGGCAGAGTACAGTCTCTCACGAGTGGGAACTAGCTCAGGAAGTCCTTCAACAGATCTTCACCCTTTGGGGAACCCCTCAAGTGGATCTGTTCGCCACCAGCATCAACAGGAAGTGCGATCAGTTTTGTTCAAGGGAATTTCCCCCGAGAGGAGCTCTAGGGGACGCCTTCGTAGTGTACTGGGAGTTTCCACTTCTGTACGTGTTTCCTCCAGTCCCTGTCATTCCTCAAATGATCTGGAGGTTGAGAAGGTTCCGGAAAGCCATGATCCTAATTGCCCCGGACTGGGCCAGGAGAACATGGTACCCGGACCTTCTGGACATGTCCATCTGCCCTCCAATTCGTCTTCCACTCAAGGAGAATCTTCTCTCGCAGAAGGGAGGTCAGGTTCTCCATCCAGACATCAGAACCCTCAACCTTCACGCTTGGTATCTGAAAGGTTGAGATACAAGGATTGGGACCTCCCAGATGACGTCATGGAGGTGTTGCTTTCGGCAAGAAGGCCAGCAACAAAGACTTTATACCGCTGCCGTTGGAACAAATTTTGCAGCTGGTGGATAGAAAAGAATATCGACCCCTTTTCATGTGGTACACCAACGGTGCTATCTTTTCTACTCTATTTGGCAAATTCGGGCCTTAAGGTTGGCACTATCAAGGGCTATCTCGCAGCGCTATTGATCTTCAAGCGCATTGCAGAGGAACCATCGTATTTGAAGTTACCCTTAGTAATACAATTTCTGAAGGGATTAACCAATGTCTATCCTCCAAGACCAATCCAAGTTCCCTTATGGGACTTAAATTTAGTCTTAAATTTCCTGATGGGTACTCCTTTTGAACCACTCCACTCTTGTTCGCTAAGGGTTCTCACCCTTAAAACTGTCTTATTAGTGGCATTGACATCTGCTAGGAGGGTGAGCGAATTACAAGCTCTATCTTGTAAACCCCCTCATACAATTTTTCATAAAGACAAAGTTGTCCTGCAAGTGAAGCCTAATTTCCTCCCAAAGGTGGTTTCTGAATTCCACATCACTCAGAAAATTACATTACCTGATTCTATCCTTGTTACGCTCACCTGACTCCCACAGAGGCGCCTGTCTGATCTGGGCTGCTGCGGCCTCCTCCAGCGTAATGCGTAGGGCCGAGATGTGTCGTTTGTCTGGCCAGTAGGCGTACACTTCTGTGAATGGAGAAAGGGGAATTAACCACCCGTGGAGTTGAGCGTAAATTCCCCCGACCCCCGTTGTTCTCCCCACTGACCACCACCGATGTCCCTTCTGAAGTCTCACCTTATGGTTTGAAAGGGTGAGCTCTCCATCCTGCTTCGAGCGCAGGGGCGCGTGATGGACCAGTTGCTCCACTGGTCGAAGGAATTGGTGAGTTCCAGGGCTATTTTGACTCTCCCGGCAAGACGCCGTAAGTATGCAGTTCGTAAGAGTTCAAATGCCTGACCATCACTCCTATCCAATCCCGTAATCTGTGGTGGTCTTCTTTATTCAGGTGCTGAGAGAAAACCAGAGTCGAGGAGTTATACCTCCGGCAGTAAAATTGGTAAGTCTATGGCGGGAGGTGGCTCCTCTTGATTGTCCTTTTGATTCACCCTGTTGTGCTTTTGTTTCCCCTTAGGGGCCGGGGTACGGCGATGGTGCAGTGGGAGGCTGCGCCGACCCGAGGAGAGGAATGGATCCCCCGGTGGTAAATCAGGTAGGTCTTAGGGTGGTAACCAGTATTCCTCTATATGTTCCCTTGGCTCACCATATTGTCTTTATCTTCACCTAGGTGCCGGAATGCGGCGGGAACATGCAGGAGTCTGCGGTGAAACGTGAAGATGCTGCGAGGAACGGTGAGTGCAGCGCGGCGCTGCTGCTGGCGATGCGACGTGTGTAAAAATAAAGTCTTTCCTTTGGTTCGAAGATGCGATGGCTTTGGAATCAGGTAAGAAGCTGGTAAATGTTCTGGTTCTAACCTTTCTCCTTCTTTCCCTTGTTTTTAGGTGCTCCGAGTTCGAGGCGGGTGTGGCTGAAGTCTGGATGCTGCTGCAGGCACGGTGAGCATTACGCTGCTGGATGCAGAATAACGCGAAGCGTGTGCTGCTCTTCGGGCGTGGTTTAAATAGCCTCCAAAGTAGTTCCAGGTAAGTATTCCTCCACCGCCACACCAGAGTGGCAAAAGAGTCCCTAGGTAAAGTAGTCCCATCTAGGCCTTTTGAGGGCTTGGATCCCTTGCAGCATGGTCTGCATCAGGTAAGTCCAGGTAAGTTTTCCCCTTATGAGCCTGGTGCCTATGGCGCCAGGACTGAAGTCTCATATGAGCCTCACGCCAAAGGCGCCAGGACTGTGTCCACATGGCACCTAACAGGGGTCGCTGGGCCTTTCCCCGGGAACGTGATGCCTGCTCCTGGGGCTGCTGGACCTGGTCTGGTTCCCCGGGGGTAGGCATCATGACAGCACTCCCCCCCCCCCCCCCAAGGCCCCTTCTAAAGTCGTTCTTCCCGGTGGTTTAGGTTTGTCCGGGAAATTTCAGTGGAATCTTTTCACCAACCGAGGTGCATGTACGTGGTCACTAGATTCCCAAGACCTTTCCTGTGGTCCATAACCTTTCCAGTCAATCAAATAAAAAACGTTTTGATTTCACCATCTTGGAGTCCAGGATGTTTTTAACCTCAAATTCGGGTCCCACTTCTATCAGGATGTGGTCGGGTGGCTTGGTTAGTCTTGTCCCTGGTTGCACTGGCTTCAAAAGTGACACATGAAATACGAAGTGAATCCGCATATTATCCGTTAAGTCCAACTTCACGGCCACCGGGTTGATAATGGCCTTAATAGAGTAAGGTCCCAAATATCTCGGGTTAAAGGTCTGTGTTTCCTTGAGCGGTATGTGTTTTGTGGCCAACCATACTTGGTCTCCTATCTGGTATTGTGGAGCATCACTTCTATGCAGATCCGCATCCTTCTTGTATTTCTCCTTCGCTTGCTTCAAATGTGCTGTTGCTTCCTTAAAGGCTTGTGTAATCGTAGAGTGTAAATGGTCCACTGCAGGCATTTCTAGATGTTGGGGTGAGTCAAGGTCTGAGGTTTGAGGATGGTGCCCGTATAGGGTATAAAAAGGGCTTTGCCCAGTTCCAGAATGAACTGAATTATTGTATGCATATTCAGCGATCCAAAGAATGTCCTTCCAATTACTCTCAGTCTGATGCAACATGCAACGCAGGTATTGTTCAAGAGTCTGGTTAGTCCTCTCCGTTTGACCATCGGTCTGGGGGTGGTGACTGGTTGATAACCTCACGTCGATTTGCACCAGTTGACAACATTTTCTCCAAAAATGAGAAATGAATTGACTGCTCCGGTCAGAGACCAGTACGGATGGAAATCCATGTACACGAACAATGTTTTCAAGAAATTCCTTGGCTATGATTGAAGCTGAAGGTAGCCCCTTTAAAGGAATAAAGTGGGCATTTTGGAAAAAAGATCCACAATAACAAGAATGGTGTTAAACCCATTGCAAGGAGGTAGGTCAGTAATAAAGTCCAATGATAAGGTATGCCATGGTGCAGGCGGAATGTCTTAATGGTTGTAAGAGTCCAGCTGGCTTTTTCTTCTGACTTTTGTTTTGGGCGCTAATGCCACAAGACATCACAAATGACTTAATGTCCTTTCGCCAGGTGGGCCACCAGAATTGTCTTTTGATTTTTGCTTCGGTTTTTGCAATACCTAGGTGCCCCTCCATCAGGGTATCATGATAACGGGAAATGACTAGCTCTTGTAGTTCCTTGTGTGGCACAAACAGGCGCCCTTGGTAATAAGGTAGGTCATTGCTGACTGAAAAGTTCGGGCCTCTCTTTATCCAGTCCTGCAAGGCTGTAGGACCAAAGAGTTGCTGGATTTTACTCTGAATGTCCTCTAGGGTTTGTAGAGTGGTCATGCCAAGAATTCTTTGTTCGGAAATTAAAGGTACTGGTTCTGAGTTCACTTCAGTCTCTCCCATCCCTATTCGGGATAGAGCGTCAGCTTTACCGTTCTTACAACCTGGACGGTAGGTGATTACGAAATCGAACTTGGCAAAGAACAATGCCCATCGGAGTTGACGTGATGATTGAGCCTTGGCTGTTTTTAAATATTGTAAGTTCCGGTGATCGGTGATCACAGTGATGGTATGCCTGGCACCGAGAAGATAGTGCCGCCAAGCCTTGAAGGCGGACTTAATGGCTAATAGCTCCTTGTCGGTAACTGCATAATTTAACTCAGGTGCCGAGAATTCAGGACCAAAACGCTACTGGGTGAAGCTGGCCAGTTTCAGGGTCCCTTTGAGACAGGACAGCTCCCATGGCTAGACTGGATGCATCAGTTTCCACTATGTATGGAAGTTCAGAGCGCGGATGCTTTAATACAGGTGCAGACGTGAATTTCGCTTTCAGTTCTTGGCCTTTTCGGCTTCTTCAGTCCACATAAAGCGTTTATTTTTCCGCAAGAGGGCTGTGATGGGATGCACAACATGTGAAAAATCTGGGATGAATCTGCGGTAGAAATTGGCAAAACCGAGCATGCTTTGAACTCCTTTAACTGAACTTGATGATGGCCACTTAAGGATTGCGTTTACTTTTCGTGAGTCCATTCGGACTCCCTTCGGTGTTAGGATAAACCCAAGGAATTCAACTTCTGTGGCATGAAAAACGCATTTTTCTATTTTAGCATATAGTTTGTGCTGGCGCAATTTCTCAAGGACTGCTCGGACGTGTCTCACATGATCAGATTCCGAAGAGGAGTATACCAGAATGTCATCGATATATACGACAACACAAACGTCAATGAGTTCACGAAAGACATCATTCATCAAGTATTGGAAGGCTGCTGGTGCGTTGCACAGCCCGAAAGGCATCACCTGGTATTCGAATAATCCATATTTGGTGCGGAAGGCAGTCTTTCATTCGTCGCCTTCTTTTACTTGTACCAGATGGTATGCCCCCCGGAGATCTAGTTTGGTATATATGCAAGCGTCCTTCACCTGGTCTAGTAGTTCAGGGATCAGAGGCAATGGGTATCGTTTTTTTTACCGTTATCTGGTTCAATGCGCGGTAGTCTATGCACGTTCTAAGGTCACCTTCCTTTTTGGGCACGAAGAACAAAGCTGAAGACGCAGGGGACTTGGATGGGCGAATAAAACCATTGGCAAGGTACTGGTCTAAATATTGTCGTAGGTGGAGGTTCTCAGGTTCCGTAAGGGCATAGATTCTGCTACAAGGGGGTAGTGCACCGGGTATGAGATCGATTTGACAATCATACAATCTGTGAGGAGGTAAGGTGTTAGCCTGTTCCTTTTAGAAGACGTCCTGGAATTCTTGGTACTCTGGAGGTAGTTGCATGACTGCTGTGGTTACTGTAGCCAGGCCTGCGTTCAGGTTTTTCTTTGGATAACAGGTTTGTGCCCAACCCGGGAAGGTTATTCTCTTTTCTCGCCAATCAATACTAGGATTATGTGTTTCCAACCAAGGTATCCCCAGTATTATCTGGAACTGTGGGGCTTTGATTACATCAAACACAATAGTCTCTCGATGCCCATCCTGACCCACTAGTGTCATTTCTGCGGTGGAATGAATTACAGGCCCAGAGGCGATTACGGTTCCATCGACTGGGGTGATGACATCTGAGGTGGTTTTACGGCAGAAAGGCAGATTCATCCTGGAAGCCAATTCGTAGTCCACATAGTTTCCTATTGCCCCGCTATCGATGTATGCTTTTACGGCATGCATACGTGATGGTTGCTCAGGATCTATGAGGGCCATTGGCATGATGAAATGCAAGGTCTGAGTGTCTTTCTTCAAGCTCGGCAAGCGGACCTCTACGCTTGTCGGGCGTGGTCGTTTCCCGAATCTGACTCGGTATGACTTGTATCAGCGGCTCCTACCGCCTTCTTGGGCGGTTTTACAGGGCAATCCCGTAGAAAATGCCCGGAGGTCCCACAATAAAAGCACAATTGCATTTGCCGTCTCCTTTCTCTTTCCTTCTGGGTTAAGGGTCCTTTAACTCCTCCAATTTGCATGGGTTCTGAAGCATCGGCTCCTTTGGGGTTAGCGGGGGTTTTGATCAACACCCGGTTCTCAAACCTGGTTCGATCTGCTTTTCTGTTCTGAAGTCTATGATCTAACTGGACCACTAAGTCTATATATTCAGCACAGTCTTGAGGTGGATTCACAACTTGAGCCAAGATATCTTTTAGTTCTCCTCGAAGTCCTCGATGAAATAACGTGATCCGTTTTTCCTCAGGCCACCCAGTTTCTACAATCAACCTATTAAAGTTCTCGATGTAGGATAGGAGATCCTGGTTACCCTGCCGTAGGGAAAAAAGTTTGTTATCCAGGGCCTGTCCTTGAGAGTGCCGGGCAAATAGTGTTTCCATGCTAGTTTGAAAGCCCTGAAAATCCCGGCGCAGTGGGTCATCCTGAGCAACCAGTGGGATAGACCAATCGGCTGCACTGCCGCTGAGATATGACCATACAAAAGCTACCTTGGCTTGATCGTTTGGGAAGGCTCCAGGTCTGCATAAAAAGTGCAAGCGGCATTGGTTCATAAATACGGCAAACCTTTTTGGATCTCCGGCAAAGCGTTCGGGTGGAGCTAACAGAATATTTCCTAGTAGGTTTATTTGCACAGGGTTACTTGATACCACAGGGGCTGGATTTCCCCCGGAACCAGGTAGGGGTGCTTGTCCAGCCTGACTTTGCAATAGTTGCCTAGAAAGGTCATCAGTTCGCTCCTTTGATAAGATCAGTTCTCTCCTAAGAGTATTGGTCTCTTGACGGGCGGAATGCACTTCGGCCCTCAGTTCCCCTAGTAATTGGGCCAGGTGGTCAGTTTCTGAGGTCTCCATAACGCCCGGGTGGGAAATTGTAGGTAGGCTTCGCATTCTGTTACGCTCACCTGACTCCCACAGAGGCGCCGGTCTGATCTGGGCTGCTGCGGCCTCCTCCAGCGTAATGCGTAGAGCCGAGATGTGTCATTTGTCTGGCCGGTAGGAGTACACTTCTGTGAATGGAGAAAGGGGAATTAACCACCCGTGGAGTTGAGTGTAAATTCCCCCCACCCCCGTTGTTCTCCCCACTGACCACCTCCGATGTCCCCTCTGAAGTCTCACCTTATGGTTTGAAAGGGTGAGCTCTCCATCCTGCTTCGAGCGCAGGGGCGCGTGATGGACCAGTTGCTCCACTGGTCGAAGGAATTGGTGAGTTCCAGGGCTATTTTGACTCTCCCGGCAAGACGCCGTAAGTATGCAGTTCGTAAGAGTTCAAATGCCTGACCATCACTCCTATCCAATCCCGTAATCTGTGGTCTTCTCCTTTATTCAGGTGCTGAGAGAAAACCAGAGTCGAGGAGTTATACCTCCGGCGGTAAAATTGGTAAGTCTATGGCGGGAGGTGGCTCCTCTTGATTGTCCTTTTGATTCACCCTGTTGTGCTTTTGTTTCCCCTTAGGGGCCGGGGTACGGCGATGGTGCAGTGGGAGCTGCGCCGACCCGAGGAGAGGAATGGTTCCCCTGGTGGTAAATCAAGTAGGTCTTAGGGTGGTAACCAGTATTCCTCTATATGTTCCCTGGCTCACCTTATTGTCTTTATCTTCCCCTAGGTGCCGGAATACGGCGGGAACATGCAGGAGGCTGCAGTGAAACATGAAGATGCTGCAAGGAACGGTGAGTGCAGCGCGGCGCTGCTGCTGGCGATGCGACGTGTGTAAAAATAAAGTCTTTCCTTTGGTTCGACGATGCGATGGCTCTGGAATCAGGTAAGAAGCTGGTAAATGTTCTGGTTCTAACCTTTCTTCTTCTTTTCCTTGTTTCTAGGTGCTCCGGATTCGAGGCGGGCGTGGCTGAAGTCTGGATGCTGCTGCTGCAGGCACGGTGAGCGTTACGCTGCTGGATGCAGAATAACGCGAAGCGTGTGCTGCTCTTCGGGCGTGGTTTAAATAGCCTCCAAAGTAGTTCCAGGTAAGTATTCCTCCACCGCCACAGCCGAGTGACAAGAGTCCCTAGGTAAAGTAGTCCCTTCTAGGCCTCTTCAGGGCTTGGATCCCGTGCAGCATGGTCTGCATCAGGTAAATCCAGGTAAGTTTTCCCCTTATGAGCCTGGCGCCTATGGCGCCAGGACTGAAGTCCCATATGAGCCTGGCGCCAAAGGCGCCAGGACTGTGTCCAGATGGCCCCTAACAGGGGTCGCTGGGCCTTTCCCCGGGAACGTGATGCCTGCTCCCGGGGCTGCTGGACCTGGTCTGGTTCCCCGGGGGAAGGCATCATGACAGCCCTCCTCCCCATCCGGGGAAAGAGGAAGAAAGGCTACATAGGCTGGACCCAAGGCGGGCTTTGAGCTTTTACATCAGCACAATTGCTAGGATTAGGCAAGCAGACCAACTGTTCGTAGGTTACTCAGGGCACGAATTGGGATTACCGATAAAAACAAAACAGACCATTTCCAGATGGATTATTTTGGCCATTCTGGAATGTTACAAACTGGCAGGGAAAGAGCCTCTTCAAAACCTTAGTGCTCATTCAACCAGGGGTATCGCAGCCTCTTTGTCCCTCCAAAGAGGGGTACCGATTCGAGACAAATGTGCGGCTGCCACATGGTCGTGTGCACATACCTTCACAAGATTTTACAGCCTGGATTCCTCCTCTAGCCAAGAGACTAGATTTGGCAAAGCTGTGTTGCACTCTGTTCATTCTTGAAGGGAAACATGGCAATTGTACTCCCACCTCCAGTTACACACCACTGCTATGGGAGTCTATCAAGATAAGGAATACGTTGGAGGACACAATCCCTTTGAAGAACAAGTTACTTCTTACCTGGTAATGCTCTTTCGATGGGATGTTCCTCCGACATATTCCTTATCGCCCCTCCCATCCATCCCCTGGTTACAGTTTACGCTCCTTCTGGGTCAATAACCAATTCATGTAGAACAACTGTTAACGTCAAAATGGAACTGAGCAACGGACGCTGCGCGAGTCTACTTATACACATGATGACGTTGGCACCGATACGGAGGCTGTCGAGGGACATCGTCTCGAGGGACGTCGACACGCAGCGCCCTCTACTGAAAAAAAATTTACGAAGCCAGCAAGCTGATGATGATCTATCAAGATAAGGAATACGTCGGAGGAACATCCCATCGAAAGAACGTTACCAGGTAAGAAGTAACTTGTTCTTTTAAAAACAATTTCGAGACCGTCGAGCCCTCGAATCGCAACCGGCTGCACCGCAGACTGTTGTCGCGCTGCAGTCGCCAGAGCTGTCTTGGAGGCCTCTACCAGCATTCCAGAACCGCCAACCAGTACAGAGAGACACTGATTCTTGGCCCCGAGCCACCGCGCCAGACAGCCAGCAGACGTCCGTCCAGCCTCGCTTGCCGAACTGCCTGCCACCTGGTACCCACAGGTGTCTCCTGCCACTAACTCTGTCTCACATGCTGCAAAGCACCCTGAAAACACCTGACGCTGTTGAGCACCAAGAAATTCTTCAGCACCAGGTACATTGTGCTTCTGCCCCCCTGGTTCTTCTCTGAAGGCCCCTAGAGACAGTTATGACCCTGTGCCCCTTTGGTGCTGAAACTAATAGCTTTGAACTGTAGACTGATTACTTGAGTAACTACCAACCTCTCAGTATCCAGAGTGCATCCCTTTCCTTTTAAAACTGTCTGTCCTCCTTTACAGTGTGGGTTGTAATTGTAGTGTGCTAGAACTGTCTTTTGTAGTGATAATAAAGTAGATATTGTTTTACAACCATGACTGAACAGTCCCTTTTATCATTGAATAATAATTATATTTTCGCAGTGTTGTAATTAACCAACGATCAGGGACCTTGCAGAGATAAGCCTGCCAACCGCCCACGTTACCAAAATTGGACAAGGATGTCTTATAATTCACTTGTATTCCAATCTGTTTGGATCCCTTTTGGTATACTAGAGTAGAAACCGATTTTCATCCCTGGACCACTGATGTCCCGGAAGTTGATTTGTCACAACTACCCCACACTATTTCTATTTAGAGGTAAGGATTGGCAATCATTTTTTTTTTTAGTATAGGCCCTTTTACTTTGATGATACTCCACTAGGACTGTATTATTATTATTTTATAGTCGTAGCTTGCTCCCATCTGCAGATCTAGGATTAGACAGACGTTTATCACAACTTTGTTGATGTTCAATAAACACTCTTGAACTGTGGTCACTTGTGTCTCTTACTGTTGATACCATGCCTTCCTTACAGTTACCTGTGAGATTTGGAGGAGTGTGGCATGTAGGCTGGGTGTTGACACATTGTATTCGCCCTTATTGCCTGCCAGACATGAGGCCGGTTTGGAGATCATGCAGAGAGGGCATACATCAACTGGGAGGGGAACCTGGGGGTTCTCTCCTTGGGAGATTTCGAATGGATTGTGTCCTCCCATGTATTCCTCATCTTTGACACTTGTTTTCCAGCTGCTACAGAAACACTTTTCGTCAGTGGGCACTGTGTGTTGATGGCGTTGAGGCGATGTCCCTCGAAGGCTTCCATTGAGGATGATGTCATCGAAGGAAAATATAGCACGCTCAGTGCCCTTTGGCCTTCCATTTTTCCACAACAGTGATAGCTTAGAGTGAAATTCGTGCACCTTATCTTGTGACGTCTTTGTTACACCTGTCTTCATCATCGACACCGATGACTCCGAGGTCCGGTTTCAAGAAGTGTCGGGATTGCGGGTCAAAAATGCGTGTCAAAAATATCACTCACTGACCCGCACCGTATCTGTTTGTGGTGCCTCGGAGCGTACCACGACACCTCTGACTGCACGAAATGCCAGTCCATGACTGGAAAAGCCTTGAGGGAACGGAAGGGGAAGCTGAAGGTAGGAAAACACCTTACAAAATCTCCTACCCAATCTGCGAAACCTTCGACTAACGAGTCGAGAGGCGACTTTCCTCAGAGGAAGAAGGCCAAGCAATCCAGGTCGAGCAGTGGCTCACACCACTCTTCTTCGTCTTCAAAGAAATCGAAGAGAAGGCACCGGTGGTCGCCTTCTTCGACTTATTCGTCTGACTTTCCCCCGATAGGGTTGCTTGCCCTACTAAGAAGTCCACTCTGGCCGAGTGGGAAGCCTTCAGGGTTGAAATGCTAAAGATTTTTGAGAAACAAAAAAGCCATGCTCCTATTGAGCCTTCGAAAGAAGCCGGCAAGGAAGTCAGAAATCCCTGGAGCCCGTGAAAAAGGCCTGATCCGTATTGTGATCCTTTGAGGCCTCGATCCGATGTCACATCAAAGAGACAAAAGGAAAAGTCGAGGTCGTTGACGCCATCAACACCTTTGACGCCAGCGGTGCCTTTGACGCCAAAGCCTTCGACTCAACCGCGCCATGTTTGCCATCTGTGCCGTCCGTGCCAAGCGCCCCTCATAAGTCGGCGCCGATAAAGAAATCATTGACGACTTTGAAGACGTCGAAGCCAATTATTGCATAACCAGACAAAATATATGCTCCATTATCTAAAAAGGATTTCTTTAAATCTTTTACTTCGATTTTTGAAGAAGAGGAGCGGTCTGGGGATGATGAAGCCCCATTTGGTTTACAGTACGGTACTCCCAATGTACCAGAGACTTTTATATCTGAATAGTCCAGAATCAAGGACCTGTATGACAACTTGCAAACTGCAAGTGGGGTAGATACCTCGTCAAAACTTGAATTTGGAAAGCCAGAGTCTGGGGAGCATGCGGATGCATCCTACAGGAAGCTTATGTCGAAGGTGGTGGAATACATGGATTGGAGTAGGCCTCCATTGCCTTATGAGCAGGGCGACCTCACTGACATTCTGGACAAGGGTCCACAATCTGATCCTATTTTGCCTTTTCATGTGGCATTGCAGAAAAGGGTGGCTAGGAATTGGGAGACTTCAGAGTCTAATCCGGCAGTTAATAAGAACTTGACTAAAAAATACTGCCCTTCCAGTAGTGACCCCGACTACCTGTCAAAACACCCCACTCCAGAGAGTCTGGTGGTGTAGGCAGCTACTGCTACTTCCAAACAAGCGGCGTACCCTACCATCCCTCCTGATAGGGATGACAAACACTGAGAGGGATAGGCGAAGAAGGTATTTTCTGCAGGGAGCGTGGCACAAAAATCTGCCAACTCCACTCGTGCCCTCGCTAATTTTTCATACACTCTATTGGATTGTATTTCCATGGCGGCAGAGCACATTCCCGAAGGGGATGTAAGGGACGGCTTCTTAGCTATTGTTAAGGACGGCAAAGAGGCCATGTGGGAGTCCCTTCAATCAGGTTTGGATTCTGCGGATAGCATCAGCAGATCCCTGGCTACTAGCACCGTTATGTGCAGATTTGCATGGTTGAGAAAGTCGGGTTTTGCACCTGATGTGCAATCTAGACTTCTCAACATGCCCTTTGACGGGTCTCACCTTTTTGGCAACAAGGCTGACGATAGCCTTGAGAAATTGCAGACCTCAAAGGTGGCAGCCAAATCTTTAGGCTCCGCTATTAGGCAACGTCAGCCTTTTCGTCCTAGTGATATGATATGGCATTTATAACGTGCCAATACACAAGTTTTTCAAGGCGCGACGAGAACACAGGAAGACAGACCACGATCTTACTCGGCCAGGTGACATTGAGATCGCGCAAGTGCAGGTGAGGGCGGAGGGGGAGAAGTGCAGGGGGGAAAAGGGGAGGGGCAGTGCAGTACATAGGATAAACAGTCAAATAAATAAAAACAATAAATAAAAAGTGCAGCCAGCTGGTGGCAAGTGCCAGAATAAGTGCATACATCAGGTGTCAAGTGCTGGTAGGGGGCTGTAGGGATACAGAAACAGCCCCTGAGTGTCAGGGGGCTAGTGCAGGTGTGCAACTGGTGGGGAGGAGACCTGGGCCCGAGATCAGAGGGTAGCTAAGTGACTAGTGCAGTTTCAGTTTTAGCCAGGACATCAGGAGGGGGAGAGGAAGAGATAAAGCATAAGCAAAGACAAAGGTCTTGAGGTGCTTCCGGAACCGGAGATGGTTCTCCTCAAGTTTCAGAGAGGCAGGGAGGCCTCAGACGAAGAAAGAGATCTACCACCAACTTGTTGCTTGGAGAATCGACTGACCCTGAGGGAGTTGGAGGAGGATGAGCGAAGAGCGCGAGAAGGAAGATATTTAGGAAGAGAGAGTTGAAGGTATTTAGTCCCCAGAAGACCTTGTGGACAATGCAGAAGGGTTTGAACTTAATCCTCGCCGCCACTGGGAGCAAGTGCAGAGATTTCAGTCCTGGAGAGATATGATCCCTGGGCTTGCGGCCAAGGACAAGTCTCGCAGTCCTGTTTTGGATGAGTTGCAGAGGGCGGAGAGTAGAGGCAGGCAGATTTAGAAAGAGGCTGTTGCCGTAGTCCAGCCTAGAGAGAACCAGAGCTCTGGGGACAGTTAGCTTCTGGGGGAAGGAGAGGAAAGGAAGAATACCTCTGAGGAGGTGCAGCTGGTAGTGTGACTTCTTAGAGACGTCGGAGATAGGAGGAGAGAAGGAGAGTGTGGAGTCAAAGATGACTTTGAGGTTTTTAGCCTCACAGGTGGGAGCAGGGAGAGGGCCAAGAGAGGCCAGCCAGAGAGTGACAGGAAAAGGAGCAGATGCGCCGATTAGGAGAATCTCAGTCTTACTCGCATTAAGGCCGAGATCATTGGCGGCACACTGCTCCTGGTTAGCAGACAGTCAGAGATGAGAGAAGGAGAAGAGGTGGCGGAAGGGAGCCTGAAAATGAGCCGAGTGTCATCCGCATAGCACTGAAAGTTGGGGCAGAGAATGGCAATGCGGTAGGCAAGAAGTGCCAGGTATTGGTTGAACAGCCAGGGAGAGAGGTTAGACCCCTCGGGAACACCACAGGTAGAGATGGAGATAGAGGAGAGGAAGTACCCAAGTTGGACCTGCGAGGGTCGATTGGAGAGGAAAGAAGTCAGCCAAGCCAGGGCCTTATCTGTGATACACAGGTTATCACGGAGCCGGTTGAGCAGGATGGATGGTTGACCATGTCAAAGTCAGAAGAGAGATCAAGTAAGCTGAGGATACAGGGGGTGTTGGAATTGAGGTTGGAGAGCAGGTCTTCATGGATGTTCAGGAGAGCAGTGTCCATGCTTCTGGCAGCTCTCAGGCCAGACTGATGGTCATGGAGACTACCAACAGATTCAGGGTGAAGATTAAGCTGGGGGATCGCCACCTTTTCAGGAGTTTGCCCAGGAAAGGAGTGATGGAGATTGGGCAATAGTTAACCGGGCAGGACGGGTCGGCAAAGGGTTATTTAAGAAGATGGTGCACAAGGGAGTGCTTCGGGGGGAAGGGAAGACTCCAGTGGCAAATGAGTAGTTGCAGAAGTCAGCCAGAGCAAGAGCCGGGGTGTCGACGTGGTCCTTGATAGTTTTGGAGGAACGGGTGAAACTGTTTTGGTGACACTTTCATAGATCAGACTTGTCTAGAAACCTCATCAGGGGAGAACAGGGGAAAGGCAGAGAAGGAGTGGGCAATCTTGGAGGGGTAGATCTTTTTGCTACTACTGCTCAGTTGGAAGGCGAGAGGAATGGCCACTCAGAGAGGCCAGAGAAAATGTCCTTGTGGTGGACGAGGTAGAGGTGCCAAGCCAGCTCAGGCAGCAGCAGCCTCCTTACCATCAGCCTCTGCATCAGCCGCCGCAAAACCACTCTGAGGTCTTGATTCACAGTTCACCAATGGGGGGGGGGTAGACTCTCTCAGCATCTGGTAGAATAGTGAGACATTACTTTGGATGCTTGGGCTCTGGAAACCGTAGCCCACGGTTACTGCCTCCCTTTTATAAAGAGACCTCAGAACAATCCACCGGGGAACCGCACTTTGAGGATTCTGGATCCGCTCCTTGTGCAGGAAATTTTAACCCTTCTAGAGAAAGGTGCTATAGAACTTGTGCCACTAGCGGAGAAGAACAAGGGATGGTACTCCCCATAGTTTTTGATACCCAAGAAAGACTGAGGACTGAGACCCATCTTGGACTTGATATACTTGATCAAGTTCCTCAGGAAGGCCAAGTTTAAGATGGTCACACTTTCTCAGATCCTTCAGGCCCTATAACTCCAGGATTGGTTGGTGTCATTGGACCTTCAGGATGCTTATTTTCATGTGCCAATCCATCTCAAGAACAGAAAATATCTGAGGTTCGCGGTTGGTAGTTCTCATTATCAATTTCGAGTTCTGCCATTTGGGCTGATCTCTGCTCCGAGAGTTTTCACCAAACTGATGGCGGTAGTGGCAGCGAGTCTCAGTAGACGGAGGATTCACGTCTACCCCTACCTGGACAATTGGTTGATCAGGGCGCGTTCTCCCTAACAAGTCCTGGATCATCTCAACGTCACCTGCCACTCAAATCACAGACTGGGCTTCTCCCTCAATTAAAAGAAGTCCCATATGACACCTTCCCAAAAGGTCCAGTACATCAGAGCTGTGATAGATACATCCTAGGAAAAGAGCTTGCCACCCCCGGTGAGGGCTCAAGACATTCTTCAGATGGTGACCAAATTTCAGAATGCCCACAGTCTAACAGCCTTTGATTTTTTGAGGTTGCTCGGCCTCATGACATCCTGCATTTTTCTGGTGCCGGAGGCTTGCCTGAGAATGAGATCCCTTCAATGGGCTCTAAGAACGCAATGGTCCCAGTTCTGAGGATAGATGTTGGACGGACTTCAGATTCCAACCAGGGTCTCACAGGATCTTCTGTGGTGGGCGTGCAAGGACAATATTCTGAAGGGATAACCCTTTTGGCAGCCATGGCCAGAGATTACAGTAGTGACAGACGCCTCACTCACGGGGTGGGGAGCCCATGCCAACGATCTGACAGTCAGTGGTCATTGGTCTCCATCGGAGTCCAAACTACATATCAATCTTTTGGAGCTGAGGGCAATCAGACTAGCACTGAAGGCCTTTCTGCCCTCTGTACGGGGAAATAATGTCCTGATAATGACGGATCAACAATAGAGGAGGTGTAAGTTCACTACCACTGTGCAGAGAGGCAATGCAGCTCTAGTACTGGTCAATTCAAGAAGGAATCTCCCTATCATCGGCAGTTCACTTAGCCGTAGAGGAGACCATGGCGACTGACGCTCTGAGCAGGCAGAGCACAGTCTCCCACGAGTGGGAACTAGCTCCGGAAGTCCTTCAAGAGATCTTCACCCTTTGGGGGAACCCCTCAGGTAGATCTGTTCACGACTGAGGTCAACCAGAAGTGCGAATGATAATGCTACAGGGAAGTTCCCCCAAGAGCTGCTCTAAAAGACGCGTTTGTAGTGGACTGGGAGTTTCTATTCCTGTACGCGTTTCCTCCAGTACCTGACATTCCTCATGTTATCAGGAGGTTGAAAAGGTTCGGGCAACGCATGATCCTAGTTGCCCCGGATTGGGCCAGGAGCATGTGGTACCCGGACCTTCTGGACATGTCCATCTGTCCTCCAATGTGTCTTCCACAAAGAGAGGAACTTCTCCAGCATGGGGTCTGGCTTGGATTCACATGCTCATGAATATTCCCCGTCGTCAGGCTGGGAATCCTCGTTAAAGAAAAAATCATTATCAGTTTCGTTTCTGATCTGTCTTTCTTAGTAGTAACCAATCACTGGTCTCTGGGTCATACTGCTCCCAGCCAATGACTGCCCTCTCCCTAAGCCCCGCCCTCGGCAGCCATCCTCAGATTTTTACCGCACCCTCAAGTGTTGGGAGTCCTTGTGCTATAGCTCTCGAGCTTTTACTGCGTTTTGCACTTTTTTTCAAAGAGATTTATCTCATTTTTTAGTTTAATCGAGCCTCAAGCGCCACCGTTTCTACTTCTGATCAACGGGGACCCGTTTCGGATTTATCTACGCCCCTCAAGGGTGAAGTTTTGTCAAGTTACGCTTCTTGGTGGATTCCAGAAGTTTCTGAGGCCTACCTCGTGGACGAGAAGAACATGTCCCAGGAGAAGGGAAGCTTGACTCCCGGCAAACTGTTCAGGATCTGCCCTGGATGCAACCTACAAAATGTGTTCAAGGAGGACGAGCATTCGAAATGCCTTTACTGCCTCCACGAGGACAAAACGCACGTGGAGAAGGACTATGTGTTTTGCTTTAACATGTCCTATCAGACGATGAGGGATCGCCGGACCCGTCCCTCCAACTGGCTGGAAGGCAACAGCCCAGCAGGTGAGAGGAAGAAGAAGTCCGAGCGGTCTTCTAAGTCCTGTGAGGGCGCCCCGGGGACGGGGGCCCAAGAGGAGGCAAAGCACCGTGAGTCTGCGGGCACCGGGAGCGCCGAACGATTGGGCTCCTCAGCTGCCAGGCAGGGCGCACCTTCACCGACGCCATCAACTGAGAGCCAAAGCTCTGGCTCGGGGAAGAGGAAATCTGAGAACCCGGCTAAGCTTCTGGAGAGGCCCCGGTCGATCTCGGAGGAACCGGCCGAGGGGGAGCGAGGCAGTGACCCTCCCCCTAAGGTGAAGGCCTCAAGCGTGCCCAAGGTGGTGAAGGCCTTGATTCACCCGGCTAAATCCTATATCGAGGGAGTCGCTGCGGCCCTGGCGAAGCCTGTGGAGGCTATCCCAGTGGAGGCGACCTCAGGGCCCAGAGTTTCCCTGCCTCCGCGGAGGGAATCCTCTTTTAAGCCCATCGAGAAGACCCCCGTGAAGACCCCGGTGGAAAAAGGGGGGGCGGTGGCCGTTATGGACACGGACACAACCTCCGAGGAGGAATTGACCGAGAATTTGGAGGAGGCCCAGCCCCACGGGAGGAATCCCGAGGAGGGGGACGACGAGAGTGAGGGCGGCAACGACGACGAGGTTCCCGTGGAGGAACAACCGTTGCTCCCGGCACGCCCATCGCAACCCGAGCCTCAGGACAACTCGGCGGCCATCTTGAAAGCAATCAAGCCTTATGCACGGAGTTAAGGACGAGACTGCCCCTACCACCGACGGGCGACCCAGCTGTACCGGGTCCTTTGGGAAGCCCTCCGAACAAGAGGAGAATTCATCCAGTGCCCCTTCAGCCCTCACTGCCTTCTCAGCCTTTGTTGCCTTCCCCGATCCCGGGGGACGACACAGGAACGGACACGGCCACGACGGGGACGGATGACGACGGCGGTGACGACGGGACTGGCCTCCCGTTGCCGATTCCTCGGGCGTCCCCGCCCGACGAGATTGGCTCCTTTCACGCCATGATTGCCAGGGCATCCTAACTCTTTCAACTCTGCCCTGCGGAGAAGAAGGAAGGCTTCCTCCAACGGTGCAAGGCCAAAAGGAAGATGGTCCGCGTGGTGCTGTTACTGGATGACATCTGGGACGAGGGTCTTGCCCTCCTCAAGAACCCGTCCACGACACCTGCCAAGAGGGACCGGTCTGAGAAGAAGTATCGGAAAGAAGCTGGATGCCGTGGGACGACGAGTCATCTCGTCGGCGGCGACGACCATTAAGGCGGCCAACGCCCTAGCGATTGTGGCTGGCTAGGACAGGGAATTGTGGTACAAGATCGCCCCCCTGTTGGAGGCCCTGGCGATCCTGCAGGAGGGTGAGGTGGCGTCGGACCACGCCATAACTGTGGCCGCGGACATTGCCGACACCGGTTTCCGCCATTTGGGCAACAGCATTTGCCTTCGACGGCGGGGGTGGCTCAGGATTTTCACCAGGGCGTGCAAGCCAAGGTTTTGGACATGCCCTTCGACGGGAACAATCTGTTTGGAAAGACTGTGGATGAGTCGCTGCAGGCCATCAAGACCAACACTAAGACGGCTCTGGCCTTGGGAGTTCTGCAGCAACGGCGGCCGCCCTTTCCGAACTCCGGAGGCAAGCAAGGTGCCTCCAAAGGATTCGGCGGCAGCTCTTCGACCTACCGTCAAGTGGCCCGTTCCTCGTCACAAGAAGCCTACCGGGGACGAGGCAACACCGGTGGATCTCGCCGTCGTCGCCAGGGAGGCCAAGGAGGCAAGGCTGCTTCCAAATAGGACTGAACCGGCCGTGGCGTCGGGCCGCCACCGAAGCACCCCGGTGGGAGGCCGGCTGGCGAAGTTCGTCAGCGTGTGGGAGTCCTTCTCCACCGACCGTTGGGTGCTGGATGCCCGGGCACACTCTGGAATTCCTAAAGAAGTGCCCCCAAATTCCTCCAGTGGCCAGGAAGGAAAACCACATCCCTCAACTGCTGTTTGAGGTGAGGGCGATGCTCAAGAAGGGAGCCATCGAGCTTGTCCCGAAGAGGCTCCGGGGCTCCGGAGTATACTCAAGATACTTCCTCGTCAGAAAGAAGACAGGAGGTTGGCGTCCCATCCTGGACTTGCGTCGGCTAAACAAATACATCAAGGCACAGAAGTTCCGGACGGTCACCCTCCAGCACATGCTGGGACAGCTGGAGGAAGGCAACTTCCTAGCATCGCTGGATCTGGAGGATGCATACTTTCACATCCCCATCTTAAAAGGACACTGAAAGTTTCTCAGGTTCTTAGTCCAAGGGCGGCACTACCAGTTCAAGGCCCTCCCTTTCGGATTGAAGTCGGCGCCCAGGGTGTTCATCAAGTGCCTGGCTCCAGTGGCGGTGCGGCTGCACCTGCAGGGGTTCCACGTCTACCCCTACCTGGACGACTGTCTCATCCGACAGCAGGGACAAGGGATCTCGCCGTCGAACACACGGGAAAGACCGTCCGGCTGCTCACGGACTTGGGATTCTCCATCAACTTCCCCAAATCCCACCTGGTTCCGTCGCAGGTCGCGCTGTTTCTGGGAGCCAAGCTCGATACAGTAGCTCAGTTGGCCTCGCCGTCGTAGGAAAGAACGCAGGCCATCCTGGGCAAGGTACAGCGCCTGCTGGCCACGGACGTGGCCAAAGTGAGGTCGATCAAGTCCCTTCTCAGGATGATGTCCTCTTGCATCTACCTGGTGCGCCTGTGCAGGCTTCGGATGCGTCCTCTGCAGGAGTTCCTCGATGCCCGTTGGACACAAGCGAAGGACAGCTTCGAGGACAAGATCTCGCTCAATGAAGTATTCCGCCAGGTAATTCGATGGTGAGGCACCGCGCGCATCTCGCCGCGGGCACATACTTTCAGTCCCCAGCATACCAAGTGACGGTGACGACGGATGCCTACCTGGAGGGGTGGGGAGCGCACACCGAAGGTCTTCACGCGAGAGGCCTGTGGCTCCCGGAGGAGAGGCCGCTGCACATCAACATACTGGAGCTCTGAGAAGTGTTCTGGGCCCTCAAGTCATTTCTCCCCTCCCTCAAGGGCAAGGTGGTGAGGATCATCACCGACAACACCACCACGATGTTCTACATCCGGAAGCAGGGAGGAACCAGATCCCCAGCCCTATCCAAGGAAGCCCAGGATCTGTGGCACTGGGCTGTTGCCCAGGGGATGTTTCTGGTGCCTTTTCATCTAGCAGGGATAAAAAACACCATTGCCGACTCGCTCAGCAGGGAGCTGCGCTCTTGCCACGAGTCTGAGCTACGCCAGGATCAAGTGGATCAACTCTTCCGACGATGAGGCAAACCCCAAATCGACCTGTTCGCGACGGCGACAAACTCCCAAGTGCTAGAGGTTCGCCAGCAGGTTCCCCCAGCCGAGGAGCATGGGCGATGCTTTCTCGTTCCCCTGGGACGGCCTGTTCCTGTATGCATTCCCGCCGTTGCCGTTGCCGGTCAGGCTCATCAACCAACTCAAGAGGTCCCAGTGCAGGATGATACTCGTCACACCGAGGTGGCAGAGACGGATATGGTTCCTGGACCTTCTGGACTTGTCAGCGTCCCCACCAGTCAAACTGTCGACGGACGCGGATATTCTCTCCAGAGAAGGAGGCGCCATTCTTCATCACGACCTGGAGTCGCTGAACTTGCAGGCCTGGCTCCTGCAGCACTAGAGTTTTACTAGAGATATCCCGGCTGACTGCAGAGAGGTTCTTGCAAAGGCCAGGGCGTCCTCAACTCTCAAGTGCTACGGACACAAGTGGAAGAAGCTCTCTGTCTGGTGCCGTGCACAGAAGATTAGCCCTCTACGGATTTCAGCCCCTGAAGTGCTACCGTACTTACTGTCGCTGGCCAAAGCTGGACTAGCTCACGCTTCCATCAAGATACATCTGGCAGCGATTTCCCGATACACCAGAACTGCAGGACGGTCGTCCCTGTGGTCTCATCGCCTGGTGAAGGAGTTTATGAAAGGACTGTTCCGATCGTTCCCGCCGGTGAAGGCTCCAGCCCCGGCGTGGGAACTCAACGTGGTGCTGACAAGGCTCATGGGCCCGCCATTTGAGCCCTTGCATTCAGCTCCGTTGAAGTTTCTGTCGTGGAAGACAGCGTTCCTTGTGGCCATCACCTCTGTACGACGCGTGGGAGAGATTCAGGCCCTTTCTTGCAAGCCTCCATACTTGACTTTCCACGAGACGAGGGTGGTGCTGAGGACGCACCCCTCCTTCATGCCAAGGTGCCGTCGGACTTCCATCTCAACGAGCCCTTGGTGTTACCAGTCTTTTTCCCGTCGCCTTTGTCGCCGGCCGAGAGGACTTTGCACTCGCTGAATGTAGCTAGAGCGCTGAAGTTCTACGTGGACCGAATATAGAGTTTTCGGAAGACATCACAGCTGTTTGTGAACTTTGGACCTGTGAACCAAGGGAAGGCTCTCTCGAAGGCTTCCATTTCCAGATGGCTCTCCGGCTGCATCATGCACTGTCATCGCTTGGCAAACCGACTGTTGCCCGGCCGTCCGAGAGCCCATTCGACCAGAGCGATCGCTGCTACCACGGCGTTCTTGTCTGGTGTGCCCCTGCTGGACATCTGCAGGGCTGCTACGTGGAGGTCGACGCACACCTTCACGAGATTCTTCTGCGTCGACCGGGATTCCATGGAGGAGTCCAGAGCAGTGGTGCGCAACCGGTTCGCTTAAGGTGAGCCTGGTGAGGAGGTAAGAGATGCTTAATGTTGAGTTTTATGTAATGCTTAATGTTGAGCCTTGCCACCTATCGTGGTTGCGCATGTGTGTACTGCTATGTATTCTTATATTCATGAGCATGTGAATCCATGCCAGACCCCCATGCTGGAGAAGGAACAAGTTACTTACCTGTAACTGTTGTTCTCCAGCATGGGTCTGGCATGGATTCACATGCGAAACATCCCTCCTACCCCTCTGCGGCTCTTCACTTGGTCATACTGCCACTTTACGTGCTAACAAATCTGAGGATGGCTGCCAGAGGCGGGGCTTAGGGAAAGGGCAGTCATTGGCTGGGGGCAGTGTGACCCAGAGACCAGTGATTGGTTACTACTAAGAAAGACAGATCAGAAACGAAACTGATACTGATTTTTTCTTTACCGAGGATTCCCGGCCTGACGACGGGGAATATTCATGAGCATGTGAATCCATGCCAGACCCATGCTGGAGAACAAGAGTTACAGGTAAGTAACTTGTTCCTTCGCTCGCGAAAGGAGGGTCGAGGTCTCCATCCAGAGGTCAAGACTCTCAATCTTCATGCTTAGTTTCTGAAAGGCTGAGATTAAGGATTGGGACCTCTCGGATGACGTTATGGAGGTGTTGCCTTCGGCCAAAAGACCAGCAACAAAGTCTTTGTACCGTTGCCGTTGAAATAGATTCTGCAACTGGTGCAAGGAAAATAATGTAGACCCTTTTCAATGTAAAACACTGGATGTTTTATCCTTTCTTCTATCCTTAGGTAATTTGGGGCTCCAGATTGGTACCATTAAAAGATACCGGGCAGCGCTGTCCATTTTTAAGCGCTCGTCAGAGGAGTGCTCTTATTTCAAAATTCCACTGGTGACTCAATTTCTGAAGGTGCTCAGTAATGTGTTCCCTCCATCTCCTTTCCAGGTTCCGGTTTGGGACCTTCATCTGGTCTTGAAATTCCTAATGTGTGCACCCTTTGAACATCTGCAACACATGTCCTTTAAGGTTATTAGCCTTCAAAACCATCCTATTGGTAGCTCTGACATCCGCCGGTAGAGTGAGCGAGTTGCAGGCACTTTCAATCCATCCTTTACCATCTTCCACTAGGATAGGGTTGTTTTAAAGGTCAAACCTTCTTTTTGCCCAAAATCATTTCTGGTTTTCATTTAGGTCAGAAAATTGTTCTACCTTCTTTCTATCCCCACCTCATCCTGGAAAGGAGGAGGAAAGATTGCATAGGTTTGACCCTCGGAGAGCGTTAAGCTTTTACATTTCAAGAAAGTCTAAATTACGAATTGATGACCAACTCTTCATCGGCTACACAGGACACAAGCTGGGTCCGGTTGTTACCAAACAGACCTTATCTAGATGGATAATTTCGGCAATATCTGAATGTTACAGGCTGGCAGGAAAAGACCCTCCTGAAGGTTTAAGAGCTCATTCCACCAGAGGCGGAGCATGGCTACATCTACAGCCCTTCAAAGGGGTGTACCAATTCGAAACATTAGTGAAGCAGCAACATGGTCTTCCATCCACACGTTCACTAAGCATTAGTGACTGGATTCTTCCCTTGGTCAGGGTGATACTTTTGGCAAGGCAGTCCTTCACTCTCTCCATGAAAATGTATGAATTATAATTCTACTCCCTCCTCCAAACCAAACACTGCTTTGGGAGTGTCAAAGATGAGGAATATGTGGGAGGACACAATCCATTCGAAGAACAAGTTACTTACCCCTGGTAACGTTCTTTCGACTTGATGTTCCCCCCACGTATTCCTCATTGCCCTCCCATCCTACCCCTCAGTAGAATTTCCCGTGCTATTACAGCTTCTGTTCCATCAAGGCCGAGTACGGTCACTCCTGTGTTTTACGGGTATCTCTGCTGGAAGAGGAGGAACAACAGAACTGAGGTCAACGGGCGCTGCGCGTGCTATATATGTCTTCGATGACATCATCCTCGAGGGACATCGACTCGACGCCGTCAACGCACAGCACCTTCTGCCGAATAATTTTTCAGAAGCAGCTGAAGCTGGACAACAAGTGTCAAAGATGAGGAATACGTGGGATGAACATCCAGTCGAAAGAACGTTACCAGGGGTAAGTAACGTGTTCTTCTTTGTAGGGCTTGAATTCCTATCACTACAGCAGGCGAAGGAAACGGGGTGGAGTACCCCATTCGATATATTCATGTATTTCAGAGTGCAAAATGTCCTTAAAGCAGAGTTTCCATTGTTTCCCGATAGCGCCCCACCTGGGCACCGCTGCATGGGATGATTCAATCACGGGGGAGGACCACCTGGTTTTGCGGCTCTATTGCAGCCTCATGGCTGATCTCCCATCGAAGTTGGACTCTTCATGACAGCAGTTGGAGAGAGCCCTCGGTAGGAACATTGCGGATGAGCACTGACTGTATGTGCTGCACTAGACCCAAAAAGTATCCCTGAATGCCAGATTCAACTTTATCCATTTAAATTATGTACACCAGGTCTACCACACCTCGGCCCACATTCACAGGCATTTCCCAGCAACTCTGAATTCATGTAGTAGATGTGGGACTGTTTAGGCTGGGTTTCTGCACTTGGCCTGGGAGTGTGTCGGGTTGTCTCAGTTCTGAGAGGATGTCATTGCCAGTGTCTCCACGATTAATGGGGAGCGATTAGAACCTGATCCTGTGGTACTGCTCCTGGTGTGTACTAGGTCTTTGTGTCGAGGGGCTAGACACCTGTCAGGGTTGCTCCTGATGGTGGCTTGTAGGAGGGTGGCGATGTCCTGGCGGAGAAGGCGCCCGCCCAGTGCTCATATGTGGCTACGGGATGTTTCATATTCTCATGATGTGGAAAAGGCTGTATGGGCTCCATATGTTCAATACTTGCTTACTGAGAGCGAAAAGTATATGTATAATGATTTTATCAGAACACCTGCAATGTATATTATCACAACTCGCTGGATTAAACAGTCACAGTGGGACTGGACCCCTTGTTTGTTTTTTCTCTGTTGATGTTTGTTTCTGTGTTGACAAAATGCAAAAATAAATTATTATAAAATAAATGGTTCAAACACTTTGCAAGACAAATGTGTGACACTGACGAGTCTCAAGAGAACCAATGTGACCTGTCTTCAGCGAGTTGAAATGCCGTCACTATCCAGAGTGGCACAAAAGATTCCGAGAGATTGATAGAGATTTGTAATTATAACACTTCAGAAGACAAGCGTGTGATACTGAGGAGTTTCATGAGAGCCAAATGTGAACGTTATCCTGGGAGTCGAAATCTTATCGCTCTCCAAAAGACAAAAATGCGAAAGAGAATCGTGAAAGGCAGAACTTAATTGGTGGCAAACATGGGCAGAGCTGCCTAATGTCCGGGATTGGTCTGGAGACCCTTGGGTTTCAAGCTTTGCTATTTTTCTCCTGGGAAGAGAGATCTCTGGGATTTTTGGTGTTCCCGAGGGAGAAAAGAAAGTGCACCACGCTTGGGTTCCCTAACTGCATTCAAACCTGTGCCCTGCACAGTATTCTCAAGAACATTCAACTCATTGGGCTATATCGCTGTGAAGCGTTTAATGGATTTTGTGTCCCTTGACCTGACGCTTTGCAAATATAAGGAAGTACAGAGGCTTCAGGCATAGTATGCAGTGCTGGGGTGGGCTTAAAAGGTAGTTTGTGTTATCACCAAGATTTAACAATCTCAGTTACTGTAATAGGTTACCTGACACATGTTACTTTGCATTCTGGTAGTTGTAGTCTTGCCCCTTGTCTATTCAACCTATATATTTCAGATGTTGGCAATTTTCTTTCTAAAGCCTCATTTGTTTGGCCTAATATAGGGGGTCTAAAACATTTTGGGCGGCTTATGCAGACGATTTGTTTTTGTTCTATCACACACTTATTGGTTTACACAGATTAATAATTGCTTTAAATCAATATATAAGGGAAAATAACCTGCAGGTTAATCCACAGAAGTCAGTCATCCTTAGGCTGAGCAAGCAGAAAAGTCTGAATAACTTTTCGTGGTTTCTTAATCACACACAATTGACAGTGAACACGTGTATGACCTACTTAGGTTTTCCAATTACTTCATTCCCTAGGAAGTGTTTCCTCAGGAATTACTTGAAAGATAAAACGCTCAAGTCAATTGCTCGAATTAAAAAGATTGACATCAAATATGGTAAATTCTCCATCTTACTATGTTATGACCTGTATGGTTTATTTCAGAATGACATAGGTACAAAGCCTTCATTTGGCGTTCAGTCTTATATTTCATCCCTAAATGTGTGATATTTTCTGCTATCCGATACAAAGGGGGGCTTCAGTTCCTACAAAGTTTGGTAGAGTGGAAGAGTTGGTTTCTTTTTAGGAAACTGTATGTTAGTACGGAAAGGAGTTTACATGGTCTATTTAGTAAAGGGGGGAGTGAAAGGTATTATCCAGGATGGGTTTGCATACAACCTTTATTCTGAGTCCTTAGGTTTATTAGCAAATTGGGAACCTCTCTGGGAGCCCTTTTGCAAAATCCACTTAAAGTTAATAAGTTGATCCAAAGCAACGATTGGGAACAAACCATTGATATAGTCTCAAGCTCGTATTTATATTCGCAGATGGTTTCCTCTCAAAAAGTATTAAGTACTATGGAGCCTTACTTGAAACGATTTCCGAAAGAGACGATGAGAACAATTTGATGCGTTTCAGGTTGAATGTTTAGCCTACTAATGAAATTTGAGCTACAAGAGATGGTTTGCGTGATGTTTCGCCTCATTGAGATGCAAAAGAAACGCTTCCTCATTTGCTTCTTTTCTGTATTGCTCTTAAACCACAGAGGACAGATTATTTTACTAAGTGAGTGTCTAATCCCTATTGGGTCCCTTTTGGACCATTTGTGGTGAAATATTATGCATAGTAAATTCGTTCCTCTGAATTTGGCTGTATTAAGGTTCTTAACTGATGTATGTAAACTCTTCTAGTTGTATTATGTGTTTTAATGGTATTGTTTTAGGAAGTTTAGGAATGGTATGTAATATTTTAAATTTTTTGAATGTTGTACTTGAAACACGGAGCTGATGTAATTATTTAATGCATTTGTTAGTATGAACTAGTATGTGTACAATGAGAGAATTCCTGGTATGTATTTATTGTATCTGATGTTTTTTCTTTTAACTTGTAATGATCTGTTTTATATTGGCTTCATATGTTGCAAAGGTTTGGAAAAACCAGCATATATAAATAAATAATAGTAGTAGTTGTAGTCTTCGGATCAAGGTGGAGTTGGGGCGGGGGGTGCTACAATTGCACTCTTTTTACTTAACATATTTCCCTTGGGGTTTCCATATTGATCAAATTAAATTAATATGATTTGTGTTTTCAAGTAATTTCTTTAAAACACACATATTGAAAACGTTTCCACCAATTGGCCCTGAGAAAATATGCAGTCAAGTCCCTAAATTGCGGACTGCTCTCATATCCCAGCTTCACAACTCAACTGAAGTGTGTGATCCTCAGTAAAATAGTTTATGCTTCCATGCCATACATATATATATCACTAACAAAAAACGTTGTTAAAGGGACGTTATGGTTAAGTTGCACTAGCAAAAACCTATGAAATTCAATGGAAAAACGTTGTTACAGGGATGTTATGGTTACAGGTAAGCAACCATAACTTGCGCCACCAGTGTGCACTGTAAGGACTAACACCCTTGACATCAAAGATGCCATCACAAATCTCATTGATGGCATCACTGATGACATCACATGTGCATTTAGTTTTCATGGAAAGCCTCCACAAGGGATTGTTATTGTAATGGTGGCAGAAAACTATCAAAGATCATTGAAAGAACCATCATGAATTAAGTAGTTCATTGTGCAATGCATTGCTATACACACCATTGTATTACAGACTTCTTTGCAGTACATGAACCAACTAATGTGGAAACGTAGCCACTGTCTGCACCATGCCCCATGGAAGTGTAATCTTCAAAATCTTCCCATGGTACATAGTGAAATCATGAATGCTTTCGTTTTAGAGTTTCGGGTACTGTTAAACATGTAAGAAGTAGCTACCATTGCCTTAATAACTACATAATTGCACTACTGCACAGAAAACATAAATACACCACAATGCATACAAATATGAGCATATACAGGGAAATTAAAGTAAGCAAAAAAGGAGCAGTATTAGCAGAAACTGTTCATAACATAACTGATTATCTTCATGCACAGAAATGATTGCTGTGTTTTACGCTTTCTTCTTCCCCAATATGTATCATATGATGTGAGTGAACCCCAACAAAAGTAGTGCAAGAACATATGGGAGGGGTGCCGTACACAAAGATAGAACGTTTTGAATTGTTAGTTCCTGACTGTTATTGAAGAGAAGCACCTGGCCTACTTATGTCAGTGAACAAAAAAAGAGGGAACCACACATGTGATGTCAACAGTGATGTCATGAATGAGATTAGTGATGGCATCTTTGATGTCATGGGTGTTAGTCCTTGCAGTGCACACTGGTGGCGCGAGTTATGGTTGCTTAGCTTACCATAAACTGGCGAATTTCATAGTTTTTTTCAGTTTTACCTGTAACCATAACGTCCCTGTAACAACGATTTTCCATTGAATTTCTTTTTGTTAGTGAATTTCATAGGTTTTTGGTAGGGCACTGTAACCAGAACGTTGCTTTAGCATAGTGTTTTCAGTAAATGTGATAGTTTTTTAGTAGTGTAACTTAACCATAACATCTCTTTAACAACGTGTTTTCAGAGAGTACGGACTGGAAAGTACCAAGACCAGAACAATGTAGTAAGCACACTGAAGTGTGTCTAATAACTGCATAGGTACTGCAGTAAACAATAGTCAACGAGCATAATGGTTAATTTATTACGGAGCAACGGCAAGCACCTTAGAGTGGCTGGAAGAAAATTCCCTTCTTGACGCAATCACTTACACTACTAACCCCATTGGTACGCTAAGTACTGTGATGCGTACAGTATGTAATATATATTGCAATATGTACACCAAACACATTTTCGTTTCTGTCAGAGAACATATTGGAAAGGAAAGGAAGGCAGCAAAAGCGGCAACCCTTCCACAACAGCATACAGCCATATTGAATTGAATTGACTTGATATTTGATTTCTATCGCGCTCTTACACAAGTGTTTCAGAGCGCGACAAGGCAAGGGAGGGGAACAGAGGAAAACAAAACAGCGATCTTACTAGGCCCAGTGACATTGAGAACGCGCAAGTGCATGGGAGAGGGGGATGGGTAAAGTGCATGGAAGGGGGGAGTAGTGGAAAGTGCAAAGCAGAGGAGAAACAGATAAATAACAATAAATAAATAATAAAGGCAACAAACAGTGGTAGTGCAGCCAGCAATTTGCAAGTGCTAGGTTTAAGGCAGCAGCAGGGTAGGTCTGATAAGTGCAGGAAGAAAAAGGGGGGCTGTATGGGTACAGATACAGACCCCAGTGCAAGGGGTGGCCCGGAGGCAGTGCGGGAGGGTGGCAGGGTGAGCAGGTACCTGGGCCCGGAGGACAGAGGGTGGCGAGGTGCGCAGTGCCAAGAGAGAACAGATCAGCAGTGGTAGAGGGGGAGAGAAGGCAGAAGAAAAGAGGAAGGTCTTGAGGTGCTATCGGAACCGGAGATGGTTCTCCTCAGGTTTTAGAGTGGCAGGGAGGCTGTTCCAGAGGAAGGCCCCAGCAGAAGACAGAGATCTACCCCCAGCTCGTTTCTTTGAAAAACGACTGACTCTGAGGGAGTTAGAGGTAGAGGAGCGGGAGGTATTTGCAGAGGGAGAGCTGAAGGTATTTTGGACCCAGGCCCCAGAAAGCCTTGTGGGCAATGCAGAGGGTTTTGAATTTAATCCTTGCATCCACTGGGAACCAATGGAGAGATTTCAGAGCTGGAGAGATACGATGCCAGGGCTTGTATCATAGCAAAGGAAAGAAACTCTGTGCATAGCAAAAAGGACAGATTGGAACCCAAAGTGGAAAAACTGGTGAACAATTGTGCCGGCTGAAAGGTTGCATAGAAGGGTGTATTATTGACAAAATGAAACAGCTCTAGCAGACCTGCACATGTACACCTTGCCATGTCAAAGGGCACCATACCCTCAAAATCTGTCTGATGGGAGATGTTAAGGTGATACCTCAATGTCTTCCTCCCCTCACAACCAACTTGAGGAAATCCCCAATTCCCCACATTAAGTATCCACTTATGCTACCCCTTCTCTTTCCTAATGGTGTATATGGATGTGTACAAGTAATCGTAAGTAAGTGAAAAGTTGTTGAGTGTATTTGTGATATGTTTTTTTTGTTGAAATGCTGTTCTCACTCAGCGGCACACAGTCCTCATTCTAATGACCGCAATTAAGGAAAAGGTAGGTGTCCTATGGACACCGCAGTTGCCTGGCCTATCCATTATGACAATGGAGGCATCTGCACGATGCCAGCATGCTCCGCATGTCCGCATGGTGTCCCCCACCTACGATGACGTGTGGGAGGGGACATTTGGTCGTTTTGCAAGTACACGCATGTATATCTGTACTTCTGTGTCCTGGTAACACTGCCACTGTGCAGCATATGCGAACAAACGTTATTTAGGTTGCGGTGCCCACCCACGTCCTACAGGTACCTATACAGATAAACATCCCACCTGCTATAACATATAAACAGCCAGCTCTCCCAAAATGCTTGGCATACGTATGGCACCCTATTATTCAGTATAGAAGTGGCAACGGTATGTACATGCGCACAATGTATTCCGCCCAAAACGCGTCCTGCGGACAGCAGTTCGCAAGGAGAGCAGTGGCGATGTCACCATGCGACTGCATCCTAGCTGCGCGTGGGCCCTTATTTCGGTGACACGATCCGGACCCATGAACAGCAGCAAAGTACAGTGTTGAGGAATGTAGAGAGTGTTTTTCGGAAAGTACACGCTTACAAACACACCACAATGGGCCGTTGTACATGTATGTAGGTTTTTGAACAATGTAGGCCTGTTTTCCGGGTGCAAGTTCTCCGCAGCAGCCTTACTAAAGGCCACACCCCAGAGCTGACCTGCAATCTGTTTGCAGCTTTTCAGAAAACAGTAGCAGGCCACATAGGTTTGGCGCGTAAGCAATGTTGGACCAAATGGGCTTTGCTACATTGCGTTTGCAAGTAATTGCAACCATGTCAGTCCAGCTTAGTGCGCACAGTAATGTAGAAAATTAGGAACGACCCTTCCTGTGAACCACACCCGCAGGTGTGATAGTCCCCACTGTCCCAATGTCATGGGTAGCAAGCTAAAACCGGGAGTATGTGCACGTGCGTTTCCCCAAGGACGGCGAGGGCCGTGCCCCAAAAAAGCAGAAACATTCCTTCTTTTACTGTCTTCTTTCCAGCACGCCGTCATTGCGTTCTGTTAAAATGTTCCACATGCATCCACCAATAACATTGAAGAACTCCCCATGTAACAGTATCAGTTCTGTACAACAGTCCTCTGCGTACACACCACTCCCAAACGTTATTGCGCAATCCCTCTGCCACCACAGTCCCATTCCCATTACCGCCATCCTGAAAATCGCGATCTGTGGCTTTCGTTTTGCGTGCGGCCGTGGGGGAATAAATTGCAATCAGTGTAGGGGGAGTTCGTTGTAAGGGGCAGCTTTGAAAAGAGGTTTTCTTTTTTTTAGATGCTTCTAGAGAAACACCTTTTTTCCGTTTTTATTTGATTTTGTGTTTTTTTGTGCTCACATTATTACAGTAAACTCTTCACTGCATCCTGTAGATGGGCAAATAAAACTGCATTGCCAATGGGTGACAACAAAATGCTATTTTCTTGGAAAAACTCTGCATTTCCACAACTAATGAGGTCATTGTTGCAGAAGAACATTCCACGAGTTGACAAAAAAGTATACATGCTTCTGTTGATGATACACCTTCCTGCGTCTGGCTTCGAACAACATCCATGAGCAGTGGCCCATATTCTTTGTGGTATTATGGATGAGAAAAGCACCTTGGCAGTGGGAAAAAGCGTCTTCACGACATCCAGCAATCTCCTCAGTCAATGGAACAAATCTAAGCAAGCCATGTAACCCATATGCATGCCGCTGTAGTGGATGACGAAAACATCTACTGTTGCAAAAGTGGCCAGGTCTTCGCAAAGTGCATGCATATCGGCGAAATTGCACTCATACACAGCGTTACACAATGCGTCCACTCCTTCCAAACCAAAATTGCTTTCAAAGTGTCTTTCCAGGGCATAGTTGTGCAGATCTATGACAAAGGGATCAGCTACAGTCAACACAATGTGTTTCGCCATGTCAGCCCCCCTCAGTACGCAGAGTATAATGTACAACAGTTTGACTGCCCCTTCCTGTGAACCACACCCACAGTACCTGATTGGATAATCCCCAGTGCTATGTCAATTGGTCAACATAATGCGAAGGGCAGATTGTGGCACGTGTTCTTCCCAAAGTACTGCAAAGGCCGCACCCCTGTAAAGCTGGAGCAGTCCTTCCCTTTGCTCTACAGCACTACCTCATTGGGTTACATGTAAATAGGGACACACGCATCCACCAATCGCATCAACGCCTCCATCATCCAACACCGTCACTCCTGTTTAACACGTCAAATTTACCGTTACACATTTACAGTACAAGTGTCGTGCCATTCCAAAGCACGTCCACTACAAAGTTCAGTAAAAGTATGCACGATTTCTCCATCCACATACATCGGCATGGCCACCCAGGATGCGGCACGTGTAATCCTGAAAGTACAGCGGAATTTGCTACCTTTTCGTGATAGTGAGTGGGGGGGGGGGCATAGGAGCAATATCAAGCTGGGTAGGTGATTGGGTCTTCCAGCGTAGATGTATTAAGGTTTTTGTTTTATTTATTTTTTACGTGCGTGCGAGCAACTTTATTTGTTTTTCTCTTTATATGCGTTTGTTTGCTTCTCCTCACATTTTTACCACATTCTGGTCAATGCTTCTTGCACAGCATAAAAGAAAACAGCATTGCCAATGGCGTTCAAATAAATTCCATTTCTATGGAACCACTGCATATTTTGCGACCTCATGATCTCATAGTGGGTGGAGAACATGCAGGCAGTCTGCATACATTTGCACATGATTCTGTTTATAACACACCTTCCGACCTCTGGCTGGGGACAAATTACACCGGCATGGACCCATACTCCTCTTGGTGTTATGCATGAGAAAACGACCCTGGCAGTAGGAAAAATCTGCATCACTGTGTTCAGCAACCTCTCCAGGTGATGAATTAAACGTCCACATGACATGTAACCCAAATGTAGACTTCCATAGTGCAACACGACAAAGTCAATGTTTGTGGCGGACCCCACATATCTGCAAAGGCGAACCATCCCGCCGAAACTGCCGTCACCCTGACAGCGCAGAAAGCATCCACTCCTTCCAGCCCGAAATTACCAGCAACGCCTCTTTGCACACAACACCTGTGCAGATGGCGCACAAAGGTATCTTTCTATCTCGACCAACCTCATGACACCCTAAACACCTAATTGCCTATTTCCCACAATTCCATTTCCATGGCCACCATGCTCATAATGGCAGGATGTGGCATGTGCGCTTTCCCATCTACAGTGAGGGCCACGGCCCAGTAAAGCAGACGCAATACTTCTTGCCTTTCAACAGGCATTTTTGCAGCACTCCCTCATTGGGTGCTGTCAAATTTTCAAACACGCATGCAGAAATCACATACAAAACCTCTGCACTGCACACTATCATTTCTGTACACCACTCCATATTTACTGTTAAACATTCTCACATTCCGTTTGATTCCAAAGCCCCTCCACCAGAAACTTCTGCTAAAGAATGCACAATTGCAGCATCCACAAAGATCCTGGGGTGCACCCAGCACACCTTTGGCCATGCACACAACAGTGCACAGTGCAGCCCTTGCCCACACCCACCACAACACTATGGATCCATGCATGCGACCATGTGGGCAACTAACATTATGCACAAACGTAACATACATAGCAGCACTTCTACCCAACTCGCCCACACCATAAAACACCCATTCATGAAAACGTGTTGCAATTAGCAGAATCCACAAACATACCACAGCCTGCACCACCCCTACCCACTGCCTTTCACAAAGTATTGTGTCTCTGGCAACCTAAGCACAACCACTTCACAACATTGGGCCTACTTCAATAAATAGCCAAGCATATATAAGCTGCACTTCAACCATACCCTCTTCCATACTCACATTATATAAACACTGGACCCTGTGGCCACACTGCACAACTTCTCACTGCACCATCTCCTGCCGTACACCAAATACTGTAGCATGTTGCAACTATCACCACAACCATGGAACGCACAATACACGCTTTTCAACTCACTTGTGCTGCTGTAGCACGTCTACAATGTGCTCCACACCCATTCTCCAAAGATCACCATCCTATGCCTGATGCACTGTCAAACCTGCATTGCTGCAGTGGGTGTGCTCCTTGCACACATTCCCCACACCGTAATGCAACCATACATGTCAGCATGTCACAAACTACCACTATGCACATACGCACCACTGGCACCAGCACTCCTACCCAAACTCTGCATCACAATGGAGCTATACAGCGTTAAATGCAACAGTTACCATACTCTACATACAAACATTACACTGTCTCCGGTACCCCTACGCCCTTTCATTCACATACTATTGTCTTACCCACTTCCACTCAGACAGTCTTGTGTTATTGCCAACCTAACCACAAAATATTCACAGCATTGCCCCTACTCCAAGCAATCTGCACACAGCACACTATCCAAGCAGATATAAGCTGCACTTCAACCATACTCTCTACCATACTGACAGTGTGCAACCACTGCACCGAGTGCCTACACTGCGTGACTTTTCACTACACCATCTCCAACCACACATGAAAAACCTTCCATGTTCTAAAAGTGACCTCGCCTGCGAAACCAAACATACACGCAGGGCAGCTCACTTCTGCTGCTCTATTGCATCTGAAATGTGCTCCACACCGATTCTGTACAAGTCACCACCCTCTAACTGATGCAGAGTCAAAAATGCATTACTGCCGTGGGTGTGCTCAAGCCCTAAGATCTTGAGTGCATGGCCTATGGCCATACACCCAATAGTCTAGGCCTTGAACACATCCACTGCAAAGTAATGCCACCATGCATGTCACCATGTCACCAACTACGACAATCCACATGCACACCACTGCCACCAGCACCCCTACCCAACCTGTGCACTGCCATGGAGCTATGCAGCAAAACATTGCAACAGTTACCATATTGTGGAAAGAAAACACTGTCTCCTGCACCGCTGTGCACTTTCATTCACATACTATGGGTGTACCCACTTCCATTCACAAAGTACTGTGCCACTGCAAACCTACCCACATACTGTTTGCAACATTGGCCCTACTCCAACCAATCTGCACACACCACACTATGCACCACCCTCCATCGGATGCAGAGTCAGAAATGCATTGTTGCTTTGGGTGTGCTGAAGCCCTAGGCTCTTGAGTACATGCCCTACGGCCTTCACCCATGCACCCAATAGTCCACTCGTTCAACAGACCCACCACTACTTCATGCACCCATGCATGCCACCATGTGCCCAACTACCGCAATACATCCGCAGAGCACAGCCACCCATGCTCCCACACAACCTATGTCATGTGCAATTCACTCCCCTTCCGAAATTCACCTGCCACCACTCACCATGGAAAGAGGTCGCCGCAAACAGGTTGCGGCACAAGATGTCAGGCAGTTACGACAGCTGCCTCCAATCACCACACAAAGTAGTCGCCTGTCTAGGTACCCGCAAAATGGCGCAATACGCACAAATACTGCAGGCACTCCTCCGTCTTCTTCCACCTATTTACATATGTCACATGAACCACTTCTCACTCCCCCACCCTTTCCCTGCCTACTTGTTGCCAACACATGGTGTACAGTATATTTTGCAGACACTTCCACCGGCGCATGGCGGCGTTAGCCAAAAAATGTTGATGCACAGCATGCTTCCCTCCAGCCAACCACAGGCCGCATCCAAAGTTCTCCGACAGCACGCCGTACCGCAAGCCAATGACACTTCAGTCCGTGGAGGGAACAGGGAAATGGGTCAGCAGAACAGACCCAGATATCACTAATTTTTGAGACGTACATTTCAGTTGTTTGAAACAAAAGTACTGTTCGGATTCCCACAAAACACACACAAGCACGCTTTCTGACCCAAGCCGTCGCTCCTGCTGCAAATTTGGTGCAAATCCGTCCAGCCGTTCGGGGTGTAGCCGTGTGCAACGTTTTTGCCTATTCAGTCTATGGAAAAATGTGGGCCCCCCCTATAACTTCCCCCCCCCCCTGCACGAAACCTCACCAGACTTGCAGAAAAATTTCAGAGCGGGCCATATACTTTTTTTTATCAGAGTTTGGTGCAGATTGGTCCAGGGGGAGCGAAGTTATAAGCTGCCGAAAAAGTGGTCTTCCTATGGGTTTAGCAACTTAACCATAACTACACGCCTGGTACCGCGGGCCGTGTAATATATATATATATTACACGGCCCGCATGTAATATATATATATTACACGCGGGCCGTGTAATATATATATATATATATATATATATATATATATATGTGTGAATATACATACACATACAGAAGCCCATATTTCTATACTGCAGTGAGGCAATGGCAGAGTATTAAACACTTCTGGCCGGTGTACTCCGCGAACAGCAAAAATCTCAGGGTTTTTCTATTTTCAAATGTAGGCAGGCACATGGGGGAGAACTTAATACCTTTACAATTCTTCTATTTGTCTGAAAAGTGTGCTTTCCCTGGTGCGTGTAGGTGCTCTGACTAAAGCAGCTTAGCATTTTCAAAGGAAAGAGATGTGCTGGAGCTTGAATTAAATTAGCAGCCGATTGAACTTGGAGGTTCAAGTGGCTTTGCAACAAAGAAAGGGGAAGACTCAGGGAGAGGTTGTGGTGTATTGGAAGGGATGGAGGTGGACTGAAGTGCTGCGTGTTTTCAGTTAGTGACTTACGATTTTCCATATTTCCTTTGAAAATGTAGTTGTATAGTTGGTGCTTTAAGTTGGAATGAAGAAGTCCACATAATATTTGCTTTTCTTTCTTTAATAGAGTCAAAAATTTCCAGCACAATTAGTATGGAAACCTTGTATTCAACTCAAAACTCTGGAAAGCCAATGCGCCTCATGGAGGAGTTTGCTGAAATCAGCTAATGTTCTTGAGCACCCGACAGCCGTGCTCTGCTCTAGCTTAAACTGCTGGTATATCACCAGTTCGATTAACCAATGTATTTTCAGATCGTCTTTCCATACCCACAAACGTTCATCTCCCTTGGGGTTAAATCTATTAATTTCTTTGAAGCACGTTGATGTCACAACCCCCTAGAACGTTGCGTGGTTTGGGATAGTGGAATAGGACGTAACTAAACATACAAAACACGTGTTACTGACTGGCAATCTCTAGGCATTGACGACAACCAGGATAAAAGAGCTAAAAAAAGATGCATATAAGTTTCTTGTATACATTCATATGCGATCAAGTCACTAATTATATTGCAAGCCTATCCACTTGCGTCAGCCAGCGGTCATGCCTATATTTTGCACATTGAAGGGGATGCCGGGAACTCTCAGTACACCCTGAGAGGGCAGGCTCGAGAGGCTGTACTTGAGAAACTGTCAGCCTCTTATAAGTCCTGCTGAACAGGATGAAGAAAAAACACTTTATTAGCCTTCCTAGGCAGCACTCTTTGATCAGTAGCGTCAACAGCGTCAGATTGGACGAATGGGACAATATTGTGAATAAATTCCCCTGAGTGCCATGCATGTATGACACACAGTAGCCTAGGAAAGTGAATCAATTATCCTCAAAGCAGATCCTCTTACTCCTATATTACCATCTTCGCCAATGTCCTCCTCAAAATGTGGACATTGGACAACAGGTTGTCGAAAATATTTTCGTCTATTAGAGGCACCTTAATTAATGTGCGATCTGTAGTAACCCATGCCACTGATATAGCAGACCTTATTCTTGAAGAAAAACTAGACTTTCTAGCCATCACTGAGACCTGGCTCCATGCAGCCGCCGGCCCAGCTCTCTCACTATCTATCCCTGATGACTATATTATCCTCCGAGTGGACAGAATGGAATCCAGAGGCGGAGGCCTTGCTATAATTGCCAAAACACACCTCAACATCAGACTTGCCACCACAGACAACCACACATCTTGCGAATCGCTTACAGATAAGTTGCCCACCGCTAACTCCCAATCCATCACCGTCCACTTACTCTACAGACCCCCTAGGCCCTTAGGCTCCTTCGAGGAAGACCTCACTACTATCATTACTAACAACCTAAAGAATACTACCCAGAGCCTCATTTTAGGAGATTTTAACCTAGGCCTTAAAGACCCCCAGGCTACTCTCATTGACCATACCCTGTCAGAACTAGGCTTTACCCAAAGAGTGTCCTCCCCTACCCACAACAAAGGGAGTACCCTTGACTGGGTTGCAGACCATAACTGTGTGGCCTCCATCACCGCCATCTCCCCTCATCCTTCTTCTGACCACCATCTCCTTACCTTCTTCCTCGAAGCCGCAAGCCCCATCTCCAACAACCCACTAGCTACAGCCATCCCCACGAGAAACAAGAAAAACATCACAGCGGAAAAACTCATGCCCCTCATTCTCCCAACCCTGAACCAACTCTCAGCATCTTCCAATTCTCACCAGCTTGTAGAGGGCTACAACAAAATCATGCGTTCAGCTTTAGACTCCATTGCACCGCTAAAACTGAGAAAAAGCAAACCGAAAAAACACTTGAACACTTGGTTGGTTCTCTGCCCACTTAAAAGCTCTCAGACTAGAAAAACTAAAAAGGAACAAGCATGGAGACAATCACCCACAGACAACGTTGACCCTCAACAAAATAGCTGCCACTTACAAAAAAGAAATCATAATCGCTAAACAAGAATCTTACATGAAAGAGCTGGAAACACCCGTCCTTGCCCCAGACACATGTGTGAAAGATAAACAATGGTGCACCAGTGTCCAACGCGCCCTTTCCAACAAAGTTGCAGGCCTACAAACTAAAATCAATAACAAGAAAGAATCCCTAACCAACTCTAAAAACTCTACCAACATTCCCCCCCGCCCTACACCTCATAACCCTACACCCAACCCACTCTCCCGCTTCAGCTTCTCCAAAGTCTCCACGTTACAGGTGGAAAAAATTATCCTCGGCCTCAAACTGCCAGGGCGACCTTTACCCCTCACAAATCATTAAAGATGCGGCAAGAGACCTCTCATCTTTCATCACCAAACTCATTAACGCCTCCTTCTCTTCAGGCACTATCCCCAACAATCTTAAGGAGTCTTGGGTTCTCCCCTTACTCAAAAAACCATCCCTAGACCCATCTATAACCACTAACTACAGACCCATTACCACCGTCCCTTTCCTGCTCAAAATATTAGACAAGACAGCTTATCTACAAATACAACAATACCTGGAAATAAACCATCTCCTGGGAATCAGGCAATCAGGCTTTAGAACCCAACACGGGACAGAGACAGCTCTCATTGATCTCAATGCTCAAATTGACACCCTTAGAGACAATGGGAAAATGGCTCTACTACTTCTACTTGACCTCTATGCAGCATTCGATTTAGTAGATCACAAAATTCTCTGCAACCGCTTAGACTCGGCAGCCCACTTCTCCCAAGAAGCATTTGGTTGGATTGAGTCCTTCCTGAACAACAGGTCTATGCGTGTCTTCTCTACCTCAGCATCCGCTGACTCTATCCCAATCTCCTGCGGGGTCCCCCAGGGATCATGCGTCTCCCCCACATTGTACAACGTTTTCACGAAGCCCCTGTTTGATGATCTTGACGGCCTGGGTATCACCTACACTAATTACGCAGATGATACCCAGATCCTCATCCCGTTGACGGGAGATTACAACAAGGATTTGGCCTTGGTGAACAGGGTGTATCTCATCATCCAGGCATGGATGGCCTCCCACAGTCTATGCCTGAATGATGACAAGACCGAACTCATTATCCTCGGGTCCACCCCTAAACTCAACAAACTGGATCACAACTACACTAGCTTCATCATAGATGGCAACTCCATCAAGGTAGCCAAGGAAGTTAAAACTCTAGGAATCTATCTAGACTCCTCCCTCTCCTTCCCCAAACAGGTTAGCTCCATGGCCTCCTCCACAGCCCGCACATGTAAACTAATAAGAGCAGCCAAACCCTTCCTTTCCACCCAGAGCTGTACCACTTTAGCCAGAGCCCTTATACTATCAAAACTGGACTATTTAATGCCCTTTATGTAGGAGCCAACAAATGTTACTAATAAAATCCAGACTCTGCAAAACAATGCACTTAGAGCAGCGCTTAGCATTCCCAAGGGAGAACATATCTCCAACATCTGGAGAGCCCATAATTGGCTCACCACTACCGACAAGATCCTGCTCAAAGTAGCCTCCTTAACTCACAAATGCCTCAACAGTGCAGCCCCCCGCTACCTAGCCGACAGAATAAAAAGATGCACACCCAACCGACCTACCAGAACCGCCAATACCAACCTGCTCTCAGTTCCCAGGTTCAAACGAACCAAAACAGGTGGCAATAGCTTCCAGGTGAAGGCAGCCCAACACTGGAACTCCCTGCCACTTTCCTTAAGGACACCTCAAACTTACCCCCACTTTAGACGCAATTACATTCAGTGGATAAAGGACAATGACCAATAACTCAATTGCCTACCCTATGTATACTTGTATATATGTATATATGTAAACTGTTTATCAATGCATCTGTCGCAACTGTACCTATGTGTACACTGTAATTATTGTACAGCACTTTAACCAAGCTGAGAATAACCTTGCTGCTCCTGCGTCTGCGCTCTTATACCTTCGGGTCTGGAGTGCAATACAAATGAATAAATACAAAATACAAATACTGTGACAAAGTCCTCTGCCTTGCTCTGGGAACTTGCAGTGGGTTAACCAAGGGGGATGGGTGACTCCCCACCCTAGTGGATTATAGGTCCGGGGATGATGCCCTGGTCACATTGCCTTTGTCCCTGTCGCATGGCATGGTAAAGTAGCGTGGTGCCAATTAGAAACAGGGTCCCTGCTACTGGGAAGCATAAATCATATGGGATAAAGGAAATTAGGATCTCTCCAAAACACAATGCTTTCCTTTCCACTGAAACTGAGGACTCTGTAGCTACTGCTCCTTAAAGGAAAGTGGGGAACAGTGCACTTGGCTTGCCACACCTGGGTGCCCGAATCACATCCAAGTCTTCAGTGGGCGAGAGAGGGGGCCGAAATAGGAAGGGACAATGGATATGTAGCCAGCCACCCACTGAACAAATCCTCATTCTCATACAGTCAGTAAAAGATAGACTCAAGAAGGCCACACTTGGGGAAGAGTTATATCTGTGTAACAAGAGAAAGGACAAGTCCCACATCAGAACTGGAAGCCCTCCTCTGGGAGGTGTGGCCTACTTAGCTGGTACCCCAATTCCCCAAAGAGTACATATGAGTTCCCTTACCCCAGATAGAGCCTGGAAGACACAGCTAAATTGAGGCAGGCAGGGAGAGAGTCACCAAAGGGGTTTGGGACCAATTCCAAGTCCCATATCAGGATTAAACCATCACAGGGGAGGAGCCTGAAGAGCCAATCCCCATCCTACCTTAACGCACCTGCATTTCTGTTCACTGGGGAAATGCTGGAAGGTGTGAACAGAGCGCTATAAAAGCACACTTTGCCAGCCTGTCAGTGTAGTTCTTTGGAGTAGGTGCAGGAAACTGGAGATCGCTGGAACATAGGGAATAGGGTTGTGTTCAGAGGAGCATAGAAGGTGCCATGAGGGGTGAAGAAAAAGAGGGTGAAAGTAGTACAGTAGAGGGCGGTGTGCAGAGGGATGAATAAACAGACGTGGTTACAGAAGGAGAAAACATTGGAAATTGGAGACAGGAAGATTGTTTATTCACTGATTGAAGTTGAAGATTTTGATGGCTGGGAGAAAACCACTTACCAAAGGGGTAAAGAAACCAGAGGAACCAGCAGAGGGGGTGCAAGCAACGTGCGGTTACTGAGGAAGAAAGAACTGGAAGATAGAGATAAGGAGTTGGTGAAAGCATTGATGAAGTAGATGGAAGAATTGGAACAGGATTTGTTCACTGAGATTGAGGAGACAAAGTGAACACTAGATGATTGAAGAGAGCACGTATGACGCCCATTCATTGGGAATACTGGTTGAAAAATGTAAGCCAACGAGAAAAGAGCACATGTCATGGGTGGCCTTAAGAGAACCCAGATTTCAGTGAATGCTTCAAGTGTTTTTATTTTGTACAACTCAAATGATTCAGAATCTTGATGGCATGTATGAAACGTGGGACACTAAAAGCCATCCCGATGTCATCTACCATGGATTTTACCGCCTCTTGTATGTCTAGGGCTATTCTGTGTAAGGTGTGTTTGGGTTGCTTGTGTGCCTGCCGTCCAAGATGTTGGACTATTCATGCGAATGAAAGACTCATTATCAGTTTGCATGTGTGCTCTGAAACATGCACTTTTCTCACTGCTCTGATTGTGTGTGTTTATGCTTGCTTTTTACACCTGTCAAACAGTGGCGTTATCCATAGGGATTCATTGCAATGTCGTCCATCATGCGCGTACAAGGCGGCGGTGGCCAGCATTACTGCTTGTTTTCTGGTTGGGGCGGTGAAAGGTACAGAAATCTGTGAAGTGGAACCATGCTTTTAGTGCCATTCTGTCTGGCAAAGATTACACACCTGTTGCTGCGGACCGCAAATGTGGTCGCATAGGCGTCCACTCTGGCGAATTCTACAGTTCACTTATAATCAGGATGTAAGAGAATGCACTTGTATAAGCCACCCGAAATTAGCAATGTTTCTCTGAAGCGCCTGAGAACACCATTTTAAGCTAATTTATGTAGTATGACCTTTAATAGAAAAGACATACTTTAAAATCGGACTAGCAGAAGTAACTGAGATTCCTTCCATAGCAGCTTTTGCTCACATCTTCCTTGCTTGAACTAGTCTTCGTTTTCCATCTTGACTTGTTTTTGATTCGGCCGCGCTTTGTCTTGCAGTGTAAGCACGTCCTTGCCATCTACCTCAGCGAGGCTTTGGGAGCGTGCCAGGAGCGAAGCGTGTCCGACAAGCAGATGAGCCACATTCTCCTGGCAAAAGAGGAAGAGTGAGGGCAGAGCATGGGAAACGAGGAAAGACGGCGCCAGAAGATGACGGATTGTGTTTGGCAGCTGCGTTTGCCATGACTGCTCATTGTAATGTGTGGTTTTGAAATATTCTTTGGGAACTTTCGGAAGTCTAGATAGTTGGTGTTTTTAAATCGTAAGAAAAAGAGAGGAGACAACTCACAGACATTACACTTCTAAAAATGGCTCTGAATGCGCTGCCTTCACTATTTGGACTCGGCGCATGATGGGGATTAACTGGCTGATACCACGATGTTAGGCATTCTCAAGGAACGCATCTTGGACAGTTCATTGTTTTTAAGTGGCTAGAGAAAGGAGTCCAGCGACATGTCCGAGCCCAGTGGGTGTTATAAGCATTGTGTGACAAAAAAGGCAAAAGAAGATGAACTAAGGGTAAAATGAAATGTCAACTTGAAATATTTCATTGTATTCTCCACTAAGCCAGGCTTATTCTGTGTAAACATAACAGACCACACTGTTCTTTAGTGACAGATCAGTGTCATCTCTGGCATACCATATTGGACTCCTATGACATTTGTGTTTCACATGAACCCTAACCATTCACAGAAGTGGGCAATATTTATGATAGTTACAGTTCACGTTTTCTGTGTGTGCTTGTAGATTTCAGTTACAACAACTGCTTACCTCTAAATAGAAGACAATGGGCCTCATTACGAGTCCGACGGCAGCAGTGCCGGTAAAACCGACAGTCTGCCGCCTAACCTGTAGGGATTTACCAGCTCCGGACTTACTGCGGCATTACAGACCCGGTTTACAGCCCCGGTGGTCTGGTAATTCCGAAGCCGGCATTCCATCACTCCCCATTCCCGTGGAGTCCTGTAGGACTCCACGGGAATGGGGGCAGTGGAATCACCGGCACCATGCGGTAATAGTGCCGGTGTTTCCACATCTGTGTGCAGCCGGTGGTGTTAAGCCCGACAGGTCAGACCTGGCGGGTGTAACACCACACAGCCACATAACTCGGAGTTAGCCGGTCCGGAAACGGTGCCAGTACGGTTTTACCGGCACTGTTAAATCTGGACCGGCTAACTCTGAATGAGGCCCAATGTTATTTTGTAGACCAACAACTGCCTCAGTTTGGTTTACCCGATGACTTCGTTACATTAAGCCAGTAGTGGATGTCACACAGAAGATTTCTGAGGGAGGAGCAGTAGACACATAGGGGGGACTATAAACTGTTATGTGACCTAACAGTGCATTGGAACAGGGCGGTTCCACACAGGCGGCCTTAGATCCTGGATACACAGATACATATGTGAAGCCTGTTTGAGGGCTTCACAGTATGCCTTTCAGGGGGTTCACAGGTGCATAGATATAGTCTAAGACTTATAATAAAACACGACTGTACTTAACATGGGGACTCCAAAGGTGTAAGCAACATACTGTGCAACCCCCCTCATTACCGCCCATCCCCAAAGCTAAGCCACATATAACATTGGGAGATAAACCTTCCTTTCTATGTTCAGGTACTTTAACAGTTAAGGCTGCAATCACACCAAAAAAGGCTCCTCAGAAAAATAAAAGCTTTTTTTTTTTTTATTACTTGATTTTAATCGAAACGCTTTTAACGATTTTTACAAGAACCTTTCTTCTTCAGATTCGCCTATGCGCTCTCATACTGTGTTTGCGGAGATAAAAGTCTCAAGTTAAGGTCATCTGAACCATCTGTCTCATGATTATGATGCCTCTTAACTGTTTACAGAGATTGAAGGAGGGATTAGAGATGTCAAAGTCCCCACCTCCTCAGATGTTGATATGTAAGTCGGTGCGTTAGGAATCATTTCGAAAGCTAGATCTATCAATTTCACTGCTGCGATGGTCCATCTCGTTGTCTCTCCTGAGATTAACCTATTCCACACCACCTCTTCGTCTAGCGTCATCGGCCCTTGCAAACAGGACTGTAGGTATTTATCTCTGATTATCCTTGTTTTCTGGCATCTTAGGACTAGGTGTTTCAGTGTTTCCACTTCCTCTTTGTCTTTACATAAACGACAACTGTTGTCCATCTTCGGTGTTCGAATTGCTAAGATTTGGTGGGTCATCAGGAGGTTTAATCTAGCTTTCATAAATGTTCCTCGCATTTTTTTATTTGGGAATTTTGTGCAGTAATTCAGTGGCACTTTCACTTTATTGAAAGTCAGAGGGAGGTGGGTGAGTAGTTTATTAGCCCTCGCGGTATCCATAGTCCGAATCCAATCCATGAGTTCGATTTTTGTTTTCACTCGATCTGGGTTTGTTTTTAGATCTTCTTCTGAGCATCGCTCAGGGTTTCTTGGATTGTTGTCGCCCGGTTGTTGAGTGCCTTACAGGTACCGTTTTTGAGTTCTTCTGCGATCACAGCGTATATTGGTAACGAGTCAGCCATTGTGATTTTTCTGTACAGTCTCATCTTGCTCTGTTCAACTGAAGATGCCAGTGAGACCAGGCCTAGTTACCTTCTAATTGCCGGCATGGAGGTCGATTTCGGTAGACCTAAAATTTCCCAAATGTTTTGTCGACCAGTCTTGTTTGAGCTGTAAGTCTTTTAACTTTGTCCCATAGCTGGTCTTGCATTGCTTTGTCAACAGATGATCCATCCATGGTCACCCCTAGATATTTAAACTTGTCGACTACTTCCAGTTTTGAATCCTCCAAGTGCCAATTCTGCTGCTTCGACCTTTTCTTTAAGTTTTTTTCAAAAACCAGCACTTTAGTTTTTGTTGCGTTGATTTCCAAATTATTTGTTGTCATGTAGCTTGCCAGGTTATTCAATTTTCGTTGCAGCCCAATAGGGGTTTGGTTGATGATGATGGCATCGTCTGCATATAGTAGTCGCGGGATGGTACTGTTGCCAATTTTTGGTGGGAAAGCTCTTATTTTCTCCTCCTCGTTCTGATAGTCCCCCAGAAAAGCGATGAACAGGGCTGGGGCTAATGGACAGCCCTGTTTAACACCTCGCTGGATTGCAATCTCTTCCGACAGGATGCCTTGTTCGCTCAGTTTCACTCTGATCTTTGTGTTGTCGTGTAACGCTTTTATCGGGCCCATGATGGACATTGGGCATTTCCAATTACTCAATTTTGACCATAGTTTTTCTCGGTCAATTTTATCGAATGCTTTCGATAAGTCTACAAAGGCCAGGTAGACTCTAGGAGCTCCTTCTCTTACTTACGCTTTCAGAATGTGTAGCATCAGAATATTTATTGTCGTGCTTCCATTTTTCTGAAATCCTGTCTGGAAGGTGTCGAAGCAGGGTGCGCTTTTTGCCCAAATTCTAAAGTGGTCCAGCAGCTGCGTTGCGTAGATTTTGCCCACAATGTCTAACAAGGCTATGGGCCTATAACTTTCCGGATCTTCTCTTCCACCTTTTTTGTAAACCGGCACAATTCTGGCCTTTAGCCATGTTTCTGGGACCATTTTAGTTTGGGCGCAGTGTGTGAAGATTTTGCTTATTATCACTGCCCAAGCGTTCGGTGACTGCTTCAGTTCCACATTCGTCAGGCCATCGGGGCCGGGGGCCCTCGATGATTTCAAATTTTTGATGGTCCTTTCAATCTCGGCGACCTTAGCCACGTCCACCCAAGAGGCTGTCGGGTCAACTTTTTCTTTGATTCCTTGTTTGGGTAGCTCAAGTTTTGGGGAGTTCAAATTGGGCCGTTAGGTATGTTTTCCAACTTGTCTCAGAAACTGCGTTTACCAATTCTGGTGGTTTGGATGGATTTGCTGCTTTGATTATTGTGCAAAAGTCGCTTGGTTTCTTTGAGCTGAGGCTTTTCAGCATACTTTCGGCATCTTATTGGTACAACCGTAATCTATGTTGCTTTATCCACTGTTTATATCTCTTCGCCTCTATATGCCATTTTTCCCAGGCTTCCTGATGATCTCTTTTTTTTGCGATTTTTCTAAATCTCCTCACCACTTTTCTTTTTTCAACCACCAGTTTATCATAGGCATGAGTTGAGCTTGGCTTTTTCTTCGGCTGACTCCCAGCTGGTTTTCTGTATGGAACTAATAACGGTAAGTAATTTGGTCGGTTTACAGGCTCTTGTAACTTTGCTGCGTCTGGAAGTATGTATTTTGCTGTTATCCTTTTAACATCTTCTTCCGACAGGCGGACACTCGATTGTTGATTGTTTACTTCCAGGTTATGCTTGTATGTGTGGTTCTGTATTTGTATTCCTCGCCATTTGCATGTCAGGAGATTATGGTCGCTGTGCATGGTTCTCTGGACTTTGTACTCCTGAATCATGGGTAAGAATTCACTTGACACAAAAATATAATCCAGGGTTGCTTTGCAGTTCAAGTTCTCCCAAGTTGGTATGTTCTTTTGCTTCGGGAATAGAGCTGCGATATTGTGAAGGTTTCTTGGTTTGGTCAAAGCGCCCCATGCGATACCTCTCTCACTGGTCGCACATTGAGACTTTTCCAACTTCGTTTCTTTGTTCCCCTCACTACAATCCGCATTTAAATCTCCGCACACAATGATGTCAGCGTTCTCATACTCTGTGGCGAGCGAGTCTATTACTTCCGCCATTTTTGCGCAGTACGTTTTGGTTGTAATTTTCTGCGGGTTCCAGTATGTATTTATTATGATGATTTGGTTACTATGCACCTTCTTCTTCAGTTCTGATTGGTTGGTCCATGCGGTCAGCGTGACTAACATCTCGTAAGATTCGTGTAGCTTTGTAGGTGTTGCCAAACCTACTCCCATTTTTGTTGCTGTCAACAAGCCTGAGGACAGGCGGCCTAACATGCCCTTGCTTGCCAGAGATATTTCTACTACAAAGCTGCCCAGGCAGAGTTTTTCTTGTAACCAGGTCTCTTGTAAACATATAATGTCTAGTGAACTCAAGTCAACATCACCAGGTCTGGTTAAATGAGCGTACCCCCTTGTGTTCCTTGACCCCAGGACGAAACACTTCTTACTTTCATCTTGCTCTGCGTTACTTTGTTCGGTCAACGTAGATGCCGCTGACAACTTTGATTGCTAGTTCTCGGTTTTGAGATTTAATGCTGCTTTTAGCCATGCCAATGGACCTGTGCCTGCTGACGTGTCCCTTGTTTGCACCGGTGGTGGTTTATATGCCCTATCGATTCTGTTGTGGTGCGGGGTTCTCTCTGGCTGTGTTGCCTATTGAAGCGTCAGACTTCTGCTCTTGGTCGTAGGTTGCAATTGTCTGGGACCGTATCCTGGTGTTCATTCCTTGGTTGCGTATTAGATTTGTTTTTTTCGGCCCTGTACCATCTTTGGTTGTATTGTTTATCATCCATTCGTACATACTCCCTCTCCGAGTCGTAAACCTTATCCTCTAGGTCTTTGCCGATTCTGTTGGCTCGGTAGCGCTCTTCTGTTCATGATATAAAGTGGTATTGTCTTTCTTCTTTATAATTATACAGATGGTCAGCCCAAACCCGTTTTGGTCAATTTCTCTAACTGCGTTATCATCCGTATGTTGCAGAATTGTTTCTTTACCATGGATGTACGCCTTTGCGATCTTTCCTCTGTGATATGGTTGCACTAACGTAATGTCTTCTGTTTTTATCTTTTTCAGCGAATTCATTTTGCTCATTCATTTCAAGATTGTCTTCCTGTTCAGAATCATATAGCCTCTTTTTGGGTCAAGTTGTTCAACTTTGAATATGCGTCCCTGCTTTTCTGCTTTTTGAGTATCTGTTCTTTGATAATCCTCAGAGCTTTTGGTGACCTCTTTTCGCTGTGGTCGAATCTGCCGACTTGTTCTTAGCTCTCTTGGGGACTTAAGTTCGTCTTCCCTTTTCTTTTTTTGTTCCTCTATTGCTGGTCTCCTTTGGCTCTCAATTGCGTCTTGGCTTTCTTTAGTTGTTTGGGCTTTTGGGCTTTCTATATTCTCTATTTCTTTCTCTGATTCTTTCTGTTTTTTCGTTTGATGGTCTATATTGACCTCAATCACTGAGTTGTTAGAGGCGGTCTCCAAATGCTGGGACAAATTCATCAGGTTTGTATCACTCATGAAGTCTTCTACCGATAGTGGAGAGTTCCTCGTTTTATCTCTTTTTGTCAATCTCTGAGTGTTTTCTAGAGTTTCCTTATTTTTCTTTCCTTTTTTTCTTTTAGTTTTGATGATTCCTGCTGCTTCACCTTCTCTCCCGGTATAAGTTTCTGAAGCTTGTCGTTTTTAGTTAGTTTTAATGCCACCGGGACTTTTCTCTGAGGTTGATTAAGCAGTCCTGATTTGATTGGGTATAACTGTGGGGGTTTAGGGCTTTCCTCGTTCGCTTCCTTTATCTCTTGCTCTTTTTCAGAGCTATCGACGATTTCACCATTCTGTCTTTCTGACTGGGTCCTTATGGTTCTCAAGTCCTCATGGTCCCTCCCCCTTTGTAAGTGCTCAATTTGTTTTTTTAAGTCCTCAAGTTCTTTTTCCCAGCCTTTCTGATGTACATTGTTCCTTTCTTCTAAAGCTGTAATGTAGCCTTCTATGTGAGTGATTTTTGTAGACATAGAGGCCAAGATTGATGTATTGTCTTGTATTCCTTCTTTAATTGCTTCGTACAATTTGCAATATGGGGCTAATGCAATCGTTATAGCCGACATAATTGTTAATAAGTCTGTTCTTTTGCTTGAGGACTCCTTTTGCGTCGATGTAGCTATTTCACTTAACCGTCTGTTTTTCGGCGATTTCGGTGTGCTTGCTATTTTTCCCGGAGTTGCCATTGCTTCCATGAACAAGCTATCGCTCAACCTGGTTCTGTGTGGCTCTTTCTCTATCACTCAGCGTTTAGGTTGTTCTTTCAGGCCTTCTCTTTGATGGTTCAATCCGTGAAGGTCTCTTACTTTCTCTGGGCTGCATAATAGCTGGCCTGAATTCAGATGGACTTTTGTCCAGTCTTGACGCGAGGCATTTTGCCCGGAATCTTTTGGTTGGATCATCTGTTTTTGCCGATCGAGGCCTTCATCCGAGGATTTCAGATGCAGGTTGGTTGTCGGCTTCGTCTGGTTCTGTCGGTGCTTCTCTCGGGCCAGCTCCTGACTTAGATGTTCATCATCGGTTCTTAATGTATTCTCACCCCCTTCTAGGGCCGCCTCCTGATGTTCTTTCAAAGTGCTTATACTCCGACTTTCTTCTCTTTCCTCTATTTGGCGCCGGATTGCTTTAGCCGCATTTCTTTTTTCCAATAGGAGCTGTGACAGACCTACGGCCGAAGGGCCTTCTTGCACCACATTTATTCCAGGGGTCCGTTGTCTGTTCACTGTGGAATTCTCCTCGACCGCTTCTAACATTTCAGCGTCCGACAGTTTGTTTTCCGAGTCTAATTTGCACTTCTGTTGGTTGAAAAAGAATGCTTTCAATGTGCCTGACAAAGATGCTGGCGGTGGCCCTTTTTGTGTTCCTTCATTTTTTTTTTGTGGTTTCGTTTTTCTGTTTTCTCCTACCATTTTCACTTTTCCTAGTTGCATGCAACCTTTTTCTTGGGTATTCTTTGGTGTTTTCGTTATACTGATCTTTTCTTGGTTTTTTCTTTGTATTGTTATTTTGTTAGCAGTTTTCCTTTTTTTTCTGTTTTAGTGCTGGCGCCTTTCTCTCCGATTCCGAGTCCGACTCTGATGTTACAATTTCACTTTCTCTCGTACTTTCCTCTATTCCGCTCTCTTTAGTATCGTGTCTATTGGGGTTATTGATTGTCTCCTGGTTTTTCTCCTTAAGACCTTTGTCTTCTTCTATGGCACTTTCATTTCTGCCTGGCTCCACAGCAGATTTTGCGGACACTGGGTCCATGTGGACAATTGCTCGTGCGACCGTTTCAGAATTCTTCCTTTGTAGGTGTTCGGGATCGTTTCCTCCGTCCCTTTCTTGGGATACTTTGTCCCTCTCTGCGGCTGCCCTCTCCTGCTCCAGTATCAGGCTATTTGTAAGTTCCGCTGTCGACACCACTTCGTTTTGCTTTTCGGAGCTGCCTGTCGGCCTCGGCCTTTCTCGCGGCTACGTCCCTCCTCGCTCTCCGTCCGCGTTGGACTCCTCCCAGCCCGCCCTGGGCCAGGCAAGCCTGCAGTTCCTTCACCGCGGCTCTCCAACTGCTCCGATGCACTCGTCTCCTCCCGGTCCTCGGCACTGCAGCGTGCCCACAGAGGGTCCGTCAGTGGCTGCCCTTCAGCTGCCATTGCCGGAAACCCACTCGCCTTAACGGCGGTATGTGGGGCGCTGCTCACCTCGGGTCCTGGTAAGTCCTTGTTTTTTCCACCGCTTTGATCTACTTGCGGCTCTTGTGTTTCTAGTGCAACTTGGGTGGCTTCCGCTTGTATTTGCTCTGGGGGGGGCTGCCGTCTTGCTTGGCTTTTCCCTGGGCTCGCTGTTCGTGCTCTTCCTTGGAGTTCTGAGAGCTTGAGGCTCTTTATTCACTTCATGGGCACATTCTTCACTGGTGGACGTCTTTGTTTTCAGCCTCTTGACTGGTGATTTAACGCTACTTAGACGACGCCTGCTGTGGTCAGCGTCTGAATCTGCTACCGCCTCTTCCAGTCTTTCATTTCTGGCGTTTTTCCGCCCTTGGTGCGGTGGAGGTTTCTCAGATTTCTGAGTTGAGTCCATTCTCCCTCTGCTCCCGCGGATTACCGCGGACTCCAGCAGACTCAACTCTCCTCACCAACTCCACTCACCGCTCCGCTCTGGGTATGGGTTTTTAAGCCCTCCCACACGCTGTAGTAGACAGGGGAGAGAGACTGCGAGCACGACTCCAGCAGACTCAACTCTCCTCACCAACTCCGTAAAAGCTTTATGTAAAAAACTCATAATATTTAAAAGACAGGTTTTATTCCTTAAATAAACTCCTATCTGTTGTTCACACCCTGGATAAAAACAAGTAGGTCACAAAATACCATTCCAAACCTGAAAGGCCTTTCCAAATTCAAAACATGAACTACTTCAAGCGCCCGCTACCTCGAGGGGTTCACTGTGTAGAGGCAGCATCAAAGAGAGACTCTTGCTTTCTCTGTCAGAGAATGGTACACAACTGTACGAAATGGTAGTTCACCCCACCCACAAACCTGTCTTTCCCCTACATTAGGGATAATGAGATAACTAGTGGAGTTAGCTGATTAAGTTTATGGCGGACTGGTAAGAACATCACCTGGTAAAAACCCTATGCGCCTCTGGCCTACATCATGCTCAGTTCAATCATTATCCCAACTTCCTGTCTGGTGGCCATCTTCTGTCCACAAGATTAGGCATATTGAATCTAAAGAAAGGAGACCAAACGCCCTTGGGTGAAACAGACTAGGAATCGTGTCCTAGCTCGTCACCCATTCAGGTTACATGTTTAGTGGCTGTACTGTGCTCAAAGGCACAACCTGGCGCACAGATGGGCAACTGACATCAAAGTGAGACACAAACCCTACACTCACCTCAGGGCACTCTGTGGCAGGAGAACTGGGTCCCCCTACAAAAATGGCGCCCTGATCCCATACCATTCTGATGATACCCCTATGTATTTCTATTGGCTCAATTTTATTGGAATACCAATGCCAATGTACCAACACTGTTATGTACTTTTCACAATTCAACCCTAAATTCCCAGTGTCTGCCTGACTTTCTCTCTATCACACACACTTGCTTGCTAGTTTTCTGTTAGAGAGATTAATAAGAAAATCTAAAATACTGTTAAAATGGTTTGTTATGGGAATAAATGGGCTAATGTTGTTGGGCTTAGTCTCTTTGCACAGGACATTAATGTAGACCTCGATGTGAACTCCATTACAATGTAATAACACTTTTGAGTATGCGAGTAACATTTTAAGCATTTACTTTCAAATGTGGGGCTCATCTTTAGGTGGACTTGGAGTGATCGTACTCACGGGCCATGTTGATGCTGTTGGAGTCTGCAACATTGTAAGTGCGGATTTCATTTTATTTGTGTGTACATTTTTGATAGGCAACCATGGTTCCTTTGTAAAGCTTGCCAAAAAAATGTTTTCTGCAGGACAAGCGCAAAGGGAATATGGCTTATTTGAAAACAATGTGGTCGTTACAGGTTATTGTTGCTTTTTCCTGCCCCTCTGGTCTTCTAACGTTTTCAGTGAAATTATTTAAAGATGTAGTAAGATGTAAGCTTGCGGAGAAGGTGGCTAGAAACAATATTGAGAGCCTAAAGGAAGCCTCTTCATGTAAAGTATGCTTTGCTCACCGCCCCTATAACATTAGCTAGCTGAACTTGCAGATAGATTGAAGTTACATTTCAACAGCTCCATGTTTTGGAGCTATAGGGGCTTAACTAAGCTTTTTATTTTATGGAAATAGATATTGTTTGTTTAGGTATTGAAACAGAAGGGCCATTTAACGATCGGGCAAAACCGTGGTGCATGATGGCATTGCAATTTAAAGATTACAAATAGTAAATGAAGAAAGGCTTAATTTGATATGTATTTTATTATGTAGAACTATGAAAGCCACGCACGGTCTGTATGAAGTACACATTTATTTAAAATGTATTAATTGTAAGTTCCTATATCAAATATTAAGAAGAGGGGAATTGTTGTTATTGGGTTTTACTGCATTATTTGTCCTTTACGTTGTTTTAGCATTAAAATACCATTCAAGAATAGTTTGTTCAAATGACAAACATAGTACCTCTCTAATATAAAATAATTCTTACTTCTAAAGAAGCAATTAATGAAAGATGAATGGAGTTGTTTTTACATTTACAATTCTTAGTTGGATATAACCTGACCAGGATTTTTGTTACATTCATCACAAATTTCTCAATTCATGGTTACTCTGTCTTGTGTTGCCTGTTTTACCCACCTTATCCAGCTGCTCCTCAACTTTCAGTTCTTCAGTCTGCGGCCAATGTCTCCAAACTGTTATTTGTTCACTGCTTTACCTTTTTTTGCTGTCATATTTATGCTTTTGTTTACATTTCTCTATAGACTTATGTGTTAGGTTTATTATAAAGTATTGAATAACAATTGTTAATATTTCATTTTAACCAGACATGGTACATAAATATTAGTTGTGCTGGTGTGATCACAAAAATATGATTGTGGAACAGTTTAATGTGACTTACTTCAATATTTGAACCAAGAATTATCCAGGAATTTCAGAAAATCAAATGAAGAAAACTTCCTGGCAACACAGCAGAATGAACTTCATAGGCAGATTTCCACACCCACATAAGGGAATTGATGATGTGTTGCATATTATTTTGGTTGACTAGCCACGCCTGTGTGCCTAAGCAAGCATGGGATACTCGTGCCTTCCGCTTATCTCACCAATGTCATCAATGAATGTTATAAAATGGACCTGTTTCTGTTTAAGTACAAGGAGCCATTGCACAGTGAGGTTTTAAACTGCTTTGTAGTGAATACTTATTCCTCAATGTCAAGATAAAAACGGTTGTGTTTTAAATATAATTATACATGATACATTCTATATGCTAATACATCTAAAGCTTAATCCTGTCCTATCACAAGCTGGTTTGTTGACACATTTATGCCATTGTAACTGTATTTTTTAAACACTTTATAAACATCAAAAAAGCCACATGCAACACATGTTGCTAGGTGTTTACATCAAGAACGCTGACACCTGTTTCCCTCTCAAGTGGCTTTTTTAAGGCTTGGTATGATAGTTTAAAAGAACATGACCCTGCAGCTGTTTAGCAGGGGTAAAGGCATAACCTGAATCTGTTTTTCCAGCAATGTTTTCAATTGAGCTTTTCTTATGTTGAGGTCTTTTAAAAGTGAATTGACCTTATTTTTTTAATGCTGCTGCAAATCTATATGTAATTTATGAGGCAGCAGGCGACCTATAAACAATAACAGAACCGGTTTAACCATTGAATGTATTAGCGTGTTTCATGTATAATTACATTTAAAACACCATTACCTTTTTCTTAACCCTGATGAATAAACATTTTAAAATCTCACTGTGTAATGGCTTCCTGTACTTAAATGAAAAGAAGAATTTGACTTTCCTTCATTAACTTGAGGCATTGGTGCAGGCATATAATCTAGTGATAAATATGTCTATTTGAGATTTTTTTTTTAATGTATGTTCCTCAGAGATGGGTGGTCTTCTCAACTGGTGATGAACAGAAAAAATGACCTCCCCCCCCCTCAGAGGATAACGCAACACACAAATCTGAGCTGAGCTGGTTCTTGATGCACGGGAAACCAACTGGAGGCATTTTCCGTGATAAAAATCTGGGAAAATGTATGGACAACAGACTCTCACTAGAACCACAAGTCAATGCAATAGCAGAGAAATGCTTCTACCTCTTGCGACTAATTAGATGGATACTCTTCAACTGCACCTTCCGACGCGGAACTCGATGCAATCATCTCCTTGGCATTATCGAGACTAGACTATTCAAAGAGCCTCTACCTTGGAATGCCAGAATGCCTCTGCAAAAAACTCCAACTCATCCAAAATACTGCAGCAAGACTACTCCTGAGACTAAACAGAAGAGATCACATCATACCAGCACTGAGAAGCCTACATTGGCTCCCAGTTTTAAAAAAAAGCATTACGTTCAAAGCCCTCTGTATCGCTCACAAATCACTACATGGAGCTGAATTTCTTCAAGCCCATATGAACCGCTACCAACCAGGAAGAAACCTAAGATTGAGCAACCAAATCGAAACTAAACACTACGAGAAAAGGAAATTCGGAGGAACCGCAATTTCCAGTTCGATAGCCAAGCTATAGAACTCGTTACCGATGGAAATATGAATGACAGAAGATCACCTGATTTTCCGAAAATGACTGAAAAAACATGGCTATTCAATTCACTGAAACAAGTATAAAAACTGGAAACTCCCACAACTCATACCTGGTCCCAAGGCAATCATGGGACAGTATGGATCCTGGTATCGACAATAAAACAACCACACGCTACTAACCACTCTCTGCTTCCCCCCGCATACCTGCCATGTACCACACACGCCCAAAGGGCTAGCCATAATATGCACACAACACACAAGCCAGACATCCACCACAAGAACAGCAGCAAATAACCCAGACACTGGACATTACCCGTCCGGACACAACAAGGTCAGTGCACTCAAAGAAAACTCAGAAAGCCGACAGATGCATGCACCAGTTTCCTGGTTCTGCAAGCATCAACAGAAGAGCACAAACTCTTATATCCCTCTTCCAACACTATCCTACCCCACTCACTTTCTTACAGAGCCGTGTGAGCGCCTGGAGACAATGCAAATGGTAGCAGTGTGCGGTATAAATCAACATAACATAACCTGTTACAGAAATGATGATTCTTCCAAACAATCAGTAATCCCATTTAATGGAGTTGTTCAGAATTATGGTAGACTGAGCTGATGTCATAGAGCAGGAATGGGAAGTTGTTTTTCTGTAAATTCATGTTAAATTATGTTATGTTCTTTGGCTTTTATACTACACGAGTCACCACTGCAATGGTCTTAAAGTGCTGGTGCTTGCCCATGGGTGAGCAAATTGGGACCCTGCCCATGGTGTTAAACCGGACTGTGGTCTGTGGGAGGAGAGTCAAAAGGGAAAGCGAATGAAGGAAAGTGTAAGTTGGGGCAGAATGGTTGAACTATATGAACAATCCTCTGAAGATAAGAAATTACTGTTTTCCCAAAAGGTGAAGTGGTGGCTGATTTGGTTGCTGACATGGATTGTGTAAGTGGATCAGCGAGCGGAGTATCCATCCAGTGATTTTTTTCCTGTTTTCTGCACTGAGCTTTCTGAAAAATCGAATTGGCCCATGTCTAAAAATGGTTCAGTTCTGCCAGGAGCACTCTATTTCTTCTCTTAACAGGAGCTGTAGCATCTTGGTAAGATGGATTGTGTGGTGCGTTCGCTTTCAGAGACTGCATCTCTTTTTGGTACTTATGTGAGGGCTCCTCCCTCTGTTTTATGGTCATCAATGGCCCGTTCAGAAGAGACTCTGCTCTGGTGTATGCTCCTGTTAATACAAACAGAAGGGAGCACCAGGTCGCATAGCCAGGATTGCCACAGATAATAGCCAACCTTTCCCCTGACAAGATTGTTATGGGAACAAGAAGAGCTCCTCTTTTTGGGCCTCACCACGAGTTGGGTGGTAGCCCTTAAATGCGGCGGTAGCAGTGTTGATCTTCGGCACAATTACTGTGGAGTAATACTGCCAGCGGTAATTGCGCGGAAAATTCCCCATTGAGTCCAATGGAGCCAATGGGTAATGGGGACTAACACTTAGAGGCCAGCCCATGATCCAGCTGTAATACCGCTGCACGGGTGGGCGCTAACGCTTTTAAAGTTGGCCAGTATCCCAGCCGGAATGGTGCCCAATTCGTGATCAAGCCCTTTGGACCTCATCACGAGTTGGGCGGCATCTCAACTGGGGTACGGCCCAACTTTATTTGTGTTACCTACCACCTATCCAGCAGTATTACTGCCGGATCACGGGTTGAGCGGTCAATGTTATTCCCCATTCCCCATTGGACCATTACGCGGAAAATCAGCATTTTTCCGGCGTGTTTACCACAGCTCTGAGATGGGGGTAAACACACCGTACTCATAATTGGGCAGACCTTTAAATGCAGCGCTAACCCTGTTACCTCATTTAAGGGCTATCGCCCAACTCGTGATGAGGGCCTTTTTCACAAAATCGCAAAGCATGGGTGCTGGGGTCAACCAGATTTTTGCAGAATCCCCTAAAGTGTTGATTCATGTGCTAGTCAGAAACCTTGGAATATTACATGAGCTCAGGTGATAGGTTTAACAAGGATTGTTGGGCACACTATGTAAGAGTATAGGCTGCTTTCTACAGAGTGAGAGTAAGCACCCATAGTCTAAAGGAACCAATACACAGAGCTGTATTTGGTTTTCCAGACTTTGTTATATAGTGAGGGCTTTATTGTAGACCTGCTCTCTGACAGCTTTAGTGGCCATGAAACCAATACATAGAGGGAAATGGAGCAGAGTACACTGGGAGTGTTGAACTTGGGGAAACATTTCTTCATAGAAGAGCCTCTCATGGGTGGAAAAACGCTCAGATACAAAAAGTGGTGTTGGGGCATGGTGTGATATACCTATGATATTAAGTCATGGAAATAACTGGACCTCAACAATAGTGTAACAAATTAAAATTCCTGGTAAATGGCAGGATGAAATAGTCATATTCTTGGATTCGACAGGGCATGTTTTGGTATATAAACTGGAGGTATGTTAGAATGCTGGATTTTTTATGTTTTCAGTGCAAGTACCTGCTAGATCAGACTAAAAGGAACAGGTATATACTACTTAATGACTGCTTGATTTCAACCTTCATTCCCAACTCTGATCCAGTGGATGGGTGTCCTGATCTATTCAATGGTCCTGATCACAAGTTGGGCGGTATCCCAAATGGGATGCCACCCAACTTTATTTGCTTTCACGCACACCCGCCCGGCGGTATTACCACCAGATCACGGGCTGGGCTCTAACTGTAAGTCGAAGCCAAGGTTTATACGGATGCACACCTGTTGGTAGTGTGTATTTCACTAATTTAGTGATTATTGTGAGGTCCAAGGGAGTGTGTAGCAACCTTGACACTAGTAATTCTATGACCTGTTCACCGTGCTCTTCCTTTAAAAATTAGTTTGTACTTTTAATTCAAATATTATGTTAATATTGAAACCATTCAACATTCCATCTGTGTAATTCTTTGAGACACTACATCAGCCTACGTTTGGCTGCATAACACTGGAAGTTAGGAGAGATGGTGTAGATCAAATGGGCTAAAGGGGCAAGGTAGATGTTGAAGAGCCAAGGCAAGAAGATAGAGCCCTGAGGGACACCACAGGTGGAGAGTGAGATGGAGGAGAGAAAAGGGCCCAGATGAACCTGGGAATGTCGGCAGAGAGGAAGGAGGTCCACCAGTCCAGAGCCATGTCCCTGATCCCAGGGGCATCACAGGGCCGATTTATAAGGGGGGCATGATTGACTGTACCAAAGGCAGAGAAAGGAAGAGAACTGAAGGAGAGTTGGAATCGAGATTAGAGAGCAATTCTTCACGGGTGTTCAGGGGTGCAGTTTCCTTGCCTCTGGTTGCTTTGAAGCCAGACTGGTGGTTGTAGAGACAACCAACATATTCAGCGTGGTGGATAAGCTGAGAGATGGCCAGCTTCACCAAGAGTTTGCCCAGGAAGGGGGTAATGGAGATAGGGTGGTAGTTAGCTGGACAGGAGGGGTCAGCAGAAGGCTTTTTGAGGAGAGGGTGCACAAGGAATGCTTGATGAGTAGCAGGAAGAAGCCAGTGGCAAAGGACTGATTGCAGAAATCAGCCAAGGCTGAAGCATGGGAGGCAATGTTGTCTTTGATAGTTCTGGAGGAGCAGGGGAGCACCTGTTTGGATGAGACTTTCACAGAGCGGACTTGTCTAGAGACCTCATCAGGTGATATGGGAGAGAAAGAGGAGAGTAGGGGGGAAAGAGAGAGGGGGTCAAGGGAAGCCTGAGAGCGGGAGAGGTAGAAGGGAGTGGTGTGGAGGAGAGTGAGGACAGGATGTCCTGAGTTTTAGCAATGAAGTGAGAGGCCAGTGCAGTGCCGAGGGTCAAGGAAGGCAGAGGAGAAATGGAGACTGCAGTATGATTGGCAGGTTCCTTGCAGTTCAGCCGTGTTGTTAGTGGCCGCAGAGACGCAGGCTTGGATATAGTTCGCCTTCTTTTACGAGCAGATGGATAGTCTGTATTGCCTTTGGAGCAGGCGGCAGCCCAGTTTGTCAGAGGATGTGCTTAAAGCCTGCCACTTCCGCTCTGCACTTGCGTTTCAGAGAGGCTAAGTCAGAGTCACACCAGGAGTTGCGCTTGGAGGCAGGCTTCCTGCGGATCCTCATGTCAGGGTCAAGGATGTCCAGAGTGTTGGAGATGGAGAGTTGAAGGTTAGTAAGGGCTGTGTCAGTGTGAGAGTCAGTGGCAGGGGAGGGAGGGGAATTAAGGTGGCGGCAAAAGCAGCAACTGACACTTGCTTCATTGGTCGAATGATGGAGAAGGAGACTGGCAGTGCGGGCGAGGACTTAGCCAGGGGACCCAGGAGGTCCAGGTGAGAGGACAGGAGAGCATGATCCGACCATGAGAGAGGTGTAATAAGAGGGTTGGAGATGGGGATGTCTGCTGAGATGAGAGCATCCAAGGTGTGTCCAGCTTAGTGCGTCATACCAGAGGGAAGAATGGAAAGGGTAAGAGAGTCACAGAGGTTGCGGAAGAGTCCAGAGGCCGCATCAGGGCAGTCAATGTGAATATTGAAGTCTCTGAGGAGGAGAAGCTTGGAGGTGGAGGCAAGGAGAGAAGAGGTGAGGTCAGACCACTCTGAGGGCAAGAGGAGATGGTGGCAAGGGTCAGCAAGAGGATAGGAGAGACACCAAGCCTGCAGAGGAGGCATTCTAAGGAGAAGTAGGACTGGGTGGGTATGATAGTAGCAGGGACCCATTCATGGAAGATCAGGGCCACTCCGCCCCTGGACCGATTAGGCCTGGGCTTAGAGAGGATGTTGTAGGCCTCTGAGAGGAAAGTGTCAAAACTCGTGACAGAACTGGCCCTGATCCACGTCTCGGTGAGAGTAAGAACGTCAAGGTTGAGGTCTTCGAGGAGGTGGTAGATGTCATAGCAGTGTTTAACTGCAGAGCGAGAGTTGAGGTTAGCTAAGTGGAGCTGATTGCCACTTTTGAGGTCTGCCGAGGAGGGGTACAGGAATGTGGTACACCCGCCGGCCGAAGCAGACGGAGGAGTGGCAGGATAATGGAGGAAGTTGATGCGAGTCGGAAGACACCTATCAAGAAGGAGGAGGTTGGGCTGATATTAAGTGATATGATAAGGCATTTATAATGCACCTGTACACAAGTGTTCCTAGGTGCCACAAGGCGAGGGAGGGAAGACAAGAAACACAATCTTACTAGGCCTTTTGTCAAATGGATTGTGCAAGTGCGACAACGAGAGGTGCAGGGGGAAGGAAAAGGGGGAAGTACAAAGGTGTCCTGGACCATGCCAGTGCCATTCAGGTAGACATCAATGATGGCCCTAGAGGATGGGAAATGTGCCAGGAGTACTTCCCAAAGGGTGCCACCGTTAATGGGTGAGGAAGAGAAAGATGTGAGCACTAATACCATATGGGAATCCAAAGGTCCAGAGAGGGAACAACAAAAAAGATGTCAGTTGACAGTCTGCTTGGAAGAAGCGTTGACATAGGTGTCAGCGATGGGCAGGCCTGGATTGTAGACCAGGGGATCCTTCTTGAACTTTTTTCTTCCGGACTTCGAAAGAGAGATGGGAAAGGTGATAGAGTAGCAGTTGGAGACGATAGGGTAGATTGAGAGAGAGAGAGAGAGAGAGAGAGAGAAAGAAAGAAAGAAAGAAAATTGCAGTACACAACGGCCAACTTCAACACTAGAGCAATGCCACCATTTAGATTCAAGTGTCCAGAATGAAGGGGAAACAGCCTAGGTTTCAGCATACAGTAGAAAATGCAAAAAACACCCACATGCGAGTTACCTGGAGAGAGGGGAAAAATCCTAGCTAGATGGAGGAACACCTTAATTTGAAAAACACCACAAATGCAAAACACCCAGATTCGACTTTTCTTGATAGAAAAAAGCCTAAATCTCAAACGCACAATAAATGCAGAAACCCAGATTCGGCTTTCCTAGATAGAGGCGAAACAGGCTAAATTTCAACACACAAGTGGAAAACACCCAGATTCAACCTTGCTATATAGAGGGGAAAAGCTAGCTAGGGCTAACTAAGACAATTCGCCTAAATGCTAGATATGGATAACATACAACTGTGGTCGATGTGCAGCAGACTGCAAGCTTAGCTAATAAGAGTAATAAGAGAGGAGGGGCAGTTAAATAGGGAGCAGTAATGGCTTCAACCCCTGCCCACACCTTTCTTTCTTTGTCAGTTACTGCTGTTTGACGACTGTGCTGCACGCTCCATTGATGAACACTGGGAAACACAATCTGGAGCTGCTACTGCAGGAGCTGCCTGTTGCTTCGGGGCCCTTAGCCAAGGCGGCTGCACGGGAAGGGGCTGCCCTGAGTTCCAGACTCAAGAGGGTCAGAAGGCCCAATCACGGCATGGTGGAACGAGAGGCGTGGAGCAGGGTGTGTTAAGTAAGGCTCCAACTCCAACAATTACTAAGTTTTTAAACAATGAATGTAGCGTGAGGTTGGCTCACCCAGACAATGATGGACTAACCGGGCACATGAGCAGCAGAACACCCAGATTCTCTTTTTTATATATATATTTTTTTATTGCCATTTGTCTTATTTCTTTAGTTACAAGCAACCATGTTTTGCCATTGCATCACATGAGTATCAGTGGGTTGCATTAACATAAGAACATTTGTAGGCCCACTCCCCGTCTTACACGTTCAATACAAAGAAATAAGACACACCCTAACGGGGAATGAGACTAAGAGAACAGGCTGCAAGAGTTAGTGGTCTTTATGTAAAATTGGGATCCAGAGAACTCTGCTGCCCCAGAGCGCTCTGGCAAACATTACAATTGCATGAGTTTATCAAGGCAAAAATCGTCATTGATGATATCATCACATAGGGGACTACATGGACCCAGGATTGAGTAAAACATTCGGCTACATATGTTGCTGTAGGGGTTGCTCCCTCTGGATTGGCTGTTCAGTTGGCGGGAGGATGAGCATCACGAGGTCCATCTGCCTGTGTCCGGGCGGGGTGAGGGTCAGGTCGCGATGAAGCAGGGCAGGCACTAACTAATCTAACATAATATGCTGTTTTTAAACATGCACTAAATAACAGTCACTAAGGCTCCTTTGAGCAAATCATCATACCCTATAAATTTTACACTTGTGGTAACACCATTATTCACTGGAACTTATATGGCTTATCGGAGCTCAGGGGTTTTGGCCTCGGTGATATCATTGGTCGTGGGGTGGGCCTGGGCGCATCAAAGGGACTAGAGGGCATGCTCACATTTGTTAGTTCTAGGGTGCAATATACGGTGACAGAGGTTGGCTCTTAGTTGGCGGCACACTGGGGTCGGCATCACACCAAGGTTACATGTCTGGTACATCAAGAGAATGCCTAGCGGGGCCATGGGGTTATACTGGCAGTAATTTTCCAACAGCGGGGGTAAGAGGGCACAGGCAGGTTTGTGGAGATGGATGATCTGCAAGGCATGGTTCGAGCCGGTTCACTCATAGGACAGTGATCTCAGAGGAAGGGCGAGGTGTTACATTTATTTTGTTGCAATTCCCTCCGGCTCAGGCGTGAGAATGGAGCTGCAAAGCTTTCAGACACAGGGAGAAAAGGAGGGGGCCGTGAGCGCGGTGTGCGCGGCTGCAAAGGAGAGAGAAGTCTTTTCGTATTATCGCAGGGAGGCCTAGTTCAAAGATGGAGTCGAGGGTACACAAAATGGATGCCAAGTGTCTCTACAACAGTCCCACTTATGTCATTGTCAGCACGAGGGCTGGTTATGAGCATAAGGGCCATGGAAGCGTCCCCCACCGTTGGTCGAACAAGTGATGCATTTTGAGCTGAATGCGTGAGGGGGCCCCAAACGGCCCATCACTCCCACACATTCTCCCCTTTCGTTACATCTAAAGTAACAAAGTACTTTTTATTGTTATTCTCATTGCGATAATACTCCTCCTCAGCTAATGCTTCATCCCATGCAGGTGTACCCTTTATTGGCATACATGCCCTACATACAGTTCCCAAGCTATGCCCATTCCTGCTGTTCTCATCAGGTGTACACGTCATATATATTCCTCCATCCCCATCCAGGTCCACCCACACTTCCCTGTACCACTGCAGCTCCCTTGATTCTTTGATTGTGGTATGTTATAAGTTATCTACCCTATCCCCATTTTGGCAATAGACAGCAGTCATGCAGTATTTTGGGGGGTTTGACTCTCCAGTTTGCATCTGTGCATCTATCATGGTCGTTACCGTTGCATGTCGGCCCATTGTTACCATCATCATTGCTGAATTAGGCATAGATTTCGCGCAACATCGGATACCTAGTTGGCACAGAAAAATAGTAAAATAAAAACTATTACTGGACCAAAAATGTTCATCATGATGCTGAACCAGGATGGTATCCAATTGAACATGTTGTCAAACCAGCTGCTTGGCTCTATTCCTCCTTCTTCCCGCATTCTCTCCCCCAGACTGTGTACTGCTGAGATGATGTGAGAGAGGGTCCCATTATCTGCATCTTCAGAAGATATGAATGTACAGCATGCGCTCCCGATTTTTCGACAAATACTGCCATCCATTGCTGTGAGAAGGTCTAGGACATACCGGTTCTGCATTGTAGCCGGAATCCATGTCAGTTTTGCAATGTGCTGGGACCAAACGGGAGTACATGTTTCTTTGACCCATTGGAAGTTTTCTTCAGTTAGTCCTCCCAGTGCTTTGGCTTTGCACTCGATTGTCTCGTCATGCCAGTTATTGTCTGCATGCTTGCTCGTGCACGTTTTCTCATTCTGCAGCATTTCTATTGTAACTGTGTGTCCCTGGAAGGTACTCTGAAGCTCTGAATTCTACATAATACGAGATGAATGAAACATTGGGCGTCTGGCAAGGGCACTTCCTGAGCTATAAGTATTTTAGGTGTGCCTGATGCGTGCGGTATGAGGGAGCAAACATATCAGCTCTCATTGGTGGCTTGTTTTGCGGTTGCACTCATGTCTGAATACCATTTGTTGGACTGGCCGGGGTGGCGGGGGTCTTCTCTTTCATCTAGTCCCAAACCATGATATGATATATCTTTTCCCTCCAGCCCCCCTGTTCTGTCTTCTCCTCCCCCCTTGCCTGTTATTGGTCATTTTTATTCTTTGATAATGTATGGGAAATACCCCGGGCCATGTCGTGTCATTACGTTCATTAGCAGCTTGCCAGGCCTGTGGGTCTGGTGTTTCTAGTTCATTAGTAGCAGCAATATTAGGTTCTGAGGTTGCTTGTATGCCAGTATTCGTTAGAGCAGGTTCACTTTCCCAAATATAATCCCCATCATACTGATTGGTCTCATTCACATTAATTGGCAGTGGAAAAAGGGGCATTGGTTCTGTACGGTTCTTATGCAACGTGGTGAGATTTGCATGGGCAGAGGGATTGTGTTTCCACATTGTTTTCACCCCGGCCCATATAAGTGTTGAGCCTTCTCGTATTAGATTTACCCCACTCCCCCCTTCTTTTATATCCTTTACAATAAAAGACACAGTATAGTACCATGCCATAAAAATAGCATCACAGAAAACAACATAAAGGAGTATTTTATCCCGCACTCGTAACTGTAATACTTGTTACTTCTATTAACTACCCTATCACTAACTAAAATTGCGTTGTCGTCGGTGAGTGCAGTCCTTTCTGCCATTGTACCACCTGAAGGGGCGATATGAATTTAGGTAATATGCATGCATACGTTATCATTTTACAGTTAACATTTTTCCACTACTTTGTTACTCTAGTTATTATTCTTATAGATGTGTACATCTCACTATTATTTTCTTACCTTTTTTGAACTTTAACAGAACACATTTGCTATTTCATTTACTTTCTATTTTACAATCAATTACTTTTCTATTCAATAGTCAAATCATAGATCAGTAGACAGAGAAACAGATGAACAGAGATAGAGACCGAGAGATAGAGAGAGATAGTTATATCTCACATAATTGTTTGGCATTACATTTCAATTTTTACTCATCTCTTTGTGCGTATGTTTACTTTTATTTTAACCACTTGCAACTTTGTTGCTGTTACAATTTTCATTTTGAGGGATTGCACTATCGCGTGCCTTTCTCACATCTGACAAATGTACCCAATATTTCAATCCCTTCACTATCACTGCTGTCAATGTGCAGTAAATAACTCATAAGGGCTATGAAACCTTGGAGAATTCCATCTTTGCATACAACTCTGCACATAAACATATTCACCTGGCATTAATTGACCCTTTCGGCTGTCGTGTGTTGGCATTGCGGTATCTGTCGCTGCATTTTCTGTAAATTGTGGTGCAATTTGCCTTGCTATGCTACGCACTGTGCGAGTTAAGTTGGTGAGGTATTCCTTAAATTCATCCCCTAGCACTGTGGCAGCTCAGTGAGCATCTGAAGCTCCTCTCACTGGGGAGAGTGGCGTGTGCATGCGCCTGCCCGTCACTATTACATGCAGGCTTAAATGATGGTCCTTGCTTGGTTGGGTTCTGAGTTGGAACAGTGCTAGCGGCAAGCAATACACCCAGTTTTTCTTCAGTGTGTTACACGATTTTGATGATTTGCTTTTGAGCAGGCCGTTGATCTTTTCCACCAACCCATTAGCCATCGGGTGATAAATGGAACACAATTTGTGCTTGAACCCCAGTAACGTCATCCCTTCCTTGAAGAGGTAATTCACAAAGTGTGTGCCATTATCTGATCTTATTACATCGCAAATGCCCCACCTTGAGAAGATCTCCCGCACCAAAAACTTGGCCACACATTTCGCATCGGGGTGTAGACATGGTTCCGCTTCCACCCACCTTGAACATGGGCACACAATCACAATTAAGTATCTCGCTCCATTACACCTTTCGCCCATGTCTGCATAATCTATGTGGAGCTCTCTGAATGGACCTACTGGGCGTGGCAGTGTTCCTCTCAATGTCCTTAGTGTCATTCCTGAGCTGTATGTCTGGCAAGTTGTACATTCTATTGTAAATCTAGACAAGTGTTCCTGCAAGTTCAGGATAAACCAACGTTCCTGTATGTCTGCTGCAATGTGTTGTTTTGTTACATGGGTTGGGAAATGTAGTTGCTGAAATGCAATTTCCAGTAGCTCTACTGGCATTATTACCTTCCCTGTTAGCTCTTGTCTCCATATCAAATCCGTTGCTGACTGTTTGCACCCTCTCTTAGCCCACAACTCTTTCTCTTCTATCGGTGCACGCCTTTGAAGTTCTATTACCTGGGTAATTGGTGTATTATTGTATCCTTCTCCTATTGTCTCTGTTGCTGGCGTTTTAACAGTGCATTCTATTGCTTGTGGCATATTGAAATAAACGACATCTTTCGCTGCTGCGTCTGCTGCCACGTTTCCCAATGAGATGAAATCTGTGTTGCCCGTGTGGGCTTGGCATTTTACCAAAGCTACCACTGACAGTTCTGCTAAGGCTTATATCAGTTCATTCAATAAGGCGGCATGTTGTACTGGTGAGCCGTCTGCCCTTCGAAACCCCCTACGTCTCCATCGTGACAGACCTGACTGTACTGTTGTTGTAACATATGCTGAGACAGAATATATTGTGACCGCACATAGTTTAGCAGTGCGCAGCGCTTCAATTAGCGCTGTCAATTCCGCTGCTTGAGCTGAGTAATGAGAGGGTAGGCGCTTCTGTACAATGACCTCAATGATTCTTCCATTCTTACAACTGCCGCCCCCACGTGTTTTTCTCCCAACTCAGCGTCTATCGATGCTGATCCGTCAACGAAGTATATTTCTCCCTCCTGTAGTGCATTCTCACTTGCTTTAGGAATATCATCCTCTTCTCCTTCGTAAGTGGCGCAATCGTGTTTCTTGATATCTTCTACTGTGCAAGGTTCTGTGATGAATGTAGCTTGGTTCACTGTTTTTCACCTGACGACATGAATATTGGGGCTCGATATTATTATTTCGTAAGCTGTTGCTCTCTGTGTTGTTAATGTAGATTTTGACCTCTCCAGAATCGCAAAGAGTGAGTGTTCATGGTACAGTGTTACTGAGCATCCCATGACAATTGTGGCACTTTTTTCTATTGCGAAGGCCGCTGTCGCGAGAGCTTGTTCGCATGCGAAGTGACCCTGCATTACTGAATGTAGTGTGCTGCTATAATAGGCCAATGGCTTGTGGCCTAGTGATGTTTTTTGGGTTAGCACTGCAGTCATTAAGATACCATTGCAGTGTGAAAAGAGATAAAATTCCCAGTCATAATCAGGGTTTGCTAAAACTGGTGCGTGTGTGATGAGGTCTTGTAGTTTAAAAAACTGTGTCATCATTTCATTGAACCATTTTAATGGGACATTATTCTTTTGCGCTTCCTTCGGGCCTGTAACAATGAGCGTGTGTAGGCTGCGTAATCCAGTATCCATGCACGGCAGTAATTACATATGCTGAGAAATGTTTGCATGTCCTTTACTGCTTTTTGGTATGCTCATGCGGCGTATTGCAGCTGCCCTGTCAGGTAAAATTCTTTTGCCATCTTTTGAAATCAACTGTCCTAAATAGAGCACTTCTACTAGGCAATATTGCAACTTGCCTTTGTCCACCTTGTATCCTTTTGTGGCCAGTAAATTTAGCAGTGTTATCGAATCCGCCCTGCACTTTTCTTCGCTTTCACTGCAGACGAGCAAGTTGTCTACGTACTGTATTATTGTGCTTTCCACATTAATGTTGCCAAGATCTTCACGCAAAATTCTATTGAAAATGCTGGGGCTCTCACAATATCTTTGAGGTAACCTATAATGTTTGTATCTGTTTCCCCCCAGCGTAAACGCTTTGAGGTACCGGGAGCAAGGGCCAGGTGGTATTGAGAAGAAAGCATTCTTCAAATCCACTACTTTGAAACACTTAGCATCTTTTGATATGCTACACAATATTGATGCTGGATTGGGCACTAATGGGAACTCTTTTACGTCATTAAGTGGGCGTAGGTCTTCGATCATCCTCCAAGCCCCGCTCTTCACTTTTTTGATCGGAAAAATCGCTGTATTACACGGTGAGTTAGATGGCACTATTATCCCTTGTTTTAGTAGTGAATTTATTGTTTCTCGTATTCCTTCCTCTGCTTCCCTTGATAGTGGGTATTGTTTTACTCTAGGGGGTATGGCCCTGGCTTCAGTTTTATTCGGATGGGCGTAATAATCCTACATCATGGGGTCCTGTCGTCCATATTTCTGGCAATACTTTCTCCATATCTCTCTCAAATATGGTGGGTGGTACATTAACACTGGCCATGAGGGGGTTGCGTATTTCTCTGTGTTGAATCATGATGTCACATGGCACACTAATTTCCATTATTATTTCCCCATCACACTCGTTGTCGGTAAATAGCTCTTCATCGGTCAAATTGCACAACATTATGTTTGGGTCTATACATAGCACTGTTTTCCATTCGCATCCATGTGTGTCCAGTCCTATTACCGCAATACGCTTACTTGAAACCTGTACCCCTTCCAAATCGATAGACAACATTTTTCCTGGTACAATATCTGTGTTTACAATTAGGCGGAAAACAAAATCTGGGGCACCTTCCATTCCATACTTGTTATCTCCGGCACCACTCTTGCCAGCACCCTGATACCATAAATGAACATATCCATATCTATGGGCACCCCTGTTACCACAACTTCATTTGTCATGGTGCTAATCATCAACATTGCCCGCACGGGGGAAAAATCCTGGAGTAGAACAAAATATTCGCCGCTCAGTAAACGATATGGTCATATTCAATTTACTCAAGAGATATCTTCCCAACAGATTTATTGTCGAGTCTTCATGATACAATAGGGGTGCTCACACTGTTTTTCCCCCTGCCGTTACATCAAGATCCTTTGTGTAAGGAACTCTTAAAAAAGCCCCAGGGAACCCTTGTGTTTCCAAATTTCTGCCCAAGAGCAGGAACCGGCCTTGCATGAGGCACGATTTTTCAGCTCCCGAGTCCACCATAAAGATGAACTGTTTCTTGCCTATCTCCGCCCCCACTAGTGGTTCCTCTTCTGCACGTAGGGTGGTCGATAGGGCTGGACACACAAGCGCTTTCTGTGAGCTGTCCTAATCCGCATATGTCTCTGTTCCTGGAGCTGAGAATATATTATCTCCCACCACCGCTACACTGCGGAAAGGTGCTGGTGCGCCATTTGCAGATGTTGCGAAAATATTGTTTGCGTTAGCCATAGTGTTCTGCCTTTCTATGTGTAGTGGCATACCTCTCTGCTGTGGTTGTTGTGGATGTTGCTGTCTTAGTTGCATTTGTGGCTCATTACAAAACTGTTCATTCTGCTCATTCGCTCCCATGGGTAACCCATAGGGACTACCTGGGTGTGGGTGACCATACTGCTTTTCGTTTCCCATAGGGGGCTGCCCTTGATAGTATCCTATAGGTCGCATTCTGCACTCCCTTGAATAATGCCCCCACCTCCCACAGTTCCAACATGATGCTTGTGGTCATCCCCTCACCCCAGGTCCTCCGAATCCTCTATTCCCCATTCCTCCGAATCCACCTCTTTGTCCTCTGTACCCACTGCGTCCTCTCGTAGGCCTTCCTTGCCACTGTGGCCCTCCGTAATGCTCCTCTCCGTCCCACTGCTCCTGCCCGTTTCCTGTCCATGTTGCAGCCATCCTTGCTGGACTGTTTCCTCCCCCCTCTTCTCCTTCACTCTGTCTGTCTGTTAATGTTGCTGTATTCATAGTTGCGGCCTTCACTAACTTATTTTGCACTAACTTTGCCTTGACTGCCAACCTTCACTGCGCTATCTCCGTCTCTCTTTCTTTGATCCTCCTACAATGGTGTAAAATTATACTCTGAATCTCTGGCCAGCCTTTGGCTTTTATCCCAGCTATTTGATCCAAGGCCTTCTGTACCTCCTTCGGGAGCCCTTTTTTATTATAAAATAGAACAAGGCAGTAGATTGGTCCCACGGCGTACCCGTTTCACTCCTCCACAGGTCTTGCACCCAAAGGATGAATTGCGTAGGCTCCTCCTTCTCTCCCATAGTGCATTGCATCACTAAGTGTAAGTCTGGAGTGTCTGGAAATGTCCTCCGCAATGCATCCCATACTTGAGCTCTAACGTTATTAAATGCTGACCCATCACGGCGGTCACAATTCATAGTCACTCCCGGGAACCGCGCCTTCACCCACACTGCGTCCGCTTGACCACCAACAGCTGACACCAACAAACTCTTCACGTCCCCCATTGCTAAAGGGACCTCTGCTGTGTGGTTTTCGAATGCATGTATCCATTTCCCCGCCCCGCCCGAAAGTGGGGGGAGAAGCTTCAACAAATTGTTGTTATCCATCTGTGCCCATGGTATGTAGTGAGGCCTCCCTGCCGCCTTTTGTATCAAAGGCATCTGTAGCCTTGTTTTTCCTCCCCTCTTGCTTACTGTTCCCTTCTTTGTTTTACTTACCAGCATGTTTCCTACTCTTGGTCTTAACCTCCCTTGCCACCTTGGTGCCGCCTTCTCATCCTCTTGGTCGAAGTGGAATGGCAGTGGTGATCCTGCCGTTGCCGCCCCTTCTTCATATTCAGTTAAATCACTCCATACTTCTTCTACATCTTCCTCTGACTCCTTTTCCCCTTGCCCCTCCCCTCTCTGGTTCTCGGGAGTTGTAGGTCGTATTATTTTTACAGCTCTGCCATTCAAATGAAACAGGAATTTCCCTGATTGCCACTCTTGTTCCTGACCTTGTGGGATTGGCGCCGGCGGTGGCAGGGACAGTGTAGAGCCCCCTGCAACTTTCGGCAGAGTCGTGAGGTCACCCGTTGTTAATGGTGGTGTTTCCCCTCCCCCTGGCAACATTTGGCCCCTATCGCACAACGCCCTTAGCCGTATTATCTCCATCTGTGCATGCGCAAGCTGTCTAAGACCCCTGTTAACCGTGCCGCATTCACTGGGGGGGGCACTAGTTGGTCCGTACAGCCCTCATGTCTCATAGGGAGGCGGGGCAGTGGCTGATGTTGTTGTACTGAGCGTTGGTGTGTTACACGCTGGAACATACAGGGGCTCACTGTAACCTACTGCAGGCCTTGTCAATAATGGGTACATTTTCATGGGATCATTCTCTTTTGCGGTTTTTGTACATTCTCACCCCGCAGACCCATCTCCTCCCTCCAGTGTCTCCTCTTTTTTGATTACCGCATCTTTACTTACCTCACTACTAGGCGCTATTTTTTCAAACATCCGCCACAAATCTAGCACCTCCCTTCTATTCTGCAACTGCTTACCTCTGTATTACGCTAGCAGGTGTGTCGATACCAGATCCAATACCCTCTTATCAAATGACCCTCCCTCCGGCCATATAGGTTGTACACTGTCACCTTTTATTTCCACCACACACTGATCGTGATACTTTTGAATTTGTTCACTATATAGAGTGAGATGTTGACAAATATGTGCTAATGGTGTGTTACCTCCCATTGAGACATGTGTGTTTCTCTGTCTTGTGTTTACCTCCTCTCTCCTTTTTTTTCTAAATCAATATACGTTCTCAATTTCCTTTAACTCTTTGCACCACAAAAAGTCAACAATCTTCTCACTTACAACCCTTTTACTGGAACCAATGTATATCAATCATTTAGTATTCATTATTCTCCAATATTCAAAACATTTTTGATCATCAATCACAGTTTTGTCAGCACCATTTTTTGCTAACCGTTATATTTGTCAAATCACAGGTACAAAGGCACTTACTGACAGACCAACATGTAACGAAAACACGAAGAACATGTAACATGGACTACCTTTTCTTTGTCCCCTATTTTACTTATTCTACCTCATCACCCCTTATTCTTGCTGTCTCACGCACTCCCCACCTCTAAGCCCCCTCTGGCTACCTCTCCAAGAATTCTGCTCACAAGGAAAAAGAATAATCTAAATTACTACTCAGAGTCTACTCAATATATGAGACTCCTACTTTATCTCTTTATCTTCACTTATTCCCTGCACTGGACGAGATAATGCTATGTGGCGCCGCCTTCTACCCCGTTCGGGTTAGGCTCTCTTATTTCTCTTTACTGCTTTTTATCACAAAACCTAATGGCAATATAAGGATATATAAGAAAAAAGCCTCAGTACCATTCACACAGACCCTAACTTTATCCCAGCTCTGTTATAATTTCACCCAATCCTTTATCTCGTTCCACTTTTCCCGTCCCTCTTCTCTCCCTTAAACGTCTCGCAGCCGGTACTCACGTGTTCAGTTGGGTGGTCCGAGAGCCACCGTTCACGGTCTATCCACAATCTGGTCCGCACCCCAACCAAGCTGTGGGCCGCCTTGCCGAGCAGTTTTTAGTTGGGTATTTGGCAAGTCGGAACCCTTGGACCCGCTCTTTTGTGCGCAAAAACTGGTCAACCGTGGAGGCGATGGTTTTGATGGGGTGCATCCCGGATCTCGCCGCTCGGCACGGGGCCTCGGGGCACCTGTACCAATCACGTTGGGGTCACCAAAATGTAGGCCCACTCCCCGTTTTACACTTTCAATACAAAGAAATGAGACCCACCCCATCGGGGAATGAGACTAAGAGTACAGGCTGCAAGAGTTAGGGGTCTGTATGTAAAATTGGCATCCAGAGAACTCTGCTGCCCGAGAGCGCTCTGGCAAACATTACAATTGCATGAGTTTATCAAAGCAAAAATCGTCATTGATGACATCATCACATAGGGGACTACATGGACACAGGATTGGGTAAAACATTCGGCTACATATGTTGCTGTAGGGGTTGCTCCCTCTGGATTGGCTGTTCAGTTGGCGGGAGGGTGACCATCACAAGGTCCATCTGCCTGTGTCCGGGCGGGGTGAAGGTCAGGTCCCGATGAAGCAGGGTAGGCACTAACTAATCTAACATAATATACTCTTTTTAAACATGCAATAAATAACAGTCACTAAGGCTCCTTTGAGGAAATCATCATACCCTATACATTTTACACTTGTGGTAACAACGTTATTCACTGGAACTTATATGGCTTATCAGAGCTCGGGGGTCTTGGCCTCGGTGATATCATTGGTCGTGGGGTGGGTCTGGGCGCATCAAAGGGACTAGAGAACATGCTGACATTTGTTAGTTCTAGGGTGCAATATACGGTGACAGAGGTTGGCTCTTAGTTGGGGGCACACTGGGGTGGGCATCACACTAAGGTTACATGTCTGGTACATCAAGAGAATACCTAGCGGGGCCATGGGGTTATACTGGCAGTAATTTTCCAACAGCGGGGGTAAGAGGGCACAGGCAGGTTTGTGGAGATGGATGAGCTGCAAAGCATGGTTCGAGCCGGTTCACACATAGGACAGTGATCTCAGAGGAAGGGCAAGGCGTTACATTTATTTTGTTGCAAATACCTCCGGCTCAGGCGTGAGAATGGAGCTGCAAAGATTTCAGACACAGGGAGAAAAGGTGGGGGCCATGAGTGCAGTGTGTGCTGCGCAGCAAAGGGGAGAGAAGCCTTTTCGTATTATCGCAGTGAGGCCTAGTTGAAAGATGGAGTCAAGGGTACACAAAATGGATGCCAAGTGTCTCTACAACAGTCCCACTTATGTCATTGTCAGCATGAGGGCTGCTTATGAGCATAAGGGCCATGGAAGCGTCTCCCACTGTTGGTCGAGCAAGTGATGCATTTTGAGCTGAATGTGTGAGGGGGGGCCCAAACGGCTCATCACTCCCACACACATTTTATAAACAAACAGAACCATCTTCACATGGTGTTACAGCTTTTTTTTCAGGGTCAGTGTTATAGCTACTGCTTCAGGGTGTGCTGATTTTTTAAGGCTGTTTGGCTGGGGTTATCCTCTCGGGGGGCATAGTTTCTGCACACCCACAGTATTGCATTTCTTCCGCATAAAGTGTGTACTCATGGAGGTTTGTCACCGGACGGGTGGGACATGTCCCATACTAAGTTTTTCCACATATCATATGTAACATGCACTGCTTCATCACTTCGGGATATCGCCTCCCCCCCATACTCTAGACTCCGTTTCAGCCCAGTGTTTGAAGGCCTTATTCCATTTTGTGTATTGTGGGCCACTAGGAGCCTTCCAAGCCATGGCAATTGTTCTTTTGGCCAATATGCATGCCATGTCCATGAACTTGACTGCATGTTTAATTTGATTCCTTCTGGGGTAAATGCCCAGAAAGCATTTATTCGGCATCCATTTATATCGCTTTATGCCAGCTTTCCCACAGGCTTGTGCTATCCGATCCCAGAATTGCTGTGCTTGCCTGTATTCCCAGAACATTTGCATCAATCCGGCTGCATCCACCCCACACCAGGGGCACAGCTGGCTAGAAGTAGTACTAAATTTAGCCAGCCTGAGGGATGTTATATATGTGCAATATAAGACATTGGGCCTCATTACGACCCTGGCGGAGTGAGTTTACGCCAGCGGTATTCGCGGCGGACCCGTCCGCCCTACTACGAGTTCCCGTAGCGCCATGGAGCCGTTTTCCGCCTGGTTTTTCCGGGCGGAGAAATCCATGGCGCTACGGGACCTTGTTGTTAATTACGCCACCGTATTTTACGGTGGCGTAATTAACGCCTTCCCCACTCCCATTATACCCTATGGGGCAAAAATGGGAATGGGGAAGGGTAAAATGGGGATTTACCGCCCCGCCAAGGTCGGAATGGGGCGGTAAATCCGCCAACCCCCATGGCGGTATCGGCAGCTTTCCGCCGTGCTCCATGGTGCATTTTGCACCGCGATCTCCGCCAGGGTCGTAATGAGGGCCATTGAGTTAAATCAACTGGAACCTAGCATTTCTGGACACTTCCCGAGGGTATGCAGTGCCTTCTCCCATTCTTTCTCGGATATTTCCCCTTTCAGGTCTCCTTCCCATTTAGCGTTCAATCTTGCACTCATGGCGTTGGGCCTTTCCGCCAGGTGACTATATATTCCAGATACTGGTCTCCAACCATCACCCAGGCTGTACAGCAGGGTCAATATGGGGGCAGCTTCAGGCTCTTCCAGCCAGTTGTCTCATTTGCTTTTAGCTATCTGCTTAACCTCCTGGTACCATAGGAATTGCCCCCCAGGTAGCCCTTCCCTTTCTAGCAATGATCCAAACTCTCTGAACTCTCCCCGTCATACATATCTCTCCATGTGTAAACACACTGTCAAATATTTACAGATATTCGACAGTGTGCAGGGGACAGGAGTTCCCAAACATTTTGGGAACAACCACTTTTTTCCTTGACAGTGTAAAGGAGAACCTCCACGGTGTAGTCGCATCTCCAGCCTGGCAGATGCGACCCACCGTGAAGACTCCAAGCCCTTTTTTGGATCCAAGTAAGTTTTCTGGCCTCACAGGCACTTAATACTAAACCTCTACTGTGCAGGTCACTCCAGAGACTTACCTACTTTTCCTTCTTCCTTTTCTTTACTACTCAGCCGACTTCCGCCTCCTGGGTATTACCTGAGACCATCCCCTTTTTTGATGATAATCATCTGATGGGATATACAAAGTAGCATTTCGATTCTTAAGCGACATGTAAGTTGCCTGATACTTATCCTTATTTTCCTTTTGTTGTTCACCAATACTGGTACTTAGACGGCTTTCTTGAGACTCCCCCTTATATACTTTAGAGAGACTTTAGGAAAGAACAATGAACACTCCATCTTGATAGACCCCTATAAAAATAACTTACCTTTCACATATGTTCTACTTTTTCTCCATATGTGTTTCTAAAATTAGTATGTGACCTTTTGACTACTGCTGCTCCATGAGCAAATGAACCATGTAAGGGTACATCACTTACCTTGCCCATGAGATCCAGGACCTGTTTCAAAAGAGAATTAAGTATATGATATGTGTTACCTTCTGATCTTTGTCCTAAAATGATTACTACAATGTCTAGTCCATGGAATATCTTGTTAACTAGTATCTGCATCCCAATATTATTTTTCAAATTGTTAGTACATACTACAATTATTGGTTCATTGTCAAAAAATTATTTTGGATGTTTGAATGCTATATGAATTTAAATGTGATTTATGTTTCTTTCGCTTCAATAGAAAAATTGAAAAATTGTGCCATTGCCCCTGAAGAAGAGTTGAAAACTCAAAAGGTGTTGGGCGCCACCATGTACATTGTACAATAAAGAAACTAATAATGTTCACAATCTTCGATTGTTCAAGAATTATTGGATCTATGAAAATAGTTTATGTACCACTTAAACTGTCATGTTAAATGTTTCCCGAAATAATGTATAGAACGTATACCTAAACTCCTTTTAGTTATTGATCTGTATTTACAGATATTCGAAAGTGTGCAGGGGACGGGAGTTCCCAAACATTTTGGGAACAACCACTTTTTTCCATATACGTATCCAACCTAGATGCCAAGGTTGAGCCTTTCTCCCCCCGCACCTCAAACTCATCTCCAGAATCTTTACTCCCATTACTTACCTGATTACAAAATATCCTACATAGGTGTGCCGCCAGGTTCTATTCACCTTTCTTAACGCCCCATCTCTCCCAATGTCTGATCGCTTGTAGATCTTTTTCATTTTTACAGACATCAGCTGTCAGTGGGGTCTCAGGTGAGTAGGCCTGCGCAAGCTTCATCAACACCTTGGTTCTATTCCACACCCGTCTACCCAGCAGTAAAATCATGGGGACCTTCCTCCTGCATTTCAGTGGAACCCACAGTATCTCCTTCAATTGCATTGGAACTACCAACTGCCGCAGCAGAGCTGACTCTGGTGTGGCCCCATCTGCAAGCCATCTAGTTACGAAGCTAAGCTGTGCCGCTAAATAGTATTTCTCCAAATCTGGTAACTGGATCCCTCCCTCCCTGTGTGGGAGAGTTGATGTATTCAGGGTCAGTTTGTGTCATGTTGTGCCCCACCCCCAAAAGAAGTCCCTCAATAATACCTCCATTAATCTAAAGAACAAGGCCTATCTTGGTGTTCAACTTAATAAGGTGAGCTGGTATTCCGTGGTTGGGGAAATAGGAGTTTACTATACATATTCTGGTTTGTTCAATGTGGCCTCTTAATAGCAGGTATCTACCTTCTGTGTCTGCCTCCATCCCTGATAATTGGAAGGGTAATGTAGGATTTATCCAGGTGAATACACCTCCAGCATATTTGGAATACGTAGCCCCATATCCTTGTCCTCCCCAATATTCTACCACCTTGGCCATAGTGTCCCTTGTGAGGTGTGTCTCCTGCAACATGGCAATCAACACCTTTTTGCGGTCAGAAAGGATTTAATCCTATTTCTTCTCAGGTACGAACCTAGCCCTCCAACATTCCAGGTACGTATCTTAACGTTGTCAACCATGTTCTTTTAGTGCCAGATCCCCCGTTCCTCCCCCTGCATCCATTGTTCCCTATCTGGGAGTATCATTATCATTTGCATCCATGATTGCAGTACAAGCAGCTCCCCTCTCAGCAGTCCCATGCATGACCCTGCCACCTTATCTTTTAGCGCATGTGAAGTGTGTTTAACAATTATAACAACATAACTAGGTTCCATGTAATAATGTTGCCACAAAAATCTCGCCATGCAAAAATATCGCCGAAGAATGGCCGTTTTTTGTGGCGACATTATTGCATGGGATATTATTTACGGCGACCATATATATGGGGATAATATTACCTGATACCCATAACTAAACAACTGCACCCAGCAGCCGCTGCAACCCAGTGGCGCTCGGGTGCCCCCGCAAAACTATTTCCCACCCGGGTCATCGTGTGCAACAGGCTGGCTCTAATCTCCTCACAGGCCGGACCTGTGAGCTCTGGGCAGATCGCCTAGCGGTCTTCCCGTCAATCTTGACTACTCACGCTGTCTACAGTGCTTCTAGTTTCAATCAAATCTTGGTCTGCAGCTTTCAAAATGAGTCTCTGTACGTTTCTGCACCTCTCCTGTTCGTGGGTTTGGAAGCAGTTCAAGTGACTTTGTCCTCACTGATGACCAAGTTGTTGTGTTCCAGCCACATGTTGGCCGCTGCTGGGGATTCCAGAATGACTGCCCTTCCCTTGTGAATCACTTTAAGCCGGGATGGATACATCAACATTTATTTAAGATTCAACTGTCGGAACCTGGCTTTAATCGGGGCGAAAGAGTTCCTTGCTCGTTGGACAGCCGGGGTATAATCCAGATATATAGTAATCTTGGAATGATCAGAGCTGATTTCTCCCCGTTCACGTGAAAACTTTAGTATGACTTCTCGGAACAAGAAGTTCAGAATCTTCGCTGTTACTGGGTGGGAAAACTATCCTGGTGGTGTTTTTTTTGTTGCAGAGATCTGTGGGCCCTCTAGACCAAGAATCCGTGTGAGAGTTTGCCAGCTCCGATGTCCTGTAGTAGTAAGGTTTCCACAAATTCTGTAGGATCAGGGCCTTCCATTTCCTCTGGAACACCAATTAAGCACACGTTGTTACATCGGGCACGGCCTTTCGTGTCTTCTGCTCGCGCCTCCAGTCTTGCCGCTCTCATTTCCAGTTCCAGTACTCGAGTTCTCCGATCTTCCGTAGTCACCATTGTTTCTTTCAGGCCAACCTCAGTCCCAGAGACTCTCTCCGTCAGATTGCGGACGTCTTGCCGCATGAGTTGCATGTCCGTCTTTACCTCCCCAAATTTTGTATCAATGAAGGAACGCAGGGCTGCTATAGCTTCTAAGACTTGGCCCTTCTTGTTGGGGTCCTCCAATGTCTCCTGGGCGCGTTGTTTCCCAACGCTGCCACCCTCTGGATTACGTGGCTTGACCGCAGCAAAGGAATCCATTATTCTCCAGCATGGGGTCTGGCATGGATTTACATGCTCATGAATATTCCCCGTCGTCAGGCCGGGAATCCTCGGTAAAGAAAAAATCAGTATCAGTTTAGTTTCTGATCTGTCTTTCTTAGTAGTAACGAATCACTGATCTCTGGGTCATATTGCCCCCAGTCAATGACTGCCCTCTACCTAAGCCCCTCCCCTGGCAGCCATCCTCAGATTTTTACCGCACGTTCAAGTGTTGGGAGTCCTCGTGTTTTAGCTCTCGAGCTTTTACTGCGTTTTTGTGCTTTTTCAGGAGATTTTTCTCATTTTTTTCGGTTAATCGAGCCTCATGCTCCACCGTTTCTACTTCCAATAACGGGGACCCGTTTCGGAATTCTTCTACGCCCCTCAAGGGTGAAGTTTTCGTCGAGTTACGCTTCTTGGAGGATTCCAGAAGATCTCTGGCCTACCTTATCGGACATGGCCCAGGACAAGGGAAGCTCGACGCCCAGATCCAAGCTGTTCAGGAGCTGCCCAGGATGCGGATTGCAAAATGTTTTTTCAAGGACGACGAGCATTCGAGATGTCTCTACTGCCTTCATGAGGACAAGACGCACGTGGAGAAGGACTGTGCGTTCTGCAAGAACCTGTCGGAACGGACCAAGCAAGATCGTTGTTCCCGCCTCGCCGCCTGGCTGGAGAAGGGCACAGCAGGTGAGAAGGCGAAGAAAAAGTCTGAGCGGTCTTCTAAGTCCTGTGAGTGCGCCCCGGTGATGGGGGCCCAACAGAAGGCCAAGCACCGGGAGTCCGCGGGCACCGGGAGCGCCGAAAGGTCGGGCTCCTCGGCTGCAAGGCAGGGTGCGACTTCCCCGGCACGATCAACCACGAGCCAGGGCTCTGGTTCGGGGAAGAGAAATTCCGAGAACCCGGGTAAGCTTCTGAAGAGGCCCCGATCGATCTCGAAGGGAGCCGAGGGGGAGCGAGGCGATGACCCTCTCCCCAAAGCGAAGGCTCAGGACGCACCTAAGGTCGTGAGGGCCTTCATCCATCCGGCAAAGGCCTCTATCGAGGTTGTCGCAGAGGCTACGCCAGTGGAGCCGGCCTTGGGGCCGAGAGTTTCCCTGCCACCGCGGAGGGAATCCTCTTTCCAGACCATCGTTAAGACCCCCGTGAAGACCCCGGCGGAAAAAGAGGGGGGGGGGGGCGGTGGCCATTACGGACTCGGATTCAGCCTCCGAGGAGGATCCGATGGAAGCCATGAAAGACCTCAACGAGAGATTCATAGGCCTCAACGAGAGGTTCGAGAAGGTTCGATCTCAGGGGAAGGTTCCCGCTGATGTGATTGAAGATAGCGATGACGAGGGCCCAGTGGAGCAGCCATCCCGTCCGTTGCAGCCATTACCCGAGCCCCAGGATAGCTCGGCGGCCATTTTGTTAGCGATCCAATCCTTATGTACTGAGATAAGGACGAGGTTACCATGGACCCCGACGGAGGATCTAGAACCAGGCCCGTCGGGAAGCCCTCCGAACAAGTGGAGGAGAGTCCACCCAGTTCCGCCCTTCGTGCCCGCGAGGCCTGTGGACCCCTCATCCCCCTCGCCGGACCCTTGGGAGGATACGGTGACGGATACGGGGACGGACGACGACGGCGGCGATGACACAACGGACATCCCGTCATTACCCCCCCCTCGAGCCTCTCCGCCTGACGAAATTGGCTCTTTTCACGCCATGATAGCCAGGGATCCAAGCTCTTCCAGCTCTGCCCTGAGGAACAGAAAAAGGAAGGTTTTCTTTACCAACGACGAGAGGCCAAGAGAAAGACGGTCCTCGCGGTGCCGTTGCTCGACGACATCTGGGACGAGGGGCTGGCTATCCTCAAGAACCCTTCCACGATACCCGCCAAGAGGGACAGGTACGAGAAGATGTACCGGGTCCCCGATGCCGCCCCCTTGTGCCTCAGGGCTCAGCCCACGCCGGACTCTGTCGTCTCGGCAGTGGCCAAGAAGAAAGCAGCGGGTGCGGCGGCTTCAACTTCCACTTCCCCGCCGGACAGCGAGGGCAAGAAGTTGGACTCCATGGGACGACGAGTCATCTCGTCGGTGGCGACGACGATTAAGGCGGCCAATGCCTTAGCGATTGTGGCCCGTTACGACAGGGAGCTTTGGTTCAAGATAGCTCCTCTGCTAGACTTTCTACCGGACCACATGAGGGCGGAGGCCTTATAGATTCTGCAGGAAGGAGAGGTGGCGTCGGTTCACCCCATAACGGTGGCAACGGACATTGCCGATACCGGATTTCGCCAACTTGGCAACAGGGTTTGCCTCCGACGACGAGGATGGCTCAAGGCGACAGACTTTCGCCAGGACATCCAGACCAGAGTGTTGGACATGCCTTTCGACGGCAACAACCTGTTTGCAAAGACGGTGGATGAGTCCCTCCAGGCCATCAAGACAGACACGGAAACAGCCCGTGCCCTAGGAGTTCTTCAGCAACGGCGGCCCTTTCGGAACTCTGGAGGCAGACAGGGAGCCTCCAAGGTATCCAGCGACGGCTCTTCTACTTACCGCCAGGCGGCCCGCTCCTCGTCCCAGGAGGCCTACAGAGGCCGCGGCAAGCAAGGAGGGTCTCGCCGCCGTCGGCAAGGAGGCCAAGGTGGCAAGGCCTCTTCCAAGCAGGACTGAACCGGCCGTAGCGTCGGACCCCCACCGAAGCACCCCGGTGGGAGCCCGACTGACGAAGTTCGTCAGCGTGTGGGAGTCCATCTCCACCGACCGTTGGGTGCTGGATACCCTGGCCCGCGGACACTCACTGGAATTTCAAAAGAAGTGTCCTCGCATTCCTCCCGTGCCCAGGAAGGAGAATCATGTCCCTCAACTGCTGTTGGAGGTAAGGGCAATGCTCAAGAAGGGTGCCATCGAGCTCGTCCCCAAGAGGCTCTGGGGCTCGGGAGTATACTCAAGATACTTCCTCGTCAGAAAGAAGACAGGCGGTTGGGGCCCCATCCTGGACCTGCATCGGTTGAACAGGTACATCAAGGCACAGAAATTCAGGATGGTCACCCACCAGCACGTGCTGGGACAGCTGGAGGAGGGCGACTTCCTATCGTCACTGGACCTGGAGGATGCTTACTTCCACATCCCCATTCTAAAAGGACACAAAGTTCCTCAGATTCGTAGTCCAGGGGCGTCACTACCAATTCAGAGCCCTGTCGTTCGGATTAAAGTCGGCACCCAGGGTGTTCACCAAGTGCCTCGCACCTGTGGCGGCGTGGCTGCGCCTGCAAGGGATCCACGTCTACCCCTACCTGGACGACTGGCTAATCCGTGCAAGGTCAAGAGAACTCGCCGTCGAACACACAGCGAGGACCGTCCGTCTGCTCACGGAGCTGGGATTCGCCATCAACTACCCCAAATCCCATCTGGTCCCGTCGCAGGTGGCACTGTTTCTGGGAGCGAAGCTCGATACAGTGAAGCGACTGGCATCTCCGTCGGAAGAAAGGACGAAGGCCATTTTGGGCAAGGTGCAGCGCCTGTAAGCCACGGATGTGGCCAGAGTGAGGTCCATCAAGTCCCTCCTCGGGATGATGACCTCATGCATCTACTTTGTGCCCCTTTGCAGGCTTCTGATTCGTCCGCTACAAGAGTTTCTCGACGCCCGCTGGTTTCAAGTGGCAGGCAGCTTCGAAGACAGGAGTTCTGTCGGGCGATTCTATGGTGGGGTGCTGGGCGCACCTCGCGGCAGGCATGGACTTTCAGGCCCCGGCTGTTACGCTCGCCTGACTCCCACAGAGGCGCTGGTCTGATCTGGGCTGCTGCGGCTTCCTCCAACCTCCTCCAGCGTAGTGCGTAGGGCCGAGATGTGTCGTTTGTCTGGCCGGTAGGAGTACTCTTCTGTGAATGGAGAAAGGGAATTAACCACCCGTGGAGTTGAGCGTAAATTCCCCCCACCCCCGTTGTTCTCCCCACTGACCACCTCTGATGTCCCCTCTAAAGTCTCACCTTTTGGTTTGAGGGGGTGAGCTCTCCATCCTGCTTCCAGCGCAGGGGCGTGTGATGGACCAGTTGCTCCACTGGTCGAAGGAATTGGTGAGTTCCAGGGCTATTTTGACTCTCCCAGCTAGACGCCGTAAGTATGCAATTCGTAAGAGTTCAAATGCCTGACCATCACTCCTATCCAATCCCGTAATCTGTGGTCTTCTCCTTTATTCAGGTGCTGAGAGAAAACCAGAGTCGAGGAGTTGTACCTCCGGCGGTAAAATTAGGTAAGTCTATGGCGGGAGGTGGCTCCCCTTGATTGTCCTTTTGATTCACCCTGTTGTTCTTTTGTTTCCCCTTAGGGGGCGGGGTACGGCGATGGTGCAGTGGGAGCTGCGCCGACCCGAGGAGAGGAATGGTTTCCCCGGTGGTAAATCAGCTAGGTCTTAGGGTGGTAACCAGTATTCCTCTATATGTTCCCTTGGCTCACCTTATTGTCTTCATCTCCCCCTAGGTGCCGGAATGCGGCGGGAACATGCAGGAGGCTGCGGTGAAACGTGAAGATGCTGCGAGGAATGGTGAGTGCAGCGCGGCGCTGGTGCTGGCGATGCGACGTGTTTAAAATAAAGTCTTTCCTTTGGTTCGACGATGCGATGGCTCTGGAATCAGGTAAGAAGCTGGTAAATGTTCTGGTTCTAACCTTTCTCCTTCTTTCCCTTGTTTCTAGGTGCTCCGGGTTTGAGGTGGGCGTGGCTGAAGTCTGGATGCTGCTGCAGGCACGGTGAGCGTTACGCTGCTGGATGCAGAATAACGCGAAGCGTGTGCTGCTCTTCGGGCGTGGTTTAAATAGCCTCCAAAGTAGTTCCAGGTAAGTATTCCTCCACCGCCACACCCGAGTGGCAAAAGAGTCCCTAGGTAAAGTAGTCCCTTCTAGGCCTCTTGAGGGCTTGGATCCCTTGCAGCATGGTCTGCATCAGGTAAGTCCAGGTAAGTTTTCCCCTTATGAGCCTGGCGCCTATGGCGCCAGGACTGAAGTCTCATATGAGCCTGGCGCCAAAGGCACCAGGACTGTGTCCAGATGGCCCCTAACAGGGGTTGCTGGGCCTTTCCCCGGGAATGTGCTGCCTGCTCCCGGGGCTGCTGGACCTGGTCTGGTTCCCCGTGGGTAGGCATCATGACAGCACTCCCCCCCTCCCCCCCCCAAAGGCCCCTCCTAAAGTCTTTCTTCCCGGTGGTTTAGGTTTGTCCGGGAAATTTCGGTGGAATCTTTTCACTAACCGAGGTGCATATACGTGGTCACTGGATTCCCAAGACCTTTCCTGTGGTCCATAACCTTTCCAGTCAATCAAATAAAAAAGTTTTGATTTCACCATCTTGGAGTCCAGGATGTTTTTAACCTCAAATTCGGGTTCCCCGTCTATAAGGATGGGGTCGGGTGGCTTGGTTAGTCTTGTCCCTGGTTGCACTGGCTTTAAAAGTGACACATGAAAGACGGGGTGAATCCGCATATTAGCCGGTAAGTCCAACTTGACGGCCACCGGGTTGATAATGGCCTTAATAGAGTAGGGTCCCAAATATCTCGGGTTAAAGGTCTGTGTTCCCTTGAACGGTATGTGTTTTGTGGCCAACCATACTTGGTCTCCTATCTGGTATTGTGGAGCATCACTTCTATGCCGATCCGCATCCTTCTTGTATTTCTCCTTCGCTTGCTTCAAATGTGCTGTTGCTTCCTTAAAGGCTTGTGTAATCGTGGAGTGTAAATGGTCCACTGCAGGCATTTCTAGGTGTTGGGGTGAGTCAAGGTCTGGGGTTCGAGGGTGGTGCCCGTATAGGATATAAAAAGGGCTTTGCCCAGTTCCAGAATTAACTGAATTATTGTATGCATATTCAGCGATCCAAAGAATGTCCTTCCAATTACTTTGTCTGATGCAACATGCAATGCAGGTATTGTTCAAGAGTCTGGTTAGTCCTCTCCGTTTGACCATCGGTCTGGGGGTGGTGACTGGTTGATAAACTCACGTCGATTTGCGCCAGTTGACAACATTTTCTCCAAAAATGAGAAATGAATTGACTGCCCCGGTCAGAGACCAGTACGGATGGAAATCCATGTATACGAACAATGTTTTCAAGAAATTCCTTGGCTAGGATTGAAGCCGAAGGTAGCCCCTTTAAAGGAATAAAGTGGGCTATTTTGGAAAAAAGATCCACAATAACAAGAATGGTGTTAAACCCATTGCAAGGAGGTAGGTCAGTAATAAAGTCCAATGATAAGGTATGCCATGGTGCAGGCGGAATGTCTAATGGTTGTAAGAGTCCAGCTGGATTTTTCTTCTGACTTTTGTTTTGGGCGCAAACGCCGCAAGACATCACAAATGACTTAATGTCCTTTCTCCAGGTGGGCCACCAGAATTGTCTTTTGATTTTTGCTTCGGTTTTTGCAATACCTGGATGCCCCTCCATCAGGGTATCATAATAACGGGAAATGACTAGCTCTTGTAGTTCCTTGTGTGCCAGAAACAGGCGCCCTTGGTAATAAGGTAGGTCATTGCTGACTGAAAAGTTCGGGCCTCTCTTTACCCAGTCCTGAAAGGCTGTAGGATCGAAGAGTTGCTGGATTTTACTCTGAATGTCCTCTAGGGTTTGTAGAGTGGTCATGCCAAGAATCCTTTGTTCGGAAATTATAGGTACTGGTTCTGGGTTCACTTCACTCTCTCCCATCCCTATTCGGGATAGAGCGTCAGCTTTACCGTTCTTACAACCTGGGCGGTAGGTGATTACGAAATCAAACTCGGCAAAGAACAATGCCCATCGGAGTTGATGTGATGATTGAGCCTTGGCTGTTTTTAAATATTGTAAGTTCCGGTGATCGGTGATCACAGTGATGGTATGCCTGGCACCGAGAAGATAGTGCCGCCAAGCCTTGAAGGCGGACTTAATGGCTAATAGCTCCTTGTCGGTAACTGCATAATTTAACTCGGGTGCCGAGAATTTTCTGGACCAAAACGCTACTGGGTGAAGCTGGCCAGTTTCAGGGTCCCTTTGAGACAGGACAGCTCCCATGGCTAGACTGGATGCATCAGTTTCCACTATGTATGGAAGTTCAGGGTGCGGATGCTTTAATACAGGTGCAGATGTGAATTTCGCTTTCAGTTCTTGGAAGGCCTTTTCGGCTTCTTCAGTCCACATAAAGCGTTTATTTTTCCGCAAGAGTGCTGTGATGGGATGTACAACATGTGAAAAATCCGGGATGAATCTGCGGTAGAAATTGGCAAAGCCGAGCATGCTTTAAACTCCTTTAACTGAACTTGGTGATGGCCACTTAAGGATTGCGTCTACTTTTCGTGAGTACATTCAGACTCCCTTCGGTGTTAGGATAAACCCAAGGAATTCAACTTCTGTGGCATGGAAAACGCATTTTTCTAGTTTAGCATATAGTTTGTGCTGGCGCAATTTCTCAAGGACTGCTCGGACGTGTCTCACATGATCAGATTCCTGAGAGGAGTATACCAGAATGTCATCGATATATACGACAACACAAACATCAATGAGTTCACGAAGGACATCATTCATGAAGTATTGGAAGGCTGCTGGTGCGTTGCACAGCCCGAAAGGCATCACCTGGTATTCGAATAATCCATATTTAGTGCGAAGGCAGTCTTCCATTCGTCGCCTTCTTTTACTCGTACCACATGGTATGCCCCCCGGAGATCTAGTTTGGTATATATGCAAGCGTCCTTCACCTGGTCTAGTAGTTCAGGGATCAGAGGCAATGGGTATCGTTTTTTTACCGTTATCTGGTTCAATGCGTGGTAGTCTATGCACGTTCTAAGGTCACCTTCCTTTTTGGGCACGAAGAACAAAGCTGAAGATGCAGGGGACTTGGATGGTCGAATAAAACCATTGGCAAGGTACTGGTCTAAATATTGTCGTAGGTGGAGTTTCTCAGGTTCCGTAAGGGCATAGATTCTGCTACAAGGGGTTTGTGCACCGGGTATGAGATCGATTTGACAATTGTTTTGGAAGACGTCCTGGAATTCTTGGTACTCTGGAGGTAGTTGCATGACTGTCAACCACTGCTGTGGTTACTGTAGCCAGGCCTGCGTTCAGGTTTTTCTTTGAATAACAGGTTTGTGCACAACCCGGGAAGGTTATTCTCTTTTCTCACCAATCAATACTAGGATTATGTGTTTCCAACCAAGGTATCCCCAGTATTATGTGGAACTGTGGGGCTTTGATTACATCAAACACAATAGTCTCTCGATGCCCATCCTGACCCACTAGTGTCATCTCTGCGGTGGAATGAATTACGGGCCCAGAGGCAATTACGGTTCCATCGACTGTGGTGATGACATCTGAGGTGGTTTTACAGCAGAGAGAAAGATTCATCCTGGAAGCCAATTCGTAGTCCACATAGTTTCCTATGGCCCCGCTATCGATGTATGCTTTTACGGCATGCATACGTGATGGTTGCTCAGGATCTATGAGGACCATTGGCATGATGAAATGCGAGGTCTGAGTGTCCTTCTTCAAGCTCGGCAAGCAGACCTCTACGCTTGTCCGGCGTGGTCGTTTCCCGAGTCTGACTCCATATGGCTTGTATCAGCGGCTCCTACCGCCTTCTTGGGCGGTTTTACAGGGCAATCCCGTAGAAAATGCCCGGAGGTCCCACAATAAAGGCACAATTGCATGTGCCGTCTCCTTTCTCTTTCCTTCTGGGTTAAGGGTCCTTTAAGTTCTCCGATTTGCATGGGTTCTGAAGCATCGGCTCCTTTGGGGATAGCGGGGGTTTTCACCAACACCTGGTTCTCAAACCTGGTTCGATCTGCTTTTCTGTTCTGAAGTCTATGATCTAACTGGACCACTAAGTCTATATATTCAGCGCAGTCTTGAGGTGGACTCACGACTTGAGCCAAGACATCCTTTAGTTCTCCTCGAAGTCCTCGATGAAATAACGTCATCCGTTTTTCCTCAGGCCACCCAGTTTCTACAATCAACCTATTAAAGGTCGCAATGTACGATAGGAGATCCTGGTTACCCTGTCGTAGGGACAAAAGTTTGTTATCCAGGGCCTGTCCTTGAGAGTGCAGGGCAAATAGTCTTTCCATGCTAGTTTGAAAGCCCTGAAAATCCCGGAGCATTGGGTCATCCTGAGTAACCAGTGGGATAGACCAATCGGCTGCACTGCCGCTGAGGTATGACAATACAAAAGCTACCTTGGCTTGATCGTTTGGGAAGGCTCCAGGTCTGCATAAAAAGTGCAAGTGGCATTGGTTCATAAATACGGCAAACCTTTTGGGATCTCCGGCAAAGCGTTCGGGTGGGGCTAACAGAATATTTCCAGGTAGGTTTATTTGCACAGGGTTACTTGATACTACAGGGGCTGGATTTCCCCCAGAACCAGGTAGGGGTGCTTGTCCAGCCTGACTTTGCAATAGTTGCCTAGCAAGGTCATCAGTTCGCTCCTTTGACAAGATCAGTTCTCTCCTAAGAGTATTGGTCTCTTGACGGGCGGAATGCACTTCGGCCCTCAGTTCCCCTAGTAATTGGCCAGGTGGTCAGTTTCTGAGGTCTCCATAACGCCCGGGTGGGAAATTGTAGGTAGGCTTCGCGTTCTGTTATGCTCACCTGACTCCCACAGAGGCGCCGGTCTGATCTGGGCTGCTGCGGCCTCCTCCAGAGTAATGCATAGGGCCGAGATGTGTCGTTTGTCTGGCCGGTAGGAATACTCTTCTGTGAATGGAGAAAAGGGAATTAACCACCCGTGGAGTTGAGCGTAAATTCCCCCCACCCCCGTTGTTCTCCCCACTGACCACCTCCGATGTCCCCTCTGAAGTCTCACCTTATGGTTTGAAGGGGTGAGCTCTCCATCCTGCTTCAAGCGCAGCGGCGCGTGATGGACCAGTTGCTCCACTGGTCGAAGGAATTGGTGAGTTCCAGGGCTATTTTGACTCTCCCGGCTAGACGCCGTAAGTATGCAGTTCGTAAGAGTTCAAATGCCTGACCATCACTCCTATCCAATTCCGTAATCTGTGGTCTTCTCCTTTATTCAGGTGCTGAGAGAAAACCAGAGTCGAGGAGTTATCCCTCCGGCGGTAAAATTAGGTAAGTCTATGGCGGGAGGTGGCTCCCCTTGATTGTCCTCTTGATTCACCCTGTTGGGCTTTTGTTTCCCCTTAGGGGCCGGGGTACGGCGATGGTGCAGTGGGAGCTGTGCCGACCCGAGGAGAGGAATGGTTCCCCCGGTGGTAAAACAGGTAGGGCTTAGGGTGGTAACCAGTATTCCTCTATATGTTCCCTTGGCTCACCTTATTGTCTTTATCTCCCCCTAGGTGCCGGAATGCGGCGGGAACATGCAGGAGGCTGCGGTGAAATGTAAAGATGCTGCGAGGAACGGTGAGTGCAGCGCGGCGCTGCTGCTGGTGATGCGACGTGTTTAAAATAAAGTCTTTCCTTTGGTTCGACGATGCGATGGCTCTGGAATCAGGTAAGAAGCTGGTAAATGTTCTGGTTCTAACCTTTCTCCTTCTTTCCCTTGTTTCTAGGTGCTCCGGGTTTGAGGCGGGCGTGGCTGAAGTCTGGATGCTGCTGCAGGCACGGTGAGCGTTACGGTGCTGGATGCAGAATAACGCGAAGTGTGTGCTGCTCTTCGGGTGTGGTTTAAATAGCCCCCAAAGTAGTTCCATGTAAGTATTCCTCAACTGCCACACCCGAGTGGCAAAAGAGTCCCTAGGTAAAGTAGTCCCTTCTAGGCCTCTTGAGGGCTTGGATCCCTTGCAGCATGGTCTGCATCAGGTAAGTTTTCCCCTTATGAGCCTGGCGCCAATGGCGCCTGGACTGAAGTCTCATATGAGCCTGGCGCCAAAGGTGCCAGGACTGTGTCCAGATGGCCCCTAACAGGGGTCGCTGAGCCTTTCCTCAGGAACGTGATGCCTGCTCCCGGGGCTGCTGGACCTGGTCTGGTTCCCCAGGGGTAGGCATCATGACACCGGCGTATCAGGAGACGGTAACGACGGACGCCTCCCTGGAGGGATGGGGGGCCCACACCGGAGATCTCCACGCAAGAGGCCTCTGGCTCCCGGAGGAGAGGTCTCTTCACATCAACATCCTGGAGCTACGAGCCGTGTTCTGGGCCCTCAAATCGTTTCTTCCGTCCCTCAAGGACAAAGTGGTGAGGATCTACACCGACAACATCACCACGATGTTCTACATCCGGAAGCAGGGAGCACCAGATCCCCAGCCCTATCCAAAGAGGCCCAGGATCTGTGGTACTGGGCCGTCGCCCAGGGGATGTTTCTGGTTCCCTTCCACCTGGCAGGAATAAAAAACACCATCGCCGACTCACACAGCAGGGAGCTGCGCTCGTGCCACGAGTGGGAACTATGCCAGGACCAGGTGGATCGGCTCTTTCAACAGTGGGGCAAAACCCAGATCGACCTGTTTGCGACGGCGACGAACTCCAAGTGCCAGAGGTTCGCACAACCGAGGAGCATGCGCGATGCTTTCTCGTTCCCTTAGGACGGCCTGTTCCTGTACGCGTTCCCTCCGTTGCCGTTGCTGCTCCGTCTCATCAACCAGCTCAAGAGGTCCAGGTGCAGGATGATCCTCGTCGCACCGGCGTGGCCGAGACAGATCTGCTTCCCGGACTTGTCAGTGTCCCCACCTATCAAGCTGGCGACAGACGCGGATCTTCTCTCCAGAGAAGGAGGCGCCATTCTCCATCACGACCCGGAGTCGCTGAACTTGCAGTCTTGGCTCCTGCAGCACTAGAGTTTGGAGGATACGATATCCAGGCTGACTGCAGAGAGGTTCTTGCAAAAGCCAGGGCGTCCTCAACTCTGAAATGCTATGGACATAAGTGGAAGAGGTTCTCTGTCTGGTGCCGTGCACAGAAGATTAACCCTCTACGGATTACGGCCCCTCAAGTATTGCCGTACTTACTGTCGCTGGCCAAAGCTGGACTGGCTCAAGCCTCCATCAAGATACATCTGGCTGCCATTTCCCGATACACCAGAACTACAGGACGGGCGCCCTTGTGGTCTCATCGCCTGGTTAAGGAATTTATGAAGGGACTATTCTGATCGTTCCTGCCGGTGAAGGCCCCTGCCCCGGCGTGGGAGCTCAACGTGGTGCTGACCAGGCTCATGGGGGCCCCATTCGAGCCTATGCATTCAGCGCCGTTGAAGTTCCTGTCGTGAAAGACAGCATTTCTTGTGGCCATCACCTCCGCACGACGAGTGGGAGAGATCCAGGCCCTATCTTGCAGGCCTCCATACTTGACTTTTCACGACACAAGGGTGGTGCTGAGGACGCACCCCTCCTTTATGCCCAAGGTGCCGTCGGACTTCCACCTCAACGAGCACTTGGTGTTGCCAGTTTTCTTCCCATCGCCTTCGTCTCCGGCCGAGAGGACTTTGCACTCGCTGGATGTGGCTAGAGCGCTGAAGTTCTAGGGGACCGCACGAAGAGTTTTCGTAAGACATCACAGCTGTTTGTGAACTTTGGACCTGTGAACCAAGGGAAGGCTCTCTCGAAGGATTCCATTTCCAGATGGCTCTCCGGCTGCATCATGCACTGTCACCAGTTGGCAAACTGACTGCTGCCCGGCCATCCGAGAGCCCATTCGACCAGAGCGATCGCTGCTACCACGGTGTTCCTGTCTGGTGTGCCCCTGCTGGACATCTGCAGGGCTGCTACGTGGAGGTCGACGCACACCTTCACGAGATTCTACTGCATTGACCGGAATTCCAGGGAGGAATCCAGAGTCGGCCAGGCAGTGCTGCGCAACCGGGTTCGCTTAAGGTGAGCCTGGTGCGGAGGTAAGAGATGCTTAATGTTGAGTTGTTGTATTGCTAAATGTTGAGCCTGTTGCCACCTCCCGTGGTTGTGCATGTGTATACTGCTATGTATTCTTATATTCATGAGCATGTGAATCCATGCCAGACCCCATGCTGGAAAAGGAACAAGTTACTTACCTGTAACTGTTGTTCTCAAGCATGGGTCTGGCATGGATTCACATGCGAACCCTCCGTCCTTCCCCTCTGCGGCTCTTCACTTGGTCATACTCCCACTTTATGTGCTACCAAATCTGAGGATGGCTGCCAGGGGAGGGGCTTAGGTAGAGGGCAGTCATTGGCTGGGGGCAGTATGACCCAGAGATCAGTGATTGGTTACTACTAAGAAAGACAGATCAGAAACGAAACTGATACTGATTTTTTCTTTACCGAGGATTCCCGGCCTGACGACGGGGAATATTCATGAGCATGTGAATCCATGCCAGACCCATGCTGGAGAACAACAGTTACAGGTAAGTAACTTGTTCCTTGTGGGTTTCTTTTTCCCTTTGGATGGGGACATGCCCTCTTCTGAAGCCAAAGTAGAGTTCAATAGGAGCACTGCAAAGTAAAGAACCTAAATTAGTTTTTTGTTATAAACTTAAGGTTTTCTGTGTGCTGGGGAGGAATACAGGCCCTGACACGGGGCTTGTGCAAAACATGAACAGAAAAAAAGTGTCTATTACTAAAGACAATCCTCTCCCCTGCATAACATTAAAGCTGATACAAAATCAGTCAAGAGTATTTGAATTTTTACTACAATGTAATAAAATTGTACACAAAGAAAAGTAAACAGGACTCATTAGATCCAGAAACTTCTGGTTAACATTTGAATATAGATAGACAAAAGAAATACATAACGACCATCATAAAACAAAGGAATGTATATATAGAATATTCTTGTGATGAAATGAAGATTCAAAGCTCTACGCATTTCGGGGAGCACCGCCTTCTTCAGGAGCAAAATGATCTGTAATCATAAATATGAAGAATCCATCAGTTTGAAAGTTTAAACATTGTATTCCAAAAAACAAAGAAATCACTAGACATATAATTGTAAGTATAAATGTTAAAGAAAACAAGTCAAGAACAGTCAACGACTACCAACATGGGTTCTGTTACATATTATAAACATAGACAGTTCAATGCAGAATGTGACCAAACATACATTAGGTGTGACTCCAAAAAAGTGAAACTCGAAGGGAAACTCAAAAAACTGAATGGTATAAAAGAGCAAAGAATTAAAATTTACCTTGTATGCAAAAACTGAGATCAAGAAATTATTACAACGATGCTGAATTCACAGAAGTCATCCTAATAAGATGTACGATGAAATCCCTCAAAGGTGAATACCAAGTGTAGTGTCCAATCTGTTTAACCCCATACCAAGGTAAGGTCTACAGAAAACTAGACAAAAAGATATACATAAGGCAATTGTAAAGCCCTAACTGAGAGTCAACTAAAGGAAAAACTACTTGTGTCTAAATGAAGTGCTTACCTAAGAGGCTAAGGTCTGTTAATACTGGGTAATCGTCCAACAGTGATTTTTTTCAGACAAAACGCTTGCTCTTTGAGGATGACACATCAACCAATAGGTAAACCTATATGAATATGTGCATGCCTTCACTCTGCAGAGTACAGCATAAACTCTGCACAAAAGGTTTTGAATGCTAGAAATATCTTCAATGTGTATAGCTATACACAGAAATTAGGGATGAAACGTTAAAGGCCCACCCCTTCAATTGAAATCCCCTATGGTGGATCAGAAATATGGCACGCGCCGTACCAATGACTAGGGGAATTATTTTTAAGCCTACAAATATATCACATAGGTTATCTTAGTAACCACAAATACATACAAAACGTAAATAATATAGTCACACTGATAGAAATTGTACCGTGTAGATTGTATTGCCATAATTGGCATTAAGGGCATACGGGCATTTAAGAGTCTGTCCTGCACATACATGCTGTTTACGGTAGCCTCACAACATAACTAACAATAGACTCTAGCGCATAGTCCATGCATAATTCTTACCTCAACAAGTAACCACGGCTTCCGCAACTCGTGACTGCACGGCATACAGAGCACTAAGAACCGTCTGTTTTGTATTAATTCAATAAGTGTTTCCTGTCACGTGACAATAGCATGTGATGTGACCGCATCACGGAGTATGGCAACAGAACTCAACTAGACTGTTAAAACAGCACAAAGCATTGTAGCTATATTGACAGTTGCAAATGAACTAAATGATACGAGTGATGCCGAGAGCAGGAGCGGGGTAACTAACTCGCAATGCGAGGTACAAATACAAAAGGGAAAAAAATGATAAATAATAATTAGTAAAAAATTGTCAGTCTACTTTATATGATTACCCGCAAGAAAAATCCAAAGCAACATAGTCCCGTAAAAAGGTCACAAATAAGTGGATATAGTAAAGGAATTAATAAATGCAAAAACAGTTAAAGACAGGACTGCTGAAAGCAATCGACAACTGAACAGAATATCAGCGGTCATAAAAGCACTAAATATAAGATAACCAAGACCTGTAATAAATACGCAGTGAAGAATAATCTAAATGACTAAATCTATCAGCCACAAAAGGTTTCAAAAAATGAAATGAACAAAGGAATAGATAAAGAAAACTGTACAATGGCCTCAGTTCAGCAGAAAAAGCGAAGTGCACTATAAAGAATAAAAATTGAAGTCAAACCATGTACAGTGGACAAGCATGTTGTTAACAAAATGGGACAAGATACCTCAATGTACCTATTTCCGAATCATCCAAATACCCATATCAAGGAAGTCATCTTATACAAAACAGTTAAGTGAAAACTCTTCATTGAGTCCTTTGGTGATATGGTGTCTAAGGAATCTATACAAAACATCTCCCTTTGTGCAAGGGTTCTCATATAGTCGCCTCCCCTGTAGGGTCTCTTAACCACTTCCAAAATGGTAAATCTAATATGTGCAATAGGTTGGCGTGTTGCTATAAAGTGTCTTGCGACAGGAGATTTCTCATTCTTGCAGCAAATGTTTAATTTGTGCTCCATCCACCTCTCCCTGGCAGATCTTGCAGTTTGTCCAATGTACATAAGCCCACACGGGCACTTGATACTGTAAATAACCCCAGTAGACCGGCAGGTTGCAACATTTCTCAGTTTATTTTTTTTCCCTGTGTGAGGATGTGTGATGTAATCACCTTTGACCACATTGTTGCAGTGGCTGCAAGTTAAGCAGGGGAATGTACCATTTTTCTTGGTGGCTAATGTCAATTGAGTTTCTTTAGGTCCACGTTCTGCCTTGATTACCCTATCTCTCAGATTGGTACCTCTTTTGTATACCATCCTAGGTGGTTGTGGAAACAATTCTAGTAAGGTAGGATTGTGATTTAGGATGGACCAGTGTTTTTGGACAATTCTTTTGATGTGGAGGGACTGTCTGGAGTATTTAGAGATATGTAGAATTGAAGCATTTTCCTTTTTTGGTTTTGGAGTTAATAACTGTTCTCTCATGATGGGGAGTGACCTAGCATGGGCTTCTTCAACGATTTCCTTCGGATACCCTTTGGAGCTAAATTTTATTGACAATGTAGTACATTCATCCTGTAGAACCTCAGTATCCTTGATTATTCTCTTCAAACGTAAGATTTGACTGTATGGTAAACTAGCCATCATTGACTTATGGTGGAAACTTGCATAATGCAATAGACTGTTGACATCAGTGGGTTTATGGTACAGTGATGTTCTAATTTGATTGTCAATGATCTCCAACTGTAGGTCTAGAAAATGTAGTGTTGGCTCCCCCATTTCTAGGGTAAATTTGATGCGTGTATGTACGGTGTTAAGGTAACTGAAGAACTCTTCCAGTTCTTTTTTGGAGGCACACCAGACCCCAAAAATATCATCTATGTACCTTTTCCAAACTATAATCTTAGATGACCATTCAGATGTATCCAACACATGTAATTTCTCAATCCAGTACATATAAATGTTTGCATATGCTGGGGCCATTGCTGACCCCAAGGTTGTACCGGATACTTGTGCAAAGTACTCATGTTAATACCTGAAAAAACTGTTGTGAAGGATTATAGTGATGAATTCAATAACTAACTGTGGGTCACATTTCACATTGTTAGTTTGCAATAACAACCACTCTACAGCCTCTATCCCCTCCTGATGTGGGATAGAGGTATATAGGCTACACACATCCATAGAAAATAAAATGCAGTCTGACGACAAACAGGACATTTCTTTAACATTTAAGAGAAAGTCGGTGGTATCTCTCAAGTATGTCAGTATTGATTGTACCAATGGTTGTAGAATCCCGTCTACATATTTAGATAGAGGGTCTAGGATACTCTCGGTGCCTGCAACAATAGGCCTTAATGGGGGATGATATTTATCCTTGTGAATTTTAGGAAGCCCATATAGAACAGGAATTATGGGGTATTTTTTCTACAGAAAAGATCTCGTCTTCACATTGATCCAGTCATTATCAAAAGCTTTGTTGACAGTCTTCAATTGTCGACCTGATTTGTGGGGTGGGATCCCTATCTAGCCTTAGGTATGTGGTGTTGTCATCAAGCATAGATCTGCACTGAGAGTGGTGGAAGGTGGAGTCCATTACCACCACAGCTCCACCCTTGTCCGCTGGTTTAATCGTCAATTCTAGGTCTTTAGCCAGCGATTGTAGTTCCTTCAATTGAAAATCTTTAAGATTGAATGGAACTCTTGAGTGAAAGTTGATGTTCTTCAAATCATTTTCAACCTTAAACTTAAACATGCTTATAACAGGGTTATCGATTGGAGGGTCAAACAAGCTTTTAGGTTTCATCTCAAGCTGGTCGTCCATATCTTCCCACTCTGTCTCCTGTGTTTGTGATGCAAAAAACTGTTTAAGCTTAATTTTGCGTAACAATAGGTGAAGATTAACTTTTTCGTCAAATAACGTAGAATTGGAAGTTGGAACAAAGGAGAGACCTTTATTGAGGATATCCAAGTGGTTGTCAGTTAGAATTTTGTTAGAGATATTTACAACAATTGATTCCATCATTTGTTTTTCTTTTTGGATCTTGTGCCTACGTCGGGTCTTTTTTCTAAAAAAGGAGGAGCTGATGGGGATCCTGAGATATTGGGTATGGATCCTCCAACTTCTCCTGTCTGGGTGTTCTCTGGTGGTGGACGTGCCGGACACTTTTTTGCCTGCTATAGGATCACCTATACTACCTTCACTAGTATTATCCAAACCCGAAGAGGTCGGTCGAGGATTAGGGAATCTGTTCTTATTTCTTTGAGCATAGAATTCCTGCCAGGAATATACTATGTCGTGATGGTAGTCGAAGGTGTCCCTTGTAAACTTATGTAACTTGCCCTCTTTTGAAGCCGCCAGTGCGAGTTATGGGTTGCAAACGGCAGCCTGCAGTGCCAGGGTGTTTGTCCCTGGGTTCGTAAGAGCTGCATTCCACGGGGGTGTCTTGCCGCTAAGTTTATGGAGTTCTTGTTTGGGAGGCCCAGAACACGGTGCAGTTTTAGCTTATAATGAGAATCATTGTTCCTGTTTCTTTATAAATAAGTAAGTCAGGGAGGTGTTTCTCTGCTGTGTCCCTAAGATATTTGGTCACCGCTCTTGTGAACATTTTCCAGGGAGCCTTTATGCCTTTATTCAATTCTCTTTTCAAAGAAAATGTCATTGTTTATCCATCTCTTATCTTTGCCGGATACCTTATACGACCAGCTTGAGGAGATGCATTGGTCGTGGTAGACCTCCCTGGGCATTAGCATTTGACTTTCCCTTGAGCCTGTGCGAAGTGCCCTGGAAACCTCCCGTAGTGTGTACCTGCATTTTTTGTTGCAGGTTGGCATTTCAAGGTCTCTGATGACATGCCTTTGGTTCGAGTCCAGAAAGTAAGCTGCACTGCAGACTCACCTCTCCTTGATAGAGGTTCACAAGATGTTGGAGGAAATGGGTGATTGAGTCTTTGGTAGGGGGTGGCCAGCTGAAACAGGCAGTGATTGTTGCCGCTGGTGTTTAGATCTCCAAGCTATTCCAAGCCCTTCAACCACTGGATTAGTGGTGAGCTGTCACAGGCACCTGGACAAGCTAGTTCCTCTTGCAGTAAAAGCTTCCAGGTCTAGGAACAAAGACCTTGCCATACCAAGCAACCTCTTCTAGCCTTGTAATGTCATAAAAGTTTAGCAGAGGCGTGACCTAGCATTGGCATCAGCCAGTGCAGTACATGGGGTTATGGAGGTGATCAGATTCCTTTGGGTAACAAATAATCCAACATCTCACTCCAGCCTCTGCAGGACAGCCACTAGTCAAGTTAACCTTTATCAATAATGGCTAGGATTATAGAGGAGGGTAATACAGCACGTATATTGCTGTTAGACCACTCTGCAGCCTTCAACCTGGTCGGTCATTCTCTTTTGGTGAGAAAGTTGGTCGACGTGGTCGGTTGCTCTCAAAGTGTGGCGACCTCGATCAGGTCCTTTTTAGGCCCTAGGTCAGTAAGAGTGGCCTTTGCTGACTTCCAGGCTACTCCAGTTAGATTGGAATGTGGTGTCCCTCAAGGATCATGCTCATCGTCCTCGATGAAGCCACTATTTGATCTACTGGACAGCGTCGGTGTATCATACCAACTACGCTGACGACTTCCAAATACTGCTCAAGCTAACGAGAGATTACGATCATGATCTACAGGCAATTCATACGATATATGCCCCCATACAATCCTGGATGGCTCTTAATGATGGAAACACAGTGGGCCTCATTATAACGTTGCCGGTCTGGTAACAACAGTACTGGTAAGGTTGCCTGTACCGTTGTTACCGGACCGGCAAACTACGAGGTCTGCTCGTGGGTGCCTTTTTGCCTGCCAGGTCTGACCTTGCCGGAGGAACGGCACCCGCGAGCTGACCATGTCGGATGAACAGGCACCATTCACGAATGGTGCCGGTGCATCCGATCTTCCCATTCACATTGAGCCCTATGGGGCTCAATGGGAATGGGAGTAATTATTACTGGCTCCCGGCAATGGGAAATTACCAGGTCCGGTGGGCCGGAATGCCCCAGTAAATACCCATTGCCTGGTATTTACCGGCACGGCTACCGCCGGACTCAGAATGAGGCCCAGTGCTTCTTATTGTCTGCACTGGACCCAGGCCTAAAAAACATGACCCATGTTATTCACCGTTTTCAATTGCTGGCTGCACAATTAAGGTTGCCCCTTATATCAAAATGCTAGGAGTCTATTTTGACCCACAGCTAACTTTTACTAATCAGGTAAAAGCTGTCAGTTCTTTGTGTATTTACTGAGCTGTTTTAGCGACTGCCATAGTGAACTCAAGACTAGATTACTGCAATAGCTTTCTGGCTGGCACGTCAAAAGACAATCTAAAGAAATTCCAGACCATCCAAAATGGTGCTGTTATTGCTGTTTTTGGCCTAAACTTAAGAAATCATGGGCCTCATTATGACTGTGCCGGTCCGGTAACAACGGTGCCGGTAAGCATTCTGGCACTGTTGTTACCAGACCGGCACAGTATGACTCTGCGGATGGGTCAGGGTCAGACCTGGCAGGTGGAATGACACCCACCCGCAGAGGTTCACGGAAGCACCAGCATCATTGGTCCCCATTCCCATTGAGTCCTATCTTACTCAAATGGGAATGGGGATTTACAAATTATTGGCGCCTGACTTCCCGGAACGCCGGGGTTGTAATCCCCTGGTGTTTCCAGCAAACCAGGCGCCGGTAAATCTTACAAGTCTGGTGGCAACCCGCCAGACTTGTAATGAGGCCCCATGTGACCTCTAAGCAGCGCTTACTCCACTGGTTACCGGTACAGCACCAAATCGAACATGATGTACTCGCATTAATACACAAATGTGTCGTTGGCATGGCCCCGAATATTTGAAAGATCGTCTTCATAAAAAATCCTCTAATCGAATTTTATAATTAAATTCCAGTACCCCTCTTGATCAGCCTCCCTTCAAATTGAATCAGATTGGGGCTAAATTTTTTGATGTCGGGGCACCCAAAGCCTGAAATGGCAATTGCTCTGCAGGACCTGTCTTGCCCTTTGAGTTTCAAAAAAGATTTTAAAAACCCTTTCTATTTGAAAAAATAGTAGGTTAAGACCCCTCTTCTTTCTTTCTTTCTTTCTTTCTTTCTTTCTTTCTTTCTTTCTTTCTTTCTTTCTTTCTTTCTTTCTTTCTTTCTTTCTTTGAAAAAATAGTAGGTTAAGACCCCTCTTCTTTCTTTCTTTCTTTCTTTCTTTCTTTCTTTCTTTCTTTCTTTCCTCCTTTCTTTCCTCCTTTCTTCCTTTCTTTCTTCCTTTCTTTCTTCCTTTCTTTCCTCCTTTCTTTCCTCCTTTCTTCCTTTCTTTCCTCCTTTCTTTCTTTGTTTCTTTCTTTCTTTCCTCCTTTCTTTCTTTCTTTCTTTCTTTCTTTCTTTCTTTCTTTCTTTCTTTCTTTCTTTCTTTCTTTCTTTCTTTCTTTCTTTCTTTCTTTCTTTCTTTCTTTCTTTCTTTCTTTCTTTCTTTCTCCTGCGTTAGTGGCACCTTATTAAAAATGTATATAAATATATCAATCCTAGGCTCCCAGACATCATTATCAGTGGCGTTCAAGGCTCCCTCAGACCTTAAAACATGTCCACCTTCCGGCTTTGCTTCATGTACGCAAGGTTAAAAAGACCTCGTATCCCTCTTTACCAAATTTGTTTTCAGTATTTTCCTTCCATAAACCCTTCTCCAAAGTGCCAAAAGTAGCCCAAGAAGATAGAATGGAGGAGATTTTACATAAATTAGCCCCCTGGCACCAAGAAAAAGAGGAAGATTCTCAATCATTTCTAAACACGTTCCAAGCTGGCTGACTGTTTTTTTATGAGTAATCCTTGGGACTGAAAGATGATCCCATCCCACAGTACTTTGCTGTACTTCTCATTGACCCTTTTAATACTACTCCACCATTCCACTTCTGTGCTTTTCTTATACTGATATGAGATTTCCATCTTTGGAAGATATTCATTTTTAGGGTGCAAACCCCCTTCTCCTGCACTTCCTAGGCAACTTTATTCTTCACAAATGTTTAGGTACTGAATCACATTTTGCTCAAGATATCTCACACACAGAACCATGCAACTCTCAATTCTGTATAGGCACCTGAGCTTATGCATATAGCGCCATCCCATTCACAAACCATGGTTTAACCACCAGTTCCTCCACCCAACAGTGATGAATGTGTGAATAGGGTGTCCAACAGAGTATTACAAACCCTGCAAACCTTCCTGGACTCTTTTGTGACCTAGTGGCAATTCCAGTGGCAAGGATTCCGGATCTTACTCTCGTGGCACATGTAAAGACTAGAGGGGGGTATCTGTACTCCTGCTCTCTATTTAGCAGAGTAGAAGCACAGAGCACCCCAGTCAAGGTTCTCTATTTGGTAGCTTGGATGAGAAACCAAGGCTTAAGTTCTCCAGCATGGGGTCTGGCATAGATTCACATGCTCATGAATATTCCCCGTCGTCAGGCCGGGAATCCTCGGTATAGAAAAAAAAATCAGTATCAGTTTTGTTTCTGATCTGTCTTTCTTAGTAGTAACCAATCACTGGTCTCTGGGTCATACTGCCCCCAGCCAATGACTGCCCTCTCCCTAAGCCCCGCCTCCGGCAGCCATCCTCAGATTTTTACCGCACGCTAAAGTGTTGGGAGTCCTCGTGCTGTAGCTCTCGAGCTTTTGCTGTGTTTTCGCGCTTTTTCAGGCACTGCGAAGACCGTCCAGCTGCTCACGGACCTTGGATTCTCCATCAACTTTCCAAAATCCCACCTGGTTCCGTCGCAAGTCGCCCTGTTTCTGGGAGCCAAGCTCGACACAGTGGCGTGGCTGGCCTCGCCGTCGGAGGAAAGGACCAGGACCATTCTGGGCAAGGTGCAGCGTCTGCTGGCCACGGACATGGCCAGGGTAAGATCTATCAAGTCCCTCCTCGGGATGATGTCCTCCTGCATTTATTTGGTGCGCCTTTGCAGGCTTTGGATGAGACCCTTACAGGAGTTCCTCGACGCCCCCTGGATCCAGTCGACGGGCAGCTTCGAGGACAGGATCCCTCTCAACGAGACGTTCCGTCAGGCGATCCAGTGGTGGGGTACCCGCTCCCATCTGTCGGCGGGCACGGACTTTCAGACCCCAGCTCACCAGGTGACGGTGACGACGGACGCCTCCCTGGAAGGTTGGGGTGCACACTCCGGAGATCTTCACGCGAGAGGCCTTTGGCTCCCGGAGGAGAAGTCTCTCCACATCAACATCTTGGAGCTCCGCGCGGTGTTCTGGGCCCTCGGGTCCTTTCTTCCGTTCCTCAAGGGCAAGGTGGTGAGGATCTTCACCGACAACACCACCACGATGTTCTACATCTGGAAGCAGGGCGGAACCAGGTCCCCGGCCCTATCCAAGGAAGCCCAGGATCTGTGGCATTGGGCCGTCGCCCAAGGGATGTTTCTGGTGCCTCTTCATCTGGCAGGAATAAAAAACACGATCGCCAACTCACTCAGCATGGAGCTGCGCTTGTGCAACGAGTGGGAACTACACCAGGATCAAGTGGATCGACTCTTCCGTCAATGGGGCGAACCCCAAATCGATCTCTTCGCGACGGCGACGAATTCCAAGTGCCGGAGGTTCGCCAGCAGGTTCCCCCAGCCGAGGAGCATGGGCGATGCTTTCTCGTTCCTCTGGGACGGCCTATTTCTTTATGCGTTCCCTCCGCTGCCGTTGCTGCTCCAGCTCATCAACCAGCTCAAGAGGTCCCGGTGCAGGATGATCCTCGTCGCACCGGCGTGGCCGAGACAGATCTGGTTCCCGGACCTTCTGGACTTGTCAACGTCCCCACCAGTCAAGCTGCCGACAGACGCAGACCTTCTCTCCAGAAAAGGAGGCGCAATTCTTCACCACAACCCGGAGTCGCTGAACTTGCAGGCCTGGCTCCTGCAGCACTAGAGTTTGGAGGGTACGACATCCCGGCCGACTGCAGAGAGATTCTTGCAAAGGCCAGATCGTCCTCAACTCTCAAGTGCTACGGACATAAATGGAAGAGGCTCTCTGTCTGGTGCCGTGCACAGAAGATTAACCCTCTGCGGATTACTGCCCCTCAAGTACTGGCGTACCTACTGTCGCTGGCCAAAGCTGGACTGGCTCACGCCTCCATCAAAATACATCTGGCTGCAATCTCCCGATATACCAGGACGACGGGACGGGCGTCCTTGTGGTCTCATCGCCTGGTGAAAGAATTCATGAAGGGACTATTCCGATCATTCCCGCTGGTGAAGGCTCCTGCCCCGGCGTGGGAGCTTAATGTGGTGCTGACCAAGCTCATGGGGGCCCCAATTCGAGCCTATGCATTCGGCGCCTTTGAAGTTCCTGTCATGGAAGACAGCTTTCCTCATGGCCATCACCTCCGCACGACGAGTGGGAGAGATCCAGGCCCTATCTTGCAAGTCTCCATACTTGACTTTTCATGACACAAGGGTGGTGCTGAGGACACACCCATCCTTTATGCCCAAGGTGCCGTCGGACTTCCACCTCAACGAGCCCTTGGTGTTGCCAGTTTTCTTCCTCGTCGCCTTTGTCACCGGCAGAGAGGGCTTTGCACTCGCTGGATGTAGCTAGAGCGCTGAAGTTCTACGTGGACCGCACGAAGAGTTTTCGGAAGACGTCACAGCTGTTTGTGAACTTTGGGACTGTGAATCAAGGGAAGGCTCTCTCGAAGACTTCCATTTACAGATGGCTCTCCGGCTGCATCATGCACTGTCACCGGTTGGCAAACCAACAGCTGCCCGGCCGTCTGAGAGCCCATTCGACCAGAGCGATCGTTGCTACCACGGCGATCCTGTGTGGTGTGCCCCTGCTGGACATCTGCAGGGCTGCGACGTGGAGTTCGACGCACACCTTCACAAGATTCTACTGCATCGATCGGGACTCCAGGGAGGAGTCCAGGGTTGGCCAAGCAGTGCTGCGCAACCTGTTCGCCTAAGGTGAGCCTGGTGAGGAGGTAAGAGTTGCTTAATGTTGAGTTGTTGTATTGCTTAATGTTGAGCCTGTTGCCACCTCCCGTGGTTGTGCATGTGTGTACTGCTATGTATTCTCTTATTCATGAGCATGTGAATCCATGCCAGACCCCATGCTGGAGAAGGAACAAGTTACTTACCTGTAACTGTTGTTCTCCAGCATGGGTCTGGCATGGATTCACATGCGAACTCTCCCGCCTACCCCTCTGCGGCTCTTCACTTGGTCATACTGCTACTTTACGTGCTACCAAATCTGAGGATGGCTGCTGGAGGCGGGGCTTAGGGAGAGGGCAGTCATTGGCTGGGGGCAGTATGACCCAGAGACCAGTGATTGGTTACTACTAAAAAAGACAGATCAGAAACGAAACTGATACTGATTTTTTTCTATACCAAGGATTCCCGGCCTGACGACGGGGAATATTCATGAGCATGTGAATCCATGTCAGACCCATGCTGGAGAACAACCGTTACAGGTAAGTAACTTGTTCCTTCTCAGGAGGTGATGCAGGCTGGTTCTTACGTAAAGTGTAGTCCCCAAGCACCCACAAAGGAAAGCACAGTTCTTTATATAAATAAGCCTTTAATTATGTACACATACAATAACACACTTTGTGCTCAGGCAATTCCATAATGATACATATATACAGTCTCTGTGTGGTACCACAATTACTTCTTTGATTCCATTAAAAAAATCAACTGTAGACAGTTTCAAATGACATACAAATCAATTAATAATGTGAACCAACAATAGACTTGAGGAGGAAAACAAATTGGTTAAACAATTGGCAGAATACCGGCCCCATTTACCCAGACACAATTCTGACCCCCTAACCTGGACAACCTGTAAATAATATAATAAACAAGCCCTGTACATATATTGTTCAGCAGAGTTTTATTTTCCTCTACAAATGTTCTACTACCCCAATGTACCTGGTTAAGCAGAGTTTGACATTGGGTCATCGACGGATCTTTCTTGAGTGAACTCCCTTTAAGGTAGGAGCCACGATTGTCGAGATCCCTCAAAGAAAAGGGGTGAACAATGGCATTGAAGCAGCCGCTTCAGTCCTGGCAGTGCTCGTCGACGATCGGTCGTGGACGTCCTGCGAAGATGAGGCGTGCGGGTAACCTTGATGACGATAGTTTGTTGCCACAAAGAATCAATGAAGAACTTTGGCCCAGCAAGGGCGTCGGTTGTCGGCGTTTTTGTGGTCTTCGGATGGCGGGAAACCCACCGGCGAATTCTCCTCAGTTCGTCGGCAACCTTGACTTTCTCTGGCGGGACAAAGCGGTCGACGGTGATGAGCAGGGAGTCCTTCATTCAAAGTGTCCTTTGGCAATGGAGCGTTGCGGCTCCGGTCGTTGGCAGCACAGCGTCAAGGGGTCCCCGCTTCTGGGCAACACGATTTCGACGGGCTTCCATTGGTTACGGCAATTCTCCGAACCCTGGTCGACCGCAATAGACTTCGATGGCCTCAATGTCCGGGTGCCTTACTAAGAGATTCCTCGGCGGTCCCCGTCTCCGGTCGACAGTCTTTCGGAGGCTGGCTTCTAGGGCGCTTTGGCGAAGGTTAGCGGTCTGCACGATGTTCCCTCGTAGCTCGGGAAGAGGTCTCCTAGCCAGGTCCTTTCTTGGATCAGGTTCTTGAAGACACAGCATTCTTCAGATTGCGTCGAAGGGAAACAGCAGTTAACCTTCTTCTTCTGGCTCGGCTTCGAGATCAAGCATCAAGTTTCGACTTCAGCTTCTGAACGGTTTCCATCAGTGAGTGGTCCCCAGATATACTTTTTGGTCTCTCATTCACTCTGTTGGGTCACACTCGGCAACCGATCATTCAGAAAGGGCATTCAGGCAGGCAGGTAGGCAGCCAATCAGATTCGCAGTGCATTAATGCCATTCTTCTCCACCCAGTCACTAACTACAAGGAATGTGTATTGGGACAAGCACTCTGCCATTCAGCACTCCACACTGCATACATACCAGTTTCGGGCAGCGCTGTCTCAGTCTTTGTGTCACATACCAGAAACCAGATACCCATAACATGAAATGCATGTTGGTCACAGACTCCCTTAACCCAGGTCCCACCCCAATGGTGTACCCAGTCAGGGCTGGACTTCCCCACAATACCATATATGGAACTTCTACCCAACAGCCAGTGAGAGGAAGAGACAGAGTCAGCGCTTCAAGGTAACAGGCAATAGAAAGCAGGAGGCCACAGGGGCCATCTTGTCCCCTATCAGGAATCAACTGATTCCAATGGCAGGGCCTGGGTATCCCAAAATGGAATATATACAGAACACCTGTCAAATTCATCTTGGAGCTGCCACCAGCCCATACATGGCTCTGTGGGCTACACACAGGTGCCCATAAACATACACTAGGGGTACATGGTTGTACCCCCACCCATGGGTGCCATAAGGGTATCCCAAGAGTCTGTTCACCACGACCAAAAAGAGGAAGGGCTGCACTGCCAAGAGTCCCACATGGACTCCTGTGCAGAAAATAACACAGAACACACATGATAAAAGGACCACAGGATAAGGACCTGGAGGCCCTGTCCCTCCAATGCATTTTCAGCATTACAGCACATATGCTGAAGTCCACTCCCACAGCCTGATCAATTGGATCTGCAAACTGATCTGATCCCTAAAAAGAAACCAAGAGTGGGTAAGGACAAACCGCCACACTCACAATCTTTATGCATTCCTCCAGGCTGTACAATATGATTCTAGGGAAAGCCATTCAGCCTCTGGACGTTTTGCCTCCTGAAAATTCTCCTTCAGAAGGTCTTTTGTCAAGGCCGACTCCTTCAAAAACTGAGAAACCTAACTTAGGCATGCCCCTTCTTTGAGCAATCGTTGCTTGTTTGCCAAAAGATTCACCGGGACATTTTGTTTAAAATGTATTTTAATATACACATAGCCACACTGGCCTTGTGAACACAAAACAACAGATATACATTTCCAAGTTAAGACTTAGCATTAAACAGACTTCATCAATTAATTGTGTTTAAGACCAAATTATTAAATCAAAGTACATAGGTAAGATACAGTCATAGATAGAAAAATAGAAATATGAGTTTCACCTTAGAAGCATACAATCAAAATTTTCTAAAATATTTCATCTAAAATGTCCATACATTTGATATAAATTTCAGCATAAAATAGATAAAATTAATATCATGACTTTCCATTCACATTTCCCACAAAATACATATATCAGCCTCATGAATAGTCTTGTTATATGATTTAACATATCTGTATCTGATAGAGTTTAAACTCCCACAATGTATCAAAATATCCTCCACAGATTCCATCACATTAACACCACATAATCGACACATACGCTTAGATCTAGGCAATCCAATCCTTGCACCCCTAGTTTCGAGGACCTGGCTAACATACTTCAGCCACAGGTATTCTCTGATGATACAGCTATCTAAATATGCTGACACATATTCTAGAATTAATTTGCGTGGCATTCTGTATTCTATATAGGGACCACTGTTTACATTTGTTGATAGTCGCACAAGATTCATCTCATAGCTGTAATGTAGCCTATATTTTAGCCAACATTTACGTGAACATATTGCTAGGCCTTACAATGGTTCGACAAACTCCAAACCATGCCTTATGTAAGGTGTACATCAACCCCAAAATACCCATTTTCTCACAGTGATCACGTCTCATAAAATCGCAGCTATAGTTAGATACAATGGTATCATTCTCTAGGTACAGCATCTTTTCATAGCACATAACCACTTTGCGAATGAAAATCACTGGAGTACCTAATCGGCATATGTGCTAAGAGAGTCTAGCATAGTTTGCAGTCCCTTTAGTGTGTGGTCTAAATCTTTGGACTGTCGCAAAGACTTTGGGACGTATCAACAGACACACCAATGTTTATAAACAAATTGTGTCCAACTACAAGATAAATGGTGCTGTGAGACTGGATTGGAACCGAAGGATTGGTGAGGACATTGCGGAAGAGCATTGGTCTCGAATCTGTGAGAATGTGAAACTGTGTTCTTTGAGTCTGGTTGAAAGATCGCGGCAGATTAAGATTCTACATAGAACTTATTGGACACCGGAGCGTTTGATGGAAAGAGGAATGAGTGATAACTCTGACTATTGGGCGTGTATTCAGGAGAGGGGCACCTTTGAACATATGCTTTGGGAATGTCCAAGAGTGAGGGGTATGTGGTTCGAATTTGATCAGATTTGTGAGAGAGTTCTCGAAGAGAGAATCCACTTGGACTTTAAGACCATTGTGCTGGGCAGCACTGATGTGTTGGAAGATTTGAGTACCTCCCAGAGAAAGTGGATCTTTCGGGGAGCAATGGTGGGAAAGAAATTGATATTGAGAAACTGGAAAACATCTACTCCTGTTACAATTGAAATGTGGATTGCTGAGATGCATATTTTGGCTGATATCGAAAGGGTTTTGTACCTGAGGGAGAAAAAGAGTACATTGTTCAATAAGATATGGAGTAAATTTCTTTTATTGTATTAGGCCTGATTTTAGATCTGATTTGACTCTGGGGGGGTTTGTATATAGTTGAGTATGTAGGTTAGAGATTATGTGTATTTTGTTGTAATCATCTAATATGTTATTGTTCATCTTATTGTAATTTTGAAAAATTAAAATAAAAATTTCAAAAAAAAAAAAAAAAAAAACCAATGGCATTCAAGGATTGTGTCTTTAATGGGGTTTTACTGGCAATTGGGATGGAGAATTAACTAATGATATCCTCTACTGATGGTTCAATGCTAAAAGAAACACAAACTGCATCTCAGAGTTACCCCACTACCCCCACTGTCCCTCAAAGTGCTTTACTAATTACCCCCCCCCCTTAATACCTGTGAGTCACAGGCAGCTTTTAGTCAGTATGTCATTGTTACTAGCAATTGTCCACTGAGTACTCTTCTATCACCCAGGTTATGTCCACATTAGATTCTTGTTTGGGTTCCTCAGGATGACTAATAACTCTTTCTGGGATAAAAGATTCTCTTGATCCCCTCTTGTAGTCTCCATTCTTTGTTCATCTCATGGGGATGGGAACCCTCAGTAAGACAGGCTCACAAATCAGTTCATTCCTGTTTCACAAGGCAATGAGTTTGGTAGAGTCTCTTGCCCAGGTCTCACGGTGCTGTCACTCACAGCCCCTTTTCACAGGGCAATGTGTGTGGTACAAATAGCCTCCGTCTGTGTTCCTCCCCAATGTTACTCACTCTCTGGTACAGCACTGTTCTGGTGCTTAATGTCTTGTGTGAGAGAGCAGCCATTCCTGCTTGGCCACTGGTTAGATAATGTTGCCACAGTGCCTCATTTACTCTTGTAGCAGCTCTAGGATTTTCTTGAGCAGATTTGACAGAGTCTCCTAGAGAAGAGGCCAGCCCGGAGGGAGTACAGATGTCGATGGGGTTCTGGTTCACCTCCTTAACCTAGAGTCCTGAACCTATAATCTTCCAACCCCATGTTTCCACACTCCTCTCGCGGTCGATGCTCCTTTGTGCCTACGGACCAGGCACTAGAGCACTTCTATATCGCTTACAATTGCTGTAATCTGAGCTCCCACTTTTCCCTGACAACAAATAGGCTTGCGGAATTACACCGTGTGGAACTCGATGTCTGCATACGACCCCTGACTGTTCCCCTCTTGCTTTCTGTTTCTTCTCCTCTGTTCCAACTGCTGCTCCTTCCATCTTCTCTGCCTTCCTTCCTTCTAGTATTTTTCTACTTTTCCTCTTCTGCAAAACCCCTAACCTCCTTTGCTTTCTTCCCTTTACTTGGCTCTTTAGCGCTTCACCCTCTTGTTGTCTCCCCTCCCCCTGCAAGCCCAACTCCTCCTGCACCTTCAACTTCTCCTGCAGCTCCAAATACTCAATTCCTCCAATTCCCAAGCCACTACTCCAAACTCCCACCCCACTGTGTTCCCTGTGTGGGCTTTTATAGTGGTTTCTTTCCTCCCCCTGGACCTGGCTCGGTGTAAGATCTTGTATATGATAAACTTCAAGGACTTGTGTGTGATAAACTTCCCCACTAAGGGATTCTTTAGGTCGCCTTGGCTTTCCATGCCCAGATGCCTCTGCTCTTACTTTACCGGCTGCTCTCTCAATGGGAACCAAACATCTAAGAGGTCCGCCTTCGATCTCGCTGAATCATGTGTACTTTATTAGGTGCACACGCCTAGCTCCACAAGTGGAACCAGCAGGACCTCCATCTGTTGAGCGGTCCTCTGCTTATTTAGTGGAGGAACGTCAAGCTTCTCATTACTTGATTCTATCAGTCCTAAACGTGTGACTGCTGATATCCAAACTACATCTAAAAAGTCTGGTTGACTTCCAGAAGATGACAGCTCCTTTTTGTCGTTAATGAGTATTTAGTCCAGTTAAGGAGTAGCGCTTCATCCCATCAACATCAGTTGATCCAAATAGCTCACGATACATGCATATTTAAAGCCGTTATTCTCTAGTTCTGCCACTTGCCCCATCATCATCCCCTCCAGAATGTAAGCCTTCCTTGCCAATATTGTCTCAGGATTTGCAGGGGCTCTTTCAGCTACTTTTGGTAGTGCTACTAGCGGTGCACTAAAAGGGTTAGATATTTTCTCCCAATGTTTTATCAGACTACAATAAAATGGGGGCCTCAGGTCCATTTTAGAGCTTTATGATCTCAATTGGTTTCTGTGAAGATCTTCTACTTGCTTACCTTAGGCTCAGATGTTGCCAAAATTGCAACTGGACAACAACATGTATTCTGTGGATTTCCAGGATGCTTCTTTTTTTATTTCAGTCTCAGAAGGTTCCAAAAAATGTCTGTGCTTTTTAAAAGGAGGAGGTTATGAGTTCAGTTGTGTACATTTTGGTCTGAAACCAGCTGCATTATGTCAGGAGGGTGAACATCTTTATCCCTTCGTGATTTTTGATTAACCATCCGAATTTAGTCCTCGAGTCAACATTGAAGATTCAATCAGATCAGTCAGTCTTCCAATGTACTCAAGGGAAAGGATTTCCCTCCCACGGAAGAGTATCGTCCAGCCCTACAGATAAGGGTTGTATCAGCTACTCTTACTTTCTAAAAATAGACAAATACTCCAAAAAAATAAAAATGGACAGTAAAAATACTCCCAACAGGAAACCAACACATACAACCTTGTGCCCCTGCTCTCACCCATACAGCTTATTGAATATGTTTGGACCAGTAATGCACATAGCACCACAGGGAGAAGCTATTATTACTGCCTGATTGTAAAATGTAAACTTGTATCTTTTAATTAGCTTGAATAACTAGGTGCACAAACATAATTATTGCAAAAGAATATCTGTTTTCCATTTACAACATGATTTTCCTCGCCAATGAAATAGTCCCATTGGGGAATGGGCTTACATTGTCACTCCCTGAAAATGTATTTTACCCCCAACTTTAAAACAAATAGGGAGTAAAATATTCCAATTCCAAATCTTTTCTGGAGCACTGGTATCATCCATGTAGCATTATGTCCTGCATTTTTTAACCATGCTTTCTTCACAGCATAGTAGTTGCAGAGAATTTTGGGACTCAGGTTTCTACATTCATGCTCTTTCTCTTGCAAGATTGAAAATGACACCATTTCAATAGCATCTGGCCTTAAACTATGACCAGTTGTCAGAGACTAAGTTCAATACTATCTTGATTCCTTCTGGGATTAATTCCATCAATGTATGATTTCAGGAAGACAATCTACAGAAAGGGGGCCGTTTTCACCCACCCCGATATCAGATTTCAGTCACAGTAAATGTTTCAGAACTAATTTGGGGAGCCCGTTATCAGTGCCTGCAAACCCACAGCCCTTGAAACAACCAAAAAAGGCTAATGAGAAAAAGTCTCCTGCAAAAAGTAATATTTCTGTTCCTGGATCTTTTTCTCCCTGTGCCATGGTGCAATGTCGTCTAAGACATTAGAGATAACACAATTTCTATGTTCCATTTGAATTGAGAGGAATATGGCTTTGGGCTCGACTCTATGTCATAGCAGATGTTCTTGGCAGGCAATGTCATACCTCATACGAGTTTAGACAGACCCTAACACCAACAGTAACTGAGAGGATTTTTTTTAACACTGATGACAACCTCAAATAGCATATTTTTGACATGCAGTAGAATGCTCTTTGTCACCAATATGCATCCCATCAGGTTCTCTACAAAATTCTTGCATTCTAAATTGGCCAGACAAGATCTAGTATGCAGCACAATGGGTGAATTATCCACCCCACCCTACCAACACTGAACTTGAGCGCTTGGTATTTGAAAAGTAGAACTCTTTTCTTTGGATTTCAGAGGAGAAGCAAGCCATCATGAGCAGCAATAAACAATATAAAACTTCAAAACAATATAAAAGCAATTGGTAGTTTTCCTTTATGAATAAAGAAAATTTGGAAACCTATATTTGTGCCCTTTGCTTTTTTTCTTTGTTTTATTTCAAAATGAAGAGAGGAACTCTGATTTTCTATTTTGCACAGTGTTGTTTATTGAAGTTGTTTTTGCTCAATTGAATTTAGTTAAATTTGTTCACAAATTGTTTAGGACCCTCGACACGTATTTCACTGTCTGTTTTTATATACATCAGCAGTTCTTCAGGAGGGAATTTCCTGACAGCATCTGTATATGTCTAAAATTGGGGGGAGAAAAAGAAAAAAAATCTATATGAACCACTTTTTCATTTCCAATATTTCTTAGTAATATTGGTTCTTTTCCATCAAAATGAATTCACATTTCATTTTACAATCATAAATATGCTAATTAATAAGGTTACTTATGTATGGAACCAATACTTATTGGCCCTCATTACGCCCCTGGCGCTAAGTAACGTACATTACCGCCATGGCGTAATTAACGTTTCTGTGCTGGGTCGAAGCCGTAAAAAGCGGGACATTACGACCCATCGGGCACGAGCATTGCGCCATGGCGGTAATGTAAACCGCGCCATGGCGTTAATGCCCCCAAAATGTCACCTACCGGCATCGCATGCCGCGTAAGGTGCACTACCGCCATCCCGGCCACCGATCTTAACACTGACCGTAATTAGCAGTGACCGCTAGTAAGCGGAACCGGAAGTAGCGTCATCGCGGCGGAACGGGAAAGAGCACGGCGCCCATCTTTATAAACACAATCCATTGTAATCCTCCACTACCACTGCACATCTGACCCCGAGACCTTGCAGAAAGCTACCGCCACATCCACGCATCCCCACAATGCCAAAAGTTGTTAAAAAAGCCTGCGATTGGCAGCGGCAGGACCGCTTCAGCAGGGAGGAACTAACAATGTTGGCTGAAACGCTACAGGAAAAGGCGGACATTGTCTTCTCTGCAGAAATGACAAGACCAGCCATAGCCCGCAAAAAGGCTATATGGGAACTCGTAGCACAACGGGTCAGCGCTGTAGGAACTACCACACGCACCTCAAAACAGTGCTGCAAAAGCTGGGATGACCTCCGGCTCCGAGTAAGGAGCATACTGTCGGCCAACCGCAACATGGGCATGGCAACTGGCAGAGGAGCAGACTCCCCAATTAAGATGCAGCCATGGGAGGAGATATGTGCCTCGACGATCGGCATGGAGAGCATCGAGGGGGTCGGTGGAATAGAGAGAGGAGCCCCGACATCAGGAGACACAGGTAGGTGCCTCTAATTTAGCCCTGCAAAACCCCCTGAATTCCACTTACATGTGCATCACAATGTTGCCCTATAGGGTTAACGCAACACATCAGCAGAAGACCTACACCCTGCACACATGCAGCATGCACACTCCACAGCAGGCACCCACATTCCTGCATGTTCAACCCACCCAAAAGGGAGACAACCTGTATGTCACAGCCTACAAAGTGCACCATCTATCCATCAAATTCATGGCAGTCATCACAATGCCTGCTCAATGTCCGCTGACCCATCAATAACACTTTCCCTCCTCTGCTCCACCACAGGCTCCCAATCGGACACCGGCAGGGACGAGAGTGGCACCACACCTGCCAAGAAGGCTAGGCCAGAGGAAAGAGCACACCAACCCTCCCCCTCTGCTGGACCCAAAGACAAACCACAGCAGCCAAAATTGCCTGTCGCAAAACAGCCCAGGGCAGCAATGATCCCCGAGGCAAGCAGCATGGCACCACCCACAGAAGACACACAACAACTGCTGCCCACTGAGGGGAATGTGTCTGCGGGGAGCAGTACAATTGGGGAGACTGCTGCCATCGCAGCCTGCTCCGACAGCGATGTGGGGAATGAGGAGGATGACACAGAAGGTCCCCCCACTGCCCACCTTCATTCCCCCCACCTGTCCCTAAGTAGCCTGCACGGAGACGGCACACAGGGGCTATCCCCTGAAAAATCATGGCCAGCCACTCCCAGCCCAGTGGAAGGAGGGGAGGAGGGGAGTAGCCCAATTACCCCGCAATTGCAACATCCAATGCCCCAAATTTCCAACAGTCGCTGGACCAAATAATGACGAGGCAACAACAACTGTCCTCACTACTCACGCAGCATGTGGCTGATTGTGGAGGTGCCAGTGCAGACATGGAAAGATGTGCTGAGACTGTCAAGGCAGCCATCCAATCCGCAAGCAAAGACATATGTGCGGAATGTGCTCGGTGAGCTTGTACAGACAATAAGGGACACGCGGCTTACTGAGCAGCCCAGTACCTCCTCCGCTGCCAGTTCTGCCGCAAGCAGCCCCGTCCGCAGGTCAGCCAGGAACCTGCAGAATACAGGCAGGGGGGCCCCAGGAGCCGGGAGAGTGGGCTGCCAATAGTGGCCACCCAGTGGACGAATGGAAAATTACCCACTTCATCACGGGCACCGTCACACCTTTGCAGGGAGTTCAGGGGGGATTGGGTGTGTTGGGGAGTTCAGGGGGGAGAGGGGATTGGGTGTGTCAAACCTATTCACATTCATAATACACTTTTTCCTTTTGCACAAATCAAATGTGTGGACATTGCTCATTTCGTATGTGTGCTTTATTGGTGTACAGTCCACAGTGTGCATGTCCCAGACACACACAGTGCCCCAAGTGCCGTCTCCATGTTACACACACCAGCCGTGTGTGCTAGAAGCATTGGTCAGTGATATTTTGACGCATTTCACGCCCCTCCTGTGCATCGCTGCCTCCATGAGGTGCTGCCCCATCCACACCCTCCTCATCCTCATCGTCAGGTGGTTGCAGTTCAGCGTCAGGGGGCAGGGCCACATTTCGTCTGACGCACATATTGTGTGACATGACACATGCCATGACGATCTTTGCCACCTTCTCATGGCGGAACAGGAGTGCCCCACCAGACCTGCCGAGGCAGCGAAACCGTGCCTTCAATAGGCCAAATGTCTGCTCAATCACCACACGGGTATGTGTATGTGCACAGTTGAAGTCCTCCTCGTGCTGGTTCTGTGGGTTCCGGTGTAAGTAGCCACCTCTTCAGGGGATAGCCTGCATCACCTGTATGTGGGCGAGAATGTATGTGTCAGTCATGACGTCAAACTCAAAACTTGACGTGCCACCATGGCTTGCATCCAACTGTTACTTCGGACCACTTTGAAATGCTCTAATTGATTCACACTATGCGACAGGAATATGCTCATGGCTCTTATGGACTGTTGTGCATGCCATCAACCAATGTATGCAGGGGGGTCATGTGCCTCCTTCGTGCGCAGTTATGGGGGACAGGCCTTTCAGTTGATGGTGTTTGGTGATGTGCATGTAGGTGCATTTTGTTGAAGTCATTGTGGTCTGAATTGGTTCAATGCACTTGCAGATGGTTGTGTTATGGTTGGGACACACCTTCATTCACATGGTAGGGCTGCATACATCAGGCCTTAGGTTTACTGGTGTCAGCTGAGGTTTGTGATGCATTAGGGTATGATCTGGCTCCGTTGTCTTTGCTACTCACAGCCAGATGGAGTATGCATTGGTACGTCGTTCGCCTACCCACTGCGCAATTCCATGGTCATGACATTAGACTCACCGAGTAGCCAGGATCTTGGGCCTGCATGTCGCTCCATGTAGCGTGGTATTGTGGAGTTCCTCAGGACCATTGAATCATGGGTTGCTCCGGGGAATCGGGTACAACAATGTGTGAAGATCCTGTTGGAGTCACAGACCATTTGCACGTTGATTGAGTGAAATAGTTTACGGTTGCGGTACGGTGCCTCCATGGCATGTGGGACCACCAATTCCACATGAGTGCAGTCGATGGCACCAATGCAACCAGGTATGCCGGCTAGTGCATGGAAACCCACTTTGGTGTTTGCAATCTCCTGGGCAGTCCGTGGTAATGAGATGTGGTCATCTGTGTGCTTGAGGAGGGCATCGAGCACTTGGATCAGTGTACGAGAGAATAATGGTTGTGAAATGCCATGCAAGTGCCCCACTGTGTGCTGGTAGGTGCCTGTGGCCAGGAAGTGGAGTACAGACACTTCATTCAGTAGGGGTGGGATGGCGGTTGGTGTTTCTATCATGCTGACGATGTTGTTGTGTGTCATGTCTACGATGGCGGTGATGGTGTCCCGGTCCAAACGGTACAGGGTGTGGATCTGCTCAGTGGTGAGGTTGAATGGACTGGCTCTGATGCGTGGGATTGTGGGCTGCCTGCGTGGTGCCAGTGGCTGTGCTGGTGGGGCTTGCTGGCCCTGCCTTGCCCTCCTTCTCCTCCTGCGTCTCCTCTGTGCAGCCTGTTGTTGTTGTTGTTGTAGCACTTGCATTGCGATCAGGTCCTCCAGCCCCAACATTGCTAGTCCTATTGGTATCATTGTGGAGTGTGACTGGGTGTGGGAAGGGGTGGGGTGTGCTCTTTTTGTACTTCCTGAGTCTGTATTGCCTCCACCTGTGCTGATTCTGTGCACCTGTGGCAGCTGGATTCACTGCACATGGCGATTTACGGTTGGTTTGCGATGGCGTAATTAGCACCATGGCGGTAAGGTACTTAACGGGCTTAGTGATGGCGTTAGGTGCATGTCCGCTTGGGGCGTGATCCGCGCAGCTTTGCGCCATGCCGGTATTTACGGCGTGGCGCGTCGCATGCGCGCAACCTTGTTGCAGTTAGCGGAAGCGTTAACTACGATGCCGCTAATGGCATCGTAGTTAACGGTCACGGGTCATGATCGGACCTAGCGGAAAACGATGCCGGTAATCATTTACCGCCAGGGTCGTAATGAGGGCCATTGTGTTTTAAACCCACACATTAACTTAAGAATTCGAATTTTGAATAATTTTGAATAATTCATTGGTTGTGAGACTATGCACACTTAATAAATGTAATTGGTGAATGTAGTGAAAAGAAACACTCACTGGTTATCAAACTGCTGAGTGATTGCGTCCTGTGTTAAATGTAATGAAGACTTTCTTGCTTCTCAAAATAAAGTTTTTCAATAAGCGGTCTATATGGGTGGAAAGTCAAAGAGACGGTTTTCTAATGGAGAATAGACAATATAGTTTTAGAATCTACGTTTCGTATGACGCCACTATACGAATTACACTATGCAGATATGGCGTTAGTGTATTATAGGCTATAGGAAAAGTCAGAGGTTTCCTTACCTTTATTTAGTGTGTCTCCGTAATTCTCGGTCAAATGGATTCTAGCGGCATGATAACCTGCAAACAAGATTGAAACTTCTGTATTTCTGTTGCTGTGGAGTCGCGGTCACGTGCGAAATTACTGTCACGTGAACGCCTCACTGCGGGATTGCATGCTCGTTGGACTATAGTGTCACATGACCGCTATTCGGCCATGTTGGATTGGGAAATGTATAATCGGAATCACTTTACCAATACGTTTCAATTATGTAGATATTTGATCGAGTATAAATAATAAGCGTCTTATGTTGTGCTGTCTTGTATTCTATTAAATTATCTTTGATTGGTCGTGTTGTGCACTTTTTCTTGACCGCTGGGAATTAGAGATTTGTTTTATATTGGTATTTAGGGTATGCTGTATGGACCTTGTTTTGTGTGTTTAATGTTTGGGCTAATTCACACATGTATGGTAACACATAAAGGATAAACAATTGTACAGTTACTAGCTTGAGTCTTTTTGGCTTCCTTTGATGCTTCCTCTCTGACTGAAAAATAGTCATAGTAATGATAAATCATAAAATGTGGATAAGTTCAGTGTCCGAATTTAGACCCGTATGGCAGCTGTCCAGTGTGCAAATCCAATATGCTTCTCTGGATCTAAGTATTTTTCCCAGATTTCCTCCTCTTTATGGCTTTGAGATCTTTTCAATTCCAAAGAACTTGATTTCCATTGTTGGTTGGTTTGCATGTTCAGTCATGCAATGATAGCCTAATGGGTACCTTATGTCCTTTTTGCTGATAGTTCTCATGTGTTCTTGAATTCGTGTTTTCAGTTTCCTTATTGTGCTGCCTACATATATTTTGTTACACATGCATGTGATAACGTAAACGACGATTTTGCTGTTGCAATTTATAAAGTCTTTAATCTTATACTTCATGCCATTTGGTAGACTGACAATTTTCTTCCCATTTTCTGAATGGGGGCAGCTAATGCATGTCCCGCATTTGTAATTTCCTATCAGTGATTTTTTATTCCAAAGTTGGATTAGACCTTTTTCTTTGGGAACTGTAAAATGTGTGTGGCTCAAAATATCTTTTAGGCTTTTTGAATGTTATGTGGACACCGTCCTCGATATATTCTGATAAATCTTCATCCAATTTAAGAATGTGCCAGTTTTTCTTCAGAGTTTTTTTAATTTCTTTGGCATTTGCATTGTAAGGAGTAATGAATCTGAGTTTAGGTTGTTCTTTCACATTGTCACTTGCTGTTTTATTGGTTAGTAGGTCCAATCTTGATTTGCTCTTAGCTTTTTCATAGGTTTTGTCCAAAAGTTTTTTTTCTGTAGATATTCGGATAGTTCTGAACAGTTCCTTTTGATTCTCAGGATTTCGTCATAGGGTATATTGTTGATTACATGATGAGGATGATGGCTTGTTGCATGCAACACTGTGTTACCGGCTGTTGGTTTGACGTATAATGTAGTTTGGATTATGACGTTTTTGACATATATTTGTAAATCCAAAAATTGGATAGAGTTGGGACTTTGATTAGAAGTGAAATGAAGGTTATATTGATTAGTATTGAGGTATTTGACATAGTTGTTTAATGTTGATAAATTTCCATTCCAAATAATGAGAATGTCGTCTATATAGCGACCCCGGTATATGATGTTATTTGATGTGGTGAGGGCTTCATGTGTCCCGGCATGTTCTAGCTCGAAATGACCAACATATAAGTTGGCGTAAATTGGTGCAAATTTGGCTCCCACGGCCGTCCCCTGTTTCTGTCTGTAGATTTGGTTGTTAAATAGAACATTTTTATTGTTTAGTGTAAAATTAAGCATTTCTAGAATCATCTTGTTTTGTCTGTAGTAGGAAATTGATCTCGTTTTCAAAAAATAGTTGGTAGTTTCCAGGCCTTTGTTGTGCGGTATACTAGTATAGAGAGAGGAGACGTCCAGTGTGACCAGGATGTAACTCTTTTCCCAATTAATGTCCTCAATCTGTTGTATTACATGTTTTGTGTCCTTAATAAATGAAGTAAGTCCAAGTACTAGGGGTTGCAGGTGTATATCTATGTATTTTGATATAGGCTCAGTGATAGAGCCTATACTATTGATTATCGGTCTGCAAGAGGGAAACATTTGGTATGGCTTATGGATTTTAGGAATAAAGTAGATGTTACCCAATATTGGATGGTTGTTGCTTAGGAAATCTTTATCCGTGTCTGTCGTAAAATCTTGTTCCAACCAGTTTTGTAGCATCATTGTCCATTCCGTGACACGTTCTGTTATTGGATATAACTGAAGTTTTTCATAGCAGTGTTCCTGGTTCAGATGTTCTTGAGCTGCTGTAAGATAGTTTGTGGTATTCATCAGTACTATGTTTCCTCCCTTGTCTGCTGTTTTTATGATTATTTCAGGATTCATTCTTAATCTTTCAATTTCTTGTTTTTCTTTCCATGTGAGATTAGGTTTTATGTTGTGTGATAGTTGGCCTGCAAAGTACTTTGCTCTTAATTCACACAGTGTTGCTTTGTAGAAAAGGTCTATAACGTTGTCTTGTGCTAAGATTGGTACAAAAGTGGATGGTGGCCTTAATTTTGTTGCTGCGCTTAGGTCTGTGTCAATATTAATTTCTTCCGTGATTTTTTCCAAATCATATGGATCATCCTCTTCTGCTAAGTTGAGAAGGTTCACTGTATTTTCTATATGTTGAATTGTTAATTCTGATGGAACATTAACTTTTTTCTTAGTTATGCTTGATTGAGAGAAATGTTTCTTTAATTTCAGCCTTCTGCAGAATCTATATAGATCTGCATTTATTGTGAAATAGTCAGATTTGATTGAAGGGCAGAAGGACAGGCCTTTGTTCAAAATGCGAATGAGATCTGGTGATAGATCTAATTTAGAGAGATTTACCACTATGTTTTCTTGTGTGGTTGTTGGTTCTTTGATCTTGTTTTCACTCCCTCTTTTATTGATGCTCTTATTTGTATTGGTGCCCCTACCCCTGCTGCCCCTCCTTGTCTTTGTCTGTTTGTTCGTTCATAGTATTTGGGTTTTGTTGATTTCCAGTATATTGATGAGTAGTTTTCATATTTTTGTATTTGAGATATTCCTCTAAAAAAGATGAAGAGGTTGTTTCTACATTAGCCTTGAGTATGGGTTGCAGAAGAGTAGGTTGTTCACTTTCAAGATCACTTGACGATTCAATATCAGAAGATGGTGGTGTGGTAGATGTAGGCTGCGGCAATTTGGGTTTCAAATTTGGTTTTGGTGCATATCTCCTTTATCCTGTTGGTTTTTGAAAAGTAAATACTCTTTTTGAACTTATAGTCCATTTCGTCTCTTTTGAACTTGATTTGTTTCTTAATTTTTAGTTCTTTTGAATACCATTGAATATAATCATCATGTATTTGATAAGTTTTGAAAGTGGCTTCTGGTACACCTAGTTGTTCTATATCTTGCTTGATACTATCGATTTCTTTGGTCAATTTGTCATGTATTTTCTTTGCATTGTTAATCAGTCTCATTATCATTTCTCTTGAAGTGTGAATTAGTAATTGTTCCCATTCTTGGAAGCCTTCTATGTCTTCCTCATCAAACGAAGGAAAAATGCAAATGCGTAAACCTCTTGGTATTCTGTTTACTTTCAGATGATGTTCCATAGTTTTGACTTCCCACCATCTTGCTAGTTCCTGTTTTTGTAGTTATTCTAGTTGTTCTAGTTTGATAAATAGAGATCTTAATGATTATTTATTGGTGCCATCTTTTTCTTGGTTTGGATATTTCTGTTCTGCAAAGTGTTGTTCAGCCTCAATTTCTCTTAAATCGTATGTTGAGGACATTATGGTATAAAAATGTAAAAGCAAGTAGCTTTCCTTTTTTACTGGCCTTTAGATAAAAAAGGTTAAGCTACTTTAAGCAATGCTATTCCTTCATCTTTATCCTTCAGTTAAAGAGCCTTCATCTCAACTTATTAAGTGTTTGCTTCTAAGATTCACACACCCCTCAAGGCAGTGACATTGTTTTATCTGGATTTACTACTGTCTAGTAAAATTGTTTGTCTTGTGGCTATAATATCATCCAGAAAAATGTGCTAACTTCAGACAGTTTCTTCCAAGCTACCTTACATTGGGCCTCATTATTAATTCAGCAGTATGGATAAAGCGGCTGCAATTCGGTGGTAATTCCATTACTGCTACATTACTGCTGCAGTACCGAAGTACTACAAGTTTGGTGGTAAGGTGGAGGATTTACCTCCAGCAAAGAGCTGGAGGTAAATCCTCCACCTTACCACCCAAAATCAGCAGAAAACCGCTGACGGTAATTCCTCTGACATCCACTTGGAGTACTATGCACTCTGAAAATGGAGATTAACACCTCCCTATCACACACCGCATCTCTACCTTCTGTGCTAACATTCAGTGTTATGCAGATGACACCCAGTACTTCTTCAGGCTCCCCTTGGCCTCTTCTGCTCCTTCTCTCATACCAGACTGTCTGTCCGCAATTCAGGAATGGTGTGCCTCCAAAGATCTCTGCCTCAATGCCAGTAAGACTGAGATCCTCCTCATTATTGGGACACCTGCTCCCGCCTTCCCTCTCTCACTCTGGCCGCCCACCCTGAGCCCTCAACCTGCTCCTTCCTGTGAGGCTAAGAACCTTGGTGTCATCTACGACTCCACCCTCTCCTTGTGTCCTCACATCTCTGATGTCTCTAAGAAGTCACACTAACAGATGCACCACCTCAGGGGAATTCTTCCTTTTCTCACTTTCCACCAGAAGCTCACTGTCTCCAGAGCCCTGGTCCTCTCTAGACTGGACTACTGCTCTTTCTAAATCTGCCTGCCTCTACTCTTCGCCCTTTACAACTAATCCAGAACAGGACTGCGAGACTTGTCCTTGGCCTCAAGCCCAGGGATTGTATCTCTCCAGCCCTGAAATCTCTCCACTTGCTCCCTGTGGCTGCAAGGATCAAGTTCAAGACCCTCTTCATCGTCCACAAAGCTTTCTGGGGCGGTGGACCACACTACATCCAACTTTCTCTTCCTAAGCAGCTTCCTTCTCAAAACCTTCGCTCATCCACCTCCAACTCTCTGAGTGTGGGGAGGGGGTAGATCTCTGTCCTCGGATGGGGCCTCCCTCTGGAACAGCCTCCCTGCCTCTCTCAACTTGAGCAGGACCATCTAAGTTTCCGGAAGCAAATCAAGACCTTCCTTTTCGCTTCCGCTTTCTCTCTCCCTCTCCCTTGCGGATGTCCCTGTCTGCTGTGCATGCTGGTTACCTGGCCGCCCACTGAAGTTACGGGACCAGGCCCCTGCATGACCAGTTGCCCTTCCACTGCCTCTGGGCCTCCGAACCACTTAAGGGACTGTATCTGCAACCCTACAGTCCCCTGACTAACGATCCGGCAGCACCTACAAGTTACTTTGCACTCCCCCCTGCCCGCTGGCACTTCTCCATCCCCCCCCCCCACACTTGTGCAATCTGTTTGACACAAGGCCTAGTAAAATCATTGTTTGTCCTCCTGTCCTCCCTCCCTTGTCTTGTCGCACCTTGAAACACTTGTGTACAGGCGGGTTATAAATGACTTATATCATATCACTGCAAAAACAAAGAGGTGATGGCTGGAAGGTTTAGAATGAATCTTAACCACTGGTATTGCTCTGGGCAACACTCCAGACCATCGTTCTTCGCCTGCCAAGCCATTACAGAAGGGGAAAGACCATATGCAAATAAGGCATGGTCCCACCCCAAAAGGGGTAGTCCAGCCCGAACTGCTAGGTCACATCCCTTCTGCACGAGACCACAAGCATCCCCAAACATGTTTCAGCCTTGTTGGGCCTCATCAGTGAGGAGTAGCTTGAGTCTCTAGGCCCAGCAGGCACAGGGCCCACGTCTGGGCATACCCGTCCCACTCGGGGTGACAAAGCAAAAACAAAGAGGTGATGGCTGGAAGGTTTAGAATGAATCTTAACCACTGGCATTGCTCTGGGCAACCCTCCAGACCATTGTTCTTCGCCTGCCAAGCCATTACAGGAGGGGAAAGACCATATGCAAATCAGGCATGGTCCCACCCCAAAAGGGGTAGTCCAGCCCGAACTGCTAGGTCACATCCCTACTGCACGAGACCACAAGCATCCCCAAACATGTTTCGCCCTTGTTGGGCCTCATCAGTGAGGAGTAGCTTGAGTCTTTAGGCCCAGCAGGCACGGGACCCACATCTGGGCACACCCGTCCCACTCGTGGTGACAAAGCAAAAACAAAGAGGTGATGGCTGGAAGGTTTAGAATGAATCTTAACCACTGGCATTGCTCTGGGCAACCCTCTAGACCATCGTTCTTCGCCTGCCAAGCCATTACAGAAGGGGAAAGACCATATGCAAATCACAGTGGTCTGAAGGGTTGCCCAGAGCAACGGCAGTGGTTAAAATTCATTCTAAACCTTCCAGCCATCACCTCTTTGTTTTTGCTTTGTCACCCCGAGTGGGACGGGTATGCCCAGACATGGGTCCCGTGCCTGCTGGGCATAGAGACCCAAGCTACTCCTCACTGATGAGCCCCAACAATGGCGAAACATGTTTGGGGATGCTTGTGGTCCCGTGCAGAAGGGATGTGACCTAGCATTTCGGGCAGGGCTGCCCCTTTTGGGGTGGGGCCAAGCCTGATTTGCATATGGCCTTTCCCCTTCTGTAATGGCTTGGCAGGCGAATAACGGTGGTCTGGAGCGTTGCCCAGAGCAACGCCAGTGGTTAAGATTCATTCTAAACCTTCCAGCCATCACCTCTTTGTTTTTGTTATATCATATCACTTGCAATCCTGCTGTAAATCTGCGTGTCCAAGTGGCAGTAATGGTAATCAAGTTTGGCGGTAATTCGGTGGATTTACTGCCGAATCACCACCAAACTCATACTGAGGTAGATTATTTTTAACAGGAACTGGGTTGTACTTTGGGCCTGATTCCAATTTGTCAGTGCAGAAAAAGAGTGATGGTCATTCCGTTGCTGGCACTTTTTTGGGCAGTAAGGGAATTGCCACCATTTTTCCCGCACTGCCAATTTTTCTTTTTGATAGATTTTTACTGCAGGTGAAATTACTGCACAGTAAATCCACTGATTTGTGGAGAAAAAGTGGTGGTTTCACTTCCAGCGTGTTGCTGGAGGTAAATCCTCTGCTTTACCTCCAAAACCCGGTGGATATACCGTGCAGTAATTTAGCTGTTGGTAAATCTGCCAAAAATCCCCATAGAGTCCTATTGACTTCACAAATAGGGTATTATTCTACCCTACCACCATTTTTAATCCTGTGGTAAACCCCCACAGGAACGGATGGATGTAACAGGATTCGATTTTGGCAGTAATTTGGTGCATTTACTGCAGATTTACCACCAAACTCAAAATGAGGCCCTTTCTACAGTACAATCCTTGATCCCAAAAATCTTTCCTGACATTCATTTCAATTAATACTTCAAGTCTTTTAGCCTAGACATCATTTTCCTTGGCTGAGGAAACATTGAACAATCTGAAAGTTTTGAGTACATTCAAATTTTATGTTGAAAGAACTAAACCATTGTGATGTTTTGCGCCCAAAGGAATGACGTCACATACCCAGCCTGCATTGTTGCAAGTCTTTTTGGGTTTCATAAGTTAATGTTACCTGAAAGCCTTCACTCAGAGCTCCAGACTGCATGACTGTCTCCTTGGAAAGGTCTTGGCTGTTTCACAAAAAATTTAGGAACCGTTACTCAAAGCTCAGATCTGTGGTATGGTCTTCCTCCTCAAGTTTATGATTTATGCAGTTTTTAAGAGCCTTCACTCCAAGCTCCTGCCCGTAGCCTAGGCTCTTTCCTACAAACTCGGAGCAACATATGGGCAACTTTGCTTCCACAATACAACATTATTACCCTGTTTTTGACACCTTGCTTTTGGGGTGTCTGGATTTTGGAAAGGCTATTGTGGTTATCAAGTAAGAAGGGAACACGAGGAGCTGATGATGGTAATTCAGATCCAATGCACTTTCAAACCAACTTGACCTTTTCGGGATGACCAGCGAAAGGGTCATATGGATGAGGAGTCAATGCTGGCCCATGTTGATTCACCCTGTATGTGAGGTGCATCACAAAGTAATGCTCCTGTAAGGGTGAGACATCTTGGCCAAGCTGTCCATCCAGTGGAAGGATGGCTACTGACCAACCAGGAACTCAACCTCTCGAGCAACATTAGACAAACTTTAAGTGACACAGTGCAGAAACTCAGAGACTCAGGGAGAAGTATTTTTGCCATATGTATCCCATTTGAGTTGCTCTACCTTGTACATAACCCCAAGTACATCTTAAGTTTTTTCCTTTGTGAAGTTGACTTGATATTGTGATACTCCATAAGATCTTTTGCCCAGCTGTCTCCCAAATATCTCCTGCTGGCCAGGCGGTCAGGATAGTTTACTTCAGTAACCTATTGAACTTCACTACTTGGCTGTTACAAGCTGGGCAATATTCTGAGGTCCTAAGGTGATGGATGTGCCACTATTTGAGAAAATTGGTAATTTAAAAGGATGGAAGGAGACACCCAGCTGAAGTGGAGGATTGTGACTGTGGCGAGGCATCGTGGAGGACAAGGAGTAGCTTGAGGAGAGAGAGACCGCACCTAGTGCACACTTCCTTAGGAGCGAGCATGTAGCGAGGAATAGAGTAAGAGAGAGAAGCAGTGAGCTGGTGTGTTATGGAGCCAGGACCCTCAGACAGGGAGCATGTAAGAGCCCTAGAATGACAGCCAGTGAGACACCGAAGGCAGTTTGGCAATGAAGGGAAGTCTGAGCACTTTTTAAAGATGCCTACAAAGTTATGTTAGACCTACATAAGGTAAACCTACACCTGGTGAGAGGAGCCATTCTTCCCCTATGTTCTCCACTTTGCGAAATTCCTACATGAAAAAAGTTGGACCATTATGAGACTGTGGTTTGGAAATGCTGTAAACTTTCCAATGGGACATTTAAATATTTTTCCCAGCAGGAGGTCTCCCGAAGAGACTTTGATTTACCTTTCCCCTATTTTAGTTAGCTCTTGTTTCTGCAACCCTGAAATATATCTTGAAAATACCCCCATAAAATCCCTCTGAGGAACAAAACAGCCGGGCAGTCTGTGAAAGTATGGAATCCAAGTTATGAAATGGCACTTAGGCCGAGGCAGGATGCAAAGCCCAGGTCTAGTGACATGCTGGAAAGGAGATGGGTATGGTTGATTTGCAGAGACCCTTTGGATTGATCGTGAGCTTCCCCGGTTCAAAGTAGGGGAGACTCATGGTACACCATCCAAGCTGATCTTGCACTGTTGTCTTTCTCTAATGATTGTTCTCTACTGCAGTTGACACTGGGTCGTGGTGCTCAACAGGCATGGGATTACAAGTTGCTTTTACCACACTCTCCACACTTCTTTCTTCCTACTGCATGTTATGTTCCCGGGACCTTGTAGTGGATCTCTGACTCCTCATAAGCCCATAACATATGAGGCTAAGACTATGTATTGTTGAACTCCCTGGGGGATCCCCAGCATATCACCTCCAGATCAGTATTGAAGAGCAGGTGACATACACTGTCTCCCAGATCCCATCTCCTAGTCCACAGGTCTCCAATCTGTCACTCTCCAGATGCTTTAGACTATAACTCCCATGATCCGTCACCATGGACTATGCTGGTTAGGTTGATGGGAGTTGTGGAAAATATCTGGGGAGCAAAAGGTTGCAGACCACTGGCCTAGCCTCTAGAGTGTGACCTAGTTAGAGTACTTACAGCAGAAAGAATAATCTTTCTTCCCCTCTCAGCTCAAGCAGTGCAGCCCTCCTACTGCCAAGGAATGCCTGGGTTGGCACCGTGGTCAGGTTCATGCCCGCTTCTTTGAAGCAATCTCTGATAGCTTTCAGGTAAGAGTCTTAACTATTTGATGTTCTGTAAAAAATGAAAGAGATACTGATTGGCTACGTTTTCCAGGCTTTCTCTGCACTCCAGGCTTTCTGATTCAGATCGGCACCTCCAGGCAAATCATTCCAAACGGGTCCAGTGTCTTTATAAATGCCTTCATAAACTCATTCAGAGTAACTATTGTTAGGCTTTACTAAATGGGTAAAAATGAACACACTGTGATATACCTGAATAGTAAATCAGTGTGTTTTTTACCGGGATACAAGTTCTTCAAATCTTCATAACCAGTGTCCCTTTCAAGATCACCATCTTCAGTTCTTTACAATCATGCCTCGCATTCCATCCCTGTCCCCAATTATTTTGTATACAGAATGTTCACCCAAGCTATATACAACTTCCCTATAGCCTCTGCCTTTCTGAAGATGAAAATATTTAGATCTACATATAAAACAACCATAACAGTTTGGAATATCTTTCTATGTTGCGATGAAGATGTTCTCCGTAGCAAGTTCCAAGCATGAGTCTCTCTTAATTCGATTTAAGATTTATGGTTAAATTGCCATGAAAATCAGCTACATCCCAGTCATTATGTTGTTTTAAAAGAAATGTGTTGCTCAATTCTATACTTAACCAATATTTTTGCACAGAAACACATGAGGTTATTCATGATAATCAGATCTGTAGGAGAAGACAAATGTTCTGCATCAATACTATTTATCGCCACATCAGTGCTGCACTGTCAAACAAAAAACAAATAGGTGCACGTATTTGCCATTGTTACTATTATAGTTCCAACAAGTACTTGTGCTAAGAGATTTAACTTGGCTATTTTAAAAGGAGACCAATAAGTTCATGGAAGAATATTTTGTTTTGTCAAATGTAAATTAAGATTAGAGCCCTTCGATACAAAGGTTACATCATCCAGTGTGGATATTGACTATGCAAACTGAGACTTGGTAGCCATAGTGAAAGAGATGAAGCATAAACAGACACTGGGCGCCAAAGAGAGCGACCAACTTGCAAGCCCCCTCCCTTCCTACTGCTGAGACTGAGGACTTGCCAGCCCACTCAGGTGAATACATGCAGTCTCATCAGTCCTTTGAGAGGGTTGGGGAGCCAGATGCTCAGTGAGACACAGACATGGGATATATATGTGTCCCCCAGCCATGCGTGGAGCCATGAACATTTTGCCTGACCTCAAGTTGACAGCCAGGTACTTTAAGTTGTTGGCCTGTTGTTGGCCCTATGCACATCATACCAATGAAAGGAAGCCATAATACCAAAGAGCAAAGGAGAGAAGAGAGTATTATTAAAGTTGCAAAAGAAAGGGTTACTAACAGTTTCAAGCCCCGTGGCTAACAGGTAAACGACCCAGCCAATTGAAGGGATTATTGGGATGGATATGAACAAAAGGGTGGTATAAAAGGAGGTAAAAGGAAGGAGATGTTGCGGGTAGTTAGTTGGGAGATGGAGAGGAAGTGAAGGAGAAGAGAAAGCCTAAGAGGAAGTGAGGGTTTGTTTTTCTTGGCAGCTAAATCACTGTCCAGAGATACCCGGGAAGGAAAACAGGTTATAAAGCGCCTCCAGAGGTCTCTTGCCCAGATCCTGGCAAGTGCTGGGTAAACAAGGAGGGGAGACCTGCTTTGCTTACCTATTCGTGCTACATCTAAGATCCTGGTGCAAGCCAGAGAACTGGTAAAAGCCAGTGCAATTGGGAGGACAGCAGAGTGGAGCATTTAGCCAGCTGAAGCCCATGAAGGCAACCCTTAACTGATAAGCGGGAATGGCAGTCTGAAAAGCACCCAAGCGTGCGGCGGAGGAGTGTCCCTGACAGATAATCATTGTGGAAATATCCTAAAGCAAGAGATAGTCACATATTCGCGCAGGGCAGGTATGTGTGTGTTGCCTACATCTCAGACATCCAGGAGCCAAGCAAGTAGTGAAGAAACAACCGGTGGATCAGCTTTCAAAGCATGCTGAGGCTCTATAAACACTTTTTGGCTATGAGTGACCTGGAAATAACCAGCAGGACCTATATCCCTAGGTCTTATTTTTCAGAACAGGGAATTTGAACAGTACACTAAGTCTTCTTCCCCACACTTGTTTTGTTAGAACTCCATTCTGACACTGTTAAATCGGGTTATCCTCTTATGGTTTAGTGGCAATCCTTAAAACCCAGATTGGGCGGGGCAGCGGGGGGGGGGGGGTTCACGCACCACAAGGAACAAACATAAAGCTATGTAATCAATAAGACCACAGTGTTATTTCCAGAAAGTATATACATACTGAGATCAAGATAGTAATGAGATCCTCTTACAGGAGCGTCTTAACTTTTTTTCGGAATACACCTGGAGATGTTTCTTTTCTAATATCGAGGGGGAGCAGAGCCTTCATGCCAAAGGAGCCGCTGCAAAAAATGATCCTTTCTTTATCTGGGACAATCTATGTGTTGGGACTCTCAGTTGATTATTATTGTTGGATCTGAGATTGCGTGTATTTAGTTTAGTCTCTAACGCTTCACTAAGGTATAGAGGTGACAAGCCTATCAACTATTTCTGAATTGTCACCAACAGGCGGAAAGCAATTCTAGTCTCTACTGGAATCCAATGTAAGCTCCTTCTGGCCTCTGAGACATGTTCTCTTTTTCTAAGATCCAGGACAATCCTGACCGAGTATTCTGGATTACTTGAAGGCGACCTATGTCAGTTTTAGCCAGGCCAGTAAGCAAGCTGCCACAATAATCAAGCCTCGAGCCAATTAGGGCTCTTGCAAGTATCGTGCAATTTGGTCTACAGCTAAAAGGGCAAGCCTGGGTCAGTAGTTTAATGTAATAAGAGGATGATGACACCATGCTCCTGACCTGTGCCTTCATTTTAAGGTTGCAATCAAAGTGGGCTCCTAGAGTTTTTACTTTATTTTTGGTGTCTATATCACAACCGCCAATACGGAACTCAGCATATTCCGTACCCATTTTCCAGGTTTTGGCCAGAGTGCCTACCACCATCAGTTCTGTCTTTCCAGTGTTCAATGCCAGTCCATTAAAACACATCCAGTGTTGTATCACTCCATAGATCCGGTTCATAGTTTTCTGATCCTCTATATGATTGTCTGAAAGGGGGATGACACAGTGTGTGTCATCTGCATAATTGGTGAAGTTGATTTTATTTTCCTCCAAGAGGTCAGGAAATGGGCCAGTAAAAATATTTTAGAAGATAGGGGACAAATGTGTGAGTAAAGCTAGGATCGCATCAGCCGAGGTGCTGATGACTCTACACCAGCGATTAGTCAGGAATGATTGGACTCGGTTGCCAGTCAAAGGATCGAATCTAAAGGGTCGACAGGTCAAAGGATCGACACCAAAGGGTCGACAGGTCAAAGGATCGAATAATTGTTGGGTTTTTTTTCACATTTTTTTTTGGGGGGGTGAGGGGAGGCTGACCTCCTTTTTTTTTTTTGCTAAAAACCACTTTTTTTTCCCTAAACGAAAACCTAAAAAATATATATATAATTTTTAAAAAAATTCGATCCTTTGACCTGTCGACCCTTTGGTGTCGATCCTTTGACCTGTCGACCCTTTAGATTCGATCCTTTGACTAGACACCATTGGACCCAGCGGTCGAAGGCGGGGGAGAGGTCAAGCATCAGGAGGGCTGTTTGTCCGTTGTCCATGAAACAGAGAAGTCTGGGTTTAAGGTCCCGAAGAGCAGTTTCCATGCCTTGATTCTCTCTAAATCTTGATTTCCACTTATTTAAGATGTTATTATTGATAGGATATGATAGGTTATATATAATGCGCAGTGGTTTCTAAGCACGGACCCAGGGATCGAACCTGTGTTGCTCTGTGTCGTCTTGCTTCCAAGGCGCGCACATTGCCCCTGAGCTATTCCTCAGGTGCATCATAACTTCTGTCAAGGCTACTCGATCAAGTATCTTCAACAGAAAGGGGGAGTTAGAAATAGGCCTCTAATTCAGGTGATGTGACGGACAAAGGCCTGGCTTTTTAAGTAGAGGCAAAATCCAGGTGTTCTTAATAGACGCTGGGTCATGGCATTCACCGAATGAAGTGTTCACAAATTTGCACAGCGTGCCAATAAGTAGAGGAGTGCATGTTTTTATAACCAGTGCAGGAGATATGTCCCCCTAGCAGGTCGTTGGTTTTAGATTTACTATTAATAGAAGCAGTTCCGCCTAATGTCCCACAAACTAGAAAAAGTGGCAGTAAACCTTTTCCATCACTTTTTCCAGTCTGCAGGATTTTACCTCATTTGACAGGTTTGATTGTCTGCCAGCATGTATTTTCATATTAGCATAAACCGCTGGATTCCTATGGAATCTGCCTGAGTTTTACGCCTTGTAAAAGCAAGCGGATTTCATAGGAACCTATTTAAATGCCACAAGTAATCGCTCATTGCGGGAGGCATTTACACTTTTGAAAAGGTGATTTAATCTATCCTTTACCCTCTACTTTTCCACTAAAGGTGGAAAAGATCAAAATTGATGTGGTCGCCTCCCTGCAATTTTTAATTTTTATTTAGATCACTCTCCCTATTCCCTCTCCTACTCCCCTGGGTTCATCCATCCCATAAACGCCAAAGCCCAGCACAGCAAGACTATATCCTAGGATAAATATTTCACTCCTGAATACAACATACCAGATCCAGTCCAGAGACTTTGGAATTTACTACTCAAAAATCTGTTTCGTTTTCTCTTCTAGCCCCCATGTGCATGGTTTTCATATTGAAGCCAAGGTGGCGATCCTGTTCTATGTTCCCAGACATCGCTTAGGCTTTCATTCAATCCTCCCTATAACAAGTTAAAAGTTGTTGACCTGTATTCTTTGTGAATGAGTCTTCTGTTGTTACTAATTATGACACTGTCCCCTTGTGAATATGCGTCCATGGCAGACACCACATGAGAGTTGGGGACAGCTCTGTTCCACCTATAGATTTGGACTTCACATTATAGTTCCACGTGTATTGTACCTACAAATATAATAAATGTGTTTGTCCCTGCAAAACAGAAAGTGACATCTGATCAATAGTGGTATAAAAGGCTACCTTCTCACCAACCCCGTTGCCATTACCTCTTTATTTTGCTAATCCTCGGAGATATAAGAATCTTTTAATTGTTCATGCTTTTCCTTTTTAACACTATCCACCTCATTAGGTATACTTTGGTGTTTGTTCTTCCGTTATTTGGTTAAACCCATTCCCTCGCTGAATGTTTGTTTTGGATCAGCTGTGTTCTCTTTGTTTCTTTTTAAACAGTTGATCAGTGTTTCCCCATACCCAAGCGTGGCTCATCTTGATTCCTTCGAACGTGGTGTGTTGGATTGCGGGTGCATGGTTGACAATTGTTTTGTTTGTATTTGACATTTGTCTGCTGGGTTACACAAATATTTACTGATCCTAGCAGATTCTAATACTACTAGCTGTTCCCGGCGTAACATACACCATTCTAGCATATCTTAAAGAACAATATTGGTTCGTAATTCATAGGGGACCATAGGACAGGACCTCTTCTAAGTACCTTTATTCTTGTCTTTTGGTGCTCGACAGATGGGCTTTGAGGTGCTTTTGCCAAGGTCGGACCAGCATCGAGGCATTTGAGTCAATGTGATGCCGCTGCCACTTAGCATCAAGTAGTTTCGAAGGTGCAGACACTAAGTGTTTAAGATGAGACAATGGTTTCAATGGTTCAGGGCAGCAGTTGAGTCAACATGTGAGATGGGTGAGTTCAATGGCCTGCAATGGTCGAGTTAGAACTTGAGTCAGCTGCTGGAGTCTGTGACCGGGCCGAGGCAAGTTGGCCCACTTCAGTTGGTCAAGCCTGCATCTGGGTAGCTCGAAGTGCAGAAATTGGTTCGAAATTTGCAGAGTGTCAAGAGCAGCACTGCAGGTTCTTTGGCAGCTCAAGGGCGTTGAGCACAACCAGATTCAAGCTGATTTTATCATCTGAATCCTGTTTTGCCTCCTCGAGGCATGTTCGAGCCAGATTGACTGCGCTCAACGCCTTTGAGCCACCACAGAACCTTAGATGCTGCTTTTGGCACTCTGCACACGTCAAACAACTTTCTGCCTGTGGGTTGGGTTTGGGCCGCTGGGTTGCTGGGAGTCCCAATCCAGGGGCTGCAAGTCAAGGCGAGTCCTTCTGTTCTGCAGTCCCACTCCAGGTGACCTTATGCGGCACCTACAGGGGATCCTTTCCTCCAGTGAGCAAGGCCCTGACTCCAGTGCAACAGGCAGTGAGGCCTTGGTACAACAGCAGCCACTCCCACTATTCCCTTGAGGATGGTTAAGGGGAGGGCTTGCCTCTGCCATGCATGCCATCTGTCTTCATCTCCGTCAGTGGACTTTGAAGTAGCCAGTACTTTCAACAGGGGTCTAGTGACTCATTGCCTGTGTAAGAGTTCAGAGATGAATCAATGAAAGATGGGGTTCATTGCCTCTTCCTCATAAAGACAAAATGTTTCAGGAATTGGAACAAAGCAAGCCTGATGTAAGGGGTATAATCTAGGCTTTTATAACATGTGCCCTTTGCCTTATGACATCACACCCAAAGTGCCTTACCTGCAAGAAATGGAGGGGACAGGAAAAGGAAGAGAGCCCTAACAGAAACCAAAATAGTTGGAACCTTCTCTCGGTCCACTTCAGAAATGAATACTCCAACTCTGTCTCCTTCCTATGCCTTCTAACTTCCAAGGACCTCCATTGGTAGCACCCTTGTATGAGTGTGGCTTTGTTATGGAATTGCTCCCTTTGAAGCACAGGATTTCAGTACACCTTCTAGGGAAGGTTCCTGTGCAGTGAGGGAAGTTGATTTATCTTCCTGCACTGGGTTCAAAGAGGCAACATCCTGGATATTAACTACATATCAGCTGAGTGTGGAGGCAGTCGGATCGGACACTAAAATACATCAGTCCTGTCATATCTGGGCCCTGTCCACAGTGCTAACACTTGTGTGATATCAAATTGCTGTTCTGGACAATTGTGTTCTCTTAGCAGTCGCCATGCCCCAACCTGGCATGGCTTATATTTAAAGATGTGCCTGCCACCAGACCGACTTAGGTATACAATTAATTGGTTTGAAAACAAAGGTGCAGAATATTAAAAATGCACCTTTGCCTGCAGGAAATTTGCATTCCAGCAGCAGTCAGGAACACAGATGTGACCTTTCAACTTTGTCTGTGCCACTATAGTGCTGTTATTGTGGGTGCCAGGAGGCTGTCTCTGCAAAGGTACATGTGTGCAATTTTGGCATGGAGCATTTATGAAAGGGGCTCTGATTAGCAGACCTCCCTTTTCAGAAAAAGAAATACTTGCATCATTGTATATTCTAGATGCATGCTCCCAATGGGTCGAGTAAAAAATGCTCATGCTATTTTGCCCTCACCAGATTGCATTCTGTCACAGTGATGATGGAGACTACGAAGTTAAGGATGAATATTCTAGCTTGCTTGCATTGCGACTGATGCAATGCACCCTCTCCCTTTCCCTTGGCTCCAAAGCAACCTGTCCTGCAATTTGGCACATACAGAGCTTTAAAAAAAATAAGTTTTACCTTAATGAAATGGTGATTTTAATACAATTCAGTTTCTGAAAAAGTAAAAATGTCAAATCAAAATGTGCAAAACACAATATAGTCAGATTTTGGATAAGTCAATACTATTTAGACTTCAAATGTGCTCTACATAGTAACTGATCGGCCACTTGAAATTCCATGTTTAAAATTAATTTGTTCATATTATGCGGGAGAGATGACGTAATTGGCAGGCAGTACTTTCAACGCGCAGATTTGATTTCAAGTGGTGCTGACATTCATGGTCTTTTACGCTCTGGGATTATCCTACAATGCTTATAACAAGGTGCCATTTTGTCTCCTTTATATACAAAAGGCCTATGTTGTGTACAACACACATTTGCAGCAGTATGCTGCAATTTCAGCCAGTCTGGCTGTTATGATAAGATGTATTTAAAGGAATGCATTGTTTGTTTAATTGTTATTGTTATTGTTATTTTGCACTTATATAGCGCCTTATATACCATTGGTATGGTCTGAAGGCGCTGGTAGGTTGAACGCCCTTGGGAACCGAAGTTCAGATCAGTGGAGAGAGTAGGGAGAGTCAAAAGGTGCGTGTGAGCACCGGATATGTGTGCAGCTTGTGCGGTACACGTGTAATAGCTGCTTCTTATCGGTAGGTGTGGTGGTTGAGAGATCAGGAGAATGTGTTCGTTCTGGCAGGATTTATCCGGAACGGAGGTGGCTGCGTTAGGCCTGAGGAAAACGCCTGGCTGGGGGTGTGGGACCAGCAGTGATTACATAGAATGATGTGGAGTAAGCGGTGGATGTTCGTATGAGGACAGTTATACCGAATGGTGTCATAGTATCTCTGTGTTCTAGTTGAGTGGTGATGTAAGGAGAGAATAAGCGTGGGGTGTGGTGTGATGGGTTATATGCTCTTTCAGTGTGCAAATTTCTGAATGCAATTTTCCCAGAGAGGGAACTGGGCGAACTTCTAAGTACAGTTTTCCACACAGAGTCTATTGGGAACACTTCTAAGTTCATTTCATCAGGGAAGGTATTGGGCTCGTATCCGCAGTCATCATCCGCCCTCCGCAGTCATCCGCCCTCCGCAGTCATCCGCCCTCCGCAGTCATCCGCCCTCCGCAGTCATCCGCCCTCCGCAGTCATCCGCCCTCCGCAGTCATCGCCTTCCATAGTCGTCCGCCTTCCACGGTCAGCCGCCATCCACATTCATCTTCCAAGGTATCCGCCCTCCACAGTCGTCCGCCCTCCACAGTTATCCGACTTCCACATTCATCCGCCCTCCACAGACAAGCGCCCTCCACAGACAAACGCCCTCCACAGACAAACGCCCTCCACAGACATCCGCCTCGCACAGTCATCCGCCCTCTATGGTCATCCGCCCTCCACGGTCATCCGGCCTCCACAGTCATCCGCCCTCCACAGTCATCCGTCCTCCGTAATCATCCGCACTCCGTAAACATCCGCACTCCGTAAACGATCGCACTCCGTAATCGTCCGCACTCCGTAATCGTCCGCACTCCGTAATCGTCCGCACTCCGTAATCGTCCGCACTCCGTAATCGTCCGCACTCCGTAATCGTCCGCACTCCGCAATCATCCGCACTCCGCAATCATCCGCACTACGCAATCATTCGCACTCCACAGTCATCCGCCCTCCACAGTTATCCGACATATACCGTTATCCGCCCTCTACCGTTATCCGCCTTCCACAGTCATCCGCCTTCCACAGTCGTCCGCCTTCCACAGTCATCCGCCATTCCTCAGTCATCCGCTCACCGTAATCATCTGTCAGCAGCGGTCATCTTCCACGCGCATTCCACTCGTCGGTGCACCGTCTGCCAGACGCACCAGTCAACCGCTTTCATCCTCCACATTCATTTATACTTGTCAAGAATCATAATTTTTTATTCGCCCTTTTCAATCATCCGTTCATTACACTCATCGTCTTTCCAAGCCTGTCCATGCTCTATTTTTCTTTTATCAGTGGTCAATTCGTGTTAGTGACTTCACTGTTTACATCTACATTACTCGCTTTAATTTCTTGTCTGAATATTTGATACAATCTGTATTTTTTTTTTTTTCCATTTTTTTCCTTTTTTTTCATTTTTTTTTCTTTTTTTTTTTTCATTTGGTTTTGCTTTGGGTGCTTCGCTGGGTCGGTGTTATTTTGATGATGCTAGAACGGAACCGGTTGGTTTTAGGGAAAGAGCCAGGTTTTCAGTAGTTTGCGGAAAGCTGTTAGCTCCTCAGTTAGCCTGATGTGGGGTGGGAGAGAGTTCCACAGGGTTGGGGCTAGGGCTGAGAATGATGCTCCGCCTATCCTGACTGAGTTTGTCTTAGGAATTACTAGGAGGCCGGCTGTGCTTGATCTGAGGGTGCGAATGGGGTGATAAGCTATTAGTTTTTCTTGAAGATATTGTGGTCCAGTTTTATGTACTGCTCGATGGGTGAGGCATAAGGTTTTGAAAGCTACCCTACGGGCTACTGGTAGCCAGTGGAGTGTCTTGAGGGCTGGGGATACGTGATCTCTTGGACCAAGCGCAAGTAGCACTTTGGCCGCTGCGTTTTGTGCTCTTTGAAGTTTGTTCATTTGGTATGCATGGATTCCGAGGTATAGGGGGTTGCCGTAGTCCAGCCGTGAGATGACGATTGATTGTACCGCAGAGACTCTGTTAGGAAATGATAGATATGGAAAGATGCGCCTAAGGTTTTTGAGGTGGTAGTGGCAGGACTTTGAGACATTGTTGACTTGGCGCGAGAGTGTTAGGTGAGAGTCTAGGGTGCATCCAAGATTTTTCACAGTGTTGGAGGGTATCGGTGAGTTGCCCATGGCGGGTGGCCAGGGTAGAGGGTGCGGGAGAAGATCTGGGTTACAGCCGCATACCATGATTTCAGTTTTGGAGGGGTTTAACAGGAGGTGGTTTTGGGTCATCCAGCGTTCAATGTTAAGGAGGCAGGATGCCAGGTCAGGTTGTGAGTTAGGATTCGTGTTCAAGAATTTTAGAATTAGTTGTGTGTCATCGGCGTAATTGTAACATAGGATGTTGTGTGCACGGATTATCGGTGGGAGGGTGATCAGGTAGAGATTGAAGAGGAGGGCAGATAGACACGCTCCTTGTGGGACTCCTGTGTCAACTGGTCGGGCTTGGGGGGTAAAGTTGGAGAGTGTCGTTATTTGGTGCCTGTCCTTGAGGAATGAGGCTATCCATTTGAGGGCGGTTCCACGTATTCCTAGGGAGTGGAGGCGATCAAGGAGTATTGAGTGATTGATCGTGTCAAAGGCGGCTGATAGGTCGAGAAGGATTAGTGCGGCGCATCCCGCGGAGTCAGCAGTCATTTTAAGGTCGTCCCAGATAGAGGTTAGGGCGGTTTCAGTTCCGTGACAAGTTCTGAAGCCTGATTGGGCGGGGTCTAGGAGTTTGTTGGCTTCAACAAAGGCGTTAAGTTGAGAGTAGGCGGTTCGGTCAATGAGTTTGGCGAGGAACCTGGTGTTTGATATGGGGCGGTAGTTTTTGGGGTCAAGCGGGTCGAGCGAGGGTTTTTTAATCAGGGGTTTGACGTGCGCCAATTTGAATGCATCCGGAAAGGTACCGGAAGAGAGGGAAGCATTTATGATAGATCTTGCGTGTTCTCCTGCACAGGTGGAGGCAAAGATTTCTTTAAGGGTAGTGGCAGGGCATGGGTCCAATGGTGATCCGGATGGTTTGCGGGCAGATAGGAGTTTGAGAAACTGTTCTGTTGTTAGTGGACTGAAGGAGTCGAACGTTGGTTGCGTGGAGGTTGTAGCTGATGGGTTGGGTGGTAAGGGCTGAGGATTGTCTGGTGGCTGTAAGAGTGCTAGTTTGGAGGTTAGAGTATTTGTCTTTTCTATAGCAGTGGAGTAGAAGTGGAGGGAGAGTGAGTCACAGAGTGATTGCGATGCGGTCGGGGTGGTTGTGTTACAAGCTGGGTTGGTGAATTCGGAGATAATTTTGTGGAGTTCTTTGCTTGGGTTTTTGCAGGTTAGGATTCGGGAGTTGTAGTGGGCCTTTTTTGTTTTCCGGATTTCGGCTTTGTACCGATACAGGTGTCGGGCTAAGGTGGTCCTGCTCTCATGGGTTTTCTCTTTATGCCATTTGCGTTCTAGGTGTTTGTATAGTCATTTAGTGTTCTTCAGCTCAGGAGTGAACCATCTGGGGAAAGGGCCACGGCGGATTGATGGTTTGCAGGGGGGGGTGAGGCGCATCAGAGATGCGCTAAGCCATGAATCAAGGGCCTCAGGGGTGAGATGGTTGTTGAGAGGGCAGGATGGTGGTGGAGACTGGAGGAGAACCTCGGCTAGGTCTGGGGTGATTATTAGTTTCTTCCAGCATTTGTCTATGTTCGGGGGTTCGGATACGAGTAGGGGGAGGGGTTCGGGTGAGTGGATGGTGAAAGAGAGAATGTAGTGATCAGACCAGATGATAGGGGTGGGCGGCATTAGCTGAATCAGGTTGTTGGAGCTAAAGATGGCGTCGAGAGTGTGTCCTTTATAGTGGGTCGGTCCGTTTATGTGGGGTTGGAGGTTAATTGCATCTAATCCGTCAACCAGGGAGTATGTCATGGGGTTGGTGGGGATGTCGAGCCATATGTTGAAGTCTCCAAGAAGGGTGAGGTTGGGATGGTTTATTTGGAGGGTGGCGATAGAGTCGCAAAGGTTATTTGCGAAGTGTCTATCGTAGCTGGGGGCCTGTAGATTATTAGGAAGCTATGTGAGAGCGATGGTGAGAGGGATAGTTTAACAAGGAGAGATTCGCAGGATGGAATGGAGGGTTGGTTATTGATGATTGAGGCGCGAAAGAAAGATTTGAAGACGAATGCTAGCCCTCCTCCCCTGGACGGGCGGTTCAGTGGGATGAGGGAGTAGTTGGGGGGGAAAGGCTTCGTTGGCGATTGGGCCGAAGTCGTCAGAGAGCCAGGTTTCAGTGATGAAAACTAGGTCTGGTTTGTCAGAGGTGAGGAGGTCAAAGATGGAGTGTCTGTTTTTTGCTATTGATCGGGCGTTAAATAGGATGCAGTTCACATCGGCAGTCGGGGATGATCTTGGTGGTGGGGGGTGGGGGTGCAGTGGTGGAGAGTTTGGGGGGGGGGGTGGGTTGGGTGATGATGGATGGGAATAGTGGGCGAGCAGAGAGATTGGCAGGCTTCGGGAGGGGTTGGGTTGGGAGGCTGCGTGTGATAGGTTGGTCGGGTTTTGGAAGGGGGATTTGAAAGAGGGATGTTGATGGTTAGGGGTTTCAGTTGCAGCTGATGAGAAATCGAGGGAGAGGGGTTTCAGGTGGGGGGAGGCAGGGGGGGAGGGGGGGGATTGCGGGATAGATGTGGTTGGTCGAGATAGGGGGGGCGAGGAGTGCTGTGAGATTGAGGGGGACCAGGAACGTTTCCTCTTTAGTTTCCTTGCTGCGACTGGTGTGTGGGAGAGAGTGGGGGGGTCGGAGGGTGAGTGGGAGGCAGCTTCGGTTCTTGCTAGGGCTAGCCGTGCAGTTTTTAGGGAGGGGAAGGGGTGAGGTCGAGTGGGGATGGTGGCAGGGGTATAAGGGGAGGGCGGGAGTTGGGTGGTTGCAGGGTGGGGTGTGACAGGTATGATAGAGAGGGGGGCGGGTATGGGTAATGCTAGTGGGTCAGGGGTGGGGTTCAGAGGATGAGTGGTCTTGGGGTGGGTGGCTCGCCATCGTGCCCCCCTTGCTTGGTGTTTGGAGAGGGGGAGAGCAGGGGGTGCGAGGTAGGGTGGGGGGGGTTGGGTGAGGCGGGAGGGGACGGGAGACAAATCGGAGAGTGGGGGTAGTCCATGGGTGATGTTTCTGACTGATTCTGGTGGAGTGGGTGCACTCATGATTGGTGCGAGTTTTAAGATTGGTTTAGGAGGGTTTTCTGATTGTAGTTCTAAGGTCGGTGCCTAAATTTGGAATGCAATTGGGAGCACTATTAAATACAGTTGGGCACACTACTGAGTGCACTTGATAACACTTCTAAATGCAATTTTCCTCAGAGAGGCTAGTGGGCACAGCACCTAAATGCAATTGGGAGCACTTCTAGATGCAACCTTCTTCAGAGAGGCTATTGGGCGCAACACCTAAATGCAATTGGGAACGGTTCAAAATGCAGTTTTCTTAGAGAGGCTAAAGGGTACAATATCAAATGCTAATGGGCACAATATCAGATGGAATTGGGAACACATCTAAATGCAATTTTCCACAGAGAGGCTAGTGGGCACAGCACCTAAATGCAATTGGGAACACTTCCAGATGCAACTTTCCTCAGAGAGGCTATTGGGCGCAACATCTAAATGTAATTGGGAGCGGTTCAAAATGCAATTTTTCTTAGGGAGGCTAATGGGTACAATATCAAATGCTAATGGGCACAATATCAGATGCACTTGATAACACTTCTAAATGCAATTTTCCACAGAGAGGCTAGTGGGCCCAGCACCTAAATGCAATTGGGAACACTTCTAGATGCAACTCTCTTCAGAGAGGCTATTGGGCGCAACACCTAAATGCAATTGGGAGCGGTTCAAAATGCAATTTTTCTTAGAGAGGCTAATGGGTACAATATCAAATGCTAATGGGCACAATATCAGATGCACTTGATACCACTTCTAAATGCAATTTTCCACAGAGAGGCTAGTGGGCACAGCACCTAAATGCAATTGGGAACACTTCTAGATGCAACTTTCTTCAGAGAGGCTATTGGGCGCAACACCTAGATGCAATTGGGAACGGTTCAAAATGCAATTTTCTTAGAGAGGCTAATGGGTACAATATCAAATGCTAATGGGCACAATATCAGATGGAATTGGGGACACTTCTAAATGCAATTTTCCACAGAGAGGCTAGTGGGCACAGCACCTAAATGCAATTGGGAACACTTCTAGATGCAACTTTCTTCAGAGAGGCTATTGGGCGCAACACCTAAATGCAATTGGGAGCGGTTCAAAATGCAATTTTCTTAGGGAGGCTAAATGGGCACAATATCAGATGCACTTGATACCACTTCTAAATGCAATTTTCCACAGAGAGGCTAGTGGGCACAGCACCTAAATGCAATTGGGAACACTTCTAGATGCAACTTTCTTCAGAGAGGCTATTGGGCGCAATACCTAAATGCAATTGGGAGCGGTTCAAAATGCAATTTTCTTAGGGAGGCTAATGGGCACAATATCAGATGCACTTGATACGACTTCTAAATGCAATTTTCCACAGAGAGGCTAGTGGGCACAGCACCTAAATGCAATTGGGAACACTTCTAGATGCAACTTTCTTCAGAGAGGCTATTGGGCGCAACACCTAAATGCAATTGGGAGCGGTTCAAAATGCAATTTTCTTAGGGAGGCTAATGGGCACAATATCAGATGCACTTGATACCACTTCTAAATGCAATGTTCCACAGAGAGGCTAGTGGGCACAGCACCTAAATGCAATTGGGAACACTTCTAGATGCAACTTTCTTCAGAGAGGCTATTGGGCGCAACACCTAAATGCAATTGGGAACGGTTCAAAATGCAATTTTCTTAGAGAGGCTAATGGGTACAATATCAAATGCTAATGGGCACAATATTAGATGGAATTGGGGACACTTCTAAATGCAATTTTCCACAGAGAGGCTAGTGGGCACAGCACCTAAATGCAATTGGGAACACTTCTAGATGCAACTTTCTTCAGAGAGGTTATTGGGCGCAACACCTAAATGCAATTGGGAACGGTTCAAAATGCAATTTTCTTAGAGAGGCTAATGGGTACAATATCAAATGCTAATGGGCACAATATTAGATGGAATTGGGGACACTTCTAAATGCAATTTTCCACAGAGAGGCTAGTGGGCACAGCACCTAAATGCAATTGGGAACACTTCTAGATGCAACTTTCTTCGGAGAGGCTATTGGGCGCAACACCTAAATGCAATTGGGAGCGGTTCAAAATGCAATTTTCTTAGGGAGGCTAATGGGCACAATATCAGATGTACTTGATACCACTTCTAAATGCAATTTTCCACAGAGAGGCTAGTGGGCACAGCACCTAAATGCAATTGGGAACACTTCTAGATGCAACTTTCTTCAGAGAGGCTATTGGGCGCAACACCTAAATGCAATTGGGAACGGTTCAAAATGCAATTTTTCTTAGAGAGGCTATATAGCGAGTTTACAGTGGCGATGCTTTGTTAGTTGAGTGGTGGGGTAGTATGGCCTGTGGCAATTGCTTCTGGCCCCGCCCTTTCCACACTTACTTGGTGTTGGCTTCTTGCTTCTCCTGCTGATACCTGCAGATACAACCTGGAGCCGTCTCTGTAGGAGCCGTCCTTTGCCTCGGGTCCTTAGCCGATGGGCAGCCGGGCAGTGGGCTGCCCTGGAGGGATTGGTAATGAGTGCAGATCTTCTTGTCAGGGCCAATCAGGGGCAGGGGTGGGTCGGGAGGCGGGCTACAGGGGAACCAGGAAGCGGGGATTGTTCGCGGGCTGCGGGAGGGAGACGGATCGAGGGAGGAGGGATGGAAACGCTGCAAGAGGGGTCAGGACTCACACGGGTGCCTGAAAGGCGCGCAAGTGGGGGGGCACTCACCAGTGGAATCCGGAGCACAAATGCGGCTCTGGAAAGGCCGCGAGTCGATAGACTCTCCGCTACAGGCCGGGAGGCCAATCAGAGGATGGTGGGCGGGTCGGGAGGCGGGCTACAGGGGAACCAGGAAGCGGGGATTGTTCGCGGGCTGCGGGAGGGAGACGGATCGAGGGAGGAGGGATGGAAACGCTGCAAGAGGGGTCAGGACTCACACGGGTGCCTGAAAGGCGCGCAAGTGGGGGGGCACTCACCAGTGGAATCCGGAGCACAAATGCGGCTCTGGAAAGGCCGCGAGTCGATAGACTCTCCGCTACAGGCCGGGAGGCCAATCAGAGGATGGTGGGCGGGTCGGGAGGCGGGCTACAGGGGAACCAGGAAGCGGGGATTGTTCGCGGGCTGCGGGAGGGAGACAGATCGAGGGAGGAGGGATGGAAACACTGCAAGAGGGGTCAGGACTCACACGGGTGCCTGAAAGGCGCGCAAGTGGGGGGGCACTCACCAGTGGAATCCAGAGCACAAATGCGGCTCTGGAAAGGCCGCGAGTCGATAGACTCTCCGCTACAGGCCGGGAGGCCAGTCAGAGGATGGTGGGCGGGTCGGGAGGCGGGCTACAGGGGAACCAGGAAGCGGGGATTGTTCGCGGGCTGCGGGAGGGAGACGGATCGAGGGAGGAGGGATGGAAACGCTGCAGGAGGGGTCAGGACTCACCCGGGTGCGTGAAAGGCGCGCAAGTGGGGGGGCACTCACCAGTGGAATCCGGAGCACAAATGCGGCTCTGGAAAGGCCGCGAGTCGATAGACTCTCCGCTACAGGCCGGGAGGCCAATCAGAGGATGGTGGGCGGGTCGGGAGGCGGGCTACAGGGGAACCAGGAAGCGGGGATTGTTCGCGGGCTGCGGGAGGGAGACGGATCGAGGGAGGAGGGATGGAAACGCTGCAAGAGGGGTCAGGACTCACACGGGTGCCTGAAAGGCGCGCAAGTGGGGGGGCACTCACCAGTGGAATCCGGAGCACAAATGCGGCTCTGGAAAGGCCGCGAGTCGATAGACTCTCCGCTACAGGCCGGGAGGCCAATCAGAGGATGGTGGGCGGGTCGGGAGGCGGGCTACAGGGGAACCAGGAAGCGGGGATTGTTCGCGGGCTGCGGGAGGGAGACGGATCGAGGGAGGAGGGATGGAAACGCTGCAAGAGGGGTCAGGACTCACACGGGTGCCTGAAAGGCGCGCAAGTGGGGGGGCACTCACCAGTGGAATCCGGAGCACAAATGCGGCTCTGGAAAGGCCGCGAGTCGATAGACTCTCCGCTACAGGCCGGGAGGCCAATCAGAGGATGGTGGGCGGGTCGGGAGGCGGGCTACAGGGGAACCAGGAAGCGAGGATTGTTCGCGGGCTGCGGGAGGGAGACGGATCGAGGGAGGAGGGATGGAAACGCTGCAAGAGGGGTCAGGACTCACACGGGTGCCTGAAAGGCGCGCAAGTGGGGGGGCACTCACCAGTGGAATCCGGAGCACAAATGCGGCTCTGGAAAGGCCGCGAGTCGATAGACTCTCCGCTACAGGCCGGGAGGCCAATCAGAGGATGGTGGGCGGGTCGGGAGGCGGGCTACAGGGGAACCAGGAAGCGGGGATTGTTCGCGGGCTGCGGGAGGGAGACGGATCGAGGGAGGAGGGATGGAAACGCTGCAAGAGGGGTCAGGACTCACACGGGTGCCTGAAAGGCGCGCAAGTGGGGGGGCACTCACCAGTGGAATCCGGAGCACAAATGCGGCTCTGGAAAGGCCGCGAGTCGATAGACTCTCCGCTACAGGCCGGGAGGCCAATCAGAGGATGGTGGGCGGGTCGGGAGGCGGGCTACAGGGGAACCAGGAAGCGGGGATTGTTCGCGGGCTGCGGGAGGGAGACGGATCGAGGGAGGAGGGATGGAAACGCTGCAAGAGGGGTCAGGACTTACCCGGGTGCGTGAAAGGCGCGCAAGTGGGGGGGCACTCACCAGTGGAATCCGGAGCACAAATGCGGCTCTGGAAAGGCCGCGAGTCGATAGACTCTCCGCTACAGGCCGGGAGGCCAATCAGAGGATGGTGGGCGGGTCGGGAGGCGGGCTACAGGGGAACCAGGAAGCGGGGATTGTTCGCGGGCTGCGGGAGGGAGACGGATCGAGGGAGGAGGGATGGAAACGCTGCAAGAGGGGTCAGGACTCACCCGGGTGCGTGAAAGGCGCGCAAGTGGGGGGGCACTCACCAGTGGAATCCGGAGCACAAATCAGCTTAGATAGCAGCTTAGAAGCATGCTGCCTACTCAATTGTCTGGCACAGGTTCAAATTTGTACTTTATGATTGCCAGAAAAACCAATCCAACTTTCCAGATCTAGACTGCAACGTATGTAGTAAATGAAAAGTCTCTTAGACATTAAGGAAGATCTAATATTAAAAGCCAATGGTGCTTTGGGGGTGAACAGCATGACATGAACACCCATACATTAATTTCCTGCCCTTCGCTGCTATTTTGATTTTTCTATAGCCCACTAGCACCCCAGTCCACATTTGATTTATTTCCTTGGGGACATCGGTCATCCATCAGACAAGGATGCCCCTTTAGGAGTGCTTGTCTAACATTCCACTTGTGCCATACCTGACTCGGGCGCAGCCCTATATGCCCAAGGTCAGAGGTGACCTTTTCCATTATTTTGTTCCTTTGTCATTTTAAACCTTATTACTGCTATCAGGGCAAATAATATTAAAGGCACTGGAGGAATGTGCACACTTCTTTCTTCCTCTCCGGGGTAAGTTCATTACGCGCGTCTCAGGCGTGGTTGCCATTCCAGATTGCTGTAACGCCTATCTAGGTTCGGGGATAGATGAGAGGCTCACCCTACCCTCTCTCACAACTTTTTATATCTGCTAAAAATCAATGCACACTCTTTGGAAGTCGATACTTTCCTTTTTATTTATGTCGCTTCCATCCTGTGTGTCTTATCAGTTACAATTGCAGCTTTGCAAATAAAGTGTTAAAACACAAACCACTTAGTAGATTGCTCGCTTTGTGTGTATATTTATTTATCACTTCTCTTAACCCTTTAAGTGCCATTGTTGTCCCCCCCCAGTGCCACGGGTATCTTTTTTTAAATCGCGGTACCCACCGCAAAACCCGCCCAACATTTCCCCCGTAATTAACCCCTTAAGTGCCACCGACGAGCCGGCTCGTCGGTGGCAACCTGGAGCGGTTTTTACCAACGAGCCGGCTCGTCGGTGGCATTTAAGAGGTTAAAATGATGTAATTATACCGAGCTCACAAGTCATTGTGTGTGTCTCAGGGATCAGGTCATCGCCCTGAGCCTCTATTTTGTCAACCGGTTTCAGCGGATTTGGAAACCCTGTCCGCTTTCTTCAGGACATTAACTATGACTTAGATGGTCAAGTTATGATTATTAAAAAAGACAGTCTTATTTCTTGTCTTGATCTCCGTTTTCTCTTCTAGGGAGAGCGTCTTGTGCTTTCTTTAGTGGACGTCTTTTTGTTTTCAGGTACCCTAAAAGGGAATACACATAAGGGGGCACCATCAGTTTCTATCTCTTTAGGTCTCAATTTGACATCTATATATAACTAGTATCTGATAAAGATATTCTTACCAGTCTTCTTTTGATTGTTCACACTTTAATTTCCGTGCATCCAGGTCTTTAGATTTCAGTGATTACTTGCCGCAAACACCCTGTGGATCAATAATCCAAGGTTACATTACTCTCATTCTATACCTGGTATCCATTGAGTTGTTATATTCCACAGGCACTCCTTACCCGTTAGTATCAGTTATCTGCCATCCACCCACTGTAGAGGGGGTGACAAAAGCATTATTGAGCACTTGCCCAATCTCTCACTTGGCAGTTTTGTGTTGGCCATTACTAGATGTTTATACCATTTGGATAGAATTTAGTTTGCCAGTGTAATAAATTGTCTATCATATGTAATTCCCGCTTTGTTTATTAGCCCATGCCCCTTCTTACGTTTTGCAGCGTTACCAGGCGCTCTCTCCTAAGAAGTCCACTAAAGAAAGCACAAGACAGTCTCCCTAGACCAGAAAGGAGATCAAGACAAGACATAACAAGACTGTCTTTTTTAATAATCATAACTTGAACATCTAAGTCATAGTTAATGTCCTGAAGAAAGAGGAGAGGGTTTCCAAATCCGCTGAAACCGGTTGACAAAATAGAGGCTCAGGGCAAAGACCTGATCTCTGAGACAAACAAATGGCTTGTGAGCTCGGTATAATTGCATCAGTTTAAGAGAAGTGATAAATATACACACGAAGCGATCAATCTATTAAATGGATTGTGTTCAACACTTTTTTTGAAAAACTGCAACTCTAATAAGACGCACAGGATGGAAGCGACATAAATAAAAAGGAAAGTATCGACTTCCAAATGAGAGGGTAGGCTGAACCTCTCATCTATCCCCTAACATAGATAGGCGTTACAGCAGCACTTTCTCGGGATAGTATACCATACAAAGAGATAGTGAGACTCTTTATAGGGACATTTATTTATATGTGAGGACTTTAGTTGTGGAAGTAATTTCTGAATACATTAATTCTGTCTGTATTCGTATAAACTGAATCTGGGTTTAGATAGAACAAGCTAACCCTGTGACTCCATTTGTAACTAATTGCTATTCCAGAATGCCATAGTGCCACAACCAGGATGGCTGAATTCTGGATCCGGGTATATGGCATACACAGAACTCTGAGGGCCTCGTAAAATAGCTGGACTGACTTGTGCTGCAGTTGACGTTTCCCTGGTCTTCTCCCAAATCTCTCTGTCCCTTATTTCCTTATATTACCCATTTTCTTTGTCTCAGCCTTGACTCCTCAAATCTCCTCTAGTACCCCTTCAGGGCACATTTCCTTACCTGCAATTCTCTTGTGTTGAATTCGTGTTTTGCCTTCTGAATCCTGCAAACATCCTGAGAGCCCTAGGCAAATTGCTCACTTATGTTGGAGTCACACATCTGAGCACTTTGTGATGGCCTGCTTTCAGGCCCTGTCAAGAGGGGAGAGGGAGCCTGCCCCACCCCAACACCCCAATCGGTGCCGGAGTTAGGGCAGATCCACCCTTCCTTACCTGAAGAATACAGGCGGCAGGCCAGGAAGGACCCTGCCGCAGCCGGAGCAGCACCTTGGCGTGAGGAGATGCTGGAGACCGCAGCCGTCTACATCACTGCAAGGAGTGATGGGAACGAGGCAATGCAGGACGTGGTAATGTTGTTTCGAGGGGATTGGGTCCTCTGACGTATTCCATATCTATGACAGGTAATGTCCACAGCTGTGCTACTTCGGAAAATCTTCTGCGTCCTGCGTCGATGACGTCGCTGCGCTGTCCACGAGGACCACCTCCGACGGCCGACATCACCCGATGTGATAAGTAGGACGCACGACGCCCGTAGCCTTAGTTCCGTTTTTTCTGTGAACGTGTTCGCTTCGTGAATCTCTTTACGCCTCGACTCTTTGGAGTTTGCTGTTTTCTTCTCGGTTCGTTGAACCTGTTCAGTTTTTGTGAAGACCTGTTCGTGGCGATGTCTACTTCGTCTTCAACCCCGCATCCGGGCTTCAAGAAATGCGGGGACTGTGGGTCCAAGATGTCGGTCACGGACTCGCACGACACCTGCCTCTGGTGCCTTGGGGAGGCAACCGATACGGACGACTGTGTCGACTGCCAGTCGCTCACGGCCAAGGCCTTGCGGGAACGCAAGAAGAAGCTGTCGGTAGGTCGGGTGTCTAAGCCCCGGAAGTCAAGGTCTACGGGGCTTTCGACGGATGACTCGAGAGGCGACTCTCCGTGTCATCGTCGGAAGTCCAGTGGGTCTCCTTCCAGGAGTCGGTCTCGCCACTCCTCCGCCTCTTCGAGGCATTCCAGGAAGCGCCGGCATCTGTCGCCTTCCCCGTCCTCTTACGAGGACTCTGCCCGTCATTGGGTTGCTTATCCCACCATGCAAGCGACACCAGAGGAATGGGCTTCCTTCGGGAAGCAGATGTTAGCGATTCTTGAATCGCAGGGCACCGGTCCGTCTGCGCCTCCGAGTGGGGTCGGTCGGCACAGGTCAAGAGACACCACTCGTACGCCTTCGGGCTCGGGTGGTCGGCACGGCTCGCGGGAAAGGTCCCGCTCGGACAAGGGTAGCCGTTCTCACCATGCCCGTTCCAGGTCCCGGTCCTCGACGCGCTCGAGACCGCGTGATCCTGTGCCGTCTTCAAAGAAGACGTCGACGCCTGTGGCGCCAAGGTCGTCGATGATTTCTCTCGAGGCTCTGTGTCGACGCTGTCGATGCTGGCGGCGCTGCAGCTGACGTCGACGCTGATTCGCTCGCCTTCGATGCCTTTCGAGGCGGTGGTGTCGGAGGGGCCCCGTGGCATGGGGTTAGCCCATAGAAAGGCTCTGGCTAAGGTCAGGCATAGCTTTGGTCCCCAGGTGTCTTCCTCTCACCGCCTGGAGTACATTTCAGAGGGTGATGAAGGCTCTGATGAAGGCTTGGTTCCGGTTACAGTACCGGATGAGCTTATCTCCGGCCATAGCCAGTTTGATGACCTGAGGCAGTCACTGCATGATGCCAGTGGACTGGACACCTCTCCGGAGATGAAGTTTTGTAGGCCGGAGCCTGGCACTCATGCCGATTCTTCATATCGGCGCCTTATGTCTCGGGTCATCGAGTACTTGGGTTGGTCGGCTCCCCCAGAGGAGTTCGTTCAGGATGATCTCACAGACATCCTTGATCTTGGTCCCCCACCACTGACCCAATATTGCCGTTTTATATGGCTCTGCAGAGAAGGGTGGCGGCGGCGGCTTGGACTGCTCCGGAGAGTCTCCTGGCAGTGGGCTGTCTTTGTCGCGAAAATACCGTCCAGCCAGTAGCGACCCCTGCTACTTGTCCAGTCACCCCACTCCGGAGAGTTTGGTGGTGCAGGCGGCTACGGCCCCGGCAAAGAAGGCGTCGTATCCTACCATCCCTCTGGATAGGGACGACAAACGTTTTGACGGCTGGGCGAAGAAAGTGTTTTCTTCAGGGGGTATGGCGCTTCAGGCGGCCAACTCCATATGTGCCTTGTCTCGTTTCACACACACTCTGTGGAACTGTGTTGCATTAGCGGCTGAACATATTCCCGAAGGGGACGAACGGGATGGTTTCCTTGCTATGGTTCAGGATGGCAAGGATGCCATGTGTGAGGGCGTTCAGTCGGGTTTGGACATGGCAGATTGTGTCAGCCGGTCCATGGCGGCGAGCACCGTAATACGCAGGTTTGCGTGGTTGCGGAAGTCTGGGTTCGCTCCTGATGTGCAGTCCCATGCTCCTCAACATGCCCTTTGACGGTGAACATCTTTTTGGCAGCAAGGCTGACGAGAGCCTTGAGAGGTTGCAGACCTCCAAAGCTGCAGCGAAATAGTTAGACGCTGCAGTTCGACAACCTCTGCCTTTTTGTCCTAGGGAACAGCAATGGAGGGGAGGTTCCTTTCGCTATTACTCATCCTTCAGTAAAGCAAGAGGAGCTAGCAGCCAAGAGGCCACCGTAAGAGTGCCAGAGGTGAAAAACAGAGGTACTCGAGGTGCCAAGGCCGCTCGGGCAGTTGCCTCTTTGCCCTCAGGTAACGCCGCAGCCGCTACCACTCAGTCATGAGGCCAGGTCCCATGGTTCGCCGGTTGGGGGAAGGCTGGCGCAGCATCTTGTAGAGTTGCGCGCCATTACTTCAGATGTGTGGGTTCTGGAGATCGTAACCCACAGCTACTGTCTTCCCTTTCGGCATTGGCCTCACGACAATCCACCTGGGAACCTCTCTTTGAAGAGTCTGGATCCGCTCCTTGCGCAGGAAATTCAAGCCCTGCTGGAGAAAGGCGCCATAGAACTGGTGCCTGTAGCGGAGAGGAACAAGGGATGGTATTCCCCTTATTTTTTGATTTCGAAGAAAGACGGGGGATTGAGACCCATCATGGACTTGCGTGGTTTGAACAAACTCCTCAGGAAGGACAAGTTCAAGATGGTTACTCTCTCTCTCTCTCTCTCTCTCTCAAGTCCTCCAGGCCCTTCAACTTCAGGACTGGTTGGTGTCTCTCGACCTCAAGGACGCTTACTTCCATGTGCTGATCCATCCCAAGCACAAGAAGTACCCGAGGTACGCGGTTGGTGACTTGCACTTTCAGTTTCGGGTCCTGCCGTTCGGATTGACCTCCGCCCCGAGGGTTTTCACCAAGCTCATGGTGGTGGTGGCAGCGCATCTCAGGAAAGGGGGGATTCACGTCTACCCCTACCTGGACGATTGGTTGATCAGGGGGAGCTCTCCCGAGCAAGTCCTGGATCATCTGTCCGTCACCTGCCACTCCCTTCACAAGCAGGGCTTCTCCCTCAATTTAAAGAAGTCCCATTTGACACCAACGCAGCGGCTCCAGTACATCGGAGCAGTGCTCGACACATCCCTGGGGCAGTGTTCTCCTCCCCAGGTGAGGGCTCTTCACATTCAGCAGATGGTGCGCAAGTTTCAACTTGCCCAGAATCTCCCAGCGTCCGAATTCTTGAGACTGCTCGGCCTCATGGCATCCTGCATTCTTCTGGTGCCAGAGGCTTGTCTGCGGATGAGATCTTTGCAGTGGGCATTCAAGCTCCAGTGGTCTCAGTCCTCCAGCAGGCTGTCGGACCCTGTTCAGGTGCCGCCCTCGGTCGCCCAGGACCTTCTGTGGTGGGCCGTCGAAAGCAATCTGAAGAAGGGGGCCCCATTTTGGCTGCCCTGGCCGGAGGTGACGATCGGGACGGACGCATCCCTCACGGGATGGGAGCTCATGCCAACGAGTTGACAGTCAGCGGTCGTTGGTCTCTGTCGGAGTCCAGACTCCATATCAATCTGTTGGAGCTGAGGGCCGTCAGGCTTGCCCTCAAGGCCTTTCTGCCGACTGTGCGAGGAAAGAGTGTCCTGATTCTAACGGACAACACGGTGGCCATGCACTACCTCAACAAAAAGGGGGGGGGGTCACTTCCTCTGTACAGGGAGGCGATGCAGCTCGAGTTCTGGGCCATCCAGCAGGAAGTTTCGATCTCGGCTGTTTATCTGGCCAGAGGACGACGACACGGCGGACGCTCTGAGCAGGCAGAGCACGATCTCTCAAGAGTGGGAGCTGGCTCAGGAGATTCTCCTGGAGATCTTCGCCCTTTGGGGGACCCCTCAAGTTGATCTCTTCGCCTCCAGGGTCAACCGGAAGTGCGAAAGGTTCTGCTCGTGGGAATTTCCTCCAAATGGAGCCTTAGGAGACGCGTTCGTGGTGGAGTGGTCATTCCCACTGCTGTACGCGTTTCCTCCAGTCCCCGTCATCCCGCAAGTACTGCGGAGGTTACGGAGGTTCGGTTCCCGGATGATCCTCATTGCTCCGGCGTGGGCCCGGAGGACGTGGTACCCGGACCTTCTCGACTTGTCCATCTGCCCTCCACGTCGTCTTCCCTACCGAGACGATCTGCTCTCATGGGAGGGGGGGTCAGGTTCTCCATCCAGAGGTCAGATCCCTCAACCTTCACGCTTGGCTTCTGAAGGGTTGAGGTATAAGGATTGGGACTTCCCTGAAGACGTGATGGAGGTGTTGCTCTCGGCCAGGCGGCCGGCAACAAAGTCTCTGTACCGTTGCCGTTGGAGAAAGTTCTGCGACTGGTGCAGAGTTAAGAATGTGGATCCTTTTGAGTGTGACATTCCCATGGTTCTGTCTTTTTTTGCTTTCCTTGGCCCACAGGGGCCTGCAAGTGGGGACCATTAAAGGTTACCTGGCAGCGCTGTCCATCTTTAAGCGCTCATCTGAAGAATGTTCCTATTTTAAGATTCCTTTAATTTCTCAGTTTCTGAAAGGGCTCACTAATGTGTTTCCTCCGTCACCTTTTCTGGTGCCCGCCCGGTTGGGATTTTAACCTTGTTCTTAAGTTTCTTATGGGTGCTCCATTTGAGCCTTTGCATTCTTGCCCTTTGAGACTGTTAACTCTGAAAACTGTGTTTTTGGTTGCCGTTACTTCCGCTCGCAGAGTGAGTGAGTTACAGGCACTTTCAGTTAAGCCACCCTTCACTGTGTTTCATAAGGACAGGGTTGTCCTTAGAGTTCGTCCTTCTTTTCTTCTGAAGTTGGTTTCGGAATTTCATTTGAGCCAGAAGGTTGTTCTTCCGGTTTTCTATCCTCCTCCACATCCTGGTAAGGAAGAAGAGAGGCTCCATACGCTTGATCCTAGGAGAGCGTTGAGCTTTTATATTTCACGCATGTCCTGGGTCAGAGTGGACGATCAACTTTTCATTGGTTACGCTGGAAAGCGTTTGGGACAAGCTGTGACGAAACAGACTTTGTCTCGTTGGATTATTTTAGCTATCTCCGAGTGTTACCGCTTGGCGGGTAAGGACCCTCCGGCTGGCTTACAGGCCCATTCTACCAGGGGAGTGGCTGCGTCTACTGCCATGCAGAGGGGTGTTCCTATTTATCACATCTGTGATGCAGCCACCTGGGCTTCAGTACATACTTTTGTATGGCACTACTCCCTCGATTCCATCCAAGGGCAGGATCTGGCCTTTGGCAAGGCAGTCCTTTATTCCGCAATTTGATTGGGCATGCTAAATTTGTGTTCTAAATTCTTTTCCCACCTCCTTGCTTGGTACTGCTTTGGGAGTCGGTCATAGATATGGAATACGTCGGAGGACCCAATCCCCTCGAAGAACAAGTTACTTTCTTAACTGGTAACATTCTTTCAATGGGATGGTCCGACGACGTATTCCATATCGCTCCCTCCCTACCTTCCCCGCTGAAGAATTTCTTTTGCGATTGCAGCTTGCGTTCCGCAAGGCCTTGTGTGTCATACGTTCTGGGGGGAAAAACTACAACTGAGGCTACGGGCGTCGTGCGTCCTACTTATCACATCGGGTGACTTCGGCCGTCAGAGGAGGTCCTCGGGGACGGCGCATCGACGTCATCGACGCAGGACGCAGACACCGAAGATTTTTCAAAGCAGCACAGCTGTGGACATTACCTGTCATAGATATGGAATACGTCGTCGGACCATCCCATCGAAAGAACGTTACCAGGTAAGAAAGTAACTTGTTCATTTGAAAAAGGGCCTTGCTAGGCCACCAGGGAAATTGTATTTATTGAATAAAGGTCTTCCACATCACCCACTAGCCACTAGGGAATTATTATTAAACAAAGGTCTCTCAAGGCCTTACTCCACTAGCCCACGTGGAATTGCTTTATATTAAAAGGCCCCCATGGAGGCCTTCCATATCCAATGTTCCGGGAACCCGTCAGCATCCATGTCACACCGCTTGGAGACAGGTAAGTGATTGCGAAGTGATTGATAAGGTAAGTGGCCAATACTAGAAGTGGGTGGGGTATATACGTAAGTATGGGTTAGTTGAGTGAGGACAGGAGGATGTCTGAGAGACCAGAGAAGGCGAGAGTGAATTGAGTGTGAAGCCTATTATAAGGAGGGGTCTGTGGAGTGTTTGTGGGTGAGAGTGGTAAAGGAAAAGAGTAGAGGTAGAGTAGGAGGAGTGGAGTGGTTGTAGTGGCAGAGGCAGTAGTAGTAGATGGTTGTAGAAATAGTAGGTAGAAGGAGTAGTGAGTGAGAGAAACAGGCAGTGGAGTGGTAGTTGGTAGTAGACAGCAATAGTGCGCACTAGTGAGTTGAAAGATAAACCAATTGACAGTAGTAGCAGGTAAAGGAAGTAATAGGATAGTGTTAGCAATGGAGTAAGAATAGTAGTAGAGGAAATGTAGTAGGAGCAACAGGGAATGGGAGAATAGAAGTAGATAGTGGTAGGTGTAGAGAGAGAGCATCTATATCAAGAAGAACAGCAAAAGGCAAGGAAGAAGATTTAGAGAAAGGACAAACAACGGAAGTAACAGGAGGTAGCGACAGTAAGAAGTGAAGGAGTTGACAAGTAAGAGAAGTCATATCAAATAGTGGAGGTAAAAAGATGGATTGAGAGATTGGAGTGACAGTAGCAATGTGGGAGGAGAGTATCTTGGGACATAGAGCAGAGAAGGGTCAGGCGAGACAGTGTGCAAGTCGATCAGGTGGACCAGGGTGGAAGGAGGCACCATCCCATAACACCCCTAGAACACTAAGTGGGTCTAGGAGAGGAAGAGTTAGAAGACCCCTAGGGAGTCAGGTAGACAATGGCTTAGGGAAGCCACGCTTAGTCTTAAAAAGAACAAGAGACAGTAAGGGTCACCTGGCGCTAGCTACAAACCTCCCTTTATGGACACCTGGGCTAGAGAGGTGGGGAAGACTAGGGAAGTTGAGGGAGAGAGAGGGACGGTTATAGCACCGAATTCCCCAAGAACCTCTTTGGCCTGAGACATACCCAATAATCCCCGGCCCAGAGTGATTGTAAAGACCCTTGAACTTACTATCCAAGTCAGCGTGGTTCTTTGAGGCAGGCTGCCCCATCACAACTATCACTTCTCCTAAGTGCTCTTTAGTGGGGCTAGGTGTGTTCTACAGGAATGGTGATACCTCTAGTGTGCCCATTGAGACTATACTGTACAGGTGCATAGAAGTGTTATCACTGCTTTTGTATGATCCTAATATTAGTGCTATGAAAGGGTTGCGACGCATACCTGGGAAAACAGGTAAGGTGGCTTTCTCATCCACCTTGTTGAGCAAATGTTCTATTGCCATGCTGTTTCCAATCCTGTTGCTTCTTCAGATGCACAGGGATATTTTGTTGCAGTGGTAGATATAACTTATTTTTCTCTCAACCTAAGCACCTACAAAAATCTCTCAACTCATCCCTCTCACGTTCTCCACCCACACCCATCTCCACTACTCTTTCTGCAACTGATCTTGCTCTCTCCTTTGCATCTAAAATTTCTACCATTCACAATATCCTTGCTAATTACCTTCTATCCCCTCCTCCTGCTCACCTTTATCCACTACTCCTACCCTCCTCTCCTGCTACTGTGTCTTCCTTTGCCCCCACCAACCATGATGGGATTCTTTCCCTAATTCACAAAGATAACCCTTCCTGTGCCCCACTTTCCCCGCATATTGTGAAGCACGTAGCTCCTAGTGTTGCTCCACATCTTACTTCCCCCCCTCTTCAACTCCTCTCTAGACAATGCAATTTTCTCTTCATCCTATAAAACAGCTGTCGTCATCCCTCTCTTTAAGAAACCTGGTTGAGAGCCTAACTGTCCTGCCAACTTTCACCCTGTCTCTCATAGCACAGTATTCCAGAATCCTAGCACAAGTTGTTTTCAATCAACTCAGAGTACTTTGATACTCGCATCCTCTGTGACCTTTTTCAATCTGGCTTCCAACCTCTGCATTCTACCGAGACAGCTCTCCTCGATGTCAACAACTTCATCTCTACAGCTCGGCATGCATACCTTTCATCTATTCTTATTCATCTCAACCTCTCTGCTGCCTTCGATACCGTCGACCATTAATCATTCTTCTCTCTACATTTTCTCTCCTTGGCATCAGAGATCTGGCCCTCACTTGATTTGCTTCATAACTTGTCCTGAGACACTTTTAGGTGTCCTGGACAGCCATACCCCCCAACCCACTCCCTTACTGTTGGAGTTCCGCAAGGGTCTGTCCTTGGTGCACTTCTCTTCACTCTCTGTACTTCAGCTCTTGGTGCTCATGCTCAACTCCACTAACACTGAAGTGCTCTTCTTCACAGCCAAACAGGCTATCTCTTTCTCTCCTCTTTTCTCCTGACTACCTTTTTTACTCTGCTTCTGCTCATAAACTTGGTGTCATATTTCACCCATCACACTTCTCGCTCTCCTCATCTCCAGATTTGTCACTGCAGCCAGACTCAACCGCCTCAATATCAGAAAGATCTGTCCTTTTTCTTTCAATACAGCTAATCTCCTTTTTAGTCCATTCTAGATCTGATACTGTGCCAGTTTATACTGTGGCCTTCCCAACTATGCTTTTTCACCACTGGACAAACTCCTGAATTTCGCAGTATGCACACTTTTCAACCTTTCCTGCTTTACCTCTACCTCTTCTTTCCGTTGCCAGATTGGGTGGCTCTCTATGAAACAAAGGTCTACGTATGAACTCATCTTCAAAACTATCCATTGACTCATCTCATCCTACCTATTTGCTCATCTCACTCCCTTCTCTCATCCTCGCTCATTAAAATCACCCTCTGCTCACCTCCTTGCCACCACTTGGGATCCTTGGGCTCCCTCTGGTTTCCAGTATCTCTCTCCCCTATTCTGGAATGCTCTTCCTCTGCGTACTACTCCAAACCTACCACTATTTAAATCCAACCTCAAAGCTCTCCTTTCTAAAGAATCTGTTTCCTAGCACTCTACGCTACTGCATCACTATGTGTTTCTCTCTCTCTTAATGGACAACCCTTCAGCACTTTTCCACCACCCATCCATCATTAATTCAGCATTTTCGCCACTATCCTATTCCTATTTCATTCTTTCTTGTCCTCGTCACTGGTTTGTTTCCAACTTCCCCTGCAAAACATTTGTTCTTCAAGTCACATTCTCGCACCCCATTGTCATGAACCCATGTCCTCGGCCCTGTTTACAATGGTACATTCTGTAAGTGTTTTGTGCCAAAAATGCATTGCTTTCCCTGTGATTTTATTAAAAAGTAAAATAAATTGATCTTGAGGTGGTGAGGTACACAAACCCTCCCCAGAACATGTTGGTTTGATACTTGCCATGATTCCTGGCTGGCATTCCACCTTGCTCTTGTCCGTTTGGCACTGCTGGCATGTATACTTTATTTTTTAATTATTAAGCAGCAAATCTTTCTCTAAAACATCTGCAAAATATTAAAACAAAATATCACTTTTCATTGTACATAAAATATTTAAAAACAATATCATTTTTCATCTTCATATTGTGATGGCATCATGAAGTAAGGCGCAGAAAACATATTCAAAGTTCAAAATAAAACACTTTTTTAACTTAAATGTCAGCATGGAAAAAGGCCTAACTTACCCTATGCTAAGGTGGGATTTTCCTACCTAAATGAAACTAAGGAAAGTCTGAGTCAAAAAGTTCTGCTTAAAAATCTAAACCTATACTTGTCCTCAAAACTAAATAAATACGATGTGTAAGGATGTCATTAACCAAAGAAACAGTGTTCAAAATAAAGTTCCGAGCCTTTTCCAGCTCGCAGCTTTCTTTCAGCTCCCTTCCCCAAGTGTGGAACAGTTCCACATAAAGTCTCAAGGTACTACAGCTTTAAACAATCCTCGGGGTTCCCTTCACCAAATTCCAAGCAACACAGTTAAAAACACAAAAAGGGTCTTCAGGCTCTGTCCTCATGACAACACGGGGAGTTCCTCAAGTCTCAGGGTTCCCTTCCCATCATCATCACAAACAGGTGGGCACCTTGGCTGTTCTCTTTATTTCCTTGGCCCATAAAGTTGTATTTCCAGTCTTCATATAATAGGGTTAACTTCAAGATTTCATTTGATTCTCCTTTCCCCTGTGTATTCATAGCATTTGTAGCTTTCAGTTAATTCAGAATTCAACTTTCACTTTGCAATTCAACCTGCAGTGGTTTTGCTTAATTATACAACTCAATTCACTTCTGTTTAGCTTTGTTTAATTATAAAGTTCCATTCACTTCTGAGTTGAACATGCAGTAGTTGTGTTTAATTATGAAGTTCCATTCACTTCTGAGTTCAACATATGGATAACTTTGCTTAATTGTTAAATTTATATTCGGTTCGATATTCAGTGGGCATTGGTTTGCCTTAAGGTTTATTTTTCATTCAGCCTGGTCTGTAATATTCATGTGTTTTACTTTAAATGAACTTCCCAGTACTCAGAGACTTTTGAAAGCATTCTTCTTTAAGGCACGCGACCACTCCAATACGAAGTATTCTTGCGCTTTAACATTCAGCAATGGAAATGATCTGAGATCGGGCACCTTCGAAAACGTTTTCTTCTGAGACATGCAACCACTCCGATACAAAGTATTTCACAACAATGGAAATGATCAGTAATTCGCGCACTGGGTTTTACTTCTAATCGAAACTCACGGGTCTCTTCAGTAGCTTTCCCCGCAGGGCAGAGCACATGAACTGCAGCCTCTGCTGTCAGGGGTCCAACTCCTGCCCCTTAGATACTCCTGTGTCGGTTTCTTGACACAGGGAACGAGCACTAAGGATGAAGGGGGCAGCCAGACTCTCCATACGGCTCCCTTCTCAGCCGTCAGTTCGCTCCACTGAGGCCAGCTCCTACACCACGCTTCCTAAGACCACTTCTCTTTGCAGTCCCCAGCGTCTCGGTGTGCTGAACACAACGGACCGTCCCACAGAAGCTCCCTCCAGCGGCTCGCCACTCCTCCAATAAGGTTCTCAGCCAGGCCTCCCTGATGCTTGTCCCTGTGTTGCTTTCTCATTGTGATTGTATATTCCTGCAACCCTTTAATAGGTTGCAGGTGTGCTTTTCCAATTAGGTTTGCCTGACCATGGTTAAGGGGACATGCCTGACCTTCACAACTCTTTGAGGGCATCTTCTTCGTCCCAATGGTGAAATGTCATAATGTTCATTACTCTCAGCTGCCTCTTCCTCGTCTAAGTACTGTCAAATGCCACATATGGGGAAATGAGGGGAGCCGACTTACAAAAACCCATAAAGGTTGGGGAAAGGTTAGGTTGGTTGTCAATAGCAAAAGGCAGATACCATGTCTCGCCTGGTTGCACCATGCTCCCAATCCCCAAGGACTCTCCAACCACGTGATCCTCCCTCGTTTCTCCACCCCCCACGGTCGGGATCCAAGAGCGGTGGCCTTTCCCTGGCCACCTGAGACGACAATCCAGGGGGTTTAGGAGTGAGAATAGCCTCAGGTTTCTCACAACATACATTATTGAAGATTTGTTACTAATACAATTCTCTTTAAATGCAGACCTTGTTTTGACAATATTTGTTCAACGAAAAAATGTTATTAAGACCTTTTAAATTCAACTGATTTAAAAACCTAGCTACAGCCAGAGTTAGTGCAACAGAGTTTCCACTTATCAACATAGCCCACCATTCATTTAGTGAGAGTACTCGATAATGATTTAGTTAGAGTACTCGATAATGTTTTATAAACCTATCTAATAATAATCAGCTTTGTTCCACCAGGTTTGGACATTTAAGGCCTGATCTACAGAAGCATTTTATAATGGGAAAAGGCTCTGTGAATCAGACCCTTTGTCAACACGTGTTTTAGAGTTTCGATCTCCGACAAAATCTGGCAAAACCAGCAGAAGGAAGGACTCCTACTTGGCTTTGCTCGAATGCCCACAACCTCATGAGTTGGCAGCATGTTAAAACGCGCTCTTACAAAAACTGTTTTAAGCCCACCATTAGGAAACTTGCTCAAGTAGGTTGGGAGTCAATTTAGGTTCCGTTTGCTCTTTCATATTTACATACAGTTTATAACCCTGGCATTGATTCTGTGTCTGTATCCAATCCCCCAACCAAGACTTCTCTTTAGCTTTTGTCGGGTTTTGTAGTAGCAATTGTGCATTAAAATCAAAATCTTGCATTCATTTCAAACCCTCTTTTTCCCAAGTGGTTAAAACTTGATTCTTTTTTAAAACTAAAGCATTTGTTAAAACATGGAAAAGAGATTTTTCATCAGCCAGCAAAAACTTTCTGTACAGAGTAATTGTTTTCTATTGGGCCATTACCTGTTAAGAGAGCCAACCTAGTTCAAAGCGGATTAGCTGCATTGGAAACTCTTTGAAATAACTCGAACTTTTTCCAGCAAATTCCATACTATTAAGGTATGCAGACAGGGGTGTTTCTAGGTCTGGAAAAGATGTGGGACTAGGCCAATGTCAGGACTGTCGGGACTCGAGGCTCGCTAGCCTTTTGGTTGTAGCTCCTGGGCTACAGCCAAAAGACCCAGGGCTATAGACCCATCTGCCCCCCCCCCCACTCCTAGAAACGCCTCTGCATGCAGAGTATGGTTTCAGCCCTATATGCCAGCGGAGGAACTACTTTCATAGCAAATCCCCCAAATATACGATGCAACGCCAAATCCTGGGCTGCCAGAGTTTCCGCTTTAGTTCTCAGAGCGTTGATATTAGCAAGGTCATTTGTGCTCTCATTCAGGATGAAACCTAGATAGCGATATGTATTCACTTTTAAAACCAGTTTTATACAGTTGCCGTTTAAAATTCTCAATCCTTTTCATTCTGGCTGCCCTCAATACCATAACATTGGACTTTGAGAAATTAATCATCTGCTTATTTTTGGTAGCATAGGTTTGGAGCGCATCCATCTGCCTCTGGAGTCCAATGGGTTTGCGATCCAAGAGGACAGAATCATCTGCATATAAAAACATTGGTTCGGACATGCATTTATGCGAGGCGGGAAAGCATGAACTTTTTCTAAAGCTTCTCTCAAGTCTAAAATACACAAGTTGAACAGAGCGGGGGCAGGTATACACCCCTGATTTAGGCCTCCGTAGGTTTGAATAGATTTGCAAAGCTTCCCCTGTTGATTTTGTCGTACTCTGAGATATGAAGCAATAAAGGTCTACTATAATGTCTGTCAGGTAGCTCGGACAGTTCCATACGCTAAGCTTGTTCCACCTAAGCTCTCAAAGGCTTGAGCGAAGTCTATAAAAGCCAAGTATGTTACAGTGCCATCAGTCAGGGCTCTTTTTTAAAAAAACATTTCAAATAAAACCATTTATCCCTGTACCGGCTCCCTTGACAAAACCTGTCTGCTGTATGTCAAATTTAAATGAATCTTTTACTGTTTCCTTCAATTTCTCTAAAACCGAAAACACAAATCTTTCCTGGAGCATCTATTAAAGCAATAGGGCGATATTCTTATGGGCAAGTACGGTCACCCTTCTTAAAATTGGTATGCTGACTGCGTACTTCCAAGAAGCAGGAACTTGCTTTGTCTTTAAAATGTGACCAAAAATCGTATTTAATACCTTCATCCACAAGTATGGATGCTTTTTTAATATATAATTTGGCAGTCCATCGGGACCGGGTGCATGTGAGCTGCTGGATTTATTAATCAGATAAATAATGTCATCTATTTAAAAAATAAGAGGCCAGTCCTCAACAGAAGGCTGATAATTGTATGCCCTGCAGCTTTCTCAAACAGGGAAGAAAAATGCACCACCCCCGGAAGAGGTAGTCTTCTTTCACGCCATGATGTCAAGGGCCGCTACTCTCTTCAACATGGTACCAGAGGAGACAAAAAAGGAGGGATTTCTCTTCCAACGCTGAGAGTCCTGTGGAAGACCGTCATATACATCCCTCTGTTGGATGATGTCTGGGAGGAAGGTTTGGCCTTGATGAAGACACTGAGTACCGCTCCTCCCAAGCATGATATGCTGAAAAAAGAAGTACAGGGTTCTGGTCTTGAGCCCCAGGTGCTTTTGGTCACAGCCTTCTCCTGACTCTATGGTCTCTGCCGCCGCCAGGAAGCGCTCTGCAAATCCATCATCTTCAGCGATGTTGCCTCCTTACCAGGACGGGAAGAAAATGGATGCAATGGGAAAGGGTATCACTACATATTATCCCCACCAAAAATATCGCTGTATATATGATCGTCTGAAACGGCCATAGGCAATATTTTTGGGGGGGATCATTTTTGGAGTTTTTGGTAGAAGGAGTTGCGGGGGGTGTCTCCCACTCCTTTAAAAATAATGCAGGGGTTGCGGGGGTGTCCCCTGCAGGTTCCATGCCTTAATATTGCTGCAAAAATATGGCAATATTTTTGCGGGGATATTAACACATGGAACCTGGGAAAGTGCATCATTTACACCGCAGCCTCCACCTTCAAGGTCGCTAATGCCTTGGCCATCTTATCCCGCTACGACAGGGAGCTGTGGTATAAGCTGGGACCTTTTTTTGGACTTCCTGCTGGAGAACAAGAGGGTTGAGGCCCTGGCCCTGTTGCAGGTGGGGGAGGTGGCGTTGAACCACGCCATCACAGTAGCCTTGGACATCGCAGATACCACCAACTTCAGGGCAGATGTCCAGTCCAAGGTGGTGGACATGCCCTTTTATGGGGACAGCCTTTTTGGAAAGACCATGGACGAAGGTCGTCCTTTCGATCCTCAAGAGGGATGTCCGGCAGGACATCCAAGGGGTAGAACACCCCCTATCGTCAACCCTCCCATTCCACAACCCAGGAGACCGCTCGCAGGCCTACGGCAGCGCAGGGCACCATCACCCGCCGACCAGGACGCAGACGCCCAAGCAGACCTGAATTGGCCATGCAACTGGGTCCCCACTTGCGCACCCCAGTGGGAGGCCGACTAGCAAATTTTGTCAGCGAGTGAAAGTCCATTACCATGGACAAATGGGTGCTTGTTGTTCTCCTTCAGGGGCAAACCTTGGAGTTCCAACGCTGGTGTCCTCTAATTCTTCCTGTGGTTTGTCAAGCGCTTCACATGGCAAAGCTGCTACAGGAGGTTCAAGCCATGTTAGGAAAGGGGCAATAGAGCCCGTCCCCAAGCACCTCTTGGGCTCTGGAGTGTACTCCAGATACTTTCTGGTGCGGAAGAAGTCAGGAGGGTGGACGCCAATCCTCGATTTAAGACTCAACAAGTACTTGAATTCCCAGAAGTTCAGGATGGTCACATTGCAGCACATGCTCTGCCAACTGGAGGAAGGGTACTTTCTGGCGACGCTGGATCTGGAAGACACCAACTTTCATGTCGCTATCCATCGGACGCTCCTGCAGTTCGTAGTCCAGGCACAGCACTATCCGTCTAAGGCTCTGCCCTTCGGCCTGAAGTCAGCCCCACGAGTGTTCACTAAGTACTTGGTTCCAGTGGTGGCGCACCTTCGTCTCAAGGGCATCCATGTCTACACTTATCTGGACAATTGGCAAATCCGCTCCCGTTCTCACGCACAGGCGAACCGGTACACGGCAGAAACCATTAATCTGCTGACAGATCTCAGATTTTCCATAAATTATCCAAAGTCCTGCACGGAGCCATCGAAAGAACGCTCTGATTTCTGGGCACCCGTCTCAAAACTGTCGTTTGTCTGGCGACCCCCTCAGAGGAGAGGGTGGCAGCCATCCTGGGGAAGGTACAGTGCCTGTCGGCAGAGTACGCAAAAGTGCGAGCCATCAAGTCTCGGTTGGGCATGATGCCCTTCTGCATCCATCTCGTCCCTCTTTTCAGGCTGCAGATGAGGCCTCTCCAGGAATTTCTGAATGCACAGTGCATATCTCAGGCTCTTGAACAAGGAGTTCCGGCACGCTCTACGATGGTAGGGGTGCATCCACCTCTCATGCAAGGAGTGCCGTTTCAAGTCCCACCGTACCAGGTGATGGTCACCACAGATGCAACTGCACACCAGAGGCCTCTGACTTCCGGAGGAAAAGGACCTTCACATCAACGTCCTGGAGGTTTGGGCAGTCTTCTGGGTCCTCCAATCATTCCTGCCATTGCTGAAAAGGAAGGTGGTCAGAATTGTCACAGACAACACCACCACCATGTTCTACATCCGGAAGCAGGGCGGGACATGCTCCACAGTGCTTTCCCGGGAAGCCCAGGCCCTGTGGGGCTGGGCCATTCTTCAGGACATGTCACTCGTCCTGTTTCACTTGGCAGACACCAAGAACACCATCGCAGGCTCGCTCAGCAGGGAGTTGCGTTCTTGCCACAATAGGGAATCAAGTCTCTCTTTCTTTCAGATTGAACTCTTCGCGACAGCGACCAACTGTCGCAACCCTTATCCAAAACCCCCACTGGCAACTCAACCTGCCAGGCAAGGTCCGGGTTCGGGGTTCCATTAGGGCCTCAGAGGCCTTACATCCTCTTCCAAGACTCTCTTGGAGTCAGTCCTGGCGCCTTTGGGGCCAGGCTCATATTCAGTATGGAGAACATCTTTGAATGGGGATTACTTTTCTTTGGGCCTGCAGTCAACATGGAGGCACCCACATAGCTTAGTTCCTAAGAACTAAGCTATGCGGTATAGTGTTTTGGGTGTGGTGGCCTGGGACTACTTTACCTGGACTACTTTACTGGGAGGCTATTTAAACCACACCCAAGCACCAGAACACGCTTTGCGTTATTCTGCAGCGTAACGCTCACCGTGTCCAGTGTCCTGATACCAGCAATCCTTGGAGCAACGAGCCTGCAGAGGGGAAAAAGAACATCATTAATAGAATCTTACCTGCAAACTCCATCCTGTCATCCTCCCGACGTTCATTCCTGATTCTGCTTACTTGCGGGCCGTCTATCCAGCGAACAGCATCTTCTGATCACGGCATACTTACCGGAACGAAGCAACCTGAAAAGGAGAGGAAGAAAGACAACATTACTAATTGCATCCCCGGTTTAATATAAGCAATGGATATCACGAGAACCTCACCTGGATAGTCGTCTATTGGCCGGCATCATTCCGGAACACCACACCCACCGGAGTGGAACATCGCAACCTGTAAAGGAAGAGGAAACACAGGTTAGCATATACAAGGCGAAGCAGCGCCGTGCATAGCGCATTACTTTTCGGATTGCAGCACGCATCTCGCGCCATCCATTACCGGCAGGTGCTCGATCCACTACCAGCACGACACGCCGAATCTCCTGCATGCCTAGGGAGAAAGAAAAAGACATTAACCACAAAAGGAAAGGAATACAAGAACAGTATTATATACAAAGACTGCTAGGCAGCAAGACCTACCTTAAAGACACTTGAACAGGCTCGCACAAGTGAAGTAACTCGGTCGCCCACGCCCACTGGAGACTACGCACCCCTGCCAAAGAAGGCAGGACGGAGAGCACGCCTTATACTGAAACAAGGTGAGGAGAGGGCCTAAGGGCCGAGTTCAAGGGAGGTGGGAATAGACCTTACCTGAGTCGACCAGTCTTGAACCCAGCCCTCCTGTAATTTCAGGTTAGACTTCCATCGAAGACACCACACAGGATCGGGGAGAGGGTTCCAGGCGCATATCAACCAACCAGGGCTGAGTGGCGTCCCTGTGGATACCAGGTGAGTGTAACACCAACTCTGCGTGCCAGAGGTTCCCCTGCAGGTTCCCGCAGCCGAGGAGCCTGGGGCATGCTTTCTTGTTCCCGTGGGAGGGACTCTTTCTGTATGTCCCCCCCCCCCGATCCCACTCCTGCTGCGGGTGATCAACACACTCAGACACTGTCGCTTCTGGATAATCCTCATTGCTCGCACATGGCCATGACAGATCTGCTCCGTCTGTCAGTAGCTCCGTCCATCCGTCTGCACCACAACCCGACTTTGTTGAGCCTCAGGGCCTGGCTCCCGCAGCCCTAGAGTTTGGGCATTATCCCTTGCCGCTGGAATGTAAGAAGATCCTAGCCAAAGCCAGAGCTTCGTCAGCGTTGGCATGCTACGCACACAAATGGCAACGCTTCTCAATATGGTGCAAGGCTAAGAAGATTAAGCCTCTGCGTTTCACAGCCCTGCAGCTCCTTCTATACCTGCTTTCCCTGGCCAAAGCTGGACTGGCTCAGGCCTCTATCAAGGTGCACCTGGCTGCCATATCCCGTTACATCACGTGGTAAGCCATCCCTGTTGTCGCACAGGCCTGTCAAGGAATTCCTCCAAAGGCCTCCTCAAAACCTTTCCACCGGTGAAGGCCACTGCTCCAGCTTTGGAGCTCAACGTGGTCTTGACAAAGCTCATGGGGGCCCCATTTGAACCGATTCATCAGGCCCAACTGAAATTTGTCTTGTGGAAGATGGCTTTCCTCGTGGCAATCACCTCGGGCAGGCGGGTCAGGGAGATCCAGCCCTCTCTTGTAAACAACCATACTTGTCCTTCCACTGTACAAGGGTGGTGCTGCAGACTCACCCTACCTTTATGCCGGAGGTTCCTTCAGAATTCCACCTCAACAAGCCTTTGGTGTTTGGTGTTGCCAGTCTTCTTCCCGAACCCTTCTACGCCAGGAGAGAGAAAGTTGCATTCACTGGACGTTGCTTGTGCTTTGAAGTTTTATGTGGCATGCACAAAGGATTTTCAGAAGATTTCACAATTCTTTGTCCAGGTGGCTCTCTGGCTGCATCATGCACTGTCATCGTCTGGCTAACAGACTCTTCCAGGCTGGCCGAGAGCCCATTCCACCAGAGCTATAGCAGCAACTACAGTGTTTTTTTCTGGTGTGCCTTTGCTCGACACATGCAGGGCTACTACGTGGAGGTCCACGCACACCTTCACAGGTTTCTACTGCCTCGACAGGTATTCCAGGGAGGAGTCCTGGGTCAGCCAAGCGGTGCTACGCAACCTGTTCAACTAAGGTTCGTCAGTTCTAGAGGGAAGTGTTTTACTTCAGTTGAGCCTTGACACCTCCCGTGGTTGTGTATATGTACTGCTATGTAATGTTTTATTAATGAGCATGTGAATCCATGCCGGACCCTACAGTGGAGAAGGAACATGTTACTTTCCTATAACTCCTGTTTTTCAGCATCGGTCTGGCATGGATTCACATGCAAACCCTCCTGCCTTCCCCTATGTGGTTCTTCTTGGTTTATACTGCCACTTCACGTGCTTACCAAATCTGAAGATGGCGCCCTTGGGCGGAGCATAGGGAGACAACTGTTATTGGATGGGGGCAGTATGACCCAGAGGACATTGATTGATTTAGATGAGAAATGCAGTTTTCAGGCTACAGCGAAACTTCCTTTCTTTTTTACCCAGGAATCCCAGCCTGACGACAGGAAATATTCGAGGATTCCCAGCCTGACAACGGGGAATATTCATGAGCATGTGAATCCATGCCAGATCCCTGGAGAACAGGAGTTACAGGTAAGTAACTTGTTCCTTATCAGCCTTTCCTCATTAAAAGTACAAGTAACTCTTAATGATGAGAGGGTGGACTGTTGCCTGGCATGGCCTTCAGGGCCTGCAAGGCCTGCTACATTCCTATACCTCGCGCCTTCTGGCCTTCTTCCTTTGGATATATCGAATTCCATTGGTAAGAATAAAGGGGCAGCATCCAAAATGAAGTTCCTTACCAGTCATGAGTGTATATGCAAAAGTACTCCGTCTAGTTGAAATTCACTGCACAACTCTACCAATGTCTCTTGAACGAATGGTATTCCTTTGAAATAGGCAGCCTCACCAGAAGGAAGCAGCAATCTGAATTTTCTGGAGCTGCCCCAGACATTTTACAAGCAGGCTGAAATTGTGACCTATTTTCCTGATCCTGGTTCAAGAGTGTTCTCTTCTTTTCCAATACATAGAAACATGGGGTTAATTTCGTAGTAAATTCTCTTATACTTGGCATTCCAATTCCTATTTTATTATGAGAAGGTTCATCCGTAATTAAAGGTTCCGAATCTGCATTGATTGGCTGGTTTAACACCCTTTGCGTTGAAACTTCATTATCCTGATTCACCATATCCTCTTCCGAATAGGTAGAAAAATGTGCCATTATCTCATTCGACTCCACATGCTCATCACTTATAATGGAGACTGATGGATTTTGCTGCAAATTATAACGTGGAGTACATTCCGGTCTACTAATTGTCCTCTTGTTAGCAATGCCTACTGGAAGTTCTGAGGCCGATGATATGGGTAACGTAAGGGCCTGCCAACATTTGCTGGCACCCTTATTCTGTGATTTTAGCAATGTTTTCAGATGTTCTGTTTTCCCAGTCTAGGGGGCCGTTATCCCCCTTAGCGTAAGCTTCCTCTTACGCTGATTGAAGATGTGATAATTTGTTTGCGAGGAAATATCCTCTTCAATAATTCCTATTGATGGTGTCCAAGGAAAGAGTCTCCCTCGATTACCAGCAAGTTGTCTTCTGCCGCTGAAGCTGGTTTAATTTGTCCCGGCAGTTGCAATGATGACATACTTATACCTTCAGAAACTACTTTTTGCTGTTCATCATTTAAATCTTGCAGACTTTCCCAGTGATTCACAAAGTCTTTATTAGCCACTTCAGCCTTGAAGCTTTGCCTTAGATTGCATTTAGAATTAACCAGATTTGAGCTTGATTGTGGTTTTAATGCTGAAATGTATCATTCTATTAAAGATACCTTTGAATTAAGCAGAGTAAGAAGGGATTCATGCTTGCTGATTTTTTCATGTATGTCTAATAACACGTAACTAATGTGATTAAAGAGAAATTCAATGTTGGAATTGAAGTGGCAGTTGGTGTAGACAAAGTTGGTCCTTTGGTCGGCCTTCGTGATGGCTACAATCATGAGGGTGTTGCCGGAGAGTCCATAGAGGAACTAGAATATGTATCCTGATGAAGGATTTGATTTGAGAGGCTAAGAGCGGGACCTACATGTAAAGCCTCTTGTTGAATTCCTTCCCCTTCTCCTTGTATTATCATTGCATCCTGATGAGAGGGCGCTAGAGAGCCGTCCAAGATGGCTGCTCACTAGAGAGCTCCGCACCGATCCTGAGAAAGATCCTGATAAAATAGCTTTACTCTCCCCCGAATCACCCCATCCGCCTCGATAACATACCCCAAGTCTCTAACGGCTGGCAGATACTAACGTCATCGCCGTCCGCCATTATTCTGGTCAAAGCAGCGGCGGCAGGGGTGTTCGACCCTCCAGCGTCATCCTCACTGGAGCGACAACCCCCGGATTCAATCAAGGAACGGGCTGCCAGGCGGGGTGAGCGGCGCCCGGGCCCCTTGGAGGTGGCACCCGCGACAGGCCCGAAATCCACGGCACGAGAACAGCAGGGGCGGCTGAGATGCAGCCCGGACCACCTGCGCCCTCGGCCTTCCGGTCGGTCGGGGCACTGACGCTGGCATCCACCCTACAGAGCCCTCCAGACCCAGCCAGAGAGAGAGGGAATGCATCTCAACACACCAACGGCACCAGGTAGAAGAGACGCCCCCCGGCTGCCCCGGGTCTCTTCCCCGGCCCACAGATCCCCGCATGGCTGCCCAACCCCGTGGGAGGGGCGTTCCACAGGCCTCCGACTCCTTGAAACACTAACGGCCCCAACCACAGGCCCATCTCCAGCGGGAGGCCCGCGCGGCTGCCCCACCCAGGCCTTCCGGGCCCGGCCGTGGAAGTGCTTTAAAACTCACAAACTCTCCAGCCTTCTAAATCTACACAGCCCGGGCCCTGCCATCTCCGAGGCACCCTGCTGGCAGAGGCCCCGAGCGCGGTCAAGTGACCAAAGAACATAGCGGGAAAACTCTTCGCTGGGGCCCACACCGCGCTGCGACAACTCCTCGGCAGCGGCGACCTCGTGGAGGGCCTCCGCTGTTATTCTGCAATCCGACATCGGGACACGTCGACCACAGCGCCACACAACTGTCACCCAAGCCAGACGAGCGGGCCCTTCGCCGCCACACCCAACAAAGTTGGGAATCCATTCCAGCATGGGCAAAACGGACAAATCGCAGCGAAAATTGATGTTTGAAACCGGTGCCATAGCTAAAACTCCCAAACAGTCGAATCGAGAGATAGTCCCATCACCAAGCATGGAACAGGAAACCGAGTCAATGCCCCCCTAATCTCTCGACATATGAGAAATACTGCTCGATCTCAAAACAGGCATAGGCAACCTCGATGCCAAAATTGACACCCTCTCATCCAAAGTCGACTTAATAAAACACCGCCTTGATAAACACGGCGAGAGGCTCGACACCGTTGAACAGAGGGTCTCTGATCTGGAAGACAACTCCACGTCCCTGTCCTCCAAAGTGTCATCATTAGAACGCCAAGTAAAAGAAATTGTCGCCAAAACGAAGACTTGGAATGGCGCAGCCACCGCAACAACATTAGACTGGTGGAGATCAGAGAGCAACAAAATCCTGCAAAAATGGAAGACTTCGTGGAACGACTATGCAAAGAAATTTTTGGAACAACCACCTTCTCGCCACTATTCGTGGTTGAAAGAGCTCATAGGATCCCAACCAACTGCCCAATTCCAGGATCGGCACCTCGCCCCATAATCGCCAAACTGCTGAATTTCAGAGACCGCGATCTAATACTCAGGTTGGCCAGGGACAAAAGCGACATTCAATTCGATGGCGACAAAATCCAAATATTCCCCGACTTTTCACCAGCGGTGCAAGCGTCCCGAAGAGCCTTTGGTGGAGTTAAACGCCGCCTCCGAGAGGAGCAAATTCAATATTCAATGCTTTTCCCAACTAAATTACGCATCCTCCATGCTGAAAAAACGCAATTCTTCACGTCACCAGAAGAAGCCAACATCTTTCTCGATAATATCGGATGTCGCCCATTACGTGAAATGCCTAGACCATGAGGTAGAGTGAGGAATGGGGGCGATCCGCCCTGAAAAGCACCCAACATTCAGTTCGATTTAGGAGATCGTGAAACGAGCAAAAGTCATTTATACACACCTCAGGATAGGTGTTCTTGCAGGGCACCAGCGCCCCATGCACAGCACTGTTCACAATGTTACTTGGGGGAGGGTCACATTCGGGCGGGTTGGGGGTTGCCCGACGGGGAGGGGAAAAGGAGAGATGGGACACAAGTTGGGGAAAGTGTCCCCAGAAGGAACAAGCCAAGAGTTTTAGACGTGCACCGACTGGGGCCAAATCCAGCCCCACCCGAACCCGACCGAGAACAATGTCCCCACCCTGGACTCACGAATATCCTTGTCGGATCAACATGCACTCCAAAGAAGCAGCCTTAAGCACTCAAAACCACCAAACAGTGACAGAGCAGCAGAAACAACGCAGCAACTCTAAGCAAAATTCAAACTAGCTACATGGAACATTAAAGGAGGCAACCAGCCCTCCAAAACCAGGAAGCTACTACACTACCTCCGACGCCACAACGTTGAAGTGGCTCTCATACAAGAGAAGCATCTACGACCAAACTCAGAAAACCACTGGGCGAAAACGTGGGGATGCCACAGATACTTTGCCTCGTTTTCATCATACGCAAGGGGAGTCGCCATACTTGTCAGCAAATCAACAAACTTCAGACTAATTCGGACCCAGAGCGACTCCGAAGGGAGAACACTGCTCGTTCAAGGAACCATAGACGGGGAAGAAATAATCATGATCAACTCCTACGGCCTCAACATCGACGGTTCCAACAATTTCGACTGGTTCCAGACCCACATCGCATCAAACAGGGAAGCCACAATAATATGGCGTGGAGATCTGAACACCCCGCTCGATCCTCGTACAGACAAAACACACAAAACAACCGCTCCTCGCTCCAAGGCGAGTATGCAAATATCCGAGATATGCAAAGCACACAATCTCATCGACATATGGAGAAGCAAACACCGCGACTCTCAAAAGTTCATCTTTTATTCCTGGGTACACAAATCCAGCTCGAGACTTGATTACATCTTAGTGTCGGCACATAGCAGATTCCAATGGGGTGAATGCCAAATCCTACCCAGGTCCATCTCAGACCACTCAGCGGTCACCTTAATGTGCACGACATCTCGGAGCGACTTCACCAGGGCCCAATGGAGATTCAAGCCCAGAGCCCTCCAAGATCAACTCTTTGCCGAAGAACTACGTTCCGAACTGAGCGCATTTCTTGAGACAAACCAAGGCACGGTAGCTTCGCCGGGAACACTCTGGGAGACACTGAAATGTTTTATCAGAGGAGTGTGCCTAGCAAAAGAAAACGGAATCCTAAAGAGGTTAAGGGAAGAGCTAAACACATGCGAAAATGCCTCAAAATACTTGAGCAATCAGCTACAGTTACAAATACTCCCGGCTTGCTGGCCGCTCTCAAGGCAGAATTGGGATCCTTCAGATCACTAGCAGATAGAGAAGCCAAGTTCCTAGCAAGCCACCACAAAATCCGCCAGTATGGCGAGGGGCAACGACCCGGTGCGTTACTCGCAAGACTAATCACCGCGGAATGAAAACCCACGACAGTCGAGGCAGTGCGGGACACGTCAGGAACCCTTGTATACTCTGAAGACGACATACTGGAAACATTCTGCAAATTTTACCAAAACTTATATAACTCCAATTATTCCAGGGAGCCCGCCGAAATAACAGAATACCTAAATACAACCGAACTATATTGGACGAGCGCCGAACTACGCGAGCCGTTGAACGCACCCATCACCTCAGCGGAGATCCTAGAAGTCATCAAAGAATTACCGAGCACCAAAGCCCCAGGACCGGACGGCCTAACAGGTGAATTTTATACGTTTTTTGCAGACATTCTTGCCCCGCTCCTGCTTCAAGTCTTCGATGAAGCCATAGCCAAGGACCAACTTCCACCAACTCTTTACACGGCGAATATCATTCTCCTACACAAAACGGGTAAACCCAAAGACGATTGCGCCTCCTACAGGCCCATATCACTAATTAATCTGGATAACAAAATTTTTGCAAAGATCCTGACCAGGAGGTTGATGCCACTCATGCCTTCAATGGTTCTGGCGGATCAAGCAGGATTCGTTCCAGGCAGAAATACATCATTCGGCCTCAGAAGAATGTTTGGAGCGATGGAGGCCCTCAACCCAGAAAACCAAGCGGTAGCAGTACTTGTCGACGCCGAGAAGGGGTTTGATTCTGTGGAATGGCCCTTCCTATTTGCAATATTAGAACGGATGGGCCTCGGCAAACGATTCATCCAAATGATAGGCCTTCTCTACAAATACCCGACATCTAAAATCAAACTCGGAAACAAATGCTCCTCCGAAATCCTTTTACGCAGAGGGACCAGACAGGGCTGCCCACTGTCAGCATTGCTCTTCGCCCTGGTCATGGAACCCCTTGCGTCCGACCTAAGGCTTTATCATCTGCATAGAGTTCTCGCCTTCGGCCCACACAAAATGGTGGTTTCACTCTACGCCAACGACATAGCACTCTTCCTTCGTGACCCGTATGACATCCTGAATCCGGTGATGCGAGCAGTCCTTAAATTTGGCAACTTCTCAGGACTAAAAATCAATAATGCTAAATCTATAATTTTCCCTCTCACTGAATCAACCAAAGAATTTCAGGAAGACTTCGGCTTCCACTGGCAACACTCAAAGGTCCGATATCTGGGGATCCTCATGTCCAGAACCAGCACCGACATCATTCAAGACAACTACGAGAAGACACTTGACACTATCCAAACGAAAGTGAACAGATGGAAAACGCTTCCCCTCACACTTTGGGGCAGGGTGTCCCTAGCGAAAATGGTGATGCTCCTTAAACTACTCTATCTCTTTACAAATATCCCCCTACTTCTCATGCAAAAATTCTTACGGCGAATCAAATCCATCCTTCTTGACCTTATCTGGGCTGGAAAGGTTGCCCGAATAGCACACAGCACTATGATCCTGCCCATAACACAAGGCGGACTGGCTTTACCCGATATAGAAAGTTACTACTGGGCAGCACAAGCACAGTTCCTGAGCCATTGGTATGCAACAGACTTCATCCGGCCACATGTGCAAATCGAAAGAGCTCTAGCAACACCCTATCTTCTCCGCGCAACACCCATGAATACAATGGTCACGACACACACACGATTTGGAAAAAAATCGCCAAAAGGAACGGAGTCCAAACCAGATATTCCCCCTTCCTTCCGGTGAGAAGTATTCCAGGGATACTCATAACATCTGAAAAGGTTTTCCAGCTCTGGACCAAGAAACTGCAAATCCACTCACTGGGCGACCTGTTTCCGAACGGTTCGTTCCTCTCGATTCAGGAAGCTCGAGACAAAGGTGGAAACAACGCCCTCGACGTTTTCATGTACTACCGAACCCGACACGCCATGCAGTCCAGCTTTGCCACGTTCCCGCTCCAACCACCGACCTGGCCACTGCTCCACGGAGTGATTCAAGCCCAAGGTGATGGCCGTCTGGTGTCAAATATCTACAAGGCCTTGCTAACAGAAAAACCCATCCGCTGTTTAAAAGCCCGAACAAGGTGGGAAAGAGCTCTGAACACTACGATACTCGACGAAGACTGGTCATACATACTACGACTCACAAAAAAAGTGACAATAAACACAAGATACAAACAAATTCACTTCAACTTTGTCCATCAGGTCTACCACACTCCAGCAAGACTTCACACCCAGAGGACGTCAATATCCGCCTCCTGCTCTCGCTGTGGGCACCCGGAAGCCGACTTTGTCCACCTGGCATGGTCGTGCCCCGAAATAGGAGCGTTCTGGACAGCAGTCCTAGAGAAAATCTCAGCTATAATTGGAGTGCAACTAGAACCTGACCCAACACTGACCATGTTAGGCCTAACCAACTAACTACCAGAACATACCAGAAAACCGGCGAACCTACTTTTGGTCCTGGCACACAGACGGATAGCTTGCAACTGGGGCAGAGGACAGCCACCAACACTAAAGCAATGGCTCCAAGATGTCACCTACTGTCAAGACACCGAAACAAACTACCTACGAACTCTGCCCCTCCACGCACGCCCCCCCGATATCTGGGGCCTCTATATTGCATACCTGTTAAACGCTGATGACGACTCGAGCTTGCAGTCTTCACCTCCAATACAAACTGTTGCGAGCAACCGGTCACTTCAATAGCAGCCATGAGTGCCAAACAACAACATCACTAGAACTGATATGAAACTGAACCCGACACTAAGCGGGGATTGTTCCGAGGGGGGATAAAGGGTCTCGTGACCGGTGCACGGTCTTGTAATGTCTCACTATTCATTGTTGTAAAATCAATAAAGAAAGTTAAAAAAAAAATCATTGCGTCCTGTAATTCAGGCTGATTCAGTTGCACTTCTATATCACCCATGTCGTCCGCAGGGGAGACTCTTAAAGAACAGTGTGCTGAGTCCATCAAAACCGACTACTGATTAGCCGTATTGTAGAGTGTAAACTAATAAAAAATAGCTCTATTTAAGGCAGCATCAGGCAGTTGTAACAGAATATTATTAAGTTGCTTGGTTGATGTAGATGTTTCCAGATCCATTTCAAGCAGCACCGCATATGGAATCTTTGTCCTTCTCTGAATTCATGGACTTGTTCAAATGGTGCAGAGTTCCTGAGCGGGGTGACTTTTGAAAAAATGCAGTGATTTTTGAGGCACATGCCTTTCCCACGCTATTCCTTGTTCCCCCCGGCGACATTAATTGTGTTCGCAACCGGTTACAAAAAAGCCTGGTGTAGTGGGTAGCAGGGTCGACGCTGTTAATCATTGGTGTGGGAAAAGGAGAGGCAGACGGATCACTAAACTTTACTATGTTTTTTTCGGTATTCAATGAGACAGAAGGAGCAATGCCATCAGCAATTACATCAGCAGGGATCATTGCTTTGCTACCGAAGGCGTAGGTGGAATCCATCCAACTAAAGTTTGCAAAAATCATAATTAATGAGAAATAACTTCTCGCCTGACTGCCGGTTGACTGCCACACTTTCCTACATTTTAAGCCGCTCTTGGGCTTTGATGTGAAAGGGCCAGATCTTGCAACTGTATTCACGGATGAACACACGTCTGTTCAGTTTCTCTATAGTACTGCCAGTTGACTGCCACACTTCCCTGCCGTACTTACAGCATATGTACTATGGGGAAGCAATTCCTCAACCAAGATGGTGCTGCTTGTTCTGCATGCTGATGTGCAAGGATTAAATCAGCCAGATTCCCTGCTGTCTCACATTTCAACGTATTCCTGTGCAAGACGCTATTTTCCTCATTACCCCCACCATTGCTGATTTTCTATTCTCCTTGCTCCATCTTTTCTCCAGGCCTCTTATCTCCACTGCTGTTTTTCATTATCAGTTCCACTGAGCCTTCTTCAGAGTGTGCTGCAGGTCTCCTGGCCAACCTCCTGCAATGCTGTCTTCCTGTGTCCTTGCCTCTTGAAAACCTGGAGGGGTTCATTGTATTAAGTGTTGTTCATCTATGAATCCACATCCTCACTCAAGACCACCATTGCGCATCGTGAGGGATTTTTCCCTCTTACGTTTCTTTTTCTCCTCCTTGTCAGTTTGTTTAGGGGCGCAACTTACCCTTCAACTGTGTATTTCCAGTTAGAGATATAATGGGTTTTGTGAGAAACCAGAAGGTGTCTCACCCGCTAGTCTCCAGGGTGGTCTCTCTCTCAGGTGGTCAGGGCAAGGCCATCGACTTTGGACCCAGACCCTGGGGTTGGACCAGTGCGGGAGGATCACCTCGGTGAGGTGTCTTCGGAGAGTGGGAGTGAGACACATACCGCTCCCTGTAACACCTTTACCCCACGCAGGAACAGCATTTTACAGAAGGCCAACTGAACGAGGGAACGGAAGACTGCAAACCCAGAAGTGTGCGCAAGGAGGGAGATACCCTTTACCTTTCCGGCGAGAAACCGTTACTTTCCAGAATCCTTTAGATTAAAAAGCATAAGGCCAGGAAACCAGACAGAAGAATCCGGCATTGTGTGTTAAAGATACCCGGGGTACTCCTCCTTGGCTGACTGAGTCAGGGATGAGCAGCAGCTGCTGTAGTACCGTCTTTGGCTCCAGGATCAAAACAGCACCAGAGAGATCAACATAGCCGGTGAGTTGGGGAAACTGATGCAAGACCGGCCTGTGTTGAAGTCAAGGTTGCAAGCGGCAACATTGAATAAAGGGCACAAGAATGAAGATTAGGAACACGTGTGATGAAAGACGGGAGGAAAGCTTAATTGCTTTAACAGAGAAAGATAGATTACTAGTGAGAGAGTGGTCTGGCATCGCGAGTGTGCTCAATCGAAGGTGTCTGCGAGATATCCAGCCAATATGTGGCAGAAGCTAAAGTAAAAGTTGAGAATGAGAAATAAAGTGAATCAAAGTGGTCCTGCAACGGTTTAAGCAAAATCCATTGCACAATCAAAAGTCTTAGATTTTTTTATACAAAGAGGAAAGTTTGGAAAATGAGATTACATTGTCTGAGCCTGAACGAGGGAGACCAATTGTGAACATTGTGCTTAAGGGGTCAGGGCCTGAACGAGCGAGATCAGTGGTCCGAGCCCGGTCGATGGATACCAAGTGCAAACTTGTGAATGTGAAAATCCTGATAAGAAAGTTACTTTGGTGGTTGTTTGTTACGTCAGGCCCTCTGCAATAAGAGACTGTTATTGGGAGAGGGACTTTGGCAGAAGGCCCTGATACCTATGCTTTGAACTCTATCCTCGTGGCAGAGAAGCCAGAGTGTGTGGGAAGCACAAGCGTGCCGCCTTGTCCCATGCTGAAAACGTGGGGAAGGGGAGCCATCTGCTCAATTATCCTCACATATAATTTCTTGAACACTTTTCTTTTTACATATATTGTTGTCCCACAACATTTGTATTTAGAAGTAAGGATTGGCAATAGGTTTATTAGTGTAGGCCCTTTTATTTTGACAGAGTCTCCACTAGGACTGCGTTATTTGATGCCCATAGCTTGCTCCCATCCTCAGATTTAGGGTTAAATAGGCGTTCAACCAACCCAATGAAGTTCAATAAACACCATTAAACTGTGATCACTTGTGTCTGTCTTCACTGTTTGATACCATGCCTTCCTTACAGTTTGTACAGACTCACCTGCCATCATAGCCCTACACCTCCATATAGAACAGATGAGCCTTTATTCTTATTGTAAAAAGAGGTATTCGAACGGCCTGACAAAAACGATGTCTGTCCTCCAACCCGGTCTGTTTGTAAGGTGGTTTGATTTTCATCCATAGGCTTGCTTTGCAAGACACCACATACCATAATTAATGACCCCATTTCAGCTGTTAGAATGTCAGTTGAGTTCCCTGAATGATATATGATATTGGGACACCATTACTGAAACACATTCTTATCGGCCATTTTTTTCGGTAAATTGCACGTGTACATTAGGAAGGCCTACACCACAGCATCACATGTACAAGTGGTAAATGCATGCTTGCAAGCAAAACAGCTGAAAAAGAATAATATTGTGGCCAAATGTGACGAACATATTTCTTTTTGTCCTGTTTGCAGGCAGTGGTTTAGGTAAATGTGTGACATTTTAGCGCAGATTAATGGTGTTGTCCACGCACACATGCCAACACATCATTATTTGCATCAGTGCATCTTTTCGAGGATGGCTTTTCATATCTTTGAGCATTACTGTTTGGGAGCCATAGCATATTCTCCATCAAGCGTGACCCCTCATTCACAACAGCATCCACCCCGACTTTCAGCTCTTAGGACCTGTAGCATGTCTCACTTCAACATGGTCCTAGTAGTGGCGCAATTGAGTAGGGCAATGAAGGATGTGAGCCGATCAAGTATCGCGATGGCTACAGTATCAGGGAGTTTGATGGTTTAAGATGTTTGTGCAGAGCACAGGTGGGAGTGGAACACAGAGGCAAGCGCTGGAGGTTACAAGCAGCAGATGCCATACGCTGCAGCAAGGGGTGAAGAGCGCCATACTAGTCGGGGATGGAGGGAGAATGAGCAGAGGTTCGGATACATGGTTTAACAGAACAGGAGCTGTAAAATACTATAATTAACAAGGGGTCCAGAATATAAATTAAAAAATGTTACAAGAAGCGTGGTGTTGTAAATTGATTGTCAACCTGAGTAACTCTGAGATCACTTGTAGGGGCTCCGACATCATTTGGAGATTTAGAGGTGGGTTCCCAGCTTCCCTGTCACATGTTGTAGCCCCCCATGAGTTTTCTCACTGTGATTAGAACTATAAATACATGCACACCCTTTATATGTGGATTTTACTCTCTACAAGACTGTGTGGTATTTACATGCAAAGCAATCTTTTCAATCTGTGGGGAACAATCACATCACACAGAAAATGTGCACAATTGAGCACATCTGCCCACTAATGTAGACAGTATAGGGCAAGATATTTTTTATGGATATTTTCCTCTATTAATTGTTAATTGTGTAAGGTAGCCATATTCGGCATTTAGCCTAAGTGTGTAAGGCAACCTTATTCTGCATTTGGCCCAATTGTGTATAGTAGCCTTACTGTGCATTTAGCCTACTTGTATAAGGTAGCGATATTCTGCATTTAGCCTACTTGTGTAAGGTAGAAACATTTTGCATAAGGTGTTTCCAAAATCAATCACTTAATGTTGCATTTTAGGTCCTGCTTGCCCTTTTAAATCTAGGCGTTTTCCTAATTGTATTCATATTATGTCTTTTTATGCATTTTAGGCCCTGCTCTCTTTTTTGAATCTAGGTGATACGTAGCACGGCTCTTTGTACATAGACAGAGCCCAGGATGTAAACATTGTTTGTAAAGCTAGCCCATTTCTCCCCTCACACCCCGCACCTTCGCAACTTAACGGAAGGCACAGGCTCATCTCACACACCCTGCACTCACATATAAACCAAACGCTGTTGCACAACATCAACTGCCATAAGAATGAAGCTACCATTAATGACAAAAATTTGAATTGTAGCTTCCCACATAATTCTCTATCTCCATAACCACAATCCATCCTGTTTAGTTCATAGTTTACCTCCACTGTGCCCATCCACACACCATTCAGACATGGGTGACTAGCAGGGTCTTGACCACCCACACATAATTGTAATGGCCGAAATGCACACACACATAAGGGCACCTCCTAATTTCTCCCAAATTTGGTTCCTTCGAGAACGTTCAATCAAACAACGCTTTGGGAACATAATTATGGTGAAAGGCGATATACAAATGACAAAAATGAATGAATGAATATATTCAAATGAGCCCCATTATGTTGCTGGGCCATATTTCTTTCAGTAAGCTTTACACAAACACTTGTGTAAAGGCGCGTTATACATGACGTATATCATAAGAACCTCTGCGTTGATGTGATGAAATTACTACTGCTCTGCAGGAGTACAGGGTTCAGTAGTGGCTAAAGTGCCTACTCTGCCCACCACTACTATTAAACCAGCAGTGTTGCCAATCATTGAGGTGAAACGGGCACACCCATGGCAGGTATACCTCCGTTGCCGTTTGAGGTAGTGTAGCCAGGAAGCAGGCTATACTCTTCAGCAGGGGCATGAGCTGGTACAGAAACACAAAACACAGCAGTACTGTGGTCCAAAATAAAATGTCCAATTAAGTTTTGATAAAAATAGGATCTTTAATTAAACTAACAAAAATGCACCCAAATAATAAAAACACTACTGGCCCACCCCTGTGAGGAAAAGTAAGAGAAATCACACTTTAACTAAAGGGGCACTTTGGGTTGGTAGACAGGGTTGTTCATGCAAAGATTTCAGAAGCAAAATGTCAAACTTAGTGAATGTGTTTTAAAAGATAGAGAAGGTGTTAGAAATCAGGGGGACAGGGCCACTTCAGTTACCTTTAGTTCTTGTGTTCCAGGGCTCAAAAGTGTCAAGCCAGGCTTTTTTTTGCACAGAACAACTGACCAGAGTTGATTCGCAGAACAGCGTTAGTGCTGTGTCCTGATGATGCAGTGCTGTTTGGCAGTGGCAGCAGCTTTTAGGTGGAAGCCACTGGGGTTGGCAGGCCAGGATAGGTCAGCGGCTTAACATAGCATTGGTATACTGCAGTGGTGACGGCTTGGAGCTCAAAGAAGCTGGTAACCAGGCATGTGGTGTTGAGTTGGGGATGCTAATAGACCCAGCAAGTGAAATGTGGAGACGACAAAGCTTTGACATTGGTGTTGAGAGAAATTTGGCGATGCAGAGGCGGTCAAGTTTTGAGGTCGATGACTCTGGTGCCTACGGCACCCAAGGTGACATGAAGGTGGTTTGAGAAAGCAGGGAGAGCCAGAGGTTGCTTCCTCTGTTTGCCTGCTGGCAAACAACATCCAGGAACACGTTGAACCCTTTCCTCTGCCCATTCCAACTAGGAAGGGTTATAGAGAGCACTTGCAAGGTTTTGCCACCTGCAGAGCACTAGGCATCATCATCACAGTTGCCTTTTCAGCCATCTGGTCATCCCAAATAGGTCCTTGGGATGGTTGGGGAGAAGAGCTTTCATCTTTCTTGGAACTCTCGTTCTTCACGTCCATGGCAGATGACTTTGGAGTAGACTATACTCTCCCTCCATAGAGTTTCTGGGGATTCCTTCATCAAGAAAGGTAAACAAATGAATCACTTAAGGGTATTGTTTCCCCACTTTTATAGGCAAAATGTGAGCCTAGGTTGGTTCACAGCGATCCTGTTAACGGTTCAATCCTGGCAGCTCTAACAAGTGTCCTTTGACTGATTAGGTCATATCCAGAATTCCTTTGCTACTGAAAGTGTGGACTGAAACTCTCCTCTGCATCATTGCATTATTAAAAATAAAAAAGTCAGGCATCCAACCCTCAGCTGATGTAATTCTGTCAATCATTCCACTTGTTTGTACAATAAATCTCTTTACAGATGCCCGCTTCCAGAAATGTTACATGTGTGGAAGTTCACTTTGTGGACACAGTAATAAACTCACTGTAAAGCTTAACTCCTTTTCAAGCCCAACACCCACAGTTCTTTAGGTATCCATTACAGCACTCCCTCCTGTTCAAATACCACCCCATTAATTATCAACCAGTGTAAATGAAACAGGGCGTCAACAATTCTGTTGTCAACACTGTCAATGTGCTTTACAAAACAATTTCAAACTTGAGACAATATTGAACAAACATCCTAGACAGCTGTGATCCCTCCCCCCCACACACTATTGGTCCCATTGCTGCTTTGTCCACATTAAACATCAACTTCCCTTCTGCCATTTCCTTGTCTGGTAAAGCCACTGCAACCAGCAAGTGAAGACATTCTGTTAAGACCATGTATTTGCTGATAAATGTTTCACATATCACATTCCAAAACACTCTGAAGCATGATGCACCAGTTGCATCCAAGGACAACTCTACCCCATAATAATCCACCAAGAAGACAGCTGCAGTGCGACTATTGAATTCTTTCAAAACCTCAGGAGGATAGCCTAGGGGCAACATGCACGCCTTGGACGCAAGACAACACGGAGCAACAGAGGTTCAATCCCCGGCTCCACGCTAAGAAACCTCTTGGTATTAAGCGTGTTACAAATCACCTATCATAAAACCTTACTATTCCATTTGTATGCAATCTTCCTAATGAAATCACTCCCCAAGACCACTCTGCTGTAGGCTAAGTCAAGTACCCCAGCAGCTGCTGCACCTACTTCAGATACACATTGTTTGCACTCCAAGTGTCCTTCACCAGTTCTTTCAAACTTTCTACAGTGCAGTCCAGAGACCATCATCAAAGAGTCCAGCTCAATCACCAGACAAAACCTTCAAATTCATCATTCTTTGTCAGAAATTCCAAAAGCACTTGCACATCGTATTCCCCCTTTGCCATTTATACGGTTATCGTCAGTGGCACAGTGGAGTCCTCAAATTGACTCCTGTGGGGAACTGTGAGAGGCCTTTTCAGAATTGATCTTTGCCACTCTACATGAACGATTACATATTAGCAAGAATAGATGGATGACTGGAAGCCTGACATTCATCTGCTCAAATTTCTGAATTGTTGCTCGTATTCATGCAAGATGCTGCTCATTTCCATTATGCCCCAGAGTTTTTAATAGATGAAATGTCTGAGGATTTCTTAAGTAGAGGCTTATGTTTGGTAGTTATGACACCTTATTCAAAGGGGTTGAAGAGGGATTGAAATTTGAGGGAACGTTTATGTTCCGTTATGGCCTTGCAGATGTTTGGGGTCCCTGGGTCTTCCGGTACTCTTACTTTGTCACTGGTAACTGTACTCATGATTTCTTGCATCGAGAAGGGGCAGAAGCTCCCACTCCCGGTTCTGAGATTTTGCAGTGTGCCCACTCCATTGCATGGTTGGGTGGTCTAGTTGGGCCTTTCATCTCTTTGTGGTCTTAGATCTGTAGGACTGTGCAGCTGAAATGTGCTCAGATTGAGTCACAGAGTGGGTGGGATGGGGCCAGTGAGGCGTTGTAGTTTGAGTTTTTGAAATTCTTTGATACATTTGGACCTTTTCTTGTGGGTATTTTGATCGGATTCTGTCAGTGTGTGTAGTATGCTTTTATCGTTTCCTCTCTTTAAATCCAGGACTGTTGGTGGCAAATCATTCTGTTGGCAGATTCTGCCATGTTTGTTTTAACCTCCCGTTCTCTTTTTTTGAGACAGCAGAGTTATCTAGTAGCTTGGTTCTTTTTGGGGCTTTAGAAGGACTTTGTTCATGCTAGACCATCAAGAGTTTGAGAGATACATATGTGGCTGTAGTGAGGGAGTGGAGCAAACAAAGCACAACAAAGGTGGTGACCCTGTCTCTTGATTATGTAATCTAAAGATTGGTGTGTCTATGACAGTATGAGTAATTCACCAAAACCAGAGATTGAATCTAACATCTGTATTTATCGAGATGAATTCTTGTCGCCCACTGCAATATAACTAATATGCAACACAAGTCATGAAACCATACAAATATAACAGAAATGTATTTTTTTAAATTATCAAAAAAAGGTATAAAAACTATACAAAAAAAGATCTTTAACTAAGAAAACTGATAACGACATACAGATTGTCATATAATATATAACATTAAAAAGATTGTGGTGGGGTTAGTACGCGAGTATGTGCTCTTATGTAACACTTTGTTATTCAAAACAAGGAAGTAGAGTACTATTGTTCACAAGACACTACTCTATCAAGAAATTAGCTTTTTAGAAGTCTTTAGCTCTTGTGATGGTCGACATATGTTTCGGCTAATAGCAACAGAACAATCAGACACTTTCACAATGTGTCTGTTGTTGCAAGTGTAGCCGTCTTCAGGACACAAAATCACTTTTTCATCTCAAAGAGATTTGTTCGGGTTGAATACTTGTAGTTGTTCGTACTTGTTTTGTTTGTAGCCCACTCTAACTAAACATAAAACAATTTGGTTTCAGAACTACATACTTGTGCTCAGGGCAGTATTAACAATACTTTCTGTGACATACCATCATAGTATACACCAACCTTCATCAGTATGTAGATACAAAACAGAGACTAACATGAAGTATACATTATCATGGTCTTTCCAAAAAGGTGCCATCTTGTGACCTTTCAGAGCCTTCAATTTATTAATTCACGGTAGAGTTTTTCTTATTTTAGCAAAGTTCTAAAGTTTAAAGACAAATAATGATTTTGAATACTGATCTAAATGGTGGGGCTTCTTTCATAATTCTCTTCACTTTCCTTAAAATGTTTAAGTAATTGGATCAAAGGGACGAAGGGAGGAAAAGAAGAGCAAGTCTTCCACTCACCTTGCTTTCAACTTTCAAATGATTGAATAAAGGAAAAGAAATCTTCTTGGTATTTTGACTCTTCGAGTCCAGAGGCAGTTGACGCTCTACTGGTTGTCAGAGTCTAAAAGAAGTTACAGAGAAGTTACATCATTTACAACCTGTTCAGAATGTTATTAGTTGTTTCCTGTTTTGTTAGTAAAGATAACAATCTTTTTGGAGGGGGGGGGAGGAAAGCACAAGGGGCCGCAATCCTGGCGTAGAGTACCTGATAGTTTACTGTATACCCCCTTAGTCGTGGTTCATTCAAATAATTCATAGTAATCCCTTTTAGGAAATCGGCAAGCGGTATTGTTGCTCCTGACTGGTGCTTCCAGAGATCAGTGTTTATAAGTTGGGAGCCTGCAGAGTTGAGGGATAGGGGCAAAAGCAAGAAAACAGCCCAGATATGGGTTTACACATTTAGTTTGCCGAGAGTGTTTGATATCAGGGTCATTCATTATTTAGCAGAGACATTACCTCTTTTTATTTTTAATCTTCTGTTTGAAAAAAGATGTTAATTAGATGGGTGTAGTCAAATCATGCACGTAGCTAGATTGTGCGCAGTCTAGATTGTGCGCAGTCTCACCGGGGGGCTCCTATTGGCTGCCTGCGAAAGAGCAAGATAAGTGAAAAAGGTTGAAGACGCCGTCTATAAATACCTAGGCCGCGGCTCGTATGAGACAGATTTGTAAGCACTAAGGATTCTTACCTTGTTGACTCTTCGCTCCGGAGGATAGGTCAACTGCGCGGGAACCTCGCGTCTGTGGTTGAATGAGCGTACACTACTGTTTATCCAGCGCACACAGCCGGAAGGGCACACAGGTAGTTGTGTACATCAGTGTCGAAAACTAGACCGCTCATTCGTGCACAAGGCACAGGTTGGATAGATCTCCATATTGAAGTGTTAGCTGACATCAGTTGTTATAACACAAAAAAATAAGTTATTACTATTTTATATCTCAATTACGAGTTTCACTCGTACTGGTTTAAATTTACATTACAGAAAAGCATCTCATCTCAAGCTATTTGTTGATTAGACTAAAGAAATTCATTGCGAAAAATGTATTCTCTATTTGGAGGTTGTTTAGCAGCAAGTGGTAAAAATAAACCTTGTAGAAAAACGCACTGCGTATATTTCACATTAAAGAGCTGAAAGATAGGGTTGTACTTATCAACAGAGATTTTTTCTAAACATTTTTTAAATTTGACTGAAAAAAGACAAAAAAAAGGGGAGCATCTATGCATTAGCATGCGTAAAACATGTGACTAAAATGACAGGGGCTGTTCTCCCTGTAATGCTATATGCTGTAATTTAGGTGTTATCGACTTCTAACGTGTTATTTCCACTAAACCTGTCTTGGTGGGATGTAATTGCCAAAACAGGGACCATTCCACCGCTGAATTCAAACCTCGTTTGGTTGTTTTAAGATTAAATATCCATTTCTGTTCATTTCTTGTGAGGAGCAACTCCCTATTGCCCCAAACCGCCCCCTCCCCCCACCCCGTGGGGCTTGTGGAGTGATTTGAATAATGAACCAAAGGAGATCAGTGTGGGAGTGTTTTTTTGGATATAATGAGCTACCAAAGGTTTGTTGTCCGTTTTGTTCTTAATACAGGACCTGTGTTCGCATATTCTTTTCACACTGTAGTGGGGGTGTTCCATGCATTGTTTGGCCTTCATATGTGGGTACACTCAGGGTGCTTAATTAACTAGGTAACATCTACTTTTAAATTGGATCTTGAAAAGATCAACATAATGAAGAGGCTGTCCATCACTTGTTGAACCGAGACTATCAATTTACATTACATGTTCAAGGCACACATTTATTACAACTAATAGTAACAATCTAACAAAGAAAGAAATGGAATTACATAGACAATATTATGAACTTCATTGACTGATTTGGTGGAGTATTTTTCTTAACATCAGTAATCACAGAACAAATAGATGTGCATAATACCTTTGGGCCCTAAAGAAGCGCACACATTGAACCTAATAAACACAGCCCAATTAATGTTAACACATGTAGGCCTTTTATTGAATATTCTGTATTCCTTTTGCCTTTTCCTTTGTATTTGGTGTTAGTTTAGTACTGTTATACTGTTACTACAGGATATTCTTTATCTTTCCATAAGAAGATAATTTTAAATTATTGTGTGAAATCAGATGATATTGGCATCTAAAATGTACTTGTGTAACTACCCAGTAAATACTGAATGGGTGTTTCATCCACTTGAGCACAGGTATTCTGAGGGAGACGAGTTCCCCAGTGTTTGTTTCTCAGTGAGACACCGGTAATTGAAAAATAATATATAATGTCATGCAACTTTTATTTAAGGTAACCATGTTCAATAAGTACATGGGAATGTAAAGTGTAACTGTTAATCTATGCCAACGGTGCACTTGTTCACAGTTGTGTGTTTCTGGAATGTGTGGCAACTTTCTTCCCTTTATCAGTGTTTGTTTCATACATAAAATTTATTCGTCCATTTTGCCACTTGTGTCAGGTTTTACGGGGCTTCGAGTGGGAAATGGAGGGCAGTGGCATGTTCCGCCAGCAGGGGGGTACAGTGGTGCTACCTGAGGAGCAGTTGGTGTTTTCATCTGCAGCCTCCCCTGGACCAGAGGTGGGGGGTGGGGAATGGAAGGGTTGGTTTGGCCCAACAGACTATGTAACTCTTGGCTTTGGGTGTGGGAGAGAGTGGAGGCGAGAAGGAGCGTGTAGGACGCTGTGATACCTCAGCTTCTGAGAAAGCCTCTGACAGGCGTATGCGACCTGCTTGCTTAGCTCTGCCCTTGGTACCTTTACCAGGGTTCGTGGCAAGCCAAGCGGGGTCATGTATCTATTACGCTGACTGCGAGTGGCTTTCTCCCGTGTGGCAATTCCTGTCACGTGTTGGGAGCCCTGTGGTAGGGGTGTACCGAACTTCGGCTTTGAGTAAGTATTCGGCCAAATTCTGGCTGAAAAAAAGGTATTCATCTCCAGCCGAATAGTTGATTGCTTTTCGGCTCTTGCCGAATACTTTGTCATTCTCATTTCAAAACTATGCAACAAGAACTCAGAAAGGCAAATAGAGACTTTAGTTTGCAAAACTGAACAGAATTAGACCAGAAACTTAGTCACAAGACCAGACAACTTGCTATCCCACAGCTGTAATATATTGTAATCTGCTCTTTAGGACAAGTTTTGTTTCAGATTCTAAAACATAAAAGGTGCTCACCTTTTATACTTGACCAGCAACAATACAGACAAATCTTTTCTTTTGGCAAATGTGTATATGCAATGTGCACTTTCTTTGTTGGAAAAGGCAAACTGAAAGAAATGTGCATATTCCACTTTAGGATTCATTCAGTTCCTACCATGTCAATTCCCATTGTGTACGTCATTGTCCCCCCTTTTCTTTTTTTAAGGACTTGAGTCCTGAGTTTAACATTATCTGATATTTTATCAGGAATTATCAGGTGCATATGTTTGTGTACTGGCGAGAAGGAGTGGCGAGGATGAGTGAAAAGTGAGCAGCATTTGTTCCTATGGGCCATGCCCATGGAGAAACATTAAGAATTCACAATAGGTAGTGGAGAATAGCAGGGCTCTATTATGTCAGGCAGAGTAATGTGCCCCTACCTAACAGGCCTCAGGCACACTTATGTTGGGTAATCTCTCCAGTTCCAAATTGGACCAGTGTGTGTAAGTCTTGGAACCAAAGACACCATTGCTGAAACTCTTCTGGCACACAGTGCAAGCCCCCATTACTGGCATCCTGCCTCGCCAACACCCTCACAAACTTTCTAATTGGGGCCTGCCATCGCTTAACACAAATACCATACATGGCATTCCACCTCACACCCCAACAACACAAATCCCCTAGCTGGAATTGTACTTGCCCATCCCTACTAAACGTAAATCCCTGCATGGCCTCCCACCTCCCCAGACCACGCAGAATCAACACCCTAGACCTACTCACAGCACTTGGACAATGAAGGCAACCAGAACATTATTCTGCTTTAACTAGGAATACAAAAATAAACTATTGAATTGGCTTTTTGTTCTTCAAAACATAGGACTATTCCTCGTGAATTTTTTTCTTTTAATTTGGATTTGGCTAGCGGCAGTGGGTTCACCTCTGACATAAAGCAATCTCTAATGAGAATGTGCATTTAGGGCCTTTCTGTCTAGTTAATATATGAAAGGGATTTGGATATGTGCTTTGGGTCTCCTAAATGTTAAGCCCCTTCACACGCTTGTTTCTCAAAATGAGCATTTTGCTCGTTTGACAAACATATTAACAGCTGGTCTGGGTACTGCAAAGATGACAAAGTGACAAAGGAACAGGCCAGGCTGTGACACAACACCTTTCCATGAGCACGAGTGATTGCGGGCCATTGTTTACTCAGAAATGGGTGAAGGTCATAACTGATGTTTAATCACTTCTAGCAACATTTGAATGCAGTGGCAAGAGGGATACTGGCAGCGCTCGGGAGAAGGGGCCAGGTCAGACTAGCCTTTTTTAAAGAAATGGGTGTAAACTCTACAGGGGAGCCTTCAGCATGGACACGACTGGACGAGGGAGTGGAGACAGGACGATCTTGCAAAGCTCACTCTCAAAGCCACCAGACAGCTGCAGTTCAATATATGGGGCAGACTTGCTTGTACTTTTGCACACCTGTCGATGTGTTATATATGTTGCTTTGTAGTAAAAATGTGATGCTTGTGAAATTACCCTTTGAAGAATGAAAGGCTGAATCGTGTGAGACCTGCAAGCCACTCAAATTAATTCAAGGCCGCTGCTGCTTTAACACACCAGACTATCCAAGCAGCTTTCTTTATTGCCGAAAGAAATCAAAACAAAACAGCACTACACAGGCAAAAAGACAAAATGTATAAAAGCAACATCAAATTTGGTGAAAAACAGCAGCAGTATATTGGTTAGAATAGGACCATATTTCGATCAAGTATGAAGTAAATGTTAAAGTATATTTTAGTGCTGTTATAATTTGTTTAATTGTTTTGGTGGCCATCAGAGTCACATAAACGAACTTCCCCAGTGTATGATCCATAATTGTTATATTTTGGGTATTTTTTTTAGTGTTATGAATAGTTAGACCTGATGTGCAAAATCAATTGTAAAAAATAAGTGGGTTCTTACCCATTCACCAAACACCAACATCCTCTCTGGGAGAGTGCTCTCCTTTGTTTGCCTATTAGGGGTTGGGGGTAATAGTTTTGGGATGGAGTTGACGCATTTCAGATTTTCTCTTGTGTCCTGCATGAGCCGACATGAACCATTTTATACATTTCTATGTGAGCTGCAAAGAAGTTTCCAAACTCCACTGCAACGGCTTTGCAATTGGATAGAGACTGGCACTGGTTTTGTATATGCAACAACCTTTTGTACATTTGGTCCCTTCATTCTGGTTAAATCTGCTTTTTCTTCTGGCTTTTATACTTTAATAAAGATGCTTCATTGATTACAATGAAGAGAAACAAAAGTATAGATTGCATTTAAAATGGTGCTTTATTTTTAATAAGTGTGTTTTTTCAAGTGGAACATGAGTTATTAAATAAAGCAAATATTCGGCTTCAGGTGAATAGTTGACAAACTATTTGGTATTCGGCCGAATACTACACATGCTACTCGACACAGCTCTACTCTGGGCAATCGGCATAAGAGAGGTAGGATAAGGGCATGCCATCTCCCGATGACGTCTTTTTATGTGTTTTGTCATAATTACAGCATTACTTTTATGGCATTCCTTTCAGAGTGTTAAAAAAAGTGGTAGATTCATTACTATCAAGCAATTTTCAAATCACACATGGGTTCTAGTCAGTAAGTGAAGGGGTTTTCCTCTCACCTGTTATTTGCATTTGTTTCTTGTTTGTATAAGAACTGTAAATGTGGGTCCTTTTCTTCCCAGGTAATTATACTGGCAGGGCTTTGGTACCGCTCGCTGCTTTTGGCATCTAGCCACGTTCGGGAAATCCGGTGCGCTCAGCTAAAGAACTGTAGTGCGCATATTTTCTCTGGGCTTAAGTAGTGTTTACATCCTCTCAGGCCACGGGATCTTTCCTTACCTTTATTCTTTGGATCAGTTTGACTGGGTTTCATCGGACGTGTAACAGCTTTGGAACGGTGTGCGCAGAGCTGTAACAGAGGTGTCGGGCGTTGAATTGTCCCTTCTCTCACAGTTTGTTGAGCCGCATTGTTGTCCTGTGATCAATGTTTGCCTGCCTTTCTAATAGTAGTGGGGAGGTTTATTTTTCCTCGCTTGGGGTGCTCTTGGATGGAATTGCGTTATGGAACTCTGACAAAGCTGGTTTTCCCCCAGCTCTTGAGGTGGCACGTCGAGGTCTTTGTAAGGCATGACAGGAAAAGGTATATTTTGCTGTGGGATGCAGGAGAAGTGGCCAGAATTGGGTTTTCCCTTAATTTTCCCCATTTATGTCTGCATGTAATGTCAGTGTAGTGTGGTGTGGTCGACTGGAGCTACCGGTGGGAAGGTGTTCAGAGGACTAATGCTAGTCGGAATATGGTCTCTGAGGGGGAACATTGGAGCACTGAGAAAAGTGGTACTTGAGCACCGATTCTGCAATCAGTGACATACTGGGGAATAGATGTATTCTAGAAATGTCAATCTGATGTCTGACAATACGCTTCAATTGAAGATGTATGGTTCTGTTGAACTTTCCTATAGGGAAAGCAATAATACTGCGACCAAAGTATGTATTTATTATCTATGAAAAGAGTTGAAATATGTTTTATGCTTAGTCAAATGAAAAAACAAGTGTGTACCTCATTATCACTTTATTCAAGTGTTTGATCCTCATTGTCTAGGGAGAGGAAGTCTAGTGTGTTATGCATTTAGCAAATGTCTACTTTGCTGGTTTCAGAGTAATAATATATGTTATTTATATAATAACCCACACAGAGACAGAATGGTGGGAAAGTATCTCTCATGGGAATTATAGACAACTATGACTGTCGATGCACGGTCCTACAATTGCTTTGTTTATGCTCGTTGCCTAGCAACGCTCCACGCTATCATTCAATAGCAATCTGCCGTCAGGCAGAAGCCGGCCCCTCTCCTAAGACCCTGATCACAAGGCCCCCCTGTCAGTGCCGGAAGTGCGGCAGAGCGCCCCTCCTTGAACTACTCGCTACTAATTTCCGTCGGCGCCCTTCTGACTACAAGCCACCCTAAACCTGATTACACACCTGACACTGTCCATCACTCCATGTCTTTCATGTGTGCCTGCTAGACCCTTGCCTAGACTGTGCGTTGTATACTGGGTGCCTCCACTATGGAAGGTAGGGAGCCATGACTCTCACTACCTTGATCTACACTAGCTATTTACTTTACGTTGTAACAAGTAAGTTTGTTAAAACCTGTTTAGAATACTGCATTATTGCGCTGCCTGAAATTCACTCAAAACGGTATGGCTGCTAACCTCACCCTTAGCCAAGTACTTCCTGATTAGTCATTTGCAGAAGTTTACCAAATTATCACCTATGATTACAATGCACAACTGTTTTTCCTATGTTTGACAGACCTAACTCTCTGTGGCGCATGTTCTCGTTTTTTGTCCACTATTGGGTAAAGTAGCACAGGACACTTCTGTACTATGTTTATACTCACCTTAGTATGGCGTGCATCATCACTGGTGCTACATTAGAATCATTGATGCCACTATAAGTATTTATTGTGTACGCACATTAACTTTGAACACGACTAGGCCAGCCACCCTCTTTTGATCAGCCTAGCCCCTAACATGATCTCCTTAGTGCAGGACAAGTCTAGACCTACAGGGATCACTTTGAATATGACCACACTGCTTCCACCTACCAATGCAGTACCCCCTACTGTCTTCCTAATTATACTTCACCAGTCCACAAACGCCTTCCTTACACCTGAGATGACTCATATTACCAACGCAACTCTCACCCCTATCCAGTGGACAGCAACATGTGCCTCCCGGTCTACTCCAAACATCGCTTGTCCACTTGGCATAAGAAACCTCAGATCCAGACTAACCAGGACCCTGGACACTCACTCGGACAAACCTACTCACATCAAAAAACCCTGAGAGAAATCCAAGTACCACCCTACATGTAAGTCACCTAAAGGCAAACATAGTAGAGAAATGCCGCCTCACATATTGCCATACTCCACTACCGATCTGCACAAACTAGCTTTGGTTAATACCAAAGTGGACACATTGCAATCGAACCTACCGACCATCAAGTGCACGCTCATTAATGCGAGATCACTTACAGCTCATGCACTGGATATTGCTGACCTTATCCTGACCAACAGCTTAAATCTATTAGCGGTTTCTGAAACGTGGCTGCATGCTCTAGCTGTCCCGGCTCTTTTACTGGCAATTGCAGATAACTATATGATCCTCAGAACAGACAGGCAAAATGCGAGGGGAGGTGGAGTAGCTCTCATTGTCAAAAAACAACTGGGCCTAAGAGAACTACCCACCCACTGATATTTAACCTCAGGAGATGTCCTCACTGTAAAAATACCTCTTCCGCTAACTCTACACTGACAGTACACATACTATACAGACCCCCTTGTCCAGTATCATCGCTAAATGAAGAGATCACCCAACTGCTTACTAACAATGCCAAGCCAGGGTCTAAGATTATCCTTCTAGGTGACCTTAACCTTGGTCTCTAGGACCCGAAAGATAACAATGCCGTATCTTTAGCCAATACGATACTTGAATTAGGTTTCCTGAATCGTATCACTAGCCCTACGCATAACAAAGGCAGAACCCTTGATTGGATTGCAGACCTTAACTGTGACATCAAGGTCCTCTCAAATACATCTTGTTCCTGGAAAGTCAAATGGTCGGAAAAAAATGGTCGAATTTGTTTATTTATTTATTTATATTTTTTTAGTTTTCTTTGGTAAAAAAAAAATTAACATAGAAAAAGGGGGTTTGGGGGGGAACCCCCCCATTAAAAAATTAAAAAAAAAAAATTCGACTATTTGACTCTCGATCAAATGGCATTCTATCATTTGGTTTTCGACCAAATGACTGGTAACCGGTCTAAGTGCACACTCAAAATGCAGACTCTGTGATTCACAGGAGTTGTTAAAACATTTGATCCTGTTCTGCTCAAAACTTAGAAGTTTAAGAACCTTATACCTATGTAACCACTTATTGGCACTGTTCGGTCTAGGTGATGGAGCTTGGTGGGAGGCCCTTTATGCAGGGAAAGGCCTTGTTGCGTTAACATTTTTTGAAATTGTTTTAGAGAAATTATCGCTTGTCTAAATGAAGTAGGAATGTATCATGTAAGGTCTTGTAAAATAGTAAACGTTTATGAAAAACTAAACCAAAATAAAATGGTGTTTTTAATTAATATTCATATTTAAGAAGTAAACGTTGTTCAAGGACTGTTTCCACTATTTATTGAGTGCATGGATATTCTCAATCCAAACCAGGTCTATGCTTGAATGGTCCATGGGAAAGAATAGAAGGTACTTTCCTCTACAGGTAAAGGAACAAAAGAGAAAAGCGAAAAAATAAGGTACTTTAGCTACCCTACAGTTATTTTCTCCCAGGCGGGAGAGTTGCAGTTCAAGACTGGGGATCACGTGCCTTGCTGTACTCCCGTGTTACCCTTGACATGGGACCCGCATAGGCATATAGTAAGGGCTGAAAATACTGGTTGTCCTGTAGTCTTACAGGCGTTTCTCCTAACCTATTTCCTGCATTTGTTTTAGACGGACCACTTGCTCTCAATACTGTTGCACACATGGAAGGCATCTAAACCCACCTAGTAGGGGCATATTCAGGGGTATGTTCCCTAGGGTACCCCGGGTGTTGCACCACATGCATGTGCACGATAAGGTGCTGCCCATACCAGATTCATTCATACAGGTTGCTAGGTAACATGCCTCTCTTTCTTCTACTCATTTACACTGGCAAGCCAGGGCAGGGACACCTTACACATGTAACAAGTTCAGTTGATAATATTTGTATGTTTTGTGTGAGGTGGTTGGATACATTGGGTTAGGCTGTTTGCTAGCAGGCAATATAGTAGTGGCTAGATACAACTATCAGCTAGAGGGCAGATGCAGTACACAATTTGGAAGGCAATATAGTAGTGGCTAGATACAGCTATCATCTAGAGGGCAGATGCCATACACAATTTGGCAGCCAGTATAGTAGTGGCTGGATACAGCTATCAGCTAGAGGGCAGATGCAGTACACAATTTGGCAGGCAGTACAGTAATGGCTAGATACAGCTATCAGCTAGAAGGCAAATGCAGTACACAATTTGGCAGGCAATATAGTAGTGGCTAGATACAGCTATCAGCTAGAGGGCAGATGCAGTAAACAATTTGGTAGTACACAGATAGGCAGGTCATAATGTGCAGGCTAGATGCAGCTAATAGCTAATAGGCGGCACAATGCCCGGGTGTAGCAGACCATAGTCTGATGCCGTTTATTTTTTTCTGGGCATCAAGGAGCGAGGGCTTGTGTTAGCGCTTCAGAGAGGGGGACACTGTGAGAGGCCGATGGGTGGGAGAGGTTAATGTCATAGGAGTAGGAAGTCTAGGGTGAGGATAAGGCGTGGGGTAGTGAGCATCTGAGGTCTTCTCCCATAGGGTGTGTTGATTGCGTGGTGTACCTTCATGGAGATTCCTGTTTGTTAGCGGTGTCTTGTGACCTGGTAGTGGTGAATCGTGGGAGGCACGGACCCTGCGCAGACAGGAAGTTGCCCTTATTGTGGCGGGCCCTTGGGGGTGCGCCAGCTCTCGCCTTCCTTTGGTGAGTAGCTGTGTGTGGTAGCTTGGCAATCACAATGCTACAAACGGGCCACCATTTTGGGTCGGGCCCTCGTGGCTGGCGAGAGAGCTACAACTGTTGTGCGGGAAGTTGCGGGATGTACACTGCACAATATTGTGCACAGTGTGAGGTGACTGGCGTGCTTACCGGCACAAGGTAGAGGCCTACAGCCGTCGATGCTAACTCAGCGTCTGTGGATCAGCATTGATGTGTGGCTCAGCGACCAATGCTGGATCAGGGAGAGGGCTCCTGCCCCTCCGAAGTCGTGGAATGGAAGTGTGCATTTGGACTGTGGTTCGCCACGGTCACTCTTTATAGATATTATGTAGCAGGAGTGAAAACTAAGTTCTTGAGCAGCAGAAATTTTTGAAACAATGAACTTTAGAAAAGTGTTGACATGTTGTGGATATTTTTGGGCAACAACATCTAAGAGATTGGAATCGTGAAAAATACGCTGATGCTTTTCATACAACGCAATTGTTTGGGTGAGTCTATGGTTTTGACAAATAATGATGCCCATAGGCTCCTTCTCACTGTTTTTATGTTTATTCTTAGAGCTTATCCTGCTCTTTTTGGGCGAAGTGTCAACATAGCTACTTTTCTACATGATCCTAAAAAAGGGCCCTGTGATAAGGAGGCTGGCTGCTTGTGGCGATAGTTGAAAAGATCCTGCAGCTACCTGTTTTACTAGAATTGCCCGATACATTTTTTTCCCCTTCCTTAAAGCAGTTCACAGGCACAATGAGGAATTTTGAAAATGGTACAGTTTTGGAAAGTGAGCAAGCCCAACGATGTTCAGAGAATTGTAAATGGTGGGCGTTGATGGATTGGTGTATAATATATGCATACTAAGCATTTATCCTGGTTTTCCTGGTTCTTTTGATCCATACTGTTTACTTCATTGGTCCAAGCAAAGTAGAAGTCCCCTTGATTCTTCCCACTCCAGTGACTCACGTAGAATTGTCTGTTACTGAAAGGCCAAGACCTTTTGCGATTTTCCCAACTCCAGTAGCTCGTGTAGAGTTGCCTATTGCGAAGACAAATGTTCCTATGGTTCCCCCTGTAGGGAGGACTACTACTGATATGCTTCTTGATTATTATGCAAGCACTTACTTTGTGAAAGGGAGACACGAGAAGCACAGGGGAAGATGATAATGAATTGAATAATTATCTTGACAGTACAGCACACTTGGGTAATAACATGTGGTATCAGCACATGAAAAAGGTGGGAGAGAGACTTCCAAAGAGAGTTGCTATGTTTGTGCTTTCATACCTTATGCTCTGTGGACTTCTAAGATATTCATAGCTACAGAAGTGGCAGTCCAGAAAGCTCATTGCCTGGCACACCTTTCACTCTGTCAGGCGAGAGGTCCGTTCCATGGTCGAACAGCATCCTTGGTAAGGGTGACTGAGAAGACATATCTCCAAGAGAAGACGACTATGTGCAAGACTTAAAGACAGAGAAATAAGAGACAAGGAATTAAGTGATAAGATATGAACAGCCTGGAATGAATGGAGCAGGAATCAGAAGAGAAGAAAACAAAATAGTCAAGGAAAGAACCACAAAGAAATATGAAGATGCAATTATACAAATGTAAATATACAAATAAGGAGAGAGGTCAGCTGCAAATCAAGGGAACAGTGCTGATTCCGTAATGATGGGCGGAAGGCCTGATCACATGTAAGGCATCAACACTAACAGGATATTATGAGCCAGTCATAGATACTCCAGAGAATGAATGCAAGCATCATTGGCTTATAATTGTGAAATTGCCGATGTGGGTCGATGATAAAGGAGGACCTTTGCAGATAGTCCCGGGAGGATAGCTCAGCAGCAACGTGCTCGCCTTGGAAACAAGACGACACAAAGCAACACCGGTCCAATCCCCGGGTCCGCGCTTAGAAACCTCTGGGTATTAAGCACGTTATAAATACACAACTAAGACAGATTCCTGTAACAGCGCCTCGATGCCCCTGGGCTATGTGAGCGCATTAAAAATGCAAATAAATTTTAAAAAAATACCTAGCTAGTGCATCCCTGTGTTTCAGAAATAATTGCACGAGAAAGGTTGGAATGTATCAGCAGTGTGACCCAATTTTCAACGGCATGAAAGATGGGACAGTAGTGTTAATGGACCACTACTGGGTTTGTGGATCCAGAGCTTATATGAAGTTGCCAAAATATTGGGCAGGGCTGTGTTCCATGGTACTTATTCATGTTCCAGCATTAGTGATTCCAAAGAGTGACCTAAACATTGGAGCGGTTCCAAAAGCAGATGCTCATATGAGGAAGAGAAGATCATTTGGATTTCTCAATCATACAAAAAGAGAGAATTACTTCTCAGCTAAATCGATAGAATGCTTTGATTCTATTCCGTATGAACACCGGTTGTTCAGCCAGACTGCTGCGGTATTCACGACTATCTTTATGCCAGGGATCCAGACTATGGCAAATGCAAAGTGGTTGCAAATCACTCACTGGGAGCTCCTGCAGACGATCAACACTACCATAAAGGGATTCAACGCTATCAAGGAAGAATTGAGAGCCATAAAACTGATGACTATCCAGAATAGGTATGTCCTGGACATGATTACGGCAATGGATGGAGGTGTTTGTGCCAAAATCGGAGAATCATGTTGCACATTCATACCTTCTCACAATGACGAGAATGGGACCTTGACAGAGGCCATAACGTTGCTAATGAACTTGTACATTAAGATGGAAGATGATACAGAAGATGTTGCAGATGACAGCTGGTTTACATGGATCTTCTCATGGGTTCCACAATGGATGGCGAATATCTTCAAGTTTCTTGGAGCACTATTGGTGATGATCATGTTTGGATTCTGTGTGATCAGGATAATAATCACACAATGTAAGAAGACAGCAAAGAAAGCAGTAGGAATGAAGGTCATGATTGATGTTGAGTCTGGGTTTGGACCCAAACAGCCGACAGATGAAGAAATCAGAAAATATATAGAAGCAAGCATTCTAGCGCTTGAGGGAACGTAGTTCCTGTATCCGAGAAACCACAAGAAGTATGTGGGACGATGGATTTACTGCAGCTCGACTGGACAGTGTAGTCAAATGACCTGGAGTGTTGATGACCATGTAAAATCAGCAGGAACTCAGAAAGGTGTAATGAAGTTGGATTCCAAAAAAGCACTTTTTCAAACAGATGTCTAGATCTGAAGACTGATGGGAGAGTGGTCGATGAATCAACCGGAGGGGGGAGTTTAGAGGAGGAGCCAAATGCCTCTACCAGAGGTCCCGCCCCTATTCTGCCTATATGTTCGAAGCTGGAAATTGCGACATTCACAACCCCGATAATACCTAAACTGTGAAAGATCTTCGAAACAAGGTATCCATTGAGAAAGCCCTATAAAATGTAACCACAGAGAGATGATGGTTTCGTGAGAGTGCCTCGAAGAAGTGTGAAGCAGTAAACAAAAAGAGGCTGGTGACATCACAAGAGAGGAGTGATGCACCGAGAAGGATGATTACAGGGGAGAATGCATTGACCTTAAGGAATCTGATGTCAAAGTAAGGAATGAAGTAGCCTTTCATCTTCGAAATGAAGATTGCACGTGTGAAGAACACGGAAGAAAATATAACTCGCTTTATAACTGTACAGATGCTGCAACGCAAGTAGACCAAGTAATCATGAATGCTGGCTATACGGAGTGAATAGACTGTAGACAGTGCCACCAATATATATATGTATAGAATCTGGATATTCAATGTCGCAACTTTAGTAAGCCAGGACCAATGAAAGAGGAGCTGAAATGATGGCGCAGCAGAGAATAACAGCTGAAAATCAAGGAAGGATCGAGAAGACTGTCTGGCCCAGTCTCAAGGGTTGGGACTGCCAAGAACTGGTAATCTATTCAAGGAGATGCAAAGAATGTGAGAAGTGAGGCAAGCTCCTGTTACGGTGCGAGGGAAACACTGAGTGCCAAGTTTTATTCATTTAATATCATTAAATGCGAAGAAGGCACTCAAACGCGGTCTCCTGTCACATAGGGTAGATGGCAATAGAACATGGGCAAGCAGCACCTAGACTTGAAGATAAGAATGTGCTTGCACTCCCTTCTATTCTCAGGAGCAGTGATACTTTGCAAGGCCAAGTTCAAAGACAATTCGAATGGCAGACGGCATGAGTGATGATGGGCTATTGGGTGGGGAGGCATGGTCAAGTCCACCCACAAGCACCTGGGGTACCAGCTTGCGTGCTGCTAGCGAGTCGAATGTTCCAGAAGAGTACAAGTGTGCCAGCCAATTATAGAGGACCATGTATTGAAGAGCCCTATAGATTGAGAGCCAATGGTGTTTCGTGTATCTAACAAATGTTGAGGATGACTTGCACAAGGGGTGGGCATACATTGTCCACCTGACTATAGAGACCCAATCATAATCCAATCTCCTACAGGAAGTATACTTGGATCTTCCCTGAAGACCTATCACAATCTCAAATAAGTTTTTAGTTTGCCACCCATGACACATTTTTACTATATAAATGTGATTTTTTATAAAACATGTCAAGATTATGCTGTGGGTCGTCCATTGATGTCCTTTGTACTGCCCGTTTTAGATAATTGAGATTAAAACAGATTACATTTGCCAACTTCCTGAGTCGGTCTGGTTATTGGTGTAAGAGTTATTCTGCATCCCCATCCAAGTAATGACGTGCTTCTTCATTTAAAAAAGGCCCAACTGTTCAGTGTCCTCAAAATTATGACTCCTGTACCCTGCAGACTGTATGCTGTAAAAACAGCCAACAACTATAATGCAATGCACACAATATTTCTTAGATAGAATATTTAAAGCAGCAAAAGAATTCACAGCACAGACTTTAGGGTGCTCAAACAGATTCTTTATAATGTAGGATACGCAAGACGTTTCGGGATAACCCCATCTTCATACAGCTGTAGATACAAATGAAATACCATTATATAAAATGATACATATTACTTCTCCAAATAGTAAATTAAAATGTGATATTACATAACATTCATAATGAAAACCACGCTGGATTACCAGACCTGCTCTCCATAATGTGCGAATAGTCAAAAAAGTCCCAAAAAATACCAAGAAATCATAGTTACTACACAGAGTTTGTTCCAGGAAAAAATGCATTGCTACCACATGTGAAAAAATTGAAATCTCCACCCCATATGTCGATGGAAACTTAACTATTCCAATGGGATGTGTAAAACAAATGATCCAATTCACTTTCCATGTCCTAAAGAAAACAAACACCCTATATGACATGCACATGCTGTGCCCAACTACTTGAGAGTATGAGAAGACCTGCCTCACTTACATAACAAATGGATTCTGAAGTTCAAAAGCGGATCATGTTGCTACCTCGTGTCATGTTTCTACTTCCCCTTACACCGAAGTGGTTAATAACTACAAATTGTTTGTCATGTTCAAGAGTAGGTGTGCACTTAAACACTTTTGCCCTTGACTTGTCTGAAAGAAGCCAGTGGTTTGGATAGGTCTCCTAAGGTGGAATCTGACACTCCAGACATACACTCTCACCCTAATGTGGCCCATAGAATGGTCATGAATAAGTTGATAAGTATTTGGACTGGGGGCATCCTGCTAAGGACATTACTGAGGATGGCCTTTAGGGACATTCTGGATGGAGGCCCTCCTAAGGAGGCTTTGCTGCCCTTCCATACAGCACTTAAAAACCCCATTTTAGAAAACTGGCATAAACCAGACACCACTCATGCAATATACAAGGACTTGCTGAATAGTGCAGGCCTTCTTCTGTTGACCCTGTCTTCCTCTCAAGACACCCTTCACGAGAGTTTGTTGGTGCAGACGGCTACTTCCACCTCAAAGCCACAGTTTATCTGACTATCGTCCCCCCCAGATAGGGATGATAAGAAATACAACGCACTGGCTAAGAGGGTATTCTCTGCTAGTAGCATGGCACTAAAAGCCATTAATACATCTTGTGCTCTGGCTAAATAAAGCTATACATTATGGAATGTAATTTTCCAGGTGGCAGAAATCATTCCAGAGCGGGAGAGGTTTTCAACAATCTCATCCGTGATGACAAAATCTTCCTGCCAGTCCCTTCAGTAAGATCTTGATGCATCAAGAGTGTGTTGGCTGATGTATGGGCTTGCAGTGATAAGATTTGCACGGTAACGCAGTTCTGGGTTTTCCCCTGACATCCAATCAAGTCTTCTGGACATGCCCTTCGATGGGTCCAACCTTTTCTGACCAAGGCAGACGGCAGCTTGGAAAAGCTACAAGCTGCTAAGGCGGCTGCAAAAACTTTAGGAGCAGCCATCCATCAGTAACACTGGAGAGGTTGTTCCTTTCGTTATTAGTCTACTTTTGGCCAAAGGGGAAAAGGTCGAGCTACCCATAAAGGACAAAGGTGGTTCACACATGCCCCCAGAGGCCATGGAGAAAAAACTGCTCAGGCAGCCACCTCCTCACAGCCCTCTGCGCCGCAGCTACAGCTCCAAAACCTCTGAGCACTGGGAGGCAGTTGACCCGACATCTGCAAGAATGGCATTGCATTACTTCAGATGCATGTGCACTACAGACTGTGGCCCAAGGGTATGGTGTCCCATTTCTACAAAGACCCCCAGATTGTCCCTCAACTGAACAATCTCTTCAGAAACAGATCCACTTCTTCTACATATGATTCTTTCCCTGTTGGAGGAATGTGCTGTGGAAAGGGTACCTGAAACAGAACAATATCAGGGTCGGTACTCCACATATTTTCTGGTTCCCAAGAAAGATGCAGGACTCCAATGCATCTCAGACACGAGACGCTTGAACAAGTTCCTCAGAAAGGACAAATTCAAGGTGGTTTCCCTTTAGCAGAACCTCCAGCTCCAGGATTAGAGGGGGGGGGGTCACTCGATCTTCAGTATGCTTGCTTTCATGTGCCTATACATCCCAGGCACAGAACGTACCAGAGGTTCACCATTAGCTGTTCTCACCCATTTCGAGTACGTCCTTTCGGGCTCACCTCCCAGAGGGACTTCACCATATTGATGGCAGTGAATCTTAGGAGAAGAAGAATGCACATATTTCCCTACCTAGACGATTGGCTGATCAGAGCTTGTTCTCCCAAGCAGGTTCTGGAACATTTCAACAGCACCTGCCACTCCCTCCACAAACTGGCTTCTCACTCAACTTCAAGAAATCCCACGTGACACCTTTCTAGAAGCTGCAATTCATTGGAGTGTTTCTTGGACTCTTCCGCAGGGAAGGTTTTGTCTCCCGGGATGAGGGCTGACCATATCTTGCAGATGGTAATGGCATTTCAGAACGCCCAACATCTACCAGCATTCGACTTTCTGATCTTTCTTGGCCTCATGACATCCTACGCTCTGATCTACTCTCTTGATTGTGTTGTTTGCCTACGTTTGTCAGCAACTGTGTTTCTTCTATGCCAAAGTGCCTGCATCTTTTCACTGGAGGCACACTGTGTTTTACTGGGACCTTTGGACCATCCAAGATGGCAGACATTCACACAAGCACTGGAGTGCTTCAAGCTCTCACATGAGGGCCCTGGTGATTGGCTGTCTCTCCCTTTAATCTAGCCAATTGGGGTAGCCGGCAGGCGAATGCTGGCCCCCACCAAAGGCCCCTGTCTGCTCCCTGTCCCCTATCTGGGTGGCCATGCACACCCCAAACTATTGAAATGGAGCTGGGGCTTCTGGACCTTTCTGGTGAAGCGGTGCCCAACGTGAATCCCCACTTCTCCTTGACTAAGAAGTCAAACTACCAACGTCACCTCCTCAGAGGTATTCTTCCTTTCCTCTCCTTCCCCAGAAGCTCACTGTCTCCCGTGCTCTGGTTCTCTCTAGGCTGGACAGCTGAAATAACCTCTTTCTAAATGTGCCTGCTTCTACTCTCCGCAACTCACCCAGAACAGGATTGCAAGAATTGTTCTTGGCCTCATGCCCAGGGATCGTATCTCTCTAGCCCTGAAATCTCTTCAATGGCTCCCAGTGGCTGCAAGGATTAAGTTTAATATGCTCTGCATTGTCCACAAGCCCTTCTGGGGCCCCAATACCTTCAAATACCCCTTCAGAAATACCCTCCTACTTGAGCCCTTCGCTCCTCCAACTCCAGGGTCAGTCGCTTCACCAAGCAACAAGTTGATGGTAGATCTCTTTCTTCGACTGGGGCCTCCCACTGGAACAACCTCCCTGCCTCTCTGAAAATTGAGCAGAACAATCTTCGGTTCCGGAAGCACCTCAAGACCATCCTCTTTCCTTATGCCTTCCCTCTTTCTCTCCCCTGCTGATCTCTGTCTCTGTTTCTGCACTGTGCACCTGGCCACCCTCTGAATTTGGGCTAAGATCCCTGCCCCCAGCTGCATACCTGCACTGCCCCCTGGCAGCCCTTGCTCTTGGGTCTGTATCTGCAGCCCTACAGTCCCCTTACCTGCACTTATTCGAAACATGTTGTCTTTGCTTAATTCTTGCACTTGCCACCTGCTGGCCGCATTATCTTTTTTAATCACGTGTCCAGCACTCTTCACTCGTCCCCTGCCCCTTGCACTTTCCCCCCTTCCCTCTACCCGGCACTCGCACGTTCGCAATGTTACTGGGCCTAGTAAGATCATTGTTTTTGTCCTTCCATGTACCCCTCCCCTGCCTCGTTGCTCCCTGAAACACTGGTGTATGGGCACGCTATAAATAAAATATATTATTTTTCTGGTGCCAGAAGCCCGCCTAAGGAGGAGTTCCATCCAGTGGTCCCTCAGATCCCAATGGTCACAATTCTCAGGCAAAATGACAGACCTTCAGGTCACAAGCAAGGTCGCACAGGATCTCGTGTGGTGGACCTGCGAGGAGCATGTGATGGTAGGGGAACCTTTTTGGCAATCCTGGCCGGGATAACAGTGGTCACGGATTCTTCCCTCATGGGATGGGGGGCTCACTTGAGCGATCTCACTATCAGCAGACTTTAGTCCCCATCAAAATCAAAACTACACAAACTTGTTAGAGCGGAGGGCAATCAGACTGGCGCTGATGGCCTTCTTGCGTTCCATACAAGGGAAGAATGTCCTGATAATGACAGGTAACACAGTGGCCATGCATTACTTCAACAGAAGAGGATATGTAGGGTCACTAGCACTGTGCAGGCAGGCAATGCAGCTCTGGTTTTGGGCTCTACAAAATGGAATCTCTCTATCGGCTGTTCACATAGCGGGGGAAGAGAATACAACAGCGGATGATCTGAGCAGGCAGAGCACGATCCCCCGCGAGTGGGAGTTAACTCGGGAAGTCATTCTAGAGATATTCACCCTTTATTTGCATCCAGTATCAACAGAAAATGCAACTGGTTCTGCTCCAGGGACTTTCATCAAAGGAGCTGAGGGATGCTTTGATAATGGAATGGGAATTTCCACTCCTGTACAAATTCCCAACAGTCCCAATATTTTTTCATGACATTAGGAGGTTGTCCATGATCCTAATTGTTATGCATTGGCCCAGAAAGACATGGTAGCTGGACCTTCTAGACATGTCCATCTGCCCTCCATTTCATCTTCCCCGGAGTGTGGATCTACTTTCGAAAGAGGTAGGCCATCTTCTTCACCCAGGAATCAGAACTCTGACATTTCACGCCTGGTTTCTGGGAGGTTAAGATACAAAGATTGGGACCTCCTGGAAGATGTGATGGAGGTGTTTTCAGCCAGAAGACCGGCAACAAAAGCACTATACCGCTGTTATTGGAATAGGTTTCACATCTGGTTAGGAGCTCAAGATATTGACCCTTTTACTTGCAATACACCTGCAGTGCTTTCTTTGTTGCTGCATCTAGCCCATCAGGGGCTCCAGGTGGCTACCATCAAGGAATACCTAGCAGTGTTAAACGCATTCCAGAACAAGACTTATTTTAAGATGCCAATTGTAATACAATTCCTGAAAGGACTGACAAATACATTCCCACTGGTCCCTTTTCTGGTTCTGTCCTGGCATTTGAACCTGCTACTAACCCTTTTATTTATTTTTAAATGGGAGCTCCATTTGAACCTCTCCATCCTTGTCCTCTCAGGTTACTTACCCAGAAAACTGTTTTTGGTAGCCATTCCTTCTGCTCAAAGAGTGAGTGAGCGACAAGCATTGTCATACAAACCACCATTTACAATTTTCTCCAAGGAAAGGGTAGTTGTTGACTCAGCTAATGAAGAAATCCAAATTGGACCTCAGTCTGCTGGTCATTCTTGACCCATGTGCTGCATTTGACACCATTGACTTTGACATCTTTAAATCTAGGCTGCCCGAGGTCAAGTGTGTGTCAGATCATTTGTTAAAATGGTTCTCATCCTTTCTATCAGACCAGACTCAGCAGTTCAAAATTGGCACTTTCTATTCCATTTCTTCTTCATGCGGTGTTCCCCAACGCTCCTCCCTTTCACCTTTCTTATTCATTATTTTTATTTGACAGTTACTGAGAATCTCCTCTAAGTTTGAACAGAGCCATCACTCTTACGCAGACGACACTCAGATTTATGTCAGGATTAATAAATCAGATTCAATACAATGGATTTGCAACTGTTCCCAAGAAATTAAAAGATGTATGATGGCTAATAAACTTCAACTCAACCACTCTAAAACAGAAGTTTACTTGCTGGAACCCAAACATCTTTTGGAAGACTCACTGCATCTTCCACCCTGTCCAGCACAATTGTATATGCTTACATCCTTTTCATACAAGGTAGAAAACATAGGCTGTATATGGCCGTCAAATCTGACTCTAATTTGCAAATTAGTGAGCTGCTTTAATCGATCTATTATCTGATTTGACTCCTGCGACCCATCCTTCTACTTATCTCTGAGAAAGATTGACCAGTAGTCGTTGGAGCATTGGTCAATACCAAGCTTGACTACTGCAATGCTATACTAGCCAGGATCCCAGCATGCTTAATTCACCATCTACAGTTGGCTCAGAATGCAGTGGTCAGACTTCTTTTTAGTCTTCCTAAAACCGCACCTGTGTCTCCTTCATGCCGATCACTCCATTGGCTGCCAGTACATCAGTCGATCTTCTTTAAGGTCCTCTGTGTCTTTAAATGCATTCATGGCCTGGCTCCTACATACCTGGCCTCCAAAATGACTAGTCCTCCAGGGCGATCTCTCCGTTTCTCTGCTCAGAAGTTACTGGCAGTACCCACATCTCACTTCGTCCATGGAGGTGACAGACACTTTTCTGTGTTTGATCTTCAGGCTTGGCATGCTTTCCCTTTTGATCTTCAATCTTCGTAATCTCAATTCCTTCCACATATTTTGAAAGAAACTCAAAACCCACATTTGTATCTAATCCTTCTATGTGGTTTTTCTATGATGGCTCCTTTCCATTTCCCATCTGCGCACACATACACACATGCACGGATGGTCCTCGTTAAGCAACAAGCGTGATATAAAAAAAGAAATCAAATCTACCTTCCTAAGGTGGTGTCAGAATTCTATCAGACACAGCATAAAACTTTAGCTGCTTTTTATCCACCTCCTCACCCTTCAAAAGGATGACGAGATGTTACACTGGCTGACCCGAAAAGGGCCATTAGCTTCTACATTTCTAAGATGACAAATGTCAGGCAGGATGACCAACTGTTTATTGGTTATCCTAGCCATAGGTTAGGCCAAGCCACAACAAAACAAACATCGCGTTGGATCATCCTATACATTTCAGAGTGCTACTCCATTGTTGGAAAAGATGTCCTTGTCCATGAAAATCTAAGAGCCCATTCCACCAAGGCAGGGCAGTGGCAACCACTTCGGCACTCCAAAGAATTGTCCCAGTGCAGGACATTTGCAATGCTGCAACATTGTCCTCACTCTGTACTTTCTCAAAGCATTATTACTTTGACACAGTCGGGCCAGGACACTCGGTTTGGAAGAGTGATTCTGCACAATATCATCTACAAATCAGAACATTATACTAAAATCCATTTCTCCACCTCCATCTGCAAAACTGCTATCGGAGTCTAAGAAGAGGAATCCGTGGGAGGACACAATCCATTAGAAGAACAAATTACTTACCCCTGGTTATGTTTTTTCTACTGGACCTTCCTCCCACTGATTCTTCATCACCCACAGTCAGAGGGATAGGCTGGAAGGGCAAAGGTTTTAATGTACTTCTCCCTTTCAAGGCCCATGTGGTTTATATAATCCTCAAGTCAGCTGTGCAAGAAAACTAAAGAACTGAAGCAACGGGCGCAGTGTGTGCTAGTTATCCCATCTTCGACAGCATGTCTGGATGTGGGAATGGTAACCATCGAGAGATATAGATTTGATGCCACACAGCACCCTCTGCTGTTGAAACTTTTTCCCAAGACTGCTAAGCAGGATATGGATACATCTAAGATGAGGAATCTGTTGGAGGAACATCCAGTAGTAAGAACACCCACGTGGGTAAGTAATTTGTTCTTCTCTGTGTCTTTACTATCACTCCCACCGTCTGAGCCTTCCTTCCTTCAATCCCCCTGGGTAATTTTTCCCCAGCCGCCTGGGTGTTCAGAGACTGCCTTTTCAAAGCCTCCTGGACAACCCTTGCTTGCAGCCTCCAACCTCCTCCTTACAACAGCATCCTTGGCCTCTCTTCTAGCCACTTGCCTCATACTCTGTCTAGGCTTGGGGGGCCTCTGTTCCAGTCTACTGTCTCCATCTCCAACTTCTTTTGCTCACCTCTCCAGCCAGCTTGGAATGAGCTTTTCCTCCCAACTCCGTCCCCTACTGATCCCTTAGGGGATAGTTTATGCCCCACTAGTGTGGGACTTGAGATTGGTCTTTTCCTCCTCTTGGGCAGTGCTCTTTCTGTTTGCCACACCCTTACCTTGCATTCCAGCCTCTCTCCCGCTCTCCCCCTCTCTCTAAGTTAAGGGAACTCCAGTGTGAAGGCTTGCTATAGGACACTTGGAGGTCAAGATTTTTTGGTGCATGGGTGGATCTCTATTGTCTGCTAGAACGCAGCTTCAAAGATCCCATCCACACTGACCTCCCTAACCTCTTCCTGTTTATGTTGCTGGTATATGGACTGGTTGGTGGATCCCACCCCTTAGGATGCTTTACACTTCAGAGGTGGGACTTTCAGCTGGCTATTCCCTCCTGTTGGGCCCTCCTATCTCTGGTTGCCACACTCTGTCCCTGCCTCAGGGTGGACTCACCCTACCTATCCGTTTTCAACTAGGTGTGTGTAGACCATGTCTGAATACTGGCTGACTGCCTTTGAGATTCCCTGGCATAGCTCAGGTCACCAACTTTTCTGGGTTGATTTAGGAGCGATCCGTGTGTTGAAGCAGACGTTTGCTTCAACACACAGAATGCTGCAGGAAGCCCAACAGGGAACCGGGTCTAATATCCCAGCATTAGAAATATAATCTATACATCCGACAAAGGTGGGTGCATTTTAGACCATTTTCACCAGCATGAGTGGCCATCAAGCGCACTTGTTTGGTGGTGGTGTTAGGAATTTTTTGATTATGGAGAAGCAACCTCAGCGCATTGAATGTTGAAAGGAATGGATTTAAGCGACCAGGTACAAGGTCAACAGAATCCCCGAGGAAGGGCTAGAAGTGGCCGAAACACATGTTGGCTAATTGTCTGAATAACAGATGAATATATAAAATCACCAATGTAGAGCATAAGAGTTTTTGGACTGATCATTGCATTTGAAATCTGATTCAATGGTTAATAACTGTACATGGGTGCAGGCAGCCTGGGTTTATTTTGAATTATGTTATTTTTTGTGACGTTGGGTTTAAGTCACAAACCAACCTAGGACAGTGCAGGCCCGCCCTGAAACATTGTAAGAATCGCATGTGAAAGTGTCAATATTGAATCTTATGGTAGTGGGAGTTAGTTCAACCTGGTACTGGCCCAATTTGAGTTGTGTTCTCGCTTTACTTAAAGGCAGCTGTAATTGGCAGTCTTTTTGTGCTTTCTCCTCTCTTCCCACTTTCGGCCCACAACGCTATTGTCGGACTAGGGTACTAAATGTATATGGAATGATCTGTTGACCACATGTGGAGCACCCGTTACTTCCTCTGGCCTTTTGCAAGTTGTTGCCACCATTTCAGAGGAGCATTTTCACTCTACCGACAGTGCAACGGCCAGAAGGCCCCTTTCACGAAATCAAACATTGTTAACAGCTCTCCACACAGTACTCTGAAACAATGACATTTCAGAATTGTGCACACCTTGTGTCCCCCTCATCATCCCTCTTCTCCTAACCCTTTGAAGAACCCATTTTTAAGACTAAATTGTTTGTGCATTGCAATTCACAAGCTGCTTCACCTGCAATCCTCTTCACCTTTTTGGTACTACACAATGGGCCTCCTTACAAGTAGGGCAGTAAGGCAACAACGGCACCGGTATCGCTACCGGCACCGTTTGTACTGTACCGCCATACTAGGAGTTCTGCTCGCGGGTGCCCTTGCAGCGACCAGGTCTGACCTGGTGGCCGTACCTGCACCCGCGAGCAGAACATGATGGTAGCACCGGTACAGTTATGAACCGTACCGGTGCTACCAGGGAATGGGGATGTATCGGGCCCGGCACCGCGAAAGGGCAATTACCGGGTCCGGCTGGGACGGAATAGCCCAGTAATTGCCCATTCGCGGGTGCCGGACCCTGATGCGAGTTTGGAGGTAGCCTCCAACCTCGTAATGAGGCCCAGTGCCTAAAAGCATTGTCCCCAAGTGTAGCATATAACTAAAAGCAGCTTATCACTCCTGGGTATACCATTTAAGAAATCGTGTCATGGATCGCAACTCAGAATTTCCCTCGCACTGTTGGTTATCTTCTGTCACATCATGGGAAGCGCATCCTCGGAAGAGGATAATTAAGTATCAAGATGCGCAAGTGCTCTGCAGTGTTGCACAGTATACTGTACGAGGTTGGGGTGCTTTACGGACTTGTGCATGTATACATTAAAGTCCAATGTCTTGTGTAGTTTTTTGCATGGTTCTGAACACTAGCATTCTCCTTTACTTTCCTTTGCTATACGTTTAGTCGCCTCTGCAATCATGGATTTCCTGCTTGAGAAGGATGAAAGGACTCTGTCCCAGGGCAAATATATTGTCAATTCATGGGATTCAGGTCACAAATGGACTAATTTACTGTTTTCATCGTACTCCGGGTAGAAAATGGCAGACTGCAACAAGAGTCAGTCTGACGAGTTGGAGGGGAAATTTAACTTTGGTACTGTGCTTTGTTTTATAACGTGTTTAAGTGCAGTAAGGTGTGTTTTTGGGGAAGGCATGGGTTCTTTATCCACTGATGCATTAATGGAACTGTATCTTAAGTTGTAACCTTTCCTTTTATGCAGTATTTGTATGACTTCTGGGAAAAATCCAAGGAGATTATCACCTCTCCCCAAGAAGAGCCATCCCCTTTGGGGCTAGGGATGTGAGCCTGTTGCACTTAACACCCCCTAGGAGACAGGATAAGTGGGATCCTTCTGCAGGTGACTCCCCCATAAGAGGACAAAGACCCCTATAGGGACACCAGTCATCCTCCCTTCTCATATTTTGTTTATATCTTTATGGGATACATGGGGCTACTTGTAATAAATATATACTCCATTTTGGCATGGCAGACTTTACTTCTGATCTTGGATGTGGCCAATCAACCAGCTCCTCCTGGAGGACTGTCCATGATCAACCAATCCCTGAAGTGTCTCAGCATGCCCTGCAGAGTTTAACTAAGGGATACAGCACCAATGCCGTGTGGCCAAAGACAGAGAGAACAGACTAGCAGCAGTGTGCCGCGATGCTGCAGGAAAGTGCAGCGGAGCAGAGAAAAAACCCTGATGCAACATGGATTTTATGTGTTGCATAAGCGGTGGTGCGTCGGCAGGAGGAAAGGAGAGAACTGTGGAAGAGCATTGCCGCCTGACACCCGGCCCATGGTTGCTCACCAGTCCCCCGCAGACGCTGGGTGGAAGCAGCCCCAAGCAGCAGCCACAAACCAAGAGAAACTCCACATAAAAACTGAATTGTACCAAAATGTCGCCCTCACAATTACAACAGCCCAAAAATGCCCCCTTACACCACATATATGTGGGGGGGTATAGAATATAATATTAATACGGGGGCCTGCGGGGTCCCCCCGCATATGTATGTGGTGTAAAGAGGTTTAAAAAAAGTCAACATTTTCGGCCGTCGCAATAATCACATAGAGCCCATAAAAACAACATGTGCACAGCTGAATCGTTGCTCATGCAGCTCCACACCAGCCGAAGGAAACAAGCTTACCAGCAAACCCCCTGCAACACCCAAGTTTCGCCCCTCCAAGGAATGCTGCTTCCGGAGATTAGGTATGCGGTTCCGCAACAATAGGAGGCTAGAGACTGAGCAGGCAAAGGAGAGACAAACCGCAGTGTGGGAAGAGCAGAGCACCCAGAGTGGGAAAAGAGGGGAACCAAACCCCAGAGTGGGTAGAGCAGAGAACCTGGTGTGGGGATTGGAAGGAGCAGAAAACAAAACCCATGCTGGGGAGTAAGAAGCAACAGAACCTTAGAGGAGGGGAAAGAGACTGAAATTCCAAAATGGGCAGTGAGGTGAAGAACTGATAGCATTCCGGACTGGGAATGGGCGGTGGGAGGCTGGGGCTGGAATCCTGGGGTAAGCTTCCAGCACATGGTGGACTGCCTTTTGATTGAAACTTGGGACTATGAGCAAATGTCTATACCAAGGAGACAGGGTGGGGTTTAGAAACCAACAGCCATCCCGGGCTTTTTCCTTAGTTTTGTTATTAGGATGTTTTCTTTTGAATGAGGTGAAGTGCTTAGGCTAGCATAGGATTCTGGACAGCGAATTGCAGTATTATGTAACAGGCGAGAGGACTAGCACCCCTTAGACATTTTCTGGTATACGGATTGGGTCTCTAGATTTAGGGAAAGTTCTTCCTTTTGTACTTAATCTGAATAAACCTTTCTAAAAACATGTCTCGTTGTCCAAGAGCTAATTCTGACTTGCCATGCTAAGGGCCTGATTCATGGAAGCATTTAATGGCGCAATCCCATAGGAAAACGCTCCATGAATCAGGCCCTTAGTAGTGAGTTTGTTCTATTACATTATAGGCCGTCACCTGTGATCCATGATGTGAATGAGGACAAGCAGATGTTGCATGCAAACACCTAGATCAAGACAGGCAAGGATTCTAGAGATATGGTTTTTACGATGGAGTTTACGGCTGAGACATTTTGTTGGAATGGTTCAGTAGGTTACCCTTTCACAAGAGAGGTCACCTGGCTAGTAAACTACATGCTGCAGCATCCAGTTAAAGTCCATATCCGAGGGTGCGTTTCCAAACATGGCCCAGCCATGTGGTCATTTTCAAAGAAATAAAAGAACCATCCTTCTTCAAGGAGCACTTTGTTTCCGAGACGGTCCCCTATGTGAGAAGGATTTATGCCCTGGACACCTGAAAACTCAATAATACAGAATGATACAAAGCATTCTTTGGATGCAGGGTTCATAGCAAGCTGGGCTTTCATTGGATCAGGACTCTTCCTGAGTCTCCGGACTTCAATCGGCTTGGAATGGTATAGGTGCACGTAGGGGATATTTGAAGTAGGTTCATGAACCCACGAGCACGACTGAGTTAATCAATTACATCAAAGAGTTTTGCTTTGCATTGCTGTCAGTTAATGGTCCATGTTAAAGAGGTCCTATTGCAGATTGGTGAACGGGGTGGGGAAGCAACGAATATGTGATCCTGTATCAGAATATGTACTTCCCACAGAAGCAGCATTTGGGGTGATGGAATTGTGCAGGAAGCAGGCTTTTGGATGTGCAATGTTGTACCATATATTGTGTATCCAGCACACATGGAATCAGATGTATACATTATCATATATTGTGGTGAGGCTGAGCAACTGAAAAGTGTATGTCCTATAAACTTAATTTCAGGAAACTGTGTGCTTACCCAATCGCTCAATATGCTTAGGAAATGTATGTACATTATATCACTAACTTATAGATGTGAGAAAAACATTCTGTGAGAATTTGAAGACATCACTCTTAGGTAATAAAAGTGGTCCGATATTTAATGATCTCATAGAAGGACAAAGGATGGGTAAAGACAAAATTTGATTCTCTCTAGGCCTCCAACACCATTGTGTACCCAAATTATAAAGTTCCCAACCTTTTCTTAGAAGGCTTGTCTCTCTGTGGGACACCCTACTCTACAAAGTAATATCCGGCCAACAGAATGTCCCAACCCTATTAATAGTAAGCTCATAAACTCCAATCTACCCTAAGCATTAACACATGTTCCAAGAGATGTCCAAGAAAAGAGTTTGCAAAACAGTCTTCAAAGTTCCATCCTATTCTAATACACAAAAGCATGGAAAAGAGATTCTCCTTGGAAGGCTCTTTCAGAGCTACTTCCATACTGTACTTTCCTGTGTCTTCTTGCTTTCACAATGTTTCTGAAGACCTCTCCCAGGCAGCATGCTTCTAAAGGTTACTTCCTCCAAGCATGCATAAAGTTCTATGGGTTTCAGCTTCACAGAAGTCCCATTTCAGACCTTTGTTTTTCAGTGTCCACAGCATGTTTCACAGATCTTGGGTTTCTCAGGATTCACATGAGGCATCTCCCAGACCATGGGAGTTTCAGGATTTACATTAACACTAATGGGTAATCACCCTCTCCCACACCCCTTAATTCAGGGTCCTTTTCAAGCAGCTGATATCAAGTCACCCTCCTGCCATGGGTCTAGATCCTCTACTTTCATCCTTAGGGGTTGGCGATGGAAAGGCTTAGGCTTTGGGGTTCCAATTCCTTCAAAGTCTTACAAGATGTTCTTCAATCACCAAAACCGGCCACTCCCTCCAGGGTTTTCAGATTTGAACAGCTCTTCTCTTGCTTCGCCAGGCTGCCAATTCCTTCTTGGCAGCATTCCTTGTGCCAGAAATTATCCCTTGTGTCAAGAGAGAATTAACGGATACACCTGCTTCCTCTGGGATGAGCATTCCCATTCCCTTTTATAGTCCCTGGGCTTTGGTTTAATAATCTCTAAAGCCATTTCCCACGTTCATTTGAATTATCTTTACTGAATGGTTTGATTGTTCTTCACTCGCTCCCTTCAGGCAGTCTGAGTAATGTTTCCATATGATTCGCGACCACAGCGGGGTCGGAAACAGTACTCCTCTCACTGTTTTATGTGTGTTGCTCTGGTCCGTCAACATTTGGCAAAGCTGCAATCCACCTGATCCTTATCTCAAAGGGTCGCTTCTTGGGCTGTGTTACTGTGCCTTTGAGGGAACAGAGTGCCAGCAGTATACCGCCTCTCATACACTCTGGAAAGCACATCATGGACGTACAGACCAGTCCCTAGCGGCTCTTTTTACCCAGATGCTACATGTTTAATGAACTTCTGCTTTTTAATTTGTTTGTTTAAATACCTGCAACATTGTATAAAACTTCTATATGCAGACAGTTACTTTATCATCTGTGAGTGGTCATTCAACAGAAGAACAAGTTGCTTACCCCGGGTAACGTTCTTTCAACTGGATGTTCCTCCAACGTATTCTTCATCTTTGACATGTAATGTCCAGCTTCGCCTGCTTTGGAAATTTTTCGGCAGAGGGCGCCCTGCACCGAGTTGATGTCCCTCGAAGGCCTCCATCGAGGGTGACGTCATCCGATGTTATAAGTAGCATGCATGGCGCCCGTTGGCCTCAGTTCTGTTTTTCCCTCCAAGTGCATTAGAAATGCCCAGCAACACAGGACCGTACTCAGCCTTGTGAGAACGAGAGCTGCAATCGCATGGGAAATCCTACATGCATGGGAAATTCTACAGAGGGGTATGTTGGGAGGGCGATGAGGAATACGTTGGAGGAACATCCAGTCGAAAGAACGTTACCAGCGGTAAGTAACTTCTGCGAATGGATCGTGTCCTCCAACGTATTCCTCATCTTTGACAGACTCCCAAAGCAGTATCCACGAAAGGAGAGAGAAGAATTTAAACATGCCGTACTTTCTGAGGGAAGAATAAAGTACTGCCTTCCCAAAAGCAACATCCTGAGTTTTGGGACGTATCCAGAGAATAATGCTTAGCAGACATGTGAATAGATGACCACTTTGCAGCATCACCAATGTTGTTAATAGGAACCCCTCTCTGCAGGGTAGACGAGGTGGCCATGCCCCCGGTGGAATGGGCACGCAAACCTTCAGGAGGGTTCTTGCCTGCCAGTTTGTAGCATTCGGAAATAGCGAGGATGATCCACCTGGACAAGGTCTGCTTGGAGACAGCCTGGCTCAGTTTGTGTCCGGTGTACCCCACAAAGAGCTGCTCGTCCACTCTCAATTTGGACATCCTGGAAATATAAAAGGTCAGGGCTCTCCTAGGGCCCAACCGATGTAGCCTTTCCTCCCCTTTGCTAGGATGCAGAGGAGGGTAGAATGCTGGTAGCACGATTTTCTGCCACAGGTGAAAGTCAGACACCACGTTAGGCAAGAAAGCGGGTTTCACCCTCAAAACAACCCTGTCCTTGTGGAATAAAGTAAAGGGTGGCTTGGAAGAAAGATCTTGCAACTCGCTTACTCTTCTTGCAGATGTAAGAGCAACTAACAGTATAGTCTTGAATTTCAACAACCTCAATGTGCAAGGGTTCGAAAGGAGCACCTATTAGATATTTCAAATCAAGGTAAAGGTCTCACATCGGAAGCTGAAATGCACAAGGGGGTAACACATTTGTGAGCCCCTTTAGAAACGGATTGATTAGAGGGATCTTAAAATAGGAACCTTCCTCTTAAGAGCGCTTGAAAATGGAAAGCGCATCTAGGTAACCCTTAATGGTACCAACCTGACGTCCTTTGTGTGCCAATGATAGCAACAAGGATAGAACATCCAGTGTTTTACACTGAAAAGGATCAACATTCTTTTCACTGCACCAGTCACAAAACGTATTCCAATGGCAACGGTACAGAGACTTCGTTGCTGGCCATCTGGCCGAAAGCAACACCTCCATCACGTCATCTGGGAGGACCCAATCCTTGTACCTCAACCTTTCAGAAACCAAGCGCAAAGGTTGAGAGTGTTGACCTCTGGATGGAGAACCCCATCCCCCTCTTGCGAGAGAAGATTCTCCCTTTGCGGAAGAAGCATCGGAGGACAAATGGACATATCCAGAAGGTCCGGGTACCACGTTCTCCTGGCCCAATCCGGGGCAATGAGGATCATGTGGTTCCTGAACCTCCTCAACCTCCTGATGACTTAAGGAATGACAGGGACTGGAGGAAACTCGTACAGCAGTGGGAATTCCCAATCCATCACAATTGCGTTGACTAGAGCTCCTCTCTGAGGAAATTCCCTTGAGCAGTATAGTTCCCACTTCCGGTTGATACCAGTCGCGAACAGATCCACTTGAGGGGTTCCCCAAAGGGCAATTATCTCTTGAAGGACTTCTTGAGCTAGTTCCCACTCGTGGGAGACTGTGCTCTGCCTGCTCAGAGCGTCTGTCGCTGTGTTCTCCTCCCCGGCCAGGTGAACAGCAGAGAGGGAGATTCCTTCTTGAATAGCCAAATACCAGAGCTGCATTGCCTCTCTGCACCCTACGCCTCCCCTCTTGTTGAGGTAGTGCATGGCCACCGTGTTGTCCATCATTATCAGGACATTCTTTCCCTGTACAGACGGCAGAAAAACATTCAGCGCTAGTCTGATCGCTCGCAGCTCCAAAAGGTTTATGTGTAGCTTGGACTCCAACAGAGACCAACGACCGTTGACAGTCAACTTGTTGGTGTGAGCCCCGCCACCCCGTGAGTGAGGCATTTGTCACTACAGTGATCTCCGGCCATGGTTGCCAAAAGAGTTCGCCTATCAAAACATTCTCCTCGCAGGCCCACCACAGAAGATCATGTGAGACTCTGGGCGGAATGTGAAGGCGGTCCGACATCCCCCCCGAGAACTGGGACCATTGCGAGCGGAGAGCCCATTGAAGGGACCACATGCACAAGCGGGCCTCCAGCACCAGAAAATTGCAGGATGCCATGAGGCCGAGCAACCTCAAGAACTCGAAGGCCGGGAGATTCTGGGCAGTCTGGAATTTTGCTGCCATCTGGAGAATATCTTGAGCCCTGCCCTTGGGTGGGGAGCACTTTCCCAAGGAAGTGTCCAAAACAGCCCTGATGTACTGGAGCAGTTGGGAAGGTGTCATATGGGACTTCTTGAAATTGAGGGAGAATCCCAGTCAGTGAAGGGAGTGGCAGGTATTGTTGAGATGATCCAAGGCTTGTTCAGGAGAACATGCCCTGATCAACCAATCGTCCAGGTAGGCGTAGACGTGAATCACCCCTTTCCTGAGATGCACTGCCACCACCACTATCAGTTTGGTGAATACCCTCGGCCGGAGGTCAACCCGAATGGCAGGAGTGCGAGCTGCCAGTGGCGAACCTCAGATTTTCCTGTGCTTGAGATGGATTGGCACATGAAAATAAGCATCCGGAAGGTCCAATGACACCAACCAATCCTGAAGTTGGAGGGCCTGAAGGCTCTGAGAAAGAGTGACCATCTTAAATTTGTTTTTCCAGAGGAACTTGTTCCAAGTATCTCTAGTCCAAGATTGGTCCCAATCCCCCCTCCTTTTTGGGAATCAAAAAAATGGGGAATACACACCTTTGTTCTTCTCCGCCACAGGCACTGGTTCCTTTGTGCCTTTCTCTAGCAGGGTTAAAATCTCATGCACAAAGCGCGGATCCGGAATCCTCAGCGTGTTTCCCCGGTGGATTGGTCTGAGGCTTCCTTAGAAAGGGAAGGCAGTAGCCGTGGGCTATTGTTTCCAGAGCCCACGCATCTGAAGTAATGGCTCGCCATTCTTCGAGATGCTGAGACAATCTGCCCCTTACTGGAGAACTGACTGAAGCCTTCAGAGCGGTTTTGAAGCAGCTGCCACATCTGCCGATGGTAAAGAGGCTGCTACTGGAGCGGACTTGGCACCGGTACCTCGTCCACCACGAGGAAACTTTCGCTGGCCTCTTTGCCCTTCCAAATGAGTAGTAGCGAAAAGATCTACCCCTCCATGGTTGTCCGCTGGAACAAAGAGGCTGAGGTTCCCTAACATCGGCACCTGAAGATTTGGTAGCTGCATTGGAGGTCTGCAACTTCTCAAGACGCTCGTCAGCCTTGCTGGCAAAAGATGACACCCGTCACATTAGGAGCAAAACCCAACATCCACAACCACGCAAACCTGCGTATCACGGTGCTCATAGCCATGGATCTGCTGATATTATCCGCAGAATCAAATCGAGACTGGAGGGACTCGCACATGGCTTCCTTGCCATCCTTAACAATAGCCAGAAAGCTGTTCCTCTCACTCCCTTCTGGAATATGTTCTGCCGCCATGGAGATGCACTCTCACAGAGTGTACGAAAAATGTGCAAGCGCACAGGTGGAGTTGGCTGATAACGCCATGCTCCCCGCTGAAAATACCTTCCACACCCACCCATCTACATGCTTATTGTCCGTATCAGGAGGAATGGTAGGGTACGCAGCCTGCTTAGAGGTAGCCGTAGCTGCCAGGACCACCAGACCCTCGGGATTGGGGTGTTGGCACAGATAGCTGGGGTCACTACTGGAGGGGTGGTATTTCCGTGTAAGAGACTTGTTCACTGCTGGATTGGTCTCTGGGGTCTCCCAATTCTTGGCCACCCCCTTTTGAAGAACCACATGGAACGGTAATACAGGATCCGTAGGTGGACTCTTGTCCAGAATATCTGTAAATGTATCTTGACCATAAGCGCCGTAGGCCTGGACCAGCCCAAGTACTCCACCACCTTAGACCTAAGGGTGCCTAAATGAAGAGTCAGCATGCTTCCCAGGTTCCGGTTTGCCGAACTCCAACTCCAGAGAGATTTTTATACCACCTGCGTTATGTAAAGTGTCACACAGGTCCTGCATCCTGCTCTCCTCTGAAATGAGTCACTCCGGTACATTTGGAGTCCCATACTGGAGCCCAAAGGGGCATCCGCCCCTCTGAAATTTCCTCTTCCTCAAAAATTGAAGTGAGGTTCCTAAAAAAAATATTTTTAGGAAGGGGAACAAAAGACTTTTCTGGCATAGAGCCCAGAGGTTTAGGAGGCGTCGAAGATGCAGACTTAGACAAAGCCTTCCTTGGTGGGTCCACTGGACCTGAAGGCAAAGCCGGTAAACTAGGCTCCAACAGCATCAATGGCTTTGGCGTCGACAACGCCACCTATATTTTGACTGGCATCGAATATCTAATGGGCACCATCGATGGCGTCAACAGCTCCGCTGGCTTAAAGGACGCTGAGGACTTCAAAGACCTGGATGACGCCAGCGATCATGACCTCTCTGTCTCGAGGGATCCTTCGACACTTTCTCATGAGGCCTCTCTATGTGTATCACATGAACACGGGCTTGAGGGCGCGCGAGTATCAGGCCGAGGCCCCTCCTTGCCGGCTTCCTCAGAAGGCGTGGCCGGAGCCCTGCTCTGCTTTTCAAAAAGCTTAAGCATCTCCAACCAGAAAGCTTTCCACTCTGCCGGTGTCAACGTTTTGGTCGGCAATGTCACCCTCTTGGGGGTAGTTCTCAACGAAGATGAAGTGGAAGGCGACCGGCGGTGCCTTAGTTTCTAACACGACGATGAGGAGGAAGAGTGGCGGGAACCACTACTGGACCGTGAGCGCTTGGTCTTCTTCGGACTAGGAGAGTCGCCTCTCGAGTCGTCAGTCGAAAGCCCACCCGGTCGGAATTTTCGGGGTTTGAATACCTTGCCTACCTTCAACTTCCCCAGTGGTTCTCGCAAGGGCTCCCCTGTCATGGACTGAGACTTGGAGCAGGTATCCGCCTCGTGTCCCTCGCTCTGGCACCACAGACATACCCAATGCGGATACATAATCGACATCTTGGAACCACACTCCTAACATTTCTTAAACCCATAGCTAGAGATAACAGCAGTACTTCAGAAGTACGAGTCGCAACGAGTTTCACGAAGCAAACCCGTTTGCGGAAAGACAGAACTGAGGCTGTGCGTGCTATTTATAACATCGGATGATGTCACCCTCGACGGAGGGCTTCGAGGGACATAGACTCGACACAGGGCGCCCTCTGCCAAAAAATTTCCAAAGCAGCCGAAGCTGGACATTACATGTCAAAGATTAGGAATACGTTGGAGGACACAATCCATTCAAATGGGGCAGTGGCTAATATGTGTCAGAATGTCATTCTCACTTTGAAAAAGCAGGTTTTTGGGAGAAAGTGCATGATGCATGGAGGAGTAGCAGGAATTTTGAGCATGCATTGCTTTACTTGACCGTCATCGATGGTGCTATCAATGGTGGTGTAGGGACACAGAAGAGATTGCTCTACAAGTGGCAGCAGTGGAGTGCACCCCCCAAAAAAAGACTGCAGAAAACATATGGAAAATAATTCAAATAAAAACCAATAGATCTTAAATTAAAAAAATTACGTTGAGTCTTCAGTCGGTCATTAACCTTTCCTTTCACTATGCAAACGAGACCCATGATACCAAACCAGTGTTTTGGGGAGAGTGGATGGGGCCCCTTTTTTTAAATTTCACAAAGCTCCAAAACCCCCTTCCTCCACTTAACAGAAGGAGAGAACACATCGATCAGGAAAGTTCACTGGGATGATGGCGAACATTGCATAGGTGAGAAAAGTGTGAGGAGCATGGATATTTGCCAGTGCTGCAGTTGAATGTAGGGAATGCTGAGGCGGAAGCCACGAACAGGGTGCGTTGAGCGGAAGTTGGGGCACTGGGAAGATGACAAAATCTACGGCAGGGACAGTGCAAGGAGTGCTAGCTTTGATGTTTGGTGGAGTTGAATGCATTGCAGGCTTGGAATGCTGGGGTCGTGGAGTGGGAAATAAATGGCTGTGCATCAAAAACCCCATACTGTTTTTGGGCAGTCAATTTGCGCACTGTTTCCTAGACGCAAACACTGCTTCTAGCTGCATAGACCATTGAACATAATCCAGAAGCAGATGCTGTGGGGAAATCCCAGTAGGCATCCAGCTTTGACAGGCACGAGAAAGTCCTTGGAGCCAATGCCTTGGTGCTAAATGAAACCAATATACACCATGTAAAGATCACAAAGTCTAGAACTAAAACATGGATGGAAGGCTTTGAATTAATCTTAACCACTGGCCATGCTCTAGGCAAACCTCCTACATCATCATTGTTTAGCCCATCTGCCTCTTTGCAGAAAGGGAGACCAGCCATATGCAAATCAGTCTGCTACTGCCACCAATAGGAGCAGTCCAGCCTGAGCGTGACTCCATGTCCCCTCTATAGGGGTTTGCTTGTGGTCTTTTGCAGAATGGATGTGACTTAGCAGTTTGGACTACTCCATCCACTTTGGATTAAGAGGAAGCATGATTTGCTTATGGACTTTTCTTATGGTCATTGGATATGAGTGTTGCCCAGACCTTTATCAGCAATGTATAATTCATTTAAAACCTTCCAGCCATCACTCCTCAGTATTTCATCACTCCAAATGGGAACGAGCATTGCCAATGTGGGACCTGCCCTTGCCAAGCCTAGGAGGCATAAGCTTTACCTCAATGAGGAGGCCCAATGAGGCAGAACCAGATCTAGGCTTGCTTTTATGTTTTCATTTTGCTCTCCACTTAATTACCCCTTTGGTCAGTGCTTGAAATAGATTTTAAAAGAAAGTGTAGGTTGTCACCAACCTTGGGTGGTATTATGTAAGATTGCCCTGTAGCATAATGTTTGCATGGTGCAGGCACAGTACAACCTTTGCTGCGCAACGCAAACATTCCTGAATACTGCCCATGGAGGTCAAAAAATAAAAGCACAGAAAATCATTTGCACTGCCTTTTATCTCAAATACATTCCCTCTTTCTGGGACACATTTTATTTCCCTCTTACTTTCACTTTGGTGTCTTTCATGCTTTCTCTCCTTGGCATTCTCTTTCTAGAATTCCCTTTCACCCGAAGCATCTCTGTCGACGACTTCACCATCTCACTGTCTATAGGATTTCCCTCATCTTTTTTCTGTGGGTTTCTTGTGAACGGTTTATCATTGAAGGTCTTTTTATTGACCATGTTTTTGTTGCCATTTCTCTACATTGTTTTCAGGCACAAAGACCTCCAGCTCATGCCCTGTTATTATAGGGTCTTTTCACTCGCTTTCTCTCTGTGGATCATAGACCCTAGGACTGTAGGGTTCTTTGCACGCTTGGTCGCTCATGTTTCCTCACCTTGTTCATTTCCCTCGATTCTTCTGTCGTGTCTCATTCTCGCTGGTCTCTCTTCCTCTCAGACACACTCCTGCAGACAAACTGTTCTTATTCACATTGTCTTTTGTTAATTCTTTCCCCTGCCCTCACTTCCTCTTTTCCTGCCTTTTTTATGCTTTGCTTTTAACTTCTCTTACTCCAGCTCTTCTCCCTTGCTCATACTTGTACCTCTTCATCTGTCCCACCCCTCGAACTCACATTCACCATATGTTCCTCTTTTGTAGCACTCTGCACCTCTTCCTCCTTCTGCCCCCTTTGCCTCACTCAGTTTCCATTTCTCTTACCACCAGGTTCTCTCTAGAGCACCCTTGTTTCACTGCATAGATTTGCTATCCCTTTAATTTGTGTCCATCTCTATTTGACTCACTCTCTGTGCCCTGTTCTCTATATATTTGTTTTGTCTGTCCTCTCTCCATTTTCATTTGTTAGCCAGTCTCTACCCAGCTACTTGCAACCTTTCTTTACCTCCCTTTTCCTGCAATCATGTTCTCTTTGCAAGTCCCCCTTGTTATCCGAGACTGAAGAAGTACGCACAAATCGCAATACAGTTACATGAGACAAAGAGCATTGAAAGGATTAACTTGCACAAAACCCTGTTCATTCTAAACCGTAGCGTTTCAAGAAAATCATCTATGGGAAAATATTACACAAGCCTAGCCCCAACCATCTTCATTCAGAGATAATATGAAGTCAGACGCTCTAGTGCTGTGTTATATCAGCACCCAATGGCTGCAACAGTCGCAGATTCCGTGGCTTAACATAGTGCTCCTTCCACATAGTGGAGTACTCCTACTGCCGTTTAGCTTGCAGAGGTATCGGTCCTCAATATTGGCAAAAATATTAAGTGCAGGCATTGAGGGCATGGGTGGACTGTCCAAGCTCTGCCATTATTCTTTTTAGTTTAGGCTAATAGCAACACCTTTAAGCTGAAACTATTGCATTGGAGTACAGGTAGGGCAGAGATGGCATGTGATGTGGGATAAACGGCCTCTGGGAGTTTATTTACCCACCCATGTATGGCCCATGGCCATGATAATCCAAATGACCATTCCCACCCAGTGCCTGCCCCTCCCCACCCTAAACACATTCTCCTGGGAACGCCTTGAGCCTGCCAGTGTTTTTCTAACCATTTTGCTGAGGGAATGACCTAATTGCAGCTCTAAATGGCTATCGGTGTAATACAAACGTCTTAACCAAGTGTGCCTTCAGCCACTTGATTCCGATCTGTTGCCTGCACTAAAATCCTGTTTAAAAGAAGCAGCAACAAAGCCAACAGTTTTAGCTTGAGTTATTAGATAAGCATTTGCCATGTAATGACATAATATTCACAGACTTCCGCTCCATGTTGTAGCTGGTATGATCTTATGGCCAGGTGGTTCCATTATATCAGTGCCTAGCAAATGCCTGTCCCATGCCAAAAGCCCAAACTGGTGGCTTTGCCAATCCTCGTTTCATAAAGGATATGTAACTTGAATAAGTGAGTCAGTCATCTGTTTTGTTATTGAGTCAGTAACACATGCCAAAGCACGATACAGGCTACCCGCTTTCTCCAGTACTTTTTAACTTGGTCATTGAAACTGCCCTCGCTCTGAGAACAAACCAAATGGTCACGCAATTCTGGCACAATGGCCAAGAATTTAGAATGCTAATGTTTGCATTGGGCATCTTTCTGCTCCTAATAAATGGGTCAATACAGCATGCAGTTCAGAGATGCGTTATAGCATTTAGTTAAATGATGAATGCCGGCAACCTACATCCAAACTCAGCATGCACGTGCTCATTAGATTAGACCTACAATGACACACACACCTATCGAAATTAAACTGCTACAATAAAAAATATCGAATCCCATTGCCTTAATGCTCGGATTGCCAGTAATCTTCCTTACACCTTGTTGTTCTCTTCCTTGTCCCAGTCTAACTTTCTCAAGGACATTAGTACAGACACCTGGCCGTTCACCATCGTGCTTCAATTCCAATGCTCTTACTTACTCTGCAAATGAACACCCTCAACACTCCTGACCTTACCCAACACGACAGACAACAGTCCCTCCGCAGTGGGGGCCGGGGGAGGCGAGACAGGACAAGCGAGACATCAGGACTGACGAGGAAGAGTATCCAGGTGACCTGCTTCCTTGTCCCAGTCCTAACCTTTCTAAAGATTCTCCAGGATCAGACCGATTGTCTGTCTAGAAAGAGAAAGCTAGAAGTATTGCAAACCCAGTATACCTAAAACAACCGGATACATACACGATTTCAGGATCACAGACCACAGATGCAAACCCCTAATCAGCCCATCCTGAAATAGTTGAATAATGATTGGCGTAAGTATTAGGAGAGGCCCAAGTAGCCACTCTGCAGATATCCTTTAAAGAGCCCCCTGGCCTCCTGGTTGAACGACCCACCACTCTACTTGGTAGAAGCAATTGCAGGCCAAGATAATCGTATCGTTAATCTGCTTGCTGATGGAAAAAGCCCACCAATGTGATTAAGAGACTGAACAGAACCACTTCCTACAGATCAGCCAACAAATAAAACAAATGCATCGAAAATACCCACTGAGCCCTAACTTCTAGTGGCCCATTTGTATTTGGTTATTTATATAGCACTCTTTCCCCCCTTGTGTGGCCTCAATGCGCTTTTTTCTGGTTGGAACTCCCTCGGTGACCGTAGTCAATGTGGTAGAACGTTCTAAGGAGTTTAGCTTAGGAGATGCATGTATGCATGTTGCCAGTGTAGGACTTGGGTGGCTGGCAAGGCTCCGCTAATCAGCCCGAGTGGTCAGGTACATGGGTGGGCACTGGAGAGGTTTGCGATAAATTGCTATTGTTGAGAGAGTCGATGTGTGGCCAGCTGTACTGAGTTCCTTTCGGATGGTAGTCACTGTATGCTAGTGGCAGGTGTTGAGGTACGTCGGGTGTTTGTCTGGATGGCTATATTTGATGCTAGACCAGATGTGCTTAGCCATAGCAGCATTCTATCGTGCATGAATGCTTGGCCGTGCCTGCAGCCTGTGTCCACCTGGTGGTGTGAGATATACATACCGTAAACTGCAAAATTGTTTGGGGGAGGCGATCTTTGTCCAGAGGAAACCGGCCTAGATTTGAGAGTCGAATACCATTGAGGCCTAGGTTTCACCATATACTAAACAAATATGGGGCTACCCCTAGATTTGAGAGTCCTGTATAGTGGGAGGCACCTAAATTTCACAGTGCAGTAGGTTTCACCATACAATGAACAGGAATGCGGACAGTTGTCTGTGGTACGATGCAGTCTATTAATAACAATGCTATAACAGTGTGGTGCAGGCCAACATGAACAGTACCATCACAGTATGGAGCCTTCTAGATATGAATCAGGTAAATCTGAACAATTCTCTGGGGTACGGCATAGGCTAGCAATCACAGTACTATCGCAATGTAGTTTAGCTTGCCAAGTGGTAGGGTTTCCAGGGCAAAGTGAATGCTCCATCCTTCACCCTGACCACTCCTACCTTGACTGTAGCTGCTGGTTGATGGCTGGCCACTGGCATCCCCTGCTGACTCCTGCAGACACGACATGGAGCTGGCTCTATATGAGCCCCCCTTTGCCTTAGGGCCCTTAGCCGCAGGGACTGCACGGGCAGAGTGCTGCCCTGGGAAGGTCAGTTATGACCAGGTGGCCGCATTAATCAGGCGGGGTGGGAGGAGGGAAGGAAAGGAAGTGGACACAAGTGGAGAGAACAAGGGTGCAGGCAGGGCCCGGGGGGCCTCAATGGTGACTCCAAAATACAAATGCAAGGCCCAGGAAGGTCTGAACACCACCAAGCTTACCTGAAGCACCGGGGAGCAAAAGAGGAATTCAGGGGCTGGTGCCGAAAATAGCTACGGCAAGGTGGAGAGATTAACCTATCAGGGGAGGTGGGCAGACTGGGAGGAGGGAGGGGAAAGGAAGTGGAAACAGGATGGTAGAAAAGGAAGCAGACATATGATGGTGCGAAAGGGCTTGTGGTTGTTAATGGTTGTCGCTCGGAATGCTTCCGGATTCTGAAAGGGACTCGACAGGGCTGCCCCATCTCCATTGTTGTTTGATTTATTTATTTATTGAACCTCCTGCCATCATGCTTAGAAATCACCCAGGTATAATGGGTATTCCATTCAGGGATTATATCTCAAAAGTTCTTTTGTACGCAAATGATCTTTTAGTCTTCATCTTGGATCCAATACACCCTTACCTGGAACTTCTATTGACATTACAGGAATTTGGTTGCTTCTCCAATTAAAAAATAAATGTCACAAAGACTTTTCCCCAGATCCCTTTCATGTCATAGGGGTTGGTTTGATGTGGGCAGACTTAAATATTTGGGCATTCATGTCAGGGATATAGAGTCTCTGCTTGTAAATAATATTTGCCTGAAAATTGAGGAAATGCATAGAATGTGCTGTAAATTGGAGACATTAAAATTGACCCTATGGGGTTAAGTTAATGTAGTAAAAATTTCTCTTCTCCCAAAACGACTATATGTATTTAGTATGCTCCCTTTACCACGCTCAAATACGCAATTACTGAATATTAACAAGTCCTTGAATAGATTTGTTTGGGGAGGGAGAAGGTTGTGCTAGAATCCCGAAAGAGGTCCTTCTGAGACCAGTGCATCTAGGTGGTTTTGGTTATCCAGACATAAGACGGTATCACACAGCATTTACATTGCGGTCTCTACATCATTGGTTGTTGGCTGGCCAAACTTGTAGTGCAAGCTGGACTAAAATAGAGAAGGAATCTGTTTCATCCACACCCCTGGATGTTATTCTGTTTGCAGACAAAAGATTGCTGGTTGGTAGGACTCCACCTTTTATAAAGCACATTGTGAAGGAATGGCGTAGGAGCAGCGAGATTCGAGATGAGAAATACCTTCTATGTGCAGACTCCACGCTATGGAAAAACCTGGCTGTAAAGCAGGGTACCTATGTGTTATCGTGGATTTTATGGCAAAAAGCAAATATTTGGAGGATTGGTCAAGTCCATGGCAGTCAAAATATGGTGGACTTTGAGGTTTTGAGTTTTTAAAAAACAATTTAGTTTATAGATGTACATCAAGCATAAGCAACGTATGTTCCATCACGTGGATCAGTAAAATGTAAAGCCATTAACATATAATGGTTTTGTGTGAACAGATTATGTTAATATATTACTAAATGTTTTCCCCTCCCCCACCCTCTCGTTTTCTACGCCGGGTTCACTCGGTAGTCACTTTGGTAAACAGTACAAAAGATTTACAATGTTACATTGAGTAGGTACATTTTGTACTTGACTTGGATCGAATCACAATTGATGTTTCGAGTCCAGCAAAGTTCTATTGCATCATAATGGTTCTGCACACATTTTGTCAGTTAAGATATTTGACACAGAATTCAGTCCAAGGTATGTCGATAAAGATACGGCCTCCATGGATGGCTGCGGTTAGGCTGCCAATTCGATATAGGTTTTGTGCTATGTTAAGCCTTCAGTTTTCCTTGGGAGAAGTTCCCTTTTCCAAAAGGTTGCAAGGCATGCTCCGGCTGCTAGGAGTAGACCATGAATCATTTTTGGCAATCTCACAATTGGATCGTCTTGTTCTTCTAGGCTAAATAAGATTAGCAGTGGTACTTTCTCCCTTGTTACCCCATCTAAATCTTTGATCCAACTAAGGACCTCTTCCCAGTACAACTGAACAGCTGTGCAACCGCACCACATGTGCAAGTAGTCCTTGGTACATCTTTGTAAGTCTGACTGGGTCGTATTGCCATCTATAGAGAAGTTTGATACCATGGAGTTTGTACTGGCATGCAATGGACATTTGTGCGGTTTTCCTACATATTTGGAGCCAGGTGTGCGGAGATGTGTCTCTTCCCAGGTCGGTTTCCCATTTTGCTTTTACATTGTTGGATGGGGATCTCTTTGTTTCTACTAATGCTGTGTATAGTGCACCTATCAAACCCTTGGTACCTGAACCGGTGTTTAGAATCTTCTCGAAGGGAGTGAGATCTCTTTGTACATTGTCTTTCCAGATTTCTCTGGTCAAGACCCCTTTTAGTTGTAAGTATGGAAGATTGGTAGTGGTCCCAATCCAAGTGCCTCCTCCAGTTCTTGTATTGTGAGAAAGGTTCCTTCTTTCCACAGTTGTCCTGCCCTTTCCAATCCTGCTTCAAACCAGGCCTGGAACCTTTCTGGATTAGGGATGGCATCACGCATTCCCAGTACCCATAAGTGTCCTAGAGGGAAGGGCCATGAGGTGATCCCTTTCATTCCCTTTCCCTGTCTCCACACATTCCACAGGGTTCCTAATATAGGATGTTCTTGTATTCTTTTAAGTAATTTAGGTCTGGGTACACACAACCATTCACCCACTGTTGAAGGACGGAGGTAGTGATTGTCTAAACCTACCCAGTGCACATCCTTCCATTGTCTAAGATGTGGAGTTCGAATTCTTAGTTGAGTGGCCTTATAGTACAGGTGTATGTCTAGGAGCCCAACCCCTCCGCTGTCTTTGTGGAGATGGAGCAGTGCACTGGGGACTTAAGATTTTTTGTTTTGCCATAGGAAGCATAAAAGGGAATTTTTAGTTCTTGTAAAATAGGTGTTGGGTATCTGTATGGGGAGCATTTGGAAGATTGTTGGTAGGATTACCATCTTGATGGCATTGAGTAGTCCCATCCATGAGATTGTAAGCTTATTCCATCTTTTGAGGTCCTTTTCTATTACTGTCATCAGCAGGGGAAAATTGGCCTTGTATAAGTCTGAGATCTCTGGTGACATAGATGCCCATGTATCGGAGCGTGTCCCAACTGATTTTCATGCCTAGGGGCGTGAAAAGTCCTGTGTCAGCGTCCCTACTTTTGTCTATTGGGAGGATAATTGATTTTCCGATATTTACCTGCTAGGCGACCATATGTCCATTTCTATGGCTGCTGGAATTGATGTTCGGGGGTTTGTCACATGCAGGAGTATGTCGTTCGCATAAAGTCCTAATTTGTATGTTTGATCCCCAACCGGGATTCCCTCCACCCTTGTATCTTGTCTTAATCTTTGGGCAAGTGGTTCTAGCGAGAGGACAAAAAGTTTGGAAGATAATGGGCATCCGTGTCTTGTCCCTCTTAGTTCAAATGATATTGAGTAGCATCCATTGACCACTATGTAGGTTTTTGGAGAGGTGTATATCACCTTAATGCCTCATAAGAGCTTTGGTCCTAAGCCTATTTTTATGAGGACCCAATCTAAGAAGTCCCTTGCCACCCTGTCAAATGCTTTTTCAGCGTCTATTGAGAGAAGCGTGAGGTCTCCCTTCAACTTCTGCGCTTAGTTTATTAGATGGAGTGTTTTTCTCATTGTGTCTGCTACCTGACGCCCCATTATAAAACCCACTTGGTCGGGGTGCATCAGTTTGGGTAGGTGATTTTGGCTGCGAGAACTCAGACGTATATCTTTCCATCAACATTGATGAGTGATATTGGGCGATATGAACCACAACATTAGGGGTCTCCCTACCTTCTTTGGGTATCACTGTGGGGAGAGCCTGAGTAAATGACGCAGGGGCTTTTCCTGTCGCCAAGATGTCGTTAAAGAGTGTCTCTAGGAAGGGGTGAGGGTTGGGAAGAATGTTTTAAAGAATCCAGGGGTTGAACCCATTGTTGCCGGGTACCTTCCCTAACTTGAGGCATCCAATGGCTTTCTTTATTTCGTCCTCCAATTGATGCCTCTAGGGTCCTGGCCTCTGCTTTGGATAGTGAGGGGAGGTGTGAGTCTATGAGGCATCTATCAATATCCTCTGCAGATGCTGTCCCTTCGTTGTTCTATAATGCCTCTTGGATCCCCTCTGCTGTGCTCTCTACTATGTTTGCCTGGTTGGCGTCCAATCTTTCTATTTCATTAACCCACCTCTCGGCTCTTTTGCATAGCCGTGCTGTTAGAATGGCGTCGGCTGTATCCCCCTTTTTCATAGAATTTTTGTTTTAGAAATTGTAAATGTCGGACTATCTTTCCTTCCTCAAGTGCCTTCAGTTCTTGGTTTTTGGCCTCCATAAGATGTTTTTGCCCATCTCTGGAAGAGGACTGGGCTAGCTTCTCAGCTTCACCTATACTTGCCCTTGGTCTCTTTTCTATGAGTGAGCTTTCTCTCTTTTTCTGGGCCCCTTCCTTGATGAGGAAACCTCTCACACAAGCCCTTCTTTACTTCCCCTGTGTCGTTAGTGATGAGAATTGCTTAATCTAGTTTTCCATTTATTCTCTGAAGACTGCGTCTTTCCATAACGATTCATTACATCTCCATGTTGAATTTTGGGGGGGAGGGGGTAGACATTCCCAAATTAAATCTATAGACACCATATCGTGGTCTGACCAAGCCATCGGGTGGATGTTAAATGTATCTAACACTTCTAACAGGCAACCGGATGTGTGCAGATAATTAATTCTTGTAAGGGTGCCGTGTGGAGTAGAAGGTAAAGCCCTTTTTCTTGTGGGTGAAGATACCTCCAGATGTCTTTCAAACCGTATAGTTCCAGGGCCATGTTAACCTCTGCTGCCCCTTGGCCTTTGGGTTCATACTGTCCATCATCTTTGGTCTGTTTAGGGATACGTCCATCCAGGCATTAAAGTCTCCCCAAAGTGCAAGGTGTTCCTGTGTCAGTCCGATCATTTTTTTCTGTGGTCCTTTGCAGGAATCTGCTCTGACCTTGTGTGGGATGTATTGACCCACTTTTGCACTGCTATGCTGCATCACTTGGTTATGATGGTGCCAGAAACAGCAAAATGGCCACAAAACCCTTGTGCATGCCAAAACCCATGAAAATCACGCTTTTCCACGCACAAAAAGATGGCTGCCCAATCTGCCACGCATGTTGTCGGTGGTGGAACAGAGCTCTCATTACTGAAATGTGTCACTGGGCTCCACAACAATTGAAATTGGAGTGCAGAAGAAAAAGCAGTGCTTTGCTAAATGAAACTCCAAGATTGCTTTAAATCTCTTTTTCTTTGCTGCTGAAACTTCAGAATGCCGGTACAAAACACCTTTCAAAATTCTTACTGGGTGCTACAATTCACTTAGTTAGGAAATCATTGTGAACTTACAAGGTCCTGAAAGGCTGAAAGCATAGAGAGATTTTCACAGCAACAGTGGCCTGCCTGTGGATCTGTCAAAAATCTCTGCAGCAGAGGGGTACTGTGATGACAGCTGTCAGGGGCCTGCCTGATAAAACTTTAACATGTATAAACTGAAAGTCAAATGTTTGCAATCTAAGTGGCCTGTTACTGATAGTAACCCATATTGTAATTGTTTTGATCTCATGGTTTAAAATCTTGAAAGAGAATTCTAGCTGTTATTTGATAACAAGTTTGTTTTGTGCTAAGGAAAAGGCCACAGAATTTAACAATTAAAGTAAACCTGGCTGAAACTTGAATAACAGGTTTTTCTCACAGAAGGAACGTCTTTCCCCTGCAGGAAATCACACAGAGGTGTTAATTATAGGTTAGGAAAGAACCTGGTCTACAGAGGCCAAAGGAACAATGACAAGCTGCAGAGCAGGAAATTCGAAGTGTGAAGACAGTCGTAAATGGCCTCTGCAAGGAACAAACTTGGGGGATGGCTCCTGAGCTTCCAGGGAGAGGCCAAGGGGTGGAGCCAAACACCCATTTGTTGCTTAACAAGGACAAAGAACACATTTTAAAAAGACCGATAACCTTGATTTAAAATTGTGAAAAATATAATGAATGTAATTTCTGGCTGCACGGGTGAAGAGGTGCCAGAAATATGTGACATGTTCTGGACAGCAATGGCAAGAAATGTGATTTTACGCAAAATGTATTTCTGCTAGAATTGTGAAACTTTATGCACTTATTCCCATGTTAAGCACGCACACTTGTAGAAATTTGCTTAAAAAGTGGACATTGTGTTCCTAGTGAAAAGGGCAACATTCTGTGAAAGGCGGAGACAAGATCCCACAGCTGCAGGGTTTTGAGGAGTAGCTGCTATGTAAAATATGTAATCTGTATATGTGATTTGTATAGAGGTTCCACATGTGAAAATATGTATTTGGCCAAAAGTAGATTTTGTGTTTCAGGGGCTAGAGGTGGATTCTCAGCCTCATAAAATCACACCATAAAGATGACACTATGTTTCGCTCCTCCTATCAAGGCAGAGAGTAGACTCTGACCCAATCACCTTTCAAAGGGGCAAGCTTAGGCTAAACCGGCCCACACACCCCCTTTACAATGTCATTTCATAGCATAAATAAAGACAGCTCACCACTCATAAGGACAGACAAATTCACTTACTATCCTGATGCTGGCGGAGCACCCTGCTGCTGAACTCTTCTTTGCTCCAGACTCCAGAAACTTGGCAAAAGCAAAGGGCCTATTGCATAGCTGAACCATTCTCAGCTAGGCCTTAAATTCCAGAACAGAACCCCACAAGCCTAAGGGGAAGCATCAGAATACAGTCGGGCTGTGCTGTTACTGCTTGCCTGCTGAAAATCAATATCCTCAGAACCAAGAAGGGCAGATCCGATCCAGTCCTGTGCCGTGCTGTGACCAGAGCCCCTTGCTGACACTGCCGAGTCCGATGTGCCAAGCTGTCTTTCCGAAACCAGATCCCATCCCCTGAACAGAACTGTCAGTTGCAGTTAAAAATGTATCCAGTGAGTATAAATAGGAAGAATTGTGTCACTAGCATATGTACTTTGCATGGTCTTATCCCTATCTTAGACCCATCATATCTTGTGTTCAGAACCTGTATTGTTAGGAGTATCTTTGCATTGTCATTTCTGTGCTGACTTGTTTTGCTCACTACTTACTCCTTGTGTAGTAAAGAGATTATTCAGTGTTACCTCACCACATTGGTGATTGCTGTGTACCTATTAAGACATATTGTGATAACATTTTAAATACATAAACAAATATTTACCTTTGCAAACCAGCCTGGTTCATTGTGACCGGGGGGGGTGGGGGGGGTCCAGGAGAAGGGTGTGATGTGAGTGGTATCTCGTTCAGAATAAATAACTTTTAGACAAAAATAAATAAGGATTTCAGTTGTGCACTACAATCTAGGCGTTGACTTGGGTGTGTGCCGGATTGAAATCATTTACAGTTTGAGGGCTCGCCCAGAGATCTTGATTTAGACATACCACTTGTGACAGTCTAACACAGCCTGCTAACTGACGGGGTACATATACCTTGTTGGGCTACCATACTGTGCTACACTGTAAAAACGCCCTTCAAAAGAAATACTCAAAGGAGTTGGGCCTGTTTTGCAAAAGTAAAGTAACCCTGAGATAAGTCAGAAGGAAATTAATATTTCCGGGATTTGGCGACCCTAGTGGAAATCAATATTGCAAGGGAACACCTACTGCACAAATTGTTTGTCAGGGATGAATGGGTAGAGTAGGATGAGAAAGTTTGGCTGAAGGAAATCAAACAACAAGTCACTGCCACAGAATAAGATTCATGGCAGGGCCAGGGTCCATTACACCAGGCACTTAGTGAATTGTATATGGCCCCAAAAGTAAAAGAAGAGCAAGGCAAAATTGCCAAAATAGCAGTTTACCTGTACCTCCACATTGGAGTAATACAGTAAAAATATGCCGAAAGCCTAGATCTGGCAAACAGGCAAGTACAATCCCTAGAGAAAACCCAAACTGATCTGGACTCTGCAGAGCAAAGGCTACAACAGAGCCAGGAATCAGAGAGAGAAACCAGACAGTATCTGACATAATTAAAGGAAGATCAGGATGTCCTGCTGCAAGAGAAGGCAGAGCAAGATACCAAAATACTGACACTGCAAAAAGAGTGTCAAGAAAGGTTGGATTTTCTACAATAGAGCCAACAAAAGCTGGAGCAGCATTTAAATTATAATAGAGCCTGCGCAAGGCAGATAATTGCCCTAGAAAGTCCGATTGATGAAATAAAGGAAGAAAATAAATTAATAGTGAAGGATCTCCACACTCAAACAGATTTTGATGACAAGCGCCAGAAATTATATGCCATTAGGAAACAAAGGGACGACCTGGCTGAGCAGAGGGGAACTCTGTCAAGAGAGGGACGCCCTAGGCCAGGAAGTCAGCCAATTAAAAACCAAGCTAGAAGAAAATCACCTGGCCCTTCAGGTACTGGGTGAACTCAAAAGGGACTATGAAAAGCTGTTGGAGCATACCAGGAGAGTGGAAGATAGTCTGGCAAAGAATAATCAGGCCAGTAAGGACCAAACTCAGGAGGTGAGCCTCCTGCAACAAAAATTGGCCCAATACTCCCAATGCAGGCAGGAAGCACAGAGACAATGAGGCTCTCTGTGAAAATAATGACAGGCTCCATAGACAGATAGCCATGCAGGAACAACTCAGAGACCAGTGAGGCCTTAATAGAAGAACAAAAAGGTCAGATTCTTGCCCGTCATCAGGGAGTAGGGGCTGAAAGAGATGAGGTCAGATGGGAGAGGGAAACCCCTGAGCATAACCTCAGGAACGCTGGCATCAGGGACTTTAATCCCTTCAATTCCATGGACCATGCCACCTCCATGTCCACTGGCTCATATGATCCACAGGGATGGTAGACTTCAACCCAATGGGAAATACGGGGCTAATAGGTCAGCGCCTTCCAGGAATGGATGGGCGGGTGTCTATGTACAGGTTCCCAAATACTAGGGCCATCTTCTCTGATCAGGGAGACTCCAGTGAGGGGAGAATCGGAGAACTGGATCCTCAGAAATATCACATACCTAGGGACCAGTCACTGAAATTGGGTGGGGAATTCCATGAGACTAAGCCCACTAAGAGCATACTAAAAACCTCTTCCCAGCTAGGACAGGAGGGTGTGGGGGGGGGGGTACTCAACCAATCCTGGGAGCAAGGAAGAGTCAGAAGACTCTTCTGAGTGCCACAGATCCCAAGAGACTAGGCCCCCACATTCTGCCAGCCATTCCCAAGCTCACAGATTCCGGGAGAGTTTAGAAGATTTAACAGCCACCTCTGGTAGCAGTGCCCATGAGTCAGAGGATGAGTGGACCAGGGTGACCAGAATTAAACAGGCTAAAAAAGTCGAGAGCTTTACTCAAGGATCCCCTAAAGCAAATAAAAGCTATTAGGAGCGTCATCACGCCCTACCACAAAAATGCCAAATATTCGGTTTGGGAGCACCTTGAATTGTTTGAGCAGATGATGCAGACTTTCCACCTGAAGGACAGATAAAGCTGTATTCAGTATGTAAAGTGGACATTTTCACCTGAGTACTCCAGCTTCTTTGCGGGGCTGGAGGATCAGAACCATTCCAGATGGTCCACCTATAGGGCAGCCATCCTGAAACATTTTTCTATTCATAGAAACCCTCAAGAGGCCCGCAAGGCAGCCTACAACCTACAATGTGGGGAAGACCAGGCCCCACAAGAATGTGTCCAGGAATTGAAATGCGCCTTTGCGCAGACCACTAGAAGGGTGCACACTGACAGTAAGGAATTTGTGAACACCTTCTTTCATGCTCTAGTGCAAAAGCCGCTAGTAAGTAAAAATATTACCAAAAGCCCCAAGCCAACCAACACCCCTGCTGCTGCCAAGGTGGCAGAGGTGAAGGTTGCCCCCATTTTAGATCTGGGGATGGGGGGGGGGGAATAAAAACCTTCCTGCGCAGAACCCGACCAACCCCAGACCCAGAAGGCCCTCGGGCCAATCCCAAACCGGGAGTCAGGGAGGTAACCGCACAAATGGGACCCCTAACTCCCCAGACTACATCAGCCCACGCTACAAGGGCAACAGACCAATCCTGGGCTATGTGTGGACTCCCCCAGCCCAAGGGGAGAGGACACCCAACCAGACAGCTGGAAACCCAGGAAAATTCCCTCCTCACTTTCCCCAGGAGGGCAGTAATCCCCCAAATGCCGGACCAAATTTCTTTCCCCGGTATCCGCCAAACTTCAACCCCCCAAAACAATCCCTGCTTCTTTCCCCACTTTCCTAAGCCCAGACAGCCCAATCCGGGAGAGGGGAGGCCAAGGGTGGCGGGGTACCCAAACTATCTTAACCTGGGGTATTATGCAAAAAGGGATAGTTACCCTTCCCGGGATCAACCCAGGGTAGACCAGAGGACCCTGTACCAGCCAGAGCTGGTGTCCCAACTGGAGGGCCAGGTCCAGAACATGGCATAGGGTCTGGGTCGCATGTGGAGGGCTCAACAGAACCCTCAGATGAGCATGGCGGCTCAGAACTCCTCAAATCCAGGGTCTGCTGCTCCAGAACAATGACAGGGGAAGAACCCCAACAACCCACTAGTTCCCAGGGAGGAGGCACTGGGGAAAGGGGGGTGTAAAGCTTTAGAGGAAGCTTCCTTCCCCACTTGCGAAAAGCCCCTGGAAACCCAGGAACCAGAATCTCCTGCCCCCGAAAGTCTGCAACCCAAGGAAAAGAGGGTGGGTAGGAGAAACAAAGAGCCTAAAAAGGCCCATTTTGTGGAGGAGGTGCAAATCTTCCAGTTTGAAGGAGGGGTCCTCAGAGGATCCTGGGAAAAAGATCTTCTTCAGGGATGGGGGGACTCCTCCCAAAGAAAAATGGGTCCCAAAGAATCCCAATCCAGACTGGATAGATGTGGGGACCGAGTTAAAACCGCCCCTTAATCATCAAACCCCAGAATGACCAGCACGGAAATCCCCTTGTTCAAACCCATTCTGGTGACTGCTTCCAAAAAGTGGGGGACAGCCCAGAATCAGAACCAGGGGAGTCCAGAACTTCCCCCATATCTAGCGGTCACCTTTTTCTTACAGGTTCCCAAGATCCCAAACAAAACCTAGCCCAAATCACTGCTCTGTCGGTATCCAAAGCAAAGAAATTAACCCACCAATTGGCCAAAAATGTGCATTATCTGTGCCCCCTTGAGGAAAAGGAGGGAAGATGTTATGCCCTGGTCCAAATACAGGGGAAATGTACAATTTTGGCACTGGTGGACACTGGATCCCAAGCCACCCTTCTGTCTAAAAGGGCCTTTGATCAGCTGAATTCGAGAAGGGGGGAGGAATACCAAATTCCTCTCACCTCTCTTCCTGGACAATGTCAGAACTTCGATGGGAAGGAAATTCCTGTTGAGGGGACTGCGGATTTAGACATTAAAATTGGGCGACACAAGGTGAAGCACCAGGTCATAGTTGTGACTCCAGAGGGCACACCATGTTTACTAGGGAATTACATCCTGCGTAGATTGTCTCCCCTCAGGTTGTGTAAACAAGGTCCTCTGGACCCAGACTAAGCGACAAATAAAACTGAAACAGAGTGTCAACCATGTTAGTATAAATGGCACATGCCACATGGTCGAACAAAAACCTGACTAAATTGAATTTCATTTCCAGAATAATCAAATCCCAGACGTGACAGTAATTGCAGTAGGGCAACAAACTGGTGATGGGGAGTCCTCTCCATTTCTGAAAATCAACCTTCCTTCCAGTCTAAGGTGGCATTCCACACTGGAAGGAAACACTCTGAAATTCTATACAAATTCACAATCAGAAAATCCCATTCCTATAGTCCAAAAAGATGAGAAATCAGCTCAAAGCTTGGCTGGTATTCAGAAAATTGGAGAGCAGTTCATCCCTATTCAGTTAAATGAGGCGAAGGACTCTGTTCTTGCCCGAGTATGTGTGAACAACGGTTCCCACATTTAAACTGTTTGACAAATGGGAAATGGACCTGGAAATGCCCAATTCAAAACATTGCCTGCCTAGCACGTGTATACTCAAAATCTCCATAGGCAACAAGAGCATAGTCCATAATTGTTGGGTCGTCCGAGATGTCCCTTCTGCATTTTATTTAGGCAGTGACATTCTCAATCGTTTTGCCATTAGTTTGGACCTAATAAACTTCAAAGCCTGGTCCCGATTAGTGGGTAATTCCATGGCCTTTGATGACCCAGAGAAAGCATTGGTCAGCTCAGCTGCTGCCATATGCAGTTGAAATTGATTGGAGAGGAAGTCACCATCCCAGAAAGGACTAGACAATTCTCACTGGAAGTAAAAATTAAGAGGACAGAAACTGAAAAATCCTGACGCCTATATCCATCTCAATGCTCATTTCCAACTGCAAGGGTTGGGGGTAAACTCAACACCACTAGTCAACATAGAACACGGCACAATTCCAATAGAGGTGGATAACAGCGACCTAAAAAGTATTACTCTGGGCGCAGGCACCATTATTGGAATGGCTGTTGATGACCGACATTTTTCCATAGATTTGGGTAACGAACTGTTAGGACCAATCCCCAAGGACTGTTTTGACAGTGATAGCGACGATGACACCACACCAGACAGGATCTTCACCCGGCATGGGGGGAATTTCCTGGTGTACTCTTCCTGCCCTTATGGTAAGGAAGATGTGACCTGTGACTTCAGGAGGGATGAGGGGATTTTACAAGTCCACAAGGACTGCCTTCCCCACCTGAAGCCATTAGTCCAAATCAACACTTTGACCAGGGACTTTTCCACCCAGCTGCAGGAGGCCGCTGAGATAGCCAAACCAGAAGTCTTTCCAGGCTTCAGGCAGATGGTTGAAGAGAGAGTCAACCTAGCTGATGCCTGTGAGACTCTGGAGCAAAGGCAAAAAATTGAAACAAGTTTTCTTAGATTTTCAATATCTCTTTGCGGTAGACTCATGACTGTGGTCGCACCGACATCCACACAACAATTCCCACGGACCCTGGCATGACTCCAGCATTTGTGAAGCAATATTGCTTGCCTCTCGCATCAATGGAGTCCCTTACTGAAATAATTAAGAACCTTGAGTCCCGTGGGATAATTCGTCCAGTCCACAGCGCCTTCAATAATCCGGTTCTGGGGATTTTGAAACCTAGCAGCTAGTGGAGACTCTGTGCTGCCCTAAGGGAGCTCAACAAACGGGTCCATACTTCCCGATAGCCTCTTCCCTACATTGACCAAGGGCTGGCCCAGATCCAGGGGTTGAAGGTATTCACTGCCATTGACCTGACCAATGGGTACTGGACTGTGCCGGTCAGTAGGGAGGACCAATACAAGCTGGCCTTTACCTTTGGGGGGGGCAGCAGTACACTTGGACCCGGACTCGCTTCGGATACATCAACTCCGGCAATGAATTTAACATCCTTCTACATAAGGCCATGCCCAACCTGGGTGAAAGGGGTAACATGGCCTATGTAGACTATGTTATAGTCAAAAGCTCAACTGTGGAGGAACACATAGCAGAGATCCGTTATGTCCTGACACAGTTGAGGGCTGCCGGAGCAAAACTCTCTTTCCAAAAGGCACAGTGGTGCAGAACCAGTGTCAATTTCTTGGGGCATGAGATAACTCCTCAGGGTCTCTGCCCCCAGGAAAAGATAGTAGAAGCCCTCCAGAAAATAAAAGACCTCACCACTCTGCGGGAACTAAGGAGCCTCCTTTGACTAACTAATTGCAGCAGAAAGTTCATTAAGGATTACGCAGAGATCACAAGACCCCTGATCCATATTTTGAGGGGGGGGGAGGGGGTCAAGTGGGAGTGGGGTCCAGAACAAGCAGAGGCAGTAATAACTCAAAAGAAGCCTCTCACAAGCTCCTTGCCTAGCTTAACTTGTCAAAAACAAGGAGTTCTTCTTGGAGACAGGGTTCTCAAATCATGCTTGACTGCAGTATTATATCAAAAGCATGACAAGGTCAATAAAGTAATCTCCTATGCGAGTAAGACTATCCTCTGGAGGAAAAATTTAACGATTGTGAGAAGGCACTCCTGGCAACGGTGTGGGTATTAAAGAACTACCGCCCATTTATCCAGGGGGAACACATCATAGTTGAGACTCCACACCAACCTTTGCAATATCTTCAAAGTGACAGAATCCGGGCCGGAAATGTGAGTAATTCCCAAATTACTTCCTGGATTCTGTCAATGCAAGGCTTTCCTGTGGAGGTCAGATATGGCCAAAACAAGAAGAGTCCCCTCGCGTAGGGTCTGGCTGACTTGCACGATTGTGCCAGAGAAAACTGTCTCGAGGATAAAAGTCTTAAAATCAAGGACAACATGGAGGCCTACCTTAATTCCCCACACAAAGTCTATGAAGAAGACCAGTGTGAGGGAATGCCCACTGTCTATGTGGATGGGTGCTCCTACCATGTTGACCACAACGGGGAAAAGGAACTTGGCGCCGGCTTAGGGAATGCATGGGTGAATGATTCCCCAGAACCCTCCGCTGGGTACAAAATCGGTCCCTGAAGTAGTCAAGTGGCAAAGCTGATGGCTGTGCATCAAGCCATCCTCACTGCTGTCCAACACCAACTCCACAAACTGGTCATAATCACTGATTCAGATTTTGTACAGAACAGGTTCGTGGAGCACCTTGTTAACTGGAAAACCAGAGGCATGCTATGTGCTAATAATAAACCTTTGAAACATGGGAAATTAATACAAAACATTGATGATCTGGTCACCTAGAATGGGATGACCATCTACTGGAAAAGGGTCATTCTAAAGTAGAGGGACCAGACAAAACTGGAAATGACCTTGCTGATCACCGGGCCAAAACCGGAGCCATGCAAGGGGATCTACTTGAGATTGAGTCCCTGTTGGGGGCACTCCAGGTCACTACTAACACTAGATCCCAGACAAATGCTCACAATGAACTCTCAACTGCACAATGGAGTAAGGAAACCCCATATGCTGATTGGATTACGGCTCAAAAAGGGGATCCAATAATTGGCAAGTTTTATCAACACATTGAGTACCCTGAGAACTTTCCCCTGATGGATACCGATTACATTGGGAAAGAGGACTGCAGAGTGTTGATGAAATGTCCAAACATTTTCAGAATCCAAGACGGTTTGTTGGTAAGGAGATCCATAGCTGGCCATGACCAGTGGGTGGTCCCTACCTCATTCCGAAGCCTGATGCTAAGTCACGCCCATGATGCCGCCACAGAAGGTCATCGGGGGTTTCATACGACATTAGAAATATTGCGAGAGGTTGCATACTGGCCACACATGGGGCAGGACCTCAACCAATACTTGAAGGGGTGTCTTGTGTGTGCACAATTTCAGCCAACATCACTCTCACACCATGCTCCCCTCCAAAATAGGGGGATGACACTGCCTTGGTCAGATTTGCTAGTCGATTTTATCAGGCCCGTGATTCGCTCCTCTAGGGGGAGCAAGTACATGTTGACCGTGACATGCTTGTTCACTAAATGGGTGGAATGTCTCCCGGCCCCAAATTGCAAGGCAGAAACAGCAGCTGCTCTGATGATCAATCACATCTTCTTGTGTTTTGGACTACCCCAAAGGATTGAGTCAGACCGAGGTAGTCACTTCACTAGCGAAGTGATGACAAAGATGTGGGAGATACTTGGGTTCAAAAGAAAAACTACACAGTGCCTACCGGCTATCCTCTAGTGGTGGAGTTGAGAGATTTAACAAAATTATTATACGCATATTAAAAATGTTTGTTGCAGATTCTGGGCTAAGTTGGGACATTTGACTACCCCTTGTCCTGATGGCCATCAGATCTACCCCTTCTTCTGCAACAAAAATGTCTTCATTTGAGCTGATGACTGGATGAAGGATGGTGCTACCCCAGCATCTGCTCTACAGAACCCAAGAGCAGACCTTGATAAATGCTTCCACAACTCATGAGTATGTTGAGAATCTGAGAAAACACCTTCAACAGGCTTTTGCCTATGCTCAGCGGAATCTAGAAAGATATGCAGACAGTATGAAAACCCACTATTATCTTAAGACAACTAGAAAAGAATATCAAGTAGGAGACCGGGTCTACTTGTACAATTTCCAAAGGAACCAAGCCAAAGAGCACAAATTTCTCCCAAGTTGGCGAGGTCCTTTTGAAATTGTGGACAGAATCTCACCAGTCGCCTACAGAATCTGCATCCCCAAGGGCAGTTTGGCAGCAGCGGAAGCTAAGTGGGTCCACATAAGTCAGTTGAAGAGTTGCCATCCCAGGCATACTTTGCAGCAAATAGAGGAGCCAACCGGAAACCCAGAGGGGGAAATTCCACATCCCTAGAAGAATCCACCTGTTAAAACCATTAGTAAATACAGGTGGGGAATATTGTAAATTGTATTCAATGTATGCATCTGCCCCACTACACCTTCGGGGAGTAGTAGTGGGGAAATGTCCATAACCATGCTATGTTCTGTCTCCTAGCATTGGAACTAAGAAATTCTAATTACCGAGGAAGACCACTTGGGGACCGGGAGGAAAGACCCAAGGAGCCCGGAGTGCCGTTCCATACTCCCAACCAGAACCGGCGAGGAGAGCATGTCCATCCAGCACTGATGGGAGAAGCAGACGGCTTTCTCCACCTGGACCAAAAAAAAAAAAAGAACATCCCAATCTCCTGACTTCCCCTTGACAGGCGGTCAAACTCAAGTCATGAGAGGGGGCACTGTGGGATGTATTGACCCACTTTTGCAATGCTATGCTGCAACACTCGGTTATGATGGTGCCAGAAACAGCACAATGGCCGCAAAACCCTTGTGTGCGCCAAAACCCATGAAAATCGCACTTTTCCATGCAAAGAAAACGATGGCTGCCCAATCTGCCACGCATGTTTTTCGGTGGTGGACCAGAGCTCTCACTACTGAAATGTGTCACTGGGTTCCACAACAATTGAAAGTGGAATGCAGAAGGAAAAAGCAGTGCTTTGCTAAATGAAAATCCAAGATAGCTTTAAATCTCTTTCTTTGCTGCTGAAACTTCAGAATGCCTGTACAAAACACCTTTCAAAAATTCAAAATTCTTACTGGGTGCTACAATTCACTTAGTTATGAAATTTTTGTGAACTTACAAGGTGCTGAAAGCATAGAAAGATTTTCACAGCAAAAGTGGCCTGCCTGTGGATCTGTCAAAAATCGTTGTGCAGTTGAGGGCTACTGTGATGACAGCTGTCAGGGGCCTGCCTGATTAAACTTTAACATGTATAAACTGAAAGTCAAATGTTTGCAATCTAAGAGGCCTGTTACTGATAGTAACCCATATTGTAATTGTTTTGATCCCATGGTTTAAAATCTTGAAGGAGAATTCTAGCTGTTATTTGATAACAAGTTTGTTTTGTGCTAAGGAAAAGGCCACATAAATTAACAATTTAATTAAACCTGGCTGAAGCTCCAGAACTTGAATAACAGGTTTTTCTCACAGAAGGAAGGTCTTTCCCCCCAGCAGGAAATCACGCACAGGTGTTAATTACAGGGTAGGAAAGAACCTGGTCTACAGAGGCAATAGGAACAATGACAAGCTGCAGAGCAGGAAATTTGAAGTGCGAAGACAGTCGTAAATGGCCTCTGCAAGGAACAAACTTGGGGGATGGCTCCTGGGCTTCCAGGGAGAGACCAAGGGGTGGAGCCAAACAACCATTTGTTCCTTAACAAGGACAAAGAAAACATTTTAAAAAGACTGATAACTTTCTATTTAAAATTGTGAAAAATATAAAAATAACAGTGTTAATGTAATTTCTGGCTGCACGGGTGAAGAGGTGCCAGAACGATGACATGTTCTGGACAGCAATGGCAAGAAATGTGATTTTACGCAAAATGTATTTCCGCTAGAATTGTGAAACTTTATACACTTATTACCATGTTACACACGCACACTTGTAGAAATTTGCTTAGAAATTGGACATTGTGTTCCTAGTGAAAAGGGCACAATTCTGTGAAAGGTGGAGACCAGATCCCACAGCTACGGAGTTTTGAGGAGTAGCTGCTATGTAAAATATGTAATCTGTATGTGAGATTTTTTTATAGAGGTTGCACATGTGGAAATATGTATTTGGCCAAAAGGAGATTGTGTTCCAGGGGCTAGGGGTGGATTCTCAGACTCGTAAAATCACACCACAAAGATGACAGACACTCTGTTTCGCTCCTCCTATCAAGGCAGAGAGTAGACTCTGCCCCAATCACCTTTCAAAGGGGCAAGCTTAGGCTAAACTGGCCCACACACCCCCTTTACGATGTCATTTCATAGCATAAATAGAGACAGCTCACCACTCATAAGGACAGACAGATTCACTTACTATCCTGATGCTGGGGGAGCACCCTGCTGCTGAACTCTACATCTTCCTTGCTCCAGACTCCAGAAACTTGTCAAAAGCAAAGGGCCTATTGCATAGCTGAACCATTCTCAACTAGGCCTCAAATTCCAGAACATGACCCCACAAGCCTAAGGGGAAGCATCATAATACAGCCGGGCTGTGCTGTTACTGCTTGCCTGCTGGAAATCAATATCCTCAGAACCAAGAAGAGCAGATCCAGTCCTGTGCCATGCTGTGACCAGAGCGCCTTGCTGACCCTGTCCAGTCTTGTGCCATGACCAAAGTGCCTTGCTAACAATTGCCAGTCCGATGTGCCAAGCTGTATTTCCTAAACCAGATCCCATCCCCTGACCAGAACTGATGGTTCCAGTTAAAAATGTATCCAGTGAGTATAAATGGGAAGAATTGTGTCAATAGCATATGTACTTTGCATAGTCTTATCCCTATCTTAGACCCATCATATCTTGTGTTCAGAACCTGTATTGTTAGGAGTATCTTTGCATTGTCTGAACCCACACCAAAGTATTTCTGTGCTGAATTTTTATTTTGCTCACTACTTAATCTTGTGTATTAAAGAGATTATTCAGTGTTACCTCACCCCATTGGTGATTGTTGTGTACCTTTTAAGACATATTGTGATTAAATTTTAAATACATAAATATTTACCTTTGCAAACCAGCCTGATTCCTGGTTCAGTGTGACCGGGGGGTTCCAGGAGAAGGGCGTGATGTGAGTGGTATATCGTTCAGAATAAAGAACTTTTAGACAAAAATAAATAAGGAGTTCAGTTTTGCATACATGCTAGGCATTGACTTGGGTGTGTGCCAGATTGAAATCACTTACACTTGGTTAGGTGTGTAGATGGTTGCAAAGATAATTTTCGTATTTTTTAAATGGATCCCAAAATTAGTAACACCCTCCCTTCTGTGTCCGCCCAGGTTTTCGTGACCTCCATGGGTAAGTCTTTACGTTTTAAAAAGCCCACCCCTACCTTTTGGAGGATACCTGAGCTCCAATATGTTCCACCTATTCGGCCACTGGGTATTTTGCACTTGTCGCCTTTTTGGTATCTGGTTTCTTGCAGAAATAGGATAGCAATATTTGACCTAAATTCTCTGGCGACTAGGGTTCTCTTTGTGGGAGAGTTTAGACCTTTGATATTTAGTGTGCATACTCGAAGTGTGCCATTTTTGTGGGCTCCCATTATTGTCACCGTATGTGGCGATTGTGAAATTCGCCTATTTGTGTGTACCCTACAAGTCCCTCGGGTGTGTTGTTCTTATTTGTCACACTGGTTGCTTTTTGAACCCTTCCGATTTGTGGAGTGATCTTTGGCATTCTCTCTTTTCTTTCTCCCCACGGACCCTCCCAAACCCCTACTCCCACATCCCCACCCCCATTAAGGCGCCCGGTCCCTCCCAGTTACAGTCACTAGGCGTGTCAGAGCCACCAGTGGTGTCTTCTAACCGGACCCCTTCCCTTTGCACTACATTGTTGGGTGCCCCCATGTGCTTTTGCTTATTGTTTTTTAGCTAACCATATCACATTAAACTTTAAATTTTAAGTAACATTTTCCAAAAGTGTGAGATATCCTGTTACGTTACAGCTCCTGTGACCAGCTGTTTGCCACTCTACTTGTCTTTATGGTGTAAAGGACGTTTCTCTACTCACCACCGTCGATCCGATAGCTGGTCGACCTGTGTGGGTGATCTCTTGTTCACATTGGTTGTTAAGGTCTGATGTATCCTCACGGTGCATTGGGTGAGGACGCTTTGAGTTTGATGAACTTCCTTGAACCTGGTATTCTCCTCCTGTTCGGCCCCTTACCTCGCCATCCTGTGTCTGGGATGCAGTCTTCCCCTCGGATTTATTCCTGTATGGTGTTAGTGATTTCCAGTTCTGTGATTATTTTCCGCCTCTGCCCGTCCAGCTCAAAAGGTAATGGAGAAAGGGTATCACCATTTGTAACTTATTCCCTTTTCTTTAAGCCATTTAGTTAGTGATGAGCATAGTCATCTCTTGGCAAGGGTTAGAGATAAATCGTGGAATATGGCTATTTGTGCTGTGTCCAGCATTACAGTGCCTTTCGCGTTGGCCTTCTCCAGGATTTTCAAGTCTATCAGGGTAGTTATGGAAGCGAACTAAGACCGATCTCGATCCTCCTGTTCTATGGAGCCTTTTGATCTTTGTGGCATCAATGGATTCGTCATCAAAGAGATGTTTTAGGATCTGGTGGATTGCATTCTTAAAATCTTTCAATCTCTTTCTGGAATTCAGAAGAAGCAAAGGTTGTTCCTCCTCTCTGTTTTTGAAATCGTCCATCTTTAGAATCATCTCCACCACTCTACACTCTATTTCACTTACTTGGACGTCTATTTGAGTTTCCATGGCATCGAGGCAGGCCTGTTCTACTTCCTGAAGTCTGTCTTCCATTTTGTCCACTTTGCTGCCACTGTCAGTTCGTATACCCCTTATTTTGTCTAATGCAGCAATGTCTCCTTTCGTGGCCATTTATTCTTGAGTTCCTGCAGCCATCGTCTTTGTTGCATTTGAGGGTTCGTTCCTGTTGCCACCTGGGAACACAATTATGGCCAGCGTGTGTTTGCACTCCATGCACCGGTGCGATTGCCTGTGGTCACATCAGCGTGGTGCAGCATCTGGGTGTTTTTTACATAGTTTGTGCTTGGTGTTTAGAGGTGCAGTGCTGGGGGTTGCCTGGGATGTCTGATTGTAGTTACCCAGGGGGTATTTTTAGAGCTAGTTTCAGGGTACGAGAGGCCACTGGGTATTAATTATGATTCACTTGTACATTGGGCCTCAGGTCGCGATGTTGGACGTTGCAGGGTATCTGTTTTCGGTTTCAGACCCGGTTGGCCTAATTAGCTTGAGTACATGTTAAAGAAGAAGGCGGGCACACACCCCTAGTCGGGCCCCACACCTTTGTTTCTTCCTCTGTTATTCCGGGGTCTTGTCTGGTGCTTTTGCGAGATCTGCAGGTTTCTCCTCTGATTCCAGTTTGGAGTCACTGCTGGTCGTTGTCTTCAGAAGATGATGCGATTTCAGGATCTAGAATTCAATGCCCGTTTGTGTTCAAGAGCCCTATTGTCTTGTTCTTTATTATGTCAGGACGACAGATCCTGCGGAAGGTTATGGTCCTGGTGATATTCGACCAGGTTTTGCAGTCTTCCGACTTTACGTGTGTTTTTGGTTAGCAGGGGGTCAAAAAGAAAACACAGGCTGTGTATGAGGCCTGCGGGGTAAGTTCACCTCTATTGTAAATGGGATCAGGATCCTTGGTGCCCCCTCAGGATTCCACATGTTATCTAGCCTCATGTACGTCATGTTGGTGATGTGGGGGTGCAACACAATTATATGGGGGGGGGCAGTTTGAGCTTGCTTTCGGAGGGCTTACCCCTCTCCAGGTTTCGTATATGTCCCGTGGCCGGTGCAGTGACATGGTACCAGATTATGTCGGGATGCCAGATCTCGCCACTGTACCGCAGTGACTTGCGTAGTGGTAAGGCGTGGTGCGGGGTGAGTGATGTGCGATGGTGTGGTTTTGCAGGGCACTACAGGGCCTCCCGGTCAGGCCTGTTCTCCCTGCAGGATGCGCTCCAGCACCCGGCTGAGTCACGTTGTTAATCCGGCAATGTCTGTCAGTCTTGGCCTAGTGGCGCAGAAAGGGTCACCCTTTGTACAAAGGGCAGGTCTCTTACCGGGTGGGACTATGTTCCCAATGTTCTCGGGAAGCTTCTGTGGTGTTCGTTCTGCAGGGGGAACGGTGTCTGAGCAGTGTGTGTCGTTTATTTCCTTCACTGCGCTTGTATGTATAGCACTGGGTTCCCAGGGCAATAAGGTTAAGCACCATACAATGGGCTGATACGAAGATGCGTCACCATACATGGAGGAGGGGCTGATTAAGTAGGTCCAGGCAGTGCAGGGAGGCAAGAGCCCCAGATGTTTGTTGTCTGTGGTTACCACTGAGTGCTATCTACTTTCATGGTTTTTCTTGTTACGGGTAATTCGGCCTTCTTTTACTACATGAAGCGCACAAGTGTTTTGGGGGGCTTACGTTGACAATTGAGGTCCTTGTGCAGGAGCCTATGTTCAGGTTCCATATGCGTTGTTTGTCGGCGGGCGGTCAGGCCACTGAGTTTTGCAATGCTCAGGGAAGTTGTACCTGTTCCACGGCTTTGTAGTTCTTGCTGTCCAGTCGGGGTGACTGTAGTGTGTTGGTCATTGCTGCGGTGGGCTGCACGTTTCTGCAAGACTTTCCCCGTTGAAGACCTCTGCCAGCTACGGCTCCTTGTGATCCTTCAGGGGAGTGACCGATGGGCATCCGCAACACAGTTTCCACCGCTGAGCTCGGGCATTTGTTTCAGACAATATTTTCTCTGGGATGGCGTGTCCGATTTCGATCAGATTTTCTCTGAGTGTGTGCGCTCTGGGAGTCCTCCGACCCAGGCAGTGTTGTGGAGTTGTCGGAATATAGGCAAATGGGGGCACATTTGCTAATTTGGGGTCCAGGGACAGAGGCCATCCAAAGTTTTTGCATTTTAAGTACACATTGAAAGCAAATTAAATTGGTTGTTTTAATGTTCTGAAAGAAATCTTTGCTGTACTTTTCTCCCCTATGAATGCTGCACTACATGATCCACCTACAATGTGCGCCTCTCAAAGAACATGCCTGTTTCTGCATCTACTTTATACAAATTAGTTACTCCTGCTACATCCCAATTAGCAGCACAATGTGGGAGAGGAATTTGGGAATCAGATTTGGGTTCAGTATTGTCTGATTCTGAATGGAACACAGTATGCATGGGTCCGATTACATATAAAGTTGACTTCGATCTAAGGTACATGTAACAGAATTAATCATTACCTGTACTGGTCCCCCTGGAGATGCGCTCGTGCAAAATGTGTAATGAAGATGTTTGTTGCAACTGTAAAAGAGATGTGGGTACCACGTTACATATGCTGTGGTTGTGTAGAAAGATGCAATTATTCTGGGTTGCTGTTTTTCAAAGAATAGATTTGGTTTTGGGTCCATCTCTACCAAGAGCCCCTCTTCTTGGTGTGTTGGGCCTCTTCCCCTCAAGCATTGTATTGTCGAACAGCAAATTGTTTTGGATATATAGAGCCCTTCTTCTTTCTAAGAAACATTCTTAAATTTTGGAAACACGACGCATCCCCTTGTGTTGATTGGTTGCAAAGATGATCCCTCTTGTCTAAGAGAGAGAAGGTATCCTTTAACGCTAAAGATCAACTTCATTAATATGAGATGATCTCTGGAGGATTTAATGATCTTTATGCTTAGTTATTTCTCATGCTAAAGGATTTTTTTTTTTAAATTCTCTTATTTCATCTCCTTTTGTCTTTTGTCAGCATTTCTCATTCTCTTCACCTTCTATTTTTCTCTGTCACACCCTTCAGAGAATTGAGCCGATATAATTTACTTTTAACAGTGTTCCTATATACTAATGTTACTTTATTCATTTTATTGTTCATGTTTATATTATTTGAATAAACATAACTTGAAAGAAAAAAAAAAGAAGATCTAGGGTAAGAATGAAGGCTTAACCCTCAGAACAATCCTATCCTTATGGTAGATAGTAAAGGGTGGCTTAGATGAAAGGGCCTGCAACTCACTCTACGGGCTTAAGTCGGCAACCAAGAGAAAGGTTTTAAAGGTCAACAACCTTAGAGGACATGAGTGTAAAGGTTCAAAGGGTACACATCAGAAATGTTAATACTAGATTAAGGTTCCAAGTTTGAACCTGAAAAGGGAGGACTAGGGCACACATTGATGAGCCCCTTTAAAAATTGCGTCACCAGTGGAATTTGAAAATATGAATATTCCTCTGATGAGCACTTGGACAGCGCCGCCAAAATAGCCTTTAATAGTACCAATCTGGAACCCCAAATTGGCTAAAGATAGTAGAAAGGATAAAACATCTGGTGTTTTACACATAAAAGGATCTACAGTCTTTGCACCAGTTGCAGAATTTGTTCCAATGGCAAATCATTAAGGAAGGCAGGAATTGTAAGCTCCTGGGAAAGAAGGAATTTTTACACTATTAGACGGAAAGTAGGGTCATACCACAGAATGGCTGCCTCTTGAGAGACACAGGAGGAAAGAAGAACACAGTAGTAACTCAAATTGCCCTACTCTATAGGCAAAGACCAAAGCAGTCCCCAAAACAGTTCACATGGTGAAGTATTCGAGTTCTTCAGACTGCAGAAGTTAAAACTGAGGACATGGCAGATCCTGTAGCACCAGCCCTAAGTCCCAAGGCGGTGACAGATTTAACTGTCTAGATATGAGAACATTTTGCAACAACCTTAAGCCTACTATTTCAGATTAAAGTGTTACTAGCCAAGAAGCCCAGACCATCCAAATAGCAGCTACTAGGTTCCAGAGTGGCAACCAAGAGACCCATTCTCCAAAAACCTGGCAACGTCAGGGGAACCACAGTCCAAAGGAAGCAAACCATACCCATCACACCAGCCAGAAAGGCCCTCTAGTGCCTGTAAGACCTAGGAGTAGAAGGCTTTTTAGATTCTTGGACTGCTAAGGAAATCGAAGAGGACAACCCTGGACACCAACTCCTGCCTTTCAAGTATCAAACTGCACAACAAACTCATGAGGCATTTGGTCGGATGCCAAAATGGAGGGAGAAGCAACAGAGGGGTCACTGCTAGCTGAAGCAATTGGGGAAATGAATCCATGCGCATCGACATGGGGCTACCAGATGTACCTCTGCTCTGGAGGACTTCTTTCTCAAGACTCTGGCCAACTTTGGAATTGGGAGCTGGGGGGCATACAGTAGCTCCACAGGCCAGGAAATTGATAGAGCATCCACCACCCATTCTCCCCACCCCACACTTGCTTGGCACAAAACAGGAGCCTGTGATTGAGGTGGGATGCAAACATGTCGACCAATAGCAGGCAAAACTTGTGATCCATCAAAAGGCCTCTGGACTGATTGACCTCTCCTGCTGAGGAAGGAAAGCTCCTACTGAGGAAGTCTGCCAAGGTGTTGTGCATCTACCATATGCAGGCTGCTTACATGGATAACAAGTTCCTCTCTGCCTAAGAACACTGTGTGCAATCTTGGCTAAGGATGCCAAACCAACACTCTCCCTTCCCCAGAGAGTTCAATTAAGAAACTGATGTTGTATTGTCTGAAAGTATATGAATTGGACAGGCTGAATGTAGCATAGCCAGAGAACCACCATCAAGGCACGTCGCACTGCTTTGAATTCACTCCATTTGAGACCTGCCTGAATTTTCTGCTCAGCCATTTTCCTTTTATAGCCATGTTCTCATGAACACCTTCCCGGATGTCTTCTTCTGAGGAACCCTCTGCTCCTCCTGCAAAGTTTTCCTGATCAGTGATTTCAACTTTGCTTTGGAACACCCTTTCCTTTTATGAGTGGAGTCTGAAGAGGGGGACGAGTCACTAGAAGAGGGATTCTACACCTCCTCTCTTTCTTATGGCAGTCAGTCTTCTAAGCAGCCACCACTTCATGGTTACCACTTAAGTGCGGTGAGTAGGGTGGGGAGGGTTACAACTGCTTAAGAAGCTTCTCACCGACTGGGAGGTGTATACAAAATCCGCAATGCAAAAGCTTTTAGCCCAATGTATGGAAGGAAGAGGTCCACCCCTGGGTCTTCCATCTGCGTCGTTCAGCCATACTGCCAGACCAGCAAATCCACCTAGCTGTGCCCAGATCTAAGTCCCTGTGGGCCAAACTTAAGCAAGTCGCAGTTGCTACCTCAAGCCCGGCAGAGGAGGTGGGAGCCCTCCAAGAAGCTCACGTGTGAAGACAATCCAAAAGCCTGCCACCCAGCCAACAAAACAGTAGTGTTTGGGGACTTTCACCTGCTTTAGACCTCAGAGAGGTGGGGGCGAGTAAGAATATTAACATTGAAACGTGAGTGGGAAAGGACTGGGTGTGGACTTACGTCCTACAGAAAGGTAAGGACTGGGGTGAAGAAGAGGATGGCATGCATTACTTACTGTGAAAGCATTTCTGATGGTTGTATCTGCTTAGATTCACATGCTGTGCATAGTCCGACATCCAGTGGTCACTGCAGAGTATTGCATCTTGTTTTTCAAAAGTCCAAAAGGGGACGTCGACATAGGTGTGTCTAACACTATCCCTATAGTGACATGTGGTGTACCCAAAATCCCTCACGCGTTGAGGTCCCTCTGTATTTTTTCTGCCATGAGGGAGCCTTATGACTAACGTGAGTGAGTACAGAAAAGAGAAAGTAAAAGAAGTCTATGTTCCTTCCATCCGAGCGGGGAGGAAGGGTGAGCACATGTGAATCTAAGCAGATTCAACCATCAGAAATGCTTTTACGGTAAGTAATGCATGTCTAACAAACATCAGAAATCTGCTTAGAATCACATGCTGTGCATAGACTAGCGAGCAGTACCCGAAGTTGGAGGTGGGTTGTGAGAAAGAACAGTAGAGAAAAGATGTCTTAGTACCGCTTGTCCCACCTGGGAGTCAGATCTAGAATGGGCATCTAGACAATAGTGTTTTGTAAAGGTGTGTACAGAACTCCAGGATGCCGCTTTGCAAATTGACTCATGGGGAACATTTGCAATGAATGCTATGGATGCCCCGGTGCCTTGAGTAGAATGAGCTCTAGGCTTGAAGGGCAGTTCTCTCTTAGCAAGAGCGTAACAGAGTGATGCACTGGACAATCCATCTAGATATAGTGGATTTGGAAACTCCATCTCCTTTTCCTGCCGCCACTGAGACAAAGAACTGATTAGTCTTTCTTAGTGGTCGAGTTCTTTCCATATAAAACATGACCGCCCTGCGCACATCAAGTGTGTGCAGGCTCTTCTCTCCCAAGTTTGATGGGTTTTGAAAGAACGTTGGTAGTTCTATAGACTGGTTGACATGAAACTTTGAAATGAATTTCGGTGCAAACCTAGGGTGTGTGCATAGAACCACCTTATCTTTGTGAACTAGAATAGATCTAAGAGATCTAGAATAGAGAGCGCTTGTAGTTCACTGACTCTCCTAATGGAGGTGATTGCTATCAAGAAAGCAGTCTAAAGAATGAGGTCCATAAGGCTAGCTTTATGCATGGGCTCGAAGGGGGAGCCCATTAGCCTGGTTAGCACAACATTCAGATCGCATCCGGGTTAGATATAGGCGGGTGAATTCTTTTCACTCCCTCCATGAAAGCTTTAATAACTGGAACCTTCCACCATGACACCTTATGTTGTGACGTAGTGTAGGCGGAGAGTGCAGCTAGGTGAACTTTAATAGAGTTAAAGACTAACCCTGAGTCTAGCAAGTGAGTCAGGTATAAAACAATATGAGTGGGAGAGCAGTCGACAGGGTTGATGCTGTTTGAGTTACACTAGATGATGACCGTTTCCACTTAATAGAGACCGTTTCCACTTAATAGAGTAGCAGTAACGAGTGTTCGGTTTCCTTGCATCCCTGAGAATGTCCATGCATCTCTGAGGAAGCTGCAAATGTCCAAATTCTATGACCTCAGGAGCCAGGCTGCCAAGTTCAGGGTCTGCGGGTATGGGTGCAGCGTTCGGCCCCTGTCCTGCAACAATATGTTGTATGGGCAGGGTAGTTTCACTGGAGGAGATAGTAACATCTCCATCAGATGAGCGAACCAGGGTTGGCGGGCCCACATGGGGGCCACCAGTATCATGGTAACTGGTTCCTGGTGCACTATCTTGCTGAGAAGGGGAGTCGGGGGGGGGGGGGGGAGAAGTGTAGACACATTTCCCCGACTGTACCTGGAGGCATAATCTTGGCATTGGGTGTTCTCCAGAGTTGCGAACAAGTCGATCTCTGGGAAGCCCCATTCTGCGAAAACTTGAGAGACAATGTCTCCGTGTAATTGCCATTCGTACTCTACGGGTAGAGGGAAGTCTCTGCCGAGTCAGTCTGCCAGAAGATTGAGTTCCCCTGGTACATGTGATAACAGGAACATGTGTTTGAAAGCCCACTTCCAGATGTTCTGAGACAGCTTGGACAGTCCTGGAGAGTGAGTGCCCCCTTGCTTGTTCAGGTAGTACATGGCTGTGGTGCTGTCCGTGAGGATCAGCACTGTTTTTCCTTGTAGGTGTGTCTGGAAGGCCTTCAGTGCTTTGAAGACCGCCAACAACTCCAGCAGGTTTGTGTCTTTGGACGCCACACTTGGAGTCCAAACTCTGTGTTCAGTCTGATGGGATAGGTGAGCCCCCAAATTGTGAGGGATGTGCCTGTGGTTAGAGTGGCGTCTACTGCGGGCGTGGTGAAGGATTTCCCCAACACGAGGTTTTCCTTCGACCACCACTGCAGCAAGAGAACCAAGGCTTGCGAGACAACCACTAGATCGTCCCATTGTCCGCTGGCCTGACACCACTGGCTGTTGAGCCACTCTTCATTGGGCGAATGCGCAGGCGCGCGTGAGGGACCAAATAAATACAGGACGCCATCATTCCTAGCAATCGTATGGCTTTGCGTACCGTCACCTCTCGACCAGCTACATATTGAGGGATCTGAAACCGCATGTTTTGGACCCTCTCATTGGAGGGAAAGACGAGGCCGTCCTTTGTTCGAATTAGAGCCCCTAGGAATTGCTTGACTTGGCTGGGGACTAGAGTGGACTTCTTCTCATTGATGGAGAAGCCCAGGTGGAACAAAAGGTCTATAGTCTTTTGGGTATTTGAGAAGTAGGTTTCGTAAGAATCCCCGGTTATGAGCTAGTCGTTGAGGTAAGGATAAACCGGAATGGACAACCTGCGCAGGTGTGCCACTGCCAGCACCTTCGTGAATACCCTTGGCGCTGAGACTATGCCGAAGGGTAGCACTTTGAGCTGATAGTGTTTGCCTTCTATCATGAACCCGAGGCATTTCCTGTGCGCTGGAAACATTGAAATATGAAAGTATGCAGCGTTCATGTCTAGTGTTGCCATGTAATCCTCCTGTGTGAGCAGGGGGATTACTTCCTGCAGAATCACCATACAAAACTTTTGAGGTATTACAAATTTGTTCGATGGGGGCAGATCTAATACAGGGTGCATGGTTAGATCCTTTTTGGGGTACAAGGAAGTACACTGAATAAATACCCTCCTTTAGCTGTGACAGAGGCAGGACCTCAATGGCTCCTTTTTCCAGCAGCGATTCCACTTCCTGAAGAAGGATGAGAAGGTGTTCTGGTGTGAGACGTCTTCCCTTTGGAGGTCTGAATGTCGGGGACCGGCTGAACTCTATACAGTAATCGTGGGCTATTGTTGACAGTACCAAACAGTCTGTGGTAATTCCCTCCCATGCTTGCAGAAAAGATGTTAACCAGCCCCCGACTGGAGATGCAAGCGAGGGGACCCGAATCTTCGGGTCATTTGGTGGTGGTGGCGGGGAGCCTCTAGGAGTAGGGCCCCAACCTCTTCCCTTGCCACGACATTGTCCTCTTTGAGCATACTGCTTGTTATAACCACTGGTTTCCTGAGGGGAGTAGCTACTGGCTGAGGTGTATTGCTGTTGAGTATGTCGTTGGCCACGAAAAAAGCGCCTATTGCAATATCCGTGCTTATTAGGGGGTCTCGTTATTTGGTCCAGGGTCTTTAATGTTTCATGCTCCTTCTTAGCTGTTTCCAGTGCGTCATCAACCGCCTTACCAAACAAGTTGGAATACTCAAGGGGTTTGTTGAGGGACTCCTGCGTTTCTGGCTTGAAACCCGAGTTTCTGAGCGATGCATGTCTTTTAAGGAGTACGCCCTGGACTAAAGAACAGTCCGCCATTTCCGAGGCTTCTAAGGTATTCTTGATTGGTTCACTTGAGTGCCTTCAGTGACGGTGGCCAATAAGCGGGTACGAAAGGGCTCAGGGACTTCTTGTAGGCCTTCGCGCAACAGGCCCCATTGTGCATTAGCGTAACTAGCTAACAGAGCTGTATTGTTGGCAATACGCGTGGCGAAAGCTGCAGAAGATGTAATCCTTAGCGAATAGAGCTTTTTCCCCCCCTCTTTATCGGGAGGTGCCTCGCTGGTGGACAGCAGGACCCCCGCCCTTTTTCTCGTGGTGGTCCCTACCAGAGAATCTGGTATGGAATGACCCCCAACATATAAGGGATCTGAGGGTGAGGGGCTAAAAAGCTCCTTGATACGTGGGTTTACACCTCTAAGGTAGGTGTAGATAAAGAGGGAACGAGGCGTCTCTTGATGGAGGCGATGAGGGGTATGGCTTGGTTTTTCTTCGATTATTCTTTCAACAAAAATCGACTTCTGGGATAGTCTCCCCCGTATCAATTAGAAAGTGTGCTGCCGCCTTGCGTAGCGTGGCATTAAATGTTGATTGATCGTCCACAGGTGAAGCATATCTGACAGGCGTAGTCTGTGAAGAGGCCAGATCCAAAGCATCAGGGTCCGTTGATGCCCCTGGGGACTGCCAGGGCTGTGGCTCGCACATGTCCAAAGTCCCCTACAGGGTCTTGTAAATCCTTAGTATTTATGAATGCATCCTCTTCCTGAAAGTGGGGATCCTCTTCAGTGAGGTCAAGTGTATCTAGTTCTTCCTCATGTGGGTTGAAAAGTCTTGGGAATTTGGCTCTAGGGTCTTGAGGGAGTACCTCCCTTGGCCTTTTAGGTGTAGTGTTCAGAAGTGGACACAAACCCATCCAGCCTGTTCATACAGGATTCAAATCTCTCTCTAGTCCAGTGGGATGACCCAGAACGGTCTAGTGGCGGAAAGGGTTGCTCCTCCGCCTCTAGGCGTTGAGATCTCTCCCATAAAGTGGAGGAGATACCCCCGTCGCCCTTTGAGAAACCTTCCCGTGGGCCCGATGGTGGGGGAAGTACCTCTGGGTCTGTCCTTCGACGTAGGGGGAGGTACCGGCGTACCTTCGCTTGGTTTCGGCATGTCCCTGACCTTTTGAGCGGGCTTCGGTGACTCCTTCACCAGCCGTTTCTGAGAGTCCTGTGAGACTATCCTTGCTATGCTTTCCCCGACCATCCTGTCCGTCGGGGGCTGGTCGTGAGTAGCTTTCAGCAGAGCCAGAACCTTGCAGTCGACGGACGCCTTCTTCCAAGGAGTCTCGACGGATGATGTTTTAGTGATAGCGCCCTTAGTACTAGACGGCCAAGTCGCTAGGCGCGGCTGCAGGGAGGGCGGACGACCCTTACGGTTGGTGGAGGCAGCCGGCTGTGTCGGCGTCTGTTGGTGCTGAGGCCGCCTTCGATTTACTCAACAAATGGCCGTGGGTTGTGTGCTTAGTGACTTGTTTGCGTCTGTCAGCGTTGACGGGTTGTACATCCCCAAAAGCAGGGCCGGGGACAGATGCCACGGAGCGAGATCGCTCCGATGGGGGTCACAACAACCTCCACTACGGAGGTAGAGTTATCACCATCTCCCTCGTCACACTCGTCGGCGGCGGGCGAGGAATCAGCCTTCGACATTCCGTAGGCTGCCCACCTTTTGACCCTGCGTTCCTTCAGAGTTTTTGGTCGAAGGAGCTTACAGGCCGCGCAACCGACTCGTTGTGGTCGAGGGGTAAGCAGCGGTTGCACCGCGTGCTTGTCCTTCCATGTAAATTTGCCCTTACAACGTGGGCAAAACCTAAAAGGAATCCTCTCCACAGCTGTGGACGTTATAAGTGATAACAACCCGGAAGGAAAGTGGGGAGAATCGGAAAGGCATTCTAGAAGAAACAAAAATCGCCACCCCGACCCCCACTCACCCTACTGTGTAGGCCGGCGAGGCCGGGCCACGTGTTCGGCAGCACCGATAGGATCACCGTCTGTTGAAACCTACAGCTGTCGAAGATCTTGTCTCGGCGGGGATGTGGAATGGCTGTCGAAAGAGGGCTGGAGAACAATAATTAACAAATTTGACCAAGGGTGGAGTCAATGGTAATGTCTCTTACAAGCTCTGCTTAAGGCGACCAGTATTCTGGGCTGAAAAAAACAATCTGTGGGACATCGACGCGTGAGGGATTTTGGGTACACCACACGTCACTATAGGGATAGTGTTACAGAGACGCCTAGGTCGACGTCCCCTTTTCAACTTTCGAAAAACAAGATGCAATACTCTGCAGTGACCACTGGATGTCGGACTAGGCACAGCATGTGATTCTAAGCAGATTAACAAATAAACATCAGAAACATGGAGATATCCTAAGTTTCCTAGGGTCATCCAGACGTTGACCCCTTGCTCACTGTTCTCAGAGAGGCGCAGCTGCACCTCACTGATGAGGCCCAACAAGGCTGGAACAACAAGGCTGTCATTGAATTAATTTCAAAAGGTGTTGACAATGTATATTCTTTTTAGTTTTCTTCTTTCATTTTCATACCAATGTATATGGATTTTACCAAATATAGGAACACCTCTATGGTGTGAGCCAAGACACTTGATAGTATTAATTCACTTTGCAAGGCCCCAAAAATGTTAATATAGTGGTCAGCCGGTGTCCTAAAAGAGTGTATTGCGAGTGTATTGTACATGGTATTTCCTTACTGAAACACTCCTTTGTCTATGCACTATCATTACACAATGCAGCAGTTGGAGCACACGAGGTTCTGCATGCATGAGATTACACAATGTGTCTGATGATGATGCAATAGTACCTCTGCCTGTCCAACAAACTAAGCCTTCACCTCCCGCTAGCTGCTAACATTGCAAGGTTGCGGTCCCTTCACGTGACTTATCAAAACGGTGGCGCACCCACCATCTAGTGGGAGTATTTCCACTATGTTTGGGTAAAGATTGTACGTGTCCTATATACCAGATCACCTTCAGGTTATCGTGAATCTGGTGGGTTGGGTTAGCTGCCTAGTAGTGTCGACCGGTTTCAGCGGGGTAACTTGTTTGCCGCTTTCTTCAGGTCCTTCTATAGTGCCCCATATGGCTATCTTCTAACTTCTTTTGCTGGTGTGGGCATCCTCCACAAAGTTGGGACATTTCATTGTTGCGTCCATTCCCTGCAAGGGAAAATACATACATATCAGGGGGCTGGGGTTGGCATGACTGCTGTATACTATACTATGGTGTCCTCAGTATCTCTTATCGAAACGTGTAGCCTGTGTGGTATAGGCATGGATCCTGTCTCCGTAGTGTGTCTGGTGCACCCCTATGAAGTAAGTAGCCACCAGTGAGTTTTCTATTCTGCTGTATTATTACCAATCTTAACTGTAGGGATCTTAGTATCAGGAGATGCAAAGGGACACTTACCCTATTGGGTCAAGCACAGTTCATTCGGTACGTGCAGGATTTTCATGTCCTTCTTTGGTTTTGCTAGTAGACCGTCTCGTATGATTGGTGAAATGTGCCTAAAATAATGAGACATCGTCAGGCACAACGGTTTCACCCTCTGTAAGTTACATATGGTATCTTATTGTTGTATTGAGGCCAATTACTCCTCGTGGCTAGGGAGTGCCGAGTTAGTGTACCCTAAATCTTCCCTGCATAAACAAATGCAGTCCTAATTGCCGGTAGCCGCATGTTACAGCCGAGTTAGTGTACCCTAAATCTTCCCTGCATAAACAAATGCAGTCCTAATTGCCGGTAGCCGCATGTTTACATATCACAATAGCAGATGGAGATCTAGTTACAGCGGCTACGTTTTTTTTTTTTAAATTAAGAATTTAGTCAATTTAGCAAATTTCGTGATGCGCGTAATGCGAGTCGTCCATGCGTGGGCTTAGGTTTACCTGTTCTGTGGCTGGTTTCTCGTGTCCGTCCCCTTCAAGCTTCCGCGTGATGTGCGGTCGCCATGTTGGGAGAGTTGCCCTTATGTACTTGCCTGGTAATCGGCAGTCCCTTTTCAGTTACTATTACGAAACGTACCTGCTAGTGGCGTTCTCATGGTATTTAATACTTAAACAGGGGCCTTATTGCTGATTTGACAACTTTGTTTGCATAGATTTTTACAGTGAATGCATTTCGTCATTGAGCAATGATGAAGTTTAAAGGAATCCCTTAGTGACAATCGCCTCGTTCTTGTGTAGTCCTCTTTCAATTTCTATTAGACATTTGTATTGGTGTCATCAATGCCGCTCATGCATGAGTGTTATACAGGTATGTAATTAGGTGGGGGGTTTACCTGGGATTGTATATCCTCCATCTATGGATGCACCATGTCATTCAGCAATTGGTGATATTTCGTAACAGCGTCTGGTGTTGTTCCGGTCTTATTGCTATTGGTACAGATGTGCTGGGCAGTTTATGAGTATGGTATTTTCGGTGCAATTTAACTATGTCATGCAGCATTGCTGGTTAATACAACTATAGTTCCTTAGTCCGTTAGGTGTGGATGTAATTCAATCAGACTGGGTCTACATATTTGGCGATTCTATTGTCCAGGGCTGCTGGAGTAGTTTTGGTAGCATCCTTGAGGCCTCATATGTGTAATGATCCAATTAGTAACATTTACAGGACTGCAAGGGCTTGCCAACAGATTGCTTCATTCAGGCCAATCAAGTGGCTTTTAAGTTTGAATGTTCTCGTTTGAGACGCATGGCTCCTAGGTTTTCACCTCTTTTTGGCTGTATTACTTTTTCCAATATCATCCAGCTTACATCGTTCTCTGTGTGTTTCATAAGTAATGCTCAACTATAGGGGCAGTGGTCCTTCTCATTCTTATATTGGACCCATGTTCCCCAATACGCACTTTTATTGGTCTTGAGGTCATCCCTACATATATCTTATTGCAGGGGCATTTTAGTAGATAGATCACATTGGAGGTGTTGCAATTTGTTAGTACCCTCTGTTCCCAAGGCGTTTTCCACCCGATGTCAATGGATGTGGTTCGTTTCCTGAAGGGGCAAGCTGAGCATGTACCACATGGTGTGTGTCCTATTGCTTTAGGTCGATTCCACAGGGTGGTTTGGTTGTGCGTCATGTCTTTTTTCTGTTCATAGGTCTGGACTAGGATGTCTCCTATATTTCGTCTTCTCTTGATAGCGAACCTGGGGGTGTCCAGGATGTTCTCATACATTTAGGATGTGCCAGAGTTTTTTTTAACTCTCTTTATTCGATTCACTATGGGTGAGTGGCTGAACACTGCTGTTATTTGGTTCTCATCTCTTTTTCTTGGAGTGTTCCAGAGTTGTTTCCCTGGGGATGTTGCATGCCCCTTTCTTGGCATGTCTTATGATTTTTTCAGGATAGTGTCTTTCCCTTAGCCTTTTTGCTAGACCTTCTGCTTGTGTGTCATACGGGTTGAGCAATTGCGTCGAAATCTAAGAAACTGCCCGAAGGGTAAGTTTTCTTTTAATGATTGCTGGTGGAAGCTGTTGTATTCCAATAAGGAGTTCCAGTCAGTTGTTTTTTGGTAGACCGTTTTGATTTTTCTTCCTTGCCTCAGTAGTTTTAGATAGAGAAAGGTTGCAGTCTCTTTGCTACTTTCCGATGTGAAAGTTAAGAAGGGATTCTGTGAGTTCAGCCATTCCGTGAATTCCTGGTGTGTTCTTTCATCTCCACTGAACAACATTAATATGTAGTCAATATAGCGGCGCCAACTCAAGATGTTATTTGCAAAACGGTTGGATGGATGGTAAATCATCCGCTCCTCAAAATCTGCGACATATAGATTCGCTAGGGGTGGGGCAAATGTTGCCCCCATCGCTGTTACCGAGATCTGTTCGAAAAAACTATTCTCGAGTATAAAATAGTTCTTCATGAGGGCTAGTTGTGCCATTTGCATAATGAAGCAGATGGGTATCTTGATCTCGTGATTTTTTTGCCCGTAATGTTTTTTCAATGATCTTGAGGGTTTCTCCCTGGGGTATCTTGGAGTACAATGATTCTATGTGCATGGCGACGATGTAGATGTTTTCATTGTCGAATGTGAGGTTGTCCAGGTACGCAAGGACCACAGTGGTATCCTTTGTATATGATCTCATGTGGGTTACCTCGTCCTTTAGGAAGAAATCCACGAATTGGGATAGTGGTTCTAATATAGAGCCTATGCCCGATACTATGGGGCGTCCTGGAGTGGGTATGATGCCCTTATGTATCTTTGGTAAAGCGTAAAACGTCGGGCATCTGGGATGTTTAGGGCACAGAAATTCTGTCTCTTTTTGACTTCTATACCCCTCTGAGTGCCTCCTCAATAATGGGGTCGATTTGTCTAAGGGCCTCTGTTGGATCTCTACCTAGTCTCCTATAAGCGGTAATGTCATTTACCAGGGTATTTGCCATATTCTGGTAGTCTTCCTTTCTCATTATCACTATGGCACCCCCTTTGTCGGCTGGTTTTATTACAATGAGTTTGTTGTTTTCTAGTTCTGAGTGCTTGGATTTCTGCTTTCTGCAAATGGGTTTCTTCCGCCTCTATGGTTTCAATTTTCTTGAGCAGTGCTTTTTCAAATGTAATAGATTCTGGCGTGATAGAATGGGGGGGGGGGGAGTGGGAGGATAGTAAGATTTATTGTGGAGGTCAGTGGACCTTTGGTTCTCTCTCGTTATTGTGTCGGAAAAGAACTGTTTTAGACTGATCTTCCTCACGAGTTTTGTCACTTCTATCCGAACTTCAAAGGGGTTGTGTTTAGGTGTTGGGACAAAGGAGAGTCCCTTCTGTAGGACTGAGTGTAGACCCAGTCTGATTGTTTGAATTGCATCCACATCTAACGGACTAAGGAACTATAATTGTATTAACCAGCAATGCTGCATGACAGTTAAATTGCACCGAAAATACCATACTCCAACTACCCAGCACATGTGTACCAATAGCAATAAGACTGGAACCACACCAGACGCTGTTACGAAATATCACCAATTGCTGAATGACCTGGTGCATCCATACATAGAGGATATACAATCCCAGGTAAACCCCCCCCACCTAATTACATACCTGTATAACACTCATGTATGAGCAGCATTGATGACACCAATACAAATGTCTAATAGAAATTGAAAGAGGACTACACAAGAACGAGGCGATTGTCACTAAGGGATTCCTTTAAACTTCCTCATTGCTCAATGACGAAATGCATTCACTGTAAAAATCTATGCAAACAATGTTGTCAAATCAGCAATAAGGCCCCTGTTTAAGTATTAAATACCATGAGAACTCCACAAGCAGGTACGTTCGTAATAGTAACTGAAAAGGGACTGCCGATTATCAGGCAAGTACATAAGGGCGGCAACTCTCCCAAAATGGTGACCGCACATCACGCGGAAGCTGAAGGGGATGGACACAACAAGACGCCAGCCACAGAACAGGTAACCTAAGCCCACGCTGGACGACTCATTACGCGGATCACGAAATTCATAAAATTGACAATTCTTTAAAAAAAATTACAAATAATCACGTAGCCGCTGTAACTATTTCCCCATCTGCTATTGTGATATGTACACATGCGGCTACCGGCAATTAGGAGTGCATTTGTTTATGCAGGGAAGATTTAGGGTACACTAACTCCACACTCCCTAGCCAAGAGGAGTAATTAGCCTCAATACAACAATAAGATACCATATGTAACTTACAGAGAGTGTGAAACCGTTGTGCCTGACGATATCTCGTTATTTTAGGCACTTTTCACCAATCATACGAGACGGCCTACTAGCAAAACCAAAGAAGGACATGAAAATCCCGAATTAACTGTGCTTGACCCAATAGGGTAAGTGCCCCTTTGCATCTCCTGATACTAAGATCCGTACAGTTATGATTGGTAATACAGCAGAATAGAAAACTCACTGGTGGCTACTTACCTTATAGGGGTCCACCAGACACTACAGAGACCGGATCTACGCCTATACAACACAGGCTACAAGTTTCCGGTAAGAGATACTGAGGACACCATAGTATAGTATACAGCAGTCATGCCAACTCCAGTCCCCTGTATGTATTTTCCCTTGCAGGGAATGGATGCAACGATGAAGTGCCCCAACTCTGTGGAGGATCCCCGCACCAGCAGAAGAAATTAGAAGACAGCCATAACAAAAACGGTCCTTTTTATAACTGAATAGGTGTCCACATGGGGCACTATAGAAGGTCCTGAAGAAAGCGGCAAAAAAGTTACCCCGCTGAAACTGGTCGACACTGGTTGGATTAGGCAGCTAACCCAACCCACCAGATTCACGATAACCTGAAAGTGATCTGGTATATAGGACACATACAAGCTTTTACCCAAACAGTGGAAATACTCCCACTAGACGGTGGGTGCGCGTTTTTATGATAAGTCACATGAAGGGACAGCAACGCCATTGAAAGACAAATGTTGTCTGACCTTGGTGTGCAGGTTTTAGCGTAGGAAAGTAGTGACCCAGGCTAGGGGGAGCTTTTTCACTCCTCTTTCTCTCCCTCCCCAGATAGGCGAGACACCAGCGCCTCACTAGGGACACTATACCCCAAGGGAGAGCAAGCTTGTTCTCTGGATAGGAACAAGCTAGTTGAAGGGACTAAAGCGGCAGGTTTAAATATTTTTTTTAAGTGACATAATTGGCTCTGCTCATGATGCGTTAACCACAATTGACATGAGCCTCATCCACATCCTTTACAGATTCATGTTACACAAATACCTGGACCCCACAGCAAAAATTGAGCAGGTTTTCCCCACACTCTTCAGAGGGTTGGGAAAGCTGAAAGGACGTCAAATTGAACTGCACATTGACACTAAAGTCCCCCCCCCCCTGTCGCACAACACTATCGGGGAATCCCCATAAACATACAAAGGCAAGTGGAGGAAGAACTGACGAAATTGCTAGAAGCGGACATCATCGAACCTGCCAAAGGACCCACCCCGTGGGTATCCCATAGTCCCTGTGCCCAAGAAATACTCAGCAGACATTTGTTTATGCTTGGACATGCGGCGGCCCAACTAGGCCATCCTCAGAAAACGCCACCAAGCTCCTTGCATCACAGACACGGTGCACCTCAACCGAGCAACAATATTTTCCAAGCTAGACCTCAACAAGGGGCATCATCAAGTTGAACTCCACAAAGCGTCCAGAAAAAAAAATAAATTATAATAATTACAAACAAAAACAACACCACATTCCCCACTCATCTGGGGCTATACAGATATAAAGCGTCTCAGCTTTGGCGTCTCATCTGCAGCAGAAATCTTTCAAGCGGAGATCCATAACATCATCAAGCATATACCCATTATAGTGATGATATCCTAGTGTTCGGGTAAGACCAAGAGCAGCACGATAACGCTCATGAAAGTGTGCATGGCCGTCAAGGAGAAATGTGAGTTTAGAAAACGGACATTGTTTCTTTTGTCACTTATTCTCATCCAAGGGGATGACACCAGATCCAGAAAAAGTCAGTGCCCTCACAGACGCAGAACCACCCATGTCCACGGCAGACCTACGATCAACCCTCGGACTAGCCAGCTATTGTACCCTTTAAATACTTTGCATCTGTCAGTGAGCCCCTCAGGGCGTTAACCAAGCAGAACGCAGAATTTGAAAATTGCCAGCAAGCGTTTCAACTAATAAAGCAGCGCATATCCAACGCCAAGAACATGCCCTACTTCAATCCAAGGCAAGAAACTGAACTGGTAGTGGATGCAAGCCCGGTGGGTCCCGGGGTCATCCTGATGCAAATGGATGAGGGACAAGCAAGAAATATCGTATCCTCTGCCAGCAGGAGCCTGTCCAAAACTGAACAAGCCTACTCACAGGCTGAAAAAGAAGGACTAGCAGTAGTGTGGGCCTGTGAACACTCATCTATTCCTATACGGGAAACAGTTCACAATTGTCACAGACCGCCAGGCCTGGTTGTTAATTTATGGAAACCCTCAAGCCAAAATGCCACTGCGCATAGCGAGATGGGCCCAGAGATTGCAAGACTACCGCGTTGACATAATTCACAGAACGGGGAGAGATCACAACCCGGCTGACTTTGTCAAGACAACCATGCAAGGAGTCCCAGCCGCCACCATCCATTGCAGACCAATACATTTGCTATGTGATACACAGAAGCACCCTGAAAGGTCTCGCCTCTCACCCAATAGCCCAGGAAACAAACGATGAAGGGCTGCAAATCCTAAAATGCTTAGGGACGGGACACTGGAAACAGGCACGTCAGCTGAAGGAAAACAAGAGTGAGGACACAAAACAAGACATCACATGTCTCCTAGCCGTCAAGGACGAACTAGCAAAAACAGAAGGTGGGCTACGACTAAAAGGCACCAAGCTAGTCATCCCCAGGACACCAAGAAAGAAAGTATTAGAACTTGCACATGAAGCAAAGTGTCCACAAAAAGGATGCTTAGGCAAGAACTCTGGTTTACCCATCTTGACACACAAGTAGATCAAATGAAACACTGCCCTACGTTTGCGGTCATAAACCCACAAACGAGACCTGAACCCCTGTGCATGACTCTTCCAGAGGGCACGTGGGAAGAAATTGCAGTGGACCGTTGGAAGGGGGTGATCACATACTAGTAGCGGTTGATGAATACTCTCTCTATTCCAGATATTCAGAGCGTACCCTCCACCTCAGCGTTTCACACCATCCTAGCTCTTGACCAAATGTTTCCACATACGGTATCCCGAAGGTCCTCAAGTCAGACAATGGGCCCCTGTTCACAGGCAGGACTTCAAAACATTCTCAGAATATATGGGATTTCACCACCGGAAATTAACACTGCTGTGGCCACAGGCCAACGGCAAAGGAGAGCTTTTCATGAGCAACATAAAAAGAGAACAGTACAAATTGCTCAATTAACTGGAGAAACTGTGGTTAACTGGAGAAACTGTGGAAAAGCTGCTCTTCCATCTACTGAGGGACTACCGGAGCACTCCCCACAGCACCACGGGAAAGGCACCCTCTGAAGTGATGTTTGGGAGAAGCATATGAACAAGGATACCACACCTAATCCGAGAAGATGAAAGATATCGCGAGGACCGAGAAATACAAGCCCGAGACTCATGAGGAAAAGGAGATGAAAATACGGGCCAATGAAAAGCAGAAAGCCAAGGAAAATGACTTAGAACCCAGGGATATAGTCATAGCTCAACAAGCATGGCCGTAATTTTAGGGGGAGGGGGCGGGGGGCGTTTGTCCCCCCCCAACTTTCATGGCACACCATTTTGTCCCCATTCATTTGGCTCGGGCAACTTTTCTTCAGATGTCATGTCCCCCCCAACATTTTCAACAAAGTTACTCCACTGTCAAGTCCAAAGCCGCAAAAGCATGGCCGCGTTTAGAGAAGAGCCCCTAACAGAAGTTGAAGTGAAAGGGTCCCTCATCACAGCGGAAGGTGACCGGAAAACCACATCCAGAAACTACTCACATTTTCGGTGAATGCCAGGGACTATCCCAGTCGCGAACCCCTCTTTAATCATCACACCATCCATGTGGGATTCATCCTATGAAGGAGATGAAGACTCCAGCGCAGAGACAGCACCTTGGCCTCCCGAGATCAGTGAAGAACAGTTGGACATGAGACCACAGAGCGCGGAAAAAATCTCAACTAATTGAGGAGAATGGACTTCGTGTTAAGTATCGGCGGGGTGTGATGTCATCACAAGTCTCACCTCACGTGACAGGGGAGAAGGGGACACGGGGAGGGGCGGGAAGGAAAAGTCAATGCATAGTAGGAGGTCAATGATTAAAGGTGCGTTTGACCTTCCCTCCTGTCTCCGGCTCGTGTGTTATACTGGAGAAGCTTGAGGCCGTGTGAGTGTTGGAGGGACATCTAGAATTCAACACTGACCAGGATTGTAAATGTTAAAATTAAATCAAGTTCTTTCAGACAGTCTCAAAAAGTTTATTTTAAAAAAAAAAGCCACTTTCACGATTAAGATTGAACATAGTAAAATAACTACTTACTTTTCTGCAAATATACATTACAGTAACAAATTGATGCAAAGATTCAAATGACGCAGTGAGGCAGTTGCAGACTCTAATAGGCCGGTTACATGTTACTGGACAAATACAGTTAGGCGAAAAGAAGTGCACCTCCGGCTTTTTTTTCCCAAATTCACATGTTCATTAAAAAGAAAAACACAATGGTTCGTTTGGTTTGAAGCAGGCTGCTGTAAATACTCCCCTAATGATGCAGAGTGTCAAGCTTCTCAAAATGGACTTCAATCAGGTGGGAATTATAGCGCCTCCAATCTGCCATGAGCTATAGGCTGGCAAGTTATCCTTAAGTATTCCAACTAGCTTTCCAACCAGTTGCAACATGGATTCTAGTAGTTTACAGTAATGAGACTTCCTCGCCCTCATCAGGGTAAAGCCAAACATAACATGGCCTGGTATGAGTCACAAAACAGCCCTATCGGAGAGCCCGCAATTTACATTTGGCATGCAAAATGTGCCACGTTTCAAACTGTAGGCCAGGCTAATAACAGGATTCGAGCTGCTCACAAAAGGCCTTTTTGGTTCAAGTTATTCTACTTGGTAAGTTTAGCTTGTTTTTTGGTATGAAAGAAGGAAGAAACATTAATAAAATTAGGTCCTCCAAATCTTGGCCTACGAATGTGCACCTTTTGTTTTAAACACACTTTGGTAATCTCTCCTTCAAAGAAAAGCTCTCCAATCAGAGGTCTTTGTGAGCATAGGCAAGAAAGAAGAGATCCTCTGAGGCTTGGCACATTTGTAAAGGGCACTGGCCCACGGTTGTATCCGTGCAGTGAATGATTCGTGTAGTGGACAAGGCCTAGTGTAGAGGACAGGGACTTTTTGTAGGATCTAGGACGCAGAATCTATTGCCGTAAAATCGGCCGTGCCCTCAGGAGAATATGCTCAGTTTACCCAAAATGCGACTTTAAGGGGAAGTGCAGTAACACACAGTGAACCCATATGGAGAAAAGCCTTTCTTTTCAAAGACAGTGCAGACAAAAGTAACATTTTTATAATAAAATACTGATTGGTCATCTAAAGCCATGTTAGATGTCAGAAAATGGGATAAACAAGTATGAATGGCTTGGATACGAATGGATTGTTAAATTGCAGAGATCACAGTTTCAATCTTTCTCCACCACTGCCAATATTCCTCCAACCACCCAAATGCTGTTCTGCGCGACACCCAATACCAAGTCATGAGGTGCAGACATCGCTGTGGCACACGCATTCAAGGTGGCATATGCAAAACGTCTTTATTTTGTAACGATGGGGGGGGGTGAAGGGCATAATTGGACGTTTGGAATACTTAACATCGGTCATATAGGACCAATTTGAACACATTTTGCCGACCCGGTCTACCTCCCATCTCCATTAGTGTGCACATTTTCTCTGAAGAGCTTGTGATGTAGGGGTAGGGGGACAGTAACTTAGGTGACAGCAAAATGTTTTCTTTCAGTTACATTTTACAGAATACAGGGCAACCAGTTCCCTTGCACCTGCACGATCTCAAGGTCACCTGGCCTAGGAAGATCTTTGTCCGTCTTCCCCCTATTCCCTCTCCCTTGCCTCGTTGCGCCTTGAAACACTTGTGTGTAGGCGCATTATAAATGCCATATCATAGATACCAGAAGTGGGGCAGGGCAAAAAGGCAGGAAGATCCCTTTGCCCTGGGAGGCAGGCAAATGGTATAGTTTCCATTACTTGTTGGGGGACTTTAAATGCACAGCTGTACCACTTTCATAACTGCCCTAATCCCAATGTTCGTTGGAGACCGTGGTGCCCACAAACTTCTACAGGAGTGGGTTGTGTTTAGCTGCCGCGCATGCCATCAGCGGCACTGCTGGCTGGCGTGTTGATGCAGTCAAGCTCCCTGCCAATGGGGCTGGAAAATGTCCAACCCACTGGCATCACCAGTGCCTTTGTAGGGGCTCCCAATAAAAGTGGGATCTATGGACAAGCAGCCGGCAGCTACAAGCCTACACTGGATGCAATGGCTTGCTTGCATTGTCCTTAATGGGGAGGCAGGGGGTGAGGGGCGGGGGAGGGGGGGGGGAGTCAAATAAAACACATTAAAAAGCAATTTCATTTTTTGTGTGCATTTTTTTTTAAAACTTGTGTGCAATATCGGAAAGGGAAGGGGAAGCCTCGACACTTTTTTTTTTTAGCAGTAGATCTGTGGGTGTGGGTTCAGCTTTACTTTTAATGGGAATACATTATTCTCATTTCCACCTTTGGGCCATTATTTCATCCCCCTCTTCCCCGAGCATTTTCCGTAGTGCAACTGCTTAACACCATACCGAAATCATGATCATCAGCTTCACGAGTCTTTCAGTGCATACGTTTAAATATAAAAAAGGCTTTATTTCCTTGATCGTTGGATATTTTAACAAACATGTAAGAAACAGATAAAATGAGGAATTTTAATAAATAAGGCAATTACACATGTGCTATACATTAAATTAGATTCTTTTGTATTAGCTCCATTTGATACAGACGACATTACAGTTTAGAAAATGTTGTACAATACCAGACGTCCAGCACTGGTGCTGGGTCTCCCATCTGTTAGCATCATGAACAATAGAATTCTCCAAAGTTAAATGCAGACTAACATGCCCGACCCCCTCGATTTTCAGTTTCCGTAAAAGCGTTTAACCTGGACGTCTTTTAGGAGGATTCCATTTGGGCATAGAAATGATGGGAGAGTTAACAGATGTTGCATCCCCCTTCCCCTCTCGCTGCCATGTCCTCTGAGACTTTCCAGCATTTGAAATGTCAGTTCTGGGATTCACCCCTGCATGTCCTTCATTTAAACATTTAAAAAACCCAAGAAAAACAGTACACAGATAGCTTTTAGCATGGGGATACTTTGTGTTGTGTGCATTTAATGTTCTATAGATCTGTTGGACGTCTGACCTGTGCAAATTGATACATGTAACACATGTTCTCGCATCATGTGCGCACGCGCACCACTCATGATTCTAGAGTAGGAAAAACATCGAACAACAAATGCCATCACTCTGCCTGCAGCCCATCACATTTATGAGCCAACTGTCATAGTACTTGGTTACTGTCCATAAACTACATCTTGAACAAAATGGATTAAAAGTGCTCTGATGTTATGAGTAGGTTATGAACACCAGAACTTTGCGTATTTTTAGAAACCAAAAAACATTGCAAGAACAGCTTAACCTAGTTTGACTTCCATGCAATTGTTTCAAGTTAGGATGACAGGCGTGTGTTGGCAAGCCTTAAGTGTCTAGAATGTAGGGACATTCTCTGAATTTTCCCGAATGGATTCCAAGTTTGCAGTTAGAGCTGGGTCACAAGCATGTCTAAAGAAAAGGGGTAACTAATTGAATCTTTAGGAGGCAATCTTCTGGGTTCCTCCCTTTTTACTAGTCACCTGATCAGCCTGGTTTCTATCAACTCTAGAAGATCCATGCAAACCCTGCAAAAATAAACTCCATAACTGGGCCAAGATTAAAAAGAAATCGAAAGGACTAAAGAGAGAATTTGGTTTCCTCGTTTGTGGTGCTTTATCCCAAACCTTTTGATTTTATTTCGGGGAACAAGATACTATTATGACACCCTCAAGGAATTGTACAGACTTACTAGTCAGGCAGTCATTCATCAACAAATGCACCAGCGCAGGGCAATCAAATACTTTCCACAGGAAATGGCTCAGTATCCCTGGTCTGAAACAAAATGTATGGTGTATACAGAGTTAAATGGAAGAGGTTTGTAACAGTACTGCGTTCTCATCAAGAGTTTCCACACAGCAAAAAGGAAAAAACAGCCAGCGCAAATAGTATACTCTCACAAACCTATCAAGCTTTTTACAAATTCTATTTCGGCTCTAAATTCCCCATTTACAGCAGGAGAGTCAAAGTGAGGGCTAAATGAAATTGGTTGACACCCAATGCTGTCCTACACGAGAATACCCATATTGAGATATGGGCAAGGAGGGAACACGACGGGACAGAATAACTTGCCATTCTTTGCCAAGCAGACAATGGAAATCCATCCATTTTACAATGGATGCATACATTGATGAACTTTAAGTAAACACTAGAGCAGCGTTTCAAACAACCAATTAACTGAACGATCCTTTAAGCCCTTCACTGCCTATTGTGATGCGTTCCGAGAATCTTGAATTCTAAGTCAGAGGGGGCTCAAACATTTTTCTAGAGAACCTTTCAGATGCAGTTTGCCCAGCAGTTTCGTTAATCACCTGAAGGAAATCATTCAAGAGAAACTACAGTGATTACATTTTAGATAGTCATTTAAGTGTCTTCCCTGATGATCGTAGGAAAACTCCCTTTGAAAGAATTTGGGATGATGTCATTTGAGGCTCACCTACATTCTAAGACCGAGGATTATGAGAAGCACTGAAGAAGTCGCAGTCTAGTGGCACTTTATATTCTGCCAGAACTCTAATCGCATAATTGAAACTTGTGTAGACTCACAAATGATGGCATAAGAGTCTCACAATCTCCACGAGAAGTCCATTTGAGAATTCAATAGGTATATTGAGACGAACGATATGGAACAGCCAGCCAACACTCAGATCATATTAGTCTAGCCCGTATTAGCAGTCCGATAGTGGAAGCAACCCCTTCCATGGACTCGGTGGACAGAAATATGTGCCAAAGTCACTGGGAGCCCATTGGTCCAATTCTCAACCTGGCATTTCTATACTAAAAATACAAACATTCCGTAACCAGTCTCATGTTGGGGGAGCAGGTGGGTTGGGAGGGTGGAAGGAAGGGTGATCTGATGTTGCAGGAGTATTGGGGTTGTTGCTGCAGATGTTTTGTGACGGATGCTGAACTGGTCCAAGTTTGCCTATCCTAGTGGAGGATTTGTTTCAAAGTTGAGTCTTGGAAACCCTGTGAAAGGTCTATTAGCAGTTTCCCATGGTGCACTGAATCGAAGGTTAATCAGCCATCGACAGCAGCCTTCCATCCCAACTCCCACTCTTCATCCCAAGGCTGTAATTTAGAGACTCCTACAGAAAATTAGAGCAAGGAGGTTGGAGATGGTGTAGCTTAGGCAATTTTTGTTAACTCGTGGAAGAGGTAGTCACTACACGAAGTGTCAAATTACTGCAGCTTCAAATTAATATAATTTGAATCTGAACCAGAAGGATCTAGTGCAGTGATGGTCCCGGTTTCGTCTACGTATCCAAGTCATGGAATTTGGCATTTCTTGGCAAACTTAAAAAGGTCTCATCTAGATCCTTTACATTCGCCAAATCACGGACAATCATGGGTGCAATTATCTTTCCAACAAGCAAATCCAAGATACTGGCTACTTGCAGCATACTGTACAGCCACTTGGAAAACCAGCCCCTACAAGCTATGCCAGGCATTCTTCTCAGGTTGAAGCCAAAAACATTGTTTTAGTGGCGCATCTCCAAGATGCTAAAGGCCTCTACAACGAAACTGCACACAGTCTCTTGCCACACACACAGTTGCTGTGCATAGGTCCCTCCTTTTGCTTCACTGGGCGAGCAGGCCCCGGGAAAGCAGTCACCATAGCTTGTCAATGAAGGTTAGCTGCACAAAAACCTTATATCCTTTACGCCCAATGCTGGGCTGATCAACTGCACACTAAACCCAAGGGGAACACATTTAGGTAGAGCCACTTCCATACTGCAGCCAACACAACGGCCCCTGTGCATATTTCCCAAAAATGATGTTACACAAGTCGCTCACCCTTTATAAATAGGGCTCTACTTTTTCCTCTCTTTTTACGAGTCCAAACCACTTTTGGTAATGGTAATGCATTGACATTAGAAACGTGCATTTAAACAGATTTAGGGTGCATAGAACTCGATAGAAACTACCAACTACATAAGGTATGTTAATTATATAGAACCACTTGTGCATAGTAAAAAGAAAAATGCCACCAACTTTTTTTTCGAAACCTGGGGTCTTCTTTATAGGTTTAAAAAGGCATATTAAAGTGCAGAATGTGCCACTGCATTGTCAACGAACATCAAAGCAAGTGTTGCATAGCTTGTGAAATTATACTGCAGTTCAGAAAAGAAAAAAAAACAAAAAAAAACGGCACCATCCATTTTGCAATGGTTCTTTTGTAATGGACTTGATCATATTTTCTGTAATGCCCTTGTCAAAAAGCCGATTTCAACCCTAGACGTAGTGACAGAGTACGTAGTCAAATTAAGAAACGAATTGCTTTGTCACGTTTAACCCATGCCTCCCTGGTCAATGTTAATTTTCATTGTTTGGCCCATCCTTCCTGCTCCAGCTGGTGGATCTGGAGTGCCTAAATTGCACACACAGGCCTGTTGTAGAGCACATACCAACTATTACTCCAGTTGCCTCATTGTTGTGGAAGCACTACAACACTGAATAGGAGTAGAGTCCCCATATCTCCAATCTATGCGTGGCTATGCAGATCCTACCCAAGATTCACCTGCTGGGCTCGAGTTTCCATCTGTGTAGTCTATGTAAACAACGGCCCCACTTTCTCAGATGCCCTATTCAGACCCCTAGATGCATAAGAGCTCCAGGGCGTCAAAAACAACTGGATGGTAAAGTCTGCAGATTATTCCTTCTGTGCTAACCTCTAGTTAATAATTTGGCCATTGTCTGCGGTTGAAAGATTAAGCAATGTGGAAACAGGAGAACCCCCTTACAAAAAGGAACACCCCCCTTTTGCAAAGCAGGTCTCTTATTTCCATCAACACGCTCTTCCGTTGAGCTATACAACCCTTCCCGTGTTCAGGCCCTGTCAATTGTGAAAAAGTGAGTGTTGCAGCCTGGGGCATTTTAATGCTTAAATTAGCCCCATGGACCAGAGCTGGATGGAAGGTAATGGCAGAGCGTGGAGCTACTGTACATTGGAATAAGTCAACACTAGGATGTTGCTTCTTCCATCATTCAGTTGCCTTTTACTAAGCAAAAAGGAGAGGGATTTATTTGCCCATTGAAAAAGGAATCTACATCATTAGGTAGCACTGGCTCTGTTGGCACCTCCCTTAATGGTTCTGCCAGCTCATGAAAGGAAAGAAACAAAATGATACCGCAACATGGTGGGAGGTCCCAAGGCAGGAAATATTAGCCACCAAATTTGGTGCAAAAGGTCTGCCAATTTCCCCAGGACAAATTCCATGCATGAAAGCATTACACACTTGCCCATTTGTTGGTGGACTCTACAGGACTATTGGTGACAAGTCACAGAAAGTTACCAGTACTTTTCACATAGTAGCTTGATATGAGTCTTGCAAACCAGTCTAAAGTCACAAACGGGGCACAAACAATGCATGTATTCGACAATGCAATCGAGCCACCCATGTGTACCTGCATGGACACTAGGTTTAAAAATAAAAAAACAAAAAATGAACAGCACAAGAAGCTACAATCAACATGATGACCTGCAGACCAAACCTTGGGTGTTCACAACACTATAGTTTATAGCTGATGGAGTTATGATGCTGTGCACAAAAATAGATAGAGATCCACACGCCAGGCACCTTCATAAAAAAATAATAATTCAAATGTACATTTGTTAAGAGCATTCGTTTTTCACATCCTCGAGGATCGGACGCCACCACTGCGCACAATATGTCCAGGCTGCCGCCTAACTGAGCACAAGTGGAATGTTCCGCTGTAAACCATAACTACTGGAATGTCGATTGAGGTCTGTGGGGGGTGCAGGGTGGCATCATATGACAGCATTGCCTGCACTGATGCTACTGATTTGCAATTGTCTGGCGTAATTGGCTTGGCCATTGGGGCACTTGGAAAAACTGTCCTTCTTGCAAACAAAGTACTTGGAGATGATCTTCCGAAACGTGCAGCGGAAGTCCTGAATTTTGTATGCGTAGATGATTGGATTGACAACAGAGTTTGCATGCGAGAGGATGATGCCAGTGAACATCACCTCGCTGGGCTTTTCCAACTCTGGTGCAAAGAGGTTAAAGCAGTTCAGGATATGGACAGGTAGCCAGCAAAAGGCAAATAGCCCCACAATGATGGCCAGCGATTTAGCAGCATTCACTTCCTTCTGCAACGTGGACCGGATTGTCCGGGAGTTGTCCGAGCTAATGCACTTGAGCTCGATCTGCCGCAGCTGTTTTCGGGCCACCATAAAGATCTTGATGTAGATCCCCAGCATGATCAGCATGGGGAGTAGAACACAGCCAAAGAAGTTAAAATAGACCATATAACTCATGGTCACCACACTCTCAAACAAGCACTTGACCGAGCAGCCAGCCTCGGTCATATTTCTAGTCCTGTTGGCCCCACATTCATAGTCCCATCGGTTCCAGCCCATGAGCGGAGTTAGGCCGATGACGAAGGACAGGATCCAGATGATGGCAATAGTGGCTCTGGCTCGTTTCCCAGTCACTAAACTTTTGTATCTGAAAAGACAAAGTCATACACTCGTCAGTATGGGGATTCCAGAAGATTCACATCCTAATGTGTATATCACTACACAAACATTCCTATGTGCTCACTGTTCGTTCCCACTTCGCTGGCTACTTCCCAACAAACATTGGCAATTGTACAGCAATCCGCCAGAAGCGAATGGCTGTCCCATCAGTGCCCAACATTAACAGGAGGAACGATAAAACACAGAAGACTAACAAAACCCCACTTTCCTGAAATGTTACAACTCCATGTGACGGGCTGGTACAAGGGTCTTGGCGAATTAGGTTTGACGGTTTAGGCAATAAGAATATATGCAACACTTAACCACCCAAGAACACATTTCAATGCTCTGTGAGGATTTGGAGGTGGGGAGCTTAGACCAATAATATCTATGAATCATACAATCCCACCTTTAATGTGCAACACATCGATTCTCACACCTGATTGAGAGCATTCTAGTCCAGGCTAATCAGTGGTCGGGCCAGTCGTGAGCCATGTCCTCGCTCTCCTTTTCCTGCCCCCACCTTCAAATATGTCCTCCCTTGCAGAGAAATATTTTTGAATAATGGTGCATTGTATAGCACACTCTGAATAATTACTTAAAGAGCCAATGTGCCATTGGTTTTAATCCAACAGATGCACTTAACCAACAGTGCACAGGAGCATTTCCATGATGCTTTTGCCCACAAAATTTGCCAGTATTAAAGCATTTTGTTGCCCATACATGTCCACTTTGGCAGCACCTATGTATATGGAACTAATATAAGTACATGCTAATTGTTCCTTTGTGCATAATGCAGGCAATGATACTGTAAGAAAATATGTCCAGGCTGGTTATGCCAATATATGGCAGTATCCTTGCCATAAAGGACATGCTCTTGTGGCTTTGCCATTCAAAATGCCATGCCACAGGAAAACATGCCCAAACTGGCTGCATAAAAATGCCAGTTTGCCCATGTAATTATCATGCAACAATATATGCTTGCTTTAGGATGGATGGCTGCGCATTAAAAATTTCATGCCAGAGTAAGAACTAACTACCCTCGCTGCACCGAAATGCCCGTCTAGCCAAATAAGACTTAATGCTTGCTTTATCATAAATGCGTTGTAAAAAACAGCTAGACTGGCTGCACTTAAATTCCTAGCTAGCCAGGTAATAAAGCAAGCTACAAGCATGATAAGTTATCATTAATTGTTTAGTGACTGGAGGATAGGCCAGGGGCAATGAGTTTCTCTTGGAAGCAAGACCATGCATAGCAACAGGTTTGAATCCCGGTCTCGCGCTTAGAAACTAGTCTTCGGTAATTATAAAACAACAATTATGATCAATTATAATGAATGAATGATGCCCAGATATGCATAACACCCCTTCCCCCACCCATCATCCCACACACCCCTACCTTCCCTGCCACCAAATCCCACCCCTCATCCCCTACTCCCAAAATCAGCACCTCAACAGACCAAGCAAAAACTCACTCACATGCAGGGAATTAATTGGGCCGGTACAAGACAGAGCTGCGCTTCGGCAAAAAGTCTTGCCAGAGCGCCATTCCACGTAGACCCGGGGCCCAGTTTTGCTGTCATGGTAACTTCTGACAGATGAAATTAGCATCATACCAAGGTGTGCATTGCATGCTCAGAAGGAATTCACATTTTTATCACCATTACAGACATGTTTAATACATTGGTGGTCATTCTTAGGTTCCAAAAATGCACTCAGTTTTATGCAAAGCAGCCAGCATCCTAAATTCAGGGCACCCACATTATTCGACACCTAGCTCCGCTCCTCAGCCTCCCCGAACTTTATCTTCTCCTCACGCAAGGGGACGGGTGGTGGGGAGTTCCCCTAGTAATTTTTGTCCATTTCCAGCGCACGCGCGCACACACACACAACCCTCTCCCCCCCCCCCCACATGGACACCCATTCACACAACATTCAGTCTCATTTACTCCATTCACACCAACACCAAAAACGTGTTCATTCACATAGGCACACACAGCCACCATATTCGCATATACATTGCATAATTCACCCTTACATGCAAGCATACATACAAACCACCATCATACCCATGAAACGTTTTTTTCACTGCTTGCGGCAGCAAGGGCCTCTCCAGGTAGGCATTCGTATCCCCGAGCTCAGTCACTCCGACAGAAGCCAGGAAGCATGGGCTTTCCCTGCTTCCTTTTTCCTGACGTGCATAGAGGAGCCCGAGCACCTCCATCACAAAGAAATGTTCTGGTTGTGCAGCGGTAATGTATCCTCCATTCTGCGGCACAACTGAACATTTCTTTCTGAAGTCGCGCTTCGACTTCTGAAAGAAAGGATTTTTCATTAGCCTCTGGAGCCTCCCCTAGAACATGGTGTGGTGTTCCCAGAGAACATTCCCATTTCCGTCACAAAGTTAACTTATATTCAGGTTATAATGACTGAACATGAGTCGCTGCAAAGAAGCTGGGTAGGGAGAACGAAAGAACTAAAGAGGAAAATCGGAGAACGAGGAAAAAAGACTGGAAGAGATGGATACGGGTCATTTCGTTTCAGAGTGACATTGAACAAATCTTTGTTTTGCTAAAAGAAAAGTAGACCACATAAGGAGAATTTCTCTTCATGCAACTTAAAAAGGCAGTGGTCTACATTTAACTACACAATTGGCTTCTGGCAACTGGGTATATAGCTTGAAATTAGGAATTTGGCAATGGACCAGAGGGTGGGTGGCATTTTCTTCTTTCAGTATCACTGCATGGCATTGAATGGACCATATGCTTGGTTGACCGGATTTGTACTGCAATCACAACTGTATGGGTAGGCAATCGTGGCAGGTTGCTGCGTTCCAGAGTGGACGTAGTGTTGGGAAGGAAGCGAACCCATCCCACCGCGCTAGGTGCTTTGGGGCAAGGCGGGCCCAATTGTAAGACCTGTAATAGGCCGGGGGGGGGGGGGATGTGGGACATTCTAAAAGTCCCCACACAATCATAATATTGTACGCAATTTAGACGTTTAGATATAGTGCAGAAGCCATTTTGCAGATATGTAGTAGCCATAATATAAGCATATGGCCTGCACGGCCAAGCAGTATTTAGTGTATCAGACACAGGCCGCACACTTGGAGGAAATCTGAACAGGTCAAAGCTCTGATAAGAGGCTTGCACTGCTAACTTCCACAGAAACTCGGTTCTAAAATGGTTGCCAATATGTTTGTTCTAAGAAAGAATGTGCTCTGCAAGGCCACGAGACAATCCTGGGCACCTTGGTGTACGCGTAGCCTCTGACCCCCACCCAGCTCACTACGAGCTACAGCCAGCCAACCCCAGACCACCGACCATAAACCAGTGAACCATAAAAGGTGATGGAGGGGGCAGGATGGATGGGCAGATGCAGAGACAATGGACGGCAACTGAACAGAGGACACCTGAGCTTTATGGGAGTCCAGCATACTCTGAAAGGTTATACCCTCGGTTTTGGCTCGATGGTAGAAGCGTATTGGCTAGATTCCCCCACACTAATGTCAAATGAGTCCTCTGCCCACAGTGCCAAGAGTAACGTGCAGTTCAACATGTGGATGATACCGAGTGAAGGAGTTAGAGAATTGCAGAGCAGAGATGAAGTGACATACTTTTATGGTACCAAAAAAGTCGATGGAAAACTTGAAGGCTTCGCCCCCTCTATTCAATCACAAGGGTTATCCAACAGTAAGTCCAAATGGCTATGAACCATTGTGTGACGTCACTGCACCCTGCTCCCAGGAAAGTTCCTGGGATTCCCCAACCTGCTCGCATGACAGTCTCTGGGTTCCCTCATCCCACTCTTAGCTCAGTTCCTCGGTTCTCCCCACCCTGCTCCCAGCACAGTCCCAGGGTCAGTGACGGGTGGTGAATTTTTTAAGTGGAGGGGCATAAATATCTACCCTAGATATGCCATAACGACCGATCGTAGCAAGGGAGCCTGATCCAATCAAGGGAAGTTCGGGATCTCCCCCTGGGAACTTTTTTAAAATAATGAGTTAAAATGTGGTATTTTAGGGCACACTTTTTAAAATAAATTGGTAAAAATCTAAACACTTTGCAGTTGGCGCTGGGGGGGCCCACTGGGCAGGCATGGCCTTTTCTAGTGGACATCTAGGATAGATGTCCAGTAAAAAGATACCATCCCTGTCCCCTGGGCCCTGCAGTGCCTAACACGCACACAACGTGTGTATGCAAGGCACTGGAGGGCCAAGGTGGAAATGGCACTCAGCTGGCAAAAGGACTGGGCTGGCTCCTCCATAGAGACCCCTCGCCCATAGTGGACGCGCCACCCATGCACAGCCCCCACCACCTGCTCTACTCCTCCCTACCCCCACACCCTGAATAGTATCAGGGCTCCCAACCCTCTGCATAACTAACCCTAGGCCCTCCCCCCCCCCACCGGCTCCAAAAAACCACCCCAGGGCCCCCCTCCTTACCTCTTATAATCCCGGTCCTGTGACTAGATTCAAACACCCTGAAAGCATGCTCTGGAAAGGGATAGAGAGTGTGCTCCCAGGGTGTCTATTTCCTGGGTCAGCCACTCCCACGGACCCTAAGCCTGACCCAGTCACACTGAGCATGTGCGGTCATGGTTAGGATGGGATATGCACAAACCTGCATGTCCCATCTTATGCCTGCTTTTTCCCCCCTCCCTTTTTTGTAAAAATACATTTTAAAAAAATCTTTGGGGAGGGCTAATTTCAGGCTGGGATCCCGTGCTGTCAGTCTAGAAATACGGATACCTCTAATTTGAGGCCGCAAATGCATTTTGGTGGCCGTGGACCAACCGTCTCATGCACGATACAACAGAATATAGGTTTTCTAGTTTGCCAATGAATGGCCATTTTGATGTAACAAGAATCACCATTTTGTTTTCTAACCATTGCTCATTGCTTTCTGTTCCTATTGTTTCGCAGTATATTTTCCGCTTACCCTGCTCGACTGTGGAACACTGTTGTCTGTATGTGAAAAGGACAAGGCCACAGGGCCGAGAGGATAACAAGAGTTCGCTGAAACACAAACGTAGGCAGTGCCAGGAAGAATGCCCGGCTCCCTCCTTAATGTAGCCTTGAAGCAGAGCTGCAGGGCATTTAATCATTTCACAGCTGCCAGCCAATCTCGTTATATGGTAGAATACGTTAGAATAATACCGCTAAAGGCTTGAATTATGATTCTCTAATGGCCCCCCTTTGCTGAGCCCGCTAAGAGCATGTCGGCTCCCAGGACGAATAGCACCCGATAGCAAGGTCCGGAATGCAACTCCCCCCCCCCCCGTATGTAGTTCGCTTCCAAGAACAGAAGCGCCGTGTTCTATTCAATAACCGAAAGATGCCTACGCACTCACAAATTGTTACTAGAATAGATGTTTGAAGGTGTCATAGTGGTCGGAGATGTCCATCACACCAAGTTCAAAGAAACCCAATAAAGAGGGGTGTTAAACATGTCATAGCTGATCGTTTGATATGCATTTTGTATATATGTAACGGATGTACGTAATTCACTATTGCGTCCCTCGGGGTCTAGAGATACACGTCGCGGGGCGTGAGACCGAGTTGGCCAACTGAGACTTTTGCTTTGCAATAAAACCCTAGCTTTGGGAATACAACCTTGTGTCGGGCGTCTATCGGGTGTGGTGACCCGCCTTGTTTCCATAGACGTCAGGGTCCCCTAGGGGCCCCTTTCAGTGCCACCCCCTGTGAGTTCGGCCGTGCCCCCTCCCTCTGTCCCCACCCAATGGGGCACTTCCCACAATTTGAACACCTCTGGATTAGAGAATAGACCATGTTACTGTGCTTTTGATGTAATCCAATGCTAAAAATAGAAATCAATATGGCTAGAATGGCCGGTGGTAGCATGTTCCACAACTAGGCTGCGAAGATCTTGAAGCTAATCAGCCTCGTGTCCATTCCGAGTGTCATGGTATTGGGATGTTTGCATTTTAAGGTGCATGACCAACGGCCTATAATGGTGGATTGTTTTCAATTAGGAATGGTTAATACCAATAGTGAAAGGTGCGCTGGACAATGCATAGGGAAGTGCATTTGTTTGTGCACGGTCGGTATGTGTCAAAATCTGTGGTGGTCAATTAGTGTTCCGACGTTCAACGTCACCACCCAAGAGGTCTGTAGTCTTACTGCCTCATTCTTGTGTCTGTTGGAATTGTTGGGAAGAGTTGACTCGATATCACTCTCAAACGATCACACCTTTCCCAATAGATTCTGTAAATGGATGAGAAAAACTGTTCAAAAGGCAGCCACATTAGCAAACCTAGTGGCTCAAGCTGCATCTATACAAATGGATATTTGTCCTCTGAAGGGGAGTGAGCTAAAACGTGGTCGTAGACCCTCCTGAGTGGAAGAAATTCCATGGAACCGGGTATTTGGCCAGTGTTCGTTCTCAGTAGAGGGGCTCCCACACTCCTTTTGAAGCTGGATGTTTAGTCTGCTTTTTCCAAGCTCAGGAAAAACCTTGTACAATGAGTTGGAGACCTGCCAGCACACTGAGATCAGAATTCGGGAACTCCTCGTGCACCACCAGCATGACAATGAGGCACAAGAGGTCACTTGCAGAAAGCTATTTTCTGCATGGACCTCCATCGGCAACATTCAGAATGCGGCAGTTAGAAGTCAGCACACAGACTTCCTATAACCTGCTGTAACCTTCACACATGTGCTGTTTGTGTAGTTCAGTTATGATGTAATGTGTGGACTGATGTCCTCCTGGCTGGAAAGTAGAAGACAATTCCAGTTGGGGTTTTCAAAATTTACTATACAGTTAGTACGCATTTGGGACTTGCTAATGTCAAAACAGCGAGGATATCATTTGTTGAATGTTTTAGTAGTTTGTAAAAGGATTCCAAAAAAGTGCAACATGCAGGGGGGGGGCGACTACCCCGACGTGGTGAGTAAGCTCAGGCCCCCACCCCCCCAGAGCATCCCATATTTTTACAAGTGCTTTAAAAAGCATTTGCAGTGCACTCAACGTCTGCTTCTCCCGGCAGCCCCATTTGCTTCCTGACTCCCTGTGCCCACCTCCCGCACCACCCCTGCGACCAGATTGGTGCTCTGCGCGGTCATAACGAACACCCCAGGCAGCGCCCCAGCCCGTGCAGCCCCCATGGCTAATGGCCCCAAGGCCAAGGGCAGCTCCTACATTGGCGGCTCCAAGATGTGTCTGCTCTGCAGTTGTCCGCACGGGGAGCCAATGAAGCCAGCAGTGAACAGACACCAACAAAACTAAGTGTGGCATGGGTGGGGTGTAGAGCAATTACTCTACTCCAGAAAGCCCCTGCCACCTTTCCATAACAAACTGCCATAGACTTGCACCATGCAGACCTAGAGAGATTCATGACCACCAACCTAAATCTATTCATGGCTGGCCTGTAAATGTTGTCTTGCATAATGTACTAACATACTTGCCAATGTTAACTAGTGCCACAAGTAGATAGAATGATGAAGATTAGCCAGCCTCACATTTAGACAGGTGTAACAATGTTAGCATGTGCCACACTTAGATGGAATTCTCAACTTTAGCCTGTGTCCCATCTAGATAGGATTGTGAATGTTCGCATGCGCCACACCTAGATGGAATCGCGACCACTAGCCTGCCCCACATCTAGATAGGATATTGAAGATTAGCATGTGCCACACTCAGATGGAATAGTGAATGATAGCAAACATCACACCTAGACATAATTCCAAGGACAGCAATGCCAACCAATCCACTAACAATTCCACCCCTCGGCATACACCTCAAAGTCTAACCAAACACAACCAAGCCTGCAACACTACAATCCGCACACACGCCACTACACTGCAACAACAAACTACATAGACTTGCACAACAGCACATGACTACCGGCTGTAAAACACCCCAAGACCAGCCAACAGACCCACCGGGCTGAGGCTGCCAACAGCACATCACTGCTCTCTTGCACTTTTCCAGCTTATTCCCACTAACTCTCCCACCGCCCATCCTTTTTCAGAGCCGCCATAGCGCCGGGGGACCACTCCGGTGGTGATAGTGCACGGTACAAATAAAATATCCTTGAACATTAACTGTAATCCAACTAGTTTCTATTTATGATCTACTGTGCAGAATTGTTTTAGCCATAGATGGTGAGATTTCTAGTTGAATGGATGGAACAGGATTGAGGGATACATAGATCTCCATGTACTTTGAAATACAGCCATCTCCTATTACGCCACATATCTATCAAAGTGATAGAGTTAATTTATCATTGGCTAGCACAAGAACATTCAATTGCTGTGATGCCATCCTGCCTTAGAGAGTGCTAACTGCTAATGAAGTGTATATATCCCATTCTTAACAGATCGTTTTACCGTTAGATTTCCCGTTGCTAAATATAATGTAAAACATGAAATATTTGTCAAACGCCTGCGTGTATAATCATGGCCTTGTCAAGCCATGGGATCACCGACAATGTTTATTTTGAGCCCTGGCTGTAAATCACTTGTTTTCTTTCTAAGCTTAAGTGTTGTTGAGCCAAAGAGCCGACTCGGCACACATTGTTTTTATCCCCCCTCTGAGTAACAGGGATTATAGGATTTTACCGACCTTGAGCGGTTCTATATCCCTTGTTTATAAGTGGTGTCTTGTATCAACAAAGCATCACGCATTCTCCTAGCGAAGGTTAAAGAGCACGCCCTTGAGGCTCACCTACCTCCTAGTGAAATGGCATTGACGGGTACCCCCTGAGAAGCTATTCGCCCTCACCTGCCATCAAATTTTACCACTGACACTTGTTTTTGCCATTTAGGCTGTCTGAAGGATAAAAGCAGTTGGAAGACCAGACGTAAAATAAGAAACCTCTTCAAAAAGGAGGCAACAAGAATGAAGTGAAACACAATGTTTAGGTCTACTTGATCGAAAATATTCCTTTTTGACCGACCCCCATATATATTTAAATGAATTTCGACCGCAAAAAAAAAAATGGATCAGAAAAATTCGATCAAATTGAAAAGGTCAAATCATTTTCAATCAAGTATGCAATATCAAACGCAAACATTTACAGCACCACCACGATCAGTATTTGAGGGACGCGACACAACAGCTACACCTGGACAGACATTAGCCTCGCTGCTATATAAAATAAAACGGCACCTAACCATTCACATTAAACACAAATAAGTTCTAAATGACAGTTATTTTCAATTTCTACGCCTGCCTGTGTCAGATCTTGTGGCAACCATGTAGCTAGAAACTACTGGGCATCTGATCCAGAAGAGAGGACAAGTGGTTCCTCACTACCACCACTGCAATGGCCTCAAGTTAGGAGGGGGTCACTGTGCAGTCATTAGGCAGCCTTCATGATCCATCATGGAGTTAATTTGAGAGCAAATTTTACGAACCAAGCAAACTGGGTGTGTCAGACAAGCGTTCATTCCAGTCCAAGGAGGGAAAGTCAGCTGCTTTGCAGAAAAGAGATGCACCTCGGGGCGTCCTCATTTTCCCCTTCCGTGCAAGGGGTTGTGTCAGTCTTTCTCCTCCTCCCCCCCCGCAACTCCCCACTTTAGAGAGATTAATAGAACATTCAGGCCTAACACGGAGTGTATTCATGCATTCGCAGTCAAATGCTTTCTGGATATTCTCCAGTTACCAAATGCCATGTGCGTTGTAGTACCTTCTCAAGGCACTGAAGACACATTTGGAATACAGCAACGTCAAGCGGCTATTGTGCTTTTCACAGGCATCGTTAACCTTAAGTGGATGCAATTAAATAAGATTTGGTTTTGGGCCAGATAGCTTACCATCCAACAGCACTTTCTACAATGTGGACCCCGAGTGCAGGAGAACGAGCGTGAACCCCTTCTGCTCCCGCCTGGATCTTGCTCGCCTCGTCCATCCCGCAGGTAAATCATGCTCGCAGATTACTGAACTACCAGCAACCCACAGTGGGATTGGAATGCAAAAAAAGTAAGCACCATCAACCCAGAAAGCTTTTGTGAAAGATGAGCCCATTCAGTGTCTACGAAGATAAGCCGTGCTTTGTAAGTAACTTTTCCTCTGCAAGAATCATCCCTCGATTTAATTTCTCTAAAGAAATAAGCTTAGCCACGCAATCACTACACAGAACGCTTTCGAGCTAGTCTATAACATGATGTCTTTAAGGAATATATTTACTTCATTTAAATACTGCTCAGGATTCCCCATGCCATACATAAGAACTCCAGGCACTTTTTCCCTGGCATTTTGGGATTTATAGTCTTAAATGTAAAACCGTAACAGAAAATAACGATTTCCAGGAAAATCATGACTGGAAAACTAAGGGATGGCATGGGGATCCTTGAGAGTTGTGCATCCACACATCAGAAATAAATGGCATAGAGTATACCTACATTACATAATCAACTAATTGAACGGGTTGGTCCATCATAGATTATGGAAGAGATTTATTTTCGTTTCTAGGTCACTAGTTAAACCATTTTGGGACCGATAGTAGCTTGCTCGAAATACCCGTAGAATCCCACAGCCATTTACACACATTACAAACTAAATTGAATAGATAGGGCTATTAATCTCAATCATTTCATCAACCTCAGAAGGATGAAAGGCTACGTTGATCTTCCATGGTTTGCTGGTGCACTTCATGTTACATTCAGATCTCAGAAGTGAATACATGAATCCTCTGCACTGTCTAACCAGAACATGAATTCCAGTCTATGGGTGCTTCAGACTAAACGGCACTGTAATGGATACATTGGTTAAATTATCTGAAACATCCGAAGATAAACAATAAAATTAAAATAAATTGTTGCATAACAAATTTAAAAGCAACATTAACACCTACAAGGCTTAACGCGTGAACCTAGTACGAGAGCGGCAGAGCGCTATACAGAGTGTGGGTAGCCAGAATTTGGACTGGCATCTTTGAACAGTAGCGCAGTACTGTGAGGTATGTGCACCCATTACAATCTCCCATTGGTACAGCCTCAGTGCTTTGGATAGTCTCATGTTCCTGCGGTGCATGGACCTGCGCGTTTGTCCACAATCAAGCGGTCTCACTGCACCTGCATAAGAGCCACAGCAGTATGCACGCTTGCCTTCCAACACTTGTTACTGCAGCGTTGGTGTGCCCCACTTTAGCACACTGCTCCTCCACCTTTTAGTGGTGCCATCCCAGGGAAATGTCCTACTTAGTAGGTGCCATGGAAGTAGTCTGCATCAAAGGTTTAGCTCACATGCGGGTTGCAAGCTTAATAGTCCTCGTATGTTTCCACAGCCCCACCAACTCCATGACTGATCCACACCACCAGGTCCTTCCTAAACGTTTCCACTCAACTGCATTGCCTCCTGCTCCTCAGACGTTCCTTTTGGAGGTACCGGCTCGGAGACAGGCTTCACCTCTGTGTGCTGGTAGGGGTGCAGTCTTGTTTGGGAGGGCAGGGAGAGGGGTGAAGGGTGGATCACTTTAGTATTGACTGCTTAACATCTGGCGAGTCCTTTTTAAAACAGGCTCATTGTGCCAAGATGCACAGTTAGGGTTATTTCGCTTGTCCTGCAATGGCCGATTGCAGACTGAAACCATAAGAACATATACCGAAAGGCTAGTGTACATTTCAGACCACTGTTCATTTTGGTAGAAGATATAACAGTGCACAAAGAGCGTGCATAATAAACCCAGTTATTATGCGGTGTAACACTACCTGCATGCTAATGCTACAGTTTGCGATCTGATTGGCTATGCCACTCATGTGCCAATGTATGCCTGGCTAGATGGTGCTATGATCCTGAGTGAGGCAGACCGGTTCTGCTTTTAGGGAGGTGTTTTTTGAGTCATCCAGCCATCAATAACCTTCCACAGAGTCCCTTTAAATAGCAACACCCATTGTGGGATAATGTCTGATCTGCTCGGATCATTTTATATCCAGCAGGGTAGTGAGGATAGCTTCCCGGGCAGTGGCAGCATTAAGCCAAGTCTTGGTGAGGAACAAACTAGCCAACTTGGATTCCTCTATTATGTCAGACAATTAAACTGCATGTTAAACGAGCGCCAAGTTCCAATTCAGATGCCTCAGCTAAAGAGTTATCCAATGTGGGCTCAACCAGGGGGAACACAGAATGGACGATCCGGTATCCTGCCATTTTGACTTAGGCCAGATGCAACAAGGACATCAAAAGGCATAGGAACAGTGTCCTGGACATATTAAGAAAGATTTCTGATGCACAGGAGGATTAACTGAAAGGTAGATCCATGTATGGCATCATCAATTGTATTGGACTTAAACCCATCAGCTCTGCCTTTGTCTACATTGACAATAGTTGAGATAGGAGCAAACGCATTCGATAGGGCAGTAGTATAATGGCAGTATGTGTTTATGGGGGCTTGGGACATGTCGAATATCAATTACATCAGAGGAGTTAGGACTGCAATATACCAGATTTATTAAAAGAAGTAATCGAACATGATAAATTGGTGCCAAAATCAATTTCCTGATCACACGTAACGATGGAGGTCATCTGAAATCTACCCAAATTGGGGTAGTGTTTGTGTGTCAGTGCAGACCAGCTACGTTTACGATGGAGGTCTGCACTGCAAATTCGTATGAACACCTGTTGTGTGTGAAGGAACCTTCGCTTGTCATGTTTTGAGAAGGTGTGCCGATGAGGAGGATCTCAGTCTCGCTGGCATTCAGACAAAGATAATCACCAATCTTGAATGGCAGTAAGGCAATCAGAGATGGGAGAGGAGGTGGCCGAGGGCAGCCTGAAAATTGGAGTGTCATCAGTGTAGCACTGGAAATTTGAGCAGAAAATCTGTACACAGAAAGTATCTACTATTCTATCACCCACATCCTTCGAACAGCACATGGCAGTTAGCCACCAGAATTATACCTACCGGTGAATTCTACGTGCATACGTAACGTACTACCCGTAACACGAGACATTGCCATTTACAGAGAACGCCATCCATGGTGGCTGTACTCACTACCTCATCGCAGGATGCCTCCACCCTGTCCTAGGCTTATTTTGCACTTCCTTCATGTGCAGAATATAGCCTTGTGGAACCTGCATTCCTCTATTATAATCTTGTTTGCAATTACTTCACCATTGCCTCTCATAGTAACTCATAGTAACTGTGTATACAGTAATTCATGTATGGGTCTGCACTAATCCCACTGCCTGACTTGCTATTAACCTGCCGCATTTGCACCAACAAATTGTGTACTGCCAATAAGTCTCCCATGCAATTATCAATTTGCCACATTGCCTATAGCTGCCCTGTACACCTGTATTGCAGAACTGCCATACACCTTCCAACTGTCCTTTAGTTAGACCCAGTATATGCTAGTACATTACAGTTGAACTGTATATCGCCCATGTGTCTCCCATGCCTTGCCTAGATCTGCCACACTCCTACACCTGACTTGTACACCTGTATTGCACAACTGAGTACTGCCAACACCCCCCCCACTCCTCATCCTTTGCCATAGACCTGACGAACTACATCCCCCCAATAGTTCAATGCACCAGCTCTCATATGAAAAGGTCTAGCCCTACCACAATGCACCAGCTCATATATGAAAAGGTCTAGCCCTACCACAATAATGGACATTACATACAGTGTGATACTAACTAGGTCTATGTTACTACGTCCGCCCCAAGCAATGGCACCTACCATATTCCTATCAGCACTACTGTGTCAGGACCATCACTAATACCCACGACTCACACCTAGCCAATGGATCCAACGATTGTCACACGGCCCACACCAAATCAATTGTGTCATTAGGAACTCTAGACAAGCCTCTCGAAAAAAAAAAAAAAAAATCACCAGATGCCACCCACCACAGTACTCAACCAAGGAGGAAAGCTACACCTACCATGTCAGGAAATGGTAACCATGACATCCACAAGACAGTAGCAATCCGCCCACTCCTGCTAACATTGTGCACCATAGTCACTCCCAACTCTGATGCGGCCCACTTATCAATGGTGCACTCATAAATGCAAGGTCACTTCTAGCACACGCGCTAGCTATAGCGGACCTCATCATAACAAACAACTTAGACTTCCTAGCTATTTCTGAAACCTGGCTCCATGTCACAGCAGGCCCTACCCCATCACTAGCCATACCGGATTAACTATACTATTCTAAGGTCTGATGGGGAAACCACCAGAAGTGGCGGAGTAGCCATCATTGCTAAAAATCAGTTTGGTCTAAGAAAACGACCTAACTAAGTGCTCCCTTCAGGAGAACGCCTATCAAACTACCACTTACGCCTGCTCGCACTTTAAATATCCACCTCTATATAGACCCCCCATGCCCTACATCTTTTGAGGAAGACGTCGCTCATCTCCTCATGGAACACCAAACCAGGTTCCCAAATCGTGTTTATTCATTTATTACATTTATTATACGCCCAGACCCTGAGGTATCAGGGCGTAGTTGCAGTTGATATATGGTACAATATTAGCAGTGATCATTGCAAAGAGGCAATACAGTATAGGTTACAATACTACAATATGTACATTTATTTACATTTATATACAGTGCAGATACAGAATTGGACAGGGAAGAGAGGTGCCTGGGCTATGTTAGAATTGGTTGAATAACCACGTTAGTTTTTTTAATTGTGGGAAGGACAATTCATTCTTGATAATGGGTAAGGCGTTCCAATGCTTAGGGGCAAGTACTTTGAAGCTGCTGCCCCCAGCTTTTTCTCTCTTGTAGCGTGGGATTTCGAGGTTATCGCTGTTAGATCTGAGTAGTCTGGGTTTTCTTGGTGATTGTATTGAGGAGGTATTTGGGGGCTTTATGGTTGATGCATTTATACCTGATGCTGATGGTTTTGAAGAGTATTCTGGCTTTAGTGGGCAGCCAGTGGTTTTGTCTTCTGATGTTGGATATGTGCTCGGGTTTTTTTTTTTTTTTTTTTTTTATACCCAGTGCGGCACGGAGGGCTTTGTTCTGCATAAGTTGGAGTTTAGATAGGTTAGTATTGGATGTGCCTAGGAAGAGGATGTTGCAGTAATCAAGCTTTGATAGTAGGAGTGCTCGTGCGATGCAGTTTTCTGGTGTCAGGAATTTGCGACAGATATGAGTTTGGCTGTGTAGGAGGTGGATGTTGGGAGATCTGAACCTAGTTCCCAATGACTAATGACAACAATGCACTAGCATTTGCCAACAAATCACCGAGATGGGGTTCTCTCACCATATCACCAATCTTACGCACAAGAAAGCTAGAACCTTAGATTGGCTTACAGACCTAAACTGTGACCCCAAGATATTATCCAACTCTCCATGTGCTTGCTCAGACCATCACGTTAGCTCCTTCACCATCCAAGACAGCAGAGACCCAATTCCAGCACCCCCAGCCTGCACCAGAAACAATTGGAATATCACAGTACAGAATGTATTGCCTTTACTACAGCCCATCAATCAACCTACTTCAAGCTGTTGATAAAGTAGCACCACTAAAAATGTGCAAAGCCAAGATGCTTGCACACTTAAACATATGGCTCACGCCCAACCTTAAAACCATGCGCAAGAACAAAAGAACAGCAGAAACTGGTTAAAATACCCATTAGATTCTAACTAAATAAAGTGCTGTACTGCCTCTAATACTTATAAGGCGGCTATCATCCAAACTAAAAGCGATACCTACAACAACCATATCTTGAATGCCAACTCTAGAACTAAAGAGTTTGTCATCATCCTGAGAGAATTAGAATCCCCTACACCACCTCTAGAATCCTGCACTAAAGACGCAACATGGTGCTCGAACATACAAAAAGCACTACTAGACACAATCTCACTCCTACAAACAAAAATAGAGACCAGCTGACACGCCAATACTCATACAACCATATCGCCCCCCCCCCATGAACCTTTGTAGACCATTTGAGTTTGCCCCCCTTTCAACCAGGGATGTAGAAGGAATAACAGTAAGTCTTAAACCATCAAAGGGACAACTGCCCTGCGACAAGCATCAAAGAGGTGTCAGTGGAGCTTTCCCCATTCATCGCCTTGCTCATAAACGCATCCTTCGATACGAGCATTGTCCCCAACTAACTTGAGACGCTTGGGTCCGCCCCCTACTAAAAAAAAAAAAAAAAAAAAAAAAAAAAAAAAAACACACACCATAGACACCAACATCCCCACAAATTATGGCCCATAACGACAGTACCCTGCTTACTGAAAATTCTGGACAGGACGGCATAGCTACAAATTTAAGCCCATCTGGAAGCAACTAATCTCCTAGGCCTTCGACAATCAGGCTTCAGACCAGGTCATGGTACTGAATCAGCCCACAGACTTAAAAACCCAAATGGATGAGCTAAAAGATAAGGAAGCCTAGCCCTCTTCCTCCTATTAGATCTATCAGCAGCCTTTGATTTAGTCGACCATAAAATCCTGTGCAAGCATTGGGCTTTGGCTGCCCACTTTACCACCAACGCGTCCATGTGGATACAGTCCTTCCTTGCCAACAGAACCATGAGGGTTTTCACACCCGCAGCTGAGCCGGCCCTAGTCTCCTGTGCAGTACTTTACCAAGCCACTGTGACAAACTAGATGACATGGGTGTCACCTACACGAACTATGCGGATGACACCCAAATACTCATTCCCATTTCAGGCTCCTACGACACCGACACGAAATTACTTATCGAAATCTATCAAACCATCCAAGCGTGGATTGCTATCCACGGCCTCTCCCTTAATGACGGAACTACTCCTAGTCGGATCGCAGGCCCGACTAGCCAAACTGGACACTCAATTTAACTCCATCAATATCGATGGCATCAACATTAAAGTCTCCAAGGAAATAAAAACTTGCATTTACCTTGACTCCACCCTCACTCTTACTAAACATGTGAATGCAATGGCTTCAGCAACAGCTTACACATCCAAATTGATTAACGCCTGTAGACCATTCTTGTCACCAGGCAGTTGTATTACATTGGCTAGAGCCCTTGTACTTTCCAAACTTTTCAACGCCCTGTATCCAGGGATGAACAGACCCAATATCAATAAATTACAAGTACTACAAAATAATGTATTGAGAGTGGCACTCAACTTCCAAAAGCCAACCACATCTCATCAGCTAGACAAAACGCCCACTGGCTTCCTGTGCGAGACAGAATCATGTTCAAAACCTTAGCACTCACAAAGGTCTCTCCAGCTCAGCACCAAAATACCTAGTGGATAAAGTCACCAGAAATCACTGACAGACCTACCCGATCCATACATACACACACACACACACTGCTTAAAGATCCCAACATTTAAGCTACAAAAAGCTGGGGCTAACGGTTTCCCAGTTCTAGCCGCTAAATTATGGAATTCCATGCCTCTGGCTCTTAGAGCAAACCCTCCTTCTGGAACTTTAGGAAAAAATGTGAAAACACGGCTCTTACACAAGAGCAATAATGTTGCCCCTGACCCATAGCTGCATTTACCTGGCCTGACTGTCCACTCACCAGCTATGTCATTATTATCATGAACTATGAAATGATGGTCCCTCTACATGCTGTGCAATGATATGCAATAATTTGTCGGTCACTGCCTTGTGATAACTGTGTAACCTCAAGTATTGCGCCCAGATACCCTTGGGTGAGGTGCGCTATATAAATAAAAATGACTGCCTTACCAGGGCTGCCCCACCCACCTTTCCTTTATGACCGGGCTAGTTTTCAGGTTGTGTGACTGAAGCGTGCCAAATCTCTCCGATGCCGCCTTATTACATTACCAGCCCTGGTTGCACACTTAAGGCCAGACCAGGCAAACTAACCAGGATCTAGGTGTCAGCTGCCAGCAAACCAAAGCAGCTCAGCCACTTCAGCAGGCACCCCTAGCTCGAAGGCCCCATCAAAGATACTGCACACCCCTGGGAGACATGGAGATTGCTAAATGCATAGGAATCGACAGAGGCCTCCTGTGGGGATTTGGGGGGAGAGAGCCAGATGAAGCCAGCTCACGCAGCTTAATATTCGCGCCTCTCCATGGCACCAGAAGGCACAGCTCTCCCACAATGCCCTGTGGCTCAGACTTCCAGGCACTTAGCTGGACCCTGGTGCAACCCGAGTAAAAGCGGGAAGGCTAACTGGCACAATTACCTTCTCGCTCCAGAGTGACAAGGTGAATAACAGGAAGATAGCCATCTGCAGGATCCCGCATGCAAAGCGTTTTCCTGGAAAGGGCGATAAGATGCACTGAAGAGGTCTAGATCGTGTGCGCGATGCATTTATTGTCCGTGCTTGTAAACGTCAGAGGACCATTAAGCGTTCGGGTGGGCTGCACATAGTCGGTGTACACATCAAAGACCGTCTTGCATGAGCAATTTACGATAATTTGGTTACCTGTGACGCTCCGAGTTTCCTTTTCTAGGAACCCAAGAGCACATTTTATTATCAATGTACGTCGAAGCCTCACTTCCAACATGACACAAACGAACCAAACCGGACTTGGAGGGAACCACGGTATCTGAACTAAGGAACCACTCCATTACTCTCAGTTCCTTTTCTACAGGATCCTCGCACATTGATTACAGGCAGGCATTTTCAGAAAGGGGGTAACAAAAGGAGAGCCCGACTTTAAGCTGAGGGGTTGAAAAAAAAGGCACTTAAAAAACATGGAATTAAACAGGCAGGGTGAGGATCAAGTAAACCTGCCTTTTGATTTGCTGCACATGTGCGTATGGGATTGATAAAAGGGCAAACCTTGCTGAGAAACAGCAGAATGCTGTACATAAGGGACGTACCCAGGGGAGGTTACAAGTAGGGTCCGGCTTAGCAGAGGATCTAGGATGGGCTCCAGAGTGGCAGAAGTGAGGAAAAGTGCAGCGACTGGCGAGATCTTCTTGGTTCTTCAGCAGCAGAGCCACTTCCTACAGTGACTTCGGCCATAGTGAAATGGTTCACTTTGGCATTTATCTTGGTTTTGTTCTGGGGCCATTTCCAAACATTTGGTCGGTGTAGCCAACCCAGTCCTGGCGTTATTCTTTGCCAGTACTTTTATTTCTTCCATTTGAAGTACAGGACTACAAGTCCCAGAATCTAAAGAAACTCAAGGGAGCATTTGCAGGCTTGTGGCAGCTTTAGGAAAAGGGGGGGACGGGTGCTGCGCCATTAGAAAGCACCAATAGATTAATTATGTCCATGGTTTTGCTCTGTATGTAGCATGTAGGATTGAGGAAGCCATTATACCAATGACTCTTCAGTAACTCCAAGATCCGTGGACTGATTTTAATTTCCATGGTCTCATTTGAAAAATGTTCAGGCGGTTCAAACATTTACTCCGAAGTCAATGGTGTCTCAATATGTCCATATTTACATTATGAAATCTCATGTGTGCTCTTAAATTGGATGTTCCACCCATAGGCAATGCAAGCATATTGCTACTCTTTTTTAATTTGTGCAATAGGATTATAGGACTGAACTTTTGAAATTAGTAACCTTGAGAAAACATAATTCAATGGGGTCCTTTAGTTTTGCAGAAATTATTTTCACTGTCAGTCTGCTAAGATCAGTACAGTGTTAGAATCATTTACATAGTTCGTTTCCCCCACACTCACATCTGTACAAGCGGGTGGTTTGTTAAACATTTACATGATGAACTGAAGCCGCGAGTCACACACGAGCATCATAACTACGGAAGGGCGTCTGGGGCACATGGAGCTATTTCTGCATCACCCAGGTTTCAGATTAAATTGTTGCTAGCAATCCGTAATCTTGGTTTCAGATCAGGAACTGGTAGCGCACAATCATTACAGGTATGAAATCACATTTTGTGGGTGGTAACTTTTCCAGTGCAATTTTCTTCTTCTATGCACTTGCTCCATCAGAATTGTTCCTCGGCCTAGTACGATAGCAATCTCGTCTGTCTCCTCCCCCGTCCCCTTACTGTTTTTCCTCCCCACCCCTCCAGCACTATCTGAAATGTCATCAGGCCTAGTATGATAGTCGCTTGTATTGTTTCTCTCCTCCCTTTTTGCGCCCCTCTCCATCACATTTGTTTTTCTCTGGCTCTACCAGAAATGTCGTCAGGCCTAGTACGGTAGTCGCCTGCATTTCCTTCCCACTCTTCCCCCTCCCTTCCTTATCGATGTCTTCTCTTGCACTATCTGAAATGTCGTCAGGCCGAGCATGATAGTTAATTTCACATCCTTACTGTTCATGGCCTGTAAGAATGTCATTGTAGAATGTCATTGTATTTTCCCCTTGTTCCCTCCCTTGCCTTGAAGCGCTTTCAAACACATTGTGTATAGGCGCTATATAAATAAACTATCATATCATGTCAGTTTTGTCCACATCTTAAAAAACAGTCCACACAACTCAGCAAATGTAGTTATCGCAATTCTGAGCTGATCGACTTTGCATATGAATGCTTCCAAGTATATTCAGCACATTTTCAGGATTACTTTTCTTGTGTTCTTAGTGCATTAAGTGTCGCTGTGGTGAACAATGTCCAAAATTAAAATACTACCTTTACTGAATAAGTACCTGTGCAAGCAGATCATGAATGCAGTTAACTGAGAGGACTTCAGAGAGCCTAGGGATACAATTCTCTGCAATCATTTTTTGCAGGTGACAAAGACCGACTCTAGGGAGGGGGGGGGGGAGGGGTGTTGAATACCTTCTTAGAGCAAGAAAGAAAACATATGTTGTTCAGCGTCCCTTTCTGCGGCATTGATGACATGAAGAATGTTCTTCAGGTCTGGTTCTTTTGTACTCTGAAGACAGTCCAAAGAACCATCAGAGACGGACCCTTTACGCCATGCCACAACAATGTCTTTAGTCATTTGTGATGCATAGATCCATCACTAAACCGTATTCATGGTGCAGCATGGAATTCATAGAGACCACATTTTTCATGTAAATGTGTGCTTCTTCAGCACATTAAATGTGTTGGCCGATGATGTGTTGTACAGTGCTCACTGTACTAAACGACCCACATTTCAAGAATACCAAGCTCATCAATAAGAGCCAATAGCACAAAGTAATGCCGTACAGTTTGCCCATTTATAAGGCAAATCGATCACAAAGAAACGTGATATTAATTGCTGCACAGGACAGTAGAGACCCAATCTAATGTCAACATATTTTAAATCTGTTCGACGAATTAGGTTTTGTTCAATTTGAAGTATATGTCGAGGAAGTCATCAGAATTGAAAGATATGCTGCGATAGCCGATATGACTGGCAGAACATATGCAAGTTATTTGCTTTGACTTCTTGTAATGCTGCATTGAAAACAGTGTTCGTTGGCACACTCAGTATAAGAACTTGTTTTCCTATGTTGGTTTTGGTAGTCTGTAAACATTGCATTATCAGTCCTGTGCACTCAATATTCAAAGTAGTAGAAGTTGCTATACTTCCAGTTTTTCATTTAAAAAACAAAACATACCAAGTCTCCTTCTCAAAAAGATCATGTCCTTGGGTAGCTTATCCGTTAACATCAGATTCCTAAAACACTGTACGCTGTGAGCCTTTGTAGGAGATGAAGTGTGCCATGCAGTTTTTTTTTTCTTAATGTAGTGAATGATTCAGCAAACTTGCAAAATGGAGGAGTTGCTCTATGCAACAAGTTTTTCTGTTGCTACTCAGCCATTGACAGAGGAGAAGCAGACCAGATTACCCAGCATACTTGGGATATTCTTTCCTCTGTGTTATGCTACAAGTGTCCAAACTACAAAAACAGCACCTTGCTTCTTGAAAGTCTCCAAATCTAGAGGAACAAAATGCGTACCCACCAGGAAGTACCAGTAGAGCTGTTTCTCATCACTCTACACCATAGGTAGCAGGGGAAGCTGGTCACGCCACCTTTGACAAAAACACCCAATTCCCCCCCCCCCCAAGCTCCAGAAACGACCACTTCCCTGCCTAGCAATAAGAGGCACACAACCCACTTTATAATGCAAATCCGAAGGAAGAGTTGAAACATTTTCTTTTAATTGGTCATTTATCATGCACAAAGCATGACAATTTAGCAGTGACCATTGCCTACTATGAGGCTCTCTCTCAAAGATGGCCACCCGCCCGCCAATTCCGACGACTACAACCTTTGCACAGCCACACCGAGACCACATAGTGCTATACGCCTATACAAGTTATGGAACGCTCTCCTTGCCTACCAGCATAATCCTGTGAACTCCATGTGACACTGCCATTAATACATATTCGTCTGACCAATGCTATGAGTTCAAGACATTAAGCAGATCACTATACATTTTAACTGTGCTCCGTAAAGTTTATATTGCTGCAATCATGTATGCCGATTCAACAGAATGTTCTCTTCCTTCTCGATTAGCTAAATATTTTTGATGTTTGATGCAATGCTAATTACCCAGCTTGTCTCAAGTTCTGCTAAGCTCCCGCACATTGCAGCCTCATGCACCCTAACACAAATATATGTACTTTTAACTAATGCTGCTCAAAGCTGTGACATCTCCCCCTATATCTAGGGAATGGTTAGGATTAGCTCACCCATACGGTTCATGCATCTCTTAACATAGCGCCAACTGTATAGTTAACAGCGCATATAGTACTATTTGCATTCAGTAGTGTTCCCAATAGTATTTTTCTATGTATCCTAGTATTATGTCCTGAAATGTCCTGCCACAGACCATCAGATTTGCCAACAGTTCCCATACTAGTACAAGACAGCAATTTTCAGTGAAGCCCATTACTATCTTTACCTACTAAATGTAGTTGTAACCTCCATTGCAGTATGTACACCCTGCCACTCTACATTTGCATGATAGGCACCCTGCTCATCCTCAAGAGCTAACTGTATCACCACATGTTAGAGACCGCCAACCACTTTAACTCCATCAACCTCAATTCCCACACTATGGATTTGCTGCATAGACCACCCACCTCACTCATCACACTACACAGGTAGTCACACACGCACTTAACCATCCGTACAGACTACACAGACTTGGAACACGCACCCACCCCATGAACATCTCTGCCATTCCCATATTGGCAGCACTCAAACACCCTAGGTTCATGCACTACTCTCAGAGCAAACACCAATGACCAATGCATATTTGACCGCAAATTTAGCAATACCAAACCGACACATGTAATGCCCAGCCTTACCACCAAACAACGTACCTCCTCCACTATAATAGGCTCCCCAGAACTGTAATTCAGCCATAGTTTCTAACACTGTCCTCCCATGGGCAGACCACAACTGTTTACAATTCACCCTCCCATTAACGCTACACACTAAATCTACTTCTACAGCACCTGCCACCTTAGCTAGAAGCACTAAAAAACTTACAGCTGACAACATCCGTGCCTTCCTTGACCTTCCTTGCCTAGTACCGCCATTCTCAACAGACCCGAACATCCTAGCAGAGATATTCAAAAACACACTTACACGTGCCATTAACACTGTTGCCCCTTCAGAAAAGAAAAAATAATTCCACTCCAATTCTTGGTTCACAGAGGAGCTCCATACTCTACGCAAAAGTAAGCGTCAGGCGCTTAAATTCTAGCAGATCAACCCCTCTGACATCACTAAAGAAAACTTCCAAACCAATGCTAAAAAATGCAAAGACTCCATCTTCATTGCCAAATCCGAAGCTTACAATCACCGAATCACTGATGCTAACTCCCAAACTAAAGAACTCTTTACTATCTTCAATGAACTAACAGTCCCTCCCTTCTGCAGTGATGAGATTGTTAAAGATAAAGCATGGTGCACCAGCATACAAACTGCTATGTTAAATAAAATAGAACTCCTTCAAAACAAAATATCAAAACATTACAAGGCACTGCCTAAGCAGAACTTTCAGACCCAGACCATTCCCCAACGCTAAAAACTCCAAACTTACCAAAATTCTCATTTACGGAAACCACAGAAGCAGACGTCGTAGACATCCTTAAACATCTCAAACCATAACAATGCAAAAGCGATGTGTGCCCCCCCCCCAAAATCAAGGAATGTGCAGAGCCACTTGCTCCTCTCCTTACCGCCTTCATCAACGCCTCATTCAACACAGGCTCTGTCCCAGACAGCCTCAAAGAGGCTTGGGTGTGCCCGCTCTTAAAAAAAAATTTTTTTTAAAAAAAACCTACGCTAGACCCCTCTCAACCTAATAACTACAGACCTATAAGGACTGTCCCGTTCCTCATAATTCTAGATAAGGTCGCGCATAGGCAAATCCAACTGTACCTTGAAACTAACTCCATTTTAGGTAAGAGACAGTCGGGTTTTTGCAAAGGGCACGGAACTGAAACCGCCTTATTATACTTAAAAAAATCAAATCACTCATAACCTGGACAAGGGCAAGCCGGCTCTCCTCCTCCTCCTCCTCCTCCTCCTCTTCTTCTTAGACCTCTCAGCGGCATTTGATCTGGTTGATCACAACACCCTCACCAATCAGCTCACGCAGGCTGCACACTTCTCCAATCATGTAGCGACATGGGTCACATCCTTCCTTGTAGGCAGAGCTATGAAAGTGGGTTCACTGTGGTGTGCCCCAGGGATCTTGTACTGCCCCCACTCTTTTCAATCTTTTTACTAAGCCACTCTTTGATAAGCTGGTTGCACTTAGGATCACATACACTAACTATGCTGATGACCCAAGTGCTCCTTCCCCTTACAGGGAGCCATCACCAAGACGCCACTACCTTACAGCAAATTTACTCCCCCATCCAAGCTTGGATGGCAACTAATGGCCTTTGCCGCAATGGGGACAAGACAGAAATCCTTATTCTCGGTCAAAAGTCCACATTAGCTAATCTCAACTCGCTCTACTCCAACTTCCGTATCGACAACTGTCATCCCAGTCTTATCCTCTGTTAAAACTCTAGGAGTCCACATTGATGCTACATTATCTATGGACACACAAGTCAGTGCCATTGTCTCTACCTCCGCATTGAGCACTAAACTTATTAATGCTATTAAGCCGTTTCTAACTGAGGAAAACTGCCCATCCATTGCCAGAGCAACTATAGGAGCCAAGTTGGATTACTGCAATGCACTACTAGCTGGCACCTCAAAAAGAAACCTTACCAGACTCCAAACTACCCAAAACAGCGCACTCAGAGCAGCACTCAGTATACCCAGAAGAGACCACATCACAGAAGCAAGAAAGACGGTTCACTGGCTCCCTGTCAAAGACCGCATTACATTCAAAGTTCTCACCACCACACACAAATGCATCAACCTCTCAGCACCCTCATACCCATCAGGCACCCTATCTAGATCACTCTCAACAAGGCCTGCTAGACTTTGCTACACCAACCAACTCACGGTACTGTATCAAAAAGGCCAAGGCAGGTGGAATAAGCTTCCCTTATCTCGCCCCCAAGCTATGGAACACGCTCCCTACAACTCTTAGAGCTGGAACGTCCCTCTATGCCTGCCGCAAAAATCTCAAAACCATTCTGTTCAATTAACTGGCTACACTCATACTCACTATCTGCATTCCTCCTCTACTATGCACACTATCTATTCCTAGCATGCTAGTCTGTATTTTTCTGTATGTAACTAAGCCAGGATCACCCACTGTAACAAGCGCCACAATGCCTGCGGGCTGCTGTGCGCTCAACAAATGTGCATAAATAGTGTTTTATCTGTTATTCAGTATATCTAGGGTTAAGAATTTGAAGTCACCCCCTTATAAAAAAGCCCCACCCAAAAGCCAAATAAAACCAAAGAAAAAAGTTGGAACTTTTAAAGTCCATGTTTTATTTTTTAACAGTTACAGGTGGCATACAGTCAAGCTGCAAGCTGTTTTTTGGTACAAAACGCATCTTTATTTGACTTGGCAGTAACTTTGAACTAAAGGCTCCAAATGTAACTTCATCCGAATTTAAGGAGGAACTTCTTCTGTCTGACCCATTGCTCCTTTTTGCCAGTAGTGTCAATCAAGCTTATGAATATGTATACCAGCCTGAATCAGCTAAGGATAAGACGTCCATTGGTAGTGAGTGCTAGATAGATCATGTGGTGCAGTTTATGCAGGACTTCAGTTTATCCTGGCTTTTTTCATTAGAGAAAGAAGTTGATTTATGTAGTATATCTACCATCTGATGTCCTTTCTGTGCTCAACACTAGGATCAACCAGAACATACCACAATACGCAATGCTTCTCCATTGACTATCCTTCCCTTCTCACCAAGTCTGGTAGGAAGAAGTTCAAAAAGGATATCTTGGCCTCTAATCCTGGTCTTCCCATCGCCGACACCTACTCCAATGCTCCCGCCAGACAGACCCTTACCGACGTTCTCTGTCGTTCCTTCGCCAGATCTATGGACTCCTCATATGGTCTCTGTGCTCCGCCCTATCTCCTCCTCTCCCATTAATGGTGGCACTCGCTGGGAAGTTCTCATGGCTTCCTTCGACTCCTCTAAAGTCATCATTAATGTCTACCTAAATGGCACTGTCATGGTCCAAGGCCCTCAGGCCAATCTCCTCCTCTTTGATAGGCGCTTCCCTCGCCTCAGCAATTTCCTCTCATCTCCTGCTGTCCCCTCCTCTCCCCTCCTTGCCCTCTCTCCCTCCTCCTCCTCCTCCTCCTCCTCCTCCTCCTCCTAGGGCTCTTTCTCCTCTGATCTGTACCCCTCCCCGGAAGGTATTCAAGGCTGGCAACCTTCTTCATATTACCACTCTTAACTCTCGCTCTACCGTCAAACACTCCTCTGACATCTGCCACCTCCTTGAAGAACTAGACCTTGATGTCCTTGGTCTTACTGAGACATGGTTCACGGCCAGCTCTGTTACAAGCTTTGACACTCTCCTCCCCGATGGCTACAAGATCCTCTCAGCACCCAGATCCTCCCGGTCTGGTGGGTGGGGGGGGGGGGGGGGGGTAAGCCCTGAGCTTTCCTGCGTGGATTCCTGCCTCTATCATTCCCACTCAGACCTACTTCTCTTTTGAATGCCTTGTCTGTAGGCTTTCTCTCTCGCCTACCCATTCTCTTACTCTGGTTACCATCTACCGGCCTCCTGGGCAAATCACCTCATTTCTCTCTGAGTGGGCAGACCTCTCCACCTCCCTCCTGGCCTCTACCACTAAACTCTTCCTCCTCGGTGACCTAAATATACATTTAGACTCTCCTTGCTCCTCCTCTGTACTCTTCCGTGACGGTATCAGCTAATATCGCCACCAAAAATATCGCCGTACATATGGTCATCGGGAACGGCCATAGGCGATATTTTGGGTGGGGATAATTTATGGGGTAAATGGATGTGGGGTCGTGGGGGGGTCCCCCGCAGGTTCCATGGGGTAATATTGCCGCAAAAATATGCCGAAATTTTTGTACGGCGATATTTTTGTGGCGATATTATCACATGGAACCTCCGTGACCTCTGCGACTCCCTCTCCCTGTCCATCCTCCCCTCTGGCCCGACTCACTCTGCAGGGCACACACTCGATGTCTTGATCTCCTCTGACCACCCCCTCTCCATCCCTCTGACCACTCCTCTCTCCTGGAGCGATCACTCCCTCCTCTCATATCTCATCTCTCCCTCTCTCCCCCCCCCCCCCAAGCCAAGCCTACCCCATTACTGCCACCTACCTTCCCGGACATCCGGCGCATTAAGCATGTGTCAGTTGAGGCTTTTGCTGCCACTTTCTCTCCCCACCCCCTCCACCTTTGGCCGTCTCTCATCCTGATACAGCCCCGTCTCTGCTCTACTCTTCAATTTCTGATACGCTTCATGTTCTTGCCCCTGTCATGAGGATGCGTTTGAAGTCCAAAGCCAAGTGCAATTCCTGGTATTACTCACCTAGCTACACTTAAATGCAAGTGTAGGGCAGCTGAGAGGAAATGGAGGACTTCCTGTTCATCCTCTGACAAACTGGCCTGTCGCCTGCTACAAAGGCAATACCGACTCTGTCCTCACCAAGAAGAGAGTCCACATTTAAGCTTGTGTCTCTGTGGCATCTAACAACTCGGCCGAACTCTTTAAAATCTGAAAGGAGCTGGACAACCCTGCTGCAGTCCCTACCCCTCCTGTTGCCTCCCAGGCTCTTTGAAATGAAGTGAGAGGCAAGGGCATTGCAAACACCCAGGACAACCTGTCTCCATCCACACTCCTCCTCCTCCTCTTCCCTCTCCATCTGTGCTTGTTGACCCTCCTTTAGCCGCCCTCCCACCATTCTTCTCGTCCTTTCCTCTTTTCACCACTGACAAGGTTGCTAGACAAGTCCGATCTATGAAAGCCTCTTCAAAACAGGTTCATCCCTGTTCCAAAGCCATCAAGGACCACATGGACACCCTCGCTCCGGCCCTTGCTGATTTTTGCAACTACTCCTTTGCCTCTGAATCCTTCCCCTCCAAAGCACTCCTTTGTGCATCCTCTTCTCAAGAAGCCCACAGCTGATCCTTCTTGTCCAGCTAACTATCGCCCAATTTCCATTACTCCCTTTCTTGGCAAACTCCTGGAAATGTTGGCCATCTCTCAGCTTAACCTTCATTCCAATTCTGTTGGCTGTCTCCATGACCACCAGTCTGGCTTCAGAGCTGCCAGAAGCACAGAAACTGCTCTCCTAAACATCCGTGAAGATCTGCTCACCAACCTTGACTAACATGCCCTCCGTCCTCATTCTCCTCGATCTCTCTTCTGCCTTCGACACGGTCAACCATACCATCCTGCTCAACTGTCTCCGTGAAAACCTGTGCATCACTGATCAAGCTCTGGCCTGGCTGACCTCTTTCCTCTCAGATTGACCCTCCCAGGTCCAACTTGGGTCCTTCCTTTCATCTATCTTCCTCTCTACCTGTGGTGTTCCCCAGGGGTCTAATTTCTCGCCCTGGCTTTTCAACCAATACCTGGCAACTCTCGCCCACTGCATTGCCATTTTCTGCTCAAATTTCCAGCACTACGCTGACACTCATTTTCAGGCTGCCCTCTGCCACCTCTTCTCCCTCTCTCATCTCTGATTGCCTAACTGCCATTCAAGATTGGTGTGCCGCCAATGATCTTTGTCTGAATGCCAGCAAGACTGAGATCCTCATCGGCACACCTTCACTATCCTTTCCCCACTCTGGCCGGCCTCCCTTGGCTCTCCTCCTACCCCCACCTGCAAGGCTAAGAACCGCGGGGTCATCTTTGACTCCACCCTTTCCTTCTCCGCCCACATCTCTGAGGTCTCTAAAAAGTCAAATTTCCGACTGCACCTCCTCAGAGGTACTCTGCCTTTCCTCTCCTTCCCCCAGAAGCTCATGGTATCTCAAGCTCTGGTTCTCTCTAGCTTGGACTATTGCAACAGCCTCTTTCTAAATCTACCTGCCTCTACTCTCTGCCCTCTGCAACTAATCCAGAACAGGACTGCAAGACTTGTCCTTGGCCTCAAGCCCTGGGATCGTATCTCTCCAGCGCTGAAATCCCTTCACTGGCTCCCAGTTGATGCAAGGATTAAATTCAAAACCCTCTTGCATTGTCCACAAGGCTTCCTGGGGCCTGGGTCCAAAATACCTTCAGCTATCCCTCCACAAATACCTCCCCTCTCGAGCTCTTCGCTCCTCTACCTCCAACTCACTCAGTGTCAGTTGTTTTTCTAAGAAACGAGCTGGGGGTAGACCTCTCTCTTCGGTTGGGGCCTCCCTCTGGAACAGTCTCCCTGCTGCTCTAAAACTTGAGAACCATCTCCGGTTCCGGAAGCACCTCAAGACCTTCCTCTTTTATTCTGCCTTCGCTCCCCCTCTCCCCTACTGATCTGTTTTCTCTTGGCACCGTGCACCTGGCCACCCTCTGTCTTTTGGGCCCAGGTACCTGCTCATTCTGTCACCCCTTGCACTGGGGTCTGCATCTGTACCCATACAGCCCCCCCCCCTTTTTCTTCCTGCACTTATCGGACCTACCCTGTCTGCTGCCTTATACCTAGCACTTGCAAATTGCTGGCTGCATTACCACGGTTTGTTGCCTTTATTATTTATTTATTGTTATTTATCTGTTTCTCCTCTGCTTCCCACTTTCCACCTCGCCCCCCTTCCATGCACTTTTCCCCTCCCCCCCTCTCCCATGCATTTGCGCGTTCTCAATGTCATTGGGCCTAGTAAGATCGCTGTTTTGTTCTCCCCTGTTCCCCTCCCTTGCCGCGCTCTGAAACACTGTACAAGCGTGAAATAAATATAATAGAAATAAAATATCAATCACAATCTCAGTTAGTTTCCTAAAACTGCTGAAAACACGTGCCTATCTTGAGGCTTAAACGGAGGATGTGTCCTCTCTGAGCCCTACATGTGTATTTACACCACTTGTTTATCTGTTCAGATTCCTTTAGCAAAGACGTCTGTCACAACTAAAAACAAAATCAATTTTATTCTAAGTAGGCATTTTTATAAGTCCACAAGACCTTCTAAATCTCGGCTCTTACCTTGGGTGGGGAAACCCTTACAGTTTGGAGAACATTGTAACAGACTCGTTCCCAAATTAAGCATTCAAGATCATCTCATAAGAAGTGACCAGCACGTTCAATTAATTCATTCAAATAGGATTTCATCAAGCTGAGAAGTTCACATCATGGTTGACATTGGAGCAAGTGTTAGATGTCTGCAGTTCTTAGCTTTATATCTTGAATAGCATCACTGGCTACCACACACGATTAGGGAAAGGGTCATGCATCTCGATTGTTTAGACTCTGCCTCATTCAAGTGCTCTTGGGGTATTGCTTCTCATTCGGGTAGGTAGGCCACCAGCCCTTTGGAATGCTCTTCCTCCAGATCTCAGAGGCTGCATATCGACTGTTCAATTTAAGCAACATCTAAAGACCTTAGGAAAAATGTAAATTGTAGGTTTCTCTCCTTTCCTCTGGCTAAAATCCCTGCTGACTTGTTGTTGGTTCGTCTATCTTGAGGCCAATGGGCGAGTGGAGCAATCGAAGAATTAGATAGAGTGCCCCTGCTCTCACCGAGTTCTGCAAGCACTCTTACCACAGGATCTTCCCCACTCCCCTAAAGCACTCTCTCGTGCTCCCACTCCTGAAAAAACCTTCCTCTGACCCTCCCATCTATCGCCCTTTTCCATCACCCCATTTCTTGGGACGCTTCGAGAAGCTGGCCTTGCCCAAACTTCTCTCACGCTAAACTTGTTGGTGGCCTCCATGACCAGCAATCTGGATTTAGAGCATCCAGAGGCATGGAAAGTGCTCTTCTGAACACCCATGAAGAACTGCTTGCCTCTCTTGACCCAAACAGTCCTTATCCTTCTTGATCTCTCCTCTGCATTTGACAGAGTTAACAAGTGTATCATGGAGCTTTTGTATGAGGATGGAATGGTTATCTTGGAGCGGGCACTGGACTGCCTGTCCTCTTTCCTCACCAAGCGCTCTTGCCAAGCCATCATGGGCCCATTCTCGTCTCCTACTTACATCTCCACCTGTGGCATCCTCCAGGGCTCTATTCCTTTCCCCAGCTCTTGCTCTCCTTGCACGCCTCATCTCCTCCCACTTCATGTTACGCAGATGACACAGCTCTTCTTCAGACTCCCTGCTGACCCTCCATCATCCCCAACTGCCTTTCTGCCATCCAGTCCTGGTGCACCTCCAATGATCTCTGCCTCAACGCCTGTAAAACGGAGATCCTTCCCATTTGAGACCCCTGCACCCTCTTTCTTCCCTTCACTCTGGCCTTCATCCTTGGGTTCTCCCACTGCTCCTTCAACTGAAGCCAGAAACCTTGGAGTCATCTTTGACTCCTCCCTCTCCTTCCTCCCTCACACTCAGGATAAGTCCAACTACCAGATCTTCCTTCTCAAAGGAATTCTACCTTTTCTCACTTTCCCACAGAGGCTCAATATGACTCAAGCCCTAGTTCTCTCTAGACTAGACTTAAGAGCCTTCTCCTGATTCTTCCATCCTCCACGCTGTATCCCCGCCAGCTTATCCAGAATAGAGCAAGACTTGGCCTTGGCCTTAAATCCAGGGACTGCATCTCTCCTGCTCTAAAACATCTTCACTGGCTCCTGCACAGATCAGATTAAATTCAAATCCCTCTGCATCATCCACAAGGGTGCCTGGGCCCTGGGCCCACACCATCTTCAACTCTTTAATATTCTCCTACTAGACCTCTTCGCTCCTCTGCCACCAACTCTGTGTGTAAAGCATTTTGCTAAAAAGAGGGCGGGGGGGGTCACCCTTTCCTCTGAATGCTCCCTCCTTTGGAATAGCCTCCCCCTTGAGCAGAACCTTCTCAAATTCTGGAAGCTCCTTAAGACTTTCCTCTTTTCCTCCACCTTCTCTCCTCTGCTAGTCCCACAGTTGCTGAATCGGTGTCCTTGGCCCTTATGCATTTTCAGGGCCTTGACCTCCCTCACCATTACTCCCAGCTCCTAACAAGCAAACAAATAAATAGGGAACTAGGGGCATACAACACAGCAACCTTCCCACGGTTTTCCTGAATATCAAACCCCTTTGTTCACGCACCATTACACCACCAGCAACGCCCAGTCACCCTGCAATGCTGCCTAAACACACCTACAACATATACATGCCCTTCCTATTCATTGTAGCCTCTTATCCCCTTCCTAATCCTTGTAACCTCTTATTCGCTCAACATCCACGCATGCATCTAGTCAGATCGCTGGAGAGAATCAGATCGCTGGAGAGAATCAACATCAGTCTTGAAATACAGAGTTCATTGGAGGGTTGCTGCCAATCTGTTTCAGTCAATTCTGAAAATAGGCACTGTACAGGGAAAGTCACACATTATAGTGGGTGTGGGGGGGGGGGGGGGAAATGGAGATGGAACCAAGCAACACCACATAGGCTAGTGCAATTTATACTGTTCTAGATTTGGTAATATGGTCCTAGTCCTAAATCTAGAAGACATTCAATTGCAGGGGACTGACTACTGCTGGATTACCTTAGAGTTGCAGATTATGCATTTAACATCCCTTTTTAAAACAAATCAAATTTTCAGGAAGTACCAAGACTGATCTCATGAATGAAGTGCACTCCGATAAGCAGTGGTTTTGAATGTGCTTATGCTGACGGGGGAGCTTCTACCTCTTTAACGTCTGTGGCGTTGCCTGGTTCCATCTCCATTCCCGTCCTCAACTCCATCAGAGGTTGATGTGCCATTTAAACTGTTCCCAGTACCAAAATAGTCTCCCGTTATTATGCCCATCCAGCGAGCAGTGAGTCTTACTGAAGTGCTGCAGAATAAAACCGCCTGGGATTGAGAAGCAGCAGGTTACCTCCGATTTTAAGTGCAAAGATGCAGCTCATCTAAATGTGCACAGAAGACACTGAAAGTCTTCTTAATGGCCACCAAAAGGCAACGCACGTTTAGAGAAAGCCTGGGTAAAAGTTACAGATTAAGTAGGATCACCGGGTGTTGTTGCAGGTTAGGAGACGTACCTGCTAGCCCGGCCTGGACACTATGAAAAGCGACAAACTGAAGTCGATGCAGTCAGTACAAACCACTGTTTATCATTGACTAAGCCCTGGCCAACTGGACTACACGATGGAAAAATGAAACCTAGCTGGATGCACAGGCACCTCTCAAGTCCCACAAGCAAGGTTACTGATAACCAGAACAAGCCACAATACGTGTAGCCTTACTCTATGGACCCCACCCTCTGGAATGCCATATCTATCCAGCTCAGAATTCTAACTACACAAACCTACAGGAAAGCACTAATCGCCCTTCACCTCTCCTCCTCTCCCAATCTGATCTCTCCTCCCTCCCCAATGTCCAGTAAAAGCCATGTAACACTACAAATCCACCACCAACTAGATTTTTCTTTTTTAATTAGTTATTCGGTTGACAAGCAACCTTTAAAAATAAATTCATACATAGATCAAAATCTCAATTCATCTGACAAAAAAAAAAAAAAACACAAATTAGATGCACACAATTCATTACTCAATTCCTAGTAAACGTTTTTTCTATTTGACCCTTAAGATAAAAGCTCACAGATTAATTCATACTCTGACTCATAAAACCCTGAATACAAATATAAATGTTCTCCACATTCCAGATTGACCTCATATCATAAATCCACACACCTAAGAAAACCAATGACTGATCTCACATCTGTCGTCATTCAGCTTCGAAGATACCTATTCCATAAGTAAGACTGGCCAATTGATTCCCAAGAATAGAAAAAATGTCCAAAGTATTTCTCTCACAAGAGTATAAGAGAAGGGCACTCACTACCAAGTGCCTAATTGTTTCTATCTTCTCTTCTACACAGAATCTTCATTTGGTTTCAGAACTATGAATACTCATATCTGATCAAGATTTCTTTTGTCAATGCCTCAAAAATGTATTTGACAGATCGAAAAGGTGCCAGGATTCCCTGTTTCTCCAGCATGGGGTCTGGCATGGATTCACATGCTCATGAATATTCCCCGTCGTCAGGCTGGGAATCCTCGGTAAAGAAAAAAAATCAGTATCAGTTTCGTTTCTGATCAGTCTTTCTTAGTAGTAACCAATCACTGATCTTTGGGTCATAGTGCCCCCAGCCAATGACTGCCCTCTTCCTAAGCCCCGCCCCTGGCAGCCATCCTCATATTTTTACCGCACGCTCAAGTGTTGGGAGTCCTCGTGTTTAGCGAGTTTTTCACTGCGTTTTCACGCTTTTTCAGGAGAATTTCTCATTTTTTCGGTTTAATCGAGCCTCAAGCTCCACCGTCTCTACTTCCGATAACGGGGACGCGTTTTGGAATTCTACGCCCCTCAAGGGTGAAGTTTTCGTCGAGTTTACACTTCTTGGAGGATTCCGGAAGATCTGCGGCCTACGTCAACGGACATGGCCCAGGACAAGGGGAGCTCGACGCCCGGATCCAAGCTGTTCAGGAACTGCCCTGGATGCGGATTATATAACGTTTTCAAGAAGGACGAGCATTCGCAATGTCTCTGTCTCCATGGGGACAAGACGCACGTGGAGAAGGACTGTGCGTTCTGCAAGAACCTTTCGGAACGGACCAAACAAGATCGTCGTTCCCACCTTGCCACCTGGCTGGAGAAGGGAACAGCAAGTGAGAAGGCGAAGAAGAAGTCTGAGCGGGCTTCTAAGTCCTTTGAGGGCGCCCCGGCGACAGGGGCCCAACAGAAGGCCAAGCACCGCGAGTCTGCGGGCTCCGGGAGCGCCAAAAGGTCAGGCTCTTCGGTTGCCAAGCAGGGCGCTACTTCCTCGGCACGTTCGACCACGAGCCAGCGCTCTGGTTCGGGGAAGAGGAAGTCCGAGAACCCGGGTAGGCCGCTGGAGCGGACCCAGTCGATCTCGAAGGGGGAGCGAGGCACTGACCCTTCCCCAAAGGCGAAGGCCCAGGACGCACCTAAGGTGGTGAGGGCTTTGATCCACCCGGCTAAGGCCTCTACCAAAGTGGTCGCTGCGACCCTGGCAGAGCTGGCTGAGGCTGCGCCAATGGAAACGGCCGTGGGCCCAGAGTATCCCTGCCGCTGCAGAGGGAATCCTCTTTCCAGCCCATCGCTAAGACCCCCGTGAATCCCCCGGCTGAAAAAGAGGGGGGGGCCGGTGGCCATTACAGACTCGGAATCAGCCTCCGAGGAGGAACTGGTGGGGACCGAAAAGGGCCTCAACGAAAGGTCCATAGGCCTCAACGAGAGGTTCGAGAAGGTTCGATCCCAGGGGATGATCCCTGCTGACGTGATCGAAGATAGCGACAATGACGACGAACAGGGCCCAGTGGAGCGGCCATCGCGTCCGTCGCAGCCATTGCCAGAGCCCCAGGATAGCTCGGCGGCCATTTTGTTATGTACCGAGATAAGGACGAGATTACCACGCACCCCGACGGAGGAGCCAGAACCAGGCCCGTCGGGAAGCCCTCCGAACAAGCAGAGGAGAGTCCACCCCGCTCCGCCCTACGTGCCTGCGAGAGCGGTGGACCCCTCATCCCCCTCGCTGGGAGAGGATACGGCAACGGATACGGCGAAGGGGACGGACGATGACACAGCGGACATCCAGTCGTCACCCCCCCCCCCCCGCGGGCGTTCCCAGCCGACGAAGTTGGCCCTTCGCCATGATAACCAGGGCATCTCAGCTCTTCCAGCTCTGCTCTGAAGAACAGAAAAAGGAGGGTTTTCTGTACCAACGAGGAGAGGCTAAGAGGAAGACGGTCCTCGCGGTGCCTTTACTCGACATCTGGGACGAGGGGCTTGCTGTCCTCAAGAACCCTGCCACGACACCCGCCAAGAGGGACAGGTACGAGAAGAAGTACTGAGTCCCTGCGGCTAAGAAGGCAGCGGGCGCGGCGGCTTCAACTTCCACTTCCCCGCCAGACAGCGAGGGCAAGAAGCTGGACTCTATGGGACGACGAGTCATCTCGTCGGCGGCGACGATTAAGGGGGCCAATGCCTTAGCAATCGTGGCCCGCTACGGCAGGGAGCTCTGGTTCAAGATAGCTCCCCTGCTAAATTTCCTGCCTGATGACAAAAGGGCGGAGGCCCTGGAAATTCTGCAGGAGGGCGAGGTGGCGTCGGATCACGCCATAACGGTGGCGACGGAAATTGCCGATACCGGATTTCGCCAACTGGGCAACGGAGTTTGCCACCGATGACGAGGATGGCTCAAGGCGACAGACTTTCGCCAGGACGTCCAGACCAGAGTGTTGGACATGCCGTTCGACGGCAACAACCTCTTTGGTAAGGCGGTGGATGAGTCTCTACAGGCCATCAAGACCAACTCGGAGACGACCCGGGCCCTTGGGGAGCTTCAGCAGCCACGGCCCTTTCGGAGCACCGGAGGCAGACAGGGTGCCTCCAAAGGATCCAGCGGTGGCTCCTCCACTTAGCGACAGGCGGCCCCGCTCCTCTTCCCAGGTGGCCTACAGAGGTCGCGGCAAGCAAGGGGGATCCCGCCGTTGTCGTCAAGGAGGCCAAAGCTTCAAGGCCGCTTCCAAGCAAGACTGACCCGGCCGGGTTGTCGGGCCCCCACCGAAGCACCCCAGTGGGAGGCCTGCTGATGAAGTTCGTCAGAGTGTGGGAGTCCATCTCCACCGATCTTTGGGTGGACACCCTGGCCAACGGGCACTCGCTTGAATTCCTAAAGAAGTGCCCTTGCATTCCTCCCGTGGCCAGGAAGGAGAATCACGTCCCTCAACCGCTATTGGAAGTAAAGGCGATGCTCAAGAAAGGTGCCATCGAGCTTGTCCCCAGGAGGCTCAGGGGCTCCGGAGTGTACTCAAGGTACTTCCTCGTCAGAAAGAAGACAGGCGGTTGGCGCCCCATCCTGGACCTGCATCGGTTAAACAAATACATCAAGGCACAGAAATTCAGGATGGTCACCCTCCAGCACGTGCTGGGACAGCTGGAGGAAGGCGACTTCCTATCGTCGTTGGACCTGGAGCATGCCTACTTCCACATCCCCATTCTAAAAAGGCACAGGAAGTTCCTCAGGTTCGTGGTTCAGGGACGCCACTACCAATTCAGAGCCCTGCCGTCGGATTAAAGTCGGCACCCAGGGTTTTCACCAAGTGCCTGGCACCAGTGGCGGCGCGGCTGTGCCTGCAGGGGATCCACGTCTACCCCTACCTGGATGACTGGCTAATCCGGGCAAGGTCAAGGGAACCCGCCGTCGATCATAAGGCGAGGACCGTCCAGTTGCTCACGGAGCTGGGATTCGCCATCAACTACCCCAAATCCCACCTGGTTCCATCGCAAGTAGCACTGTTTTTGGGGGCAAAGCTCGATACAGTGGAGCCATTGGCCTCCCCTTCAGAGGAGAGGACCAAGACCATCCTGGGCAAGGTGCGGTGCCCGTTAGCCACGGACGTGGCCAGGCTGAGGTCCATCAAGTCCCTTCTCGGGATGATGTCCTCATGCATCTACTTTGTGCCCCTTTGCAGACTTCGGATGCATCCGCTACAGGAGTTCCTCGATGCCCGCTGGTTTCAGGCGAGGGGCTGCTTCGAGGACAGGATCCCCCTCGACGAGGAGTTCCGTCAGGCGATCCTATGGTGGGGCACCCGGGCTCACCTCACGACGGGCACAGACTTTCAAACCCCGGCGTTTCAGGAGACTGACTACAGACTCCTCTCTGGAGGGTTGGGGGGCCCACACCGGAGATCTCCACGCAAGAGGCCTTTGGCTCCCAGAGGAGAAGTCTCTTCACATCAACATCTTGGAGCTCCGAGCAGTGTTCTGGGCGCTCAAGTCGTTCCTCCCGTCCCTCAAGGACAAAGTGGTGAGGATCTTCACCGACAACACCACCACAATGTTCTACATACGGAAGCAGGGGGGCACCAGACCCCCAGTCCTATCCAAGGAGGCCCAGGATCTGTGGCACTGGGCCGTCGCCCAGGGGATGTTTCTGGTTCCCTTCCACCTGGCAGGAATAAAAAATACCATCGCCGACTCACTCAGCAGGGAGCTGCGCTCGTGCCACGAGTGGGAACTGCGCCAGGATCAAGTGGATCGACTCTTCCAACAATGGGGCAAACCCCATATCAACCTGTTCGCGACAGCGATGAACTCCAAGTGCCAGAGGTTCGCCAGCAGGTTCCCACAGCCGAGGGGCATGGGCGATGCTTTCTCGTTCCCTTGGGACGGGCCGTTTCTATACGCCTTCCCTCCATTGCTGTTGCTGCTCTGCCTCATCAACCAGCTCAAGAAGTCCAGGTGCAGGATTATCCTCGTCGCACCGGCGTGGCCGAGGCAGGACTGGTTCCCGGACCATCTGGACTTGCCAACGTCCCCGCCAGTCAGGCTGCCGGCGGACGCGGATCTCCTCTCCAGAGAAGGAGGTGCCATTCTCCACCACGAACCACAGTCGCTGAACTTGCAGGCCTGGCTCCTGCAGCACTAGAGTTTGGAGGGTACGATATCCCGGCTGATTGCAAAGAGGTTCTTGCAAAGGCCAGGGCGTCCTCAACTCTCAAGTGTTACGGTCATAAATGGAAGAGGTTCTCTGTCTGGTGCCGTGCACAGAAGATTAACCCTCTGCGAATTACGGCCCCTCAAGTGCTGCTGTACCCGCTGTCTCTGGTCAAGGCTGCACTGGCTCACGCCTCGATAAAAATACATCTGGCTGCTATCTCCCGATATACCAGGACAACGGGACGGGCGTCCTTGTGGTCTCATCGCCTGGTGAAGGAATTTATGAAGGGGCTATTCCGATCATTCCCGCCGGTGAAGGCTCCTGCCCCGGCGTGGGAGCTTAATGTGGTGCTGACCAGGCTAATGGGGGCCCCATTCGAGCCTATGCATTTGGCGCCTTTGAAGTTCCTGTCATGGAAGACAGCGTTCCTCGTGGCCCTCACCTCTGCACGACGTGTGGGAGAGATTCAGGCCCCATCTTGCAAGCCTCCATACTTGACTTTTCATGACACGAGGGTGGTGCTGAGGACGCACCCCTCCTTCATGCCCAAGGTGACGTCGGACTTCCACCTCAACAAGCCCTTGGTGTTACCAGTTTTCTTTCCGTCGCCTTCGACTCCGGCCGAGAGGACTTTGCACTCACTGGATGTAGCAGAGTGCTGAAGTTCTACGTGGACCGCATGAAGAGTTTTCGGAAGACGTCACAACTGTTTGTGAACTTTGCGTCTGTGAATCAAGGGAAGGCTCTCTCGAAGACTTCCATTTCCAGATGGCTCTCTGGCTGCATCATACATGGTCACCGGTTGGCAAACCGACCGCTGCCCGGCCGTCCAAGAGCCCATTCGACCAGAGCGATCGCTGCTACCATGGCGTTCCTGTCTGGTGTGCCCCTGCTGGACATCTGCAGGGCTGCTACGTGGACGTCGACGCACACCTTCACAAGATTATACTGCGTCGATCGGGACTCCAGGGAGGAGTCCAGGGTCAGCCAAGCAGTGCTGCGCAACCTGTTCGCTTAAGGTGAGCCAGGTGAGGAGGTAAGAGATGCTCAATGTTGGGTTGTTGTATTGCTTAATGTTGAGCCTGTTGCCACCTCCCTTGGTTGTGCATGTGTATACTGCCATGTATTCTTTTATTCATGAGCATGTGAATCCATGCCAGACCCATTGCTGGAGAAGGAACAAGTTACTTACCTGTAACTGTTGTTCTCTAGCATGGGTCTGGCATGGATTCACATGCGAACCCTCCCACCTACCCCTCTGCGGCTCTTCACTTGGTCATACTACCACTTGGCGTGCTACCAAATCTGAGGATGGCTGCCAGGGGCGGGGCTTAGAGAGAGGGCAGTCATTGGCTGGGGCATTATGACCCAGAGATCAATGATTGGTTACTACTAAGAAAGACAGATCAGAAACGAAACCGATACCGATTTTTTCTTTACCGAGGATTCCCAGCCTGACGACGGGGAATATTCATGAGCATGTGAATCCATGCCAGACCCATGCTGGAGAACAACAGTTACAGGTAAGTAACTTGTTCCTTCTTATGATCCATCCGCAGATGTGTCAGAGAAGGATAACGATGAAGTTTTTCCATAGTTATAATCCAATACCATGTTCTTAGTCGTTTCATGGTGCTTTTTGGTCTTAGGGTTCCTCCCTACTAGATCCTATATCTTTCAGAAGACTCCTTTAGTGAATACAAAAAGGAATTATTTCACTGCACCCATCATTTTATGCATTCATAAAACTCCGGACTTCTCCATAAAACGCAGCAAGTTATTCCACTCACCCCTTGATCTAAGTGATTGGATACCCAATAGCCGCTTACTGGAAGAGTTTGGAAGGTTAAGCAGCTTCCTCCAAATTAAAGATTCCAAACCAGGCAACAGACTCAAGGTAACAGTTCTATGCCATACAATAATTTTGGAATTATTTTACCTTGATAACATTTTAGGGGAGGAACTAATGAAAATGTACCCTACTTCCTGTCCACCTTTTTCATTTGGTTTATTAATCAGATTGTTTTCTGCAGAAGATGCCCCCTTAAGAACGCCCTAGAGTGTTTCACAGTAATTTGAAAGCCCAAATAAACTAATGATTCCACATTATCCAATTTATGGCCTTCACTGTGGCAAGATTATTTTTCCTTTCCTTGTAAATCTAATCACGTTTACGAGACTATTAGTCGCAGAAATACCCAGTCACAGAATACACTCCAAAAGTTTCAATTTCTGAAGCCCCCTAGGTGTTTGGTCAAAGAGTAAAAACAATCATCGGCATAAGCGAGCCACTTTAGATGGCGATTATTAGGCTTGGGAAATGCAAAAGCAAACTGCTCCAATATCTTGCCCACATCAGACACAGATTAAAAAAAACAGGGAGCAAGAATGCAACCTTGTCTAACCCCCAAGAGTTGGAATCGCCCATGTTGAATCTCCCTTAGCATTCAGCCTAACTCTAATATTTGAGTTATCATGAAGAGCAAATACAATTTTAGAAGCCCGTCGGGATGTCCCAACTGGCCAGCTTTCGGCATAAAAGATTTCTATTGACCATGTCGAAAGCAGGCGTTAGGTCAATACTTGCCACTTAAGTGTCCTTAACCATTACGTTGAGAACTAGATTTGGTACATATCTCAGCAAAAGACTGTTCGGCTTCCAGAAGAACCACAGCACTAATCTGGTCTGCCATTTCTGAATCCGGCTTTGCCTAGATGACCATGCCTCTAGATGTTTTAACAGCAAGGGCGCAAAGACATTGCTGTCTGCATCTAGTACTGAAATAGGTCTATCATTTATAGGGTAATTCCTATCCCCACTCTTAAAGATTACAATCAAATTGGCCATCAGAACAGGCAAAAGCCGCTCTTAATATCTGGCGAAAATACATTGTTAAAATCATGGACCATGTAACTGACTGATATGTAACTGACTCATATTTAAACACCATGTTTGCCAATCTATTAGGGCCCGGGGTTCTAGACTTGAACTTTTATTGTCCAGAACTTCATCAAAGTCAATTGCTAACTGCCAATAGTCCCCACTCTTTTCCCTCACTATATACAGTTGCTGAACCGGCTCCAGCCCAAATTTTACCTTGTAAAAGGTCACCAACTTCTCCCCTATAGGGTTCAATTGAAAGTCTGACTGTTCTCCCAAGTCACTAATAAGGCGCCAAAACGATGCAGTGTCGGACAAAAGAGATTCAGTATTAATTCTGCATCATTTTGAAGCAGCTGTGCCTTTTGTACTGCGGTAAACTTGTTTAACTAACTTGGCCTCTAACTTGGGGCTTCGGTTGACATTAGTAATTCCCCTGGAAAAGAATCAAAACAATTTCCAATATAGGGTTGTCGAGGCCAACATTCTGACACCTTGTCATTAATAAACAAAACCTTAAGTTGGTTCATGTTATTCTGTTGGCCCCCTGATGGACAATAACTGAGGGCAATTTATGACCTATAGCTTTGCCAAGAGAGTCAAAACTCAGCAACTATCATGTCATGGTCACTCCATGCACAAGCAGTCACTTGAAAAGGAGTGCAAACATGAAAGAAATCCTGGTCTACAAACATGTAATCCAAAATGGAAGCTTTCTCACCCATTGCCCATGTGGTCTGACTTGGAAGATCCCCCATAACCCAACCATTCAGCCTATGCAGGCCCAGTGATTCCAAATTTTCCAACAACCTCTTCCCATTTTTAGATATCATAGAAGGGTTCTGCCCTGCCTCACACAGGCTAGACTCAAAAACACAAAATGGGTTCAGATCACTAGATAAGATTATCCTGCCATCCACCCAAATAGATAACCAGTTCCCTATACAATCCGCCACTTATGTCAAAATGGTATCCAAGCTACACAGTGTGGAATGCCAATAAATGCGGATTGATAAAACCCTAGTTTTGATGCCATTATTCATTATACTTTTGAACGGCAAGCATGCTTTGATATAATATGATGATCAAACCTTACCCCAATCACCTTTTTTATTAGTGTAACCAACCCCCTGGGCCACTTCACTGCTGGAGAAAATAATGACACAAACCCATCTTTGACAGGAGACAAATAACCAGATTTCTTGTATAAAGTTAATTGTATGCTGTTGTGGGGACTTCCCCAAAGTCTGTTTTGTGTATAGAGGATTATGGCTGCAACTATTCCAAGAGAGAACCCGTAAGTATCAATGCCTTTCCCTCTGCCTTGCTTGGGGTTTTTCATTATCCACACTAGGGGCCTAAGCCCAATCCTTCCTCACGCTTGGAACCTCCCCGACTTCCTGGCTATTGCGAGAGACCCTATTACAAATCTTGGACCAGCTCTTAAATCGTGAACATCCCCCTCATTTGACTCCCACGATTTTCCCTCCGGAGCAGACGTCAACTGGGGATCCATCTGGAGATAAACCCAGGTGGCGAAAAGTAACTGTTTCACTCAATCTAAGGTCATAAACCATCTTAGAACAGATGTGGTTCTGTCAGTAAGGGGAAAGCCAACTCTATCCAGATCTTTTGTGCATATGGCTCTTAAGCAGAGAATCATGAGAGAACCTTGAGAATACCAGAACGATTCAGCAGGATATATCGATTATCATACATTTCAATTTTAAACAACCATCCCCTGTGCTCATTAATTTGGCCTTTTGTTCTCTTGTTCCTAACCACTTACCACTTCTGAGCGGCAGGCTGGGAGCCTGCGCTTTCTTCCTGCCTCCTCTCTGGGCCACCACTTGCAACCAGATGGGACAAAATCGTGTCCATTCCCCTCCTTCCGGAGGTCCGCAAATGATTACCCTACCCTTCCATAAAGTAATTAGGGGGCCCGTCAAATCCACCCAAGTAGGTTTCTTTAACGCTACCTCCTGCATCATATAGCATCTAGCCTTGCCCTTTCCTACCCCATGCTTCCCCTCCGAAAGAGCCAGGTTCCCACAGTGCATTTCCCAATTCACAGAGCTTGTTGCCACCCCCGTAGCCTTCCCCTGCTCATAACAGGCAGATACTCCATCGGTATCTACACCAGGAGCCAGGCGACCCAGATCACATTGCATACATTTTTCTGTGAGAAAGACCGTCTGAGCCACTGAGTCCCTGGTGGAGACCTTTACACAGTCTGTAAGTGCTGTAGCCCTCCGCCCCCGCCATATCCCCAACAGAAGGGCTATCGCTCAATCCGGCCCCACCATGAACACCAGCCTCCTGTATCACCACAGGCTTAAAAGGCCTATGTATTTCTTACTGGCATTGGCAGGATATTAAAGAATGACTTTGTACCTGGGTTGGAGATTTTTTTTAAACATTTTTAGATTTTTTTTGTACTGTTTCCCCTTCATTTTTATCAGGCATTTGGAGGTAATGTGGGACGGAGGAGGCACACCCTCCCCTATTAACCACCCCCTCTGTTCTTGGATTATAATCCACACCCTTGCCCACGAAAAACCCAAATCGATTGCCCCATTTTCCACTGCTGGCTCAGATGCCCTGCCAAATCCTTTATTACATCAGCCACAGTACTTTGGACATTTCCATGTATGCATTTCAGTTTTCCCCATATTAAGTCCAGCAACGCTGCTTGTACAGTGTGATTCGCAAACAAAGTCAATCGAGAACTCAGTACCGGATTCAACGCTAAAATAATTGAATCCGTGACCCCCCTGTGGCAGTTTGATCAATGGACTTAATTATTGATGATAATCTTTAACGCTGTGCTGGTACAGGGGTTGAGGAATTCGATGTAATCGTCGAGTATCAACCGCCTCCAAAAAAAATAGGAGGCGTATTCAGAAAACAATCTTCTGATCCAGAGTCCTGTTGCTCAACCCTCCTGTATGACAACACGGGCCCGCTCTGTTGCAATAAGGGGTTGCCCACATGAATAGGGGGCTGCCAGGATTAGTTTTTCCAGTTCACTCCTTGATGTTGTAGGCTGCTGCAGATCACTCACTTTAGTTTTCTGCATTTTTTAGAAATAAGCGGCAATTGATTTGGAAACCGTGTTTCTCTTTGGAACATGCCACCTCTACTCCAGGGCTCAATTGCCCCAAATTAATGGCCGATCCAAAACAAGAGCGGGACCAACCAAGGACGCAACCGGGGACACAGGAAATGGTAGTTCCAAGGAAAGGGACATAACAGCAGATCAATACAACTTTGTGGCAATAGACATAGTGTCAGCTTTTGCTCCACTCTTAAAATCATAGATAGATTTTTTGTTTTTAAAGAGTAGTCACCTGGTCTCCCATAATTTATGGAGTGAAAAAACCCAGGATCTAATTAACCGGCCAAAATAAGCTAAATTCGAGCAAGACAAATCCTAGATGTTGCCACAGAACAGTAGTAGAGTAACTGATCACCTATCCTTCAGAGCCGACACACACACTCCTAGGCTGGATAGTGGAGCACTAATTCGAATGCTCCGTGACTTGCGCCCAGTCCTGGAATACCAATCCCTCGGGTCTGCAAAAGTATTTTGAGGATTTATTTTGCCCAAGGCTATCCTTATAATACAACAAGCTGAGTAGCGGACTGTGCGCTATTATCCAGTAATATGGATAAGTATTAGTGGTATAAACAATCACTGGATGGTCTCCAGGGCCCTCAAACCTGAAGTACTCCCCCCCCCCCCCCCCAGTCGCTCTGTAATTACAGAAAGAATGCAGGGTGCCGTTGCACTTGCTGCACTCGGACCTGGGAGGAGGAGATGTTGCTAAAATCAATGCGAGGCTAACCACAAGTACTACAGCTGTACCTCTTTCCCCCTCTAATAATCCCCAAGCACAAAGCAACCACCTCAGGGGTTTGTCACCTGGGTGCAAGCCTTCGAATCAAGAATGCAGGCTCTAATCTCCAAGCTCACCCAGCTATGGCTCACTCATTATGTTGCGTCAAGCTCATGATGACTTCTGCAACAATCTCTGCAGCCCCAGCGATGTCTGTGATACTCGATATTATCCACCACACCAGTAGTGTCCCGAGCTTGTGTCTGGCGGCCACAGCACCCGCCCACGTTGATTCTGCTGGTTAGAGGAATGGCATCAGCAGAGTCTTGCTTGCAATTCACTATGCGTCAAGCCGCACTGGTCGAAATCTCAGCCGCGTCAGACTGTCACCTGTGCACTATATAAGCCTCTCAAGCCTGCACTGTTACCCAACAAGTCACTAGGCTTATTTTCCCCTCCTGCGCATCAGAGCTGTGGCTGAGCAGAAGTGGATTCTTCTCATTAAAAAGGTATGTGACAAAATGCAAGTAGAAGGATGGGGCATTCTTTTAACAAACCCAAGCAAGTCATTCAGTAAAAGGTTATTGTGGGGAGGTATGATATGACATTTTATTTATATCGCGCTCGTATACAGGTGTTTCAGAGCGCGACTAGGCAATGGGGGGGTTGGGGACATGGGAGAAAACAAAAACAACGATCTTACTAGGCCCAGTGACATTGAGAACACGCAAGTGCATAAGTGCATGGGGAAGGGAAAAGGGGGAAGTGCATGGGGGGGGGAAGAAATTGGAAAGTGCAGAGCATAAAAGAGGACAAGATGAATAATAAGTAAATAAGGTGATCCAAAACAGTGGTAATGCAGCCTGTGAGTGGCGAAGTGCAAAGTTAGTCAGATAGGGAGTTTCTGATAAGTGCAGAGTGTGGGGGTGGGGGGAGGGTGTATGGGTACAGATACAGGCCCCAGTGCAGGGGTGGCCAGGAAGCAGTGCAGGAGGATGGCAGGGTGAGCAGATACCTGGGCCCGAAGGGGCAAAGGCGAAGAGAAAGGTATTGAGGAACTTCCGGAACTGTAGATGGTTCAAGTTTCAAGGTGGCAGGTAGGCAGTTCCAGAGGGGGGGACCCCGGCAAAGACAGATCTACCGCCAGCTTGTTTCTTTGAAAAACGACTGACCCTGAGGGAGTTCGAGGTAGAGGAGCAAAGGACTCGAGAGGGGAGGTATTTACGCAGGTATAGTTGAAGGCAATTTGGACCCAGGCCTCAGAAAGCCTTGTGGACAATGCAAAGGGTTTTAAATATATTCCTTGCCTTGTGGACAATACAAAGGGTTTTAAATATAATCCTTGCAACCACACAGAGCCAATGAAGGGATTTCAGAGCTGGAGAGATACGATCCCAGGGTTTGAGGCCAAGGACTCGCAGTCCTGTTCTGGATTAGTTGTAGAGGACGGAGAGTGGAGGCAGGTAGTTTCAGAAAGAGGCTGTTACAGTAGTCCACCCTAGAGAGAATCAGAGCTTGGGAGACGAGGAGCTTCTGAGGGAAGGAGAGTAAAGGAAGAGTTCCTTTAAGAAGATGCAGTAAGAAGTTTGACTTTTTTGGAGACAGATGTGTGCGGAGAAGGAAAGTGTGGAGTCAAAGATGAACCCCAATGTTCTTAGCTTCGCAGGTAGGGGCAGGAGGAGGGCCAAAGGAGTCCGGCCAGAGAGTGAGGTGAAAGGATGGAAGGGATGTACCAATGAGAAGGATCTCAGTCTTGTTGGCGTTTAAAACAAAGATCATTTGCGGCAGATCAATTTTGAATGGCAGTTAGGCAGTCAGAGATGAGGGAAGGAGAGGAGGTGGCCGAGGGAAGCCTGAAAATTAGTTGGGTGTCAGCATAGCACTGGAAATTTGAGCAGAAAATGGAAATGCAGTAGGCGAGAGTAGCCAGGTATTGGTTGAAAAGCCAGGGTGAGAGGTTAGACCCCCTGGGGAACACCACAGGTAGAGAGGGAGAAGATAGGAAGGACCCAAGTTGTAGAACTCCATGAGTTTAATACTCTCCCCCTTGCGCCCCATGGCATTTATGAATTACCTAGAGCCCCGTGTTCATAGCATGGCACAGCTTACTCAGCCCTTCATCCTTTTAAGGATGAGAAGTGGTGTAGCATTACATTTGATAAAAACTAAATGTTGCAGCACTTAGAAGCATCGGATATTAAGTGTGTATATATAATAAGAAAGTGTGTCCCAATCTGTTATTCATGCATTGACATGCATTTTTTCTATGGGTTTTTTGCTGTATATTTTCCGGAAAAAAAAACATCGAAAAAGGTTTCACCTTTAGGGTGGGGGAGTTCCTGACCCTTCACCCCCACCCAACACCTATTAATCTAACACTATTCCCAAACTCCTTATAAACCCTTCCCGACAGCCCCTTATTTTTTTCTGTGGGTTTTTTTAGAGAAAGAAAATCTGCAAAAAAACCCATTGAGAAAAATGCATGTCGATGTATGGACCTAGCAATTATGCAGTTTGAGGAGTCTTGCCTATTTTCTGTCAAAGCAGTGCGATTTTTTTTTTCTAAACCATGGTTGAAGCTCCGCTAAAGAAATCCCTGCTCTTACCATGCTGGTTTGCTTCTCGTTGTTTGGGCACGTTCCCCCATCCGTTCATCTGTCCAAAAAATGGAAACTGCGCAAAATAAAAAGGAAAAACGAAAAAGAAAATATAACGCTCAACAAGTCAAACCAAGTCTTTGTAAGTTCAGCCTGCTTCTATTGCATATCTGCTGAAGTACATTTCTTGTAAAGGGGCAAATAGGCACAAAGCAATTTTGGAAATGGGATACACCTTGATTGTCCCAACACATACTCTGGGGCAATGCGTTTGTCTTGGAAGCAAGACTACGCAGCGCAACACCGGTTCAAATCCCGATCCCGCATTTAGAAACCGCTTGGTGGTATTAAGCATGTTATAAAAGAATAATTATATTTTTTTATGCAGGCATTCAGAGCGACATTGCTTCCTTCAGGTAGTTCACTACCATGGTTTCAGATGTTTTTGCAAAGAAATTGTTTGGACATTTGCAGAGAGTTCTCCTCCCTAGGCCATCTGAATACTTGGTTTTATGTCAGGCTTCACACACTCCAAAACACCGGTGCCACAGCAAGTGTCTAAAGAACAAATGGCCAACCCTCCAAAAATCATTTGAACTCTATATTACAACTCTGCCACGTTACTGTAGTAGCACCAAGCAGAATCACCAACTGAGAAAATCGCAGAAAAGGAGGGTCTGCTAGGGGATTGAAACGAGGTCTTGAAACGTAACCATGTGAAAAGAGGCAGACCTGATGCAACACTACAAGCTAGAATGTTAGGTAGCTAGGACAAAGCTTTCATCTGGCAGCGTAACTCACAATGGCAAAACGTACAAAAAGCAGAGCAAAACCTTTCCAAAATGTATACCTGGCAGGCTGGGCCTGGCCAATAGGGCAATGCCCGAAGGGCTAGCCCCAACATGCTAATATGGATCCATATTTTTGGACAAAGGGAGTTTTTTTGGCCAAAGTTAGCCAGTTTGAGGAGTTATTGCTTTGTGCAGCTGGTAGCCTCGACCAATGTTATCTGCCAAGTATGCTTTGAAATGATTTGCAACATATTTTATCCAACACTCTAATGGGCCCAAGGACAATTTTAAGTCCCAGCCCAAACACGGTAGACTGGCCAAAACAGGAAAAAACAACAAGGCCATAGAGAGTGGACACTGCCTCAAGTGTGTCCTGAGCTGCCTTACATACGAGTACATCGAAGCCCCGTTTGGAATCAGAGAGGGAGCAAGTCTGAACGAAACAAAAGAGAAGTCCTTCCATACACAGAAGAAAGGGCTGCAAATAGATCTATACACGTCAGCAAACAATACTGTTTGCGGAAAACGTAGCAGTGGGTCCATCATCCCTAACAATTGGTCAACAGCTCTCATTTGACAAGTGTTTGGCGGGGGGGGGGGGTAGAGAGGCGAGGTAGCAGCAATGTGTCCCCATAGGCAGTGTCTCCCAGCCCACCTTCACCAGGACTGCATGCCACGTCGGAATCCCCATGCACCCTAAGATCCTAGAATGAATGGGCGATTCATGGGATCATCATGGACTCCCAGGCCGACAACAGCACAGTGTCGGGAGCAAGGCAATATGTGTTGTTCAGGCAGATGGCTCCAAGTCTGGCAGGAAGAAATCAATGACCATCAGAGAATTGGGAGCAAACATTGTCGCATTGAGGAGCGATTATGAAATAAATGGGTTTGTCTAGAAAACGAATGGCTTGTGGATGAGGCCAATCAGCATCAGCTGTCCCCGATGGGCAGCATTCTCTGGTAAGGGCACGATTCTTGCCGATCTTGGACATCAGCGAGGTTTTAATCCATAATGGTTATACGACTGAAGAGCCCACGAGCACTGGATAACGCCAAATTATATATTGTAGAGAAAAAACAAACAAGTAATAATGCATGTGCGCAATATTTCAGTTGATTGTCAACCTTTCCCTTTGACGTGGAGCTTTTGCAACTACTTTAACCAGGTAAAGTATATAGTTGCTCTCCCTGTCCCAACGTGCAACTAGAATGCGAGTAAGCAGCGAAGCCAGAAGGTTTGCCCTTGTGCGGGTTGCAGAGGCCCAACTGTAGGAACCGTGTTCAAGTTAAAATAACAAAGGTTGAAAAACTGGGTAACAGAAAGCAAGAAGAGGGCGAAATATAATACAGGATAGTTAGTAGTTTCCGGTGAGATCCAAACAAGGAAAGTAAATGGCTTTTCAGTGTAATGACGTGAGACTGAAGCCCCAATCGGCCAGAACCATTTCTAGCAAGCCAGTTACAGGCCTTATGTTGGCAGAAGTTTGTGCCAACCTTTAAATTTGCTTTCCAACAACTGTACCCATCTCCTTAGTCTGGAATTCCCCTTGGCTTTATCTTGGCTTCTCCGTCCCTCCTCTCCTAACCTGGACAAGGGTGGTGGGCATAAATTATAGAAAAAGATAAACTGCCATGCTCCCCAAAACCAGCAACACCTGAAGCAAAGCTTAGGCTTCTTCCTAGTTTTTGTCCAGCCATCAATTCCCATGTCCTTCACATACTTGTAGGTTGGTTAGACTAGGTGACTTGCCCACACGGTGGCTCTGCATAGCTCTTTCCATCTGTGATCTGTACTAGCAGGAGAGGCTCATGTTTTGGCAGCAAGCTCGATTGGGTAGAATTCAGTTTCGTCATCGTAGTCTGGACTCTATATAGCTGGGTAGGATTCCATTTTAAGAACCCCGACACAGGAGGTGACCCCTCCCGCCCCCCAATTCACTAGCCCTTCAAAGAGGAGAAAGCTAGGAGGAAAAAAAAACCTGCAGCGTAGTCTTCATCACAAACCACAGTTTGGAGTACATTTGACAAACGTAGAGCAAGAATGTTTTCAGCAGTGAAAAACCTCTCTGGTGTAAATATTGTGAGGTTGAAAGGATTTCAGTAAGTGGTTGCAAAACGTGAACCAACCTTTGGAGATCCGTTAGACTGAAGGGAGCATCTTTGTTTCCTTTTTTGTACAGAGCCCGAGGGGCATGCATTGAATATTCTTTCAACGTGAGCACGAAGATAGCTTGTATAGTATCCACATTTTAGGCAGCCCTAGGACAGAGCGTCCCAATTGAAGGGGTTAGATCACATAGCTTTACTTGTAAGGCAACAGAGATGAAGAGTTGTGTACATAGTGGGTCAGTGGTCCTTAGTTGAGGTTCGTTAGAGATTTCCATGGTACAGGAGATATTATGGACCATTGCTTCGATGGTTTGCCATTACAAGCGATCAGCCCAACAGACTTTACTGGCACATGCTGGCATTCTTCCGCCATATTGAAACAAATCCAAAACGAATTAGTACACTGCGAGCAACCAAATCAGAATACTTTGGACCGTTGGCTCCCACCACTTGAATAAGTGCACATTCTCAGCAAGCAATTGAAAGTTAGCGTGTGTTCCTCTGCCCTTCTGTGGTGCTGGCTCCTCTTAACCAATGCATCATATTCCCTGTAAAGTAAAAATAAATTGCTCTATTGTCCTTACTCTACCTCTAGGGCAGGACAAAGTCTGATATGTTTGGGATATTTCTCCTCTGTGAAGGATAGTGAGCTAAGGACTCTGGGTAAGGCTCTTGCAACCAGGACTCATGTCTGGCAGAGAGTCTCCCAGGACCCTCTTTATTTGCTTACTCTACCTCTACAGCTTGACCAACTGCTATGGAAGTTGAATATGACTGCTTCAGCCCTGGCAACCATTTTCAGGGTGGATATCTTGAATGACGGTGTTGCGGGGGATGGGCGACTGTCAGATACACACAGCACTGCCTATTTTCTCATCAATAAAATATGCCCCTTAAAAGCCTATATGTCGCATGCCCCCCTCGGCCCACAAATGCTAATTGCAAAGCTCTCATGACAGTTCATACTTGCAATTCTCCAGCATTGGATCTTTCATAGATTCACATGCTGTGAATATTCCCAGTCGTCAGGCTGGGAATCCTCCGTAACAGCAGTTTAAACTTAAACTGAAATCACTTTTGCACTCTAGTATCGCCCCAAAGCCATTAGAAACACCTCCCATAGTACCGCCCCTGTCGGCCATCTTTTTACTGCACGTTAGTGTAAGGAGTCCTCAAAAATCATCTTCAAATGTTCTACAAATATATATATATATATATATATATATATATATATATATATATATATAAACATCTTCTACGAAAAATATATCTTTAGCGAGGTCTACTCGCCGACCGGCATTCGCGGAAACAGCGCTACCTCCATCGACCGTTCCCGATAATCTTTGATGAAGCTTTGTCAGAGTTTGGCCTACCGCATGGCGTCCGAATCCACAAAGTAAGGGAATGTTCAAGGCCTGTGTCTTCTGTGGCCTGAAGAATGTCTATGTGGCGGATCACCACTACTGTCTTCATCCTCACCAGGCCATCCAAGACTTGTCAGTTTTCCAACAAGATACTGAGGGATCGTCACCACCGATTTTGCACACTCAAGGAAGCCAGTGGGGCCTATAATTCTGCTTCAGTACGAAGTAATGACTCATTACGGCAGGGCAGGGCAGGATGGCCCTGTGAACCACATCAAGTAAGAGGTCTAGGTCGCATGAAGTCCAGAACCCCAGCAGGACGAAGCACAAGGACACCTCCGACAACGAGCCCAGATCTTCGCACAAAGATCGGTCTTCACCAAAGGTCAGTGCCGAAGGGTTGGCAGAAGAAGAAGAAGGCCATAGAAGACGTTGCCTCTGGAGTGATGGAACGGGCTAAGTCCACGTCAAAGTCTGGTGGCCACTCTTCAACTTCAGTGTCGAAAACTAGCTCCTCAAGTCGGTGACGAAGCAGTCATAGTCGACCAAGTCTCACTCCAGATAGTCTACACCGAGACCATCAACGCTGTCCAACGGCACACGGTCAACAAAGCCATCCACGGCCACCTCATCATTGATAAAAACAGTCATCGCCACGACCTACCACGGCATCAACAAAGATGTCGATGACCACGTCCACGAAGATCTTAGTCCGTGTCCCTCTTCATACCATGCCGGTCTCCCAACTCTCACATGGAAAAAGTGCAGCATGTCCAGCTGCAGCGCAAGCTTCAATCAGATTTTCTGACCGGGGATTAGCCGAAAAGCAGTGTGAAGCTCCGTGCTTTAAGGAGGGATAAGACATCATGAATGGGCCACGAACAAGTACCAAAAATATTTATTTGGGGACAGTTTAAGACTGCCTAGGTGTGGCCTAAAACGTGTAGCTATCCTGTTTTTTTTTTCTAGCACTCCTTCCCATTGGTTCTCAGACCCCAACCCCTGGCATTTGACCCTTTCTTCCTTCCTCATCCGTCTCTCCTTACCTCCATTCTTAACCTCACGGTCCCAGTTCTCACTTTAACTCTCTCTGGGCTTGTCAGCTTCAATCTGTTCACTGTGACATTTGTAAGGGTGTGCCGGGAAGAGAAGGTCACCCTGTGTGTACAATGGAGGTTAGGTATTCATCTACTTGCTCCTCTCAAGACACCGCAACCGTTTGAAGATTTCCTAAAATTCCTAAAAGCAAAGAGAAGATTCCACCTTGGTAAACGTGTGGCCCTCCCACACCCCTGCCAGCTTGTGGCATGGAAACAAAGGCCCTCGAGCCAAGATACTCCATGGGGGTCATTAGGCCATCGCTTACCGAGTCTATGAATTGAAAACAAAATTAGTGGGCTAATTTACTAAGGTTGTAGAATGCTGGCTCACATTCCTGAAAATGCGAAATGCATGCAAACCGTCACAGAGAAAGTAAAGCAATGTGTGGTTTTATTTTAAGAGGAGTAGTACCCCCAACAACTTATAGTATTGTGTTGGTTGAATGAAGTAATAACTAGCACGTGAAATATTTCACAAAACAGTATTCGAAAGCCCCCTTTAATGTTTTCCATTCTTTGCTGTGGTCCTTGCTTTCCAACTCTCACAGTCCTCCCTCTACTTCTCCCACTTGCTCTTCCTCGGATGGTAGTGCCCACATTGGGTAATAAAGTACAATACAGTACAGCCAGAGAGACAGGCACATGTCAGCAAGCAGTGCCTCTCCTTTGGTTCAATTGTGGTGCCGACACTCATCAGGCAGCCCTTTTGCCACAAACCAGCATCTCCTCCTCATCCCCTAGTAACCAAACATAATGGGGTGCCATTTGTAAGTGTGGGTGTACCTAGTTCAAGAAGCGCATGCAGAGCTCTGCCCCATAGGTCGCCTCACTGGCTCCTACTAGGAGGCCGCCTCAATTCCATCCTCACAAGGCTACTTTCCTCAGCATGCTGCCGACGTCCATTATCTTTGCAAACTGCTGGCTGAGGTAGACCAGAACGGGAAAAGACAAGATGCGGAGAGTCAACAGCAGGCACTACCTAGCCCACACTGTATTTATCGACATCAGCCTTATTTGCTACTACCCTCTAACAAAAGGACAGCACCCGCTTTAGTCTGACCCAACAAAACCAATTTTCTATCATATACCTTACGAGACAGCTCATTACTTGCAATCACAGGTTCGAATCCCATCAGGGCCAACTCCATTCTTTGTCCTTTCTAAGTCGATAGGTGATGTGCTGTTAGATTGGATAAGAACAGCCATCACTCAGAAGCCGAGTAATCCAGTATTCGTGGAGATATTTATGCGGTCGCCATCGATGGAAGGAATTCTTTCCCTCCCCAATCAAAAGCACCACACCAATATTCCTTTTCAGTTCAAACTAGCCTGGTCGGATTCGTATAGCACAACATAGGTCCCTCACCCTTTATCAATGAGTAAGCCAAGAACCAGGCCATGGTATAGAAAGAATATATATATATTTTTTTATTTGATTTAGTTGACAATTCAACTTTACAAATATGTTAGAAAAAAGAACTCCTTTATTAACAATATAATACATCGTTTGCTCATAGATTGCATTCACAAACTTTTTAAAAGATCAATGTTGCAACATTCACTTCTAAGTGGCATTCATAATAAAAACAGAAATAGATTTTATCATCTACATTATGCATCATATTAATTATGTAGATACTTCCTTAAAAGAAGAGAAAACAAGTTAACAAACAGGTAATACCCTTTAGCAATTTCTGCTAAGCACACACATTCCGAGTGCTATCAAGATACACTAGCTTGTTTCCAATTTATGAGACTTAAAACTTTTCTGCTCATAAGGAAAAGCACTATCCAAGATGTGAATCGTTGCAACTCTGACAGATATTTTTGCAGTGTCAAAGATTTCAGCCCAAAATTCAGCATCGGACCGATAATATTTTGGAGTCATGCATTTGACAAGTTTAATAAACAGACACAAAAGCTTTACATTTCAGGATAATATGATGCAGGGTTTCTTTGATAGATGTGTCATTGCAAAACCAACAATAGCTTAGTTCTTTTTTGACAATGCCTCGTCTTACCAAAATTTCATTAACCAGCCACAGATTCAGGCGTAATCTTAAGGTTTTTGTTCTTAGATTTGGGGGATGGGCATTTAACAAGGTAATCAGCCATTATACGTAGTTGCTTATGACGGAAAAGGTCCCCATTAAAATCTTTAAGCCTTAGCCATTTTTCTTGAGTCATTATCCAATCCAGATGGTAAATTTTGACCTTAGCACGATTGGGATTTGTTAACAGAAAATCAATTTAAATGCTTGCATCTGCAAGGGCATTTATAATGTGCGGTCTCCATTTCAGAGGAAATAAGTGATTAGAAGTTAAAAAGTTTTCAACTAAAATAGCTAAGATATCTCTTTTGGAGAAACCCATGATACATTTTCTAAACAGTGTGCACATTTTCCAGGTCACCTACGCTTGGATTGACAGAAGACCAAGTTCATATCTTAATAACATGTTGGGTGTACTTTTAGGCAGATTTAAAACCGTTTCCCAAAATTTGGCTTCAAGTTGATTCCATAGTTGCTCAGATTTAGATAACACAGATTCCAACCCATATGTAATAACTGGTACTACCTTTTGCTGGTAGAAAGACATTATGGGAATACACGTAAATTTGCCAAATTTGGCGTGAACAATTTTAGCCTGCGATGTCAACATAATTAGTTTGGTTTGTATTGCTATTTCAAGGGATTTTTCACACATTATTGTTAAAATGTATTCCCAGATATTTAGTCTGAAACCACTTGTAGTTTGTGGCTGCATATTGTCCACTGGAATCTATTTTGGGAAGTTGTTTAAGATCTGCCCAAGATAACAATTTGTGTTTTATTTTGATTTACAGTTAGATTATTTTCCGAAACATATGTCAAGCAAAGTTTGTAGCCCAGTTGGAGTTTGGGAAATCAAGACAAGATCGTCCGCATAGAGGAGACATGCTATATATACATTGTTTCCCTAACTTTGGGGCATCAGAGCGAGCTGAGGCAAATGCGTCAGCTATGTCCAGTAGAAACAAGTTAAAGTGTGGAAGCCAATATGCAACCTTGTTTTAAACCTCTAGCTGTTGTGATTTTCTTGGATAGAATGCCTTCAATGTTCAGCTTAATTTGTACTGAGGTGTTTGAGTGCAATAGGCTCACAATTTTTATCAGAGATTTAGGACAATCAAATTTCAACAATTTTCTGATGAGTAGATCTCTATCGATTGAATCAAAGGCCATGCGGAAGTCAACAAAAGCAACATATAGAGGTTACTTCCGCATGGCATATGAAAACTTTAAGGCATTCAGAATGGTGAGATTTATCAAAGTCCCTAGCCCTGAGATGAAACCAGTTTGGAATGGGTCTCTGCTGGTTTGAGAGTGACCAAGAGTTCAAGTCACGCAGGACTAGTCTGCAAAATATTTTACCGGGAACGTCCAAAAGGGCAATTGGACGATAGCTCGTGGGATTTTGTCCATTTCCTTTTTTGTGGATGGGAACAATGATAGTGTGTGTCCACGATGTCGGACGTTTTTGATAGCGGATGATTAACCTAAACAAAGTGTATAGAATTGGAGCCCACAGATCCACATTCTTTTTATAAAACAGCATTAGATAGTCCATCTGACCTGGACCACGGAACATGCTGGATTTATTGATGAGATATCGGATATCCTCTTCATAAAACTCAAGATCGAACAGTGTCAGGCATGTCCATGGTCCCTTGCACAGATGGAGCAGCATATAGATTTGAGAAATGTAATACCCAATCATTCTCTGATACACCATTTATTTGAGTGGTGAGTTGTGGTGCTACAGAGACTGAATTGAGCATTTGCCAAATTTGAGATGTGTTCTATCATGGATTCACCATCCTTTTGATTAACGTATATTCTCGCATCCAATTTTTGTAACCAGTTTTGATGTTTCTCAAGGCTGTCTCTTTCACTGCAAATGGTAGATGTTGAGCAGGTCTCTTGTTTTCTGAACAATGCATTCCTGAGACAAATTGCATTGTCGGATACTTGGGTTTGTTTCCCATGAGAATTCTGCTTAGTGGCATACAATTGCATTAGCTGATAGGGTACCAGGTTATTTGCATTGGCAAGCTCAAAATTTCCCTTCTCATACATTTTTAAATGATCGCTATAGTGACCTAATGATTATCTGGACCATTTTAGCCGATTTAAAGAATTGTTAACATTGACTACGCCCTTAAAGGTTTGTCTCTGGAGCTGGAAGATGGGTCAGCATAAGCTTGAAAGTCAATGGCCGATGATCACTGTGATCAGAGGTTTTTACTGCAAAATCCTTTGTTCAAACAGACTTCTAGGTACGAAAATATAGTCAATGATGGCAGATTGTTTCCCACTGAACCAAGTCGCAAGAGGGGGAGAATCAGCCATACTCTTACCATTCAGCATGACCAAATTCCAAGCTTTCGCAAATGTGTTCCATAATCCCACCCGTTCTTGTTTTCTCACTGTATTCCCATTTAATAGGTGTGAATTCAAATCCGCAGCAATAATAATGTAAACAATGCCATGTATCAATATTACATTTTCCAAAGCAGTTGTTACTTTTTTTTTTTTTTTTAAACAATGCAGTTGTAATTCCCAAAGGGTTCCAATAAACATTGATGCAGGCAATTTTAAAGGAATTAATGTTAATGATGGAGCATTGAATTAACGGGTTGATCGCAGGTATTGGAACAAGATGTATATTGGCTAGTGTGTTTGTGGCAGTAAGTAGTCCAGACATAGGCCTTCCTTTGGTGGCTCGTAGAGCCGGTTCAAGTTGTGCGTCATAGTTGTTCCAAGTGGGAGGCGTAGAGAGCCAAGTTTCCTGCAGGAAAATGAGATCATAATCACACAGAATACTTAGGGTTATTGATAAGGTGGCTATGACCTCGCGTATTCCAGCTTACTATAGAGACACACACACTTGCTCTATTGTCTGTTCTAGTTATACTCTCGTAATATGGGAATATTCTTTCTGTTCAGGCGCATTCTCTCTGGCGTTACGAGTTGGTATATAACGTTGAGTTTTTTTTTGGTGTTTTGAGGCATGATTTTAATGGACATTTTGCATCTGAATTCAGTGAAATCACAAAACCTAAATTGAACACCACCTCCCGAGCTGCCCAAATGATGTTGTGTATGATCAAAGAGCGAGTCCAAACAAGGGCTACACTAAGGTTATCCTTGTTTGGAAACTCAATCTGATCAAGGTCATCCGACTCAATTTCTCTGAGCATCACAGTGTCAGAACAAACTGAGAATACTCTGACGATTCATTATATATTGACGATCTTGCCGACAAGTCAGTAGCAAGGAGTGTCTGTTCTCAGATTTGGGTGTCATCTTATTTGGGATCACTTTCGGTTGTCTTAAGGGCAGAGTACCAGGAGGTGGAGATGCATATCTATGCATAGCCTGTATATTTGTTGTGTTGTTATTGGGATTCTTTTTTGATGGCACAGCATCATTTGTTTTTGAGTTTAACAACCAAAGACGAGCAATTGAGTTTTTAATCTCATCGAGATCATTTTGCAATAGATTACCATCATTTCTCGAACCCTGAGCCACACCTCTGGCAAATGGAGGCTCATATTGAGCAAAGGACACTAGTTTTGGAATGACATTTCTTACATTCTGCGAATGTTGTTGCTGGCAAAGATATAGATGCAATGGCAGAAGTACATTTGGCAGGGCCATTTGCTACAATTGGGAATTTGGGAGGCTCGAAGCTTCGATTCTCTAGATATCGATCAATCTCTCGTCTTAGGTTTTGCCTTGATACTAATGCAATGTCAGAGTCTTCACTGTTGAGGTTTCCTATTGCATGTGAAGAGTTTGACATACTGGTTGCAAGAGTATCTTTATGGGTGAGTTGTTTAGCAGGTTGCTGAACTTGATTATTCATCAATTGGAGGGGGATCCAAGATCACTCTTGGCGACTGGCACGAGTCAAGAGGTTTGTTCTTCCTCAGGTTGGTCAGTGCTGCATATTTTTTTTGCTATGGAGCTCGAGACCAGCTGTGTTAGACTATTGGCACGTGTCAGGTTGTTGATCAATTGTTTTGTTGATGAGACCACCATCATTGCAGATTTCACATTCTTTGATTTTTTTATTTGGGCTGGTAGTTTTTTTGGCTTTGATTTTTGTGCTGCCGCTTGATTAGCAGCTTTCACGTCAAAAACAGAGTACGTGGATTTCGGTGTTTGCGTCAAACGAGATGTTTTATCCACAGGGCTCAAGTGAGGGTCATCAAGTAAGGCGGAATTGGTGTTAGTCGTTGCACATTTTTCTGTTATAATTCCAATCACGAAAGGAACAGATGTTTTCATTTTATGAGACTGTACATCTGCTGGAATTTGTTGAATATTTTGAGAATCAGGAATAAATTCCACAATGTGACACTCATCATCCTTGTCTGTTTGTGTGTAAACATCTAAACAGACCAATCCCTTTCCCACAGTGACAGTCTGTTGTTTCTCAACTAATAATTGTGCTATTCCCTTTTGCAAATCAAAAACATTAAGTTTTTCATTAGACTTGCATCGTAAACATGCCACATCAATGGTTAGTTTCACTTGCTCAGATTTAAGTGATTCAAAATTGTCTGCAAGTCCTCAGTGTGCCATCAATGGACTCAAACAATTTAGCAAGTGACATTAGTGTGATGTTCAGAACCTCAAACGTTAGAAGGGATGTTTTGGGAGTGTTGGGGTTTTTGGAGGAACCTGTGTATCATCATATATCACAGGGGGGGGGGGGTCGGAGGAATGAATGAAACATCTAGCGCTGATGCATTGCAATTAGATCATTGGAACATATCAGGAGATTGTGACAAATTGGAACCTTCTATGCTAGCTGAAAAACATGAGTTAGTTGAGTTCAAATAAATTACTGCCTCTTTAGGGTCTCAAGTTGCAGTTGGAATCACTGGGAACGGAGCTCCAGATAAAGCATTTCTCAAAAGCATGCTATCTGACATAGAGATGGACATTTTGTTGTTTTCAACCATTTGAGGAGCGATAGTTAGAGCAGGCAGATCAAGTACGCCTAGCCTTGCATCAGAATGAATAGCTACCGCGTCATTCAACAACATTGTAACGGGTGCATTTATAATAGAAATTTTTGCTGAATCAGCAGTTCCCACTGTTCCAAATCCATATTTACAAATGTCCGCATTATTCACATTTGAAGTTTTTTTTCTTGATCAACGCTTTTAGGTCGAGTAGTTCGCTGAATTGGTGTAGAGCACATGTTACTTTGCGCAACCTCGGTTTGTATATCTTCATGAAGGGACTGGGACTCAGACATAATACGATGCCTAATATTATCAGGCATGGCTGTTGTAAGTCGATAAGGACCATTAAAGCGCGAGGCCATGGTCCTAAAACACTTGAAAATAACCACGTTATTCAAAAAAAGGGTGTTCACACTAATAGTGTTATACACATACAGAGGCAGATAAGATCAGGGATTGAAAAACAAAAGCGGGCCTGCGGAAGCCCGGACGCCGTGGCGAAGCGGCAAAGAGGGACCCCACGGGACTCACTCAGGTGCGCGCGGCTCCTTGCTTTTAAGGATCCGCCTCCAACAACGCCACAAAGCCTAAACAAATAGAAAAGTATGTATAGCTAAGTGGCGATGTTGGATGGATGAGTCTCTGTGCACCGTGTTTAGATGTGAATTCACCTTGTGGTAATTGCAGTCCCAGAAGGAGCAAAACTCGTAAAACACACAGCGGTCTTCAACAGCAGAAGCAGAGAGTCGTGGCAAAGCGGGACTCGCTCGGGTGCACGCTCGCGCACGGCTCCTTGCTTTTAAGGATCCGCCTCCAACAACAATGCCACAAAGCCTTGTGGTAATTGCAGTCCCAGAAGGAGCAAAACTCGTAAAACACACAGCGGTCTTCAACAGCAGAAGCAGAGAGTCGCGGCAAAGTGGGACTCCACGGGATTCGCTCGGGTGCGATAAAGAATATATATATTTAAAGGATAGGTAAAATAATATTGGTACAAAAATCACAAATCACACCACCTCACTCCATGGCCCAAAAGCTTTTCTTTCCCAACTCTTTTTTCACAAATTGAAAACACTGGGAAGTTCAGGATAGCAGATCAAACTCTTTACCCCACAACATGTACAGTCAAAACACTTTCCATCAACGTAAAACGAACTTCAACAAAGTATTATAAACACATAATGCAAACACATGCTTCATGTAGGGGTAGGGAAAAATCACAGGGGAATCGCTTTTCGACAATCTCTTGATGCCTGGTTTCTGGGCTAAAACATATTCACAACAAAGATGAGAAACACCAAGACAACGGACATATACTCGAGTAGGGACTTCATCCCCCTACTACTTGCTTTGAGGCTGACGTCAGCATAAAGCAACAAACATCTTAAATGTTTTTTTCTAGTTATGTTGCAGTGAATCTGGGTTCCCTGCAAACCCCAACTGTGTTTAAGCACCAACATCGAAATTGCTTTCTAGAAGAGAATAAGATCGAATTACTGAATGTGCCAAGGAAGACAGCAAGGAACCCTTTTAGTGCAGCTAAATAGAGCAGGACACTGACGAATAAACTGGTCGAGGATTTCTAAATATCAATCAGCCCCACACCTCTAATACACCATAAGGGATCCGAACAGATTGGAAACAAGCAAATTATAAACCTATGGACGGAACGGCAGGCTCATCGCCGCAAGGTCGTGGATCGTTGGTTAGATGCAACATCTCGAAAATACAATTACCCAATGATAAAACGGACTGTCCAGTCAAGGTAGTATAAAAATTATTTTTATTATTTTCACAACTAACAGTTCAAGCACACTACAAAATACAACCCACCCTGTAAACGGGGATGGATCGGCCTATAGGGAACTCTGGAGATTTTCCAGTAGGCCTCTGCACCCTGGGCCTCTTATGTGGTCTTTCCAAATATTTCCATAGGAAAAGGGTTGGGCCTGTTGAAATTGCGTAATATGGGGCCACTTGGAAAATGATTTCCAGAGCCTCTTTTGTTTCCCAGTCTACCTGTAAAGGAAAAGGGGTGCACTCTGGATACTGACAGGAGGGTAGTCAGTATAGTAATTAATCGCAATAGTTGAACGATACTTTGTTTCAAAACAAAGGGGGGCAATGGGTTGTAAAATGTCATTTCGGAGAAGGACCAGGGAGACAGAACCACAATGTACCTTGTGCTTGTAGAAGTTTTTGGTGCTCGACCGTGTAGAGTCGGTTTCAGGGCGCTTTGCAGCTTCGGCGATAAAGTCCAAGACAGGAGACAGCTGCAGGAATCAGGTGGCAGACAGTTCAGCGAGCGAGGCTGGGCAGACGACTGCAGGCTGGCCTACATGGCAGTTCAGGGCCAGGAATCGTCGTCTCACTGCTGGGGAGCATATATGAAGCACTGGTTGAGGCGTCTGACGGTGCTAGCGACGGCGGCATAACAGTGAGCGGTGCAGTCTGTTGCAGCTCGAGGGGCTCCACTGACTCGAAAATGTCCTTTAATGCAGACATCAGTGCATGCTTGTCGATGCAATCCTCAAAGCTTCGTCACTGGGCTTGTGTTGTCCTTTAAAGCGGAAAACCCAAAGCTGAGGAGAGTGTTGCAGGCAGCTGCCTTGTCCTTCGTTCAGAGACTCTCTGGCACTTCACCACCTAGGAAGCTTGCTGCAGGGCAAGCTGTGTGGTGGCTGGGTAATGGTTTTGGAGCTGCTGGAGAGTCCTCTGAATTCAGTATCTCCCCCTCTTCCTTGGGAGATGTTTAGGGGAGGTATCTTGCTTCCCTCTTGGAGGTCCTGGCTATCCTTCACTGGCAGAAGATGTAAAGTAGACTGTCAGGGATGTCTTTTCACCAAAATTCCAGGGATAGCGGAAGTGACATCACAAGACCCTTGACCCCCTGATGACATCACATTAAGTGATGTAATTTGACCCTGCCCCCAGGTGGCAACATAGGAAGTCATGGCAAACGATCTTCAGATATTATAGATGCATCTAGCACCCGTGTTTCCAGGTGCTCTCATTTCAGCCAGATATAAGAACCGAGGCACAGAGGGAGACATGATTAGTCTACGATTACACATTTGGGAAATGCCATTTTCCAGATTCAATCGTGGGGTCTATATATAAAAAAAACATACATAATGCAGTATTTGTAACAGAGTAACCCAAATCTGTAACGCATGCTACAGCTAGTGTATGAAACGTCTATGGATCAAGAGACTGAGGTATGTGTGGCATTGCTGTGTTGAAATCACTGACCTGGTGTGGCGTGCACTGCTGTTTAACTAGGAGAAAAATTCTGCACAAGCAAGGCCTGAAAATTCCCTGGTTATAAAATCTATAAGTCATCTACCACTATGATAGAAGAAACATTCGATTGGTCTGCGTGCACAGAAGGGAATGCACCTGACAAGTTTCTTTGCTGGAGTATAATACCTGGAAAAGGTTCTTTCGGTGTACAAAATAACCCCCCCTCCCCCCATCGTTTTTATTATTCTAAGAGTAATACTGGGTGCCAGAGGACTCAAAAAACCTTTTAATATAATATCTTACAATTGAAAACACCCACAAGTTGCTTCTCATTCAGGAACTCACTGGCAGACTTAGGTGCGCGCAGGCGAAGAACGATGGTCTGGAGGGTTGCCCCGAGCAATGCCAGTGGTTAAGATTCAGTCTGGTTAAGATTCAGTCTTAACCTTCCAGCCATCACCCCTTTGTTTTTGCTTTGTCACCCCGAGTGGGACGAGTATGCCCAGATGTGGGTCCCATGCCTGCTGGGCCTAGAGACCCAAGCTACTCCTCACTGATGAGCCCCAACAAGGGCGAAACATGTTTGGGGATGCTTGTGGTCTCGTGCAGAAGGGATGTGACCTAGCAGTTCGGGCTGGACTGCCCCTTTTGGGGTGGGGCCTTGCCTGATTTGCATATGGTCTTTCCCCTTCTGTAATGGCTTGGCAGGTGAAGAACGATGGTCTGGAGGGTTGCCCCGAGCAATGCCAGTGGTTAAGATTCAGTCTAAACCTTCCAGCCATCACCCCTTTGTTTTTGCGCGCTGCACACTACACCTTTGTCAGATCCAGTCGTGCCCAATGGCGTAGCACAACATTTCGCAGTTCCCCTGCGAGCCATGCTGTGGGCCTCCCGCCCCGAAGCTCCTTAAAACACAGGGCACAACACACCCCGGATCAGACCACCATGTGTGCCCAATGTCCATGATGATTATGCCGCTGCAGGGGCATGCACTACTGCAAGTGAAAGAAGTAAATATGTTCTTCAAAGCTGACATCTTTAACGTAACAGAAGGGGCTGGTGCCCGATACACAAAATTACCAGCCACCAGTGGTGGCTCAGGAGTTTTTTTTGGAGGGGGTAAATATTTGCCACTAGTGCGACCGAGCAGCACCAGGGAGCCCAAACTAATGAAAATGGGTTGGGGGGGCGGATGGTGCAGGGGGATTCTTATCCTTCCCCAGATTAAATGTTTTAATGAATGGGTTAAAATGGTGCATTACACAGCACACTTTCTGGGAAAATGTGGGTAAAGGGCCATCAATCAGTTTAGTAAATCATGAAAAAAAGTACAAAAGATGCAAGTCATCACAAGTGCACAGGGCATTTCCCAATCATGCTGGTCCTTGGAATATATACAAATATAAAAAAGATGTTCATGCTGGCTCTGCCCATACATTTCCATGCTGGCTTCAACATAGTTAGTATTCCCATATAAGACCATACTTTCGTTCTAAGACTTTTCTATAGTATCATTACTAGCACTGGGCACAAAACTGGCACAGCCAATACATGCCAGTACTCCTATATAAGCCCAGAGTCCCGTAGGTTTGCCCATTAAAAGTGACGTGTTACAATATAAAAACCTGCCTAAACTGGTTCCAGTGTAAGCCAGTCGAGACCCATAAGAACTTAACTTGCTTGATTCATCATAGATGCTCAGTTAATAAAAAGTCATGCTACAGTGAATATACAATCTGCTGCACCAGAACATCAGTCTAGCGCGAGAACACTATTATGCTTGCTTTCTCAAAGATACTGAGTAATATAGGTCATGCCACAGTAAGCAATGGCTAGACTGACTGCACAATGCCAGTCTAGCCAGGGAATGGCGCACATGAACCTGCCTTTGCCCATAAATACCAGTAAAACATGCAACGTCAATAAAAGGATGTGGCAAGTGATCCCAGTGTCTCAGGGCTTTAAACGCACACATATGCATCCCCTTTCACACACCAGTCACTCACCCATACATCTCCTCTAGCATTCACTCACACTGGGTTCACCACACAGGCACACACCAAACCCCACCCAGAACATTCACACTACCACATGCATGCTCATTCATCCACCAACTAGTCACTCACTAACACCTATTACATGCACTTATTGCATTATTTACACAGGCACACACCCACCTACCCAGAACACACCATCAGATTCATAGCTCATTCACCCACCACTCATACACCTTTTCTTACCTCCACCTATTGTATTTTCTACATGGGCACACACCCACCCAGAACATTTAAAAACCCATCACTTCTCACTCACCCGCCATTCACATACATCTGACACTTCACACATGCAAAAACACACATTACAAAAAAATAAAAATGCCTTCCTACCTTTTTCCTGCAGCGTCGGTCCATCCTTCCAGGCCCCCTCGACTCCTCTGTGCTGCTCACAAACAGGAACCAGGCAGCTGCGAGAGCTTCCTGGATGTGAGCTGCAAGGAAACAGAGGGAGAAGGGGTTGGAGCTGAATGTGGCATGTGCCACATGTCACGTCAGCTCCAACCCCTACTGAGTGCCTTCCCGGCCCAGCCTTCAACCTGATGGGTGAAGGCTGGGCCGGGGACCCACCAGACCTGGTGTGGCGGGCCCCTGCACCGCAGGAGAGCCCGCTACCAGGAGAACCCATTTTATTTTTTGCAAGATAAATATATTTTTTTAAAAATTAAATTCACAAGGAGTCCCCAGGGGTTGCAGCTGTGGCCCCTAGGGGTCGCAGTTGCAATCCCTGGCGACCCCCAAGTGATGTCCCTGAAGACTGTACCTTCAGCCAGGGTCTAATGTGGCGGCGTTCTTGCTAATCCTTGTGAAGTCTTCAGATCTGCCCAAAAGAGGGTCTCAGTTTGCCTTTAAAGCCAAATGGGACACAGGGATTGGTGTAGGCTAAACCTACCTTAATGAACCAATCCTGTGTCCTCCTCAAACAACCTCCTGTATGCATGAGGTCATAACCAGAGTGCTTTGCAACAGAAAAGGTAAAGGGATGAATACTAAGTCCCACCCATCTTCTTGTCTGTTGTAGATCAAAGGGTCTCGTTAATTGAGCTTTGTGGTTCCCAATTAAAGCAGCAGGTCTCCCATGAAGCTGCGGCAGAACCAGATGGTCTGTCAAATGACATACTCTTACCTTCTGAAAGGGGTCTCCCTGTGGGGATGACTGTAGTACATGCATTCCCAGACATGACATTTGACTTTCAATTGATACGAAGGCAGGAGCTGGCTTCAGGTTGACAGTTGTTGGGGGTTTCCGGTCTCCTGTGCTAGCCTCTGCAGCCAGGCCCCATGTGGACCCGTTTGCTTGTGGCAGCTTTGAATACTAATCAAGAGTTTAATTCAGAGCTAACACAAGGACAGGGTGGATCCATGGAGCCTTTGTTAGGTAACTAGGCTGACAGGGCAGGGGAATGTTTTGCCCTCTCCCTTCTGAAAGGAGAGGTGTAATGCTGACAGAGGTCTATGTGTGTGTCTTGCGGTGAGCATAGAAAAATGTAGATTAGCCCCACACATTTTCTGGAGGTTTATCTACCATCATTCAATTTCTTTTAAAATTAAAAAAAAAAAAAGAAACAAAGAAATAAAAAATGTAAAAAAGCAGAGCGCACACCCACCGTGTGGATGGTCGAAGTCTTCACCCACACACTATGGCTCATCATCCAGAACTGCCAGAACATGTGGCCAGTGAAACCATAAGTACGCCAGTGGAGCTGCAAAATGTAGCATAAGGGTGTAAAATGCAATTAAGGTCTTAAAAAAAAAATGCACCCGCCACAGCCGTTTTAAACATGCGGATGCCAAAAACACAGCCATACACGATGTACCTCCATCAGGAATGCATAGTCACTAAACTAGAAGACATGTTCAGAACAATGAAATGCGGGTTTCCGTTATGTAATCAAGTAGCACCATTGTTAAAAGGGAATGTGATTATTAAAGTTCTTTGGGTAAAACAACTTCACCACTACTCACTAGGCGTAGACAACTACTAATAGCTAAAAGCTTCTTCTTGTGTTCAATTTCTATTTAACTCAATGTCTATTCCAATAATGAGGTAATAAACAATCATTTCAAAACCCAGCAAACTCAGTGGGGTTGAGAATCCCCCCCCAAACGCGCAGTAACCCGAATTTGATGGCCATGTTCGACCTTCCTAATCATTTTGCGAGAGCGTTTTGTTTAATGGATTTAGCTTAAACCGCTGCAATGTGCACCCTTTGACATAACGGAGAATGAAAGCAAGTGGCTTTTGGGATAAATCTGTACGGATGCAGATTAGGAAAAGCAGCGTCTTGACACCAAGGAGTGGATGGACAACCGGGTTCTGCGCACAGAAAATACAAGTCTGGTCAAAATAACAGTTTTGCAGTTTATTTTCCATGGTGTGGCTTTTTTTCGGGTGCAAGACTACAGACCACCTGCTATTAAACGCCAAATAGATGGAGCAAGTTCCCACTTGGTATTACCCACTGTTGCCGAATGACAATTTCACCGAATATGATGCCACTTTTTTCCAACCACAAACATGTCAATGGTTAAGTTGGGGTACAGTATATAGTACGAGGGGTGCGGGGGTCTCACCCCCCACCCCCGAATGTGTGAAAAAAGCAGCAAAAATCAGCAACAAAAATAAATAGAAAAACTAGGCGAAATTGCCATCGGGTGAGAAAACAATTGATACGAAGTTAAACATTCATAGATTGCAAACCTCCACTGACCAGCCAGTCACGGAGCACTCCCCCTGCCCCCTCCCACACCCAGCCAACACGCAGCTAGACTTGTGGATTGAGTGTGTGCCAATGACGGAGCTGCTGCTGGGCGACATGTCTGAGCAGCAGCAGAAGCTAGGCTTGGACGTGCAGTTTATATTAACAATGACATTTCCCTTCTGTTTCAAATTCATTAGCACACTGGCTGCACGAGCTCCCTTTTCTCCCATTTTCCAGCTGTTCTTCACGGTTGATCGTGTGCAGCTTAAAAAGAATTTCCAAGAAAACCTTGGGTCTTCCCCCCCCCTTTTTACATCGATTCCATTATGCACACTAGCCACTTAATATGATCATGTTCCACATATACAAAAAGATTTAACAATTTACAAATAAACGAAACTAAAATATATTTCTTAAATCACCCTGCCTATAACCAGTCTCTACCCAAAACATTAGCATCACTCAGTTCGTTGCAATAACATGCCCGGTTGATTTATGTGTCCACGAAGCTTAATCCGGATTAAGCATGGTACAAGATCTTTTAGGCCATGGCAAGTGATCATATTAAATTAATAATTCGCATAGAATCTCCAGACGTAATTGTGCTACGAATGTTGGTTGTTGTGGATTCCAGATTTTCCATCAACTAAGTCCTCTGTTCCCTTTTTTGGGCGTCACATTTTTAAAGTAACTATGCTAGTAGAAAGAGTCCATAATATTTTGCAGCAAGACGTCATGGCACCTTTCTAAAAATATTCCCCCTCAGCCCTTTTTGGTTTATAGAACAGCCACTCAACCATTCCTCCCAAGACTCATCCCGTCCTCTAATACACGAAGTTGCAACCTAACGCAATCTGGGAACACAGACTAGCCGGAGCTTTTTGAATCCCAAAATTATACTGGCAAATCTGCCTGTAAAAGGGAGCTCTGCTAATCAGACTCAGTGCTGGACTGGCCCACCGGGACTTTCCCCGGTGGGCCTAAAGGCATAGGGCCTCTTTTTCTGCTTGGTGGAAGGATACATAATGGGAACATCATCCATGATCCGGCCCAGTGTGGGTGGTTGGACTTCAGCTGGTCTGCTTCATTTCTCCCCGGGACATGCCGGCTGTGTGGCTCACGTCTGCGCATTTGGGTTGCTGTCTGGGGCCAGGCAAGAAGCAAACCACACGTGCCCTGAAAGGACTAACTTTGTGACTTGTGACTCGCGCTTTATGCCCAGTCCTCAGGGAAGGACTTTCTAAGTGCTACAAAATAAAAGGCAGCGTCAGACAGACCATCAGGGGGTGCAGCAAGTGACATGGCTGGTTAATCTGTCCGGTCCCCTGTTCAGGAGCCTTTTAAGCCCTTCCTGGGCTTTCTACATGGTCTGCGAGTGGAGTTTTGCCTTTGTATTGAAGGTGTGCCATGTGCGACCTCTGTGTGCACTGCCAAGCCAGGAAACGGATTTCAGTCCTTGATGGCGATTTCATTGTAGAGGCCTGGCCGGTGGATGCAGAGCGAGATCCATGCTGCTCCGAGGACAGGGCCGCAGTATGGATACAGCGATATCCCGCCTCTGAGCTTATCTAGCTATCACATCGTCAAAGTTTGTGTGCGATGTAGATTGGGAAGTCAATAATTCGACTTCGTTTACAGGTAAGAGCTGCAGCCCCGGACAGGGGCTCCACAGAGAGGTGATACCTTGGCCCTGTGTGAGACTGTGTGGTTTGCTCGCCTTTGGACTCTTCCAACATGAGTTCTCCCCAGTAGATGGATTTTCATAGCCTCAACACATGTAGCGCCCAAACGAAGTGACAGTCATTTCGAAATATACATGATTGCCATTGCAGAACCTTGCATGGTCACGAAAGGCTCACAGGCGACCCCTCCTATAGGCTGACCATCAGCTTGCTTCTTAAAGGGGACAAAGAATTTAAATTCTGTTTTCATCATTACGGTGTGCAGATCTCCAATACAGTGGTTTTCCTGGACACTTTTGCATTTACAGTGCAGTTTGTTTTTTAATGTGTTTGTGCCTTTTGGTCACATTGGGAATCTTGCTTTTTTCAGCGCTCTATTGTTTGACATACAAGGTTTGTTTGCAATTATTTAATCTAGTCAACTAACCGGTCACCTACGCCACTACCTTAAAACTTGATGCACTTTATAACAACAATAGTTAGTATTCTAGATTCAGACAGAATTTATGGTGGTGTACGCTTTATTTGTACAGCCAGCTAACACGTGTTTTGACCTTGGCAAGGAGCAAGACTTGGGGTTTAAAGGGCTCGCGCTTAGGGCGATAAACAGCAACTTTTTGACATCCTACATTGGCAAGGAATTGGGCCACACGTTTCAATTGGCAGCGGGAGGCAGAGAACAAAAGGCAATTGGAAACCATTGGGATGGTAAGCAAAGTGATTGTCTGAGAAGGCCTAGGTACTTTCAACTGTAGTCAAGTGCAAGGGGCCCCATGTTGGCAGTTATTGGCCTGGTGCCACTGCGCAATATTCTTGCGCAGTGGCACCAGGCCAATAACTGGATGATTTAGAGTCTTCACAGGGAGCGTTGTGTTATGTGCAGGGAATTACAATTCGGGAGTGTGCAGCATGCAATGCACCGATTTGTCTGCTGTGTACCATGCGGACATGAGTCAGTGGGATGTGGAGACTGATGGAGTGAGTAATGTAATTACCCACTAGAGTGGACCTAGCATCTGTGCACATCTTTTGTATGCTGAGTTGTCTGGCTTAGTAAATAGTTATGTTTGTGCAAGGCCTAACTTTAGCAAAGTATTCTTGCAGCTACTTGACATCACTGTCCTCTCTTGCTGCTTTTGTAGTTGGTGAAATGATATATGATATAGCATTTATAACGCGCCTACACACAAGTGTTTCAAGGCGAACTAGGCAAGGGAGGGGGGACAGAGGGAAGACAGACAACGGTCCTACTAGGCCAGGTGTCATTCAGATCGCGCAAGTGCATGGGAAGGGGAAGGAGGAAAGCGCAGACGGGGAGGTGGGAGGGGACAGTGCAGTACATGGGATAAGATAAATAAAGTAAAAGTTTGGCTAGCAGGTGGCAAGTGCAAGGGTAAGTGCAGACATTGGGTGTCAAGTGCTGGTAGTGGGACTGTAGGGATACAGAAAAACAGCCCCCCCCCCAGTGTGGGGTTGCCAGGAAGGCAGTGCAGGAGTGCGACTGGCGGGGGAGGGGGCCTGGGCCCAAGATCAGAGCGTGGACAGGTAACGAGTGCAGTTTCAGTATCAGCCAGGAAGTCAGCAGGGGAGAGGAGGAGAACAAGCAGAAGCAGAGAGAAAGGTTTTGAGGTGCTTCTGGAGCCGGAGAGGATTCTCCTCAAGTTTCAGGGAGGCTGTTCCAGAGGGAGGCCCCAGCCAAAGAAAGAGATCTACTACCAACTTGTTGCTTGGAGAAGCATCTGACCCTGAGGGAGTTGGAGGCGGATGAGGGAAGAGCTCGAGAAGGAAGATAGAGTTGAAGATATTGAGGCCCCAGAAGACCTTATGGACAATGCAGAGGGTTTTGAACTTAATCCTCACTTAATCCTTACAGCCACTGGGAGCCAATGCAGAGATTTCAGTCCTGGAGGGATACGATCCCTGGGCTTGAGGCCAAGGACGAGTCTTGCAGTCCTGTTCTGGATGAGTTGCAGAGGGCGGAGTAGAAGCAGGCACATTTAGAAAGAGGCTGTTGCAATAGTCCAGCCTTGAGAGAAACAGAGGTCTGGAGACAGTGAGCTTCTGAGGGAAGGAGAGGCAAGGAAGAATGCATCTGAGGAGGTGCAGCTGGTAGTGAGACTTCTTACAGACGTCAAATATGTGAGGAGAGAAGGAGAGTGTGGAGTCGAAGATGACCGAGGTTTTTGGCTCTCACGTTTGGTGCAGTCTAAATATAGAAAAAGGCAGAATAGAGTGGACTTGAAGCTACGACCACAAACCAGGATGTCCTGTGTGACAGTCTGCCAAAACATTAATTTCTTCTAATGAAAAATGTAGCTATTGTTCGAATGTGGGGTTTGTGGTCAGCAAGCTCTCACATTTTGTGCCGCCCACCTGCTGGGAGGCGAGAGAGATCTCGTATTGGTCCTTTTGACTCATCACCTTGCTTTGTGCATCTGACCTTTCTACACCACTCGTTCCACCGGAGGTCGGAGCAGCTTTGGACTTTTCCCGCTGGTGACAAAATGACTAGTGCCCTGCAGAAGTACAAGGATGAGTAGTGTCTAGCCCGTCTATTCGGTCCTCTCACTTAACAAAAGTGATCCCAATTAAAATGTTGAAACAGGCACATGTAAGAAATACACCCCTTTTGCCAGATGCATGGTACTAAATGAGGCCCCAAACTCTCAATATACCTTAACCAAAAGTGCAACATGCAAACACAGTCATTCGCGAAGTGGAGCCAGCGAAAAGCGAACCACTATGGTTGAAGGCACAGGTGCCAAACCACTCTGTCGGAACATTGTGGGCACTGCATTGGCATGACTCACTGATCTCATACCAAGTCAACCTTTTTTGTTAGTTTTGGCTAAAGTGCCACCTATAAGCTGAAACTATTGCATTAGAGTACAGCTAGGGAGAAATGGCATGTGAGGCGGACACAAAGCTTGTACATGTTTGGTTATTTACCCACCCATTGAATGCCCATGGCTGTGGTAATCCATATGGCCATGTCTACCTACTTTCTGCCCCTCTCCACTCAAAAAACGTCCTCCTAGGATGCATTTGAGCTAGTTTTATGAAGCCTTAACATCATACTGTGTGCCTAACGTGCCTGCCAGTGTTTTCTCAAAGCAGTCTTCTAAGAGTTAATGACTTTATTGGAACTGTAAAAATGCTACTGGTGAAATAAAAAGTACTATGCCTGTTCTTCACTGAAGTCCTGTGAAAAACAAGCATTGGTAAAGCCAACAGTTTGAGCTTGTGCATCAATATTAGGCATTCACTAGGCTGTTTTATTATATGCCGAGGTACTCATCAATTTGCAGCTGCTACCATCAATGGCCAGTTAGTACCACTACGGAAGCACCTGGCAAATGCCTTTTCCATGCCTACACAAAAGCCAAAACTGATGGAATTGCCAATGCTCGTTTAAGAATGTCTTATCGGTCTGCAATTCCCAGCCTAGGAATACGGTGAAATGGGTTACGGATGCATGTTGTCTGGGCACCTTTAATACCAGAAGAATTCGATTTTTCTTATCTGCAAAATGTGTAATGTCCCAGGTCCCTCTATCATTGAAGATCTACTTTATGAGATCATGAACTTATTTAAAACAGACTTTTTAATCCATATAACTTAAAACATGCTTTAAATGCACTCATTTTGACTAATTTTATTCAACACTTTCTTGGAGGATACTCCCAATACCCTCATAGAAGGGTTGGGCTCACACACTGTGCTCCCTCGTTCAGTAGAATATGGGGCCACTTTGAAAAAACATTCCGGGGCCACTTTTCGTTCCCAGTCCGGCCCTGATCAGACTCTTTCATAAATGTTCAAAGCTGAAGTACAGTGCAAACATGTAACTTTGCAGAGTATCTACAGACCCACCTCAGCAGCTGCCTTGTAGTTTAGCAAAATGATAGTTAGAGTAGCATGTGCCTTCCTGCAATCAGCCTGGTGGAGCACAAAGTTCCAACATCCAGGGACTGCCTTTAACCGTGGGCAGCTGTGTCTGCTCTCAGTGCCTGGTGGCAGATTAAGATCTAAATAGAAGCCATGTTTAATGTTGACATTGAAACCTCTGGGACTCTGCAAATAGATGGTAAATAAAACGTTGTTATAATTTTGCTAGCTCGGTTTCTAGTAACCTTTCCGTCCGGGTCTTCTGTGTATTCCCTGTCAAGGACAGAGTTTCAACCTAATCAAACCATTTGGGGCTCAGCACCAACAAAAGTGTTAGATCCCTCTACGAAAGACTAGTTGTATTCCAGGAGGATATGATAAACCCTTCCAGAGGGCACAGAGCAGCCTTGTGCTTCACAGGACAGGCGGTGCCAGACAGCAGGGAATCACACAAATTACGCATTCTCTTCTGCCTGCTCTTCATCAGAGTAGCCTGGGTTGGAGTACCAGTGCAGAGGAGGATCCCACCAGCTCCGAATATTTCAGGTATCCCATACTTCCTGTGTCCCCCCTACCCTGTGTCCCCCCTACCCCCTCCCACCCCCCAGCTCCCTCATCTACTTCCTGCAGACAAAGCACTCTGGGTCTGAGATGACTAGGAAAAGACACTGAACACAGTAGTTAGGGGTTAGGACCCTTACAGAAGGCTTGAAATGGACCAGTCCACTGTCACAAATTGATTATATAAGGGGGTGGCACTACCCCTTTGATTGAATCATCCTTGGACTTCAGAAAGAGGAATTTGCCTAGGCCTCCATTGGGCTATTGTCTGCCCATGGTCTTCTACCATAGAGGTGAAAGTAAAGGATCCAAGAACAAAGGGAGAAAGTCCCTTTGCCGACCATCTCAGAGGGCCATTTGAAGTTAACTGCTGTGCAGTTGAGGCTTACCTGAACACTGGACCCAGGATCCTTCCCATTGGTGTCACGGCCACTACAAGTGCTTTCTGGCTACCTTCCTGCCTGGGAAGGGCAGAACAAGGACTACCCATATTCCTGCAGACATTAGACAGGGTTCCCGTGCAACCCAGGAGTCAAAAATCAGTTCTGGCCTCAGTTTCCCACTTCGACTTTCAAGTTGCTGTTACCACTGCAGGATCCCAGAGCCGGTTTGACACTCCCTGCTTTTTTACCTAATTCGAGAGGTTGACTCCACCATTGCCTGCGTCGCTCCAGCTTTTTGAGCCGATCGCCACTGAATAAAGGCATTGCATTGTTGAACCTCGTCAAACCAACTCCACCATCACCTGCCAGTTGATCAGATTCAAGCCGATCACCACTGCAGGGCCATATTGCATTACTGGACCATCTCAACTCACTGGGCACAGTCGACTTCCAATCCCGTTTCTCCAGCACTGGTAGTACTTACACTCCCATGTAAGTACCTCTTGGGTCCTCAATGGGATGCTTTGATCAAGTTATGTACTCAATGATTCCACACGAAATATTGCAGGGTTATTTTTTTTGCCTCTACTGGACTCCACAATCACCCCAAAACAAATAACCTTTCCAAGTTATGAATATATAAATCACAATTCATCTTTTATACAACGCTCTTAAAGCCAGAGATCAGTCTTCAAGCGCTGCCAACACAAACTCGTTGACCCTGAGCCATCTACCTCAGGGACTCCGAAGTGGTCAGTTCCAACATCCATGGGCTTGAGTGTTCACAGCCCGTTCTATGGAGGGTCAACGAATACACCCCATCCCCGCGTTCAGCCTTACCCTTCAATGCCCAGATCCACACATGATTAGTGGGCGCCATTCATTTTTGCTGCATCAAACCGCTCAGAAATGTGTAGGTGCCTGTGCCTTGTGCGTGCCAGCAGAGCCCCTTTTATTAGAGCAGCGTCATGACGCTCTGTCGCGCTAGAAACACTAGACACACACACACACAACAGTGCCCACTGACCATTTATACATGAGCTGGCAGCATGGAGGCAACCCTAGTCTAATGCTTTATCGAGCATTGCACCAGCCTCGAACCAGGCAGAGGGACAGAAAAATAAATGTGCAAAGCTGGAGGTGAATACTCCGGATTTGGCTAGGATAACCAGATGTAAGCCAACCCGGAAGGACCTCAAGTGGAGGAGCCCTTTACAGTTCCCGGTAGCCATCCCATCCCCCTGCCCCCCTTTCCTTAAAGTTTTCCAGAACATTTTGTTTATTTCATAAACACCCCCCCCCCCCCCCCCTAAATGCAACCAACCTCATGGGAGCGTGCAGCAGGGCGTACCCCCGTGATATTTGCATTGTTTTCGCAAGGATGGGGACCCGAAGCCGGCAGCTGAGGACAAGTTTACATCACAGTAGCTGCGCAGAGAATTGTGTGGGAAGCTCTCTGCGGGTGCGGACAAGTTCAAACAGTAAAACAGGAAGCCCTCTAGCAGAAACGAAATGTTATGCACCTGCCCATACCAGATAAGGCTGTTGCCAAAGAAGAACGGGCGGGGGGTGGGGGGATGCGGTGGGTGCTAAAGGCGTACGTCATCAATTACCTTTCTGGTATGCTTTTCTTGAAGCGTAAAGTGTAAGCGCTGAACGGTCCCTCAATTTGGAAAGTTTTAAACACGGGCCATTAAAATCATAACCGTACAGCCGATAAGTGGCCGCTGTCGTGTCCAGTTCAAAAGTAAAGTGGCACTGTTGATAAGGCGCACCTGGTAGAGGTGCTGCAGGGCTGGTGTGTCAATCCACAGCAGATACCTTGGGGAAGAGACAGTTTATAAACAGAACCGTAGTAATTATAACAATAAATCTCTTTAATAGGTTCTATAAAAAGATTGTTGTAGAAAAATATATATGTTCATAGGCTTTATCATATCTCACTCATACCATTCATATCGGTGCAAACATTCTGTGACAATTAGGTGCAAAAGTTAACAATTTCTTCAAACATATCAGTTGTTATAGATATGGGAAAACCATGAGAAAAAACACAATCGAATTTTCTATAGGTCGACATATGTTTCGGCCCCTTTTAATAGTCCCATCGTTGTCTGCGGTGGTCTACGTGGTTAATGTTGGGCCATCTTCAGGACAATGATGATTTAATACAAGCTTAACGTCTTCACCCTATTTCTGTATGACAAGCCAAATCAGTGGCCGAGAAAATAGTAGAAGACCACGGAGAAGAAATTTGGGGGTATCTTCAATATTCCCCTGATCTATGGCCTAGGGTCCCTTGAGCGGTGAGTGGCGCTTAAGAGGCTCCGTCATGGATCAGTTCCAATGTCGGGAGGCTTTTTTTCTTTTTTTCACCCTCGACCTCGTAGTGTCTTGTTGGAACGTTTTAGCGGTGCGGCATAGTAACTCGAGCGGCGTCTGCTTGCTCCAGTCTGTAACCTTGTTCTTATTTCCCTTACCCTCCCTGTCTACAGACTTGTCCCCCCGTTAACAAAAAATATTTGGGAGTACCCATTATTATACCTACTGTTGATAAGGGACAGTACTTTGCCGTTTAAAGTAAAGAACTGTAAATAGTGCGCCAATAAAAAAAATAAAAAAACCAAAATCTAAACCAACCCGATTGAAAACGTGGACCTTCTCCAAGTTCAAATATCGGAGTCCTGTTGAGCAAGTGTTCATTACTGCGCCATTAGCACAGTGTTTGGCAGTCAGAGAATGGCGGCTGTTGCTGTGCCGGCTGCGCTGTCCTCCACCTCTTTCGGTTCAACTGGCTCTTGCATTCTATGTCTAGGATTAATATCGTTTCAAAACGTACCTGATGTGCCGCCACATAACTACTAGGTGGCCAACCCTCTTTCTTTGCTCCTAGTGACGCTATGGAACCAGTAAGGAAACTTTCTGAATGAGCTCCATTGTAGGTTTACTCGACAGCCATCTTTTTTTCTTTTTGGGAAGGGGTTGGCACACCGAGCACAAGTACTACCCCAAAATGAAAAGCAATGGCAACAACAATGCTGGCTGCAGCAGGTTATACAAGGCATAAAGGGGCTGCCCACCCATTTGGTGAAGCACATTAACTGGCTGTGGGCTGTTACTGCCCAGTACATCTCTCCTAAGCGGTTAAAATGTCCAAATAAGTATTGCAGTCCTGCTAATAAAGTCCATAATTGCCCTGTTAACAGTATTCGAGTGCTGTTGCAAAACACTTCCCTGTTAAAATGGTAGTGGGCCTGGTGACAAATTGGTCATAGTCCTGAAAAAGGAATTCGAAATGTTCGCAAAGGAAATAATCACCCACCATCCCTGCTCCCGCCCCCTCCCTAACCCTTAAAACACCCCTACTTCTGGCACCCACTGACCTCTACTCCTTCACTGCTACGCGGACCCTGCAACGTGAGTTCCACCTTTCGTGAGTTCCGCCTCCCCACTGAAAGGCGGAACTCACGTTGCAGGGTCGTTTTTTTTTTCCTTTTGTCCCTCGCTTTCTGAATGGAAGTGAGGGACACCCCCGCCCCCCCAAATACCCAGGTCAATGAATGGGTGCAGGGGACACCCTCGATCAACATCCAGCATTTTTGTGCATGCCTTTTTTTCCTCGATTTTTTTCTGCCGATACCCTGAAAAATGCTGGCGCCGTCACATTAGAAAGTAGTGAAGACTCAAGAAGCCTCTCTACTGGCTCGTTAATGGAATAGTGCACTGTTCGGCCCCAATATATACACTTCAAGCGTGGCCAACTGTGCCGTATTTTGCACGGGGAAAGCGCAGACTTTGTTCATTAAGCAGTTATGGAGTTATAGCCACACCAAGGCCTCCCTTTTGGTAGTGAAGATAGCACGACCGTCACAGCATTAGCTCACAGGTGCTCTAACAGTGAATGGACGGTTAACCCTGCTTAATTCCAATGAGGATTTTTTTTCTTGGGGTTGCGACCATCACGTTTACAGTTAAACTGTGTCTCCGTAGGCGCTCCTATTAACATATGAAAACGTGGCCATCACCACCCAAGGACAAACCATTGGCATAAGAACTAAGCTGGTGTTGGAGCGTTAAGTCATTCACCAATACCTTAAAAATTGGGAGTTGGCCACGGGATGTCATTGCAGAGTTAGGTTATGCTATCCAATATTTATACTGCTCCCATCACACTGGGTTAACCAAGCGAGCTGACAGGAGTGTGTCAAGTATGCCCGTGGAGAACCTGGGCTAAGTGGTAGGGAAGGCGAACAGGAGACATGACTGACCAGTAATATTAGTTTCTGTAAACTAGGTATAATTCACTGCCACTTAACAATAACATTCATTAAAAATATTGCTCAAGCAACTTTCAAGCTGGGAAGACCATTGCAGAACCTTAATAGCCTCTTCAGGAATGAACTTCAACATGCTACGTGTCTAGCATCACCATACTCCGGATCAGACAGAAAGCAGCAGCGTATCAAAGTGTCCAGAAAGTTGGCCACCCTACGCTCTTCAATTCTACAGCGTGTCGGGACTGTCCCACTAAAAGACTTGCTATCCTAGTTCGAGTTCTGATTTTAGAAAAGAAAGGACCCATGCCAGCCTCTTTAAAAGGTATGCACACTCAAAGCAGTCCCTTTCACTGAGCAGTGATCAACAAAGGCGTGAGGGAATCGTCACTTGGTTTCAAGTGCCTCTCTCCAGCCTATGCAAAGGTTGATATTGGGACACTAACTGTTGGAAAAGCAGGAATAAAAATGGGTTAAAGTGATAATTCATCTAAAACTGCTGAGAAGTGGTAATGCAATGTATGTTGGTTGTGTATAATGTATGCCAAATTCTGCCATACAGAATGTTGAAGCACTTGCCGACACATCTAGGCACAAACACATATGGTAAAATAGTCTGGAGCACCTCATACAAAATGCAACGAAATGCAAAACAAGGTTTTGAGAATGCCCTTATGGGACCGTTCTGCGCAACCCTACACGAATACGCTGGTGAATAGACTATGGATATTGGGAGACCGTAAAAATTAAGTGTGATTGAAGAATCCACTGGCCACCTTTGGCCTTATTTTGGAAATCTCCAACAGGCAACAGTTACGCTGGCCAGATTCTGGACACAAATTCTAAAGAAGTCACAGTTGTTTTACAAAAGATATAGACAACAACGGGTTGCACATAAACCAAAGATGGGAACTGAAGCAGAGTGTACAAAGTGCACCCCCCACACAATACAATGACTCTAGCTATTCCCTGGGAGCAAACACCATAAATAAGGCATTTTACACATGGACGAGATGTGTGGAAACGTTTTAGCAGTCAAGGGCTACGGGGCAGTGAACACTGAACATTTAAGGCACAGACTTTCAGACACTGGCACCACTGTCCAGTCGCAGATCAAACTAACTTCTGGGGAACAGTTTACACAAGCAATGGCAACAGTCTGGGCTTTTGTGTAGGCATGGGAAAGGCACTCGTCAGGTACAGCCTTAATGGTATTAACTGCCCATTGGTGGTAGCAGGTGCAAGCACCTGGGCATCTATTCGCAGTGCCTGGCAAATGCCAAATACTTGTACACAAGGCAAAACAGTTGGCTTTGCCAATGCTGGTGTGTCCTTCACTAAATTCCTGTGCAAAACAGAGTGCTTATAAATCAAGTGGCTAAAGGTAGACCTAGTAAGACTATTACACCAGTAGTAGGTTTTCAACTCCAATTAAATCATTACCACTTAGAAGACTGCTTTGGAAAAACCCTTGCAGGCACTAGTGCAACGTTTGATGGTAAGGTTTGATTACAGTAGGTGTTTTGTTAAGGGAGGGGCAGTAACTGAGAATGGCCATAGGGAACATTACCTTGGGAAATGGGTGGTCAAATAACCAAACAACTACATGCTTTGCGTCACTCATTTGCCATTCCTCCCCATCTGCACCCTAATGCAACAGTTTCGGCTTGTAGGTGTTGCAAGGGACACCTGGCTTTGCTGGGGCTTTTAGCACTGCTGACAGACGCATCCAAGTAGGCCGACAAGCGGCAGGCTGGAGAACTTGCAAGTCACACTTTTTAATGGCAATTTGTTCTCAAGAACAAGGAGACGTGGGAACGCTCTTCTCTCAAGAAGTAGGTTTCTAGTTCTAGCAATCTCAATTGGTCTTTAAAGGCATGGTCTAGTAAAACATTTTATTGTCCCTACGGGTCGGCCATGTTTTTTTAAGCCTAAGTGGCTCGATTTTAGAAAACTTTCCTATGGACCTTACCAGAGTTTTCGTCCATTAAACGCACGCGAAAATAAGCACCAGGGAGCCGCCATTTTTTGATAATCCTATCTTTTCCCCGATCGCCCTGGCTGACCTGCTTTTGCGGCACTAAATCAATTCCCCCGCCCCCGAGCCTGACATTATCAAAACATTCATATTCCCCGCCTCTCTCCGTGACGTTACTGTGCTGCGTAGGCAAACGCGCCCAGTCGTCTTCTGCACGACTCCACACAGAACCCGGAAACCAACACAGATCAACTCACAACACAGCGCGCCACAATTCGGAATATGAAACTGTACTTTAAAATGAAACAGCAACACGGTACATTTGGTAAAGTAAATTTATTTGACATTAAATGTTTAGAGAATATTCAGCAATTGCCATAGGAACTCCGAAAGCCATTTATTTTCTTATCTGTATTCGCAATAACTGTTCCGTTTCATCTTGAGTCACGCGCTGTTCCTTTATGGTACACAGGGTGTTCATTTTGGTAAAAAGAATCACTTTGGAAGCACGGTGAACCGCAAGGCTGTTCCATCAACTAGGCACTAGTCCAGCCTTAAGGTTGATATGTTGCTTCTAGCCACTAGTACAGCGGAAGGGCATGTGGGCCCTTGGTGATCGTCCCATAATATGGTGATCGTGCTCCAGTTGACACAAAGCTGCAGGTGTCTGCTGAAGAATCCATCCGCCGGTGTCTCAAACAGATGGCAGTGGCAGAATGGGATCAAATACCTGTTATGAGAACAAAAAAATTATAATTAGTCTCGCTAGCCGAACTTCATTAATATTACTCATTTTATTTATTACGGCCGATCAGAAACTATTTGCTTGCAAGGATAGTTCAATGGAGTATGTTCGTCTCTAAAATCAATGCGAAAAGTAATGAGATAAATCGAGGCCAACACACAATGATAAACAACAGTTAGTCTACATGCGTGAGGAATGATATATGATATGGCATTTGTAACGCGCCTATACTCGTGTTTCTAGGCGTGACGAGGCAGGTGGGGAACAAGGGCAGACAGACAATGATCCTACTAGGCCAGGTGTCTTTCTGATCGCGCATGGGGAAGGGCTGTACATGGTTAGTTGAATATCAATTAAATAATAGGGCCAGCTGGTGGCAAGTGCAAGGTAAATGCCGGGAGAAGGGGCTGAAGGATACAGAGACAGTCCCGTAGTGCAGGTAGGCAGTGCAGGGAAAAGTGGCTGGGCCAAGGACCAAGATCGGTGAGACCAGTGGACCTGCATGCCCATGTGCCCACTACGAACACGTTTTACTTGCTTTTCCTAGCTCTTCATTCATTCATGCATCCATTCATTAAATCTTCATTCCGGTATAAAAGCGTGTAAAGATTTACTTGCATTATATTTGAAATTTCCATTGTGTCTCTTCGTAATGCAGTCTGTAAAACGGACCGTGCTCTTGACAACGATTTTTCGTATACTGAACTAAAATGAAACTCGGTCTAGTTTCTGAATTTTCTGCCTTATCGTCTTACGTTAATGCGCACTCCCTTCAAATGTAGTTCTTTCAGCATGGTCCCTGTCTCAAGGTCAAAAAACAATAGACCCTTATACTTCCAGTGCGACTTGTGGGCCTCATCTGGGCACTGTCCTTCGCATTCTTTATTTGCAACATCACGTAGTATAGGCATCTGTGAGAACTTGAAGTTTAGAATCCGTCTATGTAGTGCGCCTCAATGTGCAAATGCGAACTGGCTTCTCTCCCAAATGCCACGGCCCGCTTGGCTGGCACATTCTAAGCGCCCCAATTTTGTCCCCATTGTCTGTGAGCTTTGCAGCCCAAATTGAGACATTTAATTTTTGGCGGAAGGTCAGGGAAAGTATAAAGTACCACAGGAGTGGAGTTAAAAGTGAGATTTATTGTTTGTTTGATTATTTGCAATACGCAAGCCTCCCCTCCGTTAACAGTGCGCAGCATTTACATTTACATGAGATGACATGAGAAAAATATATACATACACATATGTGAGGTGAATAGAGAGAATTCAAAGATGACACCCAGCTTGTTCGCCACCCATGATGGTGAAGGTAGGGGTTAGGTTTACAGGTACACTGTACAATAACATTTAAAAAGACAATCGTATTGCAATTTTTTAAACCGGGATTTGTACTTCACAATCATCTGTGCTTCGGGTGGGCATGGCACATTCGCAATGTTCGGTGGCAATGGATCACTGCCCTGCACAGAAACGTCCAAAATTCCATATCTGTGCTTCTCTAACACAGCAACAATAAGGCCTTTCACAAAGTCGAACTGCATTTCATCATAGACTGGTTTGATCACCCATTGCTTACTTCATTTTAAAAACACCTTAGTGTAGCGAGGCATCCTTACTTTACCCCTAGTCCTAGATTGTTCACGTCAGACATTGCAGTTATGGGCCAAGACCGCTAGTAGAGTGCAATGTTTAATGCCCCGAAAGCTAAAATGCAAGCCCTTTGGCCTGTACTTTAGGCACATATTGTGGAACACCTCCAAATCTCCTGTGTGACAGAATTCTGTCAGTCCTCTCAAATCTCTTGATAGAGTTTTGTCGAAAACAATCTTCTCAATGGCTTTGTGTGTCGGTGAAGATGGAATCAACCACTTCTTCTTCCGTGCCTCCTCTGGGGACAAAGGGCCATGTTCACATTGGTGGAAATGTTCATTTGCTGTCCAGCGGTGAACATTGGTACAGTGGTGCATCAGTGACCGCCATTTTTCAAGTAGTATTTCCACTGACCCCTCAAGTTTTTGAGCTCCACCAAAGATGGTTGGTGATAGAATGTGACCACTGCAAAATACTGTCAAAACCTTTTTTTTCCCCTGCAGCCGAGATTTTCTTATTGATTGATTTAGCAAGATGCCATACGTCAAATTGATGTTTAATATGTGGGAACTGCTCTCTCATTGTCTTGGCAATTGAAACGTGTCTATCCGTGGCTATGAGGTCGATGTGCATTCCCCTTGATTGTAGATATTCCACTGATTTTATAAATCCTAGTTTCTCCATGGCCACTGACTATGTACATTGTGTTACCTGCACGACCACCGAACTCACAATTTTCTTACTATCCATGTCCTGAAAGTGGTAGGTGCAGTACTTGGCAGAAAAACCAGGGCTGTCGCACTGTCCATCGCTGGCTAGCCTGAATCTTTTGCCTTCGAATGTACTTGCTAGAGACAATTGTTTAATTTTCCAAGCATCACTAATGGCCGGAAACAGATAATCACGTTGGTATATGTAGCTTTAGAAATGAAATGGAGTCCCACAAACTGAAAGAAAGCCTCTAACTTTCTAAAACTGGAGCCACTATAAAGTGATGCAGCTGCACACAGTAGATTGCCTGCTGGCAGTTTCCCCAGCATCGGTTGTGCAGACCATGAGAACCTATGATTTAATCTACAGGCGGCATTTATTTTGACGTTACTGCCTTTTATTTGACGAGTCACATTAATCAATGGCTTCCCACATACTTTCCCTCTAATGGAATGCACACATTTCAGCATACTTATAATTTCCATCAAACAACTGTCGAATACAATGTATTTGCTCTCTTTCATTAGACTGTCATCCTGCGTCAACGTTGTTTCGGCCTGCGACGGAGATTTCAACACATTGGAAAGTAATATCGCGGATATCAAGTTCTGATGCGTCTATGGATGCTGCGGCTGGTTCATTCTCTGTCATTTCGACATCTATTACTTAAACATTGATGGGAGAACACAACAATGTCGACAGGTTTTTTGGTGGCAAATTTTTGGCGGGTGTAGATTGTGTAAATTGATCTGCAACTACTTCAGAGCTACCTTCAATACATTCAATAACATCTTCTTGTGGTGGTGCGGTCGCACTGTAGCTATGGTCCAATGCAACTTTGCTGTAGTCTCCAAACGCAGGTAATTCATGTTCTGGACATTGGACATGAGCATCTCGAGCCTGAACACGCCTCGCCTCAATTAATAGTTCCTCCATAGTGTAGACGGTCTGGCAAGCCACAGCTCTCATTCGCTTCACTGTCTGTGTGTATGTATGCATATAGTTCTGACACCCACGGGTAACTGGAGGAGAGATTGGAAAAGGGATGTTCAGTTTAAACACAAGATGGTGTAGTAGAATTGACTGGAAAAAAACAAAATCGTCCCCAGCACAAACATTTTTTTAAAGTTATGAACTGTTTGTAACTAACCTTTTTTTGGTTTTTTTTCTTTGCAACTTTTTTGACTCGACCTTCAACATCTGCACGCTGTAGCTCCGATTCGTTTCCGCATGTCCTCCCTTCTTCTTGCGCTGCAACGACTAGATTTTCTGTATCCGCATAGACAGCACGGAATGAGGCTCCATCGTCTCCCTGAAACATAGTACTTTCATTACTATGTATCAAAATATTGTTAGCATAAAACACACGTGAGGACGAACACACAGGTACATCTCAATAGCCAAACACGATTTAAACATTGTGTGCAACAATCAAACGACAAGTATTCGACCAGTGATGATCTATTTCGATGGAACTGTCAGTATCCATACCTCTGGCTCTGCATGGACTGCCATGAATGGTTATATTGGAGAGGAGGCATCCGCATCTCCCTGAAACACAGTACTTGCATTAGTATGCTTTTCAATATTTGAAACACAACACACACGGGGTCGAACGCACAGGTACATATAAAGAGATAACCACAAATGATGCATTGTCCAAAAGAATCAAGGAAAATCTAAATATGATCGACTTATACATCGACTTATTTCTCCAATTTATTTACATCTGCATCATCTAAATTGGATGTTGTGATTGTAGTGGAAGCTTCGTCGTCTCCCTGAAACAGCACTTGCGTTAATAGGGAAGAAAGTATAGCAAATGGAATCACGTTATATGATCACGCATGATGGAGCCGTCATTATCCATACCTCGTGCTGCTGAAGAATATCTATGATGTTGCAAATGTAGTGCGCACTTCCGAAAGCTGTTGCGCCGATTCGTATACGCATGGTCCCACTTCCCCTGGAATTACTTGAATGTCAGGCTCTGCATCAAGTGCAGGGGTTGACGCTCCATCAACTGCCTGAAACATAGTACTTGCATTAGTGAGGATTACAATAGTGAAAACATAACACACCTGGGGTCGCCAGCACAGGTACATATCAACGGCTAACCACGAATGAAACATTGTGTAGAACAATCAAACGGCAAGAATTCCAGCTCTGATGACGCTCGATGGAGCCGTCAGTATCCATACCTCCAGCTGTTGAACATCTAGAAATGTTGTAGATGTGGCGGACGCTTCAGCATCTCCCTGAAAGACAGTACTTGCATTAGTATGGATAACACTAATTATGACTGAAAACAAACACCAGTGGACGATAACTAAGGTGTATATCAATTGGAAAGCACTAACCAAACATTCGGTAAAATGATTACACGATAAAATAAAAATATTACTTGACATGCATAAAACAGGTCTGTAGCGGATTAGCCTAGTAAGATTACCTGATACGCGCTAGATGCGGTTGATAACTGCGACCACGTCAAGGATGTAGAATGTTCTTGCTTCAGATTCAAGGGATAGTCAAGAAGTTGTAAAGGTAAATTAATGATTGATAATGAAATGCCAATATTAAAAATAGCCATGTAAGGCGACAGAATACTTGTAAATTGCTCAATACAGCACAGTTCCCCGTTCCCATATATACATTGCGTTTGTGGGTTATGAAATCGAAAAAGAATATATTGGTAAATGTCATTCAAAAAACTATACACTCATATCAATATCGAAATTATTACAAGGGATAGAACACCTACAATATCAATTAATCAGTTCGGATACCTACACACTACCGCAAGGCCTAAAGCTAAATCCGGACACTTGACTCACCAGTGGCGGAATGTGGACGAATAGAGTGGGAATAGCGTTTGAGCAATTTCCGTGTCGTTCGCCGTTTATTCTTCTTTGTTACCCAAGATGTTGTGTACATGTCCAAGGAAAAGTGCCGGCTGCAGATGCGGTATCGATCACCCCTCTTGTCCTGTAAGACTTGTTGGACTCTACTTTCCAGCTCATCCAGTGGATATCTGCAATGTCTGACCCATTCTCTTATTCGATCAACAGTTTTCGGGAATACATGCATTGTAGTGCCTTCAGATTTAGCATGGGTCTTCGAAGGGCAACCGCTAATCTAACGGGCAGGCATTGTTGATAAATCTGAAAAGTAAATATCGACATTATTATACAATCTTCAAGAATAAAGATTTGATACAAAAGTAAATGAATCATACAATGATCAATGAAAGGTTTGTTTTGGTCGCAGGAACTATACAAGTTCATTATGTGCGGCTTAGTATTTGCATAAGTTGCAGAAATGTATAAATGATGTGACTAAAAACTGAACATGTGACTCATCCCTTGGATGTTCTGTATTGCACGAGAAGGAAACATGCTTACATTATAGACTGGACCCCCGAAGGGTGCAATTCGAGGACAATAGACACAGATGAAAATAAATAGATCTATTGATAGCATAGCAATGGAAACTCAAGTCAATAGCAATGAGACCAATGAACCTAGCACTATTGTGTACTCAACTCGCAAATAGATAGAAATTTAAAAATCTGTGAAATATGACTAGGATACATGGCCTTACCTTGACCAACAAACAGTTGGATTCAGCAAGCAGAGCAGTATGTTGCAGGAGAATAGGTGGGTGGCCACAGGTAGCACACTGATGGGTATGCTCGAAGCGGTCACAGAAGTTCACGGATAGCACGACGACGAGCAGATTAGCGTAGATCTCAGTGGTTGCCAGGTAACACGTTCAGGAGTTGACTTGCAAAGCACAAAGATGTTCTCATGAGACATATCAAGTGGTTTATAAAGTATTAGAAACAGGGGTGTGTTTGTGAATGAATGACGTATGTATGTCGTGGTCTAAGGGGGGCGGCCTGCTTCAAGGGGAGGCGTGGCTGGAGACACGGGGTCTGAGGAGGCCATGTGACCGATGGCCCCTTGGCGTGGGATACTTTTTGAAGTGTACATGTAGTTTGGCACCTTGGCCTTTCGCGCCCCTGACAGCCCCCCATGCCAGCGCGCATCCACCGGCATGAACCGCCTTTGATAGAGGGGGGTGGGATGGATGGGCCTGGGGCGTGCAGATAAGGCACAGGAAGACTGCTGAATGGAGACACTTATGTGGATTGCAGGGGGGTGGCCTGCGTCAAGGGGAGGCCTGGCTGGAGACACGGGGTCTGAGGAGGCCATGTGACCGATGGCCCCTTGGCGTGGGATACTTTTTGAAGTGTACATGTAGTTTGGCACCTTGGCCTTTCGCGCCCCTGACAGCCCCCCCTGCCAGCGCGCATCCACTGGCGCGAACCGCCTTTATATCAGTATATCGTTGCTTATCAATAACAAATGCCACATACCGGAGATTCTTGTGAGCACAGACCCACACTTCAACCGGTGTATTATAGTGGTCAAGATCCTAAGGCCTGTATAATCCAATGGTAATTGTTAGTATAGACATATGTGTGACTTTTATAGAGACATAACCCACTGAAAGACTTTGAACAAGTGTTATTTAGTGCATGCATTATCGAGAATATGTTATGTTAGCTTAGATAGATAGTGACCACCCTGCTTCACAGCGACCAGACCTTCACCCATTCGGAGCACAGATGTCCGACGTCCATCCTTGAATGGAGACACACTTGATTCATTTAAAAAAAAAAAAAAAAAAAAAAAAAAAAAATCGAAGCAACCGTTGTTAAAATATATGTGGTGTTTTATTTTGTATCTTATTTTCATGACACAAAAATACAAGACTTTAAAGATTATACATGTCAGGTTGCAGCACAGCGAGAGAAAATCCCCTGTACTGACTGCTGTCACTCAGGAACGTTTCTCTAATGGCACGAACGGCACAGGCGGGTATCACTCTTCGAACACGGTGTGCAAGCCTCCCGTGGAGCCACCATGTAAAGGAACGATAGGCCACCAGCCTGTACCACCTGTGAAAAGGAATGAAACAAACTGTTTTTAAATGACCAAGATAAGTTTAATGAACGTTTGTTGTCAATGACAATTCTTGTAACTAATGGCATTCTGCACGGACAAATGCTATCTAGACAATGCACACTATTGAACGACTTACATGTGTTACAATGATATGTAGATGTAATTTTGGATATAGGAGAAGAACATGAAATAGGAGTGGCATGACAAGCAGAGTATACTTACTCGTTACTCGGATTACGAGGGCGAACAGTTGCGCGAAGTTCGTGCATAAGCACCATCATTATTCTCAACACGGCCCGTGTGAGGCAGGCTGCCCTGAAGTCTGGCAGCTCGGTGATGCATTGCGGTCGTGGCTCGCCTTCCGAAATGTAGGCCAGGCATCCCCAGTTTTCTCGGCAGCAGCAGTTCTCGTCCTCAGTTGGCATTAGCTCGCACCGATTGCATGTGCACCAGGTGGAGACGCCGTCCATTCGACTAGGCCCAGGCTCTTCATCTGTTGATTCGTCCTGCCAACTGCCGTCCGAATCCCCATCGTTTTCGCGCGCTTCCCTTTCCAGTAGTTCCTCCTCGGTATACTCGGGCTCGTACATGTCGGGCATTATTGTAGCCATTGTGTGTTAAACAAACTAAAATAATTTATAGCGGTGGTACTGCTATCTGTTCACACGGGCTACAAGCGGCGAAGGTAGCTGACCAGAGCACTGAAACGAGTCACAGAATACTCAAAGTAACACAGAGAGGAATGGAATCGAAAATCTGCTGCTGTATGTTGTGAAACGGTCTGTTTATACTTATTGAGGAAAGAGGCGTCCTGCCATTTCCATGGCGACACGTCATTATCTGAAGCGCAGCGAATGTTGACACAAGACGTGCTTTGGCGTTGGGAAATGGGCGGTACGAGTCTGCTGATGACAGGCTCAGGGGCGGGGGAATTAGTTTAGTGCCGCAAAAGCAGGTCAGCCAGGGCGATCGGGGAAAAGATAGGATTATCAGAAAATGGCGGCTCCCTGGTGCTTGTTTTCGCGTGCGTTTAATGGACGAAAAACTCGGGTAAGGTCCATAGGAAAGTTTTCTAAAATCGAGCCACTTAGGCTTAAAAAAACATGGCCGACCCGTAGGGACAATAAAAATGTTTACTAGACTATGCCTTCAAGCTTAAAATCTACCGGAATCTTAGGACACAAGTTCTGCATCAAAACGAACACCACCAGGTACACTGCACGACCTCTGAAATCACAGGCCTCAGACAGAGGGACTAGCTAACACAAGATGCCTGCTGGGCAGGCCCTGGGTTTACACGAAACACCCCATGCGCTGCGTGAGCTCCCTTCATAGTGGCGATTAACCCACCTGGGGAAAGGGCATTTCCATCCCCCCTGTCAATAGCTGATAAGCCACTTAGGAAATCAAACTCAAAATGGTAGCCATCTAATCTGGCCAGTCCTTTGATGCAGGCTTTTAAGAAATTCTGCAACCCCCTCAGCCTCCACCCTCCTTCTCCAGGGGCAAGAATGTAAAACGAGTCTCAAGAACGCGAAAATGCATGCATATTGAAAAACCACCTTCCTCCTTACCCCCACAAATACGGCTGATGCGGGCTAGTGATTAAAGGCCATAAGAGGAGAGAAAAATATGTATATACTGCTGCTGTAAGATGTTTGTATCATTTGTATATAACCCCCTGTATCCTTCGCCTGTAAATAGTTACCATCTGTACTTACCTTCTTGTAATTAATGACATTGTATGTAGATACTATACCTGTTTTGCATATACTTGTAATTGCTGCGCCCTGTTTACCCCCCGCCCCCACTCCCACAGGTATGATGCACATTATAAACAATAAACTAATTGCAAGCCAGGCCCAGCTTGGCTACTGCCCAACATAGTGCACAAATGTTTAAACTAACTTGGCACTCGAGGCTTTCCTGTATGAAACTCTTGATGTTCTCGCCTCGAATGTGACCAGTACCATTACAGGATAGAGAAGAACAAAAAAAAATAAACATCCTTCCCTATACGAAAGGCCTTATTCCTGTGCTGCAGGTAAAAGTGGTTAAATGCAGCCGCTAATTCAGATCAGTCTATGCACATGGTAGAAACTGATCAAGGAGTCAAAGTCACACGAATGCCTTACCAATGCAGGTACGGCGAGTCAGATCTGGCCATTGCCATGTGTGCGGGCCATGGCTGGGATCTACTATGGGGAGAGGGGGGGTGGTCGCCATAACAAACATGGCAGACATTCAGACATTTTTACAGACTCCCGCCCGCAAAGTGGACTCAGTCAGCCTGCAGAAATCAAACATCTTCAGGGATCGCATACGGATCCCAGCAGACCAGCTGCAGGCTTCCCCTCGGCCTTATAATGGGGCTAGGTGGGGAGGCTCGAAGCATTTTCCAGTGTTTAGTTCGACATCAGTCCATTCAGAAAGAGGGTGCGATTCTTCCTTACCCTATGCAGTGTATATAGTGCAATGTACACCCTGGGGTATCTTGGCATGTTAGAAGAGTACTGAACGCAGTCTGGTGTCAGATATGAGCTTTAGGGAAGACTAAATAGATAGGTAGACTGGTCAATTTCCGAAGAAGGAGAGGAATGGAGTTCCATAACTTACCTGCCCCCTGTACAGAAAAGGCACGCCCCACTGGTTCCCTTTTGTGTACTGAGAAATATTTACCAAGCCTTCATTGCCAGATCTCAAGGGCCGTCAGGGAACATGCCAGTTGCATCGAGATGAAAGAGGTCAGTCACAAGAGAAATGTAAGATTTTAAATATGATGCAAAGGGGCTCTTGGATATTATCCTCATTTTAATTGGAAACCAGTGCACGAAGAGCAGGTGGGATGTGTTGGCGTCTCCCAAGCTTCATCAGAGTTCTGGCTGCCATATTGTGTATCCTCTGTAATTTGTTCAGGGAATTAGCTGGAAGACCGAAATATATGCCATTACTGTAATGTAGTCTACATGAGACTAAAGCATGCATCGCACTCGTCTGCTGCGTGAAACGAGCAGAGGCATAATGTTCCTGATGAGGAAGGCGCCCGTTTTAGTAACTGTCCCCATTTTTTGCGTTTAGCTCTTTTTTCCAAAAGTATCTCTACATTTTTAACATCCTGTCTGTCAAGGTTCTGGACACTGGCCGAAAGGATTAGGCAGAAGGAAAGTGTCCAGTGTAATGGCTTGAGATAAACAAGGGTTGATTTTTAAAGAGTTCAATTGCAGAAAGACACTATCAGACCATGTACTATTAGTTGGATAGAAGTCCAAAACAATGAGTGTTATCTGTGAAAGTATAAACGGTCAACCCATCACTAGAAAAAAGGTCAATTAAAAGGACGCACATACAGGTTAAAAAGCAAATGGCAACAAGGCAAAGTTCCATGGGACAAAACAACCCACAATATACCTACCAACCGTCAACCCCTTACCCAATTAAAATGGGACAAAAGGCCAATATGGATAATTATTCATACAAAATTAATGATCGAAACCATTTAAGCAATGGCGTTTGGGTGGCATGACATCCATTTAAGCAACGCAGTTAGGGGTGGGGGCGCCTTCAGTGTCAAAGCGGAAACCATCAAAAGCTTTCTGCCATATCAACCCTCCCTGTGAGTTTACATCGTTTACTGAAGGAAACGCAGCTTTCAAAGAAAAAAAGAGCGATTTTAAATCTAGGCAAATGTAGGTCTACAAATAATGTACAGGATAACTTTACTTACATTATCCAAATATTTTCTGTAATGTCAAGAATGTGATGTTGCCTCAACATTGTACACATGGAAAACGTAAGACCGCTTTCGATGAAGTTAAAAAAAAATACAGCATTTGTTTGCCGTGCTCGGTTACCTAAAAAGAGAAATCCAAGTAAAAGAAAAATAAATAAAATGAAATGCACTGAAGTAGAGCCTATGCATACAATTGTATACATGGTTTGCCATCTTTAATTTGTAGTTAATTCCATCCGAGGAATTACAAGTCAGGAAGCCAAAAGACCCGCCCAGAAATGCGCATACACCCTCGCCCGTCTTCATCGTCACAGTCCTTCCAAATGAGAAGCATACGCTCCCGACAGGCATTTAACTGCCATTCTAAGATTAAATGAAAACGGAGGCAGAGGATATATTCATATTCCTTTTTCTAAAGACGTTGTTTTACCCCCTCCTACCCCTTTTTTCCGGCTATCAAAAAACACGCCTCTCCCATTCTTGACCCTCTAAGGAGCAGCGAGGGGAAAATCAAAGACTAACGAGGGAGACCGTCCTGGACTCAGTGGAATGAAGAGGAACCCTGGATGTGGGTAGAAACATAGGCAGGCGGTCCATCCACATGCCATCACATGATACAAACAGTGCCGGGTTTCCAATTGCAGCCCGCATCTGCCTCTCCCAAGCGCAGGATACACACATGCAGTCTTTCCTTGTACTATGCCTTCTGTGTCGGCCTACACTGGAGCATCATTTTCTGGCTTCACCGAACGCCTGATACAAGTTGTAAGCTTTAAACCTTGTATAATGACATCACCCAGACCTAGTAGCCCTCGTTGAAGGTTTCCCCAGCCACCCCCCTCTTTTCTTGTGGTGCTGGCACCTCACCTTTGGCTACTTGTCACGTTGCTGCAGAGTTATTGTGGCCTTGACGACACACTCGCAAGAAACGGGGCAGACCACAGGCGCCCAGGCACAAGAAACATGACCTACCCGGGCCTTGCCGCAGCTTGCAGCCAATGCATTTACTAAAGAAAAATAAATAGTGGCACGAGACAGTTTGCCGCGAGTTATTTTGGGTCATTACAGTATGTCCGTTTAGCATTCTCATTTTGTGCCCATGTGAGTTTCACTTGGGTGGTTCAATAGCTCAGTCGGTAAACGCGCATGCAGCAGGGCAGTTGTAATGAGAATATGTTAAAATCTTAGAAATTCGAACTGGTTGTCTTTCTAAAGAAAATAAAACTTGGGTAACGCAAACAAAATAAATATGAAACATGCAATATATATATATATATATATATATATATATATATATATATATATATATATATATATATATATATATATATATATATATATATATGGTAAACATGAGATTTTATAACGAGGTCTCCATGGTTTACCTCCGATCTCTACTCAGTCATCCTACGTCTCTGAAGCCTTCAACCCTGTTCATCCTCTTCCCAGCCGCCCCCCCCCCCCCCCAAGCTCTACCCCCTTGCCTTCAAGGGCACAGCACACATCTGGTGCAACTAAGCAACCCCTCCCCACACACACAAACAGCCACTAGTGGTGGTGAGCCCCACAAGGATTAGTCCTAGGTCCACTTCACACCCTCTGCACTGCAACCCCACCTGCCCCTCCCCCCCCTTAAACTCACCTCATCCCTTTGGCTTTGGCCATAGCTGCGGACTACACAAGCGTTTTGTAATTTCCCTCCTTCACCCCTGACACCAGGTGGCGGCTCGTGGTTTCTCAACTTCGAATCCAGTAAATGCAATTCACCGTATACCAGACACACTTGACATGACCCTTACTCGTACATATACAACAAGCCAGTGCACGCAACCAACCGCCTGCAAGTCAACAGACAGACGCCAGTTTCTTCTGGTGCTGGACCCATCTCATCCTCACTAACCTTGTCCTCCTTCTTGCAGAGCCACATGAGCGCTTGGAGACTATCCCGGGGTGGTAGCGGTGCAGGAGGTAAATCAACATAATAAAATGCCATGCCACAGTATGAAAACATGTCCGGACTGGCAGTAGCAAAATTCCACAACAGGGCACATCTTGCTTATTTATTATAGATGCACAAGATATGCCATTTCAAAGAAATACCTAGGCTGGCTGCACGAAAATTCCAGTCTTGTCACGTAATAGCAAATCGCGCTTACTTTCTTATAGATATCCAATAAAAAAAATGCCATGACAAAGTAGCTGGGCTGGCTTAGCAAGTCATTACACAAATCTTGAAGATGCCCAGTAAAAACATATGCTTTTAGGGCATCATTTCTTTTACTGCGTATCTATGATTTTGGCGTCGTATCCCAGCTCCCCACCCCAATCAGCGGTCTGGCAAAATACAGATTCTTACCTTCAGCCCCGACCCGGGCTCAGCTCCTAGCTGCCTAAGGCCTTGCAGGAAATGGTTCCTGTGCCACACGATCAGAAACCAGGAAGTAAATGTCACTTCCGGGCTGTACATTCCCACAGAGTCCTGAGCGCTTCTGTGTCACCGCCCCAGATTGAATGTGTGGGAAGAGCAGGAGTGGCCCCACACACAGATATGCAGTTCCTGTGAAGAATTCCACCATCCACACGGTGGGTGTGCGCTCGTCTGGGCTTTTTTGAAATTTTAAATGAAATTGAATGATTGATCAACCTCAGGACAATGTGTGGGGCTAATCCGCACACATTTTCCTATGCTTACCGCACAACATACGCATAGCCCAATCTACTCTGGGTGGACACAGCCTACAGGTGGAGTCGCCCCCCCATAATATTTAGTTGGGATGTGACAGGTAGTACACAATGCATTTCCAGAAGCAGGAGGGCCAAACCTTCCCCTTGTCAGGACCAGCCTAATTAACTAACAAAGGCTCCATAGATCCACCATGTCATTTTGTTGAGCCATGTCGCTGGTGGCAGCATTCCCATACTAATCAAAGAGTTTAATTCAAACAGGCCCATATGGGGCCTGGCTGAAGAGGCTAACGAAGGAGACAGGAAACCTCACCACCCTTTCATACGCACTGTGTCAACCTGAAGGCAGCCCTCGCCCTCAAGTGTTTTGGACTGCATGTTTACAGTAGTCACCCCACAAGGAGACGCCATTCATAAGGTACGAGCATGTAGTTTGATGGAGCCAAGAAGTCTGGTCTCACCACAGCTTCAAGGGAGACTTGCCACTATCAGGGACCACATAGCTCATAACCAGAGGGACCTTTTGATCCACAACAAACAGGAAGATGGTGGGACTTCATATTACAGGTTTTCACCACTTTACTTTTTCTGTTGCAAAGCACTCGGTTATGACTGCATGCATACAGGTGATTGTTGGTGGGGACTCAGGATTGGTTCACTAAAGTAGGCTTAGCCTAAACTAATCCCTGTGGTTCATGTGGCTTTAAAATAGGGCCAATCCCCTCTTGGCAGATCATATGAAGGCTTCAACAGAAGCAGAAGGAAGAACTCATTGTACCCTGGCTGAAGGTACAGTCTGCTTTACATCTTCCGACAGTAAAAGAAGAGGGAAGCAACATCCCTCCCCTAAACATCTCCCAGAGAACAGAGGGAGATAAGAATCCAGGACCCTCCAACAGCTCCAGAACCAGTACCCAGCCAGCACACAGTGCACCATCCTAGGCTCTGCAGCAAACTTCCTAGATGGGAAGTGCCACCGAACCAAGGACAAGGAGGCTGCCTTCAACACTCTCCTCAGCTTTGGCCCTTCCCCCTTAAAAGACAACACAAGCCCAGTGAAGAAGCTATGAGGAGTGCATCAACAAGGGTCTACCGACATCGGCCTTAAAAAGATATTTGACCCAGTCGAGCCCCTCAAGCTGCAAAGCACTGCTGACAGTTACGTCACCGTCACTAAAGCCATCCAAGACGCCTCAACCACCAGTGCTTCAGGAGCTCCGAACAGCACAGAGCCAATGATTCCTGACCCTGTGCTGCCGTGTAGGCCAGCCTGCAGCAGTCCGTCCAGCTTCGCTTGCTGAATTGCCTGCCGCCCGATAGCCGCAGCCGTCTCCCATCTTCAACTCTGTCACAGCAGTTGCAAAGCATCCTGAAACTGACCCGGTCGCACACGAAGAACTCCTACAGTATAAGGTACATTGTGGTTCTCTCCCCCTGGTTCTTCTCTGAAAGGCCCTAGTGACATTTTATGACCCATTGCTCCCTTTGTGTTGAAACCCAAGTATCCCCGAAATATTGTGATCAATTACTATACCTATTACACTCCTGTCAGTATCCATCCCTTTTCCTTCATTGAAACAATCTGTCCTCTCGATTGCTTTAAAGGGTGGGTTGTATTTTTTAGTGTGCTAGAACTGTCTGTTGTGATAATAAGGTAGATATTTGTATACAACCTTGATCGGACCGTTGCTTTTATCATTGGGTAATTGTCTTTTTGCTGTTTTGCAACTAACCAACAATCCACGACCTTTCAGAGATAAGCCTTCCGTTCCGCCCACGTTACCAAAATTGGACAGGGAGGTTTATAGTTTGCTTGCGTTTCCCCATCTGTTCAGATTCCTTCTGGTGTACTAGAGGTGTGGGGCTGATTGATGGTTTAGCAACAGATGATATTCATCCCTGGACCACTGGTGCCCTGATTAGCCACAGTTCCCCAGCATGCAGTTTACCTTTGACAGTTTAGGCAAGCCCCAGAGCACATCCTCCGTTGCAGAATGCAGCTGCGGATGAGGGGGCACCCTGTGCCTACAGTGGGCTTGCTCGGCTCCTCCATAATGACAGAAGGTACTGGCACCTCATCAACCATTATAGATGAGCCACCACTGTGGGGGTGTGGGGATTATAGAGACTATACTGGGACCGCGCTCTCTCACTTTCGGGGGGGGGGGGAAGGGGCTGGACAGGGGGGACGCACGCAGCAGATTCTCCCACCAAATGCCTGGAATTGGGTTATGTTGTAGCAAACTCCCTTTCCGGATGAGTGCTTTAAGCGTGACCTAAAGACAACCTGCAGCAAACAACATTTAAATGGCAGCCGGTTCATCAAAAGCCCTTCACTGTCGTTAGTAGACCCACACACGTTAGGTCAAATTACCCTTTCTCCCAGTACTGTAGTGCAAAGTCAGCAAAAGCACACGTTTGGCAGCGGCCAACTAGTGTATTTTTAATTTGTCTGGACAGGAGGCTAGTGCTACTTTTACTCCATGCCTCCTCGTACGCCTGGTACCGCCTCCAGCTTGCAGCTTTTACGACTGATGTGGCTTCTTTTTAAAGAAAGGCAGCGCAGGGAGAGTGTTTGGGGGAACAAGCCATATATACACATACAGGATTCCCCATACCGGAGGCAGTAGAGGGAGGGGTGGTGCGATCAATGCCAGGAAATCATGTCTACTCTGGCCATAGGCTGCAGTGCCGCAAAGCTCAATGAAGCAGCCTAATATTAGTACTGTATAAATCACAATAACAAACCACCATCATTTTCAGGCATAAAGGGAGGCCTCAGGGGAAAAACACAGTTTGGGATTTCGCACAGAAGATGCAGTTATGATGCCACGGTTTAGGATGAATGTGATTACAAGTGGGGAGGCCATTATAAAGTCGTGTACAGAGGTTATTGCATCTAGGGTGGGCCATGAATGGTCTTAAGTATAGGGGTCTTAAGTATAGGGGGTCGGTGTGCCACACCAGGGGTGGGGGATTTTTACTCACGATTAGCATATTATGAAATAAGTGAAGGACAACAAGTCTCTAAAGTCAAAAGGGAAGCGAGGTCACTAAAGGAAAGGTTATATCCACTCCAGTGAGAAGGGGATTGCGAGCATGCTGCCATGTAAAGAACATGCGGCTAACCCGTCACCAAATTGCTCCACGGATTGCAGTGGCAAACGGAGAAGGGGGAAGTGGGGAAATAGTGTGGTCACTCAGTTAAGAAAGCAATCATAAGTTCTTCAAAATGAGGCCTCTATGGGGCATCATGGGAAGGAGGAAAGTGGGAAGTCAGTCCGCAAAGGAGGTCACAAGGTCAGAGGAAAAAGGGGTCATGGAGACCCATTTACTGTTGGCTCTGTAGAGCCATTTTAGAAACAATTGGCTGCAATGTGGATTCTTCGGCATGGCAAAAACGAACTAGCAAAAAAAAAAAAACACCTCTTGCCATTAATATTTATTGCAAATGATGTTCCACCCGCTGCACCCCTTTTTATATATCTGTGCAAAGGGCTTCGAGCAGAGGAGATTAGTTATGGAGCATCCTCCCCAGTGCGTCTCAGGAGCAGATGGAAACCTTAAAAGGGATGAGAGAAGACGCGATTGTGTTGAGCATTTTAACAGCCAGAGGGGTGTCCTTGCTAGGTTTCAATATATCCGCTTTCATTACTTCTGTTTATACAGGTCTTTGCTCAGCACATGCTTATGAAGTCCTTGATGGGTCACCGAAGACGAAACTCGCCAGCCTTTCACGAATAATCACCCCACTCCCCCACAGCATCAATTTCCACTGAAAGCTCAAGACATGCCTTTACAGAAATGTTCAATTTAACGCCAGATAATAACTGGACGAACTGCATAAGTTCCATTCTGCATTTGGATGTCCTCCATGCCATATTAATAAAATGCATAGATATTTCAGCAAAAAACACAAAATGATCAAATCTACAACTTTTTATTATCGACATAACTTCATGTAATGTTTTCCAGAGTGACACTGTCTGGTGGGGCATGAATCTGCATTGGGCCAGGCTATGAAATTAGCCTTCAGTTAAATCAATTCATCTTTACATTCTGTACCCAAGCCGGGCATGGAATGTCTGCGGTTTCATGCCATTATAACGAATTAAATAACTTGTTGCAATTTACTTCATGGGTAATACTTCGATTTTTTGGGGGGGGTGGGGCTCGGAGGGGAGCATGCCTGCTACCCCTTCATTACCACCCGACCCTAAACTCCTCCCCATACCCTTAGACCCCTTGCCCCGCAAATACATATTCGAAGTAAAAGCCACAAAGTAAATTATAACAAAGAAATGTACTTCGTGGACACAACGGGATACCATGTCAACATGCACAAGCAGTGGCTTTTTATGTCAGAATTACTTACCGTCATTGACACTACTTACTCATGAGGCAACCTATCACAGGGCAAGGAACTTCTTTTTTTTCTTTCATGTATGCCTAACCACATCTGGAGTGGAGCCAGGCTACTATCCCTTTACCCAGAAAGGTTCACTTACGTGCCCGTTCTGCAAGAGTAGACCCTTCCCTGGTCTAAGCAGAAGCAATGACCGTAAAGAATAGGACTGGGAGTAATCATTATTACTGAAGTAATCCAGGCATTACTTAAACGTCCCTCTTACCTGTACTTACTCATGAGGTAGAACAAATAAAACGACATGAAGAAAAAAAAAAAAAAAAACAATTAGTGTGCAAATGCATCTGCCCAAACCAGAGCTGATCAGGGAACCCAAACACTAAAATCCTGGGGGGAAAAAAAAAATAAGTAGGTAGCCTTCATGTCCAATTCATGAAGCAGCTATCCTTCGTCTGGACCTACCGTGGACACATTTTGGTGGGAGAGTACACCTTAACCACCATATTAAAGAAACGGTGGTTGCCCTTCAACCATGGCAAGAAAGATTTCGTGTTTCATCAAAGGCCCATAAGGAAGCATTTTCGTCCTGCTGACATTAAACAGATATTCCCTTTGCACCTCAGGCAAGAAATGCAAATACAATTATTGCACATTGATAAAAGGGACTGTCCAGTCAAAGTTGTATACATCTACTTTATTATTATTACAACAGACAGTTCTAGCAGACTACCATTACAACCCACACTGTAAAGGAACACAGAGGACAGAGTTTCCACGAACGAATGGGATGCACTCTGGAAACTGACAGGAGGGTACTTGGTAAAGCAATCAGTCTTACTGTTCCAAGGTTATTTGGTTTCAACAAAGGAGCAAAGGGTTGTAACTGTCTCTAGACAGTTACAACCTGTCCCTAGACAGTTCTGCCCCCCGGGGCCTTCAGAGAAGGACCCGGGGGGGCAGAACCACAACGTACCTGGTGCTGAAGAAATGCTTGGTGCTCGACGGCGTGGAGGCACTTCCAGGGCACCTCGCAGCCCATGAGACAGTTAGTGGCGGGAGACAGCTGCGGGTACCAGTCGGCCAGCGCGTCTGTCTGGCTCGGCAGCTCAGGCCAAGAATTGTTGTCGGTGCTGGTTGGTGGATCTGGAATGCTGGTTGAGGCATCTGACGGCTCTGGTGACTACGGTGCGACAACAGTCAGTGGTGCAGCAGGATGCGGTTCGAGGACTCCATCTCCAAATGGTCCTTAAAAAGATGGATGCTGAATGATACTCGTGTGGTACTCCTCTTAGCTTCTTCAGTGGGCTTGTGTCCTTTCAAGGCGGATGGCCCAAACCTCAGCAGGGATTAGCAGGCAACGGCCTTGTCCTGTCTCCAGAGACTATCTGGCACTTCGCACATTGGACGCTTGCGGTCAAGACCCTAGCAGGGCATGCGGTGTGCTGGCTGGGTACTGGAGCTGCTGGACAGGTCCTCTTGGTATCGCCCGTGGTTCCCTAGGAGATGTTTAGGTGAGGGATCTTGCTTCCCTCATGAAACTCCTGGACTTCCTTCAGTGGCGGAAGATGCAAGGTAGACTGCACCTTCAGCTTGGGTCCAAATGAGTCCTTACTCTTTGCTAAGTCTTCAGAAGCTCTGTTTATCAGTGTGTGGTTCAGCACTCTTAAAGCCCAATGGGCCCTAGCGATTGGTGTACGCTAACCCACCTTAATGGGCCAATCCTGGGTCCCCACCAACAATCTTCAGTGATGCTTCCGGTCAGAATAAGAGCACTTGGCAACAGACAGGAGAAGGATGACAACATATACTTCCAAGTCCCAACCATCTTTCTGTCTGCTGTACATCAAAGTGTCTCCCTAATTAACTGAGCCCTATGCAGCGCTTGGTCAAGACATGGGCCTTTCAGATAGGGGGTTGCAGGCAGACTTTAGTCTCCTACAATTCACTTACTTCCCCGCTCTGAAAGGATTGGTTCCAGGAAGGACATTCACTGCCCTTTCATACTAAGGAGGGGTGGTTAGTACCAAGTTGATCCATTGCATTTCAAAGAGGTGTTGGTCTCCATTGTCACTCCCTGCGGCCTGCTAATTAACATTCTTCAGTATTCGCTGCCACCAGCAAGGTCTAACAATGGAGATGCTAATCAATCTGCCCATGGTCAGAGGCTTTGGAAGAACCCACAGCTGTGTCCACTACACATGACCGGAGAGGGCGGCACTGGTAAGCTGTGCCCTCCCAGAGTACATGACTATTTTTCTGCGGCGAGCATGGACAATATGTGCAGGAATGGACCTACACATTTTTTCCTGAGGTTGATCGTCCATCATTCATTCTTTTAAATAATCCAAAAAAATAAGCAAAAGCCTCGGCAAGCAAACTCCCTGTGCAGATGTTTCTCACAGCTGCACCTTGCATATTATTATGCAGACATGATTCATCATACAATGGGATCAACTGGGCATACGAGTAAACGTTCAGAAAATGATGGCAGCACTTGGGAATTGGGCAATATGTGTTCGCTTTACCTGGTATATGAGGGTATAACTGGCATAAGGTTGCTGGAGCTGGACTTGCATATGAAGGCTGTGCCCCATGCCCACTATGGCTGATCCTCTGGCTGGTCAGGCCCGTCAATAAGGCGGCATATGAAGGCAGCACTGTAGTTAAGGCATGGTTATGTGAAATAGATGCTTCAGTGATTTTTTTAAAATTATTAACCTTATACTGATCATGCTTTTTTTTTTACATCCGCTTTGTCACTTCCTGTCATCACTACAAATGGTCATGTGGAATTCGGGCATTACTTCCTATGACATAATTGAGTCAAAGGTAATGTGATGTTACTTCCTGTGATGTCGTTTTCCCTAGCGCACATGCTTGCAGCATAGTCTCAGAAACTTCAACCAGGGCTGTTTGCAGTGCTCAACCGGGCAACCAGTACTGAGACTGATTGCCTGCAGCTCTCCGTCCAGCCACGCTCGCCGAACTGCCTGCCGCCTGATGCCCACAGCTGTCTCCCGTCTTGAACTCTGTCGCTGAAGCTGCAAAGCGCCCAGAAACTGACTCTACACTGTCGAGAACCAAGTAGTTCAATCAGCACAAGTTACATTGGTTCTGTCCCCCTGGTCCTTCTCTGAAGGACCCTAGTGACGTTTTACGACCCATTGTGCTGAAACAAAGTATTCTTGAACTATTACAATTAATTACTTTTCCGACAACCCTCCTGTCTGTATCCAGAGTGCATCTCTTTTCCTTCTTGAAACTGTCTCTGCATCCCTGGTTTGTGTTTTGTAGTGTGCTAGAACGGTCTGTTGAATAAGTAGATTGTTCTATACAACCATGACTGGACAGTTCTTTTATCATTGGGTAATAATTATATTTTCACTGTGTTGCAATTAACCAATGATCCACAACCTTGTGGCGATGCCGTTCCGTCCACGTTACCGAAATTGAGGGTTCTGCGTTATTTCGCCGCAGTATTTATCATCGCGGGTTTTTTCATCGACGTTTTTTTTGTTTTTTCAAAATACTTTTTTGGGGGTGGGGGGGTTACCCCCAAGCCCCCCTTTTTTTATTCCCTTACTCCCACAAACATATTAAATTTTTTTAACCCCCCAAAAAAAACAAAAAAAATAAGTTTTTCGAAATAAAAACGGCGATGAAAAAACGCGATGAAAATACTGCGGTGAAATGCGTGTATACCAAATTGAGCAAGGTTTATAATGTTCTTGTGTTACCAACCTGTTCGGATCCCTTCTCATGCATTAGAGGTGTGGGCTGATTGCTGGTTTAGAAACAGATTTTCATCCCTGGACCACTGGTGCCTCGGAAGTTGATTAGTCACATCCCTCACCCTTCGCCTATGTGACGAGCTATGGGGGGGACGTGGAGGCCCATTTAAAAATGCCGTCTATGCTATTCCCTTGCCCAACTGTCTCCCTCCCCACAGTCCAACGATACTATCTGAGGCAGATGTGTGGTGCATAGAATATAACGAAGGTGTTCCTAATACAAACTCTAATGGTTGATTTTCCAGACCATCAACTTCGTTATTGCCCAACCATATTCCCGGTCCCCCACCAAGAGCTGAAAGCAAGGTACAACGTGTCTGTGATAATCTTTTAAAGAGGTCCATCGTTAACCAGAAAAAGCACAACAGCCTTTAGTGTTGAGAAGACTTGTCTCTAGGGAATATGTGCATATGATCAGGCCGAACTTGCAGCTTTATTCTGGACAAATTCGATATAAAGCAATACAGTGAGGGGATTAATAGCTACAGATATCAAGGGGCAGATTTCTTGGTATCTGCAGAGCAGAAAATAGCAAAGCAGCCAGCAGGGGGATTGAAAACCTAAATTACCACTTTTAAGTCATTTAATTTACAAAATTAAGGTGATTTACTCACAATTTAACTATTATATACGAAGCGAGAAAGCAATTTTAATAGAGCTCTCTGCTACACTTTCTAAAAGTATGTGGACAAGACCACCCGATCCCGTGCTAAGGTACCCAAAACACATGTTTGCAGGGCTTATTGCTTGGGGTTAGCAGTCCTTGCCTAAGCTACCTACCCCTGCTTTAGACCACTTCAGCACAATTTGACCACACACCCTTTACATGTAGTGAGAATAAAAGTTCAATTCTCCATCCCACTTAAAGCGCTGCACAACATATAGCAGTGTTCTACTTCTAGGCCTTGCTATATGCCAACTATCTATGCCTGTGTGCAGAGGTGTAACTAGGCTAACATTCTGTGGGAGGCTGTGGGAGAGGGTTGCTAACCCTTCAAATGATGACAGAGGGGCTATCTTCTGAGACTGTGAAGGAGTGCAAAACTTATTTGTGTCTAAAGAGACTCTTCTAGTAAAGCTTCAATGTTAGAAGCTGCTGGCTCTCCTCTTCACGACTGAAAACACACGTAAGGACTGCTGTGAGAATGCGCTATCTCCTGTCCTCTCCCCTTCCAATCAATCACCTGACAGAGTACTAACCGCCCATCATTTCAATTGGCTAAATATGCACAGGAATGCAGTCGCTAACAATGAAATGCTTTACATTAGTCATTGCCAGCAATGGAGTAAATGTTTGGGGGGGCGCGGAGGGGACATGACATCTTAAGAAAAGGAGGCCCATGATTGCCGGGCATTTAACCGCTTCCGCCAGGTCACGCGCATAACTCACATTTCGCGGGGCGGAGGGGGGGGGGGGGAATAGGAGGGATCAGCGGCTGCGTAAGCTCTGCCAATGTTCATTGCGCCACTAGCTGTGGGTACTTGAATTCATGCACATGCTTTCCGTTTAATGATCCACTTTCCGTGCACATGCTTGCGTTTAATGGTCCACATCCAGCACCCAGTAACTAGCGTTTACTCCCCCATAAGTTTGCCAGCCTTTCAGCTTCTTGTAGTATTATAACCATCGCTCCAGTGCTGCTGCAGAGGCACGAACGTCGGGCAGAAATAGTTAAAACCCTGTTAACGGGTAAATCTCGTTCCTGAGCAGTTTATTTACACCACTCCAGAAGTGATGTCCCCTGGGGAGTTTAGATACTGAAGGGGGCAGTCCCTGGTCAATGCCGGGGGGAGAGGGCTTGGGGGACAGGGGCAGCAATTTTTTGTAAAGCCACGCTCTGGCGCCTGATCAGAGAGTTAATCATCTCACAGCACCCTATTGTTAAATGTGCACCGCCGCCACTGGTACTTTTAATAACAAAGGGCCCCTGTCACGCCTTCTCCCACTACGCCAGTTTGGGGGAGCCCTTGAAAGACTACCCTAAGCTGGTGTGGTGGTGGGCGCTATTGTGCCCCAGGTATTCACCCAACCTGCCCTAAGGCCGTCCCTGGGGGCCAGTGGCAAATAATTGCCCCACTCACACCATGCCTAATCCACCTCCATATAGTCTCAAAGAAGTTGGTTAACAGCTGCCCCCAAAATTGGCAAATGTCACAGCTTATTTATACTGAGTCCCTCCTGTAGCTACTAGGAACATCTAAGTTGTCGTGAACTAGTGGCTGACAGCCATTACCTCTACCTCCTCTAACTCAGCACCATACTTCCGCATGAAGAAAAGCATCAGACACAGCAACTTGTCAAAGATTTTTAACCATTTTTTTTCTTCAGTTCTCAAGTCCCACCATATCTGCTGTGGGAACATAAGAACGTCCATTACCAGAAAACTCCTGGGATTCCCACCTTTCTGCTGTGTCTTGGCTCTTAACTCAGAAACTAAAGGAGTTGACAGGCAATCCAGCCCTCCTATTTCTTAGTAAAAGCCATCAAGCAGCCAGCAGCCCATTTAGCTGATGTGCTGCATGGTTAAAGGGCTGACTGCAGTGTTGACCTCAGCTGCACCTGTGTAGCACATACGTGCCACAATTTGACCACAGTCAGCGGTGCAGTCTGTTGCAGCTCGATGGGCTTGGCTGGCTCAAAAATGTCTCGAGGCAGACATGGTGGATTCTCGTCACTGCACTCCTAGCTTCTTCACTGGGCTTGTGTCCTTTAAGGCGGATGGCCCAAAGCAGAGGAGAGTGCTGCAGTCAACGGCCTTGTCCTTGGTTTGGTTCAGAGACTCTGGCACTTCCCACCTAGGAAGCTTGCTTGCAGAGCCTAGCAGGGCATGCTGTGTGTTGGCTGGGTACCGGTTCTGGTGCTGGAGGGTCCTCGGGATTCTGTGTCTCCCTCTGTTCCCTGGGAGATGTTTAGGGGAGGGATCTTGCTCCTCTCTGGAAATCCTGGCCTTCCTTGATAGGAGATGGCATTTATAATGCACCTATATACAAGTGCTTCAAGGCGCGATGAGGCAAGGGAGGAAGACAGACAATAATCCTACTAGGCCAGGTGACATTGGGATTGCGCAAGTGCTTCGCTTGCAGAAGCTGCAAGGGAGACCCTACCTTCAGCCATGGACCAAATGCGTTTGCTACTCGTTGCAAAGTCTTCAGATCTGCCCAAAAGAGGGCTTGACTCTTTAAAGCCAAATGGGCTCCAGTGATTGGTGGAGGCTAAGCCTACCTTAATGAACCAATCCTGGGTCCCCACCATCAATCTCCTGTATGCAAGAGGTCATAACCAGGGTGCTTTGCGACAGAAAAGGTAAAGGGGTAAAAACAGGTCCCACCAATCTTCCTGTCTGTTGTGGATCAAAGGGTCTCTAGTTAACCGAGCTCTGTGATTCCGGATTAAAGCGGCAGGTGTCCCTTGAAGCTGTGGCGGGACAAGAGTTTTGGTCTCCGCCAAACCACATTGTCGTACCTTCTGAATAAGGGTAAATGCATAGTTGCAGACATGACAGGTCCCTCCCCCTGATACTCAGAGGCAGGAGCTGGCTTCAGGTTGACAGTGCATATCAAAAGGTTGTTGGGGGTTTTCCTGTGCTTGGTTAGTCCTGCGACCAGGCCTTGTGTGGGCCTGTTTGAATTAGCGCCATGCGAGGGTGCCATCAGCAGCTAACAAAGGAAAAGGTGGATACATTGAGCCTTTGTTAGTTAAAATATTGGACTGGCCATGGTAGTAGGAACTTTTTCCCCCCTCTCCCCCTTCTTAGAGGACATGGTGTAATACTGGTTTTCATATTCCAGCAAAATCTGACAGGGGGGGCGGCACCTGTAGGCTGTGTCCACCCAGAGTGCATGGGTCTATGTGTATGTCATGCAGTGAGCATAGGAAAATATGTGCGGTTTAGCCCCACACATTTTCCGTAGGTTGACCTACCATCATTCAATTTCATTTAAAGAGTTGAAAAAGCCCAGGTGTGCGTGCACCCACCCACCGTACGGATGGTCGAATTCCTCACAGGGGCACATAGCACAAAAGTAGTCTTATGGATTCTTTGCAAAAAAAAAAAAAAAAACGAATGAAAAAAATAAATATTTTTTTTTAAAAATAAATTTAAAAAAAGCGCAGTTGGGGAATTTAAGGATGACCACAAACTTCAAAGTTTCAGACCATATCTGACACCGATTCAAGCCTTCACCCCTTCTGAGCACATAATCTAAACTGGGTGTGCTGCTCAATTTCATTTATAATAAACAAATATATTAAAAAACGTCTGCAAATAATGCATCATATATACTCTTGACTCTGACTTTGGGAATGAGGTATTGGCTGCCCTGCTTGAGCAACAATGCCTCGTTTCCCCTTCACCTATTATCAGTACACCGCTTGTTAATTACTCAATCTAGCGCCGTGGTTTTCGTGGGCCAGAGGGCGTCCCAGCAGCACGACCTACATCATAAGCCATTTTTGGAGACTGCCAGAGCTTGGCCCTAGCAAGCTCAGGTCCACTTAAACTCCCACTCATGTACTGCCGAACTTGCTGGAGGCCAGCATGAGTTACTGCATTCGAACTGGGCTACACCACGTGCACTGCCCGATCAATGTTTTTACAAAAAGGGGTTTTAATGTGTCCTCAGTGTGAACACCAAAATCTACTGCAGAAAAGGGTACTATAGAAAGAACCCTGAAAGTGGCAGCACAATACCCCTACCATAGGTGTACAGATACCAACCCGAGACGTTTTTTGGAACATCGTTCTACTTAAGTCCCAATGTTTTTATTGTGAGCTGCATGGTTATCACAACAGAATGTTCTAAGTATGAGAAATAATTTCCCATTTCCCTGCCACCTTCGGTCCGAACAAAAGGCCTGAATGGGGCCTCCTGATCTACCCTCCCTTGCACGTTGCGGTGTGGGACTCCAAACACATCCCACAAGCCCAATCCTCCAGCAGGGAGATTGTAAAGCCGGGAGTGGGTAGCAAGACTGCTCTTCAAAAAAAAAAAAAGTGCTATGCTAGGCGTCCAAATGCAACGGGCCAGATGCAATTACTTTGCTCGATGCTGAAAAGCTTATAGGCTTATATTGAATACCGAGCGCAAGTCCCGTTCTGATAGGCATGCACACATGCACAACGGTCTACAAACGGATAGAAGTAGCCTGTCTGGATTGAACCCTATTGGACCTAGCCAACATGCACTCCAGCGTACCTTATCATTTCACTCCCCTTATGGAACCTCCGCAGTCCACCTGCCCATCAGTGGTGTGTGCAACATTCGGAGAACCGAGAGGTAATTGTTACTGTAAACGGATACCTCAATGCAGCCATCAGTGAGATCCCAGTGCCCAAGGTTCCCTTTACGGGGTTCGAGAAGCAGGCATTCAAATTGCAAGCCTTCCACTTAGTCTGAAAGAGATCGGAGGCACAGAGGGAGTAGCTCAGTAGAGAGGCAGCTAGTGCATTTTCTTTTTTATTCAAGAGGAAAACGTTTCTTACAAATGTGCGCAAGGAAATGAGTTGGCATACTTTTCATGCTGGTTGTGTCCAATAAGGCCACGGTTGCCACAAAAGAACACACCGTTAGCTTTGTTCATAATGCCACTGTAAGACAACAACCATGTTGTCCGTTGCATTATATGCCAGCATTGCCCCTCAGTGGCAATGACTACTTTCCCTTGCACCTGCCCCTGCATTCACTGGTCTTTCTCCAGACACACATACACCACGCTGCATACATGTTTTTTCAAATGCTTGTTGCTGCCTCAGCGCCAGACTCCCATTGATGTGCTGGATGACATACCCCCATGTACGCTGAAGTCGGGAAGCAGCAGGGGGTGGTATCAATGCAACACCTCTCCCAGAGTCCTAGTTTGTCGCACGCAGAACAGTAGGAACTCAAACACCCCAGGCAGCCCTTACGCTTGTGGTTGCACAGGAGTGCACCCTACACAATTTGCAGCCAAACAGTACCCCAACCATGGTGGGCCATGACAGGGTGGGGGCCAAGTGGAAGGGAAAATGCTTCCGGCATTGCAGGACTCATTGAACAGGTACAGCTCTGCTACGCCCTAGGTGCATGAATCTAGATTTGGCCTCCAACATGACTGGGCCAGGAGTGCTTCTTCTGCTGCAGCAGAGGGTGTGCTGAGGTTTTTCACTGGGCTGGTTTTGTCTCCTGCATAATGGATGGAAAGCCAGCTCCGTTCCATATAATGACTAATCCGTCACTAGTAGATGAGACCGAAACCAATATCAGAGACAGTCCCTCAATCCACCCTGGTCCCTGAGGCAGAGACACATGCAGACCTTATTCAGAACCACTTTTGAGGCTCTACACTGCTGCACCAATTACCCTCCAAGGGCAGTGCCAATTGCAGGAGACTGATTCAGCTTTAGCTCATTTGCAGAGCGCAACACCCAACAATCACTTGGGCACATATTGTGAGCATCCTTTATAGAGTGTGGGGTCCCTATGGTTCCATGCACAGCTTCCTCGCCAATGGCGGAAATGGAAAACAAGCAAACTTCCTCTGCATAGAGAAACTATGCCTCCTTGCTCTCATCCCCATTTAACCACCCAAGCCCCCCCCAAGGAGAGGCTCATTGTACATCATCCTTGTGATGTCGGCTGTGGCACCTTCATGCACAGCCAAGCTTCCAAAAGAATTCAGTCACAAAGGAAGGCCTGTTCCCCTTGAAAGAGCTAGACGAGAAGCCCAGTGCCTCCATGCCAGAAAGCTGCAGAAATCGCCATCCCAGTTGCTCTGAAAAGCAGTTGATCAACGCTCATTTATTACAACAAACGGTTGCCTCCAGCAGTGTCACGGTTCTCTTGTACACTGAAGCAGCCGTACACTTCAAGCCCCATGGCATGAGATGGACGACCGCGTTACAAGTAGCATTGAGAAGGCGAGTGTAAAGAGCTATGAGGAAGCCTTTGCCTATACGGTGTAATCACATAGCTTAGGAGACCAAATATCGCCAGCCTTCACCTGTCTGCGGCACTTCACAGAGGATTAACAGAGACCAACCATATGCACAATGGTGGTCAAACGCCTGGTCGATAGAAGTTATCGCATTGCTAGGAAAACGCCAGCCTATGTGTTCCCTTAAAACACACACCAGTCCGTAGGAGAATAGGATTAGAGAGAAAACAACCACTTACGCTCGATCTTGGGTCCTAGTGGTCATGGACGGGGAATCTACAGAGGAGGGAAGGGGTAGAGTAAGCAGAACTTACTGGGTGGTGCAGCAATGGTAATTGCACCAATTCAAGAGCTGCTACCACCTACTCTACTTAGGATCTGTGGTCAATGACTGTATTTGGTAGGAATCCCCCCCCCCCTCTCAACCCAAAACGAAAAAAAAAAAAAAAAAAAAAAAAAACACACACCAAATTGTGAAGAAATACATTTCATGCCCCACCCCAAAAATCGGAGCATGATAACTGGATCTACCTTCAGCCTCATTAACTTTCATAGATTGTGCCAGGTTCCTTCTGGCGGTGGGAATCCAGGCACAATCTGGCAGAAATAACCCATTCCCCTGGCATTGCAATGTTGTGATCCCCGATAGATTGCAAAGTCCGCCGAGGAATTCCAGTGTGGTAACTCCATGCAGACTTGGCTTGCCACCAGAGATGTGTGGGTGCGGGGAGGGGGGGGCGCAGAATGCCAAATTGTGTTCTATATTCCACCCATGACTAAGAAAAATACAGCCTATTAATATGGAAATTTGTAATTTGTACAACTATGCTAGTGTAGAAAATAAATGTGCTTGCATGTATAGTTTGTGTGCATGTGTTTGCTACTCATTTCCAGGTACTGCTGATGTGTCTGATGCACCCTCATCTTATAGTATTCAGACACTCTACCATATCCATTCCTGCTGCCAAGCCATCTACCCCCATTTTGTTTTCTGCAAAACAGCCCTTCACTATGTTGGCCAGCAATTTGGTCCGAAGTTGTAAGCATATGCAGGTGAAGAAAGTTCCTCATAGGAGGACAAGAATGGAGGTGCATTGGCCACACAAAAAACAAAAATAAAAAAGTTGCTCTCTCATACTGCTCAAAAGAAGTGTACACAGCCTCATATTCCACCATTCCTAGCATCTCCTCTGTCCCAGCATCTGCGGGGGCTACTCGATGCAACTGGAATGGTAAGGGCTGAGTTAACAATGCATTGCAGTTATTGTATTTAGTGATTTACATGCAACATAAAGCCGACAACTCCAGCTGAATGCACCTTGCTCACAAGCCTCCCAGCGCCTGACACATGCCCCCACTCTCACCCAGCGAAAGGGAAGTGGACAGGTTTCTCAGGCGGAGCCAGGTCAGAAGATTGCAAACTTAGTCTTCTGGCACACAGTAAAAATGTTTAGCCAACGATCCTGAGCCAGATCTCTCAATCTTTTGTGCCCCCAGGACAGGTGAACATATCAGATTTAGTTTTTGGCAGGAGCCCATTGACAAATATGGTCGTGTAAGCAGGGCGAGTGAGCCAATTAAATGGCGGGTGGCACCCGCTAAAAGCGTGTGAATGGAGAGGAAAACATACGCATTAAAAACACAAAGCTGAAGGTTCAATCTGACCAATCTTTCTCCAGGACCAGATGTGTCCACAGAGGAGCAGCCAGTCTGTCACATGACTTTCGGCACCCAAGACGTTCTAGGGCCCCTTCACTGAGAATTCACCACAAGATGCATCTAAAGCAACTGCACCTGGCTAAAACGGAGACTCCATATTTAGATGCCCTTCCTTTCAATGGTGTGTGCGGGTGCATGTCAAATCAAATTCCTATGAGTTTGGCCTTTTTCAGAGACTAGCTTGGACATCCAGCTGCAATGTAACATCTGACCGAATTTCAATGAAAGAAACCCAGGCGGTGCATCGCATGGGTTTCCTTGGAAACTCATGGTAGGGACAACATGGGGTGTTATTTCAGCTCCATATATTCCCTCACAGACTTCGGTTTTTTTGTTTCCATTCTTTTTCCCACTCTTCGTTGCACCTGCATTTCCTTTATCCTTCTGAAATGTTGCCCTTTTGATCCTCCCCGTACTTGCCACACTTTACTCTTTACTTTTTACTATTCATCTTTGTTGGGTCAGAGATATCTCCTTTTCCAGCTCAAGCTCAAGATTTCTCACCAATTGCTTTTTAATCTATCCCATTTTCCTCTCCTCTCCCACCATGCTCATCTCTTGCCCTCATTCCACTCACCTTTCTCCTCCCATCTCAATTTCTTCCATTTAATCGCCACTATTAGGAGTCAGACTCACTGAACGTATGCAGCCAGATGAGACTGCACTGTGGCCCAGTGCAAGAACGAAGGCATCCCCCTCACTCAGTGGAGTAACTTTGCTGAAAAAGTTGGGGGGGGCGGACATGACATCTGAAGAAAAGGTGCCCCAGCCAAATGAATGGGTGCAAAATGGTGTGCCATGAAAGTTGGGGGGGACAAACACCCCTGCCCCCCCCCTAAAATTACACCCATGCCCTCACTTACCAAGAACAGCCCTAGGATTAAACTGGGCGATTGGGCCCAGTGGGGTCAGTTAGAGGGTGAAGGCTATATGAATCAGTCACAAGGTATTTGAAAATATGTGCATGTACAGTTTTTTAGACGATGCTTGTGTGCTCCCAAATGTGAGAGGCAAATGCCAGAGGCCATATCAGGCATCCGATCAATCTCCCTCTCCCTCCCCCCCCCCCCCCCAGTCCAGTTCTATGACTTTGCTGCAGCTCACACAGGGCAAGCAATTTTACCTCAATGGGCATTCTCAGGCTAAGGACAGCTATGGTGGGCAAGGAAACTGTGTTGGACTCTGGCAATGCAAAGGAAAGGGTAGTGCAGATTTCACCCCATCTCACTTCACATTGGGCCAGGTTCTATGGACTTACGTTTGCCTTGAAAGGGGGAGGTCCCAAGCAGAGGGACATCGGGCTCTCCTACGACATATTCAGTCAATGCAGAATCCTGTCCATTCAAGTCTCCCTCATTTCACATCTATGTCGAGGGGGCAAGAGTATGACCTGTCCCACTTTTGTGCAGCAAGTACATTTCAACCCTTTGTCCCGGCAAGGTTCTAGTGCTGGCAACATTACAATGCAATGCTCCCCATCCATCCCTTTCCACTATACAGCCTCCCCTGCATAACATCGGGGTTGCTTATCCCACAGAGTAATTAATTACATATTAACTAATTTATAGCCGATATCTGGTGCTAAGAAGTTTCCCTCTTACAAGAATTCCCCTAAAGTAGGTACCAAGAACCCACTGGAAGCCCTGCACACTACACAATCCACAATTTGCAATCTTGTGCAAGAGAGTTGTGGGGGACTGAGGGAGAAGGCCACACTATGGAGGTAATGGGTTCTCCGAGGAGAGCTATTAATTTCAGATGTAGCAACACTTGGAGTTTAAAGGTCGGCCCTGCTGTAAAGAGTTGCATAGCATGTAACTAGGTAGACCCAGAGGAAGGCAGGGGCATTGGCTGCTCTGTAACAGTACGAGAGCATTAACAATTCTTTATTAAGGCTACTTTATCAGACAAAGGACAAAGACTGGTTGGGCAACAGCAAACTATGCATGGACAGCCAGCCTAGGCAGTTCCCCTTCACCAGTGACATGTCTGAACACAGAGGCGCTCCGACTTTGAGGAAGTCGGAAGGGTTTTCGACTGGTGGGGGACCTCTCGAGAGGTGGGAGAGAGGCAGCCAGGAACAAGGCAGGCAACAGCCTAACATGTTCATGGTGAACAGTTAATCGGTCCATCAATCCCTGGGGCGGGGGGGGGGGGGAGGAGGAGAACAGTTGCAGGATTAAGAGTCCAGCACTCATGCGCCCACATACACTGATAGGGAACAGCTGCATTGAAAACCCTTTTGTGGTTCTAGCTAGGACCCACATGTGCCAATGTTTCCGGTGTTAAGAATGAACACACCAGGTGAGCTGAGACAAGTGCGTTTACTGATTCAGAGGAGACCCCTGTGGCACAACATGCATGCCTTGCACAACACGTCCAGCCTCTCAACTGCCATCCTAAAGTGTTCCTGAACAAAGGTTCTAGAACATTTTGACTGCAGGCAAATCATAATATCCCCCCCCCCCCCCATAACAGCGAGAAAAGAAAAAATGCAAGGAAGGTGAGGGAGGGAAAAGGAAGGTTGACAGGGTCCTTTCAGGGGAAAAGGAACCTCAAACATATTCTAAGAAAAGGCTACAGTTCAATAATTTATGAAGTCATTTCTGGTGTTCGGTAAAATTCTTCTCTGCACAGATCGTTCACGACCCTCTAGAGGACGTACAAACTGCTCTGTATTCCCCTCCCTCCCCCCACCCCAATCTCCTTCCACTTCTGCATTGGAGCAAAAAAAAAAAAAAAATCTGCCATGCCCTCATGCAAACAAAGTTAGCGAAAGACCAAACTTTGCCATCTTCCAGCACTACTCTTTTCCTGCCAACTCTTTCAATCTTTTGAGCATTTCTAAATTTGGAAAAACCTTTTGCCACTCTCGGATGCTTACAAACTCTCACCAGATCTCCTTCCTTAAATACAACCTCACAGGCAGCGCTCACCCAATCATAGTACTCCTTGTACCTCTTCCGTTTTTCTTTTACTCTAAGGATCTCATCCAGATCGACCCTCTTCCCCATTAACCACGAGGGACTAAGCCGCCCACAAGGCACCGCGCCCTTCATCATGACAAATGGTTTCATTTTGGTTGCTGTACGAGGAGTCATCCTGTATTCATTTAATGACTCTCAGTGTCTCCTTCCATGGTAATGAATTCGCCACAGCTAACTGAATCATACTTTTCATGAAACCCATGCGCTCGACAAGACCATTCATCATGGGATGGTATAATGCAGTGAGTTTATGTTAAATTCCCTGATCTTTCCAAAAATATTTGCATGTTCTCAAAAATTAACTGTGCTCCATTGTCGGTAACTAGTTCCTCTCCGTCACCTTCTCTGTCAAATACAGTTTCTAGAAATCCCTTTATGCAGTGGCCGCATTTTCCTCCATATCTGCGATGTATAATCTATGAGGACAACTATAAACACCTTGCATTGCTCCAACCCCTAAAATGGGACAGCTAGGTCTATAGCTAGCTTTTTTGACACCGACTCAGGAACTTTAACAGGTTGTAGGGATGCCATGTTGGTTTTCTTGGATTTAAAAATCACTGACAGCACAAGCCTGACATGGCTTCACTAGATCCTTAGCCTCGCGCAACATTCCAGGCCACCAATAATTCTCTTACTCTTCTCTTTGTGAGGTTTCTCCCTAGGTTCCCTTCATGTTCCAAATTAATCATTTTGTTCCTCGTGGACTTATGCAGTCTACTCTTAATACACACTCGGATGTCAATCACGGATCTGGTCGTAGTCCAGAAGGGCATTTCCTACACTCTTCCATCCCTCGCATATGGCACGTCTCAACAATTGCTGTTAGGGGTCTTCTGCTGCTTCCCTCAACCACTCCTTTTCCAAATCTTGCCTGAATCTGCACAATGATGCTCTTCTTTCTCTCACCTCTGGCTGACCTACTCCTTCAGCCCACGGTACCGAGAAAAGCAATCAGCAATGACGTTCCCCTTTCCTGGTGTACATACTACTCTGACATTGTATTGCATGATCTCTTAACATCCACCTGCAGATCCTCAGTGATGCTAGGTGTGGTTCTTTGAATTCATTATGTGGATTAGAGGTTTGTGATCCGTCTTTATTATCGCTGGGAGGCCCCAAATGAGCATACTGAAATGTTCTAGTGCTCATTTTACATCTAGAGCTTCCTTTTCGATGGTGGAATAGTTTAACTCTGCTTCTTTTAGCACTTGGGAGGCGAAAGCAATACCATCTTAAATCTGTTAAAGTACTCCTCCCAAACCTACATTACTGGCATCTACTGCGGTTATGCTGGTAGCCGCATTATGAAACATTGTAAGGGTTGGTACTTTGCTGACATCACTCTTAATCATCTCCCACTCTTTTTGGCCACTAAAATTGTACAGGAGTGTCCTCGTGTGTTCTGTTTTCTCTGTAGCATACAATGAACTGAGTAATATTCAGCCAACCAAAGGAAAGACCCAAGTTGATCCTGGTTGGTGGGGACATCATGGTTTCCACAAGTTTCCCCTTTGGCTCACTATTACGTGTCCTAGGTAAGTCCCCTCCTGCACCTTAACTTTAAGCTTCTTTATCTTCAGAGTAAGTCCCTTTTCTCTCTAATTACCTGCAGGACACCTGAAAGCTTAGCATTATGCTCCTCTTCATTGCATATCGCTATCAGATTTCATCTTGAAAAAAGTAGACCCCTTCCAGACCTCTAAATTACTGCTGCATAAGTCTTTGAAAAACTCCAGCCACCGATGCCAAACCAAACGTAATGTGTTTGTACCTAAAGGCACCCATCTGAGTCACAAAAGACGTTAAATGCTTTGGCTCATCTAGCACTACCTAGTGACAAGCAGACAAATCCAATGTTGAGAAATATTTGGCAGGCTTTATTGTCGTTTAGAGATCATTGATTTTCAGTAGAGGGTGTCGGCCAATCCAGATATTAGAGAGCTTTCTAAGGTCTACACACGTGTATTGAACAGTCTCCCTTCTGCACAATAACAATAGGAGATAGCCAAATGGTTCTATGATATATTGTCTGCAGAGACTCAATTCTTCCTGTAGTGCATTTTTAGTGCAGACAGGAATGTTCCTCACTTTGTGTACTATTGGTTTCGTTACTCTACTTATACTATGCAGTGCTTACATCCTTGGAGCTTCCCAATGGTGTCATTGAACACTTGAGGAAACTTCAGACTTTTCTTGGATGAATGATCTTGCATTGTGTCACTCAATATCGGTTTCTCTTCTCCTGGATGAATCCTCATTCGCAACGCATCCCGCTCGTCCCAACCCGGATGATCCTTTCCGAGCTACAAATAACTTGAAATAAGTCTTTCTCCAGATTTGAGATGTACCCACTTAAATCCTAGTATGTTGATGGGGCTTTGGCCATATCCAGTTGCCCTCACATTGGAGTGTTTCAATTCTTCCATGGAACAACCCAACTGCTACTGAAACGTAAGTGCGTCCACAATCCTAAGGTGATCCAGTGTCTATCATCACTAAAAGAGGCACCTTATTCTCTTCAACTCTTCCCCCCTTCCTCCCCTCGGTCCTTTTTTTAGGTGCATTCAGTGATTGGATGCATAGCGGGCCCTCTCAAGGGTCCAGGATATTGGGAAGGCTGCTGGGCCCTCCCATTTCTTCCAGTGATCTTATGGTGAGAGACGTCCCTTAGGTCTGGGATCTTTGCACACACTCCCAAAATGCCCTATTGTGCCACATTTGTAACACTCCGCATGAACAGCTGGACACTCAATATTCAGGTGCCTGTTGTGCCCACACTTAGAACAGTTCAGCTGGGGACATTCACTCTTCTCGGGAGACCTCTCTCCCTGATCTTTCTTGAACTGGTCATTGGCATTTGTCCTACGCCATGTTGCAGCTTCTGTGTTTTTCTTCACTAAAGCAATGGCCGCATTATCATTTTCATCATCATGTCCTATTCTTTTGATGGAAGCCCCTTCCTCTTGTACCACTTTCATGCACTTAATTCAAGTGTTCTAGCCAGATCAATGGCCTGGTCTAATGTCGGATCTTTAGCGGGCCACAGTCTCTGCTGAATCTGTGGGTCTGCAGTGTGTAGTACTAGTTGATCTCGGATATACTCATCTCGCACTCCAGTGCAATTGCAGGTAATGATGAGGACTTGCAAGTGTCGCTATATAGGTATCTACAGATTCTCTGGGGAGGAGGGAAGTTTCCTCCCAGTGGCAACTGGGGGTCGCCCTTCACCCACTGGCGTTGAAGATGTTGGATTGTCGAAGAGCTGCTCCCTCCTTCTCTGGTGTCTCCTCTGGGCTGACAGCAGCCCGTGTACTCCTCGTCGCCATTTTGTTAAGAATGAACGCACACTTGATGAGCTGAGAAAAGTGCGTTTATTGAGTCAGAGGATAACCCTGGGGCACACCATAATTGCCTTGCACAACACATTCAGCATCTCAACTGCTATCCGAGTGTTCCAGAACAAGGGTTCGAGAACGCTTTGACAGCAGGCAGAACATCATTATACCATTCGGTCCTTAGCCAGAAGGCAGAGCAGAACAAGTACATGTTCTGGGGTTTTTCGGGAGGTAATATAGCTTGCATTTCTCCAACCCACGATGTGACGCAGGAGACGTTTTCGTACCAATAATCTCCACTGACAACAGAAAATAAAAAGAAACGTGCGAGTAAATTGCAGTCTAAACTTGCCATTTCCCCATTGACGCCTTCCTTTCTGATTAGGGTGGAGGAGGTGCGAGGTATCCAGCAGCGTTAGTAGGCCCATTTATCTATATCACTTAAAGGCCTGCAGATATGGGCAAAGAAAGGTGGCACGCCATTATCTCAGTGGGGTGGATTTCGACATGAAGGGATTCCATTCGCTCTTGAGCTGTACACTCCTTAACAGTGTAACCAAAAACACATTGCACTCACTACCAGTAGCGTGCAAGTACAAAGCTACAGCTCAAACAGTATGAGCTGGGGAATTATTTTCATCCGACAGGAGGGATGTAAGCATTTTCTCACTTATGAGGGAAAGTGATGTGTAGTAAGTGGGCACCCCCGTGCACTCTACCTCCTACCCTCAAGACTGCGGGGGCACCCATTGGGGTTCTTCCTAACAGACATTTTGTAGAACAGTGGGTTTAAAATGGGGCATTTGTCCCCTCGGTGTAGTGACTGGTGAAGGGCTCAGTGAGAAAAGCACCTAGGGTCAGAAACCCCAGAACTAGGAACGGACACCCAAAATACAGCGTGCGGACGAGAGGGCAGTGTGAGCCAGGTGAAGAACGAAGGCCGGAATTAGACGGTTGGACTTAAACGGTTTCTAGGTCAAAAAAGAGTAAGAACCGAAATGTTAAACGAAGCTTTGCTTGAGAATGGAAATGTCAGGTAAGATTATCCTTTTAATAATGCGGGCTTCAGTGAAACTCGATGCCTTAGGCTGGCAGGAGCGTCGCCTGAAGCACTCTGTCTCAAGCCTAGAAACAAATAGAAAAACTGGAGCAAAGGCTGGAGCGCTGGCACGCGAGGGCATGTGAAAGTTCAGGGTTTAAAAACAGGTTAACAGGCAGGTGGTTTAGGGAATTTAGAATTTGACATACAAACTGGACCTTGCTTCCAACATTTAACCCCATGCCACCAGCAGGTCCCAAAGCCAACATGCCACCTAACCTAGATACCGTTTTATTAGTCTTTAATGGAAGGCAGGGGTCCACATTTGCAGAAAAAAAAAAATCAACTCAACCCCAAGTTCGCCGTCACACGGTTATAGCAATGATATAGTTTCTCTGGTGTATTGGCGTCATTTACAGAGTGCATGCAACAGTGGCGTCGCCAGGAATCAAATTTAGGAGGGGCACAGAGGGGGCCAAAGACAAAAGTATGGGGGGGGCAAAGACAAAAGTGTAGGGACACCTAACGTGTGAAGTCACAAGCACTCCTGCAGAGATGCTTTTTTGCACACCAACTACCCACCCCACACTGTACCTCCCCTCCCATCCCATCAGAATGCAGGCACGAAACCTTTCAGTGACTAATGGCCCATCATTAGCAGTTTTGTGGCTACATTCTGATGGGAGGGGCTGCAAGCTACTCCATCACTGCGCCCTTCCAGACAAAAGGAGTATCACCATGTGATCTGCAGACATTTGCCTCAGTGAGTGTCACAAATAACACCATGATCAGAGAGCAGTCACTGCTCCCCTTTGGGGGGGGGGGCGCAAGATTTCAGAGAGGGGCACTGCCCCCCCATGCCCCGCACCCCAGCAATGCCAGCAATGCCACTGGCATACAAATGGCCCAGAGTGGCGGCGGGGGGGGGGCGGGGGGGGCTGTAAATCAGAGGCTTGAGGTTAGTCTTTCAGTCTTGGAGAGGCCTACATTATCCTGTAAAAAGGCATGTTTTCATGGCTATGCTGAAAGTACTCGAAGAAGAGAGCAGGCTGTGCTATAGTACTGGGACATGTAGATTTTGGGTTTAGACTCGGAGAATGCCCTTTACTAAGGGCTACCAAAAGTTTGTACTAGAACACTGGTCTACCCCGGATAGTTTTACGAATAGAGCAAAGCAACTTCAAAATCCAAACCTTTGATGTGCTGCACTGGCTTCTTCATCTGCTCGGTACCATTGAGAAAGCAACACAGCCAGCCCACGCCCTTCCATTGAGCAAGAAACCAGCAAGAAGGAGGGCACAGCTAACAGACTTATTTATTAGCAATTTAGACGATATTGTGTGCCACTAGAAACAGCCCCTTTAGGAGGGCCAAAAACGGAAGAAAAAAATAAAATGATAAAAAAAAAGGCTCACGAAAAAAAATAAAGTGGTGCAACAGAAAACCAAAATCATACAAGCAACAACGAGGCTGGCTGGCAAGCACTGTCGTCATGCCAGAACAGAACAGTGTTTGGACCTCACAAACGATTTCACTTGGTCTTGAAAACAGTTCAATATGGATCTATACAAGATGTCGGACACTACATTAGCCCACTCCAGTCCAAAAACTCCTGGTCGGATACCTTTTTAACTAACAAAAAACTACCCGCTTATGAGACTCAAGGTCTGACAGTCAGGACAACGTTAGTCACCATAACAATTACTGCACTCAGTCGGGCATTTCCCCCAACTCCCCCAACCCCCAGTACGTCCGGACCCCGTGGGACGGAATGTCCGACAAATATGGAGGAAAGGGGACAGGAGGAGGGGGAGCTAGAGACTGGTTAGGTGGGTTAATGCAAAGCCCATGGGGCTCTGCACTTCTAGCATTTTTAGCTCTTGTTCTTTGGAGAGACTTCAACATATTCCTATACAGCTCATGCCCAGTGGCGCGGCATGACTGATGAGAATTGGCTGACTGGTTGGCATTCCATCAACTGCAATAGTGAGAAGATTGATGCAATGGTAGGAGGGGTGGGTGAAGTAGGGCTCTATGGCTCCACATTTTGGCGTTGGAGTGTCCCTCTCCCTGTGCCTGCTGCCAAAACATTGGTATTAAGTGGGATCAGGATTGCTCATTTAAACCTTATATTGGTGTAGTGACAGCAGTTTTTTTGGCACAAAATACCATTCTTTTTTTCCTGTTGAGATTAGACATGTCACCAGTGACTTAAGTGGCAAGGGAAAACGAGCCGGGGCTCATCAAGGTGCGTGGCCTAATGGCAGAGCGCCTGCTTGCTCGTTAGGCCATGCCCCTTCAAGACCTGGCTAGGAGCTACAGGCAGCCCTTTAGGGGAGAGGGTGCGGATCTCTGCATCCATTAACTATAAGGGATGTCTGGCAGGGGATAGTGACACGTTTTCAGCCTTAATGGTGGCACTGCCCTTCGCCAGACATTCCTTAAGCCACTTTGCACTGATCATCACCCTCGCACCTGTGGCGCAAGGGTGATGAACCCTGCATTTCTAATGAAAGGTGTCATGCAGGGGGTCGGCGTTGCAATGAAAAGGAAGGCAAGACTTGTTTTCTAAAGGCTGAAGCTGTTGCGTATACGTTAGCGCTTCGATCTTAAGAAAAATGGTTTTTGCTTCTAGTGGCCTCGGGTTACTAGTCTCAGACTTAATTGTCAGAGCATGCCAGGGCTCAGCCCTGGCCCACTTATAGCCCTGCACGATTCAAATACACGTCATTGCTAGCACTGAAATGCTTGCAGCAAGTTTGCAGTACCAGTTTTTTTTTATCGTTACTTTACCAGGTTATGTGAATATTTTAACCGAGAAAAGTGGCAGGCCATGAAGTGCCTATTGTAGTCTAGCTGCCAAAAGGTCACTGTAGTTGAAGAAACAGATGAAGCTGGGATTTTCTTGTTCCAAGACGCAGGCTGGTTACTACATCTCTAGATTGCCCCAGAGGCCACTCCACCTCTGCACGTGGGTTCGAAAAAACAGTGAAATCTGCATGGGAAACTTCAGAGGAGCGCAGAGCGGAGGAATCTAAAAACCACAAAAGAAAATGCAGCCAAACCGTAGATTAGAAAAAAAAGTGCGATTCCAATGACGAGAGCAGAACAGCCAAAGCTCTAAAGAGCAGATTCTCTCAGAGTAGGAAATGCGGAGATACTGTTCCCCATGGGCACCCACTTCCCTCTGAGCATATTATTTTGCCCCCACCAGTCTGTCCCTAAACGCAATCGTTTTGTATGTCCACAAGACCTATTTTCAATCTTACCCATAGCTGAATCCTCTTACTGGGATATCCTGGCAAAGGATTATGAATTTCAACTGCTGTGGTTGCACAATAAGAGGAAACCGCGTTTTTTTTCCAGCCGGATATTTTTTGGGGTATCCCTTAAGTTTGTGTACAGCGTTACTAACCTGCATCTTCTATTTTGTATATAGTTTCCAAATACTGCCCTACCACACCCCCTGCAAAAAAGGAGGGGCTATACAAATCCAACAATAGATTAGCTTTTAATTGTCACTTGGAACTTGAAGTGGAATCCAAGTGACAGACAGCTCATTTATCCCATAGTTTAAAGCTGTATCATTTCATTTGTTATTGTTATTGTTATTGTTACTTTGCACTTATATAGCGCCTTATATACCATTGGTATGGTCTGAAGGCGCTGGTAGGTTGAACGCCCTTGGGAACCGAAGTTCAAGTCAGTAGAGAATGGGGAGGGCCAAACGGCGCGTGTGCGCGCCGGGTATGTGTGCAGCTGGTGTGTTATTCGTGAAATAGCTGCTTCTTAGTGGTAGGTGTGGTGGTTGATATCAGGGGTATGTGTTCGTTCTGGCAGGATTTATCCAGACCGATTATGGCTGCGTTAGGCCTGAGGAGAACGCCTGGCTGGGGGGGGTGTAACCAGCGGTGTTTACTTAGAGTGATGGGGAGTGAGCGAGAAGTATTGGTATGAGAACAGTTATACCGAATGGGGTCATAGTATCTCTGTGTTCTATTTGAGTGGTGATGTAGAGGAGAGAGTAAGCGTGGGGTGTGATATGGTGGGTTTACATGTTCTTCCATGTCCAATATCCCACTGGCAAGCAGGCTAAAGCATTAAAGCAAAACAAAAAAGGGGATGACCGGAAGGTTTAGAATTCATCTTAAACCTTTGGCATTGCTCCGGGCAACCCTCCAGCCCATCGTTCTTCACCTGCCAGGCCATACAGAAAGGGTAAAGACCATATGCAAATCAGGCTTGGTAGTCCAACTCAACTGCTAGGGCATATCCCTTCTGCACGAGACCAGAAGCATCTCCGGATAAGTTAGAGCCTCATTGGGCCTCATCAGTGAGAAAGAACTTGGGTCTCTAGGCCCAGCAGGACCTGGATCCACACCTGGGCTTGCCGTCCCACTCGGGGTGACAAAGCGGTAATGGCTGTAACGTTTAGTTGGGCTTCCCCCTTTTCGTAATGGCTTGTAAGGCAAAGAATGATGGTCTGTAGGATTCGCCCAGATCAATGCCAGAGGATAAGATTAATTCTCCAGCATTGGATCTTTCATGGATTCACATGCTTAGAATATTCCCGGTCGTCAGGCTGGGAATCCCCGGTACATTATATAGACCCTTTCCCGTAGGAAAACTTTTTCGACGCTTATGCGTCCTATCCACCTCGTTTTGTATCATGCGTGCCCGCGCCGTCAGGACGCCATGATATAAATACAGGACCCGCCCCCGCGCTCCCTCAGATTTCAACCGTCTTTCAAAGTAGTGGGATCCTCGTGGTTACTGCTAGTCGAAATTAGGTTGTATTTTCGCTTCGGCGACGTTACATTCTGGAAAAAATATGTCCGGAAAAGCTTTATTTCGTCCTTGTGCGACATGTGGACTCAAAAAAGTCTATGAAGGTGATGCCCACATGGATTGTATCTACTGTCTCCACCCGCACCACACGGCGGATACATGCGAGATATGCCAGGGTTTCTCCCAAAAAACCCTTAAAGACCGGAAAAGAAGGTTGGTCGGCTGGCTTAACGACGGAGCGGGTGCCTATCCGGCATCAGAAGTTGGCTCCACGGCCTCCAGGAGCAAGTCGGAACCTCCCTCGAAGAAGGTGCGGCCTGTCGAAAAACGCCCTGCGGACAAGCATACGGGGAAGCATGCTGGGTCTTCCTCATCACACAAAAAGTCCTCCTCATCCTCTAAGACGGAGAGGCAAGCGGCATCAAAATCCTCCTCAGGGGACCATCCCAGGTCTTCCGTGAGTCGAGACTCTTCAGCAGGGAAGTCGGCAACGAAATCAGCTACGAAGTCTAAAGGCTCGGTGCCGGCTACTTGCTCGTCGACCCCAGTGTCGCTGACGATGCCTATTACTATTCAGGCAGCAGCGGTGGGGATTCCTTCGTCGACGGTGACTCAATCTATGGCCTGGCAGCCAGAGGTTTGTGACCCGGCCCCCCCCTGAGGTCCTACTGCAGCCAGACACGGCCTTGTCGGTGTCGTCGGTGGAAGGAGAATGTGGCATGGTTATGCAGCCGTCGGACTTGGGTTTACGGCCTTCCAATACGTCGACGACGAGTGCGAGTGGGGGTGTGGTCCCTCTATCCTCGACGTTGCTGACCCCCCAGACGGTTTTGTCTCTGGATGTGCTTAATACACTTCAGAAGCTCCTGCAGCGTCTGGATACGCAGATCCCTCAGCCTGGCACTTCATCGTTGATATTTTCTGCACCTTCCGTCGACGAACAAGCTCAAGCAGCTCGCTCGACGACCAAAAGCCTGTCGGCCTCCCAGGTGGTGAAGGATCGTCCTCGAGCGCAGGAGGAGGGTGAGCTATCGGAGTCCGATTCTATACGAGGTGACTCAGGGTCGGACATTTCCCTGTCACCGTCGAGAGACCCAACATGGAATTCGGATGTAGAGGTAGAGTCTACAAGGAGCCAGGCACAACCATCTCCTCCGGATGATGTGGGAGCCTTCCATGCAATGATGGGAAAAGCGTGTTCCGAGTTCGGCTTAATTCCTGAGGAGCAAAAGAAAGACTGTTTTCTTTTTGATCACATGGGCCAAAGGAGGAAATCGGTATTTGCCATCCCAATCCTGGACCACGTGTGGCAAGAAGGCCTCAAGACGATGCGTCATCCGTTCTCGGAACCGGCTATTAAGGGGCGTACTGAGAAAAAGTTTAAAGCTCCGGAGTCCACTCCAAAATGTCTAACATCACAGCCTCTGTCAGACTCTGTGGTATCGGCGGCAGCGGCTAGGAAGGCCAGAGTACAGCAAAAATGTTCAACCCCACCAGAAAGCGAGGCCAGGAGGCAGGACGCCTTTGGAAAAAAAGGTGCTCTCAGTCGGCGCCACGACGGTAAGAGCAGCCAACTCCTTGGCGATTGTATCACGATACGATAGGGAGATGTGGCATAACTAGCCCCTATCCTAGAACATCTGCCCGAAGAACATCGAAAGGCAGCCATGTTGCTAGTACGAGATGGTGAGGAGGCCTCGAACCACGCAATTAATATTGCGGTGGACCTAGCAGAGTCTGGTTTCAAACAAATCAATCATGGCGTAGTACTACATCGACAAGCGTGGCTCAAATGTACTACTTTCAGACCTGAAGTCCAATACAAAGTCCTAGACATGCCATGTGAAGGAGAACATCTGTTTGGAGACAAGGTAGATGAAGCCTTGAAGGGGATGAAAGAAGACACAGATACTGCTAGGTCTCTCGGCGCCCTCCAGATAGGTAGAAGTTTTCGCTCTTTTCGCCCCTTCAGGGGTTCTTCCGGAAACTCCCGCTTTGGAGCCTCTAGGGACCGTGGATTTAACAGGCCCTCATACTCCTCACAAGGTTACAGACGTGCATCCCAGTCGGCACGTAGAGGCAGAGATTATCAAGCCTCCAGACGACGCGGCTCGGGTCCCTCGTCGACGAAGGACAAGCAAACCAGCAACCAATGACTGCCTTCGGAACGTCCTGGGGGTCGAGTCTCTCATCATATCGACCAATGGAAATGCATCACCACAGATCGATGGGTTCTGGACACGATTCGCATGGGTCATGCGCTGCAATTCAAAAACAAGCCTCCAAGTCTTCCGCCAGTGTTTTCGGCCCAGCCCCACCTTCGAGTTCTAAGACAAGAGGTGGCGCTTATGCTGCAAAAAGGAGCGGTAGAACGGGTTCCTGTGGCACAGGAAGGACAAGGGGTTTATTCCCGGTTCTTCGTTGTCAAGAAGCCAAATGGAAAATGGAGGCCCATTCTCGACCTGAGGGTACGCAACAAATGGCTAAAGAGCTCAAAATTCAAAATGCTAAAGCTCCAGGAGGTTATCAGGTCAGTGCAACCCATGGATTATCTGTCGTCGCTAGACCTTCAAGACGCATATTTTCATATCCCAATACGTCCACGACACAGGAGATATTTAAGGTTCGTCGTCAGGCGAAAGCATTTTCAGTTCAAGGTCCTCCCGTTCGGTCTCAAGTCCTCCCCCAGGACGTTCACCAAGTGTTTGGCCCCTATAGCGGCCCATTTAACGAAGGACGGTCACCATGTCTATCCCTATCTAGACGACTGGCTGGTCAGAGGTTCGTCCATGGAACAAACACAAAACAGTCTGGGGGCCACGATGTCCCTCTTACAGGAACTGGGCTTCGCGATAAACTTCAGCAAGTCCTCTGTAGAGACTTCGAGGACCTTGGTCTTTCTAGGAGCGGAGTTTCATACGCACACAAGCCTTGTAAGACCATCCAGCGAAAGAATACAGAAGCTACAAAGCAAGGCGTCGGAATGGAGATGCGGTACCAGGGTGTCGGTGCGCAAATACATGTCCCTGCTAGGGACCATGTCATCCTGCATTCCGTTGATAAACAACTGCCGTCTGTTTATGAGGCCTTGCCAGGAATTTCTAGCGGACCGTTGGGCGCAGAGCCAAGGTCGCTGGTCCGACAGACTGGTCATCGACAAACAACTGGTACAAGCACTCTGTTGGTGGAGAGTTTCTACTCATTTAACGAAAGGAATGCCTCTGGTGGACCCGGAGTTCCAGAAGACGGTGGTGACGGATGCATCGCTGAGCGGATGGGGAGCTCATCTGGATACGTTACAGGTACAAGGCCGGTGGTCGTTACAAGAGTCCTCCCTGCATATCAACCTGCTAGAACTGAGAGCAGTGCGGTGGGCTCTAAAATCTTTTCTTCCTCAATTGAGAGACTCTGTGGTGCGTGTCATGACGGACAACACGACTACAATGTTTTACCTAAGGAAAAAAGGAGGAACACGTTCCAGGTCCCTGTCGATGGAGGCACAGAAAATCTGGCATTGGGCCCTGCAACACAACATGCTAATCTTGGCGTTCCACCTGCCAGGTGTGAGAAATGTGGAGGCCGATGCCCTCAGCAGGGAAATGAACGAAGTTCACGAATGGGTGCTGAACGACCAGCAACTACAACAAGTATTCAAGAAGTGGGGACATCCTTCCATCGATCTGTTCGCGACGAAGGACAACAGGAAATGCCCGCAGTATGCAAGCAGATGGCCTCAGCAGGGCTCACTGGGGGATGCGTTCTCCTTCCCATGGACGAACAAATTCCTGTACGCATTCCCTCCATTTCCTCTTATCCGGAGGACGTTGCAATGGATCCTCAAGTACCCATGTCGGGTGATTCTGGTGGCCCCGTATTGGGCCAGACAGGTGTGGTTTTCAGACCTGCTGCACATAGCGGCGGCGGAGCCAATGAGGTTCAGGAAGATCCCCAACCTTCTGTCTCGACAGGAGGGTATCGTTTGGCATCACGACCCGGACAGCCTCAAGTTGACGGCCTGGCTCCTGACTTCGCCGAATTTGGTCAGCTAACGATTCCGGAGGAGTGTCGTTGTATTCTGCAAGCGGCAAGAGCACCTTCCACAAACACTTCATACTCGTACAAATGGAGGAGTTTCTGTCAGTGGTGTGTGGATCAACCAGGTTTGGTTCCGCAGTCGATTACGCCGGAACAGCTCCTTCCATACTTGCTGTTCTTAGCTCAAAAGGGCTTATCGGTGTCGTCGATAAAAGTACACCTGGCCTCCATCTCCAGGTTTACACGTCAACGACATTCCGCACCATTATTCAGCGACCGCCTGATTAAGCACTTCCTTAGAGGTTTGTTTAGGAGTTTCCCTCCCGAGAAGAGATTTCCTCCGGTGTGGAGCCTCAATCTGGTGTTAGCGTCTCTTATGAAACCTCCTTTTGAACCAATGTCATCATCGTCTCTAAAGTTTTTGTCGTGGAAATTGGCCTTCCTGGTGGCCATCACTTCAGCCCGACGTATTTCGGAAATCCAAGCTCTAATGGTAGACCCACCATACTTAAGATTTTTCAAGAACAAGGTGGTCCTTGCCACTAACCCACAGTTCATACTGAAAGCTCCTTCAGTGTTCCATAAACATTCCTCTATTGTCTTACCCACGTTTTTTCCAGAGCCATGCTCGGGAGCGGAGCGCACGTTACACACATTAGACGTGAAAAGGGCTCTCAAGTTTTATCTTCATCGCACGCAACCTTTCAGGAAAACGAGGCAATTGTTCGTGGCCTATGGTTTGGGTGCTAAAGGCAAAGCCATTTCAAAGCAAGGACTGTCAAGATGGGTATCGTCTACCATTTCGTACTGCCATTCCAAGGCTGGGAAGCCTCTTCTGCGACACCCAAGAGCTCATTCAACTAGAGCGGCGGCATAGTCGACGGCGCTGTGGTCTGGAGTCCCTCTGGGGGACATCTGCATGGCGGCTACCTGGGCGGCTACACACTTTTACCCACCATTACTGCCTGTCACAACAACATGCCGAAGATACTCGGATGGGACAGGCGGTGCTTCGACACCTATTCCAATAAGGTAAGCCCCGGTTGAGGGGTTAGATCTTGTTGCAATTATGATTGAATATTGTTCATTTTCTATGTTAACAATTGCTGATGGGTACACGACCATAGGGAACGGGCATTGTGAGGAAAGTATGTGAGTTTGCATGCACGCCTCCTCTTTTCGGGATGGTTCTGCTATGTAATCTATTCTAAGCATGTGAATCCATGAAAGATCCAATGCTGGAGAAGGGTATAGTTTCTTACCTGTAACTCCATTTCTCCAGCATTGGTATCTTTCATGGATTCACATGCGCCCGCCTGCCTCCCCTGGGCATGCAAACTGGTTCCCCCACTACTTTGGGGGCCGAAATCTGAGGGAGCGCGGGGGCGGGTCCTGTATTTATATCATGGCGTCCTGACGGCACGGGCACGCATGATACAAAACGAGGTGGATAGGACGCATAAGCGTCGAAAAAGTTTTCCTACGGGAAAGGGTCTATATAATGTACCGGGGATTCCCAGCCTGACGACGGGGAATATTCTAAGCATGTGAATCCATGAAAGATACCAATGCTGGAGAAATGGAGTTACAGGTAAGAAACTATACCCTTCCAAACCTTCCAGCCATCACCTCGTTTTGCTGTAGGATTACACAAACATGGTCTGCTACTGTTGACAGTAGTGGCTTGGAAATTTTTGAACGGAGGGGCGTAAATGTATGTGCCGAATATGTGGGAGTGAACGAATACAGCGAGGGTGCCCAATCCAAACAAGGGGTGCCCCACATTAAGTCTTTAATTAATGGGGATTTAGCAGCACTTTGTGAAAACTTGGGTAAAAAAACGAGTTTGCAACCGTTTTTTTTAATAGCATATCAAAATGTCCAATAGATGCAAGTGTCCAACAGTGCCCAGGACCAATTTCCTTTGCCCATAATATATGCCAGTATAGAATACATGTTCGTGCTGGCTGTAGCCATGTATGTCCATGCAGGCCTCTCCAAAAGATTCCAGTATAACCATATAAAGGACTTCCAGGCAGTAAAATAATGTCATGCCAAAGAAAACACACTAGACTGGCTATACAAACATAGGCCAGCATAGCACATAATCACACTTCCGTTTGCCTTTACTCGTGATGCCAAGTACAAAAATATGATGTCACACAAAGAGATAAAGCCAGATTAGAGCCATCAATGTAAGGCTGTCTAGCCACGTAAAAGCACTCTTCCTTAACATTTGATCCCAAGCAAAAAATGCCATGCCACAATAAGAAAGCATATGAAGACTGGTACTACTAATGTAGTCTGTCCAGCCATGTAATAAAACCCATCAGGTTTTCTTTACACTTCATGCCAAGTAAATAAAATGCATCAAGGGTAAAGAATACACGATCGGTGTTATGCGGCTAAACTGGCCTACATTCAATGTAGGCTACTTTAGCCACATAATACCGGTTTGCTTTACCCCTGATGCAAAATAAAAATATGTAAATGTGCATCAAGGGTAAATCAAAAAAAGAATGCCATGCCCCCGACATGGGGGCAGACAGAAAGATGCTTGCATACAATACAGTCACCTACACATTCAAATATTTTTAAAATGTATTCCATGCACACATACAAAAAACAAACACCAAAATGTGCACATATGTACATTGTGACGAATCCAGGAAATTCGTCCCTGCTCCCCAAAGGGGAAATTGCCCCCTTTGAGAATAGTGAGGTGAGCCTGCCAAGCTTTACACCCACTATAGGACAGGACAAACGGGATCTCACTGGATGGGACTCCCTCCCCCCACTCCCTCATTGGTGGATAAGGAATCCTCAAAGGAATTGTATTCATCCGCCATCATGTAAAGTCCCATGTGTCTGTTGGCTATACGAGGGCTGACCAGTATAATTATATGAATTACCCTTTAACAAAGGCTGGTGCAGTTTGACTATTAGACAGTCATTATGAGAAACACAGAATCAATGAATCATCCAATTTGGTTTCACTTTGAAACAGACGTCGCAGGAGCAACCCCAGGGGAGAATAAAAGGGAAGAGGAAGTCCTATGGGGTGAGCTGCAAGAGGGCATGTCCTCCTGAAGGGCAGTGCTAGGCAGCAGTTGGACACTGAAGGGGCTCCTCCAAGCAAAACAGTCTGGAGCCAGCCTGGCTCAACAAAGAATGCAATGAAGCATTGTCTAAGCTAGAAGAGGTTGATCGGCACCCGCAGTCTATGGTGCCGACAAACCAGCCAGCATCGGACTGAAGAGGAGGCCGACGCGTCAACTGATGTGGGGAGTCTAGGGAGAGGCCAAACCGCGGTCCTGCGCCAGTTTCCTCCGAGGCATACCACCACGACAAATAGGTACGAAACTGTTCCCGGCGGAGAGACCCGACAAAACTACACAGCGGGGTGAGAGACCAGAGAGCCCGAGATAGGGTGAAAGCCAAAATGACCAAGGTGGGGGTAAGAGACCCACAGTATCGGGAGAAGAACCCACATGGTTGGGTGAGAGACCCGAAAACCCTGGGTGAGAGACGGCAGGGTGAAAGCCAACACAACCTCAAGAAGGGCTGATGGACAACTCTCAGCAGGCTAGAGTGTCCGGGCCCCAAGAGAGGGTGGGAGAAATAAAACCCCAAAAAGGAGTAAAGTAATACAACAAGGTTGGGAGAGAAAAATACGCTCCAGGGTTGGTTGAGAGAAACCATACTCCAGGGTTGAGGAATCGCGATTGGATTGCTGTATTCAAAAACTGTAGTATTCCTCGTTTCTCAAATAACAGTCTTATTGCAACTCTGAATTATCTAGCCAGGCACAGAGCCTGGAAACATCCCAAGATACATTTGGGTGGGAGGGGGGTTAGCTGGGTGCCTACAGCCATCATGGTCCGCTCTGGTGATCCGGAGCGAGCAGGGTGCTCCCTGCCGTCTAGGAGCTACATGGATGCGGCTCGAAGAGTCCCGTCGGGTGATCCCGAATTCAGCTGTGGCCCGCTCCGGTGATCCGCGAGCAGCCCACCATAGTCCATTCTACCGGTTTCCATCAGAGTACGCAGGAGATTTAAGTTAGCTCGCCTCTGCATGAGGTTGGTTTAGAAACGGGGATCGTTTCTTGGTCGGTGGCGTTTTTTTTTTTTTTTAAATTGAAGCCATTTCGATTACCTTCCATGCAGAACGACCCACATGTCGCAGTGTTTCCACTTCTGCATTTAGTCCAGCAGATCTCCTCCACTCTCTAGGTTGTGCAAACCCAATAAAAGGGTACAGGCAAACCATGCCATAAACGTTCAATCTACGCAAGAAAGCATTAAAAAAGAGAAAATGAAAAACGCTTTAAAAAGTAAGTCTAACTTTTTATTTATTTATTTATTATTTTTTTTAAAACCTTGTTTCATAAGCTCAAAAAAAAAAATCAATCAGCAAAGAGGGAATACATTTTACTTTAATGTACCAAGAACATTGTCGGCATTGGGTTGAGTTTTTTTCCACAGCCAGCAAAAAATGCTAACCCGGGTAGTGAACTATCAACTTGCACCCTTCGTTTGGTTTAATGCGTTTGCTGAAGTCGTGATTCAAACCCATCGTCGCTCGGGCAAGGGAGATGGAGGGGGGCGACACCGACAAGACCACCGGCGCATTCTCATAAGAATACCTGTGCATTCACTTGTTTCATTCTACCGGAAATATTTGCATGCCCCATTTTAGGTTTGAAAAAAAAAAAGTGTGCACCTTTTATAATTTGCCAGCAACTGAAACGGTCCTCTCTTGGGTTATGTTCCAGGTGTTCATGATTAATCTTCTGAGGGACAAATGTGGGGGTGGTCGGTACAACCCTTCACACCCCTTGCCTATCCTCCTGTGGCAGCTGGCAGGATCCCTCAGTAAATGGATTTCAATGACGAATACTAGAGTTTGATATGAGCAGTGGTCGGTGTTGGGGGTGTGGTTTCTTGAACTGCACTCCCCAGAGTCCGTGAAAAGTTCTTTCCGAAAGACGTTGTGGCCAAAAGACTGAATTCCACGCCGCGTGATGTGACGTGCGCTCGCGCTTTCTTGAAAACACCAGATGCAACTGCCAACGTCTCTAGGAGGTGACGGTGTGAAGCTGCAGTGCGCAATTTAACTTTTGGTATCGGATGTATAAGGACGTTTTTTTAGGCGGTGTTCCAGCGTGAATTCTTGGTGATCTCTTTTTAGAGATTTGAGTTCTAAGATGTTTCACATTTTCCAACATGTGGGGGAAATGCACGTGTGTATGCCACACCCCCTTCCCCAAACAAACAGCTTACCCAAGGGGAAAGCCAGGACAAGAATGCAAGACCACGAATGCAATCCATTCTGTTTGCCAACAGCAGTGCTTAATTTCTAACAAAATAAAGGCCAGGGCCCAAATATTTTTTTGAATGTCACGGACACATCGGCGCGTGCAGCTCGCAGCCCGTAGCCCCTAGCCCCTGACAGCACCCATGCCTGCTCCACACATTACCAACAACATTGGTGTTAAGGCTGCACATAACACGGGTTCATTGAGGCTGTTGGATGCAAGGTGTGATTTACAGAAGCGACATAACATTGTGTATTGAAATAATATAAATAAAAGTGTTTCTTTAATACACATTCATATTTTGCTGTGATCCCATCAGTGGCAAGTGGAACATTTTAACAAATCGATAGAAAATAAGAGCCCTCATGCTTTTTTCTATGGTAAATTATTGTACAAATGTAGGCAACATCCTTACTGGACTGATGAACCTGCCCGACAAGGACTGCAGCCAGGCCCTCTTCCTTGGTTTGGCACCATGCTAGACCCTCTTCTTTGATATGGACCTTTCACTGACCTTGCGTGTTGAAGCTGCTGGCTGGCGAGTGTCCCGTTTGGTTGTTACAGTAAAGAATGTGCAGCAATGTCAAGCAGGTTTTTTGGAGCAGTGTGTGGGCATGGCCAGCATCGGTGTCCAACATTGTCACCTTCCAACTCATTAAAGAAAATGGATAAATAGCCAGGCCTGCCAACCTGGGTTATCAAGTTCATGAATAACAATGAACAGGCCCAGGATGAAGAGACCCAGGTCAGTGCACTCGGATGTTTGTATATTACTATGACTGTCTTAAAATAATACAGTTGCCAAAAACAATATAATCAAGCAGTGCAGTGGCTTACAAATAAGGGCCAGGACTGAGTAATGGCAAGCCCCCTCCCCCCCACAAATCAAGGGCTGCCCAACAGGCATATTGTGGAATACTATTGCACCTTATTATAAAGGAGCAGTGATTGGAAAGTGCCCAGGAAATGGTCAAGTTACAAGCAATACATTTACTGCCACGTGCATGGAACCAGCCACTTTGTCCTCCACTGCAGTAAAATCAACCTTCATGGATGTCCACTTGTTATTCCCAGGAGCTGTTCGCCTGAAGCGTTCATTTACCACTTAGGAACCACAAGTCGCAGCAAAGCGATCACATAGCAAAGCCCCCCATTTAGATCCCTGGGGGGGGATTCAATCAGCTGGAAGTGGGAGAAAAGGGCCGATGTTCCCTGGAAAATGCGCTGTCACATGTGTTTGAAATCAGATCACACACTATAACACTCTCTTACTATTGATAATACTCGGTTTTAATTGATAAGTTCGTTGCCTTTGCCGACACGTGTTCGACCCCTTTTTTGGGGCTTTTTCAAGGCACAGCTTATTACAAAACCACTCGAATTTAAATGTGCATAAAATAATCTCAACCACATTGGGATGTTGTGCCGAGAGTAAAAATGAATGGACCGATTTTTCGGCCAAAACTTCAAAGGGTTTGAAATATGTCCTGCGCGAGTCCTGTGCGTGCAGATGCCTCCTTGATAATAATTTGGCATTTATATAGCGCTACGAACCCTCAGGTATCTGAGCGCTGCTTATTATTACCCACGGTGTGTGGTGCTCATTTATCGACCTCGGAAAGATGAAGGGCTGAGTTTGGCCCAGCCGGGATGATGGCTGTTGCATTAAACATCCAGATAGATAAACCACTTCGTGAGGTTTTGTATTAAAGTATTAAATTCCGCTGACAAGCTTGCCGTCACTCAGCCACTGTTAATAGCTTGGAAACCAGGAATTGGTGGTATCCGCGTGCTGTCACAGATGAACAAAGTGTTTTAGACGTATACTGGTCAAGGGATGAAATCCCATTCGAAGTCCCAAATTACCTTGTGACATGGTCGCCGCACCGCTCAGTAAGAATAATAATGATAGTTCTCGCGTTTCCGCTTCCCGTATTACCCTTGAGCTGGAAGTGTACAGAGTCAGACAAGACACAGGGAACGGCTACTATTGAGGCACAGATCTCCACGGTCAAGCTGCATTTTCTTCCCAGCGAGTAGTTTCTGTTCATGGCTTGAATGGTGGACTAGCTTGGAATCCTCCCCAACTGAGCAGTATTCAGAATAGGCCGACTGTTGGCCGCTCACATATGCCACACTCCATTAATGAAAGGGTGGTGTGGTCTATAGAATTGAAGGGGCTCTGAAGAGGCTTTTGATCATCACCACGAACTCTAGCACAAAAGTTTCCGTAGATATTCCCCTAACCAAGGAAGGCTTTCTGTTGAGAGAAGAGAGGCTCCTCCCAATGGAAAACGAAATATAGCTCAGTCGGACAAGCACAACAGGCTTAGAGATGTGCATGATGCGTGTAGTTTCGGAAATCAGCCGCAGCCAAAGTGTTTTTTTGTTTTTTTTTTCGAATTGTCCAACTGCTGCCATCGTCATGCTTCATTTGCATTTTGGGATCGCAGGAGAGTGGCTCGTAGATGCCAAGGGAGCAGTGCAATGTTGCTTTGCAATTGTGCGGATGCCTACAGATGGCAAGCAACCAGGCCCTGTGTGGAGGGCAAGCTAGGTGTTTTGGACTTTCTGGCCCATTGGGACAGTGCCCGAGTCCCCCTCCCCCTGTGGTAGGCATACAAATTGCACATTTGTTTAATGTCTGTATTGGTCCAAGTGAGCATTCTAGTCAATGTGGGGGATACAGGGAGAGCAAGAAGGGGGAAGTTGCGACCTGCAGCAGTTCTTGCATGTTGGATCCGTGCTCTGCGGTGTTCATTAGACCTTGGTTTAGAATGGTAAGTGGTGTCGTGATGGGGTATGTAGTTTATTGCGAAACTAAAAGGGGATAGTAGGGTGTGCAGCTTCGTTCGCAAACGGCAGTCGGTAGCAGAATTTCACTCAGTGCAATCGAATGAGCAAAATATCGATGAGGAGCCAAGTAACAGCACAGCCAAGGAGCAATGTATCAGACAGGATCCACGGGCTGCAATCACAGGTATCAAGCACCAATGGGGAACGGAGCACCACAAGGCACAATTCAGTGGGAATATCACCACACGGAGCATCGTGTCACAGGGCGCAATGAAAAAGGTATTGAATGTTGAGCAACATAACACATTGCAGAGTGCAGGTGCAATCAATCAGGATCAGACCCCCCAATGAGTAGCAACATATTAGAGTGCAATCAAAGAGGCAAATATTTGCACCACACATTTTGAAGAGTACGATCAATGAAGGCAACAGTCAAATGGAAGACAATAAATCTAATTATGGGATAGTAGTGGAGTCGCAGACTCATGCCCCGCAGTACCATAAGCAGACCTGGTTCTCAGTGCAGATTAGTAGAAGTGACGTGTGGCAAGAGCCCACTGCAGGAGCTAGCACCGTTACCCGTCACAGTGCAAGCAAACGTTTGCATAAGAGGGAGCATAGTTGTTCACCTTTTTTGTCACAAGTCTCTGGTTCCGGTACCTAGATGGGTGTCAGAGCAGGCAAACAGGCGTCACCTTTTGCTTGCTGCCCTGGGGGGGGGGGAGGGGGGAGGGGGGAGGGGCGGGGAGGGGCCTAGGTCATGCGACCCAGACAACCCATCACACCAAATAAAGCACACATTAGGAGGTGATGGTTCAGCATCCATGTGGGTTTCTGATACAAAACAGCACGCTTATTCTAGAATTGTGGGATGGGCTACTATATACATGTTCAATACTATTTCCTGCATGCAGAGTTAATGCCTCCGGCTGTCTTCTATTGGCCATAGACACAAGAAGCTGGATTTATTGTGGCAGAGGTGGCGGCAGTATCTGGAAGCCAGATTGAATTCAGAACACAACATAGGTTGTTAAGATCGTCAACCTCTTATTTGGTTAAAATCATAGAGGATACATCCAAAGGCCCACACTACAAACGTATACTATGATCCCATAGTTAATATCGAGCCAGTTTCTCAGAGAGCCACTGTCAATTACCCAAGCACTACTCTGCAACTTGTCTCTGTGCATCTTGATCTGCATGGAGGCTTATCATTTGCTACGGCATTTGTAGCCAAGTTTTATAAACTTAATTTAATCCAACCACCAACTTGATGGCTGTCCAGTTTCACTTTAGACATTGCAATATCCTACAACTAGGTGGTTCAAGCCCCCTATTGCCAGTTTTGAGGCATTAGGGTCTACTTTCCTTCCTGTAAATAGCATTAATATTTTTGCTTGGGAAAAGTATGTTGAGAGTCTATATATTAGAGATCTTCCAGAGTCTGTGATTCCAAAACTATATTTCGAATTCCATCAGGATTCCACCCCCCGCCCCCCCAAAATCTGGTCGTTCAAATAGGTAATTGTTGCTCTTGAAGATTAAAAGCTTATGAAATTCTGACCAAATTATTGTCAATGTTCTTTATAGATTATCTTGCCTTTTTTAAAAAAGGTATAAACATTTTATAGAAAAATATATAGAACTTCAATATCAAAACAGGTACATCAATTGAAATACAGAAAAAGCATCCCCCCTGCACAAAACCAAAAAGATAATGCACATTAACCAGAACACAGACCTGAAACTCCCCTCCCCCCGCCCCCCCAAAACCCTGTCCCACTTCCCAAGCTGTAAAGCAGATCAAGGTCTAAAAATTTCTTCCAAAGATCATCTGAAACCTTGCTTTTTTTTCTGTTGTCTCAGTAGAACCCTCTCAATAAGGGACAAAGCACCCATCTCCTGAAACCATGTCCACTTTCCTACGTAGACGGGAGACTTCCATTCCAGCAAAATAATCTTTGCAACCAGCAAAGCCCTAAAACGTAAGCACTTTTGCACGTAAGACACGTCCTCCAGCAAAGGATCTCCGCCTAAAATCAGAGTGTCAAAATCTGGCCCACCCCAAACACCTCGTTTAACACGATTTAATGTCATACCAAACATTCAGCAATCCTTATGCTCCAAAGTACCGGTTTTATGCTTGCTCCAGCAACACGCATTAGAGTATCATCTCACACCTGTACATTCGATCAGGGCTCCAATACACCCTACTCAATAGCTTTATTTTACTAGATGCCTGTAATTAAAGTGATCGAATCTGGTTGCAAAACACCTGGCTTGGGGTGTTGCCCTTTAGTTGGAAGAGCTCTGGTTATCCTGCAGGTGTCCTTTTAACTCGTGCTTACTTTTACACTTCTGTTTCAATGCTTTAAAGCCATAAGAATGCATTATTATTAAACCGCTAACCGCATACCTTGCAGTACCATGCTAACTGGTTCAAAGTACGCATCTTGATTTGGGAGCTACTGAAGATGCAGCGATGCAGCTAGTTCTTCACGAATGTTGGGTGTGCAATTCCATGCACAATGAGGATGACTGCTGGGCGTCCTGTGCACAGCATGAGGGTTGAGTGTTGCAAGATCAGGAGGGTCTCTCGTTTATAGGGCCATGGACACAATTTATGGTATTTCCTTTCAATGCAAACACTTTTGAAGCAGATTTTAGAGGGCGTCTTCCCTGTGCTGAGGACCAGTGAAAAGTAGCAGGTTTACTTCTTATGGAAGCCAATATACTGCCTCCTGGAAGTCACGATCTAGAAATGCCCCTAATAGCAGCATCATTTCAGCAGCTTCTGGGTGCAAGACGGTGCTCCTAGACAGATATTACATTTTCTTCACTTGTGTTCTGGACGCAAACCCAAGGATTAAACTTGTTGTGAAGCAGCGGATTTCCCATCGACTCCTGCCACCTAATTGGGTGAGATTGCCACTCCCTTCTGGGAGCAAACTGCTGGCACATATCTGCCAGCCAAATGCAAAGCTAGAGCTTGAGAACAGCACCCACACTTTGCCTTACAGTGGGTCATTTAACACATCCCGCAGGAAAACACACCTCCCCCAATATAGCAAAGAAACAGGTTTTTAATGGGTTTTTTTTGTTAAACAATTTTTTTATTACTTTTGTGATGGATAAAAAAATACAGAATATAATAAACACCAAAAGAGGTATTTTTAAACATTTCTTTTAATGTATATATTTGCACAGCTCTATATACTATGGGGGGTCATTCCGAGTTTGCCTCCAAACCCGGGTCCGGTGTCTCTGAATGGGGACTTACCGGGTCATTCCAACCTTGAGGACCCGGAAAGTCCCCATTCAGAAAACCATTCCCCATTCGAGCCCCCATACGGCTCAATGGTAATGGGGAAGGAGCAAATAACGGGCCCGCTATTTGCTTTTCTCCCTGGTCCCTTAACGGGTCCCGCTGAGAACGGCTTGTCAGACCAGCCGTTCCTGGTGGGACCCACTAAGGGACCTTGGAATATGACGCTAGGGGGTTAACGGCACCGCCATGCCATACTCGGAATGAGGCCCTATGTGTGTCTGTAAACTGCCGGAGAGTAGAGAGTGTCATCATTTGGGGGTTACCAAAAGCAGCAGCTACTACCCCTGGCAGTGCCCTTGGTTCCCCTGGCTCAGTCTGTGATTCCCTGATCACAGAGCCAGTGACCCGACCCCCCGCCCCCAGGTCCATTTTGTGATGTTTCAAAGAGTGATTAATATCCGCCCATCTACTTTGCGGTACTGGTGACAATTGTAAACTTTGCAAAGCACTTTTCTACATCTCAGAAAGAACACTCTTTGTACAAAGTGTGGAGAAGTGCATTGAGGTGGCTCTGTGCGCTGAGAGCTTGTTGCCAATAACTGTGTGCCCTTCCTCCAGCCGGCCACAGGTCTGAGTCCCAGTGGGGCAGACTCCTACTTCTGTTGCCGATCTAGGAGTGCCATTAGATCGGAGACCATCAGCCTGTTCGGGAACTATAGCGAAGCCAAGAGAAGAAATCAATGAATCATACTGGTTTGACTTAATACATTTCCATCATGATTTGTTTTATACCGTGCAGTGACTTTTGCATACTGTTGGGGCTTTGCAAATCATCTTTATTCCCCATGGACTACAATGCAAGACCACTGTAGATTGCTGTAAAACTAAATATGGTATGGGAGGGTATGTGGGCTACTGGCTAAACTATAAGCAAACAGTACAATAGGCTCAAATGATGGCTTCTCTATTAAACAAGTCGTTTGATCCTGGGCAAAACCACTTTACCTCCAATTCACTCAGCTAGAAGGCATTCTTTTTGATGTGCACTTTTAAAATTTACAGAAAAAATCATTTTTTAGTGTTATGGTTTTAAAAATGTAAACCTTTCGCATCACAATGTCTAGTTATACAAACCATAAGGAAGTAATCAATACAAAAACATTAACCATTTTACAACATCATAAAATCTTCTCATCTCTTAAACAACTTTCGCACAGCATGCAAAGAACTTCTGCCATTTAAAACGACTTGTACATTCAAGTCCTTTAAAATGTTCAACTTCTAATAGGGGGCAGAGAAAAATTCAACACTACATTCGAGCTATCCAAGAACCAAAAATCCAGCGCGGAATAAGTTACAATTTCATGTTGACCATCTAAAGCGCTTTAAATGTTCGAGGGACCAACTTTCACATAAGCCCAAGTGCTACAGTCAATTAAATAGTCTAGTCCACCCATAAACCTAAGCTTTGTACTAATCAAGGGCTTCACTAGCTCTATATGCTCCATTATTACAGCCAAGAGGAACCCAAAGCTACCTACCTCAAAAGGACCCCAACCACTACAGGACCTTTTTGACACTTGTCTTAAATCCGACTGCTGGTGCGGCATAGCGGCCCAGCGGCACACAGCCATGGCTCGGCAAATAAGGCTCCATTGGCTACGATGACTACATCTGGCATATGAGGCTTCAAGTGGTATCAATGAGAGTTACTGGATGGGGGAATAGAAGGAGGTTTTCCTGGTAATTGGTGGCTCTGCTTAATGTGCTCTTCGTATATCAGGTCAGCGCACATTGGATATAAAGGCAGCACACCAATATATGGTTGGCAACTAAACAGACTTGCTAGCTTTAGTACCATTTGTTATTTTATTACTGTGCATCCCTTGTAGTTTTCTTCACTTTTGGGATGTCACTTCCTGTATCTAATCGGGCTAGTTCATATGGCACTGCTTACTACAAGGTCATTAGAGGTCCAAGATCACGTGATAAGACTTCCTGGGAGATCATTGGGTGCGAGGTCACTACCAGTACCCATGGCATTTTGATGAAGTGGTATCCCTTTCACGTGGGCGGGCAGAGCAGATCATCAAGTCTACACAGCGGCTACAACAGAACTGCCACACCAACTTGGAGGTTGGGGTGGAGGACGACGAGCGCAGGATATGAAAAGGAGCTCTTCCTTACACACCCCAGCAGGGAGAGCTCGGCCTTCTCTAGAGGCCTGACAGTAGAAGTCCAGAATGACATCACTACAGGAGATCTTTATACAGAATATCACATCACTCCAAGAAACCGAGCTGAATCCCCCCTACCAAACACTCCGGCCCCATGTAACTACGCTCCTCCACCACTTCTGGTGAATGCACACTGGTTCAACATTAAGGCCTGTTGGCATTATAAGCTGGAAACCTAGGTTAATTTAATATAGTACTACTTCAAAAAAGGTAACATGCCTGTGCAATGGGTTTAAAAAAAAGGCACATTACAAGTCACTCAAAAAGACTACACTAGCCTCCAACATGTCATTTTGACAATTCTGAACAGAAATAGTTGATCTAACGATCTAATTTTAATTCTGGTGTTTGTGCAGACATCAAAAGCCAACTGACCACAGCTAATCGATGCAACGCGGTATATGTTGGATACAAGTTATGAGCACACCCAGTACCAAAAACAAAATGGCCAACCATCTCAAAAGAGACTCGTATACATCCTCCGGCAGAGCGGTTTTCAGTATTTCCAAACAATTAAAGAAAGTCCCATTTTCAGTACCAGGCAAACTGGTTTGTTAATGAAAATTGGCAACACAAAGTAAACGCCTATGTTCTGTGTTCGTTGTGTCTTCGTGCTGGCAGGTACCTTTTGGAAAGGTGTCTATGCAAATGCTGTGAGAGTGAAGACACTAGTTTTGCTAGTCTGCGGCCCCCCCCCCCACAGCCCCCAGCACCTCTTTTCTACCTGCTCAAAGCTTTTCAGTTCTGACTGGGCGGCTCTCGCTCAGTGCCGGCTGCCTGCCCAGGTAGTGGTTTCTGGTTGGCGCGAAATCCCTGCTTTTTGTTGGCACTGAAGGATACACAGCTGCCGCTCTGAACTTCACCTGCATCCGCCAGGTTTATTTTTGTTATTGCGTTTGCCTAGTGATCTCCTGCATTACCCAGTCATTCGAGCCTTGCATACTCTGGCTTCAAAATACTAGATCAACTGGCCAGTTGGCCTACATTTTCGTACAATAAGGACTAAGCAACACGCATCCTGCAAACAAGCCACACCCCTTGAGTTGATATGGTTTGCATTTGCTTCACGATTCCCTCCCTCATTCCCATAATCAAAGTGCACGAGGGAGATTTTGTAAGCAAGTGTGGCAGCAATAGGTCGACTAAAGGCAGTGAATGAGTAAAGCCACCCTTGACCAGAATCGAACCTAGGAGGTAATAGTCACTTAGTATTGTCACCGACACCCTCCATCCGCACTCTTCCCGAGACATGGTTCAATGCCAGCTCAGTCACTGATTTTGACTCCCTTCTCCCTGATGGCTGGCTACAAGATCATCTCCAAGCCTCGCCCTAACCATGTTGGTTGGTGGGGTTGCCTCAATTTTCCCTGAGTGGGTCCCTTCCTCCCTCATATCTACCCAGCCTTACTCTTCCTTCGAGAGCCTGGTTTGCAAGCTGATCATCTCCTCCTCGTCGTCGTCCTCCTCCTCTCTGACCAGTGCCACCATCTACAGGCCACCTACCTCCACCACCCTGTTCTTCTCCAATTGGTCCGATTTCTGCTCCCCTCTAAACTCCTTCTCTTGGGAGATTTCAACATCCATCTGGACTCATCACGGCATCCACTTTCTTCCGTGACCTTAGCACTTCACTCTCCCACACCATTCTGCCTTCTGGTCCAACCCACTCGGCTGAACACTCTGGATGCCTTCAAAAACTATGATCTTTCATTCTCCTCCCCACCGATCACCCCTCTCTCCTGGCCACACCACTGTCTCCTCTCTTATACAGGTCCCCTCAGCCCTCTGAATGCACCTCCTCCAGCCCTGCCAACCTCGTTCACGAACATCCGTCCGATGAAGAGTGTCCGCTGCTGCCTTCGCATCTACCTTAATCCCCCCCCCCCCTTCCCTCAACCTCCACCCGGCCATTACTAACACTCTGGACATTCTTGCCCCAGTCATGAGGATCTGCTTGAAACCTGCTGCTAAGCATAACCCCTGGTACGACTCCGAACTTGCAGCCCTGAAACACAAGTGCAGAGCTGCGGAACGGAAGTGGCAGACCTTTGGCCACCCTCTGACAAACTGGCCCGTCGCCTGCTCCAGAGAAAATACAGACTTTCCATCCGACCAAAGAAAAGAGCTCACCTCCGGGCGTGCGTCTCTGGTGCATCCAACCACACATTTGAACTCTAAAATCTGCAGAGAACTAGCCAACCCATCTCGCTGTCTCCTACTCACCCCTGCAAAGCCCTTGCAATGCATTGGCACACACTACTACTAAAACACAGGACATCTTCAGCACCCTTGCATCCTCACCCCTACCCCTCCACCCCATTGCCTACTATGCCCCCCCCACCCCCCTTCCTTTCTCTCCTCCATCACACCGGATGAGGTTACCAAAGTGGTCTGCTCCATGAAGGTATCCTTCCCCCTGCTCCTCCAGAACCAGTAAGGACAATATTTGCTCTCTTGCCCCTGCACTTGCTTATTTCTGCAACCACTCTGGCCACTGCAACTTATCTCTCAAGCACTTCTTTGTGTGCCCCCACCTGAAAAAACCTTCAGTAGACCCCACGTGCCAAACCCACTACCGCCTTATTTCTATCACCCCCCCCCCCCCGCCTCAGGCCCCTTCTGGAGAAGTCGGCCTTCCCCCAATTTAACCCACACACTGAACTGATTGGTTGCCTCCATGACAATCAATCTGGATTCAAGCATCCAGGAGGCACGGAAACTACTCTCCTGAACACCTGTGAAGAACTGCTCGCATCTATGGACCCAACTCTCCAGCTGTCCTCATTCTACTTGATCTCTCCTCTGATTTTGACACGGTCAACCACTCAATCCTCAAAACAGCTCCACAGTAACCTGGGCATCTCGGACCGGGCACTGGACTGGCTGACCTCCTTCCTCAGTGACCATCCGTCCCAGGTTATTCTGGGCACTTACTCCCTTACCTCTCTCTCCACCTGTCGTAGGTGTCCACCTCTCTTCCTGGCTCTTTAACACAACTTGCTCCACTGGCATACCTCATTTCCACCTTTTGCCCCAACTTCCACTGTTACACTACACAACTCTTCTTCAAACACCACTCTTTATCAAACTCCCTTTGGACCCTCTCCTTACTTCATCATTCCGGGCTGACCATCTGCCATCTAGTCACTGCCTCAATTCCAGCAAGACCGAGATCCTTCCTACTGGGATACCTGCTCCCTCTTTCTTCCCCTCCCTCCGGCCATCCTCTATGGGTTCTCCTTCATCTGAAGTCAGAAACCCTTCACTAAACTTGGACTTTCTCCCCTCACATTCAGGACCTTGCCAAGAAGTCCAATTTCGTCACTTTCCCCCAGAAGCTCAAGGTCGCCAGAGCTCGGATTCTCTCTAGGCTAGACAACTTCAACCCCCCCGCCCCCTCCCCTCCCCTCTACGACCCCCTCCAGTTAATCCAGAATAGAGCAGCAAGCCTCATCTTGGCCTCAAGCCCAGCGACTGCATATCCCCCAGCCCTAAAAACTCTCCACTGGCTCCTGGTTGCTGCAAGGATCAAATTCAAATCCCTCTGCATCATCCACAAGGCTGTCTGGGGCCGGGGACCATGCCATCTACAACTTGCTCTTACTAAATACGCTCCCCTCTAGATCTCGGTGTACCCCTGGTACCAACTCTGAGTGTCAAGTGTTCTGCTAAACAGAGGGCTGTGGCCGATACCCTTTCCTCAGCTGGCTACCTCTCATGGAACAACCCCGCCACCCCCCCAATCTCCCCCCATCCTCTTCGTCCTGAGCTGAATCTTCTCAAATCTCAGACGCTCAAGACTTTCATTTTCACCTCCCTCCTCTGCTAATCCCTCAGCTGCTGATATTGGTGACCAGGGCCCTCATGTGTCCTTGGCGGCCCTGGCCTCCCTCACCCAATCACCTTCAGCCTCTGCCCACTCCTAGCACTTGCCTTGGCACCCACTGGCCTATTCCACTATAGGCCTGCACTTCTATTTATTGGCAGCTGAACTCCCCCTAGCACTTCCTCCACTGGGCACTTGCATCCGCTGCACCCTCACAAATGCAAGCAATCCTAGCAATAACTCCTCCCCCCACTTTCCACTCCCTTCTCTCTGCACTTGAACGTTCTGAATGCTCACAAGGCCTAGTAGGTCAGCCTTTACAGTGTTTTAATTATTTCCTCAATCCCATGTTCCCTCCCGGTTGCCCTGTGGGTGCTTTGAAATACAAGTACTAACAAATGTACAATACATTCTTATGTGCTCCTTTACTCTTCGGCCTCCTTTTTCACCCTACAATTTAACTCTAAAAAATAACTCTTCCTAAAATTCGGATTCATCATTGGTGCCTGGAATCCTCGCTGGACCGTACCAAATCGAGATACCATGTAGCTACCCGCCGCAATCATTTCTCCAGAACGCCTTGCATGGATGTGCTCCGTTCCGATTTACCTTGGCCCATGTGAAACATGTACTGCAGCTAGCCAGTGAAGTGACTCAGGGTAAAATTGCCGACAAAGACAACAAAAGGGGCATTTGGAGGTTTCTTGACTGCTGTGGGAGGTGTCCAAAACTAAAAGGAGACTGCTCCCACCTTCTGCCACATGGTGTCGGCGCGATACGCCCGAGAGAGGCCACCGCCGGACCCGGAGAGCTCCGCGGAACGACGCAAGCACAGGAACACAAGCGTGAGAGTGTGTGAAACGCACCCAACCCCCCGCCACACTTTAAATTCTGCTTGACACTACCTCACTTTCCCTGCGAAAAGTATGACTCAATTAGGCTTAAGTTTGCACAGCCCAAAAACACCTCCAAGCCAGCGCCGGTGAACATTCGCAAGCTTCTATGCGCCAAGTCTGAATCATGGGACGCAAGGCCCCTACGTTGAACGAGTTTAAGCAGGGGCTCACCCACTGGGAGACCAGCTGGGCCAGTTTCCTTCTACCACTGAGTACAAAGAGATTTATTGTGCGGATTTCAAGGTCTTGTGCACAAGACTCCGAGGAGGGACTGCTATTATGCGCTCTATAGGCTCGAGCCGCATGCACCGCGATGGGTGCCACGGCCTCCTCTCGAGGGCACTCAATTTGCCTTGCTCAGTGGATTTCTGAAACATGTTGAGGATTTTGATGCAAAAAACACTCCCGGTTTACTTGTTCACGGAAAAAATACAAAGAACAGCTACTTTTAAAACGCAATGCCAACCAGCGCCATCGGGGCCCAAACGCCTTTGGACCCACTGGAACCAAAGAAACGAAGGGATCCTGAATCTCTGGTCACCCGCCCATCATCGCAGATCCTGAATCTCTGGTCACCCGCCCATCATCGCAGATCCTGAATCTCTGGTCACCCGCCCATCATCGCAATCGTCACCCATAGCTTGATGTGCTGTCGCACAGTAATCAAAGCAGGCTTCCTTCCTGTCCCTTTACCCTCTTAGCAGTTCACAACCAGGCTACTGGGTTTCTGGCAGAGGTATATGACATTTTAACAATAGCGGCCATGAGTAAGGTGCAGTATGGATGCAGGACAGACCAGTAGTTGCATGAAAAAAGTGCACATTCCCTGGCTGAAACAGAAGACTCGGACTAACAGCCTCACAAAATGTCAAAGCATGGAGACCAAATGGGCAGAGGCGTAGCCAGGATTGTCCAACAAGTCGGCCTTGAAGCTAATGTAGTTGGACCCACGCAGGGACATTAACATTTGTAAATGCCCTCACAGTGCTGCTGACTGGGCATTTACAGATAGTGGGCCTTGCCCGCTCAGGCCCTACCCTGGCTACGCTTCTGCAAATGGAAAAAAAAGAAAATAACAGGCAAGGTACATATGCCATAGCATCGATAGTGGATATGGATTAGATGCTACCAGAAAGGCATACATATCCTTACAGAGGACATTAGAGGAGGTCCATAGTTTTCAAATGGTACTGCTATTGGCGAGCAAAGAAACACATGGTGTCCAGTACAGTAATGGTCACCATCCTTCACGAAGAAACGCCATTGCCAGTTAAGCCATGAGAAGCATTTTCGAGGCACATAACCCATGAAAGTGATTTTGTTATTGGGGTAACAGTTTAGTCACTATGAGATGGAATGGATTGCCCAGGATCACACATGTTGGTTAAGAGGTGTAGTTGGAACTTCAACACAATCTGCAATTTCTGCACTGGACCATATGATTGTTTTTTTTTTCAACATATTGTAAAATATTCCACTGACCTACATAAAAAGAGCAATACAGCAATGGCCTAAACAACGACCCCAGTATGCGAGAAGACAAACCTTTTCACGGGCAACAGCAAAGTGCTATACAGGGAGATAGAATGTGTTCAGTATCACCTATCACCATCTGCTGGCAAGGCCAGGATACAAGCCTCCACAGTCTCCAAATGTCACTTCCTAATTATTGCTCGTCACTGGAGGTGTCTGCCCAGTTTTTACACCCCCTCCTGGAGAGGGTCGCCATACTGTTTAAGCTATCACCATCTTGTGCTGATATGCAGCACTGTAGGCATTTCTATCACATAAGTATACACACGCAGGTTTATCGGTGTCATACATAGCAAAGGTGGAATTGGCCTTGCTGGAATTTGGTGCAGTTATAGCGCATGTGGACACAAACGGGTGCAACTAGACTAACATTGAAATATTGGCAGCAGCAGCAACTTCACAGAGGGTAGCGGTGCATACTTACTCGTATGGGGGGAATCTAGTTCTTTACACTTTCTAATGAGTATTCTGGTTCACAGTCAAGGTTACAAGCAGTTAACTCTCTCCATGTCTGAAACCACACACACACACTTCAGGACTGGCGTGAGAATGATCTGTACTGCCCCCATACCCTTCTAATCACTCCCCTAACTTGCAAGTACCAGCACCCTATCATGATTTAAATTGCCTAAAAATGTATGCATACGAACGTAGATGCTACAATGAAATGCTTCATATTAGTGATGCCGAGCCTTTGTGAACTGTGCAGCCGCCGGCACCTTTGCATCGTGTCCGCTCCCGTCACCCCTCTGTCGATCAAGTCAAAGCAACCCAAAATGTCAGGGGTGAGGGAAGGGCTAAAGCCCAACGGTCATTGCGCCACTGAACACAAATCGGTGCTCAATACATCCACGCAGCGCTTCCATTTATCAATATGCACTGCAACTTTTGGTGTTGTGCCCGATCAATAGATCACCACAGAAGGGCGAGAACGCTGTAGGAGTTGTGCTATAACGAACACACATTGTTAGAGAGGCAAAGCTACACCCTACTGATGAGGTTCAAACAGACCGAAACACATGTATGGGGTTGCTGTGGCACTCTTGTTCAGAGGAGAATTGCCTAGCATTTCGGTGCTGGACTGCCCCAGGGCAGGACAAAGACTGATATTTTTGGGACATTCTCCTCTGTGAAAGATAGTGAGCTTAAGACTCTGGGTAAGGCTCTCATAACCAGGACTCGTGTCTGGCAGAGGGACTCCCAGTGCCCCCCCTACCTTGTTATTTGCACACTGTGCCCCCCCCCCCCCATCTCCTTGTTATTTGCACACTGTGTACTGCAGTGACCACAAAGCATTACAGGTTGATCATAACAGCCAGGCAGCAGGTTTAGAATTTCAGCAGCAAACCATGAAACATCCTGGCATGTGTTATGTATGTTTTGGAAAGAAAAATGGGCACTACTTCTTTGAACCAGGCAGCCATGTGGGTTCCATCGTCCCTCTCCCCCCCACAGCCGCCTCCAGGAGCTCATGACCCGTCGCCCTACCATTAAGACGTCTCTAACGTAAAGCATAAGTATTCCAATCACGGTTGCATTTGATCAGAGAAGGCAAACCCATCAAACATAATTTTAGGGAACAAGACTGCAATATCCGATCGCCAGGCATGGCTTTGCAACGATTGGCTCAAGAAAGTGTCAGAGGTTTTTAGATAAGATAACACGCCTCTCAGTAAACATTCCAGAGTCGCCACTGTCCCTACTTTTGACCAGCTCCAGGGTAGCGGGTTCCTTGCCTGGCAGCAGTGGCTATTCGAGTTGCCCCCAATCGGATTTGTAGAGGTCCTCTTTCTCCCTCAAGTTCTGCATTTTCATAGCAGTGTTCCCAGAGGTTGACCATCTTGTGGCATGCATGTCTTCTAATAACAAAACGCCATTTCTATAAACAGAATATTAAAAAAAGCACTTGAACACTGGTGTAACTAACAACTCTGAGTCAAAGTGTACGGGGATAGTGGGCCAGAGTTTTCGGAGAGGCGAAATCACAAATGGAGGGGGGCGGGGGCACATCATGGGGAAGGTGGCTGGCTAGCGGAAACTTAATTTCGGCCGTTTGAATATCTTTGGTGTACCAGATGCATTGCGGTTGAGAGAACCTCCCCCACCACAGTCGGCCTACAGTTCCGATTTCCTTAAATAGGGATGCAGCAGGGAAGCGCATAAGTGTCTGCACCCGCATCTCATGCTGGAAGGCTGGGCGCTCTACAGACTGCAGCAACCCTTCCGGGTCCATATATCCGGTCCTCTAGAAGCTAAGTGCCCTGCTGCCAAGTAAAAGCCTCCCGAGGCAGCTTGGATGTGCTCATTCCAGTGTGGGCCCAGTGAGCGAACAGCCCAGCCCGCACAGTAAGTCTAGCAGCTATGAGATGTGTTTTAGTAGTAAAAGCAAAACTAGAAGGAATAGTCCTTACAAAAATAAAAACGCATACAATGAAAATATTTGTTTTTCAAGTATCAAGCTGCATTTATTACTCGATGCACCTAGACTAACGAGCTGTTTGACACTTGTTAGAAGCAATACAGCTAAAACATGTTGGAGGTTGCTGGTGTCCTTGTTGGATGTGACCTAGCAATTCGGGCTGGGCTGCATATGGCCTGTTCTTTGATGGTATCAGTGGTAGGACAGGGTTACCCAGAACAATTGTTAGGAATATACCCATCACTCCCAAGTTATGGGGTATACATGTGCGGTAATGCCCCACCAGCCAGAGCCTAGACAGACCTTAGGAAAGAGGGCCTTGTGAGGGCTGTGACTGGCCATGTACACACCCACGACGAGGGGGCGCTAGCTATTCGCATCCCCAGAGTGCAAATAGATGAATTTTCCCCCCTAAGGGGGGGGGGGGGGGGTGATTTTGCATGTATATGTCTATATGGGATTTAGTCCCTTTTCCAGTTCCATGGCTGCCACTGCAGGTAGGTGCAGCGCTGGGACCGGAGCACAAAGCTCTGGCGCAACAGTTAAGTGGGGAGGGGTGTAGGTGGTGGGGAAGGAGAGCAGGATCTCTTTGGGTGTTGGTGGATGGTGGGAACGTGTAGAGGCAACAAGGAGAGGCTCCCTGTTGCCTCCCTACAATTAAGATGGCACCACCCAGGGAATGTCTTTGGGTGGCTGGAAGATGCATGCGCTACATAGGGAGTTCCCGTCTGCATTTCCAGCCATGAGTGCCCTTCCCTATGTGCAAATAATTTGAGGTTTTAACTGTTTTGCTCATCTTTTCCTCAGTGAACCGAGTTGACCACTAATCAAGTGCTCTAAAAAAGGACTATTGGGCTTTTAGATTAGGTTGTCCTATGTAGAGGAGCAGATGTGTACATCACTATAGACTCCACCCCCTCACCTTGGTCATACTGGATGAATAACAGGAAGACACTGCACAAATTGAGTGTATGAGACGTTATGCACTGAAAGCCATTTTGTAATTGTTGGAGTTGTAATTGAACGTACCCTTGTACTGAGGTCATAGCAGGAGACTTGCAGGCACCACTGAATATCGAGGAGTTAAGATCTGACAAGTGCAAAGTGATGTCATAAGAAGATACAATGATGCACTGAAACGATAAGAATACTCAAGAATGAAGATTAACTGAAGACACAAGAGTAAACATACGTACAAGAGACTATATATATGCAAAAATAGATCAGTAACCAGATGAGAAGTGACTGTGTACACGCAGAAACGCAAGGTAGATTAGCCATATAGAAGCTTGCTGCAGTAGAAAACATAACATGGGTGAAGCGGCCATGCTGAAAAGATGGACACCGGCTCTCAATGATAGTAAGCAAAGTGCTCGAAACGAGTGTTGCAGAGCGGACAGGATCTGGAAATACAAATTCATGCATGAACAAAGAATAGCTGCAAGGCAGAGATCAAGGATGCCACAGCGAGAAACTAACGAAAGGTACAAGGGGAGGTAACAAGGATAAGCGGGACATATTTCTCTTAGATTAAATAAAATGAGCAAACCTTTGCAAATGCCAAGTATTGACAATATAAGATGCCGAAAAGCCTATGTGAGGTAGAGCAACCAAGTGTCCAGATGCCAAGAGGAGTAATGACACCCAGCTTAATTGAATGAAATAGCACTAAATAAAAGGCCGAAATGGACAAAATTTTAGTCTTCTCACACGTGATCCTGAACTCAAAAACAAGGCCCATTGGCCCATTCATTAAGCTCCAGGCGAAGATAGTGGTGTACTTACACTCCCTTAAAAGTCATAGAGAAGAGAAAAGTCTGCAAAGTGAACTACAAGGAAGAGGCCTTGGCCGAAGGCTTGGCTCATGCGAGATGGTGGACTAATTGGACAAATTGTTAGTAGTCCGATGTTCTCTGCACTATCGATTTGTTTTGCTTACGTACTGCTAGTGAGTCAAGTGTCCAAGGTTGGGAGAGGATGTCAACGTATCATGAGGATCTATGCAACGATAAGCATACAATGTTGCATGAGCCAATCCGCTAGTTATACTGTTCTAATCTGTATAATATGTACTTCGAGGGAAGTTTGCCTACCAGAGAGGAGCAGCCAATAAAACACTTATAGACTCTAAGCAGATATGCTCCCCTAACCAATCCCTAAACGGTTTTAAAACCTATGTGTAACCAATCTGCATTGCGAGTATGTGGACTACAAACCGTTATTCACCAGATTGCCCTACTTTATTGAACCAATAATAAATTAGTACTTTGCCATATACTTGGAGTCTGTCCGTCATTTGGGTCGAAGACCGTCCGTCTATTATGGTAATCCCATAGATATGCCCAAAAAGTGCTACTGCACACCTGTAAAAAGAATTGTGCTGAACATAATTCTCCTCAGGAAGGCATAAAGTGTGTTCTTCGGACCCGTTTGTTGCGGAGGCCAAACAGTATTCCCATTGTAAATAAACATTTACAAAAACAAGAAGTTTGTTGGCCTTCACTGGCTTTTCATTAAAAAAAACTACACAACCCTACCTAGCACAGACACCATGCTGAGGGTGTGGAGTGCCCTGTGACTCACTGACCTAGAGTCTCCTAGTATAGCCACTACGGTGCTTGTCAATGGAAGCCGTTTCTAATGCAGAACGTACTTGGTCAGGCAGGTCGAGAGGCATGGTGGTATAGAAGACAAAGTGTAGAAAGAACATACACCTATTCAACCTATTCTAACGTAACACTAAGTGCTGGCTTCATGACCTTGACACAATGACAGCCCAACTTCCTAGATCCTAATCTTGTTGCCTGCCTAATGTATGTATGTAAATAATATATTATAGGATATATAATTATTTACACCCTCCATTGCCTACCACATGAAAATGACAACTTGTATGTATGTACCTGTAACACCAATGTTTGTATTTATCTGTAACCGTAACCTTGAAACCTTTGCCTCCTGCATACTAATGTATCTGTAACCAGATCTAAACCTACGCGCCTATATGCCCCTGGCTGCGCTTTATAAATAAAACAAATACAAAAGATACCACTGCTATGGCAAGAGCCACTCTGTGCCCCCTGATTTTTCCCACCCTTTCATCAGAAGCCAGCAACACCCACAACAAGTGGCACCAAGAAACTGGTTCCCAGATCCCATTGCCTGCAGATAGTGAATACCATGGGTGGGGCAACCTTGCGCAAGTGCTTAAACGCTGAGCACCTTCTGAAAGCCATTGCTATTGGACACACCATTGTGAGGAATTTGCCCATCGCATGGAGGGTGTGCACTCACCTGGGCTTTTTTAAAAATATTTAACCAATTGAATTATGTGAGATCTACCTCAGAGTGTGTGGGGCTAATCTGCACAGATTTTCCTATGCTCACCGCACATCAAACCCTTTGACTGGTGTACTATTGGGGTGGGGAGTGTCCTCCGAGTCACATTTAGTTGGAATGCAAAAACCAGGAAGGCATCTCTAAATGGGGAGGGCAAAACCCTCCTCCTGCAACTGCCAGCCCAATTCAATATCAAAAAGGTGCCATGGATCTCCCTGCACATGTCAGTTCTGCTGGTGGCAGCGTATACTGATAAGTTCATTAAAGCAGGTCTGCGTGAGGCCTGGTCGCAAAGCTAGCAAAGGGGACAGGAAACTCCTTTTTGATATTCATCTGTGTCAACCTGAAGTCAGCTCCCGCCCCTTAGTATAAATGGAAATGAAATGTCTGGGACAACTGTTTACAGTAGGCAACCCCAGCGGGGGGGGACCCCCTTTCAGAGGGTAGAATTATGTGATTTAATGGAGACAAAGTCTGTTCTCACCACAACATCAAGGAAGTCTTGCGCTTTGATCGGGAACCACAGAGAGCTCAATTAACCAGAGAGTCCCTTTGATCCACGACAGACCGGAAGCTGGATGGGACTTAGTAGTACATGTTTTCACTCCTCTACCTTTCCTGTTGCAACCTTACGCATAACAGAAGATGGTTGGTAGGGACCAAGGATTGGTTCATTAAGGTAGGCTTAGCCTGCACCAATCACTGTGACCCATATGGCTTTAAAAGAGGGCAGAGACCCTCCCTTAGGAGATCATCTGAAGACTTCACAAGGAGTAGCAAGAACAACTAATTTGGACTCTGACTGAATGTACAGTCTGCCTTACAGCTTCCACTATTAAACCGCTAACCAGCCAGCACACAGCATGCCCTGCTATGCTCTGCAGGCTTCCTATCTGAACCAAACCAAGGAAAAGGCTGTTGCCTGCAACACTCTCCTCAATTTTGGGCAGTCACCGTAAAAGGACGACACAAGCCCAACGAAGAAGCTAGGAGGAGTGCACCGACAAGCACCAATAAGCATCCACTTTTAAAAGGACATTTTTGAGGCAGTCGATCCCCTTAAACTGCAACCACTGACTGTTTTGATGCCAGTCGCTCACACTGTCCGAGACACCTTGACCAGTGCTTCAGACCCACCAACCAGAACACACACACACACCAGATTCCCAACCATGAGCCGCCATGTAGGCCAGCCTGCAGCAGTCCGTCCAGCCTCGCTTGCTGAACTGCCTCACGCCTGATACCCGTAGCAGTCTCCCGTCTTGAACTCTGTCGCAGGAGCTGCAAAGTGCCCAGAAACTGACTCAATGCTGTCTAGCACCAAGAACTTCTACAAGCACATGGTACATTAACACCAAGAACTTCTATAAGAAAAAGGTACATTGGGATTCTGTCCTCCTTGTCCTTCTCCGAAGGACCATAGTGACATTTTACAACACATTGCTCCCTTTGTGCTGAAACCAAGTATCTTTGAACTATTGAGATTAATTACTTTACCAACTACCCTTCGGTCAGTATCCAGAGTGCATCCCCTTTCCTTCTTGAAACTTTCGGTCTTCTCCATTCCTTTACAGGGTGGGTTGTATTTTGTAGTGTGCTAGAACTGTGATAATAAAGTAGATATTTGTGTACAACCTTCACTGGACAGTCCCTTTAATCATTGGTAATTTTATTTTCACTGTGTTGCAACTAACCAACGACCTTGTGGAGATGAGCCCGACGTTCTGTCCACGCTACCAAAATCGGACAAGGAGGTTTATAAGGGACTTGTGTTTCCAATCTGTTCGGATCCCTTCTAGTGTACTAGAGGTGTGGGGCTGATTGATGGTTTGGAAACTGATATTCATCTCTGTACCACTGGTGCCCCGGAAGAGGATTCGTCACAGCCATACCATAAGGGACCACCTTTATTAGAGGCCAAGGAGGCAGATTCTTGCATCATGCGCCGGCTAGGAACATGGCATTCGAGAGGGTCATGTTATAATTGATATAAGCTATTCATTAAATCGAAAAATCATGACTTTTTTTTTAATTTATTATTTTTTTTTTTTTAGAAGCCACACATTCAAAAGTATTCCCCCCCCCCCCCCATCATCTATGGTGGCTAGCTCAAGAGAGTAAAGTCCTGCTCTCAGCCACGAGGGCAGCATGCACTTTGCAATATCAAGTAAAGTGGGAGGACTCAAGCCTTATACATGCAGTACCATAAAAATTGGCATGTAACGGTTTGAGAAGCCACCCTCCAGGGATTTCCTTCCTTCCTCACTTAAGGTGTGATGCAACAAACTTGTTTAACTGATTCTTTTCTTTAGCCCTATGTCAGACACAGATCATGCCTCTTGTATCCTTGTAACAATCAGCCAAGAACCAAGCCGGTGTTTTGGTATTTAAATAAAAGTAATAGAAATTAGAACACAAATGTCAAAACACCACTCTTTATGCGTGTCACAACACAATCAATTTGTCTCAGCATAAAGAAATCAAAACTGATTTGAAAAGAACAATCACAATTCTTAACTTTCTGCAATTTCACTTCAAGAAATAAATGACACTGATTCAATAACGAAAGCAATCATGTAGTGTTGTGCGATTCTGATTTTTCTTCGGGCTTAAAAGGCTAGCAGTAGGATTTCAAAATTGGTACAAATACATAGGGCTATTATGATTTTGCTCACAATTGTTAATAAAGACAGGGTGATTCAGTGGTTTGTTTTTCAGACCCCCTCCTTACTTGGTCTCTGTTGGGAAGTCGGACAGATTTGTGGACCTTTTTTCTATTTTAGATCCTCCTCCACTGAAAGGCCTCGGTTGGGGAAGCTGGATAAAAAAAAGGTTGGACTGATTTAAGAACAAAGACACCCCTCTTCCTTAAAAGAAGTTGGGGTCAGCAGGACAAAAAATAAATATTGCCCAATTAAATTATAGGCTATATTCAGCACACACACTGAACGTGCACTTTGTTAATTTTGGAGAAAAAAATAATAATTCACCCTGTCGTGTTCTGCCAAATGGCGAATTAATTAAATGTATATTTTTAGTTAAATAGGCCAACGATCTACACAGTTTTACCCCTCGAACTATAAAGGAAAAGGATTCAAGGCAAGTAGCCACCTTTTGGTTTCCCCAAGGCTCCGTTCGACTTCCATAGAAAGCCTTGGTTTAAAGTTCAGGAAAGCCAGCTGCATCTCAGGGCACTCTGGAAAGATAGCGCAGGGTCAGGGGTCTAGTCACTCCACTCTCAAAGATGACCTCCCACTCTCCACCATAGGACCGTCAGCTTTGAGGCCTTCCTAGAAATAGACAGCTCCACCCAGATGCACTCTCAGCAATCACCTCTGGCGTTTCCTTACAGCTGTCAGGTGGTAAGTTTCAGCAGCCCACTCTCTTGGTCTGTCACTCCTAGTGCAGTCCCCCTTATATAGCCGCGATGACACCACCAATACAATCTTGGGAAGTGCTCTTCAATAGTTCCCGCAACTAGGATTGGACAATTATCTTCCGACCTCCCAAACACAGCCTCAAGTCAGTATTGGTTTAGGGGTCTGGAGCAACATATGGCAATTCCCTTATTTATAAACCGCCATTTGTTCTCCTTTCAAATTTTGGGCAAAAACTAGTTATGTATCACAACTTCATAATTTTACTAGCACCTGCCATAATACACATACTTTGCGATTGAGCTAATCATGAGGGGATTAGGTAAGCCTACCACCTGCTCTGTACCAGATAGCACATTTCTGACGTTTGCATACATTTCTGACGTTTGCATAAAAAGCATAACAGTTATGAATATGTTGTTACCCATATCCCTCATTTTACTCTCGACCTGCTCACCAACTCCACATTTGGAACAGATCAGCCAGAAACACATCTTAGATCGCCATTACAATTCAGAGTTGCAGGTGGATGAAGTTAAGATCTCAAAAATTGCCTGGAAATGACCGAGAAAAAAAATTATGAATCTTTGTGTGGGACAAATGGCCATTCTCTGCCATTCTCCTTCCTTCCGGCCATTTGTTTTCACTGGGTCTGCCTGTACTGTGTTCGAAGCTTGCTCTTTGCAGTTGTTGCCCATTTTCACACATCATGCTCTAGCCAAGGGGAACTTCTCCTGCAGTCCATACCTTCAGAGCCAGCAGGTCTAGAGAACACTGAATTGTGACATCTTTATCGGGACACTTTATTGCAGTCGGTAATTGGCTGGTGTTGCGGGGGTAAAATCCAACAGCAGAGGGTGGTTCCTTTGTGAAGTGTCCCACAGCCAGCAAAAAGGGTTAGTCTTGGGCTAACATTTTTTCCACGAAAACAAAGTGGTTTTTCAAATGTCACTGGTGTTTTAATGTACATGGCTTTTTTGTCAACCCGTACATCGTCTTTTCCCTGACATTTTTCTGTGAGCAGTGATACATTTGCTTTTAAACTGCTTTTATTTGCACACACCTGTACAAGCTGTTTTTTGTGTCACTGTTTAAAAACCCAGTCCCATTTGAAAGGGGTCTGTAATTCCACTGTTTGTGAATTAAAATGCCACTTTTCCTTTGGTAATGACAGGTAGGCCCCTTTTCCACATGACTAGTTTTACTTGAATTTTTTTTTATTTTTAAATAACAAAGGCCAAGCCGTTTTTGTTTGTTATTACAGCACTTCGAAGCAGGAGGCATCCAACATGCAGTTATATCAGAACACACATTATCGTCATTCTACTTCCAGAACACAACATGTAGCAAGGTAGCAATAGTGCCAGACCTCACGCCAATGCTGCATTAATAATGCACAATTATTGGCATCCAGGTATTTTCATGGTCCGTCTTTTACACGTCTGCACTTTAAGCGTGCAATTTTTGCCTCGGCATTTCTGTTGGCCAATGCGATTATTGGAACAACCTGACATTGGATTGCCAGATTACTGGAGAGCAGGAATATCTGCACAATTAGCCCATGGAAGGGTGGTACAAACCCCTTCAAAGGAAAAATGGTTGCCCGTGTATTTGCTGCTGCAATCAAAATCTCTCATGGCTTGGGTCACGCTTTTACTTTTCCCGCCTTTTTTCCCCCCTTCCACCTCCACCGCGAAGCGGGCGGAGCTTTGGTTCGCGACGAGATCTCGCAAGAGCGCGCGCTCTCGCAATATCTCTACACATCTCCCTTTTTCAATGCACAGCGGAATCACTGTAAAACATAGTCATTATATCTCACCGGTCTTCTGTGTTCTCTTCTGGGCCGATCATCAGTTCGGGTGCAATTCTCCTGTTGCTCCTGATCGGGATCTGCACCCAGTGCTTCCGGTTCGACCTCGGTTTCCACCCTCTCTCTGTCGTCTCCTTCTGGTTCTCGTTCTTCACCTGCTCCGTAGTCTCTTTCGGTTTCCGTTCGTGATCTCTCTGGGGTCTTCGCTCTTCCGCGAGTCTTCTGGTATAGTGCCACTCTTTCAAGATTCCACGCTCGCCCGTCTTCCGTGCGAACATGATTTGTTCCTTTGTGAATCACTTTGATGGGTCGGCTAAACCGAGACCCTGTGACCTGATCTTTCTTCGGCAACTGGATTTTTACCAAGTCTCCATTTCCTATGTCGGAGGCTTGCTTGGTTCTTCTTCTCCTATCACTCCATAATTTCATGCGTGACTTGTTGCTTTCGATTCTCCAGACTACTTCTGCCATGTCCACCACTTCATCTTCTCGTATTTTCGACAACCATGGTGGAATCAGCGTGGATGCCGCACTCCTCCCTCTCAACATTTTGAACGGGGATATTTGGGTGATCCCATTTGGAGTGAGTCTGTGGGCCGCTATGGCCTCCTTGGTGGTTTTGAGCGGGTCCATGCCCGAAGCCGTTGCTAATTGGATGGTGCCTTTTATGAACCTGTTTGCCCTCTCTACAAGCCCATTGGCTTAGGGGTGATATAGGGCCACTTTTCTTTGTTTCATGTGGTTCCTCTTTAAGAATTCCTCCATATCTTTTGAGACTAGTTGCACTCCGTTGTCTGTAACTACTTCCTTGGGGAGGCATTCCCTCTGAAAAATTTCTGTGAGTACTTCTATAACGGTTGCCGTGGTTATGTTCGGGACGAACGCGGCCTCCACCCACTTGGATAGATAATCAACCAGTACTATGCCATACCGGTGTTCAGGTGCCATTGCTTCCAAAGGCCCTATGAAGTCAATACCAAGCTTTGACCACACGGCTTCTGGAATTTCCGTGGGTATTAGGGGTGCTTGGCGAACCTTAAGTCTCTTGTCGCTGTTGAGACATTCATGGCAACGTTCTATCATGGAACGAATCTCCTGGTCCATGGATGGCCACCAGTAAGCCTCTCTCACTCTGCGACGGGTCATGGTGTTTCCCAAGTGGCCTGCGTGGGCTCTACATAGGATGATCCTTCTCATTCCTGTGGGAGGAATAATCTGATCTGATTTCATAATTATCCCCTCCGTTTCAGACAGTTCGTCCGACATCTTGCAGTAGGGTCTCATGCCCTCAGGCAACGCCCTTTCAGTTGGCCAACCTTCCTTGGTCCATTTGCGAATCATGGCCATGGTGGGGTCTTTCCCCATCTTCCTCTTCCCAGTGTCTCTCACCGAGTTCCAGGTAATCTGGCGCTCTCAAGTCCATGATGGATGCAACTATGCATTCTCCATGAAGGAACGTGGTGGCTTTATCCTTACCCTCCGGCAGTCTCGACATGCAGTCAGCTTGTGAATTTTTCCAACCTGAGATATGCTGGATCTCAAACGTGTACTCTTGCAGCTTGGCTGCAATGCGTGCCAATCTGGGAGTGGATATTTTTGTGCCGCCCGGGCTGAGCATATGGATGAGGGGCTTATGATCAGTTACTAACTTGAATTTGGTGCCCCATACATACGTCCTGAAGTGTTCCACCGCCCATGCGCAGGCCAACATTTCTTTTTCAATGGTGGAATAGTTCTGTTCCACTTCCGATAAAGCCTTCGATGCAAAGGCCACCACATGTTCAGTGTCACCTTTCTTTTGTGTTAGCACTGCTCCCAGTCCATAAGCACTGGCGTTGGTGGTTACGACTGTTACCCACGCCGGATTAAACGGTTGAAGGCACGGGGCATCTATGATGTGCTGTTTTATATTCACCATCGCCGTCCTTTGGGGTTCTTGCCATACAAATTCCGAGCCCTTTTTGAGTACGTCGCGAAGGGGTGCCGTGGTCTCGGAAAACTTCGGTATGAACTTCGCATAGTATTCAGCCAACCCCAGAAATGACCTTACTTCCTCTTTGCTGTTTGGTTCCGGTGCTTTAATGATTGCTTGCATGAGATTCTGTTTGGGACTGATACCCTTTTCTGAAATCTTGTACCCTAAGTATTCCACTTCTTTCACTCTGAACAAGTATTTTTCATACCGTAACCGCACACCTGCTTCTTGTTGCTTGTTTAGGACAATTCTTAACGTGGCGTTGTGCGTCTGCTCATCCTCCGCGTACACGAGGATGTCATCCTGGAAGTACACCACGTTTTTAACTTTCCTTAGCAAGACATCCATCATGCGTTGGAAAGCCGATGCTGCTGATGACAACCCGAATGGCATCTTGGTGAATTGGTAGGTGCCAAATGGAGTGATGAATGCCGCGAGGGGTTTCGACTCTTCATGTAGCTGTATTTGGTGGTATGCATTCCTCATGTCCAGTTTTGAAAATATTCTGGCTTCTTTCATCAACAGAATGAGTTCATTTATGCTTGGAAGGGGGTAGTTATCTGTGATGACTTCCAAGTTTAAACTGCGTAGATCTATGCATACTCTGAGTTCCTGTGATTGGGGTTTCTTTATGAGCACGACCGGGCTCAGCCATTCAGATGCTTCGATGACACCCTCCATCTTCATCTTTTCCAACTGACTTCTGAGGATGTCCCTTGCCGTGGCTGGTACAGGCCTCACTCGGTGCTTTACAGGGACCGCATTCCTTTTGAGCACTATTTTGTGCAGAAAGCCCTTAATGTGCCCCGGCTCCTCCGAGAAAAGTGTTGGGTAGTCGCTTTTGACGACAGGTCCGCTCGTCACCCTGACCGACAGGACCTGATCTTCGGTGCTAGGATCCAGTTTGATTTTTAGTTTGTCTTGGTCGTCCCACCCTAGCACTGCTGGGCCTTCGTGACTGAAGTAGACCCTGGTTGTGGTTTCCCTTCCTTTGAATTCTACTTTGGCTTTGATGTATCCTAACAGTTCGACTGACGCCCCTCCAAAAACCGTGGGTTTGTGCCTCGTCATAAGCACTTGCACCTTTTCTTTTCCCACCATGTCCTTATATGTGCGAAGGGGAATGATCGTTAGATCTGAACCTGAATCTGCCATGACCCTTGTTTCCATGCCATCAATCTTGATCATGCAGTGAGGTTTCTCTCTCCTTGCTCTTGTGCTGTTCACCATGATGACTGTGGGTCTTCCTTCATCTTCTGAGGATGATTCTTTCTCTGTATTGCGATCTGCATTAAGGCTGGAGACTTTCTTGTTCCTCCACCGACACACACTGGAGAAATGGCCAATGCGTTTACAAATGGAGCACTCCTTGTCTCTGGCTGGGCACTCCCTGTCAAACGCCAGGTGTTTCATGCTGGTGCACCTGTGACACTTTAGGGGTTCTTTCCTGTTCCCTCTTCCTTCTCTCGTGTCGGTTGCCGGCCTTTCTCTTCTTGCATGGAAACTCACAGCTTGTATTTCAGCGGAACTCTGGGCCCCAGTAAGCTCCTTTCGTCTTCCCGCCGTTTCCTCGACTGCTCTGGCGATCTCGATCGCTTTCTCCAACTGCAGTTCCTTTTCCACGATAAATTTATCTTGGACCTTCCGACTGTTAGTGTGGACGACCAACATGTCACATATGAGGCTCTCCGCATTGTTGCCAAAATTACACAGCGCTGCTAATTCCCTCAGCTTGGTGACGTAATAGTCTACTGGTTCAGACATTTCTTGCCTTCGCGTGTAAAACCGTATCCTGTGGAGCACTGTGTTCTCTTTACTGGCAAACCTTTTTATGATTCTCCCGACTGCCTCCTTGAAAACAGTCATTGTCGTCGGCCACCGGTATCGGGGTGAGACTCTCGAATATTCTTTGACCTTCCACTCCCAGGGCATTTAGTAACATGGCCCTGCGCCTCGCCGCTGAGAACCCTGCCCCACCTAGGGCCTCCACATATGTCGTGAATAGGGGCTGCCATTGTGGCCAAGGGATGGCAGGCCTACCTGGCGTTTGGAGAAAGGGTGGCGGTGGCGTTGCTCCTTGCATGCTCTTCGGTGAGTTCTGGTGGTGATCCTCGTCGCCAATTTATGTTGTAAAATACTTGAAATGAAGACAGGAGTCTCCGAGCTTGTAACCGCTGTATTTATTCCATCATAGGTTTTATGCAGGATGCACACAACATGTGTGCCTCAATAACAGAGGCCAACGGGCCTATAGTGGCTGGGAGGCAGCTGCCTCTTGTCTGTGTCCAAGATTTATCAGGAGCGGGCCCGTGTGAGGAGGGCTCAGCAGGACGCGCCTTGTCGCGTCCTCCGCTCGTCCCGTAGTGCGCGCGGGGGCGGAGCTTTGGTTCGAGACGAGATCTCGCGAGAGCGCGCGCTCTCGCGATATCTCTACACACAGTAGCCTCAATGGCATTATAGTGCTCCTGTACTTAACTATAGAAAGACATTTTTAAAATTACTGTCGAGGAGTCCTTGTGAGGAGCAACTTGTCCCAAGTCTCCTCAAGAAATGTGCAATTCAGCAGTCCGCCTTAAACCGGGACATTGCAAAATGCAGTGCAAGTCATCCTGCGAACTTCACGGTCAAGAGGTCACATCCTGGTCGTGACATATGTCGTAATTGCGGAGAATTCTCCCCCCCCCCCCCCCCGGCCCCTGGCAGCAGAGACTGGACCACACATTGAGGGAAGTCATAAACCCTGGCCGCCTCTGGATTCCCAGGCATACATCCCAAGAATCGCAACAAAGCCGGCGTATTTATTTTTTTCGGAAATGTCAACATTGTTCTAGCATCTGCTTTGCAGGAACATCCCTGGAGTGGGTGATATGTTGGAAGGAAGCAGGGGCTGGAGAAAATAGCCACTCATAGCACAACATTCCACAGGCATGCATATGGAGATTGCCACCAGCCAACACAATCGTAACCATTGCATGGAACAGAAGGCTGAAAGCCAGCCAGGATTCAAACCTGCAACCTTCCTGTTATGCACAGAGCTCTGCAGCAGGTGCTCAAGCAAATTAGTCTGCCTTCCCTAGTGCTTAAAGTAAGCTAAGTACAAAGCCGTCCCCTGCCTGACCACAGGTGTGTGTAGAAAGCTGGACACGAGGGCCAGATGTGGTCACACACATGATGCAGGGTCTAGGGAGAACCCCTGATTGCACCTTCTACCCCAAGACCCGAGTTAGGGGTAAAAAGGCTTGCCACATAAGCTACAAGACCACATCTAACACTTGAACTAATGAAAGGCTAGATGGAAACGTTGTCCCAGTGGTAAACATAAGCTCCTCCACCTTTCGTTCTCATGCTTTCGTGTGCATCCTATCCTTCCCTCACCCCTATCCTTCCCTCACCCCAACTATCTACCAGACTTTGCTCCTCTCTACCACTACTGAATCTTCTATTATACTGCTATGCCTCGGTCACAGGCAAAAGCGCTTCAATGCCATTAGCTTTGGCAGTAGGCGCTAGACAAATGCAATCCAACATAACAAATGTTACAAATATCTGGTCAAATGATAGGAGAACGGGAGGCGACTGGTATAGGAGCGTGATTGTGGGTAGTTTGCGGCATTTGAACAGTTCTGCTGGAAGCCTGCATGAAACGCACAGATCTGTGCTCTTCATCTCGATGTCATGCTTGTGCGGTTGATTTGAACCCACACATCTCTCGCTATGGTGTACGGCTTCTCCCGCAGACCATGTACATACCGGGGAGAAGTCACGGCTACACTCACTCTACCTAGTGCTCAGGAAGCAGCCCTTCGACTAAAACGTTTATTTCTTTCAAATTTGTGGAACAGGAAAAGTAGAGCGTTCATTTTCCGTCCCTCTAATAGGCACTTGTACAGAAAAGAAAAATAAATAAGGTAGAGTGACAAAGCAGAACTGAAAGAGAAACACAAAGTAACAAAAGCAGGCGCTAGAACTGCCCCAACCTGCACCGCACCAGCCTCAGGTGGAAAAACTTCTGTGAGATGATCACAGGTTTGTTGCTGCAGGAGTAAAAATAAATAAATAGAATATTATGCATTCAGTCAACCGCATAATGGAAATTCCGCTGGTGGGGGATGGGTGGAGGGGCAGTGGAGTGATTGCAAAATATGAAACGCACAATGAAAACAAGCACTGGCAATGCCAACAGTTCATGATTTTTTGGTAGGCATGGGAAAGGGACTTGACCGGCACAGCCGTAGTGGTATTAACTGGCCATTGATGGTAGCAGGTGCAAAGTGGTGCGAATACCTGGGCATCTAATAGCAGTGCCTGTCTAATGCCCAATAGCTATACACAAGCCAAAACTGCTGGCTTTGCCAATGCTTGTTTTAACAGGACTTCAGTACAAAAGACAGTGCATATAAATAGGGTGGCTGAAGACCTGGTTAAGGCGTTTTTATTAAAGCAGGAGCTCAAAGAGTTCCACCAGTACGTGTTTTGGGCAGGCAGGGGAAGGAACTGGGTGGGAATGGCCATAGGGATTAGCATGGGCAGTCAATGGGTGGGAAAAATAACCAAACTTTGTGTTCCTCCCGATAAGCCATTTCTCAACATCTGTACTCTAATGCAATGGTTTTATGCCAAACTAAAACGCGCTTGGAGAAGAGGTGGGTGAATACATTCTGATGTCAGATGGAGCTCAAACCCACCAGTTTACCATCCCTCTCTTTTTGCAGCTCGAGATGCACGTTTCTTCAATCGGTCAGTCGTCGTTTATGATCTAATTCACAGAACCATCTGAGACTTCGAAGACAGATTAAGTCTTTTGTCTCTAGAAAATGTGAAACCTTGGTCCGAGCCACTATTTTGCCTAGGATTGACTATTGCAATGCTCTTTTGGCCAGTAATAGCAAAAAGGTAACATTCACAAACTCCAAGTTGTGCAGTATGAGGCAGTTTATGATCTAATCCATGGTGTGCTCCTTTTGCTACCTGAACAAACCAGCCAGCGATACTTTGGGCCTCATTACGAGTCACCCGGTATGGAAATAACGGTGGCGTTAAAACCGCCACCATTGTTTCCATACCGGGTGATCTCTAGTCCTGCAGGCGGAGGTGTCATTCCCGCCAGGTCTGACCTGGCGGGTTTAACACCGCCCGCCTGCAGGCAGACATGGAAACACCGGCACCATCTCGTGATGGTGCCGGCGTTTCCATGGTCCCCATTCCCATTGAGTCCTATGGGACTCAATGGGAATGGGGATTTACCAAATTCCGCCTCGGGAATTCCCGGGTCACTGGGGTTGCAATGCCCCGGTAATGAGGCAGAATGGTAATACGAGTCCGGCGGTAACTGAACCGGAAAAACCGCAGGTTACCGCTGGACTCGTAAAGAGGCCCTTTGTCTTCTCTTCTCCAGCATCCACTGCTCATGAGTCGCGAGACGTCAGTACAGTCGAGAGGACAGCCATAGGAGGAAAGGTTTAAAAAGAAAAGGATGGTTGTCCCCTGCATCACGTAGCGAGAGGCTCAGCACCTAGACTCTCACACAGGTTGGAGGCAGAGCGCAAGGCCCCCTGAAAGCATCAGCTCCAGCATTACTGGGACCTACAATATCATCCAGCTGGTGGGTTAACACTCTTCTACGGTTTCCATTTACCATTGCAAATGGCAAGCAAGAGTGAGCATCCAAGGAGGACACAGCCGGGGGGGGGGGAGGGGGGGTTACACAATGAAGACCTATTGGAACAGAGGTAAATAAAGGGGTGCACCTGCACTCACAGTCCCTGATCCTTCAGGTAGAATATATAATCAAAAAAGTGGACCAGTGGAATGGGATGACACTGGTTAGATTAAGTATACATCACATATTTATTTGAAAAAACTCACATGATTGTAATTTTTTATGAAAGTAAAATGATTAATCAACTCATGCCTTCATACATATCCGCATTTAAAAATACATTCAAACATACGTTGATGTAGGCATGAGTTGATGTAGGCATGAGTTGATGTAATTTATGAAATTTTATGAAAGTAAAATGATCAATCATGTGATGAGTTTTTTTTCAAATAAATATGTGATGTATACTTAATCTAACCAGTGTCATCCCATTCCACTGGTCCACTTTTTTGATTGTGACCTATTGGAACAGACAGAACCCATCAGTGCTAGAAGGAGGAATGTAAACACAATAGGATTAAAACAGAAGATACAAACTTTTCAGTTTCCCCAAAGGTGGTCGAAGAAGGGCCCCAATTTGCTCTAAAAGTATGTACCCACACCTACTGGTTAATCTTTAGAAATGTATTATTTTTGATGTAAAATGTATTGGGTATATCCCACAGTATAGTTGAAAAAGAAAAGGGATCATGAACTCATTAGTACTAAATGTGCATGCGTTGGAACTGGTTAAGTGATCTTTGCACCCTTAGCAAGAATATAAAAGTTTTGGCCAGTACCAACAATTACGTTGGAATCGTTAAGAGGTGGATGCAACATCCACAGGGGCGGGGACACCAGAGCACAAGCCGAGATGAGCAAAACGGTGCTGCTAGTTAGATTCATTTTCGGAAAGGAGTTGCAACATAGCAATTTCATTGAAGCAGGAGACAGCCTGTGCAGAATGCAGTTGGAAATTCCACCATTTTAGAAATCGCGAAAGGAAGGTCACGAGGACCCTTCCGTCAGCAGGACATCCTGGAGCTGAAGTCATCTTGCTATCAACATACTCTGGGCAAAGATACAATTGAAGGCCAGCAAATGAGGACGTGAACACAATTCCTTTACAGTATGGAATGTGGTGGCAGTAGAAATTGACTTAATGTACCAACATGGCCGGGCCAAACCAACATGGCAATGATCCTTTGTTGTGTGTGGAGAGAAAATCTCAGGTGTTCACTGCGAGAGCATGTCAAGATCCTGGTTCCTACAGAGTTGTATTTTAAAAAAAAAAAAAAATTTAACATCCCATTTTAAATTCATACATCCAATTCACCACATGAAAATGACAGTAGGACAAAATAGATATGGGGTGGGGGCGCTGAATTCCTCGCCCTCCACCCCCATTCTACACGGCCATTACAGCAACTTAGCCTGGGAGATAAGGGAGATGGAGGCGGGGAGGCTATTGGAGATAGACCGGGATACATTTAGTATGATCATTCTATCTTTTTTAGTATTATGTGGCGCCATTAGTACTGCCTAAAAGCCAAAAATATTGGTAGGGGGGGCAGGCAAAGGTAGAAGTAGACGATATGGGATGCGAGGAGGGACACAGCCTGTGGCCTTTTACCCACCTATTGACTGCCCATGTACATGCAAGTCCCTATGTACATTTTCACCCACTACCTTTCCCCTGCCACTCCTTCCCAGGATCCCCTTCATCTACCTCTGCGATTTTAAGGTAATGCCAGGATTATTTCTAAGCAGTCTTCCGAAAGGTAGTGTCTTAATTGCAGCTGAAAGCCAGCTTCTGGTGTAATGACTTTACCAAGTGTGCCGTCTCCCACTTAAATATTTAAGCAATGTTGTGTGTGCTTGCGTTGGTTTCTTGCACTGAACTTGAAAAACAGCATTGGCAAAGCTGACAAGTTTTTTTGCTCCAAGCATTAGATAGGCACTTACCAGGCACCACTGCAAGCTGCCCAGCCAGCTGTTAACATCTTATGGCTAAGTAGCACTATTACGGTAGTACTCGGAAAATGCCTGACTCAGGATTGCACAAAACCCTAACTGTTGACTTTCCCAATGCTCGTTTTTGGTTTCTCCAAGGTGAAAAAAAGGTAGGGTAGTACACTACATGGATCCAGTTGTAAGTGTGATTAAATACACGCCCTTAAGTGACATCGTAGAAGAAATTGAGGGCATTGTGAATGGAATTTGGAGGGATCATCGGGCTACAGGCACACCATAACAGGGATTTATACCTCACGCTACAGTCCTTTTGATAGTAGAGTTAGCATAGTAGAGTTCATAGATTATACATTGAATGTCATGGAAGGCGATTCTTTTAAATGTATTTTTGGAAGGCATTCCAAAACAAACATCTCACGTTTTTATATTGTACACACACTGCAAATACTAGAGTGGCAAATTGGAATGGAAGCGTAGCTCGCCCTGCCTGCTCACCTTCCCCCCAAGGGATAAGCAAAGCTCCAGCGGGGTCTGCATTGCTACAGCCCTGCTACCCTCCAAGAAAGGCATCTTTCATTTAGGGAAAATATCCTAAGAAGGAGCAAAAGAAATTGCAGTTGAAGGGCATCTTGATGCCAAATTCCTTTAGCCCTTCAGTCTATGTTTTAAATACCTGTGTGGGTTCCGCACAGAATAAATTTATTGAACCCTTTATGAGTTTTTCCTCAGTCTGATTGGTCCACTCATGGTTATACTATTACAAAGCATCTCACAGCAGGGGTGCAACGAAACCTGAATTTCAGGGGGGTTTGGAGTGGCATTTCAGAAACTGGGTGGGTCAAACTTGGAGGCTCTGCCCCCTCTGTTCAAACCCAAGGGTTGTCCGGCATGGGGCCCAAGTAAGCGCAATATATCTAAAGCCCAGGTATCCGATCAGGCACCACCCTTTAAACAAAAGTGACCACCGGGGGACTATAGAGTAGTACAGTGTGCCTACTCCATCCCTCTCCAAAAATCATGCCTCTCCCCACCAACTCCTACCTGCCAAAATCAGCTCCTCTGCCCAGCATTACACAAGCGTGCATGCATACACTCCTTTCACTCACTCATTTAAACATACCATTCACTTGTGCCCCATACACTCGCTAATTCACATGCACCCCAGTTCCCCATTCTTCATGCACTCCTTCACACACAAGTTACATAATCCACGTACACACTCCTTGCACACATACATATTAAGCTAACATGCAACAATGATTCCCTCCCCTCTCTGCATTATAAAAAGCAAGTACGCACATGTGAAGAGCACATGCGTTGGTTCACATCCGTTGAGAGGGGGCTGATGTGCGCATTTGATTTGCATTAGGCAGAGAGGTGAGGGGGAGCTTTTCCTGAAACTAGCAGCTCTAGAGTTTTGCTGCATTTGGGCAAATACTCAAACACAGTAACACTTTAACGCCACCAGTTTCAGGGAAGCCTTTCCCGCCCTCTGCTTAAAAAAAAGCGAGTGCGCACATCAGCCGACCCCAGATGCGTGCCAACATATAACAATGTTGTGTACATTCACATCCGAGGGGAGGAGGGCTGATGTGGCACTGTTTTGTTATGCAGAGAGATGGGGGTGGGAGGGAAGCCTTTAACACTCATTTGCAGAAACGACGGGCTCCCGCGCCCTACGAAGGAGGGCCCCTCGGCGGGGGCCCCCCCTTAGTGCCGACTGCCTCACGCGGCACGGCGGCAAGAGGAGTCTGGAGGGGAAGGGGGGTGGAGGGGGTGAGTGGCCGGTGAATACTGTTTCCTGAAGAGCATTAGTGCAAGCGTTTGGCGTGGGGACGTGGTCGTGCAGCAAATTTCAGGTACAGGCATTTTGGACAGCTGAGGCGCGTTAGATCCGAATTGGGCCCAGGGCAGAGGGTGGCCGGCTAGGGTATGTCAGGCGGTAGGGGCAATCCACTGGACCAGGGCGGGTAGATGAGGCAGCTGCCATTTACGGGGGCAGCAGCTATGAAGAGGGGCCACGTTGCAGCGTGGAAAGTGCTTCCCTTTCTTCTAAGAGGGCGCCTGTGAGGACCCTTCGTTGCTTGCAAGGGGGGGGAGGGGGCGTGCAGCTGGCGTGCCTCGCATTTCACCTTTGAATCCTGACACGCTCGCTTGTAGTTTCAGTTTGTGGCACCGCACGTTTGGCGCGGGTGCGGTGCGTTGCAGCCGATTTAAACACACACAAAAGAAGTCGCGGGTGAAGTGAACCCGACAGGGAGCTGCTCCGGGACAATGGGGAGCCTCCCTTCTCAAGGAGGCCGGGGGCAGCAGGGAGCAGGTTGTCCCCCTTCTCGTGCCGGGCCCTGTGCCGGCTGAGGGTGAGTAGATGTCGCTTTTGTTTAAAGGGACAGCAATTAAGGGCAGGGTGGACACACGTTGAAAAGCGTGACCTATTTCTTTTGATCAGCTGTCAACGGTAGAGCAGGGGGTCGGGGGAGGTGGGGGCATGCGGAGGGTAGGCAAGGAATATAATTAGCATGTGTAGGATAATCTCACTTTTGGTCCGTTTCAAGTGTGGATCGCAACAGCAACAAGGTCATCCAGAGATCCCTTACACTACGGGCATTGCTGGTATAAAGCGTTGGGAACGGTAGTTGCCACAGCAAAGGAGCCAGTCAATGGATGGGCGAGGGGATACACACTGCCTGAGACGACGGAGGGAGGGAAAGGGGTAAGGGGTGTTGGCTCCTGGTGCCACGGGGCAGATCGAGAGGGGGGGGAGGATGCAGGCACGTTGGGTGTCAGGCTGCTGGGAGGGGGGGGAGAAAAAAAAAAAAAAAAAAAAAAAAAAAAAAAAAACCCATGCTACCGTCTGAATAGCTACGTCACGTCGGGGGGGGGGGGGTGGGCGAAATGGGCCGATTGGCCTTGCATTCATTCTCGTTTGGGGTGTGCTAATAAGGCAACAGTGTGCGCTTACCAGGCACTAGGGGGCTAGGCTAGGGGGGTGCATTGCGAGCAGATTACTGGCTAAACCGCGTGTGGTTTGTTCTTTATGCAGGTTTACAACGCGCCTTTTGTAGAAGCGTTGGGGAATTTTGCTGACCCTCAAACATTCATAAACTGATACTGCGTGCCCTCGACTGTTGTCGGGGGCACGCAGTATAGGGGGTATGGTGCGGGGAACCATTGTGGTCCCTCGACTGGTGGCCGCACCGCGTGGGGCCTTCTTTGATGACTGCAATGTAGCCGTTGTGCCACAGGTGGCTGTTACCTACGGTAATATGCAGGCACGCTTTGCATTCTGGGATATGTAGTTTTGTTAAGCCTCAGGATGGTGGGCCTAGAGCACCCAGCAAGTAATGCTTTTAACTCAAGCCGGTCAAGTAGCACAGCGAGTAGAGCGCTCGCTTTTGACATCGTTGTAGAGCCTGCTGACGCAGGTTCGAATCCCGGCAGGACCAAACTCGGCCTTTAATCCTTCCGAGGTCGACACCGTGGGTAATGATAAGCAGCGCTCGGATACCCGAGGGTTCGTAGCGCTGTATAAATGCCAGAGAAGGGTCCAGGTTTCGGGTATGTCCTGATTTGGTTCTAGAGCGGGAGTTCAGTTTCGGGCACGGGAGTAAGCAAGAGTGCCGACATTTGAAATTGAGCGGCCGGCCATGGGAAGCCTTATGGAGTTAGCTACACTTAGGGTGAAAGGGGGGGGCGGATCGCATGGAGCGCCAGGGTGGTGGGGCACTTGAATTATTGGGGCAGGCAGCCCTATATAAGAGGTGACAATGCAAAGGGAGTGAGTTGTACGGGCGACTGCTTCCGTGGCCTGTCGGTATGTTTTCCTCCATGGCATTCGTTCTCAGGTGTGTTTTCCTTGTTCCCTTGGTTCTCACCCATTGCTCCTCACCTTTCCTGGGCCCCCCTTAATGGGCATGGGCAACAAAGGGATGTCGGGGAGCTCCGTTGCCTCCTGGGCTATGGCGGAGCACTCACGGGAATTCAGAAAATCCGGCAGAGGGGCCAAACAAGGTATGGGGACATCGAGCAGCTGCTGGAACAGGTGGGGTTTCAGGAAAGCAGTTAAGCACGCAGGCCGGGGGGGGGGGGTACTGTGGGATCGCTCAAGGGGGAACGGGGGTGTGGGCAATATTTGAGGTGCGCCGGTTTAGAGTTTTTCTGGAAGGTAGTGGTTTTCCTGCTTCGTGGGCGGGGAAGGTGCTTCAGGGGTCGTCAATTTACTGGTGTTTAAGTGTGGGGAAATGTTTTGTTGTTGGCATCGTTTGGTTTTGCTACACTGGGGGTTAACTAATATGTGCAGTTGGGTGGGTTACACGAAGTCAATTGCTTTAATTATTAGCGTTTCGAGGAAGGCGCGTGGCAATTGGGGGAAGTAAAAAAAAAAAAAAAAAAAAAAAAAAAAAAAAAATAAATAAATAAATAAATAAATAAATAAATAATAAAAATAAAAAAAAAAAAAAAAAAAACAATTTAAACTGTTATGAGGTGGAAATGGAAACTCGTGGCATGGCATAGGGCGCGCCTTCATTAAAGTTTATTCCAAGTGCGGGCGGGGGTTAATATTTACGCGCTCCAGGTGAAGGGGTGGGGTCTGCTGGTCCACTAAAAGGTGCATTGTGGGCTACACGAGGTTAATGAGTCACACCTTCGTGGGCTGGGGTAAGGTGTTTTGCTTTTCATTTATCAGGGTAAACAGTGGCATGGAAAGGGCACCATGGGGCGTCATGTCAAAGGGCAGGACAGTATGGGCGCCGGGGCCGTGGTTCATTTCAAGTTAAATGGGATGCAGGATGAGCTGGTGCCGTGCCTCGTAGGGCGTCCGTGTGATGCAACGGTGTGCAGGAGGTACGAGTGGACGAGGCAGGGAGCACGAGGGACCAGCGAAGCGGCTCACAGGCCCTTTGGGGGATGCAGCGGTGTGCAGGAGGGAGCGGTGCAGCACCTCGCAGGGCCGCATGCACACGGGTGCAGGGGGGGACATGTGCGCAAGGTAGCTTAGTGCCGAGCAGGGTCGGACTGGGCATAAAGTTGGCCCGGGCGCCATTTAGAAAGTGGCCCACAGTTGGAAATGCCAAGTCAGTCCTTTTGGGCCTACTGTTTGGGGGTATCCAAGGGGCAGGCATTGATGAAATGGGAAGTATATTGTGCATGTAAATAACATTGATTCAGCAAGACTGGTCCAAACTACTAGCCGCATAGTCATTTTGCTCTCTTTAAGTATAAACCCTTCGACCTAGCTACGCCACTGCTTTCTACCTCGGGTGTGGGAAAGGCGTTTTGGGGACCACGCTGGGGAATGGGGGTTGCAACCTTAAGACGTTGTATGTCCAGTGCTCAAACTTGTGCATAGATGGGGTACACAAAGGGAAAGGCGTCACCCCTCATGGGGTGGGGGAAGGTGTTTTTGCATCACGTTCAACGGTAGTACAGCAGCAATGAGGCCCGCCAAGGGGCTACAAGGCAAATGGCAGGGGTCCGTCGGTGCGCTTATGGGTGGGGAGGGGGTTGGATACCCAACGGGCATGGGGGCATTAGGGATAATTCGCTTTCAATCTACGGTGGGATGGTCGCGCATAATGTTTTGTTGCATAAGGGGGGGATTTCATACATCGGGATCGTGCTGTTTGTATGGATGGACCCTTCGACCTAGCTACGCCACTGCTTTCTACCTCGGGTGTGGGGAAGGCGTTTTGGCATTCTTTTCAAATTAAATTGTTTAAAGTACGTGAGGGTTTCGCTTTCAAATTGGGAATGTCATTTATTATGGGCTTTCTGGAAGTTGGGACCACGCTGGGGAATGGGGGTTGCAACCTTAAGACGTTGTATGTCCAGTGCTCAAACTTGTGCATAGATGGGGTACACAAAGGGAAATGCGTCACCCCTCATGGGGTGGGGGAAGGTGTTTTGCATCACGTTCAACAGTAGTACAGCAGCAATAAGGCCCGCCAAGGGGCCACAAGGCAAATGGCAGGACGGTTGTGTGCAGGGGTCTGTTGGTGCGCTTCCGGCCGGGGCGGGGGGGGGTGGATACCCAACGGGCATGGGGGCAGTGGCCACGGCGCTGACCATTAGGGATAATTCGCTTTCAATATACGGTGGGGTGGTCGCGTTTCTAATGTTTTGTTGCATAAGGGGGGGGGATTTCATACATCGGGATCGTGCTGTTTGTATGCTTTTGCAAGGCTAAGATTGCCAATGTCATATGGTTTAGTGTGTATAGGAGGGTATTTGTGTCCTGCGGTGTACTCAAAGTAGGCTTTGTGTTCATTCGGCAATTCCTTTCGTCGGCATTGCAGATCTGATGTACTTAACAGGCACTTAGTCAAAAACGCAGCATGGCAGTTGCACTTAGCAAGGAGAAGTGGAGGTTTAAGCTAGGGGGAAGGTAGGGTGCGCAAGCCGGATCCCCCTCTCTCTCTCTTGCAGGAGAGGGGTGCTCTGGCAGGCGTGTGGAAGGGGGGCGCCAGGAGGGACTGAGGACGTGCACGGTGACCGGAGGGGTTGCAAGGGAAGAGGGGGTGGGGGAGCGTAGAGCGGACACGGGAAGGGGGGTGGAAGAATGGGACAGGATTCTTATCTTACGGAAAGGATACGACAGGGGTAAATGAGTCTATCAAATCAATAGTCACTAAAACATTGCTTAGACAGATGCAACAACAGAAGTGATCAAAAGGCTTACAAATGAGGGCCCACAAGGAAGGGGGGTGGAACGCTATAGACTTGCCCATTAAGAAAGGCCATTAGTTGGCCCGAAACGCCCCCTCCCCAATACTTAGGGGGTTTTGGGGGCCTCCGCTAGGAACGGAACGGTCAAAGGAAGGCCTCATTTCGGAACGCTGCTGCCAGGTCAGGGGCCCTCCTGCAAGGGAGTACGGAACAAGCAGCAACAGGAGGAGCACCAGCAGGGAAGGCTGCAGCACCATTCATCACGCCACCGGTTCTAGCCGGAGGGCCTGCGTGTTTGTTGCGGATGGAATGAATGGGGGTAAAAAGAACAGGGTGGTATTATAACTGGGGATTGGTGCACTAAGGCGACCAGGTGCATGAGGGGGAACTCACTGCGGCCGGTGGCCCGCTGTGAGTCGTGGCGGTGACACCGGTCGCAGCGACCGGTCTCTTGCAGACAAGCCCAGCGGATGTTACCTGGTGTTCCCGTTAGAAAGTACTGGCGGATACCACAAGGGGAACTGCACAGCCATCAGCTTATTAAGAACGGCGCCCAGGAGTATTAGACTCAGGGGAGGCCCACGTTAATGGGGAGGGTTAGGGGGCTTGGAAGACCTTTCCAACTCCAAAATTGGGTGGGGGAAATGGGAAGTGCATCGTTGGAAACTGAAAATTGGAAAGCAACAATGAAGTCAGCAAGGGGGGGTGAATTGAAAGTTTGCACTGTAAACGGGGCTCCGGCAAGTACGTTGGTAACTGAGGGGAAGGGGGGCCCCTGGGAGTTGGAGGATGTTAAGGGGGGGTGCAAGTGAGGGGGGCCCTTCGTGATTGGCAGCTTAAGGAGATCAAAAAGAAACTGGGGGGGGGGTTTGGAGTGCGGGGGGTAGGGGCCAGGAGGAGCAGGGGGGATAGTTGGGGAGGACCCCTCTTTAGCGAAAAGCAGGGGAAGAGGATGGGGATAAGAATGATGTTGGGCTCTGGGGGGATAGGTAGCGCTTGTTGGATGGGGCTCTCTAGAACAGGAGGCCGCGATGGGGGCCGGAGGGGATGGGACAACCAAGGCGGCGGGGAGAGCTAGGGCAGATCGGGGTCTTGGCGGAAGGGGGGAGAGGGGCTCCTGGCAGGATGGGTTGGAGGAAGACCTGTTTGGGGAGAGATAATTTAACAATAATAATAAGCCAACCCGGGGAAACGGGAAGAGGGAATCCTGGGGTAAGAATAAAGGAGCAAAAGGGGAAAGGAGACCGGAACGCATCCTTTAGAAGGAGCCTAAGCGGAAATGGAGACTGGAAAGAAAGTAAAGCACGGAATAAAATGCACTTAAATAGCGTTGGGGAAAGAAAAATGAAAAGAAAATTGCAAAACAAAGAAATTGCCAAAGGGTAGAGAGGGACTGCTGAGGAAGGGACTGGGCGTCCGCGTCGGGTCCCCCAAGGACCCGAAGGGGCGGGGGGGAAAAGTTGCTTGCTCTCAGCGCAGAATCCTGAGCGTGAACGGAACACCTGTAAGTTAACTCCTGACTTTATGTATAATAAAGTTTGCTGTGGCAATTTTTTCTCCCACTCATCCTACTGGTCTCTGCCTATCCTTTGGGTGGATGGGGGTTGGGCTAATTTGGGAGGAGGGTAGCTGGGCAGGAGTGAGAGTCGGAATGTGGAATGAGAGCTGGGGGGGCGTTGGGAGCAACAAGGTCTGCCACCGTGCCACCCCACTGAGGGTGTCGGCGCTACGACGGGCTCCCGCGCCCTACGAAGGAGGGCCCCTCGGCGGGGGCCCCCCCTTAGTGCCGACTGCCTCACGCGGCACGGCGGCAAGAGGAGTCTGGAGGGGAAGGGGGGTGGAGGGGGTGGGTGACGTCATCTCCCGCGCGCCCATTGGCGCCATAAATACAACGGACAAGGGTCGCGGGGTCTCTCTTTGCCGGCTCCTCACCGACGTTGCCCTCCCGCCCGCCCTTTACAATGTTGTACTGATGTGTAATGTTTTCTCTTGCAGACAAGCCCAGCGGATGTTACCTGGTGTTCCCGTTAGAAAGTACTGGCGGATACCACAAGGGGAACTGCACAGCCATCAGCTTATTAAGAACGGCGCCCAGGAGTATTAGACTCAGGGGAGGCCCACGTTAATGGGGAGGGTTAGGGGGCTTGGAAGACCTTTCCAACTCCAAAATTGGGTGGGGGAAATGGGAAGTGCATCGTTGGAAACTGAAAATTGGAAAGCAACAATGAAGTCAGCAAGGGGGGGTGAATTGAAAGTTTGCACTGTAAACGGGGCTCCGGCAAGTACGTTGGTAACTGAGGGGAAGGGGGGCCCCTGGGAGTTGGAGGATGTTAAGGGGGGGTGCAAGTGAGGGGGGCCCTTCGTGATTGGCAGCTTAAGGAGATCAAAAAGAAACTGGGGGGGGGGTTTGGAGTGCGGGGGGTAGGGGCCAGGAGGAGCAGGGGGGATAGTTGGGGAGGACCCCTCTTTAGCGAAAAGCAGGGGAAGAGGATGGGGATAAGAATGATGTTGGGCTCTGGGGGGATAGGTAGCGCTTGTTGGATGGGGCTCTCTAGAACAGGAGGCCGCGATGGGGGCCGGAGGGGATGGGACAACCAAGGCGGCGGGGAGAGCTAGGGCAGATCGGGGTCTTGGCGGAAGGGGGGAGAGGGGCTCCTGGCAGGATGGGTTGGAGGAAGACCTGTTTGGGGAGAGATAATTTAACAATAATAATAAGCCAACCCGGGGAAACGGGAAGAGGGAATCCTGGGGTAAGAATAAAGGAGCAAAAGGGGAAAGGAGACCGGAACGCATCCTTTAGAAGGAGCCTAAGCGGAAATGGAGACTGGAAAGAAAGTAAAGCACGGAATAAAATGCACTTAAATAGCGTTGGGGAAAGAAAAATGAAAAGAAAATTGCAAAACAAAGAAATTGCCAAAGGGTAGAGAGGGACTGCTGAGGAAGGGACTGGGCGTCCGCGTCGGGTCCCCCAAGGACCCGAAGGGGCGGGGGGGAAAAGTTGCTTGCTCTCAGCGCAGAATCCTGAGCGTGAACGGAACACCTGTAAGTTAACTCCTGACTTTATGTATAATAAAGTTTGCTGTGGCAATTTTTTCTCCCACTCATCCTACTGGTCTCTGCCTATCCTTTGGGTGGATGGGGGTTGGGCTAATTTGGGAGGAGGGTAGCTGGGCAGGAGTGAGAGTCGGAATGTGGAATGAGAGCTGGGGGGGCGTTGGGAGCAACAAGGTCTGCCACCGTGCCACCCCACTGAGGGTGTCGGCGCTAAGGCTTCCCTCCCCCCTCTGCATAACCAAAAGGAAAGTGTGGAAGCCCAGTCCCTCAACTCACAAGACAGGGAGTACTGGAGCCAGATTAGCCCAATGGCGTTGTGCCACTGTCTCACAGTGCTCCACTATAAATACACCCTCCAACCAGCAACGCAAAGACCACCATAACAAACCAAAAATCCCTGACCAATGCAGGAATGGACTCCACTTGCAACCAGGCAATGCAGTGCACGGAAAGCGCATGCCTTCCACCCATCTCAGCGGCACCACGCAGCATTTTGTTGACTGAAAAGTACATTGGTTTCCTACATGAAATATTCATGGCCGTCTACGTCGAAAGAACCCACAGGAAAGGAAGTCAGTGAGACTCGCACTATACCTCAATCGCAGACTAGGAGATCCAGAGCTGGCTGGGCGGTCGCTGGGGTGCCCTGCTTTTAGATCCCCATCATGCCAGCTTGTGGGGAGGCTTTCAAGGTCTCCCCCGAGCTGGCTTGGTGGGGGGGTGGGGAAGGCTCTCCGGGGCAGAGAGCATTTAATAGCAATAGGGCGCCTGACGTGCATATTAAAAAATGTGTCGTCCCCCCCTCCGGAAAGTGATCATATATTTACTTTCCACATAGGTGCTCCCGACCAGCTTGCCGTCAACAAGTCGAGAATAGTCCCCTGTGCAAAGGAAGGCCCTGCCCGGAGTCACGCTCTGCATCTGGGCCAGCGATTTCTCAAAGGCTGTGATAATTCAATAACTGTCGCCTTCCGCAGCCCAAGCGGTGGGAATGAGGAACGCTCACCGAGGAGACACGGCGCTAATTCGTGCTCAGCGGGAAGGGTCCCGAGATGTTCCTTCGCAAACTGCCGGAACATCTCCCAGGGCGAAATTGCAGTTTCACAGAGAGAAGAGAAAAGGCGCCCTAAAGAAAATTGCTTGGGCTTCACTTGCAATCATTCACCGATTCCAAGCACGCCAGACTGGATTTCTATAATGTTGGCCGCTAGCAATACATCCGAAAGCGCTCTTGCAGCAGAGTAGACAGCAATAGAACGTGCTGTGCAACAGGTGCCTCCACTGCGATTATTACTCCTCACGCTGGGACTGCTTTCATGTAAATTTGCGAGGTGTACCATGCATATCTGGTTTCTAGAATAAACAGAAAGCACTTGCAAGAATTTGAAGAAGTGCTATACACGGGTGTTAGTATTGCCCAATTTGAAGGTAATCAGTGTATCAATTTGAGAAAGAAGGCATGATTCGGCCCTGCAAGGATTGAAAGCTTGATCTCACCAGGAAGCAGTAACTGGCTGAACGATCGGACCGGCCTAGGGGTTACAAATGCCCAACCTAGAAGCAGGCATGCGCACACACCCCAAAGTTGCACCCTTCCATTACGCCACCAGTTTATTCAACGAGACAATTATAAAGGCTGCCACTTTTGGCCCCCAAAGTCTTTTACCCGATATACAGGAATACACTTGCCCCAGAAAGCACCAGTGGATTGACAAGATATTTTCCTGAATGTTATAATGAAAGGAATAAAATAAGGTGACTTGGTAGGTGGATATACAGCTAATGGAACGCAATGAAATGACACCATTTGGCTTTAAAAGAGGGCAGAGCCCCCGTCCCCCCGATTAGCAGATCTGAAGACCTTGCAAGGAGTAACAAGATGGACCCATTTGGACCCTGGCTGAAGGTACAGTCTGCCTTACAGCTTCTGCCAGTGAAGCAAGGCCAGGATTACCAAGAGGGGGGGGAAGCAAGATACCTCCGCTAAACATCCCACAGGGAACAGAGGGAGATACTGAACCCAGAGGGCCCTACAGCAGCTCCAGAACCGGTACCCAGCCAGCACACAGCGTGCACCGCTAGGCTCTGCAAGAACGCTTCATACAGCTGTATCCCATCTGGAACTCTTGTCATAGGTGCTGCAAGCACACTGGTACAGCTTGATTGTCGAGCACCAAGAACTTCTAAGAGCACAAGGTACAGTGTGGTTCTGTCCAGCTGGTCCTTCTCTGAATCCCCCTAGTGACATTTTATGACCCATTGCTCCATTTTTGCTGAGACCAAGTATTCTTGAACATTGTGATTAATTACTACTACCCTCCCGTCATTATCCAGAGTGCATCCCCTTTCCTTCCTGAAACCATCAATCCTCTGTATTCCTTCACAGTGTGGGTTGTATTTCGTAACGTGCTAGAACGGTCTGTTGTGATAATAAAGTCGATATTTGTATACAACCATAGACTGTCAGTTCCTTTTAGCATTGGGTAATAGTGGTTAGTTGTAACACAGCAAAAATACTATTATCCACGACCTTGTAGAGATAAGCCCACCGTGTCCAAAATTGGACAAGGAGGTTTACAATGGACTGGTTTCCCCAATCGGTTTGGATCCCTTCTGGTGTGCTAGAGGGTTGGGGCTGATTGATGGTTTAGAAACCGATTTTCATCCCTGGACCGCTGGTGCCCCGGAAGTTGATTAGTCACGCAGACTAAACATAAAAGGCCAATAAATAACACATTGAGGAAACTAATGTTCTGAAGAAGGATCTACTGGGTCAGAGTAGGGCAGTCAGGACCTACTAGAGACACTTCATGAACTCAATCTCTTGTTATATTAAGATTTATACTGCGCCCATCACCACAAAAACTGGTTTTACAGCATCTAGCCTGGTTGTGTTATTGGCGTGTTGTGACTCCAGGGCATGTCGCAATAGTCTGTTGGTAGAAAGGAATTGATGAAAGGGCTAGAAACGTACAGTTTAACGGTGGGGTGGGACTGGAAATGTTTGTGGTAGTATGGATGCGTGTCTTTAGTCTGTAAAGGCTAATGACGCAGTGCCGAAAGCAACTATAATGAATGGTACTTGTAGTAAAATATAGTTTACACATAACAGGCAATGTCTAGGTCTGGAACTGTGTGTTCTTATGAAGGAGCATTGTGCGATTTTACAATGGGCTTGAGGTGTGCTCAAGCGGGCCCTTGTAATGTGAAAGGCTTTTTGTTCTAGAGTTTATAAGAAATCCCTCCGGTAAACGGGGGAATAGTGAGTTTCGCAGAGCCAACTGACAAGATTCATCAGCGCCAAGATTTGGGCGGGTCATGAAGAGAATGTTGCGAACAATGGGGTCAAAGAGTAACAGTCAATGGCTCTTTTTCAGCCTGGTAATGGTAGATACACATTTCCAACTTTCGATGCAGGACAATTCCAGAACGCAATTTGATAGGAGTTCAAAAGCAAAGAGGGCTGGACATTTCCTATCCAACACGGGACAATTTCAGGACTCCAATCCAATGCAAGCCCATAGATCTTAAATGCCCCTTGTCCAACAGGAATGCCCCTTTCAGCCTTGTTTTTTTTTCCAATCTGTAGTGTGGTTTGTAGTTTCAAATGTACCAGGAGGTAGGGTAACAAAACCACAAGTAGGGCTCTTGACAAAACCCAGTGTGTGCGCGTGCAAGTGTAGCACATCTAGTCCAGCCCAATTGAATAGATAGCTGCAGCTTTGCTTTTTGCATGTAGGAGTGGTAACCATCCATTTTGTTTGGGGCGTTTATAAAAACAGGGACACAGCAGCAGTGAACCGACATCAAGGTCTGGTTGAAGAAACATCGACAGGATGGGAATGGGTGTGCCATAGGAGCAGAAAGGAGGTAAGTAGCTAGAGGAAGAAGAGATGGCAACAAAAAGGGATCAAAGGATCTTGAGGAAGCAGAAGGCACAGTACACACTTCCCATCCCCTACAGTGGTGGTGTCCAGAGCCAGGCCTAGCTGGGAGCGGCTGTCAATGGAAAATGCAGGTAACGAGGGGGAACCAAGCCAGGGGAACTCTGGCCATGAGGAGAAGGCAGAGACTAGTGGCAGGACAGCAGTACAAAGGAGGCCTGCAAGGACAAACCCGATCTGGGCAGGATTCATACGCTGTGTTCAATCTATTGGTACAGAGGCACAAAGGTCATGAGTTTCAGTCTTTCCTCGCCAGACTTCTGGTCATCAATAATGCATAATATGGTTATCTTAACTTTTACGGGTGGTGTCCTTTGTTTAAAAATAGCTACCCGTGGTATACCGTCTTGGAAGCTGGCACCGATTTTTAAGTTGACTGCAGCCGGGTGGGGGTCTTTCAGTTGGACATGTCCCAGCACTGCTTCACCCTCCTTAAGCGCTGCACAGTCCCAGACACGATCATCTGTGTTCTGTCCTGCTTAGGGCTGTTCTGTAGGTGAAGGCACAGCAAGGAATTCTGTAGGGGTAGCGGGGGGTAAAGCCCCACTAGCCCTAGGGCTGGGTCATGCCTGCCTTGAAGTAGGCATGAGTGGAAAAATCTGAAAGGAAAGGAGGCGTAGACAGAGCGTGCTTTTCAATCTTGGCTATTAGGTGGCACTAAAGCGCCACTTACAAGCTGAAACGAGTGCATTATAGTGCAGCTAGGAAGTCAATGGCATAGGAGGAGGGACACAAAGCTTATAGGCGTTTCGTTATTTAGCCACCCATTGACTGCAATGGCCATGCTAATCCCTATGGTCATTCCCACCCACTTCTTGCCCAGTCGTACCCAAAACACATCCTCTTGGGTTCTCTTGGAGCTTGCTTTATCAAGCAGGGACATAAAAATGTGTGTTAAAACCTGCCATGCTATTCTTATGAGGGATAATGTCTTAATTGGGGTTGGAACTGCTACTGGTGAAATAAAAAAAAGCTCTTAAACAAGTGTAACTTAAGCCTTTTCCTCTGTAAGCAGTATGCACGTCCTTTACTGAAGTCCTGTTAAAAAAAAACAACCATTGACAAAGACAACAGTTTTGGCTTGGTATTAGATAGGAATTTGCCAAGCAATGCCATTAGGTTTCCAGGTACTCGCACCATGTTGCTGCTGCCACCATTAATAGCCAGTTGGTACCATTATGACAGTGCCTGGCAAATGCTATCCCATGACGACACAAAATCCAAAACTGTTGGCATGCCAATGCTTGCCTTTACCAGTTTTGAAAATCCAAGTCACGCGAGTGCTTATCTATTGGGGGTTACAAATGAACAGGCCACGTTTTTTTTTTTTAACTTGACATATGCATTTATACTGCTCTTGTGTGGTTGTTGCTTCAGTTAGAAAAGAGATTATTTCAAATGCAGAAGTCAGGAGTTCAAACCCCATCAGTACGGACACTTCTTTAGATCGTGGGGGCCGGAGTGTCTTGATCAATCACCACATGGAGATTAAAACTTCATCGGACACCAGCCACTTAATAACTAGCAGTGGACGAAGTGTACGAAAAGCAGTAGTGGAACCATGTTCCCTGTTGGCCTGCCCCCCTCCTCTCCACAAATCCCATTGCCACGCCCCCTCCCACGCGCAATCCAACACCCCAAACACACACACACACCTGCTGTTTAAAGGGCAAGTGTCAACTTCTTCCCACACTTTTTCAAATTGAATTCTAGGAACAGTAACATTGTTTATTTTTTTTAAAGTAGAGGAGCACCGCTCCCGCCCACTTTCAGCAGGAAGCCAGGGTCACCGTATTTCGGGAATGGAGGACTTCCAGGCACTTCAGCGAGGTTGCAGCGTGGATTTTGTGTTGATGAAAAGGCACTGGACTGAAAGAACTGCATGCATGCGACATCCTCCAGGGCACTGCGAGCTTCTCACACTGCACGCAATGATTAACTCCGTTTACAATCCTTGCTCACAATCAGTTTGTTTTGGGGTCTTGCAAAGCGCTGCATTCCACTCAGCCGCTTCAGAAGAATTGGAGTGGATTGCCGAGGATACATGCGAGTTGACCAGGCTCCCTTATAGAGTGTACTCAGTCACCCTTAGATAAGCCAAAGGATAAGGGAAAGGTGCCACATATCAGTTCGAGCCTGTGAAGCAGTCTCTCGTGATGGGCTACCCTTGGCCCTCTCAGCACAGGCTATGTAAGTGCCTTCCTAGGCCAGGCTGTTCCCAGCCAGACACTAAGGGGGCACGCACTTCCGCCCCCTCAGCGAGAGGAGGCCAGTGCAACGGAAAGGGGGGGCCCACGGGGGCGGCCCGCTATGCCAGCTGCCCCTCTAACGCCCCGTGCGTATGCATCAGCTTAACAGCAAGCTGCTTGCCTATCTGAACAACCGAGAAGCAAAATTATGCAAAAAAAAAGGGAGGCAGTACTTTCTCAAAATAGCTAGGTTGATTGGAATCCAGCCCTTCCTCCTCAGCAGCGACTTCATGCACATGACTACTGTGCAGGGACACCTAGTACACGGGTGATACGGGTGCCCGGGCACTCCAGCGGGAAAAGCCATCTGCATTAAAAGTCCCTATACTTTCAGTGGAAAGTCATACAAATTTCACGGGCAGTACGCCCCCTCCCCCGCCCCCCCCACTCCCCCGAGAATCAAAAGTCAGCTCCCCTGCTACGGTGCTGCAGAAGAGAAAACGAATTCTAATGCCAACAACTACATGCCCCCCCCCTGCCAGGTGTAACACCTGACGACTGCTACTGAAGGGGCTGGCATTGCCTTGCAGTGGTTTCATTTACTCTGAAGTAATTTCTGCTTGATGCATATTGTGTATGCCAGTTACTCCTTGCGTTAAGGCCTCACCTCCAGCAGTGTACGGTCAGCTTATCCCGGCCAGCTTATCCCGACCATAGGCACAACGTGCCACTTGATGACAAGCACAGGTGCTCCGAAACTACTACAGTGGTGATCCAATGCAATACAAAAGCATTTCAAACAAGAGAACGTGTACCTTGTTGGCCTGCTTGTTGGATAGAGAGGGTGTTTTCTTTTTTTTTTTGTATAGCAGAGGTGGGCGGACACAGCCAGCACAAGTTTCAAACCAATGGCAAGCCAAAACATGTGCCTCTACGTACACTTCCAACCCAATTGGCCTTGCGGCAGAGGGTAGCGGGGGGCATGGTATTTGCTGGGGGGGGGGGGGAAGAGCGTGTTTATCAGGACTCTCCCTCGCCTGTTACCCTATAGAAAGAAATGGAGATGGGGGGGGGGGGGGAGGCACAAGTAACTGGTGTCCCGCTCCTTTCACAGTGCCTATAATGGAAGACACCCCGCCCCTCACTCCCCCTTCAGGTGGGTTTGCAAGCGCGACAGGCCCCTCCAAATCATGTACACCAATAAAGGGCCCCAATTCACAGAGAGGTTTCCTATGGGATTGCGCCATTATACAACTCTTCTGTGAATCGGGCCCAAAATGTTATCCTGTGTTACTGAGGTAGTTCAGCCTGCCACCGCGTTGCCCCATTTCCAGTGCCATCATTGCCAGCGTGCCCCCCTTTTCACATTCACATGCCATTAGTCTCCTCCTGACCGCCGCCAGCAAAAAATAAATACACCTTGAAGGACTTTTGTTGTGAGCGTCAGGCAGAATGCCAGATCTGGAATCTGTGTCGTAGTGGGTGCGAAGGCAGGACATCAGGAGGGGTGAGGTGTGTGGGGGGGGGGGCTCGTTGCCAGCTAGGTGGTTCGGGGGGAAAGGGAGGCAGGGATGCGTTGTCAGGGGTGAGGGGGCGCAGGATGCAAGGTATGGTTATCTATTACAATCTACTTGCAAGATTTACAAGCTGTTGCCGGCTCAGATTTAGCTTTTGGAAAAGTCAGAACCGCTGCTGTCTGGGCTCTGCCTCAACTACCCACAAGTTCTCAGGCACCCCATTTTCTAGTGTTTACGAAGCAACTAGACCATGAAAGCATGGGGGGCGGGGCAGATGGCAACTTAATGTGGGGGTGGCTTATTAGCAGATGGTGAAAGTTGGTCTTGGTCCAATTCCCCAGCCTTTCTGTTCAGACCGATACCAATAGTTACAATATTGCAACATTTGTAAGATGGGTGTTGTGGGAAAGTTTGGTAAACAAGCACACAATGTGCGGAACGTTTGATTTCCAGGTGGCAGGGGTGGGCAGAGAATCAGGGAGAGCAGGCACAGACAAGCTATTGTAGTAATACATGTAGTGCAGTGCCAGCCTGTAGAACACTGAACAAGCAGTTGGAAATGGCCAGTGAACTGCCATCCCGCAAACACGAGTGCACAAGGAAACCGCCCAAGAAACCGAGTTCGGTGTTGGATGTTCAGAAACAAATCGCTCAGTCTTGTGCTGCGATTATACGCCCTTCCTCTTCAGGGGTCACTTCTAGGCACCCCCACAGAATTATACAACGAGCAAGCATTTACCAATGGGCACTTGGGAGTTCATTACACCCAATCACTGTGCCCACACCACACAGCGGGCGCCTACAACCACTGGCTCTACAGATGTTTTGAACTACAATACCCATCAGTATAGTCAATGGTGAAGGATCATTGGAGTCTTCGTTCTAAACCCTGGGAGAGCTGGAAGATGAAGTAGACCCCTGGCAGGCAGTATACAACATTTATCAATGGCGATGCCAACAGAGTCCCCGCCTTCCCCCCCGTCAAGCAGTTCAACCATAAATGTAATCACTTCCAAGACCAGCATTAAGATCCATCCCGTTTTCTATCGCATTTGACGTCTGTATTATCAAGTTCTCAGTGCGCCCACTGGGAGCCTCCTTCAAACTTCTCCGCCCATTCAGCACCGTCTACTCATCCATTTTTCTTCCATAGACATCACATATACCCATGAGAGCCACAAACAACTGCAGATTGTTCACACACACTATAACACATTGAGTAGAAATCATGACGTCAGAGACCCCTGCAAAAAAGGTCTTGTAATCCAATTTGTGCAAAGGTGGGTTTTCAAGAAACGGGAGCTGTATTGCGGACCACATCGTGGCTTTTCGTAATAAGGTGCCCCAACAAAGCATTAATGAATGTGTAGTGTGCAAAGGTTCAACAATCTGTACTGTACTATAAAACTTTAGTAATAAATAATGATGTGTAACTTACACATATCAAATGGCAGCAGCGTCATTCTGTACAGAGCGAGTGCTTCACCGGTGATTCAACACGTGGTTGGCTACATAGAGGCCACAATGTTGGGATCTCGATATATCCCTTTCCAAGTGTATAATGTATGGCAAAAAACAATGCTATGCTGGGGCATTGCACAGCTCCAGACACGCAGAATTTAGACAGACGAGGGAGGGGGTGTAACAATATGCAGTAGGCACAGGAGGGTGGGGCTCGCCCTTTAACGCTGGTGAATCACTCGTACTGTATAGAATGACCCCGGGAGCCAGTTGTCATGTGTATGTTACAAGATATATCACTTGAATCTAAAGCGCTTTACATAGGGCATGTTTACATACTACCCAATCGAAATTGGTACTCTTATTGACATCGGAGGGATCAAAGGCTGAATTGGTGCGATTTGAACTGGTGACCTAAACATCAAACAAACCACAGCAACAAAAAGCCATCTTATCGGCAAGTGTTGTCACACCTTTGTTTAGTTACTCATTGCTGAATGTTTATACTTCTGTTGCTTAGTAACTACACATTCATTAATACATTGTTACGTTTCTATGTCATTTCAATGGGCTTTAGCATTTTGTAACCCCCCCCATTGTATTTTTAACTATTCCTGACCCCCAGCCCCTTATATACATACATACACTTTCCCAAACCCCCTATATATTTCAATGGGTTTTTTCATTAAAAAACACTCGTAAAAAAAATCGAAATTGGAGGACGTTATACCCATTGTTACTGCACCTTACTAGAAAGACACCAAAACTTGCTCTGGGCCAGTAAAAGAGAGTATCCCCCGACTGAATCTATGCCAACAAGCCATCCCGCACAGAGAAGCTCTTACCGTAGCGGAATCTTTATGGCGAGGTACCGGTCAACGGCCACGGCCAACAGGCTGAAGATGGAGCTCTGGGTCAGGACCAGCACGAAACAAGCAAAGAAGAGGCAGCCGTGGAAGTCGGTCTCGAAGCCAATGCTGATCGTGATGGCGAAGGGGATGGCCAGCAGGCCCACGGCAATGTCCGCCACCGCCAGCGACACCAAGAAATAGTTGGTGGCATTCTTCAGGGTGCTGTTGATAGCCACGGCCCAACAAACCAAGACATTGCCTGCGATGGACAGGATGGCGATGATGACCTCTATGGTAATGTAGATGGAGTTCACAGTCATGTCCAGTCCTTGGGGCAGCCGAGTAGGGGATCCACACACCGGGCTGGTAATGGGATGGCCCCTTCACCAAGAGTGGTCCGATCAAAGTCCATGCCCGGGAAATGATATGCTGAAACAGCCACTGTCCTCCATGGTTGCCCAACAGCCACAATCACCACCACCTGAGCTGGCCCCACAGACAGACCCTATTCCTCCATGGAGGGGTCCCCCAAGCCCCACAAGTCAAACACCTTCTGTTATGGGAGTGGCAGCAGCGGCTTCCAGGAGTTCCCACCAGAGAGTTTAGAGCCGGCGCAGCTCCGAGCAGAATCAAACCAAGACTCGTCACCCTTGGGATCTCTCAGCCCTGCCGGAAACTTTCCCTGCCTTTTCCTTTGAGCTCAGTGCTCCCCCTCCGCCCCACTTCCATCCCATTTCCAGAATGTCCACACACAATACGCAGGCCACTTTCCCTCCTCCTTGGAGCATCGCCACTCCCCGCACCAATCTGGAAGTACTTCGCGCACCCCCTTAAGAGCCCAAAGCAACCGCCCGAGAGGCAGCTACTAATTCAGGCAGCACGCTCTCGAGTCCGGCAGGAACGCGGGTTATCGCCGCCCGCTGCCACCAGGCTGGAGCTCTGCGACGTCAACGCAGTGCAGGCGCTTCCCCCGGACTCAGACCCGTTGATGGCTGCGAACACCTACAGACTCAAGGAGGCGGCTATCCCACAGCTGCGACCCGCTCTCATTAAGGCACACTAATTGTTTTAAACTGTAAACGCACAGAGCGAATGAATAACACGAGTTTTCTGCCCGCGCCCGTGTAATTGTCCACAGTTCAGATGCTGGGTGAATTGCAACGCGCTGCAGTTAATTGCACTCCCTCACGCTGACGAACAAACGAATTGCAGCTGAACGGAGCCCGCGCTTTTCCTTTGCCCACATTTAGTTGTTCGCAGAGGCCGCCGACGCCCCTCTTTCATGTCCCGCAAAGGTGGGCGTGAATCGTGCCCCTTCCTTTAACAGTTCGGGAACTCCGCCCCTTCAGAACCGGACACCCCCGGGGCTCCTGTCCATTAGGTGCGTGGTGCTCGGGTGTCCTTGCTCCCGAATGTCGGATCCCCTGGCACGCCTCCTTCTCCCTTGGGTGCACAGCTGCAGGTTCCCGTCTCCCAGTGCTGCTATTGACAGTTCCCCGCTGCTAATGACCGTGACGGCTTCTGGGGAGAGGCGCGCCCGCACTTATCTCGCTCCTCGCACAGCAGCACGCTGCCTGGCCGGCACGTGGGCTGACCGTCTTTATAGCGGGCGCCTCGGGCTGTTTAGGAAAATCTTCCTACACAGTTCATTACTCTCCGCCCCCGCTTTACCATAAGGCTCCGCCTGCAGGGCCCCACATCCGCTCCCTTGTGTAGTCTCCTCTCTTCACATACACATGTGATAATGTGCAGTGCAGGTGCTACTATGTAGGCAACAATGGGAAATCCCCCTCAGTAACGTGACAGGGGGTTTAGATTCTATTAAAGACAGGAGGCAAGTATTATGCATTTCAATCTTTACTCTGAAACCACAGCAGCAAAGAAAACACTTTTACAAACAAAAAAGTTTCAACAACAGAACTAGATAGAGTTCAATGCCAATGCATGGGGAACTCCCCAAACCATCATGGAGGACAGGACAGGTCATGCCCTGCAGGGGACCAATGAGCAGGGACCCTCCTCTATATATGTCCTTTACTCGAACCCCAACTCCTCTTTCTGCAGCTGTCTTGCACCAGGCGCCCAATGTAACGATTCAATTGCGTAGCGCTGAGAAAGGATCCAGCAAAACTGGAGAGATCTCAACCTTTCCGCAGCCTGAAGCTATGACGAAGCTCTTTTGGATAGGACTTCTCAGCCAAAATCTGAAACAATATGAAATATAACAGGGTGGGTGGGTGGAACTCTCCTCCTGTCTTTAATAGAGTCTAAACTCCCTGTCACATTAGTGAGGGGGATTTCCCATTCTATGGCTTCATATTATGCAAGTTCAAAGCCCTTGCATTCCAATCCCAACCTGAGCAATACACTTGTGATAAAATAAAATTATTCCAAATATTCCCATGACCAAACAGCTGCTTTGAATATTCCCTCCCCACAGGAAAGCGTCTTAAACACTACAGCATCTTCCTCTGAAGGACCAAAGGAGCAATGGACTCCCTTCTTTGCAAAATCTACTTAATCCAAATGGACCAAGGGAAAGAGACCCCGCAATAGTGTTCCCACAGGACAGCTGAGAGGTATTTAGGGGTTAAGTCCAACTTAAGCATTTTAAGGCCGATTCATGGAATAATTAGCGCGGCGCAAGTGGGCAAAAACGTGCGATTCGCAGTGGAATAGCGATAATCGCAGTGCAAGTGCGAAAATCGCACGAAAAGCAGCGCACATCGATTCATGGAAGGCCGTGCGCGAGAAAACCATCGGATGTGCGAAAAAAAAGTGTGCGGCGCACGTTGGCGCACAGGCCATCTAACAGCGTGCGCCAGGTCACAGCGAAAATCGCACAGGCCACAGCGAAAATCGCACATAGCGCGGCGCACGCAACAAAAGTAGGCGGAACACGGGGCGTAACACTCGGAATGGGGAACAACTTGCCAAAACGTGGGCGTCACGGGGGAAGTACAGGGTACAAGTGCGCGGAACGCCCACACGCTCGCCTACAACACAAATTCATGGAATAGAATAGGGCAATAAAGCGCACGCTCAAACCAGCGCACAGGCACAAACACTACCGCCACAAGAAAGCAGGCGGTAGCGTCTCTGCGCCTGGAACAAATTTGCGCCAAAAGGTGCGCCAACAAATAGCACCTATATACAGCCATGAAGAATGTCCTATACTGTGGCCCTCCAGGACAAATGACGTGCAAAGGGGTACCCACAAACACGGACAGCCGCTGACAAAAAATTACGTGTGCGTGTATACCGGGGTGCGCGGGAAGTCTCACACGCGATTTCGGCAGGGTACGTGTATTACATGGGTGCGCGGGAAGTTCCACACGCGATTTCAGCAGGGTACGTGTATTTCAGGGGTGCGCGGGAAGTACCACACGCGATTCGAGCAGGGTACGTGCATTTCAGGGGTGCGCGGGAAGTTCCACACGCGATTTCAGCAGGGTACGTGTATTTCAGGGGTGCGCGGGAAGTTCCACACGCGATTCGAGCAGGGTACGTGCATTTCAGGGGTGCGCGGGAAGTACCACACGCGATTCGAGCAGGGTACGTGCATTTCAGGGGTGCGCGGGAAGTTCCACACGCGATTTCAGCAGGGTACGTGTATTTCAGGGGTGCGCGGGAAGTACCACACGCGATTCGAGCAGGGTACGTGCATTTCAGGGGTGCGCGGGAAGTCCCACACGCGATTTCAGCAGGGTATGTGCATTTCAGGGGTGCGCGGGAAGTACCACACGCAATTTCAGCAGGGTACGTGGATTTCAGGGGTGCGCGGGAAGTTCCACACGCGATTGGCCCAGTGCGAGCAGGGTACGTGTATTTCAGGGGTGCGCGGGAAGTTCCACACGCGATTCGAGCAGGGTACGTGTATTTCAGGGGTGCGCGGGAAGTTCCACACGCGATTTCAGCAGGGTACGTGTATTTCAGGGGTGCGCGGGAAGTTACACACGCGATTTCAGCAGGGTATGTGTATTTCAGGGGTTCTGGGGAGTACTACACGTAAATTGGCCGTGTGGGTCCTCCAAGGTGTACGCTCCACAACCTCCACGGCCCCTGCAGGCAGCCCACACCACGGGGGACTACCCTGCACCCCTGCTCATGTCCCGCAGGCAGCCATCCACCATGGGCATGCCCCCCAGCCAACCCACATGTCACCTTGCACTACTGATCAACAATGCATGTCTCCCACCACCCCCACCCCCCAGCAGTGCATGGGCACCCTCCACCAGGCCCCCACTCATGTCTCCCACCACCCCCACCCCCCAGCAGTGCATGGGCACCCTCCACCAGGCCCCCACTCATGTCTCCCACCACCCCCACCCCCCAGAATCCAGGGGCAGCCCCCACCAGGCCCCCACTCATGTCTCCCACCACCCCCACCCCCCAGCAGTGCAGGGGCACCCTCCACCAGGCCCCCACTCATGCCTCCCAACACCCCCACCACCCAGCCACCAGGGGCACCCTCCACCAGGCCCCCACTCATGTCTCCCACCACCCCCACCCCCCAGCAGTGCATGGGCACCCTCCACCAGGCCCCCACTCATGTCTCCCACCACCCCCACCCCCCAGCAGTGCAGGGGCACCCTCCACCAGGCCCCACTCATGTCTCCCACCACCCCCACCCCCCTGCCACCATGGGCAGCCTCCACCAGGCCCCCACTCATGTCTCCCTGCACCCCCACCCCCGAGGAGTGCAGGGGCAGCCTCCACCAGGCCCCCACTCATGTCTCCCACCACCCCCACCACCCAGCCACCAGGGGCACCCTCCACCAGGCCCCCACTCATGTCTCCCACCACCCCCACCCCCCAGCAGTGCAGGGGCAGCCCCCACCAGGCCCCCACTCATGTCTCCCACCACCCCCACCACCCAGCCACCAGGGGCACCCTCCACCAGGCCCCCACTCATGTCTCCCACCACCCCCACCCCCGAGCAGTGCATGGGCACCCTCCACCAGGCCCCCACTCATGTCTCCCACCACCCCCACCCCCCAGCAGTGCATGGGCACCCTCCACCAGGCCCCCACTCATGTCTCCCACCACCCCCACCCCCCAGCAGTGCAGGGGCACCCTCCACCAGGCCCCCACTCATGTCTCCCACCACCCCCACCCCCCAGCATCCAGGGGCAGCCCCCACCAGGCCCCCACTCATGTCTCCCACCACCCCCACCACCCAGCCACCAGGGGCACCCTCCACCAGGCCCCCACTCATGTCTCCCACCACCCCCACCCCCCAGCAGTGCATGGGCACCCTCCACCAGGCCCCCACTCATGTCTCCCACCACCCCCACCCCCCAGCAGTGCAGGGGCACCCTCCACCAGGCCCCCACTCATGTCTCCCACCACCCCCACCCCCCAGCATCCAGGGGCAGCCCCCACCAGGCCCCCACTCATGTCTCCCACCACCCCCACCACCCAGCCACCAGGGGCACCCTCCACCAGGCCCCCACACATGTCTCCCACCACCCCCACCCCCCAGCAGTGCATGGGCACCCTCCACCAGGCCCCCACTCATGTCTCCCACCACCCCCACCCCCCAGCAGTGCAGGGGCACCCTCCACCAGGCCCCCACTCATGTCTCCCACCACCCCCACCCCCAGCATCCAGGGGCAGCCCCCACCAGGCCCCCACTCATGTCTCCCACCACCCCCACCACCCAGCCACCAGGGGCACCCTCCAGCAGGCCCCCACTCATGTCTCCCACCACCCCACCCCCCAGCAGTGCATGGGCACCCTCCACCAGCCCCCCACTCATGTCTCCCACCACCCCCACCCCCCAGCAGTGCATGGGCACCCTCCACCAGGCCCCCACTCATGTCTCCCACCACCCCCAACCCCCAGCAGTGCAGGGGCACCCTCCACCAGGCCCCCACTCATGTCTCCCACCACCCCCACCCCCCAGCATCCAGGGGCAGCCCCCACCAAGCCCCCACTCATGTCTCCCACCACCCCCACCACCCAGCCACCAGGGGCACCCTCCACCAGGCCCCCACTCATGTCTCCCACCACCCCCACCCCCCTGCCACCATGGGCAGCCCCCACCAGGCCCCCACTCATGTCTCCCTGCACCCCCACCCCCGAGGAGTGCAGGGGCAGCCTCCACCATGCCCCCACTCATGTCTCCCACTACCCCCACCCCCCAGCATCCAGGGGCAGCCCCCACTCATATCTCCCACCACCCCCCAGCCACCAGGGGCACCCTCGACCAGGTCCTCACAATCCCCAATCATGTGCGTTATGGTCAGCCTCCACAGCCAAAAAGCCCTACCAAGTAACCCATTCACCCACATGGAAATGGAAATTACATGTCACACCCCCAATGTTCATGAAGCTAATGAACCCATGTCCGTCACACACAATGTTTGCAATTGAATGGGAAAACACCCAACATGACATGCATGAAACCAATGAGATGATACCACACAGTGAAGCATGAAAACAAAATTGTATTGAAAAAAAGAAAGAATGCTAAAGAAATGAAACAAACTACAATGGGAAGTAAAAAAAATCAAGCTGCATGTCCGCATAAAAATAAAGAACTGCTAATCATAATCCAAAAAAATTTCCTCCAAAGTCAAATGTAAAAAAATTATCCATCAAATCAAGAACTATGTAAAAAACTCGAAAGGGTCCATGAGCCCAACTGAACAAAGGAAACCTAAAAAAACACCTAACTAAAAAGCAACTATATACAAAAAGTGGAGCAGTGTCCGTCGACTCCAAATCATAAGAAAAAACAAAGGAAACCTAAAACTAAAGAACTATATACAAAGGCGGCGGCCAAGTCCAGCGGCTCACTCCGTGGTGTTCCGGGCCAGGGCATCATCGAACTCCTGTTCGATGTCCCGGAGGCGGTCCAGTTCCATGGCCCCGAGGGTCCGCAGGGACGACGCCGTGTCCTCCTCCAACCCCCTGCGGATTGCCTTGAGGCACTCGGCCCGCCTCAGGGCCCTCCGCATGGAGTTCTCCGCCCTGACCATTGTGAGCCGCGCCTCTTCCGCCCGCCGCCGCTCCGCACCTATGGCGTGGCCCAACCGCTGCCACACGGAAGACACTCTCTGTCCTGGGTCCTCCTGCCCTCCGGCCGATGCCTGCCCCTCCGATGTCGAAGGCCCCGAGCCTTCATGGCTCCCACCATGTTGCTGCTGCTGCTCTGCCTCTGCCCGTGCACTGCCTCCTGCTGCCTGCACATCCTCCGCCGGCTGGGGTGCAGTTGTTGATGTGGCCACCCCTGCTGGACGTCCGACTCCCGACTGTGGCAGGGATGCCTCCTCCACCAGCCTGGCCGCACTGTCAGAGGCAGCTCCACAGGGCACCCAGGTGACTGATGGGTGGGAAGATGGCACAGAGGACGACTGGCGCGTAGGGGGTCCAGTTGAGGAGGGGGTCGGAACAAGCCCCATCAGACGGAGGAATCCGGTCTGGGTGACCTGTCCCAGCAGGCTGACGTGGTCAACGAGCCATTCGAGATGACGTGCAGTCTCTCCATGAAAAGACTGCAGGTCACCTCGCATGGCCTGTTGACGCAACGCCACACCAGCCAGGACAGGCTCAACCCGGACCTGGATAGCCACGTCCGCAGGCAGAGGAAGGCCAGTTGACGTCAGCTCATCCCCTGCCTGAAAACGGGTCTGGACGTAGGCATCCCTGCTGGTGCAAGATGATGCAGGGACAGGATCGGGGACAGGATTGCACACAGGCACCTCCGCGGCGGCCTGTGCTGCCTCCTGTCCCTGGTCCTGGACTGCACCACTAGCACCAGTGGGATCCCCACCTCCAGACCCAGTCTCTGGTGCTTGCACGGCCTCCTCCTCCACCAGACCCCCCACCAACCTGGATGACTCCGTGCCATCTTCCCCTGTTGGGCCCTGTGGGGTCCCAGCTGCCCCTTCTGCTGCCGAGGAGTCCAACTCCAACCTCCGCCTCTTGGACCTCCCCCCGGCAGCTGCAGCCTGGGACGCGGCACCGGACTCCTCACTCCCCGACGAGATGACAACACGGGAGGGGAGCCGGGCCTTGCGTCTCCGGCTGGCGGTCGGATCCCCGCCGCTGTGCTCCACAGCACCTTCTCCGCCCTCTTCATCAGTTGACGCTACAGACAGGGAGAAACAAAACACAGGCATCAGGGCACTGTACAATGGACACATACACACATGACAGTTGCACATGAGTGGCATTGGCAAACCTCAGACATGTCATCACAATCCCCAACACACATGTCATTGCAACTCGCACACATTAGCCATACCACAGCCATACCGCAACTGCCACCACCATCCATACACATACAACAGCATGAGCAGCCAAAGGTGACCCAGACATCATATGCAACACAGGAAGTGCACCACACATGTACACACACCACCACACTTGCATGCATGTGTACACCTCTGCCAAGTGTCGCACTGTTCAGACCGGCATCCATGTCACATCTGCCAATCAGGCTTACACATACCGCAGTCACATGCATCCATGTTGCATCACTGTTGCACCCTTGTCAAATACACACACATGCACATGTACACAGTGCTCATACATGCAGCCCAAAACAACATACATGCGTGACATCACGGACATGTCTACTTACATACACATTCATCCAAACATGTGTGCACGCACAACTGCATTTGCCATGCAAGCCTACACACACAAGCACCATCCATGTCTCACACATCACAGCCCTCGCATGTGTAAGCCCCACGGCCCTGTACACCCCCACCCATACTCGACCCCATACAAACAGATGTGCAACCTGCACAATACCGAATAATCACCACACGCACTGCTCACAATCAGGATGCATGTACACTCACCGCTCGACTCCAGACGGGTCTGCTTCTCCAGGACCTGGACGTGGAGCGCTGGGGATATGCGTTCCAGGACCCCCATCTGTTCTTCCGACAAGTGGCCCCGGCGCCCCTTGGCATCCGCTGCCTTCAAGAGGCGCAGGGCCTTGTTCAGGGTCCTGGACCTGAAGTCCTCCCAGCGCTTCCTGACATGTTGTAAGTCCCGGACTGCCACCCCCTCCGCGTTGATGGCAGTCACGATGTCAGTCCAGATCCGAGTCCGTCATTCCTTGTCGGCGCGGGAACTTCCGAAGAGGGCATCATACTGCCCCAGGACTTGCTCCACCAGGACACCAACTTCGGTGGCACTGAAGCTGGTGCCCCTCTGCCTCTCTGGCCGGGGGTTGTCAGTGGTCACAGATGGTGTTTGCCCCGACATGACAACCCCAGAGGCAGGAGTGGGTGGGCAACTGGGTCCTGGGGCTGGGCTGTGGAGCGATGGAATTCCAGTCGGGAGTCTTCGGTTCCAGCAGGGGTGGTCACAGCAACAGCACCCCTGGCTGATGTGCAGGCAGCAAATGGCAGTGCACGTGGGCAGCAGGCAGTCAGGCAGCAGCAGATGGTAGGTGGGAGCGTGCTTGGGGCTCTGGGGGGCAGTAGTTCGGCCTTCTGGGCAGGAGCGTGGTCTTCCGTGTGCTTACGCGTGGCCAGCTTGGTACGGAGTGATTTGGCACGTGAAAATCCTGCACGTCAGCGTGAAAATCGAGGAAAGGCCCTTAGCGCGTAAGCCCGTCAGCACGCATACGCGATTCTATTGGACCAAAGGCCCTCAGCGCGTAAGCGCGTCTGTGACGTGACCCGCACAGGTGTTTCCCACACAGCACGTGATGACAGAGCACACGTGGAAAGACTGCACGTCAGAGTGTCATCGCGTGTGATTGGTGGAAATGGCCCTACACGCAGAAGTGACAAAGCGTGTAATTGGTGGAAATGGCCCTAGCGCGTACACGCCGCGTAAGTGACGCTGGACGTGTGGGCCTGTATAAAAGGTACGTGTAGAACACCATTTCCTTGTACGTGCTTTTCGTGGAGAGCGAGTGGGTGAATTCTGTACTTCTTGTCGTTTCACACGCGATTTACTTCACAGCGTTTCAAGTTCGTATTCCCTGTTACCTCTGACAGCTTTTTCTCTTTTTTCTCTTTTACTGGTTTACCTGGCCCTGTTCCCTCAAACAGTGTTCCCTTCTACTGTTGTCCTGTCTCCACAGACAGCGTACAAATCTTCTTTTGGAGGGGGTGTTGCCAACCAAACGCGCTCCTTTTACACGCTCGTTTACCAGGCAGACGGTGAGTCACGCACGTATCTAACTTCTGTGCTTGCCCCGTGTGTAGCCTACCCCTTCAGAGGTCATTCTAGGATGCGTGTGACACGCATACGTTCATTCTTGTGTTACTGGGTGCCGCAGCGTAGTGCAGGTTTTTCGTTCTGCACACGTGGTCTAGGAGGGGTTGCGTGCACGTCATCTCCCTTTTTTGGGGCTCCTGTGCGTAGCGTGACCCGTCATCTTTCCCCAGGGGTTACAATCAGCCTTGCAAGAGCACTAGGGTACAATTACCATCTGGTACCCAACCCCTTTGACCCCCAATTGCCCAGGACAATAGTTTACAGCCACTCCCATACGCACATTTACATCAGTGCCATGGCTGGGAGGCGAGGATTCCGTAAGGGTGGCAAAGGTGGAAGAGCCACAAGTGGTGGCCGTGGTGGATCCGGTAGGGGACGTGGTCATTACTTGCAGCGTGAGCCTGTCCCCCCATGTGTGGAGGACCAGTCAAGGGCACCCATAATCCCCCCCCCTCCCGTTGAGGCTGATGTGGCTGACACCATCCATGCTCAGCCCTTGTTGGACCAGCCCATTGTGGCACCAGACCTGGCTGACTCCATGGCTGACTTCCAGGTCAGCAGGCCTATGACACGTGCGCTGGTGCACGTTGATGTCACCATGCCACGTGCATCTGGGGCAGCAAGGTCATCTGCTGCACCAAGTAGGCAGGGCGGAGAGGCTGCAGGGGCAGCTGAGGCTCCATCCACCCCAGCCCTCACACACCCAGCCAGGACAGTGTCGGTCCTAGTCCATGCTGCTGACATTCCCCCTGACACCATCACACTAGAGCCAATGCCTGCACCAACTCCCATGCTGAGTGTGCAATCCCACACTCCTCATACAGAGTCCACCAGGGCTCCTGCCCCTAGTGTCCAGAGCGGCGCAGGACACTCAGGATCCCCACCACCTTCCAAGCGGAAGAGGAAGAGTGCTCGTCCGGCACAGGCTGATGCCCCAGACACGGCTACACAGTCCGGCCCGTCCAGGAAGCCCAGCTTCACGGATGACGAACTGAATGCACTTGTCGAGTATGTGTCCGCACATGACAACGAGATGGTCATTGTTGCAGGATCCAAGACCACACCTGCACAACGCCAGGCACACTGGCAGACTGTTGCGGACATCGTAAGTGCCCTTGGAATCGTGAGGCGCACAGCCAATGATTGCTATAAGCGCTGGAATGACCTAAAGCGCAGGGCAAAGAGTAAGCTGGCCTCAAGTCATGCCGCAACTCTAGTGACTGGAGGTGGGTCTCCAGTAGTAGACATGGAACTCACTCCACATGAGTCAGTCGCTGGGACCTACGTCACGGAGGAACAGATCCAAGGCGTGGGAGATCTGGCTGATTACGAGGCATTGTCTGGTGAGTGCACATGCATGTGTGTGTCATCCATGTGCATGGTGTGTGTGTGAGGGCTTCTGTTTGTGTGCCAGGTGAGAGTGTGTGCGCCTGAGTCGTATGGGTCAGCCATGTGCTTCATGCAATACATCCTGCGCAGCTGCATTTGGCCATAGCAGTATCCCTTCTGCCAACAGTAGACATCTAGCCCAACTGCACGCCAGTTGCCCTTGAAGTGTCACCTTGCCACAACATTGTTGCTTATTTTTCACTGTTCATTCAGTCAGATTGTTTGCATTCCACCACTTTTACTAGGCATGTCGCAGTCCACTAGTCACATGTCTGACATGGCTATGGTAAAGTGGAGTGACTTTGTTACCTGGATATCATTTGTTCACACATGTCCCTGTGCAATTGGACCATTTCAGACTGGCAGCTCCAGGTGAAAAATCTGACCTGTTAGAATTAGAAAAGCTATTACATGCGGGAACTGGACTGAATGAATAGGTGCTGCCCTCCTCTCCATCTTCACTCAATAGCAATGGTACATGCCATCTGTGTGATGGCATGTGTGTTTCACCTGGCAATCACAGGCCAATGTGTGATGCCACTGCCAGGCAGCATGCAGAAAATGTGTTCATCTTCCATCTTGGTGTCATCAGTGTGTGCCATTTGCCTGCCCTTCATACGCAGTGAGGGTGCATGCATGGGAGGGTTTTAGTCATGTGGGACATGTGTCAATCAAGTACTGGTTCTCTTGCTTCTCAGCCCTCATTGTATGCCATGGTGCTAATGCCTGTTTCCATTTCTTTGTTTTTATGTCTTTGCAGGGGAAGACGCACCTGATACTGCTGGGGTTGTGGAGATGGTGCAGACCCAGGAGGGGTCCGAGGGCCGACCAACCACCAGTGAGGGATGTGGTGTGGTGGTGGGTGAGAACCCACAAGTGCTGCAGGTCGTGCTCTCAAGGGGTGTCTCTGGCTGCACCTCCCCCGAGCTGTACTCAGGTGTTGATTCGGATGAGACCTACGTGCCGTCGCAGGTGAGTGTTCCAGGGAGGGATTCTGTTCTGTCTCACCCACCTGCACCAGGGTCAGAACCCTCAATGGGGATGTCAGTGTTGGCAGCTACGCCTTTGGTGGTTACGGATGCAGGGTCACACTCCGCGACATCTGATCCTGTTCCTGGGCCAGCAGATCAGAGGGGGAATGCAGTCCTGCAGCCTCAGGCAGTGCCGGCACAGCAAGGCGCAGTTCGCCTTGCCCCAGACAGGTGTGGTGCCCGCCGACGTGGTGGCCGTACGCCACCTGGCAATACCGCATGGGAGCAATCCATTTACGGTATGGCAACCCAACAGGCTGCATCATCCAAGATGATGGCTCAGGCCATGGATAGGGTGGCCACTTCCATTGTCCCCCCTGAAAGGCTGATGGAGCGACTAGAGCAGGCAACCGACTCCATCTGCCAGTCACACAGGGAGGACATGTTGGGGTCCAACAGGGACAGGCGGGCGGCACTGGCGACTCTGCAGGAGGCCATCTCCATTGAATCCCAGGGCCACAGGGAAGCCCTGAGGCAGGAGCTCCTTCACCTCAGGACGACTCTTGTTGAGCTTGAGGCTTCAACACACCAAAGGACAGAACAGCAGCTGGAGCGTCTCACCCGTACGCTCTCAGCTGAGATGCAGGCAACGAGGGCGGAGGTCCGGGCATCCCGTGAGTTGTTGCATGGGGACCTCCGCACACTCATCCTCCAGAACCAGACCTACCACACCCGCATGCTTGCAGCCATGGAGGAGCAAACTAGGGCCTTGCGTGGGCTGCCTCCCATAGTGCAACCACCTCCGGATGCAGCTGCACAGGGTGATAATAGCGACAGCAGTGATACTCCCACAATAGGGTAGCCGTGTGGGCCATGAGCCCATGGAGGTGTTTTATTTTCTCAGGATCCACGCAGGTGGGTTCTGGTGTGCATCCTGTCCTCGGACCTCCTGGGTGGCCTCCCCAACCCCCCCGGGCCCATCAATGGCCATTTTTGATTTTTTTTTATTTTTATTTTTATTTTTATTTTTATTTATTTTATTCCCTATTTTTTTGGGACGATTTGTTGGCTTCCGTGGTTCCTGTGGGCATACGCTGCATTGTGGCTGGGCACATGCAGGCTTGTAATGTATTTGGTTCAGATGCTTGGGTTTGAGTCACACACACCCCTCCTGCTTCCCGTTCCCATGGGCTTGCAAAGGGTGTGCCCAAGTGACAGTGAATTACACAGTGACGTTGGACTCCCATGAGCTGTGTGGGCAGTCTGTAGTCAATACTGTGTATACATTCCTAGTGCATATTGCTGTTGTGTTGTACACTGCATGTTGCATTGATGTGTAACTCATCTTCTGTGTCTACCTCCCAATTTGCAGGTCCCTTCCTCATGTCTACACAAGGACCTCTAGTCTGGAGATGGGGTCCATGTTGGCAGCAGTGCACCTACAACTCTACATGGCGCCAACACTGCACAGTTGGTAGTGGTGGGAGTGCAGGCATTTCCAGGTGGTGAGACTACTAATATTTAACATTTGTGATGTCATGTTAATGGTAGTACGTGCTCAAGTTTGTTGTTGGTCCGGCATTACTGTGAGCATTTCAGGTGTTGCAAGTTTCTAATAGGGACACTGTACATGGTGACACTAGTGTCATGTTGTGGGGATTACTTTGTTTACCTGCAAATAGCATGACATGGCACTGTGTGTCGTGTGGCGGTGCTGGGGTTGGGTTGGCTGACATGGCACTGTCCTCTTGTTGCATTTAGCAAGTGGGTATTCATTTTAGCTGCTTGAATGTGTAACTTCACAAAACTGCATTGGTGGTGTCTGTGTGGGTAGGGATGCACACATTGTGACACTTCCAGGTGAACAATCTCAGGCTGATATGGTATTCACGGTTCATTCTCCAGACATTCAGGATCAGTGTCAGGTTGAGTCATCATTGATCGTCAGATGGAATGTGCCAGGGCAGTGTGCACTCCACAGGGGTGTGATTTCTATGTGAAGTAATTAGCCACTAGCTGTGTACGGGCTGCCTCCCCCCGTGCCCTTTCCCCTCCCATGCGCAGCGGCTGTGCATGTGGTTGGGGATGTGGGGCCACCACCATGTCCACGGCCAGGCCCCGGCGTGTTGCAACGTTGTGCAGGACACATGCTGCCACTATGATCCTGCACACTACTGGGGGAGCGTACAACAGCTGGCCGCCAGAACGGTCAAGGGAGCGAAAGCATGACTTTAGCACTCCAAATGTGCGCTCCACTATGCCCCGGGTTGTAATGTGGGCTGTGTTATATCTTACCTCGGGATGCGTGGTGGGGTTCCGAATTGGCGTCATCATGTGGGGGCTGAGAGGGTAGGCACTGTCCCCTGTGGAGGTGGTGATTGGTATCATTGGTGGGGTTGTGACCTTGCTCAGTATCTGACATGCATGCATGTGCAGTGGCATTCATACTCACCAAGCAGCCATGTATCGCCATGCCGCCCAGCTTCTAGGTCCCGGCTTAGGGTGGACATTCGGTAAATGAAGCTGTCGTGGGTTGACCCGGGATAGTTGGCATATACTGAGGTGATGATTCCCTTGGCATTACATACTACCTGCACGTTGATGGAATGCCAGTGCTTGCGGTTCCTATAGATGTGCTCTGATGCCCTGGGGGGACGTAAAGCCACATGGGTGCAGTGATGGCACCTAGCACTTTGAGGAATCGTGCCACACCGTAAAAATCCAGGGCGGCAGCATGCCTTTCTGCAGGTGTTCTGGGAAGGTATATGTGCCTGCGGACTGACGGCCGTGCAGTGATGATGTTCAAGACCTGGTGTAGGCAGCGTGACTGGGTGGCCTGTGATACACCACCCACAATGGCACTTGTCCGCTGAAATGATCCAGTGGCTAAGAAGTGCAGTACATTGAGGACCTTCTCCAGGGGGCTGAGTGCTTGGGAGCACAGGGTGGGTGATGTGAGGTCATCCTCCCACTCACTCACCAGGTCCAGTATAATGTGTGGTGGAAACCTGTACCTCCCATGCACCTGGTCATCAGGCATCCCGAAAAGGCTGGTTCTGGGTGTGAATATTCTGGCCCTGACTATCCTCCTCCTCCTCCTTTGGTAGCCCACGCCCACTGCTGCTAGGAACGGTATGTTCATCCTGGGTCTGAGCTTGTTCTTTTGTTAGCGTGCAAATTTATGCGTTGCGCGTGTTGTAGGCGAGCGTGTGACCCGCGCACCCCTGAAATCCAGTACCCAGTCCAATAGCGTGTGGAAATTCCCGCGCACCCCGGGATACAGGTGCGCTGACGTACTTGCGTGTGTAAGTGTCCGCACACCCCTGATATACACGTACATAGGCCAATCGCGTGTACGCGCACTTTTGTCCAATTACACGCGATGACACTCTGACGTGCTGTCCAATTACACGCGATGACACTCTGACGTGCAGTCTTTCCACGTGTGCTCTGTCATCACGTGCTGTGTGGGAAACACCCGTGCGGGTCACGTCACAGACGCGTTTACGCGCTGAGGGCCTTTGGTCCAATAGAATCGCGTATGCGTGCTGACGCGTTTACGCGCTGAGGGCCTTTGGTCCAATAGAATCGCGTATGCGTGCTGACGCGTTTACGCGCTGAGGGCCTTTGGTCCAATAGAATCGCGTATGCGTGCTGACGCGCTTACGCGCTAAGGGCCTTTCCTCGATTTTCACGCTGACGTGCAGGATTTTCACGTGCCAAATCACTCCGTACCAAGCTGGCCACGCGTAAGCACACGGAAGACCACGCTCCTGCCCAGAAGGCCGAACTACTGCCCCCCAGAGCCCCGAGCACGCTCCCACCTGCCATCTGCTGCTGCCTGACTGCCTGCTGCCCACGTGCACTGCCATTTGCTGCCTGCACATCAGCCAGGGGTGCTGTTGCTGTGACCACCCCTGCTGGAACCGAAGACTCCCGACTGGAATTCCATCGCTCCACAGCCCAGCCCCAGGACCCAGTTGCCCACCCACTCCTGCCTCTGGGGTTGTCATGTCGGGGCAAACACCATCTGTGACCACTGACAACCCCCGGCCAGAGAGGCAGAGGGGCACCAGCTTCAGTGCCACCGAAGTTGGTGTCCTGGTGGAGCAAGTCCTGGGGCAGTATGATGCCCTCTTCGAAGTTCCCGCGCCGACAAGGAAGGACGGACTCGGATCTGGACTGACATCGTGACTGCCATCAACGCGGAGGGGGTGGCAGTCCGGGACTTACAACATGTCAGGAAGCACTTGTCGGAAGAACAGATGGGGGTCCTGGAACGCATATCCCCAGCGCTCCACGTCCAGGTCCTGGAGAAGCAGACCCGTCTGGAGTCGAGCGGTGAGTGTACATGCATCCTGATTGTGAGCAGTGCGTGTGGTGATAATTCGGTATTGTGCAGGTTGCACATCTGTTTGTATGGGGTAGAGTATGGGTGGGGGTGTACAGGGCCGTGGGGCTGACACATACGAGGGCTGTGATGTGTGAGACATGGATGGTGCTTGTGTGTGTAGGCTTGCATAGCAAATGCAGTTGTGCGTGCACACATGTTTGGATGAATGTGTATGTAAGTAGACATATCCGTCATGTCAGGCATGTATGTTGTTTTCGGCTGCATGTACGAGCACTGTGTACATGTGCATGTGTGTGTATTTGACAAGGGTGCAACAGTGATGCAACATGGATGCATGTGACAGCGGTATGTGGAAGCCTGATTGGCAGATGTGACATGGATGCCCGTCTGAACAGTGCGACACTTGGCAGAGGTGTAGACATGCATGCAAGTGTGGTGGTGTGTGTACATGTGTGGTGCACTTCCTGTGTTGCATGTGATGTCTGGCTCCCCTTTGGCTGCTCATGCTGTTGTATGTGTAGGGATGGTGGTGGCAGTTGCGATATGGCTGTGGTATGGCTCATGTGTGCGAGTTGCAATGACATGTGTGTTGGGGATTGTGATGACATGTCTGAGGTTTGCCAATGCCACTCATGTGCAACTGTCATGTGTGTATGTGTCCATTGTACAGTGCCCTGATGCCTGTGTTTTGTTTCTCCCTGTCTGCAGCGTCAACTGATGAAGAGGGCGGAGAAGGTGCTGTGGAGCACAGCGGCGGGGATCCGACCGCCAGCCGGAGACGCAAGGCCCGGCTCCCCTCCCGTGTTGTCATCTCGTCGCGGAGTGAGTAGTCCGGTGCCGCGTCCCAGGCCGCAGCTGCCCCGGGGGAGGTCCAAGAGGCGGAGGTTGCAGTTGGACTCCTCGGCAGCAGAAGGGGCAGCTGGGACCCCACAGGGCCCAACAGGGGAAGATGGCACGGAGTCATCCAGGTTGGTGGGGGGTTTGGTGGAGGAGGAGGCCGTGCAAGCACCAGAGACGGGGTCTGGAGGTGGGGATCCCACTGGTGCTAGTGGTGCAGTGCAGGACCAGGGACAGGAGGCAGCACAGGCCGCCGCGGAGGTGCCTGTGTGCAATCCTGTCCCCGATCCTGTCCCTGCATCATCTTGCACCAGCAGGGATGCCTACGTCCAGACCCGTTTTCAGGCAGGGGATGAGCTGACGTCAACTGGCCTTCCTCTGCCTGCGGACGTGGCCATCCAGGTCCGGGTTGAGCCTGTCCTGGCTGGTGTGGCGTTGCGTCAACGGGCCATGCGAGGTGACCTGCAGTCTTTTCATGAAGAGACTGCGAGTCATCTCGAATGGCTCGTTGACCACGTCAGCCTGCTGGGACAGGTCACCCAGGCCGGATTCCTCCGTCTGATGGGGCTTGCTCCGACCCCCTCCTCAACTGGTTCCCCTACGCGCCAGTCGTCCTCTGTGCCATCTTCCCACCCATCAGTCACCTGGGTGCCCTGTGGAGCTGCCTCTGAAGGTGCGGCCAGGCTGGTGGAGGAGGCATCCCTGCCACAGTCGGGAGTCGGAGGTCCAGCAGGGGTGGCCACATCAACAACTGCACCCCAGCCGGCGGAGGATGTGCAGGCAGCAGGAGGCAGTGCACGGGCAGAGGCAGAGCAGCAGCAGCAGCAACATGGTGGGAGACATGAAGGCTCGGGGCTTTCGACATCGGAGGGGCAGGCATCGGCCGGAGGGCAGGGGGACCCAGGACAGAGAGTGTCTTCCGTGTGGCAGAGGTTGGACCACGCCATAGGTGCGGAGCGGCGGCGGGCGGAAGAGGCGCGGCTCACAATGGTCAGGGCGGAGAACTCCATGTGGAGGGCCCTGAGGCGGGCCGAGTGCCTCGAGGCAATCCGCAGGGGGTTGGAGGAGGACACGGCGTCGTCCCTGCGGACCCTCGGGGCCACGGAACTGGACCGCCTCCGGGACATCGAACAGGAGTTCGATGATGCCCTGGCCCGGGACACCACGGAGTGAGCCGCTGGACTTGCCCGCCGCCTTTGTATATAGTTCTTTAGTTTTAGGTTTCCTTTGTTTCTTATTATGATTTGGAGTCGACGGACACTGCTCCACTTTTTGTATATAGTTGATTTTTAGGTAGGTTTTTTAGTAGGTTTCCTTTGTTCAGTTGGGCTCATGGACCCTTGGTAGTTTTTTACATAGTTCTTTGTTGCATGGAGAATTTTTTACATTTGACTTTGGACAAAATTTTTTGGGATTCTGATTTGCATTTTTTGGTTTTTATACGGACAGCAAGCTTATTTTTTCTCATTCACATTGTAGCTTGTTTCCTTTCTTTAGCATTCTTTATTTTTTTCAATACAATTTTGTTTCCATACTTCACTGTGTGGTATCATCTCATTGGTTTCATGCATGTCATGTTGGGTGTTTTCCCATTCAATTGCAACCATTGTGTGTGACGGACATGGGTTCATTAGCTTCATGAACATTGGGGGTGTAACATGTAATTTCCATTTCCATGTGGGTGAATGGGTTACTTGGTAGGGCTTTTTGGCTGTGGAGACTGACCATTACGCACATGATTGGGGATTGTGAGGACCTGGTGGAGGGTGCCCCTGCACTCCTCGGGGGTGGGGGTGCAGGGAGACATGAGTGGGGGCCTGGTGGGGGCTGCCCATGGTGGCAGGGGGGTGGGGGTGGTGGGAGACATGAGTGGGGGCCTGCTGGAGGCTGCCCCTGCACTGCTGGCGGGTGGGGGTGGTGGGAGACATGAGTGGGGGCCTGGTGGAGGCTGCCCCTGCACTGCTGGGGGGTGGGGGTGGTGGGAGACATGAGTGGGGGCCTGGTGGAGGCTGCCCCTGCACTCCTCGGGGGTGGGGGTGGTGGGAGACATGAGTGGGGGCCTGGTGGGGGCTGCCCATGGTGGCAGGGGGTTGGGGGTGGTGGGAGACATGAGTGGGGGCCTGCTGGAGGCTGCCCCTGCACTCCTCGGGGGTGGGGGTGCAGGGAGACATGAGTGGGGGCCTGGTGGGGGCTGCCCATGGTGGCAGGGGGGTGGGGGTGGTGGGAGACATGGGTGGGGGCCTGGTGGAGGATGCCCCTGCACTGCTGGGGGGTGGGGGTGGTGGGAGACATGAGTGGGGGCCTGGTGGAGGCTGCCCCTGCACTGCTGGGGGGTGGGGGTGGTGGGAGACATGAGTGGGGGCCTGGTGGAGGCTGCCCCTGCACTCCTCGGGGGTGGGGGTGGTGGGAGACATGAGTGGGGGCCTGGTGGGGGCTGCCCATGGTGGCAGGGGGTTGGGGGTGGTGGGAGACATGAGTGGGGGCCTGCTGGAGGCTGCCCCTGCACTGCTGGCGGGTGGGGGTGGTGGGAGACATGAGTGGGGGCCTGCTGGAGGGTGGCCATGGTGGCAGGGGGGTGGGGGTGGTGGGAGACATGAGTGGGGGCCTGGTGGAGGCTGCCCCTGCACTCCTCGGGGGTGGGGGTGCAGGGAGATATGAGTGGGGGCCTGGTGGGGGCTGCCCATGGTGGCAGGGGGGTGGGGGTGGTGGGAGACATGGGTGGGGGCCTGGTGGAGGCTGCCCCTGCACTGCTGGGGGGTGGGGGTGGTGCGAGTCATGAGTGGGGGCCTGGTGGAGGCTGCCCCTGCACTCCTCGGGGGTGGGGGTGCAGGGAGACATGAGTGGGGGCCTGGTGGGGGCTGCCCATGGTGGCAGGGGGGTGGGGGTGGTGGGAGACATGAGTGGGGGCCTGCTGGAGGCTGCCCCTGCACTGCTGGCGGGTGGGGGTGGTGGGAGACATGAGTGGGGGCCTGCTGGAGGGTGGCCATGGTGGCAGGGGGGTGGGGGTGGTGGGAGACATGAGTGGGGGCCTGGTGGAGGCTGCCCCTGCACTCCTCGGGGGTGGGGGTGCAGGGAGACATGAGTGGGGGCCTGGTGGGGGCTGCCCATGGTGGCAGGGGGTGGGGGTGGTGGGAGACATGGGTGGGGGCCTGGTGGAGGCTGCCCCTGCACTGCTGGGGGGTGGGGGTGGTGGGAGACATGAGTGGGGGCCTGGTGGAGGCTGCCCCTGCACTCCTCGGGGGTGGGGGTGCAGGGAGACATGAGTGGGGGCCTGGTGGGGGCTGCCCATGGTGGCAGGGGGGTGGGGGTGGTGGGAGACATGAGTGGGGGCCTGCTGGAGGCTGCCCCTGCACTGCTGGCGGGTGGGGGTGGTGGGAGACATGAGTGGGGGCCTGCTGGATGGTGGCCATGGTGGCAGGGGGGTGGGGGTGGTGGGAGACATGGGTGGGGGCCTGGTGGAGGCTGCCCCTGCACTGCTGGGGGGTGGGGGTGGTGCGAGTCATGAGTGGGGGCCTGGTGGAGGCTGCCCCTGCACTCCTCGGGGGTGGGGGTGCAGGGAGACATGAGTGGGGGCCTGGTGGGGGCTGCCCATGGTGGCAGGGGGGTGGGGGTGGTGGGAGACATGAGTGGGGGCCTGCTGGAGGCTGCCCCTGCACTGCTGGCGGGTGGGGGTGGTGGGAGACATGAGTGGGGGCCTGCTGGAGGGTGGCCATGGTGGCAGGGGGGTGGGGGTGGTGGGAGACATGAGTGGGGGCCTGGTGGAGGCTGCCCCTGCACTCCTCGGGGGTGGGGGTGCAGGGAGACATGAGTGGGGGCCTGGTGGGGGCTGCCCATGGTGGCAGGGGGTGGGGGTGGTGGGAGACATGGGTGGGGGCCTGGTGGAGGCTGCCCCTGCACTGCTGGGGGGTGGGGGTGGTGGGAGACATGAGTGGGGGCCTGGTGGAGGCTGCCCCTGCACTCCTCGGGGGTGGGGGTGCAGGGAGACATGAGTGGGGGCCTGGTGGGGGCTGCCCATGGTGGCAGGGGGGTGGGGGTGGTGGGAGACATGAGTGGGGGCCTGCTGGAGGCTGCCCCTGCACTGCTGGCGGGTGGGGGTGGTGGGAGACATGAGTGGGGGCCTGCTGGATGGTGGCCATGGTGGAAGGGGGGTGGGGGTGGTGGGAGACATGAGTGGGGGCCTGGTGGAGGCTGCCCCTGCACTCCTCGGGGGTGGGGATGCAGGGAGACATGAGTGGGGGCGTGGTGGGGGCTGCCCATGGTGGCAGGGGGGTGGGGGTGGTGGGAGACATGGGTGGGGGCCTGGTGGAGGCTGCCCCTGCACTGCTGGGGGGTGGGGGTGGTGGGAGACATGAGTGGGGGCCTGGTGGAGGCTGCCCCTGCACTCCTCGGGGGTGGGGGTGCAGGGAGACATGAGTGGGGGCCTGGCGGGGGCTGCCCATGGTGGCAGGGGGGTGGGGGTGGTGGGAGACATGAGTGGGGGCCTGCTGGAGGCTGCCCCTGCACTGCTGGCGGGTGGGGGTGGTGGGAGACATGAGTGGGGGCCTGCTGGAGGGTGGCCATGGTGGCAGGGGGGTGGGGGTGGTGGGAGACATGGGTGGGGGCCTGGTGGAGGCTGCCCCTGCACTGCTGGGGGGTGGGGGTGGTGGGAGACATGAGTGGGGGCCTGGTGGAGGCTGCCCCTGCACTCCTCGGGGGTGGGGGTGCAGGGGGACATGAGTGGGGGCCTGGTGGGGGCTGCCCATGGTGGCAGGGAGGTGGGGGTGGTGGGAGACATGAGTGGGGGCCTGCTGGAGGCTGCCCCTGCACTGCTGGCGGGTGGGGGTGGTGGGAGACATGAGTGGGGGCCTGCTGGAGGGTGGCCATGGTGGCAGGGGGGTGGGGGTGGTGGGAGACATGAGTGGGGGCCTGGTGGAGGCTGCCCCTGCACTCCTCGGGGGTGGGGGTGCAGGGAGACATGAGTGGGGGCCTGGTGGGGGCTGCCCATGTTGGCAGGGGGGTGGGGGTGGTGGGAGACATGGGTGGGGGCCTGGTGGAGGCTGCCCCTGCACTGCTGGGGGGTGGGGGTGGTGGGAGACATGAGTGGGGGCCTGGTGGAGGCTGCCCCTGCACTCCTCGGGGGTGGGGGTGCAGGGGGACATGAGTGGGGGCCTGGTGGGGGCTGCCCATGGTGGCAGGGGGGTGGGGGTGGTGGGAGACATGAGTGGGGGCCTGCTGGAGGCTGCCCCTGCACTGCTGGCGGGTGGGGGTGGTGGGAGACATGAGTGGGGGCCTGCTGGAGGGTGGCCATGGTGGCAGGGGGGTGGGGGTGGTGGGAGACATGAGTGGGGGCCTGGTGGAGGCTGCCCCTGCACTCCTCGGGGGTGGGGGTGCAGGGAGACATGAGTGGGGGCCTGGTGGGGGCTGCCCATGGTGGCAGGGGGGTGGGGGTGGTGGGAGACATGGGTGGGGGCCTGGTGGAGGCTGCCCCTGCACTGCTGGGGGGTGGGGGTGGTGGGAGACATGAGTGGGGGCCTGGTGGAGGCTGCCCCTGCACTCCTCAGGGGTGGGGGTGCAGGGAGACATGAGTGGGGGCCTTTTGGGGGCTGCCCATGGTGGCAGGGGGGTGGGGGTGGTGGGAGACATGAGTGGGGGCCTGCTGGAGGCTGCCCCTGCACTGCTGGCGGGTGGGGGTGGTGGGAGACATGAGTGGGGGCCTGCTGGAGGGTGGCCATGGTGGCAGGGGGGTGGGGGTGGTGGGAGACATGAGTGGGGGCCTGGTGGAGGCTGCCCCTGCACTCCTCGGGGGTGGGGGTGCAGGGAGACATGAGTGGGGGCCTGGTGGGGGCTGCCCATGGTGGCAGGGGGCTGGGGGTGGTGGGAGACATGAGTGGGGGCCTGCTGGAGGCTGCCCCTGCACTGCTGGGGGGTGGGGGTGGTGGGAAACATGAGTGGGGGCCTGCTGGAGGGTGGCCATGGTGGCAGGGGGGTGGGGGTGGTGGGAGACATGAGTGGGGGCCTGGTGGAGGCTGCCCCTGCACTCCTCAGGGTGGGGGTGCAGGGAGACATGAGTGGGGGCCTGGTGGGGGCTGCCCATGGTGGCAGGGGGGTGGGGGTGGTGGGAGACATGGGTGGGGGCCTGCTGGAGGCTGCCCCTGCACTGCTGGGGGGTGGGGGTGGTGGGAGACATGAGTGGGGGCCTGCTGGAGGGTGGCTATGGTGGCAGGGGGTGGGGGTGGTGGGAGACATGAGTGGGGGCCTGGTGGAGGCTGCCCCTGCACTCCTCGGGGGTGGGGATGCAGGGAGACATGAGTGGGGGCCTGGTGGGGGCTGCCCATGGTGGCAGGGGGGTGGGGGTGGTGGGAGACATGAGTGGGGGCCTGCTGGAGGCTGCCCCTGCACTGCTGGGGGGTGGGGGTGGTGGGAGACATGAGTGGGGGCCTGCTGGAGGGTGGCCATGGTGGCAGGGGGGTGGGGGTGGTGGGAGACATGAGTGGGGGCCTGGTGGAGGCTGCCCCTGCACTCCTCGGGGGTGGGGGTGCAGGGAGACATGAGGGGGGGCCTGGTGGGGGCTGCCCATGGTGGCAGGGGGGTGGGGGTGGTGGGAGACATGAGTGGGGGCCTGCTGGAGGATGCCCCTGCACAGCTGGGGGGTGGGGGTGGTGGGAGACATGAGTGGGGGCCTGCTGGAGGGTGGCCATGGTGGCAGGGGGGTGGGGGTGGTGGGAGACATGAGTGGGGGCCTGGTGGAGGCTGCCCCTGCACTCCTCGGGGGTGGGGGTGCAGGGAGACATGAGTGGGGGCCTGGTGGGGGCTGCCCATGGTGGCAGGGGGTGGGGGTGGTGGGAGACATGAGTGGGGGCCTGCTGGAGGCTGCCCCTGCACTGCTGGGGGGTGGGGGTGGTGGGAGACATGAGTGGGGGCCTGCTGGAGGGTGGCCATGGTGGCAGGGGGGTGGGGGTGGTGGGAGACATGAGTGGGGGCCTGGTGGAGGCTGCCCCTGCACTCCTCGGGGGTGGGGGTGCAGGGAGACATGAGTGGGGGCCTGGTGGGGGCTGCCCATGGTGGCAGGGGGGTGGGGGTGGTGGGAGACATGGGTGGGGGCCTGGTGGAGGATGCCCCTGCACTGCTGGGGGGTGGGGGTGGTGGGAGACATGAGTGGGGGCCTGGTGGAGGCTGCCCCTGCACTCCTCGGGGTGGGGGTGCAGGGAGACATGAGTGGGGGCCTGGTGGGGGCTGCCCATGGTGGCAGGGGGGTGGGGGTGGTGGGAGACATGGGTGGGGGCCTGGTGGAGGATGCCCCTGCACTGCTGGGGGGTGGGGGTGGTGGGAGACATGAGTGGGGGCCTGCTGGAAGCTGCCCCTGCACTGCTGGGGGGTGGGGGTGGTGGGAGACATGAGTGGGGGCCTGCTGGAGGCTGCCCCAGCTGCACTCCTCGGGGGTGGGGGTGCAGGGAGACATGAGTGGGGGCCTGGTGGGGGCTGCCCATGGTGGCAGGGGGGTGGGGGTGGTGGGAGACATGGGTGGGGGCCTGGTGGAGGATGCCCCTGCACTGCTGGGGGGTGGGGGTGGTGGGAGACATGAGTGGGGGCCTGGTGGAGGCTGCCCCTGCACTCCTCGGGGGTGGGGGTGCAGGGAGACATGAGTGGGGGCATGGTGGAGGCTGCCCATGGTGGCAGGGGGGTGGGGGTGGTGGGAGACATGAGTGGGGGCCTGGTGGAGGCTGCCCCTGGTGGCTGGGAGGTGGGGGTGGTGGGAGACATGGGTGGGGGCCTGCTGGCAGGTGCCCCACAGTGCTGGGGGGTGGGGGTGGTGGGAGACATGCATTGTTGATCAGTAGTGCAAGGTGACATGTGGGTTGGCTGGGGGGCATGCCCATGGTGGATGGGCTGCCTGCGGGACATGAGCAGGGGTGCAGGGTAGTCCCCCGTGGTGTGGGCTGCCTGCAGGGGCCGTGGAGGTTGTGGAGCGTACACCTGGGAGGACCCACACGGCCAATTCACGTGTAGTACTCCCCAGAACCCCTGAAATACACATTCCCTGCTGAAATCGCGTGTGCAACTTCCCGCGCACCCCTGAAATACACGTACCCTGCTCGCACTGGCCCATTCGCGTGTGTAACTTCCCGCGCACCCCTGAAATACACGTACCCTGATGGAATCGCGTGTGGAACTTCCCCCGCACCCATGTAATACACGTACCCTGCTCGCACTGGCCCATTCGCATGTGGAACTTCCCGCGCAACCCTGAAATGCACGCACCCTGCAGAAATCGCGTGTGGAACTTCCCGCGCACCCCTGAAATACACGTACCCTGCTGAAATCGCGTGTGGAACTTCCCGCGCACCCCTGAAATACACGTACCCTGCTCGCACTGGCCCATTCGCGTGTGTAACTTCCCGCGCACCCCTGAAATACACGTACCCTGATGGAATCGCGTGTGGAACTTCCCGCGCACCCATGTAATACACGTACCCTGCTCGCACTGGCCCATTCGCGTGTGGAACTTCCCGCGCACCCCTGAAATGCACGTACCCTACAGAAATCACGTGTGGAACTTCCCGCGCACCCCTGAAATACACGTACCCTGCTGAAATTGCGTGTGGAACTTCCCGCGCACCCCTGAAATACACGTACCCTGCTGAAATCGCGTGTGGAACTTCCCGCGCACCCCTGCAATACACTTTCCCCGCTTGGCGTTTGCTGTTTGCCAGCCTGGTGAACTGGTCCAGGGTTAGCGCAGCCCTTTGCGATGATTTAGCGATTTTGATGGCTTTTCCTTGCGCGAGGGCGTTCTTGGGGGCGTTACTGGCGCTGCTGCAGGGTCGCTGCGATTCTCTGCGCCACGGCTGGTTTGGAAGCCTAAAATCCATGAATACGCTGTGCGCGGAAATCGGTTTTAGCGCACGTGCCTGGCGCAGTCAATCGCACGCGGACACTCTGCGCCAGCCGCTTGCGACACTTTTCTGCGAAATTCTATGAATTACCCTGTTAATAACTTATATATTAGAAAATGTCCCGGAGACCTGGATAATAGATGGAGGAAACCCCACGGGTACTCATTCTGGCAATAAAAAAGTGATTTTGCCTCCCCCCGGGAGAAACATTCCACTGTCCATATCTAAAGGACTGATGCAGGAGATGCACTTAACAGGAAAGAAACTCCACATGGATAACTTTGAAAAACAGTTGTAGCACAGACAATCCTTCCTTGAAAAGACAAAGATGCGGTAATACAATACGATATAATCGTAGCCTGTAAGAAACACCTAGTCAAGGTGGAACCACAAAACCAATGGACCTGAAGGTCCTGCGCACCAAGTACTGCCAAACCACTGTTTTCACCCTTAGCGACCATGTCTCGCCAAGATAATCGCAGTAAAATGAAATCATCGACATGTAATATACCCTTCGTAGACCGTTCCACCAGAAATACCTATTTCTGTTAAGGGATAAACAGGAGCAAAATCTGAGTCACATACCCATTCACTGAATAGCCGCCTGCTAAAAGAAACAGACTTATTAAAGGCTTTCCCAAGTCCTTGATGACACAGATCAAGAAACTTCGGAAGGCGCAGGAAAAGAGGAGAATATATTCTAATGAATAACAGAGAAGAACCCTTGAAGGAACCATTCATAAGAGAAACTGTTGGGCACAGATAGACACAGGTGGAGAGGGATGATACTAGACAATATGCACTGCTAAATCCTATAGGGACGGGAACCACCCCTCTCCCGAGAAGGCCAACACTAGCTTTGTCGTCTGCTTGTCGAACTCTCAACCCCTGCTATCCTAACACAGGAGGAAAAACACCCAAAAGGAACTGAGCAATCCCGGAGGAACCGTCCGAAGACAGTGCACTGGCATCCAACTTCTCACAAGGAAAAAGAGATCACTCAATCGGAACTCCAACCGTACAAGATCGTGGCAAAGAGAGAGTTAATAATTTAGCTTTCATAAAGCGCTAAAAACCTTCATGTATCTGCGCCCTGCTTGTTATAGCACACGGTGTGTGGTGCTCACTTATCGATCTCGGAAGGATGAAAGGCTGAGTTTGGCCCTGCCGAGATTGGATCCTGCCTCAGCAGGCTCTACACAGATGTCAAAGCGAGTGCTGTACTTGCTGAGCTACCGGACCGATATCCTGATTGACAATATGTTGCTCCAATCTCGGAGCAATCTGGAATTGATCTTAGAAAAAAGGCTCTTGAGTGCAACAGAGTTCGGTAACCATTCCAAAGGCTGATCTAAATGCGAGAACGATAGATTCTCGCGAGGATGCTGGGAACAATGACATGGAAGGAGCTGACCATCTTCCCATCTAGGTTAGCTAGCTAAGGGAAAAAATCTCCCTTTTCAGGGGAGAAGACGGATAACTACTTACTTAAGTACAGTCTATCATCCCGAAGGATAAGATGCAGAGCTATAATGTCATGCTGAAAACCAAGAACAAACTCTGTGATCGGGGAAGGGACATCTCTAACTGTATCCCAGAAAAATATATATATATATATTCCCCTAGAACCCTTTGGAACTGAGGTGAGTTATCACCTTCTTCATTAACTTGGTAAACACTAGGGGCTGATGGGAAAGGCCAAACCGAAAGGGAGGGACATTGATAAGAGTGAACCCATCAGTGGAACTGAAGCGAAAACTCCTGAGAGGAGGAAAAAAGGAGGAACCCCCAGCACTAATCCTCGAGGTCTAACACGACCATACCATCTGCCAGGAGACAGGAAACAATGAGCATAATAACACTTCCATTTAAAAGGAGCCACAAACAGATGTTAAAACTTGCAATATGTCCACTCCCAATTAGTGGGAGCAGAGTTATCTCATTCATAATTGAGAAACCGGGAGGGAGGCTGTTATCACTGCCCCTTCCAAAAATGAGGTCACTGACCCTCATACTAACACATTTGTTACTTGCCTAGTGACCACTGGGAAAGAGGGCAAGGGAAAACTGATAGAGGAAGTGCGCAAATTGGAACCTTGTTAACCTACAGCAACCCCCGGGGGTTTGTGGTGAACACCATTTAAGAAAAAACCTGGTGAACACCTGAGGCATTACAGGAGATATCCTAGGATTAGCAGGACTCCTGTCGGCATAATCCCTCCAAAGGAAAACATTGTGCTCAAACCCCTCGAGCAGAGGAGTAACTGTGTGCAACACTTGATGCGCCTTTTCCCGGATAGGAAGACTCAGGAAAAACAAAGGAGCGGGCTCTAATCACCTGAGGGGCAAAGATTTGAATAAAAACCACCCGTCCAATAACAATTTGGGATGAAGTCGCACGGGACAGGGCTTACATCCTCCTGTGGCCATGAAGGCGTTTATCAATGCCGAGCAGGCAACCATTCTTATAATCCACCCCCTCATGATCCGCACATTGCAAGTGCTCATATTACAATCCGAACCTGGACGCACTGTATTGTTTTTACCTTTCAGAGGAATGCTTTGCCCTTGAGCCATCCCTCTTCACAAGAGGGGTAGTTACGCCGCTCCGTAAGAGCAGAGGCGTTGACGTTGCCGAGCAGGCAAACAGATCTCAATCAAGTAGCACAGTACTTGCGCATCAAAAAAGGGGAATAGAGGTTACTTCCCTCTGTAGCCAGTCGAGCAAACTGGGTTATATAAATATCCAAATTCACAGCTACTCTCTTCCTTCGTAGGGTCATTTCATTCTTCCCCTAGGGCAAAGAAGGATACAAAGGACTGCCTGCACAATGTCGAGAGGGTTAGCTCTCGAAACAAGAGGATGGCACTGCCTCCCAGGACCGTCCCTTCAATGAGGGAAAGAAGGCTAAGCTCTTTAGCGCCTTTATGAAGGCAAACAGGGTCCTCCAAATTATCTGTCTCAGAAACAAGGACCATGCAGCAGCGGAGATAAATAAGTAAAACAGGCTATGAGGAACAGACCAGGACTGTGGGAACTCCTCCTAACCTGCGCAACTGACCCCTTTTAGGGGAGGAGAAAAACCTAAGGGAAGTAAATGGACTGAGTTGTCCTGCAAACCTAATGGAAAAAAAGATGGGGGTAACTAACCAGACATTTTTTCCGTAAAGGGACATGAAATATCAGGCTAGCACAGGATTGCGTCTGAATGATGGCTGGATAGGAAAGCTCAAGCCCCCTATAGGTCAGATAACGACCTCCTCCACCAACCACTGTCTTTTCTTTAAAGGATAACATGAGAAAATAAATAAATAAAAACAAAGTAATTCTTTTAACAAAAGGGAAGCGTCAATGCTTCACCCACAGCTTAACCATTGCTGTAACCATGGAATGCGCTGAGCAAGCGCTCCACAAGCTGCTTACCCGAGCAGGGTATGGAAACCAGCAGCACGCCAGGGAAACAACCTCGCATCCAAACTCCGGTGAAACCTGAAGCCGAGCAGGCAGCGGCACTCATAACATCTGTGCCGAAATTCTGACACAATATACCTGTATTGTGTATTTTTGTATTATATTACTAAATGTAAAGGAGATGGCACATGGCGCTCCCCTCATCTGCGCATCAGAAAACAAAGCTGTTGTCAGGGCGGGCGTGGGGATAGAAGTGGATGGCCCATGCACTTTTCACATAAGTTTCCTTGAAAGGGAAACAACTCTTAGTATCACATTTATTATATTTTAATAAATCAGCATTTATATAGCGCTAGGAACCCGCAGGTATCCGAGCGCTGCTCCTCAATCCTCAATACCCCCAGGCCTGAGGCAGCACATAAGTAGGGAAAAAACTCCCATCACAAACCCCCCCCCACCGCGTCGGAGAAAAGCAAATCTTTCAACACGCAAGGTGTTTGGGGAGGGTGGGTCCGGTCGGCGGTTAGCCGATCGTGTTAATGAGTAGGCTTCCCTCCGCACAACGGGCCTGAAGCGAAAGCTTCTGAAAGGGCTGCGCGCGACGGAGGGAAGCCAAACAGCAGCCTGAGTGCGCGAGGTCTGAAGCCAAGGCTTCTGAATACCCGCGTGCACAGCTGACAACACAATTAGTAATAAAAAAGAAAACATAACCTGGCGCTCTAGGCGCATCAACCCCCGCATGACAGGCCTGAAGCTACAGCTTGTAAACGGGCCGCACGCGAGAATGAACAAAAGGCTGTGCGCGTGAGGTCAGAAGCCACGGCTTCAAAGACCCGCGTGCCACAGCTCGCATTCCATACACATCAAAGCAAAAAACACACAGGCCGGCGCTGTGCGGCGCCCCAAACCCACGCATGACGGGCCTGAAGCTAAAGCTTCAGAAAGGACCGCGCGCTCTGGGCAGGTAAAAAAAAAGATTTCCTGAAAAGTGAAATACTCGCTTTATAAAAAGAAACCACACCACAATTCAAGTGCGGGCGCTTGCGACCCCATATTTAGGTTAAACGCCACAAAATAAGTGGCAGTTCATACAATACAGCAATAGTAAACTCAAAATAAGGAAACACAATTCCCAAGGTGAACGCAGTAAAGCACCAAGCATATTAAATATGAAACACAAATTCATATGGCAACCACTGACTAACATTCAAGGCACAACTAAAAGAAGTGATTTAGCTGTGGTGTGAGCAGCAAAGAAAGAGGAGTTGGGGTTCGACTAAAGGACATAAATAGAGGAGGGTCCCTGCTCATTGGTCCCCTGCAGGGCATGACCTGTCCTCCATGATGGTTTGGGGAGTTCCTCATGCATTGACATTGAACTCTATATAGTTCTGTTGTTGATACATTTTTGTTTGTAAAAGTTTTTTCTTTGCTGCTGTGGTTTCAGAGTAAAGACTGAAATGCATAATATGAAGCCTCCTGTCATGCCATAGAATCGGTCCCCATCGGCAAATCCGTTCTTTGTTTTTGTAGTCCTCGCTTCGCCTCCTATTGTCTTTGCCAATCTTTTTTTAATCTCTCTTCCCACCGTCCTTTATCTCAACTTTCCTGAGGTACCCAATATTTTCTGTCACTCTTGCTAATTTTCCCTTCATCCCTCTTTTCATCCTGGCCTTTTTTCCTTTTTCCACTCCAAACCTCTTCCCACAATCTTCCTTAATGACCCTCTGCTTCATCCACCAACACCTCTCCCTGACCCATTGATTTTCCCCTCTTTCTCGACGTGTCCCCTGCGCTCAAAGCCCATTTTGCCAAAAACGTTCTTTCCTCCTTTTGTAATCTTGATCACATCTTTGTTGTAACTGCAAACCCCGGTCACCGGTATTCTGTTTGCCCCTCTACTACCCCTGCCCCTCACTGCGCCCTTTCTCACACCTGAATGGAAGAACAGGCGAGTTTTGGTAAAGATAGAAACAGAATTTCAAGAGCATTTAATGACCTATTCAGGTGTTAAGGAAGCCGTCTGATTGGTCAGTACTTCAGGGACAAGGCCTTTGGAATTCCAGGGTCACCACCAGAATGAAAGAAGAATGACTAATCCCCCTCACTAGCGTGAGAAGGGGGTTTAGATTCTATTAAAGACAAGGAGGTGAGTATTATGCATTACAATCTTTACTATGAAACCACAGCAGCAAAGAAAACACTTTTACAAACAAAAAAAAAGTTTGAAACACAGAACTAAATAGAGTTCATGACAATGTAAGGGGGAACTCCCCAATCCATCATGGAGGACAGGTCATGCCCTGCAGGAGACCAATGGGCAGGGACCCGCCTCTATATAAGTCCTTTACTCCAATCCCAACTCCTCTTTCTGTAGCTGTCTTGAACCAGACGTCCACTGCACAGACCAGATGATAACACAATCCAGCGAAGCTCTCAGATCACGCACTCTCCACATCTTGTAACTGTTACTAATGTTCCTCAACAGAACATCTCAGCCTGAAGCTGTAAGAACAACAAACAAAGAAGGGTGGGTGGATGGGAAGAACCACAAACTAAAGAATGTTCTCTCTTGAAACACCTATGTATAGGTGCGCCATAAATGCCATATTATATCATTTCAAGGGTGGGTGGGTGTGATAATGCTCTCCTCCTTGTCTTTAATAGAACCGGAACCCCCTTCTCACACTAGTGAGCGGGATTAGTCATTCTATGGCAAGACAGGAGGCTCCTATTATGCAAGTTTGAAGCCCTTGCATCATATTAATTACAACATGATCAATACAATAGTGACAATACCATAATAATAATAATAATAGGACAAGAAGTGTTTTAAATGTTTCTATTTTGACCAACCAACTGATTGCAAAAAGTATTCCCCCAGGCTAAGCTGCCCCAATAACTGTCTTATAAGACATAGTAGTCTTAACTGCAAAGAACTAGGAAGAAGTGCCAATTCAAGTGTTCCTCACAGGCCACCAAAACCAACTGGTTAAAAAAGATGGGGCGCGGTGGAACACCAGACAAAAGTCCTCCTATAGTAATAGGCAGGAAAAAACATAAGAGTAATAAGCTCCTCTGTTTTCAACATCAGAACATTTAAAACACTTAAAGTCATACCATTTTATGGTAACCTAGATAGTAAATGCAAGAAGTTAAACACTTTAGTTCTCCTGGAGATAAAGACAAAATTAACCCCCAACGGGGTGAAAACTTTGTTGGGTCCATCCCATGTGTTGATGAAAGGAATCTCTATATAAAGAAGACATATCACATGGCCACCCTGGAGAAACAGAGTTGGAAAGGCAAACCTTCCTTGGAAGGCCCTAGCGGGAGACAGACACCTTATTAACATGTTATAGGACAACCTGCTTGTGCTTGGGTGCAGCTAAAATGCAATAGACCTGAGGACCTTGTGCACCCAGAAAAATGTACCCTAAATCCTGTCCCTAAGTACACCATTGTCTACAGTCATATGTACCACCTAATACCAGAAAACCTTCTAAACCCAGAAAAGTATTACATCTTCTGGAGGCAGAAGCGGGATTGAAGAGTGGGGCCACACCTGAAACCCAGCAGAAAGGTGCTAAAAACAACCTGACTAAAAAGAGAGAGCCCAACCAGGGGACACTGATGACAAAGATATTCTTGAAAACCTCAGGAAGAGTTAACTTCACCAAGCCGTAAAGCCAGAGACCCTCAGACCTCCAGAACTCCCGAAAATCAACCATAGGGAGATACTTACATAAACCTGACCCTTAACACACAAACTTGGCAAAGAAAAACTTATCTTACATCCCAACGCTCCCATAACGATGCCTAATCTCCCTGCTATCAGCGCAAGGTACTTGGACCTATCCCCTCCCCCACGGTTGATAAACCCCTAAGGGAACATAAATAAACTGAAGGAAGAGCCCTAAATTCCATAGTCTTGAGAAGTATTCCAGACTGCAAAGAAAACTGGTCACCAAACAATTAATATGAAGCTGGCTTAAGGAGGACCAACCTTCGTCTTAATAAATCTGAACCCTCCAGACACCCCCAGGACACCATGCTGGCACTTTATTGCAGAATAATCTCCAGAGGGAACCAAAAGTTCTACCTGCCATGCAGACAGCTAAGTGAACCCTGTCACTAATGAAGTGTCTCCCTGCCCTTGAGCAATTGTACTGACAGACACTTGCGGGGGTGGCTAATGCTGAGTCGCTGAAATGTCCTACGATAGAGAGGCTGTAATAAGATGGAAGATGAGCACCACTCCCAGACCCTTCTATCCTACTGAGGGATATTGTCAAATGGTCAATGCGAGCTCTGTACTGGTCAAGAGCAAGAACTCCCGTTAAAGGGAAACACAGGAAAAAAACTCATGTGTACCTCCCAGAGGTGTAACTTTATGGTGCAACCCCCCCCAAATGGTGTTGGGGAAAAAAAGGGGGTCTGCGGGGAGAGGGGCTGAGGCGCTGACTTAGGGATAATTATCGTGCTCAATAATGTAAAGGCTGTGAAAGAATAATGGGACCACAGTCCCTTCAACATTGAGGCTTGGACCTCTGTATCCATGCAAGGCTTACTGGCCTCTCCGGAGATCAGGGAAAAGGAAAAAAGAAGCACATAATGTAATAAAATAAAATAAAATAGCACTTATACAGTGTTACAAACCCTCAGACATCTAAGCACTGTTTATTATTATCCACGGTATGTGGGGTGTGGTGTTTATTTATTGACCTCGGAAGGATGAAACGTTTATTCTGACCCTTCCAGGAGTCGACACCTACGTCAGCAGGCTCTGCACAGATGCCAAAGCAAGCACTCTAACCGTTGTGCTGAAGGGTAAAACGAGTGAAAATAAACAGCCACTTATAAACTGCATCGAGAAACAACTCCCTTGAGGGCAAAAACTGGTCTTGTACTCCTTGAGCAGAGGAGAAATTGTATACACCGCTAGATGTATTAGCAGGAACCGACAAAGCCTTAGGAGAAAGGTATGGGGGCATGCTTCAAAATGTTATTATCTGGTAACCTTTCTCTCTGATACCAGCCAGTGTTTCCACACTGCAACAGGGTCAGAACCCGGGAGCTCAACGTTGTCTTGCTAACAAGTCAAAACAGTTACCTTTCAGCAAACCTTGTCCCCGCAAATAGATAAAATTGTATTGCCACCCTTTAAGGAGTGAAATTGGAGTTGCCGAGCAGACAAACCTATCTGCACATTGAGCTGTGCAGCTCTTGCCCGTCCATAGGGACAACACTATCGGGACAATAGTAAGGGAAATCACGCCACCCTTTAATGAGTGGAATTGGTGTTGCCGAGCAGGCAAACCCATCTGCACATCAAGCTCTGCAGCTCTTGGCCGTCAATAGGGATAACACTATTGGGAGAATAGTAAGGGAAATCACACCAGCTTTTAAGGAGCAGAGTTGGTGTTTCCGAGCAGGCAAACCCATCTGCACATCAAGCTATGCAGCTCTTGGCCGTCAATAGGAATAACACTATTGGGACAATAGTAAGGGAAATCACACCACCCTTTAAGGAGTGGAATTGGTGTTGCCGAGCAGGTAAACCCATCTGCACATCAAGCTTTGTAGCTTCTGCCCGTCAATAGGGATAACACTGTCAGGACAATATAATGGGAATCATGCCACCCTTTAAGGAGTGGAATTGGTGTTGCCGAGCAGGCATACCCATGTGCACATCAAGCTCTGCAGCTCTTCAATAGGGATATTAGGGGTTATTTCCCTCTTCAGCCCATATATTATAGATCTCCAACTATTTGTATAAGAAAAAAGGGACTGAACTGCCTAAGGAAGCAAAAGGACTGAGTTGTCCTGAAACTACCTAATGTATAGAATCTACTAAAAGACTAAGGTTAGCGCCTGAGTGATGGCTAGAAAGGAAGGTCGGACCCCCTTAAGGTCTGTTAACTACTTCCTCCAAACACTCTTTTCTTTGAAGTATTAAATAAATAATTAAATAAATAATAAATACAAAGTAATCTTTGTCTAGGAAGTGGGGCTACGCTCTGAACAGGGGCCCAAACCCTGGGCCCTTATATAAAAGCTGATGCTTACTGCGCCATCCGGCTACTGCCAACAGGAAACCCTAATGTGCTGCACACATAGCTTAAAATATTGTTTAAGAGAGCAATACACTGAGTAAATGCTCTTCAACTGCTCATCCTAGCAGTACACGAGGGGCAAGCTCGCACTAGAACGCAGGCAAAGCCTGCCACGAGCAGGTTATGGCACACCTACAGAGAAGGCAATCCTTAAGCCACATGGAGCACTTAAACAAAGCTGCAGATTGGCAGCACATCAGGCTCTTGAGCGGGCGCTAAAATATATATATATATTGTAAAATATAATTATTAAAATATCCAATTAAAAATATCAATTAAAACAAATATATAAAATAATTATGTACTGGAAATATCGGGAAGTGAACGCAGGTCCTCCTGCATGGAAGACATCCAGCTCTATCATTGAGCTATCCTGCTTCTGGATTGAAGCAGATGCTTTTGCTACACTTCAATATAAATCAATGAACATAGCTGCTGAAAAGAAACATAGGGGCCATAAAGGGCTGGCAAAGCCCAGTAGCCTAAAGCACCTGGTGTTCCTAGGCATCTCCTAAATCATATTCAAAGTTACAACATAATAAAATAACTATACTTGTGCCCAAAATATATAAAATTATTTCATAACCTTTTTTAAAAATAAATATATATACATATATATATATATTAAAATATATATAACCATCCAGAGAGTTTTCATGAACCCTGCGTAACAGCAGCGGAGGACTCCAGCTCTAACTGTTGAGCTATTGAGTCCCAATCTTCGCGCAACGGGCCTGAAGCAAAGCTTCTACCTGGCCCGCGTGCGCTGAGAAATGCCGGAAAGAATGCTGCCAACGGATGCGGAATTAAGTATAAAGTATAAAGGCCGACACGCATCGGGTCTGAGGTGAAAACCTCTAACAGACCCACGCGTGTAGGCCTGGAGCGGGCGGGCGCTAGAAAGCCGATGCGCACCTGGCCTGAAGCTAAAGCTTCCATCAGGGCCGCACGCGTCGGGTTGAGTAAAAGCAGGAACTCCGACAACAGCAGAGGTGCTTACTTAAAGAAACAAAATACTGCTTTAAAAATAAAGCGACATTCGCACGCACACTTTATAAAAACTGAAGCCTCAGTGACACACGAGATTAACAACAACCTAATAAACAAATTAGTGACACCAAAGTGAAGCAGTAAGAGTGTAACCTAAAAGTAAAACACTATACTCTACACATTCTAACATATCATATATATATAATTTTTCAATAAACTATAAATATTATGCCCTCTACTGACTAGCATGCAAGGCACAACTAGAAGGAGTAACTTAGCTGTGGTGTCAGCAGCAAAGAAAGAGGAGTTGGGATAGGTGTAAAGGACTTATATAGAGGAGGGTCCCTGCCCATTGGTCTCCTGCAGGGCATGACCTGTCCCCCATGATGGATTGGGGAGTTCCCCCTTACATTGTCATGAACTCTATTTAGTTCCGTGCTTAAAACTTTGTTTTGTTTGTAAAAGTATTTTGTTTGCTCCTGTGGTTTCAGAGTAAATATTGTAATGCATAATAGGAGCCTCCTGCCTTGCCATATAATCCCAGGGCTCACATATGGTCAACATGGAGCTTCAGCTTTGCAGGTTAGGTTGCAGCCCTGACCAGTGCTTTAAATGGAAACTGAAAAGTGCAGGTACTCACTATTCCAGACTGCCTGCTTACTGTTGAGACGTGCTAGTACTGCTCCCTCAAAAGCAGTGGCTTCCTGATAAGAAGCACAAGTACTATGACCTACAAATAAAAGAAGCGCAGGTACTCAGGACCGGCAAATACCTGCCCATTTAAAGCACTGGCACTGACACAGGTTCATTCTTTTAGAACAATGATTTGGGACGTAGGGCTGATTGCAATTGGTTGAATTTGTGCTTTGTTGTCTTGCAGTGCATTGACGATTTTCTTAGCAAGCTGTATAGGAAAATCTCAATTTTAATAAAGACAACAGAGGTGTATCTTCTTTACTGAACTGCCAGCAGCAAATAACTATAAAGCACTCTGTAATGTGGCCAAGGTGAACATGAGCAGAATCAACAGTCCATAAATATTAAAGCGTGTAACACTGCAACGTCTTCAACCAGGAAAATCTGTGGATAAACCAATGTCGGGAATCAACCCAACTGGATCTGTCTTCTTGTGATTTTAAAAAGTTGTTTCCTAATGTGAAAACCAAAAATGTTTGAGCATCAACTGAACATGCTATTGCTTTATGCAAGTTAAACATGCTACAGAGGTGGCTGACTACATTATAGAACGTGAAGTGGATATTTGTGCAATTACGGAAACATGGCTTCATGAGGCAGCCGGCCCCTCTATGATCTTGGCTGCGCCTAGTAACTATACTATGCCGTGTAGAAAGAGACTGAGCCAAACTGGCAGAGGCGTAGCCTTCATTCATAAAGCACATTTGGATATCTGGGAAACAGATATCAGTAGCTGAGAGGGATGTGATACCCTCCTAGTAAAGGTACGGACTGAGGCTACAATGAAAGTCAATATTATGTTAATATATGGGCCCCCTATAATTAAGGATGATTTTATAACTGAAATGGGTAGCTTGATTCTACCACTGTTTAACGAGTCCTCTAAATTCATGTTGATGGGAGATTTAAACTTGTGGAAAGGCAATAAAAGTGATCACAGGCCTCAGAATTAGAGAACATGTTAGCCAATATGGGTTTTACCCAGTGTATGAAGAAGCCACTCACCTAAAAGGCAACAGATTGGATTGGATTGCGACCTATGATATTGAACTAAGTAAACCTCAGAGTATGCCCTGCCCATGGTCCGACCATTTCTTTATTAATTGCACTATACTTTGTTCCAACAAAATAAAGCCACTAGCAGTAGCTAAAACCTGGATCACCTCAAGAAACATTGGGAGAGGTCAGAAAACATGCAGGAATGGATTTTACCTCTAATAAATGATCTTACCAATATGCATACTTCTGAACAATTAACTAAATTTTATCAAGAGTCAATGGAGAAAGCCATGAATTCTCTATCCCTGCTTAAAACTAAACAAATGGCGCTCAAGAAATGTAATTTATGGTTCTCCCCTGAGTTGAGGACCCTCAGAAAATGCAAAAGGAAAAGCTTCCATGTATGGAAACAATCCCCATGAGATAGCGACACATTCATATAAAGTAGGGATGCTAAAAAATATAAAATGGTGGTGATACAGGCAAAAAAGGTTCCTTTAAATCCAGAATAGAGAAAGCAAAATATGATTAAGGAATTGTTTACAATTCTGAAGGAACTCGAAAAACCCTTGGCTAACACTCGAGAAGGGACAGTTAAAGACAAAGAATGGTGCACTTCAATCCAGGACGACATGTTAAACAATCTTTAAGAGATGTGCTGACTGTGATTTGAAGATGTTGATCACTGATCGCACAGGATTTTACTCTGGCGCCTCAGCGAAGAACACAAAGTCATCGAATATGGCTCCTGCCAAACGATGACCATTAAGGCTTTGAAGGAGAGAAGGTCGAAGGTCACCCTAGGCCAGTCAGTTTCAAAATCTCTATTTTCCACACCTTCAAAAAGGAAATCTTCCAAAGGTAGAAGTCTGTAGAAAGGCCCAAAAATGCTCCAAACATTCAAAGCGATCGAGGTTGAGGAGTGATTACCGTCATTCATCTTCTTCTTCATCGCAGAAAACCATGCCTTTCCTAGCCTGACAAGTATTGAGCACGTTTCCCCAAAAAGGATGTCTTTAGTGGCCGAATGGGAAAATATCTGTGAGAAAATGAAGGAATTGTTTTTGAAACTGGCCCCTTCTGGTCCCTAGAAAGAGCCAAAAAAGGCTGTTGATCCCACCCCACCCTCCAGGATGGTGTAAGAAACCTGAAGGTGTCTCACCCACTAGTCCCCAGGGATCTGTCATCCAGGTGGCCAGGGCACAGCCATCGCTATTGGATCGAGTTCCTGGGGGTGGACCAATGTGGGAGGATCACCTGGATGGGGGGGGTCTTCGGGGAGTGGAAGTGGGACACCGAAAGGTGAGACGCAGTACCCCCTTCCTTATGACACCTTTTCCCCATCCTACCCCATAGGATACTTAGAAACTCTACCAACCCCCTTTTACTACACAAACACTTTCTCACACTGCAAAAGACAACAGACTAACACCAGAGACGTTCACCTAACATGTCCCAACACAAGGGTCAGGCAGAGTCAGGCAATTGCCGAAAACTACACACACCTGAGATCCCTTTCCCTTCCCCAAAGGGATAAAAGGCAGAGCACGAGAGCACACTTTGAGAAAGGTTAAATGCACGAGGAAGCATCTATTCCAGGATGGCAGTTCAAACGGAGGAAAAAGGCTGTTGAAACTGAAAGGACGACAAGGAGGGAATTGGCCTTGCCCTTTTCAACCTAGAGCCACAAAGCCTTCGAGAAAAGAACAGTAAGACCAGGAATTGCAGATGGCGATTGGTGTGGCAGATGTCAACGGTACACGGGGCCCTCCTGCACTGATAGCCACGGTGAGGAAAAGAGCTTGATGCTGTGGTACCATCCTTGACTCCAGTGGAAGAAAAGCTAACGAGTTCAGCAGAGCCGGTGAGTCGGAGGAAATTGATAGTGGCCCAGACTGTGTTAAGCTCAAAGTTGCAGTGGCAACATTTGCGCAAAAGAAAAGATAATAAGACAAAGATATTTTTGTGAACAATCGAGGTATTAAGGTTAGAGTCGTCTCGCGCCGCATGTGCGCTGATTCGAATGACTCTTAACGAATGCCCCGCTCCTGAACAAGGAGGATATGCTGAATTGAGAAGACTACAAGAGGCCCTAGGAGAGACATGGGACAAGTCAAAGCTCCTTGTACAGGTAAAAGTCTTGGACAGTTTGTGAATTGAAAAGCTAAGTGAACTGCATTGTGGTGACAAACATGAACCTGACTGAGGGATGTCCATAGTGAATTGTTGATCTGAGCCCGATTGAGGGAGGCTGATGTTGTGAAGGGATTGGAGCCCAGCTGAGGGGGATCCTCGGGTGAAGAGAAATCACCCAAGGTGAAGATTAAAAGAAGGAACAATTGGTTGCTGTTTATGATACATCAGGCCCTCTGAAGCAAGAGACTTTGCAAGAAAGAGACTTGGGCACAGAAGGCCCTGCTCTTGCTGTGCTTGAGAGGCCCACCTTGTCCCGTGCTTCAAACGTGGGGAAGGGAGACCCCAACCATAACATCCTGACTTATCATTTGAGAACAATTCTGTCTTTCTTTGTGAACATTATCCCACACTATTTTGTAGCATAGCAGTAAGGATTGGCAATAGGTTTTTCTTAGTGCAGGCCTTTTTCATTTGACTATGAAATCTGCTGTTCATTCCCCAATAAGACGCTGAGGGATCACCACTGTCATCTCGTTGTGTGGCTCAAGGACCCCGGCGGGACCTCTGACTCCACACCTGTACGGAGCCATGCCTCCCTACGGCAGGGCAGGACCGCCCAGCGAACCACCTCTAGTAAGATGTCTAGGTCGCATGATGTCCACACCACCAGCAATATGAAGCACAAGGAAGCTTCGATCGACAAGCCCAGATTCTCCCATGAAATACCGATCTTCACCAAAGGTCAGTGGCCCAGGGGTGTCTGCAGAGACGGGCAGCCAAGGCCTTTTCCATCGCCCCAGGGAAGGGATACCTTCAACAAAACCTGCTTCTAAATCTAACAGCCAATCTTCATCTTCGGAGGGAAAAGCTACCCCGTTAACATCATCTTCGAAATCGGCGTCAGGTAAGTCCTTGTCAATGCCCAGGCCTTCCTCCAGGTCATCAATGCCAAGGCCATTGATGCCGTCCACCAGTGCCCTGCCAACAAAGCCATCAATGGCGATGGCCACGACGACAAGCGTAAATTGCTCCATCAACGAAGACTTCATGGAGCTACCACGTCAATGACTGTAACATCCTTGTTGACTGCTCCATCGAGCAGCACACAAAGTCGGTGATGTTCCTACCGCTGTTGGAGGATGTATGGGAGGAGGGTCTAGCCACCTCGGCCCATCCTGCTATAGCCCCAGCGAAGAAAGAACACTTTGACAAAAAGTAGAGGGCCCCAGAGAGCACTCCCGTCTGCCTGCGCAACCAACCCACACAAGACTCCATTGTTTCTATTGTCGGTCAGGTCAGCTAACCCGAGGTCAGCTAACCCATCTTCCTTGTGCTCCATATCCCCATTCAAGGAGGGCAAGCGCCTTGATGTCTTCGGAAAAAAAATTAATACCACTGCAGCCACGACTATCAGAGCGGCAAAAGTAATGGCCATCCTCGCACGATACGATCACAAGTTTTGGTATAAGATGGGCCCCATTCGGGAGTTTCTGCCCGAGGACAAGAAACAGGAAGCTATGGAAATCTTCCATGTGGGCAAATTGGCATCAGATCATGCCATCACAGTCTCAGTGGACATCGCCAACACATGTTTTCGCCAGCTTGCAAATGGAGCGGTCCTGCGCAGGCAAGGTTGGCTCAAGGCCACAGAGTTTTTACCTGATGTCCAGTCCTGGGCAATGTTCCCTCTAATTTCTTTGGGCTGTGTGCGCCAAAGAATAGTTGTATGTGGGGTGTTTTTCAGTCATGTGCACAACTGAGTGATGCGATGCCAGACCGGTGATGGTCGGCGACTTGGCGGCACCTGCCCGGCGGCCACCAGTGAGCAAGTGCTTGCTTAGGGATCCGATTCCACAGTGTGCAAGCGAGGAATGCGCATTTGCGGCACAATAAGGTCTACTTCAAGGGACATTTGGGTGCTCTATTCGTCCTAAGACTTTAGTTCATCTCAAATTGTGTCCTTTTTACATCTATAAACATTAGCAAGATCGTTTGTTTTATGATGGGTTGGTACTAGAAAAGAGGGGTTCTTCTAGTGGAACACAGATTACATGATTTCTGATCTGATTATGCTGCTGATGGACTCCAGGAATTCAAACACATAATTTTTACTTCTCCAGCTATCTGGTATTTTGGTGTAGTGTGCTATGTGATTGTGGATTTTTTGGACAGATAGCATGGATGTGTTCAATTTTACAGCTAGCAATACATTGTGTGGTAGAACTTTGACCTCTTCAGGCTTGGACCGTTGTCGCTCAACCACGGCCAATCTATTAACTCTCTCAGTAGAGGTTTGTGCCAGCATACTACGCAATCCAAACCCCAGTTTCTCTGCTGAATTCTTGTGCCTGAGAGCCTGTACAGCAGAGACATGGGGGGTCATTACGACCCTGGCGTTAGGGGGTTAACGGGGCCGGTAGAGCTGCAGGCCCTGTTAACCCCCTACCGCCTCATTACGAGGTGTCCTCGCGGGACCTGCTAAGGACGCTACCAGGTGTCCTTAGCGGGTCCCGCGAGCAGACCAGCATGCTTACAACGGGCCTGTCATTAACGGGCCCGTTGTTAGCATTCTCCCCATTTCCATTGAGCCCTATGGGGGCACGAATGGGAATGGGAATGGGTTTTTGGAATGGGGAAATACCTGGCCCTCCAAGGTCGGAATGGCCCAGTATTTCCCCAATCCAGGAAACCCGGACCCGGTACCTGGAATGGGGGTAGCCATGCCGCAAATAGCGACATAGCTACCTCCAATGTTGTAATGACCTCTGTGGACAATTCCAAGAAAATGGCATTTCATGTAGTCCAATTTCCACCCATCGGCCCATTTCTTTCCTGTCGAAAAATTTGCCAGTAACTTTAGCATCCGCACATACTCTGCGTATCTTGCCCACATCAGCGTTGTACTCAAAAATCTCTCCAAGTTGCACATGTACCTTATCTTGTGATTTGTTTTATCCAATCTTCTTTGAAAGCAGCACAACATTTCTTCTTAGGTGATGCAGCAGCTGCAGCAGCATTCGCTTGCCCTTCCTTTGATGAAGAAGTCTTGAATCTTCTGAAGTTAAACAATTTGTCCATAATCTGGGTAAAAAAGAAATAGCAATTATTTGCATGAAAATAAAGTGCTGTGCTGCTGAGCTGACTATGTGCAAGTAAGTGTAGAACTTGCATTCAGGCCAAAGGCAGGTGCCTTTTATAACTGGCTGTTGCAACTTTAAAGATTTGCTGTGTTTAATTTCTAATGCTGTTATGTTACATAACCACCCTGACAATGTGTGGGCCCAAGCAGAGGGAGTTGGTACTAGACTGACAGTCACTCAATGTTGCAGCCCCAGCTCCCTGCAATCCTGATAGGACAACCATGATGACTGCACTCCTCCAGACAAAAGTGTTCAACAACCCTAGTTGCACAAGTTGTAATGGACATAACTCAAATGGATAGAATGCAGCCACAGAACTAGCACAAAAATTACATCACAAATGCATCACTCAGTCAGGATTGGGAATGATTCCATCCATCTCAAGCATGCAGGACAGACAGATATTACAGATATTACACATCCTCCAACTTTAACAGCACAGGGAAAAGTTGGAAGAACGCACATACGGAATACAGCAAAAGGAAGTAATAAATAAGACATGAAGGGACAACCACATGGTGTTTAAGAGATGCTGGTATAAAACAACTGAAGACGTCTCTTCCCTAACCAGCAAGAATGAGAAGTTAATGGACACACACTCAGGGCGGACCCGGCCCGGCCATCAAGTGTCACAAATTGCGAGTATAATCCAGGAAAACAAGAAAACAGCACACTAAGAAGGTGTCGCACAAGAGGCAAGGGAGAATAGCTCAGGGCAACGTGTTCGCCTTGCAAGGAAGACGACGCAGAGCAACACAGGTTCGATCCCTGAGTCTGTGCTTAGAAACCTCTATTAAGCACATTATAAATAACCAATTACAATTACAAAAGCGGGGCAGACCGGGAATCGGCAGGTGCATAAGCCAACTGAGCTTCTTTACTGGACCTGCACTATGGGATATTCAAGTTACACAAAGAGCAGCATGACCAACAATCCATTTTGCTTTCTTATTGGAATTGTGACCAGCAAGTTACATAAATACCTCAGCAGCAGAATCATTAAACCATCGTTCAACCCGGTGATTCAATGAGCCACCCTGTGTGGAAGCTGAGCTTGCAACCTGCAGGTTGCACACACACCTATGCAATGCAGCAGGCAATGGACCCACTGCGTTACCAATCTTTTGCATTACTAAACTTTTCAGAGGAAAATGAAACTGAAATCTACAGAAAAAGACAACTATTGGAGGGTAAGCAGCAGATTTCTCTCCCGCTTTTCATGGTTTGGTCACACTGTGGTCAGACAGGCCTGTTTTTAGAAGTGAACGCAGGACAATTAGGGCTTGCGTGCACCTGGCACTTAACAGTAGGTACTGTGGTGGAGGGACCTTCCCTTGTTTTCCTAAACAAATAATCAAGTGAAATCCGAGTCTGAGTGTAGTGAGCTATGTCGCTGGGATTGGTGGGTCATTTGTGTGTGCAGCGTGGTCATTTCTCCACAAGGTGAATGGATCAAACAATTACGTCATTCACCTGAACTTCAACAGCACATATCAGTCAGATCACTGCATCTCAGAGTACCACAGCAAGGATGTGACGTACGTATCTAATTCAATAATGCTTTATTTGGATTCACTCCATAATGATAAAAGCAGTAGACTCCGAGTCCCAGCCACTGCTGTACCGCAGAGCTGGTTTAGAGCTCTGTGCTGTCTCTAGTGATTGGCGATTGCCCACTTCAGACCCGCTCTTCCCGGAGAAGCATGAGCATCTTATGAAATGTGCACCACTTGTGAATCCGAACCCCCCCGCCAGCTCCCTCTAAGTGATAAACAGCAACAGTGCCTGGAAGCATTTCTGCGATAGTGCAACTATAGGCGCTGCACAGTAAGCCTGTGCCCGATCACTAATGCAGTACCTGATATACTAAGCCACTGCTGCAGTGGGAAAGCGTCAATCATATACCAGTAGAGATTACACTATTTTTAAATGATGTGTTATGAAATATCATAACACAGGTTTTGAATGCAGTGCTAGGAGATGTCCTGTGCTAGTTAGTAACAGAGTGCTGTGGTGCAGCACCGCCGTTAGACCATCCAAAATAGGGGGCGGGGAGGCTTTCTTCCAGGCCTGTGACCTTCGCACTGGGCATGCAGTCTGCAGAGCCACTGATCGTTAAATGAAAACTAGAGATCAAGGGGGTTAAGGCTTTCTGAGGCAAATAGTGGGCGGAAGATGGGGAGCCTTATTCACCTTGTGGCAGAGCGGAGTACACAACCCATGTGAGAGGACTTAGTACACAGATCATACTGAAGTGGCATAGAAGGGAAGGAAGTAAAGCAAAGCAGAGCGCAAACCGCCAGAGTGGAGAAATCACAGCCCAAACGCCATATTCTACTGGTGCCAGGCTGTAGCGAGCAGTGAAATGCCAAGTTGCAGAGCGTGAAAACTTCTACTAGCAGTGAAGGTGGAGAGAAAGGCGCCATGGAATGAGAAGCCAAAGTGAGGGTAAGAGGAACTGTGCAGGAAAGCAGTGCAGTCAAGTCAACATCCGATGATTTAGCCAACATCAGTTTGGGAGTAACAGTGCCACCAAATCAACAGATCCCCGGATGGTTATAACACTAACTCGGACACCAAACCAACATGTAAGGTTCATGAGAAATGCAGAGGAGAGCGGCGAATGAGTCAAATGGGCAAGATTGAGGAGGAGTGAGGAGGAGGCTGGGGAACCCAGAAGCCACAAAGGGTCTGACAATCCGTCCCTCAAATAATATGCTGCAATCAATGTGTCACTGACACTGTATACTCATCAATCATTCAATGATAATAAGGGATGGTGGATCTGCGCCAGCCAGCGGCCTACCACCTCATCTTACTCACTGTAGTCAGGCGGAGCTGCTGGACACGGCAGCCTCTGCTGTACACTTCCCTGGCTGTGTGCCTGCCCCCACCTCCACGCACCAGCCAGGGTATGGCTGCGAGACTCACTGAGTCTGCGCCCCACCACCCCCAGTCTGGCACGCACGGGAATGCAGCACACATTTAAAAAATGGGGTGACCTGACCACCTTGTCCACTCGTGACCAATGCACGTCGTTAGCAGGCAGAGCAGGCACGCACCACGGCACCACCTGACCCAGGTCAGGCTGGCAGTGTCACTGTGGCAGGCACATGCGGTCCCGCGATGAACACCACACAGCTGTCTGTATGCGGCACACATGCTGCCTGCCCTGCTGTCCTGCAGCATATCCTTGCCGGAGACGGGTCCTGCGGTGTGAGTGCGCCGTGGTGCAGCAGCCACACAGAGGTGGTGGTGGGTGGCTCGCCCGGGCCGAGTCGAGTACACGAGTTGCGCAGCTGGCCGGGCAGCACACTTCACTCACGATCACTGTGAAATGTGATAGATGGGGCCCGGGAGCGCTATAACCACAAAAACAAAATCACCAGCATCCAACAAACCATACAAAGCAGACCACCCGATCTTACTACAATCCCCACCTACACTCAAGAGGAACACCCGAACAAACTACAAAGCTTTCCAGAAGTATCAGTGGAGACCTTCGTCAAACTGGTGAATCAAAGCAGCAACTCAGGGTCTCCCGAGGACCCTTGCCCCCCGGACATATACAGATCGATTCTTAAACAAGGAACGGCCATGTAATATCACCGGAACGCCCTCAACATTTTAATTTCAACTGGGAAAGTGCCACAAGCCATCAAATCAGCATACATCAGGCCACTACTCAATGATACAGCGGGAACCGTAGCGGAGCACTGCCTACTAGACCAGGCACAAGTTGACTTCGGACCAATGAGAGGAATGTAATTAGCTCTCCTCTCAATATGGGACGACCTAAAAATTAACGCAGACTCAGACAACAACACTGCCCTGATACTTCTAGACCTATCCGCAGCATTCAACACAGTTAATCACAACACCTTCATGAAGAGATTAGAAGGACTCCGACTAACAGACACCACCCTACTATGGATTAAAACCTTCCTAACAAACAGAACGGAAACCGTATGGATGAAACCCTTCAAATCCAGCCCGAGAGATTCCACCTGTGGAGTAGCACAAGGATCATCCTCCTCCCCGCTACTATTCAAAATCTACCTATATCTACTAATCAGAATCATCTAAAGTCACGGCCTCACTTGCTCCAACTATGTACACAAATAATCTTCAAAATACAAGACAACCTAGAAATAAACTCAACGCTAGAAAACTGCCTCTGCAATGTATTCAACTTGATGAATTCCAACTGCCTCAAAATCAACCCAGGCAAAACAGAAATAATGATCGTCACAAAAAAATGAGGAGAAAACCACTTCATCCCTTGGCCAATGGAACTCTGGACAACCCCAACACCTTCGCTGATTGTAAAAAACCTGGGGGTCCTGATGGACAATAATCTCACTCTAGAGCCACAAGTAAACACCCTCCTCAGAAAATGCTTCTTTCTCCTGCGAACGGCAAAAAGAATCCTACCGTTCCTTTCATTCGCCAACAAAACAACCACCATCATTGCTCTCGTCATGACAAGAGTAGACAACACCAACAACCTATACGTAGGTATGCCTGAACGACTTCTTAAAAAAAAAACTACAACGCATACAAAATGCAGCAGCCAAACTGCTTCTGAAACGACCCCGAAGAGAACACACCACACCAGCGCTAAAAACACTACATTGGCTACCAATGAAGCAACGAATAAAATTCAAAACAATGTGCATCACGCACAGAGCAGTACACAATGAAGGCGCTGAGTTCCTGAGAGACAAACGGCATCTACAGCAACCAAAAAGAATGCTCAGATCAAGCAATGACTTCCGCCTGGAACCGAAACCCTATAATCAAAGAAAACTCAGAGGATCCTCTTTCTCTCACCAAGTGCCGAAAACCTGGAAGGACCTTCCAAAATAGATACGTAACACAAGAAAGCACCTACTGTTCAGAAAACTACTCAAAACTTGGCTCTTCATGTCTTAACTAGAAGACGGCCCAGAGGGACAAACACACAACTAAAACATCGATGAACGAAGAGACAGACCCTGATCCACACCAAGCAATCGATGGGGAAAAGATCCTATGGAAAATACTCCACGACATACCAAACGACTAACCGAGAGACAGCCGTAATAGGACCCAAAAGACCGAATACATAGCAAGACGAAGACGGAAACAATATGACGACTCATCACTGGCACCATGGCCCTAAACCATAGCCATGCCCAACAGACCTAGTCCCGGCAGATAGTAAGAGTGGACTCCCATCCATTAGCTCTAACCAGAGAGTGAGAAACAGAATAAGCATTCACATTACACAATGCTCATCAAGATACAGCGGGTAGCACAATGTGCCATCACACGCAAACTACAACCAAACAATAGCTCTTAAGGAAGTCACCCTACGGAAAACCGAAGGACTAACTGAAAGGTAGTCATGATAGGAGGAAACTAACGACTAAACACACAGGCTGACCAAGACGGAAGCACTATGACATCTCATTAACAGCACCCCGACCCTGAACCACTCCTAGCTCCGACAGACCACTGTTGCAATAGATAACAAGAGAATAGGTATACCCAACCTCACTTCCACATCCAAAGGAAAGGTTCAGACATACCTATCACTCCATACAATACTGACTAGGATACAGCTGGGTCCACGCCGCACCATTACACTCCACAGCGAGACACCCTATAAGGAATCAGAAAAAACCCCACCAACAGGGATACAGCTGAAATGGAACCAGAAGCATCAGAATCAGGATACAGACCCCACTAACCGAACCTTTAAATCTTTGTATACTCCCACATAAAACTCACACAACCATCTCTCTCCCAGCAATATGCACGCACTTTACCACACCGCACCAAAATCACATAAATAGCACCTACAGCAGATGAGGTCTTGCCCGATCCGATACTTGCACCAAAGCCTAGCACTCGGTGTAAACCGAGCTGAAGCCGCCAACAGCACACCACCTCTCCTACTCCCCCTCCACTCGACTAACCCTACATGCCCTCCTTCCTGTTTACAGATCCGCCAGAGCGCTTGGGGATTAATTCAGTTGGTGACGGTGCGCTATATAAGTACCTTTAACATAACATAACAAATTAAGCACTGGGAATGGAACGGAGTGCCGCTCCCAGTCCCCAAGCCAACTGCTTCCATATTTCTTCGCTCAGAGTCAGTGATGCATAACGTTTTACAATCCAATTCCGGTGTGAAGCTGAAAAGAGGGTCCCGCTGCTGGACTTCAACAAGTACACGCACAGAAATATTACCCCCAAAAGAGTGCAATGTTTACAGTGCAGGTGGGCCTGACAATAACTGCTGGGGGCCTGGGGCATGAGGGATCTGCATTCACACCACACTGGAACTCTTCAAGGTGGCACGCCTTATGCACGAGGGCTGGTGGTTGAAGGGAGCCATATTTGATTGGCTGTAGCAGCGCGGCACGTGCAGCCAAGCGCTGATACAGCCAATCGTATTAAAAGCATGATGTCTATTCACTGTGCACAGCTCCTGATTGGTTGAACAAAATACTGATGAGGGGAGGGCACAATTTGTGTGTGTGTGCACAGTGATTGAAAGAATATGCGCAGCTTCAGAATGAAAGGTGCGCGGCCGCACAGCCGCACACCTTGCAAGGAACATGGTCCCGGGTTGTAGATATGCCCTTCGATGGAAAGGACCTATTTGGAAAAAAAGGTGGATGAGGCTTTACAATCCATTAAAACAGACACAGAGACTGCTTGTTCTCTGGGCACACTACAACAGAGGCCCCATGTCTTTCGCTCTGGGAAAGGGCGTTATGGTAGGACTTCACGGGACAACCGCTTCAAATACCAGTCCTCGCCTTCCTCCAAAACAGCGTACTCCTCAGGGGACCAGTATAGGAAGAAATCCCAATCCTACAGGGGTACACAGCACCACCATGGCTACTCCCAATCTATGGTCCAGTCTTGCAAGTAAGCATGACCAGCCCAGGGCCCAACCCTCCCACTTCAGCACCCCCATGGGAGGACGCTTGTCAAGATTTGTCGATAGAGAAACATCACGACCGACAAATGGGTGCTATCTTTCCGGAGCAGGGCCACTTGCTGGAATTTATAGACTTTCCATCAGACATTCCTCGCACAGACAAGCCAGAAAGGTTGTGACACCTCCTGCTGCAGGAGGTGCGAGTTCTGTTACAGAAAGTGGCAGTGGAGAAGGTGCTGAAAGGTGAAGTGGGCACAGGAGTCTACTCCTGCTACTTCCTGGTAAGGAAAAAGACACTGCACAACAAGTCAGGGAGTTGGAGGCCCATATTAGACCTAAGGGTGCTCAATAATGTTTCTAAAGGCACAAACGTTCCGTATGCCGACTCTACAACCAGTTCTGTCCCAGCTACAGCAGGGAGATTTCTTGCGATCCCTCAACCTCAAGGACGCTTATTTTCACATCGTTATTCGCCGCTCACATTGGCGCTACCTACCCTTCGTGGGGGCAGAAGTACATTATCAATTCAAGGCCTTTCCCTTGGGCCTGTGTTCCGCTCCACAGGTGTTTGCCAAGTGCCTCGCGCCAGTGGTGGCTCACCTGCGCTGGAGGGGCATTCAGGTATACCTGTATCAAGATGACTGGTTGGTGAGAGCCCCTTCCTACCCGCTGGTAGAAGTCAACACCACAGCCACCATCCAGTATCTACAGCAACTAGGTTTCTCCATAAACCTCCCAAAGTCGTGCCTGGTTCCATCATAACAGGCACTCTATCTTGGAACAAGACTCGACACCCAAACCTCCACCACCAGGCCGTCGGATGAAAAAGGATGGCAGCTCTTCTGGAAAAGGTGCGCTGCCTCAGCAGTGTCAGGGTGACCCCAGTACACAATTACACATCTATGCTGGGGATGTTGTCATCATGCATCCCGTTGATCACTGCCTGCCGGCTTCACATGAGGCCCGTTCAGGAATTCCTGGATGCCCGTTGGATACAAGTCTCAGGGTCCTGGGATGACCATATAATTCTGACACAGGCTTTCAGGCAGAGCCTTTGCTAGTGGTCAGTAAGGGAACATCTGGTGGGGGACACCCTTTCAGGTTGCCGGACCATCAGGCCACTGTCACGACAGATGCTTCACTGGAAGTATGGGGTGATCACTGTCGGGACCAACACAGAAGAGTCCCATGGTCCAAAGAGGAAAGAGCCTGGACATCAACCTGCTGGAGTTGCAGGCAATTTTATGGGCCCTGAAGTAATTCCTCCCCCTCCTGGCGGTGAAGGTGATACGGATTTACACTGACAACACAAAATCGATGTTTTATGTCCGCAAGCAGGGAGAACGAGGTCCCCACAGTTTTCCAAGGAGGCCCAAGCTCTCTGGCATTGGACTTCAGAGCAGGGGAGTTGCTAGGTCTGGAAAAGACCCGGGGCTAAGATGATGTCGGAACTGTTGGGACTGGGGGCTAGCTAGTCTTTTGGCTGTAGCTCCTGAGATTCTATCCGGGGCTACAACCAAAAGATCATGGGCTATAACCCCCTTAGCCCCCCCATAGCAACACCCCTGCTTCAGAGCATGACCTGTTTCTCATTCCCCTCCATCTGCCGGGGAATCAGAACACTCTAGCGGACACACTCAGCAGGGAGTTGCGCTCTTGCAACGAGTGGGAGCTGCCCGAGGGTCAACTTCACCTGTTGTTTCAGACGTGGGGTACTCTGGAGATGAACCTTTTTGCCACTTACAACACCAGTCAGTGCAAGACCTTTGCCAGCGGATTTCTCCATCCGCGGGGGAACGCCTTTGAATTTCTATGGGATGGAAAGTTCCTGTATGCATTACTCCTGATTCCTCTGGCGCCTCGAGTCCTCCACACCTTCATACTGTTGTGGTGCAAACTGATATTAGTTGCCCCTGTGTGCCCGAGACAGTTTTGGTACTCCGACCTCCTCGCCCTCTTGTCAGTGCTCCCCTCCAGCTGCATCCACACCAGATGCTCCTGTCAGGAACCGTGGGGCGGTGCGGCACCATGACCCAGCCTCACTCAATCTGACAGCCTGGCTCCTGTGTTCTTAGAGTTTGGATCTCTGTCCCTTCCACAAGCCTGCCAAGAAGTCCTGGCCCGAGCGAGAACTCCATCCACATTAAAGTGCTACAAAAGCAAGTGGAAACGTTTTCAGGTGTGGTGCAGGAACCATAATTTGCAACCTCAGACCATCCGGCAAGAAAATCTGTTACCTTATCTGCTTTCCCGGCCTCAGTCTGGCTTGACGCATTCTTCAATCAAGGTGCACCTGGCGGCAATTTCCAGGTAAAACTGGTCCACAGGGGTATGATTTGATTTAATTTATGTATTTATAACTTGCATACCCCATAGGGACCAAACAGATACTGCATCTAAGCGCTGATGTAAAGTACCAATTCATAGAACTGCACAAGGCTACCTCATGGGTTTACAGATTTATATAGACACTTTTACAAAAAAAGATAAATTTTCAACGCATTCCTGAAGATAGTCAGTGAATCAATCCGTCGAAATTCCAGCGGAACAAAGTTCCAGAACCTAGGTCCAAAGGAGAAGAATAGCCTATCTCCCCAAGTGGTTATTCTCACAAATGGAACTGTTAAAAGGTGCTGGTCCATGGATCGAAGTTCTCGTTGAGGGCAATACGTTTGAATTCTTGTGGTCAGGTAAGCTGGTGCAAGACCATGGATGCATTTAAAGACAAGGCATAAGACTTATCCGCTGTACAGGGAGCCAATGAAGGTTCTTCCAATATTGCAAAACAGTTGCCTTTCTAGGTAGCGAGAAGATCAGCCTAATGGCAGAGTTCTGAGCAACTTACAGTCTCTTAATGTGGCATTTCTGGGCACCCATAAGAAGGGCATTGCAGTAATCTGGTTTTGAATTAGCGAGTATGCCTATTAATGTTGAGCGGTCCTTTTCAGCGATGACGGATAAAACAGGCTTTATAAGTCTCAGTTGGTAGTATACAGATTTAACCATCTGGCTAACCTGGGAGAATTCTGTAGGGACACTAAACAGCGAAGGGCATGTGCATTGGACAGTGTTTATTAACCTTCTCTTAGGGCCAAGCACAACGACCTCTATCTTTGGATTTAACTGAAGTTAGTTTTCCAACATCCAGTTTTTAATTTTGTTGGCACAGGACAGAACTCAATCTATGGATGTATGCATCACCCCTGACCCAGTGCAAAAATGTTGATGAAAAAACTCTCACAGGGCTACCGTACACAGTTCCTCAGGGAGACTCAGCCCCCCCCCCCCTCTCCACAATCCGTTAGTGGGATCTCAGCTGTCTCTTAATGCCTCTTAGACAGGCCCATTTCCTGCCTCACAGGCCTATAAATGTGCCGCAATTGGCGTTCTTGCTCGCAGACACAGAGTGAGGGGCTCCGTTCACCTCATGCTTTTTCTCCACTCCCTGCCATGCGCCCACTTTCCACCACCACAAAATCCTCCAAGGCAGTTGAGGGGCTCCAACGCCTGTGGAGCCGGCTATGCAGATTCAGCCGCTCTGTGCCCCGACTACGCCCCTCTCCTTCGCCGGTCCCGCAGACGCCTTCTGTGCCGGCGTGAGTGCTTTCTCCCGATCTAGGCAATGCCCGCCATGCTGCCCCAATGGGCAGGCCCCCATTGCTCCTTATGACTACAGTGGGAGGGGGGAGCTAGGACCACTGCATTACACTCCTTTAGATGGGGGCGGGTGACGAGCTGCGATTAGCACGTCCTCCCCCTGTCGGCGGCCATTTTGGAATCTCAGTGGCATTGTTTTGACACATTTAATGAACATATTCTAATCTGAGTCTTCTCACACACCATCTGCATACAGTTTCAGTGTTCACCCATGTGACCAAAAGGAGAATCAGATTTTTAATACAACCATTGATTGACTGTAAATTAACTTTTGTGAATGTGTTGGTGCTAGAGGGCTCAAAGAGGACTCATGTGGACCTTCCAATATCTTGCTAGGGCTTACAGATCAACTCACAATTTCACTTCTTACAAATGTGAACTATAGAGTCACTGCTGTACTGGTTCTGGATCAGCAGACAATTGTACATTGACATTTTAACTATTTAACACCAATGAGCAAATTACCAAAAATTGCTTGACACATGCTACATCAGCCTATATAAGTTAGTTGTCTGTAAATGTAGCCTGGAAATGAAGGGCCTGCTGCTAGCAGTTGTGGTAGGGATACAAAGGATCTGCTCCATTCCTTGGATGGCAGACCTTCATTCAGGTTCAGAATTTAACTTGGGGTCCGTTTTGTTGTAGCATTTTGTTTCACCCACTCCTTTGAGGATGCTGTGCTTGACTTGTTTTAGGGTAAGGAGATGTCTATTTTGATTAATTAATTTAGAAAGGAAGCTCTCTTTTGAACATTGTGTTGAAGGATGGTCTAATTTGCTCTAGTTGTTGAGTAAAGTGGTATCTCATTTGATCTCATTTTTGTAAAAGGGAGCATCTCATCAGATCCATTCATTGTAGGATGGGCTCTTTGACCCATTCTTTGAGAGAAGACCTTTCTCATTTGAGCTTGTATGTACAGGTGCATGCATCTAATTGAATCCTTTCCTCCTTCGATTATGGCTTCATTGGACCTGGACATTGGATAAGGGGTTGTCTCATGTGAGCTACTTCTTGTAGGGCAAAAGCCATATCTGATGGATCACTTGGAAAATAACGTTGGACCCAGTCGTTAAGGGAAGAGGAGTAATTTGGGCTTGTTCTTGTGCCAAGGACTGCCTTATCCAGCGCTTTGAGGATGTTCTATTTGATCCACTGGTGTGGCTAAGTAGCACAATGTTAGTTGAGCTTGTTCTTTTGGAAGGTCGTAGTTGTCGAATTTAAGCATCTAATTAAACATGATCCGTGGGCGATGGCATCATCTGATCTAGTGAATGGGTGTGAAAATGCCTCGTTTGAGCTTGTTCTTTTGTATCAGAGGATATTTCATCTCACCCATTCTTTGGACAACCATCTTATTTGACTAAGCATTTGGGTCCGAATCGGACGGATTTTTCAGTGATTGCTAAAATCTGTGTGCAATGAGATTAAAAGAGCCTGCCATGTAAATTAGGAGTTTTTTTTTAATGACAGGGCATTTGACACAGTGTTTGCGGGGAGAAGCTGTCTGCCCTGATCTAGTTCTTGAAAAAAGGATTCTATCAATATGATTTTGGTGAAAGTCTGTGATTTTGCATGACTTTTGATGAAGTCTAGTGATTCATTTGATTCTTGGGTTATTTGGCACAGATATTCTGGTTTGCACTGTCTCAGCTGGAAAAGTTATTTTGGGGAAGATATGTCCCATTTGATGAAATAATTGCATTTTATTGCTGAAGGGTGCATTCAAACATCAACTGTTGAGTTTTTTAAGCATCAGTAGCTCAATGTTAGCCATTTCTTTGTAGAGGGCTTATCATTTGTACTGGTTCTTGGGAGAGAGGAGCCTAATTTAATCTAATTCGTGAGGGAAAAGGGGATATTTCTTAATGGGCTAGAGGAGGGTGTTTTATGTGACCAAGCTCTATGCAAAAAGGCTGGTCTCATGGACCAAGATCTTGAAAAGGGATTCCTTAATTTCATCTCGGTGTAATGTCTTTTTTGTTTTTACTGAGTTGTTTGTAAAAGACAGCTCCTTTTATTATTCCTTAGTTGTGGAGGTTAAGGCGAATTTTGCAGAATTATTTAGGGTATCATTCATTTATTTGATCACGTTTACTAGCAAGGTGTTTTGAACTGTCCAACATATACAAGATTTTCACAGTTGTTTTTTCCATACACATTAGAAGATCACTTACGCAGATGTGTTTGATAAATAATGCATTCAAATTACACCCAAAACGTACATTTAAAAAAGTAAACAGTTTCCTGCAGGCAACAGTGTTATGTCACTTGGCAATGAAATCTTTACCCGCACCTGAAACATTGATGATTAATGCACTTCTAATGTGGCGAAAGCGAGTAAGTCAATATTCATGGAAGACTATCCCTGGGCTCTGCTTGCCAATTTGTGACGAAAGTCGCCTACGTGGGTGACTTTGTTGGTGTTTTGCAGCAGAGTCTGAAGAGCATTGCGTTTAGTGCAGGCTGAAGGGTTTCCAGACAAACCTCGTACAATTGGAAGGCGGGTTGAATGAAAACACCAGGGATATTATGGTGCCCTCCAATGTCCAATTGACTAGTAGTACGATGCATATGTTGTGCTGTTTTGCCAGAAGTGAAATAGTGCAACCACACTATTCATGGGTCTCTGGAAAGCAACACATTAGGCGCTATATAAATACACTATCATATCATCATAACATGGCTCTTCCAAAATGTAGCTGGTAGGCTTGCTGCTGACTTAAGATGTTTGAACAACTTCACGCTGAGCTCTATAAAGGCTCCACTTGCTCCCTATCAGCTCCCAAATTTACTACTAATATATTGGCATCGCACATACAGCCACCTCTCCTGGGAATTCACCTAATACCCTTTGGCAACATAGTGCCCTTTACAAGGTTCACAATGTGGGGTGATCATTGTTTCAGGAGAGCATTTTATGGAGCACCTATACACCCCTCAGGTAGGGGGCGGCACATTTTCATTTTTTACTGGCAGGCAGGTTTTACCATTGGTAAGAATTTAGAGCTTGAGAACTCGAATGGCTAATGCTATGTCCCTATCCTGTAAATGCAAGCAGCACCAATATTGTAATGCCCTCCTGCCACAGGCCAGGGCATCCTCTACTTATTATCCCGACCTCGGGGGTTCCAGGTGGAAGACATGGGGTTTAGAGCCTCCAGTTCCCCAAAGCCTTTGAGAGGCACTCTTCAATCCCCTTTTTTGCTTACTCCATGTAGGCCTCCAGGATCCTCTGCCTACCTTCTCCAGCCCTTCTCCAGTACAGTAGTTTACCTTCCAAGTTCTTTCGGAGTCTCAAGGGAGCGTAGAGCAGCATGCCTGCTTCCTCGTCGACTCTCTCTCTTACTGAGCCAACCAGCTCTTTCCTAGTGGCAAGGTTAGGGCTTGTTCCCAATTGTTATCCCTGATTTGATTGGCTACTCCTCCTTCTAGTTTGAACTGCCACTGCTGATTGGTCTCCTTCAGGAGGACTGTTTAATCGTGCTCATTATTACACCATTAGGGGACTCTGGGTGATGGTTTCTGATTCACCACTCATCCTCTTTACTAAAGAAGGCTGGTAAGTCATTAAAGGGGACTGTGGCACCATCTTGGTCTTCATTTCCTAGAGGTTCGTGGCTACGTGGCTTTCTGCAGTCTCTGTTGTTTGTCCAGGGTTCAGCCGTGTGAGGTGCACCAATACAGAGGACCCACAATACTCACCCACCTTTTCTTTTTGGAGGTAACAGTAATACCTTGTGTCTGGGGAAGTAGCAGGCTTGCTGGATCCCACCTCGCCCACCACAAGGGAGGCACATCAGGTAACAGCCAAGCCAACCCCATCCCTAGCAGCCCGCTAGCCCACATGTCTGTCTGGAGAGTTCTGGGAACTCAAAACACTAGGCAGTGGAATATCCCCAGGGATAGAACAATGCCAGTAGAGGACTAGTACTGCCTCTTAACTCAGGGTGATGACATTCCAACTCTGGAATGGAGACCATTCCAGCATTTATTGAAATTGGGACGAGCAGCTCAAAACAACTCTGGCTGGATTTGGCAATGTTCCCTCAGAAGTTAGCTGCATTTGTACTGCAAAAGGGGGTAATTCACTGCCTGTTTTACAGGAAAGCTCTCTTTTCATACATTACAGTGAGCTGCCATCTTTTATTTGGGATCACTGGAGTTTACACTATGAGATGTGAGTTTGCCTCAGCTGGAATTGTTGAACATTTCCAAATTGAGACTTCCAAACAAAGAGTATTCAGCCTTTGTGCTTTGGTGTGAAAATCTCATGTAGTTGTAGGGGTGAGCCAGTTTTCGGCATTGTAGCAAGCATTGTCTTTCTGCATGTCGTTAGATAGATTATTGGGGGTCGGAAATTTACCATACTTAGAGAGCAGGTTGAGGGTAGGAAATGTATTACTACTAACTAACCATACTAAAAACTCACCTTTCTGCATACTCACCCTCAAACTCTGAACTAAACACAACCATACCTCTACCGCTCCACAAACCGCACATACTTCACAAAACCCAAGATGAAACCAAACCATATGCAACCAGACCTCAACACCAAATGATGGCTACTTACCCAAAACGCACCAATGCTCAGTGACTGGTTTCTCCGAACTGAAGCTGCCAAAAGCACTTCAAAGCACTCTTGCTCTTTCCCTCTCAACCCCACTAACAAACCCCCAACCCTTTCCCATTGCAGATCGCCAAGAGACCAGGCAAGTGGCGCCAGTTCGCGGTACAAGAACCTTCAACATAACATGATGATTACAACCCGACTTCATTACTTCAAGGGGACATGCACCAGCTTTTAATAAAGTCTTGCTGTCGGACCTTTTTGAAGAGGAGGATGCTATTGCCAAATGCAATGATCATACCTATTATTTTTCAAATTGATTACCCTCCAGAGGGGCATTCATCAACATCGTGCTCCCCACCATTGTGGGGCACAGCTTAGCCTGCCGCTCTTCTATGAACTGACCGTCCCTGCAAGCTTGAAACACCTGGACTCTTCACTTGCATCATGGCGGCTGCCTGATTCTGGCGGTGAGATCTTTCTCTAACCAAAGTTCTGCCGATGCAGTCTTGTGTTTGCAGGGGTTAATTGGGACTGGAGCAACCCATGTGTCGGGGCCAAGGACCACCTTCTTTAGGAAGAGGGAAGCTGGATTAAAACCTCCTGATCGTAGCATTGCAGCCTGTTTGTGATCCATTGTGCTACTGATCATCTAGGGCACAGTGTTCCCCCCAACACCTGTTGCTGTTACCTACTACTCTTGTTCTACCCAGACCCTCTCTGAAGGCCTACACCACTCAGACTTGACCCTTCCGTCAAGGCAACTGCCTGAGGCTAGAGGCAAGTTCTTCCTCCATCTACAGTTCTGCCTCGCCTCTCTAGTGGATGCTGGGTGTTGGTTGGCCTAGAAGCAGCACACCTGACTAGGCCTGCACCACTTTGCCCCAAGCGACCGGGTGATCTGGCCCCAGGAAGCTCAAAGGTAGGTGACTTGGCAAGGGGCAATTCTTCCTTGCTTCTTCAACAAGCTCAACGTCCTCTCCCCTCTGTTTAGTCTTTATCACATGACTGTTTAGTCCATTGCATCACTGACTTCCCTTCTATCTCTGCTCCTTGCTACCCTCTGCTGCGCTGCTCATGAGGCTGTCAATTGTTCCCCTTTATTTTACCTTCATTACTCCTACTCCCCCAGCCAGGTAATACGCCTGATTCCTTCTATCTACCCTCTCCTTCACTCCTTTTATCCAGCTCCCCAGCCCTTGCTCCCTTCTCTCTTCCCTCATCTCACTCTACCTTCCCTGCATCCGGCTTCCACCACCCCCGCCCCCTCAATCCAGGCTTGTTAACCTTCCTCTTACTCTCCTCCCACCCTGCACTGGGAGCCCCCTCTGACTCTGTCTCACTCCACCCCTGCGCTAATTGCTGCTCCTTTGCTTGTCTTACTGCATACTTTTGTCTACCCTTCTGGCCCCTGCTAGCTCCCTCCTAGGCTTCTGTTCACACTAGTATGCCACTCTCCCCCTGTGCAGCCCTAGCCTGTGCATGCAAGGGACTGGATCAAGCCTATTCTCTACATTTTTCGCGCCTCCCATACCCAAGCTCTCCCAATCTTTGATGTCTTGCCTACGGGGTCTTCACTAACCGTATTGCCTGAGGGCATCCTGGCCCAATTACTTCCACTTATGGGTTGCTTACAGATAAATCCCTTTTGAATAATAAGTTCAATAGTAATACTTCGGGGAATATGCTGCCTTGCCTCAGGGGCCTCTTGCCCAATTAATTCTATATAATGGAAGCTTGAGTTAAAATGGAAGTCCTTTCCTTTTTAGAGCCTCTGCTCCGTAACGCAAATCTATAATCAGGGATTTCTCTTGCATGCTCTAGAGCTACCTCTGGTCATTTCCCACTTCAAAGTCTAGGCTCCCAACCTCACCCATTACTACCTGCCTGGCCCAGAACAATATGGTCTTGCGCCCTAGCCCTACTAGCAAGGCACCAGCATCTTGTAGACGCTGATCGGGCTTATTTATATATGTATGTGCAGCGAGAAATGCTGTCACCGATAGCCCTAAAATACTACTAGCCGCCAGTAAGTTTCAACAGGTTTTATTAAGGATCCCAGAAGACAGGATAGTGATTTTTCATTTTCATCGCTGGGTAAATGATTCAGCGCAAAAAGACAAACAGGTGGTTCAATAGGGTGAGTCGACTGGAAAAGGGGTCTGAAAGTGGTGGTAGGGATGCCCCTCCCTCTGTCACCTCCCTTGGGAGCCCCCACCCTTGCCCAGGCATCTGTATCCTGGAGTTAGTACTACAGATTTGTAACCACTACTTTTAATTCTCTTCCATTGTTTTAACGAGGTGTCCGTGACATGCTGGCTATCTTTCTCCCTCAGGGACTTCCTACTTGACTCTACACTGCCAATGATGATAGTACTAGTCGTGGTGTATGTATACACCATTCTACCTTCAATTCTTCCATCTCCTTTCTACTCTTCTCCTCCTCCGCTGTCCAACTCCATCCATCTTCTCTGCTCCCCATGTCCTTCGCTACTGTCTTTCTGATGTTTCACTCTCCTTACTACCACTCTCCTCTCTCCACTCTACTGCTACACTACTTTCTCCACACTCCCACTCCTCCCCTTCCCACCACTACTACTACGCTTCCTGCATGAACACAATTGCTATTATCAGTGCTACTACTGCTCTGCCTTCTCCTCACTTCCCTCCGTTGACTTCCACACCACTACTCCTTACCCACACCCTTTGATGTTACTACCTTCCTTCTTCTCCTACCTACCATCACTACCCCTCACACTATGCACGTCCCACTACTCTCCTTACACTACTACCACTACCTTCTCTCACTGCTACCCCCGCTCTCACTACTACCGCTCTTACTACTATTTCTCTCACCCCTCCCACTTCTCTACTACACACTTCTCCTTGCCCCCCGCCCTTACACCCCTCTCTGCTAGCCTAACTCTCTACGAACACTCACTCCCCGCTGCTTACTGTTAGGATGTGGTGAAAGCTCCAATTCCAGCTTGGTGCTGGCATTTCTGCTTTCCATTTTTGTAGATTCCAGTTCAGGGTTTTGTTGCTGCTTCCTGGTGGATTGTGTGAGATGGGCCTTCCAAATAATAAAAGGACAATGGCCAGTAACTACTTTGAGATGTATTGGGAGACAATGAGTGGTATCAGGATACACATTTTCAGCACAAGGGGTGGATTTTTCAGGAACCGGTAACCCTTGGCCCCAAATCTCACTTCACGTATTTGGAGATGTGCTTGTTCTAACCTTTGTTTTCGTGAGCATTCTGCCCCAGGTTCAGAAGGTTCACCCCACCCCTTTGTCCTAATGACCCTTCTGCCCCAGATTGAGAAGGTCACCCCCCTCCCTTGACAGGATCGTAACCCTGACCCTCTCACACTGCAATCTGTATTTTATTTACCCAGAATCACTAGTATACAAGGCTTCTGTACTGGGTTTTTGTGCCAAGTCCATCTGTACCCTATAGGTATAATCCCTGTGCTTGTGACCGCTTTGTTGCTGGTCTCTACTACACAAGAATCCCCCATGGCGTTCATTGTACCCTGTTAAGACGGATTTCTGAACTCTGTCCTGGTGGCGCAGAAGTTCAGAAGGCCAACCTAATTACTTGGAACAGGGTAACCTCTGGACAAGCCAGACCAATCAAGGTAGCGATCGCGGCGGTCAAGACTAGGTCTCAAGAGGGGTGAGGGTGACTGAAAGCCCGCAGTGAGCACACAACGCAAGAGCGCTTACAAACTACTCCAAACAGTTGTTTATATCAAAAATAGATACACATTTATTATAAGGCCTTGAAACTAATAACCACAGTAAAAGCAGCAATATACAACGATATTAAACCAACACATACACTATCCACCCAATATATATACAGAATACACAGTTTCACAGCATTAGCAGCACGAAATATGTTATCCACCTGCAGGGGAAGGAAAACAGGCAGTGCGAACCAATGCGTGTGATATGTCCGCCTTCTGAGGCCCCTAACTGGATGGTAGTCCAATCCCTACGAAGAGTGGAGCCTAGCGCTCAAAAGTACCTGCACACGCCGGTGCCAATGGGCAGAAGGTGAAGCTCTTCGGAGGACGTTGGACAGCTCTGTAGGGTGCCCTAATGAAGGAGAACACGGTCCGCGACTCTAACGCAGCCTCCACTGTGAGGCAGAAGCAGGGCGCGAGTACGGACAAGGGGTGCTGTATTTACAGCGGGGAAAAGCAAGGGGCACTGCAGGAGGGCGACCAGATCCTAGCTAATCTACTCACCGGTCCCCGAAGCAAGCAGGCCCGAGCTTCTCCTCGATAGATGCAGCTTCTGGCAGGTTCTGAAGAGCAGGGAACGTCTCGTCGTCGTGCAGAGTAAAAAGACGTCCCGATCGAAGAAACAAGCACAGTTTTGTCGCCACAGCAGGGCAATGGAACGGCCGGGTGTATTCAAGCCAAACGAGCACCGCTCACCTCTAGCTTAGGGTTGCTAAGCAAACGAAGCGTGTGAGCGTGCCCCGGACTCAGAATACCACCCAACCTGTCGGCGATTACAGAGCAGGACTCCTTAGTAAGCTGGTCAGTCAACTGGATGGCCCAGAGACACTTCCGAAGGCTTACGGCAGGAGTTGATGAAGGTGCCGGGAATAGCTGGTCCTGCTATTCCAATAGGTCGAAGCGCCAGTACGGGCCTTCTTGTTCGATCTTAGGTGGAAAGGGCTTCACCGGACGACAGCAATGAGGAGCAGAAGTTCTTCAGGGGGTCACCAGCGATTCCTCGGTCCAGCCTCGTGTTCGCAGGATACTTGGCTCCTGTATCCCTGGGTTCGTAAGAACTCAGGAGATCGACATGGTAGTGGTGTTTCCAGCTCCCTCTTATCCATGGTTCCCTTCGCGCCAAAATGGAGGGGAGCCAATGGGAGATCCGCTCATCAACACACATACCATACGTGGACCAATCACGGACCACAGTGGTCCCAGGCATTCACACCACCCTAGACTCTCTGGCACCCAGGATGTGTATTGGGACCAGACAGCCCAGCCCACATCCTGGGGGCACTCAAACGACATGTAGAAGCCCGCGAAAGCAACCGTGTTTCGCGGGAAACTACATGCCCAAATAAGGAAGGCCCCGGGTCGCCTGACCCGGGGGAAGGTAAAGGGAGCAAGACGGACAGTGGACGAGACAAAGGAGCCTCGTGGTCCGGCCATTTTGGGTAGCCGGGCCACCCTTTTGTGTTCGCGGCAAAAAGGTGCTCAGAACGGCAAAAGGAGCTCAAAATAAACCAAATGATCGCTGCCACCAGCCCAGTCCCTGAATGACTTGCACCGATCCAAAAACCATCCTACCAGAGTGTCTAGGGTCTGTAGAAGGCTAGAGACCCAAGAGAGCTGTAACTTAGCTTACAGTGCCCTCTTGTGTCGTGTTGCACTAAAATGGCGACACGATAAAAGAAACTACGGGAAACAGCGTTCCCCGGTACTGACTGTCTTAAGGGCATGTCAGTTTCCCCGTAAGAAAGGAGCGAAAGCCCAGAGGAGTACGGCAGGAGGCTGCACTTCTCTGGCAAAGTCAAGAAACAGGTTGAAAACAATAGCAAAAAGTTTAGGGGTTGCCACATGGAAGGAAAGTTCCCTACAATAACGAAATCTTTCCTAACACTCGCCCCTCCCAGACTATGGACAGGGGGAACTAATCCACCCCTGGATGAGTCTCTTGTTCAGGTCGGTAAAACATTCTGGACAACCCATCAGCATTGCTATGTTGGACACCTGGCCTATGCTCAATAGTGAAGTCGAAGCCTTGTAGACTTATGGACCACCTAAGCAACTTTGGATTCTCCCCCTTCATGTTCATTAGCCACTTTAACGGCTTATGGTCAGTCTGCACAGTGAAGTGGGTCCCATAGAGGTAGGGCCGCAGCTTCCTTAGGGCCCACACAACAGAGAAACATTCTTTCTCTACCGTGGACCATCTGAGCTCTCTGTCCTTAAGCTGGCGACTAATAAAACCGATAGGGTGTTCCTTACCCTTCTCATCTACTTGTGATAGTACAGCTCCTATCCCAGTGTCAGAGGCATCCGTCTGCACGATAAAAGGTCTTTGATAATCAGGGGCCCTGAGCACAGGGGCCTGGCACAAGGAGTCTTTCAAGCCATTGAAGGCCTTCTCACACTCGTCAGTCCAAGTTACCTTCTTGGGTTTCTTCGGAGTTGTGAGGGCAGTCAGAGGAGCAGCTATGGTGCCATAGTCTGCCATAAAATTGCGGTAATAACCCGTGAGTCCTAAGAAGGCTCTCACTTGGGTTTGTGTAGTGGGGGTAGGCCAGTCTTGTACTGCTTGTACTTTACTGGGGAGAGGCTGTATCCTTCCTCCACCTACTTCATGCCCAAGGTAAACCACTGAGCCTTGTCCAATCTGGCATTTACTCGCCTTTATGGTCAAGTGGGCTTTCTGAAGAGCCTGGAGCACAATCCCGAGGTGTTTCACATGGTCTTCCCAGGTGGCACTGAAAACTGCTATATCGTCCAGATATGCAAGACAGAATTCGTCCAACCCATTCAACACATGATTCACAAGCCTCTGGAAAGTGGCAGGTGCATTCTTCAATCCGAACGGCATTACCCGGAATTGGTAAAGCCCGTCGGGAGTTGAAAATGCTGTCTTCTCCTTGGCATGTTCTGCTAAAGCTATTTGCCAATAGCCCGCAGTCAGGTCAAACGTGCTGAGGTACTTGGAGGCACCCAAGGTATCCACCAGCTCGTCAGTTCGAGGCAAGGGGTGAGCGTCTGTCTTGGTGACAGCATTCAGAGCCCTGTAGTCCACGCAGAACCTCAATTCAGAAGTGCCTGCCTTTGGAACCAATACCACAGGACTGGACCAAGGACTACTAGAGGGTTCAATCACCCCAAGGTCTAACATCTTGTTGACCTCGGTCTTAATATAAGACCGTACTTTATCCGACATTCTGTATCCCCTACTTTTGGTAGGTACACTGTCTCCTGTGTCAATGTTATGTTTGCACCAAGGTGTCAAACCAGGCGACTGTGAAAACAGGGGGGAAAACTGCCTAAGCAAACTTCTCACCTCAGCCTGCTGATCAGAAGTCAGGTGAGGGGCCACTCGGACACCCTCAACGGAGCTATCTGAAGGACCGCTTTGGAACAGGTCGGGAAGAGGTTCTGACTCCTCTTCCTCAACGTCTGACGCCAGTAGCAGTGCTGCGATTTCGACTCTTGGGACGAAAGCCTTCAGCCTATTTACGTGGAACACTTTTGGAGCCTGTCCAGGCCTTCCAAGGTCCACTAAATAGTTCACCTCACCCAGGGGCTCCACCACTGTGTAAGGGCCTGACCATTTGTCCTGTAAAGCGCGAGGCCTTATAGGGTTCATGATCAGGACTTGCTGACCAGGGGTAAAGTGAATTAAGGAAGCTTTCTGGTCGTACCAATGTTTCACCAGCGCTTGTCCTGCCTTCAACTTTTCACTAGCCAAGCCCATCAGGAGTACCATCCGTTTTCTGAGCCCTAGCACATAGTCAACTACATTGGTAGTAACAGGGGGAGTGGGCATCTCCCATCCCTCTTTGACGATGGCTAAGGGTCCCCGTACGGGATGACCGAACAGAAGTTCGAAGGGGCTGAAGCCAACACCCTCCTGTGGTACCTCTCGGTAGGCAAACAGCAAGCATGGTAAAAGAAGATCCCATTTTCTTCTCTGGGGCTCCTCCAGAGCCCCAATCATGCTCTTTAACGTTCTGTTGAAACGTTCCACCAGACCATTGGTCTGGGGGTGATATGCAGAAGAGAACTTGTAGGTGACCCCACATTCTTTCCACATAGCCTGCATATACTTCGACATAAAGTTGCTGCCACGATCTGACACAACTTCTTTAGGGAAGCCAACCCTAGTAAATATGCCGAGTAAAGCTTTTGCAACTGACTTGGCAGTTACAGTCTTCAATGGGATGGCCTCAGGATACCTGGTTGCATGGTCGACCAGCACCAGGATAAACCTATTGCCCGAGGATGTTTGCGGGTCAAGGGGACCAACGATGTCGATCCCTACCCTCTCAAATGGTACCCCCACAACTGGGAGCGGTACCAACGGAGCTTGGATTGTCGCGCCAACCTTACCAGACAACTGGCAGGAGGCACAACTCCTGCAGTGACTTTCTACTTGCACCCCCATCTTGGGCCAGTAGAAGTGCATAGATAACCTTTGCTTGGTCCTCTTCATTCCAAGGTGACCAGCAAGGGGAACTTCATGCGCCAACTGCAGGAGGAAGGGTCTAACAGCAAGGGGAACCACCAACCTCCTATGGTCTCCTTCTGTGGACTCTGTGGGCTCACTGTACAGGAGTCCACCTTCCCAATAAATCCGATGCTTCCCAGGAGGTTCACCCTCAAGCTGGGAGCAGGCCTGTCTCCTTAGGCCTTCCAGAGATGGGCACTCACGTTGGCCCTTACTGAAGTCGTCCCTATCAGGACCTCCTTCAACTAACAAGTCTTTTAGTTCAGGATGGTCGTTGGGGTCGAACACTTCAGGCATCGCCACCTCCTCGTCAGGCTCGGGCGATTGACCAACTCCCTCCACCGCAGTGGTAGGCGAGCTCGGGGGAATATTCTCTTTCCCCCGTCGGGACTTGTTGACTCCTTTCGCCTTGGGTTTCCCCTTCGGCTGGGGCGGCGTATTGGACTTGGCCAATGCTGCCCGTGCTTGAGACCGTGTGTAGGGTCTTTCGGCAGTGTCTCCTACGAGCCCTAGAGCTCTGAGATCATTGCCCAACAAGACCTTTCCCGGGACGTTTCTCTGAATGCTCACTGGAATCCTAACTGCTGTACCATTTAAAGTTAGATTAACAGGGATCACGGGAAACATACGGAGGGGGCCGTCAGCCAACTTAGTGGGCATCAGAGGAGCTCTGGCAACTTCCTCTGAGTCTACCAAGGTAGAATCCACTACAGTTCGACTGCACCCACTATCCCTAAGAGCTGGAGTATCCACTCCATTGATCAGCACACTGTCTTTAAAGTAGTGCTTGGTATTATCCGGAATCCTAGCATAAGCCTCTGCGACTTTAGGCTCCCGGGAACCCAGGGACACTAAAACTACCTCAGCCTCTATCCCGCTGGGAAACGAGTCTGAGGAGAAGGATGCTCCGGTAATCTCTTCTTCCTCGTAGGAGGAGAAGGCCAGATTAGCGGAGTGGACCCCCAAAGGTTTAACCTTACACCGGGGATCCCCCTTCACATGGTCAGTTGCTCCACAAGAAAAACAAGCCCCATTGGGTCTGTTTACGTAGGGAGGCTTATTATAACCAGAGTTCTGTTTCGGAGGCGAACCTCCGCTACCCTGTGAGTTCTCGTATGGCTTACCCTTATTTTTCTTTTTGTGGCCCTTTTGGGAAGAAGATTTAGCAGATTCCCCACCCACCACATCCTTGTACTTTTTCCCTTCCTCCTGCTTATCAGGATGAGTTTTGTCCTTATGGGACACTCGATGTGACACCCATAAGTCTGCTGCAATGGCCAGCTTCTTAGGATCTATCTCCTTCGAATCGGCCAAATGCTGCTTAAGCTCCGGGGAAGAAGAAGCAAAAATGTGTTCCAGCATGACCAGATTGATCATGCCTTCGAAGGTAGAAACCTTATAACCTTCAACCCAGCCAGTCAAGTTTTTCAGGGACTCAGCGACATACGACACCCAAGTACCACCTTCCTTTTTCTTATACTCTCTAAACCTTTTCAAATATTGGGTCGGAGTCTTCCCAAACTTTAAAATGAGAGTCTGCTTCAACATTGCAAAATCAGCGCGCTCAGCCTTCGACATTTCCATAATGGCACTGCAACCAGAATGGGGCAGTCTGCTGAGTAACCATGCAATCTTATCCGCATTATCAACCTCTTGAACCTCGCATGCATACTCAAACGCATTTAACCAGTCCATAATGTCATTTCGTTCCTCATACACACTGAGCAGATCTTTTGGAAACCGTGGATGAGAGGAAGCCCCAGAACCATGTCCAGGACCCTTGGACCCATTTGCGAACTGAAGCTTGGCCAGTTCCAACTGGTGATCCCTGTCTTTTTGTTTTTCTGCCTGGTCGATTTTCAGTTTGGCTATGCTGAATTCAAGCTCCTGCTGCCTAAACCGCAGCTCTTGCTTCTTGAATTCAAGCATAGCCTCCCCATCAACACTGGCAGAGGAAACATTAGACATTACATCCTCCCTGTCCTCGTGGTCGCGGTGGATCAGTGCAGCGGCAGAACCGTCGGTTCTGCCAGTGAGAGCAGCCCCACCACCTTCTGCACTGTCCTCGGAAGTTATAGCGTCAAGCTGCGCTTCTTGCCACGCCACGATTCTCTGGATCATTTCCAATTTAGTGCCTTGAGAGGAAACCCCTCTCTCCGCACACATCTTCTTCAATGTTTCAGATTTCGAAGCATTTAAGGTTAATAAAGTATTTGTTTCCATACTGTTGATAGGACTATGGCCTTTTTAACGTTATATTCAATACTTTACTGCGTGTCCTGGTTGGAATAACCTGAAAACGCCTTAGCTCGGGCGCAACACTGGATACCCTCAGTCGTATCCCACCGCTGTACACCAATTTGTTAAGACGGATTTCTGAACTCTGTCCTGGTGGCGCAGAAGTTCAGAAGGCCAACCTAATTACTTGGAACAGGGTAACCTCTGGACAAGCCAGACCAATCAAGGTAGCGATCGCGGCGGTCAAGACTAGGTCTCAAGAGGGGTGAGGGTGACTGAAAGCCCGCAGTGAGCACACAACGCAAGAGCGCTTACAAACTACTCCAAACAGTTGTTTATATCAAAAATAGATACACATTTATTATAAGGCCTTGAAACTAATAACCACAGTAAAAGCAGCAATATACAACGATATTAAACCAACACATACACTATCCACCCAATATATATACAGAATACACAGTTTCACAGCATTAGCAGCACGAAATATGTTATCCACCTGCAGGGGAAGGAAAACAGGCAGTGCGAACCAATGCGTGTGATATGTCCGCCTTCTGAGGCCCCTAACTGGATGGTAGTCCAATCCCTACGAAGAGTGGAGCCTAGCGCTCAAAAGTACCTGCACACGCCGGTGCCAATGGGCAGAAAGTGAAGCTCTTCGGAGGACGTTGGACAGCTCTGTAGGGTGCCCTAATGAAGGAGAACACGGTCCGCGACTCTAACGCAGCCTCCACTGTGAGGCAGAAGCAGGGCGCGAGTACGGACAAGGGGTGCTGTATTTACAGCGGGGAAAAGCAAGGGGCACTGCAGGAGGGCGACCAGATCCTAGCTAATCTACTCACCGGTCCCCGAAGCAAGCAGGCCCGAGCTTCTCCTCGATAGATGCAGCTTCTGGCAGGTTCTGAAGAGCAGGGAACGTCTCGTCGTCGTGCAGAGTAAAAAGACGTCCCGATCGAAGAAACAAGCACAGTTTTGTCGCCACAGCAGGGCAACGGAACGGCCGGGTGTATTCAAGCCAAACGAGCACCGCTCACCTCTAGCTTAGGGTTGCTAAGCAAACGAAGCGTGTGAGCGTGCCCCGGACTCAGAATACCACCCAACCTGTCGGCGATTACAGAGCAGGACTCCTTAGTAAGCTGGTCAGTCAACTGGATGGCCCAGAGACACTTCCGAAGGCTTACGGCAGGAGTTGATGAAGGTGCCGGGAATAGCTGGTCCTGCTATTCCAATAGGTCGAAGCGCCAGTACGGGCCTTCTTGTTCGATCTTAGGTGGAAAGGGCTTCACCGGACGACAGCAATGAGGAGCAGAAGTTCTTCAGGGGGTCACCAGCGATTCCTCGGTCCAGCCTCGTGTTCGCAGGATACTTGGCTCCTGTATCCCTGGGTTCGTAAGAACTCAGGAGATCGACATGGTAGTGGTGTTTCCAGCTCCCTCTTATCCATGGTTCCCTTCGCGCCAAAATGGAGGGGAGCCAATGGGAGATCCACTCATCAACACACATACCATACGTGGACCAATCACGGACCACAGTGGTCCCAGGCATTCACACCACCCTAGACTCTCTGGCACCCAGGATGTGTATTGGGACCAGACAGCCCAGCCCACATCCTGGGGGCACTCAAACGACATGTAGAAGCCCGCGAAAGCAACCGTGTTTCGCGGGAAACTACATGCCCAAATAAGGAAGGCCCCGGGTCGCCTGACCCGGGGGAAGGTAAAGGGAGCAAGACGGACAGTGGACGAGACAAAGGAGCCTCGTGGTCCGGCCATTTTGGGTAGCCGGGCCACCCTTTTGTGTTCGCGGCAAAAAGGTGCTCAGAACGGCAAAAGGAGCTCAAAATAAACCAAATGATCGCTGCCACCAGCCCAGTCCCTGAATGACTTGCACCGATCCAAAAACCATCCTACCAGAGTGTCTAGGGTCTGTAGAAGGCTAGAGACCCAAGAGAGCTGTAACTTAGCTTACAGTGCCCTCTTGTGTCGTGTTGCACTAAAATGGCGACACGATAAAAGAAACTACTGGAAACAGCGTTCCCCGGTACTGACTGTCTTAAGGGCATGTCAGTTTCCCCGTAAGAAAGGAGCGAAAGCCCAGAGGAGTACGGCAGGAGGCTGCACTTCTCTGGCAAAGTCAAGAAACAGGTTGAAAACAATAGCAAAAAGTTTAGGGGTTGCCACATGGAAGGAAAGTTCCCTACAATAACGAAATCTTTCCTAACATACCCCCATTATTCCTTCTGCCTTAAGTTCACCAAGGCCTCCCCATCTTTGGTGCTGAACCCTTTCGACACAGGCTGCTTTTGGTCAGGTTGCCTAATACCCTGACATAGGGAATTCTCACTGTATGCCTCCCCATACATGCTTCTCTCCACATGTCTACCAATGTAACACATTAAGGAAATATCCTCGAGGAAAGCCATTGCACTCTTTTGATGCTAACCTTTTGTTCATCCTTAGAGTTACCTGGGCCACCATGGGTAAAAGAGATTTTAGGTATCAAGGACCACTGGACTGTAAAAGTCCTCCAGGCTCAAATAGACAGCACACATATTTAGAGTTATTTCAGCAGGATCCTAACAAAAATCTCTTTTAATTCATTCTCTGGTGAACATGGTTGCTTGTAGTTGGGACTCTGCTCTGTGCTTGATGTCCGACTCCTTGAGACACCTTGAGACACCTTTTCCTCCAGTAGTTACCCCAAAGATGTAGTGCCAATCTTTCTGCCTTGGATAACTTTGTCACACTTACACTAGAGGACTTTGGGTTAACAACAGCTTGAGCGGCTCGAAATAGTGTGTAGTTCTTAAATTAGCTGGATTTTCTTTAACAGGGTTTGGTCTACTGGCTTGGGTAATACTTGTTCTTTGTTCAGCTTCAGCCATTCTACAACTTCTACTTCAATGTTCAGTATACAAGATGCAAGTCTCTTAATGAAAACGAAATTAGGCACACACGATTTCCTTTTGATCTTGAATTGCCACTTCAAAAGATACATTTTACCATCCCCTTTAGGTCAGCATTAAGCTTCCAAGTTATTGGGGAAGCACTGTTTCATGTACAACCTCTTCAGACATTAAACTGTGCTTTGAAAATTTCTGAATTTCTGGAAAGTCAGTTCTGCCTCAATAAGTTAAATACCAGTAAATGCCAGTAAGCATGCATCAGACACATCCAACCAGAAGCCATGAACATTGACTTCCATGGTGTAGCAAACGTGGTTCACTGATAACCATACATACCACTCTTGTTGACAACTTACTGCCATTGTGTTACAAGATTCTTGTTAAGAGCAGGGTGAATAGGGCAGGCTATGAGGTCTCCCTCAATTCCCGTACATAGGTTTCTACCATGATCCCAATGCTGCACATCATGCTCTTTGAGAGCCTGATATGCAAATGTCTACTAGATCCCAACACCTGCCTCCCCATTCTCACTATCTATAAACCCCAAGCAACATTTCTCCTTTAATCTTGTAGGGTGAAGGGCTCAAAACTCAAATGATAACATCAATCCCAAATAGGCCAAATCAATCGATGCATCGTTTGAAAGGAAAACAAAGTTTTATTACATGCAAAAGTATCAGATGGTCCTATAGAACCGAACTAACACGGAGCTCGCCCACTCAAAAAAAGTTACATCTTTTATAGCGGGAAACCGCAAATTAACAAAACTATGCATAATAATGATTACAACATGATCCCGCAGTCTCCATTGGCTAACACCTATGTACAATTCTAATTCAATCCTAGAGTCCATTAACCTATTGGCTGCACAATATATAAACACATTCCCCTAAACATGTGACCGACTCTATCGTCACTACGAGTTGATTAACTACCAGGTACATTGTTACCATAATACATTTCTCTAACAAGTAAAATATTCTTGATATCATGTGATGTGCACCCCTCTGTCGGATCCTGATTAAAGTGTGAAAAGCGAGGCCATCTCTGCTCTGAAAATACAATGGGCCTCCTCATTATACCAGACACTGCGGCACCAACAATCAGCTCCCTGCTCTTGTAAATACATTAATTGGCATCACCTCTGCTTCTATTAGCACATCTTCCCCCTTATCTCGCTGGGAACCCAGGTGCCCATAAATGACGTAATCGTGGTACCACTGAATTTCACTTATTTATTGATCCGTAAAGTGTGTCACCTGTAGTTTAAATAGGATGACCGCTCTTCGGGAGAGGGCAGTAGTGCTCTAAATCTTCACCAGTCCTCTTAGCATCACAGAACCCCATGCCCTGAATTCAACCTTCAAAAGGCACATCCCTACCCTTCCTCCCTGGACCCAACATTCCTTTCCCAGCTCCTCTGAGCACTGCAGCTAGACTCAATTAACTGTTATCAACACAGCACGGCTGCCTGTGACATTGACAGCATAACTTCTCTGGGGGTGGAGCGGAAAGGGGACTTGTCGCAGGATCAACTGGACAGAGCCGCAGCTCCACGTTAGGCTTGTTTTCTCATACTTTCAAAAGCACATCCAGTGACATGCCCTGGATCTTGCCTCTACCACAATACTTCTCTGACTCCATCTTGTGAGCTTACCTCTTTCAGCTACCTACTCGCACATCCCTGAAAACATAGCACCGTCCACTACCTCTACATGCAAGATACATCACCCTATCTTTAACCTCTGCAACCGCTATTTGAATATATTATTGCTCCTTCTGTGTGGCATATGGTGTTTCTAATATGTGTCAAAGCTTACTACAAATGGATACCTGCGGTGCGAAACCTGACGGTATTCTCCCACCTCCTCCCCTGGGATCCTCCATTGAGGTGGCCAGGGAAGGGCCATCACATTTGGATCCTGACCCTGGGGTGGACAATCGAGGGACAATCACCTGAGTTGAGGGTCATGGGGGATTGGCAGGAGAATGCCTAAAGACGAGACATGATATTCCCCCTTTTCCCATTATACATCAAAACCCCTTCCCTCAGGTTTTATGGAATATTTCCAATCCATTCCATCTCCCCATTCCCATTTCCAACATGTGTTGGAATGAAGAAGAGGCGACCAATAGTAGTATGGATTAACCACAGGAATGACATTGGGAGGCAGGACGAGGGCTACTACATTTCACCACCGTTCCACTATTAGAGTCATACAAGGTCAGGCATTTTACCTTAACCATACACAGCTGACTCCACTTGACTCTCAGTTGGGGTATAAAAGGTGTGGCTTCTGCCAAAGAAGATGAGCGAGGTGGGGTTGCTGGTTGGAATGTGGAAGCTAGGTAAACAAGAGGTGGCAACAAGAGAAGTCTGTAAGATCTGGTGGAGAGCGAGATGCCAAGATTCTGACCTGGTGTGTCAGAAGGGGTGCAGCGTGGCGAGGGAGCCGTGTCTCCAGGAAGCCGGACTGAGGTGTGCTGCCAGCTGCTGGCCAGTACTCGTTCCCCTGGGATGTGTGCCGGTCCCAATGGTGTCTTAGGGAAAGGTGGTAAGACCCTGACATCAACATACAGATCCTGAAGACCTGCACGCTAGCGCCATGCTACTGGGTGAATTTGCACAGAAAGAGAGAGAGAAACTCAGTAGCGTGTGGGTGGCTGGAGCGGGAGCCAAAGTGATGAAAGATGCAAGCAGTGTGTTAATCGAAAAGCAGAAAGAAAGTGAGGATAACCAGAGAAACAGTGGACTGGTGGCACGAAGACAGAGAAAGACAGAAAGAGTGAATTTAAATGGAGCGGAAAGCAAAGAGAGGGGGCGAGTGACCCGGAATCGGGAAGAGGGCACGAGCAACCCAAAAGTAAATTCAAGAAAGTGGAAAGCAAAGAGAAAGCAGTGAGAGGGTGCATGTGACCCAAAAGCAGAAAGAGGGTGCGAGCGACCCGAAAGCAGGAAAGAGGGTGCGAGTGAATCTATGTGAATGTAGAATGTGGCCCAAGTATTGAATCTGTCTGAATGTACAATGCACCCAATGTTCTGAACCCAGTTGAATGTAGAATGTAGCCAATGTATTGAATCTATGTGAATGTAGAGCGTGACCAACGTATTGAGTCTGGTCGAGTGTAGAATATACCCAATGTATTTTATCTAGAAGGATGCAGAATGCACCCAATGTACTGAGCCCAGTTGAATGTAGAATGTAGCCAATATATTAAATCTAGGTGATTGCAGATTGTAGTCTATGGGAAAAATCTAGATGAAAAACATTACAGCTGGCTGCATGTAGAACGTAGCCCCTAATTTCTTACTCTACCTAGACTTTAGAACAGGGCAAAGGACAGGGCCTAAGGCATTCACAAAAGTATAGATAATGGGCCTCATTATGAGGTGGGCGGAATGGGTTTAACGGTGCCGGTAATGGTGCCGGTGCCGATATACACATTCCACCCTATTAAGAGGTTCCCTTGATGGACCCGCTCAGAATGTCTGGTCAGACCAGATGTCCTTTGCGGGTCCTGCAAGGGGACCAGGGAGCTAATAACGAGCCCGTTATTAACGGGCCCTTTATTAGCTCTCTCCCCATTCCCATTGAGCCCTATTGGGCTCAATGGGAATGGGGATGGGGATTTTGAATGGGGACTTACCGGGTCCTCCAAAGTTGGAATGACCCGGTAAGTCCCCATTCAAGGAACCCGGACACGAGTTTGGAGGAAGCCATGGCGCTAATAGCACCATGGCTACCTCCAAACTCGTAATGAGGCCCAATGTATTAAACCTGTCCCACTCCATACTGATGGAACTAAGCCGCAGGCACGACCGCATTCTCACACTCATTTGCCTTCATAAACTAGACTAAACTCTAAGCACAACACTAGTGCCATCACTATGTACTACGACAACAAATTTGGTGCAGCTGGACACATGAATCTCTTGTACTCGCGCTCTCACCTGATCTCTCAGCACCTATCCACATGCCTGACCATCATGGGTAGCTTATCAGGTCTTGGCCATCCCACCAATAAATTACTTCGACCAAATGCACACACGCATTACAATCCTCTTCGGCAATCTTTCCCATACCTTGGACTTCGTCCTCAAAGGGCATTCCTCCTAAAAGCGCATTGAGAACATCCAAACAAATGGGATTAAAGGCGCTATAAAAAATGACAAACTGCTACTACTACCATTAACCACCCTGTAGAGGTTCTCTCCAGTCTACACAGTGAGCTCACAGGAACCCTGGATCCTCTGGCCTCCACCATCTCCAAGAGGAAGATGCCTGTGCAAAAAGTTAATAATTGGTATAACACTGGTTTGGCCCTTATGAAAATGAAAAAAAACAGGCTCTTGAATTTGGCATAGATCCCTCTTCCAAGAATCTAAATTCACTTTTCTGAGGCATGCTACGGGCTACCGTACGTTCAAATAAGAAAACCTGTTTGCGCGAGCACTTGACATGATCTGCAGGGAACCTTTTCTCCCATTTGAGAGCATGTCTACCCCCCTGCTTCTCACGAAGCTACTGACAATGTCTCTTACTTATTCCATGAGAAAGTGCAGGCAATTCAATTGAGCATTGCCAGTCCCTATTGCTCATCTGCCCCTGATTTTCTTCATGTCACCCTGAGACCACGCCAGCCTCCTTCAACTGTGTAACTCCCAATGAGAGCATCAAACAGGCAAATAAATGAGAGCTTCACCTGAGCTTGTCCATCCCTGTTCATCTCCCAGTATTAAAGAGAATATTGCTTAACTTGCTCCCAACGTGGCAGCTTTGGTCAACCGCTCGTTCCACTCTGGATGCTTCCTGGAGGGATTAAAGAAAACCTGCATCACCCCTCTCCTCCTGAAGAAGGCATCTGTTGACAGTGCCATCCTGGCTAAAAGTCGTTCACTCACCAACTCACCCTTGCTGGGGAAAATTGTGGAACAAATAGCAACCCAACAGATGCAGAGCCATAGTGAATCTACCAATCTATTAAATTGAGCACTAGTCAATGTTCCAGCTGTTAGATGGACCGAATCTGCCTTGTTATTCATGAAGGATGAAATATTGTCCCCTTTTGGACAATGGCAAGCTGGCCACCTTCATCCTGCATTTGCTACTGTGAATCACAGTACTAGATTGTCAGTAGACATTTTCAGTAAATTGAAGGGAAGCAGTGGGAGAAGACATGTTCTTTAATGGGGGCAATAGGTGCCCGTAGATCTTAAACACTTTTGCAGCCATGTTGAGAGCTTGCATGTTCACGACGCACCTTCCTCCAACACTTAAGGAACTCATTTTGCTTTTATGATTAATTGTTGAAGACTTGATTTGATCATCTCCTTTCTCCGTAAGGAGCTACAGGTTAGGTCAGGTTCCTTCCTTAGTAAGTCTACCTTTCTCAAACATGTGTGCCTCCAAGGTTCTGTCCCCTCTCTATGCCTCTTTATTGCCTATCTTAATCTACTTGCTGACCACATTGCTGCCTTTTCAGCCTCCTTCCAAGCCTCCTCGGATGGCACTCAGATTGACTACAAGCTGGGTGACTGTACTTTTTGCCTTGGTGCCCATTTCTTTCTGCATGTCTAGCAATAATGACTGCATGACTGACAATTGCTTATGCCTCAACACTTCAAAAACCCAGATGATCTACCTTGGGTTCTCTTTCTCTCCTGCTCTTCTTTTCACTTGGCTGGCCACTATCCGACACCTGCCCCCACTCAATAGCAAATAACCTTGGCATCACCTGTAATGGGTTGCACGTACAGGACACCACCAGGAAATCCCATTTTATTCTTATGTTGAAGTGCATTCTACTTCTACTCAAAATGCCTCATAAGGTTGAGGTGATGAGGGCATTCTCTCCTATGTAGATTAATGTAGGGCTCTCTCCCATGCAGATTAATGCAGTGGACCTCATCCATTCGTTGTAAATAATTCAAACCAAGACTGCAAGATGGATTCTGGGCTTGAGACTGATAGACCACATAGCCCTCTGCCCTGGCACCTGGTTGACAGGTAGACCACCTTTAAATAATATGTCTTATCCACTGTGCCTACTGGGGGACTGGACAGGGATGCCTTCACCAGAAACTCTCTAGGTACTGCTCCACTAGGGACATGAGATCCTACTCTCACTTTGGGCCACGTCAAGAAGAAGACATTTGAGGCCAGGCTTTTTTTTTAACGCTGTTGCAAATGATGGCTCCTGCAAACTCTCTACACCTTGAAATCTCTTGACAACCACCTTCTTCTCAGGAAAAGGCTGAAGACCCTCTTGATGAAGTATTCATTTGACTCATGATGTATCTCGCCAACACTGTTGGTCGGGTTGCTGACTGGGCATGATAACTCTTGGGCCTCCTTATCCTTTCCACACCTTGCTTCTAGACTTTATACTGTGTGGTATATTTCATGACCCGACTTCAAGTAGCGCTTACTGTTTTTGACCTTGCCTTTCGTGCACTTCATGTACCTTTTTCGTGTATTACAATTTTCCCCTCCTCCTTCCCTACACTTAAGTGATCCAGAAAATTCCAAGGTTCAGAACGATCTGACCCCTTCTCCCTAACCTCTTTCTCTCTTGGGGTGCTACAGAGTGACTGCATTCATGGTTTGTCCTTACAAAAGAACAATATACAAGTATATAATGTGACGAACCTGAGGATGTCATCCCCTCTTCCCTACAGGGAGACCTTTTTCATGGGGCCAGGGTGGTGCATACACATTACAATAGTTCCCCTGGGGGTGGTGTACTGAGGGAGGATCACAAGGGGAAGGAAGCCCCTATCGGATTGGCGACGACGATTCTCAGAGAATGCAGTATACACCCAGCCCCTTCTCCAATGCCCAATCCTCCTTCCCATCTCTACATAGAGCCAATGTATTTTGTTGTCAAGTCAGTCAACCTAATATACTTGACAAGACTAAAATACCAAAGAATACCAAGTATTTTGCATCTAGTTTTAAAATAAGTACTGTGAAGAAGAAGATGACAGAGTCCAAGGACCACTCTAGTTAACCAGAGTGAGTGGTCTAGCTTTTCACGGGAGGTGGTTGAAACAAAGAAATACAAGAATTCAGCACAGGAGTTCAAAAAGAGCTCATATGGGATGATAGAGGAGAGTTATCCTCCAAGGAGGAACTGCGGGAGCCATGCACTGGGTGAGCAGACAAGTCATGAACGGAGGAGAAGGAGAACCCGAACATGGTCCAAGATGGAAGGACTACTCGGGCCTCTTCCGAGACAAACCTCTGGGTGTCCCGACCCCAGTAAAGCGTCTCTGAAAAAGGATGCGCAGCTGGGCAGAGTCCGATGTCTGCAGAGCTGCCGCAGGTCCCGCAGGTTACCGGAATGCTGCTGGAGCATCGAGGAGCAACGCATCTGCTCAGGAAACGCTGATACTTTCAAGGAAGACATAAAAAAGGTACACAGGTTACCCGAGAGGCATTAGAGGTCTGGGAATGCAAGGGGGTGATGGCAGAAATTGGATAAGAGGGTCTGGGACCCTGAGATGAGATTGCGAGTTAGGAACCTGCGCCCATATGAAAGTCAAAGTGTAGAGGGTCTGGGACCCTGAGAACAGCCAAGATAGAGAACAAGGAATTGTATGTTTGGCAGGAGAGTGAACCAAACAGATACGATAACGGACTGGGGGTATGAGAAGCAGAGAATAAGAGGGTCTGGGGCGCTGATTGTAAAAGTAGCAAACACGGAAGAGACGTATGCTTAGCAGGGGAGTAAACCAAGCGGATACACCGCTACATTGCAAGTCTGGGACCTGCACCCATTTGAAAGGCATAAGTAATGAAGAATGAGAGGGGCTGTGAGAGAAAGAGAGACAGTGCATGAGAGGACAATTGTTTGGCAGGAGATTAAACCAAGCCGTTCAGAATACTGCAAGTCTGGGGCCCGCACCCACATGAGAGGTTGAGAATAAAAGGGTCAAGAACCCTGGAACTGAAGAAGATTAAATAATGAGAGTGTGATGGTGCAAATGAGGATGTCATTACTACGTTCTGCCCCAGTCCCGGTCCATTACCGTATGGGTGATAAATGTTAAAAACTGAGACAGCCATACCACCCCATACATCTAGGGGTGGTTGACAATATGAGTTAAACTAAGCTCCATGAAACGATATGCTTAACCAAAGTTCATGTTCATGGCCTGTAAGAATCTGGTTGTATTTTCCCTTGTTCCCTCCCTTGCCTTGAAGCGCTTTGAAACACATTGTGTATAGGCGCTATATAAATAAACTATCATATCATATCATACCATAACTTAAAGGCAATCTGCCATAATGATTTTGTTAAGTTGCGCAACACAAGCAAGAATTACAAGTAGTTTGTAGAGTGCACAAAGAGTGTGCAGTATTAATACTGCAATAGTATAAAAGGACATGAGATTCCTGTATGCCAAGAAAGGGACTCACTAACCCGATATGGCAGTTGAAATATAGGTAGATAAGATGCCGAATACACAGGGTGGCAGACATATTAGATGAATAGACGTGGCTATAGGTCGCCAATATGGAAACAGCAAGATAGAAGTGCAGCCATCTTCCTACTGTATAAGCTACAGCAAATCTCAGAATTAACGAGGCCTCAGAATTCAAGATGTGGAATTTCTAAAACACATGTATTGTAGAAACTCATACAGAGAGAAGCAGGAGTAGACTGCTAGAGCCAAGCTCAGGAACAAGGAAGGGAGTAATAGATGAACTGAGTGGAGGCACAAGGTAATGATTCCCAGGACGCGAAACTGTAGACTTCCAAGTTAATCAATTTTAATAAGAGCACAACCAACCATTGATGTCCCGGTGCATGAGATAAGTAAGCCAAAAGACCCCACAGAAAGTAACTGCCTAGTACCATAAGTAGCCAAAAATAACACAACATTAGAATTAGCTAAAACCTTGATAAATAGGAGGAAATCCACTCTCAAACACTGTAGCCTAACACGCGTTCCAGATATGGGAAACACTGGCTATTCATTACAAGCCAACCATAGATAAAACATGCGTGGAACTCCCTCAGCACAGACACCAGACACCACACAAGGCCAAGTACAAAGGATAGGAAGGCATCATCACCTTGGGATGACTCTGAGTATTCTTTAATTGTGTGTATGGCAGCCCATGGAAGTCTCTTCCCCCACTTGTGTCTCGCTCATATCTTGACGCCTTGTCAAGGTGTCCAAGGTTGGTAAGATAGATGCCAACCAAGTCCGCTTTCTGCAATGCATGTGATAGATAGCGCCAATTGCCTGTCCCTGTAATGATGTAGTTGAAGTAGTGTAAATAGTGGGATGCGTCCAGGAGGAGCCATCAGATAATAGTTTGAGCCATTAACCATCCCCACCTCCCCGTAGGTTTTGTAAACTGATTGTGTAATGTTATGTCAACAATTGTTGCTCAAAACCTGCTTGCAATCATTTGAAATATGAGAGCTATGAGAATGAAAGGCTTGTATGCTGTCCCATCTTAGTTTTATTGTTTGAATAAAGCTGGGTTTTGATATGTACCTGAGTCCTCCATCATTGAGTATTATTCTGACTAATTGTGTGATGCTGGGTGCACCTTGACATGTGGTAGTAGAGCATGGTTCTCTAGGTGTTTCCAGACAATTTAGGGCTCCTTGCCGCATTCCCTCAGACAGCAAGGTTGCTCTGTGGAGAGCAGAGATAACGCACACTTGAGAAGAGAGGTTGGGGGGTACCCACGTTGACGGAAAGCCATGCCCTGTCCCTGCAATCCGCCCGACTGGGTCTGGAGTGGAACAGGCAGCAAGAGGTGAATCAACGTCGAAGACCCTCAGGGGATCCGTGGGTGTGAGTATGAACAGTGCACGCCAAAACAAGGGAGTTGGGGTTTTTGTGTTTTAATGATTTATGAAAAGTACAGATAATAAAAAGATTGAATAACTTCAACAAGGGTTAAAGAGGGCCATGTAGTAAGCCTCTTTATGGGGCAGAGATAAAGAGACGAATCCCCTGAATATGCAGGAAGACAGCTGTATTTTGATTTGTGTCAATGTTTGTTGGCACCAGCCTAGTGTTTTGGGGTAATGTAGAATAAGTAGAGGTGTTCTTTTGTGTTGGTAGAGAGGTGAGTTGGTGTTGTGGACCAGAAAAAGGTGTCTGGAGCATTAGCAGCATTTTTGGTGCTGCTCAAGGGAAGGATTGTTTGTTATAAGGGACTTGGTCTCAGATAGAGAGGTGGGTGTGGTAATATTGTGGGGAGGGGTTAAAAAAGGAGTGAAAAAAGGGGAAGCAGTATTTATTGATCATTGTTAAGTTTTGTTTTATACTGTTAGCATTGCAGTGCCTCCCATTGTTCATTTGTGTAAAATACTCCCAAGATATCAAAACAAAATCCTTAAGTACCACTTTCAGTGGGTCAAAGATACGGCTGGCAAGATGTTTATGCCATGGCCTCAAGTCGGCACTCATTTGAAAACAGTGCTGCAACACATGTGCACATGCCACACACAAGGGAAAGCAATTACAGAATAGATTGAGTATACTCAAACTATGGAAAATCTTTGAGGAAGAAGAGGAGGAGCAAAGTAAAAAGGAATGGATGCTTAACCCGCATGACAGACCGGGCACTCAGCCCACAGCTCCCCCTCCTCCTGTTTCCCAAACCAGTGACGCATCATCCACTGTACAGGGATTATATCCATTAAAAGCAGCTGTAGGGTATTGCAACCCCATATATGCGCCTACAGCATATAATGATGAAGATGGTAAGCGAAAAAAGAGAGAGACAGAGCAAACAAACGCCATTGTTGTTACTGGAAGAATCTGATGCGCGGCGTAGGGTGCAAGCGAAGTTAACAGAAGCAGATGATGAATGTCAGGGAGTAAAAGACATGCAGGGCGGAAAAGAGACTGCAATTGTGTGGGTTAAATGACTAGGAGGGCAAATTTAATTGAAACTCGATGGGGAAAACAGTGATGAATGTAACAAGAAGGTGAGAAAAGGTAGAGATAAACAGGAGGCAGAGAAGGAGAAAAGGAAAGAGAGAGCAGATGAGAGGATGACAGGGAAAGAGAAAAGAGATTGAAAAGAAAGGACAAAAAGGAAAAAGAAGACAGAAAGAAGAAAGAGAAAAGGAAAAATGTTTAGAGAGGTGCTGCAAGGAAGTTAATGACATATGAGAAGACCCATATTGTTAGAAAAGGTAGAAGAAGACGTAAGAACAAATAGGCACAGCGTAAACAGGAACAGAAGAGATGGTACCAGCATAAGAGGAAGGGGGAACATATCAGCAGGAAGATGACGGGGATGTACTAGAAGAAGTAATGAGTGGAACATATGGGAGAGATCTCCTTAGAATATTGGACTTTGAGGACAGGGAGGACAATGAAGAAGAGGAAACACCATCAGAAGAGGAAGATGATGAGGGGAGTGGGGAAGAGGAAGCTACACAGGCCCCATCTATGGACACATGTGTAGGGAGAGAGGTAGTTTGGTCTGATTTAGATGAACCAGCGATGAGGCCAGAGCCTATAAAATACCCATGGCTCCTGTGGATGAATTTGAGAAGCTCAGAATGATAAACACCATATGTAAACAGGTTAAGTGATTTACCAGGGAGCAAAAACGTTGGCATGACGGATATGCCAAAAAAGACAAAGGATGCAACTGCACCCGCATGCAGAATGGGACTGCCACAATTCCCATTGTTACAGAAAGATAGAGGACTGGCATAATATATACCTTGGCCACAGACAGATTAAAATAATCTAATCTACAAATTACTGTCGCTTACAGCAGGTGCAGGGAAGTGTATTTGTGAGTTAGAGCAAAAGATGGCAGGCATGACTGTGAGGATAAACCTCCTGAGTCCCAGGATTTGAACCGTGAAGGGACATCCAGCACACACACCAACATGAAGTTAACAGGAAACCCTGTACTGTCAGCAACGTGAGAACCGACTTCGAACAGAACTGAGGAAATGGTGTTAACAGAGTGCAGAGAACTCTCGGGCTCACAGAAGGGAAAAGGTGCAACCAGGCAGCACATAAATCCAAAAGCAACTCTGCCAGGATTATAAATACTCTAAATCCAGTACAAAGGTGTGCGTTTCACATTTGAAAAGTTGCTCACGTGACTGTTCCATTGGGGTAGGAATGACCCTGTTCACTTGTGTTTGTTAATTATAGAGCCCCCCTGGGAAGAATAGGGTCCAATCCAGGAGCCCGTTTATTGTTAGCATTTGATTTAAGGACTGTTTCTTTGGCCCTCGGGACCGGGACCAAAGGGGTTACCGGAAGGGACATTTATTTTCATATTGAACTTCGAGAGATCGTCTGGAGCAGAGTTTAGTGGGTGCCTTATGAGGAAAACGGAGCAGACACTAAGAGGCAAGGATGCTTAAAGGACTTTTGTTGTTTATTCTCTTTCACTTGATTTTGCCTTAACCTGTGTCAAAGCACAACCACTGATTTAAAGTATTTCTCAGGGAAGTGTAAGAGGTGACTTCCCTGAATAGAGGGAATATCGTGCTTGTGTTGAAAACCGCATTTAAAGTGTTTTGCCTGAATAAAAAAGGTTATTGGTGCATCCTGAAATACGACTCCCACCTGCTGATTAACAGTGGTGGCAGAAGTGGGATAAAGTAGCGCCTCGCCAACACCAAAGACAATGGAAGCGGTAATAAAAACCTTGGCTGAGGATCAGCAACAATTACAACAACTAATACAGGTGCAGGGGCACCAAGCCCAAACAGACCGCCAGGCCCTGCAGCAAGCAATCCAGGTACAGAGCGCTGCGCAAGATCAAAGTAGAGAAGTGCTACGAATACTGGGGGAAGCCATAGCTGCAACAAGAACCCAACATGCTGTTCCACCCACCGTACTAAAGAAATACCAGACAGGGGATGACCCATGTTTTTTCTTTGTCAACTTTGAGCGAATAGCAAGAGCAGCCCAATGGCCACAAGAGAGATGGGCTTTCTTTCTGGCCCCTTTACTGACTGGGGTAATGCAAGGAGCCTATCAAGCAGCAAATCCAACAGGGGATAACCCATGTGCCAAATAGAAAAAAACTATCCTGGAAAGACTGGGTATGGATGAAGAGTCCTATAGGATCAAGTATCGGGAAACCAGGCTCAAACCAGGAGAAAGCCCGAAACAACTATTTTATAGGATTCAAGACCTCGCAGAAAAATTGTTACAGCCCAGCACCACCACCATTGGGCAAATCAAATACAAAATCATCCTTGAACAATTTGTGGAGGCTCTGCCCGAACCTATACAGAGGTGGGTCAGAGAACACCACCACCTAACTCTACCGGAGGCCATAGACGTAGCAATCGCCTACCAAATAGCCGGTAACCCAAGGTCCTTACTGACACCCCAAGTGAAACAAAGCAGAGAAGCGGCCACCCTGCGCAATGGGCCCTACAGATCGATACCGGCGGAGCCCAGACCTCGACCAGAGATCAGAGCGCCCCCAGGCACTGGGGGTCAGAGAAACCCTCAGGGGCCACCATGCTTTGAGTGTGGGGAATGGGGAAACATAGCAAGATTCTGCTCCTGAAGAGCAAAGCCAGAACCAATGGAGATTGGAACCATTCAGTCCCAGGAATTCCGAAGACGACGATTACTCTACATGATAGAAGTAAATGTGGATGGGCACCCCGCCGAGGCCCTGATGGACAGCGGAAGTCATCAGACAGTGATCCAGCCACATGTGAGCAACCAAGAAGACCAACAAATCGGGATGGATATTGTCGCCCCTATAGAACCTAGCAGCCCAGGGTATAGGTTTCTCTTGGTGGTAGTGGACTATGCCACAAGATACCCCAAAGCGTTTCCCTTACAAGGTACCTCGGCTAAACAAGTCTGCAATGTCTTTCTCCCATATTGCGCCGGAGTGGGGATACCCCAAGAAATAGTGACAGACCAAGGAAGCAATTTCATGTCCCTTATAATGAAAGAAGTGTGTAAAACGTTAGTAATAAATCATCTGAAAACTTCTGCGTACAACCCACAAACAGATGGACAGATGGAAAGATACAATCAGACCCTAAAACAGATGTTAAGAAGGAACACAAGTCCCACAGGATTGGGGTGGGACAGAACTCTACTATGGGTACTGATGATACTACGTGACACGCCCCAATCCTCTACAGGATTTACCCCTTTTGAACTGTTATTTGGGAGGCAACCAAGATCCATTTTGAAAGTGTTAAAGAACACCTGGGAGAATCAAGAAGAGAAAACGTTGTCCGAGTATGTAAGTGACTTACAAGAACATTTGGGGCACCTCTGGGACTTTGCACAAGAGATGCTAGGTCGAGCACAACTACAACAAGAAAAATATTACGACCAAGGAACCAGACTACGTACCTTTTAAGGGGGAGGCAAAGTCTTGGTCTTACTACTAACAACTACCAATAAAATGCTGGCACAATGGTAGAGACCTTATCAGGTCACGAAAGTCTTAGGACCGGTGAACTATGAAATAGCCCAGCCAGACAGACAAGTAAAACACAGGAATTATCATGTAAACCTGCTCAAATTGTGGAGAGAGGATACCACACTGATACTGTGTGCAGCCCTATCAGAACTATCTGTGACGGAGCAGTCGGTGCCCAACGTACCCAGTGGTTTACATGATGCAATGGTCAGGGAACAACTGAGTAACAATCAAACAACAGAGTTGTTTAGTTACCTGGAACCTATATCAAAAGTATTCTCTGGACTGCCAGGTCGAACCAACCTGGTGTCGCACTGCATAAAAACAGAACCAGGCAAAATAATGCGCCTCAGACCTTATCGAATACCCGAGGCCAAATGGGAAGATATAAAAAAGGAAATAAAGGAAATGCTGAGACTGGGCACCATCATACCATTCAAAAGCGTCTGGTGCTCACCAGTGGTACTCGTACCTATGCCAGATGGGTCCACAAGATTTTGCATGGATTTTAGCCAATTAAATGCAATATCCCATTATGAGGCTTATCCCATGCCTAGAATTGACGAGTCATTCGAAAAGTTAGGACCAGCAGCATACCTAAGCACACTGGAACTCACAAAAGGGTATTGGCAAATACCACTGCACCCGGAGGATCAAGAAAAGACAGCGTTTGCGACTCCTGAAGGCCTCTTCCAATTTACTGTCCCTTCTTACGGTCTGCATGGGGCACCGGCCACTTTCCTAGCCCTGATGGACCAAATTATAAGACCACATGAACCCTATGAAGCTGCCTACTTGGATGATATAGTTATTTTAGCACCACATGGGAGGAATACTTATCCCATCTTAAAAAAGAGATGATTGCATCGGTAAAAGCTGGCCTGCACATAAACCCTTAAAAACTAAACACTAGCAGCAAAAACTCCCAAATACTTAGGGTACTCAGTGGGTGGAGGAGTGATAACCCCTCTGCTAGACAAGGTACAAGCCATACAATAGTTACAAGTACCAACCACCCCATTGACAGACGCCCTGGAAAGCAACAAACCGCTAACAGTCACCCCAGAAGTAACCCATTCCTATCATTCTCTGGTCCAACTGATCACTAACAGGCCAGTTCTACATTGCCACGATTTTTCCAAGCCTTTCTTTTTGCAAGCTGATGCTTCAGGGTGCGGCCTGGGGGCTGTACTATCACAAGGAACAGAAGATGACTTGGCCCGGTGGCCTTTATTAGCAGGAAACTGTTATCACACAAATACAAAAAGAGCATTACGGCAAGCAGAAGCCAGACTCATTTGTCACATTGACTCTACAGCAACAGGTCTAACTAAACAAAGACACTGAAATGGCATCGTTTCTATGAGTGTGCAATATGCATATAGATTTAACAAGATGTTGATGTGAAAATGATGAAATATGATGAATGTACCTGGTTAATTAGGAAGTTAATCACTTTAGTACCGTATACAAATTATGCAATGGTAAATGTACTAAAAAACGTATATCTGCTGATATGACTATGATGTCAACAAGGATAATTATTCAAATAACATTTTAAGTTGAGCGGTAGAATGGGGAATATATATTTGAATATCCTAACTAGATTGTCTTACTCATTAGCAGACTAAGGGGCCGATTCATAGAATTCAGCGCACAAGTGGCGCACGCGGCTGGCGCACAGTGTGCGCGTGCGAATCCCTGCGCCAGCCGCGTGCACTAAAATCCATTTCCGCGCACGGCGTATTCATGGATTCCAGCCACCAAAACCAGCCGTGGCGCACAGTTGCGCAGCGACCCTGCAGCAGCGCCAGTTACGCCTCCAAGAACGCCTCTCGCGCAGGGAAAAGCCATCAAAATCCCCAACCGAGCGCAAAGGGCAGCAGCAAACGCAGAGCTGGGAGCGTGTATTCCAGGGGTGTGCGGGTGTTTCCATACGCGACTGGGCTGGGTACGTGTATTTCAGGGGTGCGCGAGAAAGTCTACACGCGATTGGCCTGGGTACGTGGATTTCAGGGGTGCGCGAGAAAGACTACACGCGATTGGCCTGGGTACGTGGATTTCAGGGGTGCGCGAGAAAGTCTACACGCGATTGGCCTGGGTACGTGGATTTCAGGGGTGCGCAAGAAAGACTACACGCGATTGGCCTGGGTACGTGGATTTCAGGGGTGCGCGAGAAAGTCTACACGCGATTGGCCTGGGTACGTGCATTTCAGGGGTGCGCGAGAAAGTCTACACGCGATTGGCCTGGGTACGTGGATTTCAGGGGTGCGCGAGAAAGTCTACACGCGATTGGCCTGGGTACGTGGATTTCAGGGGTGCGCGAGAAAGTCTACACGCGATTGGCCTGGGTACGTGGATTTCAGGGGTGCGCGAGAAAGTCTACACGCGATTGGCCTGGGTACGTGGATTTCAGGGGTGCGCGAGAAAGACTACACGCGATTGGCCTGGGTACGTGGATTTCAGGGGTGCGCGAGAAAGTCTACACACGATTGGCCTGGGTACGTGGATTTCAGGGGTGCGCGAGAAAGACTACACGCGATTGGCCTGGGTACGTGGATTTCAGGGGTGCGCGAGAAAGTCTACACGCGATTGGCCTGGGTACGTGGATTTCATGGGTGCGCGAGAAAGTCTACACGCGATTGGCCTGGGTACGTGGATTTCAGGGGTGCGCGAGAAAGTCTACACGCGATTGGCCTGGGTACGTGGATTTCAGGGGTGCGCGAGAAAGTCTACACGCGATTGGCCTGGGTACGTGGATTTCAGGGGTGCGCGAGAAAGTCTACACGCGATTGGCCTGGGTACGTGGATTTCAGGGGTGCGCAAGAAAGTCTACACGCGATTGGCCTAGGTACGTGGATTTCAGGGGTGCGCGAGAAAGTCTACACGCGATTGGCCTGGGTACGTGGATTTCAGGGGTGCGCGGGTGGTGGGTGTGCGGGAAGTTCAAGACGTGAATTGGCAGTCTGGGTCCTCCCAGGTCTCCCCTCTACCCCCTCCACGACCTCTGCAGGCATCCCACACCACAGGGGACTACCCTGCACCCCATGTCATGTCCCACAGGCAGCCCATCCACCATGGCCATGCCCCCCAGCCAAGCCACATGTCCCCTTGCACCCCCACCCCCCAGCACTGTGGGGCATCTGCCAGCAGGCCCCCACCCATGTCCAACTCCTGTTCCCCACCACCCCCACCCCCCAGCACTGTGGGGCACCCTCCACCAGGCCCCCACCCATGTCTCCCAGCACCCCCACCCCCCAGCCACCAGGGGCACCCTCCACCAGGCCCCCACCCATGTCTCCCAGCACCCCCACCCACCAGCCACCAGGGGCAGCCTCCACCAGGCCCCCACCCATGTCTCCCACCACCCCCACCCCCCAGCCACCAGGGGCAGCCTCCACCAGGCCCCCACCCATGTCTCCCACCACCCCCACCCACCAGCCACCAGGGGCAGCCTCAACCAGGCCCCCACCCATGTCCGACTCATGTCTCCCAGCACCCCCACCCCCCCAGCCACCAGGGGCAGCCTCCACCAGGCCCCCACCCATGTCTCCCAGCACCCCCACCCCCCAGCCACCAGGGGCAGCCTCCACCAGGCCCCACCCATGTCCAACTCATGTCTCCCAGCACCCCCACCCCCCCAGCCACCAGGGGCAGCCTCCACCAGGCCCCCACCCATGTCTCCCAGCACCCCCACCCCCCAGCCACCAGGGGCACCCTCCACCAGGCCCCCACCCATGTCTCCCAGCACCCCCACCCCCCAGCCACCTGGGGCACCCTCCAGTAGGCCCCCACCCATGTCTCCCAGCACCCCCACCCCCCAGCCACCAGGGGCAGCCTCCACCAGGCCCCCACCCATGTCCGACTCATGTCTCCCAGCACCCCCACCCCCCAGCCACCAGGGGCAGCCTCCACCAGGCCCCCACCCATGTCTCCCAGCACCCCCACCCCCCCAGCCACCAGGGGCAGCCTCCACCAGGCCCCCACCCATGTCCAACTCATGTCTCCCAGCACCCCCACCCCCCCCAGCCACCAGGGGCAGCCTCCACCAGGCCCCCACCCATGTCTCCCAGCACCCCCACCCCCCCAGCCACCAGGGGCAGCCTCCACCAGGCCCCCACCCATGTCTCCCAGCACCCCCACCCCCCCAGCCACCAGGGGCAGCCTCCACCAGGCCCCCACCCATGTCCAACTCATGTCTCCCAGCACTCCCACCCCCCAGCCACCAGGGGCAGCCTCCACCAGGCCCCACCCATGTCTCCCACCACCCCCATCCCCCCAGCCACCAGGGGCAGCCTCCACCAGGCCCCCACCCATGTCCGACTCATGTCTCCCAGCACCCCCACCCCCCCAGCCACCAGGGGCACCCTCCACCAGGCCCCCACCCATGTCTCCCAGCACCCCCACCCCCCAGCCACCAGGGGCAGCCTCCACCAGGCCCCCACCCATGTCCGACCCATGTCTCCCACCACCCCCATCCCCCCAGCCACCAGGGGCAGCCTCCACCAGGCCCCCACCCATGTCCGACTCATGTCTCCCAGCACCCCTACCCCCCCAGCCACCAGGGGCACCCTCCACCAGGCCCCCACCCATGTCTCCCAGCACCCCCACCCCCCAGCCACCAGGGGCACCCTCCACCAGGCCCCCACCCATGTCTCCCACCACCCCCACCCACCAGCCACCAGGGGCAGCCTCCACCAGGCCCCCACCCATGTCTCCCAGCACCCCCACCCCCCAGCCACCAGGGGCAGCCTCCACCAGGCCCCCACCCATGTCCGACTCATGTCTCCCAGCACCCCCACCCCCCCAGCCACCAGGGGCAGCCTCCACCAGGCCCCCGCCCATGTCTCCCAGCACCCCCACCCACCAGCCACCAGGGGCAGCCTCCACCAGGCCCCCACCCATGTCTCCCACCACCCCCACCCACCAGCCACCAGGGGCAGCCTCCACCAGGCCCCCACCCATGTCCGACTCATGTCTCCCACCACCCCCACCCACCAGCCACCAGGGGCAGCCTCCACCAGGCCCCCACCCATGTCCGACTCATGTCTCCCAGCACCCCCACCCCCCAGCCACCAGGGGCAGCCTCCACCAGGCCCCCACCCATGTCTCCCACCACCCCCACCCCCCAGCCACCAGGGGCAGCCTCCACCAGGCCCCCACCCATGTCCGACTCATGTCTCCCAGCACCCCCACCCCCCCAGCCACCAGGGGCAGCCTCAACCAGGCCCCCACCCATGTCTCCCACCACCCCCACCCCCCAGCCACCAGGGGCACCCTCCACCAGGCCCCCACCCATGTCTCCCACCACCCCCACCCCCCAGCCACCAGGGGCAGCCTCCACCAGGCCCCCACCCATGTCTCCCAGCACCCCCACCCCCCAGCCACCAGGGGCAGCCTCCACCAGGCCCCCACCCATGTCTCCCAGCACCCCCACCCACCAGCCACCAGGGGCAGCCTCCACCAGGCCCCCACCCATGTCTCCCAGCACCCCCACCCCCCAGCCACCAGGGGCAGCCTCCACCAGGCCCCCACCCATGTCTCCCAGCACCCCCACCCACCAGCCACCAGGGGCAGCCTCAACCAGGCCCCCACCCATGTCCGACTCATGTCTCCCAGCACCCCCACCCCCCCAGCCACCAGGGGCAGCCTCAACCAGGCCCCCACCCATGTCCAGGAACCGAGACTTCCATGCTGTCATGTGTGCAATCTGCACAGGGCTCCCCATGTCACAATCAAACACATGCAACAACCATGCGGTTCACACATTACAGGTCGCACATGCATTACCATGATGTCCCTGCACACATACATGCGTACATGGCCTATGTCACACATGCAGGCAAGTATCAGACAACCAGCACACTGCAACATGCCCTGTCTCACACAGCAATGCTTGGCCACTTACCGCTCAACTCCAGACGGGTCTCCCTCTCAAGGACCTGGCTGTGGAGCGCTGGGTGTGCGCGTTCCAGGACCCTCAACTGGATGGAACTCATGCGGCCCCGGCCCCCCTCCACAAGGCGCCGGGCCTTCATGAGGGTCCTGGACCTCAAGTCCTCCCAGCGCTTCTTGACCTTCTGGATGGTGCGGGTTGCCACCCCCTCCGCGTCCTCTCCCGTCCTTCCCTGTTGGCGCGGGACGATCCGAAGAGGGCATCATACTGCCCCAGGACATGCTCCACCAGGACACCAACTTCGGTGGCAGTGAAGCTGGTGCCCCTCTGCCCCTCTGCCCCTCTGGCCGGGGGTTGCAACTGGTGTCAGATGTGGATGTGCTCGACATGGCAACCCCAGGGGCAGGAGTGGGTGACCAACTGGGTCCTGGGGCTGGGCTGTGGAGCGATGTCATTTGAGTCGGGACTCTTCTGTACCAGCAGGGGTGGACACAGCAACTGGACCCCTGCAGATGGCTGATGTGCAGGCACCAAATGGCAGGGCACGGTGGCAGCAGGCAGGCAGGCAGGCAGCAGCAGATGGCATGTGGGAGGCTGCTTGGGGCACTGGTGGCCAGTGAATTGGCCTTCTGGGCAGGAGCGTGGTCTTCCGTGTGTTTTCGCGTGGCCAGCTTCATACGGAGTGATTAGGCACGTGAAAAATCTGCACGCTGCGTGTAATGCGCGTAAGCGCGCGTGAAAAACTGCACGTCCGCGTGTAATAGGAGGAAAGGGCCCATGCATAAGCGTGCGCGCGTGAAAAACTGCACGTCCGCGTGTAATGCGCGTAATCAAACGTGAAAAAGTGCACGTCCGCATGTGACGTGACGCGCGCGTGCGTTTCCCTCAGCACGGGTTAAAGGTGAGCGGGCCCAACAGTTCGCTGTACGTGCCTTTCGTGGAGACCGACGTGTGTTGCTGCTTCCAGTTGTTTCGCGCGCCATCTACTTCACAGCTCTCAAGGACGTATCTCTTCTTTTGGCGGGGGTATTGGCTACGCGTGTTTTTCTGCATCGCGCTAGTCAGACGGTGAGTCGCAAACGCTCCTTTTCCCACTGCGGGTGCCCCTGTGTATCGCACCCATTTTCGATGTCATCGTAGCCTGCGTGTCCCACGCGTACGCGTTATACGTGTTACTGGGTGCCACCGCGTACTGCGGGAGGTTTAATCCACGCACGTAGGCTGCAGGGTTGCGTGCACGGTTTTACTGCAGTTTTGGGGTGCCTGAGCGTTGCGTGACCCGTCAACACATCACCGGGGTCACATACAGCCTTGCACCTGCTTCCCACCCCCTTCACCCCAATTGCCCAGGTCAATTGTGCTGTACACCTCCCATTGGCACCACTCCATCTGTGCCAGCACTATTACATCTGTGCCATGGTAGGGAGGCTACCAAAGGTGAGGGGCGCCTCAGCTGGGCGTCCTCCTCGTGGCGGGCGTGGTCGGGGACGTGGCCGTGGTGACCAGGGAGTAGGGGGACTCCAGGGTGTCCAGGGCAGCCACAGAGGGGGAAGAGGCAGGGGTGCGCCACTTGAGCACAATGTTGTGCCATGTGTTTGTGCAGCCATGCCACCACCCCCTGTGGTTCAGGGGGATGCAGCTCCTGCATCTGGCACTGGCACCCGTATGACCTGGCAGTCCGTTTCATCGACTGCCACGGGCCCAAGGGTAGCGGTAGCTGCAGGTGCAGTTGTGGACACCGCCACCCAGGCTCAGGGTCTGCCAGCGCAGGCTGCGTTGGCACTTGAAGAGCCCTTGGTAGATCTCCAACAGGCCAGGGGGGAAACCATTGGGGCAGGCCGGGCTGCTCAGACCAAGACACGTGTCCCTGGGGCAGTCATGTCATCTGCTGCCCCGAACAGCCGGGTGTTGGCAAGTGCAGGGGCAGATGCACCCAACAGCACCCCGGTTGTGAGTCTGCCAACCAGGACCGTTGCGGTCAATGACCCTGCCACAGCTGATGTTGCTGCGCAGGGTCCATTAGTGGGCACCCAGCTGCCACTGACACAAGTCAGGCCTTTGGTCATCCCTCCACCTGCCACTCCCTCGGCTCAATCCACCCAACCCACTGGCCATACTGGTCAGGGCGGCAGTAGCCAGCCAGGGTCTGCGCCACAGTCCAAGAGGAGGAAGGTTGCATCTGCAGCACAGGCTGGGACCCCACACACAGCCACGACCTCCTGCACGTCGAGGAAGAAGCCTTTCTGTAAGCAGGAACTGGACTTCCTCGTGGACTACGTGCGGGGACACAGCCGTGACATGCTAGTGGGTGCCAATAGTCAGACTACGGCTGCCCAACGTGACACCCACTGGAAGCATGTGGCGGAACATGTCAGTTCATTCGGCCATGAGGTGCGCACGGCGCAGGAGTGCAAAAAGCGCTGGAATGACATCAAGCGCAGCACTAAGGCCAAGCGTGCCTCAAATTACAACTTGACTCTGGTGACTGGCGGTGGGCCTGCACCAGAGGAGGAAGAACTCACTCCGCATGAGGCTCTCGTTGCGGAGTTCATACCACCAGAATTGGTCGAAGGTGTGGGAGAGATGCTGGACTTTGATGCCCAGTCCAGTGAGTGTTGATGCGTAGTTGTTGAGGACGTGTGTGTTTCACTTGTGGGATGTGTTGTGCATGATTGCTGCTACATGTGACCTGTACATGGTTCTGATGTGTAAGTAATGCAATGCCACCGTCATGCATGTCTCCTAAGCCTGCATGCGGGACTCCATGTGGCCATGCTCCCTTGCCCCTCCTCCGCCACTCTGCACCCCAGTTCCACCTTTGCACTGGTCTGCTACATTCTTGCCAATGTGTAGTTTCATGTTCATGTGTCCTGTGTAGATGCTAACTTCCAGCTTAGAAACTGCCAGACATATGCCGTGTGGTACAGCCTTAGTACTCGATGCAGGGCATCCCACTTGTACTGTGCATGGGTCAGATGTCCCGCAGGGACATGAGTGCCCATTCATGCTCCATGTGCATTGCACACATGCCCCTATGTGTCCTTGACTGGATGATCACTGTAATATGAGTCCTTGGTTACATACATTGCCTGCCATATTATCGGCCTCCCCATGTCAACTGTGGCTCAGTCCTGCGTTGCACACATGTTTAGGCTCTGACAATCTGTGTGGCTCACAGGCCTCAGCCTGTTCAATGGCCAATGACTCTGTCCAACTCCTGTCGTGTCTTCTTCACACGTGGCCGGCCTTCGGATCTTCCATCATGTGTCCTGCCCACTGTCCCAGCATCATTTGCAGTGTTGTAATTGAAATCACATTAAGCTGTTGATGCCAGTCAACACTGCTTGTCAATACACAGGTGTATGGTCAGCCTTTTGATACCATGCTAGGCATCCCTGCTTTGGTACTGGGGTGGAGGGGTGCTTGCCTTCTAGACATGGTACACATTGAATACACAATGCACGTGATGTCTGATTTTGACATTGCACGGCCTTCACATTTCCTGGCACACACCATGGAGTGCTTGTACATGTAGGTAGTGAGTGGCATACACATTTTCTGCACTGCATAGACCCACTTCCATGCAAACTGCCACCTTTCAACAGGTCTGATCACAGAAGCTATTCTAAGTAGACCCAGCATGCATGCAAGGTCATATGTTGTGTGTCACATGTCTGCCAGATGCCTTTGCTGTCGGTGTGTGTGTGTGTGTGTTGTGTGCTTCTGACATGTGTACTGACCTTTTCCTCTCTATTTTTCAGGTGATGACGCAATGGATGCAGAGGATGGTGTTGTCATGCCAGACACAGGGTTGGTAAGACCACATCAACCCGGCACTAGTGGGGGTCCTGGGGTGGTAGGCCACGAAAACCCCCAAGTGCTGCAGTCCATCCTGTCTCTGGCTGCCTATGAGTCCAGCCTTGATGACGACTCTGACGTCCATGTTGAGTTGGATGACCATCAAGTCCATGTGTCAGGGGTGAGTGATTCTGATGTGGACACTCCTCTGTCTGCGACCCCTGCACTGAGGGATCAGACAGTCTTGGTTCCTCCGCCCGTGGTGGATCGGGACGCAGGGTCACCCTCCACACCAGTCACTGATGTGCCTGGGACATCACGTCGCGGGGGCATGTAGTCGTGCAGCCGCAGGCGGTGCCAACACAGCGAGGACCCCCGGTCCTTGGGTCCCGCAGGGGTCAAGCCCGGCAACGCGGTCGCCGCGCGCAACCGCTGTATACTGAGTGGGAGCAAGACATGACTGCCAATTCAGAACGGCAGGGGGCAGCAATGGAGAACATCGCTGACAGCATGGAGCGTGTGGCCCGATCTGTGCTCCCCCCTGCTAGGCAGGTGCTTCTCCAGCAGCAGGCGGCACGGTCCACGGCCCGCTCACTCAGGCTGGGCATGGCGGCCTCAGACAGGGCACGCCAGGCTGAAATGTCGTCTCTGCATCAAGCAATTGCTGCTCACGCAGAGGCGCACATGGATGCCCTGAGGGAGGGGTATGCCTCCCTCAGATCCACTCTGGGTGTCCTTATGATGTCCCAGAGGCAGCAGGCAGAGGAGAGGTTTGCACAGCTTGAGCGCACCATCTCGGCTGAGCTACAGGCTTGCCGGGAGGTGCAGCGGTTGTCCAGCCAGGCCTTGCAGGAGGAACTCCGTGTTACACGTGCTACCTTGCAAGAGGAAGCACGTGTATCACGTGAGGTCCTGCATGCAGACCTATGTAACATCGCCACACAGAACCAGGCTCACCTGTCCGGCAGACTTGCTGCCGACGAGGGGCAATCTGCGGCTAGGCGTGGCCAGGCTACTGTGCCACGTCCTCCTTACCAGGATGAGCCAGACTCGGACGACCATCTATCTCCCACATAGGTCGTGCTGTGAAGGCGTTGAGCCCATGGAGGTATTTTTTTTTGGCTCAGCATCATCGCATGTGGATGTTGAGCAGCACCCTGTACCTCCCCCCTCCTGGGTGCCTCCCCTCCCCCCCGGGTCGTATGTGGCCATTTTTGATTTTTCTTTTAGTTTAGTTAGTTAAGTTTCTGTTTGATAGTTAGTTTAAATAGGTAATGTAGGTTTTCCATAGTTAGTGTAATTAGTTAATAGTTGAGTTAGTTTAAAATTTGTAGTCTATTGTGCTTACATGTGACAGTGCGGTGCCTTGTGGTTTTTGAAGGCATCCACTGTCTGTTCCAGCTGGGCCCTTCATGGTTGTCTTGTGTATGTGTTTGCTGCTTGGGTTCCTTGACTCACATATGCCACTCCTGCCTCCCTTATCCATGGGCTCGCAAGGATGGTTCGGTGTAACAGATTTTTACACAAGGGCTTTGGACTGTCATATCTGTGGCATGTCTGGTGCTTTTTGACTTGTGTTGACACCCCTAGTGGGGATGATTTAGGTGTAATTGTCCACTGTTCAGCTTTTGCTAGATGGGGCGTGTCATGATTAATGTGGACATTGATTGCTATGCATTGTGTATTATGTTTCATATCTTTCCTGTACACGTGCTTGTTGCAAATCATGCTGTAGATAGTGTTCCACACTTTGGAGGTGAAAGACGGACTGATGGTGTGATTTGTGATGTGACTCTCTGACATGGTCAAGTAATGAGATGCCTGATGAGACACACACAGATCACTTTGATGCATTAATCATGTGTTTCATGCACTTTCTGCAGGGGGATGAGGCACCAGAGCACCTTTGCCAGCAGACATGGCCCATTGGACGACGTAATTCCTGACCCGTTTGTTGGTGCCCACATGCACATGTGTGCACAAGCAGAGCCACAGTGATTGCAGACCCACATCCTAGAACTGCTGACATGTTCCAAGGAACTCCAGGCAAGGTGAGCATCACAGGGGGGCCACGAGACAGCAAAGCTTGCACCAGGCGAGTTGCACGTGCAGGCTTAGTCACAGCACTGAGGGTGAGCTTAGACAAATATTGGTGTTGAAGCACACAATGCAGCTCAGATGTGTTTGTGGACTGATGGCTGTTGATAGTAGGGTTGTCTGGGACACATGCGGGGGCAGTGGCACATTACCTGCGGTACACCAAGTTTCATTGAGGCACTTGTATCAACCATGTAGCCTTCCAAGACATGGAAAGGGGCAGCTCACAGGGACATACAGCAAGGGACATACTCGGGTGCAGTGCATGTCTATTCCACGTACTTCATGATAAATGCACTGGCAACTTTGTTTTGGTCTTGGTGGTACGCAACTTGCTCTGTAGTCATGGCTTGCCATATGGGTCTGCCTGCTTACCCAGGGAACATTGCATGTTGTGTGAATTGTGACACATTGGTGTTCCATTTGCCACGCACCCACCAGCGGCTGACTTACTGCATTGACTGTGAATGACCCGTCACAGGGGTGATGTTATATATGGGTACGAAGCATGGAGCACAGATTGTCTGTTTGTAGAGTTGTATGTTGTTATGGGGCATGTTTTGTGTTGTGTTTTTGTGTAATTGGCACGTACAGGTTGCTGACTGTGTCTCTCTTTGCAGCATTGCAGTGATCCTGTAACCGGACCTGAGAGTGCGCAGGCAGGAGGCCAGCACTCAAAACCAGAGCTAAGTGTCTTGTTGTATTTTCTTACAAACTGCCCTGCATAGGCTTGCTGGGGAGTGTACTGATGCATGGATGTATGTGTGGTCCTATTTGGTATGTTTTTTACCCTAATCACCCGTGATCCTATGCAATTTCGAAACCTGTACCCTCTACCCGGTGTTCCTGCTTCCCATGCCTATCCAAGCAATGTTCCCTGACCCTCTTTCCCCACTGGGGTTGCGGATGCCTGTGTAAGCCCCGAACTTGCAGGCGCCAAAACCCTAGAGGGGGTGGTTGGTTCGTACCACTCCTGAGCCTGGACTACAGAAGGCCATGACAATGATGACCAAGTTTGTTTGGATTGTGCATGTGTTCATGCAGGTTGTACATTTTCGTGCATTCCCTGGTTTCATGTGTCATTCCTACTCCCCTCACCTGCCACGCATTCCAGTCATCCAGTGTGTCTACACCTGTCCCGACTGCATATCCCTGAACCTCTTTCCCCACCAGGATCTCAGGGGCCTGTGTGAGTTTGACCTTGCAGGCACCCGGGACATGGTGTGGGTGGTTGTTTCATGAGACTCCAGCGCCTGTACAGGGGATCTGTGACAGTACACATCCATTCATGGTGCATCATCCTATGTCATGTACCACACATGTCTCACATCCTGTCGTGACATTGTTTTGCTGTGCTACCTTGGTTGTTGCATCATTGTGGTAGTACTTGGCCTTTGAGACGTACTGCTATGTCAAGTCATCTACTGGAGGGTGTTTGGGTTCCTTTTCATGCCTTGGATTATGTGATTTTGGAAATGAGTGTGGATTCTGAGGGTTCAGGCATCTCTTTACACACAAGGTGGGAGATGGACACGAAGGGTAAAGGTGATCCTGTGGCCAGGTGGGAATGAGGGTTGGAGGCTCCATGACCCAGGTGCAGTTGTTCAGTGGGTCATGGTCATTTGCGAGGGGGTGGGGGGTTGTTGTTGATAGTTGCGTTGCCCTGCAGTGTGATGGGAACTCTGACATTGTAATGTTGTTGTCCTATGTACATGTTGTGTTCTGCTGATCAATGCCTGTTCATGTGTTGTGTTTTCCTTTCAGGTGCGAGGGGATAGTAGTGGTTTGACATGCTGGGGTGTACACATGGTGGATGTTCACATGTGATGTGTAGGGAACACTGATGGTCACTTGAGTGCACATGCATATGTGGAGTGCATGTCCTTGCAGAACCACACACTTGCACTCGGATGCACTCCATGTACTCCCACCCTTGCATATCCACGTGTACACTGTTTGCCTTCTGGTGCCCACTGTGTCCCGCCAGCACATGGTCTGTGACCGATTATGGTTCAAGTACATGCCTAATTTGATGTTTGATGTAGTCTGTCACTTAGATGTGATGCTCAGGGTGTGCATCACACGCAATGGCTGTTCACTGTGCTGTGCGCTGAGCAGTGTGATGCAGGAGTAGGACATTGCACACATGAGCTGCAGTGTTCATTTTGCAATGCATCATGTGCATATAGCCAGGCATTCATTGTGATGTTACGTCTACGACTGTTGTAATGCATTTGGAATCGACTTATTTTTGGTGGGACATTTTGTTGGTCTGTCATTTCATCGGATTCCGGGTCAGGCATCATTGTCCGATGCCACTGTACATTTAGGACATGGAAATGTGTACCTTATCGTTACTGGGTCGGTGTATGGGTATTGCTTGCCATGTCATGTTGATGTTTGGGAGGGTTTGACTGACATGACAGTGATGGCCATGGCCTGTTTTGCAGGTGTGTGTGATGCACACCTTGCATGTCCAGGTCATCCGCTTCTCAGAGCAACTAGCTGGGGGTAGGTTTCTCTCCGCAGCAGGGCCCTCCCCCTCGAACAGACTTCCTGACTTGAACTTGAGGGGAACCATCTCCAGTTCTGGAAGCACCTCAAGATCTTCCTCTTTGCTTCTGCTTACTCTCTGCCTCTCCCTTGCAGAATTGTTCACTGGAACTGCACAGGAGCTGCAACTGGGCCACTCTCACCAACCTCGGTCCCTGGCCCAGCCACTGTCCACTTGCACTGCCACCCTGGCAACCCCTGCACTGCAGTACTGTCTCTCTATCCCTACAGCCCTCCCTTCCCAGCACTCGTCTGCACTTACCTTAGCAGTTGCCACCAGGCGACCTATGTATAATTTTTTGGCCTACTTCCCCTGTACTGAACTCCCCCCCACCCTTGCACTTTTCCCTTCCCCCTACCCCTGCACTTGCACAATCACAATGACACCTGGCCTAGTAGTACCGTTCTCTGTGTTCCCTTGTTCCCCCCCCCCTGCCTCATTGTGCCTTGTAATACTTGTGTATGGCTCATGTCATGTCACATGTCATATGTGTGCATTTTGGTTGCACAGGATAGCTTGTGTTTAAGTAGCTAGGGATGCAGACGATGTGGCACTTCCATGGCAACTATCTCAGGGTGGTAGGGTTGTGACAGTTGACTGTCACTTTGTCATCATCGATTGTCACCTGGTATGTGCCAGGCCTGTGTGCACTCCGCAGGGGTGGGAGTTTAGGTGAAAAATGTGGCCACAAGCTGGGTCCGGGCTACCTCACCACGTGCCCTGTCCCCTCCCATGGGCAGCGCCTGTGCCTGTGGTTGGGGATGTGGGGGCACCACCATGTCCACCGGGACGCCCTGCCGTGTTGCAACATTGTGCAGGACACATGCTGCCACAATGATCCTGCACACAACTGCTGGTGCATAGAGTAGTTGCCCACCAGAGCGGTCAAGGGAGCGGAAACGTGACTTGAGCACTCCGAATGTGCGCTCCACTATGCCCCTGGTTGCAATATGGGCAGCGTTGTATCTTACCTGGGGTGGTGTGGTGGGGTTCCGGATTGGCGTCATCATGTGGTTGCTCAGAGGGTAGGCACTGTCCCCTGGGGAGGTGATAATTGTTCAGATTATTAGGGTTGGTATATTTGTCTGTGTGTGACTTGCATGCATGTGCAAGGGCATTTGTACTCACCTAGGAGCCATGTGTCGCCATGCTGCCCAGCTTCCAGGGCCCGGCTCAGGGCGGACATTCTGTATATGAAACTGTCATGGGTGGAGCCAGGGTAGTTTGCATAGACAGAGGTGATGATTCCCTTTGCATCGCATACCACCTGTACATTGATGGAATGCCAGTGCTTGCGGTTTCGGTAGATGTGCTCAGTGGCCCTAGGTGGACGTAGGGCCACATGGGTGCAATCTATGGCACCGAGCACTTTGGGGAAGTGTGCCACCCTGAAAAAATCCAGGACAACGGCCTGCCTTTCTGCGGGTGTTCTGGGCATGTATATGTGCCTGCGGACTGAGGGGCGCGCTGTCATGATTGCCAGTACCTGGTGTAGGCAGCGTGACTGCGTGGCCTGTGAGACCCCCCCCCACTATGGCAGTGGTCCGCTGAAACGACCCAGTGGCCAAGAAATGCAAGACATTGAGCAGCTTCTCCAAGGGGCTCAATGCTTGGGAGCAAAGGGTGGGGGATGTGAGGTCATCTTCCCACTCCCTGACCAGGTCTAGGATGATATGGGGTGGAAACCTATACCTGCCGTAGACCTGGTCGTCAGGCATCCCAAAAAGGCCTGTCCGTGGTGCAAAAATGCGTGCCCTGGCTATTCTCCTCCTCCTGCGGTGTCCCACAATCACTGCAGCAACAAATGGGGCATTCATCGTCGCTGTATATACGCGTTTGTTGTTTGCGCGCACTTTTATGCTGTGCGCGGGCGCGGGATGCCTCCGTGTGGGCGGACTCGTTGGTTTCCCGTATTCGGGTGTCATCGCGTGTGATCGGAGGGGAGCGAGCGTACACGCGATTGGCCTGGGTACGTGTGTTTCGGGGTGCGCGGGTAGTTCCACACGCGATTGGCCTGGGTACGTGTGTTTCGGGGTGCGCGGGTAGTTCCACACGCGATTGGCCGGGGTACGTGTGTTTCGGGGTGCGCGGGTAGTTCCACACGCGATTGGCCGGGGTACGTGTGTTTCGGGGTGCGCGGGTAGTTCCACACGCGATTGGCCTGGGTACGTGTGTTTCGGGGTGCGCGGGTAGTTCCACACGCGATTGGCCGGGGTACGTGTGTTTCGGGGTGCGCGGGTAGTTCCACACGCGATTGGCCTGGGTACGTGTGTTTCGGGGTGCGCGGGTAGTTCCACACGCCATTGGCCTGGGTACGTGTGTTCCGGGGTCCCGTGAACTTTCACACGCGATTGGTTGGGATCCACGTGTGTACTGTCATCACGTGCAATGAGGGATACTCCCTCGCACATCACGTCACAGACGCGCTCACGCGCTGAGGGCCTTTGGTCCAATGAAAATGCGTATGCGTGCAGACGCGCTTACGCGCTAAGGGCCTTTCCTCGAATTACACGCTGACGTGCAGAATTTTCACGTGCCAAATCACTCCGTATCAAGCTGGCCACGCGTAAGCACACGGAAGACCACGCTCCTGCCCAGAAGGCCGAACTACTGCCCCCCAGAGCCCCGAGCACGCTCCCACCTGCCATCTGCTGCTGCCTGACTGCCTGCTGCCCACGTGCCCTGCCATTTGCTGCCTGCACATCAGCCAGGGGTGCTGTTGGTTTGACCACCCCTGCTGGAACCAAAGACTCCCGACTGGGATTCCATCGCTCCACAGCCCAGCCCCAGGACCCAGTTGCCCACCCACTCCTGCCTCTGGGGTTGTCATGTCGGGGCAAACTCCATCTGTGACCACTGACAACCCCCGGCCAGAGAGGCAGAGGGGCACCAGCTTCAGTGCCACCGAAGTTGGTGTCCTGGTGGAGCAAGTCCTGGGGCAGTATGATGCCCTCTTCGGAAGTTGCCGCGCCGACAAGGAAGGACGGACTCGGATCTGGACTGACATCGTGACTGCCATCAACGCGGAGGGGGTGGCAGTCCGCGACTTCCAACATGTCAAGAAGCGCTGGGAGGACTTCAGGTCCAGGACCCTGACCAAGGCCCGGCGCCTCTTGAAGGCAGCGGATGCCAAGGGGCGCCGGGGCCACTGTTGGAAGAACAGATGAGGGTCCTGGAACACATATCCCCAGCGCTCCACGTCCAGGTCCTTGAGAGGCAGACCCGTCTGGAGTCGAGCGGTGAGTGTACATGCATCCTGATTGTGAGCAGTGCGTGTGGTGATTGTTCAGTAGTGTGCAGGTTGCACATCTGTTTGTATGGGGTCGAGTATGGGTGCGGGTGTACAGGGCCGTGGGGCTGACACATGCGAGGGCTGTAATGTGTGAGACATGGATGGTGCCTGTGTGTGTGGGCTTGCATGCCAAATGCAGTTGTGTGGGCACACAAGTTTGTATGAATGTGTATGTGAGTAGACATGTCCGTGATGTCACGCATGTATGTTGTTTTCAGCTGATTGTATCAGCGCTGTGTACATGTGCATGTGTGTGTATTTGACAAGGGTGCAACAGTGATGCAACATGGATGCATGTGAAAGCTTTAAGTGGATGCCTGATGGGCAGATGTGACATGGATGCCTGTCTGAACACTGCGACACTTAGCAGAGGTGTACACGTGCATGCAAGTGTGGTGGTGTGTGTACATGTGTGGTGCACTTCCTGTGTTGCATGTGATGTCTGGCTCACCTTTGGCTGCTGATGATGTTGTATGTGTATGGATGGTGTTGGCAGTTGCAACATGGCTGTGGTATGGCTCGTGTGTGCAAGTTGTAATGACATGTGTGTTGGGGATTGTGATGACATGTCAGAGGTTTGCCAATGCCACTCATGTACAACTGTCATGTGTGTATGTGTACATTGTACAGTGCCCTGATGCCTGTGTTTTGTTTCTCCCTGTCTGCAGCGTCAACTGATGAAGAGGGCGGAGAAGGTGCTGTGGAGCACAGCGGCGGGGATCCCACCGCCAGCCGGAGACGCAAGGCCCGGCTCCCCTCCCAGGTTGTCATCTCGTCGGGGAGTGAGGAGTCCGGTGCCGCGTCCCAGGCCGCAGCTGCCGGGGGGAGGTCCAAGAGGCGGAGGTTGCAGTTGGACTCCTCGGCAGCAGAAGGGGCAGCTGGGACCCCACAGGGCCCAACGGGGGAAGATGGCACAGAGTCATCCAGGTTGGTGGGGGGTTTGGTGGAGGAGGAGGCCGTGCAAGCACCGGAGACGGGGTCTGGGGGTGGGGATCCCACTGGTGCTAGTGGTGCAGTGCAGGACCAGGGACAGGAGGCAGCACAGGCCGCCGCGGAGGTGCCTGTGTGCAATCCTGTCCCTGATCCTGTCCCTGCATCATCTTGCACCAGCAGGGATGCCCATGTCCAGACCAGTTTTCAGGCAGGGGATGAGCTGACGTCAACTGGCCATCCTCTGCCTGCGGACGTGGCTATCCAGGCCCGGGTTGAGCCTGTCCTGGCTGGAGTGGCGTTGCGTCAACGGGCCATGCGAGGTGACCTGCAGTCTTTTCATGAAGAGACTGCACATCATCTCGAATGGCTCGTTGACCACGTCAGCCTGCTGGGACAGGTCACCCAGGCCGGATTCCTCCGTCTGATGGGGCTTGCCACGACCCCCTCCTCAGCTGGACCCCCTACGCGCCAGTCGTCCTCTGTGCCATCTTCCCACCCATCAGTCACCTGGGTGCCCTGTGGAGCTGCCTCTGACGGTGCGGCCAGGCTGGTGGAGGAGGCATCCCTGCCACAGTCGGGAGTCGGACGTCCAGCAGGGGTGGCCACGTCAACGACTGCACCCCAGCCGGCGGAGGATGTGCAGGCAGCAGGAGGCAGTGCAGGGGCAGAGGCACAGCAGCAGCAGCACCATGGTGGGAGCCATGAAGGCTCGGGGCCTTCGACATCGGAGGGGCAGGCATCGGCCGGAGGGCAGGAGGACCCAGGACAAAAAGTGTCTTCCGTGTGGCAGCGGTTGGGCCACGCCATAGATGCGGAGCGGCAGCGGGCGGAAGAGGCACGGCTCTCAATGGTCAGGGCGGAGAACTCCATGCAGAGGGCCCTGAGGCGGGTCGAGTGCCTCGAGGCAATCCGCAGGGCTTTGGAGGTGGACACGTCGACGGCCCTGCGGACCCTCGGGGCCATGGAGGAGGACCGCCTCCGGGACATTGAGGAGGAGTTCGATGATGCCCTGGCCCGGCACATCCAGAAGTGAGCCGTGGAACTAGCCCGCTGCCCTTGTACATAGTTATGTAGGTAGTGTTAAGTTTCATTTTTGTTTTTATTTCATTTGGACCTTTTGGACATTGGCCACATTTTTGTATATAGTTTTTTTTATTAGTTAGTGTAGTTAGTTAGGTTTCCTTTATTTTGTTGGGATGATGGACCCTGGCTTCTTGCATTGTACATAGTTGTGGACTTGTACATACTTTCTTTTTTAACATTATCCATGGATCAATGGCTTATAATTTTTTTTTCACATTGGATTTTGTTTGGTGGACATTGACTTTGTACTACATTACTTTGGATTTCTATATTCTTTAATTTTTTTTTTATTTTGAACGGACATGCTTCTTTTCATTTTTTTCCATTCACATTTCTGTTTCTTCATTTTTGTTTCTATTCATCTTTCCTTTAATACATTATTTATTTGTTGCACTTCAATGTGTGGTGTCTCATTGTTTTCATGCATTTCATGTTATGTGTTTTGAGAATCACTGACACCCATTGGGTGTATGTGAGGGACATGTGTTTGTTTTGGAACTTGCAATTGGTGTTCTGTGATGTAATTGCAGAATATGAGTGGGTGGATGCAATACTCGGGTGGGTGTTTTGCATTTGGGGGCTGACCATAGAGACCAGGGATCTGGACTGTGATGACATGTTGGGTGGGGAACATGAGTTGGACATGGGTGGGGGCCTGCTGGAGGCTGCCCCTGGTGGCTGGGGGGTGGGGGTGGTGGGAGACATGGGTGGGGGCCTGGTGGAGGGTTCCCCTGGATGCTGGGGGGTGGGGGTGCAGGGGGACATGTGTGGGGGCCTGGTGGAGGGTGCCCCTGCACTGCTGGGGGGTGAGGGTGCAGGGGGACATGTGTGGGGGCCTGGTGGAGGGTGCCCCTGCACTGCTGGGGGGTGGGGGTGGTGGGAGACATGTGTGGGTGCCAGGTGGAGGGTGCCCCTGGATGCTAGGGGGTGGGGGTGCAGGGGGACATGAGTGGGGGCCTGGTGGAGGGTGCCCCTGGATGCTGGGGGGTGGGGGTGGTGGGAGACATGAGTGGGGGCCTGGTGGAGGGTGCCCCTGGATGCTAGGGGGTGGGGGTGCAGGGGGACATGAGTGGGGGCCTGGTGGAGGGTGCCCCTGGATGCTGGGGGTGAGGGTGCAGGGGGACATGTGTGGGGGCCTGGTGGAGGGTGCCCCTGCACTGCTGGGGGGTGGGGGTGGTGGGAGACATGTGTGGGTGCCAGGTGGAGGGTGCCCCTGGATGCTAGGGGGTGGGGGTGCAGGGGGACATGAGTGGGGGCCTGGTGGAGGGTGCCCCTGGATGCTGGGGGGTGGGGGTGGTGGGAGACATGAGTGGGGGCCTGGTGGAGGGTGCCCCTGGATGCTAGGGGGTGGGGGTGCAGGGGGACATGAGTGGGGGCCTGGTGGAGGGTGCCCCTGGATGCTGGGGGGTGGGGGTGGTGGGAGACATGAGTGGGGGCCTGGTGGAGGGTGCCCCTGGATGCTAGGGGGTGGGGGTGGTGGGAGACATGAGTGGGGGCCTGGTGGAGGGTGCCCCTGGATGCTGGGGGGTGGGGGTGGTGGGAGACATGAGTGGGGGCCTGGTGGAGGGTGCCCCTGGATGCTAGGGGGTGGGGGTGCAGGGGGACATGAGTGGGGGCCTGGTGGAGGGTGCCCCTGGATGCTGGGGGGTGGGGGTGGTGGGAGACATGAGTGGGGGCCTGGTGGAGGGTGCCCTGCACAGCTGGGGGGTGGGGGTGATGGGTGACATGAGTGGGGGCCTGGTGGAGGGTGCCCCTGGATGCTGGGGGGTGAGGGTGCAGGGGGACATGAGTGGGGGCCTGGTGGAGGGTGCCCCTGGATGCTGGGGGGTGGGGGTGGTGGGAGACATGAGTGGGGGCCTGGTGGAGGGTGCCCCTGGATGCTAGGGGGTGGGGGTGCAGGGGGACATGAGTGGGGGCCTGTTTGAGGCTGCCCCTGCACTGCTGGGGGGTGGGGGTGGGGGGAGACATGGGTGGGGGCCTGCTGGAGGCTGCCCCTGGTGGCTGGGGGGTGGGGGTGGTGGGAGACATGGGTGGGGGCCTGGTGGAGGGTGCCCCTGGTGGCTGGGGGGTGGGGGTGGTGGGAGACATGGGTGGGGGCCTGGTTGAGGCTGCCCCTGGTGGCTGGGGGGGTGGGGGTGGTGGGAGACATGAGTCGGACATGGGTGGGGGCCTGGTGGAGGCTGCCCCTGGTGGCTGGGGGGTGGGGGTGGTGGGAGACATGGGTGGGGGCCTGGTGGAGGCTGCCCCTGGTGGCTGGGGGGTGGGGGTGGTGGGAGACATGAGTGGGGGCCTGGTGGAGGGTGCCCCTGGATGCTGGGGGTTGAGGGTGCAGGGGGACATGAGTGGGGGCCTGGTGGAGGGTGCCCCTGGATGCTGGGGGGTGGGGGTGGTGGGAGACATGAGTGGGGGCCTGGTGGAGGGTGCCCCTGGATGCTAGGGGGTGGGGGTGCAGGGGGACATGAGTGGGGGCCTGTTTGAGGCTGCCCCTGCACTGCTGGGGGGTGGGGGTGGGTGGAGACATGGGTGGGGGCCTGCTGGAGGCTGCCCCTGGTGGCTGGGGGTGCAGGGGGACATGCGTTGGTGGGCAGTAGTGCTAGTTGATATGTGGGTTGGCTGGTGGGCATGGCCATGGTGGATGGGGTGCCTGCAGGACATGTGCTGGGTAGGCCCCTGTGGTGTGAGCCACCTGCAGGGGCCGTGGAGGGTGTAGAGGGTACACCTGGGAGGACCCACACGTGCAATTCACGTGTGCTGCTCCCCGCGCACCCCCGGAATACACGTACCCCGCTCAATCGCGTGTGGAACTTCCCGCGCACCCCTGAAATCCACGTACCCGGCCAAATCGCGTGTGGAACTTCCCGCGCACTCCTGGAATCGACGTACCCGGCCAAATCGCGTGTGGAACTTCCCGCGCACCCCCGAAATACACGTACCCCGCTCAATCGCGTGTGGAACTTCCCGCGCACCCCTGAAATCCACGTACCCGGCCAACTCGCGTGTGGAACTTCCCGCGCACCCCTGAAATCCACGTACCCGGCCAAATCGCGTGTGGAACTTCCCGCGCACCCCTGGAATCCACGTACCCGGCCAAATCGCGTGTGGAACTTCCCGCGCACCCCCGAAATACACATACCCCGCTCAATCGCGTGTGGAACTTCCCACGCACCCCTGAAATCCACGTACCCGGGCAAATCGCGTGTGGAACTTCCCGCGCACCCCTGGAATCCACGTGCCCGGCCAAATCGCGTGTGGAACTTCCCGCGCACCCCCGAAATCCACGTACCCCGCTCAATCGCGTGTGGAACTTCCCGCGCACCCCTGAAATCCACGTACCCGGCCAAATCACGTGTGGAACTTCCCGCGCACCCCCGGAATACACGTACCCCGCTCAATCGCGTGTGGAACTTCCCGCGCACCCCTGAAATCCACGTACCCGGCCAAATCGCGTGTGGAACTTCCCGCGCACCCCTGGAATCCACGTGCCTGGCCAAATCGCGTGTGGAACTTCCCGCGCACCCCCGAAATACACGTACCCCGCTCAATCGCGTGTGGAACTTCCCGCGCACCCCTGAAATCCACGTACCCGGCCAAATCGCGTGTGGAACTTCCCGCGCACCCCTGGAATCCACGTGCCCGGCCAAATCGCGTGTGTCACTTCCCGCGCACCCCCGAAATACACGTACCCCGCTCAATCGCGTGTGGAACTTCCCGCGCACCCCTGAAATCCACGTACCCGGCCAACTCGCGTGTGGAACTTCCCGTGCACCCCTGAAATCCACGTACCCGGCCAAATCGCGTGTGGAACTTCCCGCGCACCCCTGGAATCCACGTACCCGGCCAAATCGCGTGTGGAACTTCCCGCGCACCCCCGAAATACACGTACCCCGCTCAATCGCGTGTGGAACTTCCCGCGCACCCCTGAAATCCACGTACCCGGCCAAATCGCGTGTGGAACTTCCCGCGCACCCCTGGAATCCACGTACACGGCCAAATCGCGTGTGGAACTTCCCGCGCACCCCTGGAATCCACGTACCCGGCCAAATCGCGTGTGGAACTTCCCGCGCACCCCTGGAATCCACGTACCCGGCCAAATCGCGTGTGGAACTTCCCGCGCACCCCCGTAATACACGTACCCCGCTCATTCGCGTGTGGAACTTCCCGCGCACCCCCGGAATACACGTACCCCGCTCAATCGCGTGTGTCACTTCCCGCGCACACCCGGAATACACGTACCCCGCTCAATCGCGTGTGTCACTTCCCGCGCACCCCCGGAATACACGTACCCCGCTCATTCGCGTGTGTAACTTCCCGCGCACCCCCGGAATACACGTACCCCGCTCAATCGCGTGTGTCACTTCCCGCGCACACCCGGAATACACGTACCCCGCTCAATCGCGTATTTTACTTCCCGCGGCGCCACTTTTTTGATGCGCTGGGACTCTACCGCCTGCCTTCGTGTGGCGGACGTGTTTCAGCTTGTGCGCGGCTTTGGCTGTGCGTGGGTTCGCCCTATTCCATTCCATGAATACGTGTGGTTCGTGTGCGTGTGGGCGTTACCTCTGCTTCCGTGCAGTGCATCCCCAGTTACGCCCTTATTTTCGCGTGTTGTTCCCCATTCCGCACGTTACGCCCCATGTCCCGCCCACTTTCTGCTGTGTGCGCTGAGGTTGTGCGCTTTCACTGTGCGCGTCGCGCACCGTCGCGCACGCCTTTCGCGATGTTGCAGTGACTTGTGCGCCATGCACGGGTTTGGCGCACATCCCGCGGTGAACACGCGCAGGGACTTCCATGAATCGCACGCGTGCGCGTGCGCCTGTTTTTTTCCGCTTGCGCCTGCTTGCGCCTGCTTGCGCCTACTTGCGCGTAGATTTTCGGCGCACGTTTGTTCCATGAATCGGCCCCTAAAAGTTTTTTGGAGGATTGCAGGTGAAATCGTGAATACATACCATGGTACGCAGTACTCATGTAGCCACAATAATGCGGGATATTTAATGATCATTTCATATTAAGTACATATATTCACATTCATATTATTATCATTATTTTTTAAATATGCACTCGTTTAGGGCAAGTAAACACTTTGTAAATATTAACGAGACATTATTTCAGTACAGAAATCTCATTTTGAATAGCAAATTTATTGAAGGGTGGATAAGACACCTTGTTATTATCAAAACCTTCGTACACCAGGTTTTCCAAGATGGCTGTTACGGTCTAAACAATCTCACATACTTACGAGGGATTTTTAATTATTCAATACTGATAATGATCACAAACTTTATTAACTGTCGTAACTTGGATTATACTTAGTTTAAAAATCAAAACAAAAATGTATTTAACTTAATGATAATACAGAGTTTATGCGGAGCCCATAGAGTAGACATAAAGAAAGGAAATACGCCACGTCGTCATGGAAACCGCTTTAAAAAGGCATTCCAAGATGGCGACGGCGTTCCCAACAACGCCAACGCGAGTGAATTAGCCGTTAGTAGGTAAGCAACCTCTGCTTTCAGGCAATACGTTTAAGATGTTGGGCACTATGAAATTAGGAACATTTAATTAATAAGCATCTGATAATTGTATGGAATTAGATGAATTTTTCGATCATGGAAAGCGAACACATGGCTCACAACGTTATTCATAGATTGCGAGGTAAACATACAATTGATATGCGGGAATGCCGCGTCATCATGGAAATCCCCATAGAAAAAGTGATTCCATGATGTCTTTGGGCTTCCGTGCTTGTAACTGCGTTTATATGTGAAAGGAGTGAAGGCTATTTATAGCGTATTAGATGTTTTTGGCAAAAGAGATTAGGAACGCCGGTATCCAGAAGCCGACATCAGTCACGCTTAATCCAGGGAGTGTTGGGACGTTACTCAGCCAACTTTGCAGGTTGTAATACAGATGTTTATATATTAGTTGAATGCATGAGTGATCATAGTCAATATCTCAGTAATACTAGGCATTCTCAGTAAACAATATATATTTCACTTCTCTCAATTGGAAGAAGTAGATTAAATATATCTAATTATATGTAATTGACAGAGAAGGAGCATGGGATTAAACCCAATATAATTCCAAACCAGCGCAACACTATCAGTGGATATTTCATGTACCTCAGGGTAAGTCACTATTTGCTCGAGAATACAACAGAGACAACTTCAATTGAATAATATCATGCAATCATTGTTAAATAATGTGTATTTTTCTCTTTTTCTCCAATTTATTTATTTATTTATTTTGTTTCTACATTGTATATTTGATGGAATCAAATCATTCTTGTTTCTGTTTGTTTGGTTCCCTGTTTTCCTACTTTTTCTGTCCCTTGTGCTATGCATAATCTATTTGCATAAATGTTTGTTTTGTCTTATGACCCATACAATCCTCCCTGTTACCAATCCCTAATCCTGTCTTTAAATTGGTATTTTCAACATAACTTGGGAGGGAATTATTATTGGGGGAATGTTGTGATTACACACAAATCTTTTTGTATTTGAATTTTTAATTAATTATCTAATGATATATCATGTGATGAATATTCTTAGAATACACCTGAGTAGCCCAGATTTGAGAAAGGCTCCATTGAGCCGAAACACGTGTCATACAGGGCATTTTGACTTAATGTTTTTAACCCGATAGAGGGTGTTCTGACAAAATAATTTTTTGACTCAATAAAAATCAGATAACTTTCTGAAAGAAATTGGCACCGAGTCACAGAGTTATTTTTTGATACAATGCAATTTTAACGGTATAGGCTTTATACCGACAACCCAGAGTAATTGCGGCATCATGATAAAAGTATAATATTTGAAATTCTGAATTAAGTCGTGTAATATCAAAAAGGAATACTAAGGAGTGCCCACAAGACCAGCTGTAAACAGCAAAAGCCAAACACGTACTTCATACATTGTTATCACACAAACTTCCATATTCAACCTTGGAAAAGCAGTGCTTAGCCATCAAATGGGCCGTGGAGTCATTACGTTACTATCTGCTGGATAGACAGTTCACTATTTTCACGGATCATGCTCCTTTGCGTTGGCTAGCAACACAGAAAGATTTTAATCACAGGGTATTGAGGTGGTTTCTCACTTTGCACCCATTCCAATTTGTAACAGTGCACAAACTGGGAAAATATCAATTGGTAGCTGACTATCTGCTCGTTCCCTGGATTTCTTGAGGGGCGTATGTGCGGATAAACCTCTTGAGTCCCAGGATTTGAACCGTGAAGGGACATCCAGCACACACACCAATATGAAGTTAACAGGAAACCCTGTACTGACAGCAACGGGAGAACCGACTTCGAAAATAACTGAGGAAATGGTGTTAACAGAGTGCAGAGAACTCTCAGGATCACAGAAGGGAAAAGCTGCAACCAGGCAGCACATAAAACAAAAATCAACTCGGCCGGGAGTTTCCAAAATTAGATCTACAGAGTCTACATGTCCGAAAACTACAACTCCCACAATGTACTACTCCGAGTCACAGCAAAAAGCTCCAAAATCGCCTAGTGTCAAAATGCACAGTGGCATGCACCTACCTTACCACCTTGGCAGAAGAAAGACATTCAGAATGGGAATAATATCAGGATGGCGGGTAGGATCCGGTAATAAACGGGGAGGTTGGGTGGGAGAGCCCAGGGAGAAAAGTGAAGAAAGGATGGGGTTGATTCTGAAGAGCGGGGAAATATTGAACACACCTGAACTTGGGAGGGGAGGACAGCATTTTTAACGCATTCATGCATGGACTCAGAGGTGCACTCTGTTCTTTCTTTATCCAGGGAGAAGGCGAGTGCGGCAAGGAATGGAAGGAGGAGACGGCTGGCTTTAACTGGGCATACTGATTACAAGAGCCACAGGCATTCGAGGAGCCCGTATGCTCAAAAATACGGAGACGAGCGCAGAGCCCCTCTAACAGGCCATTACTTTAAAAGCACCATTTGGCCGAGATAACTGCTGGCTGACAGACGGCATGGGACATTTGATTTAAGGACTGTTTCTTTGGCCCATGGAACCGGGACCAAAGGGGTTACGGGAATAGACATTTATTTTTGTATTGAACTTCCGAGAGATGGTCTGGAGCAGCGTTTAATGATTGCCTTATGAGGACAAAGGAGCAGACACTAAGAGGCAAGGACGCTTAAAGGAATTCTGTTTTTTTTTCTCTTTCACTTGATTTGGCCTTAAACCGTGTCAAAGCACAACCACTGATTTAAGGTATTGCTCAGGGAAGTGGAAGAATCGACTTCCCTGAATAGAGGGAATATCGTGCTTGTGTTGAAAACCGCATTTAAAGTGTTTCGCCTGAATAAAAATGGTTATTGGTACATCATGAAATACGACTCCCGCCTGCTGAGTAACAATGGGTCTCATTCCGAGGTTGGAGGTAAGGGTTAACGGTCACCGTTAATGGCAACGGTGACCGTTAACACTTACCACCATATTCCGAGTTCCCCTTTGCGGGTTGGCATTTAACGCCTGCTTTTAGCAGGCGTTAAAAATCCAACCCGCAAAGGGACCTTGGAGAAAATGACGGCACCGTAATTTACGGTGCCGTAATTTACTCCTTCCCCATCCCCTATGGGGGCAGGAATGGGGATGGGGAACCGGTATGGTGAATGGGGAATTACCCGTCCCTCCAACCTTGGAATGGACCGGTAATTACTCCATTCACCATGCCGGATTTCCATGGAGTAAATAGCTCCATGGTTGCTTACGATGACACGAAAGATGGGTCCAGATGAAGACCCTGCTGCCTACATACAAGACATTCACGAGAAATGGTGTTTAGAAACAAGGCAAGCTTGGGACAAAAATATAACAATTTTTTATCACATTTTATGCCAAGGTCTCCTTGAAGAGTTGTATACGAATTGACCTTTTTACAATTGACCTTTTCACAATTGACTGAATTGACAATTGACCGAATTTTAAACGTCAATTAGGACAAATATGTGGGGGAAACCCCCCACAACCCCCTACCCAATACAAACCCCCTGCAATCCCCCACCCAATCCCCTTATATTATTATAAACCAAAACCAACCCAATATCTATATATATAATAACTAAACGGTCAATTGTACAGAAGGTCAATTAGGACTGCTGTAATTCGGTCAATTAGGTCAAAAGGTCAATTGTGATCGGCCAATTTGGGTAATACCCCTGAAGATACTGAGACAATAAAAGAGTATTATGAGGATTGAAGCAGAGCCATGGCCTGAGATACAATTGACCATTGTCCATCATTGTAGACTAAAACAAGATGACAGAACGAAAATTGAGAAAAGAAAGGTAGAAGAAGCAAAATTGGTGCAAAAAAGGTGTCAAAATTGGCAGTAGAAGGAGCAGTATTAACAAATAGTGGGGAGAGCCTAAATGTGCAGGAAACCCAGCAGATGCAGCCAGGGTCAAATGGAACTTTTCAGGAATGAGTGTTATAATTATTACGCCCGGGGCAGAGGGGTTGTACCCAGAGGCAGAAGGTTTGGATTCCAAACACCATAGGCAGGAAGGTTCAATGGAGGACAACCACGGTTCAGAGGACCTCTAGCACAGTGCTGGACATGCAGGAAACTGGGGCACATTTCACAAGTTTGTAGGAGTGGGGGAGGGGGTACACCATATCTGCCACAGTATAGCGCTGCCCCACCAGACTATAACATCCAAGACTACATGCAGTATCAGCAAACACAAGCGCTACAAATGCCGAAAGCACAGCAAACGGTGAATCCGCAAGTGCAACAACCACAACAGGGGGTACAATCTCAGACACAGCAAACACAAGGTCAACCACAAGTACCGCAGAATTGTCATGATTACTAGCCTGGGACTACCCCCTTTTGGGGCAAGTAGATCAGGTAGGGGCCAAGTGGGTAAAAGCATGGCACTCAAGATACAGCAGTCACTCAGAATAAACACTAATATCTCTTAGGGTAACTGCACACTGGTTGTTACATCACTTCCTGCCACTCCAATATGGACATTGAGTAACATCCTGGCATCCAGGAAGTTACAAGGCATTCTAGTGTTTGGGCATGGCTGCCTATAAAAGCCACACCCGAAGAGCAGCCCATGCTTCGTGTTCTTCCTGTAAGCTTGAGAGCACATGCTTACCGCCACCTGGTTCTTAGTCTTCAGCCTTCCGATTCGATTCCAACCGATGACCAGAGTCAGCACTGCAACAAGAATAAGGAGAGAAAGAAAATAGTTAGCTCACAGTGAGTTATACGCGCCTGCAAATCGCCGCACTACGTGCTCTAAAGCAGAACAATTACACTCACCTCGAACATTGCTGGCAGCAGAACTTCATTGCGCGCACCTACGGCTCGCTTCGCGTAGCCCTGCAAGGAAAGAGAAAAGACATTAGTTGCTGCAGCAGAAACCGCTGATATTCATTTCGCACATCTACGAACCGCCTCGGGTATCCTGCAAAGAAAGAGAAAGACATTAGTTTAATTTGCCACCTCCATTCACCGCAGTTGCTGGAGTCCAGTGCTGTGGTCTGGCACATAGCACCACGGCAGAATGGAAACATCAGATTTGACCAGTGAGGTAACTGGGCAGTTCTGAACATTGAGACTCTACTTATCTGAACTTACCTGCAAACTTACCTGAACTGCAGTCCCAGTGCGGAAACTGGGTAACACGAACCCTTGGAGCTAAAGCAGTGCATTTGGCAGCAACTCCAAAGTAACTCCCAAGAATAGCGCCCCTGCATGAGCAGGATGGAGGGCGCACCACATTAAACACACAGGTGAGACACGCACCAGGGTGCTTAGATGCCTAGGTGGGTTGGGTGGGTGAAGGAGGGTTGCTATCCTTTTGAGTTCATCCCTAACAACTCACTCTTTTGGCAGGTCAGACTTCCCACTAACTGAAGGGTGGTGTAGAACCAGGGAAGGAACCAGGGGACTCCATTGCTCCTGCAGAGACACAGGTAAGTGTGACAAGAATGCAGTAGTACAGTGGGATGCAAATATATAACTGAAGGCGCCGCAGCGCCCAGAGTAGGGCGTGTCACAGTGGGAGGGAATCCTTTTACGGGAACAAGATTGAACATGTATCCACAATAGGACAGTACACAGAGCAACTTGATGTGTCCAATTCTATCAATTACCCCAGACCCTCAAGAGGCATCGAGGGCCAGGGTGACTATGAGTGACAAGACCTTTTCCTTCTTGGTTGATATGGGGGCAACAAGATCTTGTGTTAGAGAGGGAAAGTTGCCAATGTCAGGAATATCAATGGAACCACAAGGATTCTCTGGAGCTTTGACAGCGGTTCATTTTACAGATAAATTGCACATAACCATAGGAGAACACGAGATGGCTAGGCCCTTGTTATATTCTCGAAAGGCAACAGTTAACATATTGGGGAGAGACCTGATGAGTAAATTAAACATGACAATTTCCTTCTCAGAGGAAGAAATAATGTGTTCCACACCAACCAGTCATTATGTGAATGCTTGTGAGTTCATCAGAGTATTTTATGGTCAGAAAGCACAGAGAGGGGTGCCATTAAAACCAGAGGCATTCCTTTATGGACTACAGATGCTATTGGCATGGCTTCTGTAAGATTACCCTCAGAACTTTGGTTTATGCCAGAGATACCTGCGAAAGGGCAAATAATTACAATTGAATTAGAAGCAGCAATAGGAATAGAAGATAGAGTAATATTACATGGAGTCGATAGTGCAGGTGTGACCTGCCGCACTTTATTAGTACTTGACTCAACACACAGATTAATTGACTTGACTGATGAAGTCCTATTTGGAGATGAGAACTCAGTTGACAAGGACATTTTATTTGCCTTACCTATCATTTACAAATAGAGTACAGAGAGGTCCCCCGACTAAAATCATTGGTGAGGAAGGTACCATCATTTATGCAGGAAGATATGGCAAAGGTACTGAGTTCATTGTGGACCTGCCATCCATATGATGTTGGGAGTAGGAGCAGTGAGAATAAAATTGAAGAAGAATGTAATTTTACCACGAGTAAAACTGTTTCCCATGTCCAAGGAAGCTGATGAGGTTATCTATGAAACCATTGCTGCCATGGTGCAGCAGCGTATATTAGTGCCTTCAGAATCACCATGAAACATGGCAGTGTATCCCTTAAAGAAAGCACAAGGGGGCTCTTGGAGATTCATACAGGACTTACGCCCTATGAACAACATTGTTGAAGCTGAATTCCCAGTAGTTCCCAATCCAGCAACACTATTATGTAATATACCATCCACAGCCCAATATTGTAGTGATTCTTTTTTAAACCCTTTCTTTTCCATTCCCCTGCATGAAGACTCACAATATTGGACCGTGCTTACTTGTCGTGGGATCATATAACAACACACTCGCCTCCCACAGTGGTACTGTGAGTCCTCCAGTGTCTTTAATCGAGTGTTGCAAATGGACTTGGGGAATATCCAAACTGACAGCACAGTTGTACAATATGTGGATGACTTATTGGTTTGCAGTACAACACAGGAAGGGTGCTGGAGGGACTCATTGAAATGATTGACAGTTTTGGCTGAAAAAGGGTACAAGGTGAACAAAAAGAAAATGCAATTTTGTCAGAAAGAAGTATTAACAACGGGCAGGAGGAAAACGATACCTGAAAGAGCAGTGGCAATTAGCCAGGCCAAATACTGTGAAAGAGATGCAACATTTTTTGGGACTCTGCAATTATTGCAGGGCATAGGTCTTTCACTACATCACCTATGTTGGGCTACTTTTAGAAGGACTGAAGGAGGCACTGAAAGACAGGAAAGATATGGCATAGACAGGTGAAATGATAAATATAGTTGATGAATTGAAAAAAGCAATCAGCACAGGTCCTGTGATAGGGATCCCAGATTACAATGAAGACTTTTTCTTGTTTCCCATTCAAATGGAGTAGTGATGATGACTGTCCTCACACAGAGAACTTTGCTGGGACACCCCAAACCATTGGCATACTACAGCAGGATCTTAGATCCAGTAATGAGGGGCCACTACCCATGTGAACAATCATTAGCTGTAGCAGCCTTTGCAATTGAGAAATCAGTGACTATTGCAATGGGCTTTCCCATTACATTATAGGTAGAGCATGCTCTTTTTGCCATACTTGTAAAACCCCAAAGCACACTGACTACACAGAGAGCATCAGGTTACAAGATCATAATCTCAAATCCATTGATCAAAGTTGTTAGGTGTTGCACAGTGAACCCAGCCAGGTTCATAGCATAACTAGTGGAAGAGGAAGATTATGTACATGATAGTACTACCAATACTTATTTTCATGATGACGTGCCCCAAGTTAAGGAAAATACCCTATGATGGGGTGTGATTCTCGTCATTGATGGGTCATCAATGATAGCCCAGAGCAGTGGATTGCAACATAGTGAGACAGCAGTATTGAAGGCAATAGACAACAGAAACTTCGAAGTTGTGGGGAAAGCGCAAGTTTGCCAGCACATTTTTCAGCGCAAGCAGCACAGTTGGTAGCTATAATTTTAGCACTTGAGGAGCATGAGCATGGAGTGCTAACAGTGTACTTTGACTCCGCCAATGTGACAAAAACAATACATTCAGGGTTGTCATGTTGGAAACGGAGGGGCTTCCAGTGTGCAGACAGCACACCAGTACAGAATGCTCCATTGTTAGAGAAACTATTAGAAGCCCTCAAACGTCCATCGGCGATCGCCGTGGTCAAGTGCACAGTGCATATGAAAGGCACAGACACGATTTCCTGCAGCAGTGAAGCCGCAGAGGCAGAAGCCAAAAGGACGGCATATTTTCCTGAGATACTAGAAATTACAATTGCCCCAAACAAATACACACATACACGTAACATGGTGAAGACAGAATTGTTTAATACATTGCCAATAACACAGATTGTGGTTGAGCAGGTACACCTCCCGCAAGAAGAACAGGATTTGAGAAGGATGGGGCGCTCTTTATTGCCCTCTGAATTAGTGTGGCGCCAGGATAACACAGGGAAACACATTATGCATGTTGAGCTGCTCACAGTAACACTGGAGCAGCTACATTGTCCAGCACACATCACCAAATAAAGCCTTGCAGCATTGATTTTGGATGACTGGTTCGTCTCTAATCTGAAGAAGCATGTGACAAATTTTATTATAAATTGTATGACGTGTCAGAAATGTACTGCTGGCCACACATTGAGAATGGTGAGAGGAGCTATACCCTGTCCTACTGGTCCATGTTGGCCTTTGCATATTGACTATGTAGATATGCTTCAAAATTGCAATGGCTACAAATATAAGATCGTAGTTGTGTGCCCTTTCTCCTGCTGGATTGAAGCAGGTTTGTGCACACATCCAGATGCCATCCCGGCTGCAAAATTCCTCATACAAGAGGTGTTTCATAGATGGGGAGTATGCAAGTTTCTACGTGCCGACAATAATCCCTGTTTTGCAAACAGAGTATTCAAACTAATATCCATATTGGGAATAAGGCACACATTCTATCTGCCTATCACCCACAAGCAAACAGGGTGTGTGAGCAGCTCAACTGCCTCTTGAAGGAATGCATTGCAAAAACAAAAGATACACTACACAAGAATTGGCTCCATTGCCTTCCTCTGGCTCATTTTGCCTCATGAGCTAGTGACAGGACACAGAATGACTGCACCAATAGTTCCTCCCACACAGGCTCAAACTGATGTTGAGAATTCAGCTACTGTACTTGGTGAAGCAATGCATGACTATTTGATGGCTATGACTAAATCTCAGAAATGTATCTCCAAACAGGTACAAGTGAGACAGGGTAGCTCAAGAGTCACCGAAGATGCCAACAGACACTCTGATACAGATGGGTTGCTTCAGCCCCTACAGTTGCACCCCAGGAATGAAGTGCTGTGTAGGAGTTTTATGCAGCGTTGGCACAAACCTAGATTTGAAGAACCTTACGTTGTCAAAGTGGCCACATCCTCTGCTGTCAAGGTGGAAGGATGGAGAGCGTGGCTCCATCTGACCGACATCAACAAATACAGTTGTGACACCCCCACCAAAGGTCAAAGTTGAAGAAGTCCGAAGACCCCAGACGTGAGCGATGACCAGAGCCAATCAGCAGCAGGAGCAGCAGTAGCAGCAAGAATAAAGACAGCATACTGTGGTTGTTTTAGTCCAAGGACATTTTTCTAACATCCTCCAAAGACGTTTTTTGAACATAAAATGTGGCTTTTCCCATTCCAAGAAAAATATCAAATGTTTCCCATAGCCATCCTATTTTTCTGGTCTTTTCATTTTTTTGGAACACTTATTCTTTTTTAGGAGTTTGGAAACATTTGTCAAACGGGTTTGTTCTTAACTTAAAAACATATATTGCCCTAGAAAGAAATGTCCTCTCACTCTTAACTAGGTTGTTTGTGAACGCTTATCCTTTTAAAAAAACTAAAAGAGGCATTTCATCCGGCGGATTAATGCATTTGTTTAATAATATTAGATAGTCTCTCTTATTGGCTAGATGCACTTAAACACATAGATATTTGCAAAAGGCATATACTCTGTCTTTTCTGATCATAGCAACCTTTTTCTCATTTTGCTGTCTTTATTTGCATTGCAGTGAAAAAGTTTGTTACTAACATTATGGCCCAGCCAGTATTGAGTTAACATAACATTGGTATAGCTCCTTAAACAATGTAAAGTATAATCACACCTGAAACATTCCCTGAAGCAAGCAAACTAATTAAACATTTAAAAAGAAGTGTGCCTCATGCCAGAAACCACTTGAGCAAGTATCTTGATAATTACCTCGACATTAACAACATGTGGTACAAACATATGAGCAAAGTGGATAGGGAGAAGTCTCATGAGAGCTGTTTTGTGTGTCCCCTCATCCTGTATGCCATGAGTGCTTCTAGAATTTTTATAACCACAGAGGTATCTGCAAACACAGTGCATTGCTTGACACATCTTGCCCTATGCATGACATAAGGACAAATCCAGGGTAATACAGCAACTATAGAGAGGGTAACCAAAGTAGACTCCCCACGTGAGGCTAGTTTTATAAAACAAATGTCCCCTGATGATTAATGCTAAGACACAACACAAGGTACATACTGTCATGGCCAAATAAGGGAAAAGTTAGGTTAGAAGACCACAAATTGCTGCAGTGCCTCGATGCACAGGGGAAATAAATCCCTGGTTGCTGGTATTGATGCCACCTACAAATAAAAGAAAGTGTATTTACCACCAAAGTGTGGGTCGATGGACTAATAGGATGCAAGGCATTAGCACTCCAAGCACAGCCTGAGGAGGTTGTGCAGAATGCAAAGAAAGTGTGCAGTGAAGAAGGGCCTGAATACACAAAACTGCTCACCTGGGTAGAAGATGAGGGAGGATCAGTACCCATAATACCAATCAAAATTGCAACTCTGTGCATCAGCAATAATGGCACAGTGAAAGTTGGAATAAACCAATTTCGGATGTGTTTTTGATGTACCTGGTGAGACAGTAGGCACAGCTTTACTAATGAACCACTATTGGGCTTGTGGTTCAAAGGCATACATGCAACTTCACCCAAATTGGGGATGTCTGTGCTCCCTAGTGATAATAAGTGCACCACCACTTGTGGTGCTGCAGAGTGAGGTGCCGATTGGTGATTTCCCCCCAATGAGTACAAACCTCTGAAATAAAAGGTATATCACTCCAAAACGCACTAAAAGAGAAAATTACTTGTCGGCAAAATCAGTAGAAGCCTATGATGACATACCAGATGAGCATTAACTGTTTGCTAAAACAGCAATGATCTTTACATCCTTCCTTGCCCCTGGTGTGAAAATGGCAGCAAATGCCAAGTGGTTACATATAGATGAGAGCTGTTGCTAACAATATATGCAACTATAAAAGGATTCAACACAATCAAAGAACAGTTGAGAGCAGTAAGACTAATGACCCTCCAAAACAGATATGTCCTTGATCTAATAACGGCCATTGAGGGGGACGTTTGCGCTAAGATTGACCCATCTTGCTGTACATACAAACCAGCAAACAATGAGGAAAATGGGATTCTCACATAGGCTATCACCACCTTACCGAAACTGCAGACTAAGATGGTGTCAGAGGTGGAAGAGATTGAAAATGACGACTGGCTTGATTACCTATTTTCATGGGTACACACCTGGTTGGCAAACACATTCAAAATATTATAAGCCATACTGGTGCTGGTCCTGACAGCTATCTGTGTCCTACAAATAGTATTGAGCCAATGTAAAAATGCAAATTACCACAATAATAAAAAGACAAGTTGCGAAAGGAAAAAGTGGCAATGTGCCTTATCTGGATGAAGAGTCCACTGCCAACGAACAGCAAAGCGTAGTAGCTTACGATAAGGCACACATGACTGCTCCGGGCTGGGAGATGGATTTTATTGGGATTTGAGGAGGGAGACCAAGTGGATTTTCTCTTAAACACTGGGAGTCTTGGAAATTAGTGATGATATGGATGACGGAAAGCAGGACAGACCATAGCGGAGGAATAGCTCTAACAAGCAGTTGCTGGGTTAGGGGACAAGACCATGTGCTGTGAGTCTTCCACTTTATCCGAGCTCTAGCTTCATGACACCAAGATATCACAGCCACAACTCCACCTCAACAATCCTACCCACACCAAAAGGCTGTGATGGTATGACTCTTAGAGGATAGTGGTTGCATCCTTGCATTCACCTTTCACACATTCTAGATTGTGCCACCTTTTACAAATGGCCAAGCATACCCCAGTACATATCTAGGACAGTTGGGGTTCCTACCAATTCTACCTAACCAACCTTGACCAAAACGTTAATAGGGAATGCTATTGCACATCTTGGGTCCATCATGCACCCATGCTTCACTTGTTTCCAAAACACTTCTCTGTGAAGTTTCGTAAAACTGCCTTCTCATAAAAATGCTCTTCTCCAAGATGAATCAAACATTTATTTTCTTTCATCATGACCATATACCAACATCACAGAATACACCTACTTATACACATAATGATACCACTTCTTCCACTATACCCTTGTTTCTCATCCTATTGTGCCTCAATGTATCTTGTCACATCAGCATAACTGACCCTACAGTTATGTATATCCTTACTACTCTTCCTTTCTGTGGATTATGCCCTGGCAGAGTTTCAATGTGCCTATTTATCGAACAATGTATCAGTGACTTAAGACCGCTATGGTGGTGACCGGCACAGTATAAAAGACTGTTCACATAACCTGTATCTCATACCTGTCCAACCACATTCACAAGGGCACTGACTGAAGCACCTTTTATCGGCATTTGGGGATAGGGAAAATTAAGTAAATTCGCACATCTCTGATATCCCTCTCTCCCATTCACCCGCAGCATGTTGAAACAATCTGACACGTGCTACGCCTGAAACCATCCTAAGATACCATAATAGTATGCTTGTGCACCCATTTGTGTGTGCTGCTTCACCAGTAAGCAATATAGTGATATTATCATAGCTAAGCAGGAAGGACAATGACCTCAAATCTGGGGTGAAGACACTACACTGTTACCAGCACCCAGACACACTTTCCTCGTCTAGTGATCTCTCTCGACTCTGGAAAAGTGGCGCCCTCTAACGCAGAGGTCTGCAACCTGCGGCTGTCAGAGTGCCGCTTCCTCACGTAGAAAAGAAGACAAGCATTATCAATGCTAACAGTTTGGGCTTTTGTGTAGTCATGGGAAAAGCACTTGCCATGCACTGCCGTAGTGGTATTAGCTGGCCCTTGTTGGTAGCAGGTGCAAAATGGTGCGAGTACATGAGCATCTAATAGCAATGCCTGGCAAATGCCCATAACTTATACATAAACCAAAACGGCTGGCTTTGCCAATGCTTGTTTTTAGCAAGGAGTCAGTGAAGGATATACATAGTGCTTATACATCAAGTGGCTGAAGGCAGGCCTGGTTTCGATTATTTTCTTTTTCGCCAGTAGCTCGTTTACAACTCCAATTAAGTCATTAACTTCCAGAAAACGTATTTAAAAAACACTGGCAGGCACTTGAATGCAAAGTTTATGGTAAGGCTGGATTAAAGCGAGCTGGAAGAGTTCCCATGAGGAGATATTTGGGTGGGGAGGGGCAGGAACTGGGTGGGATTGTCCATAGGGATTAACATGGCCATGGGCAGTCAATGGGTGGGCAAATAACCTAACAACACCTTCAAGCTTTGTCTCCCTCCTCTTAATCCATTCTATCTGTACTCTTATACAATAGTTTTGGGTTGCCATCCAATAGCCCAAACTAAAAAAGGTAGCTTGGCTAGCTGGGGGAGGACGACCTGATTTAACTGTGCATCCATAACACACACACCCTCCTAGGACATGCCGTGTTTATTTGCTTCCTCTGGGTTTATGGTGCGGGCCAGCGGCCATGCATAGAGGGATTGGCAAATCCTTATACATGTCTTGTCAGCTGCGCATTTCATTGGGAACCCTATATGAGTGAATGCCAGGAGACAGGCTAAGCAGAGCCAAGTGTGATTATTATGTGATAACTGGATGGGTGCATTTGTGTCTCGAATCCACCCCCACACCATGCAGCTAATATGTTTTCTCCCAAGAAAATGAAAGTGGCTTGTAAAATGGCTACATCTTTTTCATTTCCATGAGGTCTGCTGGTTTGACACAAAGGTTTTGCCGGTTTGAAACAAAGGTTGTGCTTTTTCTTTCTGGGAGATCACATTTTCTTCACATTATGCATTTTGCATGCCCGTTTCAACAATGACCGCAAGCAACTACCATTGTCACCGTTTTGTTTTCTGTTGTATTTGCTAGAGCTTCGAAGATACGTGGTCAAGTACCAAAATGGAAGACTGGGCTCAAATCTCAGCATTACCACTTCACTAAAGTGTATGATCCTGAGCAAATCATTTGATATCTCTGTGCTTTATCCACCAAAATTAGGATGCCAGTGAAGGGATGTTTGTTATATTATTGTATTGTATTCAGGATTTGGGTGGCATTTAAAAAAGAAATGGCTTAAAACATAGGCAGAGCAGAGACAGTCCTAGGGTAGGATGGCTATACATTAAAGCATTATTGGACTGAATGATCTATACACGGTGGTGAAAAGGTATGAGTGGGAACATGTACCAGGGACAGGAAATGGAGGACACAACAGTGTTTTTAACATTGATAGCCCGTGGACAGTGTTTGCATATTTACAAATTGCATAGAGTAGTTCTGAGGGCAACATGCAGGAGTGGAGAGCTGGGCAGTTCGTTTTGATAGTGGGAAAGATTGGTACGTTCCTTCCATTTCTAGCAGGTTTGAACCTTGTTTTGAAGTGTTCCACTGAATACATGGTTTTGATGGCCAGGGATAGCATTCCAGTGGAGAAGGAGAGTACCGTGAGATGCAGGCAGCGGCGTAGTGGGGGGACAAGATCATGGACAGAGTTATAAATGAGTAGCAGGATTTTAAAGAGAGAGGTTTTGCATGGAGTGCCATCCAGCATGGCGATGTGAAGTATAGATAGGGACCCCCTGGGTAGGTTGAAAAGGGTGCGTATCCAAAGCTGAGGACTTTGTGGTGGAGAATAGAGGGGTAAACCAAGAACTAGACTCGTGCAAGTAGTCCAGTTTGGCAAGCAGAAGAGTAGTGGTAATGATTTTAGGGGAGTGATGCACATGGCGTGGATGGAATCTTTCAATGTTTAGGAGGAAGCCTAATTTTATGGCTAGTGGGGGCAGGACAGCTGGTATGGGGTTTGTGCTGAGGAGTGTGGGGTGGCAGACACCAGGTATGTGTCTTATGCTGTGGGGAAGGGGGGCTGGATGCCAGGTATGGATTTTGTGTTGTGGAGGTGGGAAGCAGGAGGACAAGTGTGGCTCTTTTGCTAGCTCGTGTTTTGATCGTATGACAAAGTCGGACTCACTGACTCGACTCTACCCATGAATTGTCTGGCTCTTCCTCCCCTAGGTCTTTCTCTCTCTCTCTGCCTCTCTCTCTCTCTCTGTGCCTCTCTGCCTCTCTCTTTCCCCTCTGCCTGACTTGCTGCCGCGCCCTCTCTCTGTGCCTCACAATGCCTCTCTATCTCTCTGCCTCTCTCTCTCTCGCTTTCTGCCTCTCCCTCTCTCTAACTCTGCCTCTGCCCCTCTCTCGCTCTCTCGCTCTCTCTGTCTCTCTTTCTCTCTGCCCCCCTCTCTCTCTGCCTCTCTGTGCCTCTCTCTCTCTGTCCCTCTGACTCTCTCTCTCTTTCTCCCCTGTCTCTTTCTCTCTCTCTGCCTCTCTATCTGCCTCACCCTCTGTCTCTGCCTCTCTATCGCTCTGCCTCTCTCTCTCTCTCTTTCTGCCTCTCCCTCTCTCTAACTCTTCCTCCCCCGCCTCTCTCTCCCTCTATTTCTCTCTGCCCCTCTCGCTCTTTCTCTCTCTCTCTGCCCCTCTCTCTCTTTCTCTCTTTCCTTCTCTCTCTGCCTCACCCCCTCCCTGCCTCTCTCTTTCTCTGTCCCTCTTTCTCACTAGCTTTATTTGTCTATCTCTACCCTCTCCATTCATAACCCCTTTCCTATGTCTCTATCTCTTCACCATCTGTACACCAGAAAGGCCATTGGAAAGTTAAAAAGAGTGAGTGTATATCATTTCTGCTGGTCTGCCGCACTTTCCAAGTGGGAAGAGTTGTTGGTCAGAATACTCTTTATTTGTCTTTTTATGTTGTCTGGTTTTGTGTACTTTTGCCCACTTCATCATTCTGAATGGGTTAGCCGCTCCAAACTCTCGTATAACACGAACCAAAAGGGGCTTTTGGAGGAAGGCGGTGCTTTGGGACCAAAAGGAGCTCCTACACTGAGAACGCTTAGGATCTCAAAGGATTTTTTCGAGGCTGCCTTTATCAGGCAGGGCCATATGATGTTTTCATGATGTCCTACTTTGGGCGTCGGCCTGAAGTTCAGAACCGTTTTGCCATTATGAATCGCCTGGAAGGCGCCAGCAGCTTTTCGCGAAGAAGTTTTCATTTCGTTTAAAGGGACTTCTTAGAAGAGGCCTTGTTAGTTGAACGTTCATCATTATCTGCTTTACATTTTTGGTCAGACCTGCCTTGAAGCTCACTATCCAAGGAAAGACGAAACCAGTGCCGTTAAGACTAATGACAGTTTACAGGCGTGATGTGAGAATGGCGTGCTTGCTAGGGTGATGAGACGTCCCACTTCTGCTGGGACTGTCCCGGTATTTGGTGCGCTCTCCCCCTTTCTCAAGATTATGTTCCCATTGGAAACTGCAGTGGTCCCGGTTTTTTGTAATAGGTCTTTATAGCTGGCAGGCAGGAATGCACAATCTCGCACAGAAGAAATGCTGCATTTTACAACTTAAGATAGTGTTAGTTTGTGATGATTTAATTATAATAAGTGTTACTTTGAACAGTAACACTTAAACCCCCTTCTCCTCCAAACGCTACTGAAGTGTAGTGCCTTGACAGCCACTTTCAAGACTTAGTCCTACCTTTATGTTAGTTGCCCTGTCCCGGTTTTTTACTTTTTATATCTGGTCACCCTAGTGCTTGGTGGTATCAAAGGCTGCTGAGAGGCCCAGGAGGATGAGGGCGGCTTACATGCTGCTGGCAAGGCACTTTAGGCGGTCACCCCTCATATATTGAAGGACCTTTTTCTGTTCCTCTAGCCAGCCTGATTCCTGTAGGTGACGTTGTGCTTCCTTGGAGCTGAATTTTTTTTTTTGTAACAGGATCTTTTCCAGCAACGGGGTCTTAGAAATAGCTTGATAGTTAGAAGGGATGTTTAAGTCAGCATTGTTTTTTTGTGTTTTTTTTAGAAGTGGACAGATACAATTTTTCTTAAGGATGCCGGGAAGGATTTGAGTCTCAAGTGAACGGTTCATCAGGTGGGTGGGTGCTGGTTTCAGAATATCTATGTTCTCTTTTTATGGTTTTTGCTGGGCATGCTAATATCTTTAGAAGAGACAGTCTTTTTTTTTTAACCAAAGCAATAGTATCAGAGAGTACGACTGTCTGAAAGAAGAGAAATAGACATTGGACCTCATTACACGGTAGGCGGTAGGGATTTAACGTTACCGATAATGTAATACCGTTAACGTTAAATCCCCATGCAAATCACGACCTGGCTCACCGCTATTAGCGGCATCGCTAAGTACGGTGCCACTAATAGCGGGCAGGCCACGTGCGCGCGACCCTCCATCCCGTAAATAACGCCATGCCGCTAATAGCACACCATCACAAGGCGAGCGGACATGTTAATAGCGGCATGGTAAAGGCCCCCAATCCCCTTACCGCCATGATGCTAATACCGGCATCGCGAACCACCCGTTAATAGAACTGAGCATTGTTCCCACCTGCCACAGGTGGACACAATCAGCACAGGTGGAGGCAATGGACACTGTGGCAGCTCAAAAGGAGCGCACCACACCCCTTCCCACACCCCTTCCTACACCAAGATGGTTCCAATACTGGCAGCATTACATGGCCCAGAGGACCTCAATGCAGTGCTGCTGCTACAACAACAGGCTGCACAAAGGAGATGCAGGAGGAGGAGGAGGGCCAGACAGGCACAGCACGCACCACCACGCCACCTATTCATACCACAGAGGCACCCACCAATTCCCAGGATCAGAGCCAGTCCATTCAACCTAACACCTGAGCAGATACACACCCTCTACCGTCTGGACGGGGACACCATCACCAGCATCGTGGACATGATACACAACGACATTGTGAGCCTCATAGACATCAGAACTTCCATCCCCCCTCTACTGAAGGTGGTGTCAGTGCTCCACCTCCTTGCCACAGGAACCTACCAGCATACAGTGGGGCAGATGCATGGCATCTCCCAACCAGTATTCCCACGCACACTGAACCAGGTACTCAATGCCCTCCTGAAGCATGCACCCGAACACATATCCATGCCACGGACTGCCCAGGAGATTGCAAACACCAAAGTTGGCTTCTATACACTGGCAGGCATTCCAAGTTGCATTGGGGCCATCGACTGTACACATGTGGAATTGGTTGTACCACATCACAATGAATTAGTGTACCGAAACAGGAAGCAATTCCACTCAATCAATGTCCAAATGGTATGTGACGCAAACAATATAATCACACATTGCTGTGCCAGATTTCCTGGATCTACCCATGATTCCATGGTCCTGCAGAACTCAACTATCCCCCGCTACATGGAGCGACAAACGGCACAACGTTTGTGGCTACTTGGTGAGTAGCAGGGCAAGCACATGGCAGTGTGATTGGGGGGGTAGAGAGATCCTCCAACTGGGTGTGCATGGGGGAGGTAGAGAGATCCTCCAACTGGGTGTGCATGGGGGGGTTGAGAGATCCTCCAACTGGGTGTGCATGGGGGGGTTGAGAGATCCTCCAACTGGGTGTGCATGGGGGGGGTTGAGAGATCCTCCAACTGGGTGTGCATGGGGCGGGGGTTGAGAGATCCTCCAACTGGGTGTGGCCTGTAGTCCGTTGCACAAATGCACATACAGATGTACGCTAATGAGCATCTGTGAGGGCAGCAAGGTAGTTGGGATGAACGGACATGCAAGTATATGGCACACGACACAGCTGCCAATCCAAACCCATTGACATTAAAGATCAATCCTCATCCACATTGCACAACACTCCACGCCATGGAATGCACATATGACATCCATGACATCAACATAGTCATGCAGCATTCCTACAGCACAACATCAACAATGCATTGTGCCCTTGGATGCATGCATTGGGACCCCCCTAGCCATGGCAATGCACCACAAACACATGGCACCACTGAGGCGTTGCCTCTCACCATGGCAAGATCAATGTCGGAAGCACTGTACACCACCAGTGTGGTACCAAATCTGCCTGGCCACAGGGACGCCAATTACCTGGCCTCACCCAGGACATGAGAATTACTGTAGGAGGCATCAATGGGGCATGTCTACTTGCATGCTTGCGCTCACCTTTGCACAAAGCAGTCACACAGACCATATTCATGGATGCAGTTGAATGTGCACATGATTCTCAATGATAGGTCAAAGTATGTGACATGAACAGGCCACACATGTGCCGAAAAGTAACAGGAACCCATTCCTCCCCCCATATAGGTGATGCTGGCTATCCCCTGAAGAGGTGGCTCCTCACACCTGTACGGAACCCACAGAACAGGCATGAAGAAGAATACAATCATGCCCATACCCGCCTTGTCATTGAGCAGACTTTTGGACTTCTCAAGTCACGGTTTAGGTGTATAAGGAGGTCTGGTGGCGCACTCCTATATGGCCATGAGAAGGTGGCAAAGATCACCACGGCATGTGTCATGCTGCACAATATGTGTATGAGACGGAATGTGCCACTGCCCCCTGAGGTTGAAATGGAGGCACCTGATGAGGATGATGATGGGGATGAGGATGGAGGTGAAGGGGATGCAGGTCATGCAAGAGGGGATGGCCAGGAGGGACGCGCTGTGAGACAGCATTTGATCAACCAATTGTTCTGAGTTACATGTAGTCATGCTGTCACCTGTATATGGCTGGTGGGGCACTGGTGTCGGTTTGTTAGCTCACAATGGACCTTGGCGTCAATAAATTGATCATACACAATGAAGGAGTCCAGGCCTGTGTTCTGCTCAAACAACTGTGTATTAATGAACGAAAACAGAAAAATGTGCAACTCCCCATCCATCCCGCCACCCTTACAACTGTCCCATCACACCCTTCCTCCCACCCCCCACATCTGTCCCATCACACCCTTCCCCCCACCCCCCACAACTGTCCCATCACACCCTTCCCCCCACCCCCCACAACTGTCCCATCACACCCTTCCCCCACCCCCCACAACTGTCCCATCACACCCTTCCCCCCAGCCCCCACAACTGTCCCTCATAAGTCTTCAACAATGCATGTGTTCTGGCATGCACCAAGGTCAATGGACGTTCACGCCGTATTGTTCATTACCAGGGCCAGCATTTGGGGGCTGGCTGGAGGTGCGCCTGGTGGTGCGTGAAGACCGTCTCAGTGGACTCGTCTGCCGCGAACTGCAGGTTGAAGAGGTGGCAGACTGTCCTTGTGTAAATTGCCGCTCCATTGCATCTGCGATGCGGGTCAGCACCTCCCGGACGCGTTTTAGCTCGCCACACAGCCTGTCCGTGCAGGACTCCATCCCCTCCCTGGAGTGCCTGGATGTCTCAGCGAGGTCAGCCCTGAGACGGGCAACCTCCTCCACATGTTGACCGACAAGCACTGTTAGAGCCTGCTGGCGCTGGATGACGGTGGCCAGGTCAAGGGCAGTGGCGGCCTGTGGTGGTGTGTCTGGTGCGCATCCGGATGCCTGCCGGTCTGCAGATGCCGGCTCTGGGGGGCTACTGAAGGCCGCTAATGACTCGTCAGCAGTGACGTGTGAGCCAGGTGTGGGGGCAGGGGATTGCTCTGGGGTTACAGCAGGGCTTGGGGTGTGCATGGGCAGATCTAGATACGTGGGCTCATCCACGTCGGACAATGGCCCAATTGCTGCAGCCTCCCCTGCCGAACTGGCTGCAGCTGAGGGTGGACCCTCGGTGGCAGGGATTTGGGGGGGGAGTGGACCTCTGGAGCCGGGGCAGTAGGGTGTTGCTTGGCACTGGCAGTGGCGCGCAGGTCTTGTTGTGGAGGCTGCAATCGGGGCCTTGGCCCTTTTCCCCTGGATGTCATTGGGTATCCTCGCTGGGCTGTGGCCTTCGCTTCTTTTGCACAGGGGGTGCCTGGGTAGCTCCCTCGCTGTCTGAATGCGACCCTGTCGGGGACAAGAAGGGGGATGTCATTGGTTATGGTCGCATTTACTCAATGCAGGCTACATCATGATTACTTTTGGGACCATTTCACAATCATTGTGGAGGATGCAGGTGAGGTATCATTTCAGTGCCTCTTCCATGCAGTGTTGTGTGTGGCACTTGGCTCTGTTGATGTATGCATGTGTGGGTGCTGGGCCAAACATGCAGTGATCCCGGGCTGACATTTGTGGGGACCTGTACATTCACATTGCATGCTTGCATCAGTGCACTTACCTCCATCAGATGTGTCTTGCACGCCGTGCTCCATCCTTCCGACACCCTCAATGCATTCTACCCCGATGAGGTTTGCACAAGTCTCTTCCCACTCCTTCATCTTGATGGGAGACCTTGATCCTCCAGTAGTGGCAGTTTTGTGATTCTCTGACAGGATCATCCTGACCCGGAGTCTCAGGTCGTCCCATCTTTTTCGCTGCCAACGCCACTCACTCTAGTTGACACTTCCTCCCAGATGGCCTTCTTCTTTAGGAGGGTCTCCCTCCGCATGTCAATAGCAAAGACCACTCCTGCATTGTCTGCTAATGTCTGAGTTAGCATGACTAACTCCTCAGTGGAGAACTTCTCCTTTCGGTGCCTGTTTGTGTATTTCTTCAGTGCCTTGGGCATGGTAAGGGTGTGTCGATGGTTTCCAGGCAGGAGGGTAACACGTACAGGTCCAGGGGGCAGAGGATGGCAATGGATTGTGTTTTTAAAGATGGCCGCCGCGCTCTTTCCCGTTCCTGTGCGATGACGCTATTTCCGGTTCCGCTTTTTAGCGGTCACCGCTAATAGCGGTCAAAGCTAATAGCGGTCACCGATATTTGCATGCCGCGCGAGGGCGGAGGTGCTATCTGCACCTTCGAGGAGGCCGGTAAGGGACTTTTTGGTCACTTTAGCGGCATGGCGGTAGGGTCATTAACGGCATGGCGCAATGCTCGTGTCCGCGTACTCGTAATGTTACGCTATTAGCGCCCTCTTGCGAGGGCGGACACGTTAATTGCGCCATGCCGCTAATTTACGATTTTTAGCGCACAACGTGTAATGAGGCCCATTGACCCTTTTGTCTGTTGCTGGCAGAGTGGAGGCAAATCTGGGCAGAGATGGAGGCCTGAAAAGATGTGATGAGATGGTTGAAAAGGAGTCTGCTGGTTTTTGGGAGGCTTCTGGTTCACATGCACACAGAGTATGAAGCCTCATGTCCAGGGAGATCTTGAGGAGCTCTGACAAAATCTTGTTGGCTTCTGCATTACGGTCATACAAGAGTCTTTTCTTCTTTGTAGCAATGGGGGCATAGTAATCTTAGAGTTGTTTCATTCAATTGTTCTCCTAAATGGTTTTAGATTTGCACTAGAGCCTTTCCAGGGCTATGTTAGTTCTTCCGAGAAATAAGTGATTAATTTTAGCTGCTTTCTTCAGTTTCTTGTTGATGACAGGAAACAGGGTGTCAAATGTCATGGTGAGCTCCTCATAGAGGTTGGTCTGTAAGATATTTGGAGAGTCTATATGCAGACCAGGGACTTTGAATGTAGCTGCGAAGAGATCATGGATAACCCCTTTCCAAAGCATGGCAGGAATGAAATCCTGGTGGCTGATGTGTGCTTGTGTACTTAGCGAGCTTAGTAAACAGAACACTATGGGCATTCTAAAGGTGTGCAAGGAGGGGACAACAAACAGATGGCATGATTGTTGCTAAAGACTTTTATTCAGTGAAAATAATAGAGGAAAAACCCTAACTATCCCCAACAATAAGGGCCCTGCCTCAAATTAATATTAAGGATATGTCGATGTCCGTAACAAAAAGTCCACCGTCCTGTATCAAAACCTATTTGCTTCCCTTACACTTCAACTAAAGATAAGAGGTTGGCGAGTCTCTTCTTCTGCCGCAAGCAGACTACCATGCCAGTAGTCTGCAGGGTCTATTTTCTGAGGGAATGACTCCCTTCCCCGGGTGTGGTCCCTTTCAGAAGGCACAACACAAAGTTCCAGATTGAAAAGTCTCCGTTTATAAAATAATCAAAGTCCCAACTAAAAACCTTGATGTCAAGAGGATGACTTCCTCCCATTGACCTTTCTCATGCGTTTTGCAGTGATCACAATACCAGGGGGAATGACGCCCTTCCCCTGGCCTTTCTCAGGGTTCCCACAATGCCAAGAGTATGACTCTCTTCCTTTGATTTTTATCACAATGTTCACAAACAAAAAGGGGGCCTTTCTTGGCAGTTCAACAAAGGTTGGGGAATGTCTCCCTTCCCCTTGCCTTTCTCAGGCCTTTCTTGGCAGTTCAACGTAAATGGGGGAATGTCTCCCTTCCCCTGGCCCCTCCCAGGACTTTGTTGGCAGTTCAACAAAGGTTGGGGAATGTCTCCCTTCCGCTGGCCTTTCTTAGCGGTTCAACAAGGATGGTGGGAATGTCTCCCTTTCCCTAGCCTTTCTCAGGCCTTTCTTGGTCGTTCAACAAAGATGGGGGAATGTCTCCCTTCCCATGGTCTTTCTCCGGCCTTTCTTGGCAGTTCAGCAAAGGTGCGGGAATGTCTCCCTTCCCATGGTCTTTCTCAGGCCTTTCTTGGCAGTTCAACAAAGGGGGCAGAATGTCTCCCTTACTCTGGCCCTTCCCTCAGGCCTTTCCTTACTCAGGTCCCAGGCCCCACTAATATGGCTGGAGCCCTCTCAGGTGCTCAACAAGCAGTTCTGGTATACTCTCCTGCCAGGTACTGCCTTCGGTCCTAGACCCCTCCTATTTGGTTTCTTTTGTTTGGGTCCCAGACCCAGTTTTTTAAAAAACCTTTTTATTTGCATTCTCAACACAAAACAACTTAAACAACAACACCTAACACATTTCTACTTGCACTTTCAAGATGGAGTCCATATAATTTTTCATCTGCTCGGTAAACGGCTAGGCCTCCTTTCGCCCCTCCATGATGTTTTTACGCTATTCTGTGTATTCCGCCCGAGTGTCACTGGGCCAGCCACCTCCTTCTTGAATCACTTTGGCCCGTAATCCCCAAGCTTCCACCGTTGTTCGGTTAGTCCTCAACCAGTTCACCTGGCTCGTCTATGCTGTCCCTTTCCTTGCTTCCGAACAGGTCCTGCACAAGGGTGTTCCATGCTTATATCTGAGCCCCACTGTTGCTTTCTCCCCTTTGCGTCACCCTTGTCCACACTGATGTTTCAGCTATCCCCCATTTTTGCAGGTCCGCCCACCACCCCTCTATCGAGGGTCCTGCACTCGTATTCCACGCCATTGCTATGCGGCGCTTTACCAATATTGTCATCAAGTCTTTCATTTTTGCCAAGTGCGTTCTCTGCTTGTCTCCCCTTGGAAACAGGCCCAGCAAATAAGATACCGGTGACCATGCTTGCATTTGGATTCCCGCCTTCAGGGCTCTCTCCTTAATTGTGTCCCAAAAAATTGTTATTCTCGGGCATGACCAGAACATGTGCACCATGTCTGCCAGCTCCGCCTCGCAGAGCGGGCAGCTCCGGGTCTGTCTATTCCCCATGCTTGTCATCCGTTTAGGCATTAGGTATGCTCTGTGTATGAGATAGAGCTGCATCTGTCTGAACCTTGCATCCCTGGAGACTTTCTTTGCATACTCGAGGGCCCTATTCCATTCCTCATCCTTATAGTGTCTCTGAAGCTCTTCCTCCCATTTAGCTCGTGCATGTAATTCTCTCGTTTTGTTGGTTCCCAGCAATTGTTCGTAAAGCCTGGACACTGTGTGTCCCCCTTCCGAAACATCATACAATGCATCCAGTGCCCCCCCATGTCATCCTCCTCCGGCAGGGTCTCCCATCTCCTCCTTATTGTTCTGACCATGCTGCTGTACAATATAAATTAGCCCCTGTGTATGCCCTGCTCTTCTACCAGGGTCTGGAAGTCCACCCAGCATCCATTTTGCCACAGATCTCCTATTTGTGTTACTCCCTTGTCTTCCCACTGTATCCTGAATGTTGCCAGGTTTGCAATGAGGGCATCCACTAATCCCGAAAGGAGGATTTGCCTGGAACAGGGGTCCCTCATGTTCTGGAGTTCCCACGCTCTTTCCCATAGGGCTCGGCCCAACTTAAGCATATTGGGGAGTGCTCTGGCAGCAGCTGTGTCCGTCCACAAGAGTTCTCTTAAGTAATATCGCTGTAGCGACGGTTGGAAAAGTATTGAGTCTATGGATGTGTCCTCGCCTAGCCACTGCACCACAAATTGAAGTTGAGCTGCCAAATAATATCGTTCAAAGTCCAGGAGACTGATGCCCCCCCCACTCGTAGCCCCTTTGTAGTGTGTTCAGTGCTACCCTGTTTCTCCCTCTTCCCCACAGGAAATCCCTTGCTAGAGTATGTAGCAGTTTGGAGAATGACCTCGGGTTGTTGTAAGGAATGTTAGTAAAGTAATACAGGAGACGGGTAGGACGGTCATCTTCAACAGGTCCGCCCTGCCTTTCATCCCCAGCGGTAGTGTCTTCCAAAACTGCATGGCCTTCCCTATTTTATCCAGGGCCACTTGCATATTGGCCTTGTGTGTCTCTTTAGTGTCATGGTATATATCCACTCCTAGATATCTGAAGGTGAGTGGGATCCATGTGAGGCCCAGATCCAGTAACCGGTCTGGTATCACTCCTCTCGGGCCTGCCAGAGGGAACAGCGAGGACTTTTCCTTATTAATAGTGATTCCCGACAGCCTGCTAAATGCTCCCAGGGCGTCGAGCAGGCCGTGCAAGTGAGTCAGTGGGTTCTGGACATAGAGCAGCATATTGTCTGCATAGATTGATATTTGATGTACTTCCCCATATATCACCATTCCAGTGTCCCTGTACTCGGCTCTTAGAAAGGCTGTGAATGCTTCTACTGCCAGGATATATAACATCGGGGACAGTGGGCACACCTGCTTTGTACCCCGCGCTATGCTCCACTCCTCAGAAACATGCCTGCCCATCTTAACCCTTGCCCTCGGGTCCTTGTATAAAAGCTTGATCCAACGCAGGAACCCTTAGTCTATCCCAAAGTAGGCGAGCACTCCCAGAAGCCAGTCCCAGTTCAGCGAGTCGAATGCCTTTATGGTATCCAGTGATGCCACTGCGCTTTCCCCCTCTTCCTGATTCGTTATATCTATGACGTGGTGGAGTCTGCGAAGATTCCACATGGTATTCCGTGCCGGCACATACCCTGTTTGGTCCGGGTGCACCAGCGTGGGTATAACCCTTTTGAGCCGGTTGGCCAGGGCCGCTGTGACGGTTTTGGAGCCTTGAGTTATCAAGGAAATTGGTCCATAGGACCCGCAATCCAGGGGCGGTTTCCCTGGTTTCAGCATTGGTACTATTATGGATTCTGACATACTACTCGGGAGTCGTCCCCTTTCATATGCCTCTTTTAATGCCCAGACCCAGTTAATATTGTTTTGCTTGTTTGGGTCCCAAACCCCTTCTATTTGGTTTTTTTTCATTTGGGTCCCAGCCCCCTTCAATCCGGTTTCACTTTTTTGGGTCCCAGACCCCTTCTATTTGGTTTCTCTGGTTTGGGTTCCAGCCCCCGTTATTGTAGTATCTCTTGCTTGGATCCCAGACCTTTTATTGTAGTTTCTTTTCCTTGGGTGCCATGCCCCTTTATTGTAGTTTATCTTGCTTGGGTCCCAGACCCTGTTATTGTAGTTGCTCTTGCTGGGGTCCCAGACCCCTTTACGGACACAGGCAGCCCTGGTAGCTTGTTGTCGGGATACTGACAGTTTTTCTTAGCCTCCTTCTGTGTTTGCGCTACCTCCGGCGGCTCCGCCGCACTTCCTCTGAGCCAGGGTGCGCATCGCTGGTCATCTGCGCCTCATTGCGCTCTCCCATGCCTGGTTCTCCTTCTCTTGCTGGTTGCGGTCTACCGGTCCTCAGACCAGCAGGTAGGGATGACGGGTTCCCACCGTCCACGTCCCGATCAGCTGCTTCTCTCCCGGCCTCACCATCTGCGATATTGGGCCTTCGCCCACGATGCATCCAGGGAGGAACTGACAGGTTGGATTGTCCTTCTTCCCTTTTTGTTTCCAGTAACTGAATACCTCGTTTAAGGTGACTACACTGCTCATCTTGGTTCCGCAGGGCACTCTGCATTGCTCCATGCTTCTTCTTCATCTCAGTATTGACATTCTCATCTTGAATTGGGTTACCCGTGCTCTTCTTCATTCCAGTGTCTGTATTTGACTCACATAGGAAGTCCCTACTCTTCCCCGTCCCAGTACTTTTAAGGTAGGCCAAGTAATCGGTCCTACTACAGCAGTACATGGAAGTATGTGGGATTATGGATGCCTGCATAGGGTAGGAAGAGGAGCAAGGTGAGGATATGTTTTGGGCATACCGCGTTCTTCCCAGACAGTCATCCCTACTCCCATAGGGGGGTTCCCACCCCGTAAATTCCACCTGCTGAGTACCACGCCCAGGGGGACTATCGGGTAACGGCATCACCTCCCTGGCCTCATGGGAGGAGGCTCCTCCTAGGGAAAAAGGGACGACATCGGAGGATTTGTCATAGCAAGCAAAGATAGGAGCGTGACTTGAGGGTTTGGACACAAAGCGGTTAAGAATAAAAAATAGTGTCAAATGAGTAAGGGTTGAAGGAAGGATAATTAAGCCTAAGGCTGTACATGTGTTCCTAAATGTTGAAGGTTCACTGGTTTGCACAGCAGTCAAGCCAAGGGTTGAAATCCCCTAGAATGTTGCAACAGTTAGAAACTGTTCTGTAGATTAGATGAAATCCGATCACCCCACCATGAAATGTGAAGGGTCCCCCAGTGGTTTATTAATAGTACCCATCGTGATAAAGGGGTTCTCATTAACTAGAGATGAGCATTTAGAGGTGATACTTTAAAAAAAGTAAGCGTAGTGGTTCGGGTCCTGATGACAGGAATGACTGCATGGTAGATCAAGGCTACCCCCAACTCCGCTTTGTTCTGCCTGTTGGTGACCATAGTTATAAAGTTAGGAAGGAAGATGGTGCGAACTAGGGTAGCATAATGGTCAGAGAACCATATTTCAGTAATGGCAAGGAAGTCAATGTCCATCTATTCTATCATGTCATGTTAAACTGCTGAACTGGTGTTAAGTGTGCCTAAGTTATAATAGCGATTGGGTTTAGATAGCTTCAGCGCTGCAAGGAGGAGTGGGTTTTGGAGGATGTGTGCCCTGGTGTTTGACCCGGCTGAGTGTGTCGATGTTCGGGTCGAAGTGGACTTTGCTTTCAGGCGAAAGGGCAAGGTGATTTCTGTTTGGCTGTGGCGAGTGGACCTGCAGAGGAGCTAGGAGAAGGACAAACTGCCTGTATTCTACCTGTAATCTATCTGTGATTACCTCAAGGTGCGTGTGACTTTAAGGATTACCAGCTGACTGACTACAAAAGGCCGACTTGAACGCCCTTGCGGCGTAAGCCCTCAGGCGAAAGGGCGAGGTGATTTCTGTTTGGCTGTTTGGCGAGTGGCTGGGGCGAGGTGAGGTGAAGCGTATCCACTGAAATCATAAACTCACACAGAGCCCACAATGATCACCGGTAATACAATACTCCTGTCCCCACGGACTCGAGTGCAAACAAAGCGCTGTGCCAGGAATGAGGACGTTATGGTAGAGCAATCTAGGCAATACCAAGCTAGTCGCTACTACTCCTGTGCTTCGGACTCTGAAGAAAGACCCACTCAGGTACATAAACATGATATTACTGTTTCTGGCTTGAATTATACCACTGCTCTTGAAATTGCTACTGACTCACAAGTCTTTCACGAGACGAGCATTGATTCAATATGCACTGGAAACACTGCACTTACCACGCGGATTGATGCGGTGCTTGTGCCGAGTATGTTGCGGCCTCCGTCGGGACTCTGTCCCGGGCTCCAGGTGGGGCTGGGTGTCTCCCGTACAGGTGGAGCTGCGCCAGACTGCCTGAGTGTCCTGGCTGCACGGGTAGTTGAACATAGCGAGGTGTGCAGCAGACCCCTAGCGGCTAGCCTGGCGGGGGCGGCTCACGCGTCGGCTGTGTTTTCTGGCTTAGGCTGCGAGGCGGCTGGGGGGCCTGCAACGTCTGATGCCGCATGCGAATGGCACCATGGGGACTCGGATTGTGTCCCGCCTCGGGACTATAGTTTCGGGGCACTCGACCGGCTGGTGGGGTGACAGTGCTCGCAGCCTGCAGTGTGGGGGATGCCCCCTTGGACGTTGGCTGCTCGAGCATGGCTGCTGATGCGCCTCCATTTCCGTTAATTCTGGCGCCTGTTGATTCTAATGACCAACTGAGTCAAGTGGAAACGTTTGGTACTGCTCCCTTGCTGGATGACCGTAATCTTTTGTGTAATGACGCACATGGATCTTCTAATGCTGTTTCTATAGCCCCCTGCTCTGCCGCGATGCAGGACCCTGCACTCACATCGGTAGGCAGTTCAGAGCGGAGAAACTCCTTGGATGTGGTAAACAGGGTGTTACAGAACCTGCTCCAAATAAATAAAGCATGTACACTGAAACACCTACCTGATCCAATTCTAGAAAATGAGTCTGGCACTAGAATGTCCTTAAAGAGAAATAATAACAGACTCTCTAATTCTAATGAGGATATCTGGCCAAGGGTCACACATAAACGCCCGAGACTAGGTGAAGGGCAATCTAACCACGAGTCTGTTCAGACTTCTCCGTCGACAGTGCTTGATTCTCAAAAAAGATCTAATAGCAATCGGAACATTCATGCTTTAAACTAACATGGTGTACTAAATACATCACATTTTAGATCCATTGCTGATTCGATCTCAGATGATTCTTCAACATCAGATTCTTTATTTGTAGATCACCCATTTCCAAAAATAAGGAGGTCTAACATGGCCACTCCTCAACAAAAACAACCTAGCAAAGACTCAATTCATAGCCTACGGGTTCCATTGTCTTCAGGTGGCCATGTGCCATTCAACGAATTACAAGCACTGATAACCTCCTCAATGGCTATCTCAATGGTGCCATTCACAAAACTATATGAGTCCATTAATGATAGCACTAAGGATCTAACAACCTTGGTAGCACTAATGAACTCTAAATTGATATATGTGGAAGAGCTGCAGTCAAGACGAACCAACAAGCAAGAAGAAGTAACTCATAAACTGATGACATTACTCTCATGTGTGAACGATCAAAAAAGAAATGATGCACTTCACAAAAAGCTACTGGCAGAGGTCGCAAAAGAGGCTCTGGCGCTATTCCGTCATAATCATAGGGATGCATCTCTGACATTACAACCTCCATGTCCAATTGTTTCAGATACTGACCTCCACGATTCAACTCAAGCACTGATAATAGATGCTCCGTCGGGGCGCATTGATCAGGGCTTGCTTTCTGACGTCCCAAATCTTACCCCTGCTTTGTCTATAGCGGGGCAGGCTGCAAATGATGTTATCAGAATGGCGCAAAAGTCTAAGGAAGTAAAAACCCCAATCTTGGAGACCAACACTGAAAAGATGAAACCATCAGCTGCTTGCTGTTTACCCACGAACAATGGTTGCACTGTTCTTGACACTGTAGACGGTATCGTCTCGCCGGGAAACGTGGCTGAGACTTCCTTTAACAGTGCCTTCCTTCAGGCAAGAAGTACAGCCAATTTGGCCCAACTCAGCGTGCAAGTAGCAGCATCCTCATTACATCCTAACCTTGTGCTGATACCTAACACTGAGGAAGTGGTTGTCGAGTCAGCTCATTCCAAGACTGCTGAACTATTTTCCATCTTTAATGGCGGAACTCACTCCTCTCTGACAACAACGAAACAGAAACAGCAACCTAAACTACACACAAAGAAATCCAAAAACCTTCCAGAGAGGAAGATGAATCGAGAATGTGGGGCTCGGAAATTTCTACGAAAGATTAAAGTGATTCAGTTTGTAGAGAAGGTGGACACACACCATACTCGTACCCCTTTAAAGGCGCCTGAGAACAAGAATACGACGACTGTTCCACCGCCTACACTAACAGAGAAGGAAGTCATTCAGATCGATGATGCCTTGCAGGATAGCTCGGACGCTCTATTGGATCTATCCGTGTACAACGTCTCAGAAAGTGATGATAGTGAGAGGCCTGCTCGCCCTGTCTGCTGTAAAGTCCATATCAGACAGTTCCAAACCGCCTGAATCACTGAGAAAGGTCACTCTTTCATTGTCACCTGAGAGCGGGGCTGAGCTACCTAGGAAAACCGTGCTCATTTACTCGGAAGGGCTGATCAACGACAGAGCTGTGTGTAACAGCGATAGAACCTGTTCAATCATTGTTGAGAAGCCTGTTGACTCGACAAGTGACTCAGCGCTGCTAAGTCCTATGTTCCTTACCCTACAAGAAAAAAGGGACTTAATAGGGGCTAACCTACAAAGAACTACCTTGTCTATTATGAAGCCTAATCACCTGCCATCTGCGGTGGTAAGTGCTGGGCATGAGAAGACCCATGGCAACGATTCAAAAACATCATCAAAACACTCACTACATTGGACCATGGACAAATTCGCTACGGAGAGAACCGAAAACTCCATTGCTACAATAAAGTCTCATAAAAATAAAACTCATGAAAATAACACCTTTGCATCAAAGATCTTGTTAGAGAGAATTGATCCTTGTGATAGCCTGATTTTGAATCGTACAAATGTGATAAAACTATTACACTACATTCCTCAATTACGATCATTGGGTTCTCAGGATGTAAATATTGTAGAGTTCCCCGACGAAAAACGGAATGACAAGGTGATCCTGCACTTAACCTCAGACATAATTGCAGGAGTAATCTTAGAGGCCGCAGACGTCTTACTATCATTGGGTTTCGAAACCTACAGGTTCAATGAGACAATCCTGAAACACTTTAAGGAGATTACAACATCTGATCGATCCGCTCACACGAGTGAAGGAACATCCGCCTCTATCGTTTAGAATGAGCATTTCGACAACTCATCTAACATCAACAAGGCAGTTCATAAGCAGAACTTTGTCTCTCAGAAACCACATAGCATCTCAAAATTTGGTTCACCGAAGGTCTCGTTTGCTGAAACCCATCCTGAGGCCTCGAGTAGTAAGATGTACATTATTAGAATTACCATAAATGGTGGAAACAATTGCAAGACTGTTGTGAACACACCTTTCAGCAGCCCTGTCACTAAGGATCAAACGGGCAATTGTACCTGGCTCGCAAAATCACTGAATAACAATAGACTAAGCTAATGCCAGATCGAGGATTGTAATCTATCATGTACATTTATATCATGGAACACGAGGGGATTTGTACATTTGCTCAATTCAAATTGGCTGCAGGGAATCCATGTAGCTTGCTTGCAAGAAACATGGATGAGCACTCTACCTGTGGTCTCAGAATTCGAATGTGCTCTCAATCCTGCCATTACATTAGAAAAGGGTCGCCCTATGGCGGGGTTGGTGACGCTCATTAGGCGATCCTCGGGCTACCATCTCTTAAAATCGACAAACTACTCATCTTACATCCAGGTGACTGAGATTGGGAAATATCATGATACAAAGGTTTGCTTGGATTGTATATATATTATAAATATATATTGGAACCATGAGAGGGCTGGCATGTTTTCCTTCATAAATCAAATTTCCATAATTATTGACGACTTGATGGAATCCACACGACCAATAAACATAATAATCTGCGGTGATATCAACATAGATTACTTTAAGCCGCTAAAATCACAAAAAGCAAGCCTTGCAAAAGAATGGTTGGAAGAATTAAAAGCTCGCGACCTCACAATGCTAAATGGATGTACCCGTGGAGACATTCCACCTGGTTCAACGTGGCAACGAGGCGAACTTACATCCACCATTGACTATATGTTTGCATTGGACGCCCTTCACTCACGAGTCAAATCTCTAGAGGTTGTTCAAATGCACAACAGCGACCATGAGATGCTAAAAATGGAGTTCTCAACTTTTAGTAACAAGCCTGGTTCAGAGTGGTCAACACAGGTAGTGGTGGAAGCTAGTAGAATCAGATTGCGGCTAGATACAAATGAGGTCGCGTATTTATCTGAACAATTTCACAAAGGAGGCTCAACAGTGGAATATGCACCGCTGCTATCTGAGTTTAAAGCAAAAAAATCAGTCATTCAAAAAGACCCATTGCTTCGATTTAAAAGAGCTGAAGAGGAAACGTCTGATGCGTTCAACAGTCCGTAAAAACAAAATGTTCCCGAGCCAAGTAAGAAAAGTGAAAAATCAGCTTGCGAAACAAAACTACAAAAATTGGCTCAAAGGTCACAGGCATCTTCTGTTACAGCATGACGCAGAGAAGATGATGATGTGCTTAAAAAAACAAAAAAAGTGGAGATTTTTGGCGCATTATTAATAATCTTGAAGCACCTCAAATGTCACTCCAAGCCTGCATGGTGACGGAAGCTGAATGGCAGACACATTATGAGACCCTTTACAGTAAACCTAATATCTCCCCAATTCCATCTGCCCCAACTGAATCATCTTGGGATACATACTCTTCAAAAGAAGACATCACAGCCATAATAAAAAACGCAAACAATTCCAGGGCACCCGGACCAGATGGTCTAATGAATTTCACAATCAAGCAACATCGCGATATCTGGGCAGACGTGTGTCTGGAATTGTTTGAAAGGATAAGAGTACAACAGCAGACTCCAAGGTCCTGGAAATCGGCTATAATCGTACCTATTTTCAAGAAGGGAAATAGAGCCTGTCCTAAAAACTACCGTCCAGTGGCACTGCTGGATGTTCTTGGCAAAATCTATGCTACAGTGCTACAAAGAAAACTGATCGAATGGTCCATAAAGGCTAATCGGGTAGACATAAGACAAGCTGGATTTGTTAAATACGTTGGATGCTCGCTGAATCTACTTATTCTAAACTTGCTGAAGATGGAGGCCATACGTACCAACACTAAAGTTTACCTTGCTTTTATTGACTTCTCCCATGCGTTTGACACTATTAATCGTGAAATTGCGACTATGGGGCTGTCCTGCTGGTTTGGCAAATGCAATTAAAGATCTACACACAGAAACATTGATCCGTATCCGACTAGACCAAGCAGGAACGCTCTCCAAAGAGATCAAGACGCACAAGGCTGTGAAGCAGGGATGCCCATTGGCCACCGCCTTCTTTAGCCTCTTTATATCAGGCATTGGGGACGCCATAAATTCTGTGCGATCTTTTCCTCCCAAACTCCACATGTCTCACATCAGTTGGCTATTATACGCAGATGATTTGATTGTACTAGATATAACAGCTATTGGCCTCCAGAGAAAGTTAGATGCAGTACAGAAATATGTGACCAAGAATACACTGGAGATTAATACCTCCAAATGTGAAATCATGGTGCTTAACAACTTGAGAACAGCTCGAAACAAAACCAAAAGTAAAGTTACATGGAAGCTGGGCCATGATTTGTTAGGCTTGTCAAGCAGCGTAAAATAGCTAGGCATGCGGATAAGCTCTAATATAAACGACGGCCCGTGGATCACTGAAATCAGGAGGAAATGTCACCAACTTGCCAGTAAAGCACTTCTTCTAAATAAAAAAATTGGAAGGTTTTCTTTAATTCCAGTTTGAAACTTTTACCAACAAAAGGTCTCTCCAATTCTAACGTATGGAGCTGAAAATGCGCTGGGATGTCCCGAGTCCTTGTGGTCCACATTGGAGAATACGTTCTGGTCCAAAGCATTGAGCCTGCCGAAGGGGCTGTCCACGACATGTACAAGGCATGAACTGGCACTAACCTCATTGCATGGTAAAATTTATTGGAACCTCTTGTCCCTATTTCGCAAAACACGAAAACGCGAGAACATTCTGCAGTTTCAGATCCTACATGATGTATCCTCTGAGGGAAATAACATGGTATCAATGTGGGCCAAACGCTGTGAAGATCTTCTTGCGGAGTTCGATATTAATTTAGAAACATTACATGACAATCCTGATGCTGCAAAGCTAAAAATCTGGCATGCTGACTGGGCGGCAACATGTGCACAAAGATCTGCCAACACTCTGATGGCCGCTGCACCGACCGAAGCAAGGGCGCTTAATGAACTTCGAAGATACATAGGCCTGTTCCCGAGTGCGAACGCAAGGAGAGTGTTTATGCTGTTTAGATTGAACGCCTTCAAAACTAAAGAGCGGCTTAAAGTATGCGATTGTAATACATCCTTAGACACAGCTTGCAGACTCTGTGCATGTGAGGTGGAGACTCTCAAACATTTGGTACTGTTCTGTGGCAAATTGAGAGATGCGCGATCAATTCACCTGGGCTCATGGGCTGAGGAACATCCTTCATTATGCGCCGACGAATGGTGGGAGAAAATGTTTAATGGGACTGACATGAAACTGATACTCCCATTCACATCTTTCTGAACAGTGATTGGGAGCTTGTTGAAATCGAACTTACCTCAATCTTAATGACTGGTTGATAGAAAGATGCAACAGCTAACTTGGGCCTGGCAGGACTGGGAATATTTAATGAGTAATGTGAAGGAATTGATGTTTGTAAAAAAAAAAATGTTTAAAGGTTTGTTTTTAAACCAATAAAAATATTAATAAAAAAAAAGTGGACTTTGGTGATACATAGTTGATTCTGAGTGGGGATAAGAGGTATTTTCTAGAGGTGAAAGAAGAATAGCAGAGGCAACGATGACAGATGGTAGAAGATAGCATAGAAGAGAGTTGATGATAAGTGGATTCATATGGCTGACTTGCACCAGAGAAGTGCCATTCTTATGTATATTGATGACGAGTTTTAGGAACTGCAGAGTACTGTGAAGGAAATGCTACCTTTTACCCTAATTAACCTTAAGTAGCCAACCAGAGTGTCTTTGTCTAGCATAGTTACTGAAATAAATAAGAATATCAGTGATGGTCCGTGAGGAAATGACTGCTGCTGTGCAGCAGTACACAGAAAAGTAATGTCTTAAACTACTATTCAGCCCCACACTGCTATTGAAACAGCAGTGATTCCAATCATAAAGGTAAAACAGACAAAGCTCAACAGATATACCTCCTTCGCCTCTTTTGCTAATGTAGGCTGAGGGAAGGCTATACTACTCAGAAGGGGTATTGTTGCGTAGTAATACGCTGTTGGGCGCATGCGTGAGCCAGAACGAGGCTCACGCATGCGCAGTGTTAATAAACACGGCCCGTGCGGCAGTTCGGCCGGAGACCGAAATCATCCACACGTCTCCGGCGTGGCTCCTTGGATGTATGCGGAGCGAGTGTGCGTGTGATTGCGTGTACCCCCCCATCACCCCACAATACATAACACTAGCGACGAGGACGGCGCGGGAGCCATCCTCTTCTCCGGCAACGTTCTAGGAGAAGAACGTTGACTCGCGTTCACACGAGTCCACGCGTATGGCCGGCGGCCATTTTGGTCAACACGTGAAAGGCAGTGGTAGCGGACCGTGAGGGTGCTCGTGCGCCACTTGCACTTTCGCTTTGCCCAGCAACAATTTTTGGAATCCCCACAGCCCTCACATCTACAGGGCTGTGGCACAAGTGATCAGGAGGAGAAAAGGGTGCAGGAGGAGCACCACATCGCAAAGGGGACTCAGCACACCAGCCCAGCAGCCACAGAAGGTGTCCAGCAAGTACTGGTGAGTGCTATTCACCAAACTGGGGGAAGAGGATGACCAAGATGGTGCAATTGCCCCCATCCCACACAGGATGAACAGCACGCTAAGCCCCATGCCTGAATTTGATACCACAGGCCCTCCACCTAAGCTGGGTCCGAAATGGCTCCTGTGGGTGAAACGGCTAGAAATGTGTTTCACGGCCGCGGGGGTCACGGAACATGCAGAGAAAATCGCCATCATGGTATACTCGGCAGGGGTGCAGGTACACAAGATCTGTGACTCGCTGACCATCCCTGTGGCCACCTACGTTGCAGTGAAACAAGCACTCAGGGATTACTTCCTCCCCATGGCAAACGTAGACTTTGACAGGTTTGTCATGGGCACGGAGAAGCAGCGAGATGATGAATCGTTGGACAAGTTCTGTGCGCGACTCTGACACCTAGCAAGCTCCTGCAGATGGGGTAACGAAGAGGAGATGGTTCGTAACCAGTTGCTGCAAGGGTGCAGCTCCGGAAAACTGCGGAGGCAGGTTTTGAGAGAACCTGGGCTAACCCTACAACAAATCCTAGACATGGGGAGAGCGTATGAACTGGCTGATGCCAGGGGGGCGAAGATGGATGCTGCTACTAATGCAAAGAAGGAGGAAGAAGCTTTTGCAGACGGTCGCTATGCACCAGGGAAGGCAAGATGGGCGCCAAGAGGTGGAGACCCACCCACAGGTCACAGCAATGCTCCATCTTGCCAATACTGCGGATATGACCTGCCACATGTAGGCGAGTGCCCCGCCAAATCAAGAACCTGCGGCAGGTGTGGCACTCCGGGACACTATGCGAGAGTGTGCAGGGCTGCGACACCAGTCGCAGCGTCAAGAGGTCCGGAGAGAGTTGGCCGAGGCACCTCTAGGAGGATAAGGGGTGTGTCGTCCATTGAACAGGGCATGCAAGACTTGAACATAGCAGAAGAAGAGGAAGAAGAGGACGAAATCTTCTTCATCTCCAGTATCGCCAAAGGCTGAGGGAAACGGCGTCAGCCCAAGTGCACAGTGAACATCGGGGAAACACCCACGCCGGTCCTGATAGACACTGGAGCGTCCATCTGTGTGCTAGCGACTGAACATTACAACGCGTTGCCTGGCCCACCAGGGTTGGCAGAGTCCACGGCACGCATATATGCTTTTGGTGGACACACTCCGCTCCCCATCCAGGGGGTGTTCGTAGCACCGGTGACACATGGACAGACCAGAATCAAGGCAAGATTCTTCGTCACAAGTGTGAGCCCGCACTCACTCCTAAGCTGCGCCGCCGCAGAAGCGCTAAACCTGGTCCACTTCACATTTGCGGTGTACTGCGCTGACCTGGAAAACCTACTGCAACGGTTTGAGACAATCTTCAATGGCATAGGAAAGCTGAAAGCAGATCCAATACACCTCCACATAGACGAGTCAGTGAGACCAACAGCTCTCAAACACCGCCGCATTCCGTTCCATCTGAGGGCACAAGTGGAGAAGGAGTTGCAGTCCCTGATTGACCGAGACATCATCGAAAGGGTGGAAGGCCCCACCCCGTGGGTCTCCCCAATCATAGTAGCCCCGAAGCCTAAACAGCCAGGCACGGTGCGCATCTGCGTGGACATGAGGCTACCCAATGTAGCCATCAAGAGGGAACGCCACATCACGCCCACCTTAGATGATATCGTCAGGGAACTCCAGGGAGCAAAAATATTCTCAAAACTGGACCTACGATCTGGATATCACCAGTTAGATTTACACCCCGAGTCCAGAAACATTACGACCTTCACAACTCATGAGGGGTTATATCAATACAAGCGGCTCAGTTTTGGAGTCTCGTCCGCGGCGGAAGTCTTTCAAAATGCCATCAGGGGGGCTCTGTCAGGACTCAAGGGAGTGATCAACATGTCGGACGACATCCTGGTCTTTGCCCGGTCGGAGGCAGAACATCTGAAGCGCCTAGAGAACACCCTGGAAAGGCTGCGCACTCTAGGTCTAACACTACACAAAGAAAAGTGCGAGTTTCTGAAAGACAGGTTGGAGTACTTTGGCTTCGTTTTCCATGCTGGAGGGATTTCCCCTGATCCAGAGAAAGTGAAGGAAATCCGTGAAGCCGCTCCACCAACATCTCCAGCGGAGATTAGAAGCTTCCTGGGGATGGTGAACTATTGCGGTCGCTTCATCCGTGACCTAGCCTCGCTATCGGAGCCCCTAAGAGCGCTCACCAGGAATGACGTCGCATGGAACTGGAGTGGAAAAGAGCAGCGCGCGTTCAACGACATCAAGAGCGCCCTATCCGGGCTAGAGACCATGGCTTACTTCAACTCGGACCGGGAGTCTGAAATTGTGGTCGACGCCAGCCCCGTGGGCCTGGGAGCAGTCCTGATGCAGGCGGACAATCAAGGGACCATGAGGCCCATTGCGTATGCCAGCAAAGCACTCACCGAGACAGAGGGGAGATACTCTCAGATCGAGCGGGAGGCCTTGGCCATAATGTGGGGGTGTAAACACTTCCGCATTTACATCCTGGGGAAACCAGTTGTCGTGGTGACGGATCACAAGCCCCTAATCCCAATTCTATCAGGGACCTCGTCCAAACCACCACCTCGCATTGAAAGATGGATGCTCTTGCTAATGGAGTACGGGGTCAAACTACTGTACCGCCCAGGAACACTCAACCCGGCAGACTATCTGTCCTGCCACCCGGGCTCGGGGAGGCTTCGAGACTCCATTGAAGTGGCCGATTGCGTTGAGGCCGTACACCTGGCTGTCGAATCTGCGCTGCCCATTGCCCTGGCCCGCCAGGTAATTGCAGAGGAATCCAACAAGAACGAAACGTTCACCAAAATCAGGCAGGCGATAGCGAGTGGGGAGTGGCGTGAGGTCCTGCAAGACAACTCCAGGAGGGTCATCAGGGCTCAGAAGGACCTGCAAGCCCTCTGCAAGGCGCGGCACGAGTTGACGATGGCGGATGACGGCCTCCTGCTGAGGGGTCACCAGATTGTGATCCCGAGAACATTAGTCGACAAAGTCCTATATCTGGCCCATAATGGCCACCAGGGGATGGCCAAAATGAAAGCTCGTTTGAGATTAAAAGTCTGGTTCCCGGAGCTGGAAAGCAGAGTGGAGGAGTTTGTGAAGAACTGCATTCCCTGCCAAGCTGCGAGTCCAGTGGAAAGGGGGCCGCCGATCCAAGCCATGGTAAGGAGCGACCAGCCATGGGGGACGGTACATGCCGACTTTGGGTCCACAGGCCGGGGAATGTACTTTCTGGTGGTGACCGATCAGTGGTCACGATACCCCGAGGTGGAGCTGGTCGAATCCACTGCCAGCGAACACACCATCATGGCGTTGGAGAAAATGTTTGCCACGCATGGGTTTCCAAGGGAGTTGTGCTCGGACAACGTTGCCCCGTTCAAAGGGCAGCAGTTTGCAACCTACTGTGAAGAAAGAGGGATAAAACATCGGAAGGTCACACCCCTCTGGCCAAGAGCAAATGGAGAGGTAGAGCGATTTATCCGAACGCTCAACAAGGTGTTCCGCATATCAATGAATGGAGGGGAAGATCTAAGACGCAACCTGTTCGAATTTCTACGAGAGTATCGCTCGACCCCGCATCAGTCCACTGGGGTCACCCCGGCAGAAGCGCTCTTCAAACGGGTGCCAAGAGGATTGTTACCAGAAAGCGGAGGTCGACATCCGGGAGAGATCAATAACGAGCAGGTGCAAGCGGAGAGAGCCACTCAGAATGAAAGAGAGACCACCAGCAGGAGGCTCCCAGAGAAAGACATTGCCGTGGGTGACACCGTGCTAGTGCGAAACAGAAGGCCGGAAGGAAAGTTGTCACTACCATATGAGACGCAGTCACTCGGGGTGACGCACGTGAAAGGGTCTATGGTCACCGCCGCCAATGCACGAGGGACTGTCACCAGGAGCGTGTCCTTCTTCAAACGCATAGGAACTGCGAGTCCGGAGGAGACAGTCACACCCAACCCGGAGCAGAATGCTGAGTCAACGCTGAGACACGATGAACCGCCCGAGACTCCAGGGACGCCCGGTGTACCTCCGGATGAAGCACGCAGGTACCCGAGCCAGGCGGGGCGCAGGCCGCCGCAGAGGTTCCAAGACTTTCTTATGGACCCTGCTTCGTAATCAGTGGTACACTAACAGTTTAAGTTGTATTTGAGCACTGTTAATTTTATGTTTGCTCATGTTTTCTGTTTCGGGGGAAAAGGAGGGATGTTGCGTAGTAATACGCTGTTGGGCGCATGCGTGAGGAATACATAACAGGTATGAGCTTATACAGTCGTAACACAAACAACAATGGTACAATGGTACCAAATTAAAAGAATGTCCAAACAAGTTGCTTTAAAAGTAGAAGCTTTACAAAAATGAACAATGCACACAACTAATTAAAACACAAAATATGCCCCCCTGGAAAGGAAACACAGAGACTGCAGACTTTGGGGAGCAAAGGGGATACTCTTGCAGAAAACAGGATTGCAGGTAATTGATTTGATAACCACATGTCAAAAGTACTTGAAGGTGTCCTAAAAAGGCGAAGAGAGGGGTCTTAAAAGTCCATAGTGCCCTTTAAGGCATGCCAAAGGGATAGGACCACTGCAAATAGTTATATTGCCCAACTTGGGTGTTCTTGGTCCTTTCTGCAGTCGACCTGGTGTTGAGACAGTCGAGTGATGTTGGTACAGTGGTGAGTCCACACAGTTGGTTTTAAGACAGGCTATCTGTGGTTCCAGGCAGCTCGCAAGCCGGATTGAGTCTACCCGGCCCAACTGAACAAGTTGCGGGTCTAGTCAGGTTGAAATGATGCATCTGCTTTGTCTAGTCGATGTTCAAGAAGGGTCGAGGAAATACTTCTGAAGAGTTGAGCCGGTGCTTGGGATGCAGTGAGGTGGGTGCTTCAAAAGCTGTCAGCCACATGATCAAGTCACAGCAGCAATGCACTTCCTTGGCTCAAGTCGTCGAGACAGCTCAAAGAAGCAGATAAGTGGTTTTAAGTCTGTAGAGTGCCAAAAGTAGCAGCACAGGTTTTGTAGTGGCTCAAAGTGAGTCAAGCGTGGTTGTGCTGCTCGAGGAGATCTTACAACGGTAAACAGGGGTTTGAGCTGTTTCTGGACTTCTGAGTTGCTGGGGGGCCCAGTCCAGGGTCTTGGTTAGTCCTTAGTTCTGCACTTCCACTCCGGAAAGATTGTCTGGCACCTACAGGGCATTTCCTCATTTCCAATGAGAAGAACCCTGGTTCCAGTGCATAAACAGCAGAAAGGCCTTGATCTACAGTAGTGTCACCCCAAATGTGCTCCAGAGGTGGGTAGTTAGAAGAGCCTTTCACTCCTTGGAAGCATCTGTATTCACATCTATGGCAGAGTTCATTGGAATACATTTTAACAGGGTTTCCCACCCTTATAAAGGCAAAAGGCTACAGCGGATTGCATCAAAGTAAACCTTTTGTCAGGAGACCAGTCCAGGCTGCTGTAGCAAGCGCCCTTTCCCTGTTGTCCTATCCAGAGTGCTTTCTCTGCAGGAAGAGAGGGGAGGACCAGACGTTTGGGGATCCCTTGGAGATTCGAAGATGGTGAAAACCCTTTGTTGGCCTAAGCCCTCCTCTGGCTACTCTAACTCCACTCTATTCTGATGTCTGCATTCTTCAAAAGGACTCCAGTGATCATCATCCTAGAGTAAAAGTCCCTTTCTTAGGTTAGGGATGTTTATGAAGTACTCTTTTTCAGTAGACCTCCCGGGGAATGTCCCTGTGTCCCCTTATGGAATGTGTCACCTTCCTCAAGGGGGATGAGGGTGTTAAGAGAGCAGCTTCCTCCCACATGGCTGTTGTGGAGATATTCAGTCCAGTCAGCTAATACATACTAGCCCTGTTGTGACTGGAGCACTGCTCACCAAGCTGACTAAAATATAACATCAAAATGCTGTGCCTGTATAATTTTGTGATCTTAGTTGCCACTGTGACCTACCCAGATATGGCTTTGATTTGCAGTTTAAGGGCCATCAAGCTGACTGGGGTACACAATTATTATGTTTGCAACCAGCGGTGCAGATGATTCTGAAGTCACCTATGCCTGCTGGAGCTTTGTGTCCCAGCAGTAGTCAGGAAAGCACATATGCCCTTTCAACCTCCCCTGTTGCCACTACAGGGCACTTGCTGGACATGTCAGGAGACAGTCACAGCAAAGGCACATGAGTGCACTATGATTTTGGCATGGAACATTATAATAGCAGGCCTCCCTCTCAGAAGCTGGATTGCCTGCATCATTCTAAAAATAAAAAATAAAACGTTCTGGCTATCCTGACCTCTCCAGGTGGCATTCTGTCTGCCAAACAGACTCTCTGGGGTGGTCATTGGTGTAGAAATCAACTAGGGCCATACATGGGTTACAGATACGTATATAGGTTTTTCCTAGTAGACTTCACGCAGCAGGATGCTGGTTATACCATGGAGAAACAGTTCTGGGAGGTGGAAAGGTGATTGTAGCCATGGAGGTGTAGTTGTGCAGTTAAGGTAGAAAATAGAGATACAGTGCAAAGTGAAAGGTATGGAGAGGGAGTTAAGAGGAAGTTGATCCATGAGTAGTGGAATAATGATGAGAAAGAGTGTAGCGGGTTGTAGGTGAGAGATTGGCAGACCAAGGGATGGCTGCAGTAGTGACAAGAAATGTAGGTTGCAGGAGAAATATGATGGGATGAGAAAGGATGAAGAACAAGACAGAAGGCAGGAAGTAATGAGGGACGAAAAAGAGTGGGCACCGGACGCAGGGAATAGGATGGGTATCTAATCATTGGACGAGGGAAAGGCAGGTCTCCATGGACAGAAGTACCGAATCAGAGGAAGTGTAGAGTGGAAGTAGGTTATGAGAAAAGTGAGTAGAGTGGTAGAACAGAGGAGGCAGTAGAGCTGATAAAGGTGATGAGAGTAGCATGAAAGCAGTTGCAAGTGGCAGTGAGTGGGGGAGTGAAGGAGGCTGTTTGGGGGAATGGGTACTTAAGGAGTGATAATGGAACAGTGGAGGGATAACACCAGAGAAATGGGGAAGGGGTAGAGCCCGCAGGCAGAGCAGTAGCCAGATTGTCTAACAAGTGGGGCCTGAAACTAATGTAGTTGGGCCCATCGTAGTGGCATTAACATCTGTAAATGCCCACACGGAGCAGCTGAGTGGGCATTCACAGATTCTGGGTAGGCCTCTGCCTGCAGGGAAACACAGGAAAGGGCATATGACAAGCTAGGCTAGCCCCGAGACCTGGATTAGGAAGACAGGTTGCTTAGGGCCATAGCTTGGGTCCAAAGGATGAACTCGGTACTGAGGAAGGTGGAAGCCATAAGAGGAAGTGGCCAGGGGCTAGCTGAAGAGCATGTCCTAGGAACAGGATGAAGATGAGATAGGAAGCAGGTGAGGCTAGAGCGGGGGTGAGGAGTAGGGTAAAGAAAAGAGAGAGGAGGGTGGGAGAGAGAGAGAGGCAGAGGAGAGACTCCAAGCAGGAGGGGGATCGGGAGGAAGAGGGATGAAGAAGAAGGTTGCCCGAGTTGTGGTCAGGAGCATGTGCGAGTAGGTGAGTGGAATAATGCAGGACTAATAGGGATGCCAGAAAGGAAATGGTATGAGGATAAACAGGCCAGTGAGCGCCTGAAAAGAGGGCGCAGGTGCAAGTGCAAGAAGAGCGGAAAAGCGTGAGCTGGCAGCGAACAAAAGACTTTTTTTGAAAGGAGCAAGTATCTGGTGGGGTAGGGTTGCTAAAGGGTCAAGGGGGGGCTGTCATTGGGGTTAGAGGATAAAGAATGAAGGGAGCTGGATGGAGAGGTGTTATCAAGCACAGGTGCTTTTGTCAAAGAGTCTCTTTCTGATAAGGATACAGCTATCATCCTAGGAGGTCAACAGGACTCCCAGTTCCAGTCAGAGAGGGACTCCGTGCGAACAGCAGGAAGGCAGTCAAGCTGGAGGGCCCCCGGGGGAGTCTGCCCTATTTAGGTTTGTTAAGGTAATACCATGGATGGGCGAATGGTCATGCATCAGTTGTGGTAGGATCCAAGGCAAGAGCTCTGGGTCTTGTTGAGGTTGCTTCAAGCCTTCCTGGCTGCCATTTTGGTAAGGGGCTCAGATGCCCTGGCCAAGGGCTTGAGAGGCCTAGCAACCCCTGCAAATTGATGAATGGTAGCTCCCAGCGAAGACACGACGGGCCTGCATTTTCAGCAGGTGAAAGGTTGGTGCATCTCCACAAGACACATTGGGCATGTGACAATCCAAGCAATAGGTCTCTTTTCCTCTTCTTCTACACTACCGACTTAAATGTCTCTTATTATTATAGTTAGTGGCCTGTGGCCTGGTTATCCTACTTTGGTATCTTCCACATACTCAGCTGAAGAAATCACTATTTTAACCACAGCGACTGGGAATGCGTTATTTAGTATTACAGTATATTGCTAGCCGTGACCACTCCTACTAATGTCCTGTTTTCACTAGGGATGATTTACAACTGCACACCTGCATTCTTACTCTTGACTGTGTCCCCGAGGAGACGAGGGAGTGTTTTATGGCTAGCAGTAGCTAGAAATGTACTTTATTTAAAATTATATTCCGTCCCGGGATGCTTTCGCTAAGTCTGTGATTTAGTGAAATGTGTGGAAAATACCTAAGTAAACATGTACAGCCCAAAAATCTTCTCGTGTCCTGTTTCCCATGTTATCAGTGCTGCATCCACATGTTCACTAGGAGCCCCATGCTGTCATTGGTAATAACTGATTTAGAAAAAATCAGAAAATCTACCGGACTCTTGAAAGCGGGAGGGGTTATTAAACCATGGGAGTGGGGAGCACACTGAGAGGGGTCAACTTACTGTGATCTTCGAGGGAGGTCTGACACAGGGGGACCTTTGTGAAATGCTTATTTTCTGTGCACCTCTGGGACTTGTTTTGTACTTTTTTTGTTAGAAAACTCAATACATTTTTTTAGAATGTTTTTAAAAAAAGAAAATCAGAAAACACAACCTGAGATGTAATGGGAAAGAAAGGGACAGGCCATATTTAAAAAAAACATGTTTTAATCTGACTGCAAGTACAAATAAACCTTCTGTGACGGTTAAGTACATAAAATAGTAGAGGATTCCAGAGTGTGGGCCTGTTCACTAAATTGCAAGGCCTCTTTTTCTGGATATCTATATCTCGGAATGTGATTCAAGGTTTGGATGCTGATTGCCATGTCCACGCAGGGCGTTTTATCTAACCTGGTGCTTAAAAACCTATTGGCGTTTTTTCTGCCATGTAATGGGCCAACCGCGCCACTTTCTCCTTCCAATACTGGGCAAATGGTAAAACCTAAATTTTCTCTGGACAACGAAAGTTCTTTGGATCAAAAGATCTAAGTTTTGTGGCATCTTGAAATGATCATGTTGTGAATATGGGCCAGGCGCACTCCCACATTGTTGTGTGGGAAGACCCGTGTTCAGGACGAGTTTAAGGAAATGGCGTTGGGGTAGGGAGGGGGCGGGAGCTAATGGGGGAAGGGCAGTATTGTAAGGAACAGCATACAATAAAGACGCAAGTCTGTACCGCCCGTCTATGTCTGCACTTTGTTTAAATACTGTAGTAGGACTCCCTGCTCTGAGAGGTCCTCACAGCAGGTGCGGCGCTGCTCAACATGAACGTGATCAGAAGAATTCTACAGTTTCACCCAGTCCATGAAAGGAAGAGGGTCGCCTTATCGATAAACCCACTACACCACTGTTATCTCCCATGGACGTCATTTAGGGGTAACCAGGAGTCGCACCAGGGGTCACAAATGCGATCCCTGCAGTCCCCCTTGCTACACCTAAAAGAAATTTTACTTCTCGTGATGTCAACAGAGGTCAAGGGTCATGTGATGTCACTTCCACTACCCCTGGCATTTTGGTGAAATGATGTCCCTGTTATCTCCACATTAGCTTCCCCCGGAATCGATAGCCAGTCTGCAGGAACTACAAAATATGCTGCAACTCGCAGCAAAGCTCAAAATGGGATCAGATGTTTATATAGGGGAACGCATTGTGCATCACGCACAAGCACCTGTTAGGGCATGCCCCAGATTACCACAAGGAAAGACACTAATCCTCACATGCGTAACCACAACATCTACTCCAAAGCAGAAGCCTGGAAGTTCTCTCCACGGCTTGGCTCGCCTCTAAAGAATGGCACAGGTTGGCATAGGGTAACATGAGTGGCCGACCCACACAATGCTTAGTTCAATTAAGGTCTTACAGGAATTTTCTTTAAAGTGTACAAAGGCTTAGTCTGACATTGGAGACATCAAAAATGTTCATTCATTTGAAAGAGCGTAGCACCTTGACAAGAAGCACTGTACGTATGGGCATGGTGGTGGGTGGAACAGCCCCACTGCCTTGTGCTTTACAGTGGATGAGCAGTTGGAAGGGATGTTGCATAAACCTTTTTTTGGAGTAGGAGGAACTTGGAACACTGATAGGGGACAGAAGGGACATATAACAGTTCCATACATGACACATGTATAGAATGTACATGAAGATACAAGTGTGCAGGCTGAATTGTGGATCATGGGGGAAAGATGGTGTTGCTGTGCATTGCAGCGGCTGCATCTAGTGATAGGCGTTTCTTCATGGCCATTACATCACAGTGGGAGAGGCCCTGCTTTTTGAGGGTAGGGAGTTCTATTGATTAGAAGCCTGGAAATGGGAGGCAGCACCATGTTGATGAGACACAGTCTGGAGGTCTTTTGACTGTAGAGTGCAAGGGGGCAGCATCTGACTGGGGCATAAAATTGGCTCAAGGAACTGATGAAAAAATGACCCACAGAAATGTGTTCCCTTTGTGACAGACTGTTTGATCAGTCCCCAGGGGGGAGCTTTTTGGGTAAAATGTAGGAGTTCGGCGGTGTGGGAAAAAAGTGGAGGTCATTCTGTTGCTTCAGTTTTTCCTGTGCCGCCAAATTATACGTTTTGGCGGAATTGACACTGGTGGAATTACCGAGTGGTAAATCAGACGATTTTTGGAGGATTTCCTCCAAAAATCACAACATTACCACTCTGCAAATCCGCCGTTGGTAATTCTGCCAAACACCCCCAAAGTAGGCAATGGACCCAATAATGGGGACTAACATCACCCTACCACCACTTGTAATCACGCGGTAAAGCCACAGGACCAAGTGGCACTAACTGTAAATGATCGGGTAGTATGTCAGTGGAATTACCACCAAACTCGTAATAAGGCATGTGTTCAATAACACTGGGCCTCATTACAGGTCGGGCGGTCCGGAATTAACAGTGGCAGTAAACCGGCCGCCACTGTTAATTCCGGACCGCCCGATCCCGAGTCCTGCAGGCGGGAGGTGATCTTCCCGCCAGGTCTGACCTGGCGGGTTGAACACCTCCCGCCTGCAGGCGGACGTCTAAACACCAGCACCATCACAAGATGGTGCCGGTGTTTCCACTTCCCCATTCCCATTGAGTCCTATCGGACTCAATGGGAATGGGGATTTACACCATTCCGCTTCCGGGATTCCCAGGACACCAGGGTCGTAATGCCCTGGTATTTCCAGGAGTCACGGAGGCAGAATGGTAATACAAGTCTGGCGGTAACCAGGCGGTTTTACCACCGCGGTTCCCGCCGGACTCGTAATGAGGCCGACTGTTTAAAACTACCAGATGCACAGGGCCTCATTTCGAGTCCGGTGGTAACCTGCCGGTTTCTCCGGCTCAGTTACCGCCGGACTCTTATTACCATTTCGCTTCCGTGATTCCCGGAATTACCGGGGCATTACAACCCCGGTGACCCGGGAATTCGGGAGGCGGAATTCAGTAAATCCCCATTCCCATTGAGTCCTATAGCGACTCAATAGGAATGGGGACCATGGAAACACCGGCACCATCTTGTGATGGTGCCGGTATTTCCACGTCCGCCTGCAGGCGGGTGGTGTTAAACCCGCCAGGTCAGACCTGGCAGGAATGACATCTCCGCCTGCAGGACTCGAGATCACCCGGTATGGAAACAACGGTGGCGGCGGGTTTAACGCCACCGTTATTTCCATACCGAGTGACTTATAATGAGGCCCACAGTGAAGTAACTCATCAAGCCCCAAAAAACGGTTCCACATTGTCCAAAAAAGAGTCCCACGCTACCATATTGGATCCACACTTACAGAATAGCTCTATATTCCAACCTGAGCCTGCAAAGGGGGTGAAAAGCAGGAGCTACTCAACCCGCTAGGCGGGGCAACCCATTCATAGATAGCAGGGCCAGCAGAAATTTGAAGACAGTATGAGTAGAAGGGGCTCAGCGGTAGATTACTTTTGTGCTAGAGCAGTTGCGCACCAGGCTGAGACAGAGGGCCTCATTAGGACCCAGGCGGACTTCGCGGTGCTAAATGCACCGCGAAGCATGGCGGAAAGCCGCCGATAGCGCCATGGGGGTTGGCGGATTTTCCGCCCCATTCCGACCTTGGCGGAGCGGTAAATCCCCAATCCCCATTCTGCCCTTCCCCATTCCCATTTTTGCCCCATAGGGTATAATGGGAGTGGGGAAGGAGTTAATTACGCCACCGTAAAATACGGTGGCGTAATTAACAACGAGGTCCCGTAGCGCCATGGTTTTCTCCGCCTGGTAAAACCAGCCGGAAAAGGCCGCCATGGCGCTACGGGAACTCGTAGTATGGCGGAGAGGTACGCCATGCACTACGCTGGCGTAATACCCTCTCCGCCAGGGTCCTAATGAGGCCCAGAGACAGTTGGTGATGCGAGAGAAGATGTTAATGTCTCCGGTAAAAAGATAGGAGAAGCCAAAGGAGGAGATGGGTTTACAAAGAGAGGTGGTGTAGAGTTAGAAGAGGAGGAGGCCAAGGGCAGGTCTATAGACGTACATTGGTTGCAGCGTGTTCAAAATGTCACTAACAGCTGTGAAGCTGAGGCGTATTCCTGAACTAACTGACAGACGTTTCCATTGAAGTCTTTCCCTCTACTCCGTGTATCCTGTTTGTAAATCCCAGTGGCTGCTCTGCCTTCCAATTCCTTTCCGACTTGAAAACTGGAGGGATGGGGGAATGAATCCGCCTTGCACCTTAGAAGCTAAATACGGCCATTGTTTAACATCGCAGTTTTTAGGCTTCCCAAAAATGTAATGACTTCTAAATGTACAGTCTTGGAATAGTATAAATGACTCTCCTAAAATGGTTACATGTCGTTATATCGAAGTAATTTATAACGAATGCCCACCTATCGAATCTTTTATCTTGAAAACTGTTATAGTAAATGCATTTTTGGGGGGGGGTCAAAAGTCCAGGGGCTAATGCCCCCTCACTCCCTCCCCACCCTCCAGCAACACCTCTGCCTTACCCCAACCACAATTTTAACCCTAAACCAGGCAATCACAAGCCCACAAAACCCTCCATAACCTTCACAATTACCCTAGCAACACTACATTTTTGGCAATGTTTAGCTGCATTTATTTGCTACATTCTGCTTGCCAACTTCTTCACTGCTGAGGTATTTTCACCACGACTTTTTCAGCGACTACATTTTTGATGGCAACATTTTCACCAGATGGATACCCACAAAGTCTGTAGGTGGTCCCAAACGAAGTAAGACATATGATGCCTTAGCAGTACGTGCTGACGGGAGGGACCACACACGCATATCCCGCACAGCTCAGCCAAAGCACCAGAATACCAAGAACCAAGCAAAAACCAGTGTTAATGACTGTAGTTTCTCCACCTTTGTTCAGAATCTGTTTTTTTTTAATCGCACTCTTCACTCATAAATGTGGATTTGTTCATCAATGAGCAAATTACTCTGTAAAACACAATAAATGGATAGGGTCCACCAATATCCAATTGACATTTTAAGGTGTGTTTCTTCGCTAAGCCCGATCAGCTGTTTACAGTCAGTGCTATACCTCTAGGTTTGGCTTTGGTCACATGCACTATACCTGTCATCGGGAGGATAGCTCAGGGGCAATGCGCTCGTCTTGGAAGTAAAACGACACAGCTACAACCAAAAGGCTAGCTAGCCCGAGTCCTGACAGCCCTGACATTAGTGTAGCCCAGATCTTTTCCAGACCTAGCAACACCCCTGGGGTAAGGATAGGGGTAAGGGTTAGAGTAAAGATTTTGGTTAGAATTAGGGTAAAAGTTAGGGTCAGGGTGGATGCAGCAGGGCTGGTGATGTTGGGGTTTTGCTAGTTGTTAGGGTAGATTGTCACGGTAAGTGTTAGGGTAGGGGTTATGGTAAGGCTAGGGCTAATAGAGTGATGGTTGAAAGAAAGGGATAGGGAACCTGGGGAGGGCTGGTGATGTTGGCATAGGATAGCGGTTAGGATAAACCTAGTGGTTAGAGTAAAGTGACCTTTAGGGCAAGTGTTACAGTTGCAGTTAGGGAAAGGCTAAGGTTAAGATTAGAGCAAGGGTTTGGGTTAGGACAAGGGCTATGTCATTTGTAGCGAGGCAGTGATGTGGTTGGAACTAGGTTCACAGTTCATTTTCCATTGATTTTGTATTTAGGACATTCAAATAAAATGCTTTAGTGCAGCAAAGGGTTAGTGTCCGGTAAGATGTCAGGGTAGTAATAGAATTAGGGGAAGCTTTTGGAACAGAGTTTGGGTGGTTGTGGAGGTTTTATTAAAGGGATTGGTCATCATCAGTGGTACAGCCTTGTACTTTTGTGTATTTAAAAATAGCTTTTTTGCCAACCTTAATACTACCAATATTTTCACACTTTGCATTGATTGCATTGAATGACTACATTTTTTAAAAGGACTTTTTGCTGGCTACATTTTTACATGAATATAAGTTGCTGGGGACATTTTCACATAGAACCATTTTGTGTTAAACAATACAGATCTCTAGGCCAGCCTTGTGTTCCCTTTTCCCCTCCTCCTTGCATGCTACCCTCTCAGTCTTCCCCTTGCTAAATGAATGTTTTCTACCAAGGAGACAGGCACCGTAGGAACCCATATTACAAAGTCCCGTGCCCTACTTTGAGGCCATCCACTGACCAAGGTTACTGGGAGCCTTCTCAAGCCAGTGGTTGATGGACCTGCATCATGTATTGGGGAGGATCCCCTGGTCATTCTCACTTAATCCCTCTTTGTTGGGCAGAAGACATTCACATGTAGCACATAGACAACTATTGCCGTTTAACTAGACCTGTTTGTCAGGTGGAATACCTGGTAGATTCACATTACCGAAGAGGCAGTGTACAATACCTGCTTCATTGGAAGGGCTGCCCTGCAGAGGAAAGAACTTGGGAACCCAAACATCACATACATGCTCCTAGACTCTTAAGGAGGTTCCATCGAAAGTACCCGGGGAAACCTGGGGGCTTCCAGTGGGGGAAGCGTCATACTGTCAGCACTCGACCGTGGCAACTCTGGCATTCATGGAAGTTTCACACTGTGCACGGTTGTTCCACGGTCCGCGGTATAGTCCTCAACTAAGATGGCCGCCCGGACTATAAAGCTAGTCTCCGCCCACAAGATGGTGCGTTGTATTTGCCTTGGATATCAAGCTCCGTAGCTGACTTTCTGTAGCTACGTTCTCTTTGCCCTCTTGTGTATTTCCCTTGTGGCCAGTGATTCCGGGGTTCCCCCGCTCTATTCCTCCCTCTCGCTCAACTTTCCATTCGGCACTCTGCCGTTCAGTATTCCTTCGTACTTACTTACCTGTAGCGTTCTCGCTGTTCCGTGCTTGTGGTTCCGTTTTGACTCCACCCTTTGCGACGCTTCGCTTTCTACCCTTATCCTTCGGGTTCTACTCTATATGTAAGTCGGAACTGTTCTACTCTTCTTTAGCATTCCTTTCTTTCCTCCTTTTACTGTCCCTGCTCTCGGCAGTCTTCTAATACTACGAGTCTTTACCACTCTCAGTGTACAGCCTAAGGGTTACAATTGGACTGTTATCAGCCCAGCATTGACGCGGATCCTGAAACAACAGCGTCTCGAAGACATCTGCAGGCGGTTCCTACCTCTGAAAGCCCAAGACTCTCCAAAGACTACTCCAGGGTTTTTTGTGCCGTTTTAGCTTTTTCCCTGACGATTGGGGGTTGGCTCCTCAGAGGCCCCCCGCGACATCCCTGTCAGGGTGGCCTCCGGGGGAGCCAGACCCTACTTACATGACAGAAGGTCTAAAGAAAAATCAATCAAGGTATCATCCAGACTCACAAGGAAGCAGACAGCCACTCTGCAGAGCAGTGAAATCGAAGACACAGGTGAAGAGTCGGGGAAGGAAGGAGTAAGGCCTGACACTGTTATGCAGATAAGAGATTGCATACCAAAACCACAGACACAGTGGAACCTGTAATGTGGGCACTGTAGGCGAACAAGCACTTGCCTGACACATAATCAGAGCCTAAAACAGCAGTGGGCTGTCAAATGGAATGGCGAGAACAGGAGCAGACATGGCTCGGCTGCTGGAGACTGGCAGTAAGGGTCATGTGTGCCAGAACAAAGTTTGACAATTCAAGATGTTGTACCAGGCTCTTAGAGTCTCTGTTCACGATGATGGTAGGAACTGTACACACATCTCCCATACACCTGAGTCAAGGTATCTGTGAATGCAGAACCAAGCAGGACTGCAGCATATTCCTCAGTGTCCCCCCCAAGGCCCACAGGTCCAGCGCAGGAAATGGGAGTGTGCGGTTTTGGAGAGACAGGTCACGGCAGGAGTTTGGAGCGAGTTTACAATGCAGAGAGGAGATAGGAGGGGAAGCTCAGAATGCAAGAGGATGAGACGAACAGGAAGAAAGAGCAGATGGAGTAAGTGGTTAATGAACATCAGAAGAGGTGGTTTATTAGAATTAAGTGGTGGAGGATGTGGTTGAGGAACATCAAGAGGAGAAGGTTTGAGCTAAGCAGGTGGAGGAGGTTGTTAAGAAAAGTCAAGTTTAAGAGGTTAAAGTACAGCAAATGGAGAAGGCGAATATGGGGGTTTGCACCAAAAGATCGAATATAAATGCCGAATGCGAGTGTTGGTCGCATTCGGCATAGGTAAAAAAGATCGGACCTGAAAATACCGAACTGGGTGAGCAGGGGTTGCGGGGGTGTCCCCTGCTCTTCTGTTCAGTGTTTTCAGGTTCAGGGATTGCCGGGTTGCCCCCCGCATACATCGAAGAGAAGGCAGGGGACAAATGAACTATTTCTGAAAAGCTGGAATTGTAAAATGCAGCAAAGTGGGCTTGGCTTTTTCGTAATTCAAGCTTTTTGGAATTCTCAATGATAGCGTACATCCGAATATGGAACCTCAGGAGGCCGAGAATGAAATTAAGCAGCAGGAGAAGGAGGTTGAAGATGTTCAGGAGGAGGATGATATTATGTAGCATTGTGAGGGGGAAACTAGAGTTAGGAAGGAGGGAGAGGTGGTTGAAGACAATCTGCAGGAGGAGAACAAAGAACATTTGGATGAGTTTAGAGTGGAGTATCAGGAGGTGGTGGAGGTTCGTTATCAGCAGTAGGAATATGGAGTAGCACATCAGAACACAATATCGGAGGCTAAGAAGGTGGTAGCTAGCAAGAGCAGAAAGGATCAAGGGGGTATATCCGACCCATGGTAGAATATTTGGGTGAGACCCCTAACCTGAAGGAGTGGAGCACAAAGTGAGAGGAGGAACAAGCCTGCGTCGTCACATTGAGGAGGGGCAGGAGAACAGTCATAGAGAGGCTTGTAAGGAATGGCAAGCCAGGATCCTAAGACTGGGTGGTGGTAGAACCCTCTGGGGGCTTACCAACATCATGTGGTGGAATAAAACCTAGTTGGGCTCACTTGGGAGGTCCCCCATACCTACTACAGGAGGCACCTGTACCCCACCACCCCCGGAGCCACCTCAATGACATAGTCAGCGGTTGTTTCCCACTGAAGGGGCACACTTCCGATAAGGTGTGAAAATCGACATCAAGATTGTGTGTGGCAAAGGAGGTGAATCCTCAGGTATATATGAACTTTGAGAAGAAGTATTTTTGTTTGCATCAGTTTGTTTGGTGATAGATGTTTTGGGCTTTATTTGCTAGATTATTCCTACACTATTTGCTAGAATATTTCAAGGAAAGCATTGGTTTTGGGGACTCCTCTGCATTCCCAAGGGAACCTTTAAAGAACACCACTATACCAGAGAATGCAGGTCAAGGGTTGGGGGTGGGAAAAGGCCACCACACCTGACAAATTTAACCAATAGGGATATTATAGTGGGCGCTCTTTTATATTCATTTTTCAGTTATCTACAGTGAATCAGTAAAAGAAACAATAAAAAAGTATAATAAAGGAAAATGTGTTTTTCTTGTTGATTCAAGTCCGGTTCATGATGCCCACTAAAAAGAAATGTACCGGTGTCGGCACCCCTCTCCCAACCCATGAAGACTCTACAGGACCCATACTGTTGCATTTTCTTCCTGTCTTGGAACAAGTGACTTACTCTTGTTGTAAAGAAAGCTTGTTTTAATATTTCCTTTTGGAGAGATACAGCTATTTTAAGGCGCCCTGTCAGGAACCTATGATAGGGGCATTTCAAACATGCCTTTCATCGGGAAATTTCTGGAAAAATGTATGTATATATCGTAAAGTCCGGGACTTTATTGAAACAAGCCAACTCCTTAATGAGCCTTAGCACAGGTGTAGACCTCCTAAGAGTACAGAATCAGCTCTGTGCTCTATGTGGGAAATACTTAAAAACCATGCGGATGAAAACTCAGAGAGTGCACTCATACTGTTAGACATCTCTGCCTCTTTTGACACCATCAGTCACAAGATCCTCCTAAAAAGACTAGAAGATATTGGTATTAAAGAATCAGCTTTACACTACACTGGATCACCTCCTTCCTCACAGGTAGAATGGAAACCACAATCTTGATAGCCTGCAATTCCTGACCGTGGGCACTTACTTGCAGAGTACCCCTAGAATTCAGACTCTCTACTCTTCAACATCTAGAGGACACCCTGCTAAACATCATCAACAAGTCTGGTATCTGCTGCTACAACTATGCAGATGACAAACTAATTATCTACACATTTGTGAACCACCCATCATCAAACACCACAGACATTAAAAACTGCCTTGCACATGTGGATGCATGGATGAGAGCAAACAGATTTACACCCAACCCTAGTGTAGAGAGACCAAAACATGGCCCTGGTTGCACCTATCCCACTCTCGTCTCGGCAGCAGAGAAATGAGGTGAACATCATTACTGGTCCCCTCACCTGCATCGTCGATGTACTGCAGGTGTGAGAAAAGCTATTCACACCCTATCCTAATGACGTCAATGAAGAGATAGGTTTGCAGTCAATGGACAAAGTAGACTGACTGCGACCATGCAGAAGTTGATGAAGACTATGATGTGGATGCGTTAGATATGAAGCAAATATGCATCCATGCATGAAGCTATGCAGACACTTAGATTAAATTGCTTGCAGACACGAAGAACATGCTTATGACCCACGTAGGACGGACACACTCTTGCTATGCAGTAACCACAAGTTGAACAAGAATACATATAAACTGCTTGCCGATGCTAAACACAATTTATATAGGCGGCCATGTAAATCAAGATGGAAGCCACGGTCATAGTGAAGTGAATGGAAGGACTCGAGAATACAGAGAGAGGCTGACATTCTGATTTCCCAGAGATGTGCAGACCAGGCTTCCAGTGCAGCCAGTGTACATAATCGTGCCAAGGACACAGAGGGGGAAAAGTCTCATATTAATAGACGATAAAGGAAGCCTGTATGAGTAAAAGCTGAAAATCCTCATTAATGCAAGCAGGAGAAATTAAGTTTGTGGTCCCTGCACACGTGATGTGAACCTGGGAGACAAAGCCTATTAATTTGAGCCAGGCTAAAGCAGCTATTCCCATCCAACTGAAGGCAGGATGATACAAATGTAATACCAGGTTCAAAGGCCTAGAAGATCGGAGATGGTAACTTGTCAGGAACAAGCAGCACCTCTAGGGCTGTGCTCACCACCTTGATTAGTTGCACTTGGGCTGGTAGCTTTACCAGGCACCAAGGCTGAGAAGACCATCTCTAACCAATCCCTCTTCACCTTTCACGCTAAGCTCACACGTTGTTGCACCACGCAACCGCAGTACACTAACCTGAAATATTTGTAGTTACAACATTTAGGAGGTGGTCGAAGGAGGAGCCACCAGATATGGTTTAACCAATACATGTACTGATACCCTATGTTTTATATAAGTCGTCTACCTCACTAACCAATCCTAGTCCACCTTAGGTTTTGTATACTGTATCATTATTTTGTGACATCACTGTGCCTTAAAACGCCTGGACAAGCCAGGAATCGATGAGAACGTATTGGCGAGTGCTGTGTTGTCCATTGCTTAATCCCTGTGTGAGAGCTCTCAAATAAAGAGTTTGGCACATTGTTGGACTTTTCCATTTTTGAGCGCAGGGGATTTCCTTGGCCCAGTTCCTCTTGCTTGTAATCAGGGAGATTAACAAATGCCTCGTCTAAATTCACTAGCAAGACAGAGCTGACGCTCTGTAATCCTACAGGTTATAACTCCACCATAATCCCTTTGCCTGATGAGATGGGTCCCAGCCTAAACCTGTCAACCACAACAAGAAATCTTGGAACAAAAACGGACATCACCCTCACTCTTGATCCACGAGTCAAAGCCATTCTCGTAAGCTGTTTCTCCCAGCTGCGCATGCTATAACGCATCCTACCTTACTTAACATACACCCATAGGGCCATGTCCATAATTTCTCGAACACTATCCAAACTATACTTTGTAAGCAGCCTCCATCTCAGGCTCCCAGATTACTTAATTCTGAAATTTCAAATAGTTCAAAATGCAGCGGCAAGACTTCTTCTCAGCATGAATTGATTAGAACATATTCAAAACCCTGTTCATCACCCATCGTTCATATAACAGAGGGGGCCCCTCTTCCCTCAGAAGTATGTTTAAACACTACACTCCTTCCATAACACATAGGTCCAGCAATGCAGCACTAGTCCCCAACTTCAACAAGAAACGTCAAGGAGGCTCCTCTTTTTTACGTTCTGGCCACAAAACTAGTGAACAGCCTACCCAAACCTCTCTGCCTGGAGGAGAATCACCTGGCTTTCAGGAAACTGCTCAAGACTTGGATTTTCAACAAACCACTTTGAAAGAAATTAAAAATAGTAGCTACCGACTAGAAACAGTGCACCAGAAACTTAAGCTAATTTACGACAAGCATTTTCTGAATTTCATGACACTACCATTTGTAGGAAACCCACCAGACTCATGGAACCTCTCCAACGTGATACTGTTCACACCGTTAATCTCAGTGAAATCTACCACCAAGTGCCAGGAAGTGACAACATCCTAACCCCCCTCTTCACCCCTTCATCCATCAACTAACTCCTCACTACTAAAATCTTGCATCCTTATACCTCCCACACTCCAACATATGACCTCCTGCAACTATTGTACTTAACAGATTTAGACCATATCCATTTTCTTTCAACAACTATGCAGTTCATTTTTACACTCCACAATCCGGGGCTGCCCATATGGCTAATCTGCCCAGCCGGTACCACCACAAACAACCCATAGATTTTCATATTGACACACAGGTAACGGGTACTTCAACCTGCATCCATGAACACTAAAGGTTTCTGCATCTGCATTCCTTCTATCGTATAACACGCCATGCCCTCTTTCCATACAGAGCCATGCGCAGCAGGGACAACATTATTGGCAGAAGCGCACGATATAAGACCACTTTACATTACATCCATTTTATTAACATTTTGGTTATTGATTGCCTTTCACCCCTGTTTCATTACTCAGAGTACTGCATCGTTCTATCTTTTGCATATTATGTGTTCCTTCCATGGGGCCGGGGAGTTGAAGTGCATTCTATTTATTTTTTAATATAATGTGTTTAATTAAAGTATTTATATTTGTATAGAACCTTGATTGGACATTCCTTTATTTTGGGCTAATGCATTTTGCTGTTTGTGTTGCTACTGTTTCACATTCACACCCCTCTTAAGAGTATAGCCTGCTCTTGGTCTACGTTACCACGAATGGCGATGAAGGTCTATTTCTTGACTGTGCCTATTTCACCTTTATGATTGGGATCACTCTTGGTTTGTAGAAGTGTGAGGGTGTTTTAGCCACTACTTATCCTGGAACTCCTTCGGGGCAGAAGTAATTTTGTCACAGTCATACATTTCATTTCATTCCTTTACTTTTCTATGTTCCATCTTACATTGCCAATCCTTCTTTTCTTTCTCATGCATGTTTCCATCACTTTCTGGGCCATCCTCTCCTTGTCCTGAGATTTCATTTTCAACAGCTATTCCGTCCTTTCTCAATTATACATGGGCCTTTCCTTTCATACTGTCCCTTCCGTCTTCTATGCAAAATATTTAATCTCGCCCTCACCTTTTCCATACACTACCGAGCTTTTGAAAGCAATAAAGTGGGCTTCTCTTCATGCTCTTTCTCACTGACATGCAACGGCGTCTCCAGGGATCAAATTTAGGGGGGGGGCATAGAAGGGGCCACAGGCAAAACTATGGGGGGCCGCCTATAAAAGGGCTATTAGTATGCTTTCCCAAACTGGCGTCCTCCCCCCATCACACAGAACCCAGGCCCTATACCTGGCATCCTGCCTCCCCTCCACCAGAGCCCAGGCCCCATACCTGGCATCCTGCCTCCCCTCCACTAGAGCCCAGGCCCCATACCTGGCATCCTGCCTCCCCTCCACTAGAGCCCAGGCCCCATACCTGGCATCCTGCCTTCCCTCCACCAGAGCCCAGGCCCCATACCTGGCATCCTGCCTCCCCTCCACTAGAGCCCAGGCCCCATACCTGGCATCCTGCCTTCCCTCCACCAGAGCCCAGGCCCCATACCTGGCATCCTGCGTCCCCTCCACCAGAGCCCAGGCCCCATACCTGGCATCCTGCCTCCCCACCACCATAGCCCAGACCCCCTTACCTGGCTTCCTTCTACCCCCACCATGCAGAGCCCAGGCCACTGGCATCCTGCCTCCCCAGAGCCCAGGGCCCATACCTTCCATCCTTTTACCCCCACCACCCAGAGTCCAGGCCCCACATCTGGCATTCTGCCTCTCCACCATCATAGCCATCGGCAGAGGAAGTATGGCTCAGTGGCAATGCGCTCATCTTGGAAACAAAACGACGCAGAGCAACACAGGTTTGAATCCCTGGTCCGCGCTTTGAAACCTTTTCGGTATTAAGCGCATTATAAAAAAATAATTATAGTCCAGGCCTCATACCTAGCATCCTGCCTCCTCAACAGCCAGAGGCCAGAACGCAAGCCCTATACCTAGCATCCTGCCTCCCCACCACCTGATCCCAAGTCCCATACCTGGCATCCTTCCCCCAAAACCTAGAACTCAAGCACCATACCTGGAATCCTGCCTCTTTAACAGCCAGAGGCCAGATTGCAAGCTGCAAACCTGGCGTCCTGACTCCCCCCAACCATAGTCCAGGTCCGTACCTGGCATCCTGCCTCCCCACCAGCATAGCACAGGCCCCATATCTGCCATTCTGCTGTCCCACCACCAGAACCCAAGCCTCATACCTGGAATACTGCCTACTCAACAGCCAGAGGCCAGACCACAAGCCCCAAATTTGACATCCTTCCCCCCAACAGCAGAACCCAAGCCCCATAATAATATGATCCATTGATATAGGCAAATAAATGACTAACTGATTTTTCCACAGTGAAAAAGTTTGCTCCCAGTTCTTATCAGGTGGTTTGTTGAGAAATGTATGGTATCAGCAACTACCTGAAAATCATTCTATGTCAAGACAGGAGGCGAGCATTATGCTTTAACTTTCTTTATTGCTGCCACTTCAGCACTTCAAAACAACAAACATTTAAACTGGTATTTCGTGTTTTCTTCAAAAACGGTGAGAAAAAGGGTAAATGCAAAGTTTAAAAGTTAAGTTCAGCACTTTCTTCCCTGAACTACAAGTCCCATGAGCCTCCGGGCCTTTGGTAGTTCTGAGGCTCCTCTGCTCCACCTATTAGATGTTTGCTCGGGGTTTAAGGTCTTCCAGCCCCAGGTCCCTTCCTCTTTCTTTTTGCTGCCTATCATGAGATAAGTGACTTCTGGTTTGGTCTTGTATGAAGTGATAGACAGCTGTTTCATAAAGATAGACAAGCTATAGTATTCCTGAATGTTTAGCTCTGCTGCGTGCGCAGTGGGGAATGAGTAAAATGGAACGTTACTGAAACAGCTTTTGCTGCGTACTGAGTGCCAAACTATTTAATTTACTTTGAGCACACGCGCATTACTGTATACATAGGATTTCTTCACGTTGCAAGCCAGTGTTGTCTGGGCAGTGGAGGCGGGGCCGGAGCCACGACTGAATGCGCTGGGGTGAGGGGACCGGCCCCGCTCCACATATTTTCACACATGCGCCTCCAAAGGAGGCGTGCGCTAAGACCAGTGTGAGCGGGAGCATTCTAAGCTTCCCAGCATCCCCCAGGCCGTTCTGATTGCTCGCGCTCATTTCAATTAACTACGAGCAGATGAATAGAACGGGAGGAAGTGATTTAGTGAAAGATGGATTCTGAATAAAAAAAAAAAAAGAAAATCTATATAAACAACAAAGTGTTTATTCCACCGTTTCTCTCAGAAGGCCCATAGCAATGTGGTTGTGCTACTGCTCTCCTAAGAGCCAGTTTACTAAGCTGACAGTACGAACATTGGCTTTGCCAACCTTGAGTTACAATGGCTCAATACGGCTCAGAACGGAGTGAGGAGGAATGGGAGGAAGTGCCCATGCAACAAGAGACTGAGTTGTCACTCAGTTTTAAAAAGGTGTTGGGGGACTCCTTGTCGCAGGCAATCTCTCAAGGGGTGCAACCCATAGCCCAGAGACTGGATATGCTGGAGGCATGGATGGCAGAGACAGAGCAAATGACCTCCCGTAAAAGACGGGCTCTCAGAGAAGGTACGTCAGCTGGACACCCCCAAAAAGGGGTTAAGCTAAAGGGATGTAAAGCTCGGAAGAGGGAAGACTTTTTGACCCCCCACCCGTGAGAAAGGAAAAGAAGGTGGATACAGACTCCCAAAGAGAAGACGACCCTGTCACCATAACAGACCCCCTACCCCAAGGGTGGATAATTCAGGGGACATGGACGAGGAGTACTTGCCCGATGACGAAGGGGGAGAAGAGGAGGAGAACTCCAGAGAACCCGTGGTAGATAGCATTGTCCCAGAAGATGAGGACAATACAGGGGACCTGTTCGACCCCAAAGCCATTAGACACCCAAAATCAGAGTGGGTGCCTTCACCTAGGGTCAAGCTATATATGGCACAACACATCAGGAAGCCCCTAGACAGAGATGTGCACTCCCAAATGAGGGCAGAGTACCTGCGGCCGGAATTGCCAGACAAGTTGGCAGAAACCTGGACCTCAATTCCGAAAATGGTCACTTTCGTGACCAAGTCGGCAAGACATCAGGAAAGGGGTGAACAGACCATGGAGAGGGCGCCAAGATAAGGTCCTGGACCTAGCCGGCCCTTTGGCAAAAATAATGGACTTGACAGAAAAAGCCACAGATACTGGGGCACCAGTGGATGCCCAAGCCCTGGGTAACTGGGCGCAGCGAGCAGTGTGCCTTCTGGGCAATGGCAAATGTGTCCTCTCCTCAGAGAGGAGGAGAGGTGTATTGTTGAAGATAGACAGAAAGCTCAGTGACCTGTCATCTTATTAAGCAGGGGAAGGGGCTAAAGGGCTCCTGTTCGGAGAAGCATTTACTAAAGAAATGTCCCAATTTGTGGGGACCTACTCCGCATTAGAGAAGGCACAAAGCTCTATCAGAAAGATATTCCCAGTGCAAGTTTTATGCTGGGACCGGACTTCATCGGGGTCGGACCTCCGGTCGCTACAATTTCCAACACAGACCCTAGGGGCCGCGAGCCCAGTATTGGGAAGGAAGGCAGCAAGACACCTTCTTCCCAGCGAGATCAAGATTCCCGAGAGGACGTAGAGGAAGAGGTGCCTTCCGGCAGCCGAGTGCCACAGGCGGTGAGTATAGCATGCAAACAGGAAGGAGGGAGAACCCTCCTCTTTTTGAATGAATGGCAAGCTTTATCCAGCGATGCTTGGGTGCTCGAAGCAGTAGCAGGCCGGCAATTAGAGTTCATAGGCAACCCCATAGACAAGAGAACCTTGCCCGATTCATATGCCACTCGAGGAGGCGTCACTGCTGCAAAGTGAGCTGCTAAAACTAGTAAGCAAAAACACTATCGAACGCGACTCTCAAGGGGGTGCAGGATTTATCAGCAACATGTTCCTAGTCCACATGGGGTAGAAAATAAGACAGGTTATAAATCTGAAGAGCTTAAACGAATGGCTGGCACACAATCATTTCAAGATGGAGGGCATTCACCTGCTCAGGGACCTCCTATGGTCAGGAGATTGGCTAGCACGGCTAGACCTCAGGGACGCACATCTCACGATACCGATAGCAGCAACGTATCGCATATATCTGCGCTTCTGATGGAAGGGAGAGATTTGGCGCTTCTCGTGTCTCCTGTTTGGCCTAGCATCTGCTCCTTGGGCTTTTACTAAACTAATGAGACCCGTAGCCGCGGCCATAAGAGAAAGGAGGATTCGGATTATAATCTATTTAGCCGATATTCTAGTGCTAGGACCAGACAAGGTAACGCTCACCGACAATGTGTGTTGGGTCTTCAACCTACTGTCTTTGCTGGGATTTCTAGTGAACCTAGACAAGTCTTAGCTTCAACCAGTTCAGAGAATAGAGTTCTAGGGGTTCACGATAGATACCACAAAAGCGATTCTGGAACTCCTGGGGCACAAAGTGAGAGAGATCAAAAAGAACTCAGAGCTATATTAGCGAAGGAGATTATTTCGCTTCGGAGTCTAGCCAGGATAGTGGGACTGCTTGCAGCCTCAATCCAAGCCATTTTTCCCAGACCGCTCCACTATTGAGCACTCCAGAGACTCAAGATCAGACATCTGCAAGGAGGAGTAGGTTATCACCAGTTAGTGACCCTGGACCACGAAGCAATCACAGAACTGCATTCGTGGCTGCAAAATATGTAGGCCTGGAATGGTTGAGCAATGTGCCAGACATAGTGATAGAGTCAGATGCGAGCAGAGCAGGCTGGGGAGCCAGGTGCGATAAAATAGAGACAGGAGGGAAATGGTCGGAAGAAGAATTGAAATTGCAGATAAACTGTCTCAAACTCCTAGCAGGTTCGTTCGCAGTACAAGCTTTCACCAAAGACAAAGTCAGGTGTTGTGTCTTACTCAAGATGGATAACATTTCAGCGGTACGCTATATCAACAAGCTAGGAGGGACCAGATCCAGAATGCTAGCAGAGCAGGCAAAGGATTTCTGGCACTATGCCTCCAGCACCAGATCGCAGTAGCAGCAGATTACCTTCCAGGGGCACAGAACAGCGTAGCGGACTGGAATTCACAATATCTTGTAGACTCCAGTGATTGGAAGCTACATCCCTAGGTGTTCAGGCGGTTACAGGAGACCTGGGTCCCCCTAGGCACAGATCTATTTGAAACCAGACTGAACACACAGACGCGCAGGTACTTCAGCTGGAGGATAGACCCGGGAGCAGCGGGCACAGATGCATTCCTGCACCCGTGGACAGGGGTGGTGCAGTATGCCTTCCCACCATTCATCATGATCACCAGAGTCCTGGCGAAAGCCGCAGAGAGGAAGCAGAGCTTGTGATGATTGTACCGTTTTGGAAGTCCCAGACATAGTTTCCAGTAGCAATGGAACTTTCTTTGGATTTTCCGAGGATAGTTCCGCATCGCCTGGACCTTCTACTCAGCGTGACCGGACAGCGGCACCCATTGATAGAAACAGGCGCACTGCACTTGATCGCTTGCAGGGTTTCAGGAAGAGATGGGAGTTGCCAGGAATTACGAAACTCGCTGCTGACTGTATCAGAGACTCCTGGGCGCCTTCCACCATTAGGAGCTACAGTGCTGCATGGGACTGATGGTCCCTATGGTGCACGGAACAAGGTTTGGATCCAGTTTCAGCCCCTGTAGTTCAGGTTCTCAATTTTCTAGCAGGCAGATTTCAGGGCGGCTGCGCTTACAGAACGTTAGGGGTCTATAGATCTGCACTATCAGTGGGACACGACAAGATAGAGGGCAGTCCAGTAGAACACCCAGCGGTCATTAGACTTCTGAAAGGAATAAAGTTGAAGAGACTGCCAGAACCCAAATACGCGGTTTTATGGGACATTCGGGACGTTTTACAACTCTTTCTTAAATGGCCAGAGAATGGCAGCCTTTGCCGTTCTCAACCCTCTTGGAAGCTAGCGATGCTGATGTGTTTAGTAGCTTGCCGAAGGGTGTCTGACGTCAAGGCCCTGGAAATTGATAGAAAGATATTTTACCCGGAAGAGGTGGCTTTCAACATATCGAAGAGAACAAAGAGCGATTCCAGAATCATTTCCTATCCTTACTTCACTGAGAGACAGCTCAACCTAGGCCGCAGTGTGTGACACAATTGCTTATACCGCGTAGGAAGCCCCCCCACTAAGCCGTAACCACAGCGATGATTGCTAGGTGGGTGAGAGAGATGATGTAATGGGCTGGGATAGACTTAGCCTTATTTGGCGCGTATTCTGTCAGAGGTGCAATGGCTTCTAGAGCTTTTGCGGCAGGTGTTTCCTTGCAAGATATAATGAGATCAGCAGATTGGTCATTGGAATCTACGTTTAAAACGTTTTATTTCAAACCTGTGTCACATACGACTAATAGGGTGGTAGCAAGCTTTGAACAAGCAAAATGCACGCCTCCTGTCTTGATATACAATGAAGATTGCCCATGCTTACAGCGCAGCCCAGTATTGATTCTATTAAAGACACGGGGCGAGCATTATATCCCACCCAGAATGGCGAAAGTCTTGATGAATGTTATGTACCTGCATTTTGTACTTACACTTTAGCGCATTACGGCCCTCATGGTGATGTTTCATTTTTCGTAGGAGATGAGCAGAAAGCATCTTGATGCACACTGAAGGACCTCAAGCTTGGGTCATGACAAAGGCGAGATGTCCCGTTAGACCAGTGGAGTTGAATGTCAAGAGATCCATTGGAGGTCCATCGCGTTAGATTTTTTGTTCTAAATGTTGGACGTTTATGCATAGAGTCATGTTAAAGACAAAGAAAGAGGAAGGGGCCTGGGCCTGAAAGACCTTATACCCCAGGCAAACATCTGATAGGTGGAGCAGAGGAGCCTCAGAACTACCAGAGGCGAGGAGGCTCATGGGACTAGTAGTTCAGGGAAGAAGGTGCTATACTTAACTTTTAAACTTTGCATTTACCCTTTTTCTCACAGGTTTTGAAGAAAACAGGAATCACCAGTTTAAATGTTTATTGTTTTGAAGTGTTGAAGTGGCAGAAATAAAGAAAATTAAAGGCATAATGCTTGCCTCTGTGTCTTTAATATAATCAAGACTGGCCTGCGCTGTAAGCATGGGCAATCTTCAATACGGATTACACAATAGAACGCATACCACCTGAAGAAATTCCCTAAATATCACACTAACCTATCACACAAACACCAATACAGCTCCCCACACTCCTTAAAACCCACAAGGACAGACACAATAATCACAAACAATTTAAGTTATCAACCTGGAGCGCACATTAACCACTCATCCAGTCATCTCGCAAAATATATCAAACTTGCACACCACAGAGAATCCTACCTTATTAGATCATGCACACATCAACATTGCAACAAAGCAACCTTCCCCTGCTTCTGCATTAGTCTCCTACTCCACCTCTTGAAGATCCGGAAAACCCAAGAAACCGTTATAATTGTGGACTGTGTTTTATACAAAACTCAATAACCTAGCATAACAGGGCATAGCAAAATGTTTCACTCATTCTCTTGTGGTGCCATACTATAGAAGGCCCACACCATTTTAGTGACGGCAGCAGTAGAGGAGGAAATCCTTGTTGGCTCTGCTAAGGTCAGTCCACTATACATGAAGAGATTACATTATTAGCCCAGGATCACACACTTTTGGATAAACAGTAAAACTCAGATTTTAACCCAATTTACATTTGAACACATACATTTCAAGCCCAACTTGCAACAAATATGTACATTTTGGATTTCAAAGCCTACAATAGTACTGCCTGATAGAGCAAAGTACTAAAGTCCCAGTGGCCATGCGTTAGAAGGCGACCCAGTCCTGTTTATGCTTGTAATTGTGAGATGTGTAGTTTTCCTAAATTTCAAATGGGATAAATGTTAAATGTTAATGTTAAATGTTAAATGTTAAATGTTAAAGGTATATGTACCGCGCACCGTCACCAACGGAATTGGTCCCCAGGCGCTCTGGCGGATCTGCAAACGATAAGGGGGATGGGTTAGTAAGGTGAAGAAGGAGTAGGATAGTGAGAGGAGTGGTGTTCTGTTGGCAGCCTCAACTCGGTATACACCGGGTGCTGAGCTTTGGTGCGGGTATTGGATCGGTGACAGTCCACGTGTGCTGTTGCTCCGGTTTATGTGTTGTTGCAGTGTTGCAGGGGGAAAACAGGACTGAATGACCTTCTCATGCCTGGCCACTGGAAGCTTGAGAATGCTGATAGTTTACTTGCAAAATACACATATCTCCATTTAAAGTAACCTTACAATATGTAAATCTTAGTAAAACATGCTAAGCCAAAAGAATATTGTTGCAGTTTTATTTTCCACATCCTAAAAGGAAAAAGTGAAGTCACGGAATGCAAAATATTGCAAGCCTGAAAAAAGCCTTCCTTTTACACAAGTGTACTTTTCTCACTTTAAGAATCACTAAAAAAAGTTTTGTAGTAAAGTCACTAGGATAAAGATTACATTTGTCACAAACCGATTTTTCCATGTTTAAGTAGGGGACTTAATTACTAACTTAGAAAAAGTAAGCTTTCTTGTGTAACTTTAACTATCTTGTAAGTGTACACCCACGTACTATGTAAACCAGCTGTTAGGAGTCTCTCAAATGGACTATAGAACCCTTCAGATAAGACAAATGAGCAATTGCAGGCCATTAATGTCATGATAAAGGGCAAAAAAGGGCAGTCCTGTGAGCAGGCTAGCCAGAGCTGGAGGTGTAATGGGCTTTGCTGCAAAGTCAACAGGCCCCCTTTAAGTCGACTTGGCAACACTCCCAGGGTAGGTCTTCACCTGTCCCTGGGGAGGAGGTGGTACAAGGGAGGACACAGCATTTTGCATGGAGGCCAGTGCCACACCTGACCCTGCCCTAGCGACCGCCACTTCTGACCTGCAGTTAGGCTTTCCCGCATAACATGACCCACTCACAACAATCATCACAGCAGTTCTCTAACGAACACCTTCGGCAAAGACTTCTCTACAAATCTGGACATTTGACTGATTTTGAAAAGGTTTTTAAGACACACATGGAATCTTGCGCTGTTGAGCTGGGAGGGTAAAGACGGGTCTTGGAGAGATATTAGGGCCTTATTACAGTTTCCTCGGTACAGTAAAAATCCTGGTAAAATTGCTGGTAATTCCATGACCAGAATTTTCACCGCACTGGGGAAACCCGTTTGATGGTGGGGGCCAAGATCTACCTCCAGGTCTGACCTGCTGGTAAATTAGGCACGCACCAGCAAAAAAAATCAGCAATGACCTCCTATGGGACTCCATGGAATGGGGATTTCCTGCCGTTGCCGGCACCTGGAATATCCCGGTTATACCGGGATATCAGTGATGGTAACGGTAGGGGCAGTTTGCTGGTATCCTTCCAGAATTACCGGCGGGATACCGGCAAACTTGTAATAAGGGTCAAAAACGTTATCTTTAGCCGATAAAGTCCCCTGGCCCATTCTGGGTAATTATTTTGCACTGTGCTCTTGACATTCAGTGTAGATGGTCTCTAGTTGTACTCTTGCTTACCAGCGTTGTTTTCCACCCTTAATAGCCTAGGCATTTTGAATGTAGTGTTTCCGATGTGCCCGCGTTTGCTGGGAAGTTTGGTGGTCGGCTTGGTCACAACTCTGTCTCTTCACCCTTTCTTCAAGACAGTGATGTTAAAATAAACGCATCTTTGCTGAGATCAGAAATAATTCCTTACAAGTAAAAGCAATAGGAAATGTCGCCATAGGTGTGGAGAGAAACTGACAGACTACACATTGTTTTGTATTGTTTGTATTTTCATTGCATTCTCCTTTCTTTGTTGCAACCAAAAGTCCAGGACAGCATGAGGGCCTTTCAACCTTTTCAAATAAAAGCGACCATAAACCTCAGGGGGACTCCCCAGCAACTTCCCCCATGCTGCCAGTTAGCAGGCTTCTAATAGAGCAATAGACTCTTTTATACATTACTTATGTTTTGGAGCTTAAAATGTGTGCTTTGCAGTGCTCGCCTTACAAGCTGCGTTTGCTGGAGACCTCCTGGCCGTCACTTCCCTCAGGGTACATAGAAGCGTTATCATCACCTCATTGACGTTTAACACCTGTTCCTCCACATCAGCCACTTGCCAACAAAGACACAGGTCTTTTCAGTCGACATGTACAGCCTCATTACGAGTTGTGCGCTAAGTGGTAAAATTGGCAGTAACTGAGTTACCGCAAATGTTACCACTACGCCAAATTATGAGGTTGGGGTTTGAGTGGAGGATTTACCCTAGAGGTAAATATTCCCACTAAATGCCGAACAATCGCCAGAATTGACGATAATTCCACCACAGTAATTCTGAAAAAAAGCCCCATTGGGTCCAATGGACACAAAATAAATGGGTATTTACACTGCCACCACCACTTGTAATCAGGCGGAAATTCCTCCTGACCAAGTGGCGATAACCGTAATTCGTAAGGGCGATTTTATGGCAGATTTAGTGCAGAATACCGCCTAACTCGTAATGAGGCCTAGTGTTTCAGCTGCCTTCTGGCCATCTCGTGATAATCGTCGGTTATTAACCTCCTAGGTAATTGTCCTCATTATAATGCATGCAGCCAGGGTGGAGGGGCAACAATCATGTTGAAATGGGCTCCCACACATCTTCAGCCAGTCCTGCCAAACGCCATCCACCTGTTGTAAACTTATTTCATTGTGGCTATCAGCCATGCATCTTTCAGCATGTCCAGGGATTTCATGCCGTGTTTATAAAGCCCCGTAAAGGACAACCCGAACTCATGCTCATGAAATATGTACGTTAATGATACAATTTCAAATGAGGGTCCCAGCTTGAGATGATCGGAAACAGTGTGAACATCAAACTAAATATTTTCTTTAAATCACGAGGGCAGGAAAGGTCCCTGAGCTGCCTTATTGAGATCATCATCACCAATACAACAATGACTTTGGTTGGCATCCACACATAGAGGCCAATAAGAAAGGGTCTGCCAGCTGAGCACTCTTCCCATGTTTAAGAATCTGTATCCTGGCAACTGAGCTTTGGGGGCCACATGATCCACCCTCCGTCTAGAAGGGCTCTGCACCCATTTGTCAGCATTGTTTTCCAATTCATACACAAAGAAAGAAATGGCATAGTGCTGGGTGCCTTTTATTTTAATCAGCACAGCATTTAAAATGATATATTTTGGATGGCTGCTGACAAAGCATTGAGTGGCCAATTGGGAGTGACTATTGCCTGTGCCCTGTCCACTGAGAAGTTTGAATGATGGGTGATTAGAAAACAGAGAGGTGCATAAAAGGTTGCTTTGTATGCGAAACAATTACTACAAGTAGGTGACATTATCATGTGTTTTCTTTCACTTTGTTTCTTGAAGTCTTGATTGTACACCTGGAGGAGATTTCTTCAGGGACACGTTGGTTTGCATTCTGCTATGCATAGTGTTCCAGTCAGGATGGGGGAATAGTGGTACAATCCTAATCTTTTTGCTCTACATGTTACTACAAGGATTTATGTATTGTCATATTGGTTATTATGTGATGTCATTTTTAAGTCAACGTAATAGAACTGACTATTAATTTAGATCTTGAAACCCTAAAATGAACACTTCTTTGTACCACCTATGGCAAGATTTGTGCTCAAGTACCCAAATGGCAGACTGGGCACAAATCCCAATTTAACTACTTAACCAAAATGTTTAATCCTTGACAAATCATTTAATCATACTGTGCCTTCTCTACTAAATTTGAAGTCCCTACAAGGGGTGCAGTTGCAGTTTCCAGCGGCCCACACCTTACCATCACACATCACACAGCTGTTGATGCCAAAACAGGCAACCTACAATTGCACAACCTACACAAGATACGACGAGCACTACCTCTGTCCAAGGTGGAGTACGGGATTGCTGCCCTCAACAGACTCCCCGGCAGCAACCTCGCCCCCTGCAAGCCATACAGAATGGTAACTGCAAAACTTATCATGCACCTTGCCAAACACTCATGCATCACCTCAGCCTTTTCCCAACTCTTCTCTCTTCCCAAATCACAGAGAATTGCCTTCAAAGGACACAGCATTGTGTACAAAGCCATTAATCTCATAACACCATCCTACCACACACACACACACACAACCACTTTCCAAAAAAAGCCTCAAAACACACATCTTTCCCACAACCTAATCAAGCCACACCACCATCACCTGTCTATCTTTTTTTCCTATCCTATCTTGAAAAATATTGTAACTTCTTTTTCAGCTCCCACCTTCTAAACCTTTGAACATGATAAGGCTCACTAAGACCAACTGGGTAGACGAACACTAGACACAAATGTAAATACAATATATAAATAAGCTATTCAAGTAAAGTCTCATTCGTAGTGTACGCGTATATAGACTATAGTGTAGCATTGAAAAAGCCAACAATTAGAGATTGAGGAAAGTGGACCTGTTTTCTTTGTTGCAACATATTCACCGAACAAAGAGACAATGATTGTTTCCAAATGTATTTGTCTCCCTGAGGATATGGGTTACTTCAAAAATTGATCTTCCTGATTATGAGTGGATTTTCAGTAAATTAAAAATGATAAAAAGATACTTGTGATCTTCTACAGCTACAAGAAGTTAAAGGTTCTTGCTAAACTTCGAATTAGGAGCAAAATGATCAAAAAATGGATCATGAAACAACAACAAAATCTTTAGCAACAGCAGAATCCTGGGGGTCTGTGCATTAATTAGCTAACATACACATGGGATGCTGAAAGGGAAGTGTTATGAGACGCCGATTCCGATGGTCCCTATGGCATAGATGGCGGCATGTTGCCACGTTATCAGCTCCTATTCCCAAGATGGCCGCCACAGCTCTGGGTGTTTGCCCATCCTCATTGTGTCTTACGCGTTGGGCGGCTCCTCCCCTTACCTCACATTCTCCTTATCTACGGGCCGATAGAAGGACGCCTCGCATTGCTACTCTCAGCACACACCACTCATAAATTTGATCCTATCCTTTCTCTGCTTTTTCTTAAATCTATTCCTTCCAAAAGCATTCTGATCTGTTCTTAATTGGTTATAGTTGCAACTTTTCCCTCCTTTCCGAGGATTAATCTCCCAAGAATCCGCCACACCAGAGTTTGGGTTCCCGATCTTGCCACACGGTAGGCGTTATTTTTCCTCCCCGAAAATCTCACGTGGGGTTTTCTTTCCCCAAAGCCTGCATTCATACGTTACCGGAATTCCTTACAGGTCCCAGGAAACTTCAGCCGAAAGAAAGAACGCTATCAGTTTTCATGACAGCCTTCCCCCTTCCGGGTAAGACGCTCAGGTTACCAAGGCAACCCGCACGTCGTAATAGGTTCTCTGGGTAATCTTTTTCTGCAGAACGATCCCAGAATCAAAGTCAGAATAAGCTACCGCACAGTGACCGGACAAGCTCCTCCCCACTTATTGGAACATCTCAGCCAGGGCTGCCATTAGAATTGTGGGATTCATTAGATTCCTTCTGCCCTCTAGTTTCATCCCTTGGCCCTTCCTTTCACTCCAGACTTATAGATATCTCTCAACTCATTCTATCTGTTCTGTTAAGTCTCTTCTGGTAGGCTCCTTATAATTCCTACATGGAATAGTTGCAAATCCTTCTGAAGACGTAGCTGCAATCTAACAGGTATTTCCTATAGTAGTCTTTATTAGGAATTGTTCTTTCAATATCTAGACACTTATATCCCCCTTTCCATTATACATACAGGCAGCCACCGGTACAGAGGTACCCATTTGCCAACTCATCAATCCCGAAGACGGCTCCAGAAGACCTGGCGCTCCAGGACGAGTTACCTACAGAACCACAAAGTCCCGGGTCTTTTCCCCCAGAGGGCTTCCCGAGTTATTCTGCATTCTCCCTGCCTCTACTAGGGTACCGGGGGAGTAAAGTAGCTTGGGAGGATTTTTCATTACATCCTAATTGAGGCGTGGGATCCCAGGTTAGTGGAATATTAAAACCTGTACAGTTGATGTAATTATTGTCTATTGTTGTTGACAGGAAGTCTTTTTTGCAATATTCGTTTTTTTAGCTGTATCTAGTTATTAATTTAAAGTAGGTTAATGACAAGTTAATAAAACATGCTTTTCTTTATATGGCAGTGATTTTGTAATGTATGAGTGGGGTTGCAGTGTGCAGAGTTTGTGGAAGGGGTAATGGGTGCCTTCTAGTGTTTTGCCATAAACTTTATTTTGTGTAGGATCTTTCATGGTTATCCGAGCTGCATGAAATTGACTCTCTTCAGGAAGGTTCTTTCCCATTCAGATTTCATCAATATAACCAGTGTTGTGTGCTCTGTTATAATGGACTCGTCCAGAGGAAAAACCCAAGCTCCATTTTCCTATGACATCCTTGTACAATTATATAGTCAGGTTACAGTACGCAATGAGGTTGCCTTAACTGTATTAAGTTTACTGTAATTATGTTTAATGTAAATACTCTGTGACCTACCAAAAGATCTAGCACTTTATGAAAGGCAGAAATTTGCTTTCTGTTTGCTGAGTGAAACATATGTGCATTTCTCCAAAGTTTAAGTGTAGAGATGAAATGGCTTCAGCTTCACTTTTAATAAGGCACTAGGATAAATGAAACTAGATCAGGGCTGAAAATTGTATACTAAATTAGCACTGTTCGTGTTCCTGGGCAGTGTATTCTTAATACATTTTTCCACAAGGATCTCTTGTCTTACTGTAACTTTATAATGCAGATGCTTGTCTACATATTTTAGTTTTTATCCTACCCTTGCTAGCCATTCCACCTAACAGTCTGCCCTTTCTATCTCTGAATGGGCCCTCATTGATAGGCTATCTTAGGTTATTTGATTTGACGAGAAATGTGTGGTCACCAGTTACACTGCTTCCCAACCAAACATAAGCTAAAATAATTGCTGACCAGAGTCAGCCGGTCATCAAGGATCGCCTCTATATAAGGGTAAAGTGTGGTATGCCGCTCTACATTTTCATTTGTGTAAGAAAGCCACCATGCACAGCGGTCAAAAATGTCAATGCAAACTGCAAAGGAGACTGGGTTCATCTGCCCTGAGTTCATTCATATGAAACTGGGAAGGATGTGGATTTTATGTACAATAAAATTCTGAGCTTACAGGGGGCAAGGAGCCAAGTGACAACCTGATTGTTGGCGCACGGAGGGAAGCACCGTTGAAGCACTGCTTTGCCCACAGATGCTGTTTCTCTGCTCCTCGTTGTGCTTTTGATTTTGGATCGTGTCATCCACAAGTTACCTCACGAGCAACGTGGCTGTTAGGCACTCCCTCAAGTCCACGTCTATAATAACGGGAACCCGTGCACACCAGCGTGCGCACACAATACCGTGGAGGGGCAAAGAATATTTGCATGGTATAACTGCACACACCACAGTGACGTGCCACAAAGTCTAAAAATCTAGAGGATTGGCTGCTGTTCAATAATTTGGACAATTCTCAATGTATGGTGTAGAACAAAGAAAATGACAAAGCCGTATTTATTCTTCAACATGTATTAGATTTTACGTGGCTTTGGTTGGGAGTCCTGCACACCTGCGCGCAAAGGAGCAACAACTACACTCTGTATTAGTAGGAGTTAAACAACGACCCTGGACGACATCCCACATTTCAGGCCTTAAACGAAGACGGCATCTCGTTCCTGTTAACATACTTGTTCAGGGTTCATCGTGGTGAAAACTGCAGATGCAGGGAGTGTGAAGGTCAGTATGTACCCACGCCCACGGAGAGCAGGAAGGTTCCGTTTTACATTTATTTGATACTAGGGATCTTGGAGCTTCCTTCCATTTCCGCAGGGCCCAGGATCAAAATCTTGCTCCAGCGGCCGCCTGGGGCCGCTTTATTCTTTTATCATGGGAGAGTGACTGGGCCCTCCCCTTTTGTTTCTCCATACCGGTGGGCCTCTCCTTCTTGGGGTGAATCAGTGGGGACTGACCCCCTCCACTCTCTCTCGGGTGGCGGCATCCAGGCACAGATGGGGGAATCGCTCCACTTCGCTTCTCCTGCAGCGAGATGCGAATGCCTCACACCATGGTGCGGAAAACCTGCAGCAGCAGCACTGCCGGCTGCCTCCCTCCCCTCAGGGCGGGCACACCTGGGAACGGAAAAATCAGCACCCCCAGCGGGGGCGTGCACAGCCCTCCATACTGCGGACGTGTGCCACCGCAGTCCAGGCACAGGGGCCACACCAGCTCTACCGCATCAGGCGCTCGAAAAATCGGCACCCCCAGCGGGGGCGTGCACAGCCCTCCATACTGCGGACGTGTGCCACCGCAGTCCAGGCACAGGGGCCACACCAGCTCTACCGCATCAGGCGCTCCGTCTCCTCCTTTTTTTTTTTTTTTTTTTTTTGTAGCTCTGATGTTGGAGCTTCGTGTCACCGCCGCAGGGCCCAGAATCTTCGTGAGGGCTCGTGCGGCGGCATCAATCAGGATGGTGCTGTGCCAGGCTTACAGGGGGACACACCTCCTTGAGGCGTTTCCGCTCCGCACCGGAGCATTAGGTCAAGACTTCCATCCTTCTTTTCAGGAGAGGGCCAAAAGGTCTGTGGGCGACCCCCACCCCGGCCGTACGAGCACCTTCCTCAGAGGGCCGCGGCCGGGGAGATTGTAGGCAGGGCTCCTCCTCCTTTCCCCTTTTCTCTGTCTCCCTTCTTGACTGGGGCCAGAGAAACGAAAAGAAAAGAAGAAAAAAAAATAACAAAGCAATGTTGCCTCCTTCGCTGCTGCGGCGGCGATGGCCACTGCCAGGTCCTGCCTTCTGGCGGCAAGCACAGGGAGGGGTACTCACACCCCGGCCGCACGAGCACCCTCCTCGGAGGGCCGCGGCCGTGGGCGATCGTCGGCATAGGTCCCCTTCCTCCTTTCTTTTGTGTCAGGATGCCGCCTCACCGCCGGGTGGCCCAGGCCTTCACCGCACCACATACGGCTGGGCGCAGGCCAATCCTGGCAAGCGGTGGAGGTTGGGCACTGCACTTCGTGTGCTCGTCATCTTCACTCTTCCTCTTCCTCATGAAAGAGCGACTTCCTCGTCGCCATTGTTGGGGGTCGCCTGCCAGGTCCACATGGCAGGCGACACAGGGGTGCTGCTTCCTCACAGCACATTGTTGGGGGTCGCCTGCCATGTCCGTCCGGCAGGCGCCCCGGGGGTGCTGCTTCCACACAGCACCCAAACAGGCCCAGCGCCTGTGGGAGTTGGGGGCCTGCCATGTCCATCCGGCAGGCCCCGTGGCGCTATGGGACACCAGCGCCATCGGGGTAGGGGCACAGCCTGCCAGGGTCCTGACCATGCGGACCCCGGCCGCCATCCTGGCACGAGGGTCCCATGGCACCAGGGCCTGCAGGCCTGTACCTCCTACAGCATTAATGAGACACGGACTCAGACCAACCTTCCACGGAGTCTGCAGCCGTTCTGTCTCACGTGCCTGCAGGGGCTCCCTTTATTCAACTTGGGCCATGACGCAGTCATGGCCCATCTTAAAGGGGCAACACACGTGGGAGGGACACATCCCCTTAAAGGGGCAATACACATGGGAGGGTCACACCTCACACAAGTTACCTCACGGTATAACAGCTTTCTAAGACTGATATGAAGACTTCCTTTCACTAAACTATCCTAGTTTTATACTGCTAATATATCTGTTTGCAATCTTTTAGAGCAACGTAGCTGTTAGCCACTCCCTCTGGTCCACGCCTATAATAATGGGAACACGCGTGCACCAGCACCCGCGCACCTAGGGAAGCACCATTGAAGCACCAATTTGCCGCTTCGCCGCGGCGCTCGATGCCTGGTGCTTCCTCTCTGGTTTTTGTGTGCGCTTTCCCTGTTCATATAAGTGCTCCTTGCTCCTTCCCCTCTCATTCTTTTTGTGCTCTTATCTGCCTGACTACACGGGCTGTTTATTACATTTTTTTCTCTCGTTGGATGTCAGTTAAAAGAGCCAGAATCTATTCTTTGCGCACTGATATGCTGCCCCCGACCCGATTGCGTGCTCTGAGTGGAATGCCTAACTCGGAAGGACTGCTTAAAACTCCATTATAATCTCGATAACGTGCAAAAGGTGGTCACCTCAGAAAACGGACTGGGATCAAACAAAGTCTCTCTAACACTCCTGCTGGCGACATCCGGGACTTTGGTTTTGGCAAATTATGCCCCTCAAGAACTAATCTGAGAGAACCTGTGCAGTCCACTCTCATCACGAATTTGAGTGTTTCAAATGTCGAAGCGCTGCCTGTGCTTTCTAAATGAGATCTTCCACCAATGGGTCCACCCTTAATGAGTTTGCCATCTGTTTCTGATAGTAATGTTATTCACATTGCGGATAAACTGCCTTGTAATATATCGCTATCTGATACCATAGTGTTACAAAATGCCCTTTCAGGGAATATCTTACCTCCAGTAATAATGAAAATGCTATTTCTGAAGATGCTGTTATCGACTTGCAATCATCCAACTCTTGCTTTTCGGCCAAGGATAATATTCATTACCTTTCCAACTCCCCAGAACTATTTCACAATCTAAGTCACATTGACTCTGACATCTCACTCTCCTTTATGCCGCCAACTCTGAGAAGACCACACCGAGATGCCTCTGTAGCAACTACTGGCTCTACCTCAAAGAAAGCCACCCTGATCACACTGGAAGTTATGCACATAGCCCTAATGTCTCTGGCCAAACTATTTGAAACTCTCGATTCCCAAATAAATTCTCTCATAGGCAATTTTGCGGATATCATTACCTGGCAAAAGTCTGTTACTGATTCCTTGGCCCAAAGGCATGTCTGTGATGTCAAGAGAGCTGCATCGGTGGCAACCCAGACCATCAAGGCCGTTTTGTTGGCTGGAAATAAAAACAAGATATCCCAGAATTTGGGTGAGGCCGCAACTCACGAAAAAGCAACTCAGTGTTTTATGGCCGCAATTCCTTTTGTCAATGGTATTATTTGAGAAAAAGCCATGAGTTCTGCATCTACTGAAGCGACGACGTTCAAAGTGGCCGACTCTCAAATGCAGGCTCAAAAAAATTATCAACCCTCTAAAGAAGCCTATACTATCTTCTCCAAGAAAACTAAAAAAGGATTGCTGTATTCCTCTAACTCTGGCCCTACAGCTAACGCACTGCAGAAGAAATCTAAAAACAAAATCTAAAGGAGTTGGTTCAAATGCACCCACAAAACAATTCCTAAGTCACTTTCTAAGCCATCTAGATGTCTAACCTTAGCATCTAGTGCTATGACATAAAAATATTCCAATTTAGTACAGGAAAAAAAACAACAAAGCCTTCTCTTGACTAATCACCCGATTCCCACGCACTCCCCCTTTGATGATTTAGTCAAGGCAGCAGAAGAACTTGGAGCGGGCCCTGCTGTCCCGTCATCTGAGGCTCTAGCTCCAGCGAAGCCTGATCTAGTCACCTTGAACAGTATCAAGTCCTTGGATCTCTCTGAAAATGACCAAGAGCTAAGGAAAGGAGTAGATCAATATATGCACCAATTTAATTCTGCTCCGGTAGTGATGCATCCGTTGGCGCTCGGTTTGTCAATTCCTATCGAGACTCCTCTTAAAGTGAACACTTCAGAGCCTATACATATAAATTCTGTAGTCCTAGAAAAGAACAAAACAGTTTCCGAGAGTATGCAACATGATTCTGCACCCTCGGAACTGCAAGTGAATTCACATAGCAATCTCTAGTGTTTTATCAAAGAAAGCCTACAAACTCTTTCCTCAGAACAAAATGCCCTCAAGATTTCCTTGAACTCGCTTCTCCAAGGCTCTCATTCTGAACGTGCAACTCCACTTGCTCAGAGGCTGAGTGCAAAGTGTGTCACCTTTAAAATTCCGGAAGTGGGCAATAAGCCAAACCCTAATGTAAACTACTCACAGGGAAGACAAGATGTTCCATTAACAGACAACATTAAAAACAAAAAGCTGTCACAAATGCACTCAATCTTTTTGAGTTGCCATGGTGGCTCGTTCCCGGTGTTCACTATGAACAGGAAAAGTATCATGGCTTTATTCTCAGACATTCCTGCCCTGGAAGATATTGCATCTGGTGACATTGAGCAGGTTGAATTCCCTGATAAAAAGGATCCAACTCTCTCATGTCTCTGGATGAAATCGCACGTTGTCTTGAACACAATTTGGCTAGCAAGATCTTCCCTCTTTGAGCTTGGGTTTAGTCTAACTGTGACCACCAACGCAGGCCCTCTAAATGATTCCCCGCGGCAGTCTGAGAAATCTGACCACTCAGGGTTATCTCGTCCCGGTACAAGGAATGACTCAGTGCCCAATAACAAACCATCTAAATGCTGTTGCTGCAATAATCTGTAACTAGAACCAGATGAGCAATGCCCTTCTACACAAACAAATTCCATTCTGAGTTGGAATTCCAGAGGCCATAAACATTTACAGAGTAACCCAAATTGCAATCTGGCAAATTATGACCTGCTCCTGCTACAGGAAACGTGGCTGATGACTGCTCCATCGTGGGATAACCATCAAATTCACCAATTGCCTGCAAAGAAAGGTGAAAGAGGTAGACCCATGTCTGGCTTGCTATCTATATAAAATAATGCTGTCATAACTAGTTTAGAAGCCCCTTTACCTCTGAACTCATTCATGCAATGTGCCATTAAATTTGCAGTTATAAATCTCTATTGGAATCCTATTGTGATTTCAAATGTTACCTTTTTTAAGGACCTCAATACAATTATGGAAATTGTCGTCTCATCATCTGACATATCACATGTTATTCTAGCAGGAGATTTGAATATTCACTTATTTGCGACTCCAAAGAACGTGCATTCAGAATGAAACATCTTGTGGTCTCACTTTATAGAATCATGGGATTTGACTTTGCTGAACGGAGCCATGAAAAACAACATTCCTCCATCCCATACGTGGACAAGAGGATTACATAATGCTATAATTGATTATGTCTATGTCGACAGAGCACTGTTCAGCCAGGTCTCGAGTTTCACTATTCTCCCCTCCAATCTCAGTGATCACCTAATGCTAACAGTAGAACTATTCCTTCATGCCCAAGTTAAACAGCATCCCACACATTTTCAGCCAGGAATCCTGGTCCTAAATGCTCAGCAAAACAGATTATGCTGGTCCCAATCCTCTCTTGAAGCATTTAGTAAACACCTAATGGAAGACTGTCTGATTCCAGAACAGGGGATTAATGTTCCTGAATATCGTGATAAAATGCACCTATTTGCTACCACCGCTGTAGATAAACCTCAAACTACCAACAGAGATTGACCTACTCATGCCTTTGATCAATCCATTAGACTTAGGAAATCTCTTTTCCGTAAACACAAGCCATGCTTCTACCGGTACATTATCGTGAGCTCTCCTTGCAAACGTTGAAAACCTCTTATAAAAATTGGATTCGAGGACACAAGGTCCTCATGTTCCAAAGAGATGGGGAGCTTTGGCTGCACACAATTCAGGGAAAAAATATAACACACATTTGGAAACTAATTAATATGGCAATAACTTGTTTGCAGCTGTCCTCACAAAGTTTCAGAAAAAAGATGGGTTGAACATTTTACTAACCTATATGCCCTTCCTGAATCAAGCTCTGCATTGGCTTTACCTAATTCTACTGACTTTTGTTTTCATCTAAATTTTGATCGAGAGGATGTACTTTATTACATAAAAAAGACCAGTTCGTCCAGAGCCCCTGGCCCAGATGGCCTCTCAAACTTTACTTTGAAACAACACCCTGAATTGTGGGCAACCATCCTATACACCATTTTTGTATCTAGCCAACTAAAACAATGCATTCCAAACTCTTGGTGTCATGCTTTAGTTTTCCCGATATATAAGAAAGGAGATCAAACAAATCCAGCCAGCTTTAGACCTATCGCTCTCCTTGATGCGTCTGGTAAAATATACAGTCGTATCATTCTGAGAGTTCTAAACAACTGGGCCTCAAGAGAGAACCGAAGAGATCCTTTCCAAACAGGGTTTGTTGCGGGACTTGGGACATCCATTAACATTACCACCTTAAATGCCATCAAAGCAGCATATGCTACAAAGAACCATCCCCTGTACATGGCCTTTGTGGACTTTCGATTTGCCTTTGACTCTGTAGATCGACAACTTCTGTTCAGCAAACTAGCAAGTTTTGGTTGCCCTCACTCCCTCGTATCGCTTATTAGTCTTCTTCACTCGAACACATCGATCAGGTAAAGTTGAACATGAGTGGGATACTTTCTGACATAATTAACATCAAACGTGGCCTTAAACAAGGCTGCATATTAGCCTCAACTCTGTTCAATTTATTTATACTTGATATGGGAGGAGAATTCATGAATGTGATCAATGATGCTCCCAGGCTTGGTAACCAGATCATTGCATGGCTTCTGTATGCTGATGATTTGGTGCTTCCCTCTCAGACACCGAGTGAACTACAGATTCTATTGAACCAATTGGAAAACGTTGCAACAAAGAATAATCTAATGTTTAATTTGGAGAAAACACAAATTCTAGAATTAGGGAAAGCGAAAAAGAGTCCCTCAAACCATTTAGCTTGGACCCTTCAGAATCAAATACAGTGGTTAACGACTACAAATATCTTGGAATCACATTTAGTAATTCTGTAGCAGACATCCCACATAAAACCAACATATCTACAAAACTCTCTACTTTAATATCCCAGGCCAAGATTCTTCAAGCCAAATACAGCAAATTCTCATGCTCCTATATGATAAAATTTTTCCAACAAAAGGTAATCCCTATCATCACCTATGGAGCTGAGACTTGGCTACGCCACCAAGAAATATATTGGGATAGAGCTGAAGCTCGGTTTTGGAAAAAGATGTTAAAATTACCTAATTCCACTCCAATCGCCTTATTGCGATTTGAATTGGGCATCTTATCAATTAACATCCAAGTATCATGGAAGAGATGTTGCCTATTTCGCAAATGTCTACTGGGCCTAGCTGCCAATAACATACTCACAGTGCTGGCTAATTATCTTTTGCTATCTCCTCACACCTTCCCGCTGAAATTGAGAAATAGTGTTTTCTCTGATCTACAAGAAGCTAACATCTCATTAGACCTATTCCTTAGAAATCCATCCAAATGCAAGAACAAACTATATCAATTGGATTGGCATTATGCTCAACAAAAATATCTATCACTAGTGGATTTTGATAGGTCAATCTTTGGCCATAAAAAATCTCGGCAGACAGCCGATTATCTTTTGAAATGTCCCTCACACTCTCTTAGAACTCAAATTCTAAGATTCCATATGAATTTATGGCCCACAGATTCTACTAAGAAGGGGGTTAGTTCACCCTTACCTCTCCCATTGCCGCTTTTGCAAGGGAAAGAAAGAGACTCTAAAACATCTCATAATTGAGTGTGCTGCCTTAGCAACAGAAAGGAAAGCTCTACTTTGTAAGATGACACAAACAAGTTACCTTGTGCGCTCAAATGATGAACTATGGCACGAAATATTTGCAACTTGTAAAATTTCTCTAATAATAGCTACCATGCAATTTCTAAGTTTAATTTTACCCACAGAATAAGTATCTTGACAAGTAAGAAGAACTTAGAGCATGCTGCTTGTGCAGCATGGTGAATGCTGATATCATGGCTTACTGTATTTTGTCTGTTTATTGTAAATGGTAACTTGTGTGTTTTTATTTGTATATTTTAGCACTGAATTGAGATTTTAATTTTAAATTTTCTTTTTTTTAATTAGTTGCCACATTGTTATTTTGTTTACCATGTGACATCTTTGTTCTTTGTCTCTTCCAGTTCTTGTGTTCTCGTGTTTTATGTATAAACTGTTTTGTAAGGTTAATTTAATTTAGCCATCCAAAATATATATATATTTTTTAAAACAACCTAATTTATTTAGCCATGTAGTGCTATAAAGACACCCAGACCAATAATCGACAGATCCTGTTTTGCAGATATGCCTTTATACGCAGGAACAGTAGAAACGCTCTGATGGCATCATTTTGCAAATTCAAATTAATGTCATGTTTTTAGAAGAATTGCTTTTAGGACTTTGGTCTGGTATTGTCTGCGCGCGGTTCTGTCTCATGTGCATGCATCAAAAAGTTCTGCGTGTTTTCTGAGTGGGTGCTAATAAGCAAAGCAGGATGCTTGGTGTCCTCCATCATTCAGACAAATTAGGGCTCACTGGCTTTGTAGGCTCCTTCCTCTCAGACCCTCATTTTGGGTTTTAAAACACACTCAGTAAGTGAAGGGTCCCTCCTAGCAGAGGACCAAACCAGAGACCCTCAAGTCAGGACTTTCTTCTGAGATTGAATTAGGTCAATGACCAGTAACCCAAGCATGTATGTTTACAAGAGGGCATCCTTTCGTGAATCACTTGAATTATGCATGTGCACCAAGAGACTCCCATTGGGATAGCTCTAGGCTCTAATTGAACATCTGAACATTAGGGCGGAGTTCATCCTCATTTACTAGGTATTTATGCGGCTATACCAAGCCATAATGGGCCTTATGCATCGCACCGAGGATTTACATATTAACTCCTTCATGCAAATTAGTAGGGTTGTAAGGTGTATTTTCAACCATTGTAGCCAGAGAAAAGTTGAGAAATGGCTGTGATTCTCAGACAGAAAGTTTGCAAAATATGTTAGTTTAATAACGATTAATCCACATTTTAATATGTGAAATACATATTGATTATTGTGGGTAAAGTGAATATTTCGCTTATGCGCCACTCTGTGTCAAATATTGAAGAATATCTGTTAGATTCTTATTTAAAGGAATGGTTTGCCCAAACATTTTTATTGGCCAAAAAGATGGCAATAATAAAAAAATATACTGGCACTTTTTTTTTATGTCCCTATGTAAAATTTTGAGCAAATGAAGCTCAAAATTTACAAAAGGAAGCACATGGGGGCCTCCATTTTGTGAAATGGATGCCCGCCTGTGCTTGCTTTTGCGGCACTAATGAAGGAAAAGCCAGCAGCTGTAGAAAACAAAAGCTACCACTGGGTGGCTTTTCCTTAATTGTTTTTTCTTTCTAAGTTTCTCAGGCTCCTCCTAGCCGGAGGAGCCTGAGAAACTTAGAACGAAAAACAGCAGCGTTTTCGTGTTTCTGCCAAGAGCTGCTTTCCCATTTGGGGCTCTCAGGCTCCCTACGGGGAGCCCGAGAGCCCCAAATGGGAAAGCTGCTGTAAGCAGAAACACCACGGCATGGAAACAGAACCGCGTTGTGTTTCTGGCAAAAGCTGCTTTCCCATTTGGGGCTCGGGCTCCCCACCGGGAGCCCGAGCCCCAAATGGGAAAGCTGCTGTAGGTGGAAACACTGCAGCATTTCTGAAAACAACCGTGTTGTGTTTCTGTCTGCAGCTGCTTTCCCATTTGGGGCTCGGGCTCCCCACGGGGAGCCCGAGCACCAAATGGGAAAGCTTCTGTAGGCAGAAACACTGCGGCATGGAAACACAGGGGAGCACCGGAGACCCAAAGTGATAGCCACGGCAGGCAGAAACACAACGTGGTTGTGTTTCAATAACGCTGCTGTTTTTCTTTCTAAGTTTCTCAGGCTCCTCCGGCTCGGAGGAGCCTGAGAAACATAGAAAGAAAAACCGCAGCGTTTTCAAACACAATAACGTTGTATTTATGTTTGCGGTAGCTTTAAAAGCTACCGCAAACATAAATACAACGTTTTTAAAGCTGCGGTTTTATTTCTACGTTTTCCGGGCTCCTCCAGCCCAGAAAACCTAGAAAAGAAAAAGCAGCTAGTGCTTTTTTCTTTTTTAAATAGCACTTACCGAGATGCAGCTGTAGCTTTTCTGTCTGTAGTCTCCTGTCTCCGTCCTGCAAGTCCCGGCAAGAATGAAGGAAAAGCCACCCAGTGGTAGCTTTTGTTTACTACAACTGGCTGGCTTTTCCTTCATTAGTGCCACAAAAGCAAAAGCAAGCACAGGCGGGCATCCATTTCACAAAATGGATGCCCACATGTGCTCCCCTTTGAGCTTCATTTGCTCAAAATTTTACATAGGGACTTAAAAAAAAGTGGCAGTATATTTTTTTTATTATAGCCCATCTTTTTGGCCAATAAAATTTTTTGGGCGAACCATTCCTTTAATCGTTGCTGCAATGGACTAACTGTGGCTGATAATCACTTTTAGTCAGCCTAGATATGGGACAAAGTGGTTGTTACCAGTTAGTGCGGTGGTTGCGCTATGAAGCAAGTAAACAGGTTATGGTAATGATTCAAATTTATTTAGAGTTCTAAATTCAGTAGAAGGTGCTGTTAGGATTTTGTTTATCCCAACCAAATTTAACTTGCATATCAGAAAACAGCCTACTTTGAAAAGTCCAATTCTGTTATTGTTCAAAGTGGGACATTTTTACAAGTGCTATTTTAGTAATCTGATACTTATTTTGCTAAATTGTCCCCTTCATGATGTCCTTTTACAGAGAGGTGTATTCTCATCCTTCAAGCAAATCAGGTTTTAGCGATGTCATTGTTTTGTAGTATCACACAATCCCAGCACTCCATTCAAATAGAGAACAAATAGGACACATTTACCTCACTGACTACTAAAAAGATGTTGGTGATGCTCCTTACATAGGCTAACGTACGCAGTTGGAAAAAAATAAAGATAGATTTTTGGCAGCCATCAAGAGCAGAAAGACAGACGATTCTGAAAGAATACAGGGCATTCATTAAAGAGATAGCCTCCTTCCAACAGAAAAGACAAGGAGCCATTCTGCATTGGAAATCCTAAATACATTTCGGGGATGCCCATTTTAGCATGACACAAAGGGAATCCAGTACTTAGGAGCTGAGACAGAAGTGCATAATGGTGGCTTTCGTTCCAGAGAATAGATGGCAGCCTTGCTGATTCAGTCAGTGAGAAGGAATTTGCCAAAGGGGTCTAGTAGTGTCTGGCTTGTGCACAGTCCTGCTGCCCAGTACCAACTCAAGACACTGTGGAAGTAAATCAACTGATACCCTGAAATAATATTTAAGTTATATCCTCATGGAATCTTAAATAGTGCAGGGTGTATTGTAATCTTGTATATTAACAGTGATTATAAGACCTTTTGGCCAATGATGAGCAGACTCTAAATACATGTCCTGAATTAACTTCTTCAGTAGTCCTTAAAGGGTCTAGAAAGGTGGGTAGCCAAAGAGGGAACACAATTCCAACAAACTCCTGCAGGTGGTTTAGGTTCTCCCCTTCATTTTCCCTTGGAAATTCTGTGTCATTTTAAAACGACTAAAACTATATTTAAAGCCGCACATAAATTAAGTTTTTTTTTGCCATAAGTGAACTCGTGTGACCAATATGTGAGTGACTTGTTGATTCTTTTACTATTTTGATTTTCTTATGTCTTTTTTTAAACGCAAACATTTTGAGACTGATACTGAGATTTTGTCTTCTACGTGAAAGGTTAAGAAAGGCATTATTCAGAATAAATCTCTAGCTACTTGCAGATGGGTTTGTGTTTATATTTAATACATCTTGCAAATGGAATTGCACTGTTAATTGTTCATAGACAGAAAAAAACGGGCAGGCTGGATTATTTTTTGGATTATGGTATATTTGTTTTGTTTTTGTCACCAGTGTTCAAGGTGCATTTTGCATTTGCTAAGAGTTGGCAGCCACCGATAAATTATCTTGTGATTTATTTCAAATAAAGAGAATTATTGTTACAACTCAGTTTGTTTCTTGTCCCATAAGATGGGAGTAAGATTGTGGTGCTTGAGTGCATTACACTGAGGTTACTCATATCGGTAAAGAGGTCCTCAAATAACCTAACTGTGCAAATCTTGTTTCTTTGGGTTGTTAAATTTTCCCTGAATCAGGTCCTATTCAATTGAAGTTGTTACAGGTAAAAAATATCCCACCTCATCAAAAGAAAATCTCATGAGAGGATTGAATCTGTATATCACACAACAAACAAAACATAGAAAGAGAACATTCAGAGAGGAAACAGCACATGTAACAAGCATTGACAATATATTGTTTTGGCTTTTCGCTGGGCAATGTACAGCCAATTATGAGGTATTGTCATCATATCCACAGGTCCTCACACTGTTTTACAACTATTGCCATTATTTATTTACGCATTCTCAAATATTTCCAGTTATTGCTATCATATGTCTGCATTCTACATTCATTTTCTCAGGTATTGCATGATGTGCTCTGGTACTCTTGTCAGGTGTATTACAATAAAATGAGTCCTAAGATAAATATATAATTTGTAAGTCATTCCTGGCAGAGCAATGGAACGTATATGAATAGATTCTTTTAGGCAATTGAGATTTCTACCACTTGCTTGCCCTCACGATTTAAAAGGAGGCCTTTCAAAGTGCATAGTATGCCCACATTTAATAAATATGGTGAAAGTGACTTTTGGACTCCCTTTATTTTCAGAGAATTAACCATATTACGTTTGAAAGATAGATCCAGAGATGAAGTATTTATTTCTCAGGGAATACAGTGAGCCATTCAATTAAAGTCTTCAAGAACTGGATTCTTTCACCTGTTCTTATAATATGGATAGCATCTGTAGTGGTGGTGTAGTGGTGATGAATCACAATGTAATGTGCCCCTTTATTCTGCCATGTTAGTAATTCATTTCAAACTATATTGTGTTAAAACTTAAGAATACGACAGCCCGCAATGCTCCTCCTGTATGCAAGGCAGATTTTTAAAGGAGACAAGCCTCATAAATGTACTTCAGGCATTCACTAATGGACACAAGGATTCAACTTAAAATAAAATCTATCACATGCTTTGCTTCACATAAACTCCTAAAGAATGCATTCACTCAAGAGGTCAAGAGAAAGTTGATTGCAATTCAGAGGCATTGTGAACAGACATCTGCTTTGAATTGTCAAGGTCAAGGTTATGGAATGTTTTCACATCAAGAGACATTTAAAAATGTGTGCAATTGTCATATTTCATTACACAGTGTCCAATAACCTCTCTAAATGTTCACCCCCAACTTTCAGAATCTGGATACACACATTTTATCAAGGTAGTATATATTGGTAAAAAAATGATATAAAAACAAAATTGACATAATTTTGTAAAAGATCCATTTCCCTATCTCCTTTCCTGGTCATGTGGATAAACAAACCAGACCACCTTTGTGACAAGGCAAGGGTAGGGTTAGAGGGAGATATAATGTCATACACATAGGACAGAGGGAGGGGCCGTGTCCTGGTGCTCATGGCGTGAGGAAGCAGGAACGCCGAGCTCCGGCCGAGTTGCCGTAACCTAATCCTGCACAGGTGTCTGCAAAGCACCATGATCCTAAAATAATCGATCTGAGAGAAGCATCAGCGATACCCGATTCATTTTGGGTAATCTCCAGAAAAATCGGATAGGGAAACCGAGAGAAAATCAACCCGCGCCCCGGCCCCCTCTCCTCCAGCATGTCGCACAAAATGGCGGACGCTATCTGGAGCCAGCACCACTAGGCGGAGATCAGCAGCCCGCTGCCGAAACATTGCAGCACGGAACACTTAATCAGACAACACTCCCTGCCAAGGGAGTGAAGCGGCGGAGAGGTGTCAGAAAAGACATCCAACACACAGCACCCCATCCTCACCCCAAAGCCAAAAGGAAGCGCGAGAATAGCTTTCTGTTTATTATACAAATGCATATGTCATATAAAAAGTGTATTTACAATGTTTGGCCATTATAAATGTTCTCGTTAAGAGAACTCAACCGAAATATGTTGACAATGGTTTTCTAAACCCCCTGAATACCAACAGTGGGGCACATTGTAAAATAACTGAGTGCTTAATTCAACAACTGTTTGACCTATTACTGTGATTTAAATAGAATATAATTTTTATCTAATTTTCTGTAAACATGTTGACTGTATGAATGAGTTGTGAATGATTGGTTTGAGAAGGGATGTATTGCAGTTGGTTTGTGGAGCTGACTAATGGATACAAACATTGTAAATACACTTTTTATATGACATATGCATTTGTATAATAAACAGAAAGCTATTATGATATGAATAATCATTATTTGTCATCTCTGGTCTAGTTGGCCCAATTTCGCTATTATATTGTAAAAAAAGCACCCTATGGGAAGCCATGAAAGTGGTAATGCGAGGCAAAACCATAGTGGGAGCTGGAGGTGTCCGCAAACAACTAAGAAGAGAACTAGAGGACATGGAAAGCGAGATAAAACTGCTAGAAGATAATCCCTTGCGCACCAGTGGGAATGAAGAAAAACTGAAGGAGATCAGAAACAATTGCTGAACAGCCTGGGAGAGACTATCCAAGTTCGATTTCTCAACACGCACCGCTAGAGCACATAAAGAAGCTGACAAACCAGGTAGACTGCTGGCATGGCTGTGCAAACGGGAACATCCAAGACACCTACCAATTGAGATCAGAGACAATAATGGAGTAAAACACAGGTCACAATCAGCGATCAACGACGCCTTCACTGAGTTCTACTCCGAGCTCTACGCCCATGACATAAGAGTACCAAGAGAAGACATTAAAGCCACCTTGAAAGAGATAGAGCTCCCCAAATTAACCAAGGAACTAAGAGAGGCGCTTGAGGAGTAGATCACTAAAGAAGATGTAACAGAAGCAATCAGATCCCTCACCACATGCAAAACCCCAGGGAGTGATGGTCTCCCCCCGGAATTCTACAAAGCTTATGAATCAACCTTAACCCCAATACTGCATGAAGTATTTTAGGAAGCATACGAAACAGGAACTCTACCAGGAAGTATGAGAGAAACACTCATAATCCCAATGCACAAGCCAAACAAACTCGCAAGCGACTGTGACTCCTACCGCCCTCTGGCAATGCTAAATTACGATAGCAAGATCCTAACTACTATATTAGCCAAGAGACTTGCCGGGGTAGTGGGATCTCTAGTCCACGAAGACTAAAATGGGTTTTTGCCAGATAGAAACACCACAGCTAACCTGCAGAGACTCCAACATGTCATGGCACAGACGTTGGGAAACAATGAAGACATGGCGGTGCTATCCCTAGACGCCATCAAAGCGTTTGACTCTATATTTTGGGAATGGCTAATAGAGACCCTGAGGGGATTCGGGTTTGGCGAAAGCTTCGTGAGATGGGTCAAAGTACTATACAACGCCCCTGTTGCAAGAGTGAAGACTGGAAAAGTGGTGTCAAAGGCCTGGGCGATACAGAGAGGCACTAGGCAGGGATGTCCGCTATCGCCGATGCTGTATATCCTGGGGCTGAAGCCAATAGCCATCTACTTCTGGAAGCAACTTTTAGATGCAGGGATAAAGGTGGGCACGAACTACAACATAATCTCATTATACGCTGATGACGTGCTACTGTACCTAAGAGACCCCAATTAAATGCTCTGACAGCACTCGACATACTGGACAACTTTGCACGATACTCAGGGATACAATTCAGCAGGCAGAAATCTTGTGTATTTCCACTAGCAGGACTCAGAGGGGTAAAAGAAGCAGGAATACCCAGGTTAGGAATCAAGTGGCAGCTAGAAACATTCCGATACCTGGCGGTCAATATAAAGCATGCGCCAGAGCTTACACACGACTGCAACATGGAGGCACTGATGAAAGGGCTATGTAACTCTATGAAATTCTAGTCCAAGCTACCACTATCCATGATGGGCAGAGCCTCTATCACAAAGATGATAATACTCCCAAGATTCTTGTACTACTTCACAAACGTATGCTACTACATCAAACCACCCTTCTTCAAGAAACTAGAAGCTCTGATAAAGGAATTCTTATGGGGTGCGACCCATCACAAATTACCCCTCCACATACTGACACTATCGGACAAAGAAGGAGGGATACAACTACCTGATCTTCAAAAATACTATCTGGCGGCCCAGATCAGCCATGTCAGGAAGTGGATGTCAGACAACCCATCGGCATAAATAGGGCTACTATAACACCAGATAGCCCCAACGTTCCCCAAAGAAGCATTATGGAGCCCTCTGATAGACCCACTAAGCATCCCCATGATAGTGAGACTAGGCAAACAAGTGTGGAACAAGACCAGCTTGATGCTCAGATTGCACCATCCATACTCACCCGAAACCCCCACAATGGTGAGTGTATGCACAAACCTCAACGACCTACAGACGATGAGAAACTGGGAAAAAGTGGGACTATACACCTGCGGGGACATGTTCAATGATGGAACCTTCAGATACTTTGAATCACTCCACACACAGGAAGGACTAGCAAAAGGCCAGTTTCTGTAGTACCAGAGAGTCAAACACACCACAAAGAAGAAATGGAGCATATGGCCTGAGGAACCACCACCGAACCCCCCGCTACAGGAAATGCACAACCTAAGTGATGGCTGGAAACCCATATCTAGATTATACAATCAAATAACCGACAGACCCAACCCTCGCAGTACGCCACTGAAAGAATGAATGGGAGAGAGCACTAATCTACCCCGAAAGAGGTGTCAAGAAACGCCAGATTTAGACTCATACAGCTGAGTATCTTATACAGGACCTACATGACCCCGCACAGGGTAGCTGGTTTCAACAGACAAGCCCAATCGCACTGTCCCTGGTGCAGTAATGAAGGTGCACACATGATCCACATGTACTGGACCTGCCACAAGGTGCTAGGCTTTTGGACTAAAGTTGAGCAAAAATGCAGGAAAGCGGGAGTGAACAGGCTGGAATGGTCCCCGAAAGAATGCCTACTAGGAACATTCCCCAGACCAAGCAAACACAAACACATTATAAAGCTAATAAAGCTAATGGACATGGCGTGCATCCTCGCAAAGAGAGTGATAGCGATGGCATAGAAATCGCCTAGAGGACCGAGATATGAAGCTTGGATCAAGGAGATGGAGAGATGGACAGAGGCAGAAACCAGCGCCTGGAACGCAGGAATCACCAGAACAGACAGGGACATAAACGACACTTTCGAATCATGGAAAGCCCTAATAAGAGACATAAACCTCTCGGCAGATCACAACCCCCATGAACACATTAGCACTGCATGATAACACTGCAACACAAACTGGACTACACATTCCAAGCAGACCCTCCGAAGCCAGAATTCCCAAACTTTGCAACATCATGCCACCTTAAGGAAAAGCGGCAGAAGAAGAAACAGTAACCGATGTAAATACAATGCAGCCAGAGGACAGTTACTGTTAAATGTTGTTTAATGTTTATATACTGTTAGTAGAGTAAAGAACACTGCATTATAATCACGCTGTAACATAGCACATGTGATCCTGTAAACCTGTTAAGAAATGGCAATAAAATACTTTAAAAAAAATAGGATAGAGGGAGAATTATGAGATATTGGGTGAGGAAGATTGAGGAGAACAAACTGGAGATTGGGGAACAGAAGGACTAACTCTAACGGGAGGGCAGACCGTCCATTGTGATAATGAATAATTAAAGGCCCACAGTAGGAAGATCAGTCTGCACTTGGGACTTGATTACCAAATAAGCCACTTGAACTGAGGGTTTGCTGTAAGAATGATGTCCAGCTGACTGGGTTCCCTGCAGGTTCTCCTAAAACCAGAAGTTACATCTGGAAAGGTAAATCAACCTTAACAAAACCAAATTGTCCAAATTAATCAGGGTAACATCTGGGAGCAGAAAGGAAACAGGGTTGCAGGGAAATGCAATTTGAAAACAAGAGCACAGATGCTAAGATTTCTATGTCCTGTGATCCTTTAGTTACAATGAAATTAAAGTGAAATGTGGCTTCTTTCACCATCAGCCCACTTGGCAGTGAAAAACGAAATCCAAATCTCAATGCATGTTGGCTGCCACTTCAAAGTGGGGTTGCCTTGGTAAAGTTAAGTATTATTTGCAAATATATTTAGTGGTTGAAGCTGGTGTTGAGACATTTAGATCATAATGGAATCATGATCCACCACTGTCTAATGGATATTATGCAGTTAATGCTGCCAGTGCAAACCCTATTTATAGACTGGATGTTTGCACAGTGAAATGCATGCAGAAATAATTGATTCTATTAATTAGGAACTGTGCAAAGTGCAAATCCTTTGGCATGCCCTTGTCTTTCAATGCATAGGCAGAGTCAGGTGTAATGTGGGAGAGAAAGGGATCTTCAATTAGGTATCTGTTACTGGAGAATAGTACATCTCCAGCCCAGAAATATAGAGTGAAGGGGATTATTTTTTTAAAGAATTTACCCTGACACTCCTTGGTAATTAATTTACATTAATGAAGGAGGTGTGTCACATTTCTCTGCATTGATAGTATCAAAGAATTTAGGTGAGATTGAAACAAACATTTTACTTGAAGAACAGTCAATAGTAATTACCAAGGAGTGTCAGGGTAAAATCTTAAAAAGTAACCCTCTTCTTTGCAAAATGATAGAAGGAAAAGATAGACGCACCTCCTGAAAGTTAGATCTAGAACACCTTTTTCCTAAAAAAACTATAGTCCACTTTTTTTTGTACAAATATGAAAGGCGACATCTAAAATGGCTGCGGCATGCTGCGCACAATGACGTCATCACGTAGAGAAGCACCATGACCTCATTGTGCTCGCGAATATAAATCCGCCACAAACAAAGTCAAAATCACATTGTGGAACGAGGATGAGAGGGACAAGCAGATCTCCTCCATCCAGGTAAGAAAATGCCCCCCGCCCAGCTAAAGGCCTCGTTGTGGAGAATAGTCTATAGTTGCTAAAAGAATATGGCTTTCCCAGTATTATGCCACTTTGAAGGAAATAGTGTATACTTGCTCAAAATAAACAGTATATCTTTGTAAACAGATCATGGTCTTCATAGTAGAATGCCTCTATGTAGGGAAGAGTTCATACATGCTATTGAGCAATATCAGACCACAGAAATGTTGGTTACAGCGTCTCTAACCAGGGTTCGAAAGTAAAGAGAGGTTTTCAGGGTTATACTAAACCCAAGTGAAAGTGACAATTTGTAATAAGTGAATTAATACTTACCTTAAGAGACTGATCTTTTTTGTATTACCTGATAATAATCAACCCATTAATTGATTATTTTAAGGTCTTTAACCAGCTTTGCTAATTAACAGCAAGCGATAGAGAGACTCCTTTAACAGCAGATAATGATTTACTCCACATTAAAAAAACGTACAGAATTAAGAAATCATAATTAATCTACAATATAGTATTGTAGTAAAAAGGAATTATAAGAATGGGTGAACAACCAAGAGAAATGCACCTTTGTGGAAAGGGCATTTGTGTTAAGGGCTGCTGTCTGTGACTGCTCCCGACTCCTGGCTCCTGACATCTTTCAAGTTGAAAAACGATCTTTTACTTGAATTACTGTTGTGCCTGCACGTTCACAGCAACAATTTTACTGGAATGTCTCTAAGTGTTGTGACTCCGCCTCCTTGACCCAGCATCCCATTTTACTGCCTGTGCTCGGGCCTTTGCGTGCATGCCTTTGTGGAAAGGGCATTTGTGTAAGGGTTGCTGTCTGTGGCTGCTCCCGACTACTGACTCCTGACATCTTTCAAGTTGAAAAATGATCTTTTACTTGAATTACTGCTTTGCCTGCACGTTCACAGCAACGATTTTCCTGGAATTTCTCTAAGTGTTGTGACTCCGCCTCCTTGACCCAGCATCCCATTTTACTGCCTGTGCTTGCGCCTTTGCGTGCGCGCCTTTGTGGAAAAGGCATTTGTGTTAAGGGCTGCTGTCTGTGGCTGTCTATGGGTCGCCAGGGGTGAGGGGAGATCTCTTTACAAGCTGTTGCAGCATTGCCCCCCCTTGTTATAGCAGGCATATGAGGGTGGATGTAAGTTGGATTGGATTTTTACCGTGTTCTTTATGACCATTTATACTGAATTTTTACTTTGAACTAAGGTCAACACAGTTGTTTTTGTGAAATTGTTTTGTGAGTGTGTATGCTGTTTTCTGCTTAGTGTCTGACAGTAACAAATTCGGCGATGGCTGTATACACGCTAAAATCAAACATGCCAGAGTGTAGTCCACTGTCAGTTAGGTGGATTACCAAAAAATCTATCACACTAACAGCGACAAATATTAAAAATGGTTCATTTGTGGACATACAAGATTTTTGTACACCATGTAACCCTAACAGAAATTTTAAGCATCTAACTGTGGCTGACAGCGTAACAACGGCTGTGTTTACTGGAACCGCCCATGAAGGTGAAAATTATCGGAAGGCGGCCATATTTGAGAGTGAAGCAGATGAACCTCCAGGTGTTCAAGGTGGTGTTGCTATAGACAGCAACACCACCTTGAATAAATGAACCCTGATTTGTCTGTAAAACGGCAACAAAAAAGGGTTTATGTGCAAAAGGAGGCACTATTTCTTAAGGATAATACACAAAATTCGTCCATAAGAATAATTGAGGAAACACCTAGTTCATCTACCCCAAAGGAGTGCTCTATCATTGACTTGGGCCAATCCTCGTGTGTTGGAATTTCCCTAAATGCAGGCCTTTCAAATGAGGCAATTGCAGATAATTTACCATGCTCCCCTCCTTTGTCTGAGTCACAACAATCACGTCCTCAAATGTTTCCATCTCTTTTGTGCCTCCGACTCCACGAAGACCCATGGCCCGGCCAGTGGATAGGACTGCTCCTCTTTCCCAGCCGCTGATAGAGATCACCTTATCAGCGATAAATACTGCAATTGTTAGTCTAAGTCAAGTTTTTGAATCACTTAATACAAAGTTAGATAACCAGGCTATACAGATTCATGAAATAATGGAATGGATGGCTAGCTCTGAGAAGACTATGCTAGCAAAAAAAACATACAAGTGGAAAACGTTACTCAGACGGAGGTGGCACCTCCTAACTTGAATCAAGAGCCCATGGGTTTGAAAACGATTCCCACACTAAGTCTCCCTTGCTTTGATGATGCCATTTGCCCCACTCTAAAAATACGAACACCTCTGCCGATTAAGAACATCTTGGGGGCAAAACAAGTGATCAAATTGATACCCGGTGCTGCGCCATATGATATTTTTCTCCCTGAGAAAGGTGGCGTTCAGCCACAGGTCATAAAGATTGACAAATGTCTGCCCAAAATCCAGGGTAAGAAATCCAAAAATATGAAAAATGTAGCTGCAAAAGCACAACCATCATCCAAGCAATTTGTAATGAAAATTATTGCTTCTCAAAATCAAAAGCGAAACGCCTGTCGTGCAGTGGTCAACAAATACAAAAATGTAAGGAATGAAAGGGAAATTAATCCTAAACCGAGCCATAGTTTTTTACCTCCCTACCAACCTTTGGATGAGCTTGTATCTGCACTGAACGTTGCTCAAGGTAGTCATGATAAAGAGAATGACCAGGTAGCAATCAAGCCAAAGATTTCTGAACCTGATGTAAATAAAAAGGTGCCGTCTAACTCATTAGTGGGTGATGAGAAGAAGGCACAAGAAGAACGAAGAAAGGAAATCGGAGAGGCAGTGGATGCATATATGTCCTTAATAGCATCCCAGTCTCCTGTTCAGCCAGTGGTCGATGCTGCGGCTGATGTTTCTGGACAAAATTAAATGCAAAATCCAAATCAATGCAGATGTTCACAGACACTACCAAGTATAAAAACATTAGATCAAAGGGTTGTAGTTGACCCTCACTTTGGGTGTGGGGGCAAGGCAAATGCTCCAAATCCTCATAGGTGTGTTGTGCCACCAAATCAATCCACTCACCAGAATCTTGCACAAATAAAGAAGAACAATCAGATTAGGGCTCCGAATCATACTCTAATAATGAGTTGTCAGCCCTTACCGCATGATCAATTTACCCTTTGTCGCTCTACTATATTGAGCATATTTAAAGATGTGTAGAGACTAGAAGATGTTACGTCAGGGGACATAGCCCAAGTGGATTTTTTGGATCTATATGACCCTACCACGGTTAGACTATGGAGCCTCTCTGGAGTAGTCCTCAATTCAATTTGGTTAGCTAAATCTGATTTATATGATAGAGAATTTCTTATTTTGTAAGATGTTGAAGAGGAACTCATGGTTGATTTAAAGAATGATGTGACATCATGTGTGTATCTGTGCCAAAAAGCCACATCATTGATTCTATCCTCCATGAAGGCATAACTTAAATAGTTTAAATAGTCTACAATGCCAGCATAATGATATAATTCGCGAGTTCTCAATCAAACTGGCAAGTTGGAACTCGCGGGTCATCGTCAACTATTAAACCCAAATTTAGATCACATCAATGACTATGAGATCCGTGCACTGCAAGAAACTTGGTTGGTAAATAAACCTTCATGGGACAATCATGATATCGCTTGCCTTGGTGCCATTCCGGCTTCTCATGGCCGCCCAACTGCAAGGCTCTTGATAGCAGTGAAAATTAGTAGGGGTTTCACAGTCAAAGAGTGGACAGTGCCTAACAATTTAATGCAACTGGTTAAAATCTCTCATATAGCTGGAACTTATTAATTTGTACCGAAATCCGATGGTCACAACTGATAAGAAATCTTTTTTGTGATCTACAAAACTTGCTAGACTTCTATCTGAGTCGTCCATTACGAACACCATAATCACTGCTGATTTAAATCTTCATTGTTTAGACCCTTCAACATGAACTGCAAATTCTCAGGTCCGATGGGGTACACTTATGAAAGAGTGAGGCCTTTATATGGCAAATGGTTCCCTACCTGTTGATGTACCGCCACCTGTGACGTGGTCCAGAGGTTCCATGTCTAGTATTATTGACTATGTTTGTATAGATCATGAACTATATAGTTTAGCGGATACATTTGAAGTTGTCCAGTGTGTAAATAGTGACCATAGTATTTTGGTGCTGCATTGGAACTGGAAAGCAACTACTGTATCGAATAGGAGAGATAAGTATTGTCTCCATCTCCAGACCAATAATGCTGACAATCACCTTGGAATGAGCACTCTCTGACTCAATTGAGCATATTACTTGATAACATCTATTCAGAAAATTCTAAGTTAGCATATGATCTAATCTTTCTTCCTTCTAATATGCCTTTGAAGAACACAAATCGACACCTGGCATTGTTTTAACCATGAATAAAAAGAAAACAAAGTGCAATTTCGACGGCTAAAAGCAAACATCTGGACTGTACCAGCAGCTGAGAGAGCAACTGTGCTACATGCAGCCAAATGTGCTTATAGAAATTGGTCACGAAATCGCCTGGCCTCTAGATACCAACTAGATGGTGAACATTTCCTCAGAGCTATTACATCTAAAAATACAGCCATGATTTGGTCCATGATTAGCAAGCTACTTCATCAGTAGGCACGTTTAGCCAGATTAATGGTGTAACAGAAGACCAGTGGGTACAATACTTTTCGGGGCTGTATGATAACAATATATGGCCAGTTATTGAATCTAAACCCATTTTAGGATTATCATGGTCAATTCCTATAACAGCTGATCATGTAGAAGACTTCATAAAGAAATATAGTAGTTCAAGGGCATCTGGTCCAAATGGTTTGAGTAATCACACGTTGAAATTAAAACCTCAGATGTGGGCCAAAATATTAGCAAATATATTTCATACAGTAATAATAAAGAGAGCTGTACCTAAGGCATGGAGACAAGCTATAGTAATCCCCATTTTTTAAGAAGGTGGGTTGGGCTAAACAAGCATATTACAGACCGATTTCCCTGATGGATGTGGCAGGGAAATTTTTTTCGAACGTTTTGTTCTAAGAGATTTCAATGCATGGACTTTAAAATCTAACAAACGTGATCCTCACCAACTGGATTCACAGCTGGCATGGGAACGGCTGTAAATTTAGCTACTATATACGCCATTAATCAACTCCTCTATGAGACAAAACGCCCATTATATCTTGCATTTATTGATTTTAATGCGGTCGAGACACATTTTAATAAACAAATTGCGAAAAGAAAATTGCCCGAATACTATTGTGGACATAATACAAAATCTCCATATTGAAACATCTTTACAAGTTAGACTGAATAGACAGCGATTGCTGTCCAGAGCCATTGGTACGACAAGAGGTTTAAGGCTGGTATGTATTCTCGCTGCAGCCTTATTTAACTTCTTGCTAGATATGCCGGATGCATTTAAAGATGTGATATCAGATCCGCCAACACTGGGGGGGGGAGCGGATAAGTGCGCTCCTCTATGCAGATGATTTAGTTCTTATGACCTAGACACTGAGTGGGTTAAATAATGTACTACTGGCATTGTCAAGCTATCTGGACTTAAATCAATTGGTGGTAAACATTAACAAATCAAAAATCATGCTATGCAATGTACAACAGTCTGAAAGATCTACAATGAGATGGGTCTTGCAGAACAAAGAACTAGAGATAGTTGATACATACACATACCTAGGCATGCAATTTGACAACCAACCCTTGGATAAAATACATTTATTGTCCATGAAATCCAAATTAAGCACAGCCATTTCACAGACCAAAATGATACTCTACAAATATGGAAAGTTTTCATTAAAAGCTGCCATTGGGTATTATAAAGCCAAAACAACTCCTATAATTTTGTATGGACTGGAAGCATGGCTAAGTGTTAAACATCTAAATTTGGAAAAAATGTAAGGCAAATATTGGAGATCTATTCTAAATATACCGCAATGTGTACCTATGGCACGTTTACACTATGAATTGGGCCTTAATTCACTAAACAGCATATTCCAATGGAGGCAGTCTGCCCTGTTTAGGAAGTGTGTTATAGCTAAAAAGACAACTACGCTACTTTGGTCTCTGTCATCTTATTTACTAACCTCACAAAAAAGGATTGTAATTGCTTGGTGTAATACTATTGATGACATTATGATAAAGGCTGATATTGATCTAGCCACCCTGTTGGAAAATCCAGATAGGGCCAAGAAAAAGTTATACTTGATGGACTGGATTTCCACAGAAGAACAATGTTGTAGGTATAAAGATTGTGGTAATAATATTTGTACTGATAAAAGACAGGGAATTTGTGAGTCCTATCTTCTTTTACATTCCTCGGTGGCGCTAAAATCTGCCTTAATGAGATTTAGGTTAAACCTTTGGCCAACCAAAGGCCTGTTGGCAGCCAGGAAACAAATCGGTCAAGAACTAAACTTTTGTAGATTTTGTGAAAATCACTCAAACAAAGAAACCCTATGACATATTTTTATGAAGTGTGTTGCTTTAACCCATATTAGACAGAGGCATTTATACAAAGTATGTGGTCATCTTAGAACCTTGAATAATGATGATAGGTGGAATATGTTTCTGAATGCTAATAGGATATCAATATGCATTGCAGTCGTGAACATTCTGTGCGCAGTGTTTGACACACGTATCGAATGGATATAATTAGTGGCAAACATTTGTGTTTAACAAATCTGGAAATTCCGATATGTATTCCTTCTTATCTTGTTCTTGAAATGTTCTGATTCATAATGACGATGTATTATAATTTTTATTATGTTTTAAACTATATGATTGGGTATGATTGATGTAACTAATTATTTTTCCCTTCATTTCTTTTATAAAAATTGTAAAGTTGAGTAATCAGCTAAACCAATAAAAAATAAAATTAAAAATAAATGGTAATATTTTGTTGATGTATGATTTTGCTTATGGATTCTCTCCTGAAGATCCATGTTAAAACAATGGTGAAACACGTGTAGATAGAAAGAAAATTAAAATAGAGAGAAAAGTTTTTGCGATACGTGTGAAATTACAAGGCTAAGAAACATACCCTTAATTTTGGAAAACCGGAAAGGAAAATATAATAAATAAATAATGGTGAGAAAAACTATTGACTGGACATTATGATTCTATCATAAATGGCTCTGCCGATAGTCTTGCAGTTAACGCAAGAGATGAAAGGGCGAAGTTGTGCCAACAGCTTAATGTAGTAGGCTGTCGAAGAAACCAAACTACTCACTTGAGCACCCATGTTCAGGTTTTGGTCTAACAAGAACACCAAAGTTTTGACTTTCTTCCTAGTTTCAATTTTATAGTTTGCTAATATAAGGGCCTTGTAGTTAGGACCCAATGTAGACACTCTCTTTGAGGTGCCTACCACCATCAGTTCTGTTTTATTTTTGTTTAGGGCAAGGCCATTCTTAGCCATCCATACTTGGATCAGGTCACATATTCTGTTGATGTTCCTGGTGTCTGTCTCATAATTGCCTGACAATGGGATGATGCACTGGGTATCATCCCCATAGTTGGTAAATCCAATGCCTTGCTTCTCCAAGAGATCAAAGAGGGGGACCAAATAAATGGCGTAAAGGGCAGGAGACAGACACGCACCCTGGGGGACCCCATAAAGTAAAGGTGCTGGCAGCGCCTCTGCAGTATCACTGCATACTCTGCAACAACTGTTGTTCAAGAAGGAGTTGATCCAATCTGCAGCCTGATCTGAAAAATCATCCACCTCCCTAAGTTTAGTGACCAGGAGTGCGTGGTCACCAAATCAAAGGCTGCGGATAAAGCCAACACCATAAGCATGGCAGTTTTACCCTTATCCATGATTTGCAATAACCTTGATTTCAAATCAAGTAATGCGGTTTCGGTGCCATGTTCTTGTCTGAAACCGGACTGCCATTTGTTTAGGATCGTGTGGTTGTTAAGGTATTCTGAAAGTTGTATATTAGCAACACAATCTAAGATCTTTAGAAGGAAGGGAATGTTGGTGATTGGCCTATAATTGGCCGGTGTTAGGAAACATAATCGTATTTTTTTAAAAGAGGAGTAATCCAGGCGTCCTTGAGGATATCAGGTACGTGACTTTCTTTGAAGGAAGCGTTAAGAAATGTACACAGTGCCTGAATAAAAGTAGGTCCTCAGACTTTAATGGTAATTGTACGGCAAGCGTCCCCTTTGCAGCTTGTAGGGTTAAGATTGGTTAAGATCAAAGCCAATTGTTCTTCAGAAAGAGGTTTAACATTAAATTTGTGTTTATGCTCAACGTGAGAGGAGTGGTCTACAATGTTTATTTCAGGTAGACAGGGATTTTTGCTCATATGGCTGGACTGGGTTCTCATAGCTTTGCCAAGAGGCATAACATACGACTCTCTTCCTCATGTCTTCCTGATGTCATAGAGGAGGATGAAGATCGGAATCTATGCACAAATTGTGGAGACACGTTGTTGGACCCAAAACTTTTTTTAAGTGACAGACATTTTTGTTTAGGGCCCTAGTGAGACAGTTGAGAATGATTTGGGTGTGTCTAAATGAGACTGGATAAACATAAAACAGGGCATGTGAGTGAAAATTAAAGAGGATGATTGAAAAAGTGTTCGGTTAGGGTGTGTGGTCAATAAGGAGGCAATGTTCTTTTGCTTCGTTAATCCATTGTCATATAGTAAATATTCATATTGCCCATCAAGAAGTGTAGATTTTCACAAATGTGAAAGACCAGGGGGGCCATTACGTGTTTGGCAGATTTTAATTCAGGAATAACAATGGACGTAAATTCCACCTTTGCCGGCTGTATTCCTGAAAATCGGCCCAGCTCAATGTTTTCGCCAGGCCAAGTGCTAACCTTGTGGTATTCCTGGAATACACCACTTGCTTGATTCGTGATTTGTATTTATTTTTACTCGATTCCCACCATCACATTGATGGAGGGAGTGGATAACGTACAGTAAGGCTCACAGAGGAATCACAGCATTTGACTTCCTTTATTGCATCCTTTTGGCGCCTGCAATTTATATAGGATGCTGTTCGTTTTAACATCTGTAGTAGTGGTTTTCCAAAGGAAAATAGAAAAAGTGCTGGATAAGATTGGAAGTATGGTGGTGTTTCCAGATGATACTTTTGTTTACAATGTGGAAGAGGATACTCACAATAACACTTTGTTCCAGAGACTCACAGACACCCGTATTACTGTCTTGAGGGAGAGGTGCAAGATAGAAGTGAATGAGGTGTTGTACTTAGGACATATTTTATCGTACACGGACACCAGGCAGCATGCAAGTTTGGGACTATTATTGTGTTGGTTCTACATCCTAAGGATATGGAGCAGTTGAGCTATTTTCTTTAGCTGATTGAATATTGAGAAACCTTGCTGCTAAGACTACGCTACTTAGAGTGTTACTAAAGAAAGGTGCTTGCTGTAAATGGTCTGAGGAATGGGGAAGAACATTTTGCAAATTTGAGGAAGGATTGAGTAATGCACCCATGTTAAGCCATTTGCCTTGATGGGTTGGGTGATGCTCACCGTTCATGCGAGTGACTTGATGTTGGGTCGGACATTTGTGTTGTTCAAGGAGAATGATATTACCTTTGAAGCTGGGACACACAAGGGTGCAGAATGCATTTACTCCATTGTGGCAAAAAGAGGTGCTGGCATTGGACTGGGCCAGTCAGTGCTTACAACTATTCTATTTATTTTTCTATTTTTCTACAACGCAAAGCACAACTACTTCTCGGTTTCTCAGTGCTCATCCGACGCAGTACAAATATCAATGGCATGACATATACAGTTTAAAACAGAGTGGTCTTCAGATCTTTTTTGACAGTTGTAACTAAGGTTTCCTGTCTTGCAAAGGACCAGTGAATGACTATTCCACAATCTGGCTGACAGTACGGGTCTGGATCTGCCGTATGTTCTTACCCGTTTAGAAGGATGAATGAGCATGAGGGCCTGGAGGAAGACAGTCAAATAACTCATTGTTTGATATAGAGCACGGAGCAACCATAAAGAGATTTGTGAGTCAAGGTAAGCAGTTTGTAGGAAATTCTGCTTCTGTAACCAATGTAATCTCCAAAGGACAGCAGTAATATGCACCGATCTGGCTGTGTTGGTAGCAATTCTGGCCAGGGAATCCTGCAGAACCTGAGGTTTGTGAATGGAGGACTGGGAAAATCATGCATATAATAAATTGCAGTAATCCAGTCTAGATCCAACTAAGGCTCTGGCCAAGATAGAGCAATGGTGCTCAGAAAGAAAGGGCATAATTTGTCAGAGCAGCATCAAGTAGTAGTTGGAGATTTTCAATGTGTAATTTGGGGTACTATGGAGAGGGTAGAGTCAATAATTATTTTCAGAGTTTTAACTTTGGTTTGTATTTTGATGGTATTTTCTCCAAGTACAAAATCTGCATATATAGACAGTGACTTAGTAAGAGCATTGGCTGGAGCAACCAACAGAATTTCAGTCTTACCTTGATTTAGCCCCAGCCAATTTTGAGTCATCCATCTTTCAACAACACGAGAAGATCTCCTGGATATGTGCAATACTAGCTGTCAGATCCTGGTCCAAGCAAAAGACCAGCTGTGTGTTGTCTGCATAATTCTGGAATATTGCACCCAAGTTGACCAGGAGGTCATGCAGGTGTTTCACATAAATATTGAACAAAATTGGAGATAAGCATGACCCCTGTGGGACCCCAAATTCCACTGGCTCTGAACTAGAGGTAAAAGATCTCACCTTCACGTGGGATGTATGCTGAGATGAAAATGACAAAAGCCATTTCACTGCTGTATCTGATGCCCCCACAACCTCAATGTCGCCAATAGGTCGAGGAGCATCAGTAACCCCATGTGACCCTGGTCCATTATATGTAAAACTGAAATCTTAATATCTAAGATGGCAGTTTCCATTTCCCTATCAAAAACCAGATTGCCGATCCTCTAGAAGGCGGAGAGATTCCAACTGTTTTTGGAGTTGGAGTGAGGTAGAGTGATCTAATATCTTAAGAAAGAATGGAGAATTCGAGAAGGACGGTAATCGGCACAATTCTGGCTTGCCAAGGAGGGCTTCTTTAGAATAGGTGTGACCGAAGCCTGTTTGAGCTCTGTAGGTACTGATTCCTCATTAAATGATGAAGAGATGAGGTGACCGAGTAGTGTGCTAAGAGATGCTGAGCAGTCCTTAATGATTGAAGCTGTGCAGGGGTCACTGGGACACGCTGTCGGCTTGAGTGAATAACGAATATTCTTACAGGCCGATTCATGGAATAATTAGCGCGGCGCAAGTGGCAAAAACGTGCGAATCGCAGTGGAATAGCGAAAATCGCAGTGCAATTGCGAAAATCGCACGAAAAGCAGCGCACGTCGATTCATGGAAGGCCGTGCGCGAGAAAACCAGCGCATGTGCGATAAAAAAGTGCGCGGCGCACGTTGGCGCACAGGCCATCTAACAGCGTGCGCCAGGTCACAGCGAAAATCGCACAGGCCACAGCGAAATTCGCACATAGCGCGGCGCACGTAACAAAAGTAGGCGGAACACGGGCGTAACACTCGGAATGGGGAACAACTTGCCAAAACGTGGGCGTCACGGGGGAAGTACAGGGCACAAGTGCGCGGAACGCCCACACGCTCGCCTACAACACGTATTCATGGAATAGAATAGGGCAAAAAAGCGCACGCTCAAACCAGCGCACAGGCACAAACACGACCGCCACAAGAAAGCAGGCGGTAGCGTCTCTGCGGCTGTAAGAAATGTGCGCCAAAAGGTGCGCCAACAAATAGCACCTATATACTGCCATGATGAATGTCCCATACTGTGGCCCTCCAGGAAAAATGAGGTGCAAAGGGGTACCCACAAACACGGACACCCGCTGACAAAAAAATATGTGTGCGTGTATACCGGGGTGCGCGGGAAGTCTAACACGCGATTTCAGCAGGGTACGTGCATCACAGGGGTTCGCGTGAAGTTATTCACGCGATCGGGCCTGGGGGAGCGGGCTACGTGTATTTCAGGGGTTCGCGTGAAGTTTCACACGTGATCGGGTCTGGGGGAGCGGGCTACGTGTATTACAGGGGTTCGCGTGAAGTCCCTCACGCGATCGGGCCTGGGGGAGCGTGCTACGTGTATTTCAGGGGTGCGCGGGGAGTTCCACACGCGAATAGCCTGGGTGCGTGTATTTCAGGGGTGCGCGGGAAGTTCCACACGCGAATAGCCTGGGTGCGTGTATTTCAGGGGTGCGCGGGAAGTTCCACACGCGAATAGCCTGGGTGCGCGTGTATTTCAGGGGTGCGCGGGGAGTTCCACACGCGATAAGCCTGGGTGTGTGTATTTCAGGGGTGCGCGGGAAGTTCCACATGTGATTTGACAGTGTGGGTCCTCCCAGGTGTACCCTGTACACCCTCCACGGCCCCTGCAGGCAGCCCACACCACAGGGGACTACCCTGCATCCCTGGTCATGTCCCGCAGGCAGCCCACCCAACATGGGCATGCCCCCCAGCAAAGGCACATGTCTCCTTGAACTAATGAACACCAACTCATGTCCCCTTGCACCCCCACCCCCCAGCACTGTGGGGCACCTGCCAGCAGGCCCCCACCCATGTCCAACTCATGTCTCCCACCACCCCCACACCCCAGCCACCAGGGGCACCCTCCACCAGGCCCCCACTCATGTCTCCCACCACCCCCACACCCCAGCAGTGCAGGGGCAGCCTCCACCAGGCCCCCACTCATGTCACCCCCCAGCCACCAGGGGCACCCTCCACCAGGCCCCCACTCATGTCTCCCACCACCCCCACACCCCAGTAGTGCAGGGTCACCCTCCACCAGGCCCCCACTCATGTCTCCCACCACCCCCACACCCCAGCAGTGCAGGGGCAGCCTCCACCAGGCCCCGACTCATGTCACCCACCACCCCTACCCCCCAGCACTGTGGGGCACCTGCCAGCAGGCCCCCACCCATGTCCAACTCATGTCTCCCACCACCCCCACACCCCAGCAGTGCAGGGGCAGCCTCCACCAGGCCCCCACTCATGTCACCCACCACCCCCACCCCCCAGCACTGTGGGGCACCTGCCAGCAGGCCCCGAGACATGTCCAACTCATGTCTCCCACCACCCCCACACCCCAGCAGTGCAGGGCAGCCTCCACCAGGCCCCCACTCATGTCTCCCCCCACCCCCACACCCCAGCAGTGCAGGGGCAGCCTCCACCAGGCCCCCACTCATGTCACCCACCACCCCCACCCCCCAGCACTGTGGGGCACCTGCCAGCAGGCCCCCACCCATGTCCAACTCATGTCTCCCACCACCCCCACACCCCAGCCACCAGGGGCACCCTCCACCAGGCCCCCACTCATGTCTCCCACCACCCCCACACCCCAGCCACCAGGGGCACCCTCCACCAGGCCCCCACTCATGTCTCCCACCACCCCCACACCCCAGCAGTGCAGGGGCAGCCTCCACCAGGCCCCCACTCATGTCACCCACCACCCCCACCCCCAGCACTGTGGGGCACCTGCCAGCAGGCCCCCACCCATGTCCAACTCATGTCTCTCACCACCCCCACACCCCAGCCACCAGGGGCACCCTCCACCAGGCCCCCACTCATGTCTCCCACCACCCCCACACCCCAGCCACCAGGGGCACCCTCCACCAGGCCCCCACTCATGTCTCCCACCACCCCCACACCCCAGAGGTGCAGGGGCAGCCTCCACCAGGCCCCCACTCATGTCTCCCACCACCCCCACACCCCAGCCACCAGGGGCACCCTCCACCAGGCCCCCACTCATGTCTCCCACCACCCCCACACCCCAGCAGTGCAGGGGCACCCTCCACCAGGCCCCCACTCATGTCTCCCACCACCCCCACACCCCAGCTACCAGGGGCACCCTCCACCAGGCCCCCACTCATGTCTCCCACCACCCCCACACCCCAGCCACCAGGGGCACCCTCCACCAGGCCCCCACTCATGTCTCCCACCACGGCCCCAGCAGGCAGCCCACAAAACAGGGGACTACCCTGCACACCTGCTCATGTCCCCCTGCACCCCCAGCCCCCAGCAGTGCAGGGGCAGCCTCCACCAGGCCCCCACTCATGTCTCCCACCACCCCCACACCCCAGCAGTGCAGGGGCAGCCTCCACCAGGCCCCCACTCATGTCACCCACCACCCCCACCCCCCAGCACTGTGGGGCACCTGCCAGCAGGCCCCCACCCATGTCCAACTCATGTCTTCCACCACCCCCACACCCCAGCAGTGCAGGGGCAGCCTCCACCAGGCCCCCACTCATTTCACCCACCACCCCCACCCCCCAGCACTGTGGGGCACCTGCCAGCAGGCCCCCACACATGTCCAACTCATGTCTCCCACCACCCCCACACCCCAGCCACCAGGGGCACCCTCCACCAGGCCCCCACTCATGTCTCCCACCACCCCCACACCCCAGCAGTGCAGGGGCACCCTCCACCAGGCCCCCACTCATGTCTCCCACCACCCCACACCCCAGCCACCAGGGGCAGCCTCCACCAGGCCCCCACTCATGTCACCCACCACCCCCACCCCCCAGCACTGTGGGCCACCTGCCAGCAGGCCCCCACACATGTCCAACCCATGTCTCCCACCACCCCACACCCCAGCAGTGCAGGGGCAGCCTCCACCAGGCCCCCACTCATGTCCCCCTGCCCCCAGGGCCTGACGATACACAATCATGGCAGTAATGGGCAGCATACCCAGCACAAACACCCAGGCAAGGATTGCATCCACCCACATAGTGAATGCAATTACATGACACAACCCCAATGGCAAGTATGTAAATGAACACATGTCCGTCACACACACATACACAATGGCTGCAAGTGAATGTCAAAACCCATATCATGACATGTATGAAACCAAAGACAAAATAAGACAAGTGGAAGTAAAAATAAAAAATGTATTAAAGATTAAAAATAAGTAAACAAATCAAACATACAACTATGTGGATAACAAAATAAATGGTCCATGTTGGAGAACAAAAGTAAAAATCAAAAAACGAAAAAGGAATAAAAAAACAAATGTTGACCAAAGCAATATCAAGTAGAAGCAAAAGAATGAAAAACCATTTCCACATGGTGAACACAATAATGAAAAAAAGAAAATTTTCCTTCAAAAAACAAACTAAATACAGGAATGTACCAGGGTCCATGAGCCCAACACCATAAAGGAAACCTACTACTACCTAATGAAAAAAATATATACAAAAAAGTGGCCATTGTCCGAGCGGTCCAAAATAATAAAAACAAATAAAGGAAACCTAACACTAACTAACTATATAACTATATACAAAGGCAGCGGGCAAGTCCTGCGGCTCACTTGTTGATGTTGCTGGCCAGGGCATCATCGAACTCCATGTCGATGTCCTCGAGGCGGGACTCTGTCCTGGCCCCGAGGTCTCGCAGGGATAACCCCATGTTCAACTCAAACTCCCTGCGAGCTTCCTCGAGGCACTCAGCCCGCCTCAACGCCCGACGCATGGAGAACTCCGCCCTGACCATGGCGAGCCGCTCCTCTTCCGCCCGCTGCCGCTCCGCACCTATCCGCTGGACCAACTGCTCCCACACGGAAGACACCACCATCCCAGGGTTGCCCTGCCCTCCGGCCGATGCCTGCCCCTCTGATCTTGATGGCCCCGAGCCATGATGCCTCCCACGTCGAGCCCGCTGCTGCCTCCGACGCCACTGCCTCTGCCAGCACGACGGCATCCAGGCTGATGGAAACCACCGACGCCGTCGTGCACGTGCCCTGCCTGATGATGCTGTCACATCTTCCATCTGCTGGGGTCCAGTTGCTGTGTTGTCCACCCCTGCTGGACCTCCGACTCCCAACTGTGGCAGGGATGGGATCCCCACCGAGCTGGCTGCATTGGTCGGGGCAGGTCCACAGGGGGCCCTGGTGGCATCTGGGCTGGAAGACGGCAAGGGGAACGACTGGTGGATAGCCTGCACAGAGGAAGAGAGGGCCGCCACATTGGCCAACACATGCAGGAAACCCCCGAACATGGCCGATCCCAATTGGGCCACGTCGGCACGGTGCACTTCGTGATGACGTGCGTGCTCCTCCCGGGAAGCACGCACGGCATCACGAATCACAGCCGTGCGCATCGCGACCCCAATCAGGACCTTCTCCGCACGGCCAGGGGTTCCAACGTCCGCAGGTGGAGGGGAGTCAGGTGACATGGACATCCCCTCTACCTGCGGACAGGCCTGGGACGGGGCATCCCTGCTGGTGCATGGTGGTGCACTCACAGGGTCAGGGACAGCGACATGCAGAGGCCCCTCCACGGTGACCTGTGCTGCCTCCTGCCCCTGGCCCTGGACTGCACCACTTGCACCAGCAGGGATGCCCCCACCAGGCCCCATGTGTGCCCCAGTGGCGGCCTCCTCCTCCTCTGTGCAAACCACCAACCTGGATGGCTCCTCACCGTCTCCCACCGTAGCAGGCCCCTGTGGGGGCTCACCCACCCCTTCCGCTGCAGCCGTGGGGGCATCCCCGCCGCCTTGCTCCACAGCACCGTCTCCGCCCTCTTCTTCACTAGCCGTTGCGTAGAGGGAGACAAAGAACACAAGCATCAGGGCACTGTACAATGGTCCCCTAGACAGGAAGCAATAGCAGATGAGCACCACTGTCAAAGTACACTTCCATCATGTCCCTCCACAACACATGGGTCAGTCCAGGCAAAACACACACAGTAGCAGGCATGGTGCATGCCATGGACATTTCCATGCATGTCCAATGGACTCTTGAAACATTCAATGATATGTAACTCACATGCATCATGGCTCATGCCAATCACATGCACACACTTCACCTCAGTCACATCCATCTGGCCCCAAACACACCAAACACAGCGGATACAAGGGTAATTTGGCGGCTTCACTGAATCTGTGCATTGTCACACACATGTGTCATGCATCCATGGCATGCACAAGTCACAGACACGCAGGTCAGGCACACAGACATGGCTACCATATATGTACCTGGCATCAGCACCCATCCCTCACCCCCACCCATGTCCAGGTACAGAGACTGGCATGCTCTCATGTTCAAAATCTGCATAGGCGGGACTCTGTCCTGGCCCCGAGGTCTCGCAGGGATAACCCCATGTTCAACTCAAACTCCCTGCGAGCTTCCTCGAGGCACTCAGCCCGCCTCAACGCCCGACGCATGGAGAACTCCGCCCTGACCATGGCGAGCCGCTCCTCTTCCGCCCGCTGCCGCTCCGCACCTATCCGCTGGACCAACTGCTCCCACACGGAAGACACCACCATCCCAGGGTTGCCCTGCCCTCCGGCCGATGCCTGCCCCTCTGATCTTGATGGCCCCGAGCCATGATGCCTCCCACGTCGAGCCCGCTGCTGCCTCCGACGCCACTGCCTCTGCCAGCACGACGGCATCCAGGCTGATGGAAACCACCGACGCCGTCGTGCACGTGCCCTGCCTGATGATGCTGTCACATCTTCCATCTGCTGGGGTCCAGTTGCTGTGTTGTCCACCCCTGCTGGACCTCCGACTCCCAACTGTGGCAGGGATGGGTTCCCCACCGAGCTGGCTGCATTGGTCGGGGCAGGTCCACAGGGGGCCCTGGTGGCATCTGGGCTGGAAGACGGCAAGGGGAACGACTGGTGGATAGCCTGCACAGAGGAGGAGAGGGCAGCCACATTGGCCAACACATGCAGGAAACCCCCGAACATGGCCGATCCCAATTGGGCCACGTCGGCACGGTGCACTTCGTGATGACGTGCGTGCTCCTCCCGGGAAGCACGCACGGCATCACGAATCACAGCCGTGCGCATCGCGACCCCAATCAGGACCTTCTCCGCACGGCCAGGGGTTCCAACGTCCGCAGGTGGAGGGGAGTCAGGTGACATGGACATCCCCTCCACCTGCGGACAGGCCTGGGACGGGGCATCCCTGCTGGTGCATGGTGGTGCACTCACAGGGTCAGGGACCGCGACATGCACAGGCCCCTCCACGGTGACCTGTGCTGCCTCCTGCCCCTGGCCCTGGACTGCACCACTTGCACCAGCAGGGATGCCCCCACCAGGCCCCATGTGTGCCCCAGTGGCGGCCTCCTCCTCCTCTGTGCAAACCACCAACCTGGATGGCTCCTCACCGTCTCCCACCGTAGCAGGCCCCTGTGGGGGCTCACCCACCCCTTCCGCTGCAGCCGTGGGGGCATCCCCGCCGCCTTGCTCCACAGCGCCGTCTCCGCCCTCTTCTTCACTAGCCGCTGCGTAGAGGGAGACAAAGAACACAAGCATCAGGGCACTGTACAATGGTCCCCTAGACAGGAAGCAATAGCAGATGAGCACCACTGTCAAAGTACACTTCCATCATGTCCCTCCACAACACATGGGTCAGTCCAGGCAAAACACACACAGTAACAGGCATGGTGCATGCCATGGACATTTCCATGCATGTCCAATGGACTCTTGAAACATTCAATGATATGTAACTCACATGCATCATGGCTCATGCCTATCACATGCACACACTTCACCTCAGTCACATCCATCTGGCCCCAAACACACCAAACACAGCGGATACAAGGGTAATTTGGCGGCTTAACTGAATCTGTGCATTGTCATACACATGTGTCATGCATCCATGGCATGCACAAGTCACAGACACGCAGGTCAGGCACAAAGACATGGCTACCATATATGTACCTGGCATCAGCACCCATCCCTCACCCCCACCCATGTCCAGGTACAGAGACTGGCATGCTCTCATGTTCAAAATCTGCATAGGGCTCCCCATGCGGCATTTCAACACATGCAACAACCATGTGGATCACACATCACTGGTCGCACATGCATTACCATGATGTCCCTGCACACATACATGCATACATGGCCTATGGCACACATACAGGCAAGTATCATAGAACCAGCACACCGCAACATGCCCTGTCTCACACAGTAATGCTTGGACACTTACCGCTCAACTCCAGGTGGGCCTCCCTCTCAAGGATCTGGGCGTTGAGCGCTGGGCGTACTCATTCCAGGACCCTCATCTGGATGGAACTCATGTGGCCCCGGCCCCCCTCCACGAGGCGCCGGGCCTTCACAAGGGTCCTGGACCTCAAGTCCTCCCAGTGCTTCTTGATCTTCAGGACGTCGCGGGTTGCCACCCCCTCCGCGTTGATGGCAACCACACAGTCGGCCCAGATCCTCTGCCGTCCTTCCTTGCTGGCGCGGGAGGATCCAAAGAGGGCATCATACTGCCCCAGGACATGCTCCACCAGGACACCAACTTCGGTGACAGTGAAGCTGGTGCCCCTCTGCCCCTCTGGCCTGGGGTTGCCACTGGTGCCAGATGTGGAAGTGCCCGACATGGCAACCCCAGAGGCAGGTGTGGGTGGGCAACTGGGTCCTGGGGCTGGGCTGTGGTGCGATGTAATCCCAGTCGGGAGTCTTCAGTTCCAGCAGGGGTGGACACAGCAACTGGACCCCTGCAGATGGCTGATGTGCAGGCACCAAATGGCAGGGCACGGTGGCAGCAGGCAGGCAGGCAGGCAGGCAGCAGCAGATGGCACGTGGGAGGCTGCTCGGGGCACTGGGGGGCAGTAACTCGGCCTTCTGGGCAGGAGCGTGGTCTTCCGTGTGTTTTCGCGAGGCCAGCTTGATACGGAGTGATTTGGCACGTGAAAATCCTGCACGTCAGCGTGAAATCCAAGGAAAGGCCCTTAGCGCGTAAGCGCGTCAGCACGCATACGCGATTCTATTGGACCAGAGTCCCTCAGCGCGTAAGCGCGTCTGTGACTTGACCCGCACGGGTGTTCCCCACTCAGCACGTGATGACGGGGCACACGTGGAAATACTGCACGTCAGAGTGTCATCGCGTGTAATTGGACAAAAGTGCGCGTACACGCGATTGGCCTATGTACGTGTATTTTATGGGTGCGCGGGCACTTACACACGCAAGTACGCCAGCGAACCTGTATCCCGTGGTGCGTGTGAATTTCCACACGCTATTGGACTGGGAACTGGATTCCAGGGGTGCGCGGGTCACACGCTGTATCCCGTGGTGCGTGTGAATTTCCACACGCTATTGGACTGGGAACTGGATTCCAGGGGTGCGCGGGTCACACGCTCGCCTAGAACACGCGCAAAGCATAAATTTGCGGACTTTTACAATAACAAGCTCAGACGCCAGGATGAACATACCGTTCCTAGCAGCAGTGGCAGTGGGCTACCAAAGGAGGAGGAGGAGGATAGTCAGGGCCAGAATATTCACACCCAGAACCAGCCTTTTCGGGATGCCTGATGACCAGGTGTATGGGAGGTATAGGTTTCCACCACATATTATACTGGACCTGGTGAGTGAGTGGGAGGATGACCTCACATCACCCACCCTGTGCTCCCAAGCACTCAGCCCCCTGGAGAAGGTCCTCAATGTACTGCACTTCTTAGCCACTGGATCATTTCAGCGGACAAGTGCCATAGTGGGTGGGGTGTCACAGGCCACCCAGTCACGCTGCCTACACCAGGTCTTGAACATCATCACTGCACGCCCATCAGTCCGCAGGCACATATACCTGCCCAGAACACCTGCAGAAAGGCATGCTGCCGCCCTGGATTTTTACGCTGTGGCACGATTCCCCAAAGTGCTAGGTGCCATCGACTGCACCCATGTGGCTCTACGTCCCCCCAGGGCATCTGAGCACATCTATAGGAACCGCAAGCACTGGCATTCCATCAACGTGCAGGTAGCATGTAATGCCAAGGGAATCATCACCTCAGTATATGCCAACTATCCCGGCTCCACCCACGACAGCTTCATTTACCGAATGTCCACCCTAAGCCGGGACCTAGAAGCTGGGCGGCATGGCGATACATGGCTGCTTGGTGAGTATGTTGCCACTGCACATGCATGCATGTTGGATACTGAGCAAGGTCACAACCCCACCAATGATACCAATCACCACCTCCACAGGGGACAGTGCCTACCCTCTCAGCCCACACATGATGACGCCAATTCGGAACCCCACCACGCCACCCCAGGTAAGATATAACACAGCCCACATTACAACGAGGGGCATAGTGGAGCGCACATTCGGAGTGCTAAAGTCACGCTTTCGCTCCCTTGACCGTTCTGGCGGGCAGCTGTTATACGCTCCCCCAGTAGTGTGCAGGATCATAGTGGCAGCATGTGTCCTGCACAACGTTGCACCACGCCGGGGCTAGGCCGTGGACATGGTGGTGGCCCCACATCCCCAACCACATGCACAGCCGCTGCGCATGGGAGGGGAAAGGGCACGGGGGGAGGCAGCCCGTACACAGCTAGTGGCTAATTACTTCGCATAGAAATCACACCCCTGTGGAGTGCACACTGCCCTGGCACATTCCATCTGACAATCAATGATGACTCAACCTGACACTGATCCTGAATGTCTGGAGAATTAACCTGGAATACCATGTCAGCCTGAGATTGTTCACCTGGAAGTGTCACAATGTGTGCATCCCTACCCACACAGACACCACCAATACAGTTTTGTGAAGTTACACATTGAAGCAGCTAAAATGAATACCCACTTGCAAAATGCAACAAGAGGACAGTGCCATGTCAGCCAACCCAACCCCAGCACCGCCACACGACACACCGTGCCATGTCATGCTAATTGCAGGTAAACAAAGTAATCCCCACAACATGACATCACTCTCACTATGTACAGTGTCCCTATTAGAAACCTGCAACACCTGAAATGCTCACAGCAATGCCGGACCAACAACATACTTGAGCACGTACTACCATTAACATGACATCACAAATGTTACATATTAGTAGTCTCACCACCTGGAAATGCCTGCACTCCCACCACTACCAACTGTGCAGTGTTGTCGCCATGTAGAGTTGTAGGTGCACTGCTGCCAACATGGCCCCCATCTCCAGACTAGAGGTCCTTGTGTGGACATGAGGAAGGGACCTGCAAATTGGGAGGTAGACACAGAAGAAGAGTTACACATCAATGCAACATGCAGTGTACAACACAACAGCAATATGCACTAGGAATGTATACACAGTATTGACTACAGACTGGCCACACAGCTCATGGGAGTCCAACGTCACTGTGTAATTCACTGTCACTTGGGCACACCCTTTGCAAGCCCATGGAAAGGGGAAGCAGGAGGGGTGTGTGTGACTCAAACCCAAGCATCTGAACCAAATACATTACAAGCCTGCATGTGCCCAGCCACAATGCAGCGTATGCCCACAGGAACCACGGAAGCCAACAGATTGTCCCAAAAAAATTGGGAATAAAAGAAATCAAAATAAAAATAAAAATAAGAAACAATCAAAAATGGCCATTGATGGGCCCGGGGGGGTTGGGGAGGCCACCCAGGAGGTCCAAGGACAGGATGCACACCAGAACCCACCTGCGTGGATCCTGGGAAGATAAAACACCTCCATGGGCTCATGGCCCACACGGCTACCCTATTGTGGGAGTATCACTGCTGTCGCTATTATCACCCTGTGCAGCTGCATCCGGAGGTGGTTGCACTATGGGAGGCAGCCCACGCAAGGCCCTAGTCTGCTCCTCCATGGCTGCAAGCATGCGGGTGTGGTAGGTCTGGTTCTGGAGGATGAGTGTGCGGAGGTCCCCATGCAACAACTCACGGGATGCCCGGACCTCCGCCCTCGTTGCCTGCATCTCAGCTGAGAGCGTACGGGTGAGACGCTCCAGCTGCTGTTCTGTCCTTTGGTGTGTTGAAGCCTCAAGCTCAACAAGAGTCGTCCTGAGGTGAAGGAGCTCCTGCCTGAGGGCTTCCCTGTGGCCCTGGGACTCAATGGAGATGGCCTCCTGCAGAGTCGCCAGTGCCGCCCGCCTGTCCCTGTTGGACCCCAACATGTCCTCCCTGTGTGACTGGCAGATGGGTTGGTTGCCTGCTCTAGTCGCTCCATCAGCCTTTCTGGGGGACAATGGAAGTGGCCACCCTATCCATGGCCTGAGCCATCATCTCGGATGATGCAGCCTGTTGGGTTGCCATACCGTAAATGGATTGCTCCCATGCGGTATTGCCGGGTGGCGTACGGCCACCACGTCGGCGGGCACCACACCTGTCTGGGGCAAGGCGAACTGCGCCTTGCTGTGCCGGCACTGCCTGAGGCTGCAGGACTGCATTCCCCCTCTGATCTGCTGGCCCAGGAACAGGATCAGATGTCGCGGAGTGTGACCCTGCATCCGTAACCACCGAAGGCGTAGCTGCCAACACTGACATCCCCATGGAGGGTTCTGACCCTGGTGCAGGTGGGTGAGACAGAACAGAATCCCTCCCTGGAACACTCACCTGCGACGGCACGTAGGTCTCATCCGAATCAACACCTGAGTACAGCTCGGGGGAGGTGCAGCCAGAGACACCCCTTGAGAGCACGACCTGCAGCACTTGTGGGTTCTCCCCCACCACCACACCACGTCCCTCACTGGTGGTTGGTCGGCCCTCGGACCCCTCCTGGGTCTGCACCATCTCCACAACCCCAGCAGTATCAGGTGCGTCTTCCCCTGCAAAGACATGAAAACAAAGAAATGGAAACAGGCATTAGCACCATGGCACACAATGAGGGCTGAGAAGCAAGAGAACCAGTACTTGATTGACACATGTCCCACATGACTAAAACCCTCCCATGCATGCACCCTCACTGCGTATGAAGTGCAGGCAAATGGCACACACTGATGACACCAAGATGAAAGATGAACACATTTTCTGCATGCTGCCTGGCAGTGGCATCACACATTGGCCTGTGATTGCCAGGTGAAACACACATGCCATCACACCGATGGCATGTACCATTGCTATTGAGTGAAGATGGAGAGGAGGGCAGCACCTATTCATTCAGTCCAGTTCCCGCATGTAATTGCTTTTCTAATTCTAACAGGTCAGATTTTTCACCTGGAGCTGCCAGTCTGAAATGGTCCAATTGCACAGGGACATGTGTGTACAAATGATATCCAGGTAACAAAGTCACTCCACTTTACCATACCCATGTCAGACATGTGACTAGTGGACAGCGACATGCCTAGTGAAAGTGGTGGAATGCAAACAAACTGACTGAATGAACAGTGAAAAATAAGCAAATATGTTGTGGCGAGGTGACACTTCAAGGGCAACTGGCGTGCAGTTGGGCTAGATGTCTACTGTTGGCAGAAGGGATACTGCTATGGCCAAATGCAGCTGCGCAGGAAGGATCGCATGAAGCACATGGCTGACCCATACGACTCAGGCGCACACACTCTCACCTGGCACACAAACAGAAGCCCTCACACATACACCATGCACATGGATGACACACACATGCATGGGCACTCACCGGACAATGCCTCGTAATCAGCCAGATCTCCCACTCCTTGGATCTGTTCCTCCGTGACGTAGGTCCCAGCGACTGACTCATGTGGAGTGAGTTCCATGTCTACTACTGGAGACCCACCTCCAGTCACTAGAGTTGCGGCATGACTTGAGGCCAGCTTACTCTTTGCCCTGCGCTTTAGGTCATTCCAGCGCTTATAGCAATCATTGGCTGTGCGCCTCACAATTCCAAGGGCACTTACGATGATCGCAACGGTCTGCCAGTGTGCCTGGCGTTGTGCAGGTGTGGTCTTGGATCCTGCAACAATGACCATCTCGTTGTCATGTCCGGACACATACTCGACAAGTGCATTCAGTTCGTCATCCGTGAAGCTGGGCTTCCTGGGCGGGCCGGACTGTGTAGCCGTGTCTGGGGCATCAGCCTGTGCCGGACGAGCATTCTTCCTCTTCCGCTTGGAAGGTGGTGGTGATCCTGAGTGTCCTGCGCCGCTCTGGACACTATGCAGGCATTGGCTCTAGTGTGATGGTGTCAGGGGGAATGTCAGCAGCATGGACTAGGACCGACACTGTCCTGGCTGGGTGTGTGAGGGCTGGGGTGGATGGAGCCGCAGCTGCCCCTGCAGCCTCTTCGCCCTGCCTCCTTGGTGCAGCAGATGACCTTGCTGCCCCAGATCCACGTGGCATGATGGCATCAACGTGCACCAGCGCACGTGTCGTAGCCCTGCTGACCTGGAAGTCAGCCATGGAGTCAGCCAGGTCTGGTGCCACAATGGGCTGGTCCAACAAGGGCTGAGCATGGATGGTGTCAGCCACATCAGCCTCAATGGGAGGGGTGGAGGGGGGAGGATTATGGGTGCCCGTGACTGGTCCTCCACACATGGGGGGACAGGCTCACCCTGCAAGTTACGACCACGTCCCCTACCGGATCCACCACGGCCACCACTTGTGGCTCTTCCACCTTTGCCACCCTTATGGAATCCTCGCCTCCCAGCCATGGCACTGATGTTAATGTGCGTATGGGAGTGGATGTAGACTATTGTCCTGGGCAATTGGGGGTCAAAGGGGTTGGGTACCAGATGGTAATTGTACCCTAGTGCTCTAGCAAGGCTGAATGTAACCCCTGGGGAAAGATGACGGGTCACGCAACGCACAGGAGGCCCAAAAAAGGGAGATGACGTGCACGCAACCCCTCCTAGACCACGTGTGCAGAAAGAAAAACCTGCACTACGCTGTGGCACCCAGAAACACAAGAATGAACGTATGCGTGTCACACGCAGCCTAGAATGACCTCTGAAGGGGTAGGCTACACACGGGGCAAGCACAGATGTTAGATACGTGCGTGACTCACCGTCTGCCTGGTAAACGAGCGTGTAAAAGGAGCACGTTTGGTTGGCAACACCCCCGCCAAAAGAAGATTTGTACGCTGTCTGAGGAGACAGGACAACAGTAGAAGGGAACACTGTTTGAGGGAACAGGCCCAGGTAAACCAGTAAAAGCGAAAGAAGAGAAAAAGCTGTCAGAGGTAACAGGGAATACGAACTTGAAACGCCGTGAAGTAAATCGCATGTGAAACGACAAGAAGTACAGAATTCACCCACTCGCTCTCCACGAAAAGCACGTACAAGGAAGTGGTGTTCTACGCGTACCTTTTATACAGGCCCACACGTCCAGCGTCACTTACGCGGCGTGTACACGCTAGGGCCATTTCCACCAATTACACGCTTTGTCACTTCTGCGTGTAGGGACATTTCCTCCAATTACACGCTTTGTCACTTCTGCGTGTAGGGACATTTCCTCCAATTACACGCTTTGTCACTTCTGCGTGTAGGGCCATTTCCACCAATCACACGCGATTAGACTCTGACGTGCAGTCTTTCCACGTGTGCTCTGTCATCACGTGCTGTGTGGGAAACACCCGTGCGGGTCACGTCACAGACGCGCTTACGCGCTGAGGGCCTTTGGTCCAATAGAATCGCGTATGCGTGCTGACGCGCTTACGCGCTAAGGGCCTTTCCTCGATTTTCACGCTGACGTGCAGGATTTTCACGTGCCAAATCACTCCGTACCAAGCTGGCCACGCGTAAGCACACGGAAGACCACGCTCCTGCCCAGAAGGCTGAACTACTGCCCCCCAGAGCCCCGAGCACGCTCCCACCTACCATCTGCTGCTGCCTGACTGCCTGCTGCCCACGTGCACTGCCATTTGCTGCCTGCACATCAGCCAGGGGTGCTGTTGCTGTGACCACCCCTGCTGGTACCGAAGACTCCCGACTGGAATTCCATCGCTCCACAGCCCAGCCCCAGGACCCAGTTGCCCACCCACTCCTGCCTCTGGGGTTGTCATGTCGGGGCAAACACCATCTGTGACCACTGACAACCCCCGGCCAGAGAGGCAGAGGGGCACCAGCTTCAGTGCCACCGAAGTTGGTGTCCTGGTGGAGCAAGTCCTGGGGCAGTATGATGCCCTCTTCGGAAGTTCCCGCGCCGACAAGGAAGGACGGACTCGGATCTGGACTGACATCGTGACTGCCATCAACGCGGAGGGGGTGGCAGTCCGGGACTTACAACATGTCAGGAAGCGCTGGGAGGACTTCAGGTCCAGGACCCTGAACAAGGCCCGGCGCCTCTTGAAGGCAGCGGATGCCAAGGGGCGCCGGGGCCACTTGTCGGAAGAACAGATGGGGGTCCTGGAACGCATATCCCCAGCGCTCCACGTCCAGGTCCTGGAGAAGCAGACCCGTCTGGAGTCGAGCGGTGAGTGTACATGCATCCTGATTGTGAGCAGTGCGTGTGGTGATTATTCGGTATTGTGCAGGTTGCACATCTGTTTGTATGGGGTCGAGTATGGGTGGGGGTGTACATGGCAGTGGGGCTGACACATGCGAGGGCTGTAATGTGTGAGACATGGATGGTGCTTGTGTGTGTAGGCTTGCATGGCAAATGCAGTTGTGCGTGCACACATGTTTGTATGTATGTGTATGTAAGTAGACATGTCCGTGATGTCACGCATGTATGTTGTATTGGGCTGCATGTATGAGCACTGTGTACATGTGCATGTGTGTATTTGACAAGGGTGCAACAGTGATGCAACATGGATGCATGTGACTGCGGTATGTGTAAGCCTGATTGGCAGATGTGACATGGATGCCCGTCTGAACAGTGCGACACTTGGCCGAGGTGTACACATGCATGCAAGTGTGGTGGTGTGTGTACATGTGTGGTGAACTTCCTGTGTTGCATGTGATGTCTGGGTCACCTTTGGCTGCTCATGCTGTTGTATGTGTATGGATGGTGGTGGCAGTTGCGATATGGCTGTGGTATGGCTCATGTGTGCGAGTTGCAATGACATGTGTGTTGGGGATTGTGATGACATGTCTGAGGTTTGCCAATGCCACTCATGTGCAACTGCCATGTGTGTATGTGTCCATTGTACAGTGCCCTGATGCCTGTGTTTTGTTTCTCCCTGTCTGCAGCGTCAACTGATGAAGAGGGCGGAGAAGGTGCTGTGGAGCACAGCGGCGGAGACGCAAGGCCCGGCTCCCCTCCCGTGTTGTCATCTCGTCGGGGAGTGAGGAGTCCGGTGCCGCGTCCCAGGCCGCAGCTGCCGGGGGGAGGTCCAAGAGGCGGAGGTTGGAGTTGGACTCCTCGGCAGCAGAAGGGGCAGCTGGGACCCCACAGGGCCCAACAGGGGAAGATGGCACGGAGTCATCCAGGTTGGTGGGGGGTCTGGTGGAGGAGGAGGCCGTGCAAGCACCAGAGACGGGGTCTGGAGGTGGGGATCCCACTGGTGCTAGTGGTGCAGTCCAGGACCAGGGACAGGAGGCAGCACAGGCCGCCGCAGAGGTGCCTGTGTGCAATCCTGTCCCCGATCCTGTCCCTGCATCATCTTGCACCAGCAGGGATGCCTACGTCCAGACCCGTTTCCAGGCAGGGGATGAGCTGACGTCAACTGGCCTTCCTCTGCCTGCGGACGTGGCTATCCAGGTCCGGGTTGAGCCTGTCCTGGCTGGTGTGGCGTTGCGTCAACGGGCCATGCGAGGTGACCTGCAGTCTTTTCATGGAGAGACTGCACGTCATCTCGAATGGCTCGTTGACCACGTCAGCCTGCTGGGACAGGTCACCCAGACCGGATTCCTCCGTCTGATGGGGCTTGTTCCGACCCCCTCCTCAACTGGACCCCCTACGCGCCAGTCGTCCTCTGTGCCATCTTCCCACCCATCAGTCACCTGGGTGCCCTGTGGAGCTGCCTCTGACAGTGCGGCCAGGCTGGTGGAGGAGGCATCCCTGCCACAGTCGGGAGTCGGACGTCCAGCAGGGGTGGCCACATCAACAACTGCACCCCAGCCGGCGGAGGATGTGCAGGCAGCAGGAGGCAGTGCACGGGCAGAGGCAGAGCAGCAGCAGCAACATAGTGGGAGCCATGAAGGCTCGGGGCCTTCGACATCGGAGGGGCAGGCATCGGCCGGAGGGCAGGAGGACCCAGGACAGAGAGTGTCTTCCGTGTGGAAGCGGTTGGGCCACGCCATAGGTGCGGAGCGGCGGCGGGCGGAAGAGGCGCGGCTCACAATGGTCAGGGCGGAGAACTCCATGCGGAGGGCCCTGAGGCGGGCCTAGTGCCTCGAGGCAATCCGCGGGGGGTTGGAGGAGGACACGGCGTCGTCCCTGCGGACCCTCGGGGCCATGGAACTGGACCGCCTCCGGGACATCGAACAGGAGTTCGATGATGCCCTGGCCCGGAACACCACGGAGTGAGCCGCTGGACTTGCCCGCCGCCTTTGTATATAGTTCTTTAGTTTTAGGTTTCCTTTGTTTTTTCTTATGATTTGGAGTCGACGGACACTGCTCCACTTTTTGTATATAGTTGATATTTAGGTAGGTTTTTTAGGAGGTTTCCTTAGTTCAGTTGTGATGATGGACCCTTGTTATTTTTGTACATAGTTCTTTGTTGCATGGAGAGTTTTTACATTTCACTTTGGACAATATTTTATGGATTTGATTTTCTACTTTTGTGTTTTTATGCGGACATGCAGCTTATTTTTGTACATTTACATTGTAGTTATTTTTCTTTCATTACCATTTGTATTTTTGTCCAATACATTTTTTTTTCCATTGTTCACTGTGTGGTTTCATCTCATTGGTTTCATGCATGTCATGTTGTGTGTTTTCCCATTCAATTTGAAAATCTGTGTGTGACGGACATGGGATCATTTGCTTCATGAACATTGGGGGTGTAACATGTGTTTTCATTTCCATTTGGGTGAATGGGTTACTTGGTAGGGCTTTTTGGCTGTGGAGGCTGACCATTACGCACATGATTGGGGATTGTGAGGACCTGGTGGGGGCTGCACATGGTGGCAGGGGGGTGGGGGTGGTGGGAGACATGAGTGGGGGCCTGGTGGGGGCTGCCCATGGTGGCAGGGGGGTGGGGGTGGTGGGAGACATGAGTGGGGGCCTGGTGGAGGGTGCCCCTGCACTGCTGGGGGGTGGGGGTGGTGGGAGACATGAGTGGGGGCCTGGTGGGGGCTGCCCATGGTGGCAGGGGGGTGGGGGTGGTGGGAGACATGAGTGGGGGCCTGGTGGGGGCTGCCCATGGTGGCAGGGGGGTGGGGGTGGTGGGAGACATGAGTGGGGGCCTGGTGGAGGTTGACCCTGCACTGCTGGGGGGTGGGGGTGGTGGGAGACATGAGTGGGGGCCTGGTGGGGGCTGCCCATGGTGGCAGGGGGGTGGGGGTGGTGGGAGACATGAGTGGGGGCCTGGTGGAGGATGCCCCTGCACTGCTGGGGGGTGGGGGTGGTGGGAGACATGAGTGGGGGCCTGGTGGGGGCTGCCCATGGTGGCAGGGGGGTGGGGGTGGTGGGAGACATGAGTGGGGGCCTGGTGGAGGGTGCCCCTGCACTGCTGGGGGGTGGGGGTGGTGGGAGACATGAGTGGGGGCCTGGTGGAGGGTGACCCTGCACTGCTGGGGGGTGGGGGTGGTGGGAGACATGAGTGGGGGCCTGGTGGGGGCTGCCCATGGTGGCAGGGGGGTGGGGGTGGTGGGAGACATGAGTGGGGGCCTGGTGGGGGCTGCCCATGGTGGCAGGGGGGTGGGGGTGCAGGGGGACATGAGTGGGGGCCTGGTGGAGGGTGACCCCGCACTGCTGGGGGGTGGGGGTGGTGGGAGACATGAGTGGGGGCCTGGTGGGAGCTGCCCATGGTGGCAGGGGGGTGGGGGTGGTGGGAGACATGAGTGGGGGCCTGGTGGAGGGTGCCCCTGCACTGCTGGGGGGTGGGGGTGGTGGGAGACATGAGTGGGGGCCTGGTGGAGGGTGACCCTGCACTGCTGGGGGCTGGGGGTGCAGGGGGACATGAGCAGGTGTGCAGGGTAGTCCCCTGTTTTGTGGGCTGCCTGCTGGGGCCGTGGAGGGTGTACAGGGAACACCTGTGAGGACCCACCCAGCCTAATTGCGTGTGATAATTCCCGCACACCCCTGTAATACACGTACCTGGCCAAATCGCATGTGAGAATTCCCGCGCACCCCTGTAATACACGTACCCAGCCGAATCGCGTGTAGAACTTCCCGTGTACCCCTGTAATACACGTACCCAGCCAAATCGCGTGTGATAATTCCCATGTACCCCTGTAATACACGTACCCTGGCCAATCGCGTGTAGAACTTCCCACGCACCCCTGTAATACACGTACCAAGCCAAATCGCGTCTGATCATTACCACGCACCCCTGTAATACACGTACCAGGCCAAATCGCGTGTGATCATTCCCGCGCACCCCTGTAATACACGTACCCAGCCGATTCGCGTGTAGAACTTCCCGTGTACCCCTGTAATACACGTACCCAGCCAAATTGCGTGTGTTATAATTCCCACGTACCCCTGTAATACACGTACCCTGGCTAATCGCGTGTATAACTTCACGCGTACCCATGTATTACACGTGCCCTGGCTAATCGCATGTAAGACTTCCCGCGTACCCCTGTAATACACGTTCCCTGGACAATCGCGTGTTGAACTTCCCGCGTACCCCTGTAATGCACGTTCCCTGGACAATCGCGTGTTGAACTTCCCGCGTACCCCTGTAATACACGTTCCCTGGACTATCGCGTGTTGAACTTCCCGCGCACCCCTGAAATACACGTACCCTGGCAGCCTGGCTAATCGCGTGTATAACTTCACGCGTACCCCTGATATGCACGTTACCCGCTTTGCGTTCCTTGTTTGGCAGCCCTGTAAACTGGTCCAGGGTTAGCGCAGCCCTTTGCGATGATTTAGCGATTTTGATGGCTTTTCCTTGCGCGAGGGCGTTCTTGGGGGTGTTACTGGCGCTGCAGCAGGGTCGCTGCGATACTCTGCGCCACGGCTGGTTTGGGAGCCTAAAATCCATGAATATGCTGTGCGCGGAAATCGGTTTTAGCGCACGTGCCTGGCGCAGACAATCGCACGCGGACACTCAGCGCCAGCCGCTTGCGACACTTTTCTGCGAAATTCTATGAATTACCCTCTTAGTGTCTTGCTCAGAAACGGGATGGAAGTTAAAGGAGGGGGGATCAGGTATTTGTGTCTTGCTAGCTAGCTGGACTATCATATCTGGTTGGTTATATGACTCTTGTTTGGAGCCAATCTGTTCTCTGATTTTCAATATCTGAATTTCATCCGGCCATGTAGGAGAGTTTGTTGTTGGTAATTCTGTAGTTCTGGCTTTTTTCAAATTATAAATTAATTTAGTCTTGAGGTGGTGATAACATCCACAACTTTCGCAATATGAGAATTAAAATGAGCCACCAGTTGCACCATAGTTGGAAGATTATTTATGTTGCTAAATACAGCATGAAGAGCGGGATAAAGTACCCTAGCGGTAAACCTGTGTCTATCTCGGTTGGGCCCCTGAGACCTGCATGGCTGGGGATTGGGATGTGCCAAAAAGAATAGCAACATGACCAGTCGAGTCCAAGGGGATTACAGAAGGGCTCGAGGTCCTCATATTCTATGAGATAACCCAACCCAGTGCACAACCACGAGTATGTGTTGGAGGTGTAGGTGCAAACTCTATAGCCTCAGAAACCCTATTGTCGTAAAAATCCAGATTGAGATCCCAAACTATAAGAAGCGATGAGCTGACTTTCATAAATGACAATATTATCTCCAGAAATGACTGGGAGAAGGAAGGGCCACATGATGGCGGTCGATAGACCACTATTACATAGATAGTTCTGCCCAGGCTCATGTCAAAAATTGTCACAAGTATTTCACAACACAGAAGCTTTAAGCCTGAAGCAGGTGAAAGCTTACACTTATTTTTCTAAATAATAGCCACCCCAACCCCTTTCCCCTCATTCCTGTCTGATGGTAATAGTCATCTGGCAGAGCAGTCGCGAACACGGTGGGAGAAAAGTCTTTGAGCCATGTCGCAGAAACCGCCAAGATGTCAATGTTATATGAGAGAGTGGAGTCATGGACCTCGAGAGCATGACAAGGAATAGAACAGGCATTTAATAATGCCCATTGAGGTGACTCTGGGGAGGAATCATGTGAGGTCATAGAGTGGTATTCAATATTGAATTACAACAATGAATATTACTATCAATGGGTAAATTGGGATGTTGTGTGGTATAAGAAGATGAGCCAAAAGGTTCCGGGTAACTTCTTTTTAGGTGCCAACCAGTAAAGCCTCAGATCATAAATCCCTGGTCCGAGCTTTCTCGAAGAATGGATGCCAGGTCTCTGACTCCATTCCATGCCAGGAGGGGGCTCTGCTGCACTGGCAAGATGGCCTAAAGGACTGAATCACCAGAGCCTTGAGGTATGTGCTGGTTGTACATGGAGGGAGATATCTACAAAGCCCTCTTCTAGACCATCACTGTGTCCTGACTGGAGTAGCATACCCACAGATTTAGGGGCATCTGGTAGAGTGAACATTGTTGTTTAAGTCTAAAGCCACAATCATGCAATACTCTGCCATCATCAGGATGCCACGGCTCCCTTGTGCCAGAGGGATCTCTGTGGCTGACACTGAAACAGACCAGAAAGACCGTAGCAGCAAGTTTAACTTTCGGGGGCCTTCTTGTCAATTGGGATGCCCACAAGCACCAGCTCAGAACTTACTTACAAGGGGCGAAAGGCTAGACAGTGAGTCTTCCAAGAAAGTGAACTCAAAGTCATGTGGAGCTGGGGGCAAACAAGCACTGACAGAAAAAACACTTCACACGAGCATGGAGCCGACATGTAGGCAGAACTTCTGCCTGAGGCCAAGATGGGTGCCAGGCTCTACAAAAGCTAAGGAAGCCATAGGCCTGTGGTAGAAGAGTCACACATGTCAATTCATGGTAACAACAAATGGGAGAGCCCCACACATTAGGAATCAAAGATTCAACAATCCAAGGAACTCCCAGATATAGGATTGATGGGTAGGGCCCATAAAAGACAAGGTAGGAGAATGGAGAGGGGCCCACTTGGCGAGGAAGCAGCAGGAGTGGAGCCGGCAGGAGCAGAGGTTGCAACTGGAGAAGCAGTGCCACCTCTGTCCCCAGCATGTGGGAGGGGATAAAGCCAGACACCTGGGGTTATGAGGTAGAACTGCAAGCAGGATCTGAATCCCAGAAGTGGAAAGGTATTGGTGGTCCTTCAGACCTTTGGTGAGTTCAAGTGCCGGACTCTCAGAAGTAGCCCTGGAAGCTTGATCTACTGAACCCCACAGTAAATCCCATACTGCTGGATACTGGAAGGGCACGATATCCTTGAAAGTAATAGATAAAGGACCCGAGGACTTCAGTATCCTTGCTGCCTCTTGTCATCATCCCACAGTTAAGTCTTTCCTTCCACACATGCACTCAATGGCCCCGTTGCCCTGCACTGTCAGCTCTCAGTTAACCATTGTGGCTGGAACCCGTGCACCTTTAACATTCTGTTCCCTCCTGGCAGCCCTCCATCCAAGTAAGCATTGTACGCTAGGTTTAACCTATTTGCACACAGCGAATAAGAGGTGGGTGAGTAAGAGCGTGGTTGCGAATGTTGATCACAACGAAGGCAGAATGCAACACCCCAACCTTCCTGGATACATTTGATTGTGGTTTGTATGTGGAAGAGCATTGATTCACTTGTTAACTTTCATTGTTTCTCCCACATGCACATCTGAGACCCCAGACTCAGTCTTTTTTCCATCATTATCAGCGTCAGCCTAGGCAGGGGCAGACGAGTGATGGCTTAACTAGTACCACTCTGTCCAAGTTACCCACCCTACCATCACTGGCCCTCACTGAGGAATCCCTCACCTCCAGTACCTGGCGAGGTGGAGAAAACTTCCTTATGCTCCATGGTCATAAGGAACAAGGCAGATTGACTCAAATCACATCACCCGACTTTATACTCCTGACTTGCACCGCCTTGCATGAGTCCTACCTTTCTTTACTCTTAGCCTGCTTCCTTTCTACTCTCACAGTCTTCCGATCCAGTGGCTCACCCTTCACTTCCCAAACACACCCCCTCACTTCCCAAAAAGAGTCAACAGGGTGGGGTACAATCAAACAAATTCACAGTAACAGGTGGTAGCATTCCGGGGAGCTGATTGGTGCAAGTTATATATTGGTTAGATAATGTCTCTTAAGTGCGGTTGAGTTGGTCGACTGAGTATATCAATAGGTCCCTAGTTGGAGAAGACCTGATTGAAATGTTCTGACTTTTGTGCCTTCCTGAACACTGATGACTGCATTCGGAATGATGCAGAGAAAATGCCTGGAAGAAGGCATTTGAGGTCATCCCTCAGTGTCAGCCCCATTCTCTTCCGAATCCCTGTATGGAGCTGGAACCCCATGAGTATTCTTATAGCCGGAAATGTCCTTCCTGGGTTTAGAGTACCGCAGATGGAATCAATATCCTATTGACAGGGTCAGTTTTCTGACCCCCCTGGTTGGTAGGGTTTCCTGCAGACTGCGCTCGCTTTCTCTATGACTGGAAAATGCAGGCTTAGTCTACCAGAATCCCTTGCAATGATGGCTGCCAAGTATATCATAGCAGCAACCACACGGTAACCAAGTGTTCTCTCACCAGTGCCCCCGAGGGGTTCCACGGCTTTATAACAAATGATTGTATAACGAATGGCTATATAACGAAAAATATATAACGACAAAATATAACACATTTGTATTTATTTTTTATTTTTGGGGGATCCCCCCAAACCCCTGTTTCCCCCAGCTAAAAACACACCCCAACCGTTTCCCCGCAAGATTTAACTCTTTACCCCACTCCACATACATTCATTATATCATTTTCGTTATATATTCATGTGTTGTTCGTTTTTCGTTGTAACGACTATATAGTGACATATCGCAGCCACATTTTGAATTTTTTTTTTAAGTAAAAAGAGTAAACCAATAACGCGGGAGATATCTTAGTCCTTTTAGCCTAAATACTATACAAGTGTGCGATTTACTATTCCATCTCCAGTCCTAGAAATTTGAGGGCATTTTAGATTTTGGACACCCCGTACGTGGAGCTACATAAAGTCTCCGGCCGGTTCATTGAGAGAGTTCTTAGGCCAACTGATCAGGGCACAATTACTGATCTCATGCCATGCAGAGATACATTCGGATTCACTATATGCACCCGGATTCCTGTGTCTTTGACCTCTGCATCAGTTGAATGAGGTTTATCCGGCAGGGAGAGCGCGGCAGGCAGCAACATTAGCCCTCACGCCTTTCTGCAGATTCTCAGGCACATAAAGAATTATCATCAAAGTGGTTTTCCCCTTTTTCACGGTCATGGGGACTTTTTTTGAGCTGCGCCAAAGAATTTATTTTTTTAAGTGATCTTTTATGCTTTGTATTTTTGTGTAGCTGGAATCCTTCTCCAGCATATTTTAGTCCTTTGGCGTTCTATGCTGGTGGATGATACACAGGGCCTAATGCACAGAATCGTTTTATAACGGCACACCTCCACTGGAAAACGCTCTGTGTGAATTAGGCCCACAGAGTCTTGAGGATTAGATTGTGCTCAATGGGGAGCCAGCGTAGATGCAGGTATAGTCCTGCGAGAATGTGAGCCCAAGGCTCATCCTTTTGCTGCCTTGTATTGGAGCTGTTGGATTTGAGAAAACACCTTCTTTCAGAAATAAACCAATACATCACGTATTCCAAGTCTGGCTCCTGCCTGACTAATGAGGCGCCCCTTCGCACTCCATCCATGCCAGTCTCTCCTCCCTGTGAGCAATTCTCCCGCAATCAGATTGCAACATCTGCATGCGTGTCACGGTGCACTCATGCATTCTTCAAACCCTGCTCATGCCAGCTGGGAAGGAGTACTCTCATCAGCTAATTATGTGTGTTTTAGTAATCGAGTACACCCATAACGTTGCCCTCTGTAAAATGCCCTACTGCTTTCTGGCAACTATAAAAATTAACTAAAATGAAATCTACAAATTAAGAAATATTATAGTACTGTCGAATAATAATCATGTTGATGGATGTCGGAGCAGGAGATCAGTTTATCTTTTCACTGCAGTGTCTTGGAAGATTTCCTATGAGAGTTCAATCATATATACACACACTAAACACAGTGAAAGGTTTTACTGCCCATTCTTTTTGGACTGTTAAAAAGACTGATTCCACCATTCCCTTGTATGACTGGATGTCACTGAGATGATGAAACCTTTGTTGGTGTTGAAAGTAAGGTGGAAGACACTGAAGCCCTGATTCTGAGGTGCATGTAAACACAGGAAAGTGTTCTCCCATGAAGGAAGAACACTTTCCTTAAAAGCACCATATTCTGCTAAAGTGTTAATGTGGCAGCCTGACATCAAAGCCACCACTTTTGCATATGACTAATTTGCTGCTTGACAACAGCCTCAGCAGGTATGAGGAATGCAGGGCAGCCATTGTGAGGGGATTCTCCTTTCAAAAGCACTGGTTTTGCACGTAAAAAAGGAGATAAACTATGACACCTCTGAGGTGTTGTCATCCCTACTGCATCTCCTGTTTCAAAATAGCCTTTCCCAGACTGCCACACCACTTTTCTAAATTGCTGAAAGCTTAAGGACACTTTCGCAAATTAGGCAAGTGGCAGTCTCTCAGGAAATGCTCGAACTGCCACTGATGCACATGTTTCTTCCACAACGAGAGATTTTAGTAGCTTTTGCTGCAGGCAAGCACAATATCCCCCCTCTAATACTATTACCCACCTCAGAATGGTGGTGCTGGAAACCAGAGGGGAAAATGTCAGCTTTTCACACTACTTTTAGCACGAGCTCAGAATCGAGCCCTGAACCCCATTTTAAGTTTGATCATTTTGGATGGCACACCAGGAACTAGCATGTTTACTAATCCATCTCTATAGTACGGACGTTCAAGCTGAGATGATTGTGGTCAGCAGATTGTTGTAAAGGACGAGGGCTAGCAGTGCATCTGGACTAGTTAAGAGGTCTAAATTGCCACGCATCATCATTTGAGACTTTTTTCATGATATGTGGCCATACATATTTTTTTCTGAGCACACAAGAACGCAAAACCCGCAACGTTTGCACCTTTCATTTAGTGCAAATGTACAGATAATTGAGACTTGCACCAATTTCACATAAATACAATGCTTAGGAGATGGGAGAAGTTGGCATCTGTGTCCCCCGACTCTGAAAGTATATTTTGCACCTATTTTTGGGCTTGGTTGCTCTGTGCAGCGGAAAGCATGGGGTTCGATGATGCCACTCCATGGGACACCTGTGGAATATTGATAGAGGCTGTCAAATCACCAGGCTCCTGGGACCCAAGTGGGTAAGATTGTGGTTAGATAGACCACCAAGAATGAGATATACTTGGGCAACGAGGATTAAAACCATGCCACGCTCATCTTAAGAAATTGAGGTCTAACACAAAAACCCAACCCTTGAGGTGTGGACGTTCCCACCCCCCATTATGCTACCAATCAAACACTCCCACTCGCAAGAAAACTGGTGGGCCATGTTCACATCCCAACTGTTCAGAGAAAAGAAAACATCAATCTACTACTGGATGTTTCTAAGGAATACCCCAACTTGGTAAATCTCAGTCTTCTTTGCTGGGATATACCAGACACATAACTATCACTAGAGGGAGGGACCCCTTCTTCGCCCCACCCTGGAACTCCTTCTAAATCCCCAACTCATGATTAAGCACTCTGTCCAATAAGAGATAGCAATAAGGTGGTATATGTTGCTGGGACGTTGGTTGTTCTTTTGGGACTGGGGATGTTTGTATACATCTCAATCAGAAACTATGCATACCAATGGTGCTTACTTTCAAGGAAGGAAAATGGCCCATTTTCTGTGTCTTGAATACTTTGAAAGTCCCTGTCTTGGGTCCTCCTGAGATACTATGAGCGGAATGAAGAATAAGGATCCTGAGAGAAGGCTGTCCTTTTGAGGTCTACCTAAATCGATCGATTGTCCAAGTGACTAGGTGGATAGTGCTCCACATAGTTCATGGTCTTAGAAATGTAATATGTTTACATTATTATGAGTATGAGTATCAAATAAGGGAAGACATGCTCGCAGGTGCACTTCTGCAAGAGGAAGCTAGGAGAGTAATTGATAAGGCGAATAGGGAAAAGAAAAACATCTGCTTTGCATATGGCTGGTCCGCTGCTCTGCCTCTACTCGTTCGGATGGGAAAACAAACAAAGTGGCATTAAATTTAAACTGGATAAGAAGCATTTGCTCTTCCTTTATTAACATCCATCATGTTTTGGTTGTAGTGTCCAGATCGCCAGATAAATAAATAACCCTGGTACTACCACCCCAGCCTCTATTGAGGCTGCTGTTGGAAAATATTCTGATTTCCCATGAAAAGAACACTTCTCCTTTTTGGAGAAATCACCAGCTTGGATTACAATATTGCACAGAAAGACATCATCAAATCGACAACACGAAATTGGTGTGGATTACTTCCAACAATGCATTACGTTTGGGCTGATTGTCCGTGGGGTGGCATTTGCAGTGATAGTTTGCGTGTGGTAGAGGTAGGTAGTTGTGTTATGGATTGAAATGTGTTATGGATTGTTGGTTGGTTGTCTAACTTGAAAACGTCAGTTCATGGGGTGTGATACATAATGTGGATTTATCTGCCCGTCAGCACACACATAATATAAGATTTATATCTGCGTTTTATTTAGATATTCACTTTATATCAGACTCATTGATTCAGATTTTTTATGTAATTTGTTTTGATCTATTGATGCAATCTGTTTTTGCTGAATGATTTTATCAGATACATTGCAGTCGTTGTTGATGTACGTGCTTTATAATTCGTTTTGTACCACAATAGGTCAGCTTTATACAAATTGGTTCGATAAATACATGTTTTTGGTTCCAGATTCCATCTAGGGATGGGTTTGAAAAACATGAAAATATAAAGTTGTGAGATTAAATCCTATTTCGAATTGCCTATATCCAAGCACTATTACTAGATGTAACATTCTATGTTAGTGTTAATGTAGCTTTCGTGTCCTTGCTAAGGAGCGGACATGGCGTTTAACTGGCCGCCAGTCTGAGCTTTGGTTAGCCCGAGCAAAGCGAGGGCCTCAGCTCGGGCTGCAGGCCATTAAACACAATGTCTGTACCCAGCCGGGGCATGAAAGCTCTTCGCACCCGGGGATTTCCCGGGGTTGAGGATAGCTTAAAGTTAAACAAAATGGCCAGCGTACTTTTTCGATTTTAATGGCACTGGGAATTTTTATTTAAATTTTTTATTCACCGTGGATGGTGAATGCACAATCACAAGGTAGGTTGTGGTTGGCCAATCTGCCTTTCCCGGGTGCAAATTAATTATCAAAGTGTTGGGAAGAAGTTGCCAGGCAACATGTAGATCTTGCTGCTGGTTGGTGCCTAGAATAGGCATTCCTGCTTGTGTGGATGTAATCGTGGGGAGGCAGTTGTGATGTTGATCTGCGTGTAGTGTGAATGTCAGGGAGAGGATGAGGTCTTTGAATGTGAGTGGGTACTCGCTACAGTTCAAGGGAAGGGTAGTGTGAGGCCGGGGGTAAGAGCTACAGAATAACGGCCTCTGCAGTGTGCTAGCGTAGATGATACTCCTGGATTGTTTTCCTTTTGTTCCCTTCAGTCAAAACAGAATTCAGTATTTATGTAACTGCTATGAGGTGTTTTGTAGGTTTCTGCATACAAATGTTTGAAATTCTAGAAAGTGTGATTTTCAGCTCTGGTATGACATTTACTATACTGGGGGTACAGAAACATTTATATTGTCCTAAAAAATAAGGTAGCAAAAGTCCCGACTTTTTAATGTGGTGCAATGATTTTGTCAAGCCTTCCGCTTTTCCTCTGTACATACCCTGGGGGATGCTGCTAGATATGCTGATCATGACCCACAAATGGTGCAGAAAAAGTTGTTATGTCACTGAAGTTGGTCTATTCTGCCCCTGCCAGGGTTGACCAGAGCGTAGTCTGTGGAGTGAAAACAAAAGGCTAAAGCTAAGATGGCTGGAGCAGCGGGAGAAGGGACATATGGCACTGACCAATTGGGTAGATACAGGAGAGGTGAGTCATAGAGAGAATGATTGTGTGAGCAGGGATGCTTGCATTCACATATGAAATGGGTCAGAACCAAACGCTGATCTATTATTGGTTTGGGTCTATTTGACCTAATCACATTTGACCTAATCACATTTGATCAAATTTATTTGAACTTTCTTTCGGTCTAAAAACCAGGGTGAGGCCCCCTGCAAACCCTCACCCCCCAAACCCACTTCCCCTGAACCTAATCTATACCCTCATCCATCCCCATATACATATTTAATTAAATTTGACAGAAAAAAAGTCAAAAGAATTCGATCAAATGTTTTAGGTCAAATGTTTTTATGTCAATTATGCTAATACCGGTCTAGTAAAGAGGCAAGATAGGACAACTCATGCAAACGGTGGAAACGGTGCTAGCATGGTTGCGTGATTGCCCCAAGATAGTTCTGTTTATACACAATGCACTGTACATGAACACAACTTTGTGTGAGCAAAAATTGGAAATGGGGCATCCATTAAACTGATAAATGAATCCAAGAATGAAGCTATTTCATCGAGCTTCTGCTAGCTATTTCAATACATTCGTATGTCAATCTCTAGAGTGATTTGTAATGCACACAGCTGTCGATGGTATGCCTTCTCAGCACTGTATTCTTTTCTAAATGTGCAGTTCTGCAAAGTCTGGGTATCTTGCTGACGTGAGCAATGTGTATGCATGGGTGTGTCTTGGAGGATGATAATAATAATAGCAACAATAGATATATTGTAATGTGGAAGTCACCCTGAACATCAAGATGGAGGCTGAATAACATTCTGAGTGAGATTCTGGCCGTTGTGACCTCCGCACACACGAATAATTAATATGCCTGCAGGCCACTTGTCGGGGTCGCAAACTGAGACCTTGTCCTATCACTGACCTATGTGTAAATGAACAACTGTATCAGCGGAACTGATCAAAATGCATACATTATAGGATTGACCTGGCAGGGAACCCTAGGCATGATCCCAAGAATGGTTAACCCGCGAGGGGGTTGGCCAAGGGCTGGATAAAGGATATAAAAGCCCAAGTATTCCGAATGTACGGTCTCTCTACTAATGCATCGAACCCTCGTTGAAGTTCGTTACGTTACTCTGAGAGCCGAATAGCTATCCGTTTGTCAATTGACTTTGGTAACTGTTGTAGCTTTTTAATAAAGCACTTGTATGTCCTTTGTAACCTGTGTTGGTGTGTTTCTTTTGGGCTTCCCAGCCTCATATCAATTGTTATGTTTTCACAGTTGGCGCCCGAATAGGGGCCCTCAAGATTGATGCCGGATCATTGAAGGTTGACGCAGACTATCGAACCAGGATCGGACGGTGTGATTCTGCGGGCCCGACCGAACGAGACGCGATACATCGGCAGCGCTGCACAATCCGATCCTTGGACGATAGTCGTGTGGTCTGACACGGCATCTTGACGAGGGTCCATTTTTGAGTCGGGCAGATTTGTCGAAACCACCAAACACAAGGTAAAATTCGTTAGGTAAGTTCTTTGATAAACCGTAGGGTCCTCCTTAGGTTTGGTCAGGTGCAGTCGTGACCCGGCTCTTAATTTAACCCTGACAATTTGAATTTGGCGTATTGTATCTGCAGACACAATTATTGACCAGGTAACACCAATTTTTTGTGAAATGCTTGGGAAATTGTCTAGCTGCTTTAGAGCTCTGTTCCGCAGCGATCGACAATCTTTGGAAATTAGCCGCCCGGCACCACAGGAGGGGTCGCCGGCATGTACTATGTACTGTAAGTATGGCATTCGTAGTATAGTATTTAATGATATTTGGCACAGACAGACCAGACATGCCTCTGAATTTCAGTGGCCAATCAATGGCAGTTTTGAGATCTCCCGTATTGAATACCTAGATTCGGTCTTGCTAAAAAAGAAGGCTAGACCTGCAGCCTTTGATGTTTTACAGAATTGGAAAAAAGAAGCGTTACAGCAGCTTAAAAGTAGGGATAAACATGCACGCCGTCATAAAACAAATGTCGAAAAAGCATTGTTATATGATAAAGAAAAACATTCAGAATCAGTTAAAAATATGGATAGGGCTTTTTCACTTGGAATCCAGAAAGATTTACCCCTCTAAAGATTTCCATGTTTCCGAAGAATTTATTGAAAAATTGTTAAACGAACGCAGGCCTGGTGCCTCTGCGCCACCTCCGTATGATCCTTTCTTGGGCGCTCTGCCCATTCCTGCTGTTGTTCCTGCTGTTATTCCTGTTCCCCCTGTACAACTTATTGTTCCTATTCCCCTAGTCGTTGTCCCTCCACCTATTGCACCGCCCGTTCCTTCTGCACCGATAGTTGCACCTTTATTAAATTTACCTGCACCTCCGCTCCCGAGTGGTCCCGTATTGACTGAAGTTGATCAAGGTGCAGGATCAAAGATCGTCACTCGTAATACTGTTTCTGCAGATAAGAAACAGGAATTGTTTGCATGGGCTAAGCACTGTATGGAGAAAGGTGATCAAGCTGATGTTTTTTCCACATTATCTAATTTCAACAGTTTTCCCGAGAAAAATGTTTTTATCAAAGGTTTGGGGACTCATTTATGTGTGATGTGGGGTAGATTACAAAATTCGGATCTTCCACAAGGGGTGAGAGATCTAAATACTTTGGCACTTTCGAGGGACACAGAGCAGAAAGTATATGGTCATGTTGGAAGATTGTTTGAGTATAAGAAGGACTTTGAAAAGTCACGAGATGAGGATGACGAAGACGATAGTATGTATGTACAGAAACGGTTCCTTCCGTGTCATAGATCGGCACCTGAGGAAGTACGAATTTGTACCAAAGATGCGATTCGATGGATCTCGGATTCATCGATTCCGCCAGATGAAGTGTATGACACGTATAGTCAGTATACAGTAGAAATACAAAGAAAGGCAATTCAGGTAATGGTACAGCACCTGCAAGAAGAATGTGTAAGAAAGAAGGTTAGTTGGAGAACCGTGTTAATAATGAGAAGGAGAAAATAGAAAAGAGGAAAGGAGATTTGAAAACCAAAGTATTATTACAACAAATTGTTAGAAACCCCAGAGGAGGCACGACACAGACTAGAGGTCAGTATCTCCCAAAAGGAAATGCTCCTTTGGGTCCTGTGAATATTAATCAATGTGCTTATTGCCGCCAGGAAGGTCATTGGCGAGCACAGTGCCCCGTCCTTCGACAAAGGTCAAACAGTGCGTTTGGGAGTCTGGGTAGACGACCCAGGGGCCGCCCTGGAGCAGGGGGCCCTGATAGAGGTCAGTTTTTGCAAGATCCTCAGCAACCTTTTTCACGGGAAAATCAGACCTCGAGTGTGGACTCGAGGAACATATTTGATCACCCTTCTGCTGCCTACCTTTCCGAAGAGCTTCCTTCCGACGATACTCTATTTCATTAGGACTGCCCGAAGCAGGGTTTGGAAACTTCACCTATTCCCGTTAATCAGAAAGGCCCCTACGTTGAATTATTAGTAGGGAATAGGAAACACCAGTTTTTGATAGACACTGGAGCACAGAAGTGCTGCATTGATCATTCTCGGGTTCCAAACATTCCACTGTCAGGGCAAACAAATGTTTCCGTAGGGTTTTCTGGTATACCAATTGTCTGTCCGGTTTCTTCACCGGTGTCTGTTTCTTTGGGTCCCTTTACGGACCATTGCCCTTTTCTTCTCACTTCGAACTGTGGAGAGAATTTGCTGGGGTTGAATTTGTTAAAGAAATTGAATGCAGTAATTCATTGTTCCTCTGATGGAGTACGGCTGACGGTTTCACCACAGCAACTTCCTAATTCTCAGTTTCTGATTCAACCTTTACCTCCTGAGTTTAGCATTGTCCCAGAATGTTTATGGGCGGTTGACGACAATGATGTCGGGGTACTACAGATTGAGCCCGTTAAAATAGTTTTGAAACATGGTGTTAAACTACCACACATTCCGCAGTATAAAATATCAGTTGAGGGCGAGCGTGCTTTAAAATGCATTGTCTCCGATTTTGTGCATCGTGGGGTGATCGAGGAGATTACAGGTAGTTTGTGTAACGGTCCGATCTTGCCTGTATATGAGAAAGGCGACAATGCAATCCCATACCGGTTCATAATTGATCTTCGTGCTATTAACAGAGTTGTCGCCCCACAATTTCCAATCGTGCCTGATGTAATGACGATATTGACAATGATCCCTGCTACGGCTACGCACTTTAGCATTGTGGATTTAAAAAATGCTTTCTTTAGCATTCCTATACATAGGGAAAGTAGATATTTGTTTGCGTTTACCTTGGGGGGACGCTCATTTACATTCACTAGGGCACCTCAAGGGTATGCTGAAAGTCCAAGTATTTATAGTAGAGCTTTGAAAGAGCAGCTCGACACCCTTGAGTTGCCACCTACTTGTACACTGCTTCAATATGTTGATGATTTGCTTTTGGCTGCAGACTCTGAAAGTGCTTGTAAGGATGCACCATACTGTTGCTTGTTTATCTAGCAAAAAATGGTCATAAAGCTTCGCTCAAAAAATGTCAATATTGTTGTCAGGAGGTCGCCTATTTAGGGTACCTCCTGTCAAAGGAGGGGAGAAGATTGACACCTGAAAGAATAAAACACATTTCTGGCATGTCTGTTCACAATACACAGAAGGAAGTCAGAGCCTTAATAGGTATGGCTTCTTACTGTAGGTTGTGGATCCCGAACTTTTCGCTAGTGATAAAACCGATGTTGGCTTTGACGAAGAAGGGCATTTCTCTGCCATTGCCATGGAAATCGGAACATCAACGATCATTTGAGCTTCTCAAAACCGCGTTATGCTCTGCACCGGTTCTGGGTACTCCAAATTATGACAAGGCCTTTGTGTTGTTTGTGCATGAATGTGATGGATGTGCTTTGGCTGTGTTAACACAGGAACACGGAGGGAAGAATAGGCTTTGCGGCTACTACTCCTCCGCCCTTGATCCTGTCGCATGTGCTTTGCCAAGATGTTTGCGAGCTGTCGCTGCTGCTGCTGCCGCGTCTGTAATAAAGAGTGAGGGAATGGTCCTAAGCCATGATTTGATTTTGATGGTACCTCACTCTGTAGATATCCTATTAAACAAAACCCAAACGCAACACCTCACCTCTGCACGGTTAACAAGGTATGAATTAATTCTGTTTGCCCCGCACATTCAAATTAAGAGGTGTTGTGTTCTTAATCCGGCTGAACTCTTACCTTTCCCTCAAAACACTGTTTGCGGTGACGAAGAATTACATGACTGTCTGTATACCACTGAACAAGAAACGAAGGGAAGGATAGATCTTATAGATACTCCTTTGGACAATGCAGAAGGGGAGCTGTTTTGTGATGGCTCCTGCTTCAAACTTTCAGATGGTACATCTACAGCTGCTTACGCAGTTACTACATTGAGTAAAGTTGTTGAAACTAAGAGAATTTCGCATAACTCCGCGCAGGCCGCAGAGATTATAGCATTGACCCGAGCTTGTGAACTCTCCGAAGGGCGTATAGTAAATATATATACTGATAGCCAGTACGCCTTTGGGGTGGCTCACAACTTTGGGAGGCTCTGGTCGGAAAGAGGGTTCCTGACCTCACATGGGACCAAGATTCAGCATGGCCCCTTGATAGTGCAATTGCTCTCGGCACTCTCGCTCCCTAGGCAGTTAGCGATCATGAAATGTGCAGCACATCGTAAGGTCATAGATGATGTGGGAAAAGGGAACGCCTTTGCGGACCTGATAGCCAGGCAAACGGCTACAGACCTTAGCACAGACATCTATGCGCTAAGGGAAACAAAAGATGCCTATGTAATGGATGAATGTATTGGGTCTGTGCAGGATATTCAAACTGATGCTACAGTAGAAGAATCTAAAAGGTGGGCCGAAGGAATGGGGAAACTAGATGATGATGGGTGTTGGGTGGATACATCTGAAGGAAAATGGTTGCTCCCTGATTCATATGTACTGGCAATGGTTACGATGGCACACAGTCCTACACATGTGTGTGCTCAGCAGATCACGAAAATGTTAGAACAAGTTTGGGTGAATAACAAGATCCTAGAGACTGCAAAACGCCATGTTCGGAACTGCATGATCTGCTTACAGCACAATGTGTGTAAGGGGACAGTAACTCCAAGGGGAAGCTTTGGGCCCCCTTCTGTTCCCTTCGAGGTCATTCACTTTGATTTTATTGAGATGGAACGGTGTAACAATCTGAAATATGTTCTTGTAATTATTTGTGCCTTCAGTAAATGGGTCGAGGCTTTCCCCGTTAAAGATGCTACTGCCATGATCACTGCAAAGATTATGGTAAAAGAATTATTTCCTCGATTTGGGCTCCCAAGGGTAATTTGGTCGGACAATGGTCCTCATTTTGTTGCAGCAGTAATTTTGCAGATATGCACAGCATTACATATTGAGAAACGATTTCACTCAGCTAGACATCCTCAAAGTGCTGGGTTGGTGGAAAGACATAATGGTATCTTAAAGAATAAGCTTGCAAAAACATGTGCCGATACCAAACTGAAATGGCCAGATGCCTTACCTATTGTATTATTGGCTATGCGTACCACACCTCAAACTAAGACTGGGCTTTCTCCATTTGAGGTAGTGATGGGGAGACCTGCTAACATTTGGAGTCTCCCAAAACCTAAAACCCTGAGAGAGGTGGAAAATGTATTGCTTGTAGACTACTGTAACCAGTTAACTAAAAACCTGTATGTCATTTATCACCAGGTATATTTGGCTTTACCTGTACGGTTCACGGGCCCAGGACACGATATACAGCCTGGAAGTTGGGTCCTAGTGAAGGCCTACGAAAGGGCTTCCTGTCTCGCTCCTCGTTGGAAGGGACCCTACCAGGTGCTGTTGGTAACCCGGACAGCAGTGCGGGTGGCTGGGAGGAAACACTGGATCCACGCGACGCATGTCAAGAAACTTCCTCACCCCACGCCACACGTTACAGAAGAAGCAGATCCCCTCGCTGATGCTACAGTCCCTGGTCTTGAAGTAGCAAACAGCGCTGTGAGTGCGTCGGAGAATTTCTCTGAGCCCGTGGAGCTTGGGGAAGAGTCCATTTCGTCTCCGCACTCTTTTGAAAAATCACTTCCGGAATACATTGTTTCGAGTTCTGTGACTTCCGTCGCCTCCGATACGTCGCTTCCCTCAGGAAGTGACAACGCCTTGTTTTCGGATCAAACAATCTTGGGTACCACCAGGTACAACCTTCGACGAAGAAAATAGAACTACGGCACAGGTTTTTCTGTGCATTTGGGAAAAGAGAAGTGATTGAAAGTTTTCTTTTGTATAAGAAAGTTTCTGTTGAACAACAGGAAGAAAAGGGATTCTGCTGGCTAGGGTTGGGAAGGACTAAGAAATCACGCGACCGTAGCGTCGCCAGCAACGAACATTGGGGTCGTCGATTGAGGAATTACAATGCCTGCCACCTCCACTACTGCTCCCCGCACTGGACTTGTGAATAAGGGGGTGACCAACTTGGACAATGAACAATGTGCCTGGGCCCCGAAAACGTATTGCTGTGTTTTGATAACGATAATTGTTATTTTTGCAATTACTGCTGTAGGACTTTGGTACTTTGAAGAAATCTATCCTCTAAAACCTCTACTACCGACCGAGATTGTACCAACTGCTTTGACTCCCTCTGTACACCTTCACACTCTGTCCCCTAGAGACTCCCAACATAGACAAAAGTATCATAATAACACTCTAATGATAGTAATGAATTCAACGCATGCCATTTTTAATAAGAGTAATTGATGGATTTGCACTCATTTACCGCAACATGGGAACCAGGGGCTAGGATGGTATATTCACCCTTTACCTTTAACAACTGCTTGCTATGCCTCTCTTAGAGCACTATTCTTTGACCGTTGGAATGATAGCATCTCAGGGAACTTTGATGGAACTAATTTGAATGATTTCGAGAAACGTAAATTAACTCCCCTGGGATGCTCGCTTTTTGCAAATAGAAGTAAACCTAATGTCGCTTCTATTAGGCCGTCTGACAAACTGTCTTTTCCTTTTCAAACTTTAATTTCCTTTAAAATGGCTCCGATAGGCAATAAGGACGTCGTGCCTCCTTCTTACTCTATAAATCATAGCCCTGACTCGGTCCCCTTTTGTGTACAAAGAAATGGCATTCGGCCAATGGGAGATTTTGAAGGTTGTATGAACATTGTAAATTTGACTGGAGAAAACAGGCCTCTGTATGTAGGGGGGCCTGTTTATTTTGTTTGTGGTAGTTTAGCATTTCCCTGGTTGCCCAAGGATTGGCAGGGATCCTGTTATTTAGGAATCCTGTTACCCGGGGTATTTGTAGCTAGTACATTGGAGGTTTCTAAGGCTCGCCCGCGGCGGGACAAGAACGGAGATACCCCTGGGCAAGTATTGGGAGATATAGCAAAATCAGTGGTGCCCTTTTGGGGACAAATAACAAACTCTGAGAACATTAGGGGATTAGCAAGGGTACTGGAGAGAACGATCAACCGGACCACGGACATACTCTACAATATGACACTAGAACAAAAAGCAATAAGATTGGTAGCACTCCAAAATCGGATGGCATTAGATGTCATTCTGGCAGAACGAGGTGGAGTATGCAAATTGGTGAGGTCCGCTTGCTGTGTTTTCGTACCAGATTCCTCGCCGACAATTTTTAAAGCAATACAGAACTTGCATATTCTTAGTTCTGAAGTACATATCCCTGTAGGAGATTGGAATCTTAGCACCTGGTTCTGGGATTCTTTACGATCTTGGGGTTGGAAGGTGCTTTCTGTTATTCTGGTTATTTTGGGGATCCTGCTATTCCTTTGTTGCTGTTTTCAATGTCTTCCGAGTATATGTGGAATGCTAGGGGGATGTTGTGCCCAAGCAGTGAGCACAATAGGGCATAGAATATATGCCCCAGATACAGCATCCAAAGAGTTTGTGTTACAAGAGGTTCTGATGAACGACCTAATGGCTATAGATATTACAGACAATGATTCGGTATGTATGGAATACAATACATGGAGTTATTTGCAAAAGTATTAGAAATGATATTAGCACTTGGCATAGGCCAAAAGGAGGGTCTGTTGGAATTGAAATAATATTATGCCTCCTATCGCAGTAATTGAATGTGTATTGGCCTACGCCAAGTTGTCTAAAATATCATGTAAATAGACTCCGCGGCAAGGTCTTGACCTTAACGAAAAGTAATGTAAGTCGCCATCTTGGATTTAGCCTCCATTTTAGGTTCTCTTGTAATGTGGAAGTCACCCTGAACATCAAAATGGAGGCTGAATAACATTCTGAGTGAGATTCTGGCCGTTGTGACCTCCGCACACACGAATAATTAATATGCCTGCAGGTCACTTGTCGGGGTCACGAACTGAGACCTTGTCCTATCACTGACCTATGTGTAAATGAACAACTGTATCAGCGGAACTGATCAAAATGCATACATTATAGGATTGACCTGGCAAGGAACCCTAGGCCTGATCCCAATAATGGTTAACCCGCGAGGGGGTTGGCCAAGGGCTGGATAAAGGATATAAAAGGCCAAGTATTCCGAATGTACGTTCTATCTACTAATGCATCGAACCCTCGTTGAAGTTTGTTGCGTTACTCTGAGAGCCGAATAGCTATCCGTTTGTCAATTGACTTTGGTAACTGTTGTATCTTTTTAATAAAGCACTTGTATGTCCTTTGTAACCTGTTTTGGTGTGTTTCTTTTGGGCTTCCCAGCCTCATATCAATTTTTCCTATGTGTGATGACTATCGGGAGTAAGGTTGGGTGCTCCAAACTCGCACTGGTAGCTTGTAGATGCAGCTAAAAAGTGGCAACTATTATCGGTGAAGTAGATTGTGGGGTGAGAGTAATGTGTACCGCGACCAAACAGTGTGCACCAGAGCTCTTCTACTTGTTTCTCTGTATCCTCTGTGTGGGGTTGGCAATACCCTTCCAAAAGTGTCAAGTCTGAGTGCTGGTCCGAGGGCTGGAGCTGCCTTTCTTAGGTGTTACAGGTTGTGGGTGGAAAGGATGATGCTGTGAGATCCTCCACACAGGCTGGTGCATTTTTCTGCTATGCATTCAATACCTATGTGTGCAGAACCTGCTGAAAGTAGGACTTAAGTAAACATACAGGACAGCTGTAAGACATTATGGAAACCTTGCGGGTTAGATGCATGTGAGATGGAGGTTTACCTGTACAGGAGTGTGTACTGGCATGAAATCACATTTCCCAGGCTAGAGGGAGGGATTGCAGACACCATGGGGGCTGCAGACCTCCCCCTGCTCCATGAAGTAGGCCTGGGAGGAGATATATGTTGGATCCCCAGTCCATCCCATTCAGCCTCGGAGGCTCCCTGGTAGGCTTCTGGGGGGGTCACTGCCTTCAGTAGGGAGGAAGTAGAAAGCATGTTAAAGCAAGAGGGAAGAGTGGAGGCGAAGAAGGCTGAAAGAACCCAAAATGAGGAGGAGGAACGCACATTAAAGAAAAAGACAGGACCGGGCTGGGTGTGGGGGGGTAGGTGACAAAGATTATTAAGTGTGAGGGGGTGAAACACCCAGGATAGAGAGAAATAGAACTATCAGGAGAGGGAGTAGGTGAAGATAAGATAAATAAGGAAATCCAGGTGTGGAGAAGCACAAGAGGTGAAAGGTCAGATCATCAAGTGTGAAAGAAGGGGAGAAAGGCCAGAGGGAGGAGGAAGAGTTAAGGAGGAAGAGTTGCCTAAGGCAAGGGACAGTAAACAAGGTCTACTGCCATTGATGCTTCTATGTCATTATAAAGGCTTCCAGTTTTCCGTTTTTACTGATTTTTACACATAAATACAGACGGAAATCAATCTGCTTTCTGTCTGTATTAAATATAAAAATGGGGAAAAATGCAAAAACAGGACTTTCTGCCTGGTTCTCTATGATGTTACTCATACATCGCAGGCTAGTCACATTGCAGATTGGCAGCATGGAGAGTGTAAAAGTAGAAGAAAAATAGCATTAAAGTTCCTCAGATTGCTTTGAGCATATATATTATGGCAGCAGCAGTCATAGGAGAAACTGTTTGTTGTTATGGAAAAAAAATGAGCTAGCATGTCTTTCCTAAACAGCTGCATGTGTGCTTTAATAAATGAATGTTTTTAATTAGAATAAATGAAGAAAAATACTGGTTGCAAATGATCTTTTTGTACGACAAAAATAAATGTGGATGGATACAGAAAAAAGGGTAAAAACGAAATATGGATGAATACACACGGGAATGGCAGAAAAATAAATACCATAACACCGGGAGCCTTAGTCATTATTAATGTTTTGCACTCCTTTCCATTAATCTATTATACATTTACAAATATCCCTTAATCTCCGAGTATAAATCATCCACTACTACACACTTTATATTAATGGCATTCTACTCAGGGACAGTCTCCACTAATGTTATAGGTTATTTATAGCGCACACTGTCGCCACCGGAGTGGTCCCCTGGCGCACTGGCGGCTCTGAAAGGCAAGAGAGTAGGGTAAGTTAGTTGGCTACTATGCACGTCATTTCTTGTCAAAATGACATCCTAGTGATTAAATAAATACAAATACTGTTGTGTACCGCTCAGCACTAGACCTCTGTTGGGTCCTAGCTGACCAAATCCTGTTTGAGCTTATACAAGTCTATGGATAACACTGGGGTAAGGACAGAGGTGGGAATAGTCTCTACTAACTGGAGGGCACATGGACCTCAGGACAGGGTCCGAATAACCCGAAAAACCCTAGTCCCTCAAGGCCTTGCCACTCAATTTACAAGCCAAGACTCTGATTCTGCACAGCCTCTAATCGCTCATGGAAGGGGATGCTAGGGCTAAAGGCTGGGAAATTAGGCCATCAAACAGCTTCACGCATCCCTAGTGGAATGCTGGTAGCTTGAGAAGCGATACTACATGTCTCTTGTAGTCGCAGCCATCTTTCTGCTGTTGACTTCGCTGCTCCACCTCCGCAGACATTTTAGGGGCACGCAGAAGTCAAAATACCTGTTCAGAGCAAGCCTTGCTCGCATTGCAACAGGATTTGCTTGATTTTCCATGGCAAGCCGGGCACCAACCAAGGTCCGCCATAGCAATCAGACACTGCTGACTCTACCTGTTCACAGGAAAGTTATTTCTGGTAAGTGGCGGCGTCTTCAGCACATTCAAACACCCAGTTGCTAGTCTAACCTCTTCCTATTATAGGTTGAGGACTTGAATGCAGGCTCTGTTAGGTTTACCTGAAAGGGGTGGGACCAAGGTAGGTGCTAGAAGCATACTACATTATTGGAGGAATATACCTCCTAGAATGAGGAAGGTGATGAGGGAGGAGAGTTGATGGGTAATTCATGTTTAGATACTTTGGGGAAATTTCGTTTTTCTCTAACACAAACGACACCTATAACAATTCTTCTAATGTGCATGTAAACAATTTAAAGGATCAAATGTCGACATTAGAGGATCATATGCAGAACTATAGTGACATTAATGGCCAACAGCCCTCATTACAAGTTTGCAGGTAACCCGTCTGTACTACCGTCAGATTACTGGCAAACTCGCATTACCGTTACCAGTGCCCGATATTCTGGTGTTACTGGGATATTACGGGTGCTGGCAACTGCGTTAAGTTCCCATTCCATGGAGTGCCATAGAACATATACACTTTCACTTAGGGAGACAAATTGAAACCAACACGCATTGGCAAAGCCAACAGCTTTGGTCTTTGATTACGCATGGGTAAGCATTTGCCAGGCACTGCCATAAGGGTACCACTTGGTCATAAGATGGGAACAGCTGGGAAACAGTGCGAGTACCTGGGCATAATGTCATCGCCTGGCAAATGTTGGTCGAATGTCTATACACAAGCCAAAACTGCTGGATTTGCGATTGTTTGTTTTGGACAGGACTCGAGTGCAAGGAACAGAGGCATTGACACAGATTGTGCTTATAAAATCAACTGGCTGAAGACACACATTAAGAGATTTTTAATCATACCAGGAGCTCATTTACAGAGGCAAATAAATGATTAAACACTCAGAAGAGTGCTTAGATATAACACCGGTAGGTCATATACAGTACAAACATTGGTGTTACTTTGTGATAGAGCTTGCTCAAAGAGTTCCCAAAAGGAATGTTTTGGCCGTGAGGGACAGATAGTTGGTAGTAATGCCATAGGCATTCACACAGCTATGCCTAGTCACTGGGTAAGTAAATCACCAAGTACACCCATAGGATGTGTGTTTCTCCTCCTATCCTGTCTCCATCTTATCTGTGTTCCACTGCAAGAGTTCTGGCTTACACCTAATAGGCAACACTATAAAAGGATGGATGTAAGTCTGTGACTCAATAGTAACCACTGACATTGCTCTGGTCAGCCTTCCATACCATTGTCTGAAAATCAGCCTTGGCCCTGCCACTAATGTGAGCAGCCCTGTCCAAACCGCTCGACTGCTAGGTCACAAGTCCTAAAAATGCCAGTGGTTGCTTGTGTTCTTGTGCAGAGAGTACATGGCATAGCAGTTGAGACTGAACAGCACCTTTTGGTGGCAGAGTTATTTGCTAATGGCTTGTTCCCTTCTGTAATGGCACAGGCATACTAAATAATTATGTTGCAGAATTTTGGGCAGAGCAATGACAGTGGTAATGTTTAATTGAAAGACTTGCATATATCACTTTTTGATTTTACTACGCTCCCTTCCAGAATTACATTTTTGTTACTACCAACCTTATTTTTTCATGTATACTTAAGTTGTTAATGCAGCAGGAGGATGTCAGTGTCAGAATGTCCAAAAATAAAGAGTTCTCTGTCCTGTGTCCAAAATCCTATCCTGACCCTTACAAGCTAAACTAAAAGAAATGTGCAAAAGGGCAAGGTCTTTCACTTGGCCTTCTGTATGCTTTTTGATGTTCCAACGTAAAGTTCAAAAAAGTTCTCAAATAAATAAATAATCAAAGTTCCACATGGTCTCACAATCCTCAGGAGGGGAGAGGGGCCTTCCCATGAGTCTCTCCGCTTCCTTTCAGATTTTAACCACAATTCCCTTTCCCAGAAATGTGCAATTGTCCAATCCAGGGACTATGGCTCCCTTCAACTAGAATTCAGAAACTGAAGGGTTCTTTTCCTCCCCTTGACTCGCTTGTCTTGCCCTAGTTTAATCACCTTTCCACCCCAAGGGAGTTTGGTCCTTCCGATGGGTTTGATATGCTTCCAATAGGCTGCCTTTCATCTTCTGGAACCTCTTACTTGTATATCTCTTATTTGAAACCACACTGCCTGGTATCTTCTCCTGCCGGGGCCTTCTCAATGTTCTCTTTCCCTTTGGATATGGGTGTCCTGACTCGCAGTCACATTGCATGGTACACTCTCCTGCCAGGACTTTCTTAAGGTTCTCTTTCTCTTTGAGTCCGGGTCTCCTGACTTGCAGTCACATTGCCTGGTATACTATCCTGCCAGGGCTTATTCACTTTGTACTTTGGGTGCAGGTTCCAGAATCACAACCGGCTGCCAGGTTTACTCTCCTGCCAGGACTTGTTCCATATGTTACAATTCTGTACTTTTATGTACTGGGTTGTTGATCTCCTTTCATTTGTCTCCCTTCTAAATGTACTCTGCATCCCAGCTCCCTCACCTGGTTTCTCCCTGTGAGTGTCTCTGCCTTCCTTCGGCGTGCGTTATACACCTCTCTGGGCTCACTGGTGTTCTCGTGCGGCTCCGGTGTTCTCTGCGGCTCTATGCTTTTCTAGTGGGGCTCCTCCTCCTTTTACTGGTGTCCCGCCTGTCCTCCGATGTTCACTGTGGCCGGATCTCCTCTCGTAAGGCTCACTTGCTGTAGGTCTGCATGCAGAAAACTCTTCTCCTCTGGACCTCTCATGATGGTGTCAATTTGAGCCATTTTGCTCCCTGCTGTAGCTGGTCTGCTCCTCGTTTCCCGCCCCAAGCTGGGTACCGTGGATATCCATCTTCCTTGGAGTGCTGGGATTTTAAATGTCCTTTCACCAATCAGATGCTTTAACCACTAGAGCGCTTCTCTAGTTCCAAGGCTTTGGAATTCTCAGTACAGAGGGGTTAGACTGTATCTATACTACAATAGGCGAGAAGGTTTGGTGAATTTAGGGGGATGTCATACCCTGAGTGGAAAGGGGGAAACCATGTTTCTACCAGTGAGTCTCCTTCCCTCCCACAAGGGTCCCCTGCCCCCATGTGGTCCTCCCTCAGACAGCCCCCCAATGGTCGGGATCAGGTAGCGACTGCCCCTCACTGGCTACATGGGAAGAGAGTTTCCCCGTAGAGAAAGCAATGACATCACTAGATTCATCATACATTTTATTAAGCATGATGTGAAAAACCGCTATATTCCCACAATAAATAAACATACTTTAAGTGACAAAAAATACCTTTGTGATTTTAGGTTTGAGAAAATAATTGTAGCCAGCCTGCATGAATAAGTGTGCTGCCTCACTTAGAGGTGTGAATGGCCCTTCATCACCCTGGTCATTTGTGTTTTCATAGCTGTGTGGAATAGCAAACAAACCCTGGCTGGTCGTCCTGCAGTTCAGCCTCTCAGATTGCTAATCTCTCTGAGGTTGCTGCTGCACGTTTAGAGCAAAATGACCCCCCACACCATAACGCCTGGAGTCCCACAATCAAGCCCTCCTTTTTAGGGTGGCCAAGGGTAGTGAGGAGATGCCGTGGGATGCGACACAGAATTTTTCTTCTGACAGGGAGACTCTTACCACTGTGCCAGAAGAGGTTATGGCTTATTGTCATTTTAATGTCTCTCCTCCTATTAAATCAACGGGGTTAAAGGTGGTAAAACCAAAGCATATTGCACCAAAAGAAAGAATCTTCTTGGTTCCCAAAACCAAATGCCCTTCTCATTTCTGAGGGTACACTAAAAGGGGGTAGGGGGGCGGAAGTGTTGTCTTCTCTAGACCATCTTCCTCCAGCAAAGTTAAAACCTATAACCCCTCTGTTAAAATTATTAAGGCAATTGAATCTACCCTTAAACATACTCACAAAGTAGAAAAAACAAACCTTGATGAAGTAAACTACACATCCCAGAATCCTATAGGGACTGAGATGAGGAAGGGGGCTGAAGAAGCATGTAAATGTAGTACTCAGGCAATTAGGCCGAATAGCCTTTGCAGGAGTCAGGCAATTGAAACTAATGCCTCACTCCTGAAGTCAATTGCCAGACCTGTGAGGCATGAAAGGTTGCAGCAGGAGAGGAGAGAGGGAAGGAGCTGGAACAATGGCAGTAGAGGTAGTAGTAGAAGAGCACGAGGCTGGCAATTATTATTTTTTCTTCCTTTTTATTGTGTTTATTGGTTAAGACAAACCGTATACAGAATTATTGCTTAAAAACAATCATAAAATCACAACTTTTACCAATAATAACAATATTTTAAATTCTTATGTACAAATAATCAGTCAATCAATAATAATCTTCTTTCACAAAAAGATATTAAAAGAAAAAGAATTATAAATACCTAATGATCATTGATTAAACCCAAGACTACCCAACATATATAAATAGCAGCAGTCATTATTACCTCAGATTCTGCCCCAAAAATGGTGCTCCAGAACTTGTCACCCTCTCTCCTGGACTGACTTGCAAAAAAATTGGAATAACCTTTTGAATAATAAATGTGCATTGCTGGACATTGCATCAATATATGGTGAGCCGATTCCACCACCCGGTTACAAAGTCGGCATATTCTCTTTTCTCTGGGCAGTTTCTACCATCTACCAGTGCACTCAAAAGTCAGTGAAATATTCAAGTGCAAATAAATAATAAATCTTCAAATTGATGCCGAGTATAATTTAGTTCAATACAAACATGGTTTATCTTTACTGAACACCTGCGTACTGTATTCAGCATATAAGGTCATGGTGGCCAGTCGGTCTACGTTATTACATTGGTCAAGATTTCTGTTTTTCTTTTTTAAAATAACAGGCCAGTTGGGAAAAGTTATCAAATTATCCAAAGAAATATTTAGATGAGTATGCTGTGCCACTGTGGTCTTACGTAGTTTTAATAGAAATTCATTTTTACAACCTTGTGCATTAGACATCTCTAAATGGCTAAAGAATGTAGTAGATTAATTTGATGCACGTACAGTCGTGATATATAGATTGCTTTGTTTTATTAACCAACAAGATCTTATTGATTGGACACCAAGTTCACACTGAAGTGCCTGCACCGGCACCGACTGCGCAACCCCCAAAATAGATCTCAGTATCTTATCCTCTAATGTGTCCCCCCATCCCATCAAAGATTCAGGGAGGGTACCCAGGCCATATAATATCCCTGGCACAATGCTCTTCCAATATAAATTGATTTGTCCTTCTGTGTTGTTCCCTCTTTTAAGACAAATATTTTTTTTTAAAAGAAACCAATTCTTCAATATCTTAGACCGAATATAATTATTATAAAATTCAGGCACGGAGGAATCACATACAGGGAACCCCAAATACAAATATTGATCAACAACTTCCAAGGGTGACCCATTCATTGACCATACAAACTAGGCTTTCCTGGGTCGTGCCCCAATAACTAAAATGTTTGTTTTTTGCAAATTGATGTTTAAATTATTATTATGCGCATACATAGCTAGAGCATTCATTGATTGTTGCAGCCCAATTGGCGTGCACTCCAAAAGGATAATATCATCTGCATAATACAGCCAGGGCAGTGCCAACGTTGCAATCTGAGGTGGAAAATTGCGGACTGGTTGAATCGCTATGTTCATGTCACTCACATATAAATTGTATAATAAGGGTGCAAGGACGCATCCCTGTTTTACACCAATTTAACCGGAAACTTCTGATGATATGGCACCCTCCTGGTTCATCCTAACCACCACAGTATTGTCTGAATGTAATAAAATGATAAAATATAGTTAAAGACAGATCAATACCCCATTGATGAAATTTCGACCAGAAAAATGGGCAAGACACCGATTCGAAGGCTTTACTGAAATCGATGAAACATAAATAGAGCCTTTCCTTGGGCATCCGTTTGCATGCCGCAAAGGCATACTGAAGAGCACATATATTGTGCATGGTGCTACATCCCTTTCGGAAGCCCGTTTGTGATGGAGACAATAAGCGGGTGTCCGATGCCCATTTAGCAAGTATTTTCAATAAAATATTAGCAAAAGTCTTTTGACAGGCATCTAGCATTGCCAGTAAACGAAAGTTGGAGGGATTGGTTCAGTCACCCCTCTTATGAAACAGTATTAGAATCGATCACCTGCAACTGACCAGGATAGTACCCTCATCCAATATCTTCTTATACAATTTCTCATGAACAAATGCCCAAAATTGGGGGTGCTCCTTAAAGACCACGTTAAAGTATCAGGGCCAGGTGCATGGGAATTATTAAGTGACTTCATAATTAGTACAGTGTCATCCTGTGAAAAACCCTTGGCACATCCCGTAGAAGGTGCATATTTATTATCAATCAGATATTGATGATCAGAATTGTAAAATAGCTTCTTAGTAGTCGTGTGCCATTCAGATTCCTCTTTGGATTTAATTCCATATTTATATTGATATTCAAAAATCTTCTCGACATACCCCAACCTTTTTTCTCATCATTGTTCTTTACAATTTCATAGAAAGATCTCCAATTTGAAGATCTCAGTGAGAATTTACGAATTGTAAACCAATTTTCGCATCTATTGGTAACAAGTGTCTTAAACTGCCTTTTTTCTGATCAGAATAATAATTGATCTTGGTTATTGCTATGTGTTGCTTCCGAAAGACTATACTTAGGCTTATGGATTAATGAGTCAAAACAATTGGTGTGATATAAACATGTTTTGGATCTCTTAATTGGAGTTTCAATGAGTTGTTTTAAATACACAATAGATTCTGTATATTCCAATCATTGATCTTGAGCCATCTTTTAAGGTAGGTACAATTAGTATTTATATAAGAACTAATCTTAAAGATATTCGTACTACACCACTCTGTACGTTTGCCCAGACAACTTACAGTTACACAATTTTGAAATGTTCTAATTTTATGTGCTCTAGAAAGTGTAAAAGACCATGTCCATGTGGCGTGATCACTAATGGGTGTGAAAGTGGTCACAAAATGTCCACATTCAACCCCGTTAGTCTATACGTGAATACATAATCCAGACAAGAGAAACTGCTGCTGTTAGTCCAGGTATAAGGCAACGCCGCTCATTACCCTGCTGTAATTTAGACAACAATATAGAAAGAGACAGAGCTCAATAAATGAGGTTGCACAAAACTGTGTGATTCTTAAAATACTGTATATAAACTTTAATTAAATACACATCACGAATGTATGACTCAAACATCTAATATAAATGATTCCTATACAAAGTAATTATATTGATTAACATATAAAAAGATAAACATCTAAAAAAACACAAGGATTTCATCAATTCCAAACAATTGGTGAGTTAACATGAGTTGTAAAGTACATTCAGCAAATTACTAGCGATGTATCTGTTTCTAATCATTATTCGATAACTCTAGTTGTTGTGTTCCTGTATACATCCAGGAAGTTGTCTCGACATGTTTCAGTTCTTTGGAGGTTTACTCAGAGAACATTCTTCAGGAGGGTTGTCAAAATCACGAAAATCCAGATTAAAATTATGAACTGTTTTATAAATAAAACAGTATATACACGTGCAACCTGTAGGTTAAAAGGAAAAATGGACAGATAAGAAGCTTGTTCTATAGCAAAAGTACATCTGTCGTATTCCCCTAGGGTGAATAAGAGAACCAGACGATGGGTTTAAAGTTACCTTTAGTGGTACTCGTGGGGGCTCACAACGTAAGTAAATCTGGTTGTGGTCAGCTACAAAAGAGCTGAAGACCTGTAATGAATACATGAAAAACCTGTATCAGTGTTTTTCAAAAGAGCTCAAAATCCTTGTTCGAGAGGTTTTATAGTTACAAAAGAAACTGGTACCGGGGTGGACAGTATGCGCTCACCTGAGTATGTAATGATCGGCAATCAGTTTGAAGAGGGGAAGAACTGGATACATCCTTTACTGTTGCTCTTCTACTAGTATGCACGCCGCTAGTATTGTTTGGTAACTCTTAAAGAGTAGACCAATATCCTCTCTATAAGCAAGAATGGAGTGAAATAGAGCTACGTTAGTGCATGGCTCTCACTTATCAGTGACAATGTTATCTTCTATGGGTAGAGAAAGTTCCCAAGGATTTAGTATCACCAGTATAGATGGACAATCGCTATGTTACTTCTTACTTTATGTAGCTGATATAAAGCAGATTATCCAAGATAGTGAGCATTGACAGAGGAAGTTAGTGCATGAGCATCTATAAACAGGTTAGTGCCAATTTGGATGTACGAATGTACCTCTAGAATATTATAGGTTGTGAGATGCGGAATGTCGCCCTGTTCGGACCCTCGAATCGTCGAGGGTTACTAATAATTAACCAACAAATGTTACAACCCTTTGGACCATTATACCAGATCGATATTGATTTTATGATCAGTAGTACGAGCACATGTCTTTTAAAAATGTCTATAAAGAACTAGCCAGCACTCAAGTGCGTAAGTATTGTATAAATTAATTAGGGACTTACCCATTTGTAGGTAAGTAGTATCTATCAGTGTTTCAGTCATTCAAAGGTGCCTAAAGGGCAGGAGTAGTCCGAAATAGATATCGGATCGCGTCACTATCTGAAAGTGAACAAATATGAAAACGCGTGAAGATACCTCTCAGCTGGTGGCTTTATATTGCTGACTTTATCTTCATGTCTAAATAGTTTAAACATTCCGGTATAATTCACGTACCTCTAGTGTTAGAGGGTCGGCGTCCTTAGGGTACACTCGTTTTTGGGAAAGCAATGACAAACTATGTCTCCGCTCACTCCGGCAGAATTTCGTTGTGTGGGCGAGTAACTTGGGGCTATGTATATAGCTGTTACTATGGTGATCGTGCGTGTGTACATCCGTACTCGGGGCGTCGCACAGCGTGATTGGTTAATCTATCGGCCATGTTGGAACGGGTTAGGGTTTGTTATTAAGATGTATATAACGTTCCAGTTAATACATTTAATGGAACGTGAAGTATATATCTCTCGCCAGGTGCATTGGTCCCCATGGTGATCTCTAATGGGTCTAGTGATGATATCATTTACGGTGTTCGGAGGCTAGTGAGTCATCCTAATTTAGACGAGATTCACAATGTTTTCTGCCTAGAGGAAATATCAGGGAGGTTACTATCTCTTGCGGCGGGGTTACACTCATGTTATTTCATTAAAACATTTTTCTAGGCAGGTCGGACAGTTATCAATAATATATGCATTAGAGCTATGTTGACATTCACATTCAGTTTTTATAGTATTGTGACATTTTACTCAAATAAAAAACCCGGTTTTGTAGGTACTGTTGTTTGTAGAAGAGAAACCCAAGAAACCCAAGGATGCTAGAATCGTATGTGTGAATACATTCACAGATCTAAGCCTCAAAATCAAAAACGTGATTACTAAGCAATGGAAAATCTTCGAAACCTTCAAAACATCTCTACCTATACCAATGTTTGCTTACAGAAAAAGCACCACAATTGGTAATAGAATAAGTGGAAGTAGACTAAAACCACAACTTCAGAATACTACGAGCTTAACTACCCTTTGGGGCCTGCCACCCACAAGCGGCCACTACCCCTGTGGAGCCTGCAGAGTTTGCAAACTCACCTCCAAAAGCAAAGAGATCAATGTAGGACTGCCCAAACCATGGATACAGAAAAACTTAACAAACTGTAATACCGACCATGTGGTGTACCTAATAAAATGCAGATGTGGCCTAATGTATGTGGGCAAAACCATTCGCAAAGTTAATACACGGATCATGGAACACCGAAGCTGTCTTAAAAACAAAACCGAGAATGCCCCAATGGTTAAACACTTTACCCAGGCAAAACATGAATATGAAGACTTTACCTGGACGATACTATTGACACTCAAAGGGGGTAATCCACAGACATTAGAAAATAGACTCCTAAGGAAGGAACAAGAATTGATTTATAGAATGCATAGCGATACAAAAGGTATGAATGACTCTGTAGAATGGCATAAAATCCGCCAATAATCAGCCCTCTGTCCTATATTAGTTAAGATCAACACAATAGCCAGCCAAGATTATTCCTTTGTTTTTGAGTCAATATAAATGTATAAGCATTCCTTTAGCGCATATTGGAAAATACATTAGGCAAAGATATGCTACAAGATCTTGAGACAATGTCAATACGAACTAGAACATGTATCAATAACTGAGATTTCCTCTATTTTAATGCACAAGACAATTTATTCTAATACACGGAATAGATGTAATTTGAGGATGAGTTTTTTATTTGAGTAAAATGTCACAATACTATAAAAACTGAATGTGAATGTCAACGTAGCTCTAATGTATATATTATTGATAACTGTCCGACCTGCCTAGAAAAATGTTTTAATGAAATAACATGAGTGTAACCCCACCACAAGAGATAGTAACCGCCCGATATTTCCTTTAGGCAGAAACCATTGTGAATCTTGTCTAAATTAGGATGATTCTCTAGCCTCTGAACACCGTAAATTATATCATCACTAGATCCATTAGAGATCACCATGGCGACCAATGCACCTGGCGAGAGATATATACTTTACGTTCCATTAAATGTATTAACTGGAACGTTATATACATCTTAATAACAAACCCTAACCCGTTCCAACATGGCCGATAGATTAACCAATCACGCTGTGTGAGACCCAGAGTACGGACGTACACACGCACAATCGCCATAGTAACAGCTATATACATAGCCTCAAGTTACTCGCTCACACAACGAAATGCTGCTGGAGTGAGCGGAGGCTTAGTTTTTCATTGCTTTCCCAAAAAACGAGCGTGCCCTAAGGACGCGGCCCTCTAACACTCGAGGTACGTGAATTATACCGTAATGTTTAAACAATTTAGACATGACGATAAAGTCAGCAATATAAAGCCGCCAGCCGAGAGGTATCTTCACGCGTTTTCATATTTGTTCACTTTCAGATAGTGACGCGAGCCGATATCTATTTCGGACTACTCCTGCCCTTTAGGCACCTTTGAATTACTGAAACACTGCTAGATACTACTTACCTACAAATGGGTAAGTCCCTAATTAATTTATACAATACTTACGCACTTGAGTGCTGGCTAGTTCTTTATAGACATTTTTAAAAGACACGTGCTCGTACTACTGACCATAACATCTATTTCGATCTGGTATAATGGTCCAAAGGGTTGTAACATTTGTTGGTTAATTTTTAGTAACCCTCGACGATTCGAGGGTCCGAACAGGGCGACATTCCGCATCTCACAACCTATAATATTCTAGAGGTGCATTCGTACATCCAAATTGGCACTAACCTGTTTATAGATGCTCATGCACTAACTTTCTCTGTCAATGCTCACTATCTTGGATAATCTGCCATATAAAGTAAGAAGTAACATAGTGATTGCCCACCTATACTGGTGAAACTAAATCCTTGGGAACTTTCTCTACCCATAGAAGATAAAATTGTCACTGATAAGTGAGAGCAGTGCACTAACCTAGCTCTATTTCACTCCATTCTTGCTTATAGAGAGGATATTGGTCTACTCTTTAAGAACTACCAACCAATACTAGGGGTGTGCATACTAGTAGAAGAGCAACAGTAAAGGATGTATCCAGTTCTTCCCATCTTCAAGCTGATTGCCGATCATTACATACTCAGGTGAACCCATACTGTCCACCCCGGTACCAGTTTCTTTTGTAACTATAAAACCTCTTGAACAAGGATTTTGAGCTCTTTGGAAAAACACTGATACAGGTTTTTCATGTATTTATTACAGGTCTTCAGCTCTTTTGTAGCTGACCACAACCAGATTTACTTACGTTGTGAGCCCCCACGAGTACCACAAAAGGTAACTTTAAACCCATCGTCTGGTTCTCTTATTCACCCCTCGGGGAATACGACAGATGTACCTTAGCTATAGAACAAGCTTCTTGTCTGTCAATTTTTCCTTTTAACCTACAGGTTGCACGTGTATATACTGTTTTATTTATAAAACAGTTCATAATTTTAATCTGGATTTTCGTGATTTTGACAACCCTCCTGAAGAATGTTCTCTGAGTAAACCACCAAAGAACTGAAACATGTCGAGAAAACTTCTTGGATGTATACAGGAACACAACAACTAGAGTTATCGAATAATGATTAGAAACAGATACATCGCTAGTAATTTGCTGAATGTACTTTACAACTCATGTTAACTCACCAATTGTTTGGAATTGATGAAATCCTTGCGTTTTTTTAGATGTTTATCTTTTTATATGTTAATCAATATAATTACTTTGTATAGGAATCATTTATAGTAGATGTTTGAGTCATACATTCGTGATGTGTATTCAATTAAAGTTTATATACAGTATTTTAAGAACCACACAGGTTTGTGCAACCTGATTTATTGAGCTGTGCCTCTTTACATATTGATGTATTTGGCCCTCCTGGGTATAGACAGAGTAGTCTTTTGGTTGGACTCAATAGTGGACAAATAACTGCCGGGTTTCCTCTTTTATTAATAATAATTTAGACAAACCAAATCAAACCTATTCATAATCACGGCCTATGTGCAATCTCTAAATTGTTTACCTCGCAATATATTATCAGACAGGACTATTTCTGACTCTTCCATAAGGGTAACAATACATTCTAGGAGATGAGACACATTTAGGTTACCTACTACTATCACTTTCCATCTCAGGATATTTTTCAAACCAGCAACCCAGTATTATTTCAAGAGTGCTTAAAATGTATTATTACATGGTGAAACGTGTTGGTGAGTAAATATTTATATAAGTGTCAGTTGGTTGTATGCTAATCATTGCAGATAATACAAATGGAAAGTCAATTTCTGCCAAAAGGGAGATAGTTTCATGTAGGATCGGGCACCTGCAATGAGCCTACCCGACAGGGCGCCATGGCTCCCATGCTCAGCATGTCTTGATATTATATTATATCCATCAATAAGCAAATCATTGACACCTAAGTTCATTGCAACATGAATAGGTCACTGGCTCTAACTATTAAAGAGCCCAGTGGATGATTCATAAGAGAGCTGAAGCCCTGTGTGTTCCAACAAAGCATTTCGATTGAACTCAGATAATAAGAATGTCAATATCTATCAGAACCCACTTGAGCACTACTCTGTACACCGTTCAACTCCCCACCAGACTGCAAATAGCGCTGATGCTACAATCCTGTGTATGGCGCAATATTCCTTTCATGTTGAGATGAAATCAAATGCCCAAATTTTGAGCTTAAAGACTGAAGCGATGTAGCTCTTTCATCGTGGTAACCCATGTGTGAAGGAAGACAGCAAACAGTATGTTTAAATCCCATTTTCTGTAAAATGCCTGCACCAAGGACAACATAGCAACTATTGACAGGCAAACCAAATTTATAAGCGCCCAATTGGACGCACTGTCCCATTTCGTTACTTCTACACCACATATGTCACTGCTCTTTATAGCTGTAAGCCATGGAACTTTATTCCATAGTGACAATAGCCTTGATCTATGTAAAAACGGGCTGTTGCTTGTTGAAGCAATTTCTTCCAACTTCACCATGGTTCCTAGGCACATACATGAAAGCAAATTAGTAGGCTGTTGGTAATTATTTTGTCTGGCTATTGAGTCTTTGATGCTGATATGAGCGTTAGCAAGGGCACCTTGCGAGGGATTATTAGCAGCTCGTTCCGACAGGGGTTGAGTGAAACCAGGGAAGGAATGACAATCTTCACTTTCACCCATACATTCATCCCTCTTTTTAGAAGGTGCCTTCGGTACCACCAACGCTTGAGGGCATACACACTTATCCATGGGATCACTCAACTCAACCTGTCTACTGATTCCATTTCCCTGATCCTTAGTCACAATAGATGTGGATCGCGTGTCTATGGTGCCTCTCTGATCAAGATTGTTTCAATTCCTTGTGGCAGCCAAAACATTGGAGAATTCCACTTGCTTAAGAGGTAATAAAAGTTTGTTTGTTCTTCCTCCATTTTTTCGATGTTCTAGGGGAGTTGTTGAGAAATGACATTTTGTTGCACAGTGCCTTAATGGCCTCCTCCTCTCCTCGAGACCCAATCCTGGCTGATAACTTCAGACCAGGAATACCTACGGGTAACTTGACACCATCTACAGGGGCACAACTGTCAACAATGCTGGGAAGTAGCACTACACCATCTCACCAAGTGTTGGTTCCTTTTTTAGGAAAAAGATGAAAACAAGGAGAGGCAAAATGACCAACACATCAAAAAAACAAATAGTAGCAGAAGAGAACATTGTCATCAACATAGCAAGTAAATCATGGACAACTAGAAGGTCTCAATCAAAGATTTTCATCTGTCCCCACTTCTAATACTACCTTATTTGACAAGTAGATCAACCTGCACAGGTTGTTAAGTAAAATGCATCTTAAAATCTTCTTTGGGGCACAACCTTCAATGGAGGAACTCTCTGATACACATGACAAGTTGGAAATGAGACCTAAGAGTAATTTTGACCCCCAAATCCAAAATTCCCCTTTGAATATGTTCGAGAAAAAAGTGGAGATAGAACTACAGAAGATTAACTATCAGAGGAAATCTTCATACAATATGGAAAACTCACAGTTGGAACAGATAGAAAGATTAGCAAGGAATGAACAGCTAACTCTAAAACCAGCAGATAAAAGGGGTGCTATAATCATCATGGATTCATCATATTACCATGAACGTTATTTGACATTACTGAGGGACGAGTCCACATATATTATTTTGCACCATGACCCCCATCAATGAAATGAAGACTTTGATACAAACCATAGTAAATAAGGCATTTGACAATGATTGGAAAAATGACAAAACTAGGAACTTTTTGATTAATCGATTCCCATTACCCTGATTTTCTATAGCCTCCCGAAGATTCACAAACACTGGACACGACCACCCCTAACACCCATTGTGGCCTGCACCAAGAGTGTCTTTGACCCCCTAGCTATTTATGTAGACAACATTTTACAACCACTTGTGCAAGGTATTCCCACATACATGAGAGGCACAACACATTGTTTTAATTGTCTTAATGAGATTGTGATATTGACACCATAATGCTTGCTCTTCTCAATTGATGTGAGCAGCCTGTATACATCCATCCCCCACAACGAAGGTATCGAGGCAATAGAGTGGATGCTCCTGAATTCAGACACAGCGAGAGGTAATAAGGTATTTATCATTGAGCTAATCAATATTATCTTGTTCAATAATTATCTTCGGTACTAGGGTAAATTCTATGCACAGGCATCAGGGACATCAATGTGGTCAGCGATGGCCACAGCATATGCCAATATCTTAATGTATGATTTTTAAAAGACTTTTGTATTAGAACATCCTAAAGGGTCAAGTAAGATATTGGTTTGGAAAAGATATATAGACATCTTTGGCATCTGGTGTGGTTCTAAACAAGAACTAGTAGCCTTTTTTGAATATCTTAACCAAGTACATTCCAACATTAAGTTCACTCTAGAAATAGGGACACCGGATTTACATTTCTTGGGTGTGCAACCCTCAGTCATTGAGGAGGAAGTGGTGACTACAATATATCATAAACCGACTGATGTCAATAGATTATTACATTATGCAAGCATTCATCTGAAATCCATGACCAAACGTCTCCCCTACAGTCAGATGTTGGGACTTAAAAGAATCATCTCAGACCCAGAGGTCTTTAACAGGGAATGTATAGATCTTAGCAAAAGATTCACTTGAAGACGACACCCTGAAGAGATAATGGAAGAAGCAGGAGCATGAGTCGTACAGGTCTCCAAAGAGTCCTTAATACAACCCAAACAAAAGGCCTGGAGGCTCCATTGTTATATATCTCTACATTTTCTAGACAAAGTTTTAAAATTAATAACATACTTAAAAAGAATTGGAGGATTTTGCAACATGACCCTTTATTACATAAGTTGTGCCCTACACCTCCCATGATGGCTTATAAACGAGGAAAGAATTTAAAGGACACACCGGTATGGGTAGAGAGACCAAAAAAGACAGGCAATCGGTTTTGAGTACACAAAGGAAGTGTCATGATGCCTACTCCCGGGAAGCCAGTTCAGGCCCAGCGTCCCCGAAAGCAGACATCATGTCCCCAGGGAGGGACCCAGCAACCCCTTATAGGGGCTCTTTGGACATTGTCCTGGCGCCTTTGGCGCCAGGCTCATAGAAGGCATCAGTCCTGGCACCATAGGCGCCAGGCTCATTATGGGAGTGCTTGGATGGACTTACCTGATGCATACCATGCTGCCGGATCCAGACCTCCTTGAGGTCTGAAAGGGACTATTTTACCTATGGGACTATTTTACCACTCCGGCGTGGCTGAGGAATAATACTTACCTGGAACTACTTTGGGGGCTATTTAAACCACGCCCAGACAGCAGCTCACGCTTCGCGTTGTTCTGCATCTAGCAGCTGGACGCTCACCGTGTCTGCTCCTGCATCCTGGCTCCAGCCACGCCCGCCTGCAACCTGGAACACCTGAAAAGGAAGGAAAGGAGAGAAAGGTGAATAATCGAACTTTACCTACCTCCATCCGGAGTCCGGAACCATCACTCCGACGATCCTGAAAAAAGACATTATTTTTAGAAGCGCATCGCATCGCTCGCTGCAGCGCCGCATTCCACTCACCTTTACAAGGCGCCCTCGGGCTCTTAAGCGACCATTGGCACCATCCGTCGCCTTTCAGCGCCTAAGGAGAAAAAGAGACAAAACAAAGGTGAGCGAAGGAACAGACTGAGGAAGGCCTGATTCTTCCACCTTAAGACTTACCTGATTTTTGTTGGGACAATCTTTCCACACCTCGGGTCGGCGCCGCTTCTTTGGCACTTCCGTACCCCGGCCCCTAAGGGGAAAAAAGACACACGCATTAGTGGGTGAAAGCAAGATCACTAAGGGAACCATCCATCAAAAAGACTCACCAGAGTTTACCTTCGGCGAATCCATTCCTCTGCGCGGATTCTTCATCCTGCATCTGAAATAGAGAAAAGGACAACGGACAATTAAGGCTTGAACTTTTGCTACTGAATACTTACGGCCTCATATCGGAAAAGTCAAGCGGAGTTGAATACTCACCAAACCCGAGATCCAGTGAAGTAACTGGAAATCAACGCGCCCTTGCATCGGAAGCAGGATGGAGAGCTTGTCCTTTCAGACTCTAAGGTGAGACTCTACGGGGAATCGCGGAGGGGGTTCGAGGAGTGTGAGAGGGGGAAGGGGGGGAATCCGACACATTATCCAGCAGACAGTTAATCCCCTTTTCCATCTACAGAAGGATTCTTCTACGGGCCAGACAGGCGAGGTTTGGGGGTCCTGTCCAGTCCGTCTTCCGAGTCCTGCGCATCACCTTAGATGAGGTCATAGCAGTCCAGAACAGGTCGGCGCCTCCGTGGGAATCAGGTGAGCGTTACAGGAAGGGTACTTTTCCATGTCTTTCATGCAGTCATTGTAACAATGTGACAAAGCTGAGTAACATCTCTCATCCTCATACAGGAAGAAAGATTCCCTTACATGACTACACCACATGTGTAAGAACTGGGGTGAGTTATAGCATTAAGTGTCCCTGTGGGCTTTTGTACACAGGACAAACAGCAAGGTCTGCCCGTGAACGGTGGACAGAACATAAATCTAATGCACGGTGCAAAAGTGCTAAAGTGCTAAATCACCTGTAGCGAGGCACTTTAATGAGCAGAGACACTCAATTGCACAGGTGCAATTCACGATTTTAGAGGTGGTGAAACGCCCCACCATGCGTCGGGTCAGGGGAATGAGGCATAGGTGCAAATAACGAAGCCGAATATCTCTGCCCAATAGCCAGACCTCCAAACCTTCAATGTACTTGCCAATCCTTGCCTCAGCTGGCATCAGTACACCTCTCCACTTTCCTGTCTTTCTGCATCCCGCTGCCAACACAGCGGAAGCCAGCGAGCCAGCACACACGCGACCTGAGCTGAGTTGAATGAAGTGGAGGAAAGAACCTCACTGCGTCAAAGACGTGCCAAGTGTCAAGCCACACATTCCAGCAAATTAGTAGAGCGTAGAGCATTGAGGCCGTTTTCGACACTGTCAGGCCACAATTCAGGAGGAGGAAGGCTCCTATGTCCGTATGAAACTTTTGCCAAGTAGTTTCTCCCTACTCTGTCCTAAATTGGGACTTCGCAGGGGGTTCCGATTGAATTAAGAATATGTCGCCTATGCAAAATCACTACTGAGATTGCTTGACATATACTGTACAAATCATTATGTACTGGGGTATAGAAAATGTGTCCGTAATCTTGATCAAATCCAGACAGATCAATTTTGGTCCTGTTTATTCATGGCCAAATTATTGGTTGTTACTGCAGTTTCTTAGTATATATGGCTTGGAGCCAATAAACATTCATAGCTATAGAAAATATTTTAATAATTATGACTTCAAATATTATTACACATATTTTAATGTTTGTAGTTAATGTTTATTTTTTCTTACATCCTTTAGTGTATAATGTTTTTATTATAATCCATCTGCACTTTAACATAAAAAGATACCACTCTCTCTCAAATACTTCCCATTTTCAAAACTCCACAACCAACTTTCCCACACTCCGTTTCACTGTCCTGCCTCCACCTGGTCTCTTTGTCCCCCTCCAATTCCCTCTGCAATATCACCCACACAACCCAAAGTCTGCCTTTCCTGCTGCCTTTTCTTATCCTGCAGGGCTGCTTGCTCAGTGACTTTCTCATCCAATCCATTGGTTACAATCGCTCAGCTGATTTCCTGTAGCAATCAGTGCATGCGTTTCCACCAGGAGATTGCTACACAGCTGGGAGGATTTAAAACCCCCTCTGAGTCCCTACCCCTTTTCCAGAATGGTTTTGCAAAGAGTCTGAGGTTTTCTTGTGCTGTGGGCTGAAAATTCATTTGTTTCTCTGCTTGGAGGTTGAGTTCTCTGCTTTCTTGGTGTTTTGGGTACTGTTGGGTGGTGTTGTCAGTTCAGAGTCCGCGGGAATTGCTGCATTTCATGACTCCATGTTGTTTACTTCTGGTCCAGGCCTTCTTGGCTGCTTGCTGTTGTTCAGTGGTAGATGTAGTTCTGGAAAAACAAAGAGAGAACTGTGGCGAGCAGCTGCATCGGAAGACATTGAGATAACATGAGTGGTATCAACTTTGATATTTCCTGCATATGGGTATTTCATGGACTTCTGACCCCCTAGCTCCCACTCCACACACCTGGGAAAGGGCTGGTTCTGGGTTTTGTTTGACTGAGCCTCATGCTCCAGGTTGAAAAGGGTCACTCTAGTGCCCCGACCCCTTTAGACAGGATATGGCCCTGGCCCTGTCATCCTAGCCAGAGAGGGAAGGTAGGCCTGGAAAGGGGACCTCTTATCTTGCTTTCTGTTCAGGCTATCTGCCTTTTTCCTGTCCTCTCAATTTCCTGCGGACAAGGTTCTCGGTCTGATGTCATAAGGAAAGGGCACTTGTTATAAAACGGAGATTGGAACACTTAAGGGAGGCTTGCTTTGGACCAATCAATCCCCTTTGGCATTTTAACATTAAAAGGAGAGGGGCACCACCTCATTCTTTGATTCGTCTTTGAACCATCAAGGGAAGAATGGTAGGCTTTTAGACCACTGTTGGGGTTGCAGTCCATTCCAAAATCCTCTGCCATAGAGGTGGAGACAGAAGTCATCCAAGGCAGAGGAGATCTCTGTCCCTTAGCCACTCCCAGGGAACAGTGGTTGACCGTTGTTGGACCAACACCTTGCAGCTGGCTGCGTTAGAACCGGCTCCCTGTTCTCTGGAGGTGAAGGATCCCCTGATGGTGCCAACCAAGCTCCCTGGAGTGGGAGTGCAAAACCGAAAGACCTACCTTGTCCCTGGAGACCCTGGAAGGGCCTGCCCAGTGACCAGAAGTCAAGGAACAACTCTGGCTCTGATTCCGGAATTAAACCTCTCGTGAGCTACACTGCCTCTGATATCGCCAGTCTGTCAAAAGCTTCTTAGTGCCACATATAGTTGCTGCTTGGACTTCACTACATGTTGGACCTAGTCAAACAGCTTATCAACCAGAAGCTGAATCAAAAGCTTCAGGGAGCTCCGAGAAGCCCAGCTTAATGCTGATGAGCTCCCAAAGACAAGAGGCCTGTCTCCCTGGTCATTTTTTTCCCCACAGTGATATTTAAGCCCCTCTTCTCTTCCTATTTCTTTTAAGTCACTCTTAAGTGCCATTCTACAACGGTCTACATTTTCTGTATTTTTTTCACAGGGCTGGGTTTTCGCTAGTCTTTTTTAGTTAGTTGTCGGCATTTTTATTGTTTACATACATCTTTAAAGAATCTTGTTAGGACATTCTTTTATTTGGAATTTCCCAATTTGCTTGTTTACTTTTGATCGTTATCTCCTTTTGACATAATAATTGATGTGCGTTTTTACCTTCGTCCCTTTTGACCTACTTACCTGAACCTGAGGAGCAGGGGTTGCGGAGGTGTCCCCCGGTCCAAATGTTCAGGTATCTGCAGCCTCGGGGGTTGCAGGGGTGTCCCCCGCATCCTTAACAATGTAGGCGGGTGACAAAAATTGATCGGGCTACCGTTTTCAATGAACGGTCAAAACAGGGGCCTAAGCAGTTTTACTGTGGGCAGTCTGCCCGCGAACAAAACGTCTGTGGGCAGATCCTATACGTCCTTTTATTTTGGCGTCTTTGTACTATTGCTGTTTGGGTTGCTAATGCTACCTGCTCACCCCCCTTCTGAAGAGTTGAGCCTGCCCTCGGGGTGCGCTACCCCATAAGGCAAATACGTCTCAGGTTGTGTCTCTTTCACCTTTATAATTTGGGTCACTGCTGATCTGATAGTAGTTGGGGCTAGCCATAGTCATTTCGTTGCACGCTCCTGAGGAGCTGGGGGTGCAGCCTGGTGATTTGGGCTGAGCAGGTGAGGTCTCCCTTTTACAATCTTCTATTTTCACTGTGCTTCGAAGGGACTTGTTGCAGTTGGTGCCCAAATAAATCCCTAAATAAAGAAATAAACAGCTGTTTTACTTGACGTCAAAACATTCCCCGCCGCCTTCCAACAAAAACACAGATTAGTTTACAAACAGTATAAATCTGCGAGGCACTGTATTTGGTGTTTTACCTGCAGCCAAACACCCAATCCTACCAGTCTTGTTATGGGTTACATCTGGCAAAATGTGTTAACTTGTGTTCCTCAGAAGTAGAATAACTTGCCCTTTGTGCAAAATGCTACTTCGAGTCGACATACCTTTTAATGCGCAGCGCTTAAACACCCATTCAGGGCACTCGGCTGGTGGGGCGGGCCATTGACAATCATTCATTTTTGTAGAGCCTTTGAGAGCAAGTCGTTGCTCAAGAGCCTCGCGAGATTCCGTAGGGAGCGAACAGGCGCGAGCAGGCAGAACACTCTGTGCAACGACGCACGTGCCACTGGAACTTGCTTGACTAACTTGGGCCTCTGACAGACCTGCCTGCAAATGAGGGCTACGGTTATTCTAGGCATGGGTCCGGGCGATAAGCTATCGAGCCGTGTCAATTTGAATGCCGAATGCGAAACGTGTTTGCATGGGGACTGGGATAAGTATCCATTGCATAAATGCAAATATGAATAACCCTAGCGTGTTGGGGGCTTACTGCACTACCAGGAAGATATTTTCATAATGATCGCCGCCATTGCCGTGTCACTCCTTGCAATTTCTGTTCACTGTGAATTGAATAAATCAACTTTATTTACTTAAAACAGGAACTGATGTTATTATGATCAGGCTCAACATGAAAAGAATGCCCCCAGAGCCAGTGAATCTGGGAAGCAAACAGGTTCGTGAAATTGCCAGGTTTGCAAATCTCTGGAATAATCAGGGAAAATGGGACGTGGTGTGGATGACGCGGAATTACATGATCGAAACCCCATGTACAGTTATTGTAAAATTCCTTGGTGTGTGTCGAGCCCAAAATAAATCTTGTACCATGTCTTTCAATTTTCAAAGTATGTTTCGGCGTTCATTTGAAAGGCTTTTGAAGTGATGGATTGGCTCAAATAATCAGCCCTGGAAAAGAATTGGTTGGAAGGCCGGATATCGATTTTTGTGCTGTCAGTGAAGGCAGTCCCACACAGCTACTAGTATTTGGCTTACTATACACTGCACTATATTTGGTATAATCTAAAAGGTGCCAGTGTGCTGAAATCAATGAAGGCCAAGAGAAACTTTCTTGATCTCATATGAACCCGTATTTGAAGTTAGCTGAAATATTTCTGGGGAGAGTTGCATTTTCCTCTCCTTCCAGCGGTTGTTCCCCAGGAATAGTTTTGACAAATTGTACATTTGTTCAACCATTTTCCAGCAAGAGTAGTTACTGGAAAATTATAGGGCAAAATAAACTATGCACAATTCCAGTATGAATACCAAGCTGCTTAACCACCTCTGCTGGGTGAAGACTTTAATGCTCATTGCTATTGGAATTATATGTTATTCCAGCAATCAGACTAGTCATTGAATGGGCCTCATTACGAGTTTGGAGGTAGCCAAGGTGCTATTAGCGCCATGGCTGCCTCCAAAATCGTGGGCCTCATTCTGAGTTGGGCACTAATGGTTAACCGTCACTGGTAAGGAGACAGGTGCCGTTAAACCCCTACTGCCCAATTCCGAGGTACCTTAGCGGGACCCGCAAAGGCTGTGTGGTCTGACCACACATCCTTTGCGGGTCCCACTAAGGGGCCTGGGCGCTAATAACGGGCCCGTAGTTTACGGGCCCATAATTAGCGGCTTCCCCATTCAGCCCTATAGGGGCTCAATGGGAATGGGGAATGGTTGGTTGAATGGGGACTTACCGGGTCCACACAGGTTGGAATGTCCCGGTACGTCCCCATTCACCCAGACCGGACACAGACCTGGGTTTGGAGGCAGCCATGGCGCAAATAGAGCCATGGCTACCTCCAAACTCGGAATGAGGCCCCGTGTCCAGGTCTGGGGTCTGTGAATGAGGAATTACCGGGTCATTCCAACCTTGGAGGACCTGGTAATTCCTCATTCACAAAACCTTTCCCCATTCCCATTCGAGCTCCCATAGGGCTCAATGGGAATGGGGATGTAGTTAATAATGGGCCCGTTACCGTTATTAGCTCCTTGGTCCCCTTGTGGGACCCGCAAAGGACGTCTGGTCTGACCAGATGTTCTGTGCGGGTCCCGCAAGGGAACCTGGTAATAGGGTGGAATGGGTTTACCGGCACCGGCACCATTACTGGTGCTGGTAAACCCATTCCGCCAACCTCGTAATGAGGCCCAATGTCTTGCCAACAATTAGACTTAGCTGATAGGAACGTGGAGGCATACATCATTTATTAATTCATTGTTGAATGAATTCTTTATTGAATTCGGATTTCTCCATTAATAACAACAATAAATATAATTCATAAAAAACGTCCTTATAACCTATTAAAATTGTGATCCATATCAAACAGTCGCCCGCCTTATGAGAGCTCTGGAAACATAATTATATAAACCATACAAAAAAGCATCATCGTTACAAACGATTATGAAATGGATGGCTTCTCGATAAAATCTGATGTTGATAAACTTTAATATAATTTTAAAAATCCTTTTGGAAATCTGAATAGGGAGGGCAAAGCAATAAAAAATGGCCCAGGTCTACCACCCTACCAGAATTAAAATGGCAATTCCTGTTTAACACATGCTTATCCCACCTGATCCTATCATTCAAAGGCAACAAATTCTGCCTGGTCATAAATACCAGTCTCGTACATGCCCCAGATCTACTAGAGCATATTTTGCCACCCCTGGATGTGTAATCCTCTCAATCAGTAAAAAAGGGCCAATGAAGGTAAACTACTCGCTATCTTCAAATTCCTTGTCTGCTCCGCCACGATTGATTTTTGTTTCAACATAGACACAATGGGGTCATTCCGACCTTGGCGGTAGGGGGTTAACGCCATCGGTAAGGATGCCGGTGCCGTTAACCCACTACCGCCCTATTGCGAGGTCCCTTAGCGGGTCCCACCAGGACTGGCTTGTTTTACCAGCCTGTCTTAGTGGGACCCGTTAAGGGACCATGGAGCTAATAACGGGCCCACAATTTGCGGGCCGTCATTAGCTCCTTCCCCATTCCATTTCAGCCCTATGGGGCTGGTATGGGCCCTATGGGGGCTCAAATGGGAATGGGGAATGGTTTTCGAAATGGAGACTTACCAGGTCCGCATAGGTCTGAATGTCCCGGTAAGTCCCCATTCCGACACCACGGACCCAGACCCGAGTTTGGAGGCAGCCATGGTTGCCTCCAAACTCGGAATGAGGCCCAATGTTAGAAAATGAAGAATGACGAGAGAAATCCACACATGGAATGCCCCATATTCACAGTAATGTACACCCCTCAGTATACCACTGCTGTTTCGACAATAAAGGGGCCCCCCTAATTTCCCCATACAACCTTTCAAGAAATAACTAGCACATCTAGTTTGCGCCTAGACCTCAATAGTAGAAATCCCCAGTTCTAATTGTAGAGCACTGTTTGGGGCACCCTGGGGAAGACCCACTAGTTTCTTCAAAATTCAATTTTGGGTCTTCTCCAGGATTGTACAATCAGAATAACCCCAAATCTCACTCCCAGATAGCATCATAACACAGACTTTAGCTTTAAACACCTCATTTATCTAGTGTCTGTACTCCATACATATGGCAAAATCCCAGCAATCCACCCAGCCTTGCCACTGCCTTCTCTGCAGTGGCCAATAGATGCCCTGCCCATTTTCCATTCTTAGAAAAAAGTTATCCAAGGTAGCAATATGATTTTACCACCTCAGTTGTTTCACTAGAAAGGACCCAGAGATAAGGATATCCTCCCTTGCCAAAAACCAGGACTTTGGTCTTCATCATGTTCCGTGAGCAGAGAAATATTCAGCAGTAAACTAAAGGCCCTGTTGCGGCTTGCCAAGTGTCAAATCAGTCAAAGTGGTATCGTCTTCATACAGAAGAGAACTAAAAATAGTAGAATGCAAGGAGGGCTAATTGACCTTGGCTCCCAAAATCTTCAAATTAAAATCAGACAAATATAAAATAAATATAATTGGAGCCAAGGCACAATCCTGCTCACCCCCTTGTTAATTTGAAATGGGTTTGTCAGCCGTCTGCTGAACGATACCCTCACACAAGCCTACGTAGCTCTGTAACAGAGTTGTAATTACTTCAGAAGCCCAGCTGGGATTTTTTATTCTGCTAACTTTCCCCAAAGCTTTTGCCTTGGGATTGAATCAAAGGCCTTTTCTACGTTGATGAAAGCAACATATAGCTTCCCGCCCCTAACTAAACAATATTTGTTTATCATTGTAGAAAGCACCAGACAATGGTCGACCATGGAATACCCTCTTCTGAAAACACCTTCAGATTGTTTCAGAAGATTCAGAGAGTCAGACCATTCCTACCCTTGCTAAAAGTCATTAGGCGAATACCTGGCCTGGTATGTCAAGCAACGATATTGGTCTGCAGCAGTTAGGACCTTTATAGTTCCCCCTGTTAAACATGGGGACTGTAGTACTCTGTGACCATGAGCAGGTTAGTACCCCAGAGGCACACACTGCATTAAAATGTTTGAATACAGTCGTGCCCCACCAGGGATGTCATTTGGGGGCTGCCAGGGGTCGCAGATTCAATCCCTGAGGTCCCCCTTGCTACCACTGTGGTCTCCCTTGCTACCCCTAGGATGTAAGCTACTCCTAAATGTAAGCTCCTGGGCTGTGGCCAGCGCCATCTGGCTCTTTGTGTCTGGAGTGGCTGGCTTTCTTGTTCAGCCCTCTTAAAAAAATAGGGTGTTTCACAAGTGTAACACGTTGAGCAGTGACCCTAAGTAAGAAAGATTAGCAGTAACTCCTGTGGTCTTCAAATCATTTGTATTTCTGGAATTCTATACAATAGTTGCTAGACTCATTAAAGGGTTATTTCAGGCACACTTCATGGGGTGCGGCACTGATTTACTCTGTTCTTAAACACCTCAGCCTTTCTGAGGTTGATAAATGAGTACCCACTCAGTTTGGGTGACATTGTATGTATATTTGTTCTATATAAAGTGCTTAAGCGTAAGTGCTATATGATAACACATCATTATCATTTGGCCTTGGACGTCTGCTTGCTTAAACAGTAATTTGGTAATATGGCCCTATGCACACTGATATTAACGATACATATGGTGATCCATTCTTGTATGAAATGTATATCACATTATAGTGATAGCGTAACCATATTTTTCGTAGTGTACTTAGGAGCAATACTATGTGATGCCACTTCCTGTTTTGTCAAGGGGTGAAAGGTCATGTTCCATTGCTTCCGGTGATGTCACTTTGGCGTGGGTCAAATGACATCAATTCCTGTAATGCCATCATAGGTCAAGGGTCGTGTGATGTCACTTCTGCCACCCATGGCATTATGGTGAAAGGACTTCCCTGTGCCCCACCAGTCTGAAACGCCTTTTATGGTATCAGAGTGCCTTTCATCAGGGCCTGCTGCTTTGTCTGAGGGTCGGGATTCCAAAATATGGGCAATCTCTTCCGTGCTGAACTTGATTTATTTAGCACTCAACATCTACTGCTGAGGACTCCATTCTAGCATCCAAAAAGACACCCCAAAAGTGGGACCTCCACCTCTCAGCCAAGATATACTCAATCCCATGCTCACAAGGGCCCCCGAAGCCTCTAGCTACCAACTTCCAGAATTGTTTGCCATTATCCACCTGGACCACTTGTTTAAGTAGATCCCACTCTTTTATAATGGGATTTGATTTTTTCTTTTTTAGTAGTTTCTTATAAGCCTTTTTTAGTTTGCTTAGGGGCACTAATTGTAGGCTCTTTTCCCTATTTAAAGTACAGATTTGACTCTTCAATATCCTACACTCTCTACTATACCATGCTGCGTCCCTTAATCTGCTGTTCATCGGGCATGTATGACAGTTGTAAAGGGTTTACCTATGATGTATAGTTTCAGTAAATTGGTCGTACATAAACACCAATCCAGTACCCAAAGAGACTTCTGCTAAAATGCGGTCTCTAATACTAGTGAATGGGGTAGAGTAGAAGATTTCCCCAAATTCCACTAAATTGAATCTTGCCGGTTGCCTAATGTTGTTTGCCTGTACTAATGATTCTGGTGCAGAATTTATTGTGTGCTGAACTGCACTTTCATAGTTAATGGCAGGTGATCACTCTCAGCCCTATTTAATATTAGGAAACTAGGTATCTTACAAAATAAGTGGCAATCCACTATACAATAGTCAATAGTTGAGGAATGTACACCTCTAGTAAACGTGGGTCCTGACGGGCAGTCGCCCAGGCTCCTTGCATTTAGTTCAATTAGGACAAGAGCCCTAAGAATCGATCATAGGGCTCGTACACGATCATCAGATTTAGAGATAGAGGTTAAACTTCTCAGGATCTCACAATCTTCCTCTAGTAGTTTACACTCATCATCAAGCTTTGGTGATGTCCCTAATTTGACATTGAAATCACCCATTATAACAGAATGCTCCCTAGTATCCAAAGTTAGTAGCTGATCGTGTGAGTCTAACAGAACTCGATCGATGGCAGAGCTAATTTTTGGCAGGAAGTAAATATTGATTACACTTCAACTTGTGAAAAAGCCATGATAGAGTCAATGTCTAGCTGGATTTTCACAATATTAATGGATGATGATATACAAAACTATGTTGTCAATCCACCCTTTGAGTGTCCCATGAAGCTCTTCTTAGCTGGTGTTGAGAAACAAATATAGCCCTTTAGTGTTGAAGCCACCAGCATCCAAGTTTCCTGGAAGCAGATGATGTCAAATTGTCTAATTAAAGTTAACCAATCACCATCTAGCAATTTGTCTTTCAGACCAGCAATGTTCCATCATATGAAACTCAAGCTAGCATCAGACCTATCCTCAGAGATTACCGCTGCGTCAGGGGAACATGATTTACACAGCTGAACATGGCATCACAAGTTTGCCTAGAGATACTCGTAGTGTCTCTGTAGGATTGCAGGAGTGAATCAAGGAGGGCTGGCACTAAATCAACTGTTTATCCCCATAGGTTCATACTGGTTATCAGAAGTCAAGGCATAAAACCAAGCATCATGTCGATGGCACTACCTGGCCCTGGCATCCAGAAACACCTCGATACCACTATCGCCCAGTACCTCTTTACATTAAATCAAACTCATTCTTAAATAAGGGTTATCCAACCTGAATCGCACACTGCAGCCCTGCAGAACATGCATTCAGAGAGGATGCGTACAGAAGAAAGAACCTTAAACGAGATATTTTCCACACCCAAAATTGTGTAGATATTGCTAAGTAAGGAGCACTTACATTTTTCCCTTGAGGGTACAGATCAAGTTAAGTTGTCTCCAATCATCAAGGGAGATGGGGGGGTCAGTTTCATCAATCTTGAATAGAGCTGGAACCCTTCCCTGTGTAACCATTATTGGAACTCTTGGAGCATAAATTGTCTTTGGGTCCACTGAAGATTGTTGATTTGTATTGTGCCACCTGCAATGCGAAATTGCTTTGTGGCAGCCCAATGTATATAGCAAAACATTCCTACAATACCTGAAACCTGTCAAGGGCAGTGTTCAATTATAGCTCTGCTCCTGGTAATACTAAAACTCATCTCCTGATAATGAATATTTATCCACTTTAGATCTCTAAACATAGCACAGTCCATGCTCTATGCTCTCTTAGAGCTCTTCTCCTCATAATGCACAGACAAAACATGAGCTCTGGACCTGGTAATACCCAGTCACTCATTTATTTTCTATCAATATTACCCAGATTAATTATGAGCTGTTTGCTTGATAAAACTCAGACTCATCCTGAGTACTACACTGGATAAGATGCAGAAGCAGTTTAAGATCTGCTCACAGTGATATGATATGGCATTTATAACAAGCCTGTACACAAGTGTTTCTAGGTGCGACAAGACAAGGAGGGGGAAACAGAGGGAGGACACAACATCGATCTTACTAGGCCCTGTGTCAAATACACTGACTTGTTCAGATTTCTGGTACTGGTAATGCCCAGCTTCAGTGTGTAGTTTAGCATGCCTGGGATTACCTGAGCTTGCAACTACAGTATGGAGCATGCTCTGGGTTGGCCTTCAGTTTCTGCTCAATGAGTTGGGCCAATCTCTGTGCTGGATTGAGCACCAATCTGGACTTGACTTGGGGGCTGGTCTGGACTAGACACTTTGCTTAGTTAACAGTCTGGGCTCTTGCATAGGCTCATCTTCAGTTTAGGATGGATTCTGGGCTGTGCTTCCTGGCTGGCCTTGGTTCAGCCTTTGGCATGGAAGAGTTGTTGCCAAAGCTGGGAGTCAGGAAGTGCTGTCTACTGGGCAGGGCTGAGCTGGACTCTGGCTACGGACTGAACTCTGGAACAGGTGAGATTTGTAGTTGAGCTTTGGAGCCTGTGATTAGGCTCTACTCTGGGAGTAGTTTTTTTTGGCCCATCCATAAATTGTATTTATTTTTTCTTTATTCTTAAGTCTTATTCTTATAAATATTTCTTTCTTATTGTGGGATATTTTACGAAAAACATTATTCATCACTGCCTGTTTTACTGTTTCTGCTTGTTTGTTTTTATTGTATTATCCTTATCTGTATTGCCATGCATTGTAGCCATCCTTCACAACAGCCACTTGGTAAGGAATTTAGGGCCTGTTTGGTGTATTTTTGGAGGGATCTATCTGTGTTTCTAATGTGATTTACAATCCGTTTTTTGAGCTGGACTGATCCTCGAGTGCATCGTCTTTGTGGTCTAGTCCTTTGTGCGTTACTGGCCTTTTTCCTTTCTCCCTGCCACAGTCCATTTCTCCCAGGGCAGATGGTGAAGGGCAGAGGATAAGGGAGATTTCCCTCCCAGTTCACCTGGCATCCTATCTCTGCCCCACGCCTCACTCTTCATCAACAGGGATTTCAGAGAAGGGATGCCTACTTTGCGCCACACTTGCATTTTGCCTCCCAATGTTCTAGATGTAGTCTTGCTACTTTGAATCTAGCCACTATAATATTTGGCCACAATGGAACTTTGTCTCTAAGAGCGCTCCCATTATAGATCTGCTACTGTGAGCCTCGCCACCGTTTTATATTGCCACAATTTCTGTTTGCCTCTTGGAGAGTTCCAGATGTGGGTCCACTACTTTGAGTCTCGCCACTGCTGTGTTTTGCCACGCTTGCATCTTGCCTGCTGGAGTATTCAAGTTGTAGGTTTGCTACTTTGAGTCACTCCACTGTTCTGCTTGGCCATGCTTGCATTTTGCCTCCCAGAGATTTCCTGTCTTGGGCTTGCTACTTTGAATCCCACACTGCTGTGTTTTGTCACACTTCTACACCCTACCCATCTACAGAGACTTTCAGGTAGGGACGCCTACTTTGAATCTTGCCACTGTTTGCATTTCACCACACTTTCATTTTGACTGTTTAGGTTTCATAATTTAGAGACTGTTTGATTCATATCAGATTGATTTATCCACAGTGATTCAAATGTAAAGCTATCACTAATAATCCTTAGTGAGGAAGCAGTTGCCACAATTCATATGTAGTAGACTAAATAAGCCAATGCATTTCGGAACACTTTTCCTTCATCAGGGCAAGTCTAACTGTATGAGTAATAATGCAAATATGTAACAAAATGTATTCACATCATGGCAGAAATTAAAACAAAACACACATTATAGAAAACATACATTAATGGCAAGAATAATGAAAACAACATACCAATCAATAGATGTTTCAAGATGGGTAAACATAAAAAACAAAAAGAGAAAAACAGAGAATGAGTAATTTGAAAGATGAATGAGTGAAACTAAGTTATATCAGGGATTGTTTTACCTCTATTGTGTGGCCAAAGGTGAAAAATGAACATCCAGCGTTCGCACCCACTCAGAAGTGGGTTGCAGATAACGTGTTTCATGGAGGAATGGAAAAAATCCACTCATGTTTCAAAGGTAAACAATCTGTGGGTCACAAAAGATCCAGTTACATACCGTGCCTTCAAATGTATTCATGTATTGTAAATGAGAAACGTTGAAGTCAGGCACTCACCTCGCAGTACACAGAGCGGGCCGATCCTCCACCGTGCAGCTGCAGGGCAGTGACACTGACTGCCGTGTGAAGCCGTTACCTAGGAGAGGGCTCTTTTGTTAAGCACGTGACCGCCTCATATCTGTGAGATACATGCAGTCACTAAAAGTGATGTAAATGCGGCCTAGGCCTATGTAAATCCACAAACAAGATATTTTTGGGACATCGCCAACGGGTGCCCGTAATTGTGGTGACAAAATGAAAAATAAAATTCGGTCACCAGTCCTATAATTGACAGGACAGCATGTCATGATGTAAATGCTGCCTAGGATTGTGCAAATCCACAAACAAGATATTTTAGGGACATCACCAATGGATGCCCGTAATTTTAGTGACAAAATGAAAAATAAAATTAGCAGTAGTTTGTTTTTGCCTACACCTCTTTGCGCCAAATTTCTGATGTAAATGAATAAAAGTACGTAGTCAAGTTTCTTCAAGTATATTTTCTTAATTTATTTGATATATGTTCTGCCCATATGGATGACACGTGTTTCGGCGTTTCATTGGCGCCTTTTTCAAATCCGGGCTGAATGCAAGCGTAACATGTAATAAAACAAAACACAAAACATAACATATGAAATAGCATTTTAGCATATTTTGTAGCACATTTAGTAGTTAGAATAGTGACTTAGGCTGTGTAGTATATCCTTTTAGCATTCTCAAATTGCGTGAACACCTAAAAGTACAGCACCTCTTAGTTACCTCAAATGGTTAAAAATAAATCCATTACAGTGACTATGTTAGTTTTTTAAAATTAAATTTGTGCAATCCGAAAAAGATGTAAGTATGGGATGGCATGGACCTAACAATTTTTGGCTGTCAGAAAAGCATGTAAATTTGTTTTCTTACCCTTATTGAATGTAATGCAAATCTCCCTTTCCTTATTTCCGGGAATTAGTTTTTAGTTGAAGTGTATCACGGTAGTTCCAGGGTTAAATCCCACCTAGAACAAATTTGGTTGTTCTATTTTGCTAACATTCGCCTTTTAACCTTCTATCGGATTGATTCTTTATGCATGATTCCCTGGCATATATTTAGACACATTTTAAACTCTAGTAAGCATGACTAGTAACATCTTTCTCATTGCATTTATGTAAAAAGTGCTATTCATATTTGCAATCCTCCAATCGCATTACATACCCTTGGTCTCATGCATTCTGTTACTCTAGCGGTCACTAGGAATTACTTTTTCAGTTACAATGACTGGTAACCGATTTGCTCCCCATTTGTGTTTACCAAAACACCCTTTCGCGTGAGTTTGAAATCCCAACCAAAATATATTTTGTTTATGCCACTCGGCATCAAGCGTGCTGAATTCTACATTGAGCATGCTTGTAGCGGTGGTCTTTCCACCCCTTAAAAGCGCTTACCTACAAAATTCTCTTGCTCATGCCTCAAGCATCGGGGGTCCTGTTTTGGTTCTGGCAAATCCTTGTTCATAAAGAGTTACAGATTGCTAGTCCCTCTTTCCTTTTGTTCATTTTCAAAATTCGGCGGCCATACTTTGGGCTGAGTTTTAGTACGTAAGTCCTTTTTTCCTTTTTGATGTTTAAAATGATCTGTTGCATTTGTGTTTAGTGTAACATTGATTTGAATTTAAACTTCCGTATTTATCTTGCGCGGCTGATCTGTTACTTATTATTATGTCCAAATTTACAAAAATTAAAGTTAAAGGAGTAACTCATTTTTCACTATGTTTATTAGTATTTTTTTCTTCCCCCCGCCCCGCAATCTCTTTATATTATGTATACCTAAGACAGTTTCCTGTTGAGAATGGTGCATTATGGTAACTTTAGTTTTCTTCATTGACCATTATTTTCTCACTATATTTTATTAGCATTCTTTTCACAATTTCAGAATGGTGCATTGTGGTACCTGTGGTTTGATGTAAATTTCGCCTCTCTCATCTGTTTAACTTTCATCTGATTAGCGGTTTCGCCCATATAGGATCTCCCCATGTGTATATCTAAAACATATGATTTAACAGTGCACATTCTTTTCACAATTTCAGAATAGTGGATTGTGGTACCTGTGGTTTGATGTTGTTTTATTACATGTTACGCTTGCATTCAGCCCGGATTTGAAAAAGGTGCCAATGAAACGCCGAAACACGTGTCATCCATATGGGCGGAACATATATCAAATAAATTAAGAAAATATACTTGAAGAAACTTGACTACATACTTTTATTCATTTACATCAGAAATTTGGCGCAAAGAGGTGTAGGCACAAACAAACTACTGCTTACTTTACAAACGGAGCTGAGGGACTCTATGTCTCCGTGTTGACCTACATCCTTGCGACACAAGAATAAAATAAACCATTGCCAACCTTAATAGCACTAACATACGGGTCGCGAGAGTACACCTTATGAGATCCCCACTAAAGAAGTTCCTCACTCAGTAGAAAAATAAAATTACATTAAATAAAAATAGAAAGAATACTGTCACTAGTCCTGTATATGACAGGACAGCATGTCGTGATAAAATTAAACAGAGGTATTTTTATGCAGGCTCTGAAGGCATAATAAACTGTAAGAGACAGTATGGGAGGAACCCCTGTGGACCTAATGGGGTAGAGCTACTCAAACGTTACTGAATCAGTGAGGTACAGCCTCAGTGCGACAGCTGTCGCCATAGGGCGGCACCTTGGGTCCCAGACACTGTCCGGGACATGCACTCGGGCTGTTATTCGGGTACTTCAAACATAGTTAAACACAATGTGAACTGTCAAATAACAAACAGCAATACAATCCTAAATGAAGCACAAGAGGAGACCCCATGAGGTGGGGTGATTCAATCATAGTAACAAAGGTGAAGTTCAACTTGAGTGAAATGGGTGTCACCATGGGGCGGCGCCTTGGGTCACAGACAGCGTTCAGGGCATGCAGCAAGATTGGTATCTAGATGTGCAGAACATCATAAGCAGATACCACTGGGCATCATGTGAAGTAACAGATGTAATAAAAAAAGTAATAAAAAATCTGCAATTGAATCCCAGGGTAAAGAGACCCCTGTGTTTGAAAACATGCTATAGCATACACCTTTGTCATGGGAAAAACAATAATCACATATTTCAAACATAGCAATGATAATGAATTTCCTCGTTCAGACCACCCGGGACCAGACTGCAGAGTTTATCAATCCAAAATCTCTCTCTGCGATTGAGGCGCAGACCTAAATCTTCATGAGGGTTATTTCTTGTAAGAACTTCCAAAATCAGAAATTTAATTTGTGAAAGATTGTGATTGTTCAAAGCCCAGTGGCGGGCCACGGCCGAATTTGGGTTGGAATTGTGGATGCATGACTGATGTTCATTCCATCTAATCTTGGCTGCTCTGGTTGACTGGCCGACGTAATATTTTCCGCAAGGACATTTAATGCCATATATGGTGTTGTGCTGTCGCATGTGCCAAATGTCTTGAGGATGATTTTCTTACCTGTACGTGGATGGAAGATTATGTTGCCTTTAATGACTGATTTGCAATTAATGCAATGTAGGCAGGGAAATGTACCAGTACGTTGTGTGATAGTTTTCTTCAATGGAGGTCTTGTATGCACAAGTTCATCCCTGAGATTCCTACTCCTCTGATATGCAAACACCGGTAATTCATTAAACAAATGTTGTACTATGGTGTCGTTTTTGAGAATATTCCAATGTTTCTTAATTGTTTTTTTGATTTTGTTGCTCTGAATGGAGAACTTGGATACATACACTGGTGATTTTAGATCCCTTATTGGTTTCTTAGGGGCGGATAGTAAACTTTCACGGTCCAGTCTGTTAACCCTTTCAACTGCAGAATCAAGTTCTTCTTGATGGTATCCTCTTTCATGAAATTTCTCTTTCATAGCCAATTGTTGTAAAATGCAATCCTCAGGGTCACTCACAATATTTTTAACTCGTAGAAGTTGGCTGAGTGGTAGATTCCTCAGTAAGCTAGGCTGATGGAAGCTGAGGTGGTGTAACAGATTGTTGCGATCGGTTGGCTTGCGGAACAGGGTGGTACTATAACTATTCTCATTCTTCATTATCTGTACATCGAGAAAAGTGATCTTGTCCCGAGATGATTCCCTGGTGAATTGAACTCGTTGGTCAATGTTATTCAAGTGCTCAAAAAATCATCAAATGCTGTATCTGTACCTGTCCAGATACCAAAAATGTCGTCTATGTAACAAGTCCACATATAAATGTCATTTTTCCATTCAGGTTTGTTCAAAATGTGGTCTAACTCGAAATTATGCATAAAACAGTTGGCGTATGACGGCACCATGGTCACGGCCATTGATGTACCAGAGATTTGATGGAAAAACTGGTTACAGTTTTGCAGATTTGTTATTACTTTTTTATTACATCTGTTACTTCACATGATGCCCAGTGTTATCTGCGTATGATGTTCTGCACATCTAGATACCAATCTTGCTGCATGCCCTGAACGCTGTCTGTGATCCAAGGCGCAGCCCCATGGTGACACCTATTTCACTCAAGTCGAACTTCACCTTTGTTACAATGATTGAATCACCCCACCTCATGGGGTCTCCTCTTGTGCATCATTTAGGATTGTATTGCTGTTTGTTATTTGACAGTTCACATTGTGTTTAACTATGTTTGAAGTACCCGAATAACAGCCTGAGTGCATGTCCTGGACAGTGTCTGGGACCCAAGGTGCCGCCCTATGGCGACACCTGTCGCACTGATGCTGTACCTCACTGATTCAGTAACGTTTGAGTAGCTCTACCCCATTAGGTCCACAGAGGTTCTTCGCATACTGTCTCTTACTGTTTATTATGCCTTCAGAGCCTGCATAAAAATACCTCTGTTTAATTTTATCACGACATGCTGTCCTGTCATATATAGGACTAGTGACAGTATTCTTTCTATTTTTATTTAATGCAATTTTATTTTTCATTTTGTCACTAAAATTACGGGCATCCATTGGTGATGTCCCTAAAATATCCTGTTTGTGGATTTGCACAATCCTAGGCCGCATTTACATCACGACATGCTGTCCTGTCAATTATAGGACTAGTGACAGAATTTTATTTTTTATTTTGTCACCACAATTACAGGCACCCATTGGCGATGTCCCAAAATATCTTGTTTGTGGATTTACATAGGCCTAGGCCGCACTTACATCACTTTTAGTGACCACATGTATCTCACAGATACGAGGCGGTCACGTGCTTAACAAAAGAGCCGTCTCCTAGGTAACGGTTTCACACGGCAGTCAGTGTCACTGCCCTGCAGCTGCACGGTGGAGGATCGGCCCGCTCCGTGTACTGCGAGGTGAGTGCCTGACTTCAACGTTTCTCATTTACAATACATGAATACATTTGAAGGCACGGTATGTAACTGGATCTTTTGTGATCCACAGATTGTTTACCTTTGAAACACGAGTGGATTTTCTCCATTCCTCCCTGCAACACGTTATCTGCAACCCACTTCTGAGTGGGTGCGAATGCTGGACGTTCATTTCTCAACTTTGGCCACACAATAGAGGTAAAACCATGCCTGATATAACTTAGTTTCACTCATTCATCTTTCAAATTACTCATTCTCTGTTTTTCTCTTTTTGGTTTTTATGTTTACCCATCTTGAAACATCTATTGATTGGTATGTTATTTTCATTATTCTTGCCATTAATGTATTTTTTCTTTAATGTGTGTTTTGTTTTAATTTCTGCCATGATGTGAATACATTTCGTTACATATTTGCATTATTACTCATACAGTTAGACTTGCCCTGATGAAGGAAAAGTGTTCCGAAATGCATTGGCTTATTTAGTCTACTACATATGAATTGTGGCAACTGCTTCCTCACTAAGGATTATTAGTGATAGCTTTACATTTGAATCACTATGGATAATATCAATCTGATATGAATCAAACAGACTCAATTTTCTATTTCTATTTTTAAAGAAGAATGGTACAATTTGGATACCTGAGCATATTGTCTTGAACCAGAAAGAATTACATGCCCATGTTGGGCCCCATAGGCGAGCGGTTGTGTGACCCGGTATTCTTACTTTGTCTTATGCTTGTGTTGTAATTATAAGTCTGGGTGTCTCCAGACTTGTCACAGCCAGCTCCTTTTGAATTGGATATATATATATATTTTTCTAACAATTGACTTTGACTTCATATTCATTCGAACATTCGAACATTCAAACTTTTCCTTTTGTTCATAATTTAGAGTGCCACTTTAAATCTTGCCACTGCTTGTATTCTGCCACACTTGCATTTCAACCGTCTAGATTTTTGCAATTCAGATGGCCGCCTTGAGTCTAGTCACAGTTTATGTTCTGAGGCACTTGAATTTTGGTTCACTAGGTCTTCGCAATTTAGATTGCTGCTTTGAATCTTGCTAATGTTTGTATTTTGCCACACTTGCATTTTGACTGTCTAGGGCTCCTAATTTAGACTGATAGTTTGATGCTCACCTCTGCTTGTATTTTGCCACACTTGCATTTGCCTAATTTAGGTTGCCACATTGAATCCTGCCACTGGTTATATTCTGCCACACTTGAATTTTGCCTGAATATGTTTTGCCAGACTCGCATTTTGTCTTAATAGGGATCCTAATTTAGACTGATAGCTTGAAACTTGCCACTGCTTGTATTTTGCCACACTTGCGTTTTTCCTGACAGGGGCTTCAAATTTAGACTGCTAGTTTGAAGCTTGCCTCTGCTTGTTTTTTGCCACATTTGCATTTTTCTTGTCTGACTAAGGGCCTCCAGGTTAGAGTGCTGCTGTGAAGCCTGCCACTATTTGTGTGTTGCCACACTTGCATTTGGCCTGACTAGGGCTCCTACTGTGGATTGCTACTATGAAGCTTGCCATTGTCTCTACTCTGCCACACCTGCATTCACATAGCTACACAGATTTGACATGCACACTATCTATCATTACCCTACCCTAAACATACATCACCCTCACCCTGAGCGCCATCACCCACTGAATACAGCTGAGTCCCATGCAAAATTCTGTCCAGCTGTTCACATAGCTTGAGTCACCAGACAATTTTTTTCAAAGCACCCGTCCTCACACCTGAGAATATGGACTGATGTAAGCGACCTAGCCCTTCCCTACCGACCTTCGATTAGGCTATAAATGAAAAAACACATTTTTAACCACTCCTCTCACCACCTCTCAACTCAGACTACGGTCTTCCAATCGGCTTTCATCCGCACAGTGCTTCGGCCCATACAAAGTGCAGTAGGTGCTATACAAATGACACATAACATATAATTGAAAAGTGTATATCGCATTCATTCTCTCAGGTTTGCCAGTGCTATATAAGATTTGAAAATAAATAAATATATCTGTGGCAGTGTTTTGGTTTAGTCTGGGATCTGTGACTGGATTTATGGCCTTGCTCTGGCCTACTGAAGTGATATGGCGTAACCAGGCTTTGGGAACTGTACGGGGGCGCTGGGCAGGATAGGTTCTAGCCAGAACTGTCCTCTAGGCTAAGCTGAAATCAGGGGTTGTCTGCCAGAAATTCTGGGAACAAACACAATCTGCAGTCAAATGTGGCCTGCACACCAATGTGTATCTTATTTGGTAATCCTGGTAAAGTAATTTAATGGTTGTATGGGCACAGGGAAAAGAACACAGCTCTGCCACTAAAAACCGTTCCAAAAGTCTACACAAAAACAGTGTCCAATGATTATGGATACTCCCATCCCCTGCACACCTTAATAACTGAAATCAGTCAAATAGTACTTAAGGTAATACAGATAATATGTAGTTTTCAATGATTCTGTTTCATCAACAAACAGTTGTAGAAAAGATGCTCAGTACTACATCAATGAGACAATTATTTAATCAATAGGAGTAAAGTAAAATAAAGTATAATTGTGAGCTCAACGTGTTTTGGGCTGGGCCCTTCCTCGGGTGCAAATTCTTCTAGTGAATTATATTTCTAATGGATTGTGTCCTCCCACGTATTGCTCATCTTGTGATAAATCGTTATCTCCAGCTTCGCTGCTTCGGAAAAAAAAATTCTCAGCAGAGGGCGCTGTGCTCGAAGTCGTGGAGTCGATTGTCCCTCGACGTACTCCGTACTCTGTCGACGTCACCGATGGTAAAAATAGCTCGAGCCGCGCCCGTTGCTTCAGTTCTGTTTTTCCGATCGCTTCGCTATCGAGAACGGCGCGCTTCTATTTTCTGTGAAGAAAATGTCGTCATCTTCGACACCTTAGACACCCAGAACTGGGTTTAAAAAGTGTGCAGATTGTGGATCTAAGATGTCGATCACCAATCCCCACCGGATTTGTATCTGGTGTCTCGGTTCCAGTCACCGAACCGACGACTGCGGGTCCTGCCAATCTATGACCGAAAAAGCTTTTTGTGAGAGGAGAGGTAAACTGTCTGTGGGGAGGGAGGCCTCAAAAAAGGTTTAGTCAAAAAGACACAAGAAAGCGACTGATTCTAAGGAATCTGATCGCCATAGGCACTCGAAGAGATCTCGATCTAGGAGTTGATCGAGACACTCTTTGTCGTCATCGAAAAAAATGAAGAGGAGACATAGATCTTCCCCATCATCTTCTTCTTCAGAGTCGACCGAAGAAAATCGGATTCTCCCAGTAAGTGGGAAGAATTCCGCAAAAAGATGATGGAGGTTTTCGAGAATGCGGCCCGACCCCCTCAAAAGACCCTCGAAAAAGCCATACCCCTAAAGTCGCTCCATTGGACGACAAAGGGAAGTCCAAGGCTACCATGGCCAAGACCGGTAGTGTCGAGGAATCTAAAAAACCTCGAGTCGACGTAAAACCGTCGAAGACTCTTCGAGAGTCGAGCACCTCTCCAGTGCCATGAAAGAAACACAAGTCGTCGAACACTTCGACAACTTCGTCGACGTGCTTGACGTCGATAATTTCGACGCCAAAGCCAAATGCGTCATCGACGCCATTATCAAAGTCATCTTCGAAAACTTCGAAGACACCCTCGAAAAATTCGAGGGATTTGCCATTTCCTTCGAAGCAGATGGAAGAGGAAGAAAGGAGATTCACTCCTTTGCCCAGGTCAGACTTTTTCAAATCTATGTCAGCAATTTATGAAAAGTCTGCTTCAGAAGAAGACGAGGTTACTCCTTTGGGAGTTACTTATGGTACAAGACAAGTTCCTGAGGAACTTATTGACCAGGAATCTAGAATGGGAGACCCGAGTGATACTCTACATTCTGCCAGTGGAGTTGACGCATCCCCAGAATTAGAGTTCGCCAAACCCGATCCTGCAGAGCATGCCGATGCTGAGTACAGGGGTCTTATGACCAGGGTAGTTGAATATATGGGTTGGGGTAATACTTCACCCATTTTTGAACAAGATGACATGACGGATATAATCGTCAAGGGACCTCAGAAAGATCCTGTTCTCCCTTTTCACAGGGCCCTTCAAAGGACTGTGGAGAAAAACTGGGAGAAACCAGAAACTATTGCTGCTGCAGATAGCACTTTTCCAAGAAAATATAGACCAGCAGGAACGGATCCTGAATATTTGAATAAACATCCCACTCCACAGAGTTCAGTCATTCAGGCAGCATCTACTTCAAAACAAACTGCCTTTCCAACTATCCCTCAAGATAGAGAGGATAAAAAAATTGATGCCTGGGCACGTAAAGTTTTCACGTCAGGCAGTATGGCACTTAAGTCGGCAAATGTCACCTGTACCCGAGCCAGGTTTACCCATACCCTGTGGGACTGTATTTTGACGGCGGCTGATCATATTCCGGAAGACGAGGAAAGGGAAGGCTTCCTGAATATAGTCAAAGATAGGAAGGAGGCAATGGGGGAATGTCTCCAGTCTGGACTGGATACTGCTGATAGTATCAGCAGATCCATGGCTGCAAGCGTTGTGCTATGCAGATTTGCGTGGTTGAGGAAGTCGGGATTTGCACCAGACGTGCAAGCTAGACTCCTCAACATGCCCTTTGATGGCTCGAGGCTCTTTGGCAGAAAGGCTGATGAAAGCCTAGAAAAACTTCAGACCTCGAAAGCGGCAGCTAAATCACTTAGCGCCTCTTTGCGGCAGCCTCTAAAACCCTATTCCGGTTAATCTTCCTGGAGGGGTCGTTCTTTTCGATACTACTCCTCTTTTGGTAGAGGAAGAGGACAGGCTTCTCAAAGGGGCAAAAGAAACTTTCCTCATGGAGCACGAGGAAGAGGTGCAAAATCAGCCTCAGGAGCGGCATCTGTACCCTCAGCCACCTCCAAATCCCTCTGAGACCTTGTTACACAAAACACCAGTGGGAGGCAGGATCTCTCAACATCTGGAGGAATGGCGGGGCATTACCTCGGATATTTGGGCACTGGAAACAGTAGCCCAAGGGTACTGTCTCCCCTTTCTAAAAAGGCCTCAGAATCATCCACTGGGAGCCAACTCCGCCAAAATTCCGGATCGGCTCCTGTCGCAGGAAATTTTAACCCTGCTAGAGAAAGGTGCCATAGAACTGGTACCTGTAGCGGAGAGGAACAGGGGTTGGTACTCCCCATATTTTCTCCTCCCAAAAAAGGACAGAGGACTGAGACCCATCTTGGACTTGAGAAACTTGAACAAGTTCCTCAGGAAGGACAAGTTCAAGATGGTGACTCTTTCTCAGATCCTTCAGGCTCTCCAACTCCAAGATTGGTTGGTATCATTGGACCTTCAGGATGCTTACTTTCATGTGCCAATCCATCCAAAGCACAGAAAGTACTTGAGGTTCGCGATTGGCAATTCTCATTATCTGTTTTGAGTTCTGCCATTCGGGTTGACCTCCGCCCCGAGGGTTTTCACCAAACTGTTGGCGGTTGTGGCAGCAAATCCCAGGAGAGGAGGTATTCACATATATCCCTACCTGGACGACTGGTTGAGCAGAGCAAGTTCTCCAGAACAAGCTCAGGAACATCTTTCGATCACCTGCCACTTCCTCCACAAACTAGGCTTCTCCCTCAATTTCAAGAAGTCCCACATGATACCGTCCCAGAAACGCCAGTTTATCGGAGCAGTCTTGGACACTTCATCGGGAAAAGCCTTGCCTCCCGAAGTGAGAGCTCTCCACATCCAGCAGATGGTAACAAAGTTTCAGAATGCCCAACATCTACCGGCCTTCGATTTTCTCAGGTTGCTCGGCCTCATGGCATCCTGCATTTTCCTAGTACCAGAGGCCAAGTTGAGAATGAGATCCCTTCAATGGCCACTCAGAACTCAGTGGTCCCAGTTCTCAGGGAATATGTCGGATCTTCTGCAAGTCCCGAGCGCAGTTGCTCAGGATCTTCTATGGTGGGCTTGCAACGACAACATTCTCAAGGGAGAGTCTTTTTGGCAACCATGGCCGGAGATAACGGTAGTGACGGACGCCTCACTCACGGGGTGGGGAGCACACACCAACGATCTGACAATCAGCGGCCGTTGGTCTCCATCGGAGTCCAAACTACACATCAACCTATTGTAGCTGATGGCAATCAGACTAGCTCTGAAGGCCTTTCTGCCCTCTGTACAGGGAAAGAATGTCCTGATAATGATGGACAATACAGTGGCCATGTACTATCTCAACAAGAGAGGAGGTGTAGGGTCACTGCCACTGTGCAGAGAAGCAATGCAGCTCTGGTTCTGGGCAATACGAGAAGGAATCTCTCTGTCGGCAATTCACCTAGCCGGAGAGAAGAACACGGCGGCAGACGCTCTGAGCAGGCAGAGCACAGTCTCACACGAGTGGGAGCTGGCTCAGGAAGTCCTTCTGGAGATCTTCACCCTTTGGGGAACCCCTCAAATGGATCTGTTTGCCACCGCGATCAACCGGAAGTGCGATCAGTACTGCTCAAGGGAATTTCCTCAAAGAGGAGCTCTGGGAGACGCATTCGTAGTGGAGTGGAAGTTTCCACTGCTGTACGCGTTTCCCCCAGTCCCCGTGATTCCTCAAGTAATCAGGAGGTTGAGAAAGTTCAGGAAAACCATGATCCTAATTGCCCCGGATTGGGCCAGGAGAACGTGGGACCCGGACCTTCTAGACATGTCCATCTGCCCTCCAATACGTCTTCCGCAAAGAGAGGATCTTCTCTCGTAAGAGGAAGGTCGGGTTCTCCATCCAGAGGTCAAGACACTCAACCTTCACGCATGGTTTCTGAGAGGTTGAGATACAAGGATTGGGATCTTCCGGATGACGTAATGAAAATCTTGCTTCCGGCCAGAAGACCAGCAACAAAGTCTTTGTACCGATGTCGCTGGAACAGGATTAGTAACTGGTGCAAAGACAAGGATGTGCACCCTTTTTTCAGTGTGGCACCCCAATGGTACTCTCTTTTCTACTACATCTAGCTAATTTGGGGCTCCAGATAGGAACAATCAAAGGATACCTTGCTGTGCTGCCTTTTTCAAGCGCTCCTCGGAAGAGGTTTCATTTTTCAAAATACCGTTAATAATTCAATTCTTAAAGGGGCTTACTAATGTATACCCTCCAGTACCTTTTCATGTACCAACTTGGGACTTAAATTTAGTATTAAAATTCTTGACTTGCATACCTTTTGAGCCTCTGCACTCATGTCCATTGAGGCTTTTGACTCTAAAAACTGTCTTCCTTCTGGCCCTATCATCAGCCCGCAGGGTTAGCGAACTTCAGGCTCTCTCATGCAAACCTCTATATACTATTTTTTATAAAGATAAGGTAGTCCTTAAAGTTAAACCTTCGTTCTTGCCAAAAGTAATCTCGGACTTCCATTTGTCACAAAATATAGTAGTACCAACTTTTTATCCTCCTCCTCATCTGGGCAAAGAAGAGGAGAGATTACACAGATTAGATCCCAAGAGGGCTCTTAGTTTTTACATCTCAAGGATGGCTAAATTGAGACAAGGTGACCAACTGTTTGTGGGTTACACTGGTCATAAATTAGGCTTATCTGTAACAAAACAGACCATTTCCCGCTGGATCATATTAGCCATAGTTGAATGCTACAGATTAGCGGGAAAAGAACCACCAGATGGGCTTCATGCCCATTCTACAAGGGGAATGGCTTCTTCTGCGGCTCTAAAGAGGGGAGTCGCGGCAGCAGATATTTGTGCAGCTGCAACCTGGAAAACAATGCATACTTTTGTTAAACATTATTGTTTGGACACTGCCTCCTCTAACAAGGGTTTATTTGCAAAGGCAGTTCTGCATTCTGTCCACGAAAACTGAAATTAGTACTCCCACCTACAAAAAATTGTTACTGCTATGGGAGTCTATCACAAGATGAGGAATACGTGGGAGGACACAATCCATTCGAATAACAAGTTACTTACCAACTGTAACGTTCTTTCGACTGGATGTTCCTCCCACGTATTCCTCATCAACCCTCCCATCCTACCCCACAGTACAGTTTACGTTTTCTTACACTTTCCTCTCACGAAGAATGTATCGGTCATGGGACACGCCTGGGTGTTCCTCCTATAAATATATATATGTTTAATCGAAAAAACAGAACTGAAGCAACGGGCGCGGCTCGAGCTATTTGGTGACGTCGACAGAGTACAGAATACGTTGAGGGACAATCGACGCCACAACTTCGAGCACAGCGCCCTCTGCCGATAATTTTTTTTTCCGAAGCAGCGAACCTGGAGATAACGATTTATCACAAGATGAGGAATACGTGGGAGGAACATCCAGTCGAAAGAACGTTACAGTTGGTAAGTAACTTGTTCTGCGTTATATATTCAATCTCTAGAATATAACTGCAAAATTAACACATTTCAATCATTGTTTTCTTATCGAACATTGTATTGGCACATACTCATGATAGAGCATCACAAATGTAATCACATTGTTGACTTCAATGGTTTCAATGGGTTTGGCAAGTGGTTCTAATGTATGTGCTGGTCCGTTACCCTCATGGAACTCAGATCAGTGTCCAATAGACACCCATCACAAATGAACAGTGCATTACTGTCACTCAACTGATTTGGATAGCAGAGGACACAAAATATCTCGTAAGCATTTTGCTACTTTGATTCTGAACATGTGGTGTATGGTCTAATTTTCCCCTGTGGCAAGTTTTATTTTGGTCAAACAATCAGAAAAATTAAAGAAAGGATTACTGAGCACAAATCAAACATAAGGAATAACAATCAAAAATCTCCAGTGGCAAGACACTACACAACTATGAGGCACAGCATTGCCCAACTACAATACATTATGCTAGAAGTAGTTAGAACGTCACCAAGGGGTGGTAACCGAAGTAGATTTTTAGAAAAAGAGAAATGTGCTGGATCCACATGTTAGACTCTATGGCCCCTCGTGGACTTAAAGGGATAGTCCAGTAAAAAATGTTATTTTAAAAATAGATAGGCAACATTAAAAAAATAATACTAGCACTTTTTTTTTAAAACTTCCTATGTAAAATTTTGAGCTATTCAAGCTCAAAATTCGCAAAAGCAAGCACATGGGCGCATCCATTTTGTGAAATGGATGCCCGCCTGTGCTGGCTTTTGCTTTTGCGGCACTAATGAAGGAAAAGCCAGCCAGCTGTAGTAAACAAAAGCTACCGCTGGGTGGCTTTTCCTTCATTGGTGCTGTACGCGGAGGACGGGGACCGGAGACCAGAGCAGGAAAGCTTCAGCTGAATCTCGGTAAGTGCTATTTATTTTTTTTTAAAAAATAAGCACTAGCTATGGTTTTATTTCTAAGTTTTCCGGGCTGGAGGAGCCCGGAAAACTTAGAAATAAAACCGCAGCTTTAAAAACGTATTTATGTTTGCGGTCTCTTTTGAAGCAACCACAAACATAAATACAACGTTGTGTTTGAAAACGCTGCGGTTTTTTTTCCATGTTTCTCAGGCTCCTCCGGCTCGGAGGAGCCTGCTGTGGCTATCACTTTGGGTCTCCGGTGCTCCCTCAGGAGACCCAAAGTGAAAGCCAAGGCAGGCAGAAACACAATGCGGTTGTGTTTCTGCCTAAATCTGCCTTCCCATTTGGGGCTCTCGGCTCCCCACGGGGGGCCCAAGAGCCCCAAATGGGAAGGCAGATTTAGGCAGAAACACTGCAGCATTTAGCATTTCCCATTTGGGGCTCTCGGGCCCCCCTAGGGAGCCAGAGAGCCTCAAATGGGAAATCAGATTTAGGCAGAAACACTGCAGCATTTAGCATTTCCCATTTGGGGCTCTCGGGCCCCCCGTGGGGAGCCTGAGAGCCCCAAATGGGAAATCATCTGTAGGCAGAAATACTGCGGCATGTATACACAACCGTGTTGTGTTTCTGCCTGCCTTGGCTTTCACTTTGGGTCTCCCGTGCTCCCCTGGGGGAGCACCGGAGACCCAAAGTGATAGCCACAGCAGGCAGAAACACAACACGGTTGTGTTTGAAAACGCTGCGGTTTTTCTCGGAGGAGCCTGAGAAACTTGGAAAGAAAAACCACAGCGTTTTCAAACACAACGTTGTATTTATGTTTGCGGTCGCTTCAGAAGCGACCGCAAACATAAATACAAAGTTTTTAACGCTGCGGTTTTATTTCTAAGTTTTCCGGGCTCCTCCAGCCCGGAAAACCTAGAAAAAAAAACGCAGCTAGTGCTTATTTTTTTTTTTAAATAAATAGCACTTACCGAGATTCAGCTGCAGCTTTCCTGCTCCGGTCCCCGCCCTCAGCGTACAGCACCAATGAAGGAAAAGCCACCCAGCGGTAGCTTTTGTTTACTACAGCTGGCTGCCTTTTCCTTCCTTAGTGCCGCAAAAGCAAAAGCCAGCACAGGCGGGCATCCATTTCACAAAATGGATGCACCCATGTGCTTGCTTTTGCAAATTTTGAGCTTGAATAGCTCAAAAATTTACATAGGAAGTTTAAAAAAAAAAGTGCTAGTATTATGTTTTTAATGTTGCCTATCTAATTTTAAAATAAACATTTTTACTGGACTATCCCTTTAACAAGGAATTCTAACTCGTACCATTCTTATAAAAACACATCTAGATTGCATTACATTTCAGCATCCCAAATGAAGACCAGAGATGCCATTTCAAAGTACTTTGTGGACTATTCTCATATCTAACAGAATATACTGGATATATACACTCAGAGATGTGAGGAGATTGTGTTGAACTAATGTTGAAATAATTTTGTGTTGAAATAATGCTGTGTCATTATCAGTTGATAAACTCTGTACATACAGGTGTAAATAATGATTGTATTAATATAACAGATGGACTTATATATATATATCTGGACATGCACGATACTACTATTCAAAAACGCTGTAAAGTCAGTACAAGGTTATACACAATGTGTTAGCCACTGTGTGTGAATCCTCACCAATTCTAAAACATTATGTAGTACTTGAATTTTAATGGGGAAATACACAGTGTTCAAAACAAAGATATAATTAACTACTTTTGACATATATAAATACTACTCAAGAAGCTCATAACATTATTACACAGTATTTACTGATGATAGCATTCAATTTATGCAGCTCAGTTGACATGCATTACTTGCAAATACACATCACTGTTTACAAACATCGTCATGACGCTCCCGCGTCAGACATTCATGACGCAGTATTAATAGTGGCCATTTTGGACCACTCGCTAATGGCGAATTGGTTCAAATCGGACTGCGGACTACTCAGGTATGTGTTCTCTACTATTTTGTCTGAACTTGCCATCCATTGGTTATTGACTGCACAACTCCACACCCAAAGATGAACATCACAGTGTTCTCATATTTAAATCTGACCTTTTACAGATGGAGTGACCTCCCCTGCGCTAGATGTTTATGCACTTCACTACAATGGTGATGAGCCTAGGGCCCTTTAGGAATGTGCACATCTAATGGATGGGATCACACAGAATAACTCTGAGTCCACATAACCAAACCAACTCAGGAAGATGGCAAAGTACTGTTTTATTAACAATTATCTAAAATGGGGAGTTTAAAATGAACATCAACGGATGTACCCTCAGTCTCTCAGCATATTTACACAAAAGATAGTTTTTATACCAAAAATACATCAGAGGTAACGTCATACTATGTGGCAATAATGAAAAACCTATCAAGGGTCGGGATTGGCTAAGGGAATCATCTAAGTAGACTTTTCTATAGGAGGTAGGATTGTGATTGCCGGTCCACTATCAGGTGAACAGCATATGCTTACCTTTAAAACATCGTCTTCAGAAACTTAGACACACAGTTTCTCATTAGTCTTCGTTATATGGACGAATACAATTGGTTGGCACGCTTGTGCCATGTCTGGAACATTCGGTTAATTTAGCAGCACGTAAACCCAGACCCAGGTGCAAGGAGATGGGGCATAACACTACCCCACCCCCGAATCAGCCCAGCATCTCTCATCTCCGATGCCTTCAGCCATGAACATTGTTTTTGTACTTGGCCTTGCGAAGTATCCTTGCCTTTGAGAATGCACAGGAGTGAGGGCACTCACTATTGTGTCTGGGACTCCAAGTTCGAACTCTATTTTCATCCTTGGCTCATGTGTCAGGAGACCACGATTTTGTCCATTTTTGCAGGTTTTAAATGCTCTACATGAATTAAACTTGGCACTCTTGGTGTTCTTTCTTTGCGCATTAACAAGGGAGGATTCATCCTCCACACGTTCGCTCATTTCCTGAATAGATAGCTGACCTTGGCTGCTTGAGTCTTGACTCCAGGCAAGACAGCCTCGTCTTGCAGCTTATTGTTGCTGTGACACAGTTTTCCCTTCCCACTTCATGGGTTCTAGCTCACTAAATTCATGATACCGATATCCAGTTTCCATATAATGGTGGCTTCACCTGCGTTCTGTTCACTATGTATAGCCAGCTTCTATGATGACTTAGTCTACCTTGCGTTTCAGTGTCTGTACATTCATTGAACGGATGATTCTCGTCAGCACTTTGTGCATGTGTAATCTTCTGCTTTTGTATTTAAAAGTTCAATCAATTCTTTACTTCGTCATTAGTTTCTTTAGGATCTATACATCCTCCTCAGCCAGTATCTTGGGACGTGGTGCATACTTTTTTTGTGATGTCACTAGCTTATTCTCTTTGCTCTTTCTCATATTCCTTCAGGGAGTTCCTCCCTTAGGTTGTCATCACTTCGGGGATACTTTCGGTAGGGTTCTCTCATAGGGGTATCTTCTTTCGAAGATAGACTGTGATATTGGCACAATGGCTGGTGTCAAACACAGCACAGTCTCATGTTTCCAGCATATGGGAGGAAGGGGGCAGGGTCTCCTGCAGAGGTATATAGCTGCTCCTCTACATTCCCCCTCTGGTCGAGTCATCGACCACCTCATCGAGTGTTTCTACATCCAGGTGTTTTCTCTTGAAGAAGTGTTTGTTAGGTGTCCATATTTTTATCACCCCCCTCAGGGTGCACGCTGATTTAGCATGTTGATCCACACTCCAGGTCATGTATTTACATTGTCCATTCGGGGTACAATAGACCCATCGTCCACATACTTCTTATGATTCTTTGGATACAGGAACTTCGTTCCCTCAGGTGCTATGATGCTAGCCTTTATGTATTCTCTGACAGCATTATCGGTCAGCTCCTTGGCGTTTGGTTCATCTTCAGCATCAATTATGATCTTCATTCCTACTGCTTTCTTTGCTGTTTTCTTACATTGGGCAATCATTATCCTGACTGTAGAGAATCCAAACATTACTAGCACCAGTATTACTCAAAGAATCTTGAATAGGTCGCCAACCAATGACGAATCCATGAAACCAAGGAAGTAAACCAACTGTCATCTTCAATGTTATCTGTCTCCTCTTCCATCTTGGTACGCAGGTCTGTCAACATCGATATGGCCTCTGCCAAGGTCCCATTCTGGCCGTCATGAGAAGGTGTAAATGTGCAACATGATGGCCCAATTTTGGTGCAAACTCCTCCTTCCATTGCTGTGATCATATTAAGGACATACCTATTCTGGAGGGTCATCAATCGTATGGCCCGCATGTCTTCTTTAATGGCGTTGAATCCCTTTATGGTAGCATTGATTGTCTGCAGAAGCTCCCATCTGGTAATTTGTCACCATTTGGTGTTTGCCACTTGAATTCTATGCATAAATATAGTTGTCATTATCATAGCTGTCTTGCTGAACAACTTATTCTCCTCAGGAATGTTTTCATACTCTGTTATTGATTTGGCTGAGAAATAATGTTCTCTTTTCATCCGCCGAAGTTCAAGTGATATTCTTTTTCTCAAATGGTTTTTGGAAATTTGTTAATGTTTAGATCTCTCTGAAGAATCACTAATGCTGGAACATGGGTGAATACCAGGGAACACACTCCGACCCAATTCCTGGGCAACTTCATATAGGCCCTATATCCACAAGCCCAATATCAATCCATAAGGACAGCTGTCCCTTTTCTCATTGCTTCAGAACCATATTGTCGCATTAACCAATGGGGTTACAACTACTGGGCCTGATTTGTCTTCTATCAATGTCAGTAACTTGGAGTGTTTGGCCCATGACTTTGAGCACTCATCATTCACTCATCATTCCCTCTCTGCACTTCTTGTACGTATTCCGTTTTCAGCAGATGAGCTGCACAGAACATCATTCCATCTTCCCATCCCTTCTTGGTATGAACACGTCCATAGATCAATAGTTGTGATTGTTCCCAACATCCAGGCATTCCTGCTATTTCTGTCATATCAGAACAGTTCATTCTCTTAATTTCTTCAACAATCACCTCATCCTGTCCTGCAGCAGGATACACAAGCATTTTGTCTGTCCATCCAGGTTCCTTCTCCATTTGTATGGTCTTGATATAGTAATCCTGGTATAGAAACGACTGTCTCGAACTCCATCACAAGGTTGCCCAGCTTCCTTGGAACTGTCCCGGAGTAGTACATGCTGCAAGATGGCAGAGGAATTTCCCATTGTATGCTGATATCTCCTTCGAAACGAAAGTCTTTATTGTATTCATGGCATAGGGGATGGGAGAGCAGAAAACGCAATTCTCAACAGATGCCCTTTCCCCCACCTTTTTCATGTGTTGATACCACATGTTATTCCCCAGGTGAGCTGATCTATCTAGATAGGAATTTATCCCTTCATTATCTTCCTCTGCATCTCTTTTAGGTCCCCTAACATACCCATAGAGATCAAAGAAATTGTCATAATTTGTACGCATAGTGGGGAAAACCATATGAACTCTTTCTTTGGTAGAATCATTAAGATAAGAGAGAATGTGAAAAGGAACAAAAAGATAAAGAAACCAATCATGCAAATATATATTATGCATAGAAATCTGGAAAACCATTTTTCGTGCCATCCCGCTGCCTGCTGAACTTGTGCTCTTTCTATAATCATGTTGTCTTCTTCATTGATCATTTTTAATACAATCATTGAGTTTCTTTTACATTTGTAACTGTACAATTTGTTCAATTATAGCAATGAGGAGTCTTCTTATCACAGGACCGTTTTTAGGATCCTGTAAAAAAAGTATGAATATTAACTTTCTCCTAAGAAGAGCAGGGTAAGATTGAAGTATGAACACAAAGACAGCAACCACAAGCTGATGAACGTCACTGTTGGCAAGTATCATGCATTTTTATCACTTACAAAAGATATTCTCCACGAAATGAATCTGGATATTGATCTCTCTTCCAATTTCTGATCAAGAACTGACGTTTAGACATAATTCTGATGCATTATTCACTGCTGCAATATATTTCTAAAAGTTAATTTCAACCTCTGGAATTTCTCTGCAAGTCCTTGTACTTCCTGCTAGAATATATAAGGCGTGTCTATTGAATCCCAGTCCAAATAAAGTAGGTGCTAGTCACTTGTTGCTTTATTGTCCTTCTTCTTAGCCATCGATCGGGTCTGCACATGCAGAAATTCTTCTTCTTGCCTTGCTTCTGGATCAGTAACGGTGGGAGGGAGGGTCTTGCCTTTATAACTCTTCAAGTCGTTCAGATGCAGCCAAGCTCGTATTCCCGAAACCTTAACAGCAGAAGGTGAAACTTCCTCAACAAGGAATGGCCCATTGAATGAAAGTTCATGCCCCTTCTGGGTGAATTTCTTAATCGAAATCAGGTCCCCAACATATAACTTAGGTGCTGGTAATAGTTCACTTGGATTGGCCACCAAATGATCTTCTTCCATGTTCCTAGACCTTCCCCCTGATGCTTGGCCTGATCTGAAATGAAAGAAATACTGGTAGTCATACATGTCAAATAATCATGCATTTCATCACCTAGAGTCTTAGCTACACGCTGGACATCACTCCTGATCCTAGACGAAGGTGTAAGGGGCGTTCTTATTCAATGCCCTGTTACTAGCTCATGCAGGGTGAGGTGGTGGTCTGAACCTGGCTGATTCTGAAAGGCATTTAAGGCCAGGGGTTGGCAATACAGCCATCCCTTTTTCAAAGTCAATTTAATCTTGGCGATCCTCTCTTTGAGGAGGCTGTTTAGTCTCTCACATATTCTGTTCGCTTGTGGGTGGTATGCAGAAGAGAACTTGTTCTTTATGCTTAATAAAAGCCCAATTTGTTTGAATAGCTCATTGACAAAATGTGGCCCATTATCGGATCTAGTACTTTCACATACCCCACCTTGGGAAAACTTTGTGTACTAAAAACTTTGTTGCACAAATGTCATCAGGGTGTGAACACAGACCTGCTTTGATCCATCTATAGAAGGGGCACATCACCACTAAGAGATACCTGTAGCCATAACATGTCTGCAGCATATTGACATAGTTGATATGTAAGTGCTGAAATGGACCATTCAGTCGAGGTATTACTCCTCTAATCGTTCTCAGTGTATGCAAAGCAGTAAACTTTTGACACACGATGAAATTCACCATAAACAGCACAAAGTGTTCCAACAAATTAGGAATAAACCAGTCTTCTGCAACATTGGAAGCAAGAATTTCTCTAGTTACATGCGTGGGTTAATGCAACTGTTCAAGCGTGGCTTTCAACAAGGTTACTGGCATCTCTGGCTTTCCAGTGCTTTCCTATCACCATAAAGCTTCCATCAGGGATAAAGAACATCCCGTCTGCTTTCACTGTTCTTGCTCTTCCTGTGGTGCTCTTCCTTGAATCTCTATTAATTGGGTTATTGACAGCTTATTAAACCCCTCCTGTACTAACATGTTTCTAGTCGAATTTTCTTTAATATCCTCAGTATCAAAACTCAAAACTTCTAGGGAATATGCAACCTTTTTGTCTTCTACGTCTGTGGCTTTGTTTCCGTGAGAGATAAAGTCTGTTTGTTTAGTATGCGCTGTGCATTTTACGATTGCTATGGCCACTGGGAGTTGTAGTGCCTTAATGAGCCTATCCAATAAGGATGCATGCTGCACTGGAGACCTGTCTGTGCGGAGATAGCCCCTCCTCTTCCAACGTGACAACCCAGCGTGTACGGTTGACGTCACATAGGCAGAGTCACTGTACACTGTCACTTCCTGTCCTTCATGTTTCTCAAGCACAACAACAGACGCTACTAATTCTGCTGCTTGCGCTGAAAAATGAGATGGTAGCTTTGCACTCGCCACTGCCTACAATTCACCATTTAATCTGTGTCTCACTACTGTGGAGCCTGAATGCCTCTCACCACTAGTCTAATCAATTTTCGAAGAACCGTCAATAAGAAGAATTTCCCCTTCTGTCAAAGCATTCTCTTTCACACAGGGTATATCATCATAAAATTCATCATATTTGGCAGTCATGCACAAGATCACCTTCTTCTACGGGTTCGGCTACAAACGTGGCAGGGTTCACTATTTTACATCTTAAATTTAATGATTGGGTTAGAAATCATTATCTCATAAGCTGAAGCTCTTTGGGATGTCAATGTGCCCTTGGGTTTCTCTAAAATGGCAAACAAGGCATGCTCCACGTAAAGGGTCATAGAGCAGCCCATAACAATACTTGTGGCCTTCTCTATTGCAAATGTGGCAGCTGCCAAATATTTTTTGGAAGGGAAGTGCCCTCTCATAACTGGGTCTAGAACACCACTGTAATATGCCAAAGGTTTATAACCCAATGTGGTTTTTTGTATAAGTACTGCTGTCATGACTGTCCCATTTGTGTGTGCAAACAAATGAAATTATTCGCTATAGTTGGGAATCCCTAAAACTGGGGCTGTACAAATTGCTCTTTTCAACTCCTCAAATCCTTTCTCCATTTCTTCGGTCCATTTTACTTTTGCCTTACCAACTTGTGCTTTCTTTAGTGTTTGCAAAATTGGCTTGATATATGTGCTATAATCAAACACCCAGGCTCTGCAATAATTGCATAAACCCAGAAACTGCTGCATCTGTCTCACTGCGTTCAGTTTTGGTGTTTTCATGATTGCCTCAGCTCTCTCATGTGTCACTTTCTTCCCTTCGTGCGAGCTCAACTGTCCTATGTACAACACCTCTTCTCAACAATACTGTAATTTCTCCTTATCCACCTTATATCCCTTGCTTGCTAAAAGACTCATTAGTTGGACAGAATCCTGTCTACATTCATCCTCTGTGGTTCTGAAAATCAATATATCATCTACGTACTGTATCACCATGCTTTCAAGATCGGTATTGCCTAGATCCATCTGTAGGACTCTGTTAAAGATCAATGGAGACTCACAATACCCAAGAGGCAGTTGAGTATGGTTTAGTCTTTTTTGGCAAAACATAAAGGAAGTCAAGTCTTGTGAGTCCTTGTGCAACAGGATCAAGAAAAATGCATTTTTCAAATCAATCAGCATAAAATATCAAGCTTCTACTGGGATACTGCACAATAGTGTTGCAGGATTAGGAACTAAAGGAAACTCAGTGTCTACAATCTGGTTAATAGGTCTCAAATCCTGGATACATCGCCATGACCCCCTTTAGATTTTTTTATTGGATACACCTCGGTATTGGACAATGACTCTGATGGCACCAGAATCCGCTGATTCATCAGTGCTGAAATAGTCTGAAATATACTTTCATTAGATTCTCAAGACATGAGGTATTGTTATGCTCGGGGTAAAATTGAAAATTGCTCCTGGCTTAAGCTTTATTTGAACCTCCCCTATCCCCTTCAATAAACCTACATCAAAAGTGCCTGTGGTCCATGGGGCACTAAGCACCTTTTCAAGATCCTCCTGAAAAAATGCAGGTCGTTGCCACATAATCTTTGTGGGACCTCCCTTTTCTCTATCCTTATCCAGTATGTAATGCTCATCAAGAACACCCCTTTGTCATCGGTTCGGTCTTCTCTGAACATATCGTGATCAGTTATGTAGGTCAGTACCACTCCTCATGAGCTATTACTGTTTTCCATGGTCTACCCTCATTGTCTATCCCTTTGAGCATTGCCATCTCTCTTCGTACTATAGCTGCTTCCAACTCTATAGGAATAGTCTGTCCACCTTTCTCATCCATAGGTATTTGTGGTCTCAATAAAAATCCATCATGTATCCTCCCAATCTTCCCTACCAGACCAGGTAGCCATGTCAGCAAAATGCTTACTCCACATAGAAAAATCTCTGGATCTACTGGAACGCAATGCAGAGCTACTTGCCCTGTAAACACCAATATGAACTCTCCCACGTTTAAATAGTGTATTCCTGGAGTGAAGCACACTATTGCTTGATCAGTAAATGAAATTGTCATATTAAGTTTCATCATTAAATCTCTTCTAAAATGTTAACTGGTGTTTGTCGTGAATATAACAAAGGGACATACGTGTCACATTCTCCTATGGAGACTGGTAGTTTACCAGTAAAAGTAATCGTCTCGTAGCTCAAGAGAACCATCGAGCATTCATGGCAACACCTGACATTGGATATTTTCTCTCTCGTATACATGAACGAGTTGTCCCAGTGTCTACAAGAAAACAGAAAGATTTGCTTCCTATCGTCACATCGAACCTTGGTTCCTCTTGGGGGTCTGGTGTTACAGATAGTACTGAACACATCATGTCACCCTGTGAGCTGTCCTATTGTGGGTACAGGCTCACCCTGTCCCTGTGAAATGATTTCCTCCTACCACAGTGACATCTCCTATTCTAGGTGTTAGTCCTGTATTCTCATACTGCTGTGTCTGCATAGTGGCTTGTTGCAGTGCTTGTCCTTGATAAAATGGAGTGATCTTTGGCAAAGCCATCTCTGATCTGTGTGCTGTATGTTGGGGGATAAGCTGTCCCCCCTCTGAAAAACTGTCCGCTTTATACATTTCCTCAGCTCTCGCATACACGTGCAATATGTCCTGTCATTCCACAATTCCAACATACTGGGGGTCTCCTTATAGTAAACCCTCCTTGGTTATATCCTCCCTGAGCACTCTGGTTCTCGTTCTGTGTGTTGTGTAACCCACCTTGGTCCATCGGGTGAAAATTATTTGCCTGTGATGTACCCGTTGCTTCCTGCATTCCCATTCCTTCTCCGCTTGTCAATACCTTCCATTCTATGGCAAATTTTGACAACTTTTCCTGAACTAACTTGGCTTCCTCAATTTTTCTATTTTCATCTTTCTTTTTGTTCTTCTCTTGTAATAATTGACAATGGTGTACTATTGTCAACTGTATCTCAGCTAAGGCTTTGCTTCCATCCCCACCTGTTTTTTCATCTGTCTCTGTACTTGTTCTGGCAACCCCTGTCATAAAATATGGTAAAATAATACCATGTCTTTTCTAATGGCTCGCAAGTTTCAAGCTGCCATTTCTCCAGAATATCTTGAATATAAGCAATAGGGTCTTCATCTTCTTTCATTTTACATGTCATAATTGCACCCATATCCGATGTGTCAGGATATTGTACCCTGAGAGCCCTCCAAACATCTGCCCTACAATTATTAAATGGCGCTCCATCATGCGCTGTGTTTTGCACAGTCACACTAGAATATCCAGCTCTCCTCCATACATCATCAGCCCTCTCTTCAGGAATGACCACCAGGAGACCTTTTATGTCCCCTATGGCCAGTGTATTTCCTCCTGCCATTTTCTCTAATTCGTATATCCATTTTCCAGGCTCCTAGTTTCAAACTAAGGAGCTTACACTTTAAATTGTCCTTTTCCATCTTTGGCCATGGAATGTATTGGGTTCTTGCTCCTTCCTTCTATAACAAGGGGACCTGCGTTAACTCCATCCCCTTGTCAGATCCCACTATTAGTATATCCATGCCAGGGATAATCGTCCCTGTCTGTCTCCTTCCCGGCAATGACCTTAACCTGCTTATATATGGTTGAGAATCTCCCTTCTCACTACACGATCATCTTCAGAACATGCTACTGGATCTGGTGTTATACCTTTAGAACGATCTAGATCTGACCACCTCACTTCCTTATCCATTTGCTGGCTTCCTACAGGGGCGCATGTACTCCCTCCTCCTGCCCCAAGATCAAACTCTCTTTCCTTGTCCGACATGTCTAGGCCCCAACTAGTATGACTATCATCCCCCCACCTTTTTCTAGGTTCAATCTGCTCAAAGACAATGCTCTGCATTCATCACTAAAGAGGTTTCCCTCCTCACTTCGTGATTGAGGTACCAGAGATCGATCATCGTTCCCGCGAGCTCCATACTTGCAATCTTGCTTTAATTGCTGATAGGCCTTATCAAGCATTTCTCCGATGCTTTCCATATCATACCTTTCTTTGTCTAGTGTTGTTCTAGGTGTTTCTAGCATGTTCTCCTTTATTGGGAGAATATCTCTCTCTCTCGCCCATCGTATTTCTGGGCTCATCCTCATTTTTTCTTATGAATAAGACTGGTATCCGAACCTCACTGCCTTCTGTTTTGTTCTATTTCTTCATCTACTTCCCTTCGCTTTCTCACGTCCCTTCTAGCTCTTTCTTCCCCCTGCCTTCATTCTTCCCTCCTTACTCCTTCCCTTCTTTCCTCTTCTTCCCTTTGTATCTGTAATCTTGTATCCTTCACCCTTTGTGTGTCTTCTTCTCTCTTTCTTTCCTTTCTGTCCCTCTCTTCTATCGCTCTATCTCTAGTGTCATACTTTCTTTGTTCCTCTGCCCGTTTTTCATCTTTATCTTGTTCCTCCCTATATATCTGTTCTCTTCGATCCCTGCCTTGCCTTCTTTGCTCATCCTCCTTTAATCTCTTATCTCATTCCTTATCCTTTCCCTCTTGTTTGTCCTTATGTTCTCTTTGCCTAACTGCCTCAATACTTTTCCCATCTATCTTAAGTAATATCTGTCCTCCCATCCATTTGTTTTGTACGAGTGCTACCTTGTCAGCCTTGTCCTTTTCTCCTTTCCATCTCTCGATTTCTGTCTATGTCTGTCGACAAATTCGGCTCTTCACTTCTTTCTTCCTTGTTTTCTATAAACTTACAAATATCTTCCTTTCTCTTATACTCTTCCGCACTATCGTCACTACTGTAAGCGGGGGGTTCATATATCGGATTACAATACCCTGTCACAGCTCTTAATTCCTAGAAAGGAAACACCCCTATCTCTTCTGTAGCAACACTCTTTATTTCAGGCAAGGTAAGGGGAGCTGAGGGCTGAACGCCTTTCCCCTTATGCTGATTAAGCATCCACTCTTCTGGTGACGGATCTTCCTTTTCCTCTTGGTACATCTTCCAAAGTTCTAGAATTGCTAGTCTCTTCTCCAATGTCTTGCCTGTGTATGCAGCGTACAAGTATGTGGTCATGTGTTGTAAAACTGTGTTTGACAATGATCCCCCTTTTGGCTATGGCATGAACATTTTATCCGCTGTGCCTTTTACCCATTCTGCACTGTACTGTTTGAGCTTGGGCGCATGTTTTGGCATTGTCTTGCATAGGTGCATGAGAGAAGTGTCCTCCATAATGACAAGTCTCAATTGACTGGCAATACTTACCAGATTGTTAAATAAACCTTTCACCTTAACTTAAATCACCACTTTTAAAGTTTTAAAACAACAAATATGAGCAAGCACCATCAATTGCTGCTCAGTCCTCTTATTTTAATGACCTATCTTGTTTTGATTGGCACCAATCGTTTTGCTACACTTTATATCTAATCACTATTACTTTTCAATTCTTCACAGTTTTATCGCTCCACAATACTTTATTCAACAAACAACATTTAGACTAGTCACACACTGCATATTATAAAACACTGTGATCACCTTCACACTTTTTATTTCTCATTTATAAATAAGGGGTACTCTTCTCTCGCCTTTACCCTATACAGGGTTTGAGACATCACCTTACACGGTCCTGACCTGTGTGTTTTTTTTCTATTTCTACTCCTGTTGGAGTTTGAAATGTCTCCTTCTAATTCCCTTGAATTAGGACTCCTAGGCGCTATCCCTTATCCTCACAATATTTCCTCTTACTCAAAATTATCACAATCCCGTCCCTTTATATTGCCATTTCCCTTAGTCTACTTACCATTTGTTAATCGACCTGAGGCCTTCGATATCGCCTCCTCCTTCAATTGGACCACTTTGCCTTCTGTCCGCAGAGCACCCGTGGAAACCGAGCAGGGATTCCTTCAAGGGGGGACCTGCCCACCGTCTCGGTTCTTCTTGCAAGTTTATTTCTATTCGGCCGCTCTCCACAAGAAACTTTGCGATCTTGCAGCTAATGGTGGGGAATGCCCAATCATCTGAAACTCTAAAGCAGCACTAGTTTGGATCTTTAAACTACCCTCTGCTACCACGTGAGCATAGGGCCCTCTAGGAACATGCATATGTAATGGATGGGATCACACAGAAGTCCAAATAACCGAACCAACTCAGGAAGATGGCAAAGTACTGTTTTATTAATAATTATCTAAAAAAGGGAGTTTACATTGAACATCAATGGATGTAGGCTCAGTCTCTCAGCGATCTTCAGACAAAGCATAGTTTTTATACCAAAAATACGTCAGAGGTGACGTCATACTACATGGTAATAATGAGAAACCTATCAGGGGTCGGGATTGGCTAAGAGGAACATCTAAGTATACTTTTCTGTAGGAGCTAGGATTGTGATTAGCTGTCCACTATCAGGTGGATAGCATATGCCTACCTCTAAAACATGTGTGTAAAAAACTTTCAATCAGGGTGAGAGATCCTCAGACAAACTATCAAGTTTTGAAGCTATTTTATTTTGCCTTCAAAACGATTTTGCACAGATGCATATATTTAAACATTTACAAGACTTTCGCTAAGCACAAAGGTTTTTAGGACAGACATTTCTTTTTCAGTGTGTGGCTTAGGATTAGACAAAGTGCGACCCAGGACTGTGGTAGGTCCGGGGGTGCTAAATACAAAAGTGTACACAACACCTATCTACAAACACATATATACAGGGGTTGTGCCACAGGACATCGACACAGAAGTGTTTCGGCCAAACAGAGCTCGGTAAGGGCCCGGGGTGGTGGTGGCCTTCATCAGGATAGTTGCTTGATAGTGGTGCTGTCCGTATGTGTATCTGTGGGGGAAGGGATAGATGTCAGGATCTCAGGACGTTATTGATTAATTTAGATGTAAATTAATACAGGCTGAGTGGTGCCTACAATACACAGGAGGTGTATTTAAAAATGGAACAGCTTACCGTCTTCAATGGTGCAGCGGGGACGCTGTGCTAGGAGTCCTGTTGTGGGTGCTGGACTCTTGGATGCATGTCTGCATGTAACATGCCGAGACTCGTATGAATCTGGTCACTGAGGCTACTTAATACAGCCTATGGTCTCAAGAAGCTGTAAAAGAAGTTATGTAAGCTGTTAGCTACACACTCTGGAGAGACCGTTTGTAGTTTGCACAAGGCGAGGCCAACGTACTTTCAGCGTGGGAGGTGTCTGTGTAGTACGTGTTTGACCCAGAGCTGGATAACACCACTGGAACTGGTGTCTATAAAAATTGAGTCAATACAAGAGCATAGCCTCAACGTGGGTCGGGCTGTTAGTCAAAAACACCAAGCCGGCAGTAGGGCTTGGGCAAGGGTCTAATAGTGCGGGTGAATGAAATGCTGCTTACAAAATACTCAAAAATTGTAAAAATGCACAGAGAATGGAGGCCTCAACATGGTGCAGTATTCAGAATGCTTTTAAAGGTGGTGAAGGGTATTGATGCACCAACCATGGAAGACTAAGCATTATACCGTGACAATATTCAACCGGTGCCTAGTATAGTGTCTAAAATAGAACATGCTATTTGTGCATTGTATGAGGTGTATACAGCGCTGGCGGTGGTAAAGTCATATGGACTGCTGTGCAACCTGCAAAAACGCTGGAGGCGTTTCTTTTCAGTGCCCATGTGTGTCAAAGCAGCAAAAGACAGTGCATGGATCTGTCGTGCTTCGGGGCTATTCAAAATGCTTGTGAAGAAACGTGGTGCTGGCTGGAAGTGCCTCCTGGGCATATCAGGACTCTGCCAGGCGCCCTTTATATTGTCTTTACCTCTAAAACATGTAATCTTTAGAACAATTAGATACACAGTTTCTCATTGGTCTTCAAACTATAAGGCGTTATATGGACTAATACAAATGGTTGGCACGCCTGTGCCATGTCTGGAGCATTTGGTTAATTTATCAGCACGTAAGCCGAGACCAAGGTGCAAGGAGATGCGGCATGACATTACCTCACCACGCATTTAGCCCAGCATCTCTCATCGCCCATGCCTTCTGCCATGAAGATTTTCTTTGTACTTGGCTTTGCAAAGTATCCTTGCTTTTGAGAATGCATGGGAGTGAGGGCACTCACTAGCATGGCTGGAACTCCAAGTTCGAACTCTATATTCATCCTTAGCTCACTTAACAGGAGACCACAATTTTGTCCATTTTGCATGTTTTAAATGCTCTAAATGAAATAAACCTGGCACTCTTGGTGTTCTTTCTTTGCACCTTAACAAGGGAAGATTCATCCTCCACACGTTCGCTCATTTCCAGAATACATAGCTGACCATGGCCCTAATTACAACCCCGGCATTAACCAATGGCGCTATTAGCGCCATTGGTTAACGCCGGTAACTTACCGATTCCGCCATGGTGAAATGGGGAATTACTACCCCATTCCAAGGTTGGCGGGGCAGTCATTCCCCATTCCCATTTTTGCCCCATAAGGCTCAATGGGAAAGGGGAAGGCGGTAATTACGGTACCGCAAATTGCGGTACCGTAATTACCTTCAAGGTCCCCTTGCGGGTCCCTACCTTAACGGCTGGTCCAGACCAGCCGTTAAGGTTGAGAGCCGCAAAGGGACCTCGTAGTAAGGCGTTAAGGGGTTAACGGCGCTGCAACCTTTTACGGCGCTGTTAACCCCTTAACGCCTGGGTCGTAATGACCCCCCATGGCTGCTTCAGTCTTGACTCCAGCGCAGACAGCCTTGTCTTGCAGCTCCATGATTCTGCTTATTCTTGCTGCAGCACATCTTTGCCTTCCTGCTTCATGGGTCCGTGCTTACTAAATTCATGACACCGATTTCCAGTTTCTATATAATGGCGACTTCGCCTGCGTTCTATTCACTACATATAGCCAGCTTCTGTGATGACTTAGTCTACCTTGCGTTTCAGCGTCTATACATTCATTGAACAGTTGATTCTCTGCAGCAGTTCGTGCACCTGTAATATTCTTCTTTTGTATTTAAAAGTTCACTTGATTCTTTATTTTGTCATTAGTTTCTTTAGGATCTATACATCCTCCTCGGCCAGAATCTCGGGACGTTATGTATACTTTTTGTGACATCACTAGCTTCTTTTCTTTGCTCTTTCTCATATTCCTTCAGGGAGTTCCTCCCTTAGGTTGTCATCACTTTGGGGATACATTCGGTAGGGTTGTCTCAACGGGTATCTTCTTTCGAACATACGTTGTGGTATTGGTACAACGGCTGGTGTCAAACACGGCACACTCTCATGTCTCCAACATATGGGAGGAAGTGGGGCAGGATCTCCTGCAGAGGTATATAACTACTCCGCTACAGAGTTGTTACTTCATTTTCTCTATCGAATCACTATATTAGATAGTGACAATCACATTCAATTTCCCCCTGTTCTTATTTTCTATGCACTATGAAGAGACCCTTGGTGTCGAACAACTTTGCAATCACTCGTATGCAGTGGATCAACATATTTTTAACTCTTTTCGGGCATGCTGAATTAGAATGCTCAATATATTATCCACACTGGTGGTGAAGTATTAGAATAAGTAATAGTTTCCTTTATATATATTTTTACAGTGTGATAACTGAAACTTAAGACAGGTCCAGATTGTGGACTTGATGATACTTACGCCTACTTCAAAAGGTACCCAACAATTAGTTAATTATTTTCAAAGCTAGCATAGTGTTATCCAAATCAGTTGAGTGACAGTAATGTATTGTTGATTTGTGATAGGGATCTATTGGATGCTGATCTGAGTTCCATGAGGTTAACGGACCAGCACAGACATTAGTACCACTCGCCACCCATTGAAACCATTGAAGTCAACAAGGTGATTACATTGGGAATCTTCTATCATGAGTATGTGCCAATACAATGATCGACAAGAATCGATCAAAGTAAACAACGATTGACATTTGTTAATGTTGCACTTATTTTCTAGAGATTTAATATATAATGCAGAAATATAATTCACAAGAAGAATTTGCTCCCGAGGAAGGACGCAGCCGAAACGTGTTGAGCTCACAATTTTACTTTATTTTACTTTACTCCTATTGATTAAAAAATTGGCTCATTGAATATAGCACTACGCGTCCTTTCTATAACTGGTTGTTGAGGAAACAGATAAATTGAAAACAACATATTATCTGTAATACCTTAGGTACTATTTGACTGATTTCAGTTATTAAGGTGAGCAGGGGACGGGAGTGTCCATAATCATAGCACACTGTTTTTGTGTAATAATTCAGGGAATAGCTGAGTTGAAAGTGCATGGAAACTGAAGAGTCCAACATTCTTTTACTTTTTGGGAAAACCCACGATGATTCCCTTAGTTTTTAACATCTGGAGCAGTGTAGATGGCTCTTTTGGTTTTTGCCTTCCACCATGATGGGGATTCGAACCTGGGCTCGGCTAGGAAGACTCTAGAAGCACATCTTGCTGAGCTAAGTTGCAAGCCCTGGTTCTTTTTTGTTTGTTTGAATAGCTTACTTGGAACATAAGGTGCCATTCCCGAGCAGCCACCTAGCCCTGCACTGCAGTGATCAGCGTTTATCTTTGCCTTTTAAGCATGATTAGATTAACCTAAAATTGCTGTAGGCACAGCTTTGTGTCCAGTTTATGGGTGGGTTTGGTTGACTCACAGCCCTGCATGGGTAAGTTTGCTGCATCAATGCTAGCACCGAACACCAGCTCCATTCAAAGATGTCTGACGCCTTCCCAACCATATCCCCAGCCTCCACCTATACCCTTCCCAACTTCCTGGTTGGCCCGTGCCTGATCCACTGTGTTTGGCCATCCCTAGCACAACACAGAATTTGCTGCCAAGACGGCGGGGGCAGCCAGTCTCATCCCAAGGCCTGCTCCTAAGGCTATCACCTGTCTCTGCCTGTCTGGGCCTGAATAGACTGACTCAGCCCCTATACCGCTTGACTTCACAAGGTAAGCACTTGCACTCCGACATACTTCCCAGCATGTATCGCGCTGTTCGCCTATCATGTGCAGCTGTCATCTCCACTCCACCCCATCCTAGTTCCTGCCCCCTTGCATACACTTCACAAGCCAGCCCACTGTAGCTGCTCCAGCTATTCAGCAGATGCCTGCACTTTAACAGCAAATGCGCCCCCAATAAACCCCCTACCTATCTGGACAGCTTCCTAACCACGTGTCAATCTGGCCACTCCCACTTGCAACTCTGCCGTATCTTCCATCTTCAGCGCTACCTCGAATCCATGCACTGGTCCTAACAGAATAAGTCAGCTATCTACATGAACATCCAGGCCACCATTATCCCTGCTCCCCTCCACCATTAACCGCAACGCCCATCTTCTAACAAGCACCTTCACCTCCCACCCCACTCCCAGCGACACTGTTGAGCCACGCACCGACCCACCACCGGATGTCCTCTAAGCCCACACAACCTCTGTCGTGCATACACCTCCCCACACTAATGCCTGCCCCACACCTGCACCACATATGCACTGTGCACCAATTAACGCTAGATCGGTCATCGCCCACGCCCGAAGCTCTTTGACATTGGGCCTCATCACGAGTCTGGCGGTAACCCTTAAATGCGGCGGTAGCGCTATTACCGCCGCATTTAAGGGTCCGCCAGATCATGGCTTTGGCGGATTTCCCCCCAGCTCTGAGCTCCACGGCAAAATTGCCGATATTCGGTGCAATTACCGTCGGCGGGAAATCCCATTGGGCCCAATGAGGATTTCCCGAATGGGCCCAATGGGGAATGGGCAATAACCCTTCCGCCAAACCCGTGATCTGGCACTAATAGCACCGGGGAGTTTGGCAGTAGGGCTATTAGCGCCGGCGCTAATAGCTCCGGCGTTACCGTCTAACTCGTGATGAGGCTCATTATCTCTACAAATAACCTTGACATCCTTGCCATCACAGAATCCTGGCTATATACTGCAGCAAGTCTGGCACTCTCTATCACCATCCCACCCGTGTATGCAATTCTCTGCAGCGACAGACTCACACACAAAGGAGGCAGCATTGCCCTTATCTACAAAGCCTCCATCCCCATCCGCACGTTCAGCATGAACCCCCTTTCCAACTGAAAAGTCCTCTCCACCAAAATAATACTATCCTCCACCAACACCATCACCCTCCTCGTCATCTACTGCCCGCTAGTGCCCACTACCACCTTTGAAGACAATCTTACACAACTCCTCTCTGCCAACCTCAAACCCACATCCAAACTCATTGTCATGGGCAACCTCTGCCGGGGCTACAACGACTCCTATGAGAAAGATGCCATATCTCTTGCCAATGCCACCTCTGCCCTGGGTTATACCCAACATATTCTCCTTCCCACGCACAACCAAGGGCGCACACTTAACTGGCTCCTCAACCACAACTTCAACACCACTATTCTCTCAAATACGCTCTGCACATGGAGAGATCATCACATCATCACCTTTGCCATCCCCACCAGCTCCCTCCCACACATCCCACCCATTCCCCTCCCCGCCACCACCTCGCTGTGTGCCCAGAACCTAACGAGTGAGCGACTGCAACCCCTAATCGACTCCCAACGCATCCTCCCACTCCCCAATTCCATTATCATTGCCTTGCGGATCAATACATCTCTCTACTATCCACTGCCATCAATACCCTTGCCCCTCTCAAGGAACGCAAGCCCAAACTGCCCAACTCCTGGTACACCCCCTCCCCCCAAGCGATCTACATGAAGAAGCGAGGTAACAAAACCAAATGGCGCAAATACCCCTCCTTTTCCAACAAACCACACTTCTTTGCCATTTCCAAAGAATACAAGCTACCCATTCAGGCGACCAAAGCCACCATCTACAACAAAAGAATTGCTGCCGCCAGCTCAAATTCCTGTGAACTCTTCACCATTCTATGGGAATCAGAAACTCCTGCAACCTCTCCTGACACCATTGCCAAGAATAACACCTGGTGCGGTGAAATACAAGATGCCCTCACAGGCAAGATCTCCCTTTTACAAAACAAAATCAAATCTAAACAGGCCAGCATCAGTGTCACCCCCAACCCTCTAACGCTAACGCCTCCTTCTTGGCCAGCCGTACCTCTAGAATTTTCTCAGGTGAAGCCTGGGCCTCGCCTACCCCTATCTTCTGCGGAGTAGACCAAGGATCCTGGTGTCCCCCCCTCCTCTATATTGTCCAACTATGCAGTTGACACCCATATTCTCATCCCTCTCTCTCTCTCTCTCTCTCTCTCTCTCGAAATTACATCCAGGACAGTACAGATCTGAACACAGTCTATGCTTTCATTCAGGCATTGATGGCTGAACATGCCTCTGTCTTAACAACGACAAAGCAGAAATCCTTCTAGTATGAAACACCTGCTGCTTTGCAAAGCTGGACTCAGGCTACCATTCATTTTCCATTGATGGCCCCAACATCCCTGTCTCCCCCTTAGTAAAAACACTGGGTATCTATGTAAATGCCTCCCTCAGCATGACGTGACAGGTCAACGCCATTGCTCCCTCCACTGCCCATGCCCTCAAACTCATCAATACCAGCAAGCCCTGAACAACTGGCTCCACATTGCATGAGCCATTATCGGCTCAAAGCTCGATTATTGCAATACCCTCTTCTGTGGAACCTCCAATAAGTACCTCAACAAACTCCAAATTATACAAAACAATGAGCTCCATGCAGCCCTCGGCCTAGGTAAACAAGACCATGGGCCTCATTACAAGTTTGGCGGTAGCCTTGCCAGTAAAACCGGCAGGCTGCTGCCGAACTTGCAAATTTTTCCGGCCCCTTGCAATAGGGAAATACAGGGCCATTACAACCCTTGTGGTCCCTGTATTTCCCCATTGCCAGGGGCCGGAAACTTTTACTCCCCATTCCCATGGGGCTCAATGGGATCGGGGTGGCTGGTAGCACCGGCATTATTCAGAGTGGTGCCGGTGCTACCGGCAGTGTCTGCTTGCGGGTGCTCGTATACCTCCGACCTGGCGGGCAAAAAGGCATCTGCGAGCAGAACTCGTAGTTTGCCAGTCCGGTAACTACACTACTGGCAAGTTTACAGGCACCTTAGTTACCGGACCGCCAAACTTGTAATGAGACCCCATGTCTCTGAAGCAAGGAAAAAAATCTCACTGGCTTCGTGTCAAAGAAAGGATTACTTTCAAAGTCCTCACCATCGCCCAGACACTGCTCCATCATACCTATCTCATAGCCTCAAGAAAGCCTGCTCCTCCAGATGGACGTGAACCGTCAATAGCCTCCGCTTCACCATTCCAAGATTAAAGCGCATCAAAGCTGGGGGCTCCAGCTTCCGCGTCACAGCTTCCACACTCTGGAAAACACTTCCACTCTGCCTACACTCATACGTCTCCTACTATGCCTTCAGAAAACACCTGAAGCCCTATTCTTCAGCGAACATTTCTCCCCACCCCGCACCCTTGATGAACTCTTACCTTCATGTAACTAGCACCTATATGCCTATGGGATTTTTGCACTTCTACAAATGTAAAAATAAAAGAATAAAATAAATTGCTGCCCCAATAACAAGGGACCCAAATACGTGGCAGCCCTCCCACTCAATTTCACCCCAACAGACTCAGATCAGCACATGATAACCTAGTTACACACCCAAGTTCAAGATATTGCAACATGGAGGTAGAGCCTTTGGAGTAAATGCACTTGCTTTTGAAACTTTGCTAAAGCCTTGAGAATGGAAAAAAGCTATCCCAAGTTCCAACGTCCGCTGAAAGTTTTCGCATTTAAAAAAGCTTTCCTCAATGCATGTTAACCCGCCAACTGGGTCAGTGATCTTTTGTCACGCTTTATATCAGCACTCCTTCTGGTCTCCCTTTGTCCCACAAGAATGACCTAGGTGATGTGCATAGAGTTGAATGTTTTTGATTACGTAATTTTAAATTCCTTATACAGAACCTTTCTGCCACTAATGCACAGGCAATTGTTAAACATTTTTTCGCACGTGCACTTTCATATTGCTAGGGATTGTTAACAACACAGCCTTTCTTCTTCTGTTACTGTGTCCCCCGCCAATCCTTTGTCAGTACCTTCTCATACGCTGTGAACCATCTTGTAATTGTGCGCTTTATAAAGCATCAATATAATTCCTAGAAAGATAATACATGTGAACGGGGAACAATGACATATATTCACACAGACTACTGGTTTCCTTGACCAGAACCAAATATTCTAGAATAGAATAACAGCCCGGCAGCCCGAGTTAACAGCCCGAGCAAAGCGAGTGTGGTTAACAAGGGCACCGGGATGTTACCCCCTTCTTGGTCCATGGAACGGGTTAAGAATGCCATTAACCCCCTGGTTATCAAAGCAGTAACCCAGGGTATTAAAAAAACATTTTTATTCATTGAATGGGATGCTATGTGCGTCCCATTCAATGCCAATGAATGAGAATGCTTTGCGAAGATGGTCACCATGGTAATAGAAGGCGGGGTTCCATACGTATTCCCTCATCTATTAAAATGGCATCCGAAAAAGGAAAAGGCAGAGGAACTGCTGCAGAGGCAGCAGGCAGCGCCACCACCACAATCAGGCAAGTGGGGTTTGAGAGGGGTGTTGGGATCATAGAAAAAAATGAACTAAAGGGGGGGAGATGGCGGGTGGCGGAGCCGGCCATCAGCTGGCTTGAGACGCAGACTAGATCGGGAGTATCAGACCGTGTTTCGAGCCACCTGATTGGCCGGCTCCCACCCACAGGGTGCAAATGCCACTTAGCTTCATGATGATCAGTTGGTTTTGAGACCCATTGTGACATCATTCACTAGATGACCACTTTAAGGCCCAGAAACAAGAAGGCGACTAATGTTTCCTATGTCTCATTCCCCTAATGTGGCTCAAATTGTCAGGGCATCAATAAGATGTATTATTAAAAATGGGTACTGTTACATTTGCTGAGGATTTCTTGCTCTTGCGACTCTTTTCATAAGGTGAATATGGGCATGTGAGCCTACCTTGCAATGACTGTAAGACGAGGGAAAGAAGATGGGAAAAAACTCAGTACAGATCAAGGGGGCATTTCAAATATTCATTATGTGCTTTCTTAGTTGATATAGAATTGTTAGCACCTCCATTTTCTTCTACTTGGATGAATGTATTCCAACTAATAATTAGAGTAAACCTCTGTACAATGAACACTACACTCTGTTATGATCATTTCTTGATTCCAATAAGATGTGTCACAACTTACTCAACTGCACAGTCGGTTTTAGGGACCTCCTAAATGCAGTTGAACTGGGTCAGGTTGACCTGAATTGAAACCTGCGTCCGTAATTTTCAGAGAAAGCCCTGCATCTGACATATCAACCACAGTTATCTCTTTCATTGTCTAGTCAAAACAGTTTGCTTCAATGGATAAGAGATGCCCATTAACAGAGTAATTGTTTATTTCTTCAGTATTGAGTTGCCCTTTTACACTATCATTGTGCCCTTAGTGTTGATCATTAACACATACTTACTCTAAGGTGAAGTATGCTGGTCATTACTGCAATCCATGCATGGGTCTGCAACATGTGGCTCTCTAGATGTTATAAATCCCATTAGTACTAGCCAGCATAGTTAAAGGTGAGGGATTGAGGAAATTGTATTCTAACACGTCTGTAGTGCCACAGGTTGAGGATCCTTGCATAAGAAATGGGTGAGTCAATGAATTCCTCATTTGATTCACCTTACTGAGCAAAAGAATATACTCCACTCCATGAGCAGGCAAGAGGAAATGGGATTACTGTCAAAGTTCTGTCAGAATAAATGGAACAGAAGACTATTTGACCAAAACAAACTGATGCTAAAAAAACTGTGAACTGTGCTGCTCCTTTTAAGTGTGATGCAGATGGTTCAGTGCTGAGCAGTCAAAGACCGATGGAGATTATTTCAAGTTTAAGTGAGAGGGGGGTTACTCGCTTCCACAACAAGGGTGAACCTGAGAGATGCAGGTAACCATCTGCCCACCTGAGACACAGCACTTGACTTATGACGCAGGTTTTGCCACGAACCATGAGCGTTTTTTTAACTGTCTATGTGAAAACACAAGGAGGCCAAAAAAGTGCTGCCTATGCTTCGTTACCTGGTAAAACACTGCCAGGTTTATAGAGAGAGACTTATTTGTAACACTAAAAGATCTAGTTTAAAGACCAGCCAATCTCTTCACCTGTGATTTTCTAAATGAACCTATTAGCCTTCAAATGGAGCACAGCCAATTGGTAAGTGGATTGTATCCTGTAAGGTATTTCATTTAAATCATGTGAAATAATGCTGAATGCAAACATGATACAATTATAAATGAAAATAGAAAGAAGCTATAGTCTATTGATATGGATAACACTGTATTCAATTCAGACTACATTGTTCTGACTTTACGTTGACCTGCATTTCAACTCCGAATTTAAGTTCTCCCACCTTTGAAAGTCTTCCTGGGGATGTTCTTATAAATATAAATTGACATACCAGACAAAAATAATCTATGGGCCCTTGAGGGATTGAGATCTGGAATTACAAGATGTTTGGAGCCTATGCTATATTATGACCAGCAGCAAAGCCAGGTATGTGCATTAGTTGGTAACCTATTGACCCAGAGCTCATAAAAATCAGCTATTTTGCTGGGACAATCAAAAAGGCTTCATTAATTGGGGATTAATGGCTTTGCAAAGAGGCCACTGAAGAGCTATCCCAAGAGTGTTTGTGCTGAGCATGAGATCCAAAGTGGAATAATGATAATGATTCATTATTTATATGGTGCTTTCACTAAAGGTCTGTACATAGAACATATTTACATACAATAATCACCCAACCGAAGTTGGTACTCATGTAGTGACCTCAGAAGGATGAAAGGTTGAGTTGACCTTGATGGGGTTCAAACCTGCGACCTGCAGATCACACACAGAATGCTGCAGGGAGCGTTCAACTTACTGGGATTTTCTACACGCTCAACAGGCCAAGTTACACATATATATATTTCCTTTAGGGTCAAAACAACACATAATTATCATTGCTTTTACTTGCAGAAAGTGAATATTACTCGTAAGTCTAGAACTACAAAACTTCGGAACATGAAATCAAGTGTGTTTGAAAGCTCAAATGATCCTCTTTGGTTTGACACCAAATGTGACTTGTCTGTGATTTATAATCATTAATAGAATGAGAAAAATGCACAATTGTATGAAGGAATATGCCAAACCGTTAGCATTGCATATCTACACATGCATAAGCAAACACAGTTTTATTGAGTATGCATATTACTACGCTAACTTATGAAAGAAAAACAACATTGCTGTGAAAAGTATCTGGAGTGGTTTTGGCCCATACCATTTTTTTATCACAAGCATAGACATTGTGCTCATCCAATGAAGAAGGGAGAGTGTATATTATTTATTTATTTATTGTGCATTTGTTAGGTGCTTATACAACAAGTAAATTGTGTTTCAAAACGCCCACATGGCAACAGGTAGGGAACATGGGATTGAAAACAATATAAACACAGGAAGATAAAGACGAACCTACTAGGCCTTGTGAGTATTCAGAACGTGCAAGTGCAGAGAGAAGAGGGGATGAGGGCATGGGGGAAGTGCTGGCATATCCGTGCTCATAGGTGAGCAGCAGATGTAAGTGCCAAGTATAGTAAAGTGCTAGGGAAGTGTAGAGCTGCAATAGTGGGTAAATACAGACCTACAGTCGGGTACGCCTGTGGGTGCTGGGCAAGTGCGTTGTGTGGGCAGAAGTTGAGGCGGTTGGGTGTGGGAGGCCAGGGCACCAATGATACATAAGGGCCCTGGTCACCAACCGTAGTGACTGGGAGGTTAGCAGAGGATTGAAGAAGGGAAGGAGGAAGTGAAAAGGAAAGTCTTCAGGAGCTTCTGGAATTTGAGGAAGTCCGGCTCAAGATGAAGAGGAAGGGTGAGGCTTTTCCACAAGAGGGAGCCTGCGGAAGCAAGAGATCTGCCTCTGGCCCTCTGTTTGGTGAAACACTTCACACACACAGAGTTGATGCCAGAGGAACGTAGAGGTCTAGAGGGAGAATATTTGGTGATAGCAAGTTACAGATAGCGTGGTCCTCGGCCACAGGCAGCCTTGTGGATGATGCAGAGGGATTTGAATTTAATCCGTACATCAACCAGGATCCAGTCCAGAGTTTTTAGGGCAGGAGAGATGCGGTCCCTGGGCATGAGGCCAAGGATAAGTCTCAATGGCCTATTCTGGATCAGCTGGAGGGGAAGAGGGTAGGTTCAAGAGTAGGCTGATGCAGTAGTCAAGCCTAGAGAGAACCAGAGCTCTGGTAACAGTGAGCTTATGGGGGAAAGTAAGAAAAGGGAGAAGTCCTTTGAGGAGGAAGTGTTGAAAGTTGGACTTCTTGGCAATGTCCTGGATGTGAGGGAGGAAGTAGAGAGAGGAGTAAAAAGATGACGCCAAGGTTTTTGGCTTTGGATGAAGGAGAGAGGGGAGAGCCCATAGAGGATGGCCAAACTGAGGGGAAGAAAGAAGGTGCTGGTGTCCCAATAGGAAGGATCTCAGTCTTGCTGGCAATGAGGAAGAGATCATTGGAAATGCACCAGTACTAGATACCAGATAGGCAGTCCGGGATGATGGAAGAAGCAAGAGGGTCAGCAGGAAGTTTGAAGAAGAGTTGAGTGTTTCAGCGTATCACTGGAAGTTGGGGGAGAAGGAGGAAATGATGCATGCCAGTGGAGCAAGGTAAGTATTAAAGAGCCAGGGGGGATGGTTTGAGCCCTGGAGGACAATAGGAGTGTCTAAATATGAGGTAGGCTAATGAAAGAACTTGCCCAATCACATACTATGACATAATTATGACATAAAATGGGAATTCTGGAGACTTTAAAACAGTGTAAGTACAGAGGAGAGGCATTCTGACACTGGGAAGAAGTGCTGGAAAGAACTCTACCTGCTCCTATTGGATGGCTTAAAGGGAGAGATCAACTTATTTTATTTATTTATTTATTGTTTATTTATATAGCACTTATACACAGGTGAAGTGCTTCAAAGCGCTTCAAGTCAGGAAAGGTAACAAGGGTGTACAGTAATAATTCTTAGGCCTTGAAGATTCTGAATGATCTAAACAGAGGAACTAGCATACTAGGACAAGTGCATGAGGGGGGACTGTAGAGATCCAGCTCAGGACGGGGAGACGGACGACGGCGGGGGGGCTGGACAGATGAACTAACTGGTCCTAGTACATTTAGGTCATGCATGAGTACAGGCGGAGGCTGCAGAGATGGGTGGGGGAGGAAAGAGTCCGGTCCAGCAGGGCCCTGGGTTAAGTGCAAAGAGGTTGCCCCGCTCAAGGGGTGTAGGCTAAATGTTGAACAATGTGCTGAAGCTTGGAGGCAAGTACAAAAGACTGGTTTGGGATTCTGGGACCTGTATGCTCTGGAGGTGCACAAGGCAACCATTCCGCAAAAACTGAACAGACGTAGGGAGGGCAAGGAGGTGGAGAGAAAAGATAGGAGGTTATTAGGGGAGAGGGAGAAAGAAGGAGGAAGAGAAAAGGAAGGTCTTGAGAAGTTTCTGGAACTTAAGGTGCTCCGACTCAAGACTGAGAGGGACAGGGACGCTGTTCTACAGGGAAGTTCCTGCAGAGGATAAAGATCTACCCCCAAATCTCTGTTTGTGAAAGCGGCTCACCAGTAGAGAGTTGGAGGAGGACGAGCGGAGGGCTCTAGAGGGACAGCATTTAGGAAGAGAGTGTTGTAGATAATGCAGACTTAAGGGCTGCAGAAGGGATGGGTTGTGCTCCAGGGGTTGACTCCTGTCCACAAGCGGATATGCAGAAAGGAATTTGGTGATGACTGAGACTCCCCAGGTAGCACATAAGAATTTCTCCTGGCTTTGTGCCTCTAAGGAATAATCAAAAGTGAGTATGAGATTTCTAGAAAAGAAGTGATAAATGCTCTCTAGCTATTTTCCTGATAAGTGCTGAAAAGGGGGCAGTTTGGAAAGCTGTTATCAAATTACATTGATTTAAATGGGAAATAAACAGCACAATTCCACTGCTTGTAAAATGTAGTGAGATGTTAATTCAATCCAATTTTACCTTTTTCAGTTCTGTGTGCAATGTTCTAAATAGTCTGTGCATTTGGCGTGTCATTCTTTAAATATAATAATCTTGTTAAATTGTGCCCAAAGCGCTCTCTCTGATAAAACCAACTTAAGTCCATGCTCCGAGGGCCCCATATTATGGCCTAATGAGGATCAGTTTGATATAGATGTTCTGTGAAGGCTGTAGCTAGTCAAACTTAATTAAAATACGAGGCCAAGTTAAAAAGAGCAATTTCTTTTCCCCAATAAATAGTGAGATTCATATGTGCTTGGAAAGGGGAGGGTATTGTCATGATGCCTACCCCCGGAGCACCAGGCCAGGCCCAGCACCCCCGGAAGCAGGCATCATGTTGGACATCAGTCCTGGCGCCATAGGCGCCAGGCTCATAAAGGGAGGTGTTTTGTGCACTTACCTGATGCAGACCATGCTGCACGCTTCAGGCCTCCCTGAGACCTGAAAGGGACTATTTTTTTCATAGGGACTATTTTTTCACTCGGGCGTGGCCAGGGAAGGATACATACCTAGTTGGGGAAGGATACATACCTGGGACTTCTTTGGAGGCTATTTAAGCCACGCCCAGACAGCAGCTCATGCTTCGCGTTGTTCTGCTTCCTCAGCTTAACGCTCACCGTGTCTGCTCCTGCTCCTGGACTCCAGCCACGCCCGCCTCGAACCTGGAAGACCTGCAAGGAAGGAAGAGAAGAGAAAGGTGAAAACCAAGGACTATTTCAAACTTCTTACCTGCATCCGGAATCTTCTCGCCAGCATCCCTGAAGAAAGACTTCCATTTAAAAGCATTGCGTTGCTCGCTGCAGCGCCACGCTTCACTCACCTGTCCTCGAGACATCTCCCGGCTCCATCGCGGCTGTCAGCATCGGACGCCACATCTCTGCACCTAGGGGAGAGAGGAAGAAACAAAAGGTGAGCAGAAGGAACACAGAAGGAAAGCCTGATTAACAGCCATAATACTTACTGGCTTTTCTTCCACATTTCGGGTCGGCGCCGCCCCGTTGGCAGGTACCGTACCCCGGCCCCTATGGGGAAAGGACAAGAGACATTTCTGGGGAATGATAAGGACATTTAGAGGGATCGCCCTCATAACTACTCACCTCGGCAGTTTAACCCCTTGACGCATCGCCTTCATTCTGCACCTGAAATAAAGGACAGATCACAGGTTAGAAAGACAACATAAAGGGGGCCTCACTTGAACTTTGAACTTTCATACTTACGGCGCATCGCTCACGAAAGTCAAGTGGATTTTGCCAGCGCCATTCTGAAAACCAGTGAAGTAACTGGACGAACGCGCGCCCCTGCACCAGAAGCAGGATGGAGAGTTCATCCTTCCAAACCATAAGGTGAGCTTAAACCGGGGTTTGGAGGAAGTTAGAGAGGAACGAAGGAGGAAAGGGGGGAGCTAGCACACTATTCTGCAGACTGTTAATCCCCTTTCTCATCTGCAGAAGGATATTCCTACGGGCCAGGCAAGCACGATTTGGAGGTCCTGTCCAATCAGTTGTCCGGGTCCTGCGCATCACGCTAGAAGAGGCCACAGCAATTCAGACTAGACCAGCGCCCCCGTGGGAACCAGGTGAGCGTTACAGAACGCGAAGCCTTCCTACAAATTCCCACCCAGGCGCTATGGAAACTTCCGAAACTGACCAGTTGGCCCAATTACTGGGGGAATTACGGGCCGAAGTACACGCCGCTCGTCAAGAGACTAGTGCCCTCAGGAGGGAAGTGATTGTAATAAAGGATAGAGCTGATGACCTGGCTAGACAGCTTTTGCAAGGTCAAGCTGGACAAACTCCTTTACCTGGTTCCGGGGGGAACCCCGCTCCTGTGGTTTCCAGTAAACCGGTGCAGATTAATCTACCTGGAAACATGCAGCTGGCCCCACCTGAACGCTTTGCTGGGGACCCCAAGCGATTTGCCGTATTCATGAATCAGTGTCGTTTGCACTTCCTATGCAGACCTGGGGCCTTCTCTAATGATCAGACCAAGGTAGCCTTTGTGTTGTCATATCTCAGCGGCTGTGCTGCCGATTGGTCAGTCCCACTGGTAACTCAAGATGACCCGATTCTTCGTGATTTTCAAGGATTTCAAACAAGCATGGAAAAGTTATTTGCTCGACACTCCCAGGGACAGGCTCTGGATGACGAACTTCTATCTCTGCGACAGGGCAATCAAGACCTTCTGTCCTACATTGCAACCTTCAATAGACTTATTGTGGAAACTGGTTGGCCAGAGGATAAAAGAATCACGTTATTCTATCGAGGTCTACGCGGAGAACTTAAAGATGTCCTGGCACAAGTTGTAAATCCGCCCCAAGAATGAACTGAATATATAGACTTAGTGGTCCAGTTGGATCACAGGCTGCAAAACAGAAAAGCAGATCGGTCCAAGTTTGAAACCCGGGTGTTGGCCAAGACCCACGCTAACCCCAAGGGGACTGATGGCTCGGAGCCTATGCAAATCGGAGGGGTTAAAGGACCCCTAACTCAAAAAGAACGGGAAAGAAGACGACCGATGCAATTATGCCTTTATTGTGGGTCCTCTGGACACTTTCTACGAGATTGCCCGGTTAAGCCGCCCAAGAAGGTGGAAGGAGCCGCTGATAAAATCCATGGAAACTCTGTATCGGGAAACGACCACGCCCAGCAAGCGTAGGGGTCCACTTGCCGAGCTTGAAAACTAACTCTCAGACCTCGCATTTCATTGTGCCAATGGTCCTCGTAGATCCGGAACAGCCTAAACGGTTGCATGCTATAAAGGCATACATCGATAGCGGGGCTATATGAAACTATGTGGATCGAGAATTGGTCTCTAGGATAAACCTCCCTCTGCGTCCTAAAACCAACAAAGATGTCATCACCACAGTAGATGGAACCGAAATTGCCTCTGGACCGGTAACACATTCCACAGCTGAGGTGACACTTGTAGGTCCGGATGGCCATCGGGAGGCAGTAGTGTTTGATGTAATCAAGGCTCCACAGTTTCAGCTTATTCTCGGAATCCCTTGGTTAGAGACCCATAATCCTCGAATTGATTGGCGAGCGAAGAGAATAACCTTCCCGGATTGTGCACAAACCTGCTACCCAGAAAATCCAAAGATTAATCTAGCATCAGTGACCTCTGTCCCCGTGCAACTACCTCCAGAGTACTAAGACTTTCAGGACGTCTTCCAAAAGGAACAGGCCAACACGTTACCTCCCCACAGATCGTACGATTGCCAAATCGATCTGGTGCCCGGTGCACAACCCCCTTGCAGCAGGATTTACGCCCTTACTGAACCAGAGAATCTGCATTTGAGACAATATTTAGATCAATACCTCGCCAATGGTTTCATTCGCCCGTCAAAGTCCCCGGCATCCTCAGCTTTGTTCTTCGTGCCTAAAAAAGAAGGCGACCTTCGAACTTGTATCGATTACCACGCATTGAACCAGATAACTGTTAAAAATCGTTACCCTCTGCCTCTGATCCCTGAACTCCTTGACCAGGTGAAGGACGCTTGCGTATACACCAAGTTAGATCTCCGGGGGGCTTATCATCTGGTATGAGTAAAAGAAAGCGACGAATGGAAAACGGCCTTCCGTACAAAATATGGACTATTCGAATACCAGGTGATGCCTTTCGGGTTGTGCAACGCGCCTGCAGCCTTCCAATTCTTCATGAACGGTGTCCTTCGGGAACTCATCGATGTCTGTGTTGTCTTGTATATCGATGACATTCTTGTGTACTCCTCTTCGGAATCTGATCACAGAAAGCATGTCAGGGCCGTCCTAGAGAAACTGCGCCAGTACAAACTGTTTGCCAAGCTGGAAAAATGTGTTTTCCATACCACCGAGGTTGAGTTTCTCGGATTCATCCTGACACCTAAAGGGGTCTGAATGGATTCACGGAAAGTGGATGCCATCCTCAAATGGCCATCACCTAGTTCGGTGAAAGGTGTCCAAAGCATGCTTGGTTTTGCCAACTTTTATCGCAGGTTTATCCCGGAGTTTTCACGTGTGGTGCAACGCATCACTGCACTCTTGCGAAAAAATAAACGTTTTGAATGGACCGAGGAAGCCGAACAGGCCTTTCAGGAGTTGAAAGCTAAGTTCACGTCCGCACCTATTTTGAAGCACCCGCGTCCCGATCTCCCATATATAGTCGAAACCGATGCGTCCAGCTTAGCCATGGGAGCTGTCCTGTATCAGAGAGACCCTGAAACCAACCAACTGCACCCCGTAGCATTTTGGTCCAGAAAGTTCTCGCCGCCGGAGATAAATTATGCGATCACCGATAAGGAACTATTAGCCATTAAGTCCGCCTTTAAGGCTTGGCGGCATTATCTCCTCGGCGCCCGGCATACCATCACCGTGATCACTGATCACCGAAATTTACAATATTTAAAAACTGCCAAGGCTCAATCGTCTCGACAGCTCCGATGGGCTTTGTTCTTTGCTGAGTTCGATTTTGTAATCACCTACCGCCCCGGCTATAAGAATGGTAAGGCGGACGCTCTATCCCGAATTGGAATGGAAGAAATAGACACAAACTCAGAACCTGTGCCATAATTCCCGAATAAAGAATTTTGAGGATAACCACTTTACAAACCCTTGAAGACATTCAAGCACGAGTGAAACAATTCCTGGACTCTTCAGCCTTGCAGGATTGGATCAAAAGGGGGTCTAACTTTTCAGTCAAGGATGGCTTACCTTACTTCCAAGGACGCTTATTTTTGCCAGAAAAGGAATTTTAAGAACTGGTTATTTCCCGTCATCATGATACCCTGATGTAAGGACATCCTGTCATTGCCAAAACAGAGGAAAAGGTTAAACGACAATTCTGGTGGCCTTCCTGGCGAAAGGATATTAAATCTTATGTGATGTCCTGTGGAGTTTGTGCCCAAAACAAAGGTCAAAAGACAAGACGCGCCGGTCTTCTTCAGCCCTTAGACATTCCACCAGCACCTTGGCACACCCTGTCACTAGATTTTATCACGGACCTGCCCTCTTGTAATGGTTACAATACTATTCTGGTCGTGGTGGATTTATTTTCCAAAATGGCCCACTTTATTCCGTTGAAAGGATTACCTTCAGCCTTTGTTCTTGCCAAGGAATTCCTCGAAAATATCATCCGTTTGCATGGATTCCCGTCCATACTAGTCTCCGATCGGGGAAGCCAGTTTATTTCTCATTTTTGGAAAAAGTGTTGTCAACTGGCACAAATCGACGTAAGACTCTCGACCAGCCACCACCCACAGACCGATGGTCAGACGGAGAGAACGAACCAGACCCTTGAACAATATCTACGATGTATGTTGCACCAATCGGAGGGTAATTGGAAGGACATTTTATGGGTGGCTGAATATGCATACAATAACTCGATGCACTCTGGAACTGGTCAGAGCCCCTTTTATACCCTATATGGACATCACCCTCGTACTTCAGACTTGGACTCACCTCTGAGCCTTGAAATGCCTGCAGTGGACCATTTGCATTCTACGATTACTCAAGCCTTCAAGGATGCAACTGCACATTTGCAACATGCGAAAGGGAAATACAAAAAGAATGCGGATCTGCATCGAAGAGAGGCGCCTCCATACCAAATAGGGGATCAAGTATGGTTGGCTACCAAACACCTATCACTCAAGGGGCCTCGAACTTTTAATCCAAGGTATTTAGGCCCTTACTCGATCAAAGCTATAATCAACCCAGTGGCAGTCAAGCTCGATCTACCAGCTAACATGCGGATTCAACCCGTTTTTCATGTGTCACTTTTGAAACCAGTGCACCCAGGAACCAGATTAACAAAGCCACCAGAACCGATTCAGATAGATGGGGAGCCTGAATTCGAGGTGAAAAACATTTTGGATTCTAAGATCTCAAAATCAAAACTTTTCTATCTAATTGATTGGAAAGGGTACGGGCCTCAGGAAAGGTCTTGGGAACCCAGTGATCACGTACATGCACCTCGGCTGGTAAAAAGGTTCCATCGGAATTTCCCAAACAAACCAAAACCTCCAGAAGGAACGACCTTGGGAGGGGCCTTGGGGGGGAGTGCTGTCATGATGCCTGCCCCCGGAGCACCAGGCCAGGCCCAGCACCCCCGGAAGCAGGCATCATGCCCTCGGGTAAAAGCCCAGCGGACCCTTATAGGGGCTCTTTGGACTCAGTCCTGGCGCCTTTGGTGCCAGGCTCATGTTGGACATCAGTCCTGGCGCCATAGGTGCCAGGCTCATAAAGGGAGGTGTTTTGTGCACTTACCTGATGCAGACCATGCTGCACGCTTCAGGCCTCCCTGAGACCTGAAAGGGACTATTTTTTTCATAGGGACTATTTTTTCACTCGGGCGTGGCCAGGGAAGGATACATACCTAGTTGGGGAAGGATACATACCTGGGACTTCTTTGGAGGCTATTTAAGCCACGCCCAGACAGCAGCTCATGCTTCGCGTTGTTCTGCTTCCTGCAGCTTAACGCTCACCGTGTCTGCTCCTGCTCCTGGACTCCAGCCACGCCCGCCTCGAACCTGGAAGACCTGCAAGGAAGGAAGAGAAGAGAAAGGTGAAAACCAAGGACTATTTCAAACTTCTTACCTGCATCCGGAATCTTCTCGCCAGCATCCCTGAAGAAAGACTTCCATTTAAAAGCATCGCATTGCTCGCTGCAGCGCCACGCTTCACTCACCTGTCCTCGAGACATCTCCTGGCTCCATCGCGGCTGTCAGCATCGGACGCCACATCTCTGCACCTAGGGGAGAGAGGAAGAAACAAAAGGTGAGCAGAAGGAACACAGAAGGAAAGCCTGATTAACAGCCATAATACTTACCGGCTTTTCTTCCACATTTCGGGTCGGCGCCGCCCCGTTGGCAGGTACCGTACCCCGGCCCCTTTGGGGAAAGGACAAGAGACATTTCTGGGCAATGATAAGGACATTTAGAGGGATCGCCCTCATCACTACTCACCTCGGCAGTTTAACCCCTCGACGCATCGCCTTCATTCTGCACCTGAAATAAAGAACAGATCACAGGTTAGAAAGACACCATAAAGGGGGCCTCACTTGAACTTTGAACTTTCATACTTACGGCGCATCGCTCAGGAAAGTCAAGTGGATTTTGCCAGCGCCATTCTGAAAACCAGTGAAGTAACTGGACGAACGCGCGCCCCTGCACCAGAAGCAGGATGGAGAGTTCATCCTTCCAAACCATAAGGTGAGCTTAAACCGGGGTTTGGAGGAAGTTAGAGAGGAACGAAGGGGGAAAGGGGGGAGCTAGCACACTATTCTGCAGACTGTTAATCCCCTTTCTCATCTGCAGAAGGATATTCCTATGGGCCAGGCAAGCACGATTTGGAGGTCCTGTCCAATCGGTATTCCGGGTCCTGCGCATCACGCTATAAGAGGCCACAGCAATCCAGACTAGACCAGCGCCCCCGTGGGAACCAGGTGAGCGTTACAGGTATTTATATTTTTTCAATCAAATCTGAAAAGCATTTTCTCCAGGTGGGTGAGTCAAAATAGTCTGTGCATTCTAAATTGAAAACATTACTTCTCTCACCCAAAACCTGCAGAACCCTTGTGCAAGTTATATTAAGCCTGTTTAGAACTGCACACAGATGTTAGCAGCTCCTAGCACTATCCACAAGGGAAGCAAGAGTCCGAAACTGTTCTTTGCTTCTAGCATGTATATGGGTCAAGCAAGGTTTTTGCATTATTTGCTATCTCACAGCTGCTTTGCAAAATAGCATAGATTATCTAGTCGGGTCAGTGAGAGTGCCGCTCCCAACCTTTTTGAATATTGCACTCTGCATGCAGGGTACCAGGGAAGCAGCTCACCTGTTACAGGTGCATAGCCTTTTCATTGAGCAGCAAGATATTTCTATGGGTTCAAGTACCAATATTAACAAACAGTCTGACCCATTGATCAGCAGGGAGTTGAAGCTAATCAGAGAAATAGAAAAACAGAGGAAAGAGATTTCAAAATGTTGGGAGGAACATTCCCTCCAAATCGACCTTGACATTGGGAGTGTTCCCAGGGGTTTATGGATAATGATTATCCCTCATTGGAAGAACAAGATCCAGCAATGCTTGAAGAAAGGAGTCTTCCAAGTAAAGAATGTTCTGCGCATTTCTTGACCATTTTCGTTAAATATGCCAAGTTAGATCGTGCTGCAGCTATGAAACTAATTGAGGCAGCAGAAACAGAACTTAAGGACATATAATCAACTGAAGATGGAAATAAGCTCTGTTTCACGATTGATGGTAATTTGATTACTTTTGAGGAGGAAATTAAACAGTGGAAACATAGAAATTTTGGTGTCGATTCATGGAATTAATGTGCGCCGAAAATTCCCGCACAGAGGTGCCAAAACGTGCGAATCGCAGAAAAAGTGCGAAAATCACAGTGCAAGTGCGAAAATCGCAGGGAAACCAGCGCACATCGATTCATGGAAGTCCGTGCACGAGAAAAACATTGGATGGCGCTGAAAAAGTGCGCCGCGCAGGCCGGCGCACAGGTCATCCAACAACGTGCGCCACGGCCACTGCAAAATCGCACATAGCGCGGCGCACATCACAAAAGTAGGCGGAACACGGGGCGTAACACTCGGAATGGGGAACAACACGTGAAAATATGGGCGTCACGGGGGAAGTACAGGAGGTAAGTGCGCGGAACGCCCACACGCTCGCCTACAACCCATATTCATGGAATCGAATAGGGCAAACCAGCACACGGTGAAAGACGCGCACAGGGCCAAACAAGTACGCCACAAGAAAGCAGGCAGTAGCGTCCCTGCGCCTGAAATAAATGTGCGCCGAAATGTGCGCTAACAAAAAACACCCATATACAGCCAGATGAATGGTCCATAGAGTGGCCCTCTAGGACAAATGAGGTGCAAAGGGGTACCGACAAACACGGACACCCGCTGTGTGAAAAATAGCGTGTGTTTCTGGGTGCGCGGGAAGTTCCACACGCGATTGGCCTGGGTACGTGTACTTAGGGGTGCGCGTGAAGTTCCACACGTGATTAGCCTGGGTATGTGTGTTTCGGGGTGCGCGGGAAGTTCCACACGCGATTGGCCTGGGTACGTGTACTTCGGGGTGTGCGTGAAGTTCCACACGCGATTAGCCTGGGTACGTGTACTTCGGGGTGCGCGTGAAGTTCCACACGCGATTAGCCTGGGTACATGTGTTTCGGGATGCGCGGGAAGTTCCACGCGCGATTGGCCTTGGTACGTGTACTTCTGGGTGCTCGGGAAGTCCCACATGCGATTTCAGCAGGGTACGTGTATTCCGAGGTGCGCGGGAAGATTCACACGTGATTCCAGCAGGGTACGTGTATTTCGGTTGTGCCGGGGAATGCTACACATGATTTGGCCGCATGGGTCCTCCCAGGTGTTCCCTCTACACCCTCCACGGCCCCTGCAGGCAGCCCACACCACAGGGGACTACCCTGCACCCCTGCTCATGTCCCACAGGCAACCCATCCACCATGGCCATGCCCCCCAGCCAACCCGCATGTCACCTTGCACTACTGATCACCAACACATGCCTCCCAGCACCCCAACCCCCCAGCACTTTGGGGCACCCTCCACCAGGCCCCCACTCATGTCCAACTCATGTGTCCCATCAACCCCACCCACCAGCATCCAGGGGCACCCTCCACCAGGCCCCCACTCATGTCTCCCATCACCCCCACCCCCCAGCATCCAGGGGCACTCTCCACCAGGCCCCCACTCATGTCCCCCTTGCACCCCCACCCCCCAGCATCCAGGGGCACCCTCTGCCAGGCCCCCACTCATGTCTCCCACCACCCCCACCCCCCAGCAGTGCAAGACACCCTCCACCAGGCCCCCACACATGTCTCCCAGCACCCCCACCCCCCAGCAGTGCAGGGCACACTCCACCAGGCCCCCACTCATGTCCAACTCATGTCTCCCATCACCCCCACCCCCCAGCATCTAGGGACACCCTCTACCAGGCCCCCACTCATGTCCCCCTGCACCCCCACCCCCCAGCATCCAGGGGCACCCTCCACCAGGCCCCCACTCATGTCCAACTCATGTCTCCCACCACCCCCACCCCCCAGCAGTGCAGGACACCCTCCACCAGGCCTCCACACATGTCCCACTGCACACCCACCCCCCAGCATCCAGGGGCACCCTCCACCAGGCCCCCACTCATGTCCCCCTGTACCCCCACCCCCCAGCATCCAGGGGCACCCTCCACCAGGCCCCCAATCATGTCTCCCATCACACCCACCCCCCAGCAGTGCAGGGCACCCTCCACCAGGCCCCCACGCATGTCCCCCTGCACCCCCACCCACCAGCATCCAGGGGCACCCTCCACCAGGCCCCCACTCATGTCCCCCTGCACCCCACCCCCCAGCATCCAGGGGCACCCTCCACCAGGCCCCCACTCATGTCCCCCTGCACCCCCCCAGCATCCAGGGGCACCCTCCACCAGGCCCCCACTAATGTCTCCCATCACCCCACCCCCCAGCAGTGCAGGGCACCCTCCACCAGGCCCCCACTCATGTCCCCCTGCACCCCCACCCACCAGCATCCAGGGGCACCCTCCACCAGGCCCCCACTCATGTCCAACTCATGTCTCCCATCACCCCCAGCAGTGCAGGGCACCCTCCACCAGGCCCCCACTCATGTCCCCCTGCACCCCCACCCACCAGCATCCAGGGGCACCCTCCACCAGGCCCCCACTCATGTCCAACTCATGTCTCCCATCACCCCCAGCCCCCAGCATCTAGGGGCACCCTCCACCAGGCCCCCACTCATGTCCCCCTGCACCCCCACCCCCCAGCATCCAGGGGCACCCTCCACCAGGCCCCCACTCATGTCTCCCATCACCCCCACCCCCCAGCATCCAGGGACACCCTCCACCAGGCCCCCACTCATGTCCCCCTGCACCTCCAGCATCCAGGGGCACCCTCCACCAGGCCCCCACTCATGTCTCCCATCACCCCCACCCCCCAGCAGTGCAGGGCACCCTCCACCAGGCCCCCACCCATGTCCCCCTGCAACCCCACCCACCAGCATCCAGGGGCACCCTCCACCAGGCCCCCACTCATGTCTCCCATCACCCCCAACCCCCAGCAGTGCAGGGCACCCTCCACCAGGCCCCCACTCATGTCCCCCTGCACCCCCACCCACCAGCATCCAGGGGCACCCTCCACCAGGCCTCCACTCATGTCCAACTCATGTCTCCCATCACTCCCACCCCCCAGCAGTGCAGGGCACCCTCCACCAGGCCCCCACTCATGTCCGCCTGCACCCCCACCCACCAGCATCCAGGGGCACCCTCCACCAGGCCCCCACTCATGTCCAACTCATGTCTCCCATGACCCCCACCCCGCAGCAACTAGGGGCACCCTCCACCAGGCCCCCACTCATGTCCCCCTGCACCCCCACCCCCCAGCATCCAGGGGCACCCTTCACCAGGCCCCCACTCATGTCCCCCTGCACCCCCACCCACCAGCATCCAGGGGCACCCTCCACCAGGCCCCCACTCATGTCTCTCATCACCCCCACCCCCCAGCAGTGCAGGGCACCCTCCACCAGGCCCCCACTCATGTCTCCCAGCACCCCACCCCCCAGCCGTGCGATTTGCCTGGGTACGTGTATTCCTGGGGTGCGCGGGTAGTCTCACATGCGATACCATCAGGGTACGTGTATTATGGGTCCGCATGAACTTCCACACGCAATACCAGCAGGCTACGTGTATTACGGGGTTCGCGGGAAGTTCCACAAGCGATTGTCCTCGGAACGTGTATTTCGGGGTGCGTGTGAAGTTTCACACGCGATTTTCCAGGGTACGTGTATTTCGGTGTGCGCATGAAGTTCCACACGCGACTGGGCCTGTAAGAGTGGGGTACATGTATTCCAGGGGTGGGCCCGAATATTTACTCGCGACTGGGCCTGGGAGAGCGTGTTACGTGTATTCCTGGGGTGGGCAGGAAGATTCACACGGTCGCCTACAATGCGCCGAAAAATAAATGGTCCAATCCTGAAACACGTACGCCAGCATGAATCAGGCGTACGTCAACCCGCGCAGCATAAAAGTGCGTGCAAGCAACAAACAAGCTCAGACGCCAGGATGAATATACCGTTCCTAGCAGCAGTGGCCGTGGGTTACCAAAGGAGGAGGAGGAGGATAGTGAGGGCCCGAATTTTCACTCCCAGAACCAGCCTTTTTGGGATGCCTGATGAGCAGGTGTATGGGAGGTACAGGTTTCAACCACACATAATACTGGACCTGGTCAGTGAGTGGGAGGAAGACCTCACATCACCCACCCTGTGCTCCCAAGCACTCAGCCCCCTGGAGAAGGTCCTTAATGTACTGCACTTCTTGGCCACTGGATCATTTCAGCGGACAAGTGCCATAGTGGGTGGGGTGTCACAGGCCACGCAGTCACGCTGCCTACACCAGGTCTTGAACATCATCACTGCACGCCCATCAGTCCGCAGGCACATATACCTGCCCAGGACACCTGCAGAAAGGCAGGCTGCCGCCCTGGATTTCTACAGTGTGGCATAATTCCCCAAAGTGCTAGGTGCCATTCACTGCACCCATGTGGCACTACGTCCCCCTAGGGCATCTGAGCACATCTATAGGAACCGCAAGCACTGGCATTCCATCAACGTGCAGGTAGTATGTAATGCCAAGGGAATCATCACCTCAGTATATGCCAACTATCCAGGGTCCACCCACGACAGCTTCATTTACCGAATGTCTACCCTAAGCCGGGACCTAGAAGCTGGGCGGCATGGCGATACATGGCTGCTTGGTGAGTATGAATGCCACTGCACATGCATGCATGTCAGATGCAGAGTTATGTCACTACCCCACTAATGATACCCATCACCTCCTCACCAGGGGACAGTGCCTAGCCTCTGAGCACCCACATGATGACGCCAATTCGGAACCCCATCACGCCTCCCGAGGTAAGATACAACACAGCCCATATTGCGACCCGGGGCATAGTGGAGCGCACATTCGGAGTGCTCAAGTCACGCTTTCGCTCCCTTGACCGTTCTGGCAGGCAGCTGTTATATGCGCCCCCAGTAGTGTGCAGGATCATAGTGGCAGCATGTGTCCTGCACAATGTTGCAACACGCCAGGGCCTGGCTGTGGACATGGTGGTGCCCCCACATCCCCAACCACATGCACGCCCGCTGCGCATGGGAGGGGAAAGGGCACGGGGTGAGGCAGCCCGTACGCAGCTAGTGGCTAATTACTTCACATAGAAATCACACCCCTGTGGAGTGCACACTGCCCTGGCACATTCCATCTGATAAGCAATGATGACTCGACCTGACAATTATGACGAACAAAGGGACAGTCAACTGTCAGAACCATAGCAGCCTGAGATTGTTCATGTGGAAGTGTCAGAATGTGTGCATCCCTACCTACACAAACACCACCAATGCAGTGTCATCAAAAGACACACTTCCATGTTGCAGAAATGAATACCCACTTGCAAAATACTACATGAGAACAGTGCCATGTCACCCAACCCCTCCCCGTCACAGCCACACAACACACCATGGCATGTCATGCAATGTGAGAGCAAACAAATTAATCCCCACAACATGCCCCAAGTGTCACCAACTACAGTGTCCCTAATGGAAACTGGCCACACATGAAATGCACACAGTAATGCAGGACCTACAACACACATTACCAAATACTTACCAAGAATACCAATCACCTACACAACCTCCAACCTACCTTAAACATGACATTACAGACTTAAACATTTGGTAGCCTCACTACCTGATAATGCCAGCACTTCGAACACTTCCAAGTATACAGTGTTAGCGCCACGCAAGAGTGTAGGTGCACTGCTTACAACATGGACTCCAGTTCCAAGGTAGACCGCCTTGTGAAGACATGAGAAATGGACCTGCAAATTAGGAGGATGAGATGGATGCAGAGGCACATATCAATACACCATGCAGTGTACAATACAACAACAATATGCACTATGAATGTATACACCGTATTGACTACAGACTGCCCACACATCAAATGGGAGTCCAACGTCACCATGTACGTCAATGTCCCTTGGGCACATCCTTTGCAAGCCCATGGAAACGGGAAGCAGGAGGGGTGTGTGTCACACAAACCCAAGCATCTGAACCAAATTCATGACAATCCTGCATGTGCCCAGCCACAATACAGCGTATGCCCACGGGAGCCACACAAGGCAACACACTGCCCAAAATACAAAAATGAAAAAATAAAGAAATAATCAAAAATGGCCATTGATGGGCCCGGGGGGGGTGGGGGGAGGCCACCCAGGAGGTCCGAGGACAGGGTGCACACCAAAACCCACCTGTGTGGATCTTGCGAGAAAAAAAGCACCTCCATGGGCTCATGGCCTGCACGGCTACCCTATTGTGAGAGAATCACTGCTGTCGCTCTCCTCACCCTCTGCAGCTGCATCAGGAGGTGGTGGCACTATGGGAGGCAGCCCACGCAAAGCCCTAGTCTGGTCCTCCATGGCAGCAAGCATGCGGGTGTGGAAGGTCTCGTTCTGGAGGATAATTGTGCGTAGGTCCCCATGCAACAACTCACGTGATGCCCGGACCTCCGCCCTAGTTGCCTGCATCTCAGCTGAGAGCATACGTGTGAAACGCTCCTGCTGCTGTTCTGTCCTTCTGTTTGTTGAAGCCTCAAGCTCAACAAGAGTCGTCCTGAGGTGAAGCAGTTCCACCCTCAGGGCTTCCCTGTGGCCCTGGGACTCTATGGAAATGGCTTCCCGCAGAGTCGCCAGTGCCGCCCGCCTGTCCCTGTCGGACGCCAACATGTCCTCCCTGTGTGACTGGCAGATGGAGTCTGTTGCCTGCTGTAGTAGCTCCATCAGCCTTTCGGGGGGGACAATGGAAGTGGCCACCCTATCCATGGCCTGAGCCATCATCTCTGATGATGCTGTCTGTTGGGTTGCCATACCGTATATGGATTGCTCCCATGCGGTATTGCCAGGTGGCGTACGGCCACCACGTCGGCGGGCACCACACCTGTCTGGGGCAAGGCAAACTGTGCCTTGCTGTGCCGGCACTGCCTGAGGCTGCAGGACTGCATTCCCCCTCTGATCTGCTGGCCCAGGAACAGGATCAGATGTTGCGGAGTGTAACCCTGCATCCGTAACCACCAAAGGCGTACCTGCCAACACTGACATCCCCATTGAGGGTTCTAACCCTGGTGCAGGTGGGTCGGACAGAACAGAATCCCTCCCAGGAACACTCACCTGCGACGGCACATATGTCTCATCATCCGCATCGACACCTGAATACAGCTCGGGGGAGGTGCTGCCAGAGAGACCCCTTGAGAGCACGACCTGCAGCAGTTGTGGGTTCTCACCCACCACCACACCATGTCCCTCACTGGTGGTCGGTCGGGCCTGAGACCCCTCCTGGGTCTGCACCATCTCCACAACCCCAGCAGTATCAAGTGCGTCATCCCCTGCAAAGACATAAAAGAAAACAAATGGAAACAGGCATTAGCACTATGGCACACAATTAGGGCTGAGAAGCTACAGAAACAGTACTTGATTGACACATGTCCCACATGACTAAACCCCCCCCATGCATGCACCGTCACTGCGTGTGAAGGGGAGGCAGATGGCACACATTGATGACACCAAGATGGAAGATGAACACATTTGCTGCATGCTGCCTAGCAGTGGCATCACACATTGGCCTGTGATTGGCAGGTCAAATACACATGCCATCACACAGATGGCATGTACCCTAGCCATGAAGTGAAGAGGGAGAGGAGGGCACCAATTGTTCATTCAGTCTAGTTTGCTCATGAAATTGATTTTTTCATTGAAATGGTTCAAATGTTTAACCTGGAGCTGCCAGTCCAAAATGGTCCTATAGCACAGGGACATGTCTAAACAAATCATATCCAGGAAACAAAGCCAGTCCACTGTACCATAGCCATGTCAGACATGTGACAATAGGACTGCGAAATGCCTAGTAAAAGTGGTGGTATGCAAACAATCTGCCTGAATAAACAGAGGAAAATAAGCAACAATGTTGTGGCAAGATGACACTTCAAGGGCAACTGGCGTGGTGTTGGGCTAGATGTCTAATGTTGGCAGAAGGGATACTGCTATACCCAAATGCTGGTGCGCAGAATGTATTGGATGAGGCACATGGGTGACCCAAACCACTCAGGCACACACACCCTCACCTGGCACCCAAACAGAAGCCCTCACACACACACCATGAACATGGATGACACACACATGCATGTGCACTCACCAGACAATGCCTCGTAATCTGCCAGTTCTCCCACGCCTTGGATCTGTTCCTCCGTGACGTAGGTCCCAGCAACATGCTCATGTGGAGTGAGTTCTATGTCCTCTGCTGGAGACCCACCTCCAGTCACTAGAGTAGCGGCATGACTTGAGGCCAGCTTATTCTTTGCCCTGTGCTTCAGGTCATTCCAGCGCTTGTAGCATTCATTAGCTGTGCGCCTCACGAATCCAAGGGCACTTATGATGTCCGCGATGGTCTGCCAGTGTGCCAGACATTGTGCAGGTGTGGTCTTGGATCCTGCAACAATCACCATTTTGCGGTCATGTGCGGACACATACTCTACAAGTGCATTCAGTTCGGCCTCATTGAAGCTGGGCTTCCTTGACGGGCCGGATTGTGTAGCCGTGTCTGGGGCATTAGCCTGTACTGGACGAGCACTCTTCCTCTTCCGCTTGGAAGGTGGTGGGGATCCTGAGTGTCCTACGCCGCTCTGGACACTAGGGGCAGGAGCCCCGGTGGACTCTGTACTAGGTGTGTGGGATTGCACACTCAGCATGGGAGTTGGTGCAGGCATTAGCTCAAGTGTGATGGTGTCAGGGGGAATGTCAGCAGGATGGACTTGGACCGACACTGTCCTGGCTGGGTGTGTGAGAGGTGGGGTGGATGGAGCCGCAGCTGCCCCTGCAGCCTCCCCAGCCTGCCTACGCGGGGCAGCAGATGACCTAGCTGCCCCTGATCTACGTGGCCAATGACACCAATGTGCACCGGCGCACGGGGCCTAGACCTGCTGACCTGGAAGTCAGCCATGGAGTCACCCTGTGCCAGGTCTGGTTCCACAGTGGGCTGGTCCAACAAGGGCTGAGCATGGATGGTGTCAGCCACGTTACCCTCAACCGGGGGGGGCATGTGTGTCCCTGACTGCTCCTCCACACATGGGGGGCTAGGGGAACCCTGCAAGTCACGGCCACGTCCCCTACCGGATCCACCATGGCCACCACTTGGGGCTCGGCCACCTTTGCCACCCTTACGGCTTGTTCGCCTCCCAGCCATGGCACTGATGTTATTGTGCGTATAGGAGTTGCTGTGAACTATTGTCCTGGGCAATTGGGGGTCAAAGGGGTTGGGTACCAGATGGTAATTGTACCCTAGTGCTCTAGCAAGGCTGTATGTCACCCCTGGGGAAAGATGACGGGTCACGCAACGCACAGGCACCCCAAAAAAGGGAAGTAAGGTGCACGCAACCCCTCCTAGACCACGTGTGTGGAAAAATAAACCTGCACTACGCTGTGGCACCCAGAAACAGAAGAATGAATGTATGCGTGTCACACGCAGCCTAGAATGACCTTTGAAGGGGTATGCGACACACGGGGCAAGCACAGATGTTAAATACGTGCGCGACTCACCGTCTGCCAGGAACAAAAGCGTGAAAAATATGCGCGTGTGCGCGTTGGCAACACCCCCGCCAAAAGAAGAATTGTACGCTGTCTGAGGAGACAGGACAACAGTAGAAGGGAACGCTGTTTGAGGAAACAGGCCCAGGAAAAAGAGGAAAAGAGAAAAAGCTGTCAGAGGTAACAGGCAGTACGAACTTGAAAAGCCGTGAAGTAAATCGCGTGTGAACCGATAAGAAGTACAGATTTCACCCACTCGCTCTCCGCGAAAAGCACGTACAAGGAAATGGCGTTCTACACGTACCTTTTATACACACGTCACAGACGCGCATACGCGATGAGGCCATTTCCACCAATTACACGCTTTGACACTCGGACGTGTATCTTTTTTTTTACACGCGCCATTCTCTACGGCCACGCGCGTGACATCATAGCTGCGCATGGGGGCCTTTGGGCCAATGAAATCGCATATGCGTGCAGACGCGCTTACGCGCTAAGGGCCTTTCCTCGAATTACACGCAGACGTGCAGGATTTTCACGTGCCAAATCACTCCGTATCAAGCTGGCCACGCGTAACCACACGGAAGACCACGCTCCTTCCCAGAAAGCCGATTTACTGCCCCCCAGAGCCCAGCCCCAGGCCAGCCCCAGGACCCAGTTGCCCACCCACTCCTGCCTCTGGGGTTGTCATGTCGGGCACTGCAACATCTGGCACCACTGACAACCCCCGGCCAGAGAGGCAGAGGGGCACCAGCTTCAGTGCCAGGGAAGTTGGTGTCCTGGTGGAGCAAGTCCTGGGGCAGTATGATGCCCTCTATGGAAGTGTGTACGCCGACAAGGAAGGACGGACTCGGATCTGGACAGACATCGTGACTGCTATCAACGCGGAGGGGGTGGCAGTCCGCGACTTCCAACATGTCAAGAAGCGCTGGGAGGACTTCAGGTCCAGGACCCTCAACAAGGCCCGGCGCCTCTTGAAGGCAGCGGATGCTAAGGGGTGCCGGAGCCACTTGTCGGAAGATCAGATGAGGGTCCTGGAACGCATATCCCCAGTGCTCCACGTCCAGGTCCTTGAGAGGCAGACCCGTCTGGAGTCGAGCGGTAAGTGTACATGCATCATGATTGTAAGCTGTGCGTGTGGTGATGTGCCAGTAGTGTGCAGGTTGCACATCTGTTTGTATGGGGCCGAGTATGGGTGGGGGTGTACAGGGCCGTGAGGCTAACACATGCGAGGGCTGTCATGTGTGAGACATGGATGGTGCTTGTTTTTGTAGGCTTGCATGCCAAATGCAGTTGTGTGGGCACACATGTTTGGATGAATGTGTATGTAAGTAGGCATGTTCGTGATGTCCCGCATGTATGTTGTTTTCAGCTGCATGTATCAGCACTGTGTACATGTGTATGTGTGTGTATTTGACAAGGGTGCAGCAGTGATGCAACATGGATGCTTGTGAGAGCGGGATGTGGAAGCCTGATTGGCAGATGTGACATGGATGCCCATCTGAACACTACGACAGTTGGCTGAGGTGTACACATGCATGCAAGTGTGGTGGTGTGCGTGCATGTGTAGTGCACTCCCTGTGTTGCATGTGATGTCTGGCTCACCTTTGCCTGCTCATGCTGTTGTATGTGTATGGATGGTGCTGGCAGTTGCGATATGGCTGTGGTATGGCTCATGTGTGCAAGTTGAAATGACATGTGTGTTGCCGATTGTGATGCCATGTCTGAGGTTTGCCAATGCCACTCATGTGCAACTGCCATGTGTGTATGTGTCCATTGTACAGTGCCCTGATGCCTGTGTGTTATTTCTCCCTCTCTGCAGCGTCAACTGATGAAGAGGGCGGAGAAGGTGCTGTGGAGCACAGCGGCGGGGATCGCACCGCCAGCCGGAGACGCAAGGCCCGGATCCCCTCCCAGGTTGTGATGTCGTCGGGGAGTGAGGAGTCCGGTGCCGCGTCCCAGGCCGCAGCTGCCGGGGGAGGTCCAAGAGGCAGAGGTCGGAGTTGGACTCCTCGGCAGCAGAAGGGGCAGCTGGGACCCCACAGGGCCCAACGGGGGAAGATGGCACAGAGTCATTCAGGTTGGTGGGGGGTTTGGTGGAGGAGGAGGCCGTGCAAGCAACAGAGACGGGGTCTGGAGGTGGGGATTCCACTGGTGCTAGTGGTGCAGTGCAGGACCAGGGACAGGAGGCAGCACAGGTCGCCGCGGAGGTGCCTGTGTGCAATCCTGTCCCTGATGCTGTCACTGCATCATCTTGCACCAGCAGGGATGCCTACGTCCAGACCCGTTTTCAGGCAGGGGATGAGCTCACGACAACTGGCCCTCCTCTGCCTGCGGACGTGGCTATCCGGGTCTGGGTTGAGCCTGTCCTGACTGGTGTGGCGTTGCGTCAACGGGCCATGTGAGGTGACCTGCAGTCTTTTCATGAGGAGACTGCACGTCATCTCGAATGGCTCGTTGACCGCGTCGGCCTACTGGGACAGGTCACCCAGGCCGGATTCCTCCGTTTGATGGGGCTTGCTCAGACCCCCTCCTCAACTGAACCCCCTATGCGCCAGTCGTCCTCAGTGCCATCTTCCCACCCATTAGTCACCTGGGTGCCCCGTGGAGCTGCCTCTGACGGTGCAGCCAGGCTGGTGGAGGAGGCATCCCTGCCACAGTCGGGAGTCAGACGTCCAGCAGGGGTGGCCACATCAATGACTGCACCCCAGCCAGCGGAGGATGTGCAGGCAGCAGGAGGCAGTGCACGGGCAGAGGCACAGCAGCAGCAGCAATGTGGTGGGAGCAGGCATCGGCCGGAGGGCAGTAGGACCCAGGACAGGAAGTGTCTTCCGTGTGGCAGCGGTTGGGCCACGCCATAGATGCGGAGCGGCAGTGGGCGGAAGAGGCACAGCTCACGATGGTCAGGGCGGAGAACTCCATGCGGAGGGCCCTGAGGCGGGCCGAGTACCTCGAGGCAATCCGCAGGGAGTTGGGGGTGAACATGTCGACGGCCCTGCGGACCCTCGGGGTAATGGAGGAGGACCGCCTCCGGGACATTGAGCAGGAGTTTGATGATGCCCTGGCCCGGAACATCCCGAAGTGAGCCGTCGGACTAGCCCGCTGCCCTTGTAAATAGTTCTGTAGTTAGTGTTAGGTTTCCTTTGGTTTTGCATTTTTTTGGACCTTTTGGACAATGGGCCACGTTTTTGTATATAGTTTTTTTTTTAGGTAGTGTTATTAGATAGGTTTCATTTCTTCTGTTGGGATCATGGACCCTGGATTGTTTATCTGTACATAGTTGACTTTTGGATTTTCATTTTTTTTTATTATTTACCCATGGAGCAATGGTTTTCGATTTTAATTTTCCATTGGATTTACTTTTGTGGACTGTGACTTTGGACACCTTTCCTTTGGATTATGATTTGTGGTTTTGCATTATTTCACGGACATGCTGGTTTATTTTTTTTAAATTTCCATTATTGTTTGTTTATTTTTGATTCAATTTATGTTGCTTTTAATACATATTTTTTCTTCAGACTTCAATGTGTAGTATCATCTCATTGGTTTCATGCATATCATGATATGGGTTTTTACATTCACTGACACCCATTGGGTGTATGTGAGGGACATGTGTTCATTTCCAAACTTGTAATTGGGGTTCTATCATGTTATTGCCATTTCTAAGTGGGTGGATGCAATACTCGGGTGGGTGTTTGGCATTTGGAGGCTGACCATAAGGGCCAGGGATCTAGATTGTGATGACATGTTGGCTGGGGGACATGAGTGGGGGCCTGGTGGAGGGTGCCCTGCACTGCTGGGGGGTGGGGGTGATGGGAGACATGAATGGGGGCCTGGTGGAGGGTGCCCCTGCACTGCTGGGGGGTGGGGGTGATGGGAGACATGAGTGGGGGCCTGGTGGAGGGTGCCCCTGACTGGTGGGGGGTGGGGGTGCAGGGAGACATGAGTGGGGGCCTGGTGGAGGGTGCCCCTGCACTGCTGGGGGGTGGGGGTGATGGGAGACATGAGTGGGGGCCTGGTGGAGGGTGCCCCTGCACTGCTGGGGGGTGGGAGTGGTGGGAGACATGAGTGGGGGCCTGGTGGAGGGTGCCCCTGGATGCTGGGGGGTGGGTGTGATGGGAGACATGAGTGGGGGCCTGTTGGAGGGTGCCCCTGCACTGCTGGGGGGTGGGGGTGGTGGGAGACATGAGTGGGGGCCTGGTGGAGGGTGCCCTGCACTGCTGGGGGTGGGGGTGGTGGGAGACGTGAGTGGGGGCCTGGTGGAGGGTGCCCCAGGATGGTGGGGGTGGGGGTGGTGGGAGACATGAGTGGGGGCCTGGTGGAGGGTGCCCCTGGATGCTGAGGGGGGGTGGAGGTGATGGGAGACATGAGTTGGACATGAGTGGGGGCCTGGTGGAGGGTGCCCTGCACTGCTGGGGGGTGGGGGTGGTGGGAGACATGAGTTAGACATGAGTGGGTGCCTGGTGGAGGGTGCCCCTGCACTGCTGGGGGGTGGGGGTGATGGGAGACATGAGTGGAGGCCTGGTGGAGGGTGCCCATGCACTGCTGGGGAGTGGGGGTGATGGGAGACATGAGTGGGGGCCTGGTGGAGGGTGCCCCTGCACTGCTGGGGGGTGGGGGTGGTGGGAGACATGAGTGGGGGCCTGGTGGAGGGTGCCCCTGCACTGCTGGGGGTGATGGGAGACATGAGTGGGGGCCTGGTGGAGGGTGCCCCTGCACTGCTGGGGGGTGAGGGTGGTGGGAGACATGAGTGGGGGCCTGGTGGAGGGTGCCCTGCACTGCTGGGGGGTGTGGGGGTGGGAGACATGAGTGGGGGCCTGGTGGAGGGTGCCCCTGCACTGCTGGGGGGTGGGGGTGGTGGGAGACATGAGTGGGGGCCTGGCGGAGGGTGCCCCTGGATGCTGGGGGGTGGGGGTGGTGGGAGACATGAGTGGGGGCCTGGTGGAGGGTGCCCCTGCACTGCTGGGGGGTGGGGGTGATGGGAGACATGAGTGGGGGCCTGGTGGAGGGTGCCCTGCACTGCTGGGGGTGGGGGTGCTGGGAGACATGAGTTGGACTTGAGTGGGGGCCTGGTGGAGGGTGCCCCTGGATGCTGGGGGCTGGGGGTGCAGGGGGACATGCGTTGGTGGGCAGTAGTTCAAGGTGACATGTGGGTTGGCTGGGGTGCATGGGCATGGTGGATGGGCTGCCTGCGGGACATGTGCAGGGTAGGCCCCTGTGGTGTGGGCCGCCTGCAGGGGCCATGGAGGGTGTAGAGGGTACACCTGGGAGGACCCACGCGTGCAATTTACGTGTGGTGCTGCCCGCGCACCCCTGGAATACACGTACCATGATGGAATCGCGTGTGATACTTCCCGCGCACCCCTGGAATACACGTACCCTGCTGCTTTTGCGTGTGATACTTCCCGCGCACCCCTGGAACACACGTACCCTGATGGAATCGCGTGTGATACTTCCCGCGCACCCCTGAAATGCACGTACCCTGCTGTTTTTGCGTGTGATACTTCCCGCGCACCCCTGGAATACACGAACCCTGATGGAATCGCGAGTGTTACTTCCCACGCACCCCTGATGTACACGTACCCAGGACAATCGCGTGTGAAACTTCCCGAGAACCACTGAAATACACGTTCCCTGCTTGGCATTTGCTGTTTGGCAGCCCTGTGAACTGGTCCAGGGTTAGCGCAGCCCTTTGCGATGATTTGGGAATTTTGAAGGCTTTTCCTTGCGCGAGGGCGTTCTTGGGGGCGTAACTGGCGCTGCTGCAGGGTCGCTGCGCCACTCTGCGCCACGGCTGGTTTCGGAGGCTAAAATCCATGAATTCGCTGTGCGATGAAAAGGATTTTTTCGCACGCGGCTGGCGCAGTGTATCGCACGGGGACACTGTGCGCTAGCCGCGTGCGCCACTTTTGTGCGAATTTCTATGAATTACCCTCTTTATCGGAGACAAAACTGACTATGAAACTGGAAGGGTGTACACATTTGCCAAGCATTTTGACACCAGTCGCAATACGTCAAGTCTCAGTTGGTGCCATCCCAGCTCAAGGATGTGGGGAATACATCATCTGACATTTCTAACTCTGAAAATGATGAGCCTACACTTAGGCTGAATTTCTGGGAGGAAATGCGGGTCCTGTGTGAAGATTGCAAATCCCAAAAATGAGGCATGGTCCGGGCAAGAGACTGAAGGCGCAATACGTTAGTTGGAAGAAACCCTGCCAAGGTCAACATGGGAAACAACCTAAACAAAGACTCTCAGATCAACTCCATTTGGGACTCCAACCAAGAAGTGAAATCCATGGAGAATATTCAGGTGATTAACTTGTCCTCCCATGTCTTAACCAACTCACAGTCGGATTTCTTGAAATTAGGCCTCAATTTCTGTCCCACCACATTTTTTTATTATGTTTAAACTCATCTGGATTTTGATCAGTTCTTTCGCAAAATAAAATTGAAAAGATATTTTGCCATCAGCCCGGCCAAAGTCATCAAATCTACACCCTGTGTAGGGAGTACCAATCTACTCATTTATGACATTGAATCATTGACTAATCTGGCAATTCTGGAGGATGCATCATTTGATCCTACTAATATCAACTTTGGAGAGAGTTTGATATAGACTCAAATTGGTCTGTCTCCTCTCAATTTAAGGGTAAATCTAAGTTCAACCCTCCTATGCCCCCAGGGGTTGCATGGAGGCATTTCACAATCCATGCATAGTGGATTTGTGGAAATTGCGACAGTCTTCTGTTTCAGCTACATGCCTCAATCTTACTCAGGTGCAATCCAACTCTCTGCTGGAACAACAAGGTTTGCCGGAGATTGTCATAAAACCATCTGATAAAGGTTCTAATATAATCCTGCAAGACGGTGGTGACTATGCGACCGAGGCTTTCAGGCAACTAAGGGACAAAACGTGTTATTCATCTCTGCCCATTAATCCTTTTCATTTGATGCAGTCTGAATTAAGGGCTCTGGCCACCAAATGGTGTGAGAATGGTGTTTTGGATGAGGACATGATTACCTTTTTGTTTCCTTCTTTTTTTACTATTGAAGAGGGGTGGGAAAGCTCACCCCTTCCTCCCCCTCTTATAAGATAAATGACACAGAAGAAGGCCAGGAGATACTGTGGACTGCCATATTATTTCGGACCAATTTCTAGTGCTCCTATGATAGACAAGTATGTCGAAAAGGGCACCCTCTGAGCCAGCCCTACAGGCCAGGTGCGGTACAAGTCTACCCCAGAGTGGATGAGGAGCCCCAGGTTGCAACTAAAGAGACCTCAATTGATAGAAAGCGCCAAGAAACCAAGTTACTGACGTCGTTAGAGACACCACGACTTTGCAGCATTAGACATGAAGCACACGTGCCATCCACACATCGGGACACAAACACACACACAAATACATGAAGAAAACGAGCGTACAGTTCTGTAGCTCGAGGACATATACATATACATACTGTCATTGCTTTTATTATTTTATCATTAGCTGAACGCAGCAATGCAGAAACCCCAAGAAGAAAGAGATTCTCAGTAAAGCTTGCAGATGCTTATATGTGAATAACCTTATGGAATTGCAGGAGCACCTATGGGACCTGACAGAGCCAAATATGATTAATATATGGTGGATATAGAATAGCATGGGCTCTGTAGGAACCGCATAATGGTTTAGGAAAATTACAGCAGGCCAGAAGCCTCTCAGCAAGAGCTGAGCTTAGATAAATTGAGGCTGGATAATAGCAAATGTGTGAGACATGACCCGCTGCCAAAGCCACCAGACACAAGTGACATTCCATTCCCTGGACAATATTAACACCAGCTGAAATAAATGTGAATAATTCTTCATAATTCAGAGCTGCAGAGCTCCAGAATTGTGGTCTCTGAATACATGACCCGGCCGACTCAGACAATGGACAGGAACCAGTGCTGGGAAGTGGAGTCGATCTCACACCGTCAGACAGAAGCTTGCAACAAAGATGCTATAATGTGAGACAAGTGTTGCACGAGATGAACAAGCACTCTCATAGTCTAAGGTGGTACACATGAGTTACATACAGACACATAGTCGTTCTTATTACCTTGGGAAGGTTCACTAAGAGCTGAGAACCATTGTGGATCCGAGGCCTGGGGAGGTCAGCTCCACCCAATCACAGTTCAGGCTCCTAGTGGTGAGTAGCAACGGGCAAGAACCAATGGTAAGACCCTCACACTGCAACATTGTTATAGATAGTGATTTGGGGATGGACCAGGCCAGCCTCCTGACATGCGAGAGCCAGCAGAATAACATGTTTAGGGGACGGCCAATCGCAGATGGCGATAGGTTTTCTGGAGATGGGCCCAGGCTGTGATATCACTATGATGCACTTCAGGACAAAACTGGCCAGAAAGCCAGGAGACGTTGACTGGCCCATGGAGTTATTCTATCCTTGCACTGATCCCGGTGGTTGGTTTTGCTGTAATAAACCTCAGCTTGAACTTCATGGCTGACTGGGCCAACGTTCCTTTTCAGGGGAAGGTGTTGGGCTTTCCAAGAGTCTGCAAACTCCTAGTGGCCTTTTGCCCTACCGTGGCGTTTGTCCCAACACTATTACCACCATCTATACTTTGCACAAGATCCACAAATCTCTGGTGTGTCCATCGGGGAGACCCTTTGTCACGTTAACAGGATCATTTCACGTTTTATTGATGAAACTTTGATTTCTTGTGTATCAGTGTTTCCTTCTTATTTACAGGACACCAAGGATTTCCTCCAACACATCAATGAGATGACTGAGGTTGGTTGGGTTGATTCTTTTTAAAGCATCAACACTAATGTAGTGAATTTGATCTTCAATGAAAGTCATAGCATTAGTGAGATTGTGTATCTCAATGTGACTGTCACTTTGTATACTTCCAGGCTACAGACGTCAGTGTACACAAAACCGACAAGCTGAGGTCTCCCATTACATGCCACCAATAGCCATCCGGCTAGTTGTAAGAGGAACATTCCTTATGGGGAATTTGTTCGATACTGTGGGGACTGTTCAGATATTGCACTATTTGCTAAATGTTGTTCTCAAGTCTCCCACAACTTTTTACCACAATGCTACTTTAAGGGCGTTATTCAAAGTGCCTATGTGAAGGCAAGATTGCTTCATAGAGATTTCTTACTTAATATGACCAAACTGGTCAAGCAAACTGTCAGCGATGATCCGCGGATGATTGTGACATTTGGCACTTCTTCACACAATGTGAGGAAAATTGTCCAACGGCATTGCCATGTTCTTAGGTTGGACAAAGATCTATCACCATTACTTTCATCACGCCCTGTTTTGACATTCCGAGGGGCACCCTCATTGAATAACAAATTGGGTTCGAGTTTTTTGCAGCCTCTGCCGAAGATTCCAACTAAAACTGCTTGGATGCCTGAATTTTCTGCTGGTTTTGCCAAATGTCATAAATGTAAGGTATGCTCTCATGCTATTGTACAAAAATCATATAAATGCCTTACCTCGGGTCATCAACAAGCTGAATACATCCAATACCACCTTTGTTGTCTACGTTCTCTGTTGTCCTTGCAACAAATGGTACTTGGGCAGCACGACACTTTCATAAAGGTTTAATTTATTTGATGCCTCCTTTCCTTAAATGTTCTAGTTTTTTGTTTTTTTTATTCATGCCCTTCTGTGGGTGGGATGCTGCACAGATCTCATGATGATATTTCTTATTTCATTCTTTTTCTCATGTTTTTATAACATCTCTTTTGATGTGTCTGGTCTGAAATCTTTTTTCTCTATATATTTCTTCTGAAAGTAATGTTTTTTGATATTTATCTTTGATATTTTTTCATGATATGTTTCTGAAACTTTTTTCTGATATTTTCCTGGTGCTCTTTGTAATTAATTTTTTATTGTTCTGCTGCACTTTTAAGCTGTCCAGTACATTGAGTTTTATTGTTTTATTGTTTATCATTCTATTTGTTCTTCTCTTGTGGGTGTGTTATGGGTTTCTTTTTCTTTTCATGTACTGAGTCATCACGTTTATGCATTTTGTTTCCCGGTTCCATTGTGCTGAGCATTGCTGGTTGCTGCCCAGCCTTGATAGGCCTCATGCCTCCTTACTACTTTGCCATACACAGGTTTGACCACTTCGTCCGCACTTTGCTGTACAGCCTCCAGCTCTGCATTAGTGGGGGGTGTCCGAGATAATTTGCTTTTAATTAACGTCATCAGTAGTGTTTGCATGTCGCTGGTGTTGGTCTCTTTTCTCCGGTGTCTTGAGTTCTGGTAGTTTGTAATTTTAGAAATGCAGGGTCACAGCGTACATATTGTTTGTTTGGAGGATTATAGTTACTTGTATTGCACATGAGATGATCATTGGGTGTAACATTGCTTTGTGTGAAGGAGATTGCTATTCTTTGTCATGATTTACTGCATAGCCACTGTAGCGTGCTGTCATTTGGACATTTGATGCATTTGCACTTTAGACTTTGGCAGCTATGTGCACAATCACTTTAGAACATTGTGTGCTCATACAGCACCATTTCAATGCTGCAGGAACTTGCACTTTATCTGAACTGTCTATCAGCCAGATATAGACTTGTGTTTTGCCCATTGCAGTGTGTGGTCTTTTGGCCGTTCATGCATTAGCACTTTATTTGTATGCTGCTACGTGCACTACCGCCTACTATTGCTACATGTGCATTTATTTCAACTCCATTGCTGCTAGCACTTGTACGTTATCAGACTTGTCCATTAACCAGACACAAATTGTGGTGCTGGTTCTCTGATCAATGTGTTACATATGGATTTTGCAGCATGTATCTTGCGTTACATATGGATTTTGCAGCACATATCTCTCAACCTTTTGACTAAGTATTTTATATATATTTTGTATATAAAAAGAATGTTCAGGATCATTTGGATGCACTTTCTGCAATATCATGTTTCCCCCTCCATTCCAACATGTCTGCCTGCATAACGCACTCCTCTGGCCTCACTTACTTGTGCTGTCAACACGAAAAAGAACTCTACATGAAATATAAATGGATTTTTTTCTTTTTATCCCTTGTGTGAACAAGCGCTCCGGGAGCACGAAACGTGCCGTCCAGAACTTTGTCTCTGTTGTACCCTGCCCCTGCTGTGTTTTTTACAAATAAACTACTGATTTATACCTTTATGAATTCTTGTTCGTTTTTCTGGCATCTCCTGACTCTGGAATGCGGTCCTGCTGCCTGTAATGCTTCCGACAAGTATGGCGGAAAAAAACAATCTGAGGATCCTACACGCGTGAGGGATCATGGGTACAGTGGACTTCACACTAGGGATAGTATTACTGGCACGCCCTGTGTCGACGCCCATTTTCAAGTTTCGAAAAACAAACTGTAATACTCTGCAGCTTCCACTAGACACTAGATGTCGGCCTATGCACAGCATGTGAATCTAAGCAGATACAAGCATCAGAAATACGATTACGGTGAGTAATGTATCCCATATATATATATATATATATATATATATATATACTACAAAAAAAACTTTGTTGAGGGGACATTATGGTTAAGTTGTCCTAACAAAAACTTGTACACTTCACTAAAAAAAAACTTTCCACCTCCCCTTTATGCTTCAAATTAAAACCAAAAAACCCCTGAAATTCGCCAGTTATGGTAAACTAAGCCCCACACCTTGCCACCACCCCTGTGCACTGCTAACACTAACAACCAGACCATGAAAGATGTCATCTCAAATGTCAATGCTGACATCAATGACAACATCACTTGTTTAGCCCCTTTCTTTTCCTTCCCTGCCATACATATATATGTACAATCAGTAAAATAAATTCACTAAAGAAATGTTATACTTCACAGTGCAACCAAACACCACTGCACATTCCCCCATTATAGTAAGCTAAGCAACCATAACCCACACCATCTACGTGCATTGATAAGACTAACACCCAGGACATCAAATATGAGATCACAAATATCATTGATGACATCACTGATGACATCACATGTGTGCCTCACTTATTTTGGTGCATTGAAAAATGTAGGTTAGGTGGTTTTATTCACAGACCAGCACAATATGAAATTTGAAAATGTGCTGTATAGCAAAACGTTACCCTTGTCGTGTGTTCTTAAACTACTTTCCTTAGAGTCTGGTGTCAACTCATGATGCACATGCATGGGGCAATAGCAGGTGTCAAACACACAATTAATTTGTATACAGGAAGATAAGCTGTCGGATGCTGCTAGTTCTTTCTATCTTACTTCAGTTTCCCTGTATGTGCCGCTCATTTGTATGCACTGGGTCATCATATGTATTGTTTGTAGTAGCGCAAGTGTGTATTAAGTCTAGATTTGTGAGCTCGTTATTACATGTGTAACATTACACAATCACCCCTGACATCTTGCTACCAACATAATGGAAAGAACTCCTTGTAGGTAGGGACTTTTTAGGAATATATTTTCACATGTGATGTCATCAGTGATGTCATCAATGATATGATATTTGTGATCTCATCTTTGATGTCCTGGGTGTTAGTCTTAGCAATGCACGTAGATGGTGCGAGTTATGGTTGCTTAGCTTACTATAATGGGGGAATGTGCAGTGGTGTTTGCACTGTGAAGTATAACATTTCTTTAGTGAACTTCTTTTACTGATTGTTCATATATATGTATGGCAGGGAAGGAAAAGAAAGGGGCTAAACAAGTGATGTCGTCATTGACATTTGAGATTACATCTTTCATGGTCTGGGTGTTAGTGTTAGCAGTGCACTGGGGTGGTGGCAAGGTTGGGGGCTTAGTTTCCCATAACTGGCGAATTTCAGGGGGTTTTCGGTTTTAATTTGAAACATAAAGGGGAGGTGGAAAGTTTTTTTTAGTGAAGTGTACAGGTTTTTGTTAGGGCAACTTAACCATAACGTCCCCTCAACAAAGTTTTTTTTGTAGTGAATTTCACTGCTTTTTGGGAGGGCAACTTAACCATAACGTCCCCTTAACAAAGTTTTTTTTGTAGGGAATTGTGTAGGTTTTTGGAAGGTGGAAGGTAAGCATTAAATTGTGGCAATGAAGTTAGTGAGCAGAATATACACTGTAATCATGTGATTTCGAGAGATATGTAGTATAATCTACGTACTTGACATACATTTAACATGGAACATACAGAACCCCCTCCTTATTGATATTGGAAAGGTACGGACTGAGCGCCTGTTTGCGGACGGGGTTGGACAGGATCAACATTACCGAAAGAGGCGGGGGGGTAGTTGAAAATGTACTATTGTCTTACACAAAAAGTGTGCAACGTAGAAGAAGGACATAAAGATATTATAAGTAGTAATAAGTAAATATGGAAACCTGAAGCTGGGAAAAGAAAACAACAAATGTAATAAGCATGTAGAATGAAGTGGATGATACCATAAAAAAAAGGATGCTTCCAGCGTAATCACTTCACAGAAACTCGGCAGCCTGGAACGATAGTGGACGGACGCAGTAGGACGAAGGGAGATTACAGCAAAAGACTGAGTGCAGATCATTTTTTTATATGCGTGAGTTATTTTTTTTTGGTATGTGGTGCATAAATAATTTCTTTCTGTTGTTTTGACTCAGAAATGCCTAGTACTTTGGAGTGGCTGGAGGAGTATTTCCCACATGGGGAAATGTCTGAAGAAAGCGACAATAATAGTACACATTGCTCTGCATATGCAAAATAGTGACCAGTATTTTAGAGGCATTCAACTTATGTATTTTTTTTTTTAACAGACCAGGAAAAAAATGACGAAAGGGCAACAAACGAGACAGAAGAAGACAGGATAAAGAGGATAGAGGAGAAAATTGACATATTGAATGCCAATTTTCAAAGTTTACAGGAGTTTGTGGAGGACTATGTGAGAGGAAAAGTTTGTTATCATTGCCCCACCTGCACCAGCCCTGCTTCTCCATTCCCTAGTGAACCATCCCCAAACCTTGAACAGGAAAATAGATGTTTTGACAAAATATCCACCCCTTCTTCCCCTCACAAATCTTCTCCTCATAACCAGCCCGTGTGGAACCCTAATTCCCCCATATTTGTTTCAGTGTCTGCTTCCCCTGCTATTTCTTTAGATTGATTTGTGTGTGTGTGTGCTTGAAATGTTTTTGTACAGTAGTTGTAGAGAAAAAGTTTGTGTGTAGATTTTTTTTTAAAAAAAAGACGTAAAATGCACGCCTGTTCGACCAACCCGCAGGAATGGAATATGGGTGCTGTGTAATGTCAAGTAAGACGGATGTGGGGGGAGCACTTTTGAGCAGCCCGAAAATGGCTGGTTAGCTGTGGAGCTCCATGTGGTTAGTAACTTAATCCAGCATCATCAGCGTTACGTTTTGTCCCTTCAGCACCACATCGGCCGGGATTGCTGCTGACATTGTCCTGAGCAATCTGCTCTGTTTCTGTCCGGAATCGTACACTGGGGGCCCTGCAGAGCCGTGTTGGAGCCTGAGCCGCTCGCCTAGGCGGACCCCGGCATTGGCCGTAGCCTGGCGGGAGCCCCCTCCTTGGGACGCCTCATCATCTGTCTATGGCGCGCTGGGACGGTGCTTGCCTGCCACCTGATTGCAGTGGGTGGCGGCGGCTGGGACCCCTGGCCCCCCTGAGTGCTGCGGCTTCCACTACACCCGGCCGCCCGCACCGGAGGGCCGGGTACGTGCCGGAGCTGGTCCCTGCTCCCACCCCACCCCCCTGCCTGTGGCGGCCTAACCCGGTGGCCCGCGCGGTGATCGGGCCTGCTGGAGGAGCTGGGCAGGAAGACCCGATCTGACTCCTGGACGCCGCACGCCGGCGGCTCGCTCTGGAGAGCCGCTGCACCTCTCTCCGCGGGTGCTGGCCTACACCGCCCGTGGCCCAGGTAGGGTGCTGATTTGGGTCGGCCCATCCCCCGTGCATCTTCCCCAGTCCCCCGAGTAAACACACTGCCCCCTATATGCGGGTGCCACCCGCACTCATCAGTCTGCACCATCTGCCCTGCAGCTTGCTCCTTGGGCCCTGGCAGACACTGGGGACACACTGGGCCGCTGACCCTGTCTAACAGGAACTGTTAGACAGGGTCAGCGGCCCAGTGTGTCCATGTACCAGTGTGTCCATGTACCTCTTTGGAACTGCCAACAGCCACGCTTCCTTCCACTCAACGAACGCCGCCCTGGAGGGCACTGCATTACGCTGGTGACTTCACTCTTGGCCACATGAGCACCTAGAACATACGGGTGGCCTCAGCACCACTGACCCTGCTTGTACTACCTTTGCCCACGCATTGGCAACACGCTCCCAATGTGGCAGTGCTCCCTCAGCGGGCATCTTGCCTATCCCACACTGGCTAACATCCCGCAGGCAACGCGCTGTGGCAGCCTTCCTTGCTCCGGCGCCTCCCACGCTGGGTGACTGTACTGTCTGCCGTTCTGGTTCTGCTCGCATTGCAGCCTGGCCGCTACCTAACCTCCGAACACTGCAGTACTACAGGCCACCACTGCTTTTCCTTAACCTTAGCGACCGGCGACCACTCGACGTTGAAACTTGGCACTACGCCCCGACTCCTCACGTTCATCTGGACCTGACCTGTTGGGTCACCTTCCTCCGCACTTGCAATGTCCAGCAGATCCAGAGGGGCCAGCAAGGTGGGCACCATGGACAAATTCGCAAAGGCTGCTGTGCGGGTAGACCAGGGGGCCATGGCTGCCGCCCAAGAAGACCTCGAACCCGAACCACCCTTTGGCCCACTGACCCCTGATCTCACTACAATCATGGAATCAATGGGCAAAAATGTTGCTTCGTTCCATGAAAAATTGGACGACATTAACGCCAACGTCACATCCCTCAAGTCTCGGGTTGACCAGGCTGGAGCCAGGATCACCGAGGTGGAAAACAGAATCAGGGCGAATGAAGACCAACTGCATACTTTACAGGATACAGTGGCCACCCTGACTCGGGACATGAAAACAGTAAAGGCAAAGTGCGATGACCTCGAGTCCCGCTCGCGCAGAAACAACCTGCGCATTACAGGGGTCCCTAAGAATGCGCTGAAACGGCGCATGGAATTGTCTGTTGAAAACTTACTTAAGGATTTACTGGGTGACCCTTCTTAATCCCCGTACTTTACAGTCGAGCGAGCTCACCAGGCCCTATCGCCTCACCCCAATCCGGGAGACTTCCCCATACCCATCATCACCAGGATTCTCAATTACAGGGACAGAGACCTCATCCTTCGCCTGTAACACGAGAAGGGCGACCTGCGCCTCGACTCACACACCATCCGTATATTCCCTGACTTCTTAGTCGGGGTGCAACAGGAGAGACGTCAATTCCTGGGAGTCAAAAAACTGCTTCGTGAGCGCAATGTCCCCTACGCAATTCTTTTCCCAGCTCGGCTCAAAATTACCTTTAATGGACAACTTTACTTCTTCACCGTGCCGGAGGAGGCTGTCAAATTTATAGAGGCCCAGATACCACAGCCGAATCCCAATGGAGATCCCTTGGTTGACGAATTGGCCCCAACCACCTCTTGTCTCAGTACTTTGCTCATCATTGTTTGTTCTTTTATGTGCTGATAGCAGTGTACCTTTACTGGTTCTAAACCACCTCGTATTTCTGCTTACTTTGTTCTTCCATGTGCTGATAGCAATGTAACCTTATTGGCTCACCCATATGTATGCATTGAATACCTGTGATGACCACGTTTGCACAATTCACCGCTAGTGATGAAAGACGGCTCTCTGCCATGCTTACCTGCTTGCCATTATTGACTAACTCTTCCGCTGGACGCTGACCCACTTGTGCCTACAGGCCTGAATACGGACCGCCAGACTGCGGAGTGTTCCGCCTTTTTGATTGGCTCTAAATTTTTATCCGCTCTAACGCGGGCCATGTGGGTCAGGGGTGATTATTCTACATATGTCTGTTCAATGTACCGCTGGTAACCTAGGGCCATTGATATTTTTCTAAGTATCCACCACACGGCAACGGCGCACCCCATTGCGATTGCAATGTTTAGTCTTGGTAATTTGAAGTTGGGTATTGGCCCCGGTTGGGCCATTGGAGTTGCGGACCCATGTTGGGGACCGCCGGTTGTCCCCTCTTTCACGGGGCATTTTGGTTTTGACTGGAGGGGATAGGGGGGTTACAGTGCCTGCTTGGATGGGGTGGTTCGGGAGTTGGGTGGAGCGGGTTTGATTTGTATTATGGAAAAAGGCAGAGGCGGATTGGCAGACCACAGTATATCGGGGGGCCCCAGTAGGGGCGGTTCCCGCCTTGAATTCACTCTACGACAACAGTGGTGGGATGTTACTTAGATTATTAAAATGCCTGTAACAGTGATGTCCTGGAACATACGGGGCCTGAGCAATTATACCAAGGCTCGTAAAATCATGTCGTACGCTAACAGATACGGGTGCAAAATACTGCACCTGCAGGAGACACACTCCACTGGCCCTCTGACCAAATGTATGGCACCGTCATGGTGTCAACACAGATATTCCAACTCATATTCCACACGTGCCAGAGGGGTGCTGACGATGATCCATAAATCACTTAAGTTTGTTCCCCATAAGAGCTATATAGACCTGGAGGGGAGATGCATTGTGTTGCATTGCGCAATAGCTAACCGAGATTATTTGCTGGTGAATACCTATGGCCCTAATGTTGACTCCCCCAACTTTGTTGACCTGGTGGTGTCCATATTGCTAGAGTACGTGGGGGTGTAGATTATCGGGGGTGGGGATATGGACTTCATATTAGACACCATGTTGGATAGGACTGGTACAGCTCCCAGGCCCCTGTCTGGTGCAGCGTGCAGACTTCTGGCACACAGCACAACACTCGACATTCACGATGCATGGAGGGCACTACATCCACATACACGTGAGTACACTCACTACTCTTCAGTACATGATAGTTCCTCCAGGATCGACATGTTTCTATTATCTGGTACTATGCTGGGCAGAGTGGTGGAAACACAGATACTGGCGTGTACCCTGTCGGATCATTCACCGATCTTGATATCCCTGGAATTGGGAATACCTGCCCCTACCATCAACACATGGCGATTCAAGTCGTCCACTCTGCAAGATATTATATTTAAGGCAGACATCCTTGCTGATATCCAGTCCTATTTTGAGCACAATACTCCCCAGTCCACCACCCTGAGAGTCCACTGGGATGCTTTCAAAGCCTTCATCAGGGGAATGTCCATTTCTAGGGAGGTGGGAGTCCTCAAAACTATAAGAACTGCCCTCACCCGCTCCGAAACCAAACTACGTGACCTAGAGCGAGCCCACCCGGCGTCGGTTGACCCGAGTATTCTCTCCCAGATTAGCAAAGAGCTCACATTTTTTAATGAACAAGCCACTAGGGAAGTCCAGTACTTCAGCCGTCCACAAGCTGCGCGGAAATACGGCGAGGGTGAAAGACCCGGCAAAACACTTGCCGCTTTGGCGAGGGGTGAGTGGGGCCAAACCCAAATTACCTGCGTCAAAGATAGTCAGGGGGCAATGCGGTGGTCCGACCAGCAAATCCTGGAGGTCTTCACATGCTTCTACTCGGAACTGTACTCTCAACCGCCAGAGCATAGTGACTCCCATATGCGGGATCTCCTCGAGCAGATACCCACTACCTGTGTCTCCCCCGCAACAAGAGACCAACTAGATTCTCCAATCACACTGGATGAAATAGTTGAGGCCATATACAGTTTCCCTAAAGGAAAGGCACCGGGGCCCGACGGGCTAACGGCAGAATTTTATCAGGAGCATGTGGCTATACTTGCCCCCAAATTGCTTGAAGTATGGAACGAGTCACTCCGGCTAGAATCCCTTCCCCCGACACTACATGAGGCTGTCATTATGGTCCTACTCAAGCCTGGAAAGCCTAGCGATGACTGCGGATCATACCGGCCCCTCTCACTAATGAATTTGGACACTAAAATCTTTGCCAAGGTGATCGCTAACCGCTTCCTCCCTGTCATGTCATATATGGTTCATGATGACCAGTCAGGCTTCATGCCCGGGAGATCCACGTCCCATAACATTAGAAGGCTGCTTAATGTCATGTCACGAATTGACCAGGGTGTAAGCGCAGGTGCGGTCACACTGGATGCCCAGAAGGCATTCGACATGGTGTCCTGGAAGTTCATGTGGCTAGTCCTGGAAACCATGGGCATAGGACCCAAGATGATTGCATATATTAAGTTGTTAAACACCTCCCCAGTTGCCAGGGTCCGAGTCAACTCCCAAACGTCCGCTCTGTTCCCTCTCTTCAGAGGCACCCGACAGGGATGCCCGTTCTCCCCGATCCTTTTCGCCCTGGCAATTGAGCCAATGGCGGACTATGTCAGAGAGCTTCACTCATGTAAAGGGATACGGCTGCAGTATACCCCCGAAATTATCTCACTCTACGCGGATGACGTGATGTTGTTTATCAGAGTCCCCGCTGTTCACCTTGACCCAATCCCACGCGACATCACCCGCATAGGCACATACTCTGGTTTCACTATAAATTATACCAAATCCGAGCTCTTCCCTCTCACAAGCTCCACAGTACAACCTGCCACTGAGTACCCGCTCCGCTGGTCCCCTAACGGGATTAAATACCTGGGAATCCAGGTGTCCCTGACCAAAGAAACACTACTAGCAGACAACTACCTGACCGCGGCAGAGCAAGCGGAAGCCAGGATGGCACGTTGGCGCTCCCTTCCGCTATCACTAGCTTGGAGACTATCGCTTATAAAGTTGATACTGCTCCCCAAGCTGCTGTACATATTGACTAATGTACCTATCTGGCCCGGTAGGAAATAATTTAAAGATTTACACAAGCTGTGCACTCAGATCCTATGTCACTCGGGTGCTGTGCGTAAAAAATAGTCGGATATGACACTCCCCTACGATAGAGGTGGGTTCACTGCCCCTGATATGCTGCGGTACTGGATCGCAGCACATGCACAGTTTGCCTCTTACTGGTACCCCGGCCCCCACCCTCACCCCCATGTCAAGCTGGAGACCCTTGCGGCAGCCGGCACCAACATAATGTCTTTAATATTACACCGACGATACGAGCCAGACTCGACCATTGACCCGGTCCGAACCACTGTGCAAGCCTGGGGTCGGATATTCATCACATGTGCTGAACAACACCCATACTATAAGTGGCTCCCCGCCTGGCGGTTTCCCCGGCTGGAACCCACATATGACAGCCCTGGTGTGACACTGGGAGAACCTGGGGTACCTTGCCTTAACCGATTTCTACCCGGACGGGCGATTCATAACACAGCAGACTTGGAGGCCGGGTCACTCGGGTTCACCACTGGAACTCTTGCAATTTTATAGACTTCGGGCTGCCTTCCGAAGTGCTTGGCCCAAATTTCCCAATGAGCCCTCCGATTCCCCTGGGATTTCCTACATCGCCAATTCGGGTGGCGCCCGTGGGGTGGTCTCTTCACTATACAAGCTTCTCCTAACTGGTACCCCACCACAGCCTTCCAGGGTCCGGGACGATTGGGTGTCCGAACTGGAGTTGGAACTCACTGACCAATTGTGGGAATAGATGTGCTCTCACACTAATAGAGTCTCCCTAAACTTCAGCTATCGCACCATTCAGTACAAATTATTGAACCGGCTGTATTACACCGCACGTAGGATCTCCAGGTTTGGGCGCTCCGACCCACGGCTCTGTTCTCACTGCGGCGCGGAGGTAGCAGGCCATTTGCATATGTTCTGGGACTGCCCGAGGCTGGCCGCATTCTGGGAAGATATCCTGAAAACACTGTCCGAAATCAGTGACGTTGTTATTGATCCTGACCAGATGGGGGTTCTGTTTGGGGCATGGCAGGCTGAGGGGGCTAAGTGTGTGGCTAAATTCGTAAATGTGAGCTGTATAATTGCTAAGAAATGTGTTTTACAGAATTGGAAGTGCTCCCCCCCACATTCCAGAAATGATTGCACTTATTAACATGGTCCCGGAACTGTGAAGAAGAGTACCTCAGTATGCTCCCAGCACGCTCGCGCCCCAAAAGCATATGGTCCGCCTTTAACAGCTACCTTAACTGCCTAGACGCACCCTCCTCTGTGGACAATTCCTCGCAAACATCTCTGTTAAGTGCCGCAGCACTGGCTGCTCCGTGACGCTGCATTCCTCATTCTTTGTTACGTCGCTGTTTCTATGTACCACTGTACTCATTTATACATGTATCTAATCATTTGTGGATGCTCTGATGTATGTGTATGCTATTTGCCTCTGCCAACAAAAATAAAAGTAAAAAAAAAAAAAGTAAGACGGATGTGATGTGTGACTGCACCATCTGTTGAAATTGTGCGTACATAAACAGAAAGGGGTGTCCAAAGGATATACTACCTCGGCGTCCCGCTTGGAAACGAGATAATACATGTTCGTAGAACACACCAGATGTCCGGAATGGGTGTAAATGAGGAAAATGGGAGTGTGTGAAGGACAATATAGCGGTCCGTATCGGACGCAGCCAAAATGGAGCCGTCCGTAGAACAGGCACAGTGAGCGGCAAGTTCGTAGGCAAACAAAATGGAGTTTTCCTAAGGACACAGGAACTGTCCCTACAGTGAACATAGCATGCGTGCACATGCGCAGTAGAAACGCAAGTATTGCGAACATCGCGCCTGTTCCTAACTGTCCGTCTCACTTGTGTCGCACTTTGAAGTAGTTTGAGAACCCGAACACTGTCCGTAGGACACTTGTGCGCATGCACACATTTGATTATTTGCATTTGCTGTCCAGAAGACTTTCATTACAGGGGCGGATGTGTTGAGGACGTCATCATGTGACCGCACCTACGCTGAGCGTGGGGACTTATTTCCGCGGTTGGTGTGCTTCCGCAACAATACAAATGACCTTGTAGACACAAGGCAAAATATTGTACAGTGTAAAAATGTAATTTCACACATCCCAAACAATAGGCCACCTCAGGACTTGCTGTGTAAAATTTGTGTACCGCTTTGTAGGGATGAAGATGGTCATGACGCACACCCCTGCACCCCTACAAAAGGCCACACCCCCGAGCGCATCTTCATTGTCCTTCTAGCTATAACAGATTGAGGTGTGTTGCCTTTACTGCTGTAGTGACCAAAAGGAAATTAATCGGTATGGCTTCCATGGCTGCTGTTGGGTCATTAGCCTCTGCACCACCTCCAAACCCGCCACACCACCACCTCACCAAGGGCCTGCAGAGAAATATATGAGTGAGGATGTAGAGATCGAGGAAGAAGAGGATGAAGAGAATGAAGTAGAGGAACTCCGCACTAGGAGCACTCGGCGGGAGTCGTGGGTGTGGCGGTTGTTTTCCGTTTATGGGAATGCACCAAAAGCACGTGCGAACCTGGTGAAGTGTAACCAGTGCGAGGTGGTGTTGAGTTGCGGGAGATTTAGAGCGTACAGTTTTGGCACGACAACCATGAAGTGACACCTCACTTCTTTCCACACTGCGGACATTCGCAAGGTGGTGCCATGTGAAGAGCGTAGTCGTTTGAGTTCCTCCACAGCATCCTTGGTATCCAATCCTCCCACCACAAGAGACACTCCTGTGGGGGAGCGCCTTCCTCCAGCTGCCTCACAAGCCATTCGCAATGCTATTGACCCTTACCTTTCAAAGGTGACAGTAGTGTGCACGTATTGTGACGCAGTATTCTTCAGGGGGGAGAGTTTTCGAAGTGCTTTTGAGGCTGCAGTCACCGAGCACCAGAAGATCTGCTCCTTACCTAAATAAAGCTCACCCTAAATCTTTCTCTGTTCAGTTGCCCTTTTTTATCCCCGTGGCTGGTGTCCCTTCCTTACCCTCCTTTCGCCTCTTCTTCTAGTGTGTCGTGTGCTGTTAAGCAATGAACGTAAAAACAACAAAAATTACAGAAAAGGCTCTTTTCAGAGCCGCCTTTCTCAGTATAACAATAGAACTATGAAGTGAAAGGCCGTAGCCCACTGCAGAGTTATGAAAAAGTTTGCAGACAGTTGTAGAGGAAAAAAGGGAGGGTGCATGTGGAGCAAACGCAATAAAGTGTACGTTTAGAGTAGTGGCAGCTCTGAAAAGAGCCTTTCGGTGGTGTTTTGTGTGGGTCAAAAACAGTGGATTGGGAAAAACGGATTGTCAGATAGGTTAGTGTGATTGCAAAAGAGGCCGCAATGCATTTTGTACATTGCGAAGAAAAATCTGATTGCCAGCATATGTGAGGTGGACTCCATCTCTGCGGAAAATGAAAGTGCTGCAAAACAAAATGTTTTCATTGTTGAAAGAGGACAGGCCAACATCTCTTAAAAATGCACACACAGCCTTATTCATATTGCATCTTGCTTTCTCCATTTGTGGACCAAACGCAGAAGAACGCAGCCATATTTGTCTTTGGGCAATACGGGAAAAAAGTATTTGACAATTTGGAAACATGTCCATGAGCTTCGCGAGTCCTTCCTTCATTGCAAATTGCAAAGAAATTCCAGTTACATGGCCTAAACTGTTTCCTCCACAATGAATGATCATTATATCTGGAGGACGCTCTGTCAGTAAAGTAACACAAAGAGGTACCAAGTCCAGCCATCTCATGCCACGCACACCATGCCAGTGCACTTCCGCATGTGGAAATCCGAGATTTGTAGATAAACTGCAGCTTTCTGCATGCACCTTCAAGCAATGTATCCATGAGTCTCCCAAAATCCATATAATCTGTTTTCGAGCATGGAAAGCCATGGCTGTGTGGTCTCCTGTGAGGGAGAAGACGGTCTTATTAAAGTACGTCAGTCAGAACACACCTACTGAACTTTATGGACCAATCCCTAGCGCCGCTCATTCTCATTTACATGCGGCTCCACCCTTAAATCCCGGTGATGATATGTGCTGGCTGCTAACTACCCAAAAACAAAGAGGTGATGGCTGGAAGGTTTAGACTGAATCTTAACCACTGGCATTGCTCGGGGCAACCCTCCAGACCATCATTCTTCGCCTGCCAAGCCATTACAGAAGGGGAAAGACCATATGCAAATCAGGCTTGGCCCCATCCCAAAAGGGGAAGTCCAGCCCGAACTGCTAGGTCACATCCCTTCTGCACGAGACCACAAGCATCCCCAAACATGTTTCACCCTTGTTGGGGCTCATCAGTGAGGAGTAGCTTGGGTCTCTAGGCCCAGCAGGCACGGGACCCACGTCTGGGCATACCCGTCCCACTCGGGGTGACAAAGCAAAAACAAAGAGGTGATGGCTGGAAGGTTTAGACTGAATCTTAACCACTGGCATTGCTCGGGGGGACCCAAGCTACTCCTCACTGATGACGCCCAACAAGGCTGAAACATGTCTGGGGATGCTTGTGGTCTCGTGCAGAAGGGATGTGACCTAGCAGTTCGGGCTGGACTGCCCCTTTTGGGGTAGGACAAGCCTGATTTGCATATGGTTTTTCCCCTTCTGTAATGGCTTGGCAGGCTGAAAAGCGATGGTCTGGAGGGTTGCCCAGAGCTTTGCCAGTGGTTATGATTTATTCAAAACCTTCCAGCCATCACCTTTCTGTTTTGCTAAAGTCACCCCGAGTGGGACGGGTATGCCCAGACGTGGGTCCCGAGTCTGCCGGGCCTAGAGACCCAAGCTACTCCTCACTGATGACGCCCAACAAGGCTGAAACATGTCTGGGGATGCTTGTGGTCTCGTGCAGAAGGGATGTGACCTAGCAGTTCGGGCTGGACTGCCCCTTTTGGGGTAGGACAAACCTGATTTGCATATGGTTTTTCCCCTTCTGTAATGGCTTGGCAGGCTGAAAAACGATGGTCTGGAGGGTTGCCCAGAGCTTTGCCAGTGGTTATGATTTATTCAAAACCTTCCAGCCATCACCTTTCTGTTTTGCTGGCTGCTAACTACCGCCATGTTCGCGGACATGTACAGGATCAGAGCATAACGACGGTACATTAAAGTACTATTCCCCTTTTTCCCCTTTAAGGTAGGCTCTGAAAAGAGACTTTTTTTTTTGGCCAGATACCGTACAGACATCTGGTATTTAATGTATTTTTTTATTTTCTGTCCTTGCTTTACTCTTGCAAACATTACAGAACCTTCTCTAAAGCAAGCCTTACGTTCCAAAAGAACATCGCATTTCCCAAAGAAGATAGCGCAACACCATCTCCTTCAAAGTAATGCGCATTGCTTGGAGCAATGTTTTTGTGCCTGCAAAAAAATATACCAACTCGTAGCATGAATGCACGCATGCCCCGATTGATGATACACCTCCCGATGCTTTGATCGGGACAGAAAACAGAAGTGTTGTTCCATTGTACTTCTGGGAGTAAAGCAGAAAATATTACTTTCGTTGTTGGGAAGATGCTCATGAGTGCTTCAACAAACTGTGCCAAATCTGCCAACAAAGTACGTGAAGTCAGGTATCCCAAATGGCGAGCGCCGTAGTGCAAAATTACCACATGAGGAGTGGTCATTCTACGTATGTCTCTACAAACTTGCAGAATTGCTGCAGCATTGGCATCAGTGTCATCGCTCCACACCACCTCCACTCCTCGCACATCGAAATGGTGTGCCACATGCCTACTCTCGGCATAGTGTTGTAAGCCTTGCACAAAAATGTCTCCAAGCATTAAAACCCTGACCCTCTCCACCTCTGCCATCTTCAGTGTGCGCACCGTCTTTCCACACAAAAGAGTAATGTGAACATCTGATTGGCTGATGCCTACAGTCGCCTTTCCATGCAGGATTTGCTGTAGAAACCCGTATGTGACACGCCCTACCAGCGGACAAGCGTTGCCTTCGTGCGGCACGTAACTCTTACCCAGTCCTTCCACCCTTTCTACAGCGGTACCAAAGCAAGTCCCTCATTGGACACAACTAAGCGGTCGCACAATCATCCACCAATCACATAGAACATCACTAATTTTAACTCCGTCATCAACATTGCGCACTTCAAAATTACTGTTGATGATTCTGAATGCAAGTCGCATACCATTGCAAAGCACCTACTTCACAAGCTACTGTGCAAGGATTGCAAATTTCTACATACAGCTGCATACATGTCCACATGCATCAGTATAGAGTACAGGTATGTATATTTTAATCAGAGAACATGTGGAAGCCTTATGATTTAAATTAGACAAAATAATGCCGCTAAATCTCCATAGGGAAACCATAACAACACTCCCCCTTTAAAGTGCAAGATTGCCGATTTTTCATTCACAAATCGCACGACTGCTTACTGTCTTCTGCATAACCTGTACATACGTTGCAAGCATGCCTATTTAGGGCAGATCTCAATTTTCTATGTAAAAATGTCGGAGTTCTGTACTCTGTACGGCCTACAGTAATGCTACTTGCAATGTGATAGTATGAGAATAGTAAGCACTCCCGATTGTAGTGCTGACATTTCCTTCTGAGGGTATCCCGATTTTTCGACATTGTGCTTTTCATTAACACGTACAAAATGTTTCCCCATCTAGTACTTTGCCCTATCGCTTACAAACCTCTCTCCTATGCATAGTACACTTTGTAAAGAACAAGGCATTTCCATATCCTTAAAAGATTTAGTTATTTTAAAGGACTTACAAGTACCATATTGCAAGTACTATGACAAGACTTCACAGAGTGAATTTAAATGTGCACGTGCACTGGGTTGAAATATGAAAGTTCAATCCTCTGACGAAAGAAGCACAAGTAATGTCTGTAGTATCATCACTGCTGCAAACACACAACGTAATTGATTTTGTTTTTTTAATTTGCAGTGAAGACTACTCTCCTGAGAATCAACAGCATCTACACTGCAGACGACATATCCGAAGAAACCTGGTCATCTTGTACAAAAAAGTAAGTACAGTACAACCTTTATATTGTAACTACTCGTTAGAGAGGCTGGGTGGGTTATTTGTTTATTTTGGGCACCAAAGCAAGCATTGATTTGTAAACCATTCTACCTACAAATATCCATTTATTGAACAAAGAATAACAGGCAGAATGGCTGACAAATCCATGTGTGTTTGGTACTGAAATAACATAGGTAATACTTAGAATGTTAGATTGTGAAAAGAAGTTGCTCTACCAAGTTTTTGGCATTTCAGTTATTAATAATGGCTCTCGTCACAAGTAGGCCACTTTGTACTCTCATCTGAAGCACATTGTAGTAGTATACAAACAGTAAAGTAGCCTTACCAAATGATTGTTAGAGTTCACTGTACGTTGACACACCATGACAAAGAGCTTTTCCATCAGATTTATGCACACATGCACACTGCACACATACATTGGACAACAGACCAAAGTATACTTATTTTTCTCAACAGACACCAAATAATGCCTACCAAAAAGCAACTCCATAGAAAGTAACGCAGAATTAGAGCAAAGAAAAATAAAGGTGCCCAATGTAAGCATCCACCTGTTGTACAGTGTGTAGAGAATCTTGGTACAAACCAGCTAATGCAGTTGGGTTACATAATAAAGGAAGTCTCAACTACCGAAACTGTACCTCCTCCATCAAAAAGTGTCACAAAACACAGAAATGTCAAAAAAATGGCTGCCAGTACAGCTAACAATGTTCCTAATAATCCTGATAGTGTAAGAAGAACCCATAGTAAAAAAAGTATTTTAGCAAATATGTTTTGTCACAGAGTCTTTCAGAATCTACTAAGAAGAGGACCAAAATCATCCTCACCCCTTAAAACGTACGGTAGAAAGTTAATTATACAAGCACTCGTGGACAGTGCAATCCTTCTCAAAAGGAAGTTGTTCATATAGGATGAAAGCACTAACAAAATTAAGTACCAAACTACAAAAGAAACTCAGCAATAAACGGAATGTGAACAAAAATAATTTCTTGTATGTTTGTGGTGGTGAATGGAGTCACACAACAACCACACAGCCATATTTTAATGAAGAAGCATACAAACAAAATCAAACAAACACAATTGCCATCCATAGCAGTGGACGCGGGTATGAGAAAATCAATACTACCATCATGGAACAAGAAACACTGCTTACAAAACTATCTCCTGAAAACTCAGAATTACCTCTCGATTCAGCAGAACCACACCGTCCAGTATACAAAATGGCCGTGCAGATCAGTGTGTGCCATTCCAAACAAAGCTTTCAAATCTTTACGTCAGTTCCTCAATCAATATGTAAAAGGTAAAGACAAAAGTAAAATGAAAGTGCTGCAAAATATGGATCTTTGTGCAGTGCGGAAAGACACAGGACTAAAAGGACATTCATTAGCCTGCATTTCTGGGCCTATTTGCAAAAGTAACTTCCATGATATCAAAAGAATATCAGTACATCATTCCAATGTAAGAAATTTAGTGTATAAAATATACTATGCAAAAAGTCCAGCTTCAGAATTAGGCAATTTAAATACCACTCTTCTACATGGTACACCCAAATACTTACAAGAAGAAATGGACCGTATTCAGAAAAAGTATTTTAGAAGTGAGAGTCACGTTGAAAATGCAACAGTTTTAGAACATAGTAGCAACAATTCTGCACATAGAAACCTTCTACTACACACATACAGAAAAGAAATAGTAAAATGTAAAAGGTCATCGGCTGAAGTACCAAACCATGTGTGTGTGTGTGGCCAAAGAACGTTTTACAAAACGAACACAAAAAATGTGGACATAGCATACAAAATAGAAAACAATGAAGACTCTAAGGGGCCGATTCATGGAACAAACGTGCGCCGAAAATCTTCGGTCAAGCAGGCGCAAGCAGGCGCAAGCGGAAAAAAACAGCGATTCATGGAAGTCCCTGCGCGTGTACACCCCGGGATGTGCGCCAAACCCATGCATGGCGCACAAGTCACTCCAACATCCCGAAAGGCGTGCGCGACGCGCACAGTGAAAGCGCAAAACCTCGGCGCATACACCAGAAAGAGGGCGGGACACGGGTCGTAACACGCGGAATGGGGAACAACGCGCGAAAATAAGGGCGTAACTGGGGATGTACTGCAGGGAAGCAGACGGAACGCCCACACGCACTCGAACCACACGTATTCATGGAATCGAATAGGGCAAAGCCACGCACAGCCAAAGACACACACAAGCCGAAACACGTCCGCCACACCAAGGCAGGCGGTAGCGTCCCTGCGCATTACAAAAGTGGCAACATACAGCAATTGGGCCTGTGCGAGCGGGCTACGTGTATTTCAGGGGTTCGCGTGAAGTTTTTCACGCGATCGGGCCTGGGGGAGCGGGCTACGTGTATATCAGGGGTTCGCGTGAAGTTTCTCACGCGATCGGGCCTGGGGGAGCGGGCTACGTGTATATCAGGGGTTCGCGTGAAGTTTCTCACGCGATCGGGCCTGGGGGAGCGGGCTACGTGTATTTCAGGGGTTCGCGTGAAGTTTTTCACGCGATCGGGCCTGGGGGAGCGGGCTACGTGTATTTCAGGGGTTCGCGTGAAGTTTTTCACGCGATCGGGCCTGGGGGGGCGGGCTACGTGTATATCAGGGGTTCGCGTGAAGTTTCTCACGCGATCGGGCCTGGGGGAGCGGGCTACGTGTATATCAGGGGTTCGCGTGAAGTTTCTCACGCGATCGGGCCTGGGGGAGCGGGCTACGTGTATTTCAGGGGTTTGCGTGAAAAACTCTCACGCGATCGGGCCTGGGGGAGCGGGCTACGTGTATTTCAGGGGTTCGCGTGAAGTTTTTCACGCGATCGGGCCTGGGGGAGCGGGGTACCACTCACCGTCTGCCTTGCGTGTAGAAGAACGCGTAGCCAACACCCGCTGTGAAGTAATAGCGTGTGAACCCCAACGGATGGAAAACACACGCACCGCACGAAAAGCACCTACAGAGCAGTTCAAAGGCACGCGGGATCTCCAAGCCCTGCCAGGGCAACGCCCATGCGCGAAACGTCACAGACGCGCTTACGCTGTAAGGGCCTTTGGTCCAATGAAATCGCGTACGCGTGCTGACGCGCTTACGCGCTAAGGGCCTTTCCTCGAATATCACGCTAACGTGCAGGAATTTCACGTGCCAAATCACTCCGTATCAAGCTGGCCACGCGAAAACACACGGAAGACCACGCTCCTGCCCAGGAGGCCGAATTACTGCCCCCCAGTGCCCCGAGCAGCCTCCCACGTGCCATATGCTGCTGCCTGCCTGCCTGCTTCCACCGTGCCCTGCCATTTGGTGCCTGCACATCAGCCATCTGCAGGGGTCCAGTTGCTGTGTCCACCCCTGCTGGAACAGAAGACTCCCGACTCGGATAACATCGCTCCACAGCCCAGCCCCAGGACCCAGTTGCCCACCCACTCCTGCCCCTGGGGTTGCCATGTCGGGCACATCAACATCTGGCACCAGTGGCAACCCCCGGCCAGAGGGGCAGAGGGGCACCAGCTTCACTGCCACCGAAGTTGGTGTCCTGGTGGAGCAAGTCCTGGGGCAGTATGATGCCCTCTTCGGATCGTCCCGCGCCAACAAGGAAGGACGGGGGAGGATCTGGGCCGACTGTGTGGTTGCCATCAACGCGGAGGGGGTGGCAACCCGCACCATCCAGAAGGTCAAGAAGCGCTGGGAGGACTTGAGGTCCAGGACCCTCATAAAGGCCCGGCGCCTCGTGGAGGGGGGCCGGGGCTGCATGAGTTCCATCCAGATGAGGGTCCTGGAACGCGTACACCCAGCGCTCCACGCCCAGGTCCTTGAGAGGGAGACCCGTCTGGAGTTGAGCGGTAAGTGGCCAAGCATTGTTGTGTGAGACAGGGCATGTTGCAGTGTGCTGGTTGTCTGATACTTGCCTGTATGTGTGACATAGGCCATGTACGCATGTATGTGTGCAGGGACATCATGGTAATGCATGTGCGACCAGTAATGTGTGAACCGCACGGTTGTTGCATGTGTTTAAATGCGACATGGGGAGCCCTATGCAGATTGTACACATGAGAGCATGGCAGTCTCTGTTCCTGGACATGGGTGGGGGTGAGGGATGGGTGCTGATGCCAGGTACATATATGGTATGCATGTCTGTGTGCCTGACCTGCGTGTCTGTGACTTGTAAATGCCATGGATGCATGACACATGTCTGTGACAATGTACAGATTCACTGATGCAGCCTAGTCATCCTTGTATCCACTGTGATTGGGGTGTACGGGGCCAGATGGATGTGACTGAGGTGAAGTGTGTGTGCATGTGATAGGCATGACCCATGATGCATGTGAGTTCCATTACATTGTATGTTTCGAGAGTCCATTGGACATGTATGGAAATGTCCATGGCATGCACCATGACTGTCACTGTGTGTGTTTTGCCTGGACTGACACATGTGTTGTGGAGGGACATGATGGAAGTGTACTTTGACAGTGGCACTCATCTGCTATTGCTTCCTGTCTAGGGGACCATTGTACAGTACCCTGATGCTTGTGTTCTATGTCTCCCTCTACGCAGCGGCTAGTGAAGAAGAGGGCGGAGACGGCGCTGTGGAGCAAGGCGGCGGGGATGCCCCCACGGCTGCAGCGGAAGGGGTGGGTGAGCCCCCACAGGGGCCTGCTACGGCGGAAGACGGTGAGGAGCCATCCAGGTTGGTGGTTTCCACAGAGGAGGAGGAGGCCGCCACTGAGGCACACATGGGGCCTGGTGGGGGCATCCCTGCTGGTGCAAGTGGTGCAGTCCAGGGGCAGGAGGCAGCACAGGTCACCGTGGAGGGGCCTGTGCATGTTGCTGTTCCTGACCCTGTGGGTGCACCACCATGCACCAGCAGGGATGCCCCGTCCCAGGCCTGTCCGCAGGTAGAGGGGATGTCCATGTCATCTGACTCCCCTCCACCTGCGGACGAGGGGACCCCTGGCCGTATGGAGAAGGTCCTGATTGGGGTCGCGATGCGCACGGCTGTGATTCGTGATGCCGTGCGTGCTTCCCAGGAGGAGCACGCACGTCATCACGAAGAGCACCGTGCCGATGTGGCCCAATTGGGATCGTCCATGTTCGGGGGTTTCCTGCATGTGTCGGCCAATCTGGCGGCCCTCTCCTCCTCTGTGGAGACTATACGCCAGTCGTTCTCCTTGCCGTCTTCCGGCCCAGATGCCACCAGGGCCCCCTGTGGACCTGCCCTGACCAATGCAGCCAGCTCGGTGGGGATCCCATCCCTGCCACAGTCGGGAGTCGGAGGTCCAGCAGGGGTGGACACCACAGCAACTGTACCCCAGCAGATGGAGGATGTGCCGGCATCATCAGGCAGGGCACTTGCACGACGGCGTCGGTGGATTCCATCAGCCTGGATGCCGTCGTGCTGGCAGGGGCAGTTGCGTCGGAGGCAGCAGCAGAGTCAACGTGGGAGGCATCATGGCTCGGGGCCATCAACATCGGAGGGGCAGGCATCGGCCGGAGGGCAGGAGGACCCAGGACAGGAAGTGTCTTCCGTGTGGCTGCGGTTGGGCCAGCAGATAGGTGCGGAGCGGCGGCAGGCGGAAGAGGCGCGGCTCACGATGGTCAGGGCGGAGAACTCCATGCGGAGGGCCCTGAGGCGGGCCGAGTGCCTCGAGGCAATCCGCAGGGGGTTGGAGGAGCAGATGGCGTCGTCCCTGCGGACCCTCGGGGCCATGGAACAGGACCGCCTCCGGGACATAGACGAGGAGTTTGATGATGCCCTGGCCCGGAACACCACAGAGTGAGCCGCTGGACTTGCCCGCCGCCTTTGTATATAGTTCTTTAGTTTTAGGTTTCATTTGTTTCTTCTTATGATTTGGAGTCGACGGACACAGCTCCACTTTTTGTATATAGTTGCATTTTAGTTAGGGTTTTTTGTAGGTTTCCTTTGTTCAGTTGGGCTCATGGACCCTTGGATGTTTTGTACATAGTTCTTCATTGGATTGTTTTATTTTTTTATTTTTGATTTATTCTCCATGGAGCAATGGTCTTTGCATTTATTTTTATCTCTCGGATTGATTTTATTTTTAATGTGACTTTGAACAACATTTTTTTGGATTTGGATTTGTAGTTTTGATTTTTTTGGACGGACATGCAGCTTATCTTTTTTTCATTGCCATTGTAGTTTGTTTCATTTCATTTGCATTCAATTTTTTTTAATACAATTTTGTTTTCATACTTCACTGTGTGGTATCATCTCATTGGTTTCATGCATGTCATGTTGGGTGTTTTCCCATTCATTTGCAACCATTGTGTGTGACGGACATGGGTTCATTTGCTTTATGAACATTGGGGGTGTAACATGTAATTTCCATTTCCATGTGGGTGAATGGGTTACTTGGTAGGGCCTTTTGGCTGTGGAGGCTGACCATAACGCACATGATTGGGGATTGTGAGGACCTGGTTGCAGGGGGACATGAGTGGGGGCCTGGTGGAGGCTGCCCCTGCACTGCTGGGGGTGGGGGTGGTGGGAGACATGGGTGGGGGCCTGGCCTGGTGGAGGGTGCCCCACAGTGCTGGGGGGTCAGGGGTGTGGGAGACATGAGTGGGGGGCTGGTGGAGGTTGCCCCTCAGTGCTGGGGGGGTGGGGGGTGGGAGACATGAGTGGGGGCCTGGTGGAGGGTGCCCCTGCACTGCTGGGGGGTGGGGGTGGTGGGAGACATGGGTGGGGGCCTGGTGGTGGGTGCCCCTGCACTGCTGGGGGGTGGGGGTGGTGGGAGACATGGGTGGGGGCCTGGTGGAGGGTGCCCCTGGTGACTGGGGGGGTGGGGGTGGTGGGAGACATGGGTGGGGGCCTGGTGGCAGGTGCCCCACAGTGCTGGGGGGTGGGGGTGGTGGGGAACATGAGTTGGACATGGGTGGGGGCCTGCTGGCAGGAGCCCCTGCACTGCTGGGGGTGGGGGTGGTGGAAGAGATGTGGGTGGGGGCCTGGTGGAGGCTGCCCCTGGTGACTGGGGGGGTGGGGGTGGTGGGAGACATGGGTGGGGGCCTGTTGGTGGGTGCCCCTGCACTGCTGGGGGGTGGGGGTGGTGGGAGACATGGGTGGGGGCCTGGTGGCAGGTGCCCCACAGTGCTGGGGGGTGGGGGGGTGGGGAACATGAGTTGGACATGGGTGGGGGCCTGCTGGCAGGTGCCCCACAGTGCTGGGGGGCGGGGGGGTGGGGAACATGAGTTGGACATGGGTGGGGGCCTGCAGGCAGGTGCCCCACAGTGCTGGGGGTGGGGGTGCTGGGAGACATGGGTGGGGGCCTGCTGGCAAGTGCCCCACAGTGCTGGGGGGTAGGGAGGGTGGGGAACATGAGTTGGACATGGGTGGGGGCCTGCTGGCAGGTGCCCCACAGTGCTGGGGGGGTGGGGGTGCTGGGAGACATGGGTGGGGGCCTGGTGGAGGCTGCCCCTGGTGGCTGGGGGTGGGGGTGGTGGGAGACATGGGTGGGGGCCTGGTGGTGGGTGCCCCTGCACTGCCGGGGGGTGGGGGTGCTGGGAGACATGGGTGGGGGCCTGTGGAGGGTGCCCCTGGTGGCTGGGGGTGCAGGGGGACATGCGTTGGTGGGCAGTAGTGCAAGTTGACATGTGGGTTGGCTGGGGGGCATGGCCATGGTGGATGGGGTGCCTGCAGGACATGTGCAGGGTAGGCCCCTGTGGTGTGAGCCACCTGCAGGGGCCGTGGAGGGTGTAGAGGGAACACCTGGGAGGACCCACACGTGCAATTCACGTGTGGTGCTCCCCGCGCACCCCTGAAATACACGTACCCTGCTGAAATTGCGTGTGGAACTTCACGTGCACCCCTGAAATACACGCACCCTGCGGAAATCGCGTGTGTAACTTCCCCTGCACCCTGAAATACACGTACCCTGCTGATATCGCGTGTGGAACTTCACGCGCACCCCGAAATACACGTACCCTGATGGATTCGCGTGTGGAACTTCCCGCGCACCCCTGGAATACACGTACCCTGCTGATTTCGCGTGTGAGACTTCCCCCGCACCCCGAAATACACGTACCCTGATGGAATCGCGTGTGGAACTTCCCGCGCACCCCTGAGATACGCGTACCCTGGCGTACCCTGCTCGCAAGGGCCCAATCGCGTGTGGAAATTCCCGCGCACCCCTGAAATACACGTACCCTGATGGAATCGCGTGTGGAACTTCCCGCGCACCCCTGGAATACAAGTACCCTGCTGTAATCGCGTGTGTAACTTCCCCTGCACCCTGAAAAAAATGTACCCTGCTGATATCGCGTGTGAGACTTCCCCCGCACCCCGAAATACACGTACCCTGATGGAATCGCGTGTGGAACTTCACGCGCACCCCGAAATACACGTACCCTGATGGAATCGCGTGTGGAACTTCCCGCACACCCCTGGTATACACGTACCCTGCTGCTTTCGCGTGTGAGACTTCCCCCGCACCCCGTAATACACGTACCCTGATGGAATCGCGTTTGGAACTTCCCGCGCACCCCTGAGATACGCGTACCCTGGCGTACCCTGCTCGCACGGGCCCAATCGCGTGTGGAAATTCCCGCGCACCCCTGAAATACACGTACCCTGATGGAATCGCGTGTGGAACTTCCCGCGCACCCCTGGAATACAAGTACCCTGCTGTAATCGCGTGTGTAACTTCCCCTGCACCCTGAAAAAAACGTACCCTGCTGATATCGCGTGTGAGACTTCCCCCGCACCCCGAAATACACGTACCCTGATGGAATCGCGTGTGGAACTTCACGCGCACCCCGAAATACACGTACCCTGATGGAATCGCGTGTGGAACTTCCCGCACACCCCTGGTATACATGTACCCTGCTGCTTTCGCGTGTGAGACTTCCCCCGCACCCCGTAATACACGTACCCTGATGGAATCGCGTGTGGAACTTCCCGCGCACCCCTGAGATACGCGTACCCTGCTCGCACGGGCCCAATCGCATGTGGAAATTCCCGCGCACCCCTGAAATACACATACCCTGATGGAATCGCGTGTGGAACTTCCCGCGCACCCCTGGAATACACGTACCCTGCTGTAATCGCGTGTGTAACTTCCCCTGCACCCTGAAATACACGTACCCTGCTGATATCGCGTGTGGAACTTCACGCGCACCCCTGAAATACATGTACCCTGCGGAAATCGCGTGTGTAACTTCCCATGCTCCCTGAAATACACGTACCCTGCTGATATCGCGTGTGGAACTTCACGCGCACCCCGAAATACACGTACCCTGATGGAATCGCGTGAGGTTCTTCCCGCGCACCCCAGTGATACACGTAGCCCGCTTGCTGTGCTGGTACGGGGTTAGCGCAGCCCTTTGCGCTGGATTGGGTATATTGATGGCTTTTCCCTGCGCCAGAGGCGTTCTTGGGGGCGTAACTGGCGCTGCTGCAGGGTCGCTGCGCCACGGCTGGTTTTGGTGGCTGGAATCCATGAATACGCTGTGCGCGGAATTGGATTTTAGCGCACGCGGCTGGCACAGGGATTCGCACGCGCACACTGTGCGCCAGCCGCGTGCGCCACTTGTGCGCTGGATTCTATGAATTACCCCCTAAATGGTTTGAATTAGCTTTGTACCTTTTAGCTGAAAACAAATTTGAAATAACTGAACGCCTAATATGTTGCAGTTACTGTACTGCAAAATTAGACAACAACCACACTCCTTCACGTGCTATTACAAATAATTTGGAATTGTTTCCATTACGAAAAATCCTGCAACAGATCAATTTGTATGAGAGCATAATAATTCAAACAGTTCACCCATTTCAAGCAATTATACGCCTTCATCCAAAAACAGCAAAATTACCTTCCTCTGAATTGGTGAAAGGCATTTGTGGCAAAGTAGTTTACTTGCCATTAGATCTAACGGAAAATGTACACACTCTAGGAGTGGAACGTTCAATAGAGCATTCTTTAATAGTCTTGGTAAATGGAGTACCAACAAAGGACAAAAATATTTGGCAACAATTAGTGGACTTACACAAAGTTAGACAAGCATTGCAATATCTAAAAGACAATAATGAGTACTACAAGGAAATAAATATTGATGAAAGCTTATGGCAAACAACTGAAATAATTCAAGAGCCAGCTACAGTATCCACTCTTTTGGACCATTACACAATTCATCCACTGCATTCGAATGAAAGCATAGATGATGCACTAGAAACTTACCAAATGCGACAAACCAAAGGGTCACCAATGAGTATTTGGGAAAAAAGTATAGAAGCATGTGATTTTCCACTGCTATTTCCTACTGGCAAAGGTGGGAGATACGATGATAGACCGACTAAGATTGGGGCATCAGAATACCGCTCATTACGAATGTATTCGCAAGATCGCAGATTTAGACAAAATGTGGAATACATATTCTTCCTACTCTATGAAAGTGAATTAGCAACACTATGTTATGGAGTTGCACACATTCGTAAATCTGGAACGCACTTTCAAAATATGTCAGCTACGCAGTTAATAAAAAAAGTACAAGAAAAAGATGAGGTTTTACAATCAAGTATAACAAATTTGTTTGCAAACATGCATGGTACAAAGGAATACTGTTTCAGACGGCACAGAGACGTGCGTTGCATGATCAGAAACCTTGGACCACCAACTTGGTTTGTTACGCTAAATTGTGCAGAATATGCATGGGCAGATTTACATGAGTTCCTACGCATAGCAAACAGCAACAAAAACAACATAGATATATTAACACCTGGAGAACTTTGCTCTCTAGATCCAGTTAATGTCTCAAGATATTTCCATCATCGTTTCATTGCAATGCTACACTTTATTTGCAATAAAACTATTCCTCCCCTTGGAGAAGTGCAACACTTCTTTTGGAGAAAAGAATATCAAGCGAAGGGAGCACCACATATCCACATGCTGTTGTGGATCAAAGGTGCACCGAAATTTGGGCACGACAGTGATAGCACTGTTTTGCAGTTTATCCAAAAATATGTCACATGTGAAATCCCTTCACAACAGACACATAGTGAGCTGCATGGGCAGATTTTACAATTTCAAAGACATAACTGTGGCAAATATTGTCACCGTAAATACAAAAACAAAGATACATACTACACCAAATGCCGCTTTGATTTCCCTAGACCAGTTACAGAAACAGGTGAAGTAAACAACTTCATGTCTTCAGTTCGACATAGTGTTAAAGGTAAATCACCTAAAAACATGTATTACATAAAAAGAAGGGAAGAATCAAAATATATCAATGATTACAATGCAATCATTGCCCTATTATAGAATGCAAACATAGATGTGCAGTACATTGTAGACAATTCAACTTCTGTTGCACGATATGTTACAGCCTACTTAACAAAAGCAGAAAAAACAGAGCTTCAAGACCTCTGGGATGACCTAGCATCAGACAAAACATTATCACAGAAATTGTACAGCCTACGCATAAAAAGGCTCTCTCATAGAGAATGTGGGGCCTATGAAGCAGCAGATCGTTTAACCGGCACTGCTTTGTATGGAAAATCAGACAACATAGCACAAGAGTGCTAAAATCATATGAGGATATAGAAACAATTGCCAGAAATGATCCCAACAGCCAAGACATTATAAAAAACAATTTACTGGACACATACTATCCGAACAGGAGTACCACTCTGGAATGCATGTGTCTATACCACATAGCTCAAAACTTTGCATACAAAAATAATGTAAAACCCGATGAAAGCAAACGTAGATCTAGAGTGACCAATTGTGAAGGGAGCTTAGTGAAACTTAACAAACAAAGCTTAATTAATCATGTGAAATTGTCATTAGAAACTCCTCAACAGAAAGAACTATATTACATGTCTCTGTTACAACTTTTCAAACCATGAAGATGCTGTCAAAGCAAATGAAAGCACTATCACCGATGTGAACTTTATGCAGTACAAAACAATGTTACACAATGAGCAGCAACAGGGAGAAGAAATTCAGGCCCAACTAGATAAAGACTCTTCCGACAGTAGTCAACCTTCTGTAACAGGAAGTCAAGAACCATTAGGACAACCACTAATAGCAAATGAGGCTGAAGTAGCTATGGCAGAAGTAGAAAACACCATGTATCAGTATCAAGAAGATACCGAAGACTTAACTGTACAACAAGCAAAACTTAACAACGATCAGTGCACCATTTCTGAAGATGGAACAAAACAAATTGTACATGGTGCACAACACGAAAATAAAGAATGTATGTCATGATGCCTACCCCCGGAGCACCAGGCCAGGCCCAGCACCCCTGGGAGCAGGCAACACGCCCCCTGGTAAAAGCCCAGCGGCCCTTTATAGGGGCTCTTTGGACTCTGGCGCCAGGCTCATGTTGGACATCAGTCCTGGTGCCATAGGCGCCAGGCTCATAAGGGGAAGTGTTTGGTGCACTTACCTGAAGCAGGCCATGCTGCATACTCACCTGATGCAGACCATGCTGCATGAAGAACCAAGCCAAATGAGGCTTAGGAGGGACTATTTTTCTGAAGGAACTATTTTGTAACTTGGGTGGGGCTGTGGAAGAATACTCACCTGGAACTTCTTCCAAGGCTATTTAAGCCACGCCCGGACAGTCACACGTGCTTCGCGTTGTTCTGCATCCCAGCAGCTGAACGCTCACCGTGTCAGCTCCTGCACCTGGACTCCAGCCACGCCCGCCTCGAACCTGGAACACCTGTAAGGAAAGAAGAGAAGAGAAAGGTGAAAACCAAGAACTTATTCAACCTTCTTACCTGCACCCGGAATCTTCACGCCAGCATTCCTGAAGGAAGACTTCCATTTAAAAGCACCGCGTTGCTCGCTGTAGCGCCGCGCTTCACTCACCTGTTCCCGAGACGCCGCCCGGCTCCTTCGCGGCTCTCAGCACCGGTCGCTACATCCCTGCACCTAGGGGAGAGAAGAAGAGACAAAAGATTGGCAAGGGAACACAAGAGGAAAGCCGAGTTTTCAGGCATATTACTTACCGGCTTTTCTTGGTGAACCATTCCACATCTCGGGTCGGCGCCGCATCTTTGGCAGGTACCGCACCCCGGCCCCTATGGGGAAAGGACAAAAGACATTACTGGGGAATTATAAAGACATTTAGAGGGGTCGCCCTCAGCACTAACTCACCTGATTTTACCACCGGCAATTTAACCCCTCAACGCATCGCCTTTATTCTGCACCTGAAATAAAGGACAGATCACAGGTTAGGAAAAAACAACATAAAAGGAGGCTCACACTTGAACTTTTGCATCTTCATACTTACGGCGTATCGCTCAGAAAAGTCAAGTGGATTTGCCAGCGCCATTCTGAAAACCAGTGAAGTAACTGGACGAACGCGCGCCCCTGCACCAGAAGCAGGATGGAGAGTTCATCCTTCCAAACCATAAGGTGAGCTTAAACCAGGGGTTTTGGAGGAAGTCAGAGAAGAACCAAGGGGGAAAGGGGGGAGCAAGCACACTATTCAGCAGACAGTTAATCCCCTTTCTCATCTGCAGAAGGATATTCCTACGGGCCAGACAAGCAAGATTTGGGGGTCCTGTTCAATCGGTGGTCCGAATTCTGCACATCAGGCTTGAAGAGGCCACAGCAACCCAGACCAGACCAGCGCCTCCATGGGAGCCAGGTGAGCGTTACAATGTACCTGCCAAAATTACAAACCTATACTGCTGTACGTTAGTGGTGAAGCTGGATCAGGGAAAACATTCTTAATCAAAATTATCAGCAAGTTCCTTCAACAATTGACAAACAACAAACTGTCAGCTGGTGTAACAGCCCCCACAGGTTTAGCTGCCTACAACATAGGCGGTGTGACTTTACACCGATTACTACTGCTTCCAGTAGAGCATCAAAATAAATTAGACTACTACAAACTTTCTGCAGAAGCTGCAATGGAATTACGTAGAGTATTGAAACAAATGAAAATGCTACTAATAGATGAAGTGAGCATGGTCTCCAACCTAATGTTGACTTTGATTCATCTCAGATTGCAAGAAGTACTGAAAAGTAATAACGAAGAACTCTTTGCAGGGAAACACATTATCGTTTTCAGAGATCTTCTACAATTGACACCAGTGAAAGGTGAACCGATTTTTAAAACCTTAGGCCACAAACTCTGCCGGAAAACTGTTGGTAGCATAGGTAATGTTAACCTTTGGCAACATTTCCAATACAGAGAATTAACTGAGAACATGCGGCAGTCTGCAGATCTCACTTATGCCCAACATCTTAAAAAGTATTAGAGTTGGTGTATTATCGCAAGAAGCACAAGCTGTATTGAAAAACCGGCATATACATGCACTTTATGGCAGTAATGCCTGTACAACTGATGTTATGGAACAAATAGCGCACAAAAATGTCAATTGTATGACCTTAATGCCAACTCTTGCAAGCTGTTTCAAATTCAATGAAACAATGTTAAAGAAATAAATGCAAGCAATAATAGAAATTAGCGCCACCGACAAACTAGACGTACATGGTATGACAGTACCCATGTGTGAGCAAGCCACAACAAGACTAAATAGTTTAGAAAATTCAATCTCCAACACAGCTGGGTTGGAAAAAATATTGGAATTATCATTAAATTGTAGAGTAATGCTTAAACGTAACCTTGACGTAGAGCAAGGGCTAGTTAATGGAGCACTGGGCACAGTTGTTGGCTTTCAATCATACCCACGTGATAGCAACATTAGTTCGTAAATATTTGCTTTGATAAAGTTTCAGAAGTGAAAAGGATAGGGCGCTCAATTGCTCGATTCCTTCTTTTCAAAGACATGTATGTACGTAGAGAGCAATTTTCTCTAACTCTTGCATATGCAGTTACCATTCATAAATCCCAACGTCTTACCCTAGAGAAAGCATTGATAGGTATAGGAAAGACAGTGTTTAAGGAAGGCATGAGCTAAGGAGCATTATTAGGCTTACGTACACTTGACGGTCTATTGCTAATAAACTTTGATTCAAGTAAAGTCAAAGCTGATATTCCTTGCATTCTAGAATACAATAGATTGCGTTCACTGTACACCCCTCATCTGAAACAGTACCATGTTCCAGATAAAGTGAAACGTGGTAAAAGAAAAGTAAATGAAACAGAAATGCAACACAATGCAACAGCAAATTCCGCAAAGAAAAGAAAAGAAGCTAAAGTTTCATCAATTGCCGCAAACATAGAAGAACCTATTGGGGAATGTAAACCAGGCACGTCGGCAAAGAAGCAACAGAAAAAACAAAAAATGCACTCAGATACAGAACTTGCTGGCCCATTCAAATTTACAAATGAAAGTGGGGTAAGTTGATATGCAAATGTAGCAATGAATATTCTATTTCAATTGCCACCAATTGTTAACAATATTTACCTGCACAGCACAGACCTATTGTGTTTTCAAATGTTAGTGCTGCATAGAAATGCAACAAGCAATCATGACAACACATTCAGTGTTCATGGATTAAGGCAACAATTGGACGCCTGTGCTGGAATGGTGAGATTCACTATGAACTCACAAGAAGATCCACAAGAATTTCTAATGTACATACTATTAGTATTGGTAAACAAAAGAATACCTGTAAATGAAATCTTCCAAATTTCGTACATGTGGAAACATACATGCACTACATGTGATACAGGAAGAAATCCCAAATGAGCGATTTGTGTATGTTTCCATACGAAATAGTGAGAGCATTCCATTTCAGCAACTTGTACAAAATGCAAACCATGGCAGATTATGTAGTATTTGCAATTCACACAATCGCTCTACCTTACTGATACAATCACATAGTGGCTACATAATACTTATGCTTCTACGTTATAATGCAGATGGCACCAAAAACAACTGCAAACTGACTGGATTCACAGAGGTTCAAGTGTCACTTGGAAAGAAAACCTTTACAACAGTAGGAATAATCTCCCATACAGGAGCTACAACCAATGCAGGTCACTACACTGCACACATTAAAAAGAATTCTGGATGGTTTGAATGTAATGATAGCACCATTACTCTAAAGCAGAGGTTACCAGCTAACCTAACAAATGCGTATTTAATGTTCTTGAAGCCAAAATTTACGAAATAATGTGTACTTCAAAATTGTCAACAAAGTTTGTGAAAGACCACAAACAGTTACAATACGCCCACAGGTATCTAACTACCCAACTGGATGGAAGAATGACACAAATAAATGATTATCACAGATCGTTGGAAACAAATGCACAGGTAGAATACGCCTATAGGTATCTAACTGTTGTTAAAAATCGGCAGGAAGATAACAAAGAAAATATTAATGGGAAAGATAAAGGAAACAGGATATGAGAACGACACAAATGAATGAGTATCACAAATCTGTAGGAACAAATGCACAGTTAGAATACACCTACTGGTATTTAACTGTTGTTAAAAATGGGCAGGAAGGCAACAAACATAACATTGATCAGAAAGATGAAGAAAACACTGAAAGCAAAAAATGAAGTATTTAGTACCATATGAAATGAAGTTTTTTTTTTAATCCGACAAAGATTTTTTTCCCCAGCCCCAAGGATTACAAAAGCAAACACAGAAACTGAGCGTAATGAACAGTACACTGGTTTGTAAACTAAATATGAGGGTCTATTATGCAATGTAGTAAATTTTAAAAAAATGCAAACACTAACACACCTTTTTCTTTCATCACAGAAATGGAAAAAGTGATACTTCCGCCAAGTACGATAGCCAATAAAAAAAAGTATGTGGAATCTGAACAAAGTAGGGAGTAAGTATATTGGCAGGCATTTTCTACATATGGGAATCTGCACGTCTAATCTATGGTACTAATATGCTGCAGTGCCTGTAGGCTGCCCTTCCATCTTTGGTGAGTAACCTACCACCTACGCCTTACAACCAAGGTACAAGGAGTATAGTTCCTATCCACAACCATCGCTGCATATGCAAACCATGGTCCTTGTAAATTAGCTGCTTATAAATTTACTTTTCGGACCATCGTCTACAGCAATGAAGTTAAGACACTAGGGTCTCAACACAACTAGCACATTTCACCACACCCATATTGACTTGTAACTCCACTGCTTATGACTTCATTCTTGCGTGCATGGGCTTTAGCCATGCACCCAAGAGTGCAGGGTCTCCCCACACCCACCTCGGTGATGTGTGGTAGTGGGGGTTATTCTATAGGTGTGTTATCCTTCAGCACCTCTGCCCAGAGGCTTCCCTCCTAACTATATGTCTGAAGATCTTACATGGGATAGGTGTGCAGTGTCTTCCAAGTCTACTACTTACAAATTTGTTCTTGGTTGCATGGCCTTCGGACATGCACCCAAGACTGCAAACACTCCCCAAAACTTGTCAATCAAAACGCAACACTACGGGTGTATGCATGGGTGGCACATGCAGCGGTGGTTGTGGCCAGGGCCTACAGTCTTGGAAGTAAGGCCTTGGGCCTTCGGCCCACGGCCATGCATCCAAGACTCTAGGCCCTGGCCACAACCACCATAGCATGTGCCACCCATGGCGGCGTACTAATGAATATAATAATAGCCATTTGAAAAAATAACACATTCACGCCATATTGTCAATTACAATGTTCCCTAACACCACACAGGTCCTTACAAATGTAACAACTCCCCCGTGCACTGCACAGGCTGAAATACTGCCTCATTTTCTGTGCGTACAAGGAGGCCATAGGACATACGTCATTGAGTAGGTATAAGTGTATTATTGGGTGCAGGGCTTTCAGCCCTGCACCCAAGAGTGCAGGGTCTCCCCACAACCACCTCAGTGATGTGTGGTAGTCGGGGTTATTCTGTAGGTGTGTTATCCTTCAGTGCGTCTGCCCAGAGGCTTCACTCCTAGCTGTATGTCTGTGGATCTTACATGGGACGGGTGTGCAGAGTCTTCCACGTCTAATAATTACCACTTTGTTCTTGGGTGCATGGCCTTCGGCCATGCACCCAACACTGCACGCACCCCCCACAACTTGCCAATCAAAATGCAACACTACGAATGTATGCATGGGTGGCACATGCGGCGGTGGTTGTGGCCAGGGCCTACAGTCTTAGAAGTAAGGCCTTAGGCCTTTGGCCGACGGCCATGCATCCAAGACTCTAGGCCCTGGCCACAACCACCGTAGCATGTGCCACCCATGGCGGCGTACTAATGAGTATAATAACTAATTGCTAATTTAAAGGAGGGAGCGCACAGGGCTTGGTGCCCGAAATCTATGACATTGTTGGGAATTATAGACCCGCAAGAGGAATCGGCCATATAAGATGAATCAAGAGTGGTCTGGCTTCAAGGATCTATCGTTTAGGGGTATGGGTCTCAGCCCTTGTTCGGATGCCTGGAACTTATCGGTGACATCATTGGGGGGGTATTTCCTAGATCAAGTAAGGGGGGGGCGAGGTGGGGGTAGGGGGAGTTCTGTCCTGTTGACAGTTTCATTGTTGGTGTATGAAATGCCAATAAAAATCAAGTTGAAGAATAATAGCCATTGGAAAAAATAATGCATTCATGGCATGTTGTCAATTTCAATGTTCCCTAACACGACACGTGTCCTTGCAAATGTACCAACTCCCCCGCGCACTGCACGGGCTGAAATACTGGCCTTATTGGACCCCTCATTTTCTGTGCGTACAAGGAGGCCATAGAACATACATCATTAAGTAGGTATAAGTGTACTGTGAGTACAAGAAGTCCATAGAAATTACATCATGACGACCGACCACCAGAACAAATGCATTGATCACCCATATCTTAAGACTCTAGCCCCTGGCCACAACCACCGTAGCATGTGCCACCTATGGCGGCGTACTAATGAATATAATAATAGCCATTGGAAAAAATAATTCATTCACGGCATGTTGTCAATTTCAATGTTGCCTACCAATATGCATGTGCTTTCAACAGTTACAAATTTCCTGTCCACTACATGGACTGAAGTGTTACAAATGTCCTGCCCACTACATGGACTGAAGTGCTATTGTTATTACACCCCACATTTACAGTGCGTACAAGGTGTCCATTGAAATTACAACATGACCACCGAAGAACAAATGCATTGATCACCCATGTCTTACTGTCTGAACCTTTCCCAATGCTCTGTGACACAGCAAAATAGTTTCATGAAAAAAGCATGTGTACGCTGGTTGTTGCTCCGCTTTCCGCGGATCCAAGATGTCGACGCATCCAAACCATCTGACGCAGGACACGTCTCTCAGCAGCCAATGGGCAGAGATGTCACGTGTCCACGGTCATGACGCCACCCCCTTAGCCAATCGGTATCTTGTCCGTCAACCGAACAGGGAAGTGTGACCGCAGAGCGAACATAGATTACTAATTATTTCGGACCTACTTTTTGATAATTATAAAGAAACATACTGCACGGATGGTGACCAAATTTACAAAAGCACGCTTTCTGGACCAAGCCCCTGTGCCTGCCGCAGATTTCGTCAAAATCCGTCCAGCGGTTTCACCTGTAGCCGTGCGCAAAGTTTTTCCCCCATTCAGTCTATGGGAAAAAAAGAAGTTTTGAGAACCCCCCTATAACTTTGCCCCCCTGAACCAAACATCTCCAAACTCTGCAGATAAATTCAGAGTGGCCCATATACATTTTTTGCAAAGTTTGGTGAGGATGCGTCCAGGGGGGGCGAAGTTATAAGCCGCCCAAAAAGTGCTCTTCCTATGGAAACAGCAATTTAACCATAACTACATGGCCACTATTGTGGCCATGTAATATGTATATATATATATATATATATATATATATATATATATATTGGACAGAACATAATACCCAGCACACCAACCAAGTAATCCTATGATCCTATGGCTTAGGTTCATTGATGACCTCTTCCTTCTCTGGAATGACGAAGAAAATGATTGGCTCGATTTTGTCAAAACCTTAAATGTGAACAATCTTAACCTGAAATTCACAGAGACCCATAGCTAAAAACAGCTTGTCTTCTTGGATGTAGTGGTCAGGACAAATCAAAGCGAGATTATCACTGAATTGCATCACAAACCCACCAGTTCCAATATGCCACTTTTCGCCACTAGTAACCATCCTACGTCGCTAAAATGGAGTATTCCTAATGGTGAATTCGTCAGAATACGACGAAATTGCAGCACAATGGAAAAGTTTGATCAAGAATGTAGATTCACTGCAGCTAACTTTGCCAAACAAAGATACCCAAAGCTATTCTGGAGAGAGCCTATTTCAAAGCTCGAAACCTCAATCAAACTACTCTGCTCTCATCTAATAGTACACCATAGAAAGACAAACAAGATGACGAAACAGGGCTTATCCTTATGTATGGAACCCATGCCAATGTCATTCGAAAAATACTCCATCGACAATGGCATATTTTGCAATCAGATGAAGTGTTATCAACTGTCCTCAAAGAACGCATTAAAATCACCTTTAGAAAGTCTCTTTCCATCAAAGACTCACTGGTCAGCAGTTTCTTGCCCCCCCTATGCAAAATCTCAAACAGCTCGTGGCCTAACACTAACCCTAGTGGTTTTTACAAATGTACTAAATGCAAAGCATGCAAGTTTGCCCGTAATAGAACCAATTACAAACATCCAGTTACGGGACAATTGGTTGAACTATAGAGTCACATTACGTGTAATACAGAGTTTGTGGTCTATGGACTCCTATACCCTTGCAACCTTTGGTACATTGGAAGTACCATCGGCAAACTTAAACTGAGAATTGTACAACATATGCGAGCCATAAAAAAACTCTGACCCATCCTATCCAATGGCAGTTCACTTTAAGGATATACATCAGGGCAAAGTGGATTGTTTGAGATTTTTAGGCCTACACCACATTACAGCTTATCCACTTGGGGGGGGGAACAGAGAACTTGATCTGCGCCAAAAAGAGACTAAATATATTCTGGATTTTGAATCAAAAAAGCCTAGAGGACATAATCTTGATGAGGAGTTGTACACGTATCTAGGAACTTAAGCTATGGGACAAACGATTATATATTGTTCACTTCTGGTCTCTGGTCAGCTGCTATTTTGAATACTGTTCTTCACATAATTCTCATTAATTGGTAGAAACCTTATTATTTAGATGTTTATACAAACAAGGTTCCACATAGTCAGCTGAACAGTTATATATTTTGTGCAATAGTACGTGCAATGTTATCACATGAAGTCTCGTTGCCAAAAATTTTAAATTGTAACTTGTCACTGTGTTTATATATTTGCTATATTTTAATTCACTTGGGTGAGATCTATTGGCCAGTCTCAGTTTTATGGTTGTCCGTCACAAACAAATGCTTGTGGAGTTGCTTTTACGATATAGTTGGTTCCTTTCCTTTCTCCTTCTCTCTCCCTAACCTAGAAGATTATTGGCAGCCAATACATGTGTAAGATTTTATTTCCCATTTTATAAAGAGGATGTACAGATATAACATTGCATTTTACAACAAGAAGTAATGTTTTAGAACTAGGCGCATTTTAGAATTGATAGCTTAAGATGGTTTTTAACATAACCATGCACTTTAATGCACTATGCACTTTATCTCATTGCTTTATATAGCCAAAGATGCACTTTAATTACTCTGTTTATACTCTGTTACTTACTAACCTGCATTCTAGAACATGGCTGATTAGGCAATTATCTACTGAGGCCCGCCTCCGATTTTATCGGTACAATATACCTAATAGCATTTTGTACTTAGGTTGACTCAGGGTTTGCATTGGCCATTTTAAATCAATATTTTTGCATTTTACACCGCAAGCATGATTTCTAGCAGAGTGGAGTGTGCAATCCTCGCTTCAATGTATTCTGTGGTTTATTGAATACCTACCCGGGTTTACTCGGATATAAGTATTATATATTTGGGAACTAGCTGCATTTTTAGAATTTAAATTACATGTCAACTACATGTTTATTTCCCTGGGTGGCATGAATTTTACAGTGTAAAGGTCAGTACTAACATTATAATAATGGAACCCAGGCCATCTTCAAAATGGCCACCGTGTTGTACCTAAAACTTACCTAAGCTATCTACATGGCAAAACTAGAAAGCAAAAAAGGACAATGTGTATTACGGACCATAGAGACTGGCTAAATGTTTGTATATATATACACGGATGGTTAAGCATTCACTTGTACGTGAACAAGCTGCGAGTAAGCAGTGAAACGCGTTGTACGGTGCTCTTTTAATTGTTGGCAGATGCCTAATAAAACTGGAAACCAAACGGATTTGATGCTGCATTCATCTTGGTTCTTACGAAGGAAGTGTCCCTCATTGGCGTTCTTTGCACTGCTGTGAGTGCTATCCCCCTTGGGAGAAATGGAATCTTTTTCTCCTTCTGCAAATATATATATATGACAAAGCCCAGTTTGGGGTGAAACGCGTTATTGCAATTTTTCACGGGTGTGCTCTTTGTAGTCCATACCAAAAATAAAGGACATTTTTACAAATGGAATATGTGTGAGTGGCGTACTTTGTTTGGAGGAACGCTGGATGGAGGAGTGCCGCTGTGAGCCGCTGCTTCGCGATTCGTTTTTTGCTTCAAATATATATATATATATATATATATATATATATATATATATATATATATATATATATATATATATATATATATATATATATATATATATATATATATAAGCGCAGAAAGTGCTCTTCCTATGGGTTTAGCAACTTAACCATAACTACACGGCCCCTACCGTAGTTATGGTTAAGTTGCTAAACCCATAGGAAGAGCACTTTTTGCGCGAGTTATAAAACATTTGGTGAGGTTTGGTCAAGGGGCGGCAAAGTTATAGGGGGGATCCCAACATTTCTTTTTTTCCCATAGACATAATGGGAAAAAATTCCTGTCGCGCCTAGAGCCCAAACCGCTGGACGGATTTTCACCAAATTTGCAGCAGGAGTGATGGCTTGGTCCCAAAAGCATGCTTTTGTTAATTTGGTGTAAATCCATCCAGTAGTTTTTCTTTAAATGAACAAAACGTAAGGCAAACAAATTAGTGATATCTATGTCCGCTCGGCGGACACACTTGCCTGTTCGCTCCGCGGACAGGCCACTGATTGGATTATCGACCTGCGTCATGTCCGCGGACACACAACATGTTGTCTGATTGGCTGGGATGAGGCATGAGGTGCATCAAATTGTTTCGATGCACCCGCCATATTGGATACGCGGACATGCGCTGGAAGTGAGCATAAATCCAATTTTGGGGAGTGTCTTGGTGTGCATGGTTGCTTGGAGACGGTGGGGGAGTAAGAGATGGGTGAAATGCTGGATTTGTCTAGGTGGGAGAAGGCCGTGATGTGTGCGCGATATCTGTGGTCACCGTGGTTGTCCCTGGAAATACTAACACTCGGACATACCAATACTGGGCGCACTACTGGCTATTTTACTTTAGTATGAGGTTGGTTTTGGGTCGTTAGAAGAGCATTGGGTGAACAGAGTATGTATTGAAGAGTTTGTACGTTGGCTGTAATTATTTTTTAGAATGTTAATTGAAGTGGATAGTTTTTCGGTGGATGTATTATGTTTTTGGGTTGTGGTCATTTGGTAGGTGTTTGTTTCTATGGGTGTGTTATGCTGTGGTGGTTGTGGCTAGGGCCTACAGTCTTGGGTGCGTGGCCTACGGCCTTCGGCCATGCACCCAAGACTCTAGGCCCTGCCCACAACTACCACAACATAACTCTACAATGCTACCAAACATTTTCATTGTGGTATGTGGGCTGCTTAGGGGGTATGTTTTCAAAAATGTGAGTACTGATTTCTGTGGTTCTTGGAGTTGGGAGAGTCTGAAATAAAGTAAGGGTTGCAAGGAAGGACCTGGTGCTTGTGTTGCAGGGAAGGGGGAGGTGTTGTATGTCTTGCTTTACAACACTGTACATAGTTGTAGATGATGTGATAGATATGACTGCACCTGTGCATAGTTGAATGTTGTTGTGAAATGTAGAATGGAATGGTCAACCATCTGGAATGAGAGAGCTGTCTAGATTGGAAGAACAGTTGTAGAGGCAGTGATGTTGTTTCAGCTGAGAGCCTTTGAAATGATATTGGCTATCTGTGTTCATAAATAAAGATGCATGTACTCATCCTGTCTGCATGTAATTTTATAACACACTAGAAAGCCTTTTTCCATAATTATACTGTTATTTCTCCCATCTGTTAACATGAAATGACACTTTGTTAGATAGTTGTGTGTGTTGTGTCTGATTACTAATATAGTCGTTTGTAAAGGAAGTTGAAATTATAGAATGTATGTGAAATATGCAGAATGTATAGAAAGGAAATGTTATGTAAATCTTATGCACATTACTACGTTAAATGCTATCATGGTTGTAATGTGGTTAAATACGTGGCAGTGGTTACAGAAATTATAGAATGAATGAAGAAAATAACAGTTTGCACATTGCAGTTAATAATATGGGTAAATAAAAATTTGGAGAGCAGACAACTTTGTGACACTTGATCATAGCAGATGGGAGAAATAACAGTAAGCTTGTTTTACAGGTTGCACAGGGTAAGTGGCAGTTACTCTGTTTACATGCATTTATAGAAGAGATGTACATGTACCATACATGCCAATGCTCTCGATTTCGGCGGGAGACTCCCGATTTTTTCATGAAAAATATTGTAATTTTCTTCACGTTCTCCGTCCAAAAATACATCTTTGCCCAATGCATTCTTATCAAACAAGTGTTGTCTCCTGATTTTTCAGAGGAAATGTCCCTTCCAGGTGGGTCGGAATGTTGGCATGTATGATGTACTGTGCAAAAAATATTCATACCTGTACTTTGTGTTCATGCACGAGGGTGTGCATGAATCGGCAAGTAGAAATGTTGGAGAGTTTACTAGTAGTTGCTGTAGGTGCTTTGCAGTTACAGCGCAATTGTACTCGGAGTGATCAACAGTACATCTGAAGTGCTGAATTGTGATGATGGAGTTAGATGTAGAGGTCTTGCATGTGATTGGTGGATGGTTGTGTGACTGCTTAACAGTAGCCAATGAGGGAATGGTGCAGAGAGTGAAGTGGAAAGGGTAGAAGGGCTGCCCCAGTGTTACTTACACGCTCCACGGACTGCACAGCTGTTTGCAGACAGGGCATGCACATCCAGGGCTTCCGAGCATGAAATGGGAGTGTATTTTGAGGATTAGCCAATCAGGTGTTGAGGTTCTGCTTCGTATTGAGAGAGTCTGTGTATAGTGAAGATGGCGGAGGTGGAGAAAGTCAGGGTGGTGGTGCTTGGAGATATGTTTGTGAATGGTTTGGAGCAGTATGCTAAATCTAGGAATGTGGCTAACCATTTTGACAAAAAGGGGTGGAAGTGGTGTGGTGCACTGTGCCTGGTTTTAATTTGCAGGCAATGCTAGAAGTTTGTCAGGAAATGGCTAGGTATTATAGTCCACATGTGGTTGTTCTGCACTGTGGTGCTTTGCATTTGGGCTATGTCAGTGCCCCTACTTTGTTGCAAGATCTGCAAAACATGGTTCAGGCAGTCATGAAAGTGCTTCCAAATGCAAAGGTTATTTTATCTGCTTTGGTACCTAGGGCAGTATGGGACAATAGTTCTGTTTTTTGTCCTCAGCAAAATGTTGGTACGTTTTTAATCAACCAAGGCATGTTTGCTTTTATGACTAGAGCTGGCATTTTCTTTTGCAACAATGAGAATATTGACTCTGGTAATGTTAATTACTTTAAAGAAGATGGCATGTCTTTATCTTTTATGAGAAATGCCATGCTGTTTTGGAACATAACGGTTGCTTTGAAGAAGCTAATGTGAAGATTTTTGGGGGAAAATGAGGGGAAAAAAAACAAAATAAAATACAAATTAAAAGATGTTTCTGAAGCATCTGCAAAACAAAACAAAAAAAGGCTCTTTTCAGAGCCAATCCAAAAGGGGAAATGGGGCACACTATTTAAATTTTAATTCCCCACGCTTAGATTTTTCGATTTGTCCATGGACACCGCAGTTGTCCGCGGACAGTGCGTATTCGATGCAGGATTTTTGAGGTTGAGAGGGATGCAAATGAGACGTAGCACAGCAAGGATTGGTCAGTAGGGTTTACTGGTTGTGATGTGTGAGCAGAGAGTTTGTTAGAAAGTCTTTTTCCTGAGAGGAGAGGAGGTAGCTATGGCTGTGTGTTACAGAAAGCAGATAGTCTGGATTTTGGGAGATTCGTGGATAAATTTGTTGGAGGTGCATTCAGATCACTACGGAGTGGCTGTACATCTTGGATTCCCCTCATGTGGAAGTGCACTGGCATGGAGTGCGTGGAATTAAGTGGCTGGATTTGGTACCTCTTTGTGCTACTTTGGTGACACAGTGTCATCCAGACATTATTATTAGTCATTGTGGACGGAACAGTTTAGGACATGTGTCTGAAATTTCTTTGCAATTTGCAATGAAAGAAGGATTTGGGAAAGTCATGGACATGTATCCAAACGCTAGAGTAATTTTTCCCCGTATTGCGCAGAGACAAATGTGGCTGCGTTCTTCTTCATTTGGTCCACAAATGGAGAAAGCAAGGCACAATGTTAACAAGGCTGTCTGTGCCTTTTTGACAGATGTTAGTATGTCCTCTTTTCACAATGAAAACATTATGTTTTGTAGTACACACATTTTTCGCAGAGATGGAGTACATCTTACTTATGCCGGCAATCAGATTTTTCTGCTTAATATACAAAATGCATTGCAACCTTTTTTGGAATTACAGCAATCCATTTTGCAGTAGGTGTTAACCATTTGAAGTTTTCAAAATGGTTGTGACAGGGCAGCACCGCAAAGAATTTAGAGGTCCAGGGACATCCGCACTGTCCCTGAACATTTTGAACACCAAGAAAGGGCTCAAAAAATTCATAAAAGTATGCAGATCTCCAGGCACATAGTGTGGGACATGTGCAAGGGTGAACTTTCTCAGGAAAATACCTTGGATTGCTGAGAAAAACACTTTTTAGGTGTTCAGGGGCCCGGACAGTGTTCGTTACGCTTAGCGTAGGTACGGTCACATAACGACGTCGAGGACATGTTGGTGAATGGGACGGCTGTCTGTAGGACACCAAATGTGTGGGGTCGGGTCTACGCATGCGTGCTGGTGTTCTACGGACAGGGTTCCAGTCCCCAAACTAATTAAAGTGTGACACACGTGCGGCGGACAGTTGCGGATAGGCACAATGTTCGTAGGGGCAAGGATGTGCTATGCATGCGTGCAGGTGTTCTACGGACAGTGTTCCGGTCCCGGAACAAAACAAATGTGCATCAGAACCATGCGGACAGGCGGACGAGCTATGTGTTCTACGGACATATTCATTCTGGTTATGGACAATGCGAACAGGGGAAATGTTCTTAGGACACTATATTTTGCATAGCTACGAACATGCAGATATCTTTAGTGTTCTGCGGACACCCCCATTTTGACTACGGCCAATTCAAACAGCTATAGTGTCCTTAGGGCACCCCATTTTGGTTAATTATGGACAGGCGGACATCTTTGTGTCCTAAGAACACCTCCATTTTGATTGCCAACAAAACGAACAGGTATAGTGTCCTTAGGACATCTCCATTTTGGTTAATTACGGACAGGCGGATATTTTGAGTGTCCTAAGGACACCTCCATTTTGATTGCCAAGAATACGAACAGGTATAGTGTCCTTAGGACACCCCCATTTTGGTTAATTAAGGACATCCCGGACCGCCGCGCTGTCTGCGGACACCCTAACTGCCTTTAAAAAAAAAAAAAATAAGACACAAAGGAATATACTAACAACACACTTAATATTTTATTATTGTATAAAAGTATAAAAATTATGAAAGAGAAGGGGCAGCAGAAAGTGAAACAAATACAGGGGAATTAGGGGTTTGGGCATGATGGATGGTAGGGGAGGAAGGGATTGTAGTCTCATCATAAAGTTTTTCTTGCTGGGGAGGTTTTGGAGATAGTTGGCTGGGACATGGAGAGGGGGAACACGTACATGTGGGACAGTGATATTTAATTTTGTCTTTTATATGGTCCACCACAAAGTTTTTTTATAAGAATGACATTTTTCATTAACATATCCATTTTTAGCTCCATTTTTTTCTGCAGAGGATTTTCTAACGTCTCTCTTGGTATATTATTTTTAATGTCTGTATGGTCTGTTAGAAAAACAAAATTGTTAAGTACACATAAAGTAATGGTTATTAATTGGCTTATATAGAGAAGTGTAGTGTCTACCATTAGTATCACTGTCTTCACTCATTTCATCCCGAGGAACATTTTCTTCCAGCCATTCCAAAGTACTGGACATTTCTGTGTAAAAAAAAAATAATATTAATTTTAGTGTACCTAATACAGAAAGTTTATAAATATATACAATAAATGTAGTGTACTCACTAGTTTCTTGCTAACATTTGCTGTTACTGCTGCACAGGTGTCCTGTTGATTTTCGCTGTGCAATTTCTGTGAGGTAATTCTGTTGGAGGCATATTAATTGTGTTTTGGTATACTCCACTATGTTGCATATGCTATGTAATTGGACTGTTAGGGTCTTACATACAGAGTTTCACTTCTTATTTATTATTGAATGTAATTTATTCATGTGCTGCTTTTTGAACATGTTTAGTGTTTTTTTGGATGATATAAGAATGTAAGATACCCCCTGAGTTTTTGGATAGTGTTGATGTTGTCCGAGTCCGTCTACGAACAGGCTCATGGTCCGCGGATATCAGACGCACTGGCGCAGGTGGGGGGTTCAGTATGTTCTATGTTATATGTATATAAACTAAGGGCATCCTAGTAAACCTTTATCAAATTTACATTATATATATATATATATATATATATATATATATATATATATATATATATATATATATATAGATTCAATGAAAACAATTTGTTACAGGAACATTATGGTTAAGTTGCCCTAATAAAAACCTATGAAATTCAATGAAAAAACGTTGTTAAAGGGACGTTATGGTTAAGTTGCGCTACTAAAAACCTATGAAATTCAGTTAAAAAAAAGTTTTTATAAGGACGTTATGGTTACAAGTAAAATCGAAAAACCTATGAAATTCACCAGTTATGGTAAGTTAAGCAACCTTAACTCGCGCCACCACCGTGCAGTGCTAAGACTAACAACCAGGACATCAAAGATGACATCACAAATATCATTGATGACATCCCATGTCTAGCCCCTTCTTTTTTGTTCACTGCCATATCTAAGCCAGGTGGTTTTATTTACTGACAGGCAGAAAATTAACATTCAAAAGGTATTACATTTATAGATGTTGCTATTCTCACATGTTCTTACACTACTTTCCTTAGAATTTAATCGCATCTTATGATGTACATATATAGGGGAAGAAGCAGGCCTGAAACACAGCAATCATTTTTGTGCGTGAATACAATCATGTAGGTTATACACAGTTGCTAATGATACTGCCTCTTGTTTGCTTACTTTACTGTCCATATAAGCCCCATATTTGTATACATTGTAGTCTATTTATTAGTCGAAATATGTAGCAAGTGATGCATTATTAGCTACTTAGTACATGTTTCACAGTACGGAAAAGTCTGATACAGAAGCATTCACCGTTTCATTATATAACTTTGGAAAATTACAAATATTGCACCTCTATGGTGTATGCTGCAGCCAATACCTACATTTCTGTATTAGTAGGTTCCTAGAAAGAACACTGCAATGGAATGTTTTTTTAGAACACTACATTGCATAATGAAGTATGTAGTTTATTACACATCTCCCGATAATACCTGATACTTTTTTGCCAACATTACATTCACAACACCTAATATGAAAAGTAAATGCACATGTGATGTCATCAGTGATGTCATCAATGACATTTGTGATGTCATCTTTGATGCCCTGGGTGTTAGTCGTAGCAGTGCACTTGCTATATATATTTTATTATGATGCTACAGCCAGGCTGGAGTGTTTAAAGCTAAGTGTTTTAGGTTTTTGCTTCTGTGCTTTAAATGTAATGTAGTATGTGCACATATGTATGTTTGTATGTACTTATTTATGTTTGTATGTAAGTTTGTCTTTGTGTATAAAGTATGTATGTGTGTCTGCGTTTTATGAGTATGTTTTGTATGTGTATTTAAGTAGTTTGCATGCGTATGGTTGGCTAGAGGAGGTACAACACTGATGAAGTGGTTGATTTTATGTGGTAATGTTGGCATAATTGTGGATGCAACAGTAAAGTGATGTAATTGTGGGAATGTGCGCACGTAATGTGGGTGTACCTTTATTGCGGATGAAACATTCTGAAAGTAATTTACTCTTTAATTACACATGATATATGGCCATGCATATTTATCTCTGAATATGTCTCCCTCTCCAAGAATCCAAGCAGAGTAGGCCTTTGGAGGTAAGGGCTCTTGTCCTCATTGCCCCATTCCCTCTCTCCTCATCTGCCCATGCATTCCACTATACATGACCAATCCTTGGACCTGACATTTCTGTCAGCTTGCTCAGCACCTCCGGATCTTCCTCCATATTGTAGGATGGATGTTTCATAAGAACCATCTGGTTAAGCCTGCGTACTTCAAGGGTCATGCAAGAAGATGTTGGGTCTGTCACACATCCATGCACTGGCTTGTCCTGGTTCTTTTCCACAATGCACTGTAATGTCTTAGGAGGATAGCTCAGGGGCAACACACTCTCCTCTTGGAAGCAAGACGACGCGGAGCAACACAGGTTCGATCCCTGGGTTTGCGCTTAGAAACCTCTGGGTATTGAGCGCGTTATAAATAACCAATTACAATTACAACCCATTGTTCACCAACAATGCCGAAACCTCTAGAGCAGGCTTAATTGCCTCTTTTCTGTTCAGCGCTATGCTTGATCCACCTCCATGACTAATCATGCACTCATACTGCCACAAGCATCGCCCCCTTTCCCCACATTCCCATTGTCTCTTGCCATGTTTTTGTCTGTGTAGCTTAGCTACTACCACCTTCATCAACACACCAAGGTCTGGTTCACCCCTATCTGGATCACAATACGCCAACTTCTGCGACAAGCTTCGGTGTTGTAAGGCCACACTCTTGTTGATGGGCCAGTATGAATGGTCAGTAACATACCACAACAGAGCAACCATAACTAATGGCCAGTGCTAGACATCCTAGAACCATCACAAAATCAGCTGTATGTCTCATATCTGTTTTAAGTGCAATGGTTGTCTACATGAACAAATACGGCGAACATTGTGTTTGGCACTTCAGTGGGTGCTGCTAAAAACCCTTTAAAAATATTAAAAAAGAATCAGAGTTGACCCTTCTCAGTGACTCTTCCGGGAGTGTGGATTTGAACCTGGTCCTCCAGATGCTCATCCAGGTTCTGTGGGTGGCTGCCCTCCTTCGTCAATGGGAACCAATATATGGTGCAATAGTATAATTCCATTTTCAGATATTTGATCCACACAAGGAAAGGCCAATCTGAACTAAGAATGTCTCAGTTATGTGGCATACCCCTTTGGTGATGTAATGTTTACCTTCCATTTCCTTGGTTTTGGTATGTTTCTTCTACTTTTTCTTGGTGATGGTATCTGACTCCTTTGTTATCTCAATGATGGTATGTATCTTTTCAATTCTCTTGATGTTTCGGTGCATATTCACCGCATGTTTTTGGTGATGGTGTGTTTGTTCCCCTGGTTCCAGGTATGGTTGGGTCAGGAGGATAGCTCAGGGGTATCAGCTCTCTTTGGAAGCAAAACGACAGGAACATGCAACATGGGTTCGATCCCGGGGCTTGCACTTAGAAACCTCTGGGTATTAAGCACGTTATAAATAACCAGTTATTATAATTGTAATTATATGGTGTGTTTCCCCATTATCTTGGTGATGTTTTTGACCTCATTACCTTGGTGATGGTGTGATTCCAACTATGTTTTGGTAATGGTGTGTTTCTCCTCTATTAGCTTGATATGGGCGTGCTTCTTCTCCATTCTCTTGGTGGTGATATGTGTACCTCATCTTGATGCTAGTGTTTTTCCCCTCTGCACTCATGGTGATGGTCAGTTAACTCCTTTTGATGAAAGTCTGTATTCTTTCATGGTCTTGTGAAGGGGGTTTTCGTCTTTATTATCAGAGTGATGGTGTATTTATACTTTCATTTTCTTGACAATGGTGCATTTCTTATCCTTGTCCATGTCACAGGTGATGGAAGGTTTTCACCTGTACTGAAGGGACAGTGGCCCTCATTAAAGTTTGCTGGTGCGGTAACAACGGTGCCAGTAAGCTTGCCGGCACCATTGTTTCCGGACTGGCAAACTACAAGGTCAGCAAACTACGAGTCTCGCCCGCCCGGTCGGACCTGCCCGCAGAGTTCCACGGAAGCACTGGCACCGTTGCAAATGACACCGGTGCTTCTGGGGTCAACATTCCCGTGGAGTCCTATTTGACTGGATATACTGGACCACCGGGGCTGTAATGCGCCAGTAAATCCAGCAAGTCTGGTGCCGGTAAATCACTACGGGTACGGCGGCAGCCTGCTGTTTTTACCAGCACGGCTACCACCTGACTCGTAATGAGCATTTTTCCTTCTGTTCACTTGATAATTGTTTATTCCTCCTCCATTCTCGTAGTGAGTATGCCATTCATGCCTATTCTTCTACTGATGGTACTTTTTCTGCTATTCTCTTAGTGATGATGTTTTCCCACAGGAACTTTCCACTATGTAAGCCATTATTAAACAAGAAATGTCTAAAAGTAATCAGATATCTTTGGATGCCCTCCATAGACTCTTATAACATAGTCCTATTGTCTAACAGTGCTTAGCCTTGCATAAGGCTACACATGCAATCTCCATCTATTCATAATGTGTCCGGCAGAGTAATACTTTAACCTCTACAGCCTCTCACTAGTAGCAGGGCCAGTGCCACACGCCTTCAAATTGGCCCACATCAAACTACTCCTGAAGGATACCATGAGAAACGTGGAAGACCTTACCAACTACCGACCCATTTCAAATATACCATACCCGGCAAAGCTACGTCTATGAGCAAATCTTGGAATAGGTGAAAAACAACCAGCTTCTGGATCAGGCACAAGTAGGCTTCAGACTCATGAGAGGAATGGAAACGGTGCTATCTATCTGGGACGACCTACAGACCAATGCAGACTTCAATGCTAACTCTACATTTATACTATTCAATCTCTCAGCAGCCTTCGGCACATTAAACCACAACACTCTCATCAAAAGACTAGAAAATATTGGGATCAGCAACACTGCTCTCCTCTGGTTAAAATCCTTCCTGACAGAAATAACAGAAACAATCTGGATAGACCCGTTCAAATCAACACCTTGGAAAAAACAACATGTGTAGTCCAACAGAGCTCATCACTTTCACTGTTACTCGTTAACTTTGACATGACTCCACTCATCAAAAAACATGGCCTCATCTCCTACAACTACGGAGACGACACCCAAATCATTTATAAAATGATTATACATGATTTGGGTGTAAGGAGCGGAATGCATACAGGATACAATCACCATCTACAAACCAACATGAACACTAGGATCCAGCAACAACATCCACCTTGTGCAGAAACAATACTCCAAACAAATATTTGGGGGATCAGCATTTTCCTGAATAACAGTTAAACTCTGGAACTCTCTCCCAAAGGACATACTAACAACAGAGGATCATCTCAAGTTCAGGAAATTATTAAAAACATGGCTCTTTAACACTCTGAGCTGAAGAAAACTTCAGAGCACCAAATAATCCACCCATCAGAAAACAAGAGAACTCCACAAGACTGGACCTCTCAAATGCTAACCACGAACACACCTGGAACAAGACTAAGCGAAAGGATCAACCCATCGCAACAAACCCAAACAGCCCCAACCAACCCTACTAATAATTCTCTAACACTTAGCATATCCACCTCATTACATAACAGCCTTGACACAAACCTCAGACACAAAAAACAGAAACTACAAACACTCTTCCATCTCTCCACAACACCCAACACACACAGCAATGCTCACATACAACACACAAATGCCAATCTACCAAATCATACCAGCACACAGTGACCAGTGTTTCCTAATTGAAGCTAGCAACAGCACATCAAAGCTTTCTTGCGCTTTTCCTTCTTAACCCCACTAATCTTCTCAGCCTCCTTGCTTTTCAGATCCACCTGAGCACCTGGAGACCATGAAAAAGGACAGCGGCACACAGTACAAGCCCCAAAAATATAACATAACATAATGATATAGTGCTGCAACTCCACTCTGCAATTAAGGTCTTTAAACTAAAACACCCAATCGCCACAATGATCCTGACACACACCGGGTGCAAAGCTTTTCCCTACAACCAGGTGCCATAATGACACGGAAATTAGCAGATGTCCTGCTGTTGCTGACAACTAGGAAAGATATTATTCTGTTATCTAGATGGTGATCTCTCTTTCCTCCCTTCTGTTGGTGATGGTATGTTTCTTCTCATTCTTTTGGCACTATTGTGTTTTCCTATTTTCTTGATGATGTTATATTTATTGTCATTTCTTTTGGTGGAAGCTTTGATTTTCTGGGTGAGTGTGCGTTTTTCCACATTATCTTGCCAGTGCTGTCTCTTTCCCCAATTCTATTGCTGATGCTGTTTTTATCCAATATTCTCTTGTGTTTCTTCTTGGTTCTCTTAATGATGGGTTGTTTCTCCACCACTGTCCTAGTAATGCTGGTTGTATTCTTTTGCTGATGGTGTCACTGGAATAGTGCGGCTGGAACACTGGGAGTCCTTGGTTCTAGATTACTTAAGGGATCGGCAGGACGGTTAGGAGTGAAGAGAGAGTAGGGTCACTGCTGGTAAAGGAGGTGTATGCAGAGCCCTTATATTGTACCTTGATAAAGGAGTTGAACTTAATTAAACTGCATGGTCCTTTCAATTGCAACAAGTAGGATGCTCCATCGCCCTGCCGCCTACTGGGATTTGGCTGACTGTAATGATGAAAATTCAGAGATGCAGAGAGAAACGAAGGTACCCGGTCACCTGATACAGCACAAGCTGAGTGGAGGATGGATCTAATGAGTTATGCTGCACACCAAAAAAGGAGGACCTATTTAGCTCTGTCCCTTGACAAAACAAGCGGTGCACGACCAGATAAGGAGCAATTTCAACCGTGCTCTACACGATCCTCATGGGCAACAATGCATGAGTTAGAGGAAACCACCTTAGTGCATGCAACGCAAATCTTTACGGTTGCCGGATGAATGTAGATGAAAGGACCAAGTCATTGGGTGCGTGCAGACCATAAAAGAAAAGCATCCACAGTTGTCTACATTACGGATCTTGACCATTGAGGACTTACTTCTTACTTGTTTTGTAAGAGTGCAGCAATAAAATGACAACAAGGATGGAGAATGGGTTAACAAAGCTATAAACAACTCAGCTACATTAAGTACTGTGCCGATCGCATGACTGTACCCTGAGGAAAACTATTGCAGTACTACTCTATCAATATTGTGACAGTTCTCCAGAGTCTACCTACCTTTTACATAGTAGAGAGAATGGCCCTCATTACGACCCTGGCGGAAAGGGGAAAACGATGGCGGAAATGCAATACCGCCATCGAATAGCGCTCGGTGCGACTATGACCCGCCACCGCAAAGTACGAAGCCATTAGCGACACCGTAGTGAACGCCAACGCTAACTGCACTAAGCACGCGCGCGCGCGCCATGCCAAACCGCAAACACCACCATGGTGCAACGGTACGCCAATTCCGACCCTAGCGGACATGTACCTAACGCCATCAGGCATGGCGGAATGGACCATTCCGCCATGGCGAGAAGTACGGCATCGCGAATCAATCGTAAACGGCCCCACTGAGTGCCTGTACACCGCTCCCTGCCCACAAAGTACAATTCCCTGTAGGTGCAAAGAAGTCACAATGCAACCATTGAAAAGTACAAAGCACCCATGCATGCCAACGAACAAAAGCAACACAAGAGGTGCCAATGGGAGCTGCAGGGCACAGATGGCACGAATACAGAAGCCATCCCAATGGACATGACCACAGTCCCCCACCAAGAAACGCACGCAAACACAGGCACCTGTGCCCAGCAACATTCCGAAAACACATCATTCCACCAGTCCACCTGGCTGACCGCCATCTGTTACACAAAACCCAATCCCCCGCCCCTGAGCATGACAACATTCAAACTGCCACATTGGCAGCCCCCATCCCTGACCTCACGGGCTCAGTAGGCAAACGCGCCCAGTACAGTACCACGCAACTCAACCCCGAAGCAGGAACCCAATGCAGATCTCCTCACAATACATCGCCCCACAAATAGGCACATGCCACATCACTTGCAAAGAAAAACGCTACACGGGCCAAATCAGATCAGAAATTTAATGCACAACTAAATCACCAAGCCCATACAGCCATCAGGCCACGAACTCCAAAACACATTTCACCTTTGTGGGCTGCATCCGCAAGACATGACCAGCCACCACTTGTGTGACGCCCTGTCCCATCATGGTACACAGAGCCACATTCACGTACGAAAAGGCTACATGGAAGCGCACAGAACCGCAGGGCCGTCCCAATGTGGAGGCACTAGTCCAGCTGAAAGGCCGAAATGTTGCTCCGAGCCACCAGTACTGCGTAAGGGCATGTGGGCCACTGGCGATCGTCCCATAAGATCGTAATGCTGCTCCACCGATTAACACGAAGCAGCAGGTGTCGGGAGTAAAATCCATCTGCAGGAGTGGCATACAGATGGCAGTGGCAAAAGGGTAGGAGATACCTGTCAACCAAAAGAAAAGAACAAGAACAGAATGGCCATCAGAACTACATACGAACAACTCACTTCAATGAGCACACGAAATCCACAGCCATATGAATGCTAGCCCACTCCAAAGGATCATCACCACCCCAAAGCCACTTGCGAATCATAACCATCTATACCTAGGTGTAAACACCATCACGAACGAGTGTACCTGTGCATGCGTCTGCCATAACAGAATCCATCAGATGGGAATGTTAACGTGCATGGACACAAGTGGCTGAGTGCGCGTCGAGACAGGGAGGGCTCAACAAGGCCAGATAGACGATGGGCCCACTATGGCAGGCCTGCATCACATAGCGTAGGGGAGCCGGATAGACCCCAAGAAGCCCTGTACAAGGCAAACTCTGCATCAAATCACCTGCCCATGCATCCATTCATCATACCCTCATCCCGGAATCAAAACGCCTGAATAATTAGTCACATGACATTAGAAACATCCATTGAGTCTGTGCCTAATGCAGCCTGCTAAATCCACAGTGCCCCAGCCCGTAAATCCAGTGTTGTGAAGTAACATGTATTTGGGAATGCCCGGCCTCATCGCCCACGTAGCTATTGCGCATCCCAAACTATTCATATCAATCATTGCTCCCTCGCCATGGGCCCTGTCTCAAGGACATAGAACAATAGAACGTTATATTTGCAGACAGACCTGTGGGCATCTCCTCGCCGCTAGCCGGAAACCGAAAGCGCCGCCCTTCGAATTCCTCATTTGCAACATCACGTCGAGAAGGCATCTGTGGCCGTTTGAAATCACTAATTATTCCATCGAGTGCGGCTGTGCGTGAAAATGGCAACTGCCTTCACCCACGAATGGGAAGCCACGCCCGTCGTTGCAACTCAGTACAGTGATGCATGAGGGCCCACCGTTACTCGAGTACTACGTTCCACTGACCCTTCACAAGTCTGTTCGCGACTGCACAGACAGTATGGGCAACAATGGGACCACAGCAGAATGAACATATCAACCAATCTTACACGGACATCGGGTACAAATACATGAATGCAATAGCAAGATACAATTACCCGATTTGCAGCGTTGTGCGCGGGACATGCTCGGCCAAAGGGGAGAGCAGTTTGCACAGGTGGAATCAATCACCACAGGTGGAGGCCATACAGCCTGGAAACACATAAATTGCACAGCCAGTCTCCTCCCACAACCACAGCGAAATGCTACCGGCAGGACTCGCGATGTTGGCCCTGGGGGACCTGATAGCACTGCAAGTGCTCCGACTCCAAGAAGAAGACGAACAACAACTACAACCAGCCGCACGGAGGAGACGCAGGAGGAGGAGGAGGAGGAGGAGGCCAAGGCAGGGCCAGCAAGGCCCAGCAGCACAGCCACTACCACCACGCAGGCAGCCCGCAATCCCACGCCTCCGAGCACATCCGTTCAACCTCACTGATGAGCAGATCCACACCCTCTACCGTCTGGACCGGGACACCATAGCCGCCATTGTGGACATGACACAGGCTGACCTAGTCAGCATGATAGAGAGCCCAACCGCCATCCCACCCCTACTGAAGGTGGTGTCTGTACTCCACTACCTGGCCACTGGCACCTACCAGCACACAGTCGGACAGTTGCATGGCATTTCTCAGCCACTGTTCTCACGGACACTATTCCAAGTGCTCGATGCCCTCCTGCAGCACGCAGACGACTACATCTCTCTACCACGCTCGGAGCAGGAAATAACCAACACAAAAGTGGGATTCCATGCACTTGCCGGCATACCGGGTTGCATTGGTGCCATCGACTGCACCCATGTTGAATTGGTCGTCCCACATGCCATGGAGGCCCAGTACCGCAACCGAAAACAATTTCATTCCCTGAATGTACAAATGGTGTGTGACTCCAACAGGATCATTACGCATTGTTGTGCCCGATTCCCTGGATCAACCCATGATTCCATGGTCTTGAGGAACTCTACCATACCACGCTACATGGAGCGACACGCAGGGAACAGATCCTGGCTACTCGGTGAGTCTCATTGCATGCATGATGATGTGGGGTATGTGATTTGGCAATGTACTGGCAGGAAGGGGGGGGGTGTGCGTACGTATCAATGGCATTCCACATCCTACGTTTCTCGTCCACATACAGGTGATGCTGGATATCCACTGAAGAGATGGCTCCTCACACCAGTCCGGAACCCACGGGACCAGCATGAGGAGGACTACAACCATGCCCACTCACGTACCCGTGTAGTCATAGAACAGGCATTCGGCCTACTGAAGACTCGTTTCCGCTGCCTCAGCAGGTCTGGCGGGGCACTCCTGTACCGCCATGAGAAGGTTGCAAAGATGGTCATGGCATGTGTCATGCTCCACAACATGTGCGTACGTAGAAATGTGCCCATGCCCCCTGACGCTGAACTGCAAGCACCGGATGATGGTCATGATGAGGGTGGGGATGTGGCAGCACCTCAAGGAGTCTGCGAGGCACCGGAGGCCCGTGACATCCGTCAGCATCTCATTGATGTATGCTTCTAGCACTCACGCCTGGTGGCTGATACATGGACACGGGACTCGTGGCACTGCGTGTGTCTGGGACATGCACAATATGGACTGTACGCCTATGATGGCCTAGTACACAAAGATCAATGTCCACACATCTCATTGGGTGATCGTGCACTTTTTATGGCATATGTGATATCATGTTGAACACCCTATCGACCCGCCACCCAAGTGAGCCCAACACACCCCCTCCACCCTCCTACCTCCCACCCGAACACCAGTGTCCAAAGATGCTCATTGTCAGTGGCCTGTCGCTATTGCAAGCCCCCTCTGCGGGTATCAGGGGCACCCCTGCCTGTGGAGCGCAGGTTCCTCCCTGATCTACGTTGGGGGCTTCCCTGGACGGAACTTGCAACGGATGATGTGTCTGCCTGCTCACGTCCATGCATGTCCCTAAGGGTTTGCGAGAGCTCAGTGAGCACACGGCGCACTGCGGCAAGTTCGGCACATACGTCTTTGGACGTCGCATGCAGTTCCCCCCTCAGGCTCTCGGTGCTTCTCTCCATTTGGACTCTCAGGCTCTCGGTGCTACTCTCCATTTGGACTCTCAGGCTCTCGGTGCTACTCTCAATTTGTGCCCTTAGCGTCTCTGTACCTCTCTCCATTTCTGCCCTAAGTGTCTCTGTTGATGTTTCTATGTCTGCCTTGGTGCCCCCACATTCATCGGCATGGTCCTTGAGGAGTGTGGCCATTTGCTGCTGTTGGACGATTAACTTGTCGAGGGACTGTTGCCTCTGCTGGGCCATGCCCATTTGCGGGGGTGTCACAGAGGGGCTGTTGTCCTCATGTTGCCTTGCCACAGGGCTTGTGGGGGATGGCCAGTCGTCGTCTTGTGGCTGCACCTGCGTGGTATCCTCATGTTGTACGGGATGGGACAGACAGGGGGATTGGGACAGGTCATGGATGGATCTGACCTCGACATCCCCGTCTTCTGTGTCCGAGCATGCTGCCATCAATGGGGTGTCACCTATGGTGCTGCTGCCACCAGAGGCAGTGCCTTCTGTGGCATCCATTGGGGGGACCTGTGGTGGTGGTGTTGTGGCCATGCTGGCTGCTGGGGTGCCTGTTGATGTTCCCTCCTCTGTGCTGCCACCTGATTTGTGCTGCTGCCGTGTCTTGATGCGTGCAGCTGAGGTGGAGGGTCTCTGGCCGTTGGTCTTGGCCCTCTTTGCAGGTGTGCTGGTAGGGGTGTCCTGTGGCTCGTCGTTTGGATCGGACCCTGTGGTGGAGTAAAGGAGGGCGAGGGTTATTGATGGGTCTGTGGGAATTGGAATGGCATTGTATCACATGCTTTGGGGTGGTACCTGAGGGTGATTTGGGTCGGGGCCTTGGAGGTGCTTTGATTTGTGTGTGGAGTGAGGGTGCAGTTGTTTGGCAGCCTGCAGTTTGGGTGTGCCTGCTGCACGTGTAGTGCGTGTATTTGGGGTTTTTAATTATTTATGTATTTATTGTGGGTTTTAACATGCGCTATCAGGCCGATGTGTGTGGACGTTCTCCTGGACATGTGTTTCTGTTGCACTATGTGGACGCATGGTACTTCTCATGGATGGACTGTGTGGCTTGTTATATCTGGCCCACCTACCTGAATCTTCGGATGTCTGCACTCCTTTCTCCATCCCTCCGACTCCCTCAATGCTCTCCATTCCGATGGTGGAGGCACAGATTTCTTCCCAGGGGGTCAACTTGATGGGTGATTCAGGACCTCCCCCGGTGGCTGTGGCAATGTTGCGGTTGGCAGAGAGTATGCTGCGGACGCGTATCCGCAGGTCGTCCCATCGCTTGCGGCATTGCTGTGGGGTGCGGTCCCCACCGCACTTACCCGCTGTGCCACCAGAGCCCATATGGCCTTCTTGTTTGCAAGTGCCGTCCTGGTCATTTGCGTGCTGAAGACGACGGCAGCATTCTCCTGGAGGGTCTCTGTTAGCACGGTGAGTTCCTCGCGGGAGAAGTGGACCTGCCGCTTGCGGTCGCACGCTTTCTTCGCTACTTTTCCCATTTTTCTTGGTTTCGCTAGGGTGGTTGACGGGGTGGGGTGTGTCTCAGGGTAGTGTTTTTAGTGGTTGTGTGGTTTTAGTGTATTTATAGGTGTACGCCGGGATGTTTCCCGTTCCGGCCCCGTGTTTTAACTTCCGTTTCCGTATATTTCCGGCCACCGTACTTTCCGGTAGGCGCACACTGCGGTGACCGCTAAGAGGGGTGGCGGTATTGCACCTGGGGCGCCGTACGGCGGCGGTGTGGGCCGTTTTGGGGTCATTTCCGCCATCGCGGACTTTGCACTTCCGCCATGCCGTGGTGCTCGTGCTCGATGGGTCGGAATGGGCCGCACTTTGCTCCTTCGTGCTATGGCGGAAACACTATTTACGCTGTGGCGGTCCGGTCAGTCGCTTTCCGCCAGGGTCGTAATGAGGGCCAATGTGTGAAACCATGGGCTGATTATAACATGCAGAATATAACTATCCATCATCCACAACCTTTTCCTGCAGTAGCAGGTGAACCTCCTATTACTTGGAGAGAATAGAAGGAGTACTGAGGAAACTACATTACTACCATAGATTATGAAGAATTAATACCTGGCAAGAAGGAAATGCTTATCATTACACTCTTTATGGCTGGAAGGTCATTGCATGTTTAGAGAAATCCCACCCTTCAGGGATATTGAGGGAAATGGTAGGAATGAATATGATGCTGCATTTAGGCAATTCAACCTATACTATTACCCTAAAACCAACATGGCTGCTAATATATATTATTTTTCCTCCAGAAAACAAGAGTGGGTGATATGTTAGTCTACTGAGGCAATTGGCATTAACATGCAATTTAGGGAGGAGAGTGACACAGGATGAGTTTATAAGGAACCAAATTACTATACATACGAACAGCAATCTGATGCAGGAGAGATAAAGGATGAGCAGGAACCCAACATTAGAAGAGACAGTTACAATAGCTAGAAAAGTGTAACACACTTCTCGATTCGCTATAGTGATGAAGGAAAAGGAGAAATCAAATTCACAAGTGGGGGTAGTAAGGAGAAAAGAAGGAGTATGAACAGAAAAAGAAGAATGAAAAAGAACTAAAGGGGGATTAGAGGAAACCACAAAAGGAAGAAGGGGAGCAAAAAACAGAATTCCTAAAAGGCAAATGTTTACATTGTGGAAGATGGGGATTATGCCAGCTCAAGAAACAGTACAGCTCTACATCAAAAGCAATCTAGTTCTGGCTGTATGTAGAGGACGGAGGAATGCAGGAATGCAGGAAATGTGAAGTGTTCAAAGTTGATGGGATAAACATCAAATTGATGTCAGATTCTGAGTGCTTCATCACTAAGGAAAGCTGATCAGAGACATGTAAAGAGGGATTTTGTGCTAAATTAAACAAATCGGATATTAGAAATCGAGGTGTTTTTGAAGGATACACCATCCTTATGCAAGGGAACATCGATGCTGTTGTAGAGTACAAGGGGTACTACATGGCATTGGTCTTAGTATGTCTGGTCAAGGAAGGGGTAAATGTTTTGGGGTGGGAAGACCAGGTCAAACTGGAAATAAAACTGAGTGCTGGAAGCGAGGAATCAGTATAAGTAGTAGTGGAGGAAAGTCAAAATAGTGAGGATGTCAAAGACACAAAGAACAGGAGAGGGAAAGGAGACCATTTCCTAAAGTATTCAAATACGGCATTGGAAAACTGAAGGGGTTTACCCATAAGTATGTTCTCAAGGATGTGTCGAAAACTGTATCAAGCCCAGTTAGGAGCAGTCCAATTTCCTTGAGGGAAGAAGTGAAGAAGGAAATAAAGGGACTGCTGAAGGACAGAGTGATTGAGCCTGTTGAAGTGTCTGAATTGATTATTTTCCATGGTGTTAGTTCGGAAGTTGAATGGTAAGGGTTTGTGTAGATTTAAAAGATTTTAACAGGAATATTGTTGTGGAGAAATACCCTTTGCCTGTGATTTCATAAATGCTAAATTTAATAGGAACGGCTGATTTGATCTCCACAACAGATTTATTGACAGTGCATCACCAGATTCCACTACATAGAGGCAACAAAATATGCTATGTTCATCACTCTTTTGGGTAAGTATCGATATCTGAGAATGCCATTAGGTTTAGATTCTGGGGCTGTAGTGTGCCAACCCATTAGCACTTGCTAAATAGAGCCATTGGGGTGACAGTATTTCAAGATGACATATTGGTTTATGACAGAGGAGCAAGGGAATGCAATGAGAGATTGAGGCTGGGGTTTGGGAAGTTAGGAGAGACATTGTTAACAGTGGAATATAGCAACTGAAGGTTTCAAACAGAGAAGGTAAACTACCTAGGGCACACTTTAAGGCAGCTATAAACCGTTGGAGGACGGAGGTGGTGATGGATGCACCATCACCAGGGAACAAGGAAGAACTACACTCATTTTTAGAGTTGGCTGAATTTTACAGTAAGTTTATGAAGGGTTTTGCTGACATTACACACCAATTAAGAGAACTTATGAAAAAAGATGAAAAGTTCACATGGAGCGAGAGTTGTGAGTAAGCTGTAGAAAGCCTGAAGAAAGGTATATGCGAAGGTCCATCTATGGGTCGTTTTTTATGATGAACAAAGTCTATAATTATGGTGGATACCAGTGGCAAAGGGCTGGGAGTAGTACTATAACAAATGTATGGAGAGAAGGAGAAAGACATATCCGTTGCTTCTCGGGCTGTCATGGATGCAGAAACATATTATTCGTTTTTTGAGAACTGTTAGCATGTTGCTGGGGAGCAGAGCATTTCCATCAATATGTGCAGGGAGAAGAGTTTGTTGTTAAAACAGACCAAAACCTCTTAGTAGTTCTCACAGTTCAGGGCACGTCCAAAGCCACCACAGAGATCACAAGCTTGGGTTTAAGATTGTTGAAATACAATTTTGTGGTCACATATCTACCAGGAAATCGAAGCCCATGTCTGGAATGGAAACAGTACAAGTCATACAGGAATATATAGTGGGGGTGTCGATAGTGGGACAAGTCTGCTCATTACGTGAGCTACACCAGTTGAGAAGAGTAGAGGAAGAATGATGGTGTCCTTAAAAAACAGTTGCAGAACGGGTCAGATGTGGGTGGCCTGAGTAAAATAGGTAGGCGTTTTGTTAAAGGGGCTACTATTAAGTTAAAGACTTAACTTAATAGTACTTGATGGACTACAGACCCAAAGTGTTGTAGTCCATCAGGTGTCAGGCTCTTCTTTGTGGACAACATACTGCCAATGTTCTCTGCCACACCTGTACAAAGCAGATCGGATCATAGGAACCGGGTACTTCTGACCTGAACCCATCAACACCACAGGTTTCTCATCTGCCTCTCCAACTCCCCATTATCAACCCGACCCCCTTCCACCTCCATTACTCCTATGTCCTGTGCCCTTTCCTCCATGCTGATGTGGGAGGAAGTCCATCCCACAGGGACAGGACCAGAGCCGTTTGCACTGCAAAAAAACTATGTACCCTTTAAATGTGTTGCATGCAAGGACATGCCTGGGCACGCAAACCCACATTGACGCCTTCCACCATCATCGCCTATCAATCCTTTTCACTGCTCAACAGGAATGGATGTCTATGCACCATTGCAGCTTTTTTCTACTTGTTGCTTCAGCTATACCCTCTATAATAGATTTTTCTTTTCCAATGTCTTTATGCTGTTTCACCTCTGGCTTCACACACATAAAGCTGTCATATGCTGGTGATAACACAATTTAACCCCTCCTGCGTTAAGGAAATTCCTGGCCTCCGACACACACACATGATTTGTTTGAGGTGCTCATGGCTACCGTAGTCTTTGTCATAGACCTATTCGGTAGAAGCATCTTTTTGACACTTCTCCACCATGCCCTGTAAAGGAATTTTGTGGAAACTAGAGTCGGAGGAATTTGTGTTCCTTTGAGGTAAGAAATCATTTTGCACTGGTACCCCAGAAGGGCAACTCCTTTCCTGGGAATGACAAGCCCAGGAGGGGTCCTCCAGATCCACCCAGTCCGACCGGGGGTGACCCAGGTGTATAACAGCTGACACCTGCTTTAGAGCTTAAGGCTTTTTTTAGCCTAGTACTGGATTAAGTTCCGATCGGGCAGTAGTTACTGGCAACATCATTGCTGAGGGTACTTTGTAACTCCAGGGCCGGTGTCGAGTCAGCCACCATCCCTGCTACCGGGATATGTCCGAGGGTCTCTTGAGGTCTGTCTCCAGGGGCTCCACATTGGTAAATAAAGGCCCTTGTGTTCCCGACTCCACAGGCCACAGGGTTCACAAAATGGCTGACCAAAAGAAAATGGCACGCAAGCAGCGGTCTGACACGTCAAGGGAGCTGTTTGACAAAAGTTCCCAAAATGACTCCTTCGAATGGTCCAGATCCCCATTAAAAGAACTCGGCATCTCTGGCCAGTTCTTCGCTGGGGAGCTGGATGTGAAGTCTACCCCAAAGGTTGTGAATTTCCAGTGCCTCTGCCACCAACAGTAGCTCAAGGATCGTGTGTGCTTTGTTCAGGATGGTAGTCTAGCGACTGGCACACTTTTTATCTGACCTCATCATCAACACCTACATCCTGGAATCTACATATTGGACATCTTAACATAGACAAACATATTGGGTTAGATCTACTTCTTTGTGGACCCCTCCTTCTCCTGCACCTCCCACAACCATGTAGACCCCAACAATGGCCACCCAGCCTCTGGCCAGCCCAGAGGAAGGTTTTTCAGGTCTCAAACCTTGATAAAGTCCAGAGCCATGACTGCGTATTTTAAGGGGAGTATACGTGAACTGATGCTTCAGATGCCTTCACCCCCAGTTGCGCCTATGCCTTCATGCACGCTTCAATCGACCATGACTAGAAGCCCAGCCTCCTCCATGCTCTCAAGGCCCACCCCTTTTCAGTCACCCTCCAGCACTGCCTCCACTGCCTTTTCTGGCTCTGCTGCACCCACTGCCTGCAATGGCCCCAGTGCCTCTCCCAGAAGGCTCATTGATTGCCTCAGCATCCTCCATTTCCAACTTCGATCCCCAGCAAGGACTTCAACCTTCCCTACTAGCAAGATCTGGCTGATCCACAGAAGAAGGATTCCTCGAGTAAAACAGAGGACAACATCACTCACTTAGATAAAGCCTTCCATGAGAGGGTGCTCGGCCTGGCAGATTTCCTGGGAGTTCCCTCTCTGAAGGCGCCCCAACAAGAATCCAATGTCCTCCCTGAGGTCCAGGCCCTTGGATCTTCCAGTAGATCAGGAATACCAATACAGAAAGACATTTTTGGCCAAAGCATGCAGATTATGGCAGAAACCCCACTTTGTGGAAGCCGCCCATAGGAGACTTAAGACTGCTACAGGCCCTTATCTTCTGAGAAATGTTGTCTCACCACATGCCCCAGCCTTAGTCGGCTATGGTTGCCTTGGCATCCCTATATGCTAAGCCTTGTACGTCTGACAGTGCCTCCTCATCTCTGACTTTCCAGGCCAAGGATGATAAAAATCTGGAGTCTTATGGATGCAAGGCCTATGCAAACACCTCTTAGCACTTTAGGCAGGCCAATGTTGATGCACTTTTGGCTGCTGCTAATCGGATGCTTCGGAGGGGCATTGGTGATGCTTAGACTTTCCTCCCTCCTGAGAAACAGCAAGCCTTTATATCCGGGCTGATAGAAACTAAGCTTGTCGCTCAAGACCTGCTGGAATCCTCCGTCCACCATATCGATACCCCCAGAAGAGGAATAGCATTGGGGACTGACATGCGCAGAGTGGCCTTGATGCATGCCACCAAGTCTACACAGAAGGTTCAAGAAAGGAGACTGGGCATGCCATTAGAGGGTCAGGATTTGTTTAATCAGTCCACGGATGGAGAGCTAAACAAAGAAGACCCTGACCCAGACTGTTAAGTCTCTTGTGGTCATTTCCAAACAGAGACAAAAACCCTTTTCCTTCTTCGTCTTTCTCCATAAATGCCAGGCAGAAATTCTTCTGTAGGTTGTGGGGCTACTAGGAGGGGAAGGCCATATATCTGGACAGGGCATCCAACGCCCATAGGAGCCACATACCTCTTCTAAGAACTTCTTCATCGGATATTCCTTCGCAGCTTCACCAGATCCGAAGAAGAAATTACTGGTTGAGCCAGGTCTATTCAACAACAGTCAGCTGCAGACACCCTTGTTACTTCTCTCACTGGCAGACCCTCTTTTAGGACCGTTGAACACGCTCCATAGTCTTCATGGTCTTTTGAATCCTCTCCATCCTGCCTCGTACCTCCTCTCATCCGGATGGGATCCACTCCACTTCTGGGAAAGGTCAACAAACTCCTGTAAATGGAAGCAATAGAAATTGTGCCCTTGGATCAGAGATGACAGAGTTTCTATTCTCGTCTATTCTCCATGCCCAAGAAGAACCGGGCTGGTCTACGGCAATATTAGATCTATCTACATGCAATCTTTATCTCCTCAATGAAAGGTTCAAGATGGTCACGCCTGCACAAACCCTGGAATCAGTTCACAAGTACAATTGGTTTTGCACTGTGGACTTTGGGGACCCATACCTGCATGTGTCCATATGGGAGCCACCCTGGAGATTCCTGAGGTCCTCATCAGCTGGTGGCATTTTCAACATAGGGCTCTCTCCTTCATATTGAATTCAACTCTGAGATGGTTTACCAAGGTTATGAATACAGTAGCCAGTTTCCTTCATCTGAGGGGGATGCAGGACTACCCCAACACTGACATTGTGAGTAATACTGACAAATCCCCCCATGGAGTCCTATAGGACTCCATTGAATGGGATTTACTGGCGTTTTCGCCACTTGGAATTGGCCGATGATTCCGGCAGGTCAAGTGACAGAAACTGTATTACAGTTTTCCGGTATCCCGCCTGTAATATGGGCGGGAAGATGGGAAACATGTAATGAGGCCCATAGAGAGAGAGTTTTCCTGTTGCTTTATAGATCCTTTCCTGTCTACTTTTGGATGACATATAACTGATTCCCGAAACACTGAATTCAGTGATTAATGAATTACATGCTGCCAACTACACTATGAATATTGAGAACCATTCTGATAAAGACTGCTGGGATAATGTAAACAATGTTGCAAATACTGGATACAGTGCTGAATGAAGTAACAAAGTCTGGAACCAGCACATTTAATGAATTCTGAAAGCAATACAGTGCCCCCAATAGCACACCCTAAATCAGTAACAGAAGGCCAGTCGCCAGCACAAGACATAGCCACTCCAGATTTGATGGGTTATGTGGCAGACACCTGCATCAGGTTGTTCATTCGTATCACCGACAAGCCATTCTCAGTTTCTGAAGGACAGTCGATCTGCTTGGTCTTCAACTGGAAATTATGTTATATAACTCATGCCCCATTTGAACCCATCCTTTTGCCGATACATTCAAAGAATCTGTGCCGTTCCAGTACCCACCATTTCACCACCTTTAGAATGTGGCAGCCACCTTTACTATTAACCAGCATCAGGCTTTTATGAGACATATTTCCCCTTACTTTGCTCTAATTTTCAAGACTTCCTGGCATTCTCTGGAGGATAGCTCAGGGCCCACGTGCCCGCCTTGGAAGCAAGACGACACAGAGCCACACAGGTTCGATCACTGGGTCTGCGCTCCAAAACCTCTGGGTATTAAGCGTGTTATAATTAACCTAACATGTCATATCATTTGATCCTGCTGCTATAAAGTAAACCCAACTGGCGCACAGTCTCAGCCGAGCTCTGCAAATAAAACCTTCAGGTTAGGCTAACAACTACACACTCTCCTCTCGCAGCACCCATCACAACTCCCTAACAAGACACAGCCGCCGCCTATGTCACTTCCAAGCAAGAGGACATGTTCAGCCACTGTTCACAAATCACATGGCTCCCTCCATTGGATTCCGAATGCTGGAACCATCTCCATGATCCAACAGTCAAATATCCTGGCTCATGGATTGACAGCACCACTACAGTGCAACATTGTCTTCCGAACACAATCCTTCATCAATGAATCACGCACCCAATTCAGACCTTACTCTGCGTGTTGGCCTCGAGAACGCTTGCTCAGCTGGAAAGCGGTCATTTGTCCTTAAGTCCATGGTGTCAGCTACAACCGAGATTTTGTGATCATGATTGAAACCGGGTTTTCAAAGAAAAGTTCTTAGCATCTAATTGACATCACACCCATGAACCACAACATACTAACCGCCAAAAGGAGTGGGCATCGTCAGCATTGCTCCTACATTTCAATAGCAACACCTCCTCAAAACCAAATAATGAACCTCCTTTCATCACTTTGCCACCAAAAATCTCTTGGATAAAAATACTACCTTGATCCTAGATGTGATGTATGGACCCCCTAATCTCAATCCCGGCTTCCTATGAGAACTTCCTTTGAACTTGACAAAATCTCCAACCTCCGAAATAAAATTCTAAACCGTTCTGACTTCCATATATGTGTTGAACACACACGTAACCGACTGGCTATCGAAGTTTTTAGCTTATTAGACAATCTCAACTTTCCCCAACGCATCAGCGACTCCAAATATGCAAAATATAATTCATCTGATCTTGACTACACTCTTAGCCTAGACCTTATGACTGCACCCGCCTCCTGGTCCAACCACTTCCTAGCCAGTTGCAAGCTCTCTCTTTCTGTTCATGTCGCATGTGGCTTCCTAATGACTTTAAGACAATGGTTGGCCATCATGCTAGAAGCATTTCTCATCTCTTCCTACCCACCTTCATAGGCATCAATGCAAATATTGGCCATCTACTCAGCCTCCATCTGTACCAACTCACTTTTGTACTTCCTTGGCCCCGAAAATCTAAACTTGACAAACCTTCTAATCACACTTAAATAAATAGTCCAATGATGATATTGCATCAGCTAAAATCTCTCCACTGGCCCCCGGTGGGCACAAGGATCAAATTCAAGACCCTCTGCATCACCCACAAGGCTTTCTGCGGCCTAGGACCACGGTATCTCTAACTTTCCCTCCCTAAATACTTCCCTGCTAGAGCCCTCAGCTCGTCTAACTCCAACTCTTTGCTTATCAAACGCTTCTCCAAGCAGAGAGTGGGGGAAAGGTCCCTCTCTTCGGCTGGTGGCTCTCTTTGAAACAGCCTCTGTGCTCCTCTCAGACTTGAGCCGGACCGCCTTAAGTTTTAAGTGCCTGAAACTTCTCAAAACTCTGCTTTTCTCTACCGCTTTCCCTCTTTCCCTTCCCTGCTAATCATCCTACTACCGCTGAGACTGGAAGCCTGGTCCTTCTTGAATCTCACAGGTTACCAGGCACTCTACCCAGTCAACACCAGCACCCTCCCCCTCCCCTTCTACGCTGCCCTTGTTGGCCCCTTGTCTGGCGACTGTGCATCGCACCCATGGGATTCCTCCACTCTAGCACTTAGCCAGTGGTCTCTCCCCTTGGCACTGCCTTCCCAGGCTCCCACCGGCACTTTTCCTTAACTTCTCCCTCCCTGTAACGCTCACCTGGTTCCCACGGGGGCGCTGGTCTAGTCTGGATTGCTGTGGCCTCTTCTAGCGTGATGCGCAGGACCCGGAACACCGATTGGACAGGACCTCCAAATCGTGCTTGCCTGGCCCGTAGGAATATCCTTCTGCAGATGAGAAAGGGGATTAACAGTCTGCAGAATAGTGTGCTAGCTCCCCTCTTCCCCCCTTCGTTCCTCTCTAACTTCCTCCAAACCCCGGTTTAAGCTCACCTTATGGTTTGGAAGGATGAACTCTCCATCCTGCTTCTGGTGCAGGGGCGCGCGTTCGTCCAGTTACTTCACTGGTTTTCAGAATGGCGCTGGCAAAATCCACTTGACTTTCCTGAGCGATGCGCCGTAAGTATGAAAGTTCAAAGTTCAAGTGAGGCCCCCTTTATGTTGTCTTTCTAACCTGTGATCTCTCCTTTATTTCAGGTGCAGAATGAAGGCGATGCGTCGAGGGGTTAAACTGCCGAGGTGAGTAGTGATGAGGGGGATCCCTCTAAATGTCCTTATCATTCCCCAGAAATGTCTCTTGTCCTTTCCCCATAGGGGCCGGGGTACGGTACCTGCCAACGGGGCGGCACCGTCCCGAAATGTGGAAGAAAAGTCGGTAAGTATTATGGCTGTTAATCAGGCTTTCCTTCTGTGTTCCTTCTGCTCACCTTTTGTTTCTTCCTCTCTCCCCTAGGTGCAGAGATGTGGCGTCCGATGCTGACAGCCGCGATGGAGCCGGGAGATGTCTCGAGGACAGGTGAGTGAAGCGTGGCGCTGCAGCGAGCAACGCAATGCTTTTAAATGGAAGTCTTTCTTCAGGGATGCTGGCGAGAAGATTCCGGATGCAGGTAAGAAGTTTGAAATAGTCCTTGGCTTTCACCTTTCTCTTCTCTTCCTTCCTTGCAGGTCTTCCAGGTTCGAGGCGGGCGTGGCTGGAGTCCAGGAGCAGGAGCAGACAGGTGAGCGTTAAGCTGCAGGAAGCAGAACCACGCGAAGCATGAGCTGCTGTCTGGGCGTGGCTTAAATAGCCTCCAAAGAAGTCCCAGGTATGTATCCTTCCCCAACTAGGTATGTATCCTTCCCTGGCCACGCCTGAGTGAAAAAATAGTCCCTATGAAAAAATAGTCCCTTTCAGGTCTCAGGGAGGCCTGAAGCATGCAGCATGGTCTGCATCAGGTAAGTGCACAAAACACCTCCCTTTATGAGCCTGGCGCCAATGGCGCCAGGACTGATGTCCAACATGAGCCTGGCGCCAAAGGCGCCATGACGGAGTCCAAAGAGCCCCTAAAAGGGGCCGCTGGGCTTTTACCCGAGGGCATGATGCCTGCTTCCGGGGGTGCTGGGCCTGGCCTGGTGCTCCGGGGGTAGGCATCATGACACTCCCCCCCTAGCTTCCCTATACCCCGCACTTCTCTTCACTGCACTTGCCTGAATGTCACGAAACCTACTAGGACCACGATTGTATATTTACTGGTTATATTTTGCCACTGTTATTTACTCCCCTGTTCCCTCCAAACTTTTCCTTGTGGCACCTCCAAACACCATTCCGTTATGTAGGCGCCTTACAAATGCTCAATAAATAAAATAATTAAATTAATAGACATTGTTGCTCACGTTAAAGCTGCTGGCAAAAAAACAGGTCTTCAGGAGAACAGGTTCACCTTTAGAATTCAACAGAGATTCTCCACCCATAGGATTGTGAGGACCAGAGCAGCAGAAAGGTTATTCAAGGTTTACAATATTTCATCAAACCCTCATGCTTCTCCTTCCACCCAAGACCTACGTAATCTCATGCACAACCTCGGCATCTGAAAAATAGTTAAGATAAAAAAATGGAATGTCAACTCTTTGCAAGGCCCACTGCCATCCACCTCTCCTTCGACACCCTTTTTTCCACTCCCTTCGCCCAGTTCAAACCTGTTTCAAACTCCTTAATCCTCAAAGCAATCAGAGTCAAACAAAAAACAACCTATGCCCCCTCACATTATAATTACATTGGCTGAGAATCTCCTTCAGGACTACTCCACGAGCATTAATACCTCCTTCCAAGAAGGGTGGTTTCATTCACTGCTAAAACATGCAGCCACTCCCAATGAGACCGTCTCTCTCGCTTAACCTTCTCGAAAGCTATCATCCCATCTCCAATCTTCACCTCTTGAAAAAATGAATTGGAAAAATTGGTTGTGAAGCAAGCAGGGTCCCACCTGAAGCTAAACTCCCTCCTTGATACTAATCAATCCAGCTTTAGACTGGCCCGCAGAACAGAATCGTGCTTGATCTCAAGGAACCATGCTGGAGCAACTAGGCACCTCCTAAACTGTCATGCCAATGCTGCTCGAACTGGTGGCAAAGTTCAACACAGTCGGTTATACCAACCTCATCAATTGCCTTCATTCCTGGTCCAACATCTAAGGTCTTGCCCTAGATTGGTTTAGCTTCCTTCTGGACCAAAAGATCGAAATGGAACAGATTGGTTCCTTTCACCACACCATCAATCATCCTGAATGGCGGGGTACCCGCAGGGCTCAGTACTCTCCCCCCTGCTCTTTAATGCACTCCTGCCAATCCTATCATAGGTGTTAGGTTAGATTTCAAATGTACGCAGATCACACTCAAAGGAAATTGCCCAAAATGTCACCCTCACAATTGCGACGACCAAAATGGCCGACTTTTCTTTTTTTTAAACACCCCCTTTACAGCACATATACATATTTGGGGACATATGGGTTATTATAGTAATAGGGAGGATGCGGGGGTCTCCCCCAGCGTATCTATGTGGTGCAAAGGGGGTTTAAGGAACTTTTTTTTTAAACTAATGAGGGGCGTGGGGGGAGAAGAGGCTAGTAGCACTGTCCATACTTTAACCCCTTAAGTGCTAAGGACGAGTATGTTTGTCCTTTTTGCATAGACTTGCATAATAGCCTGGCACTTGTGTACGATGAGTTGATTCATAGACTGCCAGTTTACTAAAATTATTACTTCGAACAAGCAGCATAGCCCACAATAAGTTGTCAAATGGGGATCAGTGATAGGGCTGAAGCACTGTTGCGTGCCAGATGGGTCCACTCTGTCAGGCTGGATGAACTGCTGTGGGAAGAAACGTATGAACAATATTTGCCGAAAAACCACATCGAATTTTTTGTGCGGGGGATTAGAAAGGGCATATAAGTGGTTGGGGGACATGAACAGTTACAAATGGGTGCAGAGGGGGGACTTCGAGGGAACCCCCCATAAATAGATAAAATGTTGATCAGTTTTTTAGGCACATTTTTGGGGGGAAAACACCCATCGAAAAAAAACGGTTATGGCAGCCACCACCAGTCACTGCCGTGTGCCAAGCATGATGGGCAGACCCTCCCCAATGACAGATGAGGCTGTAAGCATACATATATAGGTGTAAATTGGGTGTAATGTGGATTTACTAAGCCGGGTGACCCATTTTGTAGAATGGATGGAGCTGGATCACAACGCGGATTTGGTAGCGAGCACAGGTACATACCTAGCAGCACATCATTGGTTTATGCCTGATTGACAAGGTAGCTGCAGAAACACTAAGACGTCCTTGTGAATATCCGACAGACTGACTTGGCATTGCAGGCCTTGTTAGGTCTGTTGGGGAAGGGTGGGTGGTTGGTGATGTCTCCAGCCGCACTGTAAGAAGCAAGAACTGCGAACAAAACCCCGTCAGCATTAAGAAGCAGCACAGCGCAGAAGAAAGGCCTGAATAAGTACTTGAATACAAATGTTGGGTTTCAGTTTACCCACAAGTAAATAGTAAGCATGTTTCAAAAATGTGTTTAAATGAATACAATATAACGTTCAACATAGAACGAAACCCCAAGCCTTATAAGCAAGATGGAGGCCGAAGTATCAGATGCTTGCCACTGACGCAACATGCTGCCGACCACATCTGTTTACATTGCATGGAAATGTCCAGTATTGGAATATTTCGGGGGTAGAACTTCAAATTGACCACAAATTGACTAACTGCGTGCATCAGTATAATAACTATGCTCTTACATCCAGTCTCCTTTCCTCCGTACTCTATGGGTGTCCCCTGTCTGGGATACCATACTGTATGGAGGAAAGGGAAGTATTGACGAGGAGTACAGCAGTCACTACAGTGAGTAACATTCCCACTGGAGTTTATCCAGCATTTGAAGGACTAAAGTAGGCCTGATGTAGTAGACTCTAAATGGTGATTGACTATGGCATGGTAATCCACAGGAGGCCCAATTATATCAGACCCCTCAAGGGAAAGAGATATTATTAGATGGGAGACGGCTAAACATAAAATGTTAAAACAAAATAAGCCAAAACTAGATGCGGGCCTTAGTTCTAGGAGGGTGTAGAACGGGCCAGGGGCGGGTGAGGGACTGGTTTACTGAAACTTGGTGTACAGCCAGACACACTTCTCTTTTCACTGGACAACATGCCACTGCGATCCTTGGACCTGGCACTGCCTTGTAAAACTACATAGTCAAGAACTCCTTAGCTTGTCTTTCAGCTTTTCATCTCCTACCATAGGCAGAAGGGATCACTAAGAAAATCGAAATCCCCAAATAACTCCCGTAGGTGTGCTCGTGGTGCCAATGGGGGCGCAAAGGGGAGTTTGAATATCTGATTCTATGGCAGGGGCTGCCAAGTAAGCAGTGTTAACCATTAGCCAAGAAATGTTTATGAAGGGGTCTCCAGAGCGTCGATCACCTGCGTGGAAGGCCTTTTGTTATGGCGTGAGCTCGTGGAGCTCTGCTAGCGTCTAGGCTCTGGAGAGCGTTAGGTGCTCTGTTCAAGATGGATGTGCGCTGGTCTTCTGCATATCACCCGACGTCAGATGCAAGAGGCAGAGAAGACTCCGCAGAAATATGTAGGGTGTTTCATAAATGCGTTTCAAGGTCGTTGGGCAGCATTGCTCTGCGGGACACTTTCCGGGTTTCTTTGTGCACACGGTATCCACCAGCCGCAAGTGTTGCAGCACTGGCAAAACCTAAGATCATGTCATTTTGACAGAAATGTCACATTAATGTAAAAAGAAATGTATTGCAATCCAAAGAAACGTTTGAAAGGACATAAGAAGCTAGCTCTGGATTACCATACAGCACACATCCTGACATGTGGGGGTCTTGCAAAAGGTTTCAGCCCCGGTTTGAAATTCTTAATCCTACGGGCATGGGATCGCAGATTCTCAGTCACTGGAAAATAAACCCTACATTCCATGTGACATTGGTTCCAGGGTATCGTACTAAAATGCAGGAGGAAATGATTGCAAGGACGTTGCTAAACCCATAGGAAGAGCGCTTTTTGGGCAGCTTATAACTTCGCTCTCCCTCACTAGTTTTTGCAAAAGAAGTATATGGCCCACTCTGAATTTTTTTGACAAGTTTGGTAAGGTTTCGTAGAGGGGGGACAAAGTTATAGGGGGGGTCCCAATTTTTTTTTTCCATAGACTGAATTGAAAACTTTTTGCTCACGCCTATAGCCCAAACCGCTGGATGGATTTTCACCAAATTTACGGCAGGAGCGACAGATTGGTTCCGAAAGCGTGCTTTTGTAAATTTGGTGGAAATCCATCCAGTAGTTTTTAAAAACACAGGCAAAATGTAGGTAAAAATAATTTGATATCTGGGTTCAGTCCGGATTAGGTCCGCAGACCCATTTCCCTGTTCGGTCCGCGGACCGGCATCCGATTGGCTTAGAGGGTGACGTGATGTCCGCGGACATCGGACGAGTCCACTGATTGGATGACGAAAAGCATGAAGTGTGTCCGATTTTTGGAAATGCCGCCATGTTGGATTCGCGGACTTCGGCCGATGTCCTCGGACATCGCGGTAATAACATATAAAAAAACACATTACACTTGTCATACTTATCAAACAATCTCTGGGTAGGTGAGGGGTGATGTGGATGTGATGGGATATGGCCATAAGAAGAGAAGCCAAAAAACGGTTGTTTTTCACCCTAAAAGTCAGCAAACAGGCCAGATGTTCGTGAACAGTCCTGTGAAGTTCGGGGACACTTCAGATGTTCGGGAGCAGTTCTTGGATGGCTTATAACTTTGGCACCACTCAATGAAACTGCATGAAATTCAGGAATACTATTCTAGACCTGGTACTGAAAGGCTTTGCAAAGTTTGCTTTGCCCGCAGGCATCAGGGCACAGACAGACACACTTCGCTTGGGTCGATAACTTGGGCTGGCGGGGCGCTATCCCCCGTTCCAGTCCCTGGAACGGGGATGAACGCCAGATTATTCCCATTAGCATAACACAAAATGCTAATGGAGATGTTGAAAAAAAGTATGAGTCTATGTATGATTACGTGGCACTGTCCGGAAGGTCCACAGTGACGTCAGATGTTCACGGACGTTGACGGAAGCAATAACAGTGTAAAAAGTATAGAAGTGTTAAAAATCATGCTAGCAGGTGGGAAATGGCAGTTTTAAGGGGAAACTTTGTAAATTGGACACAAACGTTGCTATATTGGGGGTAAGTATGATATTCGTAAGTGGTAGGAAAATAGCATGCACTGGTAAAAACCCATGGAATTCTCTGAAAAAAACTTTGTTAAAGAGACATTATGGTTAAGTTGCACCAATAAAAACCTATGAAATTCAATGAAACAACTTTGTTAAAGGGACGTTATGGTTAATTTGCACTAGTAAAAACCTATGGAATTCAGTGAAAAAACATAGTTAAGGGGACGTTATGGTTAAGTTGCACTAATAAAAACCTATGAAGTTCAATGCAAAAATGTTGTTACAGGGACATTATAGTTACAGGTACCACCGAAAAACCTCAGAAATTCACCAGTTATGGTAAGCTAAACAACCATAACTCGTGTCACCACCGTGCACTGCTAAGATTAACACCCAGGACATCAAAGATGACATCACACATGTTATTGATGACATCACTGATGACATCACATATCTGGCCCACTTATTTTTGTTCACTGAGATATCTAGGCCAGGTAGTTTTGTGCACTGACAATCAGGATATTAAAATTCAAAAGGGGCTGTATGTCTAGACGTTAACCTTGTCATATGTTCTTAAAGTACTTTCCTTAGGGTTTGGACTCAGCTCATGGAGTACTTACATGGGGCAATAGCAGGCCTCAAACACACAATTCATTTGTATATATGAAGATAAACTTTAATGCTATTAACATTTTCTGATGATGCTGTTTCTTTCTTCCTTACTTTAGTTTCCCCGTATGTGCCTCTGATGTGTATGCATTGTGGGTCTTCATATGTATTGTTTGTACTACCACAAGTGTATAGTAAGTCATGAATTGGTAGCTAGTTATTACATGTTTAACATTACAGTCACCCCTGACATCTTGTTACCAACATTATAAACACAACCCCTTATAGGGACTTTTCATCCAAATTAATTGCACAAGTGATGTCATCAGTGATGTCATCAATGACATTTGTGATGTCATCTTTGATGTCCTGGGTGTTAGTCTTAGCAGTGCACGGTGGTGGTGCAAGTTGTGATTGCTTAGCTTACCTTACCTGGCAAATTTCTGAGGTTTTTCGGTTTTACCTGTAACCACAACATCCCTGTAACAACGTTTTTACATTGAATTTTATAGGTTTTTGTTAGTGCAACTTAACCATAACGTCCCTTTAACTATGTTTTTTCATTGAATATATATATATATATATATATATATATATATATATATATATATATATATATATATATATATACACTAACAAAAAACATTGTTAAAGGGACGTTATGGTTAAGTTACACTACTAAAAAAACTGTGAAATTCAATGGAAAAATGTTGTTACAGGGACGTTATGGTTACATGTAAAACCAAAAACCCTCGGAAATTTGACAGTTATAGTAAGGTACTCAACCATAACTCGGGCTACCACTGTGCACTGCACGGCTACCACTGTGCACTGCACGGACTAACACCCATGACCTCAAAGATGACATCACAAATGTCATTGATGGCATCAATGATGCCATCACATGTCTGGCTCCCTCTTTTTTTGTTCACTGACATATGTAGGGCAGGTGGTTTTCTTCACTGACAGTCAGGAAGTAAACATTCAAAAGGTACTATATTTGTTGACCTTACCCTTCTTATATGTCCTTACACTCCTTTCCTAGGGGTTCAGTCACATCATATGAGACATATACATAAGGGAAGAAGCAGGCTTGAAACATAGCAATAATTTCTGTGCATGAAGATAATCAGATTATGAACACTTTCTGGTAATAGTGCTGCTTTTTTGCTTACTGTATTTTCCCGGTATATGGGCATATTTTTGCGCTTTGTGGTCTCTTTTTGTTTTCTGTGTAGTAGTACAAATATGTAGTAAGTGAGGGGGTATTAGCTACTTATTACATGTTTCACAGTATGGGAAACTCTCAAAATAAAGCATTCATCATTCTACTATCTAACATGGCAAACATTTCAATATTAGAACTCTTTGGTGCATGCTGCAGTCAATGCCTACGTTTCTGCATGAGGGTTGCTATACTGGAAAGAAGTCTGTAGTGTAATGTTGTTTATAGCAATGGATTGTGTAATGAATTATGTATCTCATGATAGTTCTCCCAATGACCTCTGATAGTTTTGTGACAACATTATATTGACAATCCTTTGTGGAGGCTTCTTATGAAAACTAAAGGCACATGTGATGGCATCAGCGATGTCATCAATGACAAAAGGTTAAGAGAATGGGAAGGTGACTCGCCTCAAGTTAAAAGAAGTACAAGTCTTGTACTTCTTTTAACTTGAGCGTGAGTCACCTTCCTATTCTCATAATCTTTTGTTCTCTAATTTTCCAACCCTGGTGGATGAGTTGGAGGGAAAAGAGTGATCGGTGCCAGTGCACTTGTACACATTTTTCATTATTTAACTTTAGAGTGGTCACGAGTGCGCAGGTCCAACGTATCGAATCCACCAACTCCTATTTCCTATGTCATTAATGACATTTGTGATGTCATCTTTGAGGTCATGGGTGTAAGTCCGTGCAGTGCACAGTGGTAGCGCGAGTTATGGGTGCGTACCTTATCATAACTGGTGCATTTCTGGGGGTTTTCGGTTTTACCTGTAACCATAACGTCCTGTAACAACTTTTTTCCATTGAATTTTATAGTTTTTTTAGTAGTGCAACTTAACTATAACGTCTCTTTAACAACGTTTTTTGTTAGTGAATTTCATAGGTTTTTAGTAGGGCACTTTAACCATAACGTTGCTTTAGCTCATTTTTTCAGTAAAGGTGATAGGTTTTAAGTAGCGCAACTGAACCATAACATCCCTTTAATAATGTTTCCTTTACTGAATTTCATTAGTTTTTATCAGGATACGCTTAGTTTGTATAGATGTACTGTATAGCATACTGAAGCCGGTGGCTCTATACTAATAGCCACAGTGGTTGGGAACAGTACGTCTGTTCGCAGACATCGGGTGGAGTCCAACGTGACGAGAAAGGGAGGGGTGGTCATAAAAAGTGCTAACATGCAGCAAAGGCAAAAAACATACAGAGCAGCAGGTGGGTGAATGGGGGGGGGAAATGCAGTAGCTGTACAAAGTCTGTACTTTTGCATAAACAAAAAGCACAAAGGCATAGGGTATGCAGAATAATGGAAAGCACCAACAAGAGAAGTGACGTTTGCCTTCATCAATCCTACCGCACACCTGCTTCACAATCCAACAAATGACGAAGAGGCAGAGTTAGGGATGCCAACTACTGAGAGCAGACCTCCATCCCTTCTTCCCCTCATCAGCAGCTTGTAGAAATGGCGAAATCCCCAGTATATGTATCTGTTTCTGGTCTCCCTTCCCTTTCTGAATAGTGGCTATGAATGTGTGCTAATAAAGATTGATATGTAAATTTTTACTGATTGTATATGTGCCTTTTCCTTTGTTTTAAGTAGGCCATTGTAAGTGTGAAGGGCAGAGCACTGGTGGGGATGACTGCAAGTGAGGTGAATGGAGGAGTCGTACCACCGTTGCACCTGGCTGCCCTATGCGCAGGCACAATCGAAGCATCCGTAGGACGCCACTGTGGGTCACATGTTTGCATGCACAGAACCACCTGTAAGTAGTTTCAGGACTGTACGTTTGTCGGTCGCACAACTGCGCACACGCGTATCTTGTCCTGTGACACCTGTTAACACTGTCCCTGGGCAACATATGCGAAGAAACGTGTGATGCAGTTGTAGTAGGTGGAAGCGCACATCCACATCCTGCGAGTACCTTTGGACGTTAACATTCCACCTACTGTATCGTGCGCACACCAACCTTATGTAGAAATGTTCAATGCACGTGTGCTGTACATTTAAGTAGTCTGGGGATGGCAAGGGTATCCGTAAGAGAGCTATGAATGTGGCCACAAAGTATTACGGCAATATACGTGCTGCAGGTAGGCATCCAAATGAAGAGCAATGGTGACATCACCATGGTAACGGAACAACGCTGCGCGTGGGCCCTTATTTAGTGGACATAAACTAGATCCGTGCACATCGAAAAAGGACAATTTCCTGCAATGTATGGAGTGTTACAGTGAGAGTGGACCCTTACAGAGATCCTACACTCTTCCTTCTGCATGTAGGTATTGTAGGGAAAGACTTAGTCCCACTTTCCGGTTGCACGTGCTCCACAACAGTCTTATAAAATGGCACACCCCACAAGTGCGGTGCAATCCCTGTTTGGCTTTCCAGAGAAGAGCAGAGCAGCGGTGCATATTGGTTCGTGCAGAAATAGCTTTCTCACCAATTGTGTGCCTGCAAAGTACCTCTCCAAGTAATGGCCACCAGAGCTTCTGCAAATACCTCTAACTCAGGGGCACCCACACCCTCACCACCAAAACCTCCTTCTGAAGATCCTGAGCAAAGGAACAGGTGTCATAATGTAGAGGGACATCAGAAAGGAAACAAGGATAAAGTAGAGGGAATCCCATTGCCTGCAGCCAGCGTGAGTCATGGGTGTGGAAACTATTTAGGACCATTGGAGATGTCCCCAAATTGCATGCAAACTAGGTACAATGCACTAAGTGCAACATAGTACTCTGTGCGTTGTACCTGGCTTGTACAGCTATGGCACCACCTCCATGCGGCGGCACCTTAAAGCGAACCACCAGGCAGCTGTTCGGAGGGTTGTCCCATTCCAAGCAGACAGTAGGTTATTTTCCTCTGCAGCATCCTCCGCTCCTGCTCCTGCTACCAATAGGCACACTCCTGTGGGCCAGTGCGTTCCATTAGCAGCCTTCCAGGACATACGCACTGCAACAGACCTGTACCTTTCAAAGGTCACTGTATTGTGTATATACTGTGATGCGGTACTGTGTAGGGGGAACATTTTCGAAGTGCTTTTGAGGCGTCGGTCTGGGAGTATGAAAAAAAGAGTGCCCCCTACTCAAGTGAGGTGCACCCCACATCTTCTGCTCTCCACGTACAATTTCTTATCCCTGTGGTTGGTACCCTTTGCCAAATCTCCCTTCCATTCCTGTCTTTTGTAGCGTGTCGTATAACAACAGGAAAAATGCTACACAACCAGAAGGAGGGGAGTGGGGAACAAAAAAGGCTCTTTTCAGAGCCACCTTGCACTGTTGAAAAATAGAAGTTGAATGAAAGCATTCCTATGAGTGCCGTGTACAGGGATGGCAACAATGGGCGGCGGGACTCCGTCAAAAGTATTGTACACATTTGCAAAATGAAGTGGTGGCTCTGAAAAGGGCCTTTTTGTGCTGCTTGTGTTTGCAACGTTGGAAGTGGTGAACAACTAGAGGGAAAATGCTTGCTAAAGTTTTAGGAAGCAATGCACTGCATTTTGGATAATGTGCAGAAACAGCTCATTGCCAGCATCAGTCAGATGAACTCTATCTGAATGAAAAATGTTGCTATTATGAAACGTAATGTTTTCATTGTGGAATGAGGACATGCCAACGTCTCGCAAAAAAGCTTAAACAGCCTTGTTCAGATTGCGTCGCGCTTTCTCCATTTGTGGCCCACACGAGGAGGAACATAGCCACATCTGTCTCTGGACAATGCGAGAAAAAATTATGTGCGACTTTGGAAACATTTCCAGAAGTTGCCATAATATCTCCGTCATCGCAAACTGCAGTGAGATGCCGCTAACATGCCCTAAACTGTTCCCGCCACAATGAACAATATTAATGTCTGGATGCGCGAGCGTCACCAAACTGGCACAAAGGGGACCCACATGGAGCCACTTCATTCCACGTATTCCGTACCAGTGCACATCAACATTATGGAACCCAAGGTGTGCTGCCAGTGCACAGCGTTCTGCGTAAACTTGTACCCAATGTATCCAGGAGATGCCCAAAAGCCATATAGTCCACCTACTGAACGGCTAACCATCCCCGTAGCCATTTCCACTCCTATTTGCAAAAAGACGTTCTGGCACATTCTGTTGCTACACACCACACCCAGGAAATCGTATTGACCAATCCCAACTCCTGCACAGTCCCATTTCCATTGCAGCCACCCTGAAAATACCCGGATGTAGCACGTGGGCACTCCAACTGGCGGGGCTTTCGCAAACATATTGGCCTGTGTGGGGGGCTGTGTAAACACATTTTAAGCATCATAGAAAAAGGGCGTCTTGGTGGTAGTTGTGAAAAGTGTTTTTCTGTAATTTTTGTAAAGCAATGTGTAACGAAACACCTTTTTGTGAGAGTTTCCCAGACCCCCCTTTCTTTTTGTGTACTAGTTTTTAGGGATTGCTCTCTGCTTTTCCTCCGTACATTATTACACGAGTGTATGCAACGTACATTGTACATAGTGCAACAGAAGACTAATTTGTATGGGGGATAAAAATATCAACTCCACTGACAAACGTCACACTAGAAGCACTACAGTTCCCATGGCCACAGAAGAACATCCTAGCATGGAACAGAAAGGCAGACATACACCTGATTCGATAATCCATAGTCCCATTTCCATGGTAAGCAGGTTAAGAAGGACAGCATGTAGCATGTGCGCTTTCCACAACTAGCGCAAAGGCCGTGCCCCAGTAAAGCAGGGCCACTCCTTCTTCCCTTTCCAGTACTTTTTTACCAGCACTCCCTGATTGGCTACTGTGAAACGATTGCATACCCATCCACCAATTACATCCAAGAATTTTGCATGTAACGCTATCACATCTATTGAACAGTCCATACCAACCGTTAAACACGCAGATGTTCAAATGTCCTGTAAATCAAAACCACCTGCACTGGAAAGTACTGTAAACGATCTACGAGTTATGCACCCACATACATCAGCATTGCTACCCATCACAACGCCTTGTAGGTATTACTACTTTTTGTACAGTACATTGGCAACTGTGTTATAAATGCGTAGCTACAGGGCGCCTAGCAGTGAATCTCCATAACGTACTCAAAATTCGTACTGTTAATTCTCCAATCACCTACCATTAAATGGCTCCTACAGTGGTAAGTGGTGGCAAAGTTGCCATTTGCCCATAACAGCCATTGGTATGTGGAAACGATTACTCTGTTATTTTGTTCCGTCAATTTTACAATGCTTTCCCCCATTAACGCACCTCCTATCAAATTTGTAAAACTCGCACACAAATTATCAGACAGCGTTTCCCACCAAACTAAGCCACGTGCATACGTTGCAAGCATAACAACAGTTTCCTGCCGCATGTCTTAGATAACAACAGTAGTTAAACAATGAAAAAATGTATGTGTGCATTTACAACAGCACCATACATAAATGTGCATAAGGAAATTAAAGCCCAGAAGCAATGCCTGCACTCATGTAGCAAGCATACATATGCAGAGAAGTACATGCAAATGCACGCATAAAAACATTCTGCTTTGCACTCTGTGCATCTTTCCGCACCTTTTTGTCATCCTTCCACAATGCGAAGTACTGCCTTTTTAAAGTAAATAGGCCTACACTTATACAAACATGTGTTTAATAACAAGTCATACAATACACTCCCAAATAACCCACCTACCCCCTTAAAAATCATGCTTATGCTCCCAAGTGCCCATTCATATCGTAAGCCTTCCATTTATACACACACACACTTCCTCTTCATGCCCAGACAGCCCCCTATAGTTTTGGAGAATGTATTGCACAAATGCAAGCACTATGCCATTAGCCAACATATTTTGTTACCATCTTCTTATACAGGCGCAGTACCCACCTCTCTCCAGAAAGCCACTGGTGTGTGCACTTCAAAATACAACCTACAATACACCTACTCTCAGCAAGCAACAAATTAAGTACAATACCATCATACTGTTGTATGTCTTCCTAGAAGAGTGCACTATTGTTGTATTGTAGTATATAGCTGTGCATCAATTCACCAGTATGTACTTCCTTGTTACACATAACACCTCTACAGGTGCTGAGTGTTTGTTATGTCTCCACCATTAGACTAATCCCCACAAAGTAAGATACTGTGCCCAACCGAAATTTAGAGACCACTACACAGTTATGCACTTCCATTTATATGCCTACCCTCCTATTGACCCACTCATGCACATTGCGCACATATACATTTGAAAATGTGCACACCCACACTTCCCTTTCTTTGCCAACAGCTACTGCATGATGCCTACCAAACTGCAACTCTGTAGAAAGCAACCCAGAAAGAGAGCCACCAAACCTAAAACCACAGAAAGTAGCCATCCACTGCAAGCTGACCATGAACAGAAAGTTGAAAGAGAAGAGGTAATGTAGTAATTAAGGAAAACTGATGCATCTACCAGTGAAGAAAGTGTAGTTGATCTGTCAAAATGTGTGAATGAAAAGAAAACCACTAAATACAGTGCAACGCACACTACTGCTAACAGAGCACGTACAAATGGTAATGTAACCACATGCAAGCATTCTTAAAAAGTAATTTTACAAAAAATGTTCCACCACAGAGTCCTTCAGAACCTTATAAATAGAGGGCAGAAATCACTCTCAACCCTCAAAACCTACTGCAGAAAAGTCATCCTGGAAGCCCTTGTAGACAGTGAAATGATCGTGAAACGGAAATTGTTTAAAGTAATTTTGAACAGAATGAAACCACTAACAAAATGAATTGGTAAATTGCAAGCACTACTTCGAAACAAACACAATATCAGCATAGATACCTTTGGCCACTTCTGTACAGGTGAGTGGAGTCACACCACCAACACAGAGCCATTCTACTATGAAGAATCATACAAACAACAACAAACAAACCAAATTGCCTTACATCGGAGTCCACGAGGGTATGAAAAGATACACAATACCATAATGGAAGAGGAAACACTGCTTTCAGAAATATCCCCATCAAACTTAGATGGCACTCTCCATTCCACCACAGCAATACGCCTAACATACAAATGGCCTGAGTGTAACGTCCGCCAATGCTTAATCAAAATCTTTGCAGTAATTCCTCAATCAGTATGTCAAAGGCAATGACAAAATAAAAATAAAAATACTACAAACTACTGCACAACAAAGTGCGCAAATACACTGGAATACAAGGACATTCCTTAGCCTGTATTTCTTGACCTGATTGCAAAAGCACCTTCCACCATATCAAAATGTTAGCAACTCACCATTCAAAAGTCCCAAATCTAGTTTATAAACTGTACTATGCAAAAGGTCCAGCTTTAGCACTGCAACATTTAAATTATATTCTCCTACACGGTACCGCCAAACAAGTGCTCGATGAAATAGAGCACATCCAAAGGAAATATTGTGGAACTGAAGAGCACTTACAAATGCCAGCATTTGCAGACAACAGTACTGACAACAGTGCAGCTACCGACTTTTTATATCACACATACAGAAAAGAAATACAGAAGTTCAAAAGCACATCTGCTGAAATGCCGGACCAAGTATGTGTGTGTTGCCGTAGAACTTTCTATAGTAAGAGCACCAAAAATATAGATATAATGCAGAAAATAGAAGGTAATGGGGAATCCCAATGGTTTCAATTAGCTCTGTACCTTATAGCTGAAAACAAATATGAAATTACAAACACCTCCATACTGTGCACATACTGCACTGCAAAACTTGACAGTAACCAAAGGCCTTCATGAGCAATTAGTAATCATTTGGAAGTATTTCCACTGCCAAATACTGCAGCAGCTTAATTTGTATGAAATCATTATAATCCAAACAGTGCACCCTTTTCAAGCAATAATTCAACTTCAACCAAAAACTGCTACATTGCCTCCCAATACAAGAATCTTTGATTATCCTGGTAAATGGTGTACCTACAAAAGACAAAAGAATTTGGCAGCAACTAGTGGACTTAAGCAAAGTTAGGGAAGCATTGCAATACCTTAAAGAAAACAATGAATACTACAAGGAAATAAACATTCAAGAAACAACCAAAATAATTCACGACTCCTCAACAACTGGCCAGTTTGAACATCTAGATCCTACTGCAGCCTGCAATATTTAAGACCACTATACAATTCACCCACTGCACTCCAGAGACACCATAGACGATACACTAGAAACATATCAAATGTGGCAAACCAAAGGAGCGCCAATCAGTATATGGGAAAAAAGTGTAGAAGCACAAGCCTTTCCTCTACTCTTCCTGACTGGCAAAGGTGGAAGATATGATGAAAGATGCACACAAATAACAGCATCAGAATATCGCTGTTTGCAAATGTATTCTGAAGACCATAGATTTAGACAGAACGTGGAGTATATATTCCACCTCCTCTTTGAAAGTGAACTATCAATGCTATGTTATGGAGTTGCCCACACATTAAAAACAGGTTCCCATTTTCAAAACATGTCTGCTACACAGCTACTTCAAAAGGTGCAAGAGAAGGACGAAGTTTTACAATGAAGTAATACAAATCTCTTGGCAAACATGCGTGGTACGAAAGAGTACTGGTTCCGACGGCACGGAGATGCACGGTTTATGCTACGCAACCTTGGCCCACCCACATGGTTTGTCCCTTTAAGTTGTGCAGAGTAATTGAATGTTGTGTTGTGCAGAGTATGCATGGGAAGACTTGCACACTTTCCTATGCATAGCAAACAAAAACAAAACAGGTGTAGACATGACATCGCTTCCTTGCCATGCTGCACTTAATCTGCAATAAAGCACTTCCTCCCCTCGGAGAAGTGGAACACTTCTTTTGGAGAAAAGAATATCAAGCCAGAGGAGCACCACAGATCCACATGCTTTTGTGGATTAGAAAATCCTCCTAAATTTGGTGAGGAGAGTGCTGAAACTGTTTTGCAGTTCATTCACAAATATGTCAGTCATGGAGCGACAGTCATGGAGCAGCGATCGGAAGATGAAGCGGAGATCGAGTGATGACGTTCCGATGATTCGCTGGTAAGTATAAGTGCAGCGCTGAACTGCGATGAAGAGCGTGTGGTCTGCAAGGCTAATCTGATGTTCTTTCCTTTTCAGTTCTGAAGAAGCGTGGACTCCCGAGAGTCCACGATGAAGAGACTAGTAAGTATCTTATTCTGCTCTTCTTTCTCACTCTTCTTTGCAGGTAGCTCGAGACCACTGGATGGGCGTGGCTGATGGCTGGCCTGGAGCTGCAGACACAGTGAGCGTTATGCTGCAGGAGTGCAGAATAACGCAAAGCGTGTTCTGTATGAAGGGTGTGGCTTATATAGTCTTCTGAAAGTAGTTCCAGCAACCACACCCAAGCAAATAGTCCCACAGCAAATAATCCCTTCACCCTGCCTCATATTGGTTCGCACATGCCTCTCTGGGTCTGAAACGTGCCATGTTGGTGATGGCAGTATGAGCCTGGCGCCAACGCCACCAGGACCGAGTCCAGGAAGCCCCTGCAAGATTCCTTGGGGCCTTCAAGGCCCCCATGAGACCCAACGCCTTGGGCAGGGTAGTCTGCACCTGATGTTTGGGGGTATGGACCGTGACATTGAAGAACAACTTATTAGACACATACTACCCGAACAGGAGTATTACTTTAGAAGCCTTGTGCCTGCACTAGATAGCCCAAAACTTTGCATACAAAAACAACATTAAACCAAATGAGGAAAAAGGTAGATACAGAGTGGAAAATTGTGAAGGCAGCCTGGTAAAATGTATCAAACACCGCCTGATTAATCATATGAAGCTGTCCTTAAAATCTCCTCAACACAAAGAACTGTACTACATGGCTCTACTACAACTTTTCAAACAGTGGAGAAAAGAAGATTTATTAGACACCCACACCTCCTATGAAGATTCTTTCAATGCCAGTGAAAGTACATTACACATGAAAACTTTACACGGTACAAAACCATATTGGTCAATGAACGCCAACAAGAAGAAGACATTCAAGCACAACTAAATGTAGATACTTCTGAGAGTAGTGAACCTTCTCTAACAGGCAACCAAGAACTACTAGGACAGCCACTCATAGCAAATGAGGCAGAATTAGCCATGATGGAAGTAACCACCACTATACCCCCTCCCAGGACATGTGGTGGCGGGCCCCTGATACCACAGGGATTGCGAGGGCCCTCATTACGCCAGTGCTAGGGGTAGTCTTACCACCCCCGAAGCGTTTGGGTATTAAAAGGCAATGTAACAACCCTTCTCACTCACAACATGACCATTATGTAGAATGAAGAATGTAAACTTGCAAATTATGTCTTTATCCATCTTCTAAAATCCAGTGTTCTGCTAGCTATGATACTTTTGTCCCAAAACAGAACAACTCCTTTTGTCGAGTTTACTTACCTCAATTCCAGCTCCCCTTTTAACCTGCATAATTCTGCAATTCTGGTTCCGGTGGACAAACATTCTGAAGGGGGAGAGGTGTGAGAAAGTAACCCCAGCGAGGCTGTCATTGCTGCCATCCAGTGATCGGTCCTGAACCGTGATCAGGAGTGCATGAACTCACTGAGCCATGTATCATCATTTGCTGGTAATGCTTCCCACTTCAGAATTAAACTGGGGAAATCATAAGGTAAGGTAAGCGGTCTTGTATGGTGCCCTTACGCCAATGATGTTGGATGTGCTGCTCATGGCTCTGGAAGGGAAAGAGATTGGGTGTCAATCGTATATCGAGAAGGCAGATGCAGTGTTGACATGATGAGTGGGTTTGGGTGTGTTTGACCGAGTTTATTTTGATTGCGGCAAACTCACCGCAATTTATCTGCTTGGGGTCCAATTTAAACGCACATGTATTTTTTCTTTTTTTTTGTACCCGCCTCCAACTTTAAGGAAGCGGGGGACACCCCCGTGAGCTGGGTGTTCTCAGACAGCCCTTTAGGATGAGTAGCAATACCCTGGAGATGGATGGGGATGCAGATTTTATTCATACATCAATAATCAAGACGACACAAATAGCTTGGCAAGGTTCATCTGTTTTAATGTCAAGTATCTAAAACAGCGAGTACAACGAACATCAGCATCACTAGATACTCTGACTCTACTTACTTCATAAAAAAACTGGTCTTTTGTACCCAAAATTGGTCTTCATTGACGTTTCGACCTGCATCATTACAAATGTCATCCTACATGGCAAACTACACAAACCTAACAGAGGGTGTGATTGGGTCTAAGTGAAGTTCTAAGTATAAGCTCTATATCTGTATGGAGTAACGAAAGAAGGTGGTAGGACAATTAACATCAGGTGGGGCAACTAAGCCCTCCCCTTAAAATGGCCACTATGAATGTCACTAAATGTATGACGTCCCATTGGCTACACAAGTTATAGGACCCCCAACTACGTGGTCCCCTACAATTGGTAAGCTCCTAACCCCCGTCAGTACTTTTCCACCCACGTCTGGACACCATGAAATTGAGCCTTTTCGTGTATTTGATTTTATTCTTCAATAGTCCTCCGACGTGTTTTGTTTTTGCTTGACCTCTCTGAACAGGAGCATCTGTTCTTTCACGTTAATTGTATCCCATCCTCCTACCCCCACCTGCGAGGCTAAGAACCTCGGGGTCATCTTTGACTCCTCCCTTTCCTTCTCCGCCCACTTCTCTGAGGTCCCTAAAACGTCAAAATTCCGACTGCACCTCCTCAGAGGTACTCTGCCTTTCCTCTCCTTCCCCCAGAAGCTCATGGTATCCCAAGCTCTGGTTCTCTCTAGGTTGGACTATTGTAACAGCCTCTTTCTAAATCTACCTGCCTCTACTCTCCGCCCTCTGCAACTAATCCAGAACAGGACTGCGAGACTTGTCCTTGACCTCAAGCCATGGGATCGTATCTCTCCAGCTCTGAAATCTCTCCACTGGCTCCCAGTGGATGCAAGGATTAAATTCAAAACCCTCTGCATTGTCCACAAGGCTTTCTGGGGCCTGGGTCCAAAATACCTTCAGCTATCCCTCCGCAAATACCGCCCCTCTCAAGCTCTTCACTCCTCTACCTCCAACTCCCTCAGGGTCAGTCGCTTTTCTAAGAAATGAGCTGGGGGTAGATCTCTGTCTTCGGCTGGGGCCTCCCTCTGGAACAGCCTCCCTGCCACTCTAAAACTTGAGGAGAACCATCTCCGGTTCCGGAAGCACCTCAAGACCTTCCTCTTTTCTTCTGCCTTCGCTCCCCCTCTCCCCTGCGGATCTGTTCTCTCTTGGCACCATGCACCTGGCCAGTCTCTGTCCTTTAGGCCCAGGTACCTGCTCATCCTGCCACCCTCCCGCACTGCCTCCGGGCCACCCCTTGAACTGGGATATGTATCTGTACCCATACAGATCCCCCTTTTTCTTCCTGCACTTATCAGACCTACCCTGTCTGCTGCCTTAAACCTAGCACTTGCAAATTGCTGGCTGCATTACCACTGTGTGTTGCCTTTATTATTTATTTATTGTTATTTATCTGTTTCTCCTCTGCTTTGCACTTTCCACCTCTCCCCCTTCCATGCACTTTTCCCCTCTCCCCTCTCCCATGCACTTGCGCGTTCTCAATGTCACTGGGCTTAGTAAGATCACTGCTTTGTTCTCCCCTGTTCCCCTCCCTTGCCTTGTCGCGCTCTGAAACACTTGTGTACGAGCGCGATAGAAATAAAATATCAATCAATTTAAAATAATCCAATGTCAGCCAATTCCAGTTTGATAAGACCTTGGCTTTCTTGGCTCTGTCAACTCCTTAGATGAGCTTTTATTCTGTTTAATGCAATTGCTTTTCTTAACTGCAACACTGAAATGAGGCCTTCTTGCTTTTTTCAGTACTGCTTATATGCGTAGAGGAAACATCCATCCTTTACTTGTCCATATGTTTCTATGCTCACGGGCGTCCTGCCTCTGTTTTTTCTACTGCCTTCCAGCCGTATTTTTTATTAATGTCTTTTTTGTATGACACATTAAATTACTTTCAGACCTTTATTTCACTGTGAGTTGTGCTTCCTTTTTCCATGACTATGGCCTTTCAATCGGCCGCGGAGAGTGCGGTTCATTTTTCCTCTTTTTCCTTTTCACATGTTTCTATATATGTATATGTTGGTGCTTGCCGCGGTCTAACTATTCAAAAGCATGTGGCTAGCTTCATGATTGATTTGCTGCTTTTTTTTTCTTGCATCTGTACATGTTAAATCTAAGTATTTTCATCTGGTTTGTGGCATAAGTCTCTTCATCTTGATCCCAAGATGTCACTTATCTTTGTTACTTCTTTGTGTTTTATAAATCGCCTGCCTCTCTGGTCTGCTTATCTTTCTATATGGGTGTCGATTCAACTTTGTATGATGCCACCATTCATCTTTGCTATTTAGTTTCTCTGCTTCTTCGGGAATCTTGTTCAGATGGCCATCATATTGTCTTGTATGCAGGTATGGTTTCCTCAATGGGTACTTTACCTCCCATATTCTCTTAGGTATAGGTATTCTTATGGGTACTGCGCAGAGTCCACGCTCTTCTCTTTGCTGGTTTAATTATTCAGTATATGTCAGATTCTTTGGTTCATATTTTTCAGGTAATGTAAGTGGTGAAGTTGGAGTGGGGGTACTTGGCTCCCCCTCTAGAATCCCCTCTCTGGGCGATTTATCGACCACTCTCACATCATCTTTTAAATCCAATCATCCTGGTCTGAACAAATACTTCTTAGGGATCCATATTTTTATGACTCCCTTCAAGCATCCAGCTGATTTCACATGCTCATCCTTGTTCCATGTCATGAGCATGCACTGTCCATTTGGACTGCAATAGATCCATCTTCCCAAATACTTCTTATGGTCCTTTAGATACAGGAATTGTGTTCCTTCAGGTGCATGAATACTGGCTTTTACAAAGTCTCTGATTTCTTCATCAGTCAGATCTATAGGCTTCCATCCTGGTTCAACATCAATCATAATTTTCATCCCTATGGCTTTCTTTGCTGTCTTCTTGTACTGTGAGATTATTATCTTGATCACACAGAATCCAAGCATCACTAATAATAACAAAGCTCCAGGAAATTTGAACATATCTGCCATCCATTGTGGCGCCCACGAGAAGGGTGATCCAAACCAGCTGTTATCAGCAATGTCTTCTACCTCTTCTATCATCTGGCCATGGAGTTTCGTCAGCATGTTTACGGCCTCTGTCAAGGTTCCATTCTCGTCATCATGAGAAGGTATACATGTGCAACCTGATTCTCCAATTTTGGCACAAACACCTCCATCCATAGCTGTGATCATGTCCAGGACGTACCTGTTCTGGAGAGTCATCAGTCGTATGGCTCTCACCTCTTCTCTGATTGCATTGCATCCCTTTATGGTAGTATTAATCGTCTGCAGCAATTCCCATCTGGTGATCTGAAGCCACTTGGTATTTGCGCCAACCTGGATCCTTGGCATGAAGGAGAACGTGAACACTGAAGAAGTCTGGCTGAACAGTTTGTGTTCATATGGAATAGCATTAAAGGCTTCTATTGATTTGGCAGAGAAGTAGTTCTCTCTCTTTATTCGATTAATCAGCTCCACAGATCTCTTCTTCCTCAGATGAGCATCTGCTTTCGGAAACTATTAATTTTCAGGTCACCTTTAGGAAACACCAACGCAGGAACATGGACATTCACCAATGTACAGATTCCTCCCCAATCTTTAGGCAGTTTGATGTAGGCCTTGGACCCACAAGCCCAATAATGCTGCTGTTCCGATATTCATTCCTGGTGCTTTGAAGATTCGCCCACAGTTCTGATTCTCACCCATTTTCTTGTACCATTATTCCTGAAGCACACTTTAGAACTCTCCAATGGCACTATCTGCAGGGGTCCTCTTCTGTCTTCAATCTGTGTCAGTAGTTTAGCAAGTTTTGGCCATAATGGTTTACACAACATTTGTGCATTCTCGATTGTTGTTTGGCAGTGACCCATTATTACCCAATCTCTGCAGATCACTACTCCTTCTTCCCAGCCATCTGGTGATAGAACAGTTCCCCAAATCTGCATCTGGCCTCTGTTTTTCCATCTACGGATGTCTTCTGTAGATTGTCCTGGAACGTTCAGTTTTTTATTTAATTCTCTTCTTATTCCAGTTCCTTTTACTCCAGGTTTCTCGTATCTGATCACATGATTCTTTGTCTAGGCATTGTTTCTTGTCTTTATATCTTGAACATAGTCATCTTCATTTGGATCTGTCCATTCAGTTGTCCATTTGAGAGAGGCTGTTCGACCCATGAACTGGCCTCTTGTGCTACAGAAAGCTAGGTGCACTATGAAGTGTGCAGTTAGGACATATATTTCAATAGCTATGAAGATCTTTGACTTCCCCATGCTGTATGGCAGGACTGCACATACGAAGCATTCTTCATCTGACGTCCTTCTTCCAACTTCTTTCATGTGTTGGTACATATGTTGTTTCCCAAGTGTGCTGTGCTGTCCAGATAATCATTCATTTCATAATTATCTTCTTGGGTGTTTCTTTTGGGTCTCAAACTTTTCATGTAATTTTCTATGACTATGTCTCCAAATGTAGCAACATAGCTTCTTCTGGCTGGTTTGTTTGCAGGAACATCCATCCGGGTTCCCTGTGTAGAAGAAAGTTCAACAGGTCTTTCTCTATCCATCTGTCTTTTTCTAGCAGCAGCTAATGACGTCCATAATGATTCTGCTATAATCTCTATGCGAGACTTTTCATTGGGATTTGTGCTTGGGCCTCTTGTCACTGGACCAGATGTGTCTGCATGCATTATCTGTGTAGGCCCAACCTTTATTAACTCCTTACTTTGCCTGATGCGTCGACCCTGTCTCTGGCATTTAAAGCATTTTCTGAAACAAGTGCTGTGTGTGATTGATTACTAACAACATCTATTTCAAGCTCAGCTTCCCCTCTTTATCTGGGACAGGAATAACTATGTAGGGTCTAGGCTGCATTGTAGTTGCCACGCTCACCTTTTCCGTCTGCTCAGAAACATATACAGGAGTCTTGGCCCCATGTGCTCCTATATAAAATGCTGTTCTCACTGTCAGTGAACGCAATATGAGTGTAAATATAATGCATGTGTAGATGACACAGAGATATGTCACTTTGCAACATCTGCTCCTTGGACAATGTGTGCGTCTGTCCTCATGGGCAACACAACGTTAATGTTGAAATTCCCCATCTCGATCATTTGATGCTAAGGAAGGAAAACACATTTTAATGGCTCTGCACTTTTAGATTGCTTTCTGGAAGCTGTTGTCTTCATTCAGCATTCATCCTCGATCAACTATCTGCTTTCTGGATACTTAAGAAATTACATTATCTTTCTTTCTGGAACAAGTTTTTTCACCAGTCGGGATGCAAATGTTCCTTTATCGCGAAGAAAAATGACCTCTGAGTTCGGCTTCATATATCAGCTCCCAATCGATGCCTCAAATCTGCTTCAGTCCAGATGACATGTTGCTTCCCTGTCAGCATGAACAAAAAGTTTTGTGTTTTATTCACTTTCTCGATCTGTCCCTCGGAGGAAATGTTTCTACAGCGCTATGTGATTTCTTTCAGAATAGATGCTCACCTGGATAATAATACCTTCCAAGATTACATTCAAGTTTTCAGAGTTTCTTGGATCCCTCAGAAAAGTTACCACAGCCGTGTGTCTTCCAACAAGATGCGGGTATTCTTCAATTAGACGAAAGAACACCACACTGAACACTCTATGTGCTGCGTCGGCTGATAAGGGCATTTGTGTTTTCTTCACTGTACTCAGGCAACTTCAAGTATTCCTCAGTGATAATTATAAGCAATCTTTAATGATTTTCTCGTTGTCAGGATCTCAAATGAAAGCTGAAATGTGGCAAGTTCTCCCCACCAGTGACGGGTAAGAATGTAACACCAACTCAAAATACGTAAGTATGTTCCTGGAAAGGTCATCACTGGGTAACACCATGAGTAGATCCAAACAAGAACTCTCTGTGGAAAGAATCGGGGTATTGTACCCTCTTCCAATTGCTGCATCCACGATCAGAATCTGGCATATTCTTATTCTTATCAAGGCTTTAAGTATGCCTCATTCCAAAGTCAATAAACCTCTCTCACTTTTCTTGTTATCAAGGCTTAAGCATGCCTCAGTCCAAGGTCAATAAGCTACTGTGGCTTTAAGAATGCAGATCTTCCATTAACTCTGCAACTAAGATGCACAGAGTGTTCGAATGTGTCCTTTGACCCATTTATTTATAGCTCAAAAGGGAGTGTCCAAAATCAAGCCACAGTCCAACTAAAGGGTTCTTTACACTTTCCACTTGTCAAGTTATGCGTCCTTCTTCTTCTTCATAGATCTCATCTGCACGTGCTGTGGATCTTCCCCAATGATTGTAGCTTCTTCAATGAGGGGTGTAGGCAGAGGGGTTTCTCCAGAGTAGATCTTTATATCTCCCAAGAAGATCCAAGCACGCCTACCCTGTAATTTGACAGCAGATGGCATTAAGCCCTCAACGGCAAAAGGACAGTTGAACCTGGGCTTGTCCCACTTTTTCCTTGTGTGGTTACGAATTAGGAACGCATCTCCAGGGTAAAGTTTGGGAAGATGAAATTCCAGAGGCTAGGTTGTTGAAGCATCTGCTTCTGTCTTCTGTACTGCCCTACACCCTCATCTCTGCAACTGTGCTGAAATTACAGAAAAACTGGAAGTCATACAGTTCAAATAGTTTTACAATTCCAATCCTAAACCTTCTGACATCGACTGAGCATCACTTCTAATTCAGGTTTGAGGTATTAGGGGTGTTCTCATTCACCTTCCTGTCACGAATTCGTGACGCGTAAGACGGTGGTCAGAACCTGGTTGGTTCCTTAATGCATATAATGCCAGTGGTAGGCAATGCAACCATCCTTTCTTCAGAGTAAGCTTCAACATGGCTATTCATTCTTTTAACAGGCCGTTGAGCTTCACACAGATTCCATTTCCTTGCAGATGATACGCCAAAGAGAAATTGTGCTTTATACCAAGCAACATGCTGATCTTCTCAAAAACTGTGATAATAAAATGAGGTCCGTTATCCGATCTCATTACCTCGCACATTCCCCATCTAGGAAACACTTCTTGCACTAAAAATGTGGCTGCACAGGTAGAGTCTGGGTGTGTGCATGGACCTGCCCCATCCATCTAGAGAAAGTACACACTACAACAAGCAAGTATCTATATCCATTGCATACTAGCTTCATCTCGACATAGTCGATATGCAAGTGCTGAAATGGGCCATTGGGTCTTGGAATGACTCCCCTCACTATGCGCAGTATATGCCTAGCCATGAATTGTTGGCAAATAATACAATTTACCATAAAAAATGCAACATGTTCCATTAGGTTCGCCACTAACCAATCCTCAGCAATAGTTACAGCAAGATTCTCCCTAGTAGTATGCGCTGGGTAGTGTAGCTGTTCTAGCACCACCCTTAATAAGGCTATAGGCATCACTGGTTTACCAGTGCTGTCTTGTCGCCACAATGCTTCAGAGGGGTTTAAAGAATCCCCTCTTCGCTTCCACAAATTCTTTTCCTCTTGCGGTGCCTCCCCTTGTAACTCCATTATCTGTGTTTTAGGCATATGAGTATATCCTTCAACTGCAATCATCATTTCATTCATCCTTTCCTTCACATCAAGGGTCTCAACATTCATCATCGATATATATCTGTATTTGCTATACGCTTGGCTTCAGCGTCTGCTGCTTGATTTCTGCGGGAGATCAAATCTGTCCCTTTCATGTGAGCTGCGCATTTAATGACTGCTATGCCCACTGGGAGTTGTAGTGCCTTAATAAGCCTGTCCAATAAGGCTGCGTGCTGCACTGGTGTGCCGTCCGCTCGGAGGTAGCTCCTCCTTTTCCAGTGCACTAATCCTGCTTGCACCGCCGACATCACATAGGCGAGTCGCTGTACACTGTTACTTCCTGGTCTGCGTGATTCTCGATCGTGAGTATCACAACGCCAATAATTCTGCCGCTTGTGCTGAATAATGAGATGGCAATCAAGTATTAACGAGGACTCGAAATCCTCCATTTGCCAGATGTTTCACCACAGCGGCACCTGTGTATCTTTGTCCATCATTCTGATCGATTCTCGAAGACCCATCAATGAAAATAATCTCTTTCCCTACTAGTGCATTCTCCTTTACTCTAGGAAGCTAATCACAGACCTCTTCATAGTTTGCACAATCGTGCATGGGCTCTTCTTCTGTGATTGGCTCAGCTATAAACATGGCAGGGTTCACTATTCTACATCAAACTATTTTAATCACTGGATTTGATATGGCTACCTCATAGGCAGAAGCCCTTTGAGAAGTCAATGTGCCTTTTGGTTTTTCCAAAATCTCAAATAGTGCAAGTTCAACAAATAGCGTCATAGAACATCCCATCACTATGCTTATAGTCTTTTCAATGGCGAACGCAGTGGCTGCCAAACTTTGTTCACATGGAAAGTGACCTCTCATTACTGGGTCTAAGATTCTGCTGTAATATGCAAGGGGTTTGTACCCCAATGTGGTTCTCTGTGTGAGTACTGCTGTCTTGAAGTACCATCTGTATGCGAGAATAAAAATAATTCCTCTGCATAATTTGGGATCCCTAGAACTGGTGCTATGTAGATTGCTTTTTTCAATTCATCAAACCCTTCCTCCACTGCCTTAGTCCACACAATTCTTTCTTGCATTGCCTGTGCTTTCTTCAAGGCCTGTAAGAGAGGCCATGTATACGGGCTGTAGTTAAAGACCCATGCTTTGACATAATTACATAGTTCCAGAAAACTCTACACCTGTTTTATAGTGTGTGGCTTAGCTGTTTTTAAAATGGTCTCAGCTCTTTCATGGGTGACCTTTCCCTCGTGTGAAATTAATTGGCCTATGTACAACACTTCTTGTTGACAATATTGTAACATTTCTTTATCAACCTTATATCCTTTTTCAGCAAGTATAATCAGCTGAACAGAATCGTGTTTGCACTCTTCCTCTGTGGTGCTGCAAACTAAAATGCCATCTACGTATTGCAGCACAAAGCTTTCTAAACAATATTGCTCAAGTCCATCTGGAGGATTCTGTTGAAAATTGATGGAGACTCACAGTACCCCTGGGGCAGGCACTTGTCTAAAAGTAAACAATGTCAAATCTTGTGAGTCTTTGTGCAATGGGATTGAGAAAAAACAGATTTTCTAAGTCAATCACTGTGAAATATTGTGCATCAACAGGTATATTACATAGAATTGTAGATGGGTTCGGGACTAGAGGGACCTCAGCCTCTACAATTTGGTTAATTGGTCTCAAATCTTGTATTAGTCTCCAAGCCCCCCCTTAGATTTTTTGATAGGATAAACTGACGTATTACAGGGTGATTCTGACGTCACTAAAATACCTTGATCCACCATGCCGGAAATCGTCTTGAAAATGCCTTCATCTGTCTCTGGAGACATGGGATATTGTCGTGCTCAAGGTAAAATTGCTCCTGGTTTCAATTTAATCTTCACCTCCCCAACCCCTTTCAGTAAGCCTACGTCATAGGGGCCAGTGGTCCATAATGAAACTGGCACTTTCGCCATATCTTCATAAAAATATTCAGGACGCTTCTGTGCTAGCATCATTTTCTGCGGAACTTCTCTCTTGATCGCCTTTACCCAATAAATGATGCACATTTCAAATATCACAAAACCATCAGATAGGTAATCTCCAAACAATTCTTCATCAGTGACATCAGTCATTCTGCAGCCCTCCTCGATGACAATTATTGTGCTCCATCGTCTACCCTTATCATCAGTTGCATCAAGTAAAGCCATATTTCCTCGGACTATAGCTGTTTCGATGTCTAAGGGAAAAGTTCACCCCTCCTCTTCATCCATCGGTATCTGAGCCCGAAATAGAAACTCATCTGGTATCCTCATGGTTCTACCTACTAGACCTGGTAGCCATGTTAACAAAATACGTATCCCATACTGGAACACCTCAGGTTCAAGCGGTATCGCCCTAGGAGCTATCTGCCCTGCGAATGCCATGATCATTTTGCACACGTTTGAATAATGCATTCCCGGTGTTGAGCATATTATGCATTTGTCTGTTAAAGGATAGTTCCGGGACTTTTTTTTTATTGTTCCTATGGTTCGGCCATGTGTTTTTAAGCATAAATCGGTAGATCGTAGAAAACTTTCCTATGGACCTTACCCGACTTTTCGTCCATTAACGCACTCGAAAACATCCGCCATTTTATGATAATCCTCTCACTTGCCGCATCGCCCTGGCTCACCTGCTTTTGCGGCACTAAATCAAATCCCCGGCCCCTGAAACAGACTTGATCAAAACATTCATATTCCCCGCCTCTATCCGTGACGTGACTGAGCTGCGTAGGCAAACGCGCCCTGGCGTCTTCTACGCGACTCCACACAGAACCAGGAAATCAACACAGATGAGCTCACACAACACAGCGCGCCACAATTGGGAATATGAAACTGTACTTTTAAATTAAACCGCAAGATTGTAAATTTGGTAAAGTACATTTATTTGACATCAAATGTTTTGAGAATATTCAGCGATTAGCATTTTTATTTGCTCACGTTCCGAAAAGTTCGTTTCGAGGCACACGATGTTCCTTTGCTGTACACAGGGTCTTAGATCAATGAATTTTTATTTGCTCTCGATCCAAAATATTTTGTCTTGAGGCAAGCGATGTTCGTGTGCAGTAGACAGGGTGTTGGTTTACGATAAAATAAGCTCTTCGGTCGCACTGATAATCGCATGGCTGTTCCAACAACGAGGCACTAGGCCACCACAACGGTCTGTATGTTGCATCTAGCCGTTAGTACCGCGTAAGGGCATACTTGTACTTGGCGATCGTCCCACAAAATGGTCAGGGTGCTAACGTTGTTCACGCGTAGAAGCAACTGGCGGTTGAAAAACCCATCCGCCGGTGTCTGGTACTCATGACACAGACAATAATGGACGATGTATCTATTTGAAAAACATAAAAAAAGGAAATTAGTCTCACCATCAGATCTTTATTAAAATTATTCATTTTATATATTAGGTCTGGAAATTATTTAATAGCTAGGACAGTGCAACTGGGTTTTATACGTCAAGGGGGGGCTGTAGGATACTGAGACAGTCCCCCAGTGCAGGGGTTGACAGGGAGTGCAGGTGGAGAGTGGAAGGGCCCAGGACCGAGGTCGCAGACAGTGGACAAGTTGTAGCAGGGGAGAGGGAGAGAGAAAGCAGAAGCAAAGAGGAAGGTTTGGAGGTGCTTCCGTAAAAGGAGACGGTTCTCCCCAAGATAGTGCGCGGTACAAAACAATATGCCACATAGAATGAACAAGTACAACTTAACCCGTCTTTAAAGCTACTGTATAGTAATTAAATTGCGGTATAAACTCATCTAAAGAGTTACTTACATTATATTTGCATTTTCCATTGTGTCTGTGCGTAGGGCAGCCCCGAAATACCACTCCTTCTATGCCGACATTTTATTTCTTCTAATGAACGAACATGAAATGGCTTTCGTTTCTGAAATTATATTCATTATCGTTTCTTACGTGGTCCCGGCCTGTCAAGGTCAAATAACAATAGAACCTTATACTGAGTCGTGGGCCATTCTGGCACCCGAGAAAAAATCAAAGCAGCTGACCTTCACTTTGAACGAACACACATTCCTAGTTAGCTACATTCAGTGTAAGGCCGTCTTACAGGACTTGAAATTTACACTCCATCCATGCATTTTGTCTGCGTGCTTTGCTGCCCCACAGAACCATAAATATGGAGACATTCTATATTTTTGGAAAAATCATTTATATTACTGTTTGGTTTAATTTAATGCGCAAATGAACAAGGTTGGATAGATAAACATATTCAATGGGCCTGCGACATGAGGAGACTCGAGAGAACAGACGATCAAATTACAATCATTTAAACCGTGATGTGTATTTCTCAATGAGCTCTTCTTTAGGTGGACATGGAACAGAGGCAATGTTGGGTGGCAATGCAGTTGTCACCTGCACAGGTTCGTTCACAACTCCATTTATGTGCCTATCTAGGACGTCAACAATAAGTCTCTCAATAAACTCATATTGCATATCCTCAAACACTGGTTTGATCACCCATTGTTTACTTCTTTTAGTGAAGGCCTTATTGTAGCGAAGCGTCCCTAAAGTTCCGGTCGTCCTACTTTGTTGACGGCCGACATTATGGTTATGTGCCAAGACCGCTAAAAGAGTCCGATTTATCAAGCCCTCCATGCCAAAATGCAATCGTTTTGGCCTGTACTTTAGGCACATATTGTGGAACACCTCCAAATCTCCTGTGTGGCAGAATTCCGTGAGTCCCCTCAAAGCTTTTGTTATAGTTTTATCAAATACAATCTTTTCAATGGCTTTGTGAGTGGGTGATGAAGGAATCAACCACTTCTTCTTCCGTGCCTCCTCTGTGGACAAATGGCCATGTTCACAATTGTGGAAATGTTGGTTCGTGTTCCAGCTGTGCACGTTTGTACAGTGTAGCATTACTGACCGCCATTTTTCCAGTAGAATTTCCAACGACCCTCCACATGTTTTTGAGCTCCACCAAAGATGGTTGCTGATTGACTTGGACCACTGTGAAATACCTTGCATATCTTTTTTTTTACCTGCAGCCGACAATTTTTTATTGATTGTTTTTGCAAGATGCCAAACGTCAAATTGGTGATTTATATTTTTGTACTCTTCTCTCATTGTCTTGGCAATTGAAACGTGTCTGTCCGTGGCTATCAGGTCGATCACCATTCCCCGCGATTGTAGTTCTTGCAATGATGCTACAAAGCCAACTTTCTCCATGGCCACTGAGGATGTACTTTGTGACACCTGCACGACCACCGAACTCACAATTTTCTTACTTTCCATGTCCTGAAAGTGGTAGGTGCAGTACTTGGCTGAAAATCCTGGGCTGTCGCACTGTCCATCACCGGCTAGCCTGAACCGTTTGCCCGCGAATGTACTATCAATAGACATTTTTTCCATTCTCCAAGCTTCGCTAATGGCTGGAAATAGATAATCGGTTTGGTATTTGTAGAACTGAGTTTTCGCAATGAAACGGATTCCCACAAACTGAAAGAAAGACTCTAATTTTTTAAAACTTGAACCACTAAAAAGTGCAGCCGCTGCATAAAGTAGATTGCCTGCTGGCAGTTGTCCCAGCGTGGGTTGTGCAGACCATGAGAAAGGATGATATTTTGTACAGGTGGCATGTATTTTAAGGTTAGTGCCTCGAATTGCACGAGTCACATTAATCAATGGCTCCCCACATACTTCCCCACCTACCGAATGCCCACATTTCAACCGAATAATAATATCAATCAAACAACTATCGAATACAATGAATTTGGCCTCTTTCCTTATACTGTCACTCTGCATCCCAGCTGGTTCGGCCTGTAACGTTGAGGACATGTCACTCACATGAAAGGTAGAATCTCTGATATCGTCTTCCGCTATGTTCAGTGATATTGAAGGTGTTTCATTGTAGTCCACTTCATTCTCTTCCATTGCAACATCTGTTCCTTCTCCGGCAATGGGTGAATAGGACAATTTCTTCAACTTTCTCGCGGTCTTAGTTTTTGCGGGTGTGGATTCTGTGAATTTATCTCCAACTGCATCCGAACTACCAGGAGGACATTCACTATCAATGGCTGGTGGTGGTATAGCTCCGTTGTCAATCACTTCATATTCTTCCCATTGGCACGATGCATCTCCAGTCTCAAGTCCCTGCCAAAAGGTTTGACAAGCAACATCTCTCGTTCACTTCACTGTCTGTGTAGATCTAGTTCGTACACCCACTCGCAACTAGAGGACAGATTGGAAAAGGGATGTTCAGTTTAAACACAACTTACAGTATTGAACTATTAACAGTGAAAAACAACATAATATAGTGACCAGGACACTAACCTTCTTTTGCTTTCTTTTCTTTGAAACTTTCTTGCCTCGAACTTCAACATCAGGACGCTGTTTCTCCGACTCGTGTGTGCATGTCTCCACTTCCTCTTGCGCTGCAACGACTACATTTTCATGATAAGCACATCCATCACGCACTAACGCTCCATCGACTCCCTGAAACATAGAACTTTCATTAGTATGTATAATAATATCGAAAACACAAAATGTACTTGGGGACCAATACCCACGTACATCTCAATAGCAAAACACGAATGAACGCTTTGTGTAGAACATTCAAACGACAATTATTCACGCATTGTTGATCTAGTTAGATGGAACTGTCAAGATCCATACCTCGGGCTCCTCATAGACTTCCATTGATGATATTATTGAAGATGATGCTTCAGTAACTCCCTGAAACACAGTAATTGCATTAGTATGGTTTTCTATTTTGATAAAAAGAACAGAAACTTTGTGCAGGCGTGAACGGCTCATCTAAATAGACCTGCACAAATGATCAGTTGTCTAAAATAAATAATGGATATGTAAATATGATTCGATTTGCTTGATCGTTGGAAGTGTCACCACCCAGAGATCTGCATCAACTACTAGGGGTGATGTTCTTGTAGAAGAAGCTCCGTCATCTCCCTGAAACATAGTACTTGCGTTAATAAAGAAGGAAGTATAGCGGATGTAATCACGTCATATGATTTCGCTTGATCGAACTGTCAGTATCCATACCTCGAAATGCATAAGAACATCAAGGGACGATGTAACTGCGGTGCACACTTCTGCAAGCTGTTGCGCCGACCCGTAACTGCATGCTCCCCCTTCTTCTTGGACTAATGCTCCATCGACTCCCTGAAACATAGGACTTTCATTAGTAATGAACACAAAATTGAAAAAAGAAGACACATAGGAGGGCGACGGAACTGTCCTGAAACGTACCTCGAGCATCTGAGTGACATCAACGGTAGTCGTCAATACGTTGGACTCCTCAGCATCTCCCTGAAAGACAGTACTTGCATTATTTTGGATAACAATAATTATAACTGAAAACAAAGACTAGAGGACGAGTACAAGGGTGTACCATTAGGTAACATAATTACACGATAAATTAAAACTATTGATTTACATGCCTAAAACAAGTCAGTGGCAGAATAGCCAAGTAAGATTACCCGATAGGCGCTTGAAGTGGCTGATGACTGCAATAACGACACGGATGGAGAATCTTCCGCCTTCATATTGAGTGGATACATAAATGGGAAATTATTGTTAGCTAATGCTACACACTACCGCAAGGCCAAGAGATAAATACGTAAACTTGACTCACCAGTGTAGGGATGTGGACGAATAGAGTGGGAATAGCGGTTGAGAGCAATTTTCGCCTCACTCGCGGTGTGTTCTTCTTTATTAGCAATGATGTGGAGTACATGTCAGAGGTAAAGTGCCTGCTGCAGATGCGGTATCGATCACCCCTCTTGTCCGCAAAGACCTCTAGGACTCTACTTTCAAGCTCAGACGGTGGATATCCGCAATATCGGACCCATTCTCTTATCTGATCTATTGTCTTAGGGAAAACATGCATTATAGTACCTTCAGATTTATTATGGGTCTTCGAAGGGCAACCGCCAATGGAACAGGCAGGCATTGTGGAAAGTTCTGAAAAGTAAAGATCAACAATTCTCTATGAATACCAATGTAAACTCAGAACATGTGACTAGTTCCTTGGATGTACTGTCTTGAACGAAAAGAAATTGGACGCAAAATGATTATGGTACATGGCCTTACCTTGACGAACAAACAGTTAGATGCAGGGATCAGAGTAGTTTCTTGTCGTAGAACAGGGAGCAGTTCACAGGTTGCAAACTGACGAGTTTCCTCGAAGTGGTCACGGAAGTTCACAGAGACGAAGAGCAGATAACCAGCACCTTCACGGGTTGACTAGCAAAGCGCAAAGAAGTGCTCATTAGAAATATGAAGTGGGTTATAAAGAATTCGAAACAGGGGTGTGTTTGTGAATGAATGACGTGTATATGTCGTGGCATTATGTGGATTGCAGGGGGCCGTCCAGCGTGAGGGGGGATGCTTGGCAGGAGACACGGGGTCTGGAGGTAGACATGGGAACAACAACCCATGCTCTATAGACCACTTTGAAGTGTACATGGTCTTTGGCACCTCTTGGCCTTTATCGCTCCCTGACTGCTCCAGTTGCCAGCACAAGTACCCCGGTGCGAACTGCCTTTGATAGGGCGGGGGGTGGATTGGGGCGGTGGTCGTGCAGACAAGACACAGGAAGACTCGTGAATGGAGACACACTTATGTGGATTGCAGGGGGCCGTCCAGCGTGAGGGGGGATGCTTGGCAGGAGACACGGGGTCTGGAGGTAGACATGGGAACAACAACCCATGCTCTATAGACCACTTTGAAGTGTACATGGTCTTTGGCACCTCTTGGCCTTTATCGCTCCCTGACTGCTCCAGTTGCCAGCACAAGTACCCCGGTGCGAACTGCCTTTGATAGGGCGGGGGGTGGATTGGGGCGGTGGTCGTGCAGACAAGACTCGTTTGCCGCAGGGCCTCACCAAGGAGAGGCCATCTAACTGCATGTAAGAGGCTGGCTGCAGGATCTAGTACATGGAAGGCAGGGGGGTTAGTTTATAAATACCTCACCCTCCCAGGAGAATATATGGGTGCAGTTCACCCTGGAGACCCTGGATGCCTAGGCAGTTAGTCAGCAGCAGGCTGGCCTGTGGTGGCAAGGCGGCACGGGCCAGAGGTGGTCATCTCTGTACCCGGTGCCCAAAAGGATGATTTATTATGATCAACCATATTTACCTATAACCATGTTTTGTATCAATAAAATACAACGGCCTTCCTTTTATTGCCAACGCTTGAACAAATCAAAACAACCATTGTTAAAATATATATTGGGTTTTATTTTGGATCTTAATTTCAATTGAACATAAATAATAAACATTACACATTGTAAATTTGCGGTTGCAGCACATCCAGGGAAAATCCGCGGTATTGTCCACTGTCGCTGGGGAAATGTTGTCTAATGGCAAGTACCGCACAGGCAGGTATTACTCTCCGAACGCGGTGTCCGAGCCTCCCGTGAAGCCACCAAGTGAAGCAACGATAGGCCACCAGCCTGTACCACCTGTGAAAATGAAAGATGCAAACTGTATTAAAATGACAAAACTTTCTTATCACTGTCGATTCAGGTAAAAAATGTCATTCTGCTTTGAAAAAAATTCTATCTAGAAAATGCACAATATGGAACCAATTTACATGCATTCGAATGATATGTAGATGTAATTTTATATGTGGGAGACGACCATGACATAGTAGTGGCATCACTGACATCACAACCAGAGTATACTTACTCGTTACTCGGATTACGCGGACGAACAGTGCCGCGAAGTTCGTGCATAAGCACCATCATCATCCTCAACATGGTCCGTGAGAGGCAGGCTTCCCTGAACTCTGGCAGCTCAGTGATGCATTGCGGACTTGGCTCGCCTTCCGAAATGTAGGCCAGGCATCCCGAGTTTTCTCGGCAGCAGCAGTTCTCCTCCTCAGTTGGCATTAGCTCGCACCGATTGCACGTGCACCAGGTGGAGACGCCGTCCATGCGACATGGTCCAGGCTCTTCATCCGTTGACTGGTCCTCCCAACTGCCGTCCGAATCCCCATCGTTTTCGCGTGCTTGCCTTTCCAGTAGTTCTTCCTCGGTGTACTCGGGCTCGTACATATACGGCATTATTGTAGCCATTATGTGGTAAAGAAAGTAAAATAATTTATAGCAGTGGTACTGGTATCTGTTCACACGGGCTACAATCAACGAAGGTAGCTGACCAGAGCACAGAAACGAGTCACAGAATACTCAAAGTAACACAGAGAGAGGAATGGATTCGAAAATCTGCTGCTGTGTGTTGTGAAACGGTCTGTTTATACTTATTGAGGAAAGAGGCGTCCTGCCATTTCCATGGCGACACTTCATTAGCTGAGGCGCAGCGATTGTTGACACGAAACGGGAAATGGGCGGTACGCGTCTGCTGATGTCAGGCTCAGGGGCGGGGGATTTGATTTAGTGCCGCAAAAGCAGGTGAGCCAGGGCGATGGGGGGAAATGATAGGATTATCATAAAATGGCGGATGTTTTCGAGTGCGTTAATGGACGAAAAGTCGGGTAAGGTCCATAGGAAAGTTTTCTACGATCTACCGATTTATGCTTAAAAACACATGGCCGAACCATAGGAACAATAAAAAAAAAGTCCCGGAACTATCCTTTAACTAAATGGTCATATTCAATTTTGTCATCAAATCTCGTCCTAATATGTTGACTGGTGTTTGTCTTGAATAAAGCAGTGGTACTTTCATATAGCATTCTCCTATGGAGACTGGTAATTCTTCTGTGAAAGTAACTCGACTTGTTGCTCCTGTAAAACCATGAGTATTCATCGCATTGCCAGATATTAAAAATGTGCCCTGCCGTATACACAAGGGCATTGCACCCGTGTCTACTAAGAACAATAAAGCTTTGCTGCCTATATTTACATCTATCCTCAGTTCCTCGTGACGATTCAGCGTAATAGATAGGACTGAACACATCAGGTCTCCCAGTGAGCTTTCCTATTGTGGGTACAGTCTCACTCCCTCACTCGTGAATTCCTCCATCAACAGTGACACCTCCTATTCTACGAGTCATTGGCGGTTCTGTGGTTGTGTTCTGCTGAAGTTGCATAGGAGATTGCTGCGATTGTCCTTGCGGTTGGTTACCTGCCATTTGCTGTGATTGCAAGCCTTGCTGCACTCTCAGCGCTTGCTGCTGCACTGTTTGATTTTGCGCAAATCTATTTCCGCTCTGCTGCGAATATGCAGGTGGATTTGGCCTTCCCTGTCTCGAAAACTGATCACTCTGCACCATCCCTTGGCTTACGAGCCAAAAGCCCTGTCATCCCACATGTCCAACATATAGGCGGTGGTCTCCCCATCTGCCCTTATTGCATATTCTGATTACCGTTTTGCATATTCTGAAACCCCCCCTGACTATTCTGACAATTCCCTTGATTACCTTGCCAACCTCTTCCTCAATATCCCCTTCTTCATGGAGCATATCCACTATTTGTCTGATCAAACTGTCATTGGTTATTCACTTGTGGCATGTTCACTGCCTGCTGCAAATTTGATCCATCTACGCTAGCTTTAGAATGTAAACTAACGGATCATCTACTTCCTTCATCTTTTTTGTCATTATAGCTCATTATAACTACCACATCGGACGTATCCGGATATAGTACTCGTAAATTCAAATTGCTGCTCCGCAGTTATTAAATGGTCCTGCATCATGCGCGGTGGTGACTATAGTCACACCAGGATAACCTGCCCGTGTCCATATGTCATCATCTCTCTCACCAAGTATGGCAATCAGAAGACCTTTAATATCCCCTATCGCTAATATATTCCCTTCCGTCATTTTTTCTAACTCATGAATCCATTTTCCAGCACCGGAAGTAAAACTTGGGAGTTTCCACTTTAAATTATCTCTGTCCATTTGGGTCCACGATATGTAGTGCGGCCTGGCCCCTCCCTTTTCTAGCAAGGGAAATTGTGATGCCCCAAATTCATTCTCATCTCTCATTATTTGTTTATCTACTGCCGGGGTGATATTCCCACATCACTGTCTACCTGGCAATGATCTTAACCTGCTTACATAAGGTGCAGACTCCCCCCTCTGACCGTGGGGTTGCCCCTTATGTCGGTCTGACTGTGTCAGTGGCTCTGGTGCCTTAGACATAGGTATTTTTAAATCTGACCGCCTTACTCCCTTAGCCATAGGTGAATATCCCCCTGGACCACATATATTACTTCTCTCTTCCCTTTGGAATGTTTCCCTTTCTTCGTCTGATACTTCTTGTGCCCAATTCATGCGACTTCTCTCATCATCATCCCTATTTAATGTTAATCTGTTTAAAGACAGCTCCTTGTGTCTCGCACTACAGGAGGCTTCCTCGGTGTCATACAACTGAGTGCTCTCGAGACGATTATTTTTTCCCTTCCCTTGTGATTCTTTCTGGGCTTGCATTTCGTGGTATACTTTGTCGATCGCTTCCCCAATACTCTGCAAGTCAAACTCGTCTTCTAGATTTACTCTAGACGTACCTGGTAATGACTCAGATTTGGAAAGAAATTCCTCTATGTCTTCCCATGCTACCTGTGGATTGGGATTTCTTACTTCTCTTTCCAAATAATCGAGATCGCGTGCACTCTGCCTTCTTTTGCGTTCCATATCCTCATCGACTTCTCTGCGCTTTCTCGCTTCTTCTCTCATTCTGTCTTCCTCTTTCGTTCATATGCCCTTCGTATCTCCTCATCGCTTCGTCTCTGTATTCTTTTCTCTCTTATCCTTTCCTGTTCATCATCTTCTATTCTTTTTCTGTTGTCACGTTTTCTTTGCTCTTCTGCCCTCTCTTGTTGTTTAGCTTGCTCATCTTGTTATAACTGTTCTCGTCTTTGTCTATCTTTTTTTTTGCTCCTTCGTCTTTCAATCGTTCTTTCATTTCGTTGTCTTTTCTGTCTTGTTCGTCTTGATCTCCCCTTTGTATTACATCTTTGATACTTTTGCCCTCGAGTTTAAGTAAAATCTGACCTCCCATCCATTTGTTCTATAAGAGTGCTATCTCATCAGTTTTATCCTTGTCTCCTTTCCTTCTCTTTATTTCTCTCCTTATATCTAGAGATATACTTGCTCGATCACTTTTCTCCTTGTCTCTCAGGACTTTGGAGGTTGAATCTTTCTCTGTTTGTTTCTCTGGACCCTCCTCACTACTTTGCATAGGTGACTCATATGATGGATTGCTATATCCGGTTGCCGCTTTAAGTTCTCTTAATGGGTATAATCCTTTGTCTTTCTTAATCTCGTCTTTTATTTCAGACGGGATGGGTGGAGAAGAAGGCTCTTCACCCTCCTCTTTGCATATATTGAGTATCCAATCTAAAGGAGGATCCTCCTCCTTTTATTGTTCATACATTTTCCACAGCTCTCGACTCGCTAGGCGCTTTTCTAACTTTTTTCCTGTGTACGCTGCATGAAAATATGTCATGTTTGTTTGTTTAGAATTTATTGTGCGCACCGGACCCTGGAGTATAAGGGCGCAAAAAGTAAGAATATGTACAGCTTAGAGCATAGGTTACAGGTTACAGTTACAAATTACAGACATTACCAGTTACAGAAATTACCAGTTACAGGTGCAAGTTTACAATACAGGTTTACAATCGTATGATGCAGATACTGTGTAGCAAACAGGCGTGAGCATTATCATAGGCTCAATTAGCAGTTGCTGTCGTCAGCCAGTTAATTACAATTTGCCTGAATTTGGAAAAGGAGTGTTCTAGCCTCGCAGTAATGGGTAATTCGTTCCACAATTGAGCCGCTTTGACTGGGAAGCTAGCTCCGCCTATGGTGGTCAGTTTAAAGCGTGGTACTTGTAGGCGATTGGTGTAGGCAAGTCTGGTTTGTCTTGTGGGGTGTGTTCTGGTGAATCTGTCCTTAAGGTATTGGGGGGCTTTGTTGTGTAGAGATTTGTATGTGAGAGATGCCGTTTTGAGTCTAATTTTCTCGTGGGTGGAGAGCCATTTGTGTTTCCTTCTTGTTACTGTAATGTGTTCTCTCCTGGGGATGTTCAATGCCGCTCGGAGGGCCTTGTTTTGCTGTATCTGGATTTTGTTTATGATAGATTTATTGGCTCCTATGTACAGTGCGTTACAATAATCTAGTTTGGAGATGATAAGGGCTCTGGCTAACGTTAGACAGCTGTGCTGGGAAAGGAATTGTTTTCCTGCTCTAATAAGCTTACATGTGTAGGCTGTCGAGGAAGCTAGGGAGTTTACCTGTTTGGAAAATGATAGGGTAGAATCAAGGTAGATCCCTAATGTTTTAACTTCTTTGGCCACTTGTATGCAGTTCCCATCTATGATAAAGGAAGAGTAGTTTGTGCTTAGTTTTTTGATGAGGGGTGCGGTGCCTAGGATGAGAAGCTCAGTTTTATCATCGTTCAGGCATAGGCCATGGGTTGCCATCCATGCCTGAACGATGCTGTATATTTTGTTCACCATTGCTAGATCTTTTTCGTAAACCCCTGTGAGTGGGAGGAGGATCTGGGTATCGTCAGCGTAGTTGGTATACGTGATACCCAGAAGGTCCAAATCATCAAACAGAGGCTTAGTGAATATGTTATATAGCGTTGGTGAAACGCATGATCCCTGTGGCACGCCGCAGGTAATAGGGATGGGGTCTGCAGCTGCTATAGGTGAGAAAACCCTCATGGTGCGGTCACTGAGGAAGGATTGTATCCATGCTATAGCCTCAGTGGAGAAGTGTGCTGCTGAATCTAGGTGGTTACATAGGACTTTATGGTCCACTAAATCAAAAGCGGCCGATAGGTCTAGTAGCAGGAGGAGTGCTGGTTTTCCAGAGTCTCTTACTTTGTCTATTTGGGCTTTCAGGTCAATCAATGCAGTTTCTGTGCCGTGGAGAGGGCGGAAGCCAGATTGTCGGGAGCCTAGTAGTTGGTTTTGTTCCAGGAAACTCTGGATTTGTATATATGCCACTTTATCCAGTATCTTCAGAAGGAATGGTACCGTAGTAATAGGTCTATAGTTAGTGGGTATGGTGGGGTCTAGAGTAGCCTTTTTTAAAAGTGGGAGCACCCAGGATTCTTTTAAGTTACTGGGGATAATGCCTGTGGTAAAGGAGGCATTAATTAACTTGGTGATAAATGGTGCTAGATCTCGTGCGGCATCTTTGATGAGTTGTGCTGGACATAAGTCTCCTTTGCAGTTGGACGGTTTTAGACCGAGTATTACTTTCTCTACTTCTAGTATGGAGACTTTGTAGAAGTGGAATTGCGTAGTGGGTTTGGAGTTAGGAAGTGTCTTGATAGGCGGTAATATGTTGGGTGCTAGGGTCTCACGTTTTAGTTCTATTTTCTTTTGGAGGTTTCGGACTTTGTTAGAGAGGGCTTGCTGGATTTCGGAGCACCACTTTTTATCTTTAAGACAGTTGTCTTGAGGTGTTATTGGGTTTTCCAGTTCTCTGAGTATGGCGAACAGTTCTTTAGTACTTGATTTGGCTTGTGTGATTCTGTTATTGTAGGTCTCTTGTTTAGCTAAGATGATTTCTTTTTTGTAATGAGAAGAGATTTTAGCTAGTTTCAGTTTATTTTCTGGGCTGGGGTTAATTTTCCATGTATTTTCCCATTTCCTTTTTTCTAATCTCAGATTTTTTAAGAGAGGGGTGAACCAGTTGTTCAGGTGGTTCTTTGGCTTGCTGTTTCTGAGCTTGAGTGGTGCGATGTTGTCAAGAGTTTTGTTCATGATATTGTTAAATTCTTCCACTAGGCTGTTAGGGTTAAGGTTGTCAGGTAGAGCGACCAAAGTGGGCATGATGCCGGGGAGTAGTTTGTCTAGTGTCATGTTTTTTTTATTTCTGGTAAGTGCAGGAGGTGCACATGGTTGTTGCAGTTTGGGGGTGGCAGTGTCCAAGGAGAATGAGATTAGATGGTGATCTGACCAGATTTGGGGTGAGATGGTGAGAGTGGCTATATTGCAATTGTGGTCAGCAATCCAATCAAGGGTTCTCCCTTTGATATGGGTGGGCTCAAGCACTCTTTGTGTGTAGCCCAGTTCTGTTAGGGTGTTGGAGGCTGCTGTGGCTTGTAAGTCATTGATATCATTGAAGCCAATATTGAGGTCGCCTAGTAATATTGATTGAGTAGTATCTTTAAGGTTTTCTGATAGGATGGTAGTTAAGTCTTCTATGAAATTCTTGATTGGACCTGGAGGTCTATATATCAAATGAATGTTAAGGGTTTGTGAGTTAGCTGTAGGTGTCTTGGTGGACATTATCTCACAAGATTCAATGGTTGGTGAGGGGGTGAGTCTCATCTGGAGTTTAGTTTTGACGATGATGGCTAGTCCTCCACCTCGAGCTCCGCACCTATCCGATCTGAGGATAGTGTAATTATTGGGCACAGCTAGGGATAGTGCTGGGCCTGATGCCTTATGTAGCCAAGTTTCTGTAATGGCTAGGAAGTCGTAATCTTCTGTCAGGATAACTTCCGATATTTCTATGGCGTGGGCGACTAAGGATCTAGCGTTTATTAAGGCTCCTTTGAGTTTAGGTGTGCGGTTAAGATGTGTAGCAGTATTTTTTGCAGCATTGGGAGCGGCAATTGTTTCTTTATTGGTTTGGTAGTTGTTGAGCTTAACGTGGTTATGGGTGAATGGTTTGCGAGTAGGTTCTTTTTTGGTTCGAGTAGTGTTAGTTTCGTATTTGATGAGCGGATCGAAGATTCTGGGTAGTCTTGCTCGTAGTCTTAGGTTTCTGTCAGCTATGTTATATTGTGTAGTGGAATGTTGTATTGTAGTTGCTATAAGAGGCGACATGGTGAGATGTTCCCATGGGGCGAGTGAGGAGGCCAGGTATACTAGGTAGGATAGTATAAGGAGCATTGTGTAATGTGTAAGCGTCCTGTGTCTGGATAGATGGCTAGAGTTTTAGTTATGGTGTAGTGCAGGCAGAGTAACTGCTAAGTCTGCTATGTTGTTATCTAGAAAATGAGGTCAGGCACATAGTGTTAAGTTGCAGTAATCATAGGGCTCGTACAGATGGCAGTGTGGTGAATATATGACCATGGGCAACACAATTGCTATAGTCTATGAGCGACCAAAGGGCACAACACAATTACTGTGGTCAATGAGCGACCAAAAGGTATAACATGATTACTGTGGTCAATGAGCGACCAGAGGGCACAACACAGTTGCTGTGGTCAATGAGCGACCAAAGGGCACAACACAATTACTATGGTCAATGAGCGACCAAAGAGCACAACACCATTACTGTGGTCAATGAGCGACCAAGGGCACAACATGATTACTGTGGTCAATGAGCGACCAAAGGGTATAACGTGATTACTGTGGTCAATGAGCGACCAGAGGGCACAACACAGTTACTGTGGTCAATGAGCGACCAAAGGGCACAACGCAATTACTGTGGTCAATGAGTGACCAAAAGGGCACAACACAATTACTGTGGTCAATGAGCGACCAAAGGGCACAACACAATTACTGTGGTCAATGAGCGACCAAAGGGCACAACACAATTACTGTGGTCAATGAGCGACCAAAGGGCACAACACAATTACTGTGGTCAATGAGCGACCAAGGGTATAACATGATTACTGTGGTCAATGAACGACCAGAGGGCACAACACAGTTACTGTGGTCAATGAGCGACCAAAGGGCACAACACAATTACTGTGGTCAATGAGCGACCAAAGGGCACAACACAATTACTGTGGTCAATGAGCGACCAAAGGGCATAACACAATTACTGTGGTCAATGAGCGACCAAAGGGCACAACACAATTACTGTGGTCAATGAGCGACCAGAGGGTACAACATGATTACAGCGGCACTAGTAGGCGTGGCGCGATGTGTTGCACGAGAACAGTAGCAATAGGCTGATGCACATGAGTAACAAATAGTTAGCAAGAGTAAATTCACCAAGGTGTGTGTATATTCTAGCAGTAGGCAGTAGACAGTCACATGCGGATCGTGGGTAGACTAAGCAGCTAAAGGTGTTATGCTTACTCACATTGGGTTGAGTCCAGATAGTGCAATTAGAAAGTACTGCTTCCTCCTCGGCATCACGGAGGCTGTCCCACGGTTAGACTAGACTCTTTCAGTGGGTCTGTCAGGAGGCCTCAATACAGCAGAATCTTATGGTGGGGTGTAGAGTGGGTGTTGCGCTCACATGCGCCAAACAGGGGCAAAACAGGGCCTTAGTATGGCCTTTGCGCTGGCCGCCGGCGTGATCCGCCTGCCGGCGGTTACAGCTGATTTAACGAGGCTCAGCCTCGGTTTCAGCCCGCGCTGCGCCCGGCATGCGTGAGTCAGGCGGCGTGTGGGGACAGGGTCAGGCAGGCCCTGTCCGTGTTCCTCGTGGTCTCGTGGTTTCTCTGCTGGGCTGGGGTGCTGGGGGGGCTCCTGCCCTCGCCCCACGGTGATGAAGAGAGAATGAGGGGGTGAGCAGGCTCTCAACAGGCCTTAGAGTGGCCTTTGCGCTGGCCGCCGGCGTGATCCGCCTGCCGGCGGTTACAGCTGATTTAACGAGGCTCAGCCTCGGTTTCAGCCCGCGCTGCGCCCGGCATGCGTGAGTCAGGCGGCGTGTGGGGACAGGGTCAGGCAGGCCCTGTCCGTGTTCCTCGTGGTCTCGTGGTTTCTCTGCTGGGCTGGGGTGCTGGGGGGGCTCCTGCCCTCGCCCCACGGTGATGAAGAGAGAATGAGGGGGTGAGCAGGCTCTCAACAGGCCTTAGAGTGGCCTTTGCGCTGGCCGCCGGCGTGATCCGCCTGCCGGCGGTTACAGCTGATTTAACGAGGCTCAGCCTCGGTTTCAGCCCGCGCTGCGCCCGGCATGCGTGAGTCAGGCGGCGTGTGGGGACAGGGTCAGGCAGGCCCTGTCCGTGTTCCTCGTGGTCTCGTGGTTTCTCTGCTGGGCTGGGGTGCTGGGGGGGCTCCTGCCCTCGCCCCACGGTGATGAAGAGAGAATGAGGGGGTGAGCTGCAGAACTGTCTTCGATAATGATCCGCCTTGTGGCCATGGCATAAACATTTTATTTGCAGTCTCTTTAACCCACTCTGCACTGTATTGTTTAAGTTTAAGCGCATGCATCGGTAGCTGTTTGCAAAGATGCACTAATGGAGTAACTTCTTCCATTTTTAACCTTCACTTTTCTCTTTGCTACCACTCGCTTATGCTTAAATTACAGTTTTCAAATTTTGTCTCAATCAAGCTACACTTATGAGCGAGCACCAATCGTTGCAAGCTCCAATCCCGTCAAAACACAATTTTTAACTTTAATCTTGCTAAAAAACAACCATCAAAGTTCAATTTGCAAAACAATCAATTTTCGTGTGTCCACTTCATGCTTCTCCATTACAAAACACTTTTTTCTTTCACACTCTTTGGTCTATTTACTCACCGTTCGCATTTTTTTCTTCTTCGGACCCTTGGGATCACCGCCTTTGTTACCGCCTCTTTGAGCCACTTTTCGATCCGCTTCTCGTAGATGTGGGAGGGGTTTCTATCTGAAAATAGGGGTCCCATCAAACCGTCCCTTGCAAGGAGTTGTCTATTCTATCCACTTCTATGGGGAGCTTCACGTCCTGTCAGCCGAATGCCAAAGGTTGTGCGATATTGCCGAGACTCTAAAGTTACTTATGTCGACGGCCGATGGTTATCTTATCTAACCATCCTATCTCTGCTACCAGTGCGCTGTGTGTTCTCAGACAGCCCTTTAAAATGAGTAGCAATACCCTGGAGATGGATGGGGATGCAGATTTTATTCATACATCAATAATCAAGACGACACAAATAGCTTGGCAAAGATCGTCTGTTTTAATGTCAAGTATCTAAAACAGGGAGTACAACGAACATCAGCCATCGCTCGATACTCTGACTCTACTTACTTAATAAAAAAACTGGGCTTTTGTACCCAAAATTGGTCATCATTGACGTTTTGACCTGCGTTATTACCAACGTCATCCTACGTGGCAAACTTCACAAACCTAACGGAGGGTGTGATTGGGTCTGAGTGAAGTTCTAAGTATAAGCTCTATATCTGTATGGAGTACGAAAGAAGATGGTAGGATAATTAACATCAGGTGGGGCAACTAAGCCCTCCCCTTAAAATGGCCACTATGAACGTCACTAAATGTACGACGTCCCATTGGCTACACAAGCTATAAGACCCCCAAATACGTGGCCCCCTACAATTGGTTAACTCCCAACTCCCATCAGTACTTTTCCACCTACATCTAGCAGCACGCAGACTGAACAACTAGGTGCGGGTGAGCTTGTTTTAGCACCAGCTTCCCACCAATTAGCATATCATCCATCATCACCTCAATGGTCCAGTGTCAATTAGTGCTTTGAAGTTGGCCTTGAGTTTGTACTGTTCTCTGATAATTTTTAAGGAGTATGGGCACCAGCCGGCCTCTGTGCGTAGGTGTGATCATCTTGTTCGTCCAACTTCCTTCTATCACGTGACTGGACACAATGAAGTTGAGCCTTTTCGTGCATTTGATTTTATTATTCAATAGTCCTCTGACGTCTTTTGTTTTTGCTTGAACTCTCTGAACAGGAGCCTCTGTTCTTTTTCGTTAATTGTATCCAATATCAGCCAATTCCATTTTGATAAGACCTTCGCTTTCTTGGTTCAGTCAACTCCTTAGCTGAGCTTTTATTCTGTTTAAGTCACTTGCTTTTCTTAACTGCGACACTGAAATGAGGCCTTCTTGCTTGTTCAGTGCTGCTTATATGCGTAGTGGAAACATCCACCCTTTACTTGTCCATATGTTTCTATATATGTATATGTTGGCTCTTGCCGCGGTCTAACTATTCAAAAGCATGTGGCTAGCTTCATGATTGCTTTGCTGCTTGCATTTTCTTGCATCTGTACACGTTTAAACTAACTATTTTCATCAGGTTTGTGACTTTAGTCTCTTCATCTTGATGCCAAGGTGTCACTTATCTTTGGTACTTCTTTATGTTTTATAAAACGTCTGCCTCTCTGGTCTAGTTATCTTTCTATATGGGTGTCGATTCAACTTTGTATGACGTCATCATTCATCTTTGCAATTTAGTTTCTCTGCTTCTTCAGGAATCTCGTTCAGATGGCCATCATATTGTCTTGTATGCAGGTATGGGTTCCTCAATGGGTACTTTACCTTCCATATTCTCTTAGGTATAGGTATTCTTACGGGTACTGCACAGAGTCCACGCTCTGCTCTTTGCTGGTTTAATTGTTCATTATACGTCACATACTTTGGTTCATATTTTCAGGTAATGTAGGCGGGGCGGTTGGAGTGGGGGTACTTAGCTCCACCTCTACACTCCCCCCCTCTGAGCGGGGTGAACGAAGGTTGTTTCTCTGAGAGTTTGAGCTGTGGTCGCATATGTTTCAATAAACCAACCTGAATGGTAAGCTGTTCTGGGGATGTGTCTATTGGTTAGTCATGAATCATTTTGCAGATTGTAATTGTTTGTAGATACAACCTTGTATATATATATATAGTTGTTTGTTTGTTTATTTATTTATATAGTGCTCAACGGGCGCATTACAGGAAATGTTTGGCATACATGTTGCATATAGGATTACGTACATAGTAAAAATTACTGTTTAGTTTGATTTCCTGATTTCCAAAATAAAAACACCCCAAAACATGTTATTTAACCGTTTTTTTTAAAATGAGTATCTCTGTGAGTTACTTATTTGAATACATGTGTTCTATTTAAAACCTTGTTCCCATGTTTTTCTGTACCAATGTTTAGCAGCTTTAGAATTATTTTTTAAGTTTACCCCCGCAGATTTTCAGTACATTTTCTTTTCAGTATTTTCTGTTTTCAGTATTATGTTTCACTACTTATTTGTGTCGCAATTTCTTTTTTTGAAAAAGCAAATGGTTACTAAGTGATCTTGAAGAAATTGTTCATTGACTATCCTAGTGTGTATTTTGGTTATCAATTTTTCGGAACAACACAATATGCGTAACTTTCCAGGGTTACAGTTCGCCTGCCCGTTTTCTTGAAAATTATTTGTTTGGATAATTCAGTACTCTTCCAGGTCATTTTTTGTTTGGGCTATAAGGTGGCACTTTAGTGTCACGTATAAGCTAAAGCTTTTGCATTAGAGTACAGATAGGGAGAAATGTCACATGAGGAGGGACACAAAGCTTGAGGTGTTGTTTGGTTATTTGCCAACCCATTGACTGCCCATGGCCATGCTAATCCCTGTGGCCATTCCCACCCAATTCCTGCCCCTTCCCACCCAAAACACATTTCTCATGGGAACTCATGGGAACTCTTTGAGCTTGCTTTAATCAAGACTTACCATTAAATTTTACACTCAACACTTTACACTTAACTTCTGAGAGTTAATGACTTAACTGGAGTTGTAAACGTGCTGCTGGTGTAATAAAAAGGTCTTAACCAGGTCTGCCCTCAACCACTCGATTTATAAGCACTATGTGTGTCCTCCACTGAAGCCCTGTTAAAAAAAGTATTGGCAAAGCCAACAGTTTTGGCCTACTGCTATTAAATGCCCAGGTACTGGCACCCCTTTGCACCTGCTACCATGAATGCCCATATCATACCACTGTGGCAGTGCCTGGTGTCGTTCCCATGCCTACACAAAAGCCCAAACTGTTGGCATTGCCTATGCTTGTTATTTTAGTAACATGATGGGTCATATGTAGCATCTGACTGAACTTTGTTCTGTCCTGCAGGCCCTCTATGAATGCTGATAGAATGTTGATGCAAGGTGTGACTGGCAGCTCAGGAGAGCAAGTGCTCTGAATGTGTCTGTTAGGGGCCAGAGCGCCATCAGCACAGAATGAACCCAAGCCACATCAGGGTCTGGGCAGTAGCCCACATGAACTACCCAGGGAAGCAAGCTGCTATCAAGTCTTGGGTGCAGAGGAAGCTCAGGGTGTGCAAGTGAACTGCGCAGCCCCAGCCATAGGTCCTAATTACCCAGGATATCGAGATTTACTGTGCCCAGAAGCCTCAGGTTATGGGCTGCAGGGCCCCAGACTTGTTAGAGTCGGGCTACTTTACAGGTCGCGGACCTTAAGTGGTGGAACTGGGGACCTGGAACAAACCAAAGACTTGGGGGAAGGGGGAGGCGGTGGAATGGAACCCTTTAAGCACTGTACGCAAGCATAATAAAGCTACCTGGAATTTTCTACAATCTATCCATTTTTGGTTACACTATTTACTATTTTGGCCATGGGCTTCATTTGCACATTCTATAAAAGATCCTTTTTTTGTGACGTTTTCTGTTACCCCACAGACTTGGACTGGGAGAGTTCTGGCAACAGTAGTTGAATGACGGATGTTGGATTGCTAAAATGATGTCATAATATGGACTTTCTCTTGAGGGTGGTGGGGGGAGAGGTAGAGTGCTAAGCACGCTGGGTATTTATCTATTTGGTTTTTTATAACACGCCTAATACGTACTTGAGTTCGGTTTCTAAGCGCGGATCCGGGATTCAAACTTATTAATGTATTTATTTATTTGCATTTGTATAGCGCACTTACAGCCCAGAGGCATCGAGGCGCTGTTACATGAAATTTGTAGGAAATTTTGATTAAGTGGTTACAGGTGACCAGGGTGGTCTCTTAGGTACAGGTACATTAATAGTAAGTGACTTCATTGATGACTTCTGCTGCTCTGGTGGTCTTCGCATTGCCCCTGTGCTATCCTCCCGTGGTGCGAGGGGAGTGAAGGGGAGAAGGCCAGAGAGACTACTTGACAGCATTTTAACCCCCAGCCATTAAGGCTATGAGGTGTAATCTCCAATAACCATGCAGAGGAGTCGTCTGCACGTGTGGTTGCAGGTGGCAAGTGTGTTGCCTGGCGCATTACATTCGCTTCTTCTCTGAAGGGGTTCGACCTCGTGGTGGGGTGCGGCGCTGCGTGAGATCTGCGACGGCCCCAACACCATCTGCACCTTCGCGTGTTTGGAGGGGCAGATAAGCGGGGCGTCTCTGGTCCAGGGCGTATGGAAATAGGACGTTTATCAGCTGCGCCACACGATAACTGCATGCTGTGGAAGAGAGTTAGAAATGCAAAGCAACGCAGCGCTGTCCCTGAAGGACCACATGCAAAAACAGCTAGGCTGTAAATGCGTTTCTTATCAGTGCATGGGTTCGTCTTCCGCTGGGGCCCGGGGCACGTCCGGGTTCAGTGGCCATCGATCCTCTCCAGGGAACCGGATTTCAGAAGGACCACGAGGATGCAGGGGGGAGCCGGCCTTTATCGGGACTGGGGTGTGATTCGCACGTCCGCTTCCAGTTAATACGTTGTGGCGTCTTCGCGCTTTATGTTACGCATACGCACCCGCTGCAGTGAAAAAAGTAACCTATCAAGTTCCCACATCATATAAATGAACCCCAAACCCTCTCAAGTAGATTTGAGAAATGTGTCTCCCTTCTTCGTAGCACACTCCCAGTGAGCCTCTCCCGCCTCCTGCAAGTTCCTGCAATTAAGAACACTCGTATTGACTGGTATCCCCCCATCAGGCGCCCTTCACCCCCTCTGGCAAGAAAACTTGCCTCCTCCAATATGGCCACCACAGGAATGCCTGAACCAACACTCGGACAGCTAACAATGCTTCCATGCACGTTCCAATGACAGTTCTTCTCGTGGCAGAAATCAAATGCACCCATTGTATCATAAGTTTGAAAATAGCACATGCGGCCTTTTACATTGACATAACCACCAAAAAGCACCTCCCATTTGCGTCGTGTACTGTATGTGCATCGTCTTTTGTAACATCACACCTCCTAAGAGCCTCCTTAGAGCGCTGACCTATCACTCATGGGCTGATGGAAAAGGAAGCAGCTGCGTGTCCAGTGAGTGGCCTGGGCTGGCACGTGCTACCCTGGAATCTTATTGCCCACCCCAGGTGCCACCCCATTCTCCTAAACTATGATCATTATGTGTGTGTGTGCGCTCATACTTCATGCCACCCCTGCAGAAGTCAGTGCCCCACTTGTGCCACCCTAGTCAAAAGAGTCTGGACAGGCCGCTGAAAGGGAGAGAGGTAAAACTGCATGCTAGGAGCACCTACCCCAGGCCAGACACCAGACCAGGCCAGAAGCTCATTCTGGAGTCTGACACCAGTGAGTGACCTACTTGATAGAGAGCGACTAGGTCAGAAGCTCATTCTGGTGTCTGACACCAGTGAGTGACCTATTTAATACAGAGCGACCAGGTCAGAAGCTCATTCTGGAGTCTGACAACAGGGAGTTGATACAGAGTGACCAGGTCAGAAACTCATTCTGTAGTCTGACACCAGGGAGTGACCTGATACAGACCGACCAGGTCAGAAGCTCATTCTTGAGTCTGACACCAGGGAGTGACCTATTTGATACAGACCGACCAGGTCAGAAGCTCATTCTGCAGTCTGACACCAGTGAGGGACCTACTTGATACAGAGCAACCAGGTCAGAAGTTCATTCTGGAGTCTGACACCAGGGAGTTGATACAGAGCGACCAGGTCAGAAGTTCATTCTGGAGTCTGACACCAGGGAGCGACCTGATACAGACCAACCAGGTCAGAAGCTCATTCTGGAGTCTGACACCAGGGAGTGACCTGATGCAGACCGACCAGGTCAGAAGCTCATTCTGGAGTCTGACACCAGGGAGTGAACTATTTTATACAGACCAACCAGGACAGAAGCTCATTCTGGAGTCTGACACCAGTGAGTGACTTTGATGACACCTGCAAAAGGAAAAATTAAAAACGCATATGCGCATGGTGGAGCAAAAAAGCAGTTGATTGCCCTAAGTGTACTGCTTAACTGTACCTGTGGCAACAGGTTCTGCGACCAGACAAGGGGCAACTTGGAGTGTTGAGTGAATCTAACAATGGAGAAGTCACACCATAAGTGACCAGGACAATGGGCAGAACTGGTTCTTGGGATGAAAAGCCAAAGAGAAAAAATAAGAAGCTTAATAATGATTGGAAGATACAGAGAGAACATGCAGGAGCAATGTGCAGTGGATCACTGGGGGGGTGGGAGGCATGACCTTAAGCCCCCCACCACCTCCCAATGGCATGGAGGAACATTTACATGCCGGGTTGTGGGGGCAACGAGTGAGCTAGCAGGAATTAAAGTTTTGGGCCATGTGAGAAGTGCAGCCTTGGTGCAGGTGGTGTCCTGGTCCGTGTGAGTGGGGCAGCCTGGGGGAAGAGAGGGACTTACAAAGCGAACAGAGGAAACATCACCCCCACCCAAGTAGGCCAGAGCCTAGGCGGAAATGGCGGGGATCCAGCGATGCAGAAAGCTCTGCACTGCGCAAGCAGCGCGACCCAGGCTTTGTGGGTTGCTATATGAAGTATCCGCGCACTCTAGGACCAGGCTGTGCGGGCTGAGGAACTTAGGCAGTCCTGGGCCAAGTCAGCCATTTGGCAGGCCTGAGGAGGTGAGTGGTTGAGTCTAAGCACACACCCACGGTCAGCGAGAGCACGCGTGATGCATTGGAGGGGTGCCCGCATGGGAGCGGCCCCACATCGGTACTGCTCAATGTGTGGAGGAGAAGAGGGTGGACTCTGCCTGAATGCGAGCTGGAGGTCTGCCGCTCCCCACTCACCCCAGTGATGTGAGTGCATAGACCCCGCCTGGGCAGGAGGAGCATGAGTGGGGCTCTGGGATGCTCACAACGCTGGGAGTGCCCTCAGGCATGGAGCGTGCAGCAGTAGATGTCACATCAGCGACCTTGATCACCAGCACCTGGGAGCTCCCACTGGAGAGCAGGATCAGCTTAGTAGCGCAGGGACAGCAAGTGGGCACCAAAGGGACAGAGGTACAATGCTGGGAATAAAGAGGGGGCTGTATGCAGCAGCCCGTGCATATAATGCAATAATATTTACACTATATATACTTATATCATCACATGCAAAGGGCAATATTATGTGTAATGTGAGGCGTTACTTGAAGAGGATGGATGGTGGCCTTCCATAGGCCTGCCAGATAGTGGGGGTCCCTCTCAGAGCTAACCTTTAGCTCGGGCTCGAGGGGTAGCCATAGTATGAGGCATTGGTTGTAAGGGAGCCATTCTGTGAGTGTTTGTCTCATGGGGTCCTCCTTTTGACTCCCTTGAGGATGTGGGGGGAAGACTGAGCAGAGCTCCTTTGGGGGGATTGTACCAGGGGTACGCTTGTTAGAAATAGGAGCACAAGTATAGAATATCTACAGGGGTTTGGTCTTTGTTTAGCAAAAATACCTTGGGAGGTATAAAACAATCCATCTAGGCATCATGTGCTTGATTGCCAGCAATGATGGTAGAGACAAGGAGCTCAGGTGGGGGTGCATCTCCTGTTACGCTGGTTATCATTTCATACAGTTTGTGCCTAACCTACCTCTTCTCTTTCAGCTGGCCTTGGGAAGGGAGGCTGGGGGTGGGTGTGCTAATACTGCCAGGCCAGGGCCAAAGAGCACACGGTCCACAGATGATTTACAGATTCCAAGTGTATACATTACCATTTCTCAATCCCAAGATTGCCCTCGCAGCTCTAAATGTGCACAAGTTCAAGATTGTAACTGGCAATTGCCAGGAGCCCAGATTATAGTGCAAAAACCAGATTGATTTCTCTGGTCCCTTGTTTTTCTCCCTCCTTACCGTATTTTTAGGCACACCTCTGCCTTTTACACAGTCTATAAACTAAGCCTGCAGGAGTAGCGCTGACTGTATTTTCTCTATGGATGGACATGTATTACAGCCATTACGAAAGGTGGCTTTTCACTACATCGAACACTGTGACAGCGTGCATGCATCCAATATAAAACGTGTTTACTGCATTAACTCAATGCCACAGACAAGTGGACACGAGTTGAATGCATCTATGACACATCTGACAACTGTGCATGTAATGTGAATATGACTGCATGTCATTCAGAGTGCATGTGTTCTACAGGTAAAGTATAGCAGAGCCCTCAACTGTATACAGTTGTCCTTTCCTCTTCTACACTGAAAACCATAGAATACAGCTAAGTCCCACAATAAATTCAGTCCAGGTGTCACAGTCACTGACATAGGAGTCCTCACTGCGCCTAAAACACACTGCTTTGCATGGCTTCTATAATGTCCTTAATCCAGTCAAAAATACTTTATTTGGATAAATTAAAAGAAATATCCCTCAAATTACAAAGCAACAAGTTCAATTCAATCACACAGTTGTAAAGACCGGAGGGGGGTGTCTGTACTCCTGCTCTCTATATGGCAGAGGAGAGGCACAGAGGACCCCAGCCAAGATTCTCTATGATTGGTATCATGGTCGAGCAATGAAGGCCTAGCTTCTCGGGAGGTGATGCGGGCTAGTTCTTAAGTACAGTGTAGTTCCCAGGCACCCACAAAGGAATGTCCACACACTGTATTAGTTAAAACAGAGTCTTTATATAAATAAGGTTCACGTTATATACACAATCACAATAATACACTGTGCTCCGACAATTCTAAAATGGTAAATATATACAGTTCTAGGTGGCACCACGATTACTTTGATTCCATTAAAATGCATCAACTGTACTCAGTTCAAATAGCATATGAATCAACACAGCAAAATGATATCAACCATAGAATTAGGAGGAAGACAAGTTGGTTAGACAATTGGCAGAATACTGAGCCCCTACCACTAGGAAAAGTTCTGTATGAGGATCCCCCCACCTGGGCAACCTGTAAATGAAGAGGCACTGCAAGCCCAGTCCTTATATTGTCTATTAGAGTCTTTTCTTCTTCTATAGTTCTGCAACCCAAATGTACCTTGTGTTGTAGAGTTCTTCGTTGGGGAATCGACAGGCCCTTCTTGAGTGCACTCCCTTTCAGGGAGGAGCCACGGCTCTTCGAACTTCCGAGATGAAGAAAAGGTGAACGTTGTTGTTGAAGCAGCAGCTTCGGTCCTTGCGGTGCTCGTTGACGATCGGTCGAAAACGTCCTGCAAGAGGGGAGCCGTGGGGTGCACCTTGGTTCGTTGCCGCAAAGAGTCAGTGAAGAACTTTGGCCCAGCAAGGGCGTCGAGTCATCAGCGTCTGGCATCAGAGAACGGACGTGATCACGGCTGGCTTCAGTAGCTTGGTCAGTGCCTCTGAGGTCTTCGGGTGGCGGGAAACCCACTGGCGGATTCTCCTTGGTCGTGGACGGCCTTGACTTTCTCCGGCAGGATGAAAGCAGTCGACGATGATGAACAAGGGAGTCCTTGGATCAAAATGTTCTTAGGCAAAGGGTGCACAGTGGCTCAGATCGGCGACGGCAGTCGTGGACAGTGGCCAGCTGTCCGGTGCTTCTATTAGTTCTCCTTGGCAGTCCCCTTCCTCTGTCGGCAGCCTTTCATAGGTCTGTCTACCAGGGAGCTTTGGCAAAGATCAGCTGGTGCACGATGGTCCCTCGTAGCTCGGGGAGAGGTCTCCTTGCCAGGTCTTCTCTTCGATCAGTTCTTGAAAGGCACAGCAGCTTTCAGTTTACAAAGAAGGGAACAGCTGTTCACCTTCTTCTTCCGGCTCGGCTTCGAGTGTAAGCATTAAGTATCAACTTCAGCTTCTGAATGATTTCTAGCATTGAGAGGCCCCCAGATATATTGTTGATCTCCTATTCACTCTGCTGGTTTACACTCAGGCAACCAATCACTCAGAAGGGCATTCAGGCAGTCAGGCAGCCAATCAGGCGCACGGTGCATTCAGGCCATTCTTCTCCATCCAGACACTCGCAACACAGGATGTGGATTCCGACAAGTACTCTGCCATTCAGCACTACACACTGCATTCATACCCGTTTCGGGAAGGGCTGTCTCAGTCATTGTGTCAAACACCAGATACTAGACACCCATTACACAGAATGCGTATTCGTCACACACTCCATTCACCCAGGTCCCACTCCATGGGCGTGCCCACAACATACAGTCATTGGGAAGGCTCCAGCCAGTCTAGCCTGGACTTCCCCACAATACCATATATGGAACTCCCACCCAACAGCCAGTCAGGGGGAAGGGAAAGGGTCAGGGCATCCTGGGACTTCGGGAAAATTAAGGTAACAGGTGATAGAAAGCAAGAGGTCACAGGGGCCATCTTGTTTCCTATCAGCAATCCACTGATTCCAATGACAGGGTCTGGGCATCCCAAAATGGAGGACGCTCAGGACACCTGTCACTTCAGCACGGAGCTGCCACCAGCCCATACCCTGCTCTGTGGGCCACACACAATTGCCCAAAAACATACACTAGGAATACCGGGGTCATACTTCCACCCATACGTGCCATAAGGGTATCCCAAGGGTCTGCTCACCAAACCAAATACAAGAAGAGCTGCACTGCCAGGAGTCCCACATGTACTCCTGCGTGGAAAATGAGACAGAACACACATGATGAAGCAATATAGGACAAGGATTCAGAGGCCCTGTCCCTCTAATGCATTTCCAGCATCACAACAGTTTAATCAGACAATGACATATCAATAACACAATGCTTTTAAACAGCTTTCAAACAGCCATCAATGATTCATTAAAACGTTCTTTTGTTGAGTGCACAACGAAGGTAGGAGAGTGGAACCCAAGCTTTTAATGGGGTGTTAACTGACAAATGGTCAACTAATGCTGGTCTACATTGAGTAAAACCCATTTTTCTTAACAAGGGTATCATTGTTCTGTTGCTAATATTCGGTAACTTGGCCAAAAGAATTCGAAATGATAAATATCCTGCTGCACAAGAAGCAGTCAAGGTTATTTAATTGATCAACGTTGTTTGCCAGCCATTTGCCAGTAACAGCTCTCAGTGGGAGCAGGTTAAACCTTGCCTGGGTAATCGGTATTCGCTCATACCTATAGCTTGTCCATAAAAGGTCACCATCAACATTTTGAGTGATTACTAAATTATGGGTACGGTTTCGAAATTTTGGTCAGTTCAGCTTTTTCGTGATTTAGTACCATTCCACTTTCGATGTTTTGCAGTATCGATGCACGGATCATCGCAGAAATAGCTATGGTGCTTGTTCGCCAGTTACAGCTAACTGAAGACATTTGCCTACTGTTGTGTCCCAACCAGGTTATAGACATACAGCCAGCCTCTGATGAACTGGCATGGCCTAAAAACACGGGCTACTTCCCCAAATTCTGAGCCAGAGCTTAACAGGCTCTAAGGTTAGTGCGCCTTGAATGTGGGTGCTGAATTAGGAAGGCCAAGTATAGACTTTAAAAAACAGTTCTCAACAATCTGAAGATTAGTTACTTCAGCCATTGCCCATATGCTAGTACCGTCATTTGCAATGGCGTTAGCTTTAGCACTATAGAGACTCAGAGCCTTATCGATAGGCTGACTGGTGAATGTTTGTGTAAATCCTGACAAAGCACCCAGAGCCTCTAACATTTAAATGTTCCTATTCTAGTCACCATGCTAGTAATTGAATAGGCATCTACATTTGTATTACTATTCATATACAATGTAATGCTCTTTTAATTTCTTACAAAGGGCCTTCCACCGCAAAGTGCTTTGAGGCCCTAACAATGGCAATAGGTGTTATACAAATATCAAGTAACATAACATTAAAATAGGGGGGTATCCTATGTTCTGTTTTCAGGAAATTATATTAAAAGGAGTCTTTAAACATCATGATACACTACTTGCCAGTGCCCATATAGTAAAATGGAAACGTGCAAGGTACATGCAGTGTGCTGCTAACTCTGGACAGACATTTCCTCATCTCTAGAAGCACTTTGAATTCTAAGAATGCCTCTAGTGTATTTGAACTTGCAATTGAAATATTTCTCTTACATTATGTTTGTAATTTGCAGGTATCCTCTCAAGATGGGTAAGATCTGCCCGACGCCCGGGCCTAACTATTCCTCCTCTGCATGCGGCTGCAAATGCATCTACAAAACATGACTACAGGGCATAACAGGATGAATTATGTTCCTGGTGGAGAGGAACTAAACTTAGCCCAGATCCTTTGCCACACAGTGAGAGTCTGAGATCCAATAAACCTGGTGGTGGTTTGATCGCTGAAAAGGGATTGGAAGACTGCTCATATGCAGAATATCAGAGACTAAAGAGGTCGATTGGTAACAGGGTCCCAGATGAAAGCAAGGACTGTGCAGACCGGCTGAAAGAATTCAACATGGCGGGTCATATTGCTTCCAAAGTCTACAAACACCTGGCTAAATATAAGGAGGCAAACAAAGATCTACTTGCAAAATGGTCTGAAGCAATAGGTTCAGAAATGAGTGTGTATAGATGGGACAATTTATGCAGGAATGTGAGCATGACATCGTTGAACCTTGGAGAAAGGATAAGGCAGATCAACATTTTAAACAGAGTATACTGGACTCGGCTTAAACTCCATGCAAGGGGTTTGTTACACTCTGAGGCATGCTGGAGGTGCAAACACATGGTCGGCACATTTGAATACATGTAGTGGGAGTGCAGCAGACTGAGGGTATTTTGGAAAGAAATTGCAATAAATATGAACAGAGTTTTGATGTTAGATATTGATTATGATTATACAACCATTGTCATGGGGGAGGAGGACTTAATGGCGGATTGTCATACCCACAGAGGTGCCGGTTATACAGGGCATCACTGACTGCAAAAATAATTATATTGCAAGAATGGAAAAACGAGCAAGCACCCTCAGCCAATGCATGGCTGCTTGAAATGCATCAAATGTCCTCAACGGAGAGACTGATTATGTACAGGAATAAGAAGAGAAACCTATATGATGAAATTAGGGGGAGGTTTTTGGAGTCGTGTAATTGAACTGCTTCTGTACATGTAATCCCGAATCTGGTTATTGTTCAGAGAGAAGGTGTATAGTAATTGTGCAGCAAAGTCCATTGATGAGAATTGTGAAAGGATTATGTGTGGTGTAAATAGTTCAACTGTTCACTATACCTTGGGGTGAGTGGGTGGGGGACTGTATATATATATATCAGTAAAATGTTTTTTGGGTGTAATATGTGTTTTATCTCAATGGATATGTGAACACACAAAAAAACCCAGTCTCTTCTTTCAAGGGCAGTATCTAAGAACAGCCTTTCTATTTTTAACGTGTTCGTATTGCCACACTTTAAAAACACATAATAACATTTTTCTGTGTAACCTGACATTCAAGGTGTTCCACCCACGTAACATCTTGATGTATACGCTTAGAATGTAGGTATACACAGTGCTGGAGATGGACAAAAATGTACTCTGGGAACCCTCTCCTCCTTGGGGGCGGGGCAGAGGGACAAGTGCAACAAATGCAATAAATAAATAAAGTGGGTGGGACTGAGGGGCGGGGCTCCAGGCCAGGTCACACAACACAGAATCTCTTCATGGAGTCCAAGCCTGGCGATTTGCAGAAAAGCTAAGAGCATTTTGGGAACTTAAGAATGCCCACGACTTTAAATGTGAAACGTATCTGTGATAGTGATTCAGCAAGAAACTGTTTTGAGTGAGTTGGACTCTGCTCTTTTTATTGGTCACAACACTCACCCTAACACAATAGATCAATACATTGCAAGACATAGATAACAATTCGGACAGCTGCTGGGCAGGATGTGAGGCTTTGGATATCTCTGCTTTCAGTTTAGAGTGCCCAGCGTGGTGGGTGACAGCTCGGCTTGGGAACAGAGCTGGGAGATTCCCGGGCTAGCACCTGGGCCTCGGGACAGAGCCAAGGGTGGGCTGGGAACCAAAAGAGGCCCTGGAAATAACTTTCCAAGTAGGCCCATATTACATATTTTCAGTAAGCCCAACCCTTTTCCTAGGAGAAAATGTGAAAATAAAATAGGTTACCACACAAAAGAGGCCCAGGGTGCAGAGGCCTACTGGCAAATCTCCAGAGTTCCCTATAGGCCAGCCCTCCCCTGGACAGAGCAGCGGCAACGCTCTGACAAGACAAACTTTGCCTAAGATGCGCTTCGTCTAGTTCCAGCCCATTTCCTACGTTGTGTATAAACAATGTTTAACCTTATTCCTATCCCCTCCCCTCACACCTGCCTCGTCAAGGCAGTTGCACGCTTTTTGGCTTGATCCAACCCTGTGTGCCAAGGTCGCAATCTTTCCTTGATTCAGAATTTCGCTTGGATGTGTGATTGGAGAGTTGGTCTGGTATTAACCAAAGACCCTCGGGACCGGATTCTTATGGGATGTCGGTCGAAAAAAGCACATCAAAGTTCCAGCAGCATTTTAATGGAACGTTGAAGTAACACAGATGGGGGCTTGCGCTGGTCTGGGGGCTTTACAGCATGTCGCAAACATGACTTAGCACATATTGTGTCATCTACAACAGCAGCCTCGGCGCTGTTCAGCAGTGAAACAATGCTGCTCCTGTGTTTTAGTGCTGATGACTCCTTAAAGGCTGCACTGGGTGCGATTCAAGAGCTTGACCTTGTGATGTCTCATGCTTGACCTGCTGCATTCAGAATGTCTGTTCGGATGACCTAACACAGAACACAGGTGTGATTTTACAAAGATATGCACAGACTGCATTCATTTTTCTTGCGCTATGTATGCAGGTGAAACCAGATCAGCATGCGCAAAATATGCTGAGTGCATGATGTGATATGATTGGTTATGTATAATGCGCTTAATACCCAGAGGTTTCTAAGCGCGGAACCGGGGATCGAACCTGTGTTGCGCCATGTCGTCTTGCTTCCAAGGCGAGCACGTTGCCCCTGAGCTATCCCCCCGAGACATGTAGCTTGCTGTGTTGGCTCAGTGTTTATTTTCAGCAAATCGAGTGTAGAATATGTCCTGACACGAGTAAAATGTGTATATGTTCAAAATGTCGGTTTTCTGAGGGTCTTACACAAAGTGAGTTTTAAGGAAAAATAACTGTACTAATTTTTTGGAACACCGTGTCCTTCGCAGGAAGAGCAGTGAGCGGGAAGGGGAGCCAAACGCTGGCAAGCCTATAATGCAACAATCGACATTGAACATTGAATCGAGCAGGCTTGTGCCCCATTTCCCACTGGGCAATATTGGTATAAATGTGCATAAAACATTGGGTCGCCACACAATGACTCCTCATTTCTCCATCTGTGGCACACCATGACTCCTCATTTCTTCCTCTGAGGCACACTTGACTCCTCATTTCTCCCTCTGTGCTCCTAGTGGAAATCCCAAGAGCTTAAAGGCGGTGCATGCTTCAGCCCCCAACCCTGCCCCTTCAATGCAAGGCTTAAGGCCTCTAAACTCTGAGCATCATTGTGGTAGACATGTACGTTCTTCATCCTGCTTTCAGAGCCATCCCTACCCTCCTCTCTCCTAGCTCCTTCCTGCTTTCTTGCTCCCTCACCCAAGGCTTGCATTCTTGGTGTCCTCTTTGATAGCGACCTACGACTGCAACAATTCATAAATACCAATGACTCTACTGCTCGTATTGACCACTTCGACATTCGGAAAGTGCATCCTGTTATTACTAAGCACGCTACACAAATTCGAATCCCCCCTCTCATGCTCAGCAAACTTGACTACTGCTCAAGCCTACTCCCTGGCCTTCCTTTCTACTCCTTACTCCCTTTAGACAAAATCCTCACTTCACCAAAACAGCCCTGGAGATAGGTTTCTTTCTTGCTCTCCTGCAATCACCCCCGTGAATCCTTCCAGCCCATATCATTCAAGCCCTGGTCACTCCAGATGTTATGCTTGTATGTATGCCTGTCTTTGATTCATAAAGAGACAACCGAGCTGGGAAACAACATAGCGCTATATAGAAAATGTGAGCGAAGAACGCCTTCATGCTTACCTCCATGTCCAATCCTCCAGCATCTACAGACACATTTCGTATTGTAATATTTTCCTACAGGTGTGTTTTTCCAAATCCTCACATTTGTTCACATTATAATACGATACGAATAATGCAATAAAGTGTGCCACCTTCTCTAACAAATCACGCGTTACTTTCTCCATTGCAGATATTTATTTATTAATTTCATTTTTATAGCGCGCTAAACAGCCCGGAGGCATCGTGGATAGGCCCTGCATGCCGATGTTTCCAGCTCTGCCATCTTCACTCTGCCATTTCCCCCGAGATTCTGTATATTGCCTTTCAATTCAGACTGGAATTTATGAAAGACCTGCAGTTGATCTTGTTTAATGAATGTTGCCAGGGAATCCTTCTTTTCTGCCATGGCCTCAATAAAGTGAGTACTATTGAGTTGGGCATCAATAACACCTATAATTGCAGCCTAGGAAGGAGCTGGCAGGAAGTGGTATATTTAAATGTGGTATTATTGTTATTTTATCGTTTTTAATACACTTTTGGACACATTGGGCCTCATTACACGGTAGGCGGTAACCATGGCGCTATTGCCACCGATATTTTACCGTGTCCGCCTTGGTGGATGGCGGAATTACCGCCCCACTCCAAGGTGAGCGGGGTCGGTAATTCCCCATTCACCAAGGCACTTCCCCATTCCCATTTTTGCCCCCATAGGGCTCAATGGGAATGGGGAAGGCGCTAATTACGAAACCACAAATTGCGGTACCGTAATTAGCACCAAGGTCCCTTTGCGGCACCCTACTTTAACGGCGGGTAAAACCAGCTGTTAAGGTTGGGTCCCGCAAAGGGAACTCGTAGTAAGGCGGTAGGGGTTTACCGGTACCAGTGCCCTTACCGTTACCCTTACCGTTACCGGTAAACCCTTACCGCCTACCGTTTAATGAGGCCCATTATGTATTTCTTCCAGAAGGGAAAGCTGGAGGAAATTATGTTGCCGGCGGGCATTATAATTGTGTACATTTGCTTGTGGGAAATGTAGAAATCTTGATGCCTAGACCTAGTCCCCATAAGCTCATGACCTTCTCTCTCAGTTGTTCTTCTTGGTGTTGATAGGCAGATTTCCCTGATCTGATAAGGGATGTATCCTGCAGTGGGGAATCAAAGGTTGTGTGCAGGTGTAGCTGTTGGTGGGCATACCCAGGGTCCCGGATCTGCAGCCCCTGAGACTCAGCGGCAGGCCCCTCCCTACATTATCCAACACTCTTGTGAAATGGCGGACCTCAACAGATAAGCACATCACTCCCAGGGCTACGTAATGACCATAGAGCTTGAAAGCAATGAAAGGCAGCTCAGCCCTCAATGCATGTTAGAGCCTATTCTGAAGCGTGTGCTTCTTTTGATGGAGTCTCTTTAAATATTGAAAGAGAAAGTCCATTGTGGAAAATGTCAGAGGACTGGCACACTTTCTTCCGAAGGAGATCTCTCTCAACTCGATAGGGGATCTGTCTTTTGAGTCTGCAGCACCGCACACCTATTTTGCCACCTTTTGATTCACTTCATACCTCCATTGGGATGGACCATTGACATTTCCTTGTTTAGGACCTCTACTAATTTTTCCCCACTGTATCCTGTGGTTACTGGGCTTCCTCCCCAGCAAAATGTTGTCCTCTTACCCAGGGAGATGGTGTCAATTCCCATCTCACTAGTCATCAGCGGTTCTAGGCTCAGGGGTGCAGAGTCTATCAGGAAATCCCTTTTTTCGGGATAGAAGATGGGGCTGGGGGAACCGGTAAGACGTCCTTTCATCGCTGGTTGTTGTTTCGTGGGGTTTTTTACCGCAAATATTTTAATGAAAAAAAAACATCACATTTTTTAGGTGGTGTTAGAAAATTATATATATGGGGTGTGGGTGTTTAGGAATACATACAAAATGAAATAGAATGGGGAGTTGTGGCGGGGGCACCCAAAAATAATTGTACACAAATTCAATGGGTTTTTTTGGTTAAAGAAATGCGGTAAAAAAAACCCGCGAAAAAACATCCCGAGGTGAACCATGGGGCCCTGAAACAAACATCTACTATGTGAAGCATACCCTGAGGAGGCAGGCAAGGGGTCGCCAGTACATCTCTCGCCTAGTATGCCATGTACTCCTATGTCAGTAGGGAACTCCTTCCCCACTCCTAGACACTCCCAGGATGTGGCTATGGAGGTTAGTCCCCATAATAAATGAAATCATGGGGATGATTCATTTAAGCCAAGACCTAAAGAGATACATGCTATTGTGGCACTGACTAAATCAGTGGACTTGGACAATCAATACATTTTTTTTAATCTGTGGCCGCAGACATTGGCATTTGCTTGTCTCTGAGACTACCACCGTTGGATCCCATGGAATCAACGATCCATAGGAAAGCAACTCGTTCGCCGAAAGGCTTCCCTGTGCTACTCCCACTCCCACACAGCCGCTCCTCACTGGGGTTCGTGGGCCGCCGCAATGGAAGCCGGGAGTGCGCATGGTCCTGAAGACCCTTGACCTGGTGGCAGAGATCTTGTGGCAGGGAGAAAATAAAGAGACAGTGAGTGAAAGTAAGGTGGCGACCTCCTCCCGGGAAACCGCAGGGCACAGAACTGCATTGACATTTACTGAGCGATAGAAAACAGGTGAGGGGTTCAGAGTTCTATTACAGGACCACCAATTGCAGATGTTGTACAACCAGGCGTCTGACCTGAAAACCATCACACAATCATTATGTTTGCGAGATGGATCACTGAACTATAAAAAGGCCCTGGGAACTGAGAGGAATGTGGGAGTTATGAGTCAGAGTGAGCTGGAGAGTGCATGGCAAGGCAGCAGGGAGGATAGTTGGAGAAAGAGTGGAGGCAAAGACAAGGGCAGAGGTGCAAAAAAGGGAGATACACCAGTGGAGGTGATGAGAAAGACAGGAGGAGGTGAAGAAAAGCACGTGGTGAGAGATTTACCAGAGAAGAAAGCGAGAAACTCACAGGAGGGGGTGAAAGAAACAGAGTATGTGAAATGTGCAATAGAGGAGATGGAAAGAACCTAGAGGTGAAGGAAGAGTAAATGGTAAGAGTTTAGAACAGAGAAGTTGCAAATGTTGCAGTGCAGGAGATGGTGAGGCAGAGGAGGCGGTGGTGAAAGGAACAGTGCAGCTGGGAGAAGTAGGAGAGGATCAGAGCTTGCACATCATCAAGGAGGAAAGAAAGGAAGTTCAGTCTGAGGTGGCAGGATCCTGATGGAGGCAAAGGGGCCTAAGACAAAAGACATAGGTCTTTCCAGATGGTTGAGGGCCTGGTGTCGGGGAGGACTGTGTCCAAATTAGAGGCCAGTAGCATCCACCCAGCTATTCTTCCTTCTCATCGGTGCCTTTGAGGTCCTGGCAGCGTCTCACCAAGGCCTAACGGTAAGCCAAGGTGCTGATGATTATGGATACCAAGGGTAGTGGCAATGACTTCTGACCTCAAGGAGAATGACATCCTGACATGTGCGATCAACAAGTGCTATGAAAAAAGTCTTGGAACACTCCAAAACACAAAAGACTTAGCGACCACTAGTGGGCACAGTCTAAGGAAGAGAGGGAAAGACAGATGGTTCTGTTTAAGTTCCCACTGTCTCTGAACAGTCCTCTGAATCCCTTAGCATTCTTTTGCCATTTAATAAAGACCATTTAACTGTAACACCTTGACTTCAAGTTGTCTGTTGATCCCACGACTTTGCCAGATCACGTGCCAGTATATTAGATGACGGTGTTCCCAGCTGGCACAGAAGCCGTAGCAGCTAATCAGCATCTCAACCGGGCTAGTCCAATAGCAGCTCTACTGCAGACGCCTGATCTAAATAACATTGCCACAGATCTAGCCTTGCTTGCACTCTACTCACGCATGCCCCATTTGTGGTTAATTAGAAGCAGGCTACTATCTACCTGTGCAACAGCAACATCACCTCTATTAGTTTATTTATTTTTTATTGTGCATATATAGTTTCCAAAAGATACATTTTGCACCTCCAATTACACAAAACAACCAAACACGTGAATTCAATTTCATCTTAAATTTACAATATTTCTTCTTATCAACAGTCATCTAATTGCATTGGGAACTCATACTTTAATTAATACCAATTTCATTATACAAAACATATTTACAGAACCACTCCTATCGTCACTAAAAACATATACTCCTGTCCTAGAGTTTACAAACTAAGTTCTACCATATATAGACATGGTATGAAACCCTTTAACCCCCACCCACTGGCGTAACAGGGGCCCCCGCAGCCCTTGCGGTGTGGGGGCCCCACCAGCACATGTCCTGGGAGGGGGCCCCACTTGGGAAAAAAAATATTTTTTGATTTCAGTTTGCATTCATAAAGAAATTATTTCTGTGACAGAAATAATTTCTTTATGAAGGCAGAGTGACTAGAAAAATAAACGTTCTTTTTGAAGTATGAGGGATACCCCACCCCATGCAATGGAAGACCCTGGGGTGAAGGCCTCCATGTCATGGGGTGGGGAAGCCCTATGACTTCAAAAAGAAACAGTGGGCCTCATTAAAAGTTTGCCAGTCCGGGAACAACTGTATCAGTAAGCTTTCCGGTACCGTAGTACCCGGACCGGCAAACTACGAATTGTGCTCGCGGGTGCCTTTCTGCCCACCAGGTCTGACCTGGCGGGCAGAGCGGCATCCGCGAGCACAGCATGACGGATACACCGGCACTGTTTATAACGGTGCCTAGTACATCCGACCTCCCCATTCCCATTGAGCCCCCCAGCACCCGCAAATGGGAAATTACCGGGTCCGACAGGGCCACAATGACCCGGTAATTGCCCATTCACGGGTGCCAGACATTTTTCGGAAGTTTGGTGGCAGCCTGCTGGTTTTACCACCAAACTTCTAATGAGACCCAGTATCTTTTTGAAGTCACTCTGCATTTATAAAGAAATTATTTCTATTATGGTTCGGTCCTTAATGGAAAAAATGTCTTCATGATGTCAAAGGGACTTCAAAAAGAAAAAAAATCTTTTTGAAGTAATAGGGCTACCCTCAGCCCCATGACGGGTGCGTGTGTGAGTGTATGGTGAAAGGGTGCACACTTAAATGTACAGGTGACTGCCTGGGTGTGCCTGCATGGTGAAAGGGTGCACACTTAAATGTACAGGTGGCTGCCTGTGTGAGTGTATGGTGAAAGGGTGCACACTTAAATGTATGGGTGGCTGCCTGGGTGTGCCTGTATGGTGAAAGGGTGCACACTTAAATGTATGGATTGCTGCCTGGATGGTGAAAGGGTGCACACTTAAATGTATGGATTGCTGCCTGAATGTGCCTGTATGGTGAAAGAGTGCACACTTAAATGTATAGATGGCTGGGTGTGCATGTGTGTATATGGTGAATGGTGTGTATGCTTGTGTTCAGGGGTGCAACAAAACCTACATTTCGGGGGGGGCTAACCGTTCAAATGTTGGAAGAGGCGCTAACTTCCCGGGCGGTGGGGGAGGGTCAAACTTATTTGTGTGGGGGCATCTAATTTCTTTACACATTTTAATGAGACTATTCTAGTGCAGCTTTAATGTTACAAGCAGTTAACTCTCTCCTTTAAGGTTGAAAGCACCCATATGGTGCGAGAATTGAGTGGTCTCCTGTTCCCTCTCTACCCTTCCAATCACTCCCCTGGCATGCAAGTACTAAACCCACATCACAATTTCAATTGCCTAAAATATTGTGATTTGAATGCAGGTACTAACAGTGAAATGCTTTATGTTAGTAATTGATGGTCTCTGGTTAACAGCAAAACCCAGAACCCAGGTGCTGTTTAACATCTTTGTCCTGTTCTGTCCAGCAACTGCTCTGAAGGTCAGCCAGGTCGAGTCAACCTAGCCCAACATTTCAGAGGGTGGGGGGGGAGTGCTGAATCCCAGTCAACTCAATGGTGTTGCACCACTAATTGTGTTTAATGCCTTGATTACTTATTGGTAATCTTCATTACTCCTCGCCCTATTCTTCCTCGTCTAAGTACTTGTGTATGAGGCACTCTGCCTCATACACAAGTACTGGGATGAGGTAGAGGTACATGGAGGTAATGCCTGACTTAGCTACCTGTACTCTTCATTGCTACTAATCCCACTCTTCCTCATCCCAGTACTTAACTATGAATCAAGGAGCCTCATACGTAAGCTCTGGGACAAAGTAGAGGGACGTGGAGGTAATTATGGGCCAAGAAGCTGATTTTGGAAGTTGGGGTGGCAGGCATGACATGTGGTATTAGTAGCTAGAGAGGCATTTTGGTGCAGCCAGTCTAGTCATTCCTCAGTTTGGTATGACTTTTTTTTTTTTATAACTGGGCATTTCTGATGAAGCAGTCCTGCTAAGTGTAATTACCTGGCTAGACTGGCATTTGGGTGCTGCCCGATTAGTTGTTTATTACTGGGGCATTGTATATTTCTTCTGGGCATCTGTGATAAACTGATATAAGTCTTTTATAACGCACTTGTACACAAGTGTTTCTAGGCGCGACAAGACACGGGAGTGAAGATCGGGGGAGGACAAGACAAATGATCTTACTAGGCCTTATATCATTCGGATCGTGCAGGTGTGAGAACAATAAGTGCAAGGGGAAAGGGAGGGGGGAAGTGCAAGGAAGAGGCAAGGGATAATCAGGGCAGCAATGGTAGCCCAGCAACCAGTCGGTACAGCAGACAGGTAGGTCAGATAGGCCAGCAGGGGAGGGAGAGAGAGAAAGCAGAGGAATGTTTTTAGCTGCTTCCGGGTCTTCAGGTGGTCTGGCTCAAGTTTGAGAGGGGCAGGGAAGCCTTTCCAGAGTGATGCACCTGCATAGGAGAGAGATCTACCCCCCACTTTCTACCTGGGGAAGCGTCTAACCCTGAGAGAGTTGGAGGTAGCTGAGCAAAGGGCTTGGCAAGGAAGGTATTGTGGAAGAGAGGGACAGATGTAGTGTGGGCCCGGGCCCAGAAAGCTTTGTGGACAATGCAAAGGGTCTTGAACCTGATCCTTGCAGCAATCGGGAACCAGTAGAGAGATTTCAGGGCTGGAGAGATATCATCCCTGGGCTTGAGGCCAAGGATAAGTCTCACAGTCCTGTTCTGGATTAGTTGCAGAGGGCAGAGAGTAGAGGAAGACAGGTTGAGAACGAGTCTGTTGCAGTAGTCCAGCCTAGAGAGAACCAGGGCTCTGGAGACAGTGAGCTTCTGGTGGAAAGTGAGAAAAGGAAGAGTCCCTTTGAGGAGGAGCAGCTGGTAGTGGGACCTCTTGACAATGTCATAGATGTGAGGAGAGAAAGAGAGAGTGGAGTCAAAGATGACAACAATGTTTTTTGTCTCGCAGGAAGGTGAAGGAAGAGGGCCCAAGGTGGGTGGCCAGAGTGCGAGAGGGAAAGCAGGGGCAGGGGTCCCAATGAGAAGGATCTCCATCTTACTGGCATTAAGGGCGAGATCGGTGGATGCGCACCAATACTGAATCGCGGATAGACAATCAGGAATGAGAGAGAGAGGAGAGGAGTCTGATGGAGACTAAAAGAAAGCTGAGTGTCATCTGCATAAGAGGAGAATGTAGAGATCAGGTGGGCCAAAGGGCCCAAGAAGAGGTTGAAAAACCAGGGTGAGAGGATGGAGCCCTGGGGAACACCACAGGTATAGAGAGATGTGGCGGAGAGAAAGGGAGCAAGTTGCACCTGGGAGGGGCAGTCTAAGAGGAAGGAGGTCAGCCACTCAAGGCCTGATCCGTGATGGCCAGGTTCTCATGGAGTCGATTGATCAGGATGGCGTGGTTGACTGTGTTGAAAGCAGAGGAAATATTAAGGAGGATGAGAACAGAAAGAATGCTGTAATCAACGTTAGAGAGCATGGGTGTTCAGAAGAACAGTTCAGGAGAACAGTTTATGTGCCTGTGGCAGCTCTGAAGCCAGACTGATGTTCATGGAGACAACCAACAGATTCAGTGTGGAGAGTAAGCTGGAAGATGGCCAGTTTTTTCCAACAGTTTACCAAGGAAAGGGGTGATGGAGATTGGGCAATATTTTGTGAGGCAGGCAGGAAAGGCAGACGGCTTCTTGAGGAGTGGGTGCACAAGGGAGTGCTTAAGGGGGAAAGCAGAACGTTCCAGTGGTGAATGAATGATTACAGAAATCGGCCAAGGCTGGAGCAAGGGTGTCAATAGGATCCTTGATGGTTCCAGGGGAGCACCTGTTTGAACTACACTTTCATAGATCAGACTTGTCTGGAAACCTCATCAGGTATTGTCAGAGAGAAAGAGGAGAAAGCAGGAAGAGAAGTAGAGCTGGCCAAAGGTGGGACAAGAGAGGATGAAGAGATGGGGGACAGGATTTCCTAAGTTTTAGCGGAGAAGTGAGAGAACAGAGCCATACAGAAGGCCTGCAAGGGAACAGGAGAGGTAAAGACAGCAATAGGATTGACCATTTACTTGCAGATTTTAAAGAGTTTGGCCATGTTGTTAGAGGCCACAGAGACGTGGGCTTGAATGTGTATTCTCTTCTTGATGAATGTTATTGCTTCGACTGGCATTTTGGTGCAACCCGTCTAGGTATGTCTAAATGTGGCGTGCCATGCTTTACTGTAATGTTATTACGTGTCTACACTGGTCAACATTGTGTAGCTAGTTGGAAATGTTTTCACTGTGGCATGGCATTTATAATAGCAAAGCATTAATGTTTCTGTGCACTGTTGGTGACTTGCACGTATTGGATTGATGTCACCCTACAAAACCATTGCAAACACTCTGGCTTTTTAGCCAATTTTCACAGAAAGTGTGCTGTATATTGCATTAAAATACATATTTATATCTTTGTCCTAGTGTGGCATACCCCTTCGACAGCACAATTGTGCGTATTGTGCAAGCGTGATAATCTAGGCCGGCCCAGAGTTTGGCGCGACCCGTGATTTGTTGCTGAGTTGGGAGGGCCTCCTCAGCATGGCTCGCAGGGGGGCCACCACATTTTGGGTTACGCCACTGCCCCCACCCCTTGCCCAATCAACACCTTTCTTGTATCCGTCACTTGATTTGACCTAATAGGGTCTAGATCTTATCCTAGATTTTTAGGAGTTGAGAATCAACAAGATCTGATTACTGTTCTTTATTGTAATCCAGAGCCCTTCTCGTGCCTAGAAACACTTGTGTACAGGCATGTTATAAATGCCATATCATATCATATCATCATCCCTAAGAACCACCTTCTCCAGTTACTTACCTTCGAACATTCCAGTTAGAGACTGGACCAACACCCAATACTTCTCTAGTTTTCAGTCTTTTCAGGCGTAGCAGCATACGTTTCTTCTCTAGTCTTTAATCGGAAACTAGACTATATATTTTTTGCCATACCCCAGATAGGAGGAATTCCTTCCTTTCTTAAGCATGGTGTTTTGGTGTGCAGTGATTATACTGGAGCAAAACCGAAAAATAAATATGTGAGGGGTGGGGGTAAGGGATTAAAAAGTGTGGGGGGTGGTGTTAAAAGCATGGGAAAAAAGGGGGGAATCGATTTTTTGATCTTTTTCAGTATTATTTCATTCGTTTTTCACATGTAACCTTCTACATAGAGCATGTTCGTACACCAGTCATGCAGGAGCGCCGTATTTTGCATTCCTTCTTTAAACTTACTCTTGACATTGTGCAGCCCGGCTTATCTGCTGCAACCATCCAAGTAAGACAATTTCATATTTATACAACTCTTTATTGTATTATCCATTCAGCTGTTGCATTGAAGAGATGCTCCTTTAGTGACCCTTCTTCGCTTTGCACCAGAGGGCAAAGTTACCCTAATTTATTAAGTTTCAGTAGAACATTCAGTGGTGGAATCTTCATTTGGATTCTATTTTGTTGAATTGCTAGGCTCTGTGGGAGTCTCAATGTCCGTCTCCATAGTTTTCCCTCCAGTTTATCCAACCACTTTTCATGCCGGTTTGCATCCCATTCCAGCCATCCAACACCATCACCGGAATATTTGCCTTGAGACCTTAATTAGTGGCATAAGTGAGAACTGTGAGGAGTCCGAAATGAGAGTCAGACACAAGGTTGCCATGTATTTGGTTAAAGACTTTTATTAACACAAAAAAGGGATTGGGAAAACGCCTCTCTGACCCTGCTCTAAGAGGAGTTTGCCTACCAAAAACTAAGGATCTGTCCATGTGTATGGATGTCAAAATCAAAACTGCCCTTGTGTCCAAACATTCTATCCTCACCCTGCCACTACAAACCAAACTATAAGATGAAAAGGGAAATGTCTTTAACCTTCTCACTGTAAAAAGAGTTCTTAAAGGAAAATAGAACAGCTCCAACATAAAGGTTCTCCAAGGTAAAAGAGCTCCTGTTCCAGAGGACGGTTCTTCCCAAAACCTTTGACTCCAGAGAGGACATTTCCTTCCCCCGGATTCCTTTTCAATGTCAGTGATTCTTCAATACAAAATTCTCCAAAGTAAATGAAAAGGTCTTAGTTCCAGGAGGATTCCCTTCTCCTGGATTTTGCTTTACAACAATTAATTGTTCAGCACAAAATGCGCCAAGAGTAGCAGGCCTTTGTCGCAGAGGTTGATTCCGTTCACCTGGATTCTTCCTTAATGCCAGTGATTCAACTAACAGTTATTTGTGTCTATCTTGGCCCACAATAATACTGTTAGTTGTAAAGATACTCAGCTGTGTAGTTACTTATTTCTAAAGTAACTTTTTATTTAGCAAACACAGTTTTATATCCTTTCCCAAACCCAATGACACAACCAAATTAGCCTTCAAGACCATCTCCAAAGACTATAAATCGGGCATAATCCATGCCAAAGTAAACTCCTTCAACACCAGGATAGTCAATGCCAAATCTGGCACCAAGGAAATCTTCACCATTTTTAGGGAGCTGGAAACCCCGTCCACCTCGCCACCCACCCTCCTGAAGGATGAAAAATGGTGCAATGACATCCAATCTGCCATGCTTAACAAACTAAATACCCTGCAAACAAAAATCCTAGCTTTCCAAAAGGCCCTAACTCTCCAAATTGCCACTCAGAATAGTAACCAGAATAAGGATACTAAAATCCACTCCTCCCCGGTATTCAACTTCAAGGGCATGAGTGAATCCGAAGTCATCTCCCTCCTAAAAACCACCAAACCGTCTAACTGCAAGGGTGACCCTTGCCCTGCTCAGCTCATTAAAGAATGTGGCTGGACCCTTGCCCCCTTTTTGACAGCATTTATCAATGCCTCCATCCAGTCTGGCCATGTCCCATCCGACCTTAAGGCAGCCTGGGTACGACCGCTCCTCAAAAAGGCATCTATTGACCCTTCAGCACCGGGGAACTACAGGCCCATTACCACTGTCCCCTTCCTGCTCAAAATTGTGGACAAAGCAGCCTACCTGCAAGTCCAAAAATTCTTCGAGGACCACAGCCTTCTGAGCCTTCGGCAGTCTGGCTTCAGGCCACGACATGGGACCGAAACGGCCCTCCTCGTCCTAAAAAATCAAATGGACGACATCGGAGATGCCGGCAAACCAGTGCTCCATCTGCTCCTTGACCTATCAGCCGCGTTTGACCTTGTGGACCACAATACTCTCTCCCATCGCCTTTCCATTGCAGCCAACTTCTCCCCTAATGCGTGTGCGTGGATCACCTCGTTTCTACAGGAAAGGGCCATGAAAGTCTTCTCCGACTCAGCGTGTGCCTCTCCTAGTCACATCAAATGTGGGGTGCCTCACGGCTCCTGCATCGCGCCCACCCTCTACAACCTATTTACTAGGCCCCTTTTCAACCTTCTTGACACCTTGGGCATCTCATATACCAACTACGCTGATGACACCCAGGTGCTCATCCCTCTCACAGGTGACTATGAGGCAGGCAGGATCACCCTTAATTCCATCTACTGCACCATCCAAGCCTGGATGGCAGAAAATTGGCTGTGCCTCAACAGTGACAAAACCGAGCTTTTGCTCATTGGGTCACCAACCATCCTGGGTAACCTCGACAAGAACTATCGCTCCTTCACCATTAATAATATACCCATCACTGTGTCCCATACAGTTAAAACCCTGCGAGTCTATCTAGACTCTAATCTCACCATGAATAGGCATGTCAACGCCATTGCTTCCTCATCGGCATACTACTCAAAACTGCTCAATGCAGTAAGACCCTTCTTAACCGCACAGAACTGCCTTACCATCGCTAGGGCTACTATCGGCTCAAGACTGTCCTACTGTAATGCTCTCCTTGGAGGGACATCTAGCAAAAACATTGCCAAACTCCAACTTGTCCAGAACAACGCCCTTAGGGCTGCCACAGGATTTCCTAAAAAGGACCACATATCGGACCTGAGGAGACAGGTTCACTGGCTTCCCGTTAAACAGAGAATCATCTTCAAAATCTTCTCCATCACTCACAAATGCCTGATCTGGCACCCCCCTACCTCGCCCAGTGCATAGCCATGCCCACATCCACCAGGCCATCAAGGCTAGCCTACACCAACATGATCACCAAGCCCAAAACATGCAGAGTGCGTGCAGGGGGCTCCAGCTTCCCAGCTATCGCTGCCACCCACTGGAACGCACTACCTACACACATTAGGGTAATCGACTCCCACCTAGCGTTCCGCAAAGCCATCAAAACCAGGCTATTTGTCTGAAATGCTAGTCCCAGCTCTTACTCTGTACTCTACTGAAACCAACCATGTTTGCCCAACTGTACTTTGTAACCTAGCACATATGATGTAACTAAGTAACCTCATGTCCTAATTGTATTCTTGCTTACGTACACTTTCATGTAAAAAGCGCCTCAATGCCTTTGGGCTGTAGTGCGCTCTAAAATAATAATAATAATTCTTGGGACTTCCTGTAGATTTGCAATGGCCTGATATACTCCCCTAGAACTAGAGAAGGACTGGGTTTTTATTTAAGAGAGGCCTAGGACGATGCCCACAAAAAATGTATTATCAAAAACAGAAGGGCCCTAGCTCCTCTCGTCGCTACTCCCTTAGGGATACAAATTCGACTATTTGAAAACCTTGCTGCTACACCCCCTCAGTTACAACAAATTACACTGACATCTGAGGTTGCAAAAGTATACATATTATTATACTTTATTACAGAATTACATGTTATAAAAATCCATTTAATTTTCTTTTCTTAAAAATAGCATACCAACCACAATAATCACAATGTATTCGAGCAGGAACAATCGATAACTAAATGCAAAACTAATAAAGAATAAGTGGGAAAGAAGTGCTCCTAAATTTCCATGTGTGCGTGAAAAAAAAACTACTGCCACCGAAACTAAAAAAATGTAAGGAAAGCAAAACACGACGACTATGATTACAAATACTGCTCTATTGTGGTGGTTGTTGCACAACTAAAACAACGACATCCAATTTCATGATAGACAGCACAAATGACATAAACAAATATTTATATAAAAAACATTAGCATCCTGGATTAACCCACAGTACGGATGTCTAAATTGGATCTCCTTAGTAACTAATAATTTTCTATTGCTAATTCTGGATCCAGAGCGACTATCAATGCCTTATTATAACTGCAACATCTTTCTCACAGAAATACATTTCTGATATACTCCCCTGCCAGGACTTCTTATGCACTGGTGATTGCCTGGTATTCGCCCTGCCAGGACTTCTTATGCACTGGTGATTGCCTGGTATAATCCCCTGCCAGAACTTCTAAGATTCAACGGTAACAGTTCCTCTTTCATCTCCACAATTGGTAGTGTACATCTGGTTGATTCAACATTCGCTCTGGGTTCCCCCCATATTTGCATTCCATACACCCGAATATGGCTGGGGTCCTTATCTGTAATACATCTTCTTGCTTTGCAATCTGTCTCTTCAATGTCTCTGTTTCTACGGTTTGAATGTTTACAGTTTGCATTTGGCTCTGTGTGGTGTCTTCGGTTCTGTTGACGCTTATGCGGCCAAACTTTGGCACCTGCTTTCCACTCTGGGCTGCTTTCGGGTTTCTCTCTCAGCTTTGCATCAGCATGCCTGTCTTGCTTCAGGTCCTGTTAGGTGAAAAGTTGCTTTCTCCCGTTGCCGAACACCCAGGAAACTTCCCTTGACTACTGGTGTTTCTGTGGCATGTCCTGCTCGTGCAGTGTTCCTCTCCCTCCTTGTTGGTGAGCCCCTTGGCTCTGACACACCGGTTCGTACTTCTCAGTGCCTCATGGAGAGGTGCGACGATTTACAAAAGCAGCCTCTTGCAGTTGGTTTTCAATCTTTAAATGTCCCACGCACATGTGCATTCTGAAAACAACTAGCACGCTCACTGAGCTTGAAGCTGCTTCTGCCCTGTATCGTTCTCTTCCTCCTCATCCCAGTACTTGGGTAATTGTGGGAGATGGAGTCCACTGATATTAACTGATACGGTTTATTTAGGAAATCATTTTCAAACTTTAAGGTCGTCTTGGAGCTTTTACCCTTTAGACCAGGGATGGAAGTTTGTCCTAAAGGGTTTTGGTAAAAGGTTCTTCTGTTTTACCTAAAGGGGGGTATAGATGCATGGCAATAGGCCATTAGGGTATTGGGTATCAAGGGGGTTTCTTCATGTGCAAATGGGGGATACCATGTCTCATCCAATGAAGCCATTACATCTCCCCGGAGGCTGTCTTTCTTATAGCCTTAACCTCTTTTGTCAAACATAAGCTGGAGTGTGTTGCACTAGAAGTAATTATGTGGCCCAGGTTGGAATATTCCTCGACTCTTTCGTACTCTTTTTCCATCTAAAAACCACTTTAGGTGAGCTTTACCGGGCCCTGGTGCAATAATCATTTGGCCTCATTATAAGTTTGCCGGTATCCCGCTGGTAATTCCGGTGGGTTACCGGTAAACTGACCTACCGTTACCAGGGCCTGATATTCCAGTATTACTGGGATATTACAGATGCCGGCAACGGTGGTCATTCCCCATTCCATTGGCCCCATGGGGGAATTGCTGGTATTGCCGGCACCAGTCATTCCGCTGCCGCTAATACCAGCCGCCTTTTTGACAGTGGGTGCCCGATTTACCTCCAGCTCTTGGCTGCAGGTAAATCAGTCAACCCCACCGGCACACTTGCAGTTTGGCAGTGCGGGAAAATCGGCAGTAATGGAATTACCACCACTTTCAAAGACATTTTTTTCTCACCGCCAAACTTATAATTAGGCCCAAATTGCTTCGGGTTTTGTAATATTAATCTTTAAATTTAAAAAGACTTCTTTGTTGACCTATTTTTGTCTTGTTCGTCAAAACTAAATCTGCATATGCTGGTAACATATTTAGTATGAAAAGTCCTGTAACATTTGATTTTTTGTCTTTTGTTTTGTAAGGTGCCGCTGCAGCACAGCTCGCTTCGTGGCTCTCAAAGGAGAAATAGGACGATGAAAAGGGACGAAATATCTGGTGCTTTGCAGATGTGCACAAATGAGTAGTGATTAAAGCACCTACTTAGCCCAACACTAATATTAACCCATCAATGATCCCCATCACAAAGGTCGTGGAGAAGGGTAAAACATCGGAGAGGGACAGAGGAGGTGAAGGGGTAGACACGCGCAGGGAGGAGCAGGAGGAGGGAATAACATCACTGGATGACAGAGGATGGTCTAAATATGATTAATTCCAACAAAAGCAGAGATTCTTATGCTCATTGTGCCCCTCAATTGGAGGCCATGTTCAATCCAGCCCCCACAACAGCTTGATCTGGGACTAGTCCCAACAAAGATGGTAAAGGAGTTGTGCAGGGTTTCAGTAAACTGGGGAAGCTGACTATGGTTGAAAACACATTTTCGAAATCGCTTCTTCTGGTCCCGGAGAGTACCCCAAACAACCTGATCTATGTGGAATTAGATTTAAGGGGTTAACAGTGCTGGTAAAGGTGCCAGAACCGTTAATCCCGTACCGCCCTATTACGAGGTACCTTCGCGGGACCCGCTCTGGACGTCTGGTTTTTCTAGACGTCCTTTGCGGGTCCCGCGAGAGGACAAGCATGCTAACAACGGCCCGTCATTAACGCTATGGGGGCTCAAATGGGAATGGGGATGGTCCGGATCCAGGTTCCCTGAATGGGGAAATAGCGTGCACTCCAAAGTCGGAATGGCCTGGTTTTTCCCCATTCAGGGACCACAGACCGGACCCGAGTTTGGAGGCAGCCATGCCCTTATTAAGGGCATGGCTGCCTCCAAACTCGTAATGAGGCCCATTGTGTTGAAAAAGCCATTGTAGTTTTGGGCCAAAATGTTTCAGAAAGATTAATTAGTGTGTTATCGAGAGGCCCTCAAGGATCTAATGGCTTGTGAGGGCACATTCATTACCCTGGTTGGTCCATGTTAGATCTTTACTTCTCTCCTTGGATTTGGGCCATATTTGGTCCGCACCATGGGACGTAGCTGGGAATGCACAAGAACTTATCAGGAGAGCATTTTGGGATCGAGTTGCCTCCAAACGATTGTCTGACTGCCTTAACTTGGCAACGGATTGGAGTGTCTTGATGCATAAAACTGTGTGGGGATGTGAAATTATTTTTGTCTCGGGAGGATAGCTCAGCGGCAACGTGATCACCTTGAAAGCAAGACGGCACGGAGCAACACAGGTTTGATTCCGGGTCCGCGCTTAGAAACCCCTGGGTATTAAGCGCATTATAAATAACCTATCATATCATTTGGTGGATATTCTGAATCCAATGGCACGCGCCCTGTATATGAAGCTGAGATTGAATACTCTGCCACTAGCCTCAGTAATTGATATCTGGCATAAAACAGGAGACACTTGTTGCCCATTCTGCCCAACTGTGGTAGAAGGTGTACAACATTTTTTATTTGGATGCCCTGTCTATTCTAGAATAAGGACGAGGAACCTTAAATTGTGTCTAGAAAACTATGATGTTCACTCTTTGCACACTGCTAAGATGTGCAAGGATTCCTCACTTCCTGATATGGTGTTTGCAACCTCAGACTATTTGGAGAAGAAGGAAAAACAAAATGCGCCCAACAGTATGATGTGATTTTATATGTTCCTGTTACTGTATTTTGTAAATATTCTATTTTTACAATGATGACATTTTGATTGATAAATATAATGTTTTAAATGTTCGATGGGGGGAACAAATGGCCTGTAAAGGATCCATTTTTTGTTGGTGTCATGGAATGTATTGCTTTTAATGCAGTTGTTTGAATTTGCTTTTATGGTTTTAACCGAAATAAAGCTTGTATGATCATGGTGATGGAGATGTGAGGGGGGACAACAAAGAGAGAGAGAAGACCAATGGAGAAGGACCTTAAGGAGGATAAGAGGAGACAACATGAATGTCAAAGAAAAGGAAAGGAGAGGAGGAGACTAATAATGGGGTGGTTGGGAGAAGTCAAAGGAGAGTGTTTGGAGGGACAGCCAAGAGATGGGAATGGAGGAATCGTTTAAAACCAAGAGACAGGAGACAACAAGAGAAGGGAAAAGAGGGGTGGAGGATGAGAAGATTAGAGTATGGCAAACCATCCAGAAGAACAGGAGGAGAGAGAAGCAAGATGAAATAAAGAGGGGGGTATGTGAGGAGGAAAGTAAAAATAACAGTGGGGAAGAGATAGCCAAAGAGAAAATGGGAGAGGGCTGGTCAAGCGGTTCCTGAAGAGGGTCTTAGCTTGGTGGAGTAGTACCAGGGAGGTCTCAATAGTCTATCAAGGGTTTAAATATGACAAACCCAGGGTCCAAATGAACCTTGCCAATTATCTTATTACCTGGTCCCCTTCGAGACGCCCCAAGGTGCTAGATTTGGTGGTGCCGATTTTCTCTGAAAAGAAGTGCAACCCCCTGGCAACATCATCGAAAGAAAAGCAACAACATCAACAGCCAAGAAAGAAAAGCTGACCACTTAAAACCATACAGATGTTAAGGAAAGTGGAGTCTACGAATAGGGAAGGACTGAGGACCATGCTCCTGTAGCATTGCTTGACTTGTTTATGCTCTAAAGTGCTTGAAAACGGATGACCAGATTTGGCTTTGAAGATATTTTAAGCTTAAGGATAAAGAAATATTCTTGCAATTGGCAAACCACACACAAAATGTTAAAAATAGATTATTCAAGGGCGTGGTAAACTCTGCCAGAACTATTCTGGCCCTAGTTAATAGTGTGACCAGTGCAGACTGGATGGTGCATATTGGACAAACATGGGGGGCAACTACAGCTGAAGCACCTTCTTTGATCAATGGGAATGTAACATGGGATTTTAAGACGACACTGAATTCATCTCACGTGTCAGGCCCAGATGGAACTTGCAATGCCTTGGTCATAATGAACCCTGTACTATGGGGGAGGGCGCTTCATCGTCTGTTTGCAAATACTGGCTATAAGGTGTGTCCTTCCTAAATCTTTGAGGGACAGTAACATTGTGGGAAAGATCCCAGTAATTACCTTTTTATAGCGATGCTCGGCATACCGTCAAAAATATGTACGCGAGTACTGCTGGAAGAACTAAGAGAATGGATTGAAGTTAATAATATCTTACCGTTCCACCCAACGGTTTTCGGCACCAAGTCAAGTACGCTACATAACTGGCTAACTCTTGTTACTCTTGTGCAAAGTGCTAAACGACAATAACCAATATACACTGCATGTGTTGACTCTAGTGCAGCTTTTGACACCATTATATGTGAGCGCCTCTGGTATAAACTTTCTGACTGGAAAATTCTGGCTGGACTGTTGCATTTCAATGTACAAATATACACTAGCACATGTGTGAGAACTAGGCTGGATGGTTCAGGGTGGGTCGCGGACAGGAATACCAGACACAATTTATAGTTGGCACTCCCCAATGTAGACCTGACTCTTACAAATACATACCCGATAAACTATGGTGTAAATACTCTGTCGTGGCTTGGGTATGTGGACGACCTGTGTTTGTTTGATTATACCCCACAGGGTTTACAGGCACAATTGCAGGCGTTGGGGGAGTATGCAATTTTGAATGAGCTTAAATTTAACATTGAAAAGTCTATAATTATGGTTTTTGCACCCCCGTGCAAAATTAAGAAAGTATTGTTGGAAAATGAATAAGTTTAAACCTGAACAAGTGTCCTCGTAGAAATACCTAGGGGTGTTGTGGATGACAAGTTGAAGTGGACCGCCCACTGGCAGTCTGTCTGCTCTAAGTCTGCCAAACAATTAGGGGCTTTAAATAAGTTTGTGAGAAAGCAGGGCGGTCATTCTATCCAGGCCTTACTAACATCATATCAAGCAAAAATGTCCCCCTGTATTGTATACAGAGCTGAAATTTGGCCATGGGAATATGGTGGGCCTTTGGAAAAATTGGAAGGAAAAGTGTTGAAATCTCTTCTAAGCCTGCCTCAATCTCTGATTATGGACAATATTTGTTTAGAATTCAATTTACATCTATCTCCATAGTGGTTGTTCATAAAAGACTAATGCTTTATGGGAGGTTTTGTGGTACGGAACAAGGAACGCTTCTCTCCAGAATGGTTCAGACTCACATGACCACTCAGTGGCCAGTTCGTAATTGTTGCTTGAATATGCTTTTCTTGACGGCTGATCAATGGGCTCCTTTAAATGATTTGCACTTGTCACAGATATCGTTTCCGGCCTATAAATGAGCAGCAAAAAGCGTATAAATGAGTTTGATATAGATAACTCAATGATTAATCTTGCTTCTAAGGTTAATAATAGTAATTGCATCGAATATCTGCAAAGAAGATCTGTTTTTCCAGGATATATATAAGTGCTTATCCAACGAACTATACAGGTCAATGTTATCTAAATATCAAATTTAACCTGGTTGGCAACATGGAAACCATTGGAGCCAGGATAGGTATTCCACGAAACAACAGACACTGTCGACTTTGCAGAGAGGCTGTTATAGAAACTATACGCCATCTGTTGACTGAGTGGGACAGTTTACTTATGCTTCACCCAAAATGTCTTAGAGCCTATAATTCCTCAGTTGATTTAGGACTAGATAATGATATGTGGGATCGTTTTATGGATGGCCACGATGTTAATCTATTATTTTATATGGTTAAGTTCTGCGATCAAATATTAATGATTTTAGAAGAATTATTTATCAGATACTAAATCTGTTTGTGAATTACTAGCAAAAAGTACCCGCTCTCTGAACGGGTTCTGTAGATAGACATGATAACACTCTCATCAATTGTTGAAAATCAATGATCATGTAGGTCGCTGTTCCGATTCACTTATCGCTTCATCTGCTTTCCACCCTAAAGTAAACTGGACTGAGAATGGGCGCTTGTGGCTGGCTGACATACCCCGGAGCAGACATTGGGGGGAAGCGGAAGTTGGCGTGCTGCTGCATACAGGGACCTCCTGTGCTCTCTCCCCACCTGTTGCCTCACCCTGGCATGGTGCAGTTTGTTGCAGTGCAGATATCTCAGAATCTGTGCACCCTAGATCCTTGAAATGTGGTTTTTGAGGTACCATAAGGACCTCAGGTTTTGTTTTTCATATCGAAACCGGTCCTTCTATGACCACATTGATGTTTCGCCGATTTCAGGCAACCGTTTTATGTGTGAAGGCGCTGACATTCTGGGAAAGTGGTGGGGTGTGCAAATGTCATGTAGCCAGTAATGTCCAGAGGGTCCTAACATGTAACTATGCAATATTTGGTGTAGATTGGTGAAATGTTGTGGAAGTGTATGAGGAACAATGCTTTGACAAGCCACAAACCCCCAAAACAAATTTTGACTTTTGCTGAAATCCAGGGAAAGGGATGGGGTGTCCAAATGTCATGTAGCCAGTAATGTCCAGAGGGTCCTAATAGGTAACTATGCCAAATTTGGTGCAGATTGGTGAAACAGGGTGAAATTGTATAAGGAAAAACGCTTCGCCAAACCACAAACAAATTTTGACTTTTGCTGAAATCCGGGGAAAGGGGCGGGGTGTCCAAATGTCATGTAGCCAGTAATGTATGTAGGGTCTTAACAGGTAACTATGCCAAATCTGGTGCAGATTGGTGAAACAGGGTGAAATTGTATAAGGAAAAACGCTTTGCCGAGCCACAAACCAATTTTGACTTTCGCTGAAATCCGAGGAAATGGGTGGGGTGTCCACATGTCATGTAACCAGTAATGTCTGGTGGGCCCTAAGAGGTAACTATGCACAATTTGGTGCAGATTGGTGAAATGGTGTGGAATTGTATAAGGAACAACGCTTCGCCAAGCCACAAACCCACACATTTTGACCTTTATTAAAATAGGTGGGCAGGATGTTTTTATCTTCATTTTTTATGTATTCTTTTAGGGTTGTGTACAAAGTCATTTATACTTGACTATATGTATGCTTAAATAAAACATTTTTAAAAAAGTTTATGTTCTGTTGATTTATCATAAAGGTTACCTCACTCCTAGATCTTGGCTTTGAGTCATCTATTGATCCTGTGATATGTGACCCTGGCTAGACATGAAGATACATATGTACACCCATATCCAGGGCATGGTGGAGCAAAGGGAGTGGAAGAAACAGAGGAAGGCATTATATGCCCCAGATTCCAGAGAAAGAGGGTGACTGGAAAGATAATGTTGCACCCGAGAAAGGCTGTAGTGATTCACAATTGCAGACCTCCCCGGGAAAACAACACCTCCTTCCATCAAATGATACTGCGATCTGCCTCCGCAGTCGGTCTGGAAGTAGTAGCAGAAGAGAACAAAAACATTATTTTAGAAGTGATGGGACAAACTGCAAGCATACCACCACCACAACTCAACTCCATTTGGTTGAAAGACTGACTCCCAAATCTTTAGACTACAATGTCAGCTCCATCTTATGAAGCATGTACTGACAAAAATACCAATGCCAGGATGATGCACCACTCTTTCTTTGTCACCAGCCACTGTGCAAGCCAATCATTACAATTGTTGCTCAGTAAACCATGTTTCACAATTTAAACGCACCACTGGACCAGGGTCATAGGAATTTGGCGGCAATGGGCAGGAAAGTTTCATCCACAGCCTCATTTACCATCAGAACAGCTGATGTTCTGACCATAACTACAAGACCTGGCAGTATTTCTCAACTAGTCAAGCACCTGCCTCTGGATAACGTGGAAGATGTTAAGGCAAATGCTCTTGAGGCCATTGTGACTGTGGGTCACAACATGGACAGGGTCAGTAATGTGTCCAATGCAGGATACCAAGAACCCGCCTATGGGCAGGTCTTTGTCACCAAGTCTGACGGCAAGCCCTGTATTTTTAACCAGAAGTGCGTTCCAGGTAATTCCACCACCTTACCACCAAAAATCAGCAAACTTAGCAGAATTACCGCTGGCAGATATTACGCTGAAATCCATGAACTCCATAAATGGGGTATCAGGTAATAAAATCGCAGCAAAAATGTCACCTTTAAAATAAATTGCGGAAAAAATGTTGTGATTTGGCCCGGTAAAGGTGTACCCCATTATACCATTTAAGGGGAGCAGGGGTTGCGGGGTGTCGCCCGGTCTCTTTAAATGGTATAATGGGTCTGTGGGTTGCGGGAGTGTCCCCCGCATCCTTTAAATGATTGTGGCGCAAAAAATCACAGCATTTTTACCGCAATATTTTGAAATCATGCCCATTTTTGCCACGATTTTAAGACATGGAACCATAAATGGGGACTAACCCCGCCATACCCAGTTCCAATCCACTAAACAATGACTCTCCAATACAGACCCAACCCACATAATTTACACCTCATTGGGGCAAAGAGCTTACTCACCTCCGAAGAGTGGATATCAATAATATTCATCAGACTGGTGCCCAGAATAGTTGAACAGGGTCACACTCGTATTATTGAATCTTCAACCACACTTGCTGCCATACGGTTTTAAATGTGCCGGTGCCAGCCGGGACTAAGTCCTGACCACATTTAAAATCTTCCCTTCACTGGGGATCTGCCACCGGACTCTACAAATTGCTCTTCCCCAGTGGATATAAATAGGACTGTCACGTCTCTGCATCTTTGCCTCTGTGTGACGCTGCCAGAAGACCAATGGGGCGTTGTAAACCATCACAGGAGAAGCTCATGAATCGTTATTTAATATTTCTTTCACAAATCTGTATTTTCAAAAACATGGACTTCCATTCCCACAATGCACCTGCAAGATATCTGGAATACCTGGCAGCCCAATCGGGAAACTCTTTTGGCATCTGAGTTGCATGCCTACTGGTTTCACCATGACTGGAAGAAGACAGGCTAATTTCAATGGACTGCAACATTCAAAACGCCACAGCCAGTATTGTGCTTTTGCTTCTATACAAAAACTCCTGGAGTTTGTCAGCCCTGCATCCTCCCCCAAAGTCCATGCAAGGGATTTCCATTTAGCACACCTGTGACTGCTTGTAGCTTCATCCAGGCTTTCCTCCTTGCTAGCACTGCTTATGAGCTGCCACGCCATTAAGCTCCCTATTCTTGCATTGCATTCTGAACCTTGTGCAGCTGCTACCCATTTGGAATCTCGCTCTGCCTTGCTGACTATTCTGCCTTGTCCTCTGCCTGTGACTCTTTCCTGCTCCTCTTCTGCCTTGCTCCAATTCTTAAATCCTTGCCTTGCTGGCTCAGCACTGCACCCTCTGCCTGCTGTCAGTGTATTTTTCTCTTCCCTCTGTGTTGTGGCCTTGCAGCAATTAATCCCTATTTCTTGTCCTGATGTTGTGCAGCACCCGGCCCCTGTATTGCGTCCCTGCAGCTGTCAGTCTCTGTGACTGGCCCTGCTTCCATTCAGTCTACTTCTCTGCTTCCTGCTCTGACCTTCCCTTGCTTTCAGGTCTATTTAGTCTCAAACTTTACCCGATTAGTCAGTCTCTGTTTAACTTGCTTCTGTTTGTACCCTTTCCTTTTAGTTCTAGTTTAGTTTTCCACAGTCTTGTCTTGCATAGTTTGTGTGTTTCCAGTACAGTTTTTCACTCTGTTTTTGTTGCCTAGATTCAGTTACCTGGCTCCAGCTCCTTGCTTTTGGTACCTTGCTGTCTGCATTGTCTGCATGACTAGTTATTGCTTTCCTGTTCTGAATTCTTGTTTCCGTTTTAGGGCTCTTAGAGTCTGCTAAGTGTTTTATGGTGTCCGCACCAAGCCTGGAGACCATGCAAATGGCAGCGGTATGCGGTATAAATCAACATAACATACTATAACATAACATGCCTCTGTGTATTCCTTTGTTCAGAGATTGGCTTCTATAGCCAAGGAGGTAATCTCTCCCCCTTCCTTTGTCTCGGTTTATCTGTAGAGGGTAGTGTACATCATGTAACAGTGTATTGCGTTGTGTTCCCGCAGAAGGCATCCACTGTATGTTCCGACTAGTCCCACACAGGCTTGTCTCAAGTAAACACACTCCTTGTTTGTGCCTTAAGGTCCAGATACAGAAGCCACTCTTGCTGCCCCCTCGCATGGGTTCTGCTACAAGAGGTCCGGTATCTACTAGCAAAATGAGCCACAGAGGAGCTTCATAATTGGATCGAAGATTCTATTCCAGGGACTTTCTCATAATGAACTAGAACCGGAACTGGTGGCCCACTCGGACCTCAGACACCGAAGCAGGTTCACCGGAAATCTCAAGTCCACTATGACAACTCTGCAGATGGGGATCCAGTGGATACAAAAGGGGGAACAATCGGTGGCTGTGGACATGGAAGTTGACTACTCAATGCAATTGTAACTTCCTGCAAAAGCGGCAACTAGAGTAGGAGGGAAAGACGTCTCTCCAAGTAAGAGAAATCCTACATTAAGATAAATGGTGATATAAGAGAAATGGTGAATTAAGAGCTATGGTGAATGTAAATCAAACATAACTACTGTGGGCCCTGTTAGCGAATGCACCTTATATGCACAGTTCTTTTTAAGCGCTTTATACTGGAGGAAAATGGTAATGATCATCTAACGGTACATAGGACCTCATTACGAGTCTGGTGGTAATTCGGCAGTAAATTACTGCCAAACTCAATAACCGCCACCGGCACTTGGTACCGCAGATTTACTACGGATTACAAGTGTGATATGGTGGTGTTAATCCCCTTTTTCAGAGTCCATAGGACTCCATGCGGATTTCAGTAGAATTACCGCCAACTGTAATTCTGCTGATTTTGCTGAAGGTAAATCCCCCACTTTACAACCACACTTGTAGCACCGCGTTGTGGTAATGCGGTGGTAATGTGGCAGTAACAGAACTACCACCGCATTAGTGCCATTTTTAACCGCACCGCCGTGCTAGCAATGAGTCCCATAATGTATATGTAGCAATACATGTCATCTTTAAAGTATAAGTACATGGTATACATCAAAGGCTTCCTGTAATGGATTGCTCCATTAAAATGTACTGTCACTATTATGCTTTCCCCACTTAGGGACATGTTGCTGCTTTGAGGTGTCTGGGATTATTTGACAGAGGTGATGAGTATCAAGGTTATGGTGGGAAAAAGTAGAGAAGATGCATTGGCGGGTGTGTGAGGTGCCTTCTACTGTTCTTGGTAGCCCCTGAAAAAAGCAGCCGCCCAATTCACAAAGGGCATCTGAATGATTTTTCCCCCTTTGTACATTTGCACAAACAAGGGGGTGTTTTTAGGCATTTTAAATCACATCCTAAATTCACAAATTGGATGTGCATTAAAATGCCCAGAAACGAGGGTCATCGCCCTGAGCCTTTTGAAACAGGTGCAGGGGGGTATGCAGTGATTTTACCGAGTTAAAAATAACGAATATCTTTTTTTCTTTTTTTCTTTGTATTGGCTCGATTTTTCTCCAACCTTTCCAATATCATACAACATTTGTAAAACTATTTTACAAAATCATTACAGTTTTTTGGATCATACAACTGATAAAAAATAATTTTCAAATTCAAATTCATTGCATTGTTCACCTGCATACAACAAACAACCATCATCATCACGATAACGATAATAATAAAAGAAAAGAAAACGAAGGCAAGTTAATGAAAACATTGTGTCTCACACCTTGATGGACTTTGATCACATCGTTTGATTGATGTAACTCTTTCATGTCATTTCACATCGACTACCCAAAATCAAAGTAAAGCTGGGCTCATTTGTATCATTCATCCTTATATCAAGATTATGAGCATTACAATATCCAAATATCGCACAAGGGCAGTCTTAACTGCTATTCTAGGTGATGACATCAGTGCACACCATAATTCATTAGGTGTAAGAGACCGCCATATCTCTATGATCTTGTTCAAGATCATTTCTCGTTCTAACACTAGCGCAGGGCAAGCTATTACCAAATGCTGTAACGTTTCTTTTTGTTGCTTATCCTTACACAAACGACAACAATTCAGAGCTTTAGATATAATGCCTCGCCTAGCGAGGATTTCTTTTGTGGGCCATAAATTCAATCTTAATCTGAGATATTGATTACGAATATATGGTGAAGGACATCGCACCAAATAATCAGCCATATTTCGCAATGTTTTATGGCCAAACACTGACAAGTTAAAATCTACATATTTCATGCAATTCGCTTGCGTGCATATCCAATCAAATCTATATAGTTTAAGCTTAGCTTTCCCGGGATTGCTTAGCAGTTCATTGATAGATAAATCTTCATTCATCAAAATGTCCAAAACATTATTCCTCCCGCTACAGATTTTCCATGCAACATGCGTATACAGCGACAAGGCCCCCAATTCAAACCTAATTAAGGCCATTGGGGCACAGTTTAGCAGTTTCAATACTTTCCTCCAAAAACATGCCTCCAGGGTCTCCCAGTTTGTCCGATTCCAAGGCAACATTGCTTCCCAGCAATAAGTGATTACTGGGACCACTTTCTGCTGGAAGAAGCTCAAAATATGCAAATAAGAAAATGTTCCATACTTACACTAGGTTCTTTGCCTGAGAGATAAGATTTCGCAATTTGGAATCAACACTTGTGCGAAACATAGTACATGTAGCAGAGCCACTAAACATGACTCCTAGGTATTTATAATGGTCAACCACCAACAGGTTTGATTTGTGTAAGGTCCACATGTAGTTTTGTGATGACTTCCTCACATTATTCCCACAGATGACAATTGGGGTCTTCTCAGTGTTAATGAGCAAATGATTAGCCTCAGCATATTCCTCAAGTTTAGATAGGAGATTGTGAAGGCCCCGCAGAGTTTGAGATGTCAAAACCAAATCGTCTGCGTATAACAACCAGGCCACACTTTGATGACCTAGTTTCCGGGCATCTGTACGGCCTCCAAAAATCTCCTTCCCATATCTAGGATGAATAAGTTAAAAAGTGTGGAGGCCAGAATCCAGCCCTGTTTTAAGCCCCTACTAGTTCAAAAAACAGCAGATAGCAACCCATTAAGAGTGAGCCGGACCTGCATTGTGGTGCCTGTGTGTAATAATTTAATGAAAGAGAGTAGAGTGGTAGGACATCTATAAGCACTCAGTTTAGCAAACAAGAGATGCCAATCAATTGAATCAAAGACCACATGGAAGTCCACAAACGCCATACAAAGTGGTTGCTTCCGTGTGGCCTCTTGCGCTTTTAGCATTGATTGCCCTTTGATGTTAGGAATAGTACCAAGACCTGTAACAAATCCTGATTGGAAAGGGCCCCTTAAATTACAGGCAGCAGTCCAATTATTAAGATGTTTTAACATGATGCGGCTGTACATTTTGCCAGTAGCACCCAGGAGAGCTATATGTGTATAGCTCCCAGTATTCTGACGGTCGCCCCTTTTGTAGATCGGTAGCACTATGGAATGCGTCCAAGATTGTGGTATTTGTTGGGATATGTTTATCTGGCTAAAAATGTTGTGCAAAATAGAGGCCCAGAGTTCTGGGTGTTGTTTTAAGATGTTATTTGAAAGACCATCTGGCCCCGGGGCTCTGGACTGACTCACATTATGTATATAGAACAGAATGTCATCTCTCTCATAATTTAAATGAAACAGTAACATCTGTACATCAACTTCTCTGATGGTAACACTTGTGGGAGGAGCATACAAGTTAGCAAAATGCGATATCCTCTCAGATTCCATCACACCATTAGATTGCGAAATGGCCTGGGGGGAGGACATGTCGTAGAGTTTAAAGCCGCCCACAATTGGGCCGTGTTTTTGGTATGAATTACTTGCAACTTGCAAAATTCTTTCTCCATTTTACTGAAATAGGTTTGCTTTTCGGGCTCACAGGCAATTTATATGATTAGTTTTGATCTTGATTAAAGCAGCCGCCCTTAAATGGAGCGGCAACTTCATCGCTTCTCGTTTTCGTAGGCGAATAACATTTGTATCTAAACATTTTTTCTGAAAAAAAATACTGAATTTTTTCAAATATATATATATGGGGTGGGGCAAGGGGTTAAACGGGTGGGGAGGGGAGTGAGGTGGGATTATAAATGAAGGGAAACTGGCGGCTTGGGGAGGACCCCCTAAATAAAAAAATAAAAAATCTATATTTTTTTTCAGTAAAAATGTTTAGTTAAAAACGTTTTAGTTACTTTTTAATTTGGTAAAATCACATATAACCGTGCAGGGCAGGTGCAAATCATAATAGGGCCACTTATGAACGTGTCATGATTTTGTTTTGAAGTCTGACAGCTGCAGGTTAACTAGAGGCTGTCCCATTTCCGTTACCCTCCAAATGGGAATCGAAATTCTATTTTCTTTCGGGCATTTCACCGAAAAGGGGCCCTTTAACTGCCCGTCTCTGTGAAAAGCGCTCCTAGCAACCACGTGCTTCCTGGGGGCCAGTCAGTCACTGGTGTCTGGAGGCTGGACAGCGCATCTTTGCGCCAGCCCCTCCAGAAAAGCCCGGGTCATCTCTGTGACCTGAGCATTTCTGAAAGCAGAGCTAATGAAAAGAAGGCATTCCCTGCGCTGCTTCCATTGGCTCTGCTTTTTGAGAATCTGGCCCCATGTGTTCTGCCGCCTTGAGTATGTTTCTTTTTGAAAAATGAAGCTTGAAAAGCTGACATTTCTGAATGGATGCTATTTCCTTGCCAACATTGCAATCCGTATGAAGTGGCCATCAATATGCTATTGTCCTTGCCATCTCTTTGCTGCACTTGGCAGCTGTCGCCAGCTGCGCACGCGCTTTTTCTTTCTTCGTGTTAATTGGCAATGGCAGCTGTGCTTAAAAGTGGGAGCAGAGGGAGCAGGGAAGGAATAGGCTGGTGCCTATTTTTTTCATTAAAACGTGGAGAATTAACTTTGCCACAGAGAAGTCGCGTTTGTGCATGTCTGTAGTTTTTCACCATAGTTCGCAAAGGTGCAGCTTTGACCGAAAATAGATGCCGAGCCATGGACGTTTGTGTTTTCTTTAAGTTGGTTGTGTTTGTTCTGCAAAGCGCCGGTGCTTGGAAACCATATTAAATGCAAAGCTGAGAAATGTGTATTGCGCATGCACTTCATTGCAGCACGTGGTACTTTGCTTCAAACATCAGCAATGAACCGCTGATGTCTAAGGCTAGAATGCCACACTTTTGGTGCGCTCTGCTAAGGGTTGGTAGCACTGATGCCCCCACCCACGTGTTAAAGGAATGTAATCCCCGCTCTTCAGTGCAAAAACTGGATTCAAGGTGGTTTTCAAAGTGACACATGAGTCTCATTTTAAAAGACAAAGGGCTTCATTACGAGATCGGTGGTACAGTAAAAGAGTATTGAAAATGTTGTTACTGCCACCTTTTGGCGGTAACGGCCATTTTTACTATACCGCTGAAATTGAGTTAGGGGTAAAGTTATGGAGTCACCTTCAGCAAAATGCTCAAGGTAATTCCTCCACTATACTTCCGAAAATCAGCGGATTTACTGCGCCTTATCACAGCACGCTGTAAATCCGCCAAAATCCCCATGGAGTCCTTTGGACTCTAAAAATGGGGATTTACACCACTGTGCGCCATTGTAATCCTGTGATAGGGCTACTGCACCGAGTGGCTGTAACAGTAAACAAATTTGGCAGTATCACCCACCCACCCAGAGAAATGTGAGGAATCCAAAACACGAAACCTAGCTTCAAATGCACAAGTTACCAAATGCACTATTTACCTCACAGCTTGCCTCAGCCAAAGCTAAGTATAGTATAATTGGTTATTAATAATGTGCTTAATACCGAAGAGGTTTCTAAATGCGGCCCCGGGATTTGAACCTGTTTAAATACTGCCAATTCCTGCCACTGAGCAATACTACCAGTCATTAAACATACTGACGATCTTGAAGCTCAATTTTAGAGTATCCCTCCAACCTCGCCTTAAACGTACAAGTCGCCACTCTAAAAAAGCCCTATTATGCAGACTGGGGGATAGGACTGGAGAGCCCACAAGGGGGATTAGTCTTCCAAGAAATGGGGCCTATATTTACAAGGTCCCTTGTTGTAGGCTCTGTGATGGGAGTGTGGAGAACATGAAGGCTTGGTGCCACCACCCACTCCGTTGTGGGAACCCCAGAGGACTGCAACAGAGGATCCCTGAGGCTCCCCAGTTCCATAAGAGCCTCAACCGTATCGCCCCCAAAACAGCGCCAGCAGACCCCAAGGCAATGTAGTCCAAGGTTGCCAAGGTGGTAGGGAGCCTGAACTAGTGGAATTCTGTATAGAAGTGAGAGGCCTAATGGTTCAGTGATGGTAGGCCCCTGAAAGACAAGGAGAAGTCCAGTGCCACCATGGAAGCATGCCTATAGAAAGGAGTTGCTGGGTCCTCCCCTGAACAGACTCCATACCAAAGTGAGGTAAGCTGTCCCAACCAACAAACAATAGAGTCCATTCAATTCCAGACAATATATATCTTGTCATAATAGACATGATAAAGCATTTGTTCCAACCTGGTGACAATAGCTCATTGCGCTGATCATGTTGCTAGAGATTGGGCGATGCAAGAAAACTTTTGTCGAAGAGAACTGGGTTCATAGGACCAGCTCACACACAAGCTACTTAGGACCCGAAGAACACCTGAACATGGACATTCTGCAATGTTTTGTCAGTTGAAAATGTCAGACCCTGGGCCCCATTCATGCCAGTGTCCATGAACAGGGGCCTGCAGCATTCTGGGGAGGATAGCTCAGGGGCAACATGCTCACCTTGGAAGCAAGATAACACGGAGCAACACAGGTTCGATCCCAGGTCCGCGCTTAGAAACCTCTGGGTATTAAGCACGTTATAAATAACCTATCATATCATATCATTCCCCTGCTCAGTGGGAGGCCAGTTTGGAGTGGCCGTACAACATATGCTCCCAGAGCAGCAAAACTGCAATGCAGTCATAGGAACAGAGAATGAGCACCCAAAATGGTGGACTGCCCTAAACAGGCTTGGTCTGTGGAGCACAACCAACATCAGCTGACTATCCAGATATTAATTCACAGAACAAATCCTCATGCTCCGTTGCCACAAGGAAACACCTGAATTTAACTCCTCAATTACTGGTCCTTGGGTGGGGGGGGGGGGGCTGCATAAGTATAAAGTGCACAGTGTGCAGCAGGAGGTGTTGGAGTTAGAGGTTGGAAATTTGGAAAGGGGTTGTGGATTTGGGCATCGAGGAGATTGGCGTACATCAATGAGGAGGAGCGTGAGCAAAAGGAGGGTAAGAAAGCAGGGGAGTTGGAAAGATGTTAACTAGGATAGGTGGAGAGTTATGTCAAGGGGCTGGAAGCATAGGAAGAAGAGGTGAAAGAGAGACGTGATTCAGAAGGAAGGAAGAACACACTGTCAAGGGGAATGGAGACAATTGGTAGGAGGTGAACGAGGAGATAAGTGTATTCAGAGGTAAGGGAGGTGCTACCATCAGAAGAAGTTGAGACAACCAGTGGAGGTGGTAGGGGCAATGAGGAGAGAATGTATTCAGAGAGGAGCACTAAGTACAAATACAGAGGGCCTCATTACACGGTAGGCGGAGGACCAAGGTGCTATTAGCACCTTGGTCCATGCCGGTAAAATACCGGCACCACCTTGGAGGAAAGGGGAATTACCGTCCTATTCCAAGGTTGGCGGGGTGGTAATTCCCCCTTCCCCCATTGCCCTTCCCCATTCCCATTTTTGCCCCATAGGGCTCTATGGGAATGGGGAAGGCGCTAATTACGGTGCCGCAAATTGCGGTACCGTAATTGGCACCCTGGTCCCTTTGCGGGTTGGTTTTTAACACCTGCTAAACAGCAGGCATTAAAGTACCAACCCGCAAAGGGACCTCGTAGTAAGGCGGTAAGGGTTTACCGGTACCGGTGCCCTTACCGGTACCGGTAAACCCTTACCGCCGTCCGTGTAATGAGTCCCAGAGAGTACAACAAGGTGGAGGACAGGTAAGGAGAGCTAAGAGGGGGGAACAGAGGGTTGGGACATCGTCAGATGTTGATGAGGAAAGAGGAGAGTAAGTCAATGGAGGAGTTGGGAAAGAGTAACAGAGGCCAGGTGAAGGAGGTGGTGCCTAGGATCCGTGGCAACAGCCTTGTAGGAAGACTACCGCCTCAGTGCTTCCAGAGAGTTACAGAGTTCTCCAACAACACTAGGGGATCTGAGATTAGTCCAATATCATCAACGCCGGGCATAGAGCCCACATGCTGAGGCATCCACAATTCAAAGATGAGCAGAATCCTGACAAGCGCGACAAAAGGCACAGACTACAGTCTAGCAATGCCAAGAAAGAAGTTTAAGGGCACTCAAAATCCCAAAGACTGCGAGTGACTTTGAACATCACCTTGTGGAGTCAAAAGGCAGAGAGAGAAGGACTGATGGACTACAGTCATTAAGCAAGTTGATTCTCCTCACCTTTCTTTGAATTCCCCACTAGGCTGTTTCAGTATACCAGAATCCCCTGGCAGTTTTGCTGTGTAAGAAAAGCCTTTTCAATCTGATATTCTGGTCTCTGAGTTTGTATCCAAGACACCATCCATTGAGACACCACATGTGCTGTCTTGGTTGGGGGTTGATTGCGCTATCAGTAGAGTTTAGTATTCAAATGCAAGTCTGTGAATATGAAATTCGTGTAGCAGCAAGAAAATCGCTGTATAGCACTTAACATGCAAGTGTTCACATTGAAATGAAAAAATATACACGATTCTTATATGCACTTAGTTCAATAGCTATGGATTTAATTAGTAGTTTGTAACAACATTAGCTACAAACTATGTCCAATCTTTTAAACTGCAAAAGCACAGTAAACTGAGGTTAAATACCTCGCCGAGGAAAGAAATCATTATCCTGAGTACAGAGCTAATGAGAGCAAACTGGCATACATGTGTTATGCACAGTGAGGTAGCCTCTATTCTGCTCTATTCGGAGTTCGCTGTGTTGTACTGAGGGTCGATAGCTATCTGAATTTTGTTCTGTTCTTTTGTAACTGGATTCAGTATAAAATAAAGTGCTTTGTATGTTCCTTTGTAACCTGTGTTTGGTGTGTTCCCTTTTTGGTTACCTTGCCTCATATTATTTCTTGTTTTCACAGTTGGCGCCCGGAATAGGGACCCTCAAGATTGATGCCGGATTATTGAAGGTTGACGCACGCTATCGGACCGGGATCGGACGGTGTGACATAACGGGCCCGACTGAACGAGACGCGACACCTCAACAGCGCTGCACGATCCGTTCCCTGGACGATAGCCGTGTGGTCTGAGACGGCATCTTGATGAGGGTCAATTTTTTGAGGCGGGCAGATTTGCCGAAATCACCATACACAAGGTAAAATTCGTTAGGTAAATTTGTAAACCGATCGGTCCTCCTTAGGTTTGGTCAGGTGAGTCGTTACCCGACTCTTAATTCAACCCTGACAATTTGAATTTGGCGCATTGTATCTGCAGACACAATTATTGACCAGGTAACACCGAGTATTTGAGAAATGCCTGGGAAATTGTCTAGCTGCTTTAGGGCATTATTCCGCAGCGATAGACAATCTTTGGAATTTAGCCGTCCGGCACTGCAGGAGGGGTCACCGGCATGTACTATGTACTGTAAGCATGGCATTGGAAGTGTAGTATTTAATAAAATTTGGCACAGACAAACCAGACATGCCTCCGAACTTCAGTGTCCAGTCAATGGTAGTTTTGAGATCCCTCTTATTGAATATTTAGAGTCAGTCTTGTTAAAAAAGAATCTACTGAGTGAGGAACTTCTTGAGTGGGGATCTCATAAGGTGTACTCTCGCGACCCGTATGTTAGTGCTATTAAAGTTGGCAATGGTTTTCTTATTTTATTATTTTATTCTTGTGTCGCAAGGATGTAGGTCAACACGGAGACATAGAGTCCCTCAGCTCCGTTTGTAAAGTAAGCAGTAGTTTGTTTGTGCCTACACCTCTTTGCGCCAAATTTCTGATGTAAATGAATAAAAGTACGTAGTCAAGTTTCTTCAAGTATATTTTCTTAATTTATTTGATATATGTTCTGCCCATATGGATGACACGTGTTTCGGCGTTCCATTGGCGCCTTTTTCAAATCCGGGCTGAATGCAAGCGTAACATGTAATAAAACAAAACACAAAATATAACATATGAAATAGCATTTTAGCATATTTTATAACACATTTAGTAGTTAGAATAGTGACTTAGGCTGTGTAGTATATCCTTTTAGCATTCTCAAATTGCATGAACACCTAAAAGTGCAGCACCTCTTAGGTCCTTGCCATCCCATACTTACTTCTTTTTCGGATTGCACAAATTTAATTTTAAAAAACTAACATAGTCACTGTAATGGATTTATTTTTAACCATTTGAGGTAACTAAGAGGTGCTGCACTTTTAGGTGTTCATGCAATTTGAGAATGCTAAAAGGATATACTACACAGCCTAAGTCACTATTCTAACTACTAAATGTGTTATAAAATATGCTAAAATGCTATTTCATATGTTATATTTTGTGTTTTGTTTTATTACATGTTACGCTTGCATTCAGCCCGGATTTGAAAAAGGCGCCAATGGAACGCCGAAACACGTGTCATCCATATGGGCAGAACATATATCAAATAAATTAAGAAAATATACTTGAAGAAACTTGACTACGTACTTTTATTCATTTACATCAGAAATTTGGCGCAAAGAGGTGTAGGCACAAACAAACTACTGCTTGTTAAAAAAGAAGGCCAGACCTGCAGCATTTGATGTTTTGCAAAATTGGAAAAGAGAAGCGTTGCAGCAGCTTAAAAGTAGGGAAAAACATGTGCGCCGTCATAAAACAAATGCTGGAAAGGCGTTGTTATATGATCAGGACAAACAGTCTGAGTCGGTTAGGAATATGGACAGGGCTTTCTCACTCGGTATTCAGAAAATCTATCCTTCTAAAGATCTTCATGTTTCTGATGAGTTTATCGACAAATTGTTAAATGAACGAAGGCCTGGTGCCTCTGCACCACCTCCGTATGTTCCTCTTCCTCCTGCTGTACCTCTTCCTGCTGTTATTCCTGCTCTTCCTGCTCAACCTGTTGTTCCTATTCCTCCGGTTGTTGTTCCTCCACCTGCTCCTCTGCCTCTTCCCATTGCACCAGTAATAGTACCTCCATTGAATTTGCCTGCACCCTCACTCCCAAGTAGTTCTGTACCGCTTGTAGTTGATCAGGGTGCGGGGTCGAGGATTGTTACTCGTAATACTGTTCCTACAGAAAAGAAACAGGATTTGTTTGCATGGGCTAAGCATTGTATGGAGAGAGATGATCGAGCTAATGTTCTTGCCACACTTTCTAATATGGATAATTTTCCTGAGAAAAATGTTTTCATTGAAGGTTTAGGGATTAATTTATGTGTAATGTGGGGTAAATTAAATAATGCAGACCTCCCACAAGGGTTGAGGGACCTGAATACTTTAGCATTTTCAAGAGACACTGTGGGGAAGGTACATGAGCATGTTGAGAGGATATTTGAGTATAGAAAGGGGTTGGAAAGGTTACGGAATGAGGATGACGAAGAAGAAAGTATGTATGTACAGAAACGATTTCTTCCGTGTCGTAAATCGACATCTGAGGAGGCGCGAATTTGTACAAAAGATGCGATTAGATGGATTTCAGACATATCGATAACTCCAGTTGAGGTATATGGCACATACAGTCAATGGGCCTCATTACGACCCAGGCGGTAAGTTACCGCCTGGGTCGTACCTTTACCACCATGGCGTAAACTACGTTTACGCCATGGTGGTTGGCGGACTTACCGCCCCATTCCGAGGTTGGCGGGGCGGTAAATCCCCAATCCCCATTTACCCTTCCCCATTCCCATTTTTGCCCCATAGGGCATAATGGGAGTGGGGAAGGCGTTAATTACGCCACCGTAAATTACGGTGGCGTAATTAACAACAAGGTCCCTTAGCGCCATGGATTTTAACACCTGCTAAAAGCAGGTGTTAAATCCTCCATGGCGCTAAGGGACCTCGGAATCAGGCGGTAAGGGTCGGCGCTGTTTACGCCGCCGTAAACCCCTTACCGCCTGGGTCCTAATGAGGCCCAATATACGCTAGAAATGCAGAGGAAAGTGATACAGGTAATGGTAGAGTACCTGCAGGATGAATGTTTAAAGAGAAAGGTTAGTTGTCCCACAGAGTTATTGAGCATTTATAAGAGAGCTTTTTCACTTGACACTTCTTCAACTGCTTTAGCGCTCGACTTAGCTCTGTTGCTTAGTAAGCGTTCGGAGTTGCCTACATCTCAGTTGCCTATGAGAGAGGTTCCTCCGACATTTGTCCCAAAGGTTGAGATTACTGCTAATGCTGCAGCAGATACACCTGCTGTGGACATTCCTGCACATTATGTATCACAGTTTGTTCACGTCCCGTTTTCACGACAGGAAGTGAATACTATTAGACAAACTATTCCTGACATTAGGAAAAATCCGACAGGGTTCTATAAAGAGATAGGGCCTCATTACGACCCAGGCGGTAATCTTCCGTCATTACCGCCATGGCGTAATGAGCGTTTACGCCATGGGCCGATGGCGTAAAGAGCGCCACATTACGACCCATCGCGCACGAGCATTACGCCATGGCGGTAATGCAATTAACGCCATGGCGGAAAAGGCCCCTACCGGCATCGTAAAGCGAGCAAGGTGCACTTCCGCCACCGTAAGTAGCGGCCACCGTAATTAGCGGCCACCGTAATTTGCGGTGGCCGTAAAAAGCAGGACCAGAAATAGCGTCATCGCGCCGGAACGGGAAACAGCACGTCGGCCATCTTTAAAAACACAATCCATTGCCATCCTACCGAACAACACCAGATCCAACCCTGACACCTGTCCCAACCAACCACCCACCCATCCAAGTACCCGAAAATGCCTAAAGTTGTAAAGAAGGCATGTGACCGCCAGCGCCAGGAGAGATTCAGCCGGGAGGAACTCTGCATGCTTGCGGAGACCCTGCAAGACAACGCAGGTGTCGTTTTCTCCCCTGAAATGACCAGGACAGCGATAGCGAAGAAGAAGGCCATCTGGGCCCTGGTGGCCGAGCGTGTCAGCGCACCCCACAGCAGTGCAGGAAGCGCTGGGATGACCTACGCATACGGGTCAGAGCCGTCATCTCTGCAAACCGCAACCTTGCCCTGGGTACCGGTGGAGGGTCGGAATCCCCACTAAAACTCCAACTGTGGGAGGAGATCTGTGCAACCACGATTGGCATGGAATCCATTGAAGGCGTCGGAGGGATGGAAAGGGGAGCTCCGACATCAGGCGATGAAGGTAGGTGCCTCAAACAAGACATGCCATAGTCACTGCAGTCCATTCATGTGTAGCACAAGGTTGCCCTACAGTGTAAATGCAACACATTTCAACACTGCCCATAGCCACATGTGAGCACCACCCTGTATACACTGCTGGCACCCGCATACCTGCATCCACATTCCACACTAAAAGGAGACAACCTGCATGGCCCTGCCTGAAATCTGCCTCATCTACTGACCAGAATAATGTCAATCATTGTCATTCCAAAGTCCGCAGACCCATCAATAACGCCCTCCCTCCTTTGCTCCACCACAGGAACAGATTCACACCCCGAGGACCAGGACACCCCTGCGAAGAAGAGAGCCAAGAAAGCCATCAATACCGTCCCCGCACCCTCAACCTCAGCTGCAGTGAGGCAGACCCCACAACAAGCAGGACCCACTGCGAGCATACCGGACGTCCCACCGGCAAGCACCACTGTAGGCAGCAGGCCAGCAGCAGCTGCTCCACCTCTACCGACATTGCCTGCCACAGAAGGCACCGGGTCAGCGGCCAGCAGCAACATCGGTGAGACAGCTGCAATAGCTGCATGTTCAGACTCAGACATGGAGCACGAGGTCAGAAGCCCCACTGACCTACTACATTCCCCCTGTTTCTCAGACGCCAGCCCCCATGAGGATCACACACAGGGGCACACAGAGGTAGAGGAGTGGCCTTCCACCCCATGCCCAGTCCTTACTCCACAGGAGGGGAGCAGCCCCTCCATCACACCACCAGCACTGGCCATGGGCCAGCAGGGGCAGCAGTCCCTCGAGGACATCACAGAACGGCAGCAACAACTGTCCACGATGCTGACTGAGCATGCCGCGGAATGTGTGGGGGCTAGGGCAACCATTGAACAGGCCACGGAGACCCTAAGGGCCGAAGTAGCACAGAGCACTGCCACCCTGAGGGATGCCTGCAGGCCATGTCCAGGGACATCTGTGCAGAACTTGCCGGCTTGCGTCGTGCGCTCACTGAGCTCACCCACACCCTACAGGACGTGCATGCACGGGGGCAGGCAGGGACATCCTCCACTGCCAGTTCTGCACAGAGCAGCCCCGTGCGACGTTCCGGACGTAACCTGCGCTCCACAGCCAGGGGTGCCCCGGGGGCCGGGAGAGGGGGCTTGTAACAGCCTGTGGCCACTGTCACAGGCATCTGTTGACACCTACATGGGGTGTATTGGGGTGTGCAGGGGGGAGGTGGGGGGGTGTGTTGGGGTGTGCAGGAGGGAGGTGGGGGGGGTGTTGGGGTGTGCAGGGGGGAGGTGGGGGGGTGTGTTGGGGTGTGCAGGGGGGAGGTGGGGGGGGTTTGTTGGGGTGTGCAGGGGGGAGGTGGGGGGGGGTGTGTTGGGGTGTGCAGGGGGGAGGTGGGGGGGTGTTGGGGTGTGCAGGGGGGAGGTGGGAGGGGGTGTGTCACGACGTTTCATAGTTTGAATACACTTTTTTCTTCCCGAAAAAGAAATGTGTGGACATTTTCATTGCGTATGTGTGCTTTATTGGTGTACAGTCCACAGTGTGCATGTCCCAGAGCCACACAGTGCCCCAAGTGCAGTCACCATGTGATACACACCAGCCGTGTGTGCTAGAAGCAGTGGTCGATGATACTTTGGCGCATTGCACGCCCCTCCTGTGCATCGCCTCCTCCATGGGATGCCCCCCTTCTGCACCCTCCTCATCCTCATCGTCAGGTGGTTGCAGTTCTGCGCCAGGGGGCAGGGGCACATTCCGTCTGACGCACATATTGTGTAGCATGACACATGCCATGATGATCTTTGCCACCTTCTCATGGCCATACAGGAGTGCCCCACCAGACCTGCTGAGGCTTCGGAACCGTGCCTTCAATAGGCCGAATGTCTGCTCTATGACCACACGAGTACGTGTATGTGCACGGTTGAAGTCCTCCTCGTGCTGGTTCTGCGGGTTCCGGACTGGTGTAAGGAGCCACCTCTTCAGGGGATAGCCTGCATCACCTGTATGTAGGCGAGAATGTATGTGTCAGTCATGTTGTCTGATCAAGAACATGATGTTCCACCATGGCTTGCATCCAACTGTTACTTTGGCTCACTTCTACATGCACTAATTGATTCACACAATGCAACCAGTATATGCTCATGGCTCCCATGGCCTGTTTTGCATGCCATCACCAAATGTATGCAGAGGGGTTGTGTGCATTGTGAGTGCCCATCCTCTGTCTCCGTTCTCTGTGTTACTCACAGCCAGGTGGCGTATGCATCCCCCCCCTTTCAGCCAGGTGGAGTATGCATCATCCCCCCCCCCTTTCAGCCAGGTGGAGTATGCATCACCCCCCCTTTCAGCCAGGTGGAGTATGCATCACCCCCCCCCCTTTCAGCCAGTTGGAGTATGCATCATCCCCCCCCCTTTCAGCCAGGTGGAGTATGCATCATCCCCCCCCCCTTTCAGCCAGGTGGAGTATGCATCATCCCCCCCTTTCAGCCAGGTGGAGTATGCATCATCCCCCCCCCTTTCAGCCAGGTGGAGTATGCATCATCCCCCCCCCCTTTCAGCCAGGTGGAGTATGCATCATCCCCCCCCCCTTTCAGCCAGGTGGAGTATGCATCATCCCCCCCCTTTCAGCCAGGTGGAGTATGCATCACCCCCCCCTTTCAGCCAGGTGGAGTATGCATCGGTACGTCATTCACCTGCCCACTTCCATGACATTGGACTCACCGAGTAGCGAGGATCTTGGCCCTGCATGTCGCTCCATGTAGCGTGGTATTGTGGAGTTCCTCAGGACCATAGAATCATGGGTTGATCCGGGGAATCGGGCACAACAATGTGTGATGATCTTGTTGGAGTCACAGACCATTTGCACGTTGATTGAGTGGAACTGTTTCCGGTTGCGGTACGGTACCTCCATGGCACGTGGAACCACCAATTCCACATGGGTGCAGTCGATGGCACCAATGCAACCGGGTATGCCGGCTAGTGCATGGAAACCCACTTTGGTGTTTGCAATCTCCTGGCCAGTCCGTGGTAATGAGATGTGGTCGTCTGTGTGCTTGAGGAGGGCATCGATCACTTGGATGAGTGTTCGTGAGAATAATGGTTGTGAAATGCCATGCAGGTGCCCCACTGTGTGCTGGTAGGTGCCTGTGGCCAGGAAGTGGAGTACAGACACTACCTTCAGTAGGGGGGGGTGGCGGTTGGAGTTTCTATCATGCTGACGATGTCGTTGTGTGTCATGTCTACGATGGCGGTGATGGTGTCCCGGTCCAAACGGTACAGGGTGTGGATCTGCTCAGCAGTGAGATTGGATGGATTGGCTCTGATGCGTGGGATTGGGGGCTGCCTGCGTGGTGGCACTGGCTGTGCTGGTGGGGCTTGCTGGGCCTGCCTTGCCCTCCTTCTCCTCCTTCGTCTCCTCTGTGCTGCCTGTTGTTGTTGTTGCTGTTGTAGCACATGCATTGCTATCAGGTCCTCCAGCCCCAACATTCCTAGTCATATCCGAGTGTGACTGGGTGTGGGAAGGGGTGGGGTGTGCTCTTTTTGTACTTCCTGAGTCTGTATTGCCTTCACCTGTGCTGTTTCTGTGCACCTGTGGCAGCTGCATTCACTTAACATGGCCCTTTACGGTTGGTTCGCGATGGCGTTATTAGCACCATGGCGGTAAGGTACTTAACGGGCTAGGTGATGGCGTTAGGTGCATGTCCGCTTGGGTCGGCATTTGCGTACCTTTCCGCCATGGCGCTAAGTACGGTATGGGCGGTCGCGTGCGTGCACCCTTAGCGCAGTTAGCGGCAGCGTTAACTACGATGCCGCTAATGGCATCGTAGTTAACAGTCACAGGTCATGATCGGACCTGGCGGAAAACGATGGCGGTAACCATTTACCGCCATCGTTTTTCACTTAGCGCCAGGGTCGTAATGAGGCCCATAGAGTCCGTTTGGCAGTCCTCAGTGTTTACCCTAGGCGACATTGATTTGCTATTCCCTGTAATCCTGCCTGTAGATTTGTGGAAACAAGTTAGAACTATAGACGATGTACCAGGGTTGGGAGATACATGGGCTAACATAGTTAGGCTTGATGGGGAAAGGCCAGCTGGTGAGAGACCACCTCAGGTGATACTAACTTTGCCTGACAGAATCATTGCAAAACTGAAAACTATAATCCCCGAAAAGAGAATTATTTGGGACAAGCTTACGGCCTGTGTCCAAGGAAAATTTGAGGGTGCTACCGAGTTCTTTAATAGGTTCGAACAGGTATTCTCGGATTTCAGTGGACAAGACTTAGGCACAGAGTCTGGGAAAAGATTATTTGTGGACAAATGTGTACGTGGATTGCTGCCTGACATCCAGTCACAAATTATGTCTTCTGAGAGCGCTTGGCAGGCGAAATCCCAATCAGAAGTACTGCACATGGATCAGTACTACGAGAACCGTGTCAATAATGAAAAAGATAGAGTCGAGAAGAGAAAAGGTGATTTGAAGACTAAAGTATTGTTACAGCAAATTGTTAGAGGCCCCAGAGGGGGTAGTTCGCAGATTAGAGGTCAGTATGTTCCACAAGGGAATGTGCCCTTGGGTCCTGTGAATATTAACCAGTGTGCCTATTGTCGCCAGGAGGGTCATTGGCGTGCACAATGCCCTGTCCTTCGACAGAGGTCGAATAACACATTTGGAAATATGGGTAGACGATCCAGAGGTCGCCCGGGTGTAGGGGGCCCTGGTAGAGGCCAGTTTTCGCAGGATCCCCAACAACCTTTTTCACAGGATAATCAGACTTCGAGTGTGGATACTAGAAACATATTTGATCATCCTTCTGCTGCATATCTATCTGAAGAGCTTCCTTTTGATGATATTTTGTTTCGTTAGGATTGCCCGAAGCAGGGTTTGGAACCTACACCTATTCCCGTTAATCAGAAAGGTCCCTACGTTGAAATGGTAGTGGGAAATAGGAAACATCAAGTTTTGATAGACACTGGAGCACAGAAGTGCTCCATTGATCATTCTCGGGTTCCAAACATTCCACTGTCAGGGCAAACCAATGTTTCTGTAGGGTTTTCTGGCACACCAGTTGTTTGTCCGGTTTCTTCACCGGTACCTTTTTCTTTGGGTCCCTTTATGGACCACTGTCCATTTCTCTTGACTTCGAATTGTGGAGAGAATTTGCTGGGGTTGAATCTGTTGAAGGAATTAAATGCGGTAATTCATTGTTCTTCTGATGGAGTGCGTTTGACGATTTCACCACAGCAATGTTCTGTTTCGCAATTCTTGACTAGACCTTTGCCGCCAGAATTCAGTAATGTACCAGAGTGTTTGTGGGCAGTTGATGACAATGATGTCGGTGTTTTGCAGATTGAGCCTGTTAAAATAGTTTTGAAACATGGAATTAAGCTGCCCCATATTCCACAGTATAAGATCTCAGTTGAAGGCAAGCGAGCTTTGAAGAGCATTGTTTCCGATTTTGTGCATCGTGGAGTGATTGAGGAGATTGCAGGAAGTTTGTGCAATAGTCCGATTTTACCCGTGTACAAAAAAGGTGATAATGCAATTCCATTTCGTTTTATAATTGATTTATGTGCCATTAATAAAGTCGTCGCTCCGCAATTTCCAATTGTGCCTGATGTGACGACAATATTAACCATGATTCCAGCTACGGCTACTCACTTCAATGTTGTGGACTTAAAGAATGCTTTCTTCAGTTTTCCTATACATGAGGATAGTAGATAATTGTTCGCGTTCACCTTAGGGGGACGCTCATTCAGATTTACTCGTGCACTTCAAGGTTATACTGAGAGTCCTAGTATTTATAGTAGGGCTTTGAAAGAGCAGCTTGATACCCTTGGATTGCCCCCTACTTGTATGCTGCTTCAATATGTTGATGATTTGCTTTTAGCCGCTGACTCTGAGAGCTCTTGTAAAGAGGGCACTGTGTTGTTGCTCATCCATCTAGCTAAGCATGGTCACAAAGCTTTTCTTAAAAAGTTTCAATATTGTTGCCAGGAGGTCGCCTATTTAGGCTATCTCCTGTCAAAGGAGGGAAGAAGATGGACACCTGAAAGAATAAAACACATTTCTGGCATGTCTGTACCAAATACACAAAAGGAAGTTAGAGCCTTGATAGGTATGGCTTCTAACTGTAGGTTATGGATGGTTATGGATCCCAAACTTCTCACTAGTGATAAAACCGATGTTGGCCTTGACGAAGAAGGGTATTTCTTCGCCATTGCCATGGAATACGGAGCATCAACATTCATTCGAGTTGCTCAAAGCTGCATTATGTTCGGCGCCAGTTTTGGGCACACCGAACTATGAGAAGGCCTTTGTGTTGTTTGTGCATGAATGTGATGGATGTACTTTGGCTGTATTAACGCAGGAACATGGAGGGAAGAATAGGCCATGCGGTTACTACTCTTCCGCCCTTGATCCTGTTGCATGCGCTTTGCCAAGATGTTTGCGCGCTGTCGCTGCTGCTGCTGCGACTGTAAAACAGAGTGAGGGAATGGTCCTAGGCCATGATTTAACCCTGATGTTGCCTCACTCTGTAGATATTCTATTGAACAAAACCCAAACGCAACACCTCACTTCTGCACGACTGACAAGATATGAATTAATCTTGTTCGCTCCCCACATTCAAATTAGGAGGTGCTGCGTTCTTAATCCGGCTGAACTCCTACCTTTCCCGCAAAATACTGTTTGCGGTGACGAAGAGTCACATGACTGCCTGTATACTACTGAACAAGATACAAAAAGCAGAGTTGATTTGAGGGACACTCCTTTGGATAACCCACAAGGGGAACTGTTTTGTGATGGCTCCTGCTTCAAACTACTGGATGGTACATCCACAGCTGCTTATGCAGTCACTACATTGAGTACGGTTGTGGAGACCAAGAGAATTACGCATAACTCTGCGCAGGCCGCAGAGATTATAGCATTGACTCGAGCTTGTGAGCTTTCCGAAGGGCTAACAGTAAACATATATACTGATAGCCAGTATGCCTTTGGGGTGGCTCACAACTTTGGGAGACTTTGGTCAGAGATAGGGTTTTTAACTTCGCATGGCACCAAGATCCAACATGGCTCCCTGATAGTACAATTGCTTTCAGCGCTTGCGCTCCCTAGTCAGTTAGCAATCATTAAGTGCGCAGCACATCGCAAGATTACAGATGATGTAGGGAAAGGGAATGCTTTCGCTGATCAAATAGCTAGACAAACTGCCTCTGATCTCTTCACAGAGATGTATGTTTCAAGGGAGACTGTAGATGCCTATGCAATGGATGAGGGTGTCGGGTCTGTACGGGATATCCAAGCCGATGCCACATTAGAAGAATCCAAGAGGTGGGCTGAGGGCTTGGGGAAACTCGATGATGATGGGTGTTGGGTGGACATGGTTGAAGGGAAATGGTTGCTTCCTAATGCCTATATAGTAATGATGGTTACCATGGCACACGGTCCCACACATGTGTGCGCTCAACAGATCACGAGAATGTTAGAGAAAGTCTGGGTAAATGATAAGATTTCAAAAATTGCCCAGCATTATGTCCAAAATTGCATGATTTGCCTACAACACAATGGCCCTCATTACGACCCTGGCGGAGGACCATGGTGCAATTTGCACCATGGTCCATGGCGCAGAGCTGCCAACTCCGCCATGGGGGTTGGCGGACTTACCGGCCCATTCCGACCATGGCGGGGCGGTAAGTCCCCAATCCCCATTTACCCTTCCCCATTCCCATTTTTGCCCCATAGGGTATAATGGGAGTGGGGAAGGCGTTAATTACGCCACCGTAAATTACGGTGGCGTAATTAACAACAGGTCCCGTAGCGCCATGGATTTTTCCGCCCGGAAAAACCAGGCGAAAAAACCACCATGGCGCTACGGGAACTCGTAGTAAGGCGGAAAGGTACGCCATGCATTACGCTGGCGTAAAACCCTTTCCGCCAGGGTCGTAATGAGGGCCAATGTGGGAAAGGGGACAGCAACTCCAAGAAGTAGCTTTGGGCCTCCTTCTTTCCCGTTTGCAGTGATTCACTTTGACTTTATTGAAATGGAGCGATGTAACAATCTAAAATATGTCCTTGTGGTCATTTGCGCCTTTAGTAAGTGGGTCGAGGCTTTCCCCGTTAAAGATGCTACCGCCATGACCACTGCAAAGATTATGGTAAAAGAATTCTTTCCTCGATTTGGGCTCCCAAGGGTAATTTGGTCGGACAATGGTCCTCATTTTGTTGCAGCAGTAATTTTGCAGATATGCACAGCATTACATATTGAGAAACGATTTCACTCAGCTAGACATCCTCAAAGTGCTGGGTTGGTAGAAAGACATAATGGTAGCTTAAAGAATAAGCTTGCAAAAACATGTGCCGATACTAAACTGAAATGGCCAGATGCCTTACCTATTGTATTATTGGCTATGCGTACCACACCTCAAACTAAGACTGGGCTTTCTCCATTTGAGGTAGTGATGGGGAGACCTGCTAACATTTGGGGTCTCCCAAAACCTAAAACCCTGAGAGAGGTGGAAAATGTATTGCTTGCAGACTACTGTAACCAGTTAACTAAAAACCTGTATTTCATTTATCACCAGGTGTATTCGGCTTTACCTGTACGGTTCACGGGCCCAGGACACGATATACAGCCTGGAAGTTGGGTCCTAGTGAAGGCCTACGAAAGGTCTTCCTGTCTCGCTCCTCGTTGGAAGGGACCCTACCAGGTGCTGTTGGTCACCCGGACAGCAGTGCGGGTGGCTGGGAAGAAACACTGGATCCACGCGACGCATGTCAAGTAACTTCCTCATTCGACGCCACACGTTACAGAAGAAGCAGATCCCCTTGCTGATGCTACAGTCCCTGATCTTGGAGTAGCAAACAGCGCTGTGAGTGCGTCGGAGAATTTCTCTGAGCCCGTGGAGCTTGGGGAACAGTCCAATTTCGTCTCCGCACTCTTTTGAAAAATCACTTCCGGAAAACATTGTTTCGAGTTCTGTGACTTCCGTCGCCTCCGATACGTCGCTTCCCTCAGGAAGTGACGACGCCTTGTTTTCGGATCAAACAATCTTGGGTACCACCAGGTACAACCTTCGACGAAGAAAATAGAACTACGGCACGGGTTTTTCCGTGCATTTGGGAAAAGAGAAGTGATTGAAAGTTTTCTTTTGTATAAGAAAGTTTCTGTTGAACAACAGGAAGAAAAGGGATTCTGCTGGCTAGGGTTGGGAAGGACTAAGAAATCACGCGACCGTAGCGTCAGCAGCAACGAACATTGGGGTCGTCGATTGAGGAACTACAATGCCTGCCACCTCCACTGCTGCTCCCCGCACTGGACTTGTGAATAAGGGGGTAACCAACTTGGACAATGAACAATGTGCCTGGGCCCCGAAAACGTATTGCTGTGTTTTGATAACGATAATTGTTATTTTTGCAATTACTGCTGTAGGACTTTGGTACTTTGAAGAAATCTATCCTCTAAAACCTCTACTACCGACCGAGATTGTACCAACTGCTTTGACTCCCTCTGTACACCTTCACACTCTGTCCACTAGAGACTCCCAACATAGACAAAAGTATCATAACAACACTCTAATGATAGTAATGAATGCAACGCATGCCATTTTTAATAAGAGTAATTGTTGGATTTGCACTCATTTACCGCAACATGGGGATAAGGGGATAGGTTGGTATATTCACCCTTTACCTTTGACAACTGCTTGTTATGCTTCACTTAGAGCACTGTTCTTTGGCCGATGGAACGATAGCATCTTGGGGAACTTTGATGGCACTAATTTGAATATTTTTGAGAAACGTGTTCTGACTCCCCTGGGATGCTCGCTTTTCGCAAATAGGAGTAAGCTCAATATTGCTTCTATTAGGCCTTCTGATAGACTGTCTCGTCCTTTCCAATTTTTGATTTCCTTTAAAATGGCTCCGATAGGCAATAAGGATGCCGTGCCTCCTTCTCATACTGTTAACCATAGCCCCGATTCAGTTTCTTTCTGCATCCATAGGAATGGCACCCGGTCAATGGGAGATTTTAAAGGTTGTGCCAACGTTGCAAATTTGACTGGGGAAGACAGACCTTTGTATGTAGGCGAACCTATCTATTTTGTTTGCGGTAATGTAGCATTTCCATGGTTGCCCAGGGATTGGCAGGGAACTTGTTATCTAGGAATCCTGTTACCTGGGGTATTTATAGCAAGTACTGTAGAGGTTTCGGAGGCTCGTCCACGGCGGGACGAGAATGGCGACACTCCAGCACAGGTTTTAGGAGATGTAGTGAAATCATTCCTTCCATTCTTTGGGCAGATAGCGAATTCTGAGGATATCAGGAAACTAGCTAGAGTACTGGAGAGAACCATCAACCGGACCACAGATATACTCTATGATATGACTTTAGAGCAGAAAGCGATCAGATTGGTAGCGCTTCAGAACCGGATGGTATTAGATGTCATTTTGGCTGAACGTGATGGAGTATGTAAACTAGTGGGGTCCGCTTGCTGTGTTTTCGTACCGGATTCCTCCCCAACTATTTTTAAGGCAATACAGAATCTGCACATTCTTAGTTCAGAAGTGCATGTTCCCGAGGTAAATTGGGATCTTAGTGCTTGGTTCTGGGACTTCTTGCGGTCTTGGGGTTGGAAAGTGCTTTCAGTCTTGCTGATTATTTTGGGAATTCTGCTATTTCTTTGTTGTTGTATCCAATGTCTACCAAGTATATGTTCAATGCTAGGGGGATGTTGCGCTCAGGCGATAGGTACAATAGGACATAAAGTGTATGCCCCGGATAAAACCTCTAAGGAGTATATACTGAAAGAGATCTTAGTAAAAGATCTAATGGCGATAGATATTTCTGACAGCTATTCAGGGTGTATGGACGATGACACATGGAGTTATTTGCAGGGAGATCAGAAGTAGTTTAGCACTTGGCATAGGCCAAAAGGAGGGTTTGTCAAACTAGAAATTATATCGTGCCTCCTATTGCTATGAATATATGTATATTGGCCTACGCCAAGCTGCTAACAAGCTGCTTATAAACTACATGTGAATAAATTCGCATTGCAAGGTCCTGACCTTAGAAACCATGTAAACTGTCATTTTGGGTCAAGCCGCCATTTTAGGTTTTCTTGCTCTATAAAGTCACCATGTGAGCTAAAATGGTAGCCTATGTTATTCAGAACAGAACTCGATTGTCATGACCTCTGCACAGCCAATGTATAACTTGCCTGCAGGCCACTTGTTAGGGTCATGAGCTGAGATCTTGTCCTTCTGCTGACCTGTGTGCAATGGATTACCTGTATCACCGAAACTGATCTATAATTGAATGAGAACACCTGCTTAACTATATTGTATAAATTAAGTCCCGCATTGTAATGTTAGGCCTAGAGCATACATTATTACCATTTCTTCTTGTTAATGTATAAACCTAAGATGAGCTAGATTTGACCTGGCAAGGGACCCTAGAGCAGTAACTTATTTATGGAATGGTTAACCCAAAGGAGGGCTGAACAGCAGGCTTGAAATGTATAAAAGCCTGACTGTTTCAATGAATTTTTGTACTCACTGAGCACACCGAACCACGCCGGAGTTCGCTGTGTTGTACTGAGGGTGGATAGCTATCTGAATTTTGTTCTGTTCTTTTGTAACTGGATTCAGTATAAAATAAATGCTTTGTATGTTCCTTTGTAACCTGTGTTTGGTGTGTTTCCTTTTTGGTTACCCTGCCTCATATTATTTCCTTGTTTTCACAGCACTTCACCCATTATATTCACATCCCGAACACGGCTGGCCGTACAGCCAACCTGCACTTAAAAATGTTCAATGCTCATTGTCTTTAGACTATGTATGCCCCCTTATGTATTGTCCCCAGTGACTGTTCCATTTACTCCCCTCCACAACCTGGTCAGAATGTCCCCCAAATTCACCCCATTGTAGGAAGCTCGCCGCTTCCCATCAATTTTGATTTCATCTCTATTGTACGTTCTTTTGTGATCAAAAGGGCATTGTTCCTCTGATATATAAATAAATAAATATAATGGTGTTGCCTCACTGGTGTATATTCAGTTTTCTTGGTAATCCTAAAAAGTGAATATCAAACAGGATTCAGTATGACTCAAATACATAAATGGCTTACATTTTTCAGGAATTACTAATTAAAATGTATTCTCATTCCTGTTAGAGGGAGAAACACATTCAGCATGATCACCGCATGGTTAACATGCAGCATATTCAACTTGAAAGATTCACAGGAAAACAGCCAGAACAAGACTAGATTAGTGTGGAGATGGACTGTGAGGAATTCAACCATCCAATACGAAAGAAAATAAATGATGGGAGATCATCCTCAGGAAAATGTATGGGGCTAATCCACACACATTTTCCTATGCTCACCGCACAACAAACACATAGTCACGTGTACTCTTCTGGGTGCACCCAACTGACAGGTGCAGTCCTCATGTCATGTTCATTTGGAATGTGACAGCCAGGAGTACATGAAAGCAGTGGAGGAGGAGGAGGGCAACGCCTTCCTCCTGCCATAAATATCAAAAGCTCCATAGATCCGCCCTATCCATTGTTTGACTGCTGGTGGCAGTGCATACTGATGAGTTAATTGAAGCAGGCCTGCGGTGGGCCTGGTCGCAGGGCTAACAAAGGACAGGATGCCTAACACCGTTTCCATATACATCTGTGGCAACTTGAAGTCAGCCCCCCCCCCTTAGTGTAAAGGGCAGTTAATGTCATGTCTGGGACAACTGTTTACAGTGGTCATCCCGGCAAGGGGACCCCATTCAGGAAGATATGAGTATGTGATTTGATGGAGACAGATAGTCTGTTCTCGCCATAACCTCAAGGTAGATCTGTACTTTAATCAGGGACCAGAGAGAGCTCAATTAACCAGAGAGACTCTTTGATCAGCAACAGACAGGAAGATGGTTGGGACTTAGTAGTACATGTTTTCACCTCTTTACCTTTCCAGTTGCAAAGTACTCTGGTTATGACCTCACGCATAATAGAAGATTGTTGGTGGGGACCCAGGATTTGTTCGTTAAGGTAGGCTTCACCTGAACCAATCACTGGGGCCCATTTGGTTCGTTCTCATAGAGGGGCGCTCATGACTAATTCTTTGGCTTTAAAAGAGGGCTGAGCCCCTCTCTTAGCAGATCATCCAATGACTTCGAAAGGAGTATGAAGAAGGACTAATTTGGACCCTGGCTGAAGGTACATTCTGTCTTACAGTTTCCACCAGTGAAGGAAGGTCAGGATATCCAAGAGGGAAGCAATATCCCTCCCCTAAACATCTCCCAGGGAACATAGTGAGATACCGACCTGAGAGGACCTGTCCAGCAGCTCCAGAACCAGTACCAAGCCAGCACACACAGTGCCCTGCTAGGTTCTGCCAGCAAGCTTCCTAGGTGGAAAGTGCCAGAGGGCCTCTGACCAAAGGACAAGGCAGTTGCCTGCACACACTCTCCCCAGCTTTGGGCCATACGCCTTAAAGGACGACACAAGCCCAGCGAAGAAGCTAGGAGGAGTGCCACAACAAGCATCAACCAGCATCCACCTTTTAAGGAAATTTTTGAGGCAGTTGAGCCCTCAATTCGCGACCGGCTGTACCACTGACTGTGTCATGCTGCAGTCATGAAAGCAGCCTGAGACGCCTCCTCGTTCAGCATTCCAGATCCAGCAACCAGCACAGAGACAACGATTCTTGACACCAAGCCGCCATGTAGCTGGCCTCTCTTGCTGAACTGCCTGCCGCCTGATACCCGCAACTGTCTCCCATCATGAACTATGTCGCAGGAGCTGCAAAACGTCCTGGAACTGACTCAACGCAGTCGAGCATCAAGCTCTTCGCCCCTCCATCCCCAAATTCCTTAGTTAGTCGCTTCTCCAAGCAACGAGGTGGGGCTAGATCTCATTCCTCAGCCAGGGCCTCCCTTTGGAACAGCATCCCTGCCACTCTGAAACATGAGGAGAACCAGCTCTGGATCCGGAAGCACCTCAAGACTTAACTCTTATCTTCTGCCTTCGCTCTTCCTCTCCCTTGCTGATCTGTCTGCTTTGGCTCCGTGCACCTGGCTACTCTCTGATCTCCGGCCTAGGTCCCTGCCCACCCAGCCACTCACCCTTACTGCCTCCTGGCAACCCTTGCACATAGGTCTGTATCTGTAACCCCACGGTCCCCCTACCTGCACTTATCTTACACCCCTTATCTTACACCCCTTGTCTGGCTTTAAGCCTTGCACTTGCCAACTTGCTGGCTGCACTATCAGTTGTTGTTTTATCCCTTGCTCAGCACCTTACACCTCTACCCTCTCCCTTGCACTTCCCCCTTCCCTCTCCCCTGCACTTGCAGGTTCTCAATGTCACTGGGCCTAGTAAGATCGTTGTTTCTGTCTTCCCTTGTTCCCCTCCCTTTGCCTTGTCGCGCTCTGAAACACATGTGTATGAGCACGATACAAATAAAATACCATCTAATATCATATAATTGGGTAATAATTGTATTTTCGCTATATTGCAACTAACCAACGTTCCACGGCCTTGCGGAAACAAGCCTGCCGTTTCTTCCACATTACCAAAATTGGACAAGGAGGTTTATAATTGACTTGTGTTTCCAATCTGTTCAGATCCCTTCTGGCGTACTTGAGGTGTGGGGCTGATTGATGGTTTAGAAACCAATATTCATCCCTGGACCACTGGTGCCCCGGACGTTGATTCATCACATGGACAGTGTAAGTAGAGGCATTATTCCCATTGTGCACGAACAGTTTGAGCCCTGTGGGCAAGGAGGAAATAAGGAATGCAAGTTTTAAGATATGTAAAGGTCAGGGGCAAGTGGGGGGGCATGTCTTCTGCTTGCATTCTTCTCACCATGACAACATATGCAAAATGTACAGAAAAAATATTTTACAAGTACACAAAATCATGCATGAAGTCTCTGAACTGTCACTAGTGTAAGGAATAGTTGCCCACGGTGAATAGTTAACGTAAGGGAATAGGTTATTTGTAGAGGGGCAGGTGAGAGTATGCTAAGTTCTGTCAATACATTCTAACATTCTGCATCAGGGCGTGCTATTCCGCCCCAGCACCCTGTTTGCTGATAATCACTTCATTGGTCAAAGTCCGACTTTCCTCTTCTGAAACAGCTAGAGTTTTCCCTTTTTACCTCTACTTACTTCCGGATGTGATCATTGCCAGTCTGTGGATGGATTATGATTATTAATGATAATATTATTATTATTATTATTATTGTATTTATTGAGCATAGACATAGCTTCAGGAAGCAACAGATGGAAGAAGCAAAGAAAAAAGGAGCAGCAAGCAAACGGGTGAGTGGGCAATTGGCAGCATAGAGGAAGATAGTGGGGAGCAGATCACACAGTCTAAGGTAGGGTGGGGAGCACAGGGTGTGTGGGCTTAGGTGTTAAGGAAGAGCCATTCATTGAAGAGGAAGGTCTTGAGCTCTTTCCTGAACTGTAGAAGCGATGGGGCAAGTCTGATGTTGACGGGAGGAGGTTCTAGAGTCTTGGAGCTTAGACAGAGAAGGCCTATCTGCTGGTTCGTTCCTTTCGGCACTGTCAAGTTTGCACATTTCCTTACTTCTGGTGGATCGCAATCCTGCGGAGATGCTGAGTTTCCCAGTGAGTTAGCTTGGGGACTTCAGGGTGACAGCCTTTTAGATGATGCAACAGGATTTGAAGATGATACAGGCTTGCAGTGGAAGCCAGTGCAGTTTGATAAGGGTCAGGGTGCTTAAAACACAAAGTTGTTACTGAACCCAAACCTACTGAAACTCCAGGAGTGGAGAGAGGCCGATATAGACATCTGGAAGCAGTAGTGGGGAAATATGGGAGATGAAACAATGGAAAGGGAAGCATCACATAGTTAAGAATGGTCACACCACCATGGCAACACACAACCTCCCCTCAAGCTTCAATACTCACAAGAAGTCCGAAGAGGTGATGTCCTGAAGAATCCAGATGCTCTTCTTAGAAGAAGTGGCCTTTGGCGTTCATATGAAAGAGATGGTTTTGGGAAAGGAACTGGAATTTTAAATAGCCTGACTGGTAACAAAGTTCAAGGGTTGCTGGGAGGCAACTACAAAAGAGGATTGTCCAACTCACAGTGTTGCTAGGCAATACTGCCACCCTAATCCCAAATTCCACTGCATTGCTATTGCCTGCTATTCATGCAACTGAGGATTTGCTCAGACTTTCATCTCTAGCTCCTGCCAAGAAGACAAGTGGAGTAAATCTCAAAGCCAGACACCAAAAACTATTTTAACACCCCTTTATTAATTACGGGTGAGACCCAAATCTACTCCCGTGAGGTCAAGAATGTTATAGAAATAACATAATCTGTGTTAGAGCTGTTGTTTGCCAGAGTGTGGTCCGTTCTTGGGGTGAGCTCAAAAATGTGTGACTCACAGGGAGGTTCCAAAGTCTTCAAAGCAATCATTCTTTGGTTCTTGTTCAGCCAAGGTCCTAGTCTCTCACGGTGACTTACCACAACAAAACAAATGTGGTGAATAGGTGCAGGTTGATCCAAAAAAACATAAAGAACTCCAAATAAGTTATCATTCATGATTCCTCTTGCAGCTGGGTGCTCCTCCTGATGATCTCGGTCTTTCAGCAAATCCCGAGTCTTCCTAGCACTGTTCTTGTGTATCTGACTCTAGAGTATGGAGGGGAGACCTTCCCAGGTCTCAAGGCTAAACTGGAGCTTTGTGGCTGGTTCTGTACATAGGGTCACATTAGAGTTGGCTTTAAACCTACGCCAGAGTCAATGGAAGCCAGTAAGTCACCCAAAAGGTGTTTATAGGGTTCTCGCTAGGCCTATTAACACATCCCCCTCTCAGGGTCAAGGTCGATAGTCCCTACAACCCAAACATTCTCTCTTTCTCAATGTGTTGCCACAAGCTCATAACTGGGGGACCTTCTCTTCTTCCTTCCCTCTCTTTCTGTTTGTCCTTGTGCTGGGCCACTCTCTTTCCCCAGACTCTTGTGTTTCTCTTCCCATAGATTCATGAGTTTCTCGCTCTCCCCAACTTCTTGGTTCTCTCTTCCCCACAACCTCCTGGGTCCCTCACTCTATCCTCTTGGGGATTTCTTTTCTCTCTATGTCTCTCTTCCAGCCTCCTATTTCCCCCTTTATCCCTGGCCACTAGATCTTGCTCTCTCCAGTCTCCTGGAACACTTCTCTGGCCACCTGCCCCCCCCCCCCCAGCCCCTTCTGTACTTTCCACCTACTGTCTACAAATGAGGTCCTGCTTTGGACTCCCACAGCCTTCAGCCACAGGTCTTTCCTTTTATAGAGCCTTGACCCTGCCTTCCAGCTTTTCTCTGGCCTAAGGGAACTCAGGTGTGTCTCCTTATGCAGCCGAGGATTGGCTGAAACACCTCCCCCCTAGGGATGTCTAACAGGTTTTATATGGCACTTGGGGTTAGTTAGCCCCTCTCCATGGATGGTCCCCTCTTTGCTGGCCACACCTTGGCCCTAGTTGAGCTTCCTCTCTTTTCTTCTGTGGTTTTGGATATGATGTCTGCATCAACGTGAGGGAAGCCAAAGATGCAGCCACGGCTAGCTTCTCCGGACCATCCCTTGTTCAAAACACTTAAAGGAACAGGAGTTTCTTAGGAAGGAAGGTGACAGGCCGCTGCCTCCCACACATGATATGGCAAGAGTGGCCAATGGACCCTCTTTACCCAGGTTGGAGCATCACCTGCATAGTGCAGCACCCAGACCGCCTTGGCAACCCCCATCAACCACCAGTAAGTTCAGACACAAGAGGCGTTGCTATACCATCTTTAGTATCAACACAACCCTGCTGTGTTCAGTGAAGTCTCTTTTTTTATTTTGGATTCTAAGCTTAATTCCAAAAGACACAACTTCGCTAGTGTCATATCTTGTTTCTTTCAGTTGCAACATTTGCTTGCAATCAACTCTTATTCCCCTCGCAACCTCGATGTGATGTTCAATTAGTGGTGTTGTCGAGGCTGAATGGCCGAAATGCCAAACTAAAGGTGCTTGCGGGGTGCTTCATTCATTGCACCCTTTCAATGTATCTTCTGCTTGGCAGCATGACTGATTGGCAGCTCTCACGGGTTTAAGCACATTACACACCTCATTTCTCAACAGCAGCTTCGTATATCCACTTTGCAACCTTTAAAGTGTCACATTTAAGAGGCTCGACCTACGAGAGCTAGTGAGCTTGTACAGCCGACCTGCCTCGTTCAGTGATGAACAAATGTCCAGGTTCCAGGTCCACAGCTCAGGCTTTTTCGGCTGCTACTCGGGAATCCAGGAACTATTTTCCAGCTGTCATTTGCCTTGGCTCAGCTCTGATTTTTTCAAAGTAGTTTATAATTATAATTACAATAATTGTTCTTTTGTAAGGCGCTTAATACCGGAGACCAGTGTCTCAGTGCGAGACTGGGATTCGAAACCTGTATTGCTATGCATTTTCTTCCTTCCATGCGCTATGCTCCTGGCATTAAAACGCCACACTTCTCTCTTGCATCCCATGAACATAAGGGCTTGACCTGTTCCCTGCTTTGAGGTTTTAGTGCATTTTTTCGAATTTTACTAATTTACTACCTGATTGTTACTTGTTAATTTGTGTTACCTTACTGATACTGGCCTTATTTGTGTGCAGCATTTGCTGACTTGCAAGTCCAGGGTGGTAAACATAAAATAAGAGCATGCACGCCACTACCATGACACTCCCCACACCTTCTGCAGAACATTACTACAACCTCTGCAGCAGAGGACATTCTAGCCTACATCTCTAGACCACCAGGCTGCCCATAAACATGCTATCCACATGTGCAATGCCTTGAACATGCTATGCGCATGATGGAGCTGTGTAATGGTGGATGCCACTAACTAAAATCCCCCCCGCCCCCCTCCACTCTAACACAGCCTGGGGATTGCACCTGGTCTGATCTGCAAGAGAATGAGACACAATTAAAGTCGTGAACATGTATCCTAGCCTTGCAACCAGAGATGATAATGTGTACAATAATTACAGCGTTAGCACAGAGTGAATGAGTACCCGCCTTTTCCCTGGCATTATTACAAATAGTTTATTTCTTGACATATAATGTCTTTATTAAGAATATTATGTAAATTCATTCTAAGCATTGTAACAGTATCACGACTATTGAGTATCCCGTCTACATGTGCTTATGCATGTCATGGAGGACAAATCCAGTCGTGCAGCACCTTCTCTCAAATCCTCCCCACCCGGCCAGGGGTGTTGCTAGATCTGGGAAAGATCCGGGGTTACGCTTATGTCAGGACTGGTGGGACTCGGGGCTAGCTAGCCTTTTGGTTGCAGCCACTGATCTTCTATCCGGGGCTAGAAACAAAACACCCAGGACTATAGCCCTGCTAGGCCCACCCTAGCGACACCTACGGCCTCCCCTTTCTATCTTTGCCTTACTTCCTGCCGGCTTCAACCCCTTACCAACACCCACACATATCCACCAGTGCCAGGATTTTTTGCGAGCGGGCCCCCTCCTTCAAGGCCCTACCCGGTCATTTCGCATTCTGCTGGTTCTCCCTATGACTCTTGAAGCATGATAGGTTTGGCGATGACTGACTGTGGCTCCGCCGCCACCCATCGCGGCGCTGCCCCATTCTGCGTGTCAATGCAGCCTAAACTTACAGCCTACACCTGTGCTCCCTTCGGATTGTTTTCTGGACACTCTGTTATTTGGGGATGTTCTCCTGGAGCTCTGGGGTGGGGCATTGATGCCATCTTAGAGCTCCACCGTGTCAATAAGTTGGTAACGTTCAGGATTCTTAATGCATGGGTGTCTGTGCCCAGATGTCTCATTTCCGGAATCAGTAGCTCTCATGTGTGCAACACATTTCTCAGTGTCCATTACAGGATGTATCCCCTTACACAGCACGTGTACACGCACCTGCCGTATTTTGGGCACATGAAGGGATACCCTGAGAAATTCTCATAAACATCTCCATGGCCGATCTTCACACCTGGTCCCCATGAGGCATAAACAGTATCCATCCTTGGGGACCTTAGATAAAGCGTGGTGAAAGGGTGACATGGAGAGCAGGAACTCATGATATCAACGGATGTGTAATTATCTTTAGATAGTAGGGTAATACTTTTGAGGCAAGTCACACATTCCACAGCGCCACCTAGTAGCCATCGCTGGAAGTCCACCTCAGGTTCAGAGCCACATGGCATTGCGGAATATGTGTCTCGGCTCAAACAGATCATCCTACTTCCACATATCAGGGGAATGTTTTTTTCAAAGCTTTCGAAACACACCATAACTTTATTGATGTTGTCCAGTGCCTTGTTCATGTGGGAAAATGTCCGGGCTAGATTTTAGTGCTCGAGGACACTAAATAAAACAGCCAGCAATACCAGACAGAAGCCTTCTCCATGTCAAGTGACATCCATCCCTCTGAAAGGACGCGGATGACCCTTCCATAGTGACATGGTGGACTAGCTTTGTGTCTTTCGCTGAGAGACTTCCTTTTAAAACCCCTATCAGACCAGGATGGAGGAATGGCGTGAGATCTGAGGCCAGGCTGTCCGCCAGTGCATCTGAATGCAACGTTCAATCCTTGTTAACTAGAGATATGAACAGTAATAGGTCAACTCAGTAGGGTCTTTACCTGGTTTCGGTGGGAACACAATCAATGCATCGCTGCCTGAGCCCACAGCCTTCCCCGAGCCTGCAAAATACTGGAATAATATGAAAAGCTGTGTCTCAATGAACCTGCTAAAGGCCTAATTGGTTTCAGACTCTTGATTGTGGGTCTGTTACCAAGAATGCCTCATTCAAACTGCCTCTACTTTTCTCATCTAAATTGGGGAAGACCACTCTCTTTTGACATATTTATTTATGCAGTGTTTAGAAGTCAATGTGATTTTAGAGTACCAGGACTTATAAAGTTGTAAACATTGTTTTGTTACATTTATATGCTGGTTTTGCACCTTTGACTAGCAGCCATATGGGTTGGGTTCTGTTCACCCGTACCTTGAAATATACCCTAATTATGCTAGCTTTATTCGGGCCAGCCATCATTTTCACTTTTGTGTCAGCCATTCCAATCCCTACCTGTTTACTTAGAATGCAGCTGTAGTCATAAAATGGCTTGTGAAGGCCCTCTTGATGAATGCTATTGCTACAGGCCATTTTCTAGTCTGACACAGTTACTCCCACATTGAGCGTGTTGTTGCCATGTGCCATCATTGTGATTGCAGTGTTCTTGACCTAGGCTATAAAGGCATCCCAGTTGTTGTTCGTGTGTGTATTTGGCCTCAATGAAGTAGAACAATTCCTGCATGTCGGATTCTAAAAGACCTACATTCAAGTAATGTAGCACTGTATCAGCATTCATGCTCCATCTACTGTTCCTCCCGTGTGAGTTTCTATTAAGCAGCATTAGAGAACTGGTTGCAGGATCTCAGGAGTAAACAGGACCAATGCTAGGAGCTGGGAAAGAATTTAGCCTACGCTTGTGCACACTTAGATTGTCAATGAAAGGGTGAGTTTGGAGTGGGCAGGCAAAGAAGGTGAACCTTTCCTCTGTTAGGTTGTGAATGTACCTATCTATTAAGTATTGCTTGTAAGAAAAATCTTAGGGTTCCCTGCATTTCAGGACTCTTGACCCATAACTTCTTTTGCCTGTCTAGTAAAGGAACCTAGGCGAAGCCACCTCCAACAACTCTTAAGTATTTCCCAATTAAATTTGTGACTAAGGGCCTTATTCCAAGTTTGTGGGTGCAGGAAAAAATTGGAAGTAATTCCGTTAGTGTCACTTCTTTGGGCGGTAATGGAATTACTTCAATTTTTCCTACACTGCTAAATTACAAATTTTGGCCGATTTACCACCGGCGGAAGTGGTATTCTACTGATTATTAGAGGAAAAATTGAGAATTTCCCCTCCAGCATCATGCCTGAGGTAAATCCTCCATTTTCCTGCAGAATTACCACTCATTATTTCCGCTGGTGGTAATTCTGCCAAAACTCCACAATAGAATCCTATGGACTAGATAAATAGGGACTAACACCTCCCTACCACCACTTGTAAACCAGTTTTAAACCCACAGGGACCAAGTGGTGGTAACAGTATGTGATTCTGGGGTTAATTCGATGCAATTACCACTGAATTACAACCATACTCGGAATGAGGCCCAAAGTCCCTTGGCTAATTTTGCTGAACCGCAGTGTGGGGGTAAAAGTGACTGGGGATCTGGAGGAAATATACAGGGATCCCTACCCCAACCCCAGTGGGTCTCTCACTACCGTGGGTCCAGTCATAGGAGCAATTCCACGCCTATGAACAGCAATGATAACTAGGATAAGGTACCCAGACACAGCACCCTTGAGGAGACCTCTTACCATACTACGGTTACTCCTAGAGAGGCATTCCAATCTAGCAGATCCAAACACCCAGTAAAGGTATTAGTGAATTTGCCTTTAAGGTAAAGGTGTTGCAAAATTCTAAATTTAGCAGCGAGTGTGACAGCAAAGCTGCCAAAAGAGATATTAAGGAGAATGAGTGACCAGCGCAGACCGCAGGAGTCCTGCAGATACATACGTGTGCTTGGCAAACACAGAGAATGAAAATAAACCTATGCACATTATCCATGTGAGGGACAAATCAAACATTATTCACAGTTTCTCCTGCCATCACAGAGATTACAAAGTTACCATTTCTCTAAGACGATTGCTTTGTATTAATAATAAACAGCTTCCCTTGCTTATCAAAGCTTTCCCTGACTTTTGATTAACATGATGGCAAAAGACCGGGGTCCAGTTCTTAGCAGGCCACACCAAAAGGGGCCAAAAGGGAAGGAAGGAAGGAGAGCTCACATATGTAAAAGGCAGGTTTAAAATCCAAGTGGGTGACAGGCCTCGCTATAACCTCAGGCCAACTCCCTTTTCAGCACACATGGCCACAGGCACATGGTCCAATCACAGTTCAGCTTGCACTACACAGGGGAAGTCCTTTCCCCAAGCAACCAAGGGATAGAGAGACCAGACTTTAAAAAACACAATGTTCTCAGTCAAAGAGTGCAGGGTGTTCAAGAAGCAGCTGGTGGAAGGTGTTTGGGAGATTGGCAAGTGCAAGCTATGTTGAGAGGAGAGCTGGAAGGAGACAATTGGAGGTTGGGGGAAGAAGTTACATTGTAGGAGGAGGAGGGTGACAATATGAAGAGAGTTATATTGAAGAAGGGCTGTCATTCGAAAATTGGCATTGAGGGAGGGTGTGTTACTATCCACAGGGAGAGTTAATGGGGAGGTTGGAGGGAGAGAGTCCTAGAGAGAGGTGGACCTGAGGAGTTTGGAGAAGAAAAAAACTATTACCATTTGGAGAGAGGATAGAGAAGGCTAGAGGGGAAAATAGAGTTGCAAGACCTGAGGAGGAGGAGAGAGGGGAACACGCCCCTCAACTAGATAGCTAGACCAGGGATGTTCTGGCAGACCGGGTCAGTCCTGGGCCGACTTCAGAATTGGGAGGAGGTACAAGACAGTGTGACCTCACTGAGGGGCAGGGAGGTTACATACTATATCAGGAATAGCAAGGAGGGGTTGTCTTTCGGACCGGGTCCCTATAACAGGGAAGGGGGCAGGTTTCAGAGTGCAATATGTCCTGCAAGCATGTCCCTACATCCCTGGAAGAGTGGTTAGGCACTGGGAAGGATTCACCTCTGTGTCAGACTTCTGGGAGTGAATTTATGAATCTGTCAAGCCCGTCACATATTGGTCTCTTAGATCCCTTACTGTTAAATTGGGTTTGAGAACCCCAAACACCAGTAACCTGAAGTCAGTCAAAGACATGGGTATTCCACTGGACTGGGCCAGGAATACCCCCAAGCTGAGAACATTGTAAGAGACATTTCCTTTGATCATGACTTGTTATTGCAGAATCCAGCTTCCATTTCTGTTGTGTAAATAAATGTTACTTTCCTGAGAACTACATCCTTGTGTCAGGCTCATTGTGCTTCGCACTGGGACTGTCTGTGACACGGTACCTAGGCTATAAAATACTCCCAGGGGCCATGAATGTGTGTGGTGGGGCCATATATATTGACAATGTGAACCTCCATTCCTTTCATTGTTATATTTAACCTTACATGACTCCCTTTTCAATCTGCTTGTTGTTCCAGGCTTTTGGAAATACAAGATGTTACTACTGTCATGGCAATTACATGTTGGCACCCACCTTCTGAGAAAACTGCTTTTCTGTATCTTTGTTTGGCAAATGGACTCCTGAATTAGCATGATACCTGCCTAATGGCCCTGAAAGTATTTGATAATCTCCCCCCGCTTTGCCGATTGGCGTAGGCAATTTACATTCACAGACATAGCTGTAAGCACACTTGCCGAAGCGATTAACTCACAAGTAAAAACCCTGTACTTGCCCATAAATAGGAGTGTCTGATCCACTGTCTTCCAAGCCAAGGTCCCCTACCTTCCAAGCCAAGGGGTCGCCCTCCCAGGTACTTTCCATTTGTAAGTGTTGTGGCCACTATAGAGATTAGTTAGATAAAAAACAGAAAAGAACATATCAAACAAGAAGAAGAAGCAGCATCGAGTGCCAAGACCTGCAGAGATTAGAAAAACCACTGGAGCAGATCAATGACGGGATCGCTCCCAGATTCTCTGCCCCTGCAGCAAGAGGTCACTGTTGAGCTGAACATATGACAATGTAGTACAATGATGAGGTGACACCCACACGGGCACCGAAACTTCGAAGGAGCTGAATCGGTAAAGGGAGACTACAAGTGGGAATCCTCTCACTAAGCAAAATTCCCAAGCTGTGCAAGTGTGCATCCTGGAGGAAGACACCACACCCAGCTCCCCCATCTGCCACCCACAACCATCAGTTCAAGGATGCATGCTGTGTCCTCATCTGCTCCACTGGGGATGGCATCGTCAGTCAGCTGGTCAATCCACATCTATCTGGTGTTGAGGCGCTTTGAGAATTCTCCCGGTTGAAGGAAGACTTCCATGTATCCCCAGTTTCCATGCGCAACATCCCAGGGTCTAGCAGCCGGGGCTTAAGGTCCAGCGATTTAAGACGGGTTCTCATGTCCATGAGCATTTTGCAACTTTGGACAATTACTTTATCAACATCCTTGTTGATGTACGCTATGCTCCCACCCACAATGAGAGAAGGAACGTCCCCTCAGGGCCCAGTTTGTTGGCATCAAGCGGTTATGCTGCCGCACATCAAGGATAAGTTGGTATAGTTGATCATACCTCGCTTCATCCATGAAGGTATTCTAAGCACTTTATCCACTTCGCAGGTAGGATGAAATGTAGTCTTCAAGATCTTGAATATGAGCTTATCCACACACCCTCTTGTGACCAGCTGTCATGCATGAGTTTGGGAAATGGGAAGAGAGGGACCCTGTGGACCGGGTGAGGCCACCCACTATGTGATGTAAACCCCGGAGGAGATAAATGGTGGGTTCCCCAGAGGCTCTCCCCTTTCCCAGCCTCATTGCTTGTGCAAAACAAATCACACCGTGAAGCAGCAGAAGGGCAGTATTTTCCACAGAAGCCTTGGTATGCGTGCACACAGTCGCCGCGTGTGGTTCCCAAGCAGAGAGAACATGTGCATGCTTGCTGACAGTTGTGTACCCTCAGATGACACAAAACAGGTACAGTGACATATAGAAATGGTTTAAGATGTTGTGTTCTCTTCCTCCTTGCTGGGGCGCGGCAGCCAGGTTGTGAGGGACTGGTACTGGGAAACACGAACTTCAGTGCAGAGGGGGATGCAATCCATTTCCCTGTGTCGCTTGGAACATTCCTAGAGCGGGACCCAAGTTTCTAGTCCAGGGAACCCCACTAGATCTCTGACAGACTGGAACATACATCGGGCTATCTAATAGGGTTCTATTGAAAATACCTCTTTTTAAAGGTCTCAAGAGAAAAAGACCGATTTACATTGACCGATTCTGTTTTGATCGGAAAACCGGCATTGTAAAGGTCTTTTTCTCTTGAGAACTTTAAAATGCGGCAAGCCTTTTTTTCTAAAAAACATTTCCCCCACTGTTCCCCCATTGTTCCTCCCAACACCCTACCCCCGAACCCTCACTCCCCAAAACCAAAACAAATACATTTACACAACAAACACACACCCATAAAACCCCATCGCTCAGCCCCCATCCCCTACTCTCCCAAATCAAAACACATACAAACACACACCAACATACACGCACCCACACACTCACCTGTTCTCCTGGTCCTGCGCTTCCGGGTCCTGGCCTGCCTGTCAACGCCCTGCGCGCACTCCTGTGCAGCAGGGGCGGGACAGTTCGATTTAGAAAGACTGCTCCATGCGGTCACCGTGCAGTCTTTCCAAATCTGTCTTATTTAAAAAATCTTTTAAAAAATATCTTTTCACTTAGGACCATCTAATAGAGGGGATAGCTGGAACACCAGCAGGGAGCTCAATCTCTTGGCTCTTCCTGATTTGGGGACTAGTGGTGCTAAAGTGGGAAAGCCCCTGCCTGAGAGCTAGCTGTAATAGGCCACAGCCTGCTGCCCACTGCTTGCTGTGAAGACTGTCATGCAGAAAAGAGAGAGCGGGAAGCCCAGGAGAAGGCAGCTATAATCTAGCCGGTGCAGAGAGTGAGAGAACCAGAGCTTGCTGCTGCCAGTCTAATGTCTGTGAGAGTGAATATGGCCCAGGCACTTCAGGGCTAGACCAACACCTAGGTACCGCAGGAGGTGTCCCTTGAACCATTAAACACTGTGGCCACTGGTTGAAGGGCCCTGAATGGATGTATTCTGAGCAACGGTTCCACCGAGGATCAACACACACACATAGCAAAGTCCTTAAGTTTGCACACTTTTTTAGCCTGGCCTTACCTTTCTACACAGCAGTGAGCAGCTGTGTTGCTTGTCTTGCCACTTCAAGGTCTGCGTTTCCGCCTTAACCCCCTAGCAAAGACTTGGGCCATTGCACTGTGGTATTTGCGGTCAGGAGGTCATACCAATTATCAGGTTAGGCTGGAGTAGTTTGTCGAGAAGCTGTAAGAATGCTACTTGCATCTGTGAAAAGAAGTTCTGTTTCAAATTGTGAGTTGCCCAGCTTAATACCCGTAAGCACTTGCATACATAATAGTGCAAAATGTTTCTTTGTTGTAATTTCATAGGGGATGTGTTTAGTGTGCTTATTTACATACTGAGGGCTTCCTAAGGTTGTCCTTGTGGGGTGGGGGGATGAGGAATTTTAAACTCTTTGTGGAACCCCCCCTACCTACTCCTATTTACTCAACTAACTAGGTTTAGTCACTCACTGACTGCTATCTTTAACAGTGCCTCATTGCGATAACTGTATCCATCCTATGCTGAAGTGCGCATGTCTTAACTGCAGATACACTTTGCCTTCTCACTGCATCAGGTTGCCCACTTCCATGGTCCTTTCCTCTGACGTATTTCCCACTTGGCATTTTGAAGCATGTTTTTGAGAACCACCTTACCAGGCAAAGCGGCTTCAGAAGGTAGAAGTAGCAACATTAGGCAGACGATCTCACTCTGATCCGTGTGAGGACCGTGGAAGTTTCCTGCACAGCAGAAACGGTATAAATGCACCACAGAATGTCTTCACCTGGTATCAAGATTGTACTCTCCCAGGCGTGAGAACGTGGTGTATGCCTAAGACTCCATGCTGAGAACCTGTGAACATTCATTCATTCATTTTGTCATTTGTATAGCACCTTTCACCATAATTATGTTCCCAATGCGTTGTTGGTTGAACGCCTTCGGAGGGACCAGAGACCAAATTTGGGAGAATTGGTTGGTGCTATTATTCGTGTGTGCATAATGGCAATTAAAGTTACGTGAGGGTGGCCAAGACCCTGCTAGTAATCCATGTCTGAATGGCGTGTGGATGGGCGCAGTGGAGGTAAACTATGAAATAGACAGGGTTTGATTCTGTTTAAGAAGATAGAGAATTATGTGAGAAGCTACAGTTCAGATGTATGTCGTTAAATGTACCTTCATTCTTATGGCAGAGGTGTTGTGCAATAGTGTTTGTGTTATATGTGAGTGCAGGGTGTGTGGAATGATCCTGCGCCTTCTGCTAAGTTACAAAGGTGTGGTGTGTGAGGGGAGAAAATGGATTAGCTGTACAAACAACAATGTCTACATCCTGGGTTACATCTATCTACAAAGAGCAGTGCTATGTATCTCAGACAAGCTAAGTGCCAAATGAATACATACTACTCACCCTTTGAGAGGATCTTAGAATGATAAAATGCAATCCCTAGTTTCTTCTGGTGCAAACAAGACCCCCCTTTCATGTTTTCTTACAGCGGCATGGCCCATCCGGATGTGCTTTCGAGTTACATACCATGCCTACTACGAAAGAGGGATCCAATGTGCCCGATTGTCCTCCTCCCGGAAGATCTGAGTGTTTCCATAAGATGCATTTTAAGTGCGATGCATTGCCCATCCTCTGAGCCAATATGAGTGCAATACCCGCCCCCACTGTCAGGATTCTTACTATGTGCAAATTACTGGAATACCCTCTTTAATCCTCCATATGGCGTTGGTGGCACCCAAGGCGGGGTTTAAGGTTGCATATCACTGAAGATGAAGGAGAGATGAGGCAGGTAGCTGAGAGAGAGAGACATGTGGGAGGGAGTGTGCGTGGGGCAGGGGGGTGACTGCTGGATGAAGCAATTGTGCAAGTGGAGGGGGATTGGGTATGGGGAAGGGGGGAATCAGGATGTGGGAGGGAACAGATAGGTTTTTGGGGATTTCCGAAAGACCAGGTGATCGTCTATGAGACAGAGTGAGAGGGGGTGGAGTTCCAGAAAGTGGGTGCAGGGACGGAGAAACAGGCACCTCCTAATCTGGAGAACTTGATAGGGGGGACTTCCAGAAGGTGTCTAGAGCCTGATCTGAACATTCGGGTCGAGCAGTAGCGTGAGACCCCGTTTTGGAGGAATTAAAAGCCTTTCTGGTGGATGGCGCAGTGGGTAATGCACATCACTTTGAAAGAGGTCTGTCGGCTGATGGGCAGTCAGTGAAGTATCCTGAGTGCGGAGGAGATGTGTTCTCTGGAGGAGAGTGCAAGGAGGAGCCTTGCTGTGGAGTTTTGGATCTGTTTGAGCTTTCTGAGTTGATATGCAGGCGCGCACAGGCAGAGCGAGTCAGAGTCATCTAGCCACGAGAGGATAATGGCCATGACTGCAGAGACTCTATTGGGGTAGGAGAAAAATGGAAAGATCCGCTTGAGGGTGCAGAGGTGGAAGGTGCATGATCTGGAGAATGCATTGATGTGACATGAGCGGGTCACGTCTGAGCTAAAAGTGCATCCTAGGTTTTTGACTGAGGGGGATGCAGTGGGCACAGATCCTAATGAAGGTGACCATATGATAGGCTGGGAAATGGGGTTGAGGAGCAAAATTAAGCAGGTGGTTGTTCGTCATCCAGAGGTCAAAGTCTGAGAGGCAAGTGGCCAGGACTGGGTGGGACGAGGAGGGGGAGTGTCACCAACATAGTTGGAACAGGTGAGATTGTGGGAGCAGATGAGCGTGGGGAGGGGCAAAACATTGAGGTTGAAGAGGAGAGTGGAGCTCCCCGTTAGACTCCATGGGGGACTGCAGAAACATTGTTGCTCATCAATATCATGCACTGTCTGTACCACCCCTTCTATTGAAATTATATAAAAGTGATGTGCAATGAGGGACGGGGGTTGCTGCACCGAAGCTCATTCTGTTGTTGTGTTGCTGTCAGTCATTTGTTTGCTGCCTGCTATTAAAGACGTTCACCAATCCACCTGAAGAGTCTGTGGTTGATTTTTTCCATGATGGGTTTGGTGTCTGTGGCGTCAGATTGCCGTTGCCTTTTGGCGAAAACCTTGGGTTTGCCCAACATGACTACCAGTGATTCCTGAGGGCCCAGGTATGACGACTTCATCTGCAAGTGGGAACCATTGGCATTCGGGGAAGTTAGGCAGAGGAGATGTGGAAGAGGAGCCAACCGAAAACGGTTGGTTGGTGAGGCGGTTAATTGCATTGTTATCAGTCATGTCTAAGACATTTCCCTGACAATGTCTGGTTATCATAAGAGCTAAGAGGGAACGCACCATTCCTACGTCTATATTTGTCTGATCAGAAATAAAAGAAAAGCAGTTGGCCACCGCAATAATATTGACTGTGAAGCACCACAACCCTGCATTATACTGACTTAGATGACATAAGACCGATAAAGCATCACCAGTCAGGGTAAAGTAATATAGACCAGTATCGTTGAGTGCTTGTATCTTGTGCATGTGCAAAGAAAATATTATTGGATGAGAGCCCAGTACCTGTCCTGTCTGGTTCCTAGCCTGTACCTGAAACCCTATGTGTGCAACTCAGTTGTGACTCCAACTTTTGTTTCTCACTTTCACCTGTTCTACTTATGGGAGCTGTAACAGGCTTTGTTTCCTCCGTACATGTGTCTTGTCTGCAACACTTCCCCAACTCTGTCTCTGGAAAAAGTTAAACCGCTCTGTACTCCAGGTAGCGCAATAGGGGTCTTGGGCTGTGATGTAACACAGTCGTCTGGATATTAATTTGGCCACAATGACATTTCTGTAATGGGGAGGAACACTGCTTGTGTGACTCCACTCAATCATCTGAATAGACACTACTAAACGATCAGCAACAAACCGGACCAACTCGGCCAGCCTTTTGAGCAATGGAGAACATGATGCTGATGGAGCGAGGTACAGACCTGGTTCCGTAATAAGCCATACTTTGTCTAGCCCCTGCGAGAATGGGTTCAGGTCAGTCTAGAAACGTGCATTTGCCTCCTAAAGGAATTCCGGTTCACTTTATGTATGCACACTACTCACCCAAAGCGTGTATGTTTCTGGATGAAGGGCATGACTATATTCATCTAGACCATGGCTGCACAACATACAGCCCGCGGGCCAGTTGCGGCCCGCCATGCTGTTTTTTCTGGCCCGCGAGGCACAAAGACATTCCTAATGGAGGGCGGCCCGCAAGCAGCATCGGCCGCCCTCCATTAGGAAAGTCTTTGTTGTCTTCTGGGCCGGACAAAACACTGGCCCTCATTGGCTCAGCACACACGCACCACGTCGCTCCTACGAGCCACATAGTGCGTGTGTGCTGCGCCAATGGAGTGCCAGCACTACGGCTGGCGTGGCCAGTAAGGCTTGATGCCGGAAGGCATTTCAGCCTTGTCACGCCCACGCCAGCCGTAGTACGATTCCACTTACCTCGCCAGCGTTCCAGCTTACCTGCCTTCCAGCACGTCTCCGGTAAGTGGTCTGTGTGTTTTTGTTTGTGTGTCGGGTCTGTTCTGCTGTATGTTTGTGTTGTGGATGTTGAGATGGGGGGATGGGGGGTGTGTCGGATGTGTATGAAAGTTTGTTTTTGAGTGTTTGTGTTGTGTATGTTGAGATGGGGGTGGGGGGGCGTGTCGGATGTGTATGAATGTTTGTTTTTGAGTGTTTGTGTTGTGTATGTTTAGATGGGGGTGGGGGGCCTGTCAGATGTGTATGAATGTTTGTTTTTGAGTGTTTGTGTTGTGTATGTTGAGATGGGGTGGGGGGCGTGCCAGATGTGTATGAATGTTTGTTTTGAGTATTTGTGTTGTGTATGTTGAGATGGGGGTGGGGGGGCATGTCGGATGTGTATGAATGTTTGTTTTGAGTGTTTCTGTTGTGTATGTTGAGATGGGGTGTGGGGGGTGTGTCGGATGTGTATGAATGTTTGTTTTTGAGTGTTTGTGCTGTGTATGTTGAGATGGGGGGCGTGTCGGATGTGTATGAATGTTTGTTTTTGAGTGTTTGTGTTGTGTATGTTGAGATGGGGGTGGGGGGGCGTGTCGGATGTGTATGAATTTTTGTTTTGGAGTGTTTGTGTTGTGTATGTTGAGATGGGGGGTGGGGGGGCGTCGGATGTGTATGCATGTTTGTTTTTGAGTGTTTGTGTTGTGTATGTTGAGATGGCGGTGGGCGGGTGTCGGATGTGCATGAATGTTTGTTTTTGAATGTTCGCGTTGTGTATGTTGAGATGCATGTATGGGTGCATGCTTCAGAGTTTGTGTGCTGAGTTGGTTGGTGGGGGGTTCGGGTCTGTATGGGTTCATGGTGTATGCTTGAGAGTGTGTGCTGAGTTGGGGGGGTGGGGGTTCGGGTCTGCATGGATGCATGTATGAGAGTGTGTGTGCTGAGTTGGGGGGTGGGGGGGTTCGGGCCTGTATGGGTGCATGTTTGAGAGTGTGCTGATTTGGGGGTTGGGGGGTTCGGGTCTGTATGGGTGCCTGTTTGAGAGTGTGCTAATTTGGGGGATGGGGGTTCGGGTCTGTATGGGTGCATGTTTGAGAGTGTGTGGCTGAGTTGGGGGATGGGGGTTCGGGTCTGTATGGGTGCATGTTTGAGAGTGTGTGTGCTGAGTTGGGGGGTGGGGGGTTCGGTCTGTATGGGTGCATGTTTGAGAGTGTGTGTGTTGAGTTGTGGGGTGGGGGGTTCGGGCCTGTATGGGTGCATGTTTGAGAGTGTGCTGATTTGGGGGGTGGGGGGTTCGGGTCTGTAAGGGTGCATGTTTGAGAGTGTGCTGATTTGGGGGTGGGGGTTCGGGTCTGTATGGGTGCATGTTTGAGAGTGTGTGGCTGAGTTGGGGGGTGGGGGGTTCGGGTCTGTATGGGTGCATGTTTGAGAGTGTGCTGATTTGGGGGGTGGGGGTTCGGGTCTGTATGGGTGCATGTTTGAGAGTGTGTGTGCTGATTTGGGGGATGGGGGTTCAGGTCTGTATGGGTGCATGGTGTATGCGTGAGAGTGTGTGTGCTGAGTTGGAGGAGGTGGGGGGTTCGGGTGTTCATGAATGTTTGTTTTTGTATGTTTGTGTTGTGTATGTTGAGATGCATGCATGGGTGCATGCTTCAGAGTTTGTGTGCTGAGTTGGGGGGTTTGGGTCTGTATGGGTGCATGTTTGAGAGTGTGTGCGCTGAGTTGGGGGTTGGGGGGTTCGGGTCTGTATGGGTGCATGTTTGAGAGTGTGCTGATTTGGGGGGTTCGGGTCTGTATGGGTGCATGCTTGAGTGTGTTTGGGGCATAGTGTTTGGTTGCGGTGAGGGGGCCATGGGGCATGGTGTTTGGTTGGGGGTGAGGGGGCCATGGGGCATGGCGTTTGGTTGGGAGTGGGAGCCATGGGCATAGTGTTTGGTTGGGGGTGAGGGGGCCATGGGGCATAGTGTTTGGTTGGGGGTGAGGGACAGGGGGCATAGTGTTTGCTTGGGGGGGTGAGGGACAGGGGGCATGGTTTTTAGTTGGGGGTGGGAACGTTGGGGCATAGTGTTTGGTTGGGGGTGGGAGCCATGGGGCATAGTGTTTGGTTGGGGGAGAGGGATAGGCGGCATAGTGTTTGGTTGGGGGTGGGAGCCATGGGGCATAGTGTTTGGTTGGGGGTGAGGTGGCCATGGGGCATAGTGTTTGGTTGGGGGTGAGGGACAGGGGGCATAGTGTTTGCTTGAGGCGTGGGGGCCATGGGGCATAGTGTTTGGTTGGGGGTGAGGGGGCCATGGGGCATAGTGTTTGGTTGGGGGTGAGGGGGCCATGGGGCACAGTGTTTGCTTGGGGGGTGAGGGACAGGGGGCATAGTGTTTGGTTGGGGGTGGGAGCCATGGGGCATAGTGTTTGGTTGGGGGTGAGGGGGCCATGGGGCATAGTGTTTGGTTTGGGGTGAGGGACAGGGGGCATAGTGTTTGCTTGGGGGGGTGAGCGACAGGGGGCATGGTGTTTGGTTGGGGGTGGGAACGTTGGGGCATAGTGTTTGGTTGGGGGTGGGAGCCATGGGGCATAGTGTTTGGTTGGGGGAGAGGGACAGGCGGCATAGTGTTTGGTTGGGGGTGGGAGCCATGGGGCATAGTGTTTGGTTGGGGGTTAGGGGGCCATGGGGCATAGTGTTTGGTTGGGGGTGAGGGAGAGGGGGCATAGTGTTTGCTTGAGGCGTGGGGGCCATGGGGCATAGTGTTTGATTGGGGGTGAGGGGGCCATGGGGCATAGTGTTTGGTGGGGGGTGATGGACAGGGGGCATAGTGTTTGCTTGGGGGGTGAGGGACAGGGGGCATAGTGTTTGGTTGGGGGTGGGAGCCATGGGGCATAGTGTTTGGTTGGGGGTGAGGGGGCCATGGGGCATAGTGTTTGGTTGGGGGTGAGGGGGCCATGGGGCATAGTGTTTGGTTGGGGGTGGGAGCCATGGGGCATAGTGTTTGGTTGGGGGTGATGGGGCCATGGGGCATAGTGTTTGGTTGGGGGTTGATTGAGCCATGGGGCATAGTGTTTGGTCGGGGATGGTGAGGGGGCCATGGGGCATAGTGTTTGGTTGGGGGTGGGAGCCATGGGGCAGAGTGTTTGGTTGGGGGTGAGGGGGCCATGGGGCATAGTGTTTGCTTGGGGGGTGAGGGACAGGGGGCATAGTGTTTGGTTGGGGGTGGGAGCCATGGGGCATAGTGTTTGGTTGGGGGTGAGGGGGCCATGGGGCATAGTGTTTGGTTGGGGGTGAGGGGGCCATGGGGCATAGTGTTTGGTTGGGGGTGGGAGCCATGGGGCATAGTGCTTGGTTGGGGGTGATGGGGCCATGGGGCATAGTGTTTGGTTGGGGGTTGATTGAGCCATGGGGCATAGTGTTTGGTCGGGGGTGGTGAGGGGGCCATGGGGCATAGTGTTTGGTTGGGGGTGGGAGCCATGGGGCATAGTGTTTGGTTGGGTGTGAGGGGGCCATGGGGCATAGTGTTTAGTTGGGGGTGAGGGGGCCATGGGGCCCAGTGTTTGCTTGGGGGGTGAGGGACAGGGGGCATAGTGTTTGCTTGGGGGTGAGGGACAGGGGGCATAGTGTTTGCTTGAGGCGTGGGGGCCATGGGGCATAGTGTTTGGTTGGGGGTGGGAGCCATGGGGCATTGTGTTTGGTTGAGGGCGAGGGGGCCATGGGGCATAGTGTTTGGTTGGGGATGAGGGACAGGGGGCATAGTGTTTGCTTGGGGGGTGAGGGACAGGGGGCATAGTGTTTTGTTGGGGTGGGAGCCATGGGGCATAGTATTTGGTTGGGGGTGAGGTGGCCATGGGGCATAGTGTTTGGTTGGGGGTGGGAGCCATGGGGCATAGTGTTTGGTTGGGGGAGAGGGGGCCATGGGGCATAGTGTTTGGTTGGGGGTAAGGGGGCCATGGGGCATAGTGTTTGGTTGGGGTGGGAGCCATGAGGCATAGTGTTGCACTCCAAGAGTGAACTCAATAATAAAGCTAAACCAGGCACAGTTAGGAGATGTACATCCTTTGCTTTTTTGAGGAAACCTGACTCAACGAAGGCGATACTTCTCTTGGGTAACCCAAACAGCAAACTATAGCAGTCCAAAATAACGGAATGTCCAATCAAGGGTCAATAAAATATATATAATTTCATTAAACAGACGATATACAATAACTAAATAGAAATAAATGGTAACAATGGAAAATGTGTAGTACAAAATGTGAGTTTGAAATGCAATAAAAATCGTTACCCCTCAAAAACATATTCTTTTTCCATGTGTTTAATACAAATTGGGGGTTGAAAAAGCGTCCTGACATGTCCAGCCTACCGCCCCGCCCACTTTTACTTTTCGGCCCACTATAGCCCTCATGTAAGGTACTTTCGGCCCTCTGTCAAACGGCCCTCTGTCAAAATCAGTTGTGCACCCCTGATCTAGACACTTTCCTCAGGGAGGCACATTTGACCCAGTTAAAATTACAGCATTTTGGAAAGCAGTAGAGAGGAAGGGAGTGAATGTGCACCAGCAACAATGGGATAGCTATTTAGACTGGTTCTCCGAGGCAACAAAGAGACAGTCAAAACGAAAACTAGAGCCCTGAAATCAAAATGCTGAAAAGTGAGTGCTCCAAACTGCAGGTGCTCAAGCATAACATTGGTTATAATCTCTTATACCCGCTCATCCAAGGGATACCCCACCAAAGGAATCCTCTGAAGACATCCTTGACACTTATAACCTGGCTATACGGAATCCCTCAACTGCCCCGCTACAGGGTAGCCCTGCTAAGAGCTAGCTCTGACTCCACCCTACAGGAACCACCTTCCTATTATCAGTCCACCCCAATCTTTTCTCCTGTCAGCCTGACTCAGCTGCCCTCAGTGTCAAGCACAGTGCAAGCTTAAATCTCCAGCCTCTTTAGATTACCATCTTTAAATGCCTCTCACACATTCAAAGGTTTGCCAGGTTCCCCCATGCATGGCAACGCCAGAGTGTTCCCTCTCAGGCAGCTCCCAGGTGGAGGGAATACTATCGTCACAGTGCAAGCTCCATGGAGTGCAACCAATCTCTTCTATACTGTCCAGAAGTTCCCCAAGATTCAAGAGGATTCCGTTAAGTTCCAGCAGGAGCTGCAGGCCATCATCAATTGTTACAGTCTCACTTGTGCCGATCAAAAGCAGCTACTGAGGGCTGCTCTCCCTACAGATACCTTTGCATTACTTAAGCAGGGTTGTAACTCACCAGAGTAAGACTGCCCACACCACTGATAGGTAAAAGGCATTTACTGACAGATTAGTACAGATGGTCATTGAGCTCTGCCCCTGAAAGACTGATTGGGCCAAGAGAAATGCCTGCAAGCAGGCAAAGGGTGAAAATACATTGTGATATCCTGAAAAAATGAAGCAATATCCAGGAATTACTGATGCAACTGTTGTGGCTCCCCAGCTGTAGTGTCACAGTTTGCTATAGGCCGCTGAAGGTATGAAGTCGATATTGATTAGTTGGGAAGGAAAGAATTTAACAGAGGTTTTGTTAGCTGCACATTTTCATGAGAATGTGGAAAGACAAAAGGAAAGTACTGAAGCTAAGGTTATGGCATTACAATTTCAGCAATGGCATCCCTCTCAAAGCAGAGGAGGTTTTTGATCACTGTCCCAACAAGGTGACCAATGGAATGGCAATGAAAAGCGTAGCATGAATGTGTATATTGACCAGTGCAACTAATGCAAGGAGTTTGTTCACAGGAAAGCCGAGTGTCCAAACAGACCACAGTGTGACAGACAAGGCAGTCGGACAAACTCACTGATCAATTGTCTGTATCCAGCCTCCTGTACTATCAATACAGAATTCTCATTAGGAGTGCCAAGGTGTTCCCTTAACTTGTTGTACCTCATGTTCCGCCTAATCCTGCTGCTCTATATGTGGATTGTACTATTGCCAGTCAAAAGGTTTCATGTCTGGCTGATCCAAGAGCATCACGCTCATCTTAAACAGCCTCTGAATTCCCTCGCGTTGTGCATTCTGAAGAAATTGTCAATGATCTAGGTATCGGAGGTCCCCCCTGCCCCCCATACCACCCTGTGTCCTCACAGTTTACACTTACTTTAGGTCTTACCTCTGACAAACATATCTTCTTGTTGAGTATGTTCCCCTATTCATCTGTTTGGATTATATCTATTGTGTAAACTGAGCTTCTCCATTATTTGTTTCTACTGATGGCACACATCTCTCTATCCTAGTTCATAGAGGATTCAAGGATTTGGCTGTGTTACAGGAAGACTCTGATTTGAACCCAGGAGACCAGATCACCTCTTCCTGATTGAAACAGAGATTTCTGGAGACCAGATCACCTCTTCCTCATTGAAACAGAGATTTCTGGGCCAGGTCCCTTCCATATTGTGGTCTACCCACCCAAATGATACATGGTACATGTTCAATGCTGATAAAATCAGAATTACCCGGCACCCAGCCATGCCCCTGCCCTGCATGCCCCAGTACCCTATTTTGAAGCAGACTGAGGAGGGAATCTGCCCAGTTATAGAATCCTTGCCCGAACAGGGCATTATCGTGCTGAAACCAGGTAAAGAGGTCTATTGATTTATCCAAGACCTGCATGCATTTAACACTGCTGTCCTGTCAGCCTTCCCCATGGTCCTCAACCCAGCTACCATTTTGTCTTGCATCCCAGCGTCAGCCACGTACTTCACTGTTGTTGGTTTGTGTTCCGCTTTTTTCTCCACACCGTTTCACCCTGATAGTCAATATTTGTTTGCATATATTTATAAATCTGCACAGTACAAATTCACATGACTTCCTATGGGGTAAATAGAGAGCTCCAACTTGTTCACCCAAATTCTGATGAGATTGATACTCACTGGAGTTCACAGACAAGGAAACAGATGAGAGGGTTCCTAGAAATGGTCAGTTACTGCAGGCTATGGATTTCTTGATATGTCACCATAGTTAAGCCCCTTCAAATCCTCATGCATGATACAAACCTCTCGACAGTAGCGGCCTTAACCATTTGTGTTGTTTTGCAATGGATGTAATGGGTTTGCCCAAGGAGTTGTGACTCAACTGCATGGTGAGAAAACATCACCCTGTATCACAATGTTGCCCTAGATTCAGTGTCTGCTGGACTGCCTTCATGTTTGCGTGTCATTGCCGAAGCAGCACTGCTGGTAGAAAAGACTGTTTCATTGGAACCTGCCACTGTCTCTGTGCCCCACTGAGTGTTAGCCTTGCTACTCAAAGATAAGATACAACATGTGTCAAATTGTAGATTGACAAAATATGAGAAATTGCTCATTTTTGTTGCAGTCAGTGTTCTGTGCTAAATCCTGCTTGCTCACCCCACAGGACGGGGAACTACATGATTGCCTGTTAGTTGTGTACACCCTTTTATCACTCCAAGCAGATTTTCAGGACACCCCGCTGCATAACCCTGAAACGATACTCTTTGTGGATGGTTCGCATCTTCACTGATCGGGAAAAGGAGAACTTGTCTCTGGGTATTTATGAATGCACCCCACAATAGGCTCAACACCTATTGTTTACCCTATGTCCAATCAGTCAAGGTAGCTGAACTCGTAGCCCTGACTCAAGCTTCTACCCTAGCAAAAGATAAATCGGCTACCATTTATACTGACTCCCTCTACGCTCATGGAGTGGTGCACAACCTCCATGTCCTCTGCTGACAACAAGGTTGCCTAACCTCCACAGGTGACCCCATCTCAAATAGAAAGTATGTGTCTTCTCTTCTATATTGTTTGATTCTCCCAGCTACCCTCACCATAGTCAAGTGCCGGGGACATGATCCATTGCAGTCCCTTACAGCTGTAGGTAACATGATCACTGATAAAGCAGCTTGTTCGGAGGCCTTAAACGGGCCCCTAGCTACAAATGAAACTCTTGCTGTAATTCAGTCCAACAGTCACTGATTACATCCCTTTCCAGTCTGGCCGTATTACAAGAACAAGCACCAGAAGTAGAAAAAGTGACCTGGACTCAGCGACTATGTAAGTTGGGAAGCGACTCACCATGGTGTTTTTCAGAGGGCCACCTGTTGGCACCCAGGGCATTCATACCTTACCTTGGCTGAGTGGGCCACACTGTCGTGCATTCAGATAAAAATCCTATGATTGTCTGTGTTTTACTCCCAGTGTTGCATCGATTGTACAGGCACATTGCGAGAATTATGCAGTGTATCTGGCCCACAATGTAGGCCGAGCAGTGAAATCAAAGCTGTCTGCACATCTTGTACCAGAAGGTCTGTTCCTGAACATGCAGACTGACTTCATATAGCTCCCCAGGTGCCAACAGTCTGAATATTGCTTGGTAATTACCAATATGTACTCAAGTTGGACAGACACCTATCCCTAAAGAAAGGCAGGTGCAATTACTGTTGCAAATAAATTGTTGCCTGATTGTATACCCCGGTTTGGACTGCTCATCATAGATAGTGACAGAGGTACATATTTTACTGGTCAGGCTATCAGTGAAGTGTGCAAAGCGGTAGGAATCTCCCAGCAGTTCCACTGTGCTTACCAGCTCCAGTCGAGCGGCGCAGTGGAATGGTGAAATGGAGACCTGTAGCTGAGGCTCTCAAAGGTGGGTCAGGAAACAGGGCTAAGGTGGCCCCAGTCCCTGCCCCTAGCACTATTCCATATTCACAATCATCCACAGGCTAAACCTTGCCTATCTGCACATGATGTCCTTACAATTTGCTCTATGCACATGGGAACCACTCCGCTGGCAGTCCCACACTTACTGAACTTGCACCTGGAGGATGAGACTGTTCTTAATTATTGTTGTCTCTTAGTCAAGACTGTCTATTGTCTCCATGCCCATATCCGAGCTGTCATACCAGACCTGGTTGCTCCAGCCCGGAGGGAGACTAGACCTACATCTGTGCCCACCAGTGAAAGTCTGCTATTCAGCCCCAGTGGCAAGACATGCATCAAATCCTGCTGACAACCCAGTTGGCAGTGAAGTGCTCCGGCCTGACCTCCTGGACACATGTTTCCCGCTGCCAGAAGATTCCAGCCCCAACTGAGGACTCCTGACTCCCAGCTACCGAGAACCAGTCCAGTGGCATCAGGCAACGCCCACCGAGTATCAGCCACTGGCCACAGCGCTGCCAGTGCCCACTCTGTAATTTCACTCACTCACATGCTTCTAAAAATGTGGTAGTGCATTGGCAGAGATTGGAAGTTGCATCGGCCAACATGCCAATGCCTGCTGGATGTGAATCCTGTTGGTATCATCTCTTGTTCATTCTCTTTGTCCTGATGACCACTGTGTGTTTATGGCTCTGGTACTACGGGTATCTCTAGCTGAACCTTTAGCATAGTCCGCCTTGATACAGCCACGAACATTTTGAACTGCTTGAACATCGATCCATTGCAGTCCGAGGCACAACCACAGCAGCCATAGTAGAGACTCTTGGAGCTTTGAAGCTGTTACCCAGTTTTGAACCACATATATTTTTGCCCTAAACTGAAAAGTCTTGTCAAATTGCCCCATGCAGACATTTCTTCCCCATACTAACTGAACTTGGTTCTCCATCATGAACTTTGGTACTGTACCACAAGCATTGTTCCTCCAAGATCTGAAGACCAGGCGCTGACAATGTACTAACACACCATGTCCTGTTTTCTGAACACTGATATTATTGTTTTTGGCTTATTAATTTGTCTTCAACTCACTGTGATTGATGGTTTGAGATCTAGTTGCCATGAACACAATGGTCCCTCTGCTCACACTTGGGTTCACAGTGAGAACACATACCTTCACCTTGCCTGGCTATACTCATGCATTTTCAGTGTATCAGATTGTTGGGGTTGTGCACACATTCCACATGACTGTTACTTTTAAGTTCTCTATAGAGCCCATTATTTTCAATCCTGCTTGGATCTCCAGTTGGTTACCCGATCCCAAGGCCTCTGATCCTGTAGTGGTTTTCATTCCCAGATGGGGTTTACTTGTCCTCCAAATGTTACCACCCCAGGCCAGCTAACAAGGAGACCAGCGCACTTCACCTTTCCTCTCAGGCTACCGGCCTTATACATTACACCAACCAGGGAGTAGTATTCATGAGAAAAAGTAAAGATTGATCATCATCGTCCTTTATTCAATCTAAAATCTTCAGGTAACAAAAGAACAACATCAGCATAACACAATACATTAAAATATAACAAAAATCAAATTGCTCTTAAAAACCTCTATAAGACCGGCAATAAGGACCATCCATCTGTGTTGTGGTTAATTGATTAATTCCACACAATTTGATTCAAAAGTTCGCATGTCGCTGTTTGATCAATGAGTCCCTCTTAAGCCAGGCTCGATTAAAGTACTTGGCCACCTGCAAGACGACGTCTTGATTCTCTGTAGATTTACAAAATGAAAAAACTGAGAGACTAGAATGAATACAATAAATATTAAAAAGGGGTTTCAGATATTTTATCCTCAATGCTTTCAGACCGTCACATACAAACAAAGTGCATCAGTGCTTCCTCCTCAGCACCACAAATCTGGCAGTTACTGCCTGAAGACATGTTCCAGGAGTTTGTGAATTTCTAGACTTTCAGGCGCTCCAGCCGAAATTCACCATAAAGTGCAGGTGCGAACTTGGGAGAAATGACATGAAGATATCTGTCAAACCCAAAAGTAGGTTTGCAAACAGAGTCCAAGGCCAGGCTAAGAGCAGAGATTTACCATATGTGTTCTAATATACGTGGCAATAGCTGCTTTAACGCCAGGTTTATACTTAATAAGCATTTGGGTGGGGTTATCCCACAAGCTTACAAGGTCCAACATGCCGAGCCATTTCCTAACATGGTACAGCCAAGAAATGGACCTACCCCCTTCCAGTTGGACTCCTGATATTTACTCAAGCCAGGAGACTCCCAGATCCTAAACCAGCAGTTCTATTGACCATAAATCGCACTCCATTCAGATGGGGCAGTTGGGGTGCTTTGAGGGAGCAGCTATAGCCCCATAAATATGCTCCATTGATATTAACCATCAACAAATTCCAGTGTAGTTATTAAAACGTCAGGTTTGCTTTTGCCCTTGATCTCTCTTTCACCCAATCCGGGTACGTCACATATATCGGAACATGTTTTATTTGTGGGGATAAAGCTTGCACTTGGCTGGCCATTAACTGGGGAGGAAGTTGCTACATGGGCTATGTCCTGCCCGCCATTAGGCATACCCACACCTTTCCTGTGCACACACAACCAAAGAGTATCTCCGAAGGGGGTCTTGTGGGATGTTTTTACCCATGCATCCGAGCCCTACCACAAAAACTGTGCAGTACTGGCATGGAAAACATCATGATGGCCAGAACTCCCCAGAGAGTGCACAGGGAAAACATGAAGAATAGGCTGCCACCCATTTTTGCCTATGTTGTGAGCACAGGAGGGCACTGCCTAAAACCACCATTGGGCTACACACACAGTAGCCTGAAACCATTGGGAATGGCAATGCTGATTGCCAAAAAAAGCAACTCAGAACTGTGGGGAATTCATTTTCTTAATCCCAAAAATGGTTGCATTACCAGTACTCACCACTATCAGAAAGCCAGCGTTTTAAAACCACCAGACTTTTGTGTAAAACTGAACAAATGAAACAAAACCAGACCAAGGAAAGACTTGCTAAGAGGTGGATACAATGTAAAACCATATTCTGAAATGACTTGAAGGAAGTAATTATTTAATGTATAGGTACAAATTGTCAGTTTGATTTGAATGTAGAAAACTGGGAACAAAAAGTGACATTTAGCTGAAACCTGGATTAGTGAAACTGGATTCTGCCTGACAACTACCCCCGACAGGAGAAACCTGTTCAGCCACTCTTCCCAGGCCTAGCTGCATCCTGCTGCCCCTTGCCAAAAGGAGTTGTCACCTCTCTGATTAGATTAGGGGTGGAGCACCTGGGAACTGGAAGGAACAGAACAATGCAACTCCCTTGACTCAGGCAAATGTTATATTGGGGGCGTCGTAAAGTGGCTTCCTCTTAGGGGAAACTGGGAGGGGAAGTTCCTCTGCTAGCAGCTGAGCTTGGGGGAAGTGGATAAACCAGTTATTCCACCCTGTGATGTGGGAAGCCACACCCCTTTTTGACCAGGGCATAATTTTAAAAAGATAGATAACTCATAGTGCGGACTTGTCAGAATTATATAAGTAATATCATTATTCTTGTGATTTTTCTGTGAACATTTTGAGAGGCATTAGGACCCTGTGGTGTATTCTGGGGGGTTGTTAGTGGAAAATAGGGTCTCACTCCAAATGTCTGCATGTTAAAAATCTGACACTTCATCAATTAATGTCCATACTCCTTGCGCACATGTGTTTAATTTTGGGTAAATGTCCGATATTGCAAAACCAGTTAAAAAGCGCAAAATGTTCTCATTTTTGAATGCAAGCCCCCAGGAAGATCAGAGGCGGACAAGCATGGACCATAAGGAATATATAATGTGCACATGTAATTTCAACAAATTGTATATCTGGGAAAGATGTATTTGAATCAAATATAGATTTGTGGGCAAACTGACCAGGGGAGGATCCTCTGACCCATAAACAGACCTCATCATGATGACAATCCATTTCCTTCCCCCAATCATGGCGAGAGGGGAGAATTGGGCCAATGAAAAGTAGAGAGGGGCAGGCTTAGCTAGGCCCAGGCACACACCCATTTTCAAAACACATAAAAAGAGACTGCTGGGAGAGGTAGAGACATTCAATTCCATTTGCTGCGGAGCATGCTGACCGACCACTTCACATCCAGAGATCCAACACTTAGACTTCCAAGCTAAACAGAGACTACAGAACTTTGAACCAAGAACGCCCACTGCAAGCAAAAGTATTTGTCAGCAGGCCTCAAAATCATTTGCAAACTATTCCACAGCCGGGCGAGCTGTCTGAATTCTTTTGCCAAGAACTCTTGCCAGTACCCAGAAAGCAGTGTTACATCCAGAATCCACTTGATCCGGACCGGAAAGCAGAGCAGTATCTAGAACCAGAGGCCGCTGAATCCATAGAGGCTAGACCAGCAGAGCAGAGCTGACCCAGATCGCTGTGAGCAGAACCGGTGCCTGATTGACCCGCCGAGCAGACAGAACCGCAGCCGGACGTGTTGACCAGATCCGTGACGAGGCCTAGTTCAAATTTATATTGTGAGTACCTAGCAGAACTGTGCAGAACCAATCTCTTAGTTAAAATAATCTAATCCAAACTATTTTAACCTAAGTAGAACTGCCTCCTAGAAATCGTGTCATCTGTCATTTTTAAAGCTGCACAACTGCCACCTGTCAATTCTGCAGCTGCAAGCTGTTATCTGTCATTTTGAGTTTTACTTTAAGTCCGAAAATCTACCTTTATTAAATCGTCCGTATCTCTTGAACCGTTTGGGCTAGGAACGAGATTTCCTCTGAAAGCTTAGGATCTAAGCTTTCCAACAAACCTACTTGCTACTCCTTATACTTTTGCCGTAATCGCGATTCACGCACTCGCGAATTTTGCCGCGATTTGCGAATTGGCCTGATTTCTTTACCTGTAAAAAGATAGCAGCTTTTTGCTTTCCTGTGCTAAAAATTTGTTTGTCTCTTAATAACCATCCCTGAATCATTGCTTAAGTGAGCCTGAACTAATACCAACACGCATCTCCCACTCACCCTGAATCTCTAGAGGGAATTAAAATCAGTTGGCACATTTTCCCATCCTTTGCCATCACATTTAAAAAGCATTTTGGGCCTGTGTTTTAAAACTCATACCTGTTTTCTCTAAGCTTGCTGGGGTGGGAATTGTATTTCGTATTGTATTTGATTGCATTCCTGAGAACTGTGTGCTCCTCTTTCCATCTCCTTCCATTTCTTACATTGCATAGGGGAGGGGGGTGAATTGCCAGAGAAAAAGTGATTATCTTATCTTTTGCTAAAATCATATCAAGTATTTCTGTACTGCATTTTATTCCTCATTGCTTTTCCCTTGAAATCATAAAAGTATTTTTGCTACTTTATCCATCCTATACTAACTCCTCATTGATTGTAAAGAAGTGTGCTAGTGCCAGATTACCCATTGTTGATCAACATCATATGTCTAAGTGTACTATCAGATATTAATTTATTATAAAGTGTGATATATATATATATTGTTTAAATTCTCAAATAAACCTTTTAAATTGCAAAACAAACCTACTTCTTGGCTCAGTGGGGTCAGGGGGATTCTAAGAGGGGGGTGTTATACAAGGGTTGTCATCCAGAGTACTGAACCGAATATAAAAATACATCAATAAGGGTTTTCCTCAGCATCCCAGACTAGGCATTGACTGAGCTGTAGTGTTGATTGAATATCGCTTACAGACGGCTTTGTTACTGGGATGGGTTACCTCATACCAGCACTCGGATTTAAACTAAGCAGAGACTGGCTGACCCAGTTGCATCGATTGATCAAAGTTATTGCAAACGCTAGTGCCACATCCTCGACATTACTATCCCGTGAACAAGTGGTCATCCTGGCCATGGTCCCCCAGACATGTATGGCACCGGACACCCTTCTATCATCACAAGGCAGCATGTGAACAATTGTAAAGAGTGAATGCTGCATGTTCATACCCAGTTAGGCCAGTGGTATTACTGATATTGTTGCTCACATATGTCACACAGTAAGTGCCCTTCATGGAAGTCCGCAGTCAGCATGGACCATCTGACCCCGGGTCGCAAATATCTTGGGATCCTTAGGAGCTTCCATTGTTCAGGGTGCAGTCCTTGTACAAATTCTGTTCCTGGGTTTATACGCTTTCCTGGTTATCTGTAGATGGCTCCATTACCGCGTATATGCCCAGTGTCATGAGGTTTCTCTAACCGTTTCGGGCCAAAAGCTTGTAAATAAAAAGCTGAATGCGTTTTTAATATGCATTCGGCTCAGTAAAAAAAACAAAAAACATAGCCCATAATGCTGAAAAAGGGGACGAAGAGTTGGAGGGGTGTCCCCCACTTTACTAGTTCGGCATTATGGGCTGTGGGGATTGCAGGGGTGTCCCCCACATACAACAAATGTAAAGCAGGGCCAAAAAAGGCACATTCAGAAAAGCTTGAGTTACAAAATGCGGGCAAGTCGGCTGCGCTTTTTTGTAACTCAAGCTTTTCCATTATGGACTTTCAACGTAGATGCTTATCGAAAAACTTGAATACTGTATTTTAAATCCCATAGAATAAGTGCTCTGTTATCATTAGCCAAATTGTGATGTTTGCTCCCCTAAAGATGCGATTCATGAGAGTGGAGGGACGGTCTCATAGGGGGGGGGAGTGTGGTGGTGAAAAAAGATATTTTAAATTTGTCAAACTCTTTGTTTGCCCCCCCCCCCATTTATTCTACTAACCAGGTTTAGTCGCTCACTGACTGCCATGTTTAACAGTGCCTTATTACCAAAATGGATTCATCCGATGTTGAAGTGCGTATGTCTTGACTGCAGATACGCTTCGCCTTCTCACTGCATCAGGTTGACCACTTCCATAGTCCTTGCCTCTGACGTATTTCCTGTTTAGCACATTGAAGCATTTTCTTAAGAGAATCACTTTACCAGGCAAAGGAGCATCTGTAGGTAGAAGTCACAGAATTAGGTGAGTATCTCACTCTGAAACGTGTGAGAACCGTGGAAGTAGCCTGCACAGCAGAATCTGTGTAAACGTATCGCAGAAGGCCTGCGGCTAGTACCACGATTGTACTTTCCCAGGTGTGAGAACCTGTTCACATCATGCAGAAACATTCTTGCTCACCAATGTCATGCAATGTCTGAACCACCACTTCTATTGAAATGCAGGGGTGCTCTTCTGTATTAAAGGGTTGTGCACTGAGGGGTCGTTTTGTGGTCGGGTTGCTGCCTGTCCTGTGTTTGCTGGATTTGCTGACTGCAATTAAAGACATTTACCAATCCACCTGCAGATTCTGTGGTTGATTCTTTCCATGACATCCCTTTTCATCCAGATAGAAGCTATTTTCCCAAAGCATTCAGTTACTGGTCTGAAACATCTCAATTGTGATATTGTTGTCGATACTCTAGCTCGCTCCTGTTCCATTCAAGTGCTGTGCCATAACTGTTCCCAAGTGCCATGCAGGGAAAAGGAGATTTCTTTAAATGTCACTACTGAGATCAGTTTCTGTCTTGATGGTGTTTTCACATATTGTTGATGTCAGACATTCAAGCTTGTGTTCACAACCACAGTGTAATAATGACATAATGTACACTAAGGCAGAGCCAAAGGGGTAGACCCCGACAGTTGGTGTGCACAAGCCATTTACAATTGCCCCTTACATTTATAGTGTAGATCAAAGGCACAGTGACTAAAACTACAGGCACTATAAACACTTTTGGTAGGGTCGAGCACCGTGCGGTAGGAAGGTGGCAAGTGCTCTGTTATGGTGTCCAGAACTTTGAACTCATTGACTTACCAAATCAGTCAAAGGGTGAATGCCATAAATGACTTCAACATACTGGCAGTGCATTGCTGCCCGAAGCTGGAGCAGCGGCTACCATCAAGGATCAGTGTCTACGGTGGTTAATATTTTCTGTCAAGCTGCAGAAGAAGGTGGCACTAGCCCCACTCAACAAAACATCAATGCCAGATGGCGGTTCTCCCCTGGGGGAACTGCTGGGCCGGTGCCAAAAGGAGAGGGCGAGTATCAGGTGTGAGTGGACCAAGCAGGTGCTTGAGGTTCTGTCACTGTTGCGGATTGCAGAATTCCCACCATGGGAATGGTCTTAAATGAATCCCACCTACTGAAGAGTCGCAGATGTTTTTGCCACTTTAGCCATGGAAGCACGAAAGGTGTCAGAATTGCAGTGACATGCAGGTCAGGGGGCTGCCAGGACCGTGTATGGCACAAGCTCTACCGCAGCACCACCACCACCACACGCATTGCTAAAATCATAAAGATCACTGGTGAGCAGTATACCAGTGACAGTTCTCTTAGCAAGACCCTTGCCTCCACCAGCAGTACATTGGTCATGCCGCACAGACTCTATGAGTAAGACACCTGGTGGACTGAAGGATAAATGTGAGATTGGTGGTACCCCTGTGTCAGTACATGTGACAAAGGAAGGAAGACATACGAAAGCCTTGTTTGACAGCGGGTCACAGGTCCCCATCATCTATGAGCCCTATTAACACAGCTACATGGCATGACTGTTAGAGTTCTTGGCTGGGATATACCAGTAGCCGGGTTACGTCAATGTTAATGTCCACCCACCATAGGACGTGTTGGGGGGCAGATGGACAGTTAAACTCTGGCACTCCTTTGCACCACCAAAGCACAGAACACAACCTTTCCTATCATGTTGGGCACACATTTGTCTATATTCGTGGTCCTGACACAACTCTGCAGAACACCGTCTTGGCGACAGTACGCCACAACCCTGAACATTCACCAAACATGCTAACAGGCCTACCTGTTTAAAGACTTGCGTGACGAAGAATAAACAGAAATCATACAAATCCTTTAATCAACATAAACAGGATAGGTTTGATTAACTTGTATAGGGTCTAGAAAATCAAGCAAGAAACAACAAAGGCTACTAGTACTAAAGGTGTCAGGATGGTGAATCTCAATGTGTTACAAGGGCCTGTATACGAAAAGGGGTGGATTTCCCTAATGTTCCCTAACTATCAAAAGGTTTCAGTGATGTTGCGCCCAGTACACTTCTTGGCTCAGACTTGCAGCCTCAGAGAGTAAGGGTCAACATTGCTTCTTAGCCTCGCAGTCTCTGTGATATAGCACCCAACTTACCTCTGCACCCTTGCCGAGGGTACAGATCCAGTTCAGATATTATTACCCTGACCACTAGTTGCCCTCCTGGGCTGATCACGACACCCTTTTGACACACTTCTAACAGCAAGTATCCCCGTCCCCCTGGTGTAGAGCACAGATTTTGGCATTAATATTCTCACCCTCCAGCCATCGGTCACCCCCTTGGTCTACTGGCAATCCTCTTCCACATTCTTACCAGCTCGTGTTATGCTGTGATTTTGTAACCCACCAGCCATTGTCATCCTCCTAGATCAAGCTGTCCTCTGTTCTCTCTCAGCATGCAGTCTCTTACAGGCCTCTAGGAGAAAAAAATCAGCCGGCTCTTTAGGTGGTCTCCTTCCATATGTCTCCTCCAGCACCTGAGATATAGTCCTCAGCAGACTGTGTTTTCACTGCTTCTCTTTGCCTGGCCTCTGTCCGTGTCTGGGGTACAGTCCTCAGCAGGCCCTTGACTGACTCCCTTTCTCTGGGCTGGTCTCTGCCAGACTTTCTGGCACTTCTCCTCTGCTTCAAGCCTCTGCCACTGAGTTCTAGCCTTCAGAAAACTTTTGGCTTTTTATCTAAACATCCTTCTTGTGGTTTCTGCTAGTGTCTGAGATAGCTCTGTGCAGGCTCTTCACATTCTGTTTTCCTCTGTGTCCAGCACTCCCAAAGTCTGAGGTGTAGATCTCAGAAGGAGTGTGGGTTTCTTTCTCTCTCTGTGTTCTGGTCACTAGCAGGATCTAAGTTGTAGCCTGAACACACTAACTGGCTGGTGTCTGAGATCTTGCCCTCCGTAGGCTATTCACCCATCAGGCCTTTTAATCTGCTCTTTCCCAGAGTCTGACCCCCCAGTTATCCCTTTCTTCTCTTTCCAGATCATCGCTGATTACTTCATCTTTTCCCTGATAGACTGTTACATTTCTCTCCTGAATTTCTGGTCCTGATTGGTTATTCCCTCTTCTGAATTTGCCCTGAGCAGGTGTTACCCTTAATGCCCTGAGTGATTCCTTTCGTGTTCCACGCCCCATCTCCTGTTCGTAATGATGCTGGCTCCTAGGTTCTGCTATGTTGACCGAAGTATTAAATGCTTGTGCCACCATTTTTAAATCACATTGTGGTGCAGTGGGAGATGGAGTCTGGTGAGAATGTTCGGATAGCCTGTGGGCTCTCTCTTCAGATGCTAGTTCTGTACTTGAATAGCAGGATCACCTCACTGTTTAATCTTGAAGATGGTATCTCACTCATGGCACTTTGGCTACCTAGTATTTTTAAGTGCCCAATAGATATTTAGGGCCTCATCACAGCCTTGGCGGTATCCCCGCAGTACTACTGCCGGGATACCCCCAATGCAAATAGCATTACTGCTACAAAGTCCGTCGCTATTAGCACCGGATCATGAGTAGTGGTATGGCGGTTAATCCCCATTCCTCATTGGGTCCATTGGACCCAATGGGATTTTACAACACTATTAGCGCCAGGCGCAATTGGTGCTGCGCTAATAGCATCGAACAACAAGCAGAAAGGGGAGATTTAACTCCAACTTTCCGCCCGACTCATGATTGGGCCAACCCTTAAATGCGGCGGCAATAGCATTACTGTTGCATTTAAGGACTGGCACCCAACTCGTCATGCGGCCCTTAATGTCGAAGGTGGGATACTCTTTGATGTGCTAGCACTGCACCTAAATCTTGGGGTCACTCTGTTATGTACTCCAGGAGATGGAATCGTTTTTAAGGTGGCTTGGCTACTTTTTAGACCTGAGCCCCCACCTGTGCCTAATCTGAGAATTGGAATTTACTGCTACACGCTGGCCTTAACACCACATCAGTATCTGATCTCGGAGCAAGCTGGGTGAAGGACTGGCCTATCGGGAGATGTCTCTGAGGAAAAAGTGGAGAACCCTCCTTAACCTTCCCATCAGTCTGGTTCGAAATCAGAGGCTGCACCTCATTAAGCCTTGCTCTTGAAGGGACCTGGTGCTCCGGGGCACATGGATGGGCTCCAAGGACCATCTGCTCACATACTCAAGGTAGCACATTACATGGTAGGTGGTCATCCCTGATATCCAGAGAGCCTTTGAATCCTAATTATGGGTTACAATGTAGGACCTTATTACACTTGGAACCTAGAGAGCCTTCTGCCAGACTGGTAGGAGATCTTAACACAACGAAATTCAAACAAATCACCATTGTAGCAAGTACTACTTAAATGGCGCAAGCTTGGTTGGCAGAAGATCATTAGCAGTGACTTATGTTGAGGAAGTGGCTGGAAATTATTCCTTGGCTGGAGGTCCATGTTCGAAGGAACCCTGGGGAAAGGAACACCACATTAGGGCTCCCATCACCAATGTCACTGACCCTGACGTCATCCCAGATTGCAGGGTGGCGCAGTTCCACCTAATGGACAAAGCGACCCTAGCCTTAGTTGGCCAACAGAAGATTTCTGTTTTTAACCCACAGAGTCTGAACGTTTGGTACTTCCCGCTATCTGTTGGAGAAACGGACAAGCTGCGTGCCAAAATAGCAAATTAATCTGGTGTTTTCCCACCTATGAATGGGACATTGGACAAGATCATGGGGTTAAACTGTACAAAAAAGTGTTGATTGAGAAGTGTCTGTCCTTTAGACAGTATTACTCACATGGTACACACCGTTGCCCCGGGCGGCAATGCAGCAAACTCTTCCAAAGTCAAATTACTCCACATTTGGCCACAACCAGGAGTCAAGTCCTAAAAACCAAAGTGGGGGGGACTCTTTAACATACGCAGTGGGTGTGACGTCACCAGAAATTAGCATATCAAGGTGACACCTGAAAATTTCATTCAATTGGCTTTCCATATCCATATAAATTGCACAGGAGGAATTGCATTTGCCTTTCATAAAATCAGCACGCACCAAAAACGAAGAGAGGAGGTTTTCTTCTAAAAGTGTTTGAAAATGTTAAAGGGTGTGTATGTTTTAAACTCCAAGAATCAATACCAAATGTTTGCCCTGGACCATTCAGTCCAGAACTAAGTCATTTCAACTTTAGTTGTACTGTATTTTTCATCAGGTTGTATGGTGCAGTGGTGAAGTGCCCAGCCTGTGAACCTGGCGACTCAGGTCGGCATAAATTCAAAGAAGACAGTCAAATCTTCTCATTTTACCCACAACCTCTAAAATACACTGAGGGACTGCGTCCATCCTCTGACAAAAGTGGTTGGACTCCGGCCACCTGCGTGCACCCCTCAACTTGAACCCTGCCACAACCCCACACACGGAGACAACACTCCAGAGCTTCCTGAGTTTCGACAACTAATACAGGAAAATCAGTTGCCACCACACAGTGCAAAGTCCACCCAACCACCAAGAAGGGCCCGGGAACTGTATCAACTAGTGTATGTCCTCTATTCAAGATCTGAGAGCCCTAGGGGGTGGGGAGGGAGGGCACCGGGGAGATGGACTTCACCCTTCCAGCAAACCTATATAAAATGGAGCAAAGCACTCCCTGTCGAGCCTGTCCTAGCCTATTACAACCTCCAAGCCCCAGTTTGCCAGTCTGGGTGGCTTGTGAGTTAACAGGAGAGCAACAGTGAGGCAAGCACAAGTACCTTTAACAGCGTGAGGTTCTTTACGTAAGAATGGAATCCGGGGCTCAAGTCAGAATTCCTGGCAACAAAGTAGTTACTACCTATACTTTGGTAAAATTCACTTTTCAAACAGACAACAAGTTAAGCTATGCAATGAAATCTGCCAGAAGGCCCCAGGGCAGCAATGACTTGCTGCATTGTCTGTCGGCTTTTAATTACAGTCTCATCCAAGAACAACCAACACTGACGCAGGTTCCCGGCCTCTCAGACTATTGTCTGGAGGAGGATCAATATGAGAACACAGAAATAGTGTTGGAAAAAAAGGGAACCATTTCAAGCTCGTTATAGAAGTGGTCAAAATAATAGAACTAAGATCCAACAACAGGATGCCCACTTTTTGAGGGGGGTACACTAAACAGTCCTCAATATGGAGATTACTCCCGAGGATATATATCATTGATCAGTCCCTCACAGTCATGGGGGTTTGAGCGTCGTCATATTTCTTTCTTGGCTTTTGGTTCCATTGGTTTGGTCCTCTACTTCTCTTCCTGAACTCCAGAGGGGCCTGGGTCTTGAGACTCCATGCACACTTTCAAGTTACGCTTAGGCAGTGGAAGAAAGTAGGGCTGGGTAACACCACGCTAAGATTCACAATTATGATGAAATAATCAATTGCACTCAATATTCTTATTAACTGTAATAGTAGAGTCTTAACTGTCCAGAACCGGGTCATGGTTCAAATGAATTAATTACCACCAACATCTAACATTAATACAACTTTTCAGTAGAGATGGAGGTTCATGACATACAAGTTAAGCTCACTGTACTGTTTATAGCACATTTGGTTTCTTTTCATTGATTCATTTAAATGATTTCATGCATGCGTTTACTAATTCTTCAAACACCACTTACAAGGTGATATGCAGGAACTAGCTTAACACTACAGGTACATGTTTCCATCCAGTTGGATAATCCTCAGGTGGCCATTCTGCGAGGACCCCAATTCTTTAGCCCGTGGCATGCCACAGTGCACTGATATGTTCCGGCAGGATAATGACAAGCTAACCCCCAGATATACTACCAGGAAACTGTGCCAAATGTACTTGTCTCCTGGCTCTAGTCCCCAACACCCTTTCCTTGTCTGCATCCTTGACAATTCAGAACAGTCTTGCGTGTAAGCCAAATTTCCTTCTCCTCCACTCTTCCATATCATACACCTCTTTTAATTTTGCTTGCACCTCTTCCGTGTTCTCCCAAATGCTCATACCTACAGCCATTCTCAACTCCCTCCTGTTAGGCTTCCATGTGCAAGCTCCTTCACCCTAACTCCTCCTCCTCTCCATCTCCTACTTCCTGCTCACAACTTTCCAACTCTCCTCCCACGTGATCTTTCCCAATATCCTTCAGATCATACGTTCCAACCTCCCATCTTTCTTTCTTCCTCCTTTTCTTCTTAGGACTCTTCTTCCAGCCTCCTCACTCTCTTTGATGCTCCTCCTCTTCTTTTATTCACACTTCATCGCTTCTTTACTCTAGACCGCCTCCTTAATCTTCGCTAGCTCTTTACTCATCGCCAACTCCATGATCTTGACCATCTCTTGACTCTAGACCTCCTATTTACTCCCGACTACTTCCAACCTCCTGCCCTCTTCTATCTAGCATCTCTTGTCCTACTGCAGACACCTCCTCCTGCTTCTGCCTCCAGTGCTTCCAAAACTGTTCCTTTGCTGTTTTCAGACACCCACCCAAATAGTGAAAAAACAGCAATTTATATAGAGGGTTGGCCTCCGCCCCCTGAGACTTCCCCCCACTTAATTACTTTCAGATGTTAAGGTTTGCCTCAAAACTGGCCTGGGTAGATTGTAATTTGATGTGTATTTCCTGCCGCATTCATGGTTCTGCCCTCTCCTGCAGAAAATAGCAACACAAGCCTTGAGAGCAAAACACACACACTCACGTGTACACGCACACACACACACACCCATGCTGTTGCAGAAGGCATCTGGGTATCTGTTGTTAAAACCGAATCCGAAAAAATCAAGGAATAAAAGACCAAATTTGCTTGGCCGATTGTTTTGAAATGTTGGTAAATTTTTATTAAAATATAGGTGTGGGGTAAGGGTATTGCTTTAGGTAGAGGGATGAGGGGCGGCAGAGAGCCCCACCCGCATTACTAAAAAAAAAGAAAGTGGAAAAAACAAGTTGGAATTTTGTTTTTTTTACCCCAAAAATTCGGTCATTTCTCCATTCGTTTTTAAAATTCGTTTTTTTCATGGACAACCGGCATCTGCACTTTGCAAACAGATGCGGTGTACTCCTACGTATGCAGTTTAACATTCTGGAAGTTCATTAGAGCGAGATTGCCCATGTGTGCGGTTCGAGCACAGGACTCGGTTTCCCCTGCTGTCCATGAATTTCATGGTTTCTAATGCTTCTGAAATCGATCTTTGTGAGCAGACTTGGCCAATCCACCATTCCAGCAATCCTAAGGTTGTCTTGCCAGGAGCAATATGATATGATATATGGCATTCATAACACGCCTACGCACAAGTGTTTCAAATCGCGACGAGGCAAGGGAGGGGGAACAGAGACAACGATCTTACTAGGCCAGGTGACATTGAGATTGCGCAAGTGCAGGTGAGGGGAACAGGGGGAAAGTGCGAGGGGAAAGGGGGAAGGGGCAGTGCAGTACTTGGGATCAAGAGTAAAACAAAATAAAAACCAATAAATAGAAAGTGCGGGCAGCTGGTGGCAAGTGCGGACAACAAGTGTCAAGTGATGGTAGATGACTGTAGTGACACAGAAACAGCACCAAGTGCAAGCGTTGCCAGGGGGGCAGTGCAGGTGTGCAACTGGCTGGGAGGGGACCTAGGCCCGATGTTCTGAGGGTAGTCAGGTGACCAGTGCAGTTTCAGTTTCAGCCAGGAGTTCAGCAGGGGCGAGGAGTACAGAAACAGAAGCAAAGAGGAAGGTCTTGAGGTGCTTTCAGAACCGGAGATGGTTCTCCTCAAGTTTCAGAGAGGCAGGGAGGCTGTTCTAGAGGGAGGCCCCAGCCGAAGAAAGATCTACCACCAACTCGTTGCTTGGAAAAAGAGACTGACCCTAAGGGAGTTGGAGGCGTATTGAGGCCCCATAAGGCCTTGTGGACAATGCAGAGGGTTCTGAACTTAATCCTCACAGCCACTGGGAGCCAGTGCAGAGATTTCAGTCCTGAGAGATATGATCCCTGGGCTTGAGACCAAGGACAAGTCTCACAGTCCGGTTTTGGATGGGTTGCAGAGGGCGGAGAGTAGAGGCAGGCAGATTTAGAAAGAGGATGTTGCAGTAGTCCAGCCTAGAGAGAACCAGAGCTCTGGAGACAGTGAGCTTCTGGGGGAAGGAGAGGAAAGGAAGAATACCTCTGAGGAGGTTCAGCTGGTAGTGTGACTTCTTAGAGACATCAGCGAAGTGAGGAGAGAAGGAGAGTGTGGAGTCGAAGATGACTCTGAGGTTTTTAGCCAAACAGGTGGAAACAGGAAGAGGGCCAAGAGAGGCCTGCCAGAGTGACAGGGAAGGAGGGAGCAGGTGTGCCGATGAGGAGAATCTCAGTCTTATTGGCATTAAGGCAGAAATCACTGGTGACACACCACTCCTGGATAGCAGACAGACAGTCAGAAATGAGAGAAGGAGAAGAGGTAGCAGAAGGGAGCCTGCAAATGAGCAGAGTGTAATTTGCATAGCACAGAAAGTTGGGGCAGAGAGCGGCAATGCGGTGGGAAAGAAATGCCAGGTATTGGTTGAACAGCCAGGGAGAGAGGGTAGACCCCTGGGGAACAACACAGGTAGAGATAGAGATAGAGGAGAAAAAGGATCCAAGATGGACCTGGGAGGGTCGATTTGAGAGGAAAGGTGTCAGCCAAGCCAGGGCCTGTTCGGTGATACCCAGGTTATCACGAGACGGTCCAGCAGGATGGCGTGGTTGACCGTGTTTAGGGATAAAAAAGGGCTAGTCCCAGACATAGTGTGTGTGCGTTTGGAGGCAGTCAAGGTTGGTGTTTGGAGCAGACTGGCGATTCAAAAGAGAAGTGGGAGAAGGAGATTGGAGAGAAAAGAGAGCACAGGAAGTTTGACAGAGAGAAGAGTGGAGGAGGAAACTAGAGGGGGCGTGGAAGGAATATCGGGCGGATGGGAGCAGCAGGAGGAGAATGTCAGGAAGTGGTAGGATTGGAATATGAGAAAGTGACAGCAGAATATCAGGATGTGGCAGGTGATCATAAGGAGGTGGCAGGAGGAGAATATCTGGCAGTGCTTTGGAGAGAATATCAGGAGAAGTATATCAAGAGGTAGTAAGAGAGCATCAGGGGCGGCAGGAGGAAAACAGTGGCAGGGTAATAATATCAGGAGGTGGTGGCAGGATAGTATTAGACGTTGGTAGGAGGTGAACATCAGGAGGTGGCAGGAGGAGAACATTAGGCAGTGGCAGAAGGAATGTATCAAGAGGTGGCAGGGGGTGAACATCAGAAGGTGGCAGGTGGAGAATATCAGGAGTCTGGAGGAAGAACAAACCAAAGTTGGAAAGTAACAACAGGAAGAGGCTTGGAAAGAGGGGGAATTGATAACCAGCAAGCTTCTTGACAGCAATATCAAGAAGACACGAGAGGTCATGCATTGCCCAAGGCACATGTTATGGAGGAGGCCTGGTCCAAAGGGGTTGAACCCATGGTGGGAGGGCAAGCAAGCACATGGTGGGGTGTTATGGAGGGCCAGAAGCAGAGACGAGAGGAAGGACTGTGGGTGGGTTGTAGAAAGGTCGAGCAATGATGCAAGTGGAAACGAGTAGGTGTGTTTCAACAAGATATGTTTATGCTTCCTTAATTCAGGGAAGGACTTGGACGAAACACCCAAAATAACTAGGGAATATCTAAAAAAAACAATAATGACATTCCCAATCAAATAGTGTCAGGGAAGGAACAACACAAAGTGGGATATGATATCCTTGGGTGGGCTCAACATCTTGTAATAGACGCACAGTCCAGCAATGAGCTGCCTTATATATAGCTTTATTTTATATGTGTACAGTGCATCAAGGTTCCAGTTACTCTTGTCGTATAAACAACATCTCCCTTTCTTACGGACTGCACAATCCTATGGACACGTGCATCCAACCAGTCACAACAGCGGCCTTCCTTACACTCAGCTCAGTCACACCAACTTCCACATTTCTTTAACTGTGTGTATGAGGTCTTAATTAACCAATTTGCACAATAAACTTTTTTTTTTAATTACACACACACTACAGGACACAGATCGCCACACACTTGAACCATCTCAGTAGAAGGATGCTCCAAGTATTCAGGGTACTGCTGGTGGGTAAGCATAGGTAGTCACTGCTTCAGGGCTAGAATGCTGTCTAAGCAGTGCCGAACCCAGGCATGCCAACCTAGACAGCTCTACGCCCACACAACATTACTATTCCCTGAGTGGTGTTGCACATTTACCACCAGTGCAATGTAAGGTGTGTTTCATGAACAGCAGCCTTCTACTGTCCTTCTGACAGAACATTAACTAGTGCAACCACCCCTGCCAAAAACTGATCCTGCACACCGAGTCATGCAAACTATCCAACCACTAAAAATGCCAGGTGACTGGTTTCCCACTCTTTCCAACAAAAGCACAAGACAGGTGCACTACCCATGTACACAACACTCAGACCGCACTTGCACACACACACTCAACAGATCCTGTGTTGCCAGACACTGGCCATGCCACAAGACACATCCAATCATGTCACCTGGCACTGCCCTTTCCACCAGATGTACTACTTTGTTTCACCAGAAACTTCATGTACCATCATACATACCAAATTGTGTCACCAGACACTTACAAGACCACTGTACACACCCTTTTATGTTCCCGCACACTGCCCGCACCACCAGAGGCATCTTTTTGTGTGCCTAGATACTACCTACATCACCATACACACCCTTGTGTAGGGAGGTAAGAATAACAGCTAAAGTATCAGCAGAGTGGTAGTTGGAGATCCAATAGCTAGTAAAAGCAAAAGTAAGAAGAGAAGATCAAAGGGTGGAGGTGGAAAGGTGGAGTGAGAGATTGGAGGGACAGTAGTACAGAGGGAGGAGAACATCTAAAAGGCAGTGTAGTGAAGGATTAGGGAAGACTGTGGGTGAGAGACAAGAGGGTGACACTGGGTGAAAGAAGGCACCATCACTAGATCCCTAGAAGACTAAGAGGGCTAGGTCATGGGAAGACTAGAAGGCCCCAGGGAGCCAGTTAGCCATATGCATATCACATGTAGCACAAGGAAGGGAGAGACAGATAGGTGTTCCTGGGGTTAGGGAGGTAGTAAGCCAGTGGGAAGTAGAGAGTGTGGGACGGCCCTAGTGCCAAACTTCCTAAAGCACCTGGTAGAGCTAAGATCTCTAACAAGAACTCTACAGCCAACCCATCTGTCAAATCATCAATAAAGACGCTTGGAATTGCCATCTGAGTCAGAGTGGTTATTTGAGGCGTGCCACCCTGTCGCACTAGGAAGAAAGCACTTCTCTGTGTGCACAGCTCCTTGTTTCCATCTTCTTCTTGTCATCAACCTGCGAGGCCCTGGTGACTCTACTGCATTTGTTAGCGCTGCTGCAGCAAACTAATAATTCTGCTGTATCGCGCAGTACTGAGTCAGAGTCTGAAAGACTGTTGGTCTTGCGACTGATGCTCCAGAGGACATCACCATCATTTGCTGGAAGTTGTCGGGGAGTATGGTTCTTCCAGCCGCTCCCTTCCCCAATCCAGCACACAGATCGCACCTTGGCCCACACAGCTCCGGGCCTACCTCCACACACTGCTGGGGGCTCCTCCAACGTGCCCCATGCACCCCTCCCAGTGTGTGCTCAGGGGACACTCACCGCGAGTGAGCACCCAGCAACAAGAACAGTGCTCGAAGCTATGCAGTGTTGTCGCAGTCAGTCTCCACTCCTGGTGGCTCAACGCACACCGGGCAACTGTCCCATAGGCTACTCAGCCCTTCTGCCTATACCCCAAAACCGTGGAAAACCCTACTAACGCCCTCCTACTAAGGTAAGCTAGGCCTGTACTACTCTGCCCAAGATAATCGCTTTCTTTTGGGGATGAATTTCACTCTTTTGTTGCTGCATGATTAATCTGTTGATTAATCTGTTGCCTTTGAGCCATGCCACCCCTCACTGCCAATGGTAGAGGCCTCTTCCTCTTGAGTGCCTCCTTCCCACTATCCCTTTTCACTGCTCACTGACGGTGGGTTACCTTTGTGGGTGGTGGTTAGTCTATCATGGCTTCTCCATCCATCACACCACTTCTTACTTGTTCCTTGCAGTTTCGTTCGGCCTTGACCCTTGTTCGGTCTCCTATTTCTATGATGTACCTTTAGGCCTCTTTCAGTCTCCTTGACCTCAAGCTTCACTACTAGGCCTTACATCTTATCTCCTGGTGGGTCTTGCCAGGCATCTTCTGTGCCTCTTGTTGCAGTGTTTCACCTCTCCCCAACGTCTGGTTTTCAACTTCACCAGATTGGTGCCACCCAGACCTCTTGATTCTCACCCTTAAGATGTTTCTCCGACTTCTTGGGTTTCTGAATTTAACACTTAGGTCTCTTGAAGGCCTCTTGATTATCAGCATTCAATGGATAGGCCTCTTTTGGATCTCTTAGTAATCAGCATTCATACAATAGGTTTCTACCAGACCTCTCGATTATCGGCATTCAATGGATAGGTCTCTCTCAGACCTCTTTCAGTGTTCACACCTTTGTATCAGGGTCTGTTTGCAGGATGCCTCTCACCGAAGTAACCACATTATAACAGATGGAAGCCTACCAGTCATGGTAGGAAGTTGCACAGCGATTGTCCTTCTCCTCCCAGTCTGGTGCCCCCACTTGTAGTTAGGTGCTGTGTTTAGGTGATTGGCTGGGCCCGTGAGCACCTTTGGTTGCTCCCTTTATCCTGAGCCATATTGATTACTGCAATTCCTTGTTCCTTACACAGCCACAGTATCTTTTTCATCGACTGCAGCTGCTTCAAAATCTTGCAGCAGCTCGTATTGCCACAGACACTCCTTATGACTCGCACATCTCCCCGGTACTTTGCTCATTACACTGGTTGCCTGTTCAGAAACGTGTTATGCTTGAATCTCTCTGCATCGTCCACCGGGCCTATTATGGCCAGGACCAGTACGTACGTTACGCTGGCAAGATGCCTGTCTGCTCTCTGTTCCATGATTTCACTTACTAGGGTGGGACGGCCGCTTCTTTTCAATTTCCACGGCAAAGCTCTGGAATGCTCTTCCATTCTCTCTTCGGGCCAGGGAGGACGATCTTACATTCCGCCACTCTTGGTTCTAGATGTCAGTTGGTCCTGTTGTATCTCGTTGCGCCAAGATGCCTCCAGCGAATGTTGCTTTATAAATAAATTTTACATCATATAACATTACTTTGTATCGCACATTCTAATTGAGCTGGTCTCTTGGTTTCGCTCAAATGATCGCAGTGTAGTGTCCTGACCTGATGGTTCGGTGGATTTATAAGCATAACTGGATGTCAGTTCCATATTGGATTGCATATTGTGGCGGCTCATCGCTCCTCTGCATTTCCCATCTCCCCCGGCTTCAGAGTTTGACTGTGCATTCACGTTGCTTTGGCACCTTTCTCTACCCTGCAGGTAAGTGCGGGTAATCAAAAACTTGCGATCCATGGCCTCTGTGTGTTCAGAAACTGCTGGAGAGTCTTTCTTTGAATTTCTACGAGTAGGTCCACAGACCATTCCCACAGAGTCTCAAGGGACCCTGAGAACTGTAGTCTCCCTTGCTAGGAATACCCTTGTTGGAATATTAACAAGCTTGAGAGGGGGTGAGCCTGCGGAATCCCACTTAATCCTCACTGCGGGAGGCACATCGGGTAGCAGCCAAACAAACCCAGTACCTGCCGGCTCACCCGGTCCACGTGATAGGATGGGGAGTTCTGCCAACTCACAACAGAGTAGATATCAGGACCCTACCGAAGGGAGGTGATAAGGCCCACTTAAGCCCCTCCTTGGGAACCTTGATAGGAAATCCCCAGTGTGCTTGTTCCCCAATTGAAAGAAAGGCTCCAGTCGTTCCTACGACTTGCTTTACAGGCACAGCAACAGCTACAGAACCTGCAGCAGCATCAGGGGTTGGTGCCCCTAACATCAGTAGGAGGCAACACGGAGGCCATGTCTTCTTCTGTGAGAAAGAGCAAGAAGAGGGGACTATGAATTTCAGGGAGGAACCCACATTTTTCTGCATTGCGAAAGTAGACTTTGTGATGTCTGGAACTACTGACAAAAGACTGCCCTGACATATTATACTGGTTTACTTCGCTGAAGAGACCTTTTGAGTTTTGAGGAAAAGGCAGAAAGGGACGCAGACATTGCATCAGAAGGGTATTACGTTGAAGTTCAGACATAGTGATGCAACTATTTGATTGTGTTTCTGTTCAGTAATTGGTCATTAGCAAGAATAATAATCAACCCAGTCTGTTGATCATTGTCCATGGAATGACAGTCGCAATACTTACAAGCTGGAAACATGAAAGTGATACTGCAGGGAACAAGGGGCTTGCAAACCATGCTTTAGACGGGAGATCAGGAGCACGATTATAAAGCTGAAGCTGACAGGGGGATTGCAAGCCAGACCGTAAGCTGGAAAGGATTGCAGCTGGCTCTCCTAATCAGCAATGAAGTTGAACACGCAAGCTAAAGGGTCAGGACCTGGTTCAGAGGAAGAAAGCTCTGGGTACTTGAACAGCAGCTGCTGGAACACTAAGATAAGGAATCAGAAGGCTTTTTTTAAGGCAGGCTCACTGGTGAAAGCAACTGGCAGTTGACATGAGTGCAAGCACTTAATACTCCATCTGCTAAACTTGGTCTTTGCTTGGTTTGAGGGAAGGCAAGGCTGCAAAGACTGAACGGGACAATGGACTTGATTTTGGTTCTGTAATTCATCTGGGGTGGGGGCCTGGGGGTGCTCGCTGAGAAGTATCACAAGTCCTGAGGAGTGCAGACCATGATAGACTGAAGTCAAAACCAAGAGCAGTGTTTGTTTGTGTAGATGTTCCAAGATTTTACATGGTTTACAATGCAATCTTCTGGCTCCTTAAGATCTCGAACTGACTTCCGGAATTGAGTAAAATCCAGAATTCATGGTGGAGGTCTGTGGATTGGAGACAGGTCAAGTGACCCGTTCAGGAGCATAATCGCCTGTTAAATGCACCCTACGCGACCTTTGAATACACATCGTACTGGCAACATGACAGAATCTTGGCAATCCCCCTCAAACAACCCTGGCCCATCATCTGTTAGCAAGTGGCGGGCCCCAGTAGCCCATGGGTATCACACCCCTTGCCACAAATACCAGTCAGGGGGCCTCAGCACACATACACCTTTACTGCAGAGAAACAAGCACCATGGACCAAAGTACTATCTACAAGCATAATAGTCATCTGCGCCGTTCCTGCACACAGCAACGCCAGACCAACTACACACCCTAGTCTGCCTAGTAGTGACACCCGGAATTATCCCCATTGCGGTATTGCACTCTTACCAGGCTGGAGAAACCACAAATGCCAAAACTGGCTTGAGGAGTGATCTGAGAAGCACAGCTTCAAAAACAAGTTGATCAGAAGTCATAACCACCAAAACTGCCAGCTCAGACATCCCACTGGCCAAAGGTGACCATTTGGCACCCCTCTGCTGCTGATAGAGTGAACGCCATTCGTAGTTTAAGGCAAGATCCTATACAAAGAAAGGTAGCTTTAGGAACAGGTGCCTTGCAGACTACTGGCACTGGTGGGACTGTACCAGACCAGAACAAGCACCTAGCATAGCATCCTTAAGGAGACACTAAGACCAAGGGTTTAGCAGAACACTTTGTAAAATGCTTGGAAACCTGAAGAGAAGATGCAACCAGCGTGTTGCCACCATGGACAATGCTGAAAGCTGTACCAGAAACAATGCAACTGGGTAGTACCCATGTTAAAAACTACGCTCCGATCAGAAAGTTACATTTCAAGCTTTTTAGACAGAAGCTTCATCCAAAGTTTGGAAAGGCAAGTTCAGAACAGGTTAGGGGAGTATTGGAGTCTGGAAGTTACATCATTAAAAACCAATTAGCCAATTTGCCAGTGTAACAAATCCGGAAGAGGTGAGGAATAGAAAATACAAAGCACTACACTAAACTCACGTGTTAATATGGGGGGGAGATGCTCAGACCATGTTATCCAGCCAAATGAAGCAGAACGTCAAAGAATCCTCCAGGTTGGAGACAGGAGTTACAACAATAGTTTCGGGATCAGAGAAGCACAGAGGAGCAGCAGTAGCCAACCCAACCTTTCAAGAGCAAAGTCAACAGTGTCAGCAAGCCCACAATCACAGAATCTGATGGAGGATCTAACAAAGATGAAGCTGAGAAGTAGGACTGCCGTCATTATCATCAACAGACTATTTCTGTATGGAACCCCCACCGTAAAAGTTTGAAATTAGATGATAAAACAACTGGGAATAAAATGTAGGAAACCTTCCATTCATAAATATTCATCATTGATTAAACCACAAAATACAAATCTATCTGCTGCATACAAGGATAGCTTGAGGATTGATTCAATCAAAACAAACAAAAACAAAGCAACATAATATAGCGCAGCAGATAGTATAATATAAAGCGGTGGGTATTATCCTAAGGCACATTAGTGATCTTCTAACTCGTAAGACTTTTTGTATACTGTAATGGGCCCAAAAACTCGGCAAGTAATCTCAAATGTGGTTGGACAGATGGATGGACAGATGTGTGAAGTGTTACCAGGACAGAAATAGGGAGCAAAGAGCCTGCTATTGACACCCACTGTAATACGTTGCTCCATCATTTGTTTGCATGTGAGGCACTTCATGTTCCTTTTCCCCTTTCTTTAGGATCATGTAGCTGCCAGCTTATGATAGTAGACTCTAGCTAGCCAAGTCCTCCTTTGATATTTGACCACACTGAATATAACAGGTTGTGAAGATGATAAAAATAAAGCATTTTCTACATAGTTCAGAGGGTTTCCAAATAACTGTGTGGGGTGCCCAACAATGTGTGAGACTGCTCCACCTCCCAGCTCCCCGTGGGCGGTAGGGTTTGCCCAACTGAACTCAGATACAGGATAAGCCAGCTACTGACAAGCCCTATAATCCAGAGTTGCCCAACAACAATGACTAACTCCCCGTTCCACTCAATAAATCCACAGCGGTGGGGTGCCCTGAGAACAAACTCTTCTCAACCCCCAAAGGGACAATGCAAAATTCCTGTGCAGACTCTGGCATTACAAACAACAATAAACTATTGGAAACCCCCAAGGTATTATTAGGTACATGGACTCTTACTATCCGTAGGTTGCGAGACGCTGAGAACACGGTGACGCCTCACCCAGGGCAGTCATATTTCGAAGGGGGGAGGGAGCGTGAAACCCAAAATTTACATAGGAAGTCACTAACACAGTACATGCTTGAGCCACAGCTAAGGAATGAAAAGCGCATTTAAGGAATGCCCATTCAAACACTGTGCTCTGCAGGTTCTGATTGCCAGCACAATGGGCACAGATGCCCAATAGAGATGTCAAACTTTTAATTTAATGTGCAAGTGAATACTAAGACAGTTATAGTGAAATACATAAATTGCGTTATATGTTTTGTTCACATCGTTATTGCTTGGGTCTTTCAGGAAGGTTGTGAGGGATTCTGATACAATGTGGCTCATTACAAGTTGGCCAGTGCGGTAATAACATGGTGGCACCTTACCGTACCGGCCAACTACGAGTTTGCCGCTAAGGTGGTGGATTGACCACAAGCTAAGAGTTGGAGGCCATTCTGCCACCTTACCAGCAATAATTGCTCGTATTACCACCACCTGTAATGCCGGAAAAATCTTCAATGTATTCCAATGGGACTCTGTGAAATGGGGACTTAACCGTCTACCACCACTCATAATCTAGCGGAAATACCACCAGGCTGAGTGGCGGTATCGGTAAATCCATTTGCAGGCATTCTGGCAGATTTACTGCCAGAATACCGGCAAATCCATAATGAGCGCAAATGACTCTAATGCAAATTTGCTGGTGTAGTAATAACGTGACAGTATTGACGTATACGGAACATTACAGCACCGGCCAAGTAGGAGTTTGCCGCTAAGGTGACGGATTGACTACCAGCTAAGAGTTGGAGGTCAATTCACCACCTTACTGGCAAAAAGCGCAGGTAATACTGCAGCCTGTAATACCGGGAAAATCACCAATGGAGTCCAATGGGCCTCCATGAAATGGGGATTTACACCGTCTACCACCACTCATAATCTCACAGAAATAACAGTGGACCGGGTGGTGGCGTCAATACGTCTGTTCGCTGGTATTCTGGTGGATTTACAGCGAGAATACCGGCAAACCAGTAATGAGCCCAAATGACTCTAGTGCTGTATCCGATACAATCCCTGACCTTGTCCTACTTGTACAATTCCTGGGTGGGGGTAGGCGGACTGTAGGCCAGGGAACCCTTGTGGGTTCTGTGACACATTGCAGCATTCCCATGCCTGGCAATAAATGGAGTTCTAGGTGAAAACGCGCTCTCTTGTTTATGCCTGACTGGGGTGAGCTTTCTCAGAAATAATGTGTGGGCTTCCACGAATCTCCCACTGAGACTCGGGTAGATTCACAGGTTCTCTCAGATTTCTCTTCCAGGCCAAATCTGCCCAAATGTCCTTAAAGAATCATACATCTTCAGGCAACTTTGATACAGCCTCTGCATATATTTTATTTGCATTACTGTTTGTGAATTTTGACTGTTTTTCTTTTAATTTAAAGATTACAATTTCTTGTCAGCTGCAAACAAAGAGTTCATTTTGGTTGCTATATTAAATAAAAATCCAGGTGCAAGCCATCAGTCATTCAGACCCTTTGAGACATCCCTGGCAGGAAAGGTTCTGAACTTCTGACCTGTTTGCTTTGAACTTGTGCTGTCAGGAAAGGTTCTGACCTCTTCAACCCAACATTTGCAGCAACATTTCATCAGCATAAATTGTCATAATGTAGAGATGCATCTGTCACCCGAACACACTGAAAGTTCAGTCGAACCCTAATCACCCTAATACTTAATGTATTTATTTTTTTATTTATACATTTATAATGTGCCGAAGCCCGCAGACATCAGGGCGCATAAACAGAAAGAGAAATGACAGAGCAGATAAGGCAAAAGAAACCACAATGGGAGAAGGAAAGCAATGCACATTATTCAAAGAGGAGGGTTTTCAATTTTTTCCTGAAGCCCAATAGATTTTCATTGAAGTGCAAGTGTTTAGGGAGTTCATTCCACCTCTTAGTAGCTTGGACAGCAAAAGCCCTACCAAACCTCTTGCTCTTTTACCCCTAGGGGCCAGCAGGTAAGCCCCATTACTCGACCCTGTGGTTCTCTGCAATTATACCTGCTTTCAGGTATCCATACGCTGACAATTCGGGTCGTTCAGGATTCGGCTGAATATCTTCAGCCAAGCATATTCCTAACATTGGGACTACAGGTTCTGCTGTGGGGAGAGCTCCTCCGAAAGGCATATCTGCATCGGGCCCTGCCATGATGACCAGTCAGCCTCCTGTCCCATTTCTGCTGCGGGACTGCTCTGAGGAAGAGATTAGGAAGGAAGTCCAGGCCACAGCCAGTGATCCAACTGGTGCAGGGAGCGAGAGAAGCAGAGGCTGCGAGGAGCTGATGCTCTGCTCAGTGGCGTGTGCAGACTCTTGACTGGGGTGGCATGAAACACACATGCACAAATACGATAATGTGGCGGCACCTGGGGAGGCCAATCAGACTCCAGGGGTAGTACGTGCCCCCCCAGGTCACTCCCTGGACACGCTTTTGGTTCTGCTGCCTGTGATGGTGAACTTGGCCCGTTGCATGGAGGAGCAAGTAGAGAACGGTCAAGAGGAAGTGGTTATACACCAGCATTAGACTCAGTCCCTGGCACTGTCCTGTGCTTCTCTTGAACGATTACACGCTGTAGCGCCTGACTGAATGGCAGGTAGCAGATGCACTCTGGGAAACAGTCCCATCAATGCATCACAGCTCACGAAGTGACGAGTGAGGTTGTAAAGGAATTTCACTGCACACATGTTTTCCCTTGTCCTTCCCTTTTCAAACTGTTGTCTGCAGCTGTGCTTGTCACTTCACTTTACAGTCTGGACAATCAGCCGGCCTTAAGCCCTGAGCCAAGACTTGTAAAATTGCATTGTGGCACTTGTGGTGTGGAAGCCACACCAAGGACCAAGTTAGGTGGGGAGAGATTGGTTGGGGGGGGGGGGTGCAGGAGGGCTACAAGCATCTGCGGAAAGCAGTTCTTTTTACAGTTACAGTTTCCTTTGCTCTGCTCGACACCCTGAAGCACTCACATAAAGAAATGAATGCTCCTTTGTGGGTACTCGTGTGTTGCATTTATTATGTTCATTTACATATTGAGGCTCCCCAGTGTTTGCCCTAATCATAAGGGCGGAGGTACTTTACCCAAAGCATTGAGTTCCTGATCTAAAGCACACCAGGTGGTACACACCCTTGTGGATTCTGTGTCTCCTTTTGTTTCATTCTGGTGCTCTGCCAAAAGGTGTTTCCACATGAGTTACGGGGGCAGTGCATGAGGTCTAGTAACTTGAGATTAGACGGGGTTTGATGTTCAAGAACTTCTTAGGAATTTGGAGAATTTCTTCAGCAATGTCCTTGTTCATGTATATAATCTGCACTTCACTCCGCTCTATGAGTAGGAATGTCCCCCCAGGGCGCGCTGCATTTCTTGATCAGTTGGGTATGACGCGGCACCTTGAAGATAGGGTTGCAAGGTTTGCTCACACCTGGCTTCTTCCATGAAGGTATTTTATGCACTGCACATCCTCATAGCTCCAAAAGCTTGGGATGAGGTTCCCCTCCACTTCTTCGGGTACATTTAAAATGCAGATTGTACTACCTGTTTTCTGAGCTCGAAGTCCAGCAGAGAGGGTGCCGCGGCCGTATCAGAGCCACTACATTGGTGAAAGATCACTTCCTTCCTGCGTGAGGTCACTTCAATCTCATCACACTGCGAAAAAAGTAATTACATGCCAAAGGGGCTTAATCACTTGTACAATTGCAGGGTCCTGTGGTGTGAGCTAAGTTTATATCACAGTATAATGCAATTTAATACAGCTTTAGACATACTAACTCCTTTCCAATGGGGTGACCTTGTTCCAGAGAATGCCTTTGTAACAACTTTCTGTTTGCCCACCACCTCAGTCTCACTCGGCAAAGAGAAGGCCTCATTATGATTACTCATCTCTATCCTTGAGTGCCAATCAGCCCCTCTTTGCCTCACTGCCCTTTTCTATGCATAAGCCACTGTGTGGATTGTCCTAGCCAGCCTGCTGTTAGCGCGACCCTGGAGCCATGTTGTCCCTCGCGACGAGAAACTATGTTTGTGCGCTTGTCAGACATTGCTGCATTGAGTTTTTTGACTGAAACTCGATACCCCTAGGCCTCTGCACACTGGGCCTTCTTTGTGTATGTATTTCCATATTTTCTCATAGGAAAAGGCTTGGGCTTACTCAAAATGTGTAATATGGGGCCACCCTCTGGAACACTATCCCGGTGTCAGCTTGGAATATTCTCACAATTCGTCAATTTCTCAAAACATGGCTCTTTCAACAACATCTGACCAAGGACTAATTTCAATGAATGCACATATTGATGCACAGACCTCATAGTACTGCGCTACTGTTAAAAGGTGCCAGTACAAATGCTGGCTACCCACACTCTGTACAATGCTCTGCTGCGCTCAAGCTAGGTCCGCACTTTAAACAAAAAAATAAAATATAAAATAACAAATAATTTTTAGGGCCTCTTTTGTTTCCCAGCCTTGTACAACACCTTTAAATTTCAGCTTCTGAAATCTTCCTCTTTCATTTTGGGAGTTAAAGATCAGGGGGAACAACATTATTATAATGCTGTGGAGCTGTAATGAGCTAAGCATAAAGCCACATATTGCTCCATTTCTGCGGTTGTCATCCATTAAATCCTGCTCCCCCTCGAGGGTTTTGAGATCCACCTCCTCGTCCTCTTGGTCCATTCCCTCTACCACATGGCCAAAAATTGTACCCGCCCTGATAAAATAATGCTACTGTTTTACTGGGTACCCTACATTGATTGGCTGTGTAGGCTGTAACTCTTGTGTAACCACTCCTTCAACGCTCGTCAGTACTGCTCCTTCTATGGCAAACTTCAACAACAAAACATTCTGATCTAACTTTGCTTCCTCAAGCTACCTATTCTCTGTTTTTTTCTTATTCTTTTCTTGCAACAATCGACAATGATGTACAATAGTCAAATGTATTTCTAGCCATGGTTTTTTATCCATCCCTACCTGTCTTTCCATCTGCCTTTGCACTGACTGGGGCAGTCCCTGACATAAAATATGATAACATAATGCTACTGTTTTATCCCACGGTTCTCTCATTTCAAGACTACAACTTTCTTGAATCTCCTGAATATAAGCAACAGGATCTTTATTCTCTCCCATTTTCCTTGTCATAATCACGCCCATGTCTGACTTCTCAGGATACTATACTCTAAGTGCCCTCCTTACGTCTGCTCTGCACTTATTAAATGGAGCTCCATCGTCTGTTGTGTTTTGTGCTGTCACACTCGCATATCCCGTTCCTCTCCAAATGTTATCAGCTCTCTCCCCTAGGATAGCTGCTAGTAGGCCTTTTACGTCACGCACTGCAAATGTAATTCCTGCTGTCATTCTTTCTAACTCATAAATCAATTGACCCCCTCCTCCAGTCAAACTAGGTAATTTGCATCTAAAATTATCTTTATCCGTCTGTGGCCACGGTATATATTGTGGTCGTGCGCCCCCTTTCTCTAACAACGTGAATTGTGTAAACCCTGTTCTATAATCATTTCCACCTACGCTTCTTGTCTTCCAAGTGGGGTTGGTTTCACCCATTTGTCTTCGTCCTGACAATTACATCAATCTACTTAAATGAGGCAGGGACATTTCCCCTACACTATGCGATCGTCCTTGTGGTCGTTCGGGATATTATATAGGTTCTGGTGTTTTTGTTTCTGGGTCTCCTAAATCTGACCACTTTACCCCCTTTCCTATGCCTGGATCTATTGAAGAGCCACATGCTCCCTGTCCTCATGCTCTCTGGATTTCTTTGCCTTTCTTCGCCTGACATCATTATACCCCAACTGATATGGCTGTTATCCCTTTTCTCATCATCAAGATCTAGGGCCTCATCACGACTTTGGCGGTAACCCTTAAATCCGGCGGTCGCGATATTACCGCCGGATTTAAGGGTCCGCCAAATCAGGACTTCGGCGGATTTCGCCCCAGCTCTTAGCTGGGGGGAAATCAGCCGAAAATTTGCGCTATTACTGCTGGCAGGAAATCCGCCGGCGGTAAGAGCACGAATTTTCCCCATTGAGCCCAATGGGGAATGGGGCATTCCCGAATGGGCTCAATGGGGAATGGGGAATTACATTACCGCCGAACTCGTGATCCGGCGCTATTAGCGCCAGGGAGTTCGGCGGTAGGGCTAATACCGCTGGCGGTAATACCGCAGGCGTTACTGCCAAAGTCGTGATCAGGCCCTAGTCTGTTAAGGGACAGTGTTCTATGCTTATCCATCATTACCTAATCCGATCTATCTTGTTTCTCTCGTTGGAGATATTTCGATACTCCCTCTGGTCTCAAAATCATCTTTTTCCTCTTTTTACTTTCTTCTGTACTATCTTCACTGCTATAAGAAGGGGATGCATATATCGGAATAAACACTGCTGCTGCTTTTAACTCCTTTAAAGGATAGAATCCCTGTTTCTCAGTGTCTGTACTCCTGTCTTCAGAAGGAGAAAGAGCAGCCAAAGGCGCTGCACCCTTCCCCTCATGCTGATTAAGCATCCACTCCCTCTCGGGTGGGTCTTCTCTCTCAGTCTGATACATTTTCCCTAGGTCTAGAATAGCTAACATTTTTTGTAGGTTCCTCCCTGCGTAGACAGCATGTAAGGCTGCTGTCATGTGTTGCAGTACTGTTCTTGAGAGGGAACCCTCTTGAGGCCAAAACTTAGTCAGCTGTGCCTCTTACCCATTCAGCATATTTCCTGATCTTAGGTGAGTAACTCGGTAATGTTCATATAAGTGTTAGTAAAAGAGGAGTGTTCTTCATGATGACAAGTCGTCTTTAACTGTCAATTCTTACCAGACCTTTCATTCTGCTAATTATATCACAACAATCAGTTTGTGCAAGCACCATCAATCGTTGCCCATTTCCCAAAAATAATTCTTTAAACAATTTCCAAGCCTACAGAATAATATTCCCTTTGCTCCTTTATTATAGTTCTATCAATTCTTGCAATCCTGCTGTTTTATTATTGACAACCTAAGAATCTTATTTTGCCTATTGATTCTCAACTGCTACCCTCCTATGATTGATTGATGCTAATCGCTTGTTTTTAACTTCTGATAGACTAGATTGATACTATCGATCTAAATCTCTAATTTACAACCTAATTTATCACAGCAACACTAATATATTCATAACCCCAACAAAAAAGTGCACAACAAATTCTACAATCGTCTTTCTTTACTTTCTCTAGTAAAAGTATCTTATCTATGTTTTACCCCATTTTGGAGCATGTAGCGCATCTTCATGTCGGCCGTGCCTCAGGAATCCTCTCTAAGAATACCCCAACTTGGATTGTAATGCATTACCTTCTATCTTCTTGAGAATAGGAATCGATGCAATCTCTCTCTGTTAAAACAAATCCCATTCCCATTGTCTTAATATATATATTTAGACATTGCTCACTTCCAGCCCTTCGGTATCGACTCTTCCCCAATCGACCAGTTCACCTTAAGTCGGCAGGCACTGGTGGGGACCGAACAGGAATTTTTTCATAGAGGCACCTGTCGACTGTCTCGTTTCACATGTGTGTTTTCTCCGCTCTCCACAGGAAACTCTGCGATCTTCTGGCTAATGGTGGAAGACATCATTAATCAGAGAGTCTGGATCTGTACCATCTGCACCGCCAACAAAATGTGCAATAGCACCTGGAGCGTTCCAATTGCCAAATGGGATTACCAAATAGATTATCTCAGGCCCAAATAACCGGACAGACGCAAAGAATATGGCAAAATACAACTTTATCAGTTCAATGAAGTACGGAAACCTGGCAAACAAACAGATTGTAGCTCACACACTCTCAGCGCATTTCTATTGCACAAAAGGCTTTATACCTCACTCTACATCAACTATGATGTCATCCTATGTGGCAAACAGTAAAAACCTATCGGGCAGAGGGATTGGTTAAGAGAACATATATGCCTATAGTTCATATAAGTGTTAGTACCATCATTGGCTGCCCCTTATCTGGTTGGCATGCCTTGAACAACCAGTATGTAAAATACAGAAAATAGCGTAATACCAATAGCAGATTGGCTTCTGCAACAATGTATGGTCAACCATTACATAGACCCTCATGATTGGTTGGCACTCTATTTCAACCTTGGACATTAGCAGCACATAAGCAACGAAACCCAGGTGCAGGGTAACAACATCATACAACTGCCTTTTTTAGCTAATTAGCCTACCATCTCTCATCAGTTAGGCCCTAAGCCATGGCTTCCTCTTTGTAGTTGACCTTGCTGGATGTTCTCTTCCTCAGAACTTTGATGGGAGTGAAGGTACATGGCTATCTTCGTCTGGAGCTTTATAAATATGCCTCATCTTCTGGTCTTGCACCACGTGTGAAGAGACCATGATTTTGTCTATTCTGTCCTTCTAATTAATGCTATTTGATTCAATTATATTGGGTGCTATTACTCCCCCTGGCCACTGGTTACCTGGTTGCTCCATCTTGCATGTGCTTTCTGCATCTTTAATTGTTCAATAGTTGGCACTCATAATTATTCACTCAGTTACATAATCTGAGAGAAACATGTCTTAAGTACATGGCTTATCATCTTCAACTCCTTTTGTGCTTTTCAGTTGCTTCGCACCGTGGCATCCTTAATCCTGATCCAAGCAAATACCCTTTGTTTTTGCACAAATCTTTATTTCAGCGACTATCAGCTCTGCAGCCTTAGTCTCTCGCCTCAAGATTGTTCGTATACTAATTTACGATTCCAATGTCCATTTTCTCAACATGGCTACTTTACACACGTTATATTTCCTACTTTAGCAAGCTTCTACAGTGTCTTATCTACCTGGCGTTTCTGTGTATATACATCTACTACATATCATGACACTTATCTTCTAAATGTATATGGTTTTCTTCGTATTCGCATGTATGTTTACTTTGTTGCTTCAGTTACATCTTCATTCTTCAGACATCCATAAATCAGGCTTAGTGCTTCTGCGTATCTTCTCTCTTCATGACTTAACTTCTCTTCAGTCCGACTTTATTTATAGCTCTTCTATGTCCAGTGGCGTCTGCAGACTCATGTCTACTGCCTCAGTTTGAGGGTACATTTGGTACAGTTGTTTGAGTGGATAACATCTCTCATACCTTCGATGTGTTATTGGGATGATACCAGGTATCAAACACAGTACTTTCTTGCTGTTCTTCCAATATGACGGACGTGAGGGAGTGGGCTCTATAGATGATGTTTACATGTGCCTCTCTAAACAACAAAACCATAGATTACTTCTGGGATGGTACTTGTAGGAGTTACTCACAGTCTAGTCTCCATATCAGGCCTCACTGCTTTCATCTTGCTTTTTCAGGCCTCTTCTGGGTTTATGGGTCATGATTCTCTCTTCTGCATGCTTTTCCTCAGCCTTGCAGAAATCTCTTGGGGGCTTTTCCTAGCCCTTGGGTCACAACAGGTCTCTTCCAGACCTCGTGTTTATCAGGATTTACTATCAGTCTTTACTAGACCTTCATTTTGTCAGTTTTCACACACCTGACTTCCATCACACTTTCCCACACAGATAAAAGGCACAGGACAAAAGCACAGTCTGAGCAAGGGAAAACACACAAGGAAGAAGCAGTTCCGAGATGGCAGTTTAATACGAGGAGAGAGATGGCAAGACCAGAGAGGGTTACAAGGAGGGAAGTGCCCTTGACCTTTTCAGAGAAAAATCACTACTTTCACGAGCCCTTGAGAATAAGAAACATAAGACCTGGAATTAAAGCTGAATAAAGGTGCATTGTGTGTCGAAGGTACCCAGTGCTCTCCCGTGTCGAAAGTCAAGGTGGGGAGGAGCGATTGCCACCGTGGTACTGACCTTGGCTCCCATAACAAAGCAGCACCAGTAAAGTCAGCACAGCCGGTGAGTTGGGGAGACTGATAGCAGACCAGTCGGTGTTAGAACCAGGGTTGCAAGCGGAAACATTGTATGAAGAAATCTGAAGAGAACAGTGTGTGCAGCATATGTGATGAGCGACACAAACATAATTGAACACCCAAGGAGTGACTGAACTTTTGAAGCCATATACAGAGTGGTCCGGCAGCATGTGGGTGCTCATTCGAAGGTCTCTGTTAGGTGGCTGACTGAGAGGTGGTAAATGTAAATTGTGAAGTCGAAGTGGTCCTGTAACAGGTCAAGCTAAACCCTGTGCACAGTCGATAGTCTTCAATAGCTAATACAAACTGCAATTGGTCCGCACAATTGTGTAAAAGGAAGGATCTGAGCCCGGCTAAGGAGGATCCGGGGTGAACCGTGAGTCACCTGAGAAAAGATATTCTCTGAACATTCGAGAAGGGGATCTGAGCCCAGACGAGGGGGATCAAAAATAACGATTGTGGTATAAAAAGGGATCTGAGCCCAGGTGAGGGGGATCTAGGGTGAAGAGTGAATCACCTAACTTGAGTATTTGTAAGAAGAAAGGAACTTTGTTTGTTTTGGTACATCAGGCCTTTTGAATCAAGAGACTTTGATAACTTAATAGACTTGGGCACAGAAGGTCCCGATGCTGGTAATGGAACTGTCCTCGTGCCGAAGAAGCCCAAGAGGGTGCTATGCCTGCGTGAACCTCCTTGTCCCGTGCTGAAAACGCGGAGAAGAGAGGCCAACGGCCTGAAGATCCTGACTTATCATTTTGTGAACACTTCTTTCTTTTTCATGAACAGTATCCCACACTATTTGTATTTAGAGGTAAGGATTGGCAATAGTTTTCTTAGTATAGGCTCTTTTATTTTGACAAGACTCCACTAGGACTGCATTACTATTATTTGATGGTCCTAGCTTGCTCCCATCTGTAGATTTAGGATTAGATAGGCATTTTTATCACCTTTGTTAAAGTTCAAGAAACACCCTTGAACTGTGGTCACTTGTGTCTGTGTTATTATTGATGCTATGTCTTCCTTACAGAGGGCAAATAGTGATCCCTCCATAATGGCTCAGAGCCCTCGCACAGGCTCTCGCTTCTCTCAGGCCTATCTTGGACTCGGACTGGCAGATAATTACCTGCTTTGCATGCAATATGACGTGGCCCTGCAAGTTCACTGTGTTTACCCCTATATTCGATCAATGATGACAGACGTCACCATGAAGGGCAGGACCCAGACACTTGTGTATTTGAATATTCCATTATGTTCATTCAGATAAGCTTATCACTCTTCAGGAGGGGCCTGATCGACATGGGCATGTGTTGGGCCTGCTAACATGCTACAAATAGTGGGTGCCCCTTCATCGTCCTCTTACGATACTGCTCCCCTGGTATTCTTCCATCTGGCCGGACTCCTTCGGCGTTACATCTGTTCCAGTGTCAGTTGTGAAGAACCTGGGAGTCTACATTTCTTCTTTCTTGTCTATGGTGCCCCAGGTCAGTGCTGTCTGCAAGGCTGGTTACTTTACTTTGAAGGTTTTACATAAAATTCTCCCATTCTTCCAGTTCACCTTCAACCTATTGTATCCTCTATGGTTATGAGTCAGCTTCACTACTGTAATGCACTCTGTCTCGCTCAGCCAAAGGGTCTTATCCATCGGCTCCAATTGTTGCAGAACCTAGCGGCTAGCACGGCGACAGCAACCCCATATGGTGCACACATTAGTCCAGTTCTTTGAGCCCTCCACTGGCTCCCAGTGGAGAAAAGGATTGCTTTCAAATCACTCTGCTTGGTCCACCGTGCCTACTATGGAGTCGGTGCTAGCTTTCTTAAAGAGAAATTGTCCCATATGTCCCCACTAGGTCTCTGCGCTCAGAGACTACCTGCCTCCCAGTGGTGCCTAAAGCTCAGTTGAGTAGAGTAGGAGGTTGTGCCTTCTCAGTGGCGGCCAGCAAACTGTGGAATTCTATCCCAGTTGATCTTAGGCGTACATCTAATCACCTTCTCTTCTGACGCCTTCTTAAAACCTGGTAGTTCTAGCTTCTTGTTCAGGTTGCTATGGCTGCTCCCTGTGCTGTCCTCGTGCCAAGATACCTATGGTGAACGTGCGTGCTATAAATTCCCATAACAGATGCTATGGGAGCATGACATGGTCAGGCACTTCTGGGCGATGGTTAAGAACAACATCTCAAGGGTAACAGTTTAAGGAAAGGAGTAGAGCTGGGCGAGCCTGGCGTGGCTTAGGACGGCCCAAGTCGCAGCCGGGGCACTGGCCATACCCTCTTCTTGGGTCAGTGCCTGCCCAAAGCAGGGGCCAGCCATGAGCCCCACCGTATACTGGGAAAAAACGTGTGGAAAAAAATGCTCCTGTTCTGTTCCAGCCAAGCAATGAGGGGCTGGGATGTGACGGGAGGTCAGGCGATCAGGCCAGGAAGTCAGGCAGCCTCTTACAGGAGCACAGCCTACAACCTTTTTGTGGGTCTACTGCACTCACTCCCCTTGCTATCCTCCCCTGCCCCACCCTTCCCCATTCAAAAAGTACGGGCACTGTCCCTGATTCTCCCCTGAACTTGTCTTACCCCCATCCCTTTTGTCTTCCTCCAGCTCCCTTTATCTGCCCCTTACCCTTTAGCTCCTGTTCTTACCCCCTTAGCCCCTTTTGCTGCCCCATCTCCTTTAGATCCCTTTGTTGCCCCAATCTGTTTAGCGCATAGCCCTTGTTCTTGCCCTAGCTCCCTTTAGCCCCAGTGCTTGCCCCCCAGTCCTGTTTAGCCCCTTTTCCTGCCCCACAGTCCTGTTTAGCCCATGTACTTGCCCCAGTCCCTTTAGTTGCCCCAATCACCTTTTCTTAGCCCCTGACACAGGTCCCTCTCCCGTTTTCATTTCCAGGGCTCCGTTTTTTGCAGCCCTGAGAGGTAGGACAGACAACACCCCCACCCATCCCCCCCACCCCCCCGCGACCCCAGGCTTGGCCCGGCACACAAACTCCCTGGCGCTCCCAGGTCTAGAAACGAGTAATAGCTGTGAGGATGGGGATAGGTGAGGAACTGGATTAGCTATCGCATGGGGAGCGAATTTGATTGAGGGCGGCATCTATGTTAGCCCACAGACAGGATTTTCGCAGCCGGAAGTCCACATTGCACCCATCTGTAGAGGCTTGCCATTCAGAAATGCATCAAATCTGAGCTATGGGGTGGGGTCATTTTTCCATATGAGAGTAAATCGCCAAAATTCTGGTCAACCTCAGGCCCTTTTGAAGAGCACTTTAATTGGGCATACCTGGCCCATAAACCATGGCCACTAACCTGCATGCTGATTTAGCTTAACGACTTGTACTGTTCAACACAGAACTGAATGCATGTTTTTTTAATTCTGTTGTTATACTATCAAATGCAAAATGTTGACTGCAAAAAAGTGTACAACTGAGCCTGCACGTGCAGGCCATAAAGCTGGAACACACGGCAGGTCTGTGTGGTTGCTTTTGTAGAAGACATGTTTTCAAGTGGAACTTCAAGTTCTAGAGCGAACATGGAGGAGGGGTTGACATCCTGCCTCAGAGCGCCGGGGCACGCCTCCCTGTGGCGCTCTGAAGAGTAAGGTATTAGTGCTTTGAGCTGAAGAATCAGCGGCAGCACGGACAGGAACGTTCGAGAAGCCCTGGCCCGCGGTTCGGATTTCTCCCTCCAATCTGCGGTTCATGTCTCCCTGGGTGACAACATGGATGCAGAGCTGAGCAGAGTCTCTCTGTAGCTGTAAATCCGCGTTCTGTTTACAGCGATTAACTGTTGCAGTGGTTGCGGGAACAAACACTGCTAAACCTTAGTTATTTCTTGATCCTCCCAGACTGTGTCCTCTTTGCCTTCTAAAACATCAATCGTGCTCTCTCTGATGGCGCTCCCTAGAAAGGACTGAGAGACTCTGTGTTTTCGAGTTGTTGAAGCCTATGTGCGCCCCCTTAACAGGAGGCTCAAGAACTTTTTTCAGTTTATGGTTTGAAGAAACACGAATTTGGTTTGCTGTTCTGACCGCAAATAAAAGAAAACATTGGCATTTTAAAGCGAATAATTAATTAAGTGTGGAAGAAATTCCATGGAACAGGTTATTTGAACCATACTCGTTCTCAGTAGAGGGTCTCCCTCACCCTTTCTCAATGAACACCATCAGACACATAAAACGCAGAGGACCAGTTCCTAGGTGTAATTGCAATTAACTCTAGGGTCCTCATTACAAGTACGGCTGTGAGTAGAAAGTGGCAGTAATTCTGTTACTACCGTGCATTGCCACGCTGCCGTACTAGGAGGGGGATGGTAAGGTGGAGGATAAACCTCCAGCAAAAAGCTCCACATTTCCGCCAAAACTCCCCAGAATTACCACCGAGTGTCATTCCATTGAAATCCCCATGGAGTCCCTGGACTCCAAAAGGGGGACTTGCACCTCCCAACCACCACCTGTATATCCACAGGACCAAGTGGCAGTAATCGTAATTTTATTTGTTGGTATTTCAGAGGTTTTACCGCCAGACTCGTAAAGAGGCCCTATGTCTGCGCAGTGTCTGCACAGCCGTGCAGAAGATGACCAAAAACCCACATACCACCATATGATTTGACGTCCTGTGCACATTATTTTAACTGGTTGGCTGGAATTTCCACCACAGTCACACAATAAGCAGTCTTTCCAATTGAGGTTCACTGTAGACCGGGCCATACCATTATCAAGTACCAAGCATATCACCTGCACCCTCATTGTCTCACTTCTTATAGACCCTCTTTGCAATACCTACACCAACGCCTACTCTTGTGGCTTTGCCCATGCTAGTTTAGTTGTGTTATAATCGTCACTGTTTTATGCACTCTCTCGTCACTTCAGTGAACTGATAAGGTACCAAGAGAGAAAGTGATTTGGCCATGATCACATGATATTGTGACTATGGGCACTGCGGTTCTCCTGCTGCCAAATTACACCTGAGCTTACAACAGATGGACACAACTATGAACTGTCATCCAAGTAAACTTACCAAGCTGCCCACCCAAATATTTATTGGTTATCGGATAGAAACAAGTCTCATGAATTTGATTGTTAACCTGGGTACAGTATCTTTCATGGTCCCATCCCCAAGACTCTCTGCACCCACCAAACGTTGCAGCCTATTATTTATTTGATTTTTCTGTGATTCAGTTTTGGAGGAGAAATGAGCACCACAACAGAGAATACATATCTCCCAAAGGCAATCCAATGAAGTAGTTGTATTAAAAATAAGCAACGTATTTGTGTTATTCTACAAAGTGGAATATCAAATGCAAGGAAGGAAGGACACACATTCTAAGTCAAGACCGGAGGCAAGCATTATGCTTAATCTTCTTTATTCCTACATTTCAGCAGATTTAAATCTTCATACTTGCTTTACTAAAAGCATTAAAAATGTTTATGTTTTTTTAAACAAAAAAAACATATCCAGACTTAACTTCCCATGAACGCCAATGTCTCTGGTAGTCCTGATGACCATCCTGAGTCCAATGAGGCCTGGGTCCTTTCCTCTTCTTTTTCAGCTCTTCACAGAGTTAAGTGCCTTGATTGTATGTCTCCCTGTATTAAACTGTTAGGCCATAGTTTATATGCTGTACACATTATGCTTTTCACATATTTATGACACGCAGCATGCCGCAAGTACAAACACAAACTTTCCGGTCACTCGCAAGCCTTTTTCGGTCCCTTTATCTTTATTCTCTCACAGCAAGTGCACGCCGTCTCCCTCTCTCCCTTCCGGCGCGTGCGCTGCGAGCGGGGGACACCAGAACCAGAGCGCAGCCTAGCCCACAAGTATCACACTTATGCCTGGGGCTGCAGCTGCACACCGGCACACCAATGTATTATAATTAAGTTCATAGATATTGATAGCGAGTGTCAAGTAGCTCGCAAATGTAGGACGCAAAGCTTTCATCATAGTTCTAGGGCCTTTCCTCTAACTTTGCTGGAATTCAACAACAAGTTAGAGGCAACGGTCACACACCGGCTCATCCTACGAGCGTAGGACATACTCAGCAGCATTCTTAACGCTATAAACAATGAATCGTCTGCAAGCCCTACATAACATGCACATTAAGTCCACAGGAAGACCAGTGGCACAAGCGATATGTGCTTGTACTTGGAATAGAGGAGACCTGAGCTCTAATCCCACATTGAGTGTATCCTTGGTACAGTAAGTAGGCCAAGCAAGAGCCACACATTAAAGGCCTACAAATCAAGAGGAGCCCAGCTTCTCAGCAGACCCTCATAAACCCCATCAAGCCACCACACCCAATCCAGGAGGATGTGCCATTCAGCCTGCATCATCCAGGCACCATGGCACAAGTGTAGTATGGAGTCAGAAGAGGGGAGTGTCGGCAGCCAAGTACTCTCTGAAGAGGAGGATTCAGATCTGACTCTCAGCTTTAAGAGAGTTTTAGGACATTCTTTAACTGACGCAGTGGCACCAGGAGTACGCCCACTGCAGGATAGGCTAGACACACTGGAGTACCTCATTGAGGACAGGCTTAAGAAGACAGGCTCTAAAGAAATGGCCTGTACATCCTCTGAGCAGCCCACCAGCAAGGCAAGGAAGGGGAGAGAACAGACCTGCAAATACAAAGCCTCTCCAACTCCACAGGGTCATAGCAAGGAGGATAAGAGGAGACCTTTTGAGGCTGTCGACAGTTTTGAGAATCTAAAAGAGGCTTTCTTACTAAAGTCGACTGTGCAAAGACTCCTACCCCTTCCCCAGAGATGCAATACACAGAGGATAATGACTCCTCGTCAGAATCCAGAAATTTAGACTCCAAAGCTACCCAGAAGTCCAAGGGCAGGAAAAGGAAGCGCAAGGAGAACTACCCAGAGGAGCACAAGGATGAATTAATGGTCATGTTTGATCCAGAATCAATCATACACCGAAGATAAAACAGCTGGTGCCCGTCACCCAGAGTAACAACATACATGGCTCAAAGGTTATGCAAACCTATTGAGAAGGAAGTGAGGCTATGAATGCGCTCACAATGTCCCATGGCAGAACTGCCAGGTAAGGTGGCAGAGACCCCTGAGCTGGACCCTAAAATGACCACTTTCATCTCTAAAGCAGCCAGAGAACTGAGAAAGGGTATGGACCGAGCCTGGATAGGCTGCCAAGAAAAAGTCATAGACTTGTCAGGACCTATAGCTAAGATCATGGACTTAGTAGAGAGAGCCAGAGACACTGGAGTACCAGTGGATCCGGAAGTCCTGGCCATTTGGGCTCAAAGAGCCGTATGTCTTCTAGGGAACGCAAACTGTGCCCTATCCTCCGAAAGGAGAAGAAGCTTTCTACTAAAGGTAGATTTGAAGCTGGAGATCTGGCTTCCTACGAGGCAGTAGAAGCTACACAAGGACGGCTTTTTGGCAACACTTTCATAAAAGAAATGAGGAGACTTGTAGGAACATACACAGCTTTCGAGAAAGCCCAAGCACCTATTAAAAAGATTTTTCCCACAACAGTTTTTGCCTGGACCGGTCGCAACAGAGTTAGTGCATCTGGTCATTTCCATGCACAAAGACCACCTCAAAACGCCAGGGCGCATTACTGAAACAAGACGCCTTCTTTCCAGCTCACAGACGCAGCTGCAAAGGTCGCAGAGGATGTGGTTACTACCGTCACCCGAACACACCAACAGGTGAGAGAAGTGATGTCCCGCACACTTTCCCCTGTTGGAGAGAGGATGCTGTTATTCTTAAAAAAATGACAAATGTATTCAAGCGATGCATGGCTGCTTCAAGCAGTGGCAGGCCTCCATCTAGAATTTGTAGCTCCACCTTATCAACAGATAAGACCAAAATGCATACAGATAGCACGCAAGGAGGCCAACTTGCTAGACAGGGAGCTCAAGATGCTAGAGAGCAAGGGTGCACTAGAACACTGCACAGCGAGGCAAGCCTTCATATGCAACATGTTCCTGGTTCACAGAAAAGAGAAAGTCGGACCAGTAATAAACCTAAAGGAGCTAAACAGTTGGTTAATCTACAGGCATTTCAAAATGGAGGGAGTACACCTTTTCAGGGACATCCTTCGCAGAGGAGATTGACTAGTGAGACTAGATCTAAATGACACATACCCAACAGTCCCTATCACCTGAAGAACACCGGAAGTACCTACCTTTCGCATGGAACGGGCACACATGGCAATTCAAATGCCTCGCATTCAGACTAGCGTCTGCTCCATGGGCCTTCACAAAGATTATGAGATCAGTGGCTGCAGCCATGAGAGAGAGGGGCATCGGAATGATCATCTACCTAGATGACATCCTAATGCTAGCAGAGAGCAAACAGGACCTCATAGAGCAGACTCAATGGGCGTCTGGGCTCCGCCTCTCGCTAGGATTTCTAACAAACCTACAGAAATCAGAGCTCACACCCAAACAACGTCTGGAATTCCTGGGGTTCATACCGAACACCACCACTAAAGCTCCTGGGTCACAAGATAACAGAGATAAAGGAGCTCAGAGCGACTCTGACGAAGGACATAATATCGCATCCAGCACGCATATCACACTTGCTCATCATGCGCATGATGCCGTTTAGAGCAGTAGTAGCAGCAGCGACCATGGCGCGTTGGGTGTGAGAGATCACTCTAGCAGGCATAGACATGGCTAAGTTTGGGGCGCATTCAGTGAGGGGAGCCATGGCTTCCAAAGCTTTTGGAACCGGTGCAGACTTCAAGACATATTAAAAGCAGCAGACTGGTCCAGCGATAGTACGTTTAGGACTTTCTACTTTAAGCCTATAGCAAGCGCTGCAGGAGCAGTCATTCATAGCTTTGAACAAGCACAATGACATTGAGGGGACAGACTTGCTTTGCATCTGTGCCTCCATTTCTAAAAATAGTTTTGGATTGGGTGTACCTCTACATCCGTGCACCCGGGTGCACAGATGTAGAAGTATACCCAAACCAAAACGATTTTTAGAAATTGATGGACAGATGCAAAACAAGAGCCTCTTGCTTTGCATATGTCCCTCAATTTTTAAACATCGTTTTTTACCAGGCTTTTACCCGGGCCAGAGAGAGACACAGTATGGATGGAACAAAGGGACACCCACACTGTGTCTCTTCTCTACGGCCTGGGGGGGGGGCTCAGCCCGACTTCATTCTGCCGGCGGGTCCCGGGCCACGGAGTACCCGCGTACTCGGCGCCCCTGTCGGGTTTGGGTTGTTGGAGTCCACTGGGAAGGTTTTGGATTTCTTTGGTGGCACACAGACCTTATTTGGTCTGTCAGTGCATTCTGGTCGGGGTAACTCTGAAAAGAAACAAAGAATTTAGGGCAGAATGCCTGTCATTGGGTGATCAAAGGTGGTACTGGTTGACACATTGAGAGCAGGTTAAGAGGGAATTTCAGGGACGCCACCCCCCCCCCCACCGCTGGAGAAGGACAGGCTGTGGCATTTGCCTTAGTAGGTCTCCTACCCCGGGCTGGGAAAGGCCCCTACTCCCTCTCTGACATGGTCAAGCCCCTGACCCTGTTACACTTGTTTAATGCTGGATATATCATGTTCCATTGACTGCTTCAGAGGTTACATGAAAGCCAGTGAGGGATCTCAATTACCCACCTTGTTGGACTTATCAGACATGTCCTCATTAGATGTGGTGGTTATTGGTGAATTTTTTGCGCTGTTTTTGTGGGCCTCACATTGTGCAAAGCTTCACCATCGGGTAAGTGAGGGTGGAATGCAGGATATTGTTTTGAGGATACAAACTTCAATTTTTCTTGTGGGTAAGCCTCTTGTATCTCTCTCAAGAATGAGGGGGGGGGGTGGAAGTTCTTCCCGCCCTCTTAATCGGTGAACCCTAGATGTTTCGTGGGGTTTCGTTGAAACACTTTTGTATAGGCGCGTTAAAAATGCCATATCATATGGTATCTGTGTCCGAGTGCAGACTTTGGCAACTGTCTTAGCGCTATCAGGAGTGATATTCATCAAATAATTTCTTCTATTTCTTATATTTGGTATAGGTAGATTTTCTTCTTTCTTTAAACTTGCATTTCCCGCCTAGGCTGGACAGCATGTAAGGCAATGGGTCTAAGGGGTATCTGGATTGAGGTCTGTTTTCAGTTCCTTCTACTTCCTAATATTCCTCACAGCGCCTCCTCTCAATATGGTTGCAACATCACTTCAGCAGTCTAGATGTTCATTCTGGGTTAAAGCATGCCAAGTACTGCTGCTCCTACACCAGGTGTCCTTTTCAATTAGCGGCCTTGCAAGGGTCTCAACTCAGAGAGGGAGCGAATCGGCATGCCTCGCGCCCCTCTGCTTAATCACTGAAAGAGCTTTCACTCTAATGCAGCGTTATACCCAGTGCTATAAGTGGGATACAAAATCGAGGGCTGGTGGGTGACTCTGGAAAGGGGGCATATGATATGCTATGATATATTTTATTTATATGGCCTAGAGGGGAAGGTGGCATCAGTGAGGTCAACCTGCCCCAAATAAGCATTATGTCATGAGAACCTGTAGACAAGTATTTCGGGTAACTCAGCATTGTCCCAGTTGGTCTTGTCTACATTCTGTAAATAGAACGCCCTCTAGATTTGTTTCTAAATAAACTGCGTTCTGTAAATAAATCAGTTTCTCACAGTATATAAACAATTCAATCAGTGAGTAAATTACCTTTATTCTGTAAATAAATGACGGAGGCGCTGCATGCCACATAGCTTTTTATAAATTCTCATTTAGGTCTTCAACCCCGCTGCTGGCTGCCTCCCCCATGATAACCTGCGGCTATTCATCCCCTGTCTTGATTTCTTTATGTAGAATTTTCCCACAGTAGGAAGCCGTGCCTACAAAGCACAGCCTATATGCCAGCCCCCTGGCCCAAAGTAGCACTTACCTCACAGTACCGCTGTGTTCTTTGTTGTGGGTTGCGCTCGCATGCGGCACTCCAGCAGTGACTGCAGCCACTGTTAAAAAAAATGGCACACAACACGACTCCACACAACTGGCGATTTTGTCAGGGCTAAATTATTTGGCTAAAGCAAACTGAGGAAATTGGCAGAAGACGAATATGCTTCCAATGTGGAAGGACCTAATGTAGGCCTACACAAAAGAATGGCACTGCAATGCAGCAAACAAAGGGAGCTGAACCCAAGCTCTATGACCAACCAGGGAAGCAGCAGACCACAACTGGAAGCATCTGGTTCTGCCAATTTTCTCAGTTTGTTTTATCCAAATAATGTGGGTATCTTGTGCAATGATGTTGACGATCAAACACAGATTCAGCCCTGATGACAGATTCAGGTCCGAAATGCATTGGCATCGCATTATGAATCTGTTTGCCAAGTGTTTTGTATTTTATAAAATTAGCTTTTGTATCATTTTACAAGAGAGAAGCATATTATTACATGATGCCATGACCCAAAAGTTTTGACCACTTTATCCAGAGTTAAGAGATCTTAAACTAGCATATGGGTATGGTCTTGGTAGACCTTATTGTTGAGTACGCAGCACCAAGGGCGATCCCTCAGTGATACTAATGTAGCTGTTGAGGGTCCGCGAGCCAGTGACGTATTCTCTGCAGTAATTCTTATCCGGTTCACCGACTGCACGTCATTGTCAAGTTTCAATTTAGTTACTTTCCACCTTTCAAATTTAAATAGAGCGCAGTGCCCACCAGTTGCTTCATTTTCCATTTTCTTTTGTCAGAGCTGCCACCGTGCCTTTCAAGCGACCGCCAGAGCAAGCACACTCGCGCACGCAGTTCTCAGTGCGCTCTACCACTCTAGAGAAAAGGTTTCCTATACAATTGTGACATCGGGAGCCCCTGCTGAACTTCTCTTATTGGAGATTACTAAGGCTCTTATCAATTTCATAAACTTTCAGAGATGTGGCGAAAGACGTCTCAATGTGTTGATGCCACCTGAATTCTCTCACTGCGGCGGTTATGAGAGGTGCTGGGGTCCATCTACCAGGCTCACCAACCTCTGTCTCAAGCGGAGGCTGGGCTTCCATGTAGCTGCCATCACTAAAGACTCTGGTCCCCTTCCACGAGTTGGATTTTCAGACAGCCACAGGCTTCAAGTCATTATTGGTAAATAAGGGAACCTTCTTGATTTCCCGTCGCTACAGTGGAATACGTTACAGTGACCCCTCCGACCGGGCTGACGGCATAATTGCCTGTATGTGGTTTGGAATCTCTTCCAGAAGTGTTTTCATCCAAGTTCCTGGAAGGGCGCAGTAACAGTGAACAACTTTATGAGCAATTACTTCTGACCATGCCAAATTCAAGAAACTGGTGGCTATTTTCTGTCACATGTGGTTCCACAGAGGCCACCCCGAACAGACAGCTCCCACACCCTGCCACCCGATTGAAGACATGGGAAGCAAATGGACAGCCTTATTCACAACCTGCTATCTCTACTTTGAGGGTCATCAAGGACAGAGGGGCATAGAATTCACAGCATGAAGGTTAGGAAGGAAGTCCATGATAGGAAGGTGGGGGCTGGCTGCCAATCTAAACCCTGTGACTGTGCCACACTAGGCAGTGCTCCAAACACCTATAGAAGGGAGCCTACATTCTGTCAATGGTGAACACACAGACATTTTGAGATACGTGGTTTTTGGGAACATCCAGTAGGTAATACTTGCCCATGCCAGAAGTATTAACTATTGGGATCTCTCATAAAGAGAGAGAGGATATTGCGGCTGTAGGGGAGACTCCACCCTTTTATACAATGTCACGTTTTCTGACAGAGTTGTCAAGTGGCTGCTTGCTGTCTGCCTGTCTCACGCCTCATCTGTGTGCAAGGTGTAGAGCAGCTCATCTGTGATTGTAAACACGATGGGTCTTCGTGATTACTGCGCAGCACGACATTTCGATGATGAAAATGTTGACCACCGAAAATGGCACCCCAAAGTGATCGCATAGATCACTTTTTCCCACATCTCCCTTACCCGCTATCCCTTTGTCCCTACTTACTTTTCTGCGTCACACTTCTTTCCGGTCCCGAGACTCCCTGCACCCCCTGCAACGTCAGCTCCCTATTCCCAACGTGGGTCGGAACTGGCGCTGCAGGCTCCTTTTTGGGGGGAACTTTATTGTCCCCCGCCAGCCATGTAATAGAAGCGGGGGACACCCCCGCAACCTCTGAATCCCATTTTACCAAACATGGGGAGGGGGAAGAGGGACACCCCCGCTCCCCTCATTCAGTAAAATCGAATTTGTTATTTTTGTAAATGCTGAATGCACAGTAAACACACATTCAGCATTTTTTCCCAGAGATTTTCTCAGAATACCAACAAGATCAGCACATGCCTTTATGATGCCCTCAGCAAAGTGCAATTTGGGTCTCTGCCCCAGCACCATTCATACAACGAGGACAGATTTGATGTTTTTATGGCCAAATCCCACCATGCTTGCAATTGCCCTATTGTTGCACTGGTCATGTCTGTAAATAGGTGACTTGTTAGCAGGCGTTGCCAATCTCGATTTCATCATCACATTGTACCTGAGAGCGACCATTTCGTTATTCAACAGAGCCAAACTGAAACCTACCAAATATTCTTCTTAGGCCTGTCCCAGCATTTTACCCCAGATCATCCTTGATGCGCACCTAAGTCCCTCCCACACTGTGAGGTGCAAGGAACTCGCCAATTCAACTGCAGTCTCCACCACTCATTCCCTACCAGGCTCTGTGCACCGCATTGGCCTCCCATTTCTCACATAAGACACAGTACATCCTGTACTCACCCTCCTCCACCCCCATCTCTCCTGCCTCCCTTAGCTCCCCTCCTGTCACCCCCCACACTCTCCTTCCTCCTGCCCATAGCACTGTGTGGGGTCTCTAAAGTTGCCTGCTCTATGAAGATCTCCTCCAAACACGTGCGCCCCTGCTCTTCAAGGACTTTTAAGGACAATATCTCATCCCACGCCCCAGCTCTTGCCGACTTCTGTAACCACTCCTTCAACATATCATACTCTATCCCTCAAGCACTCCCTTCTACACCAGCTCCTAAAAAAGCCATCAGCTGACCCTCTCCAGCCTGGCTAACCACTGCCCTATCTCCACTACCCCTTTCCTGGATAAAATCTTGAAGAAGCTGGTCTTCCCTCTATACTGAACTTGTTGGTTGCCTCCACGACCATAAATCTGTATTCCAGGCATCCAGGGGCACGGAAACTGCTCTCCTGAACACCTATGAAGACATGCTTGCAAATCATGACTAACTCTCCTGCTGTTCTCATTCTCCTCAATCTCTCCTCTGCCTTTGACACAGTCAACCATTTTATCCTCTTAAAACGACTCTGTGATAGCCTCGGCATCACGGACCGGACATTGGAATGGATGACATCTTTCCTCACCAATCGCCATTCCCAGCTGCAACTGGCTTCTTTTTCCTCTACCACCACACTCAAGACCTGCAGCGTCCCCCAGGGCTCCATCCTACTGCCGTGACTTTTCAATATCTATCTCGTCCCTCTTGCACACTTGACCTCCTCCTTCTCTCATTTCCAGTGCTATGCCGATGACACACAGCTTTCCTGTGAATTCAATGCCTAGTTTGTTATTGTTGATTTGAAGTCTGAAAGTTTCCAATTGGCTGAAATTTCATAGTACACACAGATATATTGATGCACAAAACAGACCTTTATGTCTTACCTCTACTTTTTAGAAGACGAATAGAGTCTGATGGGACTCAATTAATAACCACGTTAATGTATAGCTGACAAATAAGTTGATGGGTAAGTTTTTTGTACCCACTTGGGTTTCTCTGATTATACACTGAACATATCCCCGCAGTTTTATTTAGTATATATCGTCTAATTTGGATGTCTTTTCTCCCTTTTTTCTCCTATCCCCTTCTCCTCTTTATATTTTCAATTATTCTTCACCCCCACTTCCACCCCCTTCCAATGAAATCTCGACGACTGAATGGTATGTTTTAATTACAATTGTCTTTTACTTACACAACTTTTTGAATTTATTTGATTTGCTGTTTTTTGAATTCTATATGACTTTTATGTAATATTACGGGATGTGATCTAATTTATCATACAATGAATGTTCCATTTGTGTCCTTTGTGTTCATGTTATTGGTTTAAACATACGACTTTACAATAATTTCTCTTTTTTTTATTTTGTGTTGCCCCAACTTGGGGGTTTTTGCTGTATCATCACGTTATGACATTTTGTACATCTTTAATTATACAATTTTGTGGCATCAAATAGACATTGCCCTGATCTGAGGAAGGCACAGGGATTGTGCCGAAACAGGTGTCATCAAACAAAGGGCTATTAATAAATAATTATTTAATTCATTTTTTGGCAACAACTTCAATTCATTCAAATCTATTTGTGGCGCAGTAAACAGATGCGTGCAGCTTCTTTGATTATGTAAAATGTTGGTTCATCTAAAATGTCCCAATGGAATTCATTCCCACTGCCTTGACAAATCTGCACATGAGTTTGCAAAAAGATTGTAGAACTAGCTCTGAATGTTTTTGCAAAGTTTGGTAGTATTTCCTCAAGAGGGGGCATTAGAAGGAGGTCTCAACATTTTTAGATGATTTATAACTTGAAATTAGATTTGAGGTCATTTGGTGGTGGAAAGACGGGCTGAGATGGGTGGGGGGGGAGTGGAAAAAAGATGATATGGGGCTATTTTTGTAGGTTGAACAAGGCCGGGCGGGTGCCGTAGCTGCCTGCAAGGTAGTTTGCGGGCAGCGTTCTAAACAGACAGCTTGGGAACCACATTTGGGGTTGTTTGATGCCAGAGAGAGGGTGCAGAAATTGTAGGGAAGTGGAATGAAGGTAATGTAAAGCTGTTTTTATAGGTGTAAAAAGGGTTTGGAAATGCTGGTGGTCCCGCGGTCAATTTTGGTGTCCATAGACATAATGGGCATCATTACGATCCAGGCGGTAATCTTCCGTCATTACCGCCATGGCGTAATGAGCGTTTACGCCGTGGGCTGATGGCGTAAAGAGCGCCACATTACGACACATCGCGCACGTGCATTACGCCATGGCGGTAATGCAATTAACGCCATGGCGGAAAAGGCCCCTACCGGCATCGTAAAGCGAGCAAGGTGCACTTCCGCCACCGTAAGTAGCGGCCACCGTAATTAGCGGCCACCGTAATTTGCGGTGGCCATAAAAAGCAGAACCGGAAATAGCGTCATTGCGCCGGAACGGGAAACAGCACGTCGGCCATCTTTAAAAACACAATCCATTGCCATCCTACTGAACAACACCAGATCCAACCCTGACACCTGTCCCAACCAATCACCCACCCATCCAACTACCCAAAAATGCCTAAAGCTGTTAAGAAGGCATGTGACCGCCAGCGCCAGGAAAGATTCAGCCGGGAGGAACTCTGCATGCTTGCGGAGACCCTGCAAGACAACGCAGCTGTCGTTTTCTCCCCGGAAATGAGCAGGACAGCGATAGGGAAAAAGAAGGCCATCTGGGCCATGGTGGCCGAGCGCGTCAGCGCGGTGGGGACCGTACCCCGCACCCCACAGCAGTGCAGGAAGTGCTGGTACGACCTTCGCATACGGGTCAGAGCCGTCATCTCTGCGAACCGCAACCTTGCCCTGGGTACCGGTGGAGGGTCGGAATCCCCACTAAAACTCCAACCGTGGGAGGAGATTTGTGCAACCACGATTGGCATGGAAGCCATTGAAGGCGTCGGAGGGATGGAAAGGGGAGCTCCGACATCAGGCGATGAAGGTAGGTGCCTCAAACAAGACATGCCATAGTCACTGCAGTCCATTCATGTGTAGCACAAGGTTACCCTAGAGTGTAAATGCAACACATTTCCACACTGCCCATAGCCACATGCGAGCACCACCCTGTATACACTGCTGGCACCTGCATACCTGCATCCACATTCCACACTAAAAGGAGACAACCTGCATGGCCCTGCCTGAAATCTGCCTCATCTACTGACCAGAATAATGTCTATCATTGTCATTCCAAAGTCCGCAGACCCATCAATAACGCCCTCCCTCCTTTGCTCCACCACAGGCACAGATTCACACCCCGAGGACCAGGACACCCCTGCGACGAAGAGAGCCAAGAAGGCCAATAATACCGTCCCCGCACCCTCAACCTCAGCTGCAGTGAGGCAGACCCAACAACAAGCAGGACCCACTGCAAGCATACCAGACGTCCCACCGGCAAGCACCCCTGTAGTCAGCAGGCCAGCAGCAGCTGCTCCACCTCTACCAACATTGCCTGCCACAGAAGGCACCGGGTCAGCGGCCAGCAGCAACATGTGTGAGACAGCTGCAATAGCTGCATGTTCAGACTCAGACATTGAGGAGCATGAAGTCAGAAGACCCACTGACCTACTACATTCCCCCTGTTTGTCAGACGCCAGCCCCCATGAGGCTCACACACAGGGGCACACAGAGGTAGAGGAGTGGCCTTCTACCCCATGCCCAGTCCTCAGTCCACAGGAGGGGAGCAGCCCCTCCATCACACCACCAGCACTGGCCATGGGCCAGCAGGGGCAGCAGTCCCTCGAGGACATTACAGAACGGCAGCAACAACTGTCCACGATGCTGGCTGAGCATGCCGTGGAATGTGTGGGGGCTAGGGCAACCATTGAACAGGCCACGGAGACCCTAAGGGCCGAAGTAGCGCAGAGCACTGCCACCCTGAGGGATGCCATGCAGGCCATGTCCAGGGACATCTGTGCTGAACTTGCCGGCTTGCGTCGTGCGCTCACTGAGCTCACCCACACCCTACAGGACATGCATGCACGGGGGCAGGCAGGGACATCCTCCACTGCCAGTTCTGCACAGAGCAGCCCCGTCCGACGTTCCGGACGTAACCTGCACTCCACAGCCAGGGGTGCCCCGGGGCCAGGAGAGGGGGCTTGTAACAGCCTGTGGCCACTGTCACAGGCTTCTGTTGACACCTACATGGGGTGTGTTAGGGGAGAGGGGGTGTGTTGGGGTGTGCAGGGGGGAGGGGGTGTGTTGGGGTGTGCAGGGGGGAGTGGGGAGGAGGTGTATCACGACGTTTCATAGTTTAAATACACTTTTTTCTTTCCCAAAATGAAATTTGTGGACATTTTCATTGCGTATGTGTGCTTTATTGGTGTACAGTCCACAGTGTGCATGTCCCAGAGACACACAGTGCCCCAAGTGCAGTCTCCATGTGATTCACACCAGCCGTGTGTGCTGGAAGCAGTGGTCGATGATACTTTGGCGCATTGCACGCCCCTCCTGTGCGTCGCCTCCTCCATGGGGTGCCGCCCCATCTGCACCCTCCTCATCGTCAGGTGGTTGCAGTTCTGCGTCAGGGGGCAGGGGCACATTCCGTCTGACGCACATATTGTGTAGCATGACACATGCCATGACGATCTTTGCCACCTTCTCATGGTGGTACAGGAGTGCCCCACCAGACCTGCTGAGGATTCGGAACCGTGCCTTCAATAGGCTGAATGTCTGCTCTATGACCACACGAGTACGTGTATGTGCACGGTTGAAGTCCTCCTCGTGGTGGTTCTGCGGGTTCCGGACTGGTGTAAGGAGCCACCTCTTCAGGGGATAGCCTGCATCACCTGTATGTAGGCGAGAATGTATGTGTCAGTCATCTCGTCTGATCAAGAACATGATGTGCCACCATGGCTTGCATCCAACTGTTACTTCGGCTCACTTCTACATGCACTAATTGATTCACACAATGCAACCAGTATATGCTCATGGCTCCCATGGCCTGTTTTGCATGCCATCAGCCAATGTATGCAGAGGGGTTGAGTGCATTGTGAGTGCCCATCCTCTGTCTCCGTTCTCTGTGTTACTCATAGCCAGGTGGAGTATGCATCATTCCCCCCCCCCTATCAGCCAGGTGGAGTATGCATCATCCCCCCCCTATCAGGCAGGTGGAGTATGCATCATCCCCCCCCTTTCAGCCAGGTGGAGTATGCATCATTCCCCCCCCCTTTCAGCCACTTGGAGTATGCATCATCCCCCCCCTTTCAGCCAGGTGGAGTATGCATCATCCCCGCCCCCCCTTTCAGCCGGGTGGAGTATGCATCATTCCCCCCCTGATCAGCCAGGTGGAGTATGCATCATCCCCCCCCCTTTCAGCCAGGTGGAGTATGCATCATTCCCCCTCCCCCTTTCAGCCAGGTGGAGTATGCATCATCCCCCCCTTTCAGCCAGGTGGAGTATGCATCATTCCCCCCCTTTCAGCCAGGTGGAGTATGCATCATCCCCCCCCCCCCTATCAGCCAGGTGGAGTATGCATCACCCCCCCCCCCTTTCAGCCAGGTGGAGTATGCATCATTCCCCCCCCTATCAGCCAGGTGGAGTATGCATCCCCCCCCCTTTCAGCCAGGTGGAGTATGCATCGGTACGTCATTCACCTGCCCACTTCCATGACATTGGACTCACCGAGTAGCCAGGATCGTGGGCCTGCATGTCGCTCCATGTAGCGTGGTATTGTGGGGTTCCTCAGGACCATAGAATCATGGGTTGATCCGGGGAATCGGGCACAACAATGTGTGATGATCTTGTTGGAGTCACAGACCATTTGCACGTTGATTGCGTGGAACTGTTTCCGGTTGCGGTACGGTACCTCCATGGCACGTGGAACCACCAATTCCACATGGGTGCTGTCGATGGCACCAATGCAACCGGGTATGCCGGCTAGTGCATGGAAACCCACTTTGGTGTTTGCAATGTCCTGGGCAGTCCGTGGTAATGAGATGTGGTCGTCTGTGTGCTTGAGGAGGGCATCGAGCACTTGGATGAGTGTTCGTGAGAATAATGGTTGTGAAATGCCATGCAAGTGCCCCACTGTGTGCTGGTAGGTGCCTGTGGCCAGGAAGTGGAGTACAGACACTACCTTCAGTAGGGGGGGGGGGGTGGCGGTTGGAGCTTCTATCATGCTGACGATGTCGTTGTGTATCATGTCTACGATGGCGGTGATGGTGTCCCGGTCCAAACGGTACAGGGTGTGGATCTGCTCAGCAGTGAGGTTGAATGGATTGGCTCTGATGCGTGGGATTGGGGGCTGCCTGCGTGGTGGCACTGGCTGTGCTGGTGGGGCTTGCTGGGCCTGCCTTGCCCTCCTTCTCCTCCTGCGTCTCCTCTGTGCTGCCTGTTGTTGTTGTTGTTGCTGTTGTAGCACATGCATTGCTATCAGGTCCTCCAGCCCCAACATTGCTAGTCGTATTGGTATCATTGTGGAGTGTGACTGGGTGTGGGAAAGGGGTGGGGTGTGCTCTTTTTGTACTTCCTGAGTCTGTATTGCCTTCACCTGTGCTGTTTCTGTGCACCTGTGGCAGCTGCATTCACTTTACATGGCCCTTTACGGTTGGTTCGCGATGGCGTAATTAGCACCATGGCGGTAAGGTACTTAACGGGCTGGGTGATGGCGTTAGGTGCATGTCCGCTTGGGTCGGCATTTGCGTACCTTTCCGCCATGGCGCTAAGTACGGTGTGGCCGGTCGCGTGCGCGCACCCTTAGCGCAGTTAGCGGCAGCGTTAACTATGATGCCGCTAATGGCATCGTAGTTAACGGTCACGGGTCATGATCGGACCTGGCAGAAAACGATGGCGGTAACCATTTACCGCCATCGTTTTTCACTTAGCGCCAGGGTCGTAATGAGGCCCAATGTCAATGGCGCAGGGGTGGGGGTGAGTTTCATTAGTTGACCGTGGCCCTCATTAGGACTCCGGCGCTAAACCATGGTGCTATTAGCATCATGGTCCATGCTGGAGTCCGCCATGGAGAAAGGGGGAATTACCACACCATTCCAAGGTTTGCGGGGCGGTAATTCCCCCTTTCTCCATGGCCCTTCCCCATTCCCATTTTTGCCCCATACGGCTCAATGGGAATGGGGAAGACGGCAATTACGGTACCGCAAATTGCGGTACCGTAATTGCCATCAAGTTCCCTTTGCGGGTCCCTACTTTAACGGCTGGTCCAGACCAGCCGGTCAGGTCGGGAGCCGCAAAGGGGCCTCGTAGTAAGGCGTTAAGGGATTAACGGCGCCGCAGCCTTTTACGGCACCGTTAACCCCTTAACACCGGGGTCATAATGACCCCCCGTGTATGATATGTACTTGTTATGCAGTTAATTGTGTTGTGGTCAGTGACTAGATTCTGGTGGGTATGGCCAGAGGCCATGCCCCCAAGAATATGCGCATTTGGCACAATTACTACAGTAGTAGTATGTGTATTGTAATTACAGGTAATGTAGTAGGAGTAAGGTCAGAATGATCACAGTAGCAATATGAGTAAAGTAATTGTGTGTGATGTAGCGGGAGCATAGCATGTTTGCAATTTGAGGTATTATGAAATTGAGGCCTTAGGAAGAAAAAGATTTACTGTATAAAAAGTAAACGAATACAAATTGTATAAGTAGTTGCGGGTAAACAGTTGAGACACTTCTGTAAGTACACTACACGTACAAACATATAAGCGTATTGTTACATACTGGTGTGCAATAACACATGCATTGGTCTATGGAACTTGCCTTACTGTTACATATCCCCCTGTCTAGTTTAAATGGCAGTTGGCATCTGTGCTGATGTGCTCGAAAGGGGGTGGGGTGGATGGAGACGTTGAAGGTGTGGTACAACATGTGCACCAGAAAGGCATCTTATGCACTGTGACTATTCTGTAAATGGATACTGCAGTGCTGGTGGTCTGCAGATTCTGCTTTGAAGACGTTGTTCCTGCAATGAACATATGCATGAGTCCATTGAATGTTGTCACAGGCCTATTGCGCTTACCCCATTCTTCTCGTCCTGCTCTTACTTTTCCTAGAAGCTGAACGCGTGTAGAGCAGTGGTACTTTGTAGGCTGTACTATTGCAACAGCCTCCTTTAATTTAGCCACTTTCTTTAGCGGCCCACTCCAGGTAATTCAATTTAAGGCTGCCCAACTTTATTGGCCTAAAGACCAGGGACCGTATATTTGATCCTTGGTCTTAAACCTTTACTTGGCACCTGTAGTGCACCTAATGTCTCAAAAAATAGGACTTGAGCCCAGGCTACCCTGCCCTTCAACACAAATGATGGATGTAAACTACAGTGAAATTGTATGATATTATTCAACAATACATATGGTCAAGGAGCCTGTACGATAGTTGAAAGTCATTTATACACATTCCCGTCAAAATATATATGTAAAGAATATATACACATTTACAACAAAGACGTATACAAAGTGTAACACAAATATATTGTAACAAAATGACCACTGCCGATCGCGGTATCCCAATTACAAATTTGGGAGTATAATCCAAAAAGGATGCAGATTCCCGGTAAAAGTGTGGGGGTTAGTGCCAGTGTCAGACAGTCACACTAAAATCGGTAAGTATCAAATAGTTTCCCTAAACAGGTCGACACGTTGGAGTTTCTAGCTCAAAAGATGAGCTGTGTCTTGCATCAGTTCCCACTCTGGATTTTCCCTCTGAGCTTTCCTCATGACCACCAGCAAAACACGATGTACAACGATCAGGTACCCCGGTTATGGGGAACCAGTCATAAAGGACACTAGAAACAAAAAACAAAATGAGCTATTTTAAAAACTTGTCCATCAATAGTACCAATTTGTGCACTCTTTATGCTATAGTTCACCACCCACATTTCATTTCTTCATCGTGTGTTGGGCTGCTTATTTTTCACACCTTAGTATTCAGTGTGTGTTGGATTTTCCTGACTGGAGACAAAAGAAGGCAGGGGTGGTGAACTACAGCTTAAAGATTCTTGTGCCGAAGTGTACATTTTTGGGGGGTTTTAGAGGCTTCACAAATAATGAAGAAATAAATGAATAAAGTAAATGACGTTTGGACACGCAGGAAAGTTGATACTACGCTAAGTGGCTGCAGATTGCAATAAACAAAGAGTGTGTGTGCCACAGTGTTAGCCAACAGTGAAGTAACGGATGAAGGAATTTGTATTGCCAATGTGCTTTATGAACATGCGACTTTGCACATTTACATCTTACTGCAAAGAGCAATGAGGGGTGCGTGCATGAATGCAGAAATGGATATGATTGCGGGATTAGATGTACCCAGAAGCTAGTAAGCCTGTACTCCACTGTTCGTGTTTTTACACTTTAACAAGAGGACTGCATTTGTATTTTTGTCTGTGTTATTCTTTGAAGTTCCAGCAATTATGCTGGACAACGTGTGTGGACTTGGTAGTTGTTTTAGGGATGAAGTTGAAGATCATTGTATTATTGACAAGGCTGTCCGGCCGGTCGAAACACTACCTGCAGCTCGTTCTGACAAACTACTTGTCTTCACGATACATTCAATGCTGCCTCTAAGCTGTGTGCTAGTGAAATACTTTTTATAGCTCACAGCATTGTGCACATTACTATTGACGTACAGGGAAATACGTGCCTTTGTGCACCGCGGATAAGGTTATTTTTGAAAGAAAATGTAAATGTCTTAACAGGCGTGTTGATACTGGTAAAATGGAAGTAAATATTGTGACATGTGGCTCACTTGAAATATTTGGTTGTTTTTGTACTACACTGTTTGACAGTAATAGAGTTGATTGTTGTGGCATGTGTTTCCAGAACCGAAACTGACTCGGGCACGCTGTGAATGCTACATGAAGGGTGGCAGTGTTATGTGTCCTTGAAAACAGCGCACTAAGAACTTGTGGGAGTAAATGTGTCGACAATCCGCAAAGAAATGAGATTCACACGGAAAGTAAAGTTTCTATTTCAGAAAACTGTGCTGTGAAGCGGTTGGTCCTCTACAACATCGGAAAAATTGATTTGCAAAACTCAATGTAAGCACCATTTTAAGTGAAAGCTATGGCAGTGTGGAAAGTGTACTGTCTGCTTATGATAAACGCTGTGACGGATGAATGTTAAATTTGACGCAAAGAGTAGACGTCATACATGTTATGTGAAACTTTACTTTATAGCCAAAATAAAAATGTATTTGTATAATTCATTGTAAAGTGCTTACTGAAATATGTTATTCTGTTATCCATTTATATAGGTTTATACCCCCGGTCTGTGCGTGTCATGGGTTCAGTCTACCGATCGACAGCATCTTGAAAAGTGTTTGGCAATAATTATCAACAACGGACATGTTATAAGTATTGTTTGGGATGATCGCCAGACAACAATTTGTCCTTTTCCAAATGCAGTAACAAGAAGCAACATGCTCGCATATAGGTTCAAGAAAACTGCAGATGTGAAAGTGTTCATTTATTTTAATTCTAAAGCAATAATGTGTGCACAGATTTTTTGTCGCTTATGGAAAATCATTTTTAGGGGAGAACGTAAAGACTTGCATTGATGGATCAATGATCAGATTTGCAAGTACAAGATTTCAGTTCACAGTTTCAGTCAAAATGTGAACGCTGCGACTTTTGGTAGCTCTGAACTATTTTCGAAAAAGTAAAAACAAATTGTGGACTTAAGTGAATGTTTTCATCGTTGTGCCAAAATGAAAAGTATTTCTTACGGTCTCCACTATTGCTGTTTTATTCAAAATAAAATGTTTCTATCATTTCTGTAAAAAAAAGCTAAAGTTTTGCATTTGTTGTGGATGTTTGTGTTGAAGTTTCTTGTTCTGTGGGTATTGTACCAAAATCTTGCCCTCATTTGTGCGCCCCTGCAGTCACTGCAACTTTGGAGCACACAAAATGAGGGTGACATTTACTGCGCCCAAGCAGTGCGGGGGTTGCAGGGGTGTCCCCCGCTCTTCCTGGGTGCAGCAATGGAGGTCAGGGGTTGCGGAGGTGTCCCCTCACTTACTATTTCAGAAAGTGGGGGACACGTAAGGAAAAAAAAAGAAAAAAGAAAAGCACCCTGCAGCGTCAGCTCCAACCCAAGTTAGTGGGAGGAGCTGACACAGCAGGGATCGCAGAGTGCGGGCAGCACACTTCTGCGTATGCCACCATAAAGGTAAGTGGAGTGGGGGGTTTGGAGGGGTAATGCAGGCCGGGGAAGCAGGCACAGTGATCCATATGATAACTGTGCCACAGTTGCGGGTGGCGCAGTGATCACATAGATCCGTTCTGTGTGATATAACTTTAAACCGTTGCTGATCACTGTGTACGTTTGGTTACGCTGCCCACTGACGCCACTGAAATAGGTGGAGCTTATTTTGCACGTATAGTGCTGTTAGCGTTATGGGCGGCCTAACGTAATCAGTGCTGTGAGGGCTTTTGAAATTAGGGTGATATAATCTTATTGCGTACACCTACTTCATTAAGCAATATATAGTAGATGGAATCTATGAGATAACTTTTTTTAGTGCTTTTTTTTAACTGTGAAAGGTAGCCCCTAAAGGAACCGTTTTTAATTGTTTTTTTTGTTTATTGCAGGAGAGGTTAGAACGTAAGGTGGGGCGATAAATGAGGGAAGAGGCACCAAGCACTAATATGGAGGGGCAGGTGGAGAGGGAAAGATGTTGTGTGTGTGTTACATCTAAGGTATGGGGCAGTGTTTCTCAGGCTCCTTAAATACAGCTTCAAAAGAACTTTGAAATTGCTCCCCCTGCAGAGTGGTGTGTCACAGTATATACAGAGGACTGTTGTCTTCGAAAGATATGGGTCAACAGCCTCTATTATTGCTTGCAAGGTAGCTGGTGGGATTTTGTGTCCCACAGAAGTAGGCTGTCTGTTTGCACTGCTGCCTGAGGCAGAAGAGTTGGAGGAAGACAGCCTACCATTTGGTGAGAAAGGAACAGCCTTTTTGAGAGCATTGCAGTGGTTGGATTGGGTGTGGTGGTGTATGGAGGTGGTCCTGTATGAGTACTGTCCAGGTAGTCCGTGACTGAGTACGCTCAGTGCATTTTACTTTGGTGGCTTTAGCCTTTGGTACATTACAAACAGTGGTAAAGAACTGCCTCACCCATGATTCTCACTTGGTGCTAGAGGTAGGTACCTCATCTACCTCATTGCCTTGGTTCTCTTCATTGTCTTTGGAAGTAGGGTGCTTTTTTTTGTTGTGGAGGTCCTCCAGCTGTTGGTTTTGGTTGCTCTTGGGGAGGAGGGATGGCAATAGCTGATGCCATTTTTACAATAAATAGCAGTTTTGTTAATATCGTTTCAAGTCTGTGCTCTATATTAGATTGTTAATAGATAATGAGTACAAATAGTTGTAAGATCTGCAAAAGGAATATCTTCAGCAAAAAAGTTCCTTGATCAGTAGAAAGTGCAGTTCCAAACTGTCCGTGAAGCACGGATCCGATCTCAAGGAGCGGACGCGTTCGCAAACATGTCTTCATGTCGCACGCGTGCGTGGCGTCATGTGATGCTGTCCGGAAAGTCTGCGATGACGTCAGCCGTTCGTGAATGTTGACGGCCACAAACAGTGGAAAAAGTTGTAAAAAGTGTATAGAAGTGTTAAAAATGATGCTTCAAGGTGGGAAATGGCAGAGGTTTAAAGGTGAATCTTTCTAAATTGGACAGAAATGCTGCTATATTGTGGCAAGTACGATATTTGCAAGTTGTAAGAAATTAACATGCACTGGTAAAAACCCACGAAATTCACTGAAAAAGCTTTGTTAAAGGGACATTATGGTTACAAGTTAAACGGAAAAACCTCAGACATATTAAATTGTAGGCTAAGTATGGAACTTGTGAGGATCCAAACAATAATATAATTGTAGAATAATGGATAAGTGCTGTGTCTCGAACTCCTGCAGGCGGGGGTTCTTGAAGGCAGCGTTCATCACAAATGTGTTTTTATTTCACTATTTCACTTTTTCAGTTTTATAATGTTGCTCAGAGATGGTGTAATAGATGTTCTTTTTTTTTAATAATGTTGTGGTATATAAATGTGTTTCGTGTTCAATTCTGCAACGACAGTGTAATACATGTCCCACCCAGTTTTATAATGTTGCAGTAAATAAATGTTTTAAACGTTTAATCCATATTACAAAATTCAAAGTGCCTGCAGGTTCATGCCAATTGCAACTTTTCATGCCTTAACATCCTTGTGCTGAGAGGTCCCTGTGCCCAACTGGCTACATCTAACTGGGCACAGCCAAATGGGACCTGCAGTGAAACGGTCGTGCCATAATTGGCGGGTGCCTAACTGGACATGCCGAAATGTCCTGTCCCATGCTCCAAGCCCATTGGTTTATGGCCAGTCGCTTGGTGACTGTTGTGATACAGCGCACAACCCCAACTAAACACATTTAAGCAGCACGGAAACGGGAAAAAAATTACTGGCTGCAAGAATAACATATGCCCTGGTATTTTCTGCACCCATAGCGAAAATCATTAGCTGGCACCCATGAATATACGCACAGTACTGCTTAGCTTCAAAGTGAGGAAGGGGCTGGCCCCCTCAGGTCATGATGCTCTAACTTGTCTTGTAACTTTGCCTCATTTATTAGGCACAATGGCTGTGGGGGGCTGGCATTTTCCTCACTTTGAAGCTAAGCAGCGTCGGTCCAGGTTACTGCATGTGTGGGAGACCCAGGTCCCCAGCAACATTTCACCCCGATGTCACTGTAGCTGTACAAATATCTATTTTTGTATTATGTATAAAAGATTGAAGTCCTTGAGAACTCCCAATGTTTTTAGTTAATTCCCTGTGCGATTAAATTATTTGCCGAGGATCACACACTTTGGATAAGCAGCGTGCTAAAAGCCCCTTGTTTTATGGCCAGTCTCTTGGTGACTGTTGTCATACATCACACAACCCCAACTAGCTGCAAAAATAACATATGCCCAGGTACCTTTGCCCCATAGCAAAAATCCATAGCCGACACCCATGAATATATACATAGTTAGTGAACATATATCTTAAAGTGAAATATACAAATGTAGTTCAATAGACCTACTCCTTAGACAAAGGTGTGCAAGACAAAACAGCATTGGATCTTTTAAAAAAGTAATGAACACCAGAAAAAGAACTTGAGAGAGGAAATGTTCCAACAAATATGATGGCAAAGTATAAAGGTGTGCACCTTTTAAACCCAGAAATCGGTCGTGAAATATTCCCTGGTAAACTAAATCCCAATACAAAACAAGTGCTTGTGGTCTTGTGAGTAAGCGTCTGCACTGGGAACATAACAACCAGAATACAATCCTGGTAGCCAACCTATAAAAAAACTAAGGGGTTGCGACCGCCCTCTGAAATAAAGTTACGTAAGTTACGTTGCCCACCCACATGTGTCCTTTACTGGTGCCCCAAAAAGCAGCTACAATCAGGGGAAACTAACTGCACCAGTGTCCAAGATTGCAAACTCTTTTGCCACATCATGAGCAAATACTCATGACTTACTTGCCCTCTCATCATTTGCCCCCCTCACCCCCATGTCTGGCTTTCAACAATAATGTGCTTCATAAAGCTAACTTGAAAAATACACATACCATAGTGTCACTCAAATAAATAAATCCTTATAAAACTATGTTAGGCAAAAAGTGTATAGTTGTGTCATTATTCCCCCCTATCTTGACTGTGAGACTACAACTAAAAGAATGCAATTCAGCAAAAGGCAAAAAAATTGTCTCTCAGTGCAAAACTATCAAGGTATGACAGTAGCATGGTTAAACAAATAATAATGTGGATGCTGTGTGTTATGAGATATTTAAAACTAAGAAAACACCTGGCAGCCGGGACTGTGGACTGTCTCCCATCCTTGAACTAACCGGGACCAATCCTGCTTAGTTTCAAAACGAGGAAGGATCCAGCCCCCTTAGGCCAGGTTACTCTAATTGGTCTTGTAACTTCGCCTCACTTTTTAGGCACCATGGCCTGAGGGGGCTGGCCTTTTCCTTAATTTGAAACTAAGCAGGGTCGTCCTTGTTACTGCATGGATGGGAGACCCAATGCTGCTGTAAAAATATCTATTTATTTAATTATTGACTGGGAGACTACAAATACCAGAATGCAATTCAGCAAAAGGCAAAAAATGGTCTCAGTGCAAAACATTCAAGCACTGACAGTAGCACGGTTTTAAAAAAATTATAATTTGGATGCCCATTTGGTCGCCCATCCATGCATTTACCGGGACTGACACTGCCTAGCTTCGAAGCAAGGAAAGGACCGCCCCCATTTCTCTGTGGTCTTGTAACTTTGGCTCATTTCTCGGGTGACATGGCCTGAGGAGGCTGGGCCCTTCCTCACTTTGAAGCTAAGCAGGGTCTGTCCTGGTTACTGCATGGATGGGAGACCTGGATGGCAATCGTGTCAATGGTCATGGGCAGTCATTTTTCACCTGCGATGTCACTATACCTGTAAAAATATCTTTCAAAACAAAGAAAAAAACTGTAACCACGATTACTGAACTACACATACCCTTGGCTATCGGTAGTCCTTTATAGCCGCAAATATTGGCAAAACAGCCCTAGAAAATGCTTTTCTGCCCCCCCAGGCCATCACCAAGTGCCCCGCTGCATCTGTGCCCACTCCCCAGATGGCCTCACCACCTCCTCTGCCCTCTCCCTTGCACCCTACAGTTTGCTTTGAGATGTCAGCTATTCGGGGCTATAGCTGAGGTTACAGAAAGCTTTGTGTTGCAAACTCAGTCCATTGACCCCTCCAAACTCCAAAATTTCACTTGGTGTCCTCTAGCCACCGCCCCACCTCTAGCCTGATGGCATTTGCATGTTTTTTACCTGCAAATAGCTTTTTCCTACATTTCATTTACCTATATCCTCAGCTGTCGATGTGGATATCTCTCACATCGACAACAAAACAAGATGGCAGTCGTTTCATTTTTTTTTTAAACGGTTTTGGGTAAATAGCTATAAATAGCTATATATTTTTGAGAAGGGTGCACTCCCTTCTCCGTCAAATATTTAAAGAGGTACTGCACAGAATAAACCCCAAACAATGCATTGAACCCGAGTCAACACTTCATGCCCAAGTTGTTTAGGACCTGGTCCAAACCCGTCCAGCCGTTTGGGCTGTGCGCTTTGCCAAAAATTGACCTTGTTGATCATGTTTGAAAATGAATGTGAAGTAGGCCGCACTTCTGGAGAAAAAAAATATTTGATACTTAATAACTTATTTTTAATTAATCTTTATGAAACTTTGCAGTCACGAGTCGGGGGAAGGCACAGGTTTTTAATCACTTTCAAAATTCCAGCCAAAACCCTTGCTGGAATCAAAGGATATTTAAAATAGAATTTTGAGGGTTTTCCTATGGGAGTCAGACTCACCGTTACTATAGGGCAGCTATCACCACCCTATATCATTGGTCGAAGTGAGTGGGAGCGGTCGGGAGCGGTGTTCCTATACTTTTTTAAATTACCTTGTACAGCTCCTATACTTTTATTTTAAAAAGAAACCGTTCCGGAATGGTTTTGTTTTAAAATAAAAGTGTAGGAAGAAGTTGAAACCTTCACTTTCAGTGCACTGTACTGAACATTCCCTTAAACAGCAGGTGCAAGTGTTTGGGGGGTTTATTGTGTGTGGGAGGGGTTGTGGCAATGGGGTTTGTGGGGAGCAGGGGTAGGCCAGCAGGGAACATAGTTCCACTACTTCTATATATTATTCAGGGAAAGACTGTAGTTGCAGGGACGTTAAGGTGAGAACGTAATGCAACAAAACTCCTGAAATTCAGCTAAAGCCACTTTAACTTTGTGTCCCATGTCGTCATCATAGATGACATCGCCAATTACATCTATGGCATCAATGGTGACATTGCTAATAACATCATATATGAAATCAATGATTATTTAACTAATGGCATCAGCCATAAGATCACTGTAGGTATTTACACATATTTCGACCACCCTTACGTTTCTGCCTATGCAATATTAGCATTTTAGAATAGTTCAACATAATGAGCACATTGTTTAAAACAGTAAAAAGCTACACATGCATCATATCACTACTTGTTGAGCTTTCCTTTGTAGTACTTCGGTAAAGATATCTGAATTATAAATTAGCAATATTTTAAAAATATGTTTACTTTCTTTTCATAGCAATTAAGTAAAACAAAATTATACTGCTTAGAATGCTGTTTGTGCCAAATATAAACATGTTCACTATAATATGTATATACAGTTACAAAAATAATTAGTAGAAATATAAAAAGACATGTTGAACCCTAATTATTTACATTTTAAAATAAACCTATGTAAATACTCAATTGTTTTATTTTAAGAAAAATGTGTACACGTATTATTTTCCAAATGACATGAGAATTGAATTAAAACAAGGAACTATGTATTAGAAGATAGGTTAAGATATCCATACACGAGTATTTAAAAAAGTGATTATCACTATAAATGTATATATGTATAGAAAGGAAGCCCAGTTTAAAAATTCAACATTTTCCTGAAAACATGTACAACATGTCAACACCCGTCAGCCTCTACTTCGGAATCAGATGTGACGGAAGGCGAAGAAGATGAGCCCATAACACGCCTGAATTTTTTAGAGGAAATGAGACTGTTGTGCCAAGATGGACGGACAAAAAACAAAAAAGCCAGAGGAGGAGCACAAAATACCAGAGGACGAGGACGAGGGGGAAGAAAAAAACAAGGAGAGGGCAGAGGGGCAATAAGTTCAGACAGTCTCATGCCATCAAGATCGCTGCGCTCTGGGAAATGAATAACCAAGTGAGGGATGCTATGACTAAACAGCAGATCATCAATCTATCTGATCATGCCCTCACCATAGACGAGGAACAAATCTTAAAACTGGGACTTAATTTCTGTCCACTTACTAGTTTCAATTACGTGGAAACCAGAATAGATTTGGATAGATTTATTCGGAAATTACGGCTCAAGAAGTTTTTTGCTACCTCTATGTTTAAAAAAAAGCCAAAAGACATTCTAGAGGGAAGAACAGAAATCACCATTGCCGAGATGGATACTCTCATAATCCTTGACGATCTGGAACAGGAGAGTCATACAGAAAGCAATGAGCCAGGTACCAACTTGGAAAGACTAGGGATTTGCACAGACTGGCCGTCCACCAGCAAATTAAGATGCAAATCTAAATTCAACCCACTGAGTGCTCAAAACAGTCACATCGAAGCCTTCGCTAATGTAGTCATAGACGACTTGAAAGAAGAGAGAAGAAAGATTAACAGACAACCCAAGAGCAACCTGTCGAAAAAACAAAAGACAGTACTAACAGAGATTGCGAAGCTGGATAAATATATAATCAAACCAGCCGACAAGGGTTGCAATATAGTCATTATGAACAAACAAGACTATATTAAAGAAGCTTACAAACAACTAAATGATGTGAACTGTTATGAACGTCTAAAGATCAATCCCATCAAGCAATTGGAGACTGAAATATGGACTTTTATAACTAAATGGCAAAAGGCAGATATTCTTGAGGAGGAAATGGCTAAATTCCTTTTTCGAAGAATTCTATAATTCCCACTATTTACTTTCTCCCTAAAATTCACAAGAATCCTCTCAAGCCCCCTGGGAGACCCATTGTAACACTGTGTGGGTCCCTTTTGGAAAATATGTCTCGGTTCATTGATGAGGTTCTTTGCACCTTTGTCACCACACTACCATCATATGTGAGGGACACTACGGACTTTCTTTTGAAAATCGATGAACTTCCTTGGGAATCCACATATTTATTAGCAACCATGGACGTGGTGTCCCTGTACACGTCTATAAAACATCATGATGGGATCTCCGCTTGCAAACACTTCCTTAACACAAGATCGTTGAATCACCTACAACATTCACATATGATCCTAGAAATGATCAACATATGTTTGACAAACAATGTTTTCCTATTTAACAACGAAATTTTCCGTCAAACTCAAGGAACGGCGATGGGTACGACTTTCGCGCCATCATATGCGAATCTAATGATGGGATACTGGGAGAAAACAACTGTATGGGCAGAAGCTAATGCAAAGTACAGTGAAAAAATTGTGTTGTGGCTCCGTTATATTGACGACTTGTTCATAATCTGGGATGGCTCAGCTGAGCTGTGGTGCGAATTCGTCAAATCTCTCAACGTCAACAATGTGAATCTTAAATTTACGGAAAACCACAGCCGTACATCTATTGTATTCTTGGACGTAGAAGTCAAGATAGAAGCACAAAAAATTGAATCATGTTTACACAGAAAAATCACAGGTGCCAACATTCCGCTGCACTCGAATAGTGCCCATCCTAAAACTCTCCTATGGAGTGTTCCATATGGAGAGTTTGTCCGCATCAGACGCAACTGCAGTAAAATCGAAGACTTTGATTCAGCCAGCAAAATAACAGCTTTCAATTTTCTACAACAGCAATACCCCAAAAGGATTATCGAAAGGGCGTATTTGAAGGTCCGTGAAATGAATAGATATACTATGTTAACTACATCTAAAACGGACAGAGCAAAAGAGGAGGAGCAAAATACTACCAGGTTAATTCTGACATTTGGAAGCCATTCGAGCATTATTAGAAGAATAGTCAACAAGTATTGGAAAGTGTTAAAAGCTGATAAAGACATTGGAGACATGCTGCAAGGCCATCCCGATATTACCTTTCGTAAAAGTGCCTCCATTAAAGATTTATTGGTGCAAAGCTATATGACCACAGAAAAGAATGACACCAATACCAATTGGCTTTCCCTTACAGGAACTGGCTTTTTCAAATGTACCAGATGTAAGATCTGCAAATATGCAAAGAACTGCAAAAGCTATGAGCATCCTATATTAAAACATCTGGTTTACATCAATAGCAGAATCACATGCGAATCAGAACTGGTGGTATATGCCTTGATATGTCCTTGCTCAAAATGGTACATCGGAAGCACAAAATGCAAGCTGAAAGTGCGCATTTTGCAACATGTGAGAGCTATTATTAACAAGGACTGCTCTTATCCCATGGCTAAACATTTTTCGGAAATGCACAACGCCGATCCAGCTTATCTTGTGTTCTTCGGCATTCATAGGGTCATCCCAGGCCCTAGGGGTGGTGACTATGAAAAAATACTCCGCCAAGAAGAGACTAAATGTATCTTAGACTTCGAGAGCAAAACACCACTGGGACATAACATCGATGAAGAGCTTTATACATTTTTGGGGACATAGAGATCATATTATACACAATAATATTTCCGATTATCTATATATCTAAAGGATCCCCCCCTTGTTTGCTACTTTTGTTGTTTTTCTGTTATTTTTCTATTATTGTATTTGCTTGATTGATTGCGCATTGTTTCATAATTTTTTTATTCTTTTTTATTCCTTCTTGACTTATCACTTTTCTTTTCTTTCACTTTTTATGGTGACTTTTATTTTGATACACAACCATCTGTGTAATACACTTGGCTCAGGCATGCCCATAGAGAGGCCTGGTTTTGGTAGATTTGTGCATGTATTACCTGATATTACCCGATATGCATATACAGTAAAAAACAAGGTAACACTATTTGGCTAGGGAGTCATTTGAAATCATTGCTCAGTAGCTGTTGGAATATATTTGTTTTGATTGTGAGGCATCACATAAGAAAAACTATTCTTCTGGCTTGCACTAAAGTATTTGCAGAGAGATGTTTACAGCTTACACTATGCACTTTATAATATGGCATTAATGTTCTCTATATCCCTCTATATGTATTTATTGTGTCATAGGAATGCATTATTTGTACAAAAGCACTATGCACTTTATATCGTCCCAACGCTATTTGTCATAGGAATGCATTGTTTGCACAGTAGCACTATGCACCTTATATTGTCCCTATGCTACTTACTTAGCGAAGAAACTAATCTCGCTTTCAGGCATTTTACAACAATGGCAAAATGCATAAGCAGTTACTTGTTGGGTCTGCTAATATTTTTGAAAGACTTATTCTTTTACCCCTGCCTACATGCACCCTATGTGACAGACAACATTACATCATTTAGATAAAAACACATGGGACCATCATTTGGCAAAGGAGTTAACAGTAGTCATCGTTAGAAGCAGATGTCGTTCTTGCTGTGTCGTATTATACAATAAAAAAGAAAAAAATTCCTTTATTATATTGGAATATTTTAGAGAGATGCTTACAGTTTGCATCATGCATTTTATAAATACGACAAGAACATTCTATATTATTCCATATGAATTCATTATATCATAGGAATGCATTGTTGATACAAAAGCACTATGCACTTTATCTTTATTGAATGCTACATACTCAGCGAAGATAGGTATCTCGCTTCTAGGTACTTCGTAACATGGCAAGATGTGTAAGTATTCACTTCTCGGCTTTGTGAATACTTAAGGCAGATTTATATTATTACCTCTGCCTCTATGCATCTAATAGAACAAATAACACCATGTTACTTACATGGGAGTTTTAATGTTTCCGCATTGCCCTTATAATTGTGGTTTATGTCATATACTATAAATTGGTTTTTAAGAATACTCATATTTAAAATACCAATTGTATTTGCATGTGTCTTATGATGGCTATAAAGTCATGTTTAACATCTATACATGTGTTTATACCATTCAGTAATGCGAACCAGCAGCCCAAGCCAAGATGGCTAATTGCCATTATTTTTAAAACTTTAAGTCACCTTTTTTATGTCCTTCACTGTGGGGGGAGTGTTTGCTATATAAACAAACACTCGATGGGTGATGAGTGACTGTGAACAAGCCACTGGTTAGTGGTGAAACGCGTCAGGCTGCCGTCTGGCAAAGCATATATTGCATTGGGAGAACATTTTTTATCTGCTGCATTTGTAAAATAAAGGCTGTTATATTTCACACAACCGAAGATGCAGTGTGTTGCTGTTGGATTCCCGTGATGATTTCAATCATTGAAACACTTTCTTGTTCGTGGAGTGCTGCTCGCCTGAATAGTTTCTGTAGAAGCTGTTTGTTTTTTGAAATAGATGTATATTTCTTTGTGTGGCTTTTGTAAAATTGAAATAAACATGTTAAAATTGAAATAAAACACATACTGTACAAAGTAAATGTAATCTTTAAATAGCATCCAATTTTTAAATACATTAAGTTTTGTGTATGTCATAGATGGTGTATGAAGTATCAATGGTCAAGGCTTTTATATCACATGCAAATAAATTCAGTATTTCACTTGTCAATAAGTTCTGCAAAATATATATTCTTATTCATGCAAAAACACACATCTTTTCTCTAAAAAAACAATTCATGTATGCACATTCTGTGATCCATATTTGAGTCTTCATATAAATCAAACACTAGCATCACATTTCATTCTTAGACACAAAAAATACAAATTGTGCAAAATTGAAATCTATGATTAAAATAAATCTCTCCTCCCAGTGCAATTTGTAAAAATAAAACCCTGATGGGAGTCCAGGATAAATTTTACATTTTTGCTTATTGTTGTTAGCAGTGTTGATGGTTGCGGTTTATAAAGTCGACAGTGTACGTTTTGGCCGTTATACGAACCAGAACTGTGGTTCACAAGATGTGCGACCTTCATCAGGACGAGTTCAATTTATAATACACAATTGTGTCTACAGAAAACAACAAATATACATGTGTGTATTAGTAACAATTATTGTGTGACATGTCAATTTATATAGGACAGCTTAGTGCATCGGGGTGATTTAAATATATACAACAAATGCGCTCCGCGGGCATCCTACCTTATAGGTTGCGCAGCCTCTATTTGGGGAGCCAATAGTCCTACTGTATGGCTACAATCCGAAAATCTCTGGACATGTAGATAACTGCATCTAAATATATAAATACATAAATAATTAGATATATCAGAGCCTGTCTGTTACTGAAGTTGCCAGAGCACTGATCCTGAGCCCTAAATATCTCTATGTGCTTACCCGCGTGATATAAGGAGATCCTTCAGGGGCTGATCTCTGTTGCTCCGATCGATAATAGGAATAAACTGTCCCATGGAATCTACAAAAAGGACAGAGAAATGGATTCCAGGTGAACTTGTGTGCACCGATATAAGAGACACCATGAAAGGTATGAATATATAAGCAGTTCCCTACGAAAGCACTCCCCATTGCATCTGCCAAATCGCCTTCTCTCGGGTGGGGTTTGAGTATCTGTAAAACAAACCTAGTCAGATCCTGATCTGTATGCCCCAAGCATACATAATGGTCAACTAGGGGTTTGTCAGGCAACCGATTTCTTATTCAAGAGAGGGGTTCTGAAATCCTCTGTCTGACCTGCCGGAGGGTTTTACCCACATACAGCAACTTGCCGGGACATTCAATAATGTGAATCACAAATTTACTTTTGCAATTTGTGTGGGTCCTTAGCTCCCATCTAACTGTGCCATGCTCAAACCACGTTTCGGAACTAGTGAAATTGTAGAGTACGTATTCGCCACATTTATGGTGTCTCTTCATTATCTTAAGTTGTTTTGTACATTTGTACCAGTTTTTGTCTTAGGTTAGCGTTTTTTATAGCAAAAAGTGGTTTTCTTTTCAAGGTATCTGCATATTTTACCAGGTACCAGTTCTGTATAATTCGTTTTATCTGGTTACCCGCTGGGCTGAATGTGGTCACAGAAACCAACCTTTCTTGTTTGTCTTTGTTTTGCTTTACTAGTGCCAGCTCCCCGTTTGTGTTAGCAGCTCTCTTCAGGTTGTTCTTTATAGTTTTCCTCGGTTATCCTCGGTCTATAAATCTCTTCCTAAAATGGTCCGCGTGCAAACCTTCTCTTTTGCTGCAGTTGCTACGGATTCTAAGGAATTGGCTGTAGGGAAGGTTAAGTTTCAAACCCGTCGGATGAACTTGTGAAGTGTAGAAGTCCATTTCTGTCATAGGGTTTTCTTATAGGGAGGTGGAGTACCCCCCGCTACATTTGTAGATTTTCAAGTCCAGGAAGCTAACACTGTGCAGGTATTACTTCATAGTGAATTGGAGATTAACGTCACATTTGTTTAGAAATCCAAAGAAACAATTTAGGTACTTTTCGCTTCCATACCAAATGCAAAAAACATTGTCAACGTGCATTTCCATGCAGATATATGTTTAGCGAAAGGATTATAGATGGAAAAAATATATAGCATTTCAAAATGCATATATAAATTGGCTATGTCTGGAGTGAAAGTGGCCCCCATGCTCACCCCTTTCTTTTTCCGGTAAAATTGCTTTTTTTATATAGAAGTAGTTTTGGGTCATGGCCAATCTGGCACACTCCACAATGAAAGTGCTAGGAGGTTTTCGAGTGTTTCTCTGTATTCCCAGGATCATGGCAAGGATTTCCAAACATTCCACCTGTGGAATGGAGGTGTATAGGCAGTCCACATCTAAGGTGACTATAATGTCGTTATTGCTTCTTAGCGATGTGGTGAGTATGTTGATCATATTAGTGGAGTCCTTTACATAGGACTGTCATAGACGATGTCATTAGTCATCATTGTGGTCATAGGCTACGCAATCGGGGACATGAACTTGAGGTGGCTTTATCTGAATTGCAGGGGTTTTGTTGCGTTCAGTTCTCACCTTCACATCCCTGCAGCTAAGGTTTTTTTCTGAATGTCAAAAGGGTTCTTTATACGATAATTCTTTTACATGCCACTGCCATGGCGTTCTACCGTGCCCACTGTATATTTTAGAACACTATCAGACCATTCGCCATGGTCTTTCGGCCATGGCCAGTGGGCAGGGACTTCATCCGTAAACACTGTATATATTACAACAGTACCAGACCACTAGCAATGGCCTTCGTCCGTGGCCACTGTATATTTTAGCACAAAAAACTGAAAGGAGCAGGAAAGCTCTAGCCTCTGGACCAGAGTATTATAATGTCATCAATAAACAGAAAAAATATGTCCAGAGAAAGAAATATTTATAGTGCTGTACCAACATTTATTTAAAGTGATACAACATTGAAAAAATGGTGACTAAATCACAAATTATTAAACACTAATCACTTAAACATAGCAAAACAGCAGCTACAATATGCCTAAAATAGGCTAACACATCAACACACATACTTGCCATTCATGGTGCAACATTCAAACACAACTCATCATACAGTGACAAACATCCAAAATGCTAAAAGACAAGAAAACCATACTAAAAACATATGGGGAAAATGAATTCATAACTGTTCCCCACAATAACAAACATTATTATCTTGTTCACAAGCAATAGAATCAATTGACAAACAATCTATTGTCAGGGTGGATCAAACAAGAACAAAGCACAAAGATTGCCTGCCTGTAAAATGTATCCCGACCGGTTTCGACATGTAGTGGTGGTTGACACAACGTCTTCCTCAGGAGGTAGATGTTACCATTCTGATGACTACCAAGCTGCTGTCAAGGCCAATGTAAAATGGTGAAGCCAGCCTCTCTGGAGATTACAGGACTGTAACCTGAAACTCACTCAATAGGGCTTAAAGAGATCCAAAGCTGCATATGTCAAAGAGCAGCACAAGTTTGCCGAAAAGATCAAAGCCGTCTGTTTTTGCTTCATAAAATGATTGCCATGTCTATCAACTGACAAGTAAAGAAAGGCTGTCTCTTCGTCCCGCAGTAACTTCAAATTGGAAATGCTATGCATGCGTGTGGAGGGCCTACACGAAAAAAACTGGCAGCCAGTATATTTTAGAACACTACCAGACCTTCTGTTACACCATAGATTATTCTGCGCCAATGGCCATGGCTTTCAGCCTCAGCCTTCGGCTGTGCCCACTGTATATTTTAAAACACTATTACGCCACTAGCCATGGCCTTCGTACGTGGCCACTGTATATTTTAGAACACCACCAGACCTTCTGTTACACCATAGATTATTCTGTGCCAATGGCCATGGCTTTCAGCCACAGCCTTCGGCTGTGCCCACTGTATATTTTAAAACACTATTACGCCACTAGCCATGGCCTTTGGCTGTGGCCGCTGTATGTTTTAGAACACTACCAGACCACTAGCCATGGCCTTTAACCATGGGCGTGATCACTGTATTTTTTAAAACAGGAAGAGGCCACTAGCCATGGCCATGGCCTTCAGCCGTGTCCACTGTATCTTTCAGAACACTAGCAGACCACTATCCATGGCCTTTGTATTTCGAAAAAACTTACAGGCCTTGCGCCGTGCCGACTGTATATTTTAAAAACACTTGCAACCCACTGGCCATTCACCCATAGCCAGTGGGCACATCCTTTGGCCGTGCACACTGTATTTTTTTAAAACATTTGTAACCCTCTGGCCAATCACCTATGGCCAGTGGGCACAGACTTTGGCTGCGCACACTGTATATTTTAAAACACTTGTAGCCCACTGCCATGGCCTTCGGTGATAGCAAGTGTCCACGTCCTTCGGTCATGCTCACAATATATCACACCCACTTATTTGTGCCTACTCTTTACTACCAAGTCACTGGCCTGTGATTTTTCATTCCCGACCTCAGTCATGTCCTAATGACACATTTTTTGCCATAGCCGTGGGTATACCCAAGTTATACCTGTGGTTATCGGGAAAAACAGGTTTTGGAATGATGAACAGTAACTTCCCCTCCGATATCCCTCTGGGATTTACTAGGGTTGGGAAGATTACCAGCAGCATAATTGACTAGGTGTTCATATCTAATTCCAGTGAGAGGATCCTGGATATGTGTATTGGGAATTGAAGTGAGAGTGATCACTTTCCTCTGTTTGTGAAGCTGAACATCATTCAGGCTACATCGTCTCTAGGACAACTAACAGTACATTATGCCCTAAATCCTATCTCTTGGCACGATGATAACCTTAGAAAGGCATCCATTAAGGCACAGATTGGCCTTGGCGCCTTCCTCCTTACCTGGAATACCAACTGCTTAACAAATATCCCTAGTGCCGTTGCCAGCCCAACAAGCCATTTTGAGGCATGCATGGAATGCATTAAGGCTAGCTCAAAGGGTCCTAAAAAACCCTTAGCAGAACAAGTATGGGTAGTTGGAAGCTTCACCCAAACACATATGACAAAGCAATCCAGACCAGAAAAAGACAATTGAGGCAGGAAGTACGCATGATTGGTCATAATGCTCTTGATGCTCCCATACATACGTGCGCTGTGAGAACAGCAAAATAAATAAAAATAAAAAAATAAAAAATAAAAAAAGAGTACGCATCTTGGCTAAAAAACATAAATTAAACAAAGAATACACGAAGTGGCCGCTTCTCGTCTGGTCTTGTCAGTTCAATAACCCTGTGTTCTTTTGGAATACTGTCAACTCAAAGCCCACTAAACAGATTTAAATGGGGTCAGCGGGAAAGCTTGGGAATTGTTCATGACACAACACTTTACTGTAGACACGCCCTAGCATACTCATGATAATGTGTTGGAGGCTGCTTGGCAATACACAAAAAACAGCCATGACATTGAAAAATGTATCTGATTGAGAAAACCTTTAAGGGCAGAAGCCCTTCACCTTCTGTTCAGATGGACTGGGGTAGCACATGTTATCCCTAACTCCTGGAGAGGCAGCACAATGTTCCCCATTCTAAAGACGGGAAGGCCCGATGACCCCAGAAACTATCGCCTATTGGCGATGCTAGATGTATCCTCTAAACTAGTATTTGAACAGGTACTTCTGTCTGAACTGGAGGTCTGGGTGGCAGAAAATAACATTATCAGATAAACCAGACTGGTTTTAGAAAAGGATTTGACACTACTATCAATGGTCTTGCCCTTGTCACAATCATTCAGCAGGCCTGGTCCATATGGAAAATATCTGTATACGCTGCATTTATTGATTTTAGCGCTGCGTTCGATACGGTGGACCGACCTAAACTATGGAATAAACTGAATGCTTGGAAAATACCACCAGGGCCCCTTAAAATGCTCATTGCACGACATGATTGTACGAGGGTACAGGTGCTCATTGATCAGTCTGAAAGGACCTCGGGGTAAGGGAGCACTAACAGGGGGCTTGAACAGGGCTGTAGGCTGGCACTGATGCTCTTCAACCTTTACCTGACAGATCTTGGGGGGGGGGTTCTCACTAATGACTCGGCTAACCCACCTAGGCGGGGGGGACGCTTCTATCCAGTGGTTGGGTTATGTTGATGACCTTGTGATTCTAGACTCCACTAGCTGGGGACTGCAGGTGACCCTGAATAGGCTGGTATCCTTTGCAGAAAATAACACTCATAATTAATACAGAAAAAAAGAAAATTATGATTTTTGCAAAAAAGGGTAGGAAAATAAAAAATCTGTTTTGGGTGATGGGAGGTGCTAAGGTGGAAATTGTGTCTGAATTTAAGCACCTGGGGATAGTCTTGGATGCTGAACTGTGGGGAACCCACCACCTAGAACAAATAAGCCTGAAATAATCTATTGCAACTGGATTGCTTGGATCTCTTGCTAGCAAGGGAGGTGGATATTCCCTGAAATGATTTTACAAGTATACCAGACCAGGACAGTGTCCTATATTCTCTACGGTGCTGATATCTGGGCACTGAATTGTGTAGAGAGCATGATAAGGCTTGAAAGAAAATATCTTAGAAGATTACTTCGATTGGCTGGGGACGTACCTGTTGACCTGCTGTATCTAGAATTTAACGTCACCTCTATTCGTGTTAAACTGAGCACGTGCTATCTATGTCTTATCTGGAAAATGCATAATGCTATGGATGACTCTGTGTTAGGTGTTTTAAATAAGATAGTTAAATCTAGAGCAACATTTATGCAAGCTAGGAATTTATGGACATTTGTGAGTACTGGTAATGCATGGTTGACTGGAGCACCTAATGTCATCTTGGATTGGCCTTTTCTCAAATTTAAAAACTACATAAAATCAGGCTTAGACTTTGAGGCAGTTGAGCACTGTAAGAATAGTTTGGCGAGTAAATCTTGGGCAGGTGGTTTTCTTGAATATCACAACTCAAGTAGTATGGTGCCTGGCTACATCAAGAGCTACGTGGGAAATCATGTTATTTGGGAGTACATTAAGATTACATTTTATAGTGTAAAATCCCTTGAAATTACTGGGGCATGGTCTAATATTCCTCTCTGTGAACGATCTTACTGATTATGTGGAGGAGGCTGTATTGAATCCACCAAACACTTGCTAATGGACTGTGAGGCTCGTGTTTTGCTACGGTTAACTGGGATGAGAGGGGCAGGCCTACAATCCTCACTTTGGTCTGCTGCTGTTATGGATGGTGTAAGAAACCTAAGGGTGCTTCCCTGGGTAGAGCCCAGCAATCCCTTATTCAGGTGGCCAGGACACGGCCATAACTGTTGGATCCAGTTCCTGGGGGTGAACCAGTGGGGGAGGATCACCTGGGTGGGGGAACCCGGGGTGATGTTCAAGGGAATTCCCCAGGTGAGACACGGTACCATCACAGGGAGGAGAGTGAGGGGAACAAAGTTCCTGAATCTTTTATAAGCTATTCCCGCTTGTCATCCCTTCCACCCATTTAATCTCCCTTACCCAAAGGTAAAGCCAACAACCCATTCAGAACCCCCCACCCCCTTTACGATACGAACACCTTTGCACAATAAGATAGACAACAGACTAATGCTAGAACTAGTCACCTGACATGTCCTAACCCAAGGGTCAGGCAATCAACCTAAATCGCACACAACCGATGGCCCTTCCTCCCCTGCATGGATAAAAGGTGGAACAAGAGAGCAAAGTACGAGCAAGGCAGACTGCACAACGAGACAGCTACCCAGGCCCGGCAGTTCAAGAGGCGGAGAAAAGGCAGGGAATATCAAGAGGCTGACAAGGAGGGAAACAACCTTGCCCTTTTTTACACAGACCAGCGAAACCTTCGCAGAGTGAATCATAAGACCGAGGACAATAGCCCAAGTGTGCTGCAGCAGATGTCAACGGTACACAGAGCGTGTCGAGGCTGATAAGTGGGAGCGAGGGAAACTCCTGCTACCGTGGTACCGGCCTTGACTCCAGTTACGAGGAAAGTCAAGTGATTCATCACAGCCAGTGAGTCAAGGGGAGAGCTGATAAGAGCCAGGATGTGGTGAATGAAAGACACAAAGTGGCAAGTTGAACCAAATTCAAAGAACTGTATAGGTGTTAAAGGGGAAACCAGCTGCACAGAGAACTGGCACCATGTGTGTTCTAACTCGAGAAACTCTGGTTGATCCCCATCTGAGTAAAACTACAGATACCAGAAGGCCGTTGGAGAGCCACCAAGTTAGGTCAAAGTGGGCATACAGGTCAAGCAAAAATCCCCATACAGTCGAAAGCCTTTGACCTAAGAACTTTAAGAGAAAGCAAGGGAAGTGAATGCCGCCACATGAGAAAGCAAGGGAAGTGAATCCCGTAAACATTGAATGTGAATATGAAGTTGGCAAGAGTGAACCCGAAGAGGGATGCTGACGAGAAGGAGGCGAAGTCCCACAAAACAGTTTGTTGACAAACGTGAACCCTGGAACCGTATAAAAGGACATTGAAATTTGAGAAGGTTCCGAGCCTGAGCGAGGGAGATCCAGGGGTGAAGCTATCACCCAAAAGATAATTGAAGCCATAGTGAACCCGTTGGGGGGAGGCTGAAAGAAAAGAGGTTGAAACGGCACGAGTGAACCCAAAGGAGGGAAGCCAGTAACGAGGGGCAAAGTCTGAAGTCCTGAGAAACAGTGTTTTGACAAGCGTGAACCCGGCCAAGGGATCTCAACTGGAACTATTTAAAAAGACATTAAGGTTTGAGAATAAGGAAACAAACTGTCATTTAGTTGAATGAACATTTGTTTGTTGTTTTGGAAACCAATCAGGCCCTTGTAACCAGAAGGAACAACCACTGAAGGCCCTGATACTGATAGGAGCTTTTTTGGGGATCCAAACCTGGAAGAGGGAGATCCAGAACGTGAAAGAGTTATCACCCAATAACATGAGGAACAAGGGTCAGCGCCCAGAAGAGAGGGATCCAGGGGTGAGACCATCACCCAAAGAACATTTGGAACTGAGCTTATTTTGTTTGTTATTTTCCAACCCTTGAAGGCCAGACACTTTATTTTGCACAAGAGACTTGGCCATTGAGGCTCCTGAGAAGCTGGAACAGAACTGTCTCATGGTGGGAAAGGTTGAGCGTGTGCTGTGATTCAAGATCCCACTTTACTCCAAGCTCAAACGTGGGGAAGGGAGACCCAAGCTACCACATCCTGACATATTATTAGTGAACACTTCGTTCTTTTCTTGAAAACCATCCCTCACGCTTTACGTATTAGTTGTAAGGCTTAGCAATAGGTTTCTTTTTCATTTGATGGTCAACGCTTGTTCCCATCTTAGATTTAGATTAGGTGTTTTTCCAACCTGCAAACAGTTTAATAAACACCCTTGAACTATGATCATTTATGTCTGTCTTTACTGTTGCCACCATGAGTTCCTTACAATGGGAATCAGGAAGACTGTAATTACCATTTTTCGTTGCTTTGGAAAAAGATCATTGACATTTTTGATGTACTGGTTTAATTAATGAATTTTCCTATAGGAAAGGTTTGACTACTATTAGATGTACTGCTTTGAGATGTGAATGGATGAAGTTTTCTTTTTAAAGTTGTACGACTGTATAAAAATACAAAATAAATGTAATTTATTTAAAAAAAAACAGCCCTCCCAGATCCTCACCAATTGCCCTCTCATGTGTGCCTACTCCCCCCACTCCCCTGATGGCCTCCTCCGCCCTTTCCCATTCCCCCCACAACACTCATCGTTCCTGTGACGTAGCTTCAGTTGAAATGTTGGGAAGCTGCGGTTATACCCGAGGGTATGCGAAAAATGTTTGAGCCTCGTGTTGCAAACTTGTTCCCTAACCCCCTCCTTCACCACCCCCTAACTCCAAAATTTCAATTGGTGTCCTCTTGCCCCCACCTCTAGCCTGACAGCATTTGTATGTTTATTGACCTGAAAATGGCTTTTTTCTGCATTTTATTCTCCGACACCCTGGGATATAACCACGGCTATCACTCACAAAAAAAACAAAGATGGCGGCTGTTTCATTTATAAACACCCTAAACACCCGGATAGTCAATGTATCGAGGCAGATATAGCTATTTATTTTCTCCATTAAATATTTTTAAAAGTACTAGACGGAATAACCCCAAATCACAAAAGAGTTGCGATTGTCTGCAAACTTTCAGCCAAATCCGTCACACGAGTCAAAAGTTATTAGCAATTTTTGGGGGGATTTCCTATGGAACTACGACTCACCTTAACTATAGGGCGGCGACCACTGCCCTATAATATATGTATATTATAGGTTGCTATACTATATTTGAGTATCATGTACCATAGGAAACTCAAAAATGTAATTGCTAATATCTTTTGGCATGCATGACGAGTTGGGCAGATATTGTGCAAACAAACATGACATGTTGGGAAAGATCAGTTAGAAAATTAAAACGTTCTTAAGAAAGCTAAAAATTATGTTTTTGACCTACTTCTATTAATTTTTCCAAAGAGAATAAGTCTACATTTCTGTGCAGAGCACAGCAAAAACAGCTGGATGGAATTGGACAAGGCACGAAAGCAACTTCGGCATGAAGAGTAGATTGCATTTCCGGGAGGAGTCTACGGTTATTCCGTCCAGTAGTTAAAACATTTGAGGGAGAAGGGGCACCCTCGTCTCCAAAAATTATAGCTATATCTCCCATGGTGATTTACAGCAGAGGCTTTTCAGAAATATAAAAGCCGCCATTTTGTTTCGTTGCATGCAAGAGATAACCTGGGTTATAACAGGTATAACTGGGATTAGCCAAAAATGAAAAGTATAAACAATGCTATTTGAAGGAGGAAAACGGATGAAATGACATCAGGCTAGAGGTGGGAAGGGGGAAAGAGGACACCATGAGAAATTGGGTTGTTGGAGGGATGGGGTGGGGCTGGGGACTGTTAAGATGGATTTCTGAACTCGATCCTGGAGGGGCAGAGGTTCAGAAGGCCAGCCTAGTTTCTTGGAACAAGGTGACCTCTGGACAAGCCAGACCAATCAGGGTAGCGATGGCGGCGGTCAAGACTAAGTCTCAAGAGGGGTGAGGGTGACTGAAAGACCTCAATGAGCACACAAAGCAAGGACACTTACAAATTACTCCAGACAGGTATTACATTAAAAATATAGACACATTTATTACAAGGCCTTTGTAACATCGACCATAGCAAAGAATCACAATAATACTAAAGTAAACCAACACATCACAATCAATACAATATATATACAAGACCGAGGGGTCTAAGGAATTAAAGGAATTAGGAGCATGTAATATGTAGACCACCTAGATGGGGGGGGGGGGGGGGAACAGGCAGTGCAAATAATCATTAGTCCCATTTCGACATCGGAAATACACCTAACTAGGAGGAAGTCTGAGTCCTACGAAGAGAGGAGCCTTATGCTCATAAGTACCTGCACGCGCTTGTGCCAATGGACAAAATAGGGTCTCCTCAAGGGTCTCAGGCAGTTCAGGAAGGTGAATGGAGCGATGACGAACAAGTCCCCACTACTCAAGCAAGGCCTCCACTTGTGGGCAGAGGCAGGGTGAGAGTGCGGGATAGAGTCGCTATTTCGCAACAGCGGTAGAAAAGAAACGGGCTACTGCGCGAGGGGCCGCTGGTTGGGGTATGGACTACTCACCGGTCCCCGACGCAGGCAGACCCAGACTTCTCCAGTTCAGTTCACGTTGCTGGCAGGTTCAGATGCGATAATCAGGACATCCCGACACCATGTAGCATGATGCAGGGTCGAGGGTGTCCCAAATGCAGCGAACGTGCACAGGTTGTTACCACAGTAGGGCAACACGGCAACCGCATTTACTCTGGTCCGGGCGCACTCATCTCACTTCAGACCTGGGAATTCCAAGTGTGCGAAATTCGGTGTGAGGGTGCCGTGGACGCAGAGCAAGCAGTAGACGAAGTTTCGAGGGCTACCACGAAACGGCGGTGGTGACAGAGCAAAACGTCCTGCGCAAGCTGGTCGGCCCACTGGTTGGCTCAGGGACACTTCCGAAGAGGCTTACTTGCAGGGTTTGATGAAGGTGCCGGGAATAGTTGATCCCACTATTCCAATGGGTCGAAGTGCCTTTGCAGACCTTCTAGGACGATCAGATGCGGAGGGGTCTCGCAGGACGACGGCGGCTCAGGGTGCCAAACCTTCAACGGGTCACCAGCGGTTCCTCGACTTAGCTTCTTGTTGCAGGATACTTGGCTCCTTATGCCCTGTTCGGTGTGAACTCAGGAGATTGAGATGGTAGTGGTGTTTTCAGCCTCCTCCTATCCAAAGTTCCCTTCACGCCAAAACGGAGAGGACCCAATGGGAGATCTGCTCACAAACACTCACATCATACGTGGACCTATCACGGACCACGGTGGTCCCAGGCATTCAGGACACTCCAGACTCTCTGGCACCCAGGATGTGTATTGGGAACAGACATCCCAGCCCACATCCTGGAGGCATACACGCAAGTCATGCAGAAGCCCACGAAAGCTTTGGGTTTCGCAGGATTGTGCATGACCAAATAAGGATTGACCTGGGTCGGCTCAACCTGGGGAAGGTGAAGGGGCAAGACGGTCAGAGGACAGGACAAAGAACCTTGTGGCGTGGCCATTTTGGAGCCATGTCACCAATTTGTGCCAAACGCCGTAAGCGCGGATAACATGGTGAAAAAGGGTTCAAAACACAAGAGAAACGATAGCTGCCACCAGTCCTGTCCGTGACACACTTGCACAGTTCATAATAAGTCCAGCGAGAGTTTCTAGGGCCTTTGGAATGACTAGAGACCCAAGAGCGCGGTGAAGTAAGTTACAGTGCACTCTTGTTTCATGTTGCACAAAAGCTGCAACATGAGGAAAGGACTAAGGGAAACAAAGTCTCCGAGTACTGACTGTCTTAAGGGCATGGCAGTTTCCCCATAAGAATTGAGCGAAAGCCCAGAGGAGTGCGGCGGAAGGCTGCGCCCCTCTGCTAAAGTTTAGATCAGGGTGTAAAACAGCAGCAAAAAGTTTGGGGGTCGCCCCTCCCAGACTAAGGACAGGGGGAACTAATCCACCCCTGGATGAGTTTCTTGTTCAGGTCGGTTAAACATTCTGGACAACCCATCAGCATTGCTATGTTGGACACCTGGCCTATGCTCAATAGTGAAGTCAAAGCCTTGTAGACTTATGGACCACCTAAGCAACTTTGGATTCTCTCCCTTCATGTTCATTAGCCACTTTAAGGGCTTATGGTCAGTTTGCACAGTGAAGTGGGTCCCATAGAGGTAGGGCCTCAGCTTCCGTAGGACCCACACAACAGAGAAACATTCTCTCTCTACTGTGGACCATCTGAGCTCTCTGTCCTTAAACTGGCGACTAATGAAACCAATAGGGTGTTCCTTACCCTTCTCATCTACTTGTGATAGTACAGCTCCTATCCCAGTGTCAGAGGCATCTGTCTGCGCAATAAAAGCTCTTTGGTAATCAGGGGCCCTGAGGACAGGGGCCTGGCACAAGGAGTCTTTTAAGCCATTGAAGGCCTTCTCACACTCTTCAGTCCAAGTTACTTTCTTGGGTTTCTTCGGAGTGGTGAGATCAGTCAGAGGGGGAGCTATGGTGCCATAGTCTGTCATGAAATTTCTTTAAAACCCCTTGAGTCCTAAGAAGGCTCTCACTTGGGTCTGTGTAGTGGGGGTAGGCAGTCTTGCACTGCTTGTACTTTACTGGGTAGAGGCTGTATCCTCCCTCCACCTACTTCATGTCCAAGGTAAACCACTGAGCCTTGTCCAATCTGGCATTTATTAGCCTTTATGGTCAAGTGGGCTTTCTGAAGAGTCTGTAACACAATCCCAAGGTGTTTCACATGGTCTTCCCAGGTGGCACTGAAAACTGCTATATCATCCAGATATGCAAGACAGAATTCATCCAACCCATTCAACACATGATTCACAAGCCTCTGGAAAGTGGCAGGTGCATTCTTCAACCCAAAAGGCATTACCCTGAACTGGTAAAGACCTTCTGGAGTTGAGAATGCTGTCTTCTCCTTGGCATGTTCTGCAAGGGCTATTTGCCAATAGCCTGCAGTGAGGTCAAACGTGCTGAGGTACTTGGAGGCACCCAAGGTATCCACCAGCTCATCTGTTCGAGGCAAGGAGTGCGCATCTGTCTTGGTGACAGCATTCAGAGCCCTGTAATCCACGCAGAACCTCAATTCAGAAGTGCCTGCTTTTGGAACCAAAACCACAGGGCTGGACCAAGGACTACTGGAGGGTTCAATCACCCCAAGATCTAACATTTTGTTGACCTCCGTCTTAATGTAAGACTGTACCTTGTCTGACATCCTGTATCCCCTACTTTTGGTAGGTACACTGTCTCCTGTGTCTATGTTATGTTTGCACCAAGGTGTCAAACCAGGGGACTGTGAAAACAGGGGGGAAAACTGCCTAAGCAAACTTTTCACCTCTGTCTGTTGATCAGAAGTCATCGGAGGGGCCACTCGGACACCATCAAAGGAGCTATCTAAAGGACTGCTTTGAAACAGGTCAGGGAGAGGTTCAGACTCCTCTTCCTAGACATTGGAAGCCAATAGCAGTGCTGCGATTTCAACTCTTGGGATGAAAGCCTTCAGCCTATTTACATGGAACACTTTTGGAGCCTGGCCAGGCCTTCCAAGGTCCACTAAATAGTTGACCTCACCCAGGGGCTCCACCACTGTGTAAGGGCCTGACCATTTATCCTATAAAGCTCTAGGCCTTATGGGATTCATGATCAGGACTTGCTGACCAGGTGTGAAGTTGATGAGGGAAGCTTTCTGGTTATGCCAATGTTTCACCAGGGCTTGTCCTGCCTTGAACTTATCACTAGCCAGACCCATCAGGAGCACCATCCTTTTTCTGAGCCCTAACACATAGGGCCTCACTACACGGAAGGCGGTAAGGGTTAACGGTCACCGGTAATGGTACCGGTGACTGTTAACCCTTACCGCCTTACTACGAGGTCCCTTTGCGGGTAGGTACTTTAACGCCTGCTGTTTAGCAGGCGTTAAAAACCAACCCGCAAAGGGACCAGGGTGCTAATTACGGTACCGCAATTTGCGGCACCGTAATTAGCGCCTTCCCCATTCCCATAGAGCCCTATGGGGCAAAAATGGGAATGGGGAAGGGCAATGGGGGAAGGGGGAATTACCGCCCCGCCAACCTTGGAATAGGGCAGTAATTCCCCTTTCCACCTAGGCGGTGCTGGTATTTTACCGGCATGGACCAAGGTGCTAATAGCACCTTGGTCCTCCGCCTACCGTGTAATGAGGCCCATAGTCTACTACGTTGGTAGTAATAGGGGGAGTGGGCATCTCCCATCCCTCCTTGACTATGGCTAAGGGTCCCTGCACAGGGTGACCAAACAGAAGTTCGAAGGGGCTGAAGCCAACACTCTCTTGTGGTACTTCTCTGTAGGCAAACAGTAAGCATGGTAAAAGAAGATCCCATTTTCTTCTTTGAGGTTCATCCACAGCCCCAGTCATACTTTATAAGGTCCTGTTAAACTGTTCCACCAGATCATTGGTCTGGGGGTGGTATGTGGAAGAAAACTTGTAGGTGACCACACATTCTTTCCACATAGCCTGCATATAGTTCGACAAAGTTGCTGCTTCTGTCAGACGCAACTTCTTTAGGCAAGCCAACCCTAGTAAAGATGCCAAGTAAAGCTTTTGCAACTGACTTGGCAGTCACCGTTTTCAATGGGATGGCCTCAGGATATCTGGTGGCATGGTCGACCAATACCAGGATAAACCTATTGCCTGAGGATGTTTGGGGGTCAAGGGGACCAACTATGTCGATCCCTACCCTCTCGAATGGTACTCCCACAACTGGGAGTGGTACCAATGGAGCTTGGATTGTTGAACCACTCTTACCAGATAGCTGACAGGAGGCACAACTCCTGCAGTGACTTTCTACTTGCACCCCCATCTTGGGCCAGTAGAAGTGCATGGATAACCTTTGCTTGGTCCTCTTAATACCAAGGTGGCTGGCAAGGGGCACTTCATTCGCCAGCTGCAGGAGGAAGGGTCTTACAGCAAGGGGAACCACCAACCTCCTATGGTCTCCTTCTGTAGACTCTAAGCTCACTATACAGGAGCCCACCTTCCCAATAAATCGGATACTTCCCAGGAGGTTCACCCTCAAGCTGGGAGCAGGCCTGTCTCCTTAGGCCTTCCAGAGATGGGCACTCATGTTGGCCTTTACTGAATTCTTCCTTGTCAGGACCACCTTCTACTAACAAATCGTTTAGTTCAGGATGTTCATTGGGGTCAAATACTTCAGGCATCACCACCTCCTCGTCAGGTCTGGGTGATTGACCAACTACCTCCACCTCAGTGGTAGGTGAGTTCGGGGGAATATTCTCTTTCCTTCTTTTTGGTTTTTTGACTCCTTTAGCCTTGGGTTTCCCCTTTGTCTGGGGCAGGGCATTGTTCTTGGCCAGTGCTGCCCTCGTTTGAGACCTTGTGCAGGGTCTGTCGGCAGTTTCTCCCACAAGCCCTAAAGCTCTGAGATCATTGTACAACAAGCCCTTTCCTGGGACACTCCTCTGAATGCTCACTGGAATCCTGACTGCTGTACCATTGATAGTAAGATTACAGGTATTACTGGGAACATGAGAGGTGGGCCGTCAGCCAACTTAGTGGGCATCAGAGTAGCTCTGGTAACTTCCTCTGGGTCTACTAAGGTAGAATCCGCTACAGTTCGACTGCACCCACTATCCCTAAGAGCTGGAGTAGAGTATCTACTCCATTGATCAGCACACTGTCTTTAAAGTAGTGCTTGGTGTTATCTGGAATCCTGGCATAAGCCTCTGTGACTTTAGGCTCCCAGGAACCCAAGGAAAATAAAACTACCTCAGCTTCTATCCCACTGGGGAAGGAGTTGGAGGAGAAGGATGCTCCGGTAATCTCTTCTTCCTTGTACGAGGAGAAGGCCAGATTAGCAGAGTGGACCCCCAAGGTTTTGACCTTACATCTGGGATCCCCCTTCACGTGGTCAGTTGCTCCACAAGCAAAACAAGATCCATTGGGTCTGTTTACATCGGGAGGCTTATTATAACCAGAGTTCTGTTTCGGAGGCTGACCTCCACTACCCTGTGAGTTCTCTTGTGTCTTACCCTTATTTTTCTTTTTTGGCCCTTTTGGAAGAAGATTTATCAGTCCCCCCCCTCCTTATCTTTGGACTTTTTCCCTTCCTTCTGCTTACCAGGATGAGTTTTGTCCTTATGGGACACTCGATGTGACACCCATAAATGTGCGGCAATGGCAAGCTTCTTAGGATCTATCTCCTTTGAATCTGCCAAATGCTGCTTAAGCTCAGGGGAAGAAGATGCAAAAATATGTTCCAGCATGACAAGACTTATCATACCTTCAAAGGTAGAAACCTTATAACCTTCGACCCAGCAAGTCAAGTTTTTTAAGGATTCAGTTACATAAGATACCCAAGTACCACCTTCTTTTTTCTTATACTCTCTGAATATTGTTAAGTATTGGGCAGGAGTCTTTCCAAACTTTAAAATGAGAGTCTGCTTCAACATTGCAAAATCTGCTCTCTCAGCTTTCGACATTTCCATAATGGCACTGCAGCCAGAATGGGGCAGTCTGCTAAGTAACCAGGCAATTCTATCAGCATTGTCAACTTGTTGAACTTCACATGCATACTCATGTATTCAGCCAGTCCATAATGTCATTATTTTCCTCAAACACACTGAGCAGATCTTTTGGAACCCTTGGATGAGAGGAGGCCCCAGACCCATGTCTAGGACCCTTGGATCCATTGGCAACTTGAAGCTTGGCCAGTTCCAACTGGTGATCCCTGTCTTTCTGTTTTTCTGCCTGCTCGATTTTTAGTTTGGCCATATTGAACTCAAGCTCCTTCTGCCTAAACAGCAGTTCTTGCTTCTTGAATTCAAGTATGGCCTCCCCATCAGCACTGGCAGAGGAAACATTGGACATTTCAACCTCCCTGTCCTCATGGTTGCTGTGGATCAGTGCAGTGGCAGAACTATCAGTTCTACCAGTGAGAGCAGCCCCACCTCCTTCTGCACTGTCCTCTAAAGCTATAGTGCTAAGCTGAGCTTCTTGCCAGGCCATGATTCTTTGGATCATTTCCATTTTGGTGCCTTGAAAGGAGACACCTCTCTCAGCACACATCTTTTTCAATGTTTTGGATTTAGAAGCATTTAAAGTTAACAAGGTACTTGTTTCAATACTGTTAGATAGGACTATGGCCTTTACAAAGTTATACTACGACAATTCACTATGTGTCCTGGTAGGAATAACTTGAAATGCCTTCTCTCGTGCGCAACACTGGATTCCTTCAGTCCTATCCCACCGCTGTACACCAATTTGTTAAGATGGATTTCTGAACTCGGACCTGGAGGGGCAGAGGGGTTCAGAAGGCCAGCCTAGTTTCTTGGAGCAGGGTAACCTCTGGACAAGCCAGACCAATCAGGGTAGCGATGGCGGCGGTCAAGACTAAGTCAAGACTAAGTCTCAAGAGGGGTGAGGGTCACTGAAAGACCTCAATGCGCACACAAAGCAAGGACACTTACAAATTACTCCAGACAGGTGTTATATTAATAATATAGACACATTTATTACAAGGCCTTTGTAACATCGACCATAGCAAAGAATCACAATAATACTAAAGTAAACCAACACATCACAATCAATACAATATATATACAAGACCGAGGGGTCTAAGGAATTAGGAGCACGTAATATGTAGACCACCTAGATGGGGGGAAAACAGGTAGTGCAAGTAATCATTAGTCCCAGTTCGACATCGGAAATACATCTAACTAGGAGGAAGTCCGAGCCCTACGAAGAGAGGAGCCTTATGCTCAAAAGTACCTGCACGCGCTTGTGCCAATGGACAAAATAGGGTCCCCTCAAGGGTCTCAGGCAGTTCAGGAAGGTGACTGGAGCGATGAAGAACAAGTCCTCACTACTCAAGCAAGGCCTCCACTTGTGGGCAGAGGCAGGGTGAGAGTGCGGGATAGAGTCGCTATTTCGCAACAGCGGTAGAAAAGAAACAGGCTCCTGCGCGAGGGGCCACAGGTTGGGGTATGGACTACTCACCGGTCCCCGACGCAGGCAGACCCAGACTTCTCCAGTTCAGTTCACGTTGCTGGCAGGTTCAGGACATCCCAACACCATGTAGCATGATGCAGGGACGAGGGTGTCCCAAATGCAGCAAACGTGCACAGGTTGTTATCACAGTAGGACAACACGGCAACCGCATTTACTCTGGTCTGGGCGCACTCGTCTCACTTCAGACAAGGGTATGCCAAGTGTACGAAATTCGGTGTGGGGGTGCCGTGGATGCAGAGCAAGCAGTAGACCAAGTTTCGAGGGCTTCCCCGAAACGGCGGCGGTGACAGAGCAAAACATCCTGCGTAAGCTGGTCAGCCCACTGGTGGGCCCAGGGACACTTCCGAAGAGGCTTACTTGCAGGGTTTAATGAAGGTGCCGGGAATAGTTGATCCCACTATTCCAATGGGTCGAAGCGCCTTTGCAGACCTTCTAGGACGATCAGATGCAGCGGGGTCTCGCAGGACGACAGCGGCTCAGGGTGCCAAACCTTCAGCGGGTCACCAGCGGTTCCTCGACTCAGCTTCTTGTGGCAGGATACTTGGCTCCTTATTCCTTGTTCGGTGTGAACTCAGGAGATCGACATGGTAGTGGTGTTTTCAGCCTCCTCTTATCCAAAGTTCCCTTCGTACCAAAACGTAGAGGACCCAATGAGAGATCTGCTCACAAACACTCACACCATACGTGGACCTATCACGGACCACGGTGGTCCCAGGCATTCAGGACACTCCAGACTCTCTGGCACCCAGGATGTGTATTGGGAACAGACATCCCGGCCCACATCCTGGAGGCATAAACACAAGTCATGCAGAAGCCCGCGAAAGCTTTGGGTTTCGCGGGAAAGTGCATGACCAAATAAGGACTGACCCGGGTCGGCTCGACCTGGGGAAGGTGAAGGGGCAAGACGGTCAGAGGACAGGACAAAGAACCTGGTGGCAGGGCCATTTTGGAGCCATGCCACCTATTTGTGCCAAACGAGGTAAGCGCGGATAACATGGCGGAAAAGGGTTCAAAACACAAGAGAAACGATAGTTCTGTCTGTGACACACTTGCACAGTTCATAATAGGTCCAGCGAGAGTTTCTAGGGCCTTTGGAATGACTAGAGACCCAAGAGCGCAGTAAAGTAAGTTACAGTGCACTGTTGTTTCATGTTGCACAAAAGCTGCAACATGAGGAAAGGGCTAAGGGAAACAAAGTCTCCCAGTATTGACTGTTTTAAGGGCATGTCAGTTTCCCCATAAGAATTGAGCGGAAGCCCAGAGGAGTGCGGCGGAAGGCTTTGCTCCTCTGGCAAAGTTTAGATCAAGGTGTAAAACAGCAGCAAAAAGTTTGGGGTTTGACACATGGAGGGAAAATTACATACAATCATGAAATCGTTCCTAACAGGGACCAAGTTCAGAGCTCAAACATATTTGCGTAACTAAAGTAATACTTGGGATAACCGTCGTAACCGTCGTAATAGTAGAAAACTGGATCGGCATTGGTAGTGCGTCACACAAAAACAACTGCAGTTATTTCCAAGCATTCACGGATAACCAGGGTTGTTTGTTGTACATTGCTAATATAACCACAGTCATGGGAAAAACAGTAGTTTTTTGTTGTAAAAATAATTAGATAAATACACAAAAAGTGGAATTTTACCACTACAGTGAGGTGTAATATGTGTGGCTGAAGGATATGGCTACTGGGTTACTTTAAGGAACCAAATGGTGCAACATGGTAAGTGGACACGGCCAAAGGCCATGCTGGTCATGACTTCCTACATCCGCTGAATTTCAAGGGTTTTGTTGAGTTAAATCTGTACAACTTAACTGCACCTTAACTAAGGTATTTAGTGTCAATTTGTATATATAGAGGAAGAGGGAGTTGGGGTGCACAAGGGTGGTAAGTAGTGGGGATAGGAGGTGGTTATTGGGGGGGTCACCACATTAAAACAAAAAAGATCAAATTGCCATGATGAAACTTTTCAGTTTGAAACCCCATAGAAGCAGATTTTTGTGAGTTAGCCCAGCATAAGTGCTGTTGGCATAATCGATTCTTGAGAGAACCAAGGATATGATGGCCAGTGTTCTGTGTGGGACAGTGAGATAGGACAATCATTCTGAGTGGGAGTAATTGATCGAAGCACTTTTTGACTAGTGCATGGACTTGGGGATCCAGCACGAGGCCATTGCCGATTAGTAAGCAGATTCTTGGTCACTTTAGATGCTCTAGGGCGCTTGCCCATTTCGGGAGGCTATGGTAGAGGTGTTTCAGGGGCGGCGTGAGCCATCACTACCATTTTTTCTGGGTTGCATTTACGTTGCTATCCATCATCCATTCACTTATTTTGTGAGGCGGTTGGTACTGAAGTTTTTCTCAGCAGTCGTTGAGTGTCATCCGCATTTTTGTAACAAGCAAGCCCATACGTTTTTATGAGCTTCTTCGGTGGGGGCGTATATCTGTTTAAGAGGAGCTGTACGGGCTCATTCCATGAGGAACCCCGCAAGATATGGTCCAAGGGTACTGTGCAGCAGTTTTGAATCTGTTGCGAGCCATATCTAGCAAAATGGTGCCTTTTCCCAGGAAGACAAATGAAAGGATGTTATGGGAGGCAGGGTAAGTAGTTTCAAAAGTCTCTTTATTTGACGAGCCCGCCCGGAGACGCACTCTGCTTCAGCTAATCTTCAACGGCCGGGTTCCAAACATAACAAGGACATCGCGTGACATCCACGGGACCACGAGCCATACTTACAATTCTCTACAACAAACCTTTCGATTGATGGATAAACATGCATTCACAATGAGCATTAAAACCAGGGAAATTAAGTCATATTAGAAACCCAGGTGGTGCCAATAAACAGCAATAGCTAATGCCGTGATCTAAACTCAACTGGATATTGGTGCAGGTCTTCGGAGAGATTTCAGAAGCACGTTTTGGGGGTGCCGAGTACTACATATAGAACATTCAAACTACTGCAAAATGAGGCCAAATATTATGCAGCAAATGATCCTAGAAATTGCATTGGGGGAAATTGGACATTTGGTGGAGGTGATTAGCGGGGTGTAAAAACAAGGCGAACCATAGTTTAATATCATGCTACAGCGCTCTGTTAGATTGTACAAGGGTTTTGCAATCGGGGTGGTAGAGCCGGTGAAACTCGTTTTCCGCCTCATACCACCTCCTCCGCCTGCAAAATCACTTTGTTTTACAGGAGCATGAGATTGCCATGCTGGTGTTAAACTAATGGATTCCTATAGCCTCCACGAGCAATTACCACCTGTTAATAGCAGGTGCGTGCCACAGCAGTGCATTGGGAATTTCATCCCACAAAGCGAAATTTGCCAAATGGAATTTACTTTTTTTAAAGAAGGGAGAGTGATGGGGATTTCTCCAATGTTTACTTTTCCGTTTTCCACTCCGCTTTGCACTTGTTGAAAATGTCATGCAGGGACCCAACAGCACTTAAGTGCTAACGCTTCTGATCCCCTGCAAGCAATTACCTCTTTTCCCCTACAAAATTAACCCCAATAATGACTATGGGGCGCATTTCTATGTGTTGGAGTGCATATTTTAAGTGTAAAAAAGTAATTAGCCATTTACATCTTATTTTTACATTTTAGAGCCATTTGGAGGCAGAGAAATTATGATGTATGATATGATGAGGCATTTATAACGCACCTATACACAAGTGTTTCAAGGCGCGGCAAGGGAGGGAGACGGGGAGAACAGAGACAAACGATCTTACTAGGCCAAGTGACATTGAGATCGAGCAAGTGCAGGGGAGAGGGGAGGGGAAAAGTGCAGGAAGGAAGGTCAAGTGCCGTAAACAGGATCAAATAACAAGTAGTGCGGCCAGCAGATGGCAGTGCAAGGGTAAGTGCACACACCAGGTGTCATTAAGTGCAGGTAGGGGGAGTGCAGAGTTGCAGATATGGCCCCAAGTCCAAGAGTTGCCAAGATGCAGTGTGGGTGTGTTACTGGGCGGGCAGGGCGCCTGGGGCCGAATTCAGTAGGAGCACAGGACGGAATTAAGAGGTGCACAGTGCTTTCTTCCTGGACTTCAAAGAGCACATGGTTTACTGCCAGCTTGAGGGATATTATGTCAAATAAATGATTCGCCTCTAGGGGACTGGCAACATTAGCACTTACATGCTGGTGGGTGTCATGCACGCAACTTTTAACTTTTGCGAGGCGTAGTGTAAAAGGGACGACTAAAACCAGGTGAAATCGTCTTTACTCTTCAGTTTTATTCATTGTGTTGTATAAAAGTAAATGTCACCTACAAAGTACACTTTGCAGATGGCATTTAACAATGGATCCATTTATTTAGTGCTTGCTCAACAATCTCATGAAGGCATAAAACGAAATGTATTTTTAAGACCGAGGAGGAAATCATGGCACAGAGCTTAATTGTGCTTGTGCCCCATTCTCCACCTTGAAGCGATTAAAAATGGGCTGGATATGTAAAAGGAGACAAAAAAGCATTACGCCTGACTTTTACACCTTCATTTTGCTGCTAAGCCCCATATAAAATGCCCTCCCTTGTATTTTCAGGCTAGTGTTATAAAAATGGATTTCTGTGAAACCTGCCTACATTTGTAAACAAGAGACACAGGGAATTACGTCACCGACACACCACACCCTTTTCTGGCTACACTCCGCCCACCCTCATGCCCACATTTGTGGAAATGAGCCCCTTCACATTTTGGGCCTAGCCTGGTAGCAAGACTTCTTCTAACACAATAGACAAAAAGAAAATGGCCCAGTGGCGCGCAGAACTCCAAGAGATGGCATGTTCAATGACTGCCACCGCAGGCTGACAGCCGCGTCTGGCGGGCAAACGCGCCGACGCTTGGGCGGCAAATGGCGGCCGCTGCCCTTAGTGGAGGCTCCCACCAAGCCAACCAAGGAAGCCGACAATAGGCCCAGAGTTGGGGGAGGAAGCAAGTCACAAGGGGCGACGAGGGGGAGGGGGAGCTGGACCAAGAGAGTGGTGGGCTATATAAAGCCTCTGACCTTCCGGGTGTACTGTGACAAGACCACACAGACCAAGAAGAATACCAACCCACGACTACATACTCAACCCGAGAAGATGGAGTAATGAGGCTCAAGCCTCGGTATCCAAAAATCACTGCTGATGGATAAAAATCTATCAGTAAGAAGAAGTAGTGTGCGGGTGCACCCTCTTGGTTCCTGCTCCCACTATCCCCCTCACAGAAGAGTGCTTCCTAGACACATCGCACCCAAACGTGTGTGCGCTGGGAGCGTCCCCCGGCCCAGCTTAGGCTAGAACCATCTTGCCAGCAGATGGCGGAAATCCCGGAGACTCCACGCTCTTCCCTGGAGACCCGGAGAAGAGTGTAAAAACCCGGAGTCTCTGGGATAAACCTGGAGACTAGGCAGGAATGTAAAGCAGGCAGATTGGACAGGAATCCATTTTAAATGCCAACTGCAAAGTGTAATTTACATTTTTTACCAAATAGCAAAATAGAAGAGTAAATGCGATTTTCCCCTTTTTACTCCCTTAATTTCCACTCCATTTTGTAAATGTCCAAAAATAACTTGCTGGGGACCCAACAGCACGTGCGTGCTAACATTGGTGGTGCAATGCACGCAGATTTCAGGTTTTTGCAAAATAAGCCTCTGCAGCTGATCGCTCCAAAAATAGCTGCTGTGTGCATTCGAAATACCCCCGGCTGAACCCGCGTCCCACGGCGGCGAGGCCCGCAGCAGGGTTTGATGGGGCTTCTTAATAACCAGCATTCGATGTGGAAATACAAACCCACTAATTACCAGTTGCCATAGATTACTTGGTAATTATGCCCAGTCATTGAAAGACTGCAGAGGCGGCAATATTTAGATTGCAGATGTTATGATGAGCAGCCTGGCGGGAGGGGGAGAGCAAATCCTCGCTCTTCTCTCGGTAGCCATCTTCAGTGGTCAGTGATCTCATCGGTGAGAACCACAGAAATAAACAAAGCTACACAAACAGTGCCAGATAAATCTCGGCCGCTGTTTTGAATGGTGTCTTTTTTAAATTTATGTTCTGAGCAGGACTAATGGCTGAGCCATCGCTGCAAGGATCAGAGGACGCGCTGTGTTTATGTCCTCGCTAAGTGTTGCTGCTGAGGCTGCACGTCACGTGGCCAGGAGTGCCAGAGAGTTTTAGACGCCGATTGCTTTTCTTGCTTGCTGATCTGACACACCCGCTCAAAATGGCTAACTGCATGACACTCACAGTATTCAATGCACACCAACCCCCCGCCAATGGCGTTGCTAGGTGGCGGATGAGGGGGCTAAAGCCCTGGGTCTTTTGCTTGTAGCCCCGGACAGAAGCTCAGGGGCTACAACCATAAGGCTACATAGCCTTACGGTTGTCATGTTGATGTCTCCTTGGGAACGGGAGGAGGGAGTTGGAAAGGGAACTGACGTAGGGAGGGGAAGTGATGCACGGGAAGGGGAGTCGTTTGAGATGTTGAAATAAAGAGGACGTGTTCATGCAGATCCCCGTGTCCACGTTTATGTGCTGCCCCACGCGCGCCCCAGGGCCAACCGCAACAATGGCGACGAAGAGGGCGGCTGGGGAAGCACAGCCGCTCTCATGAGAGAGTCTCACGGCCCGCGCATCCAGCCACACGGAACACGCCGGTGGCCTTAGGGCGCCCATATGAGCGCAGGAGTGGAGCGCCCAGGGCGTGGGCCCGCTCGGCTGTCGAACCAAATCGAAAGCAACCCAGGCTGCAGCAGTGAATGTAGGAAGAAGGGAGGGGCCACCGCGAGCATCAAGGGAAGAGCGGAGAGGCTCCCTTCTTACATGTGTCTGAGACAACAAGGCTGACACGGTACCCGGCCCGCGGCGGTGACGAAGCAGACTGCATAACACGTGCGCCACACAGAGAGGGGAGGCTACCATCTAACACGTGTTTACACTCACAGAACAAGGAGCCTCAGAGCACAGTAAGTGCTGCAGACATACCCCAACAAGGCACAGTGACCTCACGGATGGTGCTCGTGCCACTCTTGGCGGCCAGCTAAACCCCACAGCAGACTGAGCCAGGGCGATGCGAAGGAGGGAGAGGGAAGCAGAGGACTTCCACCCAGGGTCCACCACAACTGATGGTGCTCGTGCCATAGCGGTGCCCATCAGGGAGAATGAGTGAGTGGCAAGTAGTCAGGAGAAGCCAGAAAGTACACCTCGGGCCTAGTGATCCCCACATTATAGAAAATGTCGGGTCAGGATGACGGCCAGGGGGCACAAGCTCAGGGAAATGGGCCCCCAGCTCCAGCCATACAAGCACCAGACCATGTGCCTTATCACCTGCCAGACACTTTGGCTGCCCAGATGCCAGGTGCATTCGATGTAACCGACACCAGCAATATGGGTCCCAGGTGGACCAAGTGGATTAGAGACTTTGATCTATACATGGGAGCCACAGGGCCAATCGCCGATGCCAGACAAATCTGCCTACTAAAATTGGCAGTTGGGTCCGCCACACGTGATATCATCGATGAAAAGCCCCCAGACTCCAAAGACTCGATCCAAGACCTCAAAGACGCGCTGGCCGCGTACTTCGCTCCACACACCAACGTGGATTATGAAAGGCATTTGTCCCACAGCACCAAACAAGCAAAAGGGGAAAGAATGGATGCCTATGTAAAGCAACTGCGCACCAAGCTAAAACTAAGTGACTTCGCCAACTACTCGAACACTGAGGCGCTGAGATCACAAATCATATTGGGATGCGAATCACAAACTTTCCGAAGGAAACTACTTCAAAAGTCCCACACACTGGAAGAGATACTAGCGCTAGCAAGAGTCGAGAGGGCAATTGACTCTCAGGTAGAGAGCTTTGGAAACACAAATCCAGGAGAAAATCTCCATAGACTCCAGCTGGAAAGAAAGGCCGAATAGCTCTTCTGCTACAAATGCGGGTTTGAATACCCACACAACGGAACGTGCCCCGTGGTAGGACAACGCTGAGCCTCCTGTGGTGAAGAAGGGCACTTCAAAGCAGTATGCAGACTGTTCAGGGACCGGGGAAGAGACCGGCCCAGAGACAACCCATCCCGATCCAAAGCACGGAGCATGGGACCATTAAACACCATCCCAGCCCCAAGCACCCAGAGCCTCCCTACCCAGCCTAATCCAGACCCACGAGATAGGGACTCAGGGGAGGACCAGAGGAAGTGAGAAAGAAAAGAAAGAAGATGATTTGTCATGCGTGCAAGACTGGAGCACAGATTGAGACGCCACGTGCGATATCTGGTGGAACAATCCCCCACTGACTCTTACCCCAGCTCGTCAGGGAGTGACCAGAGGAAAAGGGCCTACGTGTACACCTTAGGAAACCCCACGGCAACGGCACACAGCCCCACACTTATCATCAAACTCAATGAGAGACTGACAGAGTTTCTCAGAAACAGGGGCCACGGTGAACGTGGTAAGTGAAAAAGTATATGCCGACCTACCTCAGAAGCCCAAGCTTCACCCAGCAACCATCGATATATACGCCTACGGGGCCAAGGCACTCCTAAAGTGCCTAAGACAATTCAGTGGCCTCTGTCGCTACAAAGGACACAAAATGAAAATACCAATACATGTTCTGGCCACAGAGCTTCGAGGCGGCCGCCGACATGGGTCTGATCCACATCCTATACAACATAATGGTCTGCAAATACATCGACCCGGTCGAAATGGTCAACAACCTATATCCCGAATATTCAAAGGAATTGGCAAACTAAAAAACAGACTAGTCAAGCTCCACGTAGACAACGCCATACGCCCAGTGGCCCAACCATACCAAGGAATTCCAGTTAACATCCAGAAGAAAGTTGAGGATGAGCTCTACAAACTTCTGGAACAGGACATCATTGAACATGCCACAGGCCCCACCACTTGGGTGTCCTCAATAGTTCCCGTACCCAAAAAGGGGTCAATGGCCATAAGACTGTGTGTGGACATGCAGCGCCCAAATCAGGCCATCAGACGGGAGAGACACCAAGCGCCCGCATCATGGATATGATGCACTTACTAAATGGAGCAAACTCGACCTACAGAAAGGATATCACCAGTTGGTATTAAGCCCTGAAAGTAGAAACATCACAACATTCGACACCCACATTGGCCTCTTTAGGTGCAAAACACTGAGTTTTGGGGTGTCCTCGGCTGCAGAAATCTCTTTGTGTTGATTACATCATATTCACGGCTGGTATTTCATTAACATTTCTTAATTATCAGTTTACCTGCAAATCTCAGACTATAATGTTGATTTAAAAACTAGAATGGTGATACGAACCAAGGTTTGATAAAAAGAGGATAGGATACAAACTGACTGCAGCACGCAATTATCTCATCCCTCCTCATATTTGTTTTTCTACTACAGCTAACCAGAAATAGGATAAAACAACGCATGCAAACTGCAAAAAGCGGATGCTGTAACATGTCAATACACAACTTATTTATTTGATCTGAACGTGGTTTTTACAAAAACCACAGGTAACTACAAGCCTCTCACTATCCTTATTACCATAAACACTTAAACCAAACTGTGCTCTGGGTGAAAAATGATAAGTATTTGAACTAAACCATCATCTTTAATGAACCTTACTGTTAAGGACAAAAATTGCTAGCCAAATACAATCGTTCTTCCAATTTGCAATAGTTTTATATCAAAATGTGAAGTAACATTTTGCCGACCTGATCTCTTTTTTGTCTTCCCTTCCCTTCTTTTGTTTTCCTTCCTTTTGATTTGAGACTAGACTGAAAGAGCTTTGCTTTCTAAAATTTAAATTGAATGTGTTGGGCTAAAAGCTTTATTGTATGCCCTGAAAGGTTTTGGTTTTCCAAATTAGTTTTACCAATGTTGAAATGCACATATGAATTTAAAATTAATGTGTGGGGCTAATTAGACTATTGCATGCCCTGAGGACGACACCAGAGGGTCAAAACACGTGTTGGCGTAGTGTTGTTCAAAATCAGATATATCTGCCTATTACACTACAAACCGAGCTCTGTGTGTGTGTGTATATATATATATATATATATATATATATATATATATATATAAAAAACTGACGTATAAGGGTGCATTGCAATAATCAATATGCAATGTGTTCCAAATTGAATTTGTCACACAAAATTGGTTTGACCTTTATCTAATATCAGTTTGAATGTGGAATACTGATTATTATTCATATCACTAATAAACCAAGCACTCACCAAGTGCCTTTATGTTAAAACAATCTCTGACTCACTTAATCTTTAGGAGCTGAGCGCAGACAGTGAGGATTTCTTTCATAAGTAAACATTACTGGCATAGATAGGATGAGGCTGCAGACTTATAAAAAAGGCATTAAGTGCTCCTGTGTAGTGCACCGTTGGTTACAGCATTTACTGGATATTTTAATGTGTTCCCCTAGAGAACCAGCTGTTCATTGCATTGCTTTTGACCTCATTTTGTTCAGAAATGTGGTTGAAAAATGCATAATTTCAGCACATTATTTAAAAAAAATTCTTGGGTGTTAACCTCCTAGACCCCCTCAATTTTTGGGGCGTTCCTTGCTACGCTTGGTCGTTAGCGCTCATTTGAGGAAGCATTTACAACCGTCAACTGAAAACATTCCTTTTCAGCGAGGGCTTGCTTACCCATGAATCAAATAGAAATCTTGGTGCTCCTTCAGGAACTATCTGCCCCCCCTCCTGCCCCCCTTGCTCCCCAGCACCAAAAGCTGCCTCCACCCCCGTATGGACTCACCTCTCCCTCCTAAAATTACATCAGACTTTTTCATATCAATCAAGAAATCTGCTGTCTCGTTCTTTCCAGAACCTTCTTCTGAAGCAGAGAATTCAGCAAAATCTGGATGCGCACAGAACTTTAAAGCTCTTGCGACACTGTACCAAGGTGTTCCTTTATTCAGATCCATAGTTGTTTCTGGTGATTCAAATGCTGGGTAACGAGCACAAAAAGCTTCATTTTCATTGTGTTGTTTCTTGTATCCTGGAGTGTGACAATGTACAGAAATTGGCACTGGCTGCCTCGTTGCTTTTCAAAAGCAAGTTTCCTTCAAGGGCATATACCAAGCATTAGTACCCGGCACGCGCTGTCCACGGGAAATACTACACGTGGATTGGCTCTTTTCTGAGCCATATCACACGGTATTCCCGAGGACCCACGTACATGCCTGCTTTTGTTTCCGGCTTGGGGCGTGGTAGCTCCTTAGCCAATGAGGAGGCTTGAAACGGGCCAATTCCCGCTTCGAGCCTCCCAGAGGCTGGAGGCTGCCTTCGTCGCCCGCCGGGGACTCAAGTACGTTTTTTTTCCCCTCCACCTCCTTCCCCTACAAACTATCGCCTCCCCACCCTCCCAAGCCCACTTTCCTTCTTTTTTCTTTTTCTCGGGAGAGAACGCGCTGGGAACACTTCTGTTCCCAGCCCGCCCGCTCCCGATGGCCGCTACATTTTCCCTTTCCCAGTGGCCATTTTATTTGACTTTTTTGTTTTTGTTTTTTCTGTTTCGAAACGCGGCAGCATTTCGGAACAGAAAACAAATTCCATTAGTAACCCGGTCTAATGGGCCGGGGCACTAATGGCTATAAAACCCTCAGCGGTGGGCCAATACCGCCCACGGTAATACCCCTAGGGCCTCCTTAAGGTCCTCACTACGCTTGGGCCTATAACTAGGGGCCCGGGGGCATTACCTGGGGTGGTATTGGCCCACCACCTCAGGTCTTATTGCCACAGTAACATTGTCTTCTCTGCATGCTTTATGCAGGCATTACACCTTGGATTCTAGGTCCAGAGCAGATGCGCAAGTTGAGCAGTTTGGTCTTAAGTTGATATTTTCGTGCCTTCATCCTCTGATAGTAGTTAGTACTTGTATGAAGGAAACGGGATGAAGCATAGGAGCGAGCTCACATTACTTACCATAGCGACTTTTGTATTCCAGCCATCTTTCGCTCCATATGACATGTACAGCTTCCACCTAATAAAGAAAGAAGGCCTGGTGGGAGAAGCCGCGTGCATGCACAGGGTTCAGACTTGGGAATGGCAGGGCTTGTGCTGGCTAGCTTTCTGAAGTTTTGTGGGCTGCAAACCTTCCGAATGTTCAGGCATTCCCCGATCCGAGCATGGAAGCTTACCCCATCCGAGACGGCAAGGTGCCCGCTTGCAAGCTTCTGAAAATACGAGATGTCGCCATCAGAGTCCGCGATCATCCCGCCCTCTGCTTGTGAGCCTTCAAGCTGCCATATTGTCAGATCGAGCAGCCCTCTCGTCAAGAACAGTTTTACTGTTTCTATACTTTCATTTAAAAAGAAACTGTTCCGGAATGATTTTGTTTTAAAAGAAAAGTGTAGGAACCAGTTGAATATTGCACTTCAGTGCACTGCACTAAACGTTCCCTTAAACAGCAGCTGCATTTGTTTGTAGCTTTGGATTGTGCGTTGGAGGGGGCGTGGCAATCAGAGGCGTTGCTCAGGGGTGGGTTTAGGGGCTATAGCACCGGATAGAATCTCAGGGGCTACAACCAAAAGGCGATAGCTAGCGCGGAGTCCCGACAATCCCGACATTAGCGTAGCCCCGGATATGTTCCAGACTTAGTAACACCCCTGGTGGCAAGGAGGTTTGTAGGAAAGAGAGGAGGGCCTGCAGGGAACATAGTTCCACTACTTATCATACAGTTCGACCACTGACCAAGACTATGCGCGGCCCCCTTGCAGGCCTGTGCACTGCCCCTTTTTACATGCCTGTGCGTTGTTCCTTCTAAGCTGTGTGCACAGCACCACCCTCCTTTCTGACCCTTTCAGCTGTTCCCTTCCACCCCATTCCAGTTTGCTGGCCAGTGATGTATATTCTGTTCTGTATGCCATTCTTTCCCTGGCACTTAAGGTCTGACAGCTGAAGTGTGTTCAATAGAAGTTAGACTAAACATACCCCCACACCCCCAACAGTAAACATGTGAAAACTTCAAGTCAGTTAACAATCTCTGCCTAAGACAACAATGCTCCAATTGACTAGACACCCATCTTTGAGATGTTTCTTCCGTTGATACGAGTCTTACTTCTCTTCGTAGATCTTCCGACATGCTGGATCTAGAAGGAATTCCTAGAGTGATGGAGAGACTATTGGTTGCATTCCCTCAACCCCATCGGAATGCTCCAAGGCTATTGGCTTGCATTTCCCTTATCATATAATCTTGCTACTTATCGTTAGCTTCCCTCTTGACTCCCAAGTCTCTTGGCTTCCCAATCTACCTTCTCCTTTTTCTTGCGTAACCCTCCCCACGCCAGAGTCTGCACTTTTGCCGCTTTCATATTTGAGGAGCTGCCTCCATTCCTTGCTTTTGATCGATTTCAGCTATTTAACCACGATATTGCAGAGGCCATCCCATCTTGCGTTATACATCCGTCACCCTTCAGTATGTGGTTATATAATGCTTGGAAAAGGCTGTGCACTATTGGAGGTAGGTTGATAACTAAGAAAATGCCACCATCCTTGGAGTGGCATTATTATACCAACACAAACCAGCGAACATGCTGTGTACTATCAGAGGTAGGACAGTAACTAAAATAATTGACCACCCCGATACTGGAATGAATGAAATATACTTGCTGGGGTCCATCCATTACATTATCTCAGGATAAACCCAGAAATTACCATTCATGCTCTTGAGAGGTACATGGCTACACCCCTTGCAACTCCTGGGGAATTAGTTGTATATCTTAGAGTAGGTCTGTACATAACCAAAATATTGTTTGGTTGTAGTCTCTATAATTCCTCAGAAGTAGGTAATGAGTTATTCCATGACAGGGCTCTAAATAACCAGCGCATTTGCCACCCTAAGACCGGCATGACCGCAAACAATTTCTGGTAAACTGATGGCATTTTATCTTGGGGTAGGTCTGGTAAAACCCAAATCACTAAATGCGTTTAGAGGTGCATATTTCTATCTCACATAATGCCTGTAGCAACTCAGGGTAGGTTTGGACACAACCAACATTCAATATCTTAAGAACGACATGGTTCTACTTTTCGAATTCATGGGGACCAGGCCACATATCTTGTTCAAGGGAAGGTCTGCCTGCGGAGGTAGTCTAACCCAGGCAGACCTGTTTAAAACCTATCAGCCATTTTTTTCTAAATTAAAGTATTGGCTGTACCTCATCTCAAAACATGTGCTTGGCCAGCTCGGTTGCTCAAGGAGAGGTGCATGGTTATATCACGAGAATACATGGGAATCATCCCTTTTCTTATCTCAGAGAAGGTCTCCTGGTCAGGTGGGCTACTGAAAGGAGAGAGGAGAACAATTAATAGGTGCATTGACCCAACCTTTCAGATAAGATTTTAAAGTGGGAGTATTTTACTCAATTTCTTGTAAAGTGGGAGTGAGATACTTTTTAGGGAGTAGAAATGCAAATATTTTTTAATTGCAAAACTGACATCTTCTAATACATTTTACTTTTCACCTATTCATTTGTGCAAATTACAACATGCAATTTTATTGAAAAGTTAGTTCCTCTGTATATCAGACAGTAATAATAGTGGAAGTGGTCCGTCCTGTGGCACTGCTCTGCTGGTACCACTGATTTCATCGTATTGCAAAAGGCTGGGTCCAACAAGGGGGTCAGATCCTATGGGTCCTTGATTTCCTATTTTTGATAAGAGTATTAGGACTCCCCATTTTATTTGTTGGGACTATTTGCCTGTTTTTAGTAAGTAAAAGTAGCCCGTACGCTGCTTATCTGGAGGGCTGCATGAACCCAAACAATGGCTGTGGCAGAGCATATGTTATATGGCAAAAGATTTGCTGCCAGACGGAAACGAGACAGCCTATATTGATTGTGAATAGCTATCTCGGGAGGATAGCTTAGCGACAACGTGCTCGCCTTGGAAGCAAGACAACACGGAGCACCACAGGTTCGATTCCCGGGTCCGTGCTTAGAAACCTCTGGGTGTTAAGCGCGTTATATCATATCATACCCTTGGAATTCTTGGGAAACAAACCATAAGTTACCCAACAGGGGTGTGTCTCTTCAGCGGACCCTTACAATGCTTGAGAAACAGATGTATCTTATCTTGAGGTAGGCTACAAGGGTAGGTGTGCTACACTAAGGGGAGTAGACATTCCCCAGGGAGCTGCATGGTTATAAATTTGGAATTCGTTGATAACAGGCCATGATGCATCTTCAATAAGGTCTGCCTGGTCCTGTGGGCTACACCAAGGACAACGGAGACCACTGCAGAGCTGTATGGTTATGCCCCAGTACTGCTTGAGGTACCGATCATATCTTACCTTTGAAGTAACCCACTACCTGGGTCGGTGGGCTACTCCAAGGACAGCAGAGGCGTCCTAGAGAGCTGCACACATAATGTCTCCTTTCAGGCACAGTTGACCAGGGCCATCAGGCTACTACATGTGGAAGAGTTAAATAAAGACTGTAAACCCTCTTCAATGAAACTTCTGTTTCTAGTGTACAGCATCTTTCAGAGGCACTACAATCCTAACTGGGTCAAAAAGCAATTTTGGGCAAAGTGGACCCACTTTCTCGCTTATAGAGAATGACAGATATTTCTGAATGTCCATCATATACCGAAAAATCAATCAGCTATAGGTGGTGCTAATACAGCGTTTATGAAAACAGCCTGTTAAAGCCACTAGAAATAAAGCTATCTCGGCCATTGTGAGGCTCTAAGTGCTGCCTTTATTAATTGTGATCAGGAGGGTGCGTACCCCATCCATACCCAATGCTCGTTCAATGTTTGGCCCCTATTGAGCTGGCCAACCGGACACCACTTTATGCTGATGTGAGTTTTGTTTGTGACAAAGACCGGTCTGCTCCAAAATGGGACAGAGCTAGTCAATTCATTTCTGTAGACCACCAATCCAGCCACCAGAAGCAATTACTATTGATCCCTACCAAGGTCAAATTGATCGAGGTCAAACTGGCCAGGAAAGGTCAACACCGGAGACATAGCCTAGAAATCTCTTCGAGCCCTTCTATAGACATTCACTCCCTGATGGAGTCAAATTATTCCAAGACACAGACATAGTCATTCATGGAATAGTTTGGCTGCCATCTGGCATGACACTCTCTCCTAGTATAATTGAATCTCCCGTATCAAGCTCTTCCAAATTTCTAATTCTCAATTTCCATAATTCAGTCACATTAAATCTCATTCTTGCAAGCATCTACCGCCCTACCCGGCAGGGATGCCAACTTCATGCAGGTTCCTGGTCTTCACTCATTTTATGGAAATGAACTATGAAATAATCTGCATTACAGGATTCAACATTAGGAATCATTGACACTTCTAAACTTCTCACCTATACATTCCTATGCAACTTACGCAGTTTGCGACTATCAACTGGTGAAGGGCCCCCTCTCAGATTGCTCGATACCCTCTTGATCTTCTCATTTCCTCAGACCATAGTCTTCATTCTCCCACCATCATCCCTGTAAGCTTGTCTAAGCACTGACTCCTCGCCTGGCTCTATTCACATTCCAGCATCCGCTTCACAAAACCTCCCTGACTGTAACCAAACTCATCAGACCCCCAAATCCAAAACACACTCAGCCCCCTTCAGCCCAAAAAACAAGTCCTTTATCTATTTAACAAACCCTTGTAGATTATAGAGAACCTTAACACTGCTGCCACAGAGATTGTAGTCCAGATTACAACAGCTAAAATAATATGCATTTGATCAGACTATAGCAGACTAATTTTCAAACGCATTGCTTACTCTGAATGGAGACCGCCATCGGGAAGAATGCTAACAGAGACAATCTAAGTCTCCATTGGACAAAGATGACCTCAGCAGCACCCAACATCACTACTTCATCAAAATTTGATTAGTCAAGAAGCTTCACCTCCCAATTTATTGAAGAGTCAGTGAACAACTCTAAAAAGCCCCTAAAGAAACTTCAAATCCCTGCAGTGCCACACATTCTACAGCATCCCCTCTTTAGAGTGGAGCTTAATGATGCAGGATTGTCTTACCACCACAATTCTCAACATTAAAAGCAGCATACTATTCTAGTAAGCACAGGTGGCCATCTTGAAAGGGTGACTTTCCATCCTACATTGTTTTCTGCGTCAAGTACGGGCCGATACCCTGAGCAGATTTTAGATCAGCATTAGATGAGGTCAGTGAGGAGTAGGCTTCTGAGCTTCGCTTCTCGTCTCACATAGACACGCAACTATGCATCTAATTCCAGGAGAAGTCTCTCCCCACATTTACCACTTTCCATCAACCATAGTGAAATATAGATTTATGATAACATGCCATCATTAAACATTGCCAACATTTATTTCTTGACCTTCAGTTCGCTCAAGGACATACTTAATATATGAATTCCAATCTCCCTACAGGTGAAGCCTTCCTTTCACCATCATATTTCTCCACTGTAACTTCAGCTCTCGTTAATCCCAAACTATGCTACTGCAATGCCATAGTTGAAGTCTCCAATTCCACCTGAATGAACAAGCTGCAAATTCCTCAGAATTCAGCTGCAAGGCTTACCACTAAGGTCACCTGGCAGCAAGAACACATTTGCCATTCTCTCAAATCACTTCATGTGTTGCCTCTTAGAGAAAGAAGCAAGTGTGAGCTATTTGTGCAATTCCACCAAACTGCCCTGGAATAGTGTGCCTATCCATTCGGATTTCCCCACACCGACTACTTCTGTCAACCAACAACCTGGACACCTCACCATTCCAATTTGTAATAATACGAGGCAGAAGATTTACAGTCCGAGAAGCTTCCCTATGGATCTCGCTCTCCAAAAATCTTCGGGACTTGACTAACCTGTATTAAATCTATTATAATGTGGAGACCTGGATCATCACCCAGACATTCAACCAATTCCTTTTTCTGCTTTAACCACATCTTCCCAAGCTGTCTTGAGGATTATATTCGAGAAGTACTCTGTGCAAAACCACAAAATAAAATAAATATGGGTATGGGAAGTCTGCCCTGTACTTTATTTTCATGTGCAAGCAGCGTTTTATTACGTAAATAGGGATTTGCCGTGGGCTGCTTTAAGGAAAGAAAGGTTGGAGGAGGGATATGTCTGCATCCTTAAGCCTCTACACATTGGGAATAGGCCCAGGGTTCGCTAGAAACATTAGAACCCAAAGGAATGAATGAGGAGATCTCATGGAATGTCTTTTTATGAATGCACTGGTCAAAGATGACTGTGTAAATATGTGCCTATAGAATTTTGGAGTCTGAATTCATATAAGTGATTATGTTTTTGGTGAATGTCAAACAATGTTAGAAAATAACATGGCACTAACATGCTCACATGGTTTCCTTTGTAACTGATCGTGGATTGTATTATATAATGCATCAGTATAATGAGATATGATTTGGTGAACTTATCCTAACAGTACTTCACAGTGAACCTAACAACATAGGGATTACAAATATAATAACGTTTTGCTATAATTTGAAGACAATGGTGTGGATTAATGTAATTATCATTGGTATTAACCAGTCATTACAATCTTCAGAATGTTCTTGAATGCATCATACCACCATAAACTTATAATTACCATAACATGACAATAATGATGTGAATTAATGGAATAACCATCTGTACCAGCTACACATCCCGGGTTTCGGAATGCTAACTAGTGCACACACGACTTTTTTGGGACTCTGATGCTCTAGGGAACTGCTTCTGAATAGGAATCAACCAGAATCATGTTGACATTACAAACTCTAGAATTTTCGGAAATTGGGATTGGAGTAACAAATACTCATTCGGCGTTTAAATTACCAATCAGTCTGATGAGCCTTATTTTAGTTTGGTGAATGCTAATTATTATATATTTGGTATAACGACTCCCAGAAGCATTCTTGCCGCATTTGAAATTCGTATACAAGTTCCAATATAGATTCGACCATTGCTTTCTAGTACGGGGTAATCATGCCATTATCACGAGGAGTTGAATAAACAACTGAAACATCTGAGAATGGTTACACTAAAATATCAGTGAGCATTCGCTCTCTTACGCATTGCACTCCAATTCCCAGAAGTCCTGAGAATCATGTGACCGGGCTAACAAGACACGTGACTATATTTAAACGTTGCTTTCAAGGACGGGTTGATTCCTGCATGAACGGGAGGAAATGCGGATATACTTTTGCGAGTTATCGAGGTAAGAACTAGTGATTGCCCCCATTTTCACTATAGTCTGTACTAAATGATATTATTGCTGACACAAATCCGATCTTTACAGATGGACTGACATATTGATCGAAATCACGAACACAACAGCGGTAAAGAGACAGGCAACATCCCTTGATGGTGAGTACACTCCCCATTCGTTAAAAATGAGACAGCACAATAATGTGATTCAAACACGGGAGTATCAATACTCAATAGAGTACTTCTTGTGATTATAGGTCACACTGATGCACACTGATGCACAACCGGGAACGTCTAAATCCACCGCACAAATTGAAGTGGAGAAGACCATCAATCTTTTCAGCACACAGGTACATATTATATGATAGAGAACTCAGTTTTTACCTTTACTAAGCCATATGATATTCACACCCTGAATATTAATTCACATAATATCATTCACAGATGAAACTCGTATGAATTAGGACAAACACAGGTGACGTTCCCATTAATTCACAACGAAATTGCATCTCTATGGAAAATGACCATCAGGAACTGATATGTATAGAGTAATTTGAAAAAAAATACTTTTCTGAATAGGTTTAAATAATCTTTGCTCCTGAAGAAGAGTGTAACTAACTCTCGAAACGCGTAGAGCCTATCCTTTTCAATTTTATTTCATACTGTGACATGTGCTGTTTAACATATTTTTTTTTAAATGTTGGTACATATAATAACCAATTCTTTGTAATGTTATACATTTTGAGTAAATTGAACTCTGTGGCACAACAAATTTTGTGTGATAAGTTGAGCTTTATAAATGAAAAGAATATATTCATTAACAACATTAAGTTTTGATGCATTAACAAAACGTACCGTTGGTACATCATTTTCAAATTACTGTTGAGTTTAAATACTGAAATAATCAAGTCAAGGAAAACTTGGATTTATTTTTTGATTGGATTTGTTCCAATTGTTTGGTGTGCAGGGGACATGATTTCCTACGACCAATAGGAACTCTTTTCTTGTTCATTTATAGGTTGACGTATGATACCAGAGTCATTTTGTTTTCTCCCCCGCACTCATTAAAAATGTGGATAAGACCATGAGCCTTAGGAGCTCTACACTTGCTAAAATAATTAATTTAGTAGTTTATGACATTTACAGAATTCACCAGGGTGTGCTTTACTCTTATATGTGTCAGTACATGTTTGTCATGTGGTGTCAGACGTTAAATTCCAATTTCCTTATGGACCATCTGCGCCGACGGCATTGGGTGCAGCCGTTGGTTCAGGGCTGCTCTTGCAGAGAATGAAGGGCGACACGTGAAAAGATTTTCCTATGGTAGTTTTATTTGCTCACAAATTATGTCGTACTAGAAAATGTATGATTCTTGCCCTACCAAGTTCCTGGTATGAAAAATCACCCGGCACTGGATAGATGGCAGCCTGGCAGAGACTGCTATTAGGCAGGAAATGGTCTTGCTCCAACTGCATTTTTGAGATGTGTTTGAGGGCAATGTAAAATACGTTGGTGGTGTATTACATACATAAACAGGTTAGTGTTACGCTGGCAATAGTGCAATGGAGGCAAATAGTGAGAGACAGCGCTAGATGACGATCTGGCGAGAGATGGATCAAAACTGAGCAACATATAAACGGACACAAGGAGATGGTGAAATGTAAACCTTGAGTTACCCATAGGGAGCAGGATCGGGGGATCAAGAGATATGGCTGGAGTTGAAGAAAAAGACTTGAAAGTGGGGGTAGAAACTGATTGATAGAGTAGTGGCAAAACATATTTGACCATCTGCATTCTCCAAGTTTAGAGACACAAAGTAAAAGAATATATGCACCAGTGCTGGTTCATTTCCAGTTCATCAACAGATAACAGTCCAAGTCACTTAGCATTTTTGGAAGAGCCCATGCTGTGCGGCCAAACCCTCCCTTTGTTGATAGGCAGAGATATGAGAAATCAGGGCGTGTATCAAGAACACACTATTGATGAACAGATCTCAGTTTTTACGTGGCACAGGCAGCAGTAGGACAAATATTCTTAGAAGTTTTCTGTGTATAGTGTCCTTGAAAGAATACTTGACAATAAGTGCACCCCCTATCTCACCCCTAATGGTCATACTTCTCAACGGCAGCAAGTAGAGCATATTCAAGATGTCCACTAAGCAAGTTAAGTACCATTTGACCCTTCCATGATAGCTTGTCAACATTGTATCTGTGAAACTCTTTAAGGTCCAGGACATCTTGTAGCATAATCTAGGATGTGTCTATGCACAGGTGAAGTGCTCTTCAAAGTTTCCATGGCGGCATACGACTACTGTCAAGATGCCCACCATAGGTGTCGAGTGCTTTTCCAAGTTGAATAGTCCTCACGGTTTCCTGGACTGAAAGATTTCTCGCCAATAAAAGCAGTTTGGACACTGTTCATGGCATTCATATGGCCAAGTGGAGTGCCTATCAAGCGTACTACCACCAGGCCGAACATACCCCAAGGCCTACATGACAGTAAGTGGAAGACTCTTTAAGGCGTCCATGGCAACCAGTGTCCTTTTAATCATGCTCCTCTCCATGCTATTGAGTTGCACAGAAGATGGTCCAATGACAGCAATTGTGTTGTCAGTTTGGGAAATGGACCTGGTCTCTGTACGAGGCAAGCTGAAGGGCTGGTCACATAGGTTCCTGTGATGCTGGTTTGAGTGGAGGACACACTTGCATTTTTCTGGGTACACCCTGGAAGGTGAAATGATGCCAAATCTAAAGTGACTGCGTGCTTCCTTGGCCGTCTATTCAACTCTCTCAGCGTCTTGCACCGTTAGGTCTCGAAGTATTTGTAGATCTGGGCCATGTACTGCATGACACTCTGCCAGTCCGGCCGGTCAGTGAAGAGCATTTGGTTCAGCTCCTATAGGGGATAGAAAGAAAAAGAAAAGACACTTGAGCAAACGAGTAAGGGCGCATCACATTGCTGATTTAATAGGACGGGAGGCAGGGATCCCAAAAACATGATTTAGCCAATTAATGTGGAGAGACTTCATGGGTGTATGCCAAAAGAATGATAGAAAGGCAAAATACAGTGAAAAAACACCTGGATAGAGAGGTGAAATGATCAAGTCATCAATGGACATTGATCCATCCTCTGGGGCCACTTCATACAGAAAGAACCCCCCCCCCAAGGCCAATAACACATGTAATCTGGATCTAGTCTGCGGCCAACAATGGCGCCAACCTGATTAGGGATGTACAATACACTGGACCGCAATGTGTTTACCCTGCACATGATGTCTCCAAACAGAGCTCATGTTTGGAATGTGCCGTTTACAGACAAATTGTATGGAACCAGTCCAGGCTTGTTCAGTGGCCAAGCAACAGTGCCAGAGACCACATATTTACCATAAACACAAGGGAAGAGTCTTCTGTAGGCTCTGGCATACCGGGGCTGACAATTTGCCAGTCTGCTCCACACCCAACCTTCACCCGACCAAGGAGGTAAATTACAAATGAGGAGCTTGTGTGTAACGGCATTAGGTGTATTGTTGAGATATTGGATCTGTCAGCGAGAACTGGTTCAATGCTTTATTTGAATGGCAGTGATGGGAGCTTGCAGCCAGGTTTCCTCCCTAGCAGGAGAGGCCTAGCCAGGATTATCTAACAAGTGGGGCCTGAAGCTAATGTAGTTGGGCCCACCGCAGTGACATTAACACCTGTAAATGCAGACACAGCGCTGCTGAGTCAGCATTTACAGATTTTGGGTGGGCCTTGCCCGCTCATGCCCTACCCTATCTACGCCTCTGCCTTGCAGCGCTCAGATGACATCTGCTGATTGGGTACTAGCCCTATATTAGCATTATTAACTAATTTAACCATGTCTGATTAAAGCAAAATGTTGTTTACTACCCCTTCAACACCTGGAGAAAACGTGCAACAGTGCAATGCGGTGTGCTGTGTGCAGAAGGGAACAGGACCACTATACCGAGAACAGGCGTGGTGTAATGAGAAGTGCAGAATTCTAGAGGGTGGATGCTTGATCTGAAGATGTCTCAGGGGGATAGTTAGAGACACGTGTGGCACATCCTTAGTGGTCTCCGACATGTCAAATGACATGCTCATTTTCCTCAGTAGCTAGCTAGGGCTGCCTCCTCTTTTCCTATCATACTTCTATATTCTGGGACTTTGGGCCTAATACTCTCTTTATCCAGAGCCCATTGATGGGAAGAAGGGTTTGCCAAGCCTGTAGGCTACCCCTCCCTTTCACACCTGCAGGTCTGTGTGATGCACCCCACTGTAACAGATCACCTAGTTGGTCTGTGTTTCAATAGAAGATCATTGACTCATGTTAATACAAAAAATAAACAATTTATTCATCATCAAGCATTATTTTAAAATGTGCCTATACACAGGCTACAACTCTTATGATTACAAAAATTGACACCACGATTTTTTTCCAGCCCATGTCCTTTCCATAGATATATGCTAAATTGAGGCCCTCACGAGATAGCCCCCCCCCCCCCCGAAAACAAAAAAGAGGGATCCTAACGCCATACTTTATCTAAAGACTTTCTTCAAGACCCCATTACTTTTTGGTTCATCTTCACAAAACTCTCATATTTTCTGTATGCACGTTTCTTGTATAGGGCTCAAGACCACTTTAAGTCCTTTTCATGGCACTATAAGGAAGGTGAAATGGTAGGAAAGCATGGTGAGGTTACAAGATAAATCGGGGGTGTGGGGGGCGGACGGTGAAAAGAAACTGGGCCTGGCAGTGGGTTAGAAGTTAAGGAACACTGGCATATAGGAACTAGGACAGAGGCCCCAAGCATGAACTTCTGCCCCTTATTACTACAATGGCAGCAGAAAGGCCCGCCCTGCTCTCTAACAAAATGGATACATTTGCCTGGAAAGCCCAGAGTGAATGCTCGATGGAGGGAGAGCCAGGTGCACACCCCTTAATTTTGCTGGGTAGGCGGGTGTCTTGCATTGTAATTTTGTGCTCCTTGTCAAATGTGAAACTTATAAGTGTACGGCTGTGGGGAGGGTTGGGTTGCAGTGTTCTGTACAAGAACTGTGCTTCTATGAAAGGTCAGAACCCTATGTTTTTAAATAGACAACAGAACCTGTGGAAACACTGACATTTTTGCATTACTATTGCATAGCCTCACTCCAACAGAAATGTCAGATATTCTTACAAGCTACAGATTTTGGTATTTTGGATTTTGATTGCAAAAAGTGATCATGCTACGTCACCAAGAATATCAAGTTAGTGTACCAAATTCTTCCACAAATCGCTTGTGCGACAAGGTCAGTAACCAGACCTTTTCACGAGGGGATAGGAATCCCCTCTCAGCCTGGGGTGGGAGGACTACCAGAGTGGAAGGGAGAGCCAATCCTACCCCAGACGGGGATGGTGGCATTTCGGATGGCCCCAATTCCTGTCTCCTACCCAAGTGCCTGCTTCTATTTGAGTAGTACACCTGGCCTCACTCCATACCTCTACACGCATATGCTTGATAGTTATGTTTTTTTCTTTGCAGGCATCCTCAAGGCCCAGAGCCCCGAGCCTATAATCCACGCTAACATCACTCATCAAGACCTACATTGTTTCAACCAGCGGTGCGTCGCCTTGCAAGAGAGAACCAGCGAGTGCAGAACCAGAAGAGCAGGGAGTAGTACGCTACACAGATTAAGGGGCGCACGCGGCAACCTGGCAAGAATGGAAAAGACTCCTTATAGCACCCTAGAGTGACCTAACCATGAAATTAATTCCCAAATACTTACAGGGAAACACTCCACAGAGTGGCCACTGCACATGAACTGCAACATTCAATGATTCAGGCGGCTATTGTTGCAACACGGCGGACCTGCACAGTAAAAAGCAAACGCTGACCTGTAACACCTTGCGGAAGGGGAAGACGGCCTTATATTGGTCAGGCAGAATGATCCAATGGGAGAAGGAAGGGGAGGATAAGAAGGGCAACAGGAAATGAAGAGGTGCACGTTATTCTGGTGGGATCAGAGGAGAATGACGTGGCAGATAAGAAACCAGTAGGAGGAAGGGGGGTGGAGGTGATCCAGAGAAAATGGGAGGCGAAAGTGGTCCTGTGTGGCTATACAAAGGAAGTGAGAGAGTATTCAAGGGAGTGTAGAGGGAAGTAAGAGTGAAATGAGGGTGACTGAGTAGTAAGAGTGAAATGAGGGTGACTGAGTAGCAGGTGGGGTGGAGTAGTAGTAGTAGTAGAGTGGAGATGGGAGTAGTAGTGTCAGAGCCATCTGCAACATTTGTTTGTTGTTGAAGAAATATTTTGGTCTCTGGCCTTTTTTCTCTAGGGGAGAAAGCCTCGAGGGCTCCTCAGCATGATGTGCGGTTAGAATGTGAAGATGGCATTCTTGGGTGGGACTGGTCACTCGACGTCCCATTGGCTGAGGCAGCATACACCCAAAGGGACATGGATTGACCACTAAAGTGAGCTTAAAGGCTCTATTATAATCTATAATAAAATGTTACAGAGGATTCCCAGCCTGCCGACGAGGAATATTCTAAGCATGTGAATCCATGAAAGATCCAATGCTGGAGAAGCTCCGCTTCACCTCCCGAAGAGATCAGAGACCACCCCGCAACTTCTCAAAGTTAGCAAATGGATCGGACTGATTGTTGGGGTACTGAGGGAGCTAAATGCACTGAAAGGCCTTGTGAATACATTCCGAGGAGCACAAAGGGATAAAAGAGGAATCATTCAATTTGATACAAACTTTGTAAACCACGTAAATATATCCTGAAGAGCACAGGGGGATAAAAGAGGATTTGTACAACTTGATGCAACCTTGCATACCAGGTCTGTCCAATGGACACTAGGTAAAGCAGGAATTGTGATCCTGCAGAGGCAGATGAGACCCATATGAAAGCGGGGAAGCCCCACCAGTGTGCAACAGGGTCTGGGACACAAATGGAAATAGGCAAAGGCCATCAATAAAGTATATAAAGGTCGAAGACCTACATCAAGGCAAAGATACATATAGCCAATGGGCCCGGAGGCCGGAAGCAGTCGGGGAGGCCCCAAGAAGACAAAAAAAGATAAAACAGGAAACCAGAAACACTTGTGTACAGGCGCGTTATAAATGACTTATATCCTATCAGTGAAAGAGCAAACATCTTTGGAATTAAAAAAGCCATGGAATCGAGTCAGGTAGGTTAATGAACATGACTTGATATACCATTGGGGAAGTCTACGGTCACGTCTGGCAGGTTAGTAAACCAGGTCTGATAAAAGAATGGAAAGGTTTATTTTTGTTTCACAGAGGAAGAGGATTCCAGGAGGTTTGGAGAACTGTGGTTTTTTCGTTATAAGTGGAAGCAAGAATCAAGAAAGAGGTCCTTCCCATGCGAGTGAGTAACCATGTTTTCTTTAATTTGGTCTGAACATTCAAACAGTGAACAGTTAATTATATGTTCTTTCACACAAACTGTGCCTTGGAGTCTACATACAGAATGAGAGGGGCCTCCTTCTGCATTAATGAGACATCCAGTTTTGCTTAGTTTGAAAGTGTAAGGGACAGAAATAGGTTAAGACAGTGCCTTAAGTGGCACTACAAATCGAGCCGGGCCCATCGAGGGGGCGTGGCCTAACAACTGGGTCTTGATGGGCCGTTAGGCCACGCCCCCTTGACGAGCCCCAGCTCAATGGGCTACTGGCACCCCTGCCAAGCAGCCTTTTGTAGAGATTAGCACCCTCTCCCCTATGCGGGAGAGGGTGCTGATCTGCATTTATTTTGCATAGGCTTGCCTGGCAGGGGACAGTGCCTCGCCTATTCAGCCTTAATGGTGGTGCTGCCCCTCGCCAGCTGGGGAGGGGCAGCGTCATCATTAAGGCTGAAAGGGTGAGGCCACTGGAAGCAGAGGCCTTTTTCCTAAAGACTGAAACTCCCACGAATCCGCGAGCTTCAGTATTTAGAAAGCAAGGCCTCTGCTTCCAGCGGCCTCACGTTTCTTCATAATGGTGGCGCCGGCCCACGTGCATCCCTTGATTAAAGGGATGCCTCGCAGGTGCGGCGCCACCATTATAGCTGAAAGGCATTTTTTTCTGAAGACTGAAGCTCTCGCACACGAGCGAGAGCTTCAGGCTGTAGAAAAAAATGCCTTTTCGTGCAGTGGCCGGGGCTGCCCAGGGAGTTAGTGGGCCCCGGCAGGGCCCCGCCTCAAAACGAAATTTCGGAGCCTGCTGGGGCCCAGCCCTGGCAGGCCCCGGCCCACTTAAAGCCCTGGGTTAAGACATAGGACAGTGGACACTTTACGGACATCCTGACCGGATCCTTAGAATTTCTGTTGAGGTAGGGCAACCCGTCATACAGTGCAAGATAGGCTTTTCTTTTACTTTTGTGGTTATAAAAGTCTATGCCAACCAATATTCCACCCCTGTATCAGACTTGTACTTCTGCGCCCTTAAAAAGTGTACTGCCTTCACCTTTGCACCCAGTGGTCAACCCAGCTTCAGGTAGTTTTCTGCCATAGACACCACATGATTCACCCCCAGGAACCATTTCCAAATAAGGCCACTATGGAGTTTAACTTGTATTTATTTCAACTGTTCCATAATTCTGCCCCATATAAAAGAGTTTTGCTATTTTCCTTTTGTAGATTAGTTTGTGTATTACCCTTTCTAGTGGCGTAATAAAATGTGAGGCTACCCCCCCCAATAAACTCGGCATCAAAGCACTGGTCATGCCACACTGCGGACCGGCCTAGAGCACTATGCATGCACAGTGCACAGGATGATCATGCTGCTGCAGGGGCACGCCGCACACTGCACTAGGTGAAAGACATAAGTATTTGTTTTATTCAAAGCTTAAATCTTTCACCTAGCGTAGACACAAGGGGCTGTAACCTGGCTCCAGCGTCCTGACACCAAAACGTAACAGCTCTTCATGGAGAAGTGCAAGGAACTCTCTATGAAGCTCAACACAGAGAAGACCATAGTTCTGGTGTTTGCCGAAACATCTACGAACAAACAAACTGGTTACAAAAGCCGAAAGGTGTGTGTTGGAGCAAGTCGGCTCCTATGACTATTGTGGGATAAGGTTTGCTGAAGACCTGGGTTGGACGGCCAAATTGACAAAGGCAGTGGCTACACTTGAAAAATATAGCGGGGGAGGGGTGCATAGTTTCCTTCATAGCCATGGTGGAGGATCAATCTCCCCAGCCATTCAGCTTTACAAAGTCCAAGGCTTAGCAGCAACTATGTATGGAGTGGAACTGTGGGCTGTTGATAAACCCACAGCGTTGAAAAGGTCGGATGACAACTTTCTTAGAGCCCTTTTACAGCAACCTAAAAGTGCACCCCTGGCCAGCTTTCGCTGGGAGTATAAAATAATACCTATTTGTGAGGTGTTGGTGACAAAATCACTGTTACATTGGTGTAGAATATGGAATAGCCCGGAACTTGAAACATACAGAAATGCATTTAGGGGCCTGTTAGATGTGCCTGGCTCGGGCACTCTGCGGTAGTTGAGTTTTGTACGCAGAGGGCTCTATGAAATGGATATGGTTCGCCTCTGGCTTGCTCGGAGATTATGCCAACTGATGTCAAAACAAAGATCAGGTTAGCTTGTCGTATTGCATTATGTAATGGCATGAGAATGGCCTGTTGTAATTGAAGCACTGGCACTTTATTTTTGAACCTGAAACCAAGGGAGGGGGTTGAGCCATATCTGGATTGGGTGGGCCTGGGCACTATTTATCCAGTTGCGGAACAAATCCATCAAACTAGCTACATTTACAGTGAAATGGTCCAGAGCTAATGATTGTAGTTGCAAGGCATGTGGTGCGCCTAGGGATACCCTAATTATTTTTCTTTTGTTCTGCCCAATATATATGGATTTAAGGAATTGTTATCTATTGCCTTCATTGAGAAGCAGGACTGTTAGATCCACTGCCATGGCTGTGGAACTATGCAAACAATCTGAGGACCTAAATGCAGTTAACTTTGTTTTGAAGTATGTCTTTAGGGCATGGCTACTCGGGTCATAACTATTAACCCCAACATGCACTTATCCTTGAAGATTCTAGGTGTTTAACGCTTTCCTCTTTTTTGATGCACTTTCATTTTATTGGCTATGTCCCATTTTATCTAGGTATTTATCCATTGCTGTGTTTCTATTTGCGTATGTGGTAACAAAATGCTTTTATGGTTACCACAACCGAATAAAGTTATGTTTAACAAAACCTACCAGCTAACACTGTGCGCGGCCAGTAATATTACGCACAGCAATGATACCAGAAGAAAACATGTTCATGCTGGCTCTGCCAGTGTTTGCCAGTATTCCCATGTACGAACATTCTCTTGTTGGCCTTGCCCTTAATGCCAGTAGAAATCTCCTGCCTCAGGAAGAAAACAGGTTATTTCTGCTGCACAAAATGCTTGTCCAACTCCTGCACCACCATGTAAAAATACTCTTCATGATGACTGCCCTCAATGCCAGTAAAACATGCAATGCTAGAGTAAGGAACCATTTCCTTCTTTGGCTGCACAAATGCCACCACCCACAATGTAAGAACATTCATCATGTGACTTTGCCCTTAACAGTAATAAATGCAATGCCACAGTAAGAATACATTTACTTGCCGATTGCACAAGTCTCCCCCACCCTCTCCATTTAATCCATTTAAGATCACACATCATATTGGCCTTGCCCCTTTTGTGATAAAACAATGCCATGCCACATTAGGAAAATGTCCAGTCTTCCTGCCCATTGTGCTATAACACCCCCACTCCAAGCCCTCCTCCATGTCATAACATTCATCAAGTTGGTTTTGCTCAAAAATACTAGCAAAACATGTTAGAAAATGTCCACACTCCAATGCCCCTTTCATGGGCCCCAGCCTTCCATGCATTCACACCCATTCACCCACCAGCCACTCACTAAGTAGCAGCTGGGGAATTTTTGAATTGGAGGGATGTAAACATTTCCGACAAATAGGCCAGATTGACTGAGCATAGCGATGGAGTCAAACCAACCAAACTGGATTAATTTTTTGTGAATAATGGGTTCAAATGGCACATTAAACAACACAATTGGTGTAAAATTGGGTAAAAAGCCAGACAGTTTGTTGGTAAATAGCATCTATTGGATTTGTGGATGGGGTTAACCTACAAAACCAATTGTAGTGCACAAGAGGATGCCTTTGACCACAATACATGCCAGTATAAAATCGTTTTCACAGTGGCTGGGCCCATACATGTCCATGATGGCTTCACCTATATATGCCACTATCCGCATAGAAGAACATATTCATGTTTGCTTTGCGCATAATGCCAGTAATTATACTATAGGAAAACATGTCCATGCTGGTTCTGCCATACACAGCAGCATCGCCATGTAGGGACATACTCCTATTGACGTAGCCATTAAAAATGCCATGCCACAGGAAGAAAACATGTCCAAACTGGCTGCACAATGTAGGCAGGTCTAGACACGTAATAACGCTTACGTTTGTTTCATCCTTGATGCCCAGTAAAAAAATGGCGTGCAACAGGAAGAAATGGCTAGAATTGCTGTACCCAAATTCCAGTCTTGCCACGTAATAACACTTATGTTTGCTTTAGCATAGATGCCCAGTAAAAAATGTCATGTCCAAGTAAGAAATGGCTAGACTGGTTGCACCAAAAACATATCATGCTAGCTTTATCATGGAGAGATGCCCATTAAAACCCTATAGTAGCGCCTCCTCTCTCCTCCCACCACAATAAGCTCTTCGGCAGCGGGCCCAACACAGCCACAGAACATTCACTCCCTCATCTACACAGACACCATTTACATGCTCATTCACTTGCTTATCCACATGCACCCATAGGCCATGCACTCGCTTATTCACATGTGTAACACCCACACACTTACTTTTTTCTCACCTGCTATTTCTCAGAGGCGAGTGGCCCTCTCCAGGCAGGCCTTCAGCATCTACACTCCATGCCAATAGGAAGCAGGGCGAGCTTCCCACTTCCTGTCATGCGCAATGGTGGCAGTGTCAGAAAGTGTATGTCCCGTGCCAGAGCCAGAACCTTTCTTTCTGAAATCAGAGTGCATGCATGGTCAGGGTTGCAGAAGGACATGGTCAGGGCTGTGGAAGTCCCTGCTACGCCATTGCCCATTCTGGCACTACCACCATTCCCATTTTAGCATGGTTCTGTACCACATTATAGTGACTTTACCATGTTACTTTAGAATTGTCAGACTCTTCATCTGTGCCAAGAAAAGAGCCCACATACAGGTGCAGGGTTTCTGGTGCATCCAACACCGTGGCTGAACTTTTCAAGATTTGCAGGGAACAAGCCAACCCTTCTGCAGTCTCCGCCTCCCCAGGCCCTCTGCAACGCAATGGCCACACACTTTGCCATCAAAACTCAGGACATCCTGATCACCCTTGCTACACACTCTCACAAAAAACCCATCGCATACCCCCTTACCGCCCTTGCCCTCCACCCTCCTCCTTTCTCCTTTTCCCCACCTGAAGAAGTTACCAGAGTTGTCCGGTCCAGGAAGGTCCCTTCTAAAGAGGTTTCCCCTTGCTCATCCAGGACCATGAAGGCTCTCTTACCCCTGCACTCACTGATTTCTGCAATCACTCTTTTGACAAAGGATCTTTACTCTCCTCCCTTAAGCACTACCTTGTGCACTCCTGAAAAAACCTTCAGCAGAGCCCACCTTCCCTGCCAACTACCGCCCTATTTCCAACACCCCCTTCCTGGGAAAGCTGCTGCATGTCCCGAACTTAACTCACACAGCGAACTTGTTGGTGGTCTCCACAACCATCAATCTAGATTCCGAGCATCCAGAGGCACTGAAACTGCTCTTCCGAACACCTGTGAAGAACTGCTTGTATTTCTTGATTCAGACTGCCCATCTGTCCTCATACTTCTCGATCTCTCCTCTGCCTTTGACACAGTCAACCATTCCATCCTCATACAAAGGCTCCACGATACCCTTGGTATCTTGGAACGGGCACTGAACTGGTTGACATCCTTCCTTACTGAACGCTCTTCCCAAGTCATCTTGGGCACCTTCTCTCCTACTTCCTTCTCCACCTGTGGTGTCCTCTAGGGTTCTATCCTCTCTCCTTGGCTCTTTAACATCTACCTTTCTCTACTTGCACGCCTCATCTCCTCCTTCTCATCCAAATTCCAGTGTTACGCAGATGACACACAGCTCTTTTTCCAAACTTCCTGCTTACCCTCTTGCACCTTCCATCATCCCTGACTGCCTATCTGCCATCCAGTCCTGGTGCATCTCAAAGAATCTCTGCCAAAATGCCTGTAAAACTGAGATCCTTCCCATCAAAGCACCTGCTCCCTCCTCCTTCCCTTCACACTGGCCTTCCTCCTTGGGCTCTCCCCCTGCTCCTTCTGAAGCAATAAACCTTGGAGTTCTCTTCGACTCCGCACTCTTCTTCCTCCCTCACACTCGGGACATTGTCAAGAGTCAAGAAGTCGCCCATTCAGCTCTTCCTTTTCAAAGTAATTCTCCCTTTTCTCACTTTCCCCCAGAGGCTCAATGTTACCCGAGCCCTGGTTCTCTCTAGGCTTGACTATAGCACTATCCTGCTCCTGAATCTTCCATTTTCCACTCTGCGACCCCTCCAGCTGATCAAGAATAAGGCAGCAAGACTTATCCTTGGCTGTAAGCCCCGTGACTGCATCTCTCCTGCACTAAAAACTCTTCACTGGCTCCTGGTTGCTGCAAGGATTCAATTCAAATCCCTCGGCATCATCCACAAGGCTGTCTGGGCCTGCGGACCACACTATCTTCAACTTTATCTTACTAAATTCTCTCCCTCTAGACCACTATGTTTCTCTGGCACAAACTCTTTGTGTGTAAAGCGTTTTGATAAACAGAGGGTAGGTGGTGATTCACTTTCCTCACCTGGCTCCCTCCTATGGATCAGCTCCCACTTCCTCTGCGCCTTGAGCAGGACTTTCTTAAATTCCAGAAGCTCCTTAAGACTGTCCTCTTTACCTCCTCCTTCCCTTCTTCTCTCCTCTGCTAATCCCACAGTTGCTGTGATTGGTGGTTGGGGCCCTGATGCATCCCCGTAGGCCCCTGACCTCCCACACCCAATTGTCCCAGCTCCTGTTTACCCTCAGCACTTGCATTGGCACACCCTCCACTCTGGAGGTTCGCACTTACACATAACGTGGCACTAGGCCGTGTAGCACTCAACAATCCTAGCACTTCATCTGTGGCTCACCCATGAACTTGGACTCCCCAGCACTTACCCCCTCTGCCCTCTTCCTTGCTGCACTTGCACGTTCTGAATACTCACAAGGCATAGTAGGTTCGTCCTTCTTCCTTTTTTCCTCCCACTGCACTTAAACATTGTGTTTTGTAATGTGTTTCACTCCCTTGTTCCCTTCCTTCGCTCTGTGGGTACTTTGAAACAGTGTTTTACCTGCTGTTTAAGTGCCTAACAAGCAAACAGTGAATACATAAAATAAATAAATTAAGCTTCAGGCCAAGGTAGCTGAGCTCTAACATTATAATACACTGTGAGCCTTCAATAAACCAGTTGCCCACCTTGGGTTTTGTGGTAAACATCATTGTTTTCAGGTTCTTAGCATGCAATCCTATGCTAGCTCATCCAGGGGCATTGGGAGTAGATTGGGCTCTGGTGTGGAAACACAGCATTGGAAGCACACATTTTAATTATGTGGTGGGTATAAATATTAGGAGGAAAAGCTTTCACCTCTGCAACAACAGAAAACAGTAAAAGTGCTAACAAGCAACCCTGCTTACACCCCCTTCTTGATGGAATACAATCTGTAAAATCCAATGCAGTGGTTGCTGGTGAATTTTTTAATTGGTGCAGTGTAAACATTTGCCACAAACGTGATGGAGCAACCGAGCGTAGCCAAGGAATAACTGAGGAGGGTTGGGTGGGGGCAGTTATTGATGTAATGGGTTAAAATTGTGTATTCTACAGAACAATTCCAGTGAAAATGTCGATAAAAAGCCACACACTTAATCGGTTTTGTAGGCATGCAATAAACCATTAGACGCCAATTCACCAACGGTGCAAAGGAGCATTTTTCATCAGATTTGTGTAATGTTTCCCCCCACTATATGTCAGTGCTCTGCCAATGTAAAAGAGTTTTAATGCCGACTGTGCCCATACATGTCCGTGCTGGCTGCACAAATATACGCCAAGAGCTCCACAAAAGAATATGCTCACGTTTTCTTTCCCAGAACACCAGTAATGATACTATAGGAACATCTGCCCATTCTGGCTCTGCCAGTCCTACATAAGAACATACTCCTGTTAGCTTTACCCTTAACACAGAAAATGCCATGCTACAGTAAGAAAACACGTCCTTGTTGGCTGTGCAAATGGGCCGCCCATCCATTGTAAGAATGCTCATCTTGGCTTTGCCCTTAACGCAAACAAAAACATTTTGCTGCAGTAAGGAAACATGCCCAGACTGCCTGCCCAAATGTTGTATCCTCCACCCACCTTAACCCCCCCTTCAAGTAACAACACTCTAAGTTGGCTGCACTTTCACTAAAAAATGCTAGTAAAACATGCAATGCCACTGTAAGAAAGCACCTATGTTGCCTGCACAATGGCCCCCGGATCCACACACACACATACATACCCATTCACGCATGCAGTAATGCACCCATACAGCTTCTCTTTCTCAATCAACCTTCATGCACACTGAAACCCACGCACACCATTCACTGCGCACTCTCCTTCATACGTGTACTTACGCAGACACCCCCTTACATGCATGCATATATAGATACAGATGCATCCTTGCAAGCACGCATACAACATTTCTTTCCAGCTCTGGACTAGTCACTGCCTTCTCTGTAGCTCTCCAAGCTCTGTCTCCCACGCATCATATATACAGGAACCACAAAGGGAAAGCTTTCTGGGTCCTTACATGTGTGCTGGAGGTGTAGTGTCTCCCACTCACCGGGCCAAGGAGACCTAAATGTGCAGAAAAGCGCAGGAACGCCTCTTATGCACATATAGGCGTGCAGTTACCACAGCTTGCATCCCCAAAGGGCCATGCAAGGCATGGGTAACACAACGCCCCACCTTGCATAGACCATTAGGCATGTGCACTGGGGTAGCTGAAAAAGTAAAGGGAAACCGCGGTTGCCTTCTTTTGGTAGCTCCTCCATTATGGGGGGCAAGTCGGCTCCTTGCCACGCATTATGGATGCGCCACCCCTGATCGCAGCCAACACGGTTATTTTAAACCACATTCCAGTATGCAATAGCATAATCAAATTTAAGAGTTCCCTCCATATTACTCAACTTTCTAGCCTGGTCCGATAATAACTATTAAATGCCCTGCTAAAGTCGAAGCATACATAAAACACAGTTCTTTAATTAATGCGGTAGTTGCTAAATCATGAGATATGACAGTTCTCTATTATTGTGGCTCCCCTTTTGACCCATGTTTGGCAGGCTGGAATTCGTGTTTGGCTTTCTGACAAGCTTGTAATTCTTGAACAATTTTATTTAATATTTCACCCACACATCTAGCAACAAAACTATTCGGTAATTATGTGGGGTCTTCCTTCTTCCCCTTTTTTTACATCTAGGAATTAGTATTCTACTGCACCACCTACGAGGGATAACTTTATACTTGAGGGCCGAATCAATCACTGTGTGAGTTTTCTATAAACATGGGCCTTTGCATGGAATTGGGCCTGGACAGGAGGGCTGCAAGTTCACCAGTATTGAAATGGGTATCTGGTGTTTCCATCTAATACCTACCATCGAATTCCTATCCATCGAAATGTATTGATTGAATACATTTCGATGGAGAGTTGGAGTTAGAGTTACGGTTAGGGTTAAGGGGGGTGGGCGTGGGTGTTGGGGAGTCTAGGGGGAACCCCCCAATATACAATAAACATTAAAACGCTACAAGGAGCTGGCCAGTGCCGAAATTTCAGCACTGGGCAGCTCCATGTAACGTTTTAACGTAGAAAATAAAAGCATCAAAATGCTATCTTTTACATTTAAAAGTACATATTTAATATACGAAAAAGAATTTCGATGCATTTATTTTCGTTGGATATTTTACGATGCATTGTCTTTTGGATGCATCTTTTTCGATGCAAATACCACAAACCATTGAAATGGCTCCCACAGGACAGCACTTCCAGGGAATCCCACAAGATTCTGCTTTTTCTCCGGAACCCGAAACGCATCAATTTCGAAAGACTCGTAGGAAAGGCAGGTAAGTGGCCGTAGGAAGGCCTGAACTCGATTCTGGTGATTAGGGAGGAAGTGGTGTGTCCTCAAGATGAGCTGGCCACTGGCAGAGGACTTTTCCTTTCTCTGATCACGAGTCTGACACAGCGTTCCGACTGTTGAATTCTGTCCCCATCTCTAACCAGGGCGCAGAATGGAACTTCAAGCTAACAACTACAGGATAGATTTATCAGGTTCCATTTGTGAGTCACACCCAGGTACAGGAAAAAAGGGCATGCCAAACAAAGCAGACAGCAAGTCAGATTGTAGTACAAATTTATAAGCATTCATACATAGCCTTTCTCTGGTGGGAAACCTATCATTCATGCATGTGCTTCGACGCCATGAACTATGGCAGCAGGTGCCATACAAATGCAAAAAAACATCCTCCTAGGTCCCGTCCTCTAGCCTCCATATTTTATGGGCGTGCCAGTACAGAGACAGGACCGGTACCATTTTGCCTTGTAAAAATGTAATTCCCCCTCTAAATTTGCAGCGTACCGGGGCAAGGCCATGGGCGCAACCACGCCCGCCATCCCTGCTAAGCAGTGCCTCACCTTAGTCCTCTTTTATGCTCAGATGGGACCAGAGACCAGACCTGCCTCGAGTCAGTGCATGCATTTTTTTGCCGCGCAGAGAATTTCTTCTCATGTGCTTTTTCCTCCTCCTACGGTCTCTGGCACCTCGCTGGTGTATGTTAGCTCTGAGCGGGTTTTCCAGGTGCGCATCCTGTGACAGATCCTTTCCGGCTTCAGACCCACATTTGCTCTGCTTAGTTTCTGGGGCTGATCACTGGTGGTATTCTTCCACGTCGTGTGATGCACTTTCACCGAGGTGACTCAAGAACCGTCTGTCAAGGAGGAGAGAGATTTTCTTGTGGTCCCCGCTGGAGCACCTCAAGGCCTTCACTCGACGGAATTCAAAGAAACACGCAAGTCCTATTTTCTCTTCACTACCTCAGTGTGGAGACTCCTTTCCAAGGAGTTCTTCGGCCGAGAGGGGTCCCACAGACTCTCAAACAAGCATGAGGCCTGAGGCTCCTTGGGCTACTGCTGCATGCATCAGGGGGGCACTCAAATTCTACCAGAGCTGCATGGAGAGCCACAAGGTCCTTCTACAGAATTCCAGTCCGAGGAGCTTCATAGCTCTACTACCAGGCTTAGGCGTGAGGTGGCGCCTGTATGCGAAAAGTCTACCAGGCCAGAGCCTGAGACCAAAAAGGCTCCCAGAGCTAATTCCAAGGTCATTCATATTACTGGGGAAAGTCCTGAGGGAACCAAGGAGCCTATAGGTTTGGGCTCAGTACCGAACAGCCCAAGGTTATCCCAATTAGAGCTTGCCCAGATATGGCAGCCAAACAAGTTGGCAAGCCAGGGCGTATGTTAGAGGACGATTCACAATTTTCTGTGGGTTCTTCCCCCTCAGAGTGGGCTTTGCAGCACAGCAGATGCTCATCACACATGACACAGTCAGGCTATGGAGAATCTGGAACAAGCGGTGAATGGCATCAAAGTCAATCGCTGTGGTATACTTCATATCCTTTATCCTCTGGAAATGTGTTGAGCCTAGAGGCTACTGTACTCTAGCACCTTGAAGCGTCTCTTGTGCTAGAGGGAATTACAATAAAGATCTCAGACCAAATAACTGGACAGACTCAAAGAATATGGAAAAGTACTACTTTATTCTCAATTTAATAAAGCAGGGTCAACTGGCAGACATCGGACTGATGCATGCACACTCGCCCACAAACTTGATTATCCAGAGGTTTTATACCCCAATATGCATCATCTATGATGGCATCCTATGTGGTAAACTGTCAAACCTTTTAGCGGGAGGGATTGGTTAGGGGAACATGTCTACTTATAGAATGTATACAGATTATTACTTCATTGACTGTCTCTTATCTGTAAGACACACCGGGAACTACTTCTAAATATGTATGAGTCACAACTGTGCCACTGAGCCACCAAATGGCACCCATCGTGGACTATTTGGGACTCATTAATCTTCATAATACTCCCTGAACAATGCCTGTTCATATTTTTGTCTTTACTTTCCGTTTGCAAGACTGTGGAACTTTCTCATTTAATTTCTCAAACTTCATGTCCCATAATGAACCTTATGGCAGTTCCCATTCCCTGTTTATTCCTATGCAGCAGTCTTAGAACTACAATCCCAGAAAGCCTTAGAGATCAGTGCAGCTTTTATTTTCCCAGGACCATAGAGGGAGGAGGCCAATTACGTTCAGGTGTGCTGCTAATTAGCCTGCTTCAGCACAGGGCAGCTCAGTATTTAAGCAGCTGCCTGCAGGAGCACAGGTTTCTTGCATTGAGCTTGAGTCCAACCCTTTCTTGCATTGATCCATGCATTTCTGCTGTGCCCTGTTTTCAGAAGCTGCTCCTGTTCCAGAACCCTGTGCTCCCTGCCTTGCAGCCCTGCTCCTCTGCCTTCACACCCCTGCATTTTGCCCTGGACCTCTGTGCTTCCTATACTTCAGCCCAGCTCTCCTGCTTGCATTCCTATGTTCACTGTCTACAGCCCCTTGCTCTCTAACACAAATTATCTTGTTCCCTACCTGCAGTTTCCTTGTTATCAGTCTTCAGTCCTGCCCTTGTTATCCCACTTCAGAGCTACAGTTCCTTTGTTGTCAGTCTTCCGTCCTGCCCGTGTTATCCCACTTCAGAGCTACAGATTCCTTGTTTTCTCTCTGCAGTCCTACTCTTGCTATTCCAGTACAGAGTTACTGTTCCTTGTTACCAGTCTGCAGTTTCCATTCTCCTTACCCCTGCACTTATATTCTAGATCTCTTACTTTTCTTCTTCCGGTTCTCTGTCCTGAACCTTGCTCTCTTTAACTTCCTTTTTCCCCAGGATATTTCTGTTACAGTTCTTGTCTTCACTTGTGTCTTGTGTAATTCCTTTGTTCAGAGTTTTGCTGTTGAGTTTCCAGCAGTCAATCTCTGCCCCTCTCCTTTGTTGCGTTTCAGTATTGTACCTTGTGTCATTGTTATCGGTGTGCTGGTTCCTGTTTCAGGAGGCAGTCATTGTTCACTTCCTGCTGGACCCGTACAGGCTCCAGTCTTGCGAGTACTGTTACCTTGTTTGTGCCTTAGGGTCCAGACACAGACACCCACTGCTGTTGCTCCTTTCCATGAGCATTCAGAGGGGGGCCCTGTAACAGTGACCTGCTCAGAAGGCTGAGTTTCCCTGCTTCCGGGGGAAACTCTTCCCCCATTCTGCGTACTTGTACTCCCTGCCCCTTTCTGTTCACTGTCTCTGTTTCCTATCCTTTCTTGTCTGCACAACTCCCTGTATTCCTGCTTCTTGTGTACTTTTCTCCCTTTGGCTTTGCGGGCATGTCTCTATCTGCAAGCCCTTGTGACAGAATGATATTGATTATAAACAAACAAACTGGCAGCGGATTGGTCTATGCAACCTTCTATAGTAGGTTGCCCCCATAGACCCACTGATTGGTGGCATTCTCACCCAACCATGGACTTTTGTCTTGACTAGCAGCACCTAAGGAAACCGAAACCTATGTGCTGGAATCACGTCAGATTACTCCCCACTTTCCCAATTAGTCCAGCATCTCTCATCAGTCCAGCCATGAGCCAAGGTTTCCTGTCTATAGTATACCTTGTAGCCTGCTCTCTGCTCTGGGACCTTCAAGGGAGTATAAGCACATCACTACCTTCATCCCAGGCTTGATGAATAGCCCTTGTTTTCGACTTCTGAGTCATGTGTGAAGAGACCAGCAATTTGTCAATTTCAGCCTCTTATTTACTGCTATTTCATTTAATTATACTGGGTGTCATTGGTCGCCTTGACCTCTAGAGACTTGCACATTCTACCTTGCATAGACTTTATACACTTTTAATTGTCCAATACTTGGCTCTTGCAAATGTTTTCTTCTTTAATCTAAGAGAAATATGTCTCACGTCCATCACTTATCCGTCTGCCTCCCTTTGTGCTTTGCAGCTATTCCTTAAAAATAGCATCCTTGATCCCAAGCCAACAAAGACTCCTTTATTTTGCACACAAAGCTGTTCTTCCGGCATCTCCTGATTCAGCAACCTTTATCTGTATCTGAAGTAGCAGAATTGAATACTTGCACGAGCCGGCGTCCATTTTCCCATTATGGCCGTCCTAGCCACGTTATATATTCCTCTATAGGAAGCTTCTATGTATCTTTTCTACCTTGCATATTTGCGCATTTACACTTATTGGTCAGCAAGTTACTTTGTCTTCATATGCATTCATGATTACTTTATCATTTTGTACATGTTTCTCTTATCACTTCAGTTACATCGGTACGCTTCAGGATTTTCATATTTTTTCAGTATGGCTTTGTATATTTGCTTTAGGACATTACTCTGCCCTCATCAGATTTCCCTCAGCGCTCCAGGATGTCCAATGGTGCGTGCCAACACCCTTCCATATGGCATCCTTAGAGACTTTTAGTGTGAGGGTACATTCGATACGGTTGTCTGAGTGCATATCGTCTCATACACTCAATGCGGTATAGAAACAACAAATGGAGTCCCATATAGAGCCCTTTTCTTACTGTTCCAGTAGGACAGTGGTGAGAGGGTGGGTGTTAGGGATAATGCATCCGATTGCTCCTCTACACTACTATGCCAGGTACGACGCAGCAAGGCCGTCTGCCACTTATATGTTAACTGCTGCAGCGGCTGCTGCATCACAGAGACCCATTTCACAACATTCACCTCAATCAGCATGTGAAGAATGGTATTTGAATTGTTTTATTATACTTATGAGATCATAAAAAACGACTTGCATTTTGAAGAATCCAATTTGAGATGTCATACCTCAGGTTCAACCACTGAGGCCTCCACCAGAGCCGCAGGTGTCTGCTCCGATGCCTCTGCCTCCTCCACCTCCTGTACAGATGAATGTTACACCAATGTAGGCGACTACTAGCTTCATACAGGCTCTGCCAGCTCCTATCCAGCCACTTGAACTCACTCTTCTGAATGTGGCTTTGGGGACAGGTACCCACAAGGGAAGGTCTCCACACAGAGACAGAGACGATGACGAAGGGATGTCATATTCGGTGGAAGCCTTTCATGACTGCATGGAAGGAATGGCTGAATCCCTGGGAGTACCGGTACCATCTCAGGAACATCAGGAAACCGGAGTATTGTCTGATATTCTATATCTAATACAGACTAACGGCTCAGGCATACCTTCACAGAAGGATGTATTGGCAGTTACAAAAAAGCTGTGGATTAAACCTCACTACTCTTCGCTGGGTTTCTCAATCAACCTCAAGAAGTCAGAGCTAGTTCCGTCACACAACTTAGCGCTTCTGGGAATAAGGTGGGACACAGTATCAAAGACTCAACATCAGCGTGATGGTACCAGCACATACAGCACATACTAGGGCTCCTAGCTTCTTGCGTCCTTACAGTGCTTACAGTACTGCTAGCCAGACTCAAGATGAGAGCACTCCAGATGCATTTATCAAGTTTTTGGGACCAATAAACAGGGGAACACACAGATCTTCGACAAGGACTTCAGTTTAGAATCGGAAAATATGGCTTATGCTTTTACTTAAGGCTAGAGCGTTTGGCTAGGCAACCAAGGTGGGACTAAGAAAGCTCTGAGACTGATTCATGATTTCAGTAACAGATCCCCATCACCTTCCCCAGACTCAAAGTGGGATTTATGGATCAGAGTTACACAATAAAGATGACTATGAAAATGGCGCTTCAGCAACTAGACAGAATAAGATAGCACTAAAGATTTTGACACGGTTACTGCTTATGAAAGTAGGGATAGTTCAGAGATTAGAGTGGAACAATATAAGCAAGGTATACAATAGTTCTCTAGCATCCTATTAATACTCACAATCCACTGGGATTTAAGAGTTTTGGACAGTCACGGTTCTGGTCAATGGATTGGGTTTATCAAGGAAGGACACATCAGGGGCAGGACTGGGTCAGCTAGGATAGGTCACTGGACTGCATAGGATATGCCCTTCTTGTTTCTTGGTATTTAAATTCAGCGGGATAGCTAGTTCATCAGGCAAGCCTTGTGGTAGCAAGCCAGGTAGTTTCAGGATGCTAGTTTCAAGATGATTTCCCACACCACAGCGCTCCACTGGGTTGTGAGAATAGGTTTGAGGATTGAGGCCTTTCTGAAAATGGTTCAGCTACTGCTTGGCAAGATTCTTGGTATATGGATCTGGAAGGATGTTAAAGGCTGGATGTTGAATGCTGGAACAAAGTGCTTTGCTGGAATCAGAAGAGTCGGTGAGTGAGTGTCCCCCTTATGTGTTGTCAGCTCCCTCTATTTATCCTTTCAAATGACATCACAAAATGGGTGTGGGCCGGCTTAACTAAGCTTGCCCCTGTGAACTGGGATTGGATCAGGACCTCATCTCCGCCTTGCATCTGAGTGATTGGATCAAGGACGGATGATGTCACATTTATGGTTTGGCTTTTACAGTCCTTAGAAACCTCCCCTAGCCACAAGTATCAAAATCAAATTTTGTCCTAAATACATATTTATATATTGGTAACCGCTACAAAAATCACACACAAAGATCCCATATTTTATGTAGTATCTGTTCTTCAAAATCCCGCAGCTGTGAAACCTTTTCACCTTTCTGCAGAATTTTGTCCATTTCGCCATGAACACATTTTCCAAACTTTCTGCAAATTTCCACAAATGTGTGTCTTTACCATAGGGATGTGTGTGTAAAGTTTAACAATTCTAGCATTAATACAGTTCACATAAACCACATATATTGCCATTCTTGTCCAGAATATGTTAAAGAGTTCCACCGCCTCTTGAAATGTAAAGCCAAAAGTTAGACTAACAAATCTGTCCTTTTTATATTTTTCACAATTTTGGATAACAAGTTATGAGTCTCTAAAAATTGTTCATTATTTATTCTTAGCAGCAAATGGTCCGCCTGTTGTCTCTCCCTTGAGCTCAAGGAGTAGCCCCCATCTTTGGGGAATTCCTTCAAGGAGCAGTTTACGACCTTCTCACACGTCCATTTCCTGGCCTGGGGATCTGCCATTGTTCATTCCCTGGCTGTAGACAAACGTATGGCCTAATCCACAATTATCATATGTCAATGAGTTTCTGCTGAGAGGATTTCGCCCGCCACCCCCCCTTGGGAGAAACCTGTTTTTCCACTCCTTGCAGGCCCAGCCAGGCTAATTTATCCTTAATTTCTTGACTTAAAATCCAGCAGAAACCAAGCTTGTTGCATGAAACGACATTGATAAATTATTTTCTTAGCTTTAAACCTGTGGGATCAAAAACACAACTGAGATCTGTATTCCTTTTAGCAACAATCCTTTTGCGTTCGTTAATCCTGCAGACTTTTAGTTTAGATACTTTGAGTTTCATCAGGAGAGCTCATCTAACAGTGCTGTCATCCACAGGTAGCCCAGTGTGCTGCACACAGATTTTGACAGGGCTGTCATTCACAGGCAATCCAGTTTTTCTGAGAAAATGTTTTGCTCTTCACATTTTAGGACTTTGTACATTCACAATGCTTCATTAGATTAACTGAATTTTAGCGCCAAGCAAGATTTTGAATGTTGAAACAGTATTATGTACAGGCCTTTTGGAGTTTTGGCAGCAAAATAAATGTCTTTTACAGGCACTTTTTTTAGTTTAATTTGCAAAGCGCTGCTTCTCCCTCTGCACTCTATGTTTGCTTGTCATGGAGCCCACTGGCATATTTTCTGCAGTGTGTGCTCTATTCCACCACACATGCACCATGGGTGGCAGGTTGTGCATCCATCTTTTTGTGTGTCGAAGAAGGTGGTTTTGGAGGTTTTGGCACACACAAGAATGTTGCTTCCATTTTTGCTGTTTCTTGCACTATAAATAGCAGAGTGATGCTGCATAGTATAGCAGAGTGGGTCAATACATCCCACACAGGGCATGGTTACGCCTGCAGTTGGGCCCCAGCTTGGTCCAGATCTAATGATGAAATTACATTTTTTGCGTGGCAAAATGGTACTGGTTCCATCCCTGTACCAGGACACCCATACAGTATGGAGGAAAGGGGACTATGGACTATGAATACCTCTTTAGTACTTTTTTATTAACAAGACACTCTGAAAGACTCAAATGTCTGACCAATGCAGAGCCAATGACAAGCTGTGTGTCCCTTAAGCGCTCTGCCTGGCAGGACAAGCCCATATAGGGTTTTATTAAAAAACAAAATCCTTGTGGTACCATAACCATACCAAGGAAACCCCTCAAATAAAAGTTATTTTGCTTGCTTTTCTAGGAGCTGTTGTAACAGTGTCAAATTTGGATTTCTGACATACAACACCTCCAGAATGTTGTTGCCACATGTGTTTTCTTGGGCATGGCTTCAACATGCCTCAGCTCACCATGCAACGAGTAAATTCCACACATACCTCTTGGTGCAGCGAACACCTTCTCCAGCTGTCGCTCCTCTTGGCATGCGCACCATAGAATACGGTCACACGATAAATACGGTCCAATTGTACACACAGCTCTTCCACTTTTTCCTTCTCATGCCTTCCTGAACACCTTATCTTTCCCTTGCCCTCATCCCAACGATCTACCTGACTGTGCTCCTCCCAACCACTTCTGAATGTTCCATCATACTCCTCCTTTGCCTCTTGTAGGCGAAAGCGCATCAACGCCATTAACTATGGTAGGAGGAGCTATATAAATGCAAGATAACATAACATTAATTTTACCAGGGGATTACAGTGAGCTTTGTCAAATGGCCATTGCTCACAGAGGGTCAAGAGAAGGTGTGAGTGGAATGCCTGATCGAGCACTTACCCATGGGTACCGATGGGCTGCACACTGGAAACAGCATCCATTTCAGCTTCATTCACCGCCACCTATTGGTCCAAGACTGTTTTAAGCTGTGGCCCACGAACTGTTGCCCTACACACTACATCGTAGGAAATGGGGCATACACCCAAAACATCCATACAGAAGGAAATGACCAGTAGAAACTTTACTGAAAGTGGGGAGTTTCACTATCTAGCCAGTGCAGCCAAATGCGTTGCGCATAACCTTTATTCAAATATTTTGAATGCTAGATAGAAGACATCTAAGCTCTATTAAAAATGCGTGTTATGGAGTAATGGTGGTGTGACAAAGTTTCATTTGGAGTGTGATGCAGTTCAGGTTAGGGAAACAATTCATTTGGATAATGTTTTTCTCTCCATGTTGGCATTCCCAACTTTTAATTAACTTTACATTTTGTTGCCTAGGAACGGGCGTTTGTAAACTTCATTTTTTGTAGGTAGTAACCTTAACTGTTTTTAAGAACTTTTTTTTATTATCGTTAATGCATCCAGCCAAAACCAAATGCCTTGTAAAAAGTTCCAATAACCACCCAAAATCAGGTTAAAATGGTCTTTGAATCACATTCAGATATGGGCAATATCACTGGCTTACTACTTTTTAATACGTACCATTGGCATCAAAGTTTTCATAATTCCTTGAGGGGGGGATCCACAAACCCACTGTACACTTGGGGTTAGGTGCTATCCAGTTTTACTTAATGTTGATTATATAGGGTGTTTAAAGTGTACCATTAGAATAAATTGGTTAACACCGGAGGGTGCCTTTGGACCAAAGTGTTCTGCAGAAACAGCCAAGAAAAGGGGTATTTGTGCCAGTGGCACTTTGTAGTCTACAAATCATTGCTTTGTATTGGTCTAAGACTGTCATGTGTTTAATTAAAACACCCCAGAGCTCTATCCCAACCAATAGAAACTGTTACACTTCTAGTGCGTGCTGCAGTAAACCAGATCAACACAGTAAACTTTTTTAACTGGCACTAGCCAACTAGGATTTTGACTGTGTAAGGTGCCAGATTTTCTAAAAGTTAGAACCATCACATTTAAACAGACTACTCAGATTTTGCGTTCTGCCACAGGGCAAGGATTGCTGGGGGTTATATGGTCCAATAGTTTTTCAAATATTTGATGGAGAAGGGGGTGCTTCCTTCTCCCAAAATTATAGTTATATCTCCCATGGTGCTTTAAAGCAGAGTGACTTATTTTGTGTTCGATGCAAGACATTTTTGCAAACATTTTTGAAATGGTTGCGAATATCCAAATACTAAAAGTGGAACAAATTCCTTTTGGAAGATGAAAAAAGCTAAAACAACATCCGGCTATATGTGGGGAGGGGGAAAGAAGACTCCATGTGAAATTGTGGAGTTGTCGGGTCTGGGGACCAAGTTTAGGGTTTGAACTTTTTTGCACATTCATTTTTTCTCTCCATATTGGGCGTTATTTTTTGTGAGTGCGTCACACGTATAATAACTGCAACTATTTTATTTGTAGTTCACTGCTATATAACCGCAGTTATGGGAAAACTTTTTTATTTTAAAAATGAGAATACTACAAATGTGGAATTTTACATCTACAGGGAGAAGTGCGCTAACCTATTGGGGCAACGTGTCAAGGGGTGCATTATGGTCCTGGCTAAAGGGGCCCGAATGACATGTATATCGGCCAGTGGGTCCAAAAGGAATTTATTGTGGGAACATGTACAGTGGATACGACCAGCTTAACTCGGTGTGTGCCCGTTGCAAAGCGCACAAGCACATACATGTTACAAGAGAAGGGATTCACGATAACATACAAAATGGCATTATGGGGGACATGGAATTATGGAGGACATGAACGGGAGAGCACAAGCTGGTCATGGCTGCCCACATCTGCTGAATTTCAAGTGTTTTGTTGCGTTAAATATTCACAACTTAACTGCATCTTAACTAAGGTTTCTTGAGTGAATATATATTAAAATTTATTTTGGTTAAAAAATGAGTTAAAAGTCAGTAAGGTGAAACAGGATCTTGCAAAAACAAACAGCATGTGCCGGAAGTGAGAGTCCCTCGGTTGATGTCATTCATGATGTAATTCCGGATCACATATGTGAGGTGATATCTATGTGCTCCTGGGCTGAGCAACAGGGGGACTCGGAGTTCAGGTTGTTGTCACTTCCAATGCCAACCAAATTTCATGTGTTTTGTTGCTATCCATTTTCACCTTAACTGTCCCTTAACTGAAGTTGTTTCCCTGAATTTCAAGAGTTTTATTATGCTATATCCTACTCCTCCCGAACTTCTAAATAAACACAGCCCACTGCAACAGATATTGGCTACTTTGCAACAATTTGAAAAGACGGTGGTCCATTATCCATGATCTTCAGCCATAGCCAGTCCTTTTTGTAGTGAATAACCATGGCCCACTCGCAATGCTCTTCGGCCGTGGCCGCTGCCCACTTTGCACCAATTATGGTAAAATACCTTTGCCAACAGGCCAGTGCCAAAGGGTCAATGTCCCATGGTTTAGTGTCCCCTCCAGTAGTAAATAACCATGGCCAGTGACCATCGACTTCTCCACTTTGCTCTAATTAGCATAAAAGATCATGATGCAGTGCCAGTTTCCAGTGCTTCACCTGTAGGATAAAACAATGGAGCACTGTGATGTCATCAGTGTGCTCATGGGCGGCACAACAGGAGACTCAGAGTTAAGGTGGCGTAACTTCCAACACTTGCCGGATATCAAGAGTTTTATTGCATTAAACCATCCCCTTAATGACACCCCAACTAAAGTATTTTCACTGACAATATATGCACAATCCCAACACATGATTAAACACAAAACGCACAATTCTTTTTTGGCGCATTCCTTTCAGTAGGCATCAAGCATATTATTCTGCTAACACAATATAAAGTTAGCCTAAGGTGGCCACATCTATTTGCTTATTAAAAATATATGCAAAAGGAAATACTTAGGAAAATATATGTCTAGATTTGCATGGAAAATGTGACTGAAACTTTGCATATGTAAGTGCACTTGCTGTTTTAATGTCATTGGTAAACAGATTAATAATTGAACTTCAAAACCTTGGAAAACATTCGCTTTGATTTATTTAAACAATATTGTGCTAGGATAGCTTTCACAAATGGGTCTGAAGCATTTACCACACCTGGCTGGGTTACTATAAATTAGACCAAGGCAGGCTTTTTAAAGTTGCTCTGTGCGTTTGCTTACTATATTCAAACAAAGCATTGCCTAAAGTCTAAATTCAACCAATCGTGTGTGCAGTGTTTATACTGCTGCAAAATTGTTTTGAAGCGCATGTATTCACAGTGCTTAGAAACCCGGCATAAAGGACCTGTGCATTCAGTGACTATACCGATAAAGCTGATTCAGTACACATCTGTATGGATCTATACAGGGAATAATGGCTACCTTTCCAATCTCCCGTGCTGCAGGGATATGAAAATAGCCTGCAGGCTTATGACTCATAGCAAGACAGCCTAGAGGTCAAGGGGCATGATCAACTCGCAGAGAGCTGGCGTCATTCTGATAGGGGATGGTTTTCTAGAATGAATGTTGTGCAATCTCTGCAGAAGAAAGAAGGCTGCCATTGGCCTAGGTTAGATGCCAAGGAATGGAGTAGCATCATTTATCATGATTTTCAAACTCGATTCAGGAAGGCCGCAATAGGGTAATGGCTTCCAAGAACAGTGGAATTGTGGGAGAACTAACTTCTTGAATGGTTTTGACTGGATGCCAGTCTTGAGGTAGTCATTGATTGTAGTGTTTCTGGGTGGGCTGGGAAGGGTGCTGGTCCACTCTTTAAGTGAGCAGGAGCAGTACTGGTTGCCGGCTACGAGGGCGGATGGTCTGAAGGATATAGAGGAATGCTAACGTCTGGGTTACGGTACTGAGGGTGAAGTGGGATGAGAAGGGTATACAGGTAGGGTAGACGTTCAGTTGTTCTGTGGACAATGGAAAAGGTAGTCAGGGTTTCCACAGAGGTCTTTGGCCGGGGTGTTGGAAAACGTTGTGTACACTCGTCAAGGAAACCTTACATTATTTTGGACAGTTCTTTAGGTTTATGCAGCTATTGAGCTATACAGCTATTGAGTTTGGTGCAAGTATGTCTTTTCAACTAACTGGTCATTTGGTATGCTGTTTAGACTCGATTCATGGCTGCCAAAAGAAGTCCATTTTGGAGGTACTGCAAGCAGAACTTAGTCTGGTCACGTTACCTGTATGTGTTGTATTTACCTTAGCCTCCCTCTCATTTGCCTGCTAGTGACATTTTTCCTTATCTCCAACCTCCCTCTGTCCCTCACTTCCTCTGCCTCCACTCTAGCACTTCATCCATCACAGTCCTATTCATAACATAGCTGGCCGTACCACCTGCCTGCGTTTAAAAATGTCCAATGTTGATTGGCCTTAATCTATGCGAGTCCACCAATGTATGGTCCTCGGCGACTGTTCCATTTACTCCCCTCCACAACCTGGTCAGAATGTCCCTCAAACTCACCCCCTTGTAAGAAGCTCACTGTTTAATGTCAAATCTGATTTCTTATCTATTGTATGTTCTTTTGTGATCAAAAGAGCATCGTTCCCCCATATAAGAGCATGCCACTAGAACAGAAAAGTCCTGGCTGCAGAGTGAGGCAGTGTGCCCTGTGATTTTACATTGGGATTGCTGAGTGAAGAGGTGCCATTCAGCTGAGAAAGTGGCATGGTCTTATCTTCTAGATCATTCTTCAGTCCAGCACAACTTTCTTCTGCATGATCTGAAATGCACGCCATCTTCAGAGTCTTTTACTGTTATCCTATGCGCTTAATGACATCACTTCCTCTCTACGGTCATTCTGAAGCCAGTGCTGTTCTTCGTACATTGATTTTGAAGTCTGGCTACTTCTTCTTATGGCTATTCTAAAGTCTGAGCTTTTTTCTTTTTAGTTTGGCCTATTTTGTTCTTATATCGATCTGTGCTTTGCTATTGAACATCTCCCAACACCTAACCCTCTTTGCGCACACGTGTTGTTCCCACCACTTGCCATAAAATCAAGGAACATAAACCTGCGTCTTCATCTGACACCAGGGATATTTTTCTCCTCGACCCCACACACCCCCAATGCATTTAAATTCAAACCATTTTCCCAGTTACAGAAATTGGTCATCAGACCCACGTTCCGTTTACTTCTTGATTGTGCATTGCTTCTGGACCAAACTCCAGACTTAACTTCTAAGACCTCCATCCACCATCCCCCTGTAGATATTCCAAGTTCACATTATTCATACCCGTGCATGAGCCATTAAACAGAAAGAAAGGTTTCTTTTCTGAAGCTTTTAAACGTTTATCATTAGCACCTGGGCCCTTGGGGGCTCAGCCAATCAGGTTCTGCGGATCGTTGGCTGAAACCTGTAATCTCAGCCCGCTTTCCACGGAATCCGCAGGCTGCTTCCCCAGCCACGTGCTGCCATCTTCCCCCTGTCCACCCTTATTGTAAAAAATAAATAAAAAATAAAAATACAAAAAAAGTGAGACGGCCCGGTGCCCTCCTTACAGGCCCTCCGTTCGCTGGGGTTGATAACATGGGCTGCCAGGCAGTTAGCCCCCGGTCCAGTCCGAGAAACAAGGGGGATAAAAGCTATATTATACCGAAATAACACAAGCTTTGCTTACACTTAATTTCTGTTTGAAAATGGCAGATATGATGCTCCCTTCAATCCAGTAATTTTCAATTCCTGCCACTGAATATATGATTCGTAAAAACGGTAAAGAACTGATTACATTTTAAGCTTTGAATTTACTAGTCCTTTACAGGGAGTTCACTCAGATCGCATCTTCCATTTCTGGATTCACTCTATTTCGTTAATTGTTTTCATGGCCAATTTGATATCAGAGTAGTTCGTAAATACTTGATATAAGGGTGAGGTGCGCACTTTTACTGCCACTTATGGTTTGTTCTCCCATCTCTTGTTCGTATATATGTCCCGGGAGGATAGCTCAGTGGCAACGTGCTCGCCTTGGAAGCAAGACGACATGAAGCAACACAGATTCAATCCCCGGGTCCGCGCTTAGAAACCTCTGGGTATTTAAGCACATCATAAATATGCAACTAAGACAACAACAAAAAATTCTGTAACAGCGCCTCGATGCCCCCGGGCTGTGTGAGTGCTTTAAAAATTCAAATAAATAAAATAAATTATACACGCGTCCATCTTGCTCAAAACCTTCCATCAATCCCAACAGCTTTGTATATATTTCCAAGAGTTTATTTTCCCAATGTTCTTTACATCCACCATCATAAAAAAAAAAAAAAAGCTGCAATACCAAATAACCAACCAGGATCGAAAGAGGATCCGAGATGATGCTCAGAAAAGCTGCGGCACCCAATATTGGCACCGACCCAGAGTGAAAGCCATCAGATTTGTGCAACAATGTTACTTTACCAATTAGCTACTTATTGCATTAACACTGGGAGGGAGAATTTCCTAAGGAGTCCCTTTGGATGCAATGGGGACAGAGTCTCTTTATGAATAGTGTTCTTCTGATCGCCATCATAAGAACAGTGTTATCGGATTGTCTTGAGCGCTTCAGAAATACTGTCGCAAGTTTCGCTAGCGGTCCTCTGTTTTTGGTCATTTGGTCTACTGCAGAGAACATTGAAGCAGATGCCCAGAGTATTTTTGCGCAACTGTATGTGTACCACAAAATCCCAGAGGCACAGACAAGATGTTAAATGCCTGCCCCTGGGTCTTAAAAAAGCATTTGGGACAGATGATTGTCGTAAACGCATTTTTAAGAATACGATCCAGCCTGTAGCGGACCCCGGGTGGGGAGAGACCTTAACAAGTGTACTTCAAAGCATATCTCATCTTTCTTTCAACCGGGATGCACTTTTAAGTGCATGTGCCCAGTGGCATATTCCTTTGCGCCGTTGATCTCTTGTCAGATCACAGGAAAAGAGCAAAGTTATGTTCGAGGTCTACATAAACCACCTACAAAGTTGTCCAACTCCAGGCCACGAGTGCCGGACACCAGATGGGTTTTCAGGATATCCCTCATTAATATTCAGGAGCAAAAATGTGCATGCATTTAGAATCATCGTATGCAACTTTATCTAATGAATATTAATGAGGGGTATCCTGAAAATCCGACATGGATCTGGCCCTCGAGGCCTGGAGTTCGACAACCTACAGCATTCCCATGTGCATTTACAGGAGCAGACCCTTTAAAGCCTGTCACTGCACACGTGGTTGGAGTGATGATGCTGGTGGAGGGCTGTTGCGAGCCCTCCACTCACCTGGGTGATCCCATCCAATAAAAACATTGATAATGGCCATGCCCCCCGTCACTACTGTATTCATAAGGGCCCTGGCTGCAGGTGTAATGCTAAGCGCCTGCAGCCAGTCCCACACACCTCATCTCAAGACTCTTCCAGAATAAGAAGCTTACAGCTAGCTACTTACAGCTCAAGGCACAGATGCACCTGGTGCTCAGAGATCTGAGAATCTGCTAAATAATATACGTTTTTGTGTGAAGAGGTCGGAACACTGGTAAACTCTTGTTCATCTTTATAAATGGCGCTCATTCACATGCCAAAGCAGTTAGCCATACTTTGGGCGAAAATGTTTTTCTTGCAATTTTATTGAAAATGATTGCCATTTCTTGAATCTTAACGTGGATTTAATATCTGGATTGGGCCGTCTTCTACACATGAGGCTGGAACACTATGCTCATTTAGAATATCATAAAAAATAGTGTCCTTTAATTTTACAAATACATCTACGTAACTGCTGAGGAAACACTTAAGAAATGATCTGACCCAAGGCTTTACTGCTTGCCATCTTAATTGCATTTGTAATATGCTCTTCAATTTAAATGTGTAGATATCCTCTTTTTGCTCCTCAATTACCTTGAATTGTCATGGTTCAAAAAAATATGTATTTATACTCTCCAAATTAGAGTTCAAGGATTCATTGTAAAATGTGGCTTACAAGTTGAAGGATTATTTGATCTTTATCTATACTTCTAATCTATCATTAAATGTCTTTAATTCTGATGTAGTTTGCCAAGCTAAAGTAACTCCAGTGCCTACCCCTACCCCTTAGATTTTTTCCCTGCTTTTTGGGAGTTTGGATTTACTTTGATAACTAACATGTCTTCTATATTTTTCTTTGAAAAATCATTTATTTGGTAGAGAATGCTGATGGGTTGTTCTGGTTCAGACTAATGAACGATAGGTAACTCTCCCTTAACATTGCGCTAGTAGCCTCCTCAAAAGAAATATTTCTGTTGTTGGACAAAGATTATAAAGTAAATCAAAGGGTATAAGAAGTGGACGGATGATTTCTTATGTCACGTAGAATGGCATAATAGAAATGCAATAGCACTCGTCACTTTGGTCAAGTTAATCACCAAAGAAGGATAAAATGAATTCTCTGGAGTTTTTCAGTACTAAAACCGTTTACATTTGTGTGTGCATTGGTTTGATCTGCTTATGGTATATGGTTAGGCTGTCGAAAGTAGCTTTCCTAGGTTTTGTGGAACTGACATTACAAGGTTGCTTAATGGTAGTTTGACTCTTTTGTAATTATTGCAAATGAAATGTATGAGTGATTCATTGTTTTTGAGTTAAAGCTCTTGAAATATTGGAGAAAGGTTTAATTTTACTGAAATGATATCGCATTTATTTTTTAAAAAACTCTTGAATCTTAATTTGAATGGTTAATCCTGTGGGAAGTTGTATTGCAATTTTCGGCTGAAAATACATTTGACACAAATTCATCTTCCATAATTCTTAAATTCTCTCCAATTTTGGCACTTCTACGTATTCTTGTACTTCAGGCAAACCGTGTATTTGTCAACATGACCTTTCATAACTTCCTTATATCTATGTCGAACAAGTTCCTCTCTTGAAGAGTCCATGAAGTTAGTTTTTTGTCTTTGCCTTTATTAACAAAGAGTGGTCCGAATGTGGCCTTATTCCATGTTCTGCTGAGGGACAGGACCCAGTCTGCATCCTGCCTGGAAATCTGGAAGCCAGCCCTTCTGCCTGGTCGTCTTGCTTCCCCCACTGAAGGCTTGAAATCTGTGGGCCCTCTGATAGTGACCTGCGACTGCAACAATTCATCTCTACCACTGCCTCTGCTGCTCATTTTGACCTTTTCAGCATTAGACAAATAGGTCAATTTATTACTCAACATGCCACAAAAACTCTTAATTTCCACCTTCATGCTCAGCAAGCCAGACTACTGCGTGTGCGTACATCTTAGCCTTCCGCTCTACTCCTTCCTTCCTCTAGACAAAGCCCTCACTTTCGTTGCCAGCACACGCTACAACCGGCCAGGCTCTTCCTCCACTTCTACCTACCAATACCATGCAGGATGGTTCCACATGCACAACCACTCCCTTCTCAAGTCCCCTTTCTTAATCTAGAAATCTATCAATAGTCTTGCTCCTCACTACCTGCCTGACTGTATATCTGTCTATTCATCACCTCATTCCCCTTAGCCCTTCCTCTGCACTCAGTCACACTGCCCTATGCCTCCTCTGTCTGCGGCTCTTCCTCCCTACACACTCCATTGGCACTGCGGCCCAATACAATCAACGCTAGCCTGACTCCAAAGCTCAGATTACATTTTAATTGCTTGCCACAGAGGAAGCTCACCCTGCCCTCTCCACATCCATCCTACCTGAAGCCAATGCACCCTCCAGTACTGCGTAGTTGTGTAATGATGTAATTTTGTAGATTTATATAGTAATACTCTTTAGATGAAAGCACTTGCCTGTGGGGTGCATTTAAAGGCCCCAAACAGAAGTCCCTTTCACATGAATGGCAGGATTTCAAACACAAACAAAAACGCCCTGGCCTTTGTTTTTGTTTTTCAAGTACAGTTAAAGATCCATGTGGAAAGGGACCTGCCTGTCATTACCAATGGATAAGCAGCATTTTTAATTTACAAAAGATGGAGGACTCAAAGATCAGAGGGAAAACAGGATTTGTAAACATTGAAAACAAAACGGCTTGCACACGTGTGCAAATAAAAGCAGTTTAAAAGTGAGAAAAAAATATCACTGCTTACAGAAAAATGTCAGAAAAACAAAACATGATGTGCGGGTTGACGAGAAGCAATGTATATTATGTTTCACCTACAAAACTCCAGTGACATTTGGAAAATCCACTTTGTCTTCATGGAAAATGTCAGCCCCAGGCAGACCCTTTTCTGGCTGTGGGCAAAAACCTCACAAGGAAATCTCACACTCCCAGCCTGGATGTCACACCTCCCATATAATGACCAACCACAATAAAATGTCCTGCTAAAGGTCCAACATTCTGTGTTCTCCTGACCTGCTGGCTCTGAAATCACTGACTTCAAGGACAGTTACCCATTGGCTGAAGAATTAATAATATGTGTGAAAATGGGGGCACCCACTTCAAAGAGCAAGCTTCCAAAACTAAGGAGGTTGATCTGTGGGCACAGGCTGACCCAGTGAAAACAAATGGCCGGAAGCAGGAGCAGGACCATTTGTCCCGCATGAAGATTCACAATTAATTTAAAAGGACTATTATCATTTAGGCCTTTTCCTCAACAACCATAAGGCAGATTGATTTAATTTTTGTACCATTTTCTATGTAATTTCCAGGAGATTTTGGGGATATAACATCCATCTACCTGTGACTCTGGGAACTGCAATGGTTAAACTAGGTTTCTGGCTGATATGAACATGCTCAAAATGTGAGAGTTGGTGAGCGGGTGGAAAATTAAATTAGGGATATGCTTAATAACTTACATATTCATAATTGTTGTGCTTTTTATGGAAACGGCAGAAAGGTGCCACATGGCCGTGCTATATGGTACTGTGTTGGTGGTCGGCTTATCTAATTCTCCATGATTATCTGAATCAGAAAATATGTTTAGTATGGCAGTGGCTAGTAAAATTACGAAGTTGTTATACATAACTAGCTTTTGCCAAAAAGTTGAAAGGAGAACAAAGAGCGATTACAAATGGGAATTGTGATATGTTGCTCCAGACCCTTAAACCAAGCCCTTAAACCAAGGCTGACTTGGAGGCTGGGTTTGAGAGGAGAGAGAAGGGTAACTGTCCAATCCTAGTGGCAGGAATTATTTCAGGGTACTTCCCCAAGATTGTAAAATTGGTGGTGTCATCGCTGCTATATAAGGGGGACTGCACTAGGGCAGAGAGACAGACAAAGGAGAAGAACAGACAGACAGGAGACAGACCATCAGGAAGGCTGCTGAACCGTATCACCGGACAGCCTTAAGGAGACTCGGAGGAGATTGCTGAGAGTGCATCTGGGTGGAGCTGTCTTTCTAGGAAGACCTCAAAGCGGACTGGATCCTATGGTGTAAAGCGTGAGGCCATCTTTGAGAGTAGAGTGACCAGACCCCTGGCCTATCTTTCCAGAGTGTCCTGAGCAGCTGGCCTTCCTAAACCTTAAACAGAGGCTTGCTATGTAAGTAGAACTGAGCGCTGGGAAACCAAATGGTGGGGGAGTCTGCTTGCCTTGAATTTTGTCCCTTTATAGTGGGCAGGGGGTGGGAGTGCAAAATTGTGTAGATCCTTAGCCTATTTAACCATTAATTCCCCATTTGGCAGGACACTACAGGGTGAATTTTGTTAAAATTCGAAGTTAACAAACCTCACTTCCCAGTGTGCGCTGAAAACTATAGCCTATAATTTAATTGGGTAATCCTTGTTGTCCAGATGATCCCGACTTTTTTTTAAGGAAGAGTGGTGTCTTTGTACTTAAATCACTCCAACCTTTTTATCCAGCTTCCCGAAAACAGGTCTTTCAGTAAGGGGGGTCTGAAATTCAAAATTCCCACCCTCCTACCAATTTTTCCATCTGATTTCCCAACATAGACAGAGCAATGGGGGTTCTGAAAAACAAACCGATAAATCACCCTGTGTTTATTTTAAACCAAAAGTGTGGGGAAAATTATAATTATCAATCTTAAAACCCTACTGCTACCTTTTTCAGCCTGCAGGAAAATCAAAATTGCACAACATTACATGATAAGTGCCTTTATTATTTATCAGTGTCATTATTCTGTGAAGTGAAATTTGCAGAAAGGGAAGAATGGCGATTGTGTTCTTTTCAACTCACTTTTGTGATTTATTTATGCTGAGAGAAGTTGATTATGCTGTGCCACGGATTAAGTGATGTTTGACATTTTCGTGCTCATTTCTATTAGTTTTATTTAAATAAATACCAATATATTTCCTGTAAACCGGCCTGGTTCTTGGCTCATGGTTAGCTCAGGGGAGAGGGATCCAAGGGGCATGATATGTACCTAAGATAGGGCTTAAAAAAGGAATCTGTTAAACAGTTTGTTGCATAACCACTTAAGTGGGGAGGGAAGGAACTCCCAGTGTTGGGGGTGGCTTTTTAAACCGTTAAATGCCCCCTTAGGTTAATATTACCTTTGTAAGTCAACTGTTTTGTTTTGTCCCTGGTCTATGTCCCCCTTTATTCACAACCTCAAACTGGCTCCCCACTTCTCATCTTTGAGCTTTGGTACAGTCACCTTTCTGGGTAACACCTCAGCCATCTGTAAATGTGTTATTGTAAGTAATTGTGGATCGAAATTGACATCCCTTTTATCAAAGTCATTGATCCTGGACAGATTTTGTGTTTGAGAAAAAACAGTATTTATTTACCCCTGGATTTTTGATCCTCCAGTTGTTTTCTAAATCCAGGACTTGCCCTATTACTCCGATGCCTGCTTTTTGTTGTTGGCAGCTTGCTGAAGTTAAACTTAGAGGTTTTACCAATATTCTGAGAATGGTCGATTGAAAGCTCCTCCCAAAATATATCTTGCAGCGTGAGCAACCAGAATCTGGAGCCGCTTCGCAAAACAAGAGCTTGGTCTTTATTAGGGCCATAAATGCAGTGGACTACCATTTTTTAATTTGCTCCCCTGACAGCGAGATAATATTATACTGTCTGCAGTATCCCGATTTTAATTTTTAGAATCTTTAGGTCTAAATCAATGTCACTGAACCTCATATTACTTGATTCAGCAGGAAGTGTTACTTTTGTAAAACAAGGATGGGTAATTAAAGAGTATCTTGCAATACGATGTCCTCCTTTTTGTGGTCTCTCAACCATTGTAGGATTGTGTCTCTTTTGTTCCACCTTTGGATCCCATTAATTTTCCAGATTATTATTATAGAGTTTTCTATTACAACCTGCACTCTGTTTTCGTTATTGTTGTGTTTACCTGCAGGTATTTGGAAAACCTATTGATTCTTTTTTTACAATTTTTTTTAAGTAATTCAGAACCCATTGTGAATACAATGTATGTGAGAAGTTTCCACCTGCCAAGTATTGCTTTCTCATCACTTCCTTCCCTAAAAGTCGTCCATTTAATGCATTACACAAATGTGGACCCTTCCTTCTGCCCCATCCCAAATGAACCCTATACATCATTACAGACCCATGGGGCTCATTAAAGTGGTCCTGGGACTGCTTGTAGACCCAGGGGCTCCTTATAGTGGTCCTAGGAATGCTTGTAGACCCATGGGCTCCTTATAGTGGTCCTAGGAATGCTTGTAGACCCAGGAGCTCCCTATAGTGGTCATAGGACTCCTTGTAAACCCAGAGGCTCCTTATAGTGGTCCTGGGACTGCTGCAGGTAGCATATGGTAAAAACAAGGGAAAAAGAATTACCTACGTTTTGAGATTTGACTGAGAATGTTCTAAGTCCCCTCTACTGTCAGGGACACATTTTTTGTTATACAAAACTGCCATTTTCCCTGGAAATGAGAGTTACACTGTTGCTTTAACAGCTTTCAACTGATTATCAGCTATCGCGTCTGCTATTGGCAGTCTTCTCTTTCTATGGAGACATCGAAACGCATAACAAATGGGACTCCTTCAGTTAGTATGAATGCAACATTATGCGCTAGAGAGAACAGGAGTTCTCCAATTTGAAAGCTATGGAAGCTGACCAAACTCCACCATGCGCGTCCTCCCTATTAGTGGGTTCATGAAGGGTGGGATTCTGAACTTTTCGGTTTTTGCTCAAGGTCCAAGTCTTCGTGATTCTTTGGAATCTTTTTAACTGTCAAACAGTTTAATTTCCATCTCTCTTCTAGCTCTTTCTGGAATTTCATGGAATTTTACCTTGCATTTTAAAATGGACTGTTCCCTGCTTGTTGGTCCTTTTGTCATCTGACTCCATGTTTCTTGAACCCTTACTACATGTGCTTTTAGGGTGGGAAGCCTCTCATTGACTGGATCAAAACAAGGTCTCCAATCTTAATAATGACCTTTGAATTTCCACAAAATCATCTGATAGAGTTTACTTTTGAATCGAGAGTTTGCTTCATCTGTTAAAGCATGGGCAGCAACTCTTTGCTATTCTCACCTCCCCTTCCTCATCGTACTTGCACCCCCCTTCCTCCTCACCATCACCCAAACCAGCCACCCCCTTTGCTTCTTGACTCACTTCCTGGCTCACTTTGCTACTTCCTTCCACACTTTGTTATATCTTTCCTGGTCCATTCGCCTTTTGTTTTTCTCCCAATGTTCCAGAGTTTCTTTGGGTACTGAATCTGATTGGGCCATCACTGTTTTGCTTCCATCCGCCATACTTGAATGTTCCTTCAGATGACTTTTATTTAGCTCCTTTTTCCTTCAACCAAATCATCCTTCACTCGAGCACCCAATAGATTGGCTCTTGGTTCGATCTACTGTTTTAGATCTATTTAGCGGTCAAATGTCTCATTCATTCATTCAGTCATTTGTATAGCGCCTTTCACCATAATTATGGATCCAACACGCTGTTGGTGGTACACCCTCAGAGGGACCAGAGTCCAAATTTGGGAGAAATGAGAGGTGGTATTATGCATGTGTGCATTTCGGCCATTAAGGTTATGTGAGGGTGGCCAAGACCCTGCTAGTCACCCATGTCTGAATGGCATGTGGATGGGCGCAGTGGAGGTAAACTATGAACTAGACAGGGTTGGATTGTGTTTAAGGAGATAGAGGATTATGTGGGAAGCTACAGTTCGGATTCTTGTCGTTAAAGGTAGCTTCATTCTTATGGCAGAGGTGTTATGCAATAGTGTTTGTGTTGTATGTGGGTGCAAGGTGTATGGAATGAGCATGTGCCTTCCGTTAAGTTATGAAGGTGCAGTGTGCAAGGGGAGAAAAAGGGTTCGCATTAGAAACAACGTTTACATCCTGGGTTACGTCTATGTACAAAAGAGCAGTGCTACGTATCAGCGATGAAATAAGTGCTAAATGAATACATAATACTCACTTTCTGAGAGGATCTTCGAGTGAGAAGATGCCCTCCCCATTTCCTTCTAGTGCGAACAAGACCCACCTCCCCTTTCATGAGGAATGTATTAAGGGACTATATTGACTATGGAAAACCTCTCAGATTCTGCCACCCCACCTTTATTTTATTGAAATTTAGCAACTGGTGCGTGTATATCCACTCCACCGTCTATTAAGAGTGAGATTGGCCCGCATCTAGGGATGGCTTTTCCAGTGTTCATATTATTGCTTTTTGGTGATGTCGAGAGGAACGAATGCATATATCGAGTTGAATGTGATGGGCCAACGGTTAGGTACAATTCTAAATCCCCTTCAACTGTTGTCCCCATTAGATAGGATATTCTCCGAGTGTGTGTCAGCAAGGGTTTCAATTTTTTTTTAAAGATTGGTTATTGAACCTTCCTTATTCAAGGGGCTTTTAGCATTGTCAATATAACAAACTCCCCTTCAATGTGTGTTTGGTATAAAGTGTCAGGTAGGCCAAACTCATAAAAGGCTCAGGACCCTTTGCGATCCCACTTCAATGCGTCTCTTTTTGACGCATCCGACGTATGATTTTTTTCCTGCATTGGGAGCATAGGGATTGTGTGGAGATCCAATCCTTAAAAGCAACAGCGTTCTTCACTAGAAAAGCTGCAGTCTCGCCTGACAAAAAAGGTGTGTATTGCTTGCTTGCTCTTAGCCTTGCAAGCGTGCCACTGTACATGATCTTGCAAATATCACTCCCCAGGTAAGCTTTGTGTCTTCTGTTTCACGCTTCAGTTAGATGTACATATTAGCGATATCTTATCTGAGCAAGCAGCTGTTTCTGCTAGAAAGTTCTACATAACAATATCTACTATTTACTCTTTTCCCGGATCTTCAGATTTACCTTTACAGAAGGTTAAAGACATTTTATTCTGCGTTTCCTCCTTCAGCTGATCTATCCCTTTCTCTGCTCGTAGAGCTTCAGAAATATTTCCTGGGCCTCATTCTAACGCGAACTTAACATATAAGGGCACTGTAGTTATCCTCTCTAAACAAAAGTAAGAAAAAGACTTGAGAGGGGGGTCATGCTTTGCCCTAGACTCTGAGGAGAATGTTACCTTAGTGAATCTAAATATAAATTAATGGAACAACATGGCTTTCAAATATACACACTTAATAGCTGAATTTGCCCTGGCATTTGTATCCACTTCTGCTGGTTGTAATATTAATTTAAACACACACGTAACGGACCGTGTCGGGTACGGCACCTGAGTAATACCCTATTCAACTCTGTAATATTAATTTAACATGAGCTCTTCCCGAATGTAGCCTTTCACAGATATTACAGGATTCGCTTAACAATAAGTGCAACATCTATGTCAACATATTGTGAACAAATGGAAAAGAATACCCCAGCCATCTTTCTTTGCAAAAGCACGCTGCCCGATCTCCATCAGAGGGGCAGGCTCTCACCACTAATTATTTGAATCCATTTTGAGTGCCTGTTTTCCATAATTATTATTTATTTTGTTCATTTGTAATGTGCCAGAGCCCACAGGCATCACTGTGCAGAAGAAAGAGATAGATGCGATGCAGAAAGGAGAAGGACAGAGGGATGGGACATGAAAAATAGACTTGTAGCGCCAATTACTCAAAGAGGTAGGTTTTAAACTTTTTCCTGAAGCTCGACAGATTTTCATCCACGCGCAGAGTTTTCGGGGGTTTATTCCATGGCTTGGCAGCCTGGACAGTAAAAGACCTGCCCAGACCTCTTGTTCCGAGGAGACAACAGGTAGGCCCTGTTGCAATATTTGGTGGTTCTTCCTGAGCAGTCATTCTTACTACAAGCTTTCAGGTAACCAGGTGCCTGGCCGTAGAGGCATTTATGAACTAATGTCATCGCCTTAATATGGAGGAGTGCTTCCACTGGTAGCCAGTGCAGACTCTTTCTGTGGGCGGAGATGGGTTTGTGCTTGGGTACATTTTTGACAATCCGTGCGGCATCATTTTGAAGTACCTGCAGGCGTTTTAAGCCATTTTTACTAACCCTGATCATCAGCGCATTGAATTAATCGATACTAGGTGTTATCAGGGCACGTACCAAAGTGGCACAGTTATCCTCTGAGATGTAGGGCTTTCCTTATCTCAGAAGCCTAAGAAAGTATTGGGCTTTGTTTGTGACATTTCTAATATGGGCATCTAAGCTCAAGGATGATTCAAACGTGACGCCCAAAGTCTTAACTTGGCCAGCGGGCTTAATAAGATGCTTTTAACTAATGAAACCTGCATACTGACTATCCAGTTTTGCTTTAGCTTGGGGTGAGCCAAATGGCATAAGCTCAGTTTTGGTGGTGTTCAGGCACAGGCCATTATTGGTCATCCAGTTCTGTATTAGGGTGTAAACCTTGTTTATCCTCTCAAAATCCTCTATATAATTGCCACTCAGCTCAAAAACAAACTGAGTAGCATCGGCATAATTAGTGAAATGCACACCGAGCCCTTCCAAGAGGTCCCAGAGTGAGCGGCAGAAAACGTTAAAAAGAGAGGCGGGATAAACAGTCACCTTGTGGCACACCGCATTTAAGTAACTCATGTTCTTCACCAGAAACCAAAACCTCCCTTAGACCATTGCTAGCTGTATAAGACGAAGGCCCTGGGAAAGCAACTGCTGATGACATGGATCACACCAATTGCGTTTCTGCTACGACCTTCACTCCTGGGTGCAAAGCTGATGCAACCACCCTTGTGACTAAGTGCTCTTGAGTCTCCTACCAAGGAACACTGATACAACAAACTCACTTCCATCCTAACACTCCACTCCAATGTTTTATGCTAACACATCAGAACGGTAGGCAAAAGGAAGGCATGACTAGGTGCTAAGGAGCAGAAATGTGGGGCGATGTCGAGGGTTTGCACGTGGGAGAAAAGGGGACATTCTAGTGGAAATCCAAGGCTTACTGATAGGTTGAAAAAGAGAAAGACCCAAAGAGGGAGGTGCAATTCAGTCCTTGCCACCAAACATTAGCCAGGTTAATCCTTGTCATTATAATCACATTAAATCAGCTCATCTATCATATCAGCCACCCACCAGGGTTTTGATTACTCTCACATTCTTCCTCATTTCCCGCTGCAGAACAGAGCCCCGCGCAGCAGTCTGCTCAGATGGCCACCAACCTCCGCAATAGATTCTCAGCTTTATGGTAATGGATTCTCCGTCTTATGGTCATTCTTGACTTGGCACAGGGCTCTCGCGGTTGTTGCAAAATCGGCATCATTTTACCCCGATCTGATAGTTGCAAGACAGAGATTCAAATCCTGGTATGCCCAACTCAGACCTTAATCTGTACGATGGTACTAAACTGACTACCATTAAATTGGCCAATATCACCAAATAGTACAACACTTAGTGGGAGAATTCCACAATTAAGGACTGATGGGAATGTCGGGTTATTACCACCGTTGGCCTTTCTAAACTCAGCCTCATCTTCTCGTGATTTCTGTTAAGTTGTCAACATCATATGTTTTTTTTAGTGGTCATGGTCTCCTGTGGTCATTGTAAAGTTCCCACGCTCCCATTATGGAAGTTTGCTCCATCTTCCTGGTTGTTCTGAATTTGCTTAATTTACCTATAGGTTTTCTAAATGTACTGCATTTCCTTATAGTTGTGTTGTGTTCAGTTTGAGGGTATGTATGGCTTTCTTGTGGTCATTGCAAACTTCATTAATTCTGTGTGGTCTAATGATTGTCCAGAAATCCGCACGCTAGTCTTATAGTTGTCTAAGTGAGCATGTCCTCAAATAGGAAGTTGCAAATAAAACAGCCGTAGCTGATGGAGTGTGAACTTTTTGAGGCATCATCGTCTCATTTTAGCATTTTTTGCTGATTGTGCCATATTTTGAGAGTGCTTGAAGAATGGCCCTGGTTAAGTCGCCCCCTCTTACACCCCCTAGGAACATCCATTTAGTTATCTACTGGCGGAATGATGTGGTCATGCCTGCGAGTTTCTAATATTGTCCTAGTAACTATTGTTTTTCTTATGTTTGTGTAGGTCGTGACTGTACCCATGGGTGTGGCTGTGAAAGCAAACACATCTAAGCGTAAAGGCATAAAAGTGTTCCTCCCCCTAGAAACTATGCCCAAGATAATAGTGAACCTGGTGTTGCCTCAGGGTACCTAGATACGCAACACCAACTCTCTGGCTGTTTGCTTACATTCCACAAATGGCCTGTTATGCTACAAACAGCAAGCTGTGGTGTTATTTTCGAGCAGCATTCTCGGTCTGTGTTGCCGGAAGCAGGAAGTGGAATGCAAACCGACCAATCCACAGGTGTATGCAAAAATTAGAATGTGCTTCCACCTCTAAAACTTTGCTGAAAAAGAGAGCGTCTCTGTGCCCTTCGTCAAAACCACCAAAATAAAACAAAAAAAGGAACTGAAACAAGTTAAAAATAATGTCAAAATTAAAGAAACGCAGAACTTCCATTTGCGGTACCGATAGCAATGCACTATTAATCGGCGCCGGCAGTCCCTAGTGGGCGCCTACAGTGCCCCATGGGCACCGACAGTGTGATGAGCACCTGCTGGGCATCGTTCCCCACACCAGGCGCAGAGCAGGTGATTATTTCTGATTAGAATTCTCATGCACAAGGCCATTTCTGCCTGCATTTCTGTGGAGGCGCCCCTGCTGGTTTTCTGAAGAGCTCTCACACCATTTCCTCCTGCTCAATTTACGCGTCGAAAGGGCACGCGCCAGAGTGCAGCTGCTATACCAGCAGCCATCGCGACCTGTTAAATGCCCAAGGAAACGGAAGGCCGGGGGTTTTGGAGGGAGAGCCCGATGTGTCAACATTGATCAACACTTTTTTGGAGAGCACTCAATTATTGCTGGGCATGTCATTCCACGGAAGGTCACTGCAAGGGCAAGCTGCCCTTTAATCCAAAATATGCCTTTTAAACGTGTGGTTATGGCCACCAACACTATTACAGAGTTAGTGACAACAGATAAGGACTGCCAACGCTATCTCGTCTGCCATTTCAAGATGGCCGGACCGTTCTTGATCTCATAGGCCTTTCACAGCAAACTGAAAACGGTTCTCATGCACAGGTAGGGGCCAAGGAGAACCGCTATGTACCAAACAGTCTGTGCTGTGTATATTCCTCCACATGCAAAGTAGTGTGTTGTCGTGGCGAAAGGATATGCACAGCACGTAACACAAGAGGACGCTCTCGAAGGCACGGGGAGAACAGGAAGTGACACTTAAGAGTGCAAAGGTTTGGGAAACCCCAAACTCATGAGGCATCTTTCATTTCCCACCTCAGATTATTTATTTTTTAATTACTTCGGAAGCGCACTGTGACCATGCAGCCAGGGGGACACTGTACAGTAATATCACATATATAAATACAACAATTCAGCAAACGAAATAAGAGAACAAAATGCAACGACAACAAAAAAGAGTGGTGAAACTACAGGTAGAATGGAACAAGGTGCACAAGCAGACACAACCACAAACTACATCGAGAAAAGCTCAGGGGCAATGTGTTTGCCTCGGAAGCAAAACGACACAGAGCAACACAGGCTCGATCTCCGGGTCCTCGTATTAAGCGCATTATAAATAACCAATTACAATTTCACTGCGCTTTTTTACCCTGGTCAGGATCGGGGAAGGCGAACCTGAACATTATGTGTTTAAAGACTTTCTGAACGACAGCAGAGACGGGAGAACATGGATCACAATGGGGAGCAAATTCCACACACCAGGTGCTGTGACAGAGGAGGCCTTTTAAAAATATTTGGACATAAACTAACCTTCTCACTCCCAGTGGAAGTGCTCCCTGCAACGTGCAGCATACCCACCAAGTAAGTGGACATACACAGGACAGTAAGACAGGCAATAATGCAATATATGTCAAACTGGATATTTAAGTACAAAGGATGCCTACGAAGATGGAATAAAATGAGGGTAACGGGGCCTAATTTGCAGGCACCCACACGGGCCGAGTCCCACAGTGCAGGACAGATTTCAAATGCATATAAAAGATGAATCTAAGTAAAACCCTGAAGAAGAAGCTCAAGGAAGACGTCTGGGAGTTATCCAAGAGAGGAGAACAATGCAAGCCAAGAAAATACACATTGAATTGAAAAGGAGGGAGAGGCAAGCAGCATGAATTTGGTATTAGAGAGGTTTGAATACAAGGAGTGAACATGCATCTAAGCCTCTATGGGAGACTATCAGACGCTGGAGTACTCCACACGTGTTAGAAACAGGGAACAACCTGGTGGGGCCCACGATGTTTCTCACCTTCTGCCGGCCGTCACGTGATCTCGTGGTTCTGGAAAACCGAGCGCTGGCGGCGAGCGAATTTCAAGGTTGCAGAAGTTGGCATTGTGCTGAGCAGGCAAGCAGCTGTACTTACCCTGCACCAATAAAGCACCTCCTTACTAAGGCCAGGTCGTTCCTCTTCAGCAGCACTGGTGGCGAGTTACAGCTGGGCTCGCACAACGTGAAGGCAGCAGCAGCACTGGATCCCTGCCTCTGGCTACTCTGTCAGTGCTTGCCATTAGAGACGCAGTGTCGGCTCTGGCCCAACTTCCTGCCCTCTACAAGCTCTGATGCCTCACTCTGCAGGTCCCTCGTGCCCTGGCCAACTACTTCCCCACTCTGCACATTCCCCGGTTGCGAAGAGGAAGTGGATGGTCTTTTGCGGGCTATAGCAGGGTGCAAGTTGCAAGCTACTAGCCAGCCACAAAAAAGTCAACCGCCACCTCATTCCTATAAATGCATACAACATGCCATTTCTTACTCGCCAATTGTCAAATATCACAAGCGAGTTGCAAGTGCACCTTTTTCACTGGGCTATAGGGAATGTACCTTTGCATGCTCTTCAGCTGGCCTCTGCGTATCTGTTTTCCCAGTGGCACATTGTTTCTAGGGTAGACAGGCCCAGTGGGTTGCCTGGCAACTGGGGATGCTCTTTTGTATGCCTCGTCTCTTAATATGCCTTGTTCATTAGTTGGCTCTGTGCCACATGATCACCCTGTGCATATCACTGTGTGCACCTTTCATCTCTTCTATCTCTCTCTGTGGTGTTCCCTCAAGGGTCTAACCTCTCTTCCTGGCTGTTCAACCAAGGCCTGGCACCTCTCGTCCACCGCTTTGATACTTTCTGCTCCAACTTTCAGTGTTATGCAGATGACACCCAGCTCTCATACCAGACTGCAGAACCACCTCCATTCCGGAAGCAACTCAAGACCTTCCTGTTCGCTTCCGCTTTCTCTCGTCCTCTCCTCTTGTGATGTACCTGGCTGCTCCACGCACTGGTCACCTGGATAACCTCTGAATTTGGGCCAGTTGTCCTCATACTGCCTCCAGGCTGCACCAGCACTTATGGGTCTGTTCCTGCAACCCTGCAATATCTTTCCTCTGCACTTATGAGCCACCTGCTGGATGTACGTATTGGTTTACCTGCACTTCTCGCTGCCACCCTCGGACACTGCAAGCACCACATGTGCACCTCTCTTGCCTGTGGACTCGGTCCCCGGGGCCTCCAACCTTCCATGCTCCAAGCTTTGTCTCATCATTGCCTTCAACATTTCTATTTTCCACCTCATCCTTCTCTTGCGTCTCTGCCTGAACATCTAGTGAGGCCTACTTCGCCATTGCAGGTTGGTGCTGGCTGGGTTTTTCCTGAACCTGAAGTACATGCTGGGTCATCAGAGCAACATGGGCTGCTCTGTGTGCTCACGCTTCAACGTGTGGAGCCTCACACCAAGTTCTTGCAGCACTCTAGCGTGCACCCAATCTGTGGCAGAGATGGAAGGCAGAGTTCTTCGTCTGGGATCACTACATGCTAAGTAGGAAGGTTGTCATAATGCACAGTCTTGGCTCAGAGGCACAGGCACTTACCCCGATCCTGGTCGCATTTGGCATAGCTCCAAGTGGGTCTTTGACAGAACTATCACTCACCTAGACAAGGACTGCCTTCTGAGGGTGACATCTCCAATGGAGATGCATTGCTTTCACACCAGAGAACTCCTCCCTGGCGAGGTGCTCTTCAAGATTCGGACAACCTTTACCTTCGGAGCATTCCAGGATGAAGTGTTCAGGGATCCGCTGATGGTGCACACAACTAATGAGACCGTCTTTGATCGTCTTTGGTTTGCCGTTAGCCAAGCCTTGATCAAGATATTATAAAGGCAAGAGGGTAGAGCAGAGGATTGGGTAGAGCTGGTGTCAGTTCAAAGGTTCGAATCCAAAAGGATCGAATGCCATAGGGTCGAGTAAATAGGACCTAAAACAAAAGGGTTGAATTTTTTTTTAAATATATATTTTTTTGGGGTTTCCGTATAGGACAAAAAAGTGCTTTTTACCACAAAAAAGGGGGTTTGGAGGTGCACCCCACCCCCCCCAAAAAAAAAAAAAAAAAAAAAAAAAAATCGACCCTTTTGTTTTCAGTTATTTTGATTCGACCCTTTTGTCATTCGATCCTTTTCATTCGAACCTTTGACTTATAACCGGTAGAGCTCTGCCATCCCCAAGGAGAAGAGCTGTTAAAATCTCAAGTCCACCTGCACCATGACTCCTCTGAGACTACGGAAAGGAGGGCACATGCCTGTGAGGAAATAACATGAACCGTTGCATTGTCCAGCTGGACAGAAGACCACGCTGAACGACAAATGTTTTAGATGTAGCAGCAACACGCAGAACTATTGCATGTTGCTTTAAGAAATGTCCAGAATGGAATCACACATGTTCCGCCCAAGAGTGATTAAATCACTTATTCTGAAGTCTGTTAATGGGGAATATGGCAGCAGTCTGGAAGAGGTCCCAATGTCGCAAATGTTGACCGCTGGGAAGAGGATGCCTGAAAATGAAGCTCAACACAACAGACTTCACAACATGATCCTGTTGTTGGGTGGGGCCGTAGAAAGATTAAGTACTCTTAAACCTACGGTGCAAGTCTAGATTTCTGGGAAGAACATTTCCCCTATGGGAAATTCAGGCTCTCTCTATGTGGCGATACCCTCCCAGATGTATGTTGACAAGTTGAAGACATAGCTTGCCACCCCACAGCCTACTCACGTCATTGCATTCACATCCTTGGAAGTTTCCAGTTCCCGATGCAATATAAGGGGTTGACCACCTTGGAAATGTCTGTGTGGCTGCAAGGAGTTGACCCGGGCTCAATTGGAAACATCAAGCAGCTTTTCATATCATGCACTACCCGGCAGAGCACCACCAGTGCTCATGACTGGCGAAAATGATGCTAATCATCATGCAGCTGCAGAAGGTCCAGCAAAGAGCATGCCTAGTTCTCCAAATCGAGAATCATTGTTTGATGTGCAGGGGAAGCTAAGAACACTCATCCAGCAATTCCCAGAGGCCTTTAGGCACACAAGAATTCTAGTCAGTCAAGCAAAGCAAATGCTGTTCCCGTGAAGCACCCGGTGCGTAAGGTGCCCTTCCGTCTGCAGGACACATTGGAGGCGTTTGTCTTCACTTCTGCTCCTTTCACTTTACCATACATTCACTGACACTTCTATCTCTGCTTACCTTTACTACTTCTGTCGTTCACCTCTTAACATTCACTTTGTCATAACTCTTTAATTCTTTCCTAACCAATATTTTCCCTCCCACCTCACAGCCTTTACCAAAGCGCGAACTTTACAGCTAACCTCAACGATGATCTCCATGGCGACCATGACAATGTGAAGATGCAGACAAAGTAAAAACAAGAAGAAGTAAATGTGAAAAGAAGTGAAAGTAGAAAAGGTAAGTACAGAAGTTGTTTTCTGGGCAAAGGCAAGGAGACCACCATTGGAAGCTATTCTTAAGCAAAGTAGTGTGTTGTCGAGAGGGTCATCCACAGACTGGTTAGCCGCATTTGTCCCAACACATTCTCAATTTCTCTCGTAAACTAAGCCTCAGGACTTTTCTCAAAACAATCCTTATGAATCGGAACATGCAGCAACTAACTTTCGAGTTGAATAAACATTTACAGTAAGTGAACACAACATGCCACTCTAAGGTATTGTTTGAGAATTGCATATTACATGATTTTGCTGACGTTTTTAAATGGAACATCCGCACATCAAGTAATGTATCTAGGTCAGAGACTTTAGCAGTCTCCTTTCAACATCAAAATGAGCAAATCGCAATTAAACTGGCGTCAAAAGGTAGTGTCTTAGTCTTTATGGCTATTTCTCAATATGACGAAATGGCTAAAACATGTTCTCAATACAGCTTCTTATGTCTGGTTTGAAAAAGATCCAGCCATCGAAATGATGACCCTCTTACTTTCTGCCGGGATCTAGTATTTCTCAGCAAAGAAGAAGCTTGAATCTCACCTCTCGGAGATGTGAGAAGCCCAAGATTTTATGCGTTACCCAAAATTCACAAAAACATGAATCACCTGCCATATAGACCCATTGTCTCTCTACCTGGTTCTTTGCTGGAACCTTTGGGTCATTGTATAGACTTTTTCCTCCAGTCCTTAACTTCAACAAGGGTGTAATTAAGAGACACTTGAGACACTATGAAAGATATTGATTTTCAAAACTGTCTCCCTGCAAGTACCACACTGGTCACATTAGACATCCCGGCATTGTGTACTGTGATGAATCCAATGGACTCATTGGCTCAGCCAATGTCTCTTGCCAACCTGGATAAACTGTGAATGGGCAGTCACAAACGAAGCCAACCATTCCTGGACACGGTCGGCATTCCCCACGTGGGTAACCAGAATGTTCAATAGTACCCCATGGTTCATAGTGCCAAAATTCACTGACCAGTGGAGGACAACGAGTAGACAGATGCCACTCCCATCCAGCGCAGGCAGGGTGTTCTCCACCTCTGGAATGGTGGTTGATTCAGTGCCATAACTGGACCGGAAGCTAGGTACATAGACCAGAAGTAATGAATTTGTGCATAGATGGGAACCCAAAAGAGATGCTTCACTAAAAAAGGAAAGGTGTAATATAGAGATCACTTGCATATTGGCATGTTATAAATGCCATATCATATATCATCCAGCCCAAAGTCGGACTTGCCCCCATCTTAAAAATGGAGCAACAAAATGTCCTGGCAAATGGTAGGAATACTTATCCGTTTGAGGGCTATTTGTGTGGGCTCCATGTGTTAATATCAGGGACCCCACCAACGAGATCCAAGCAATTCGGGCCAGTCCGTGGAAAAATTGTACAGACATTGTCACGACCTTGCGAAAGTAGAGTCACTGTTTCACCTGCTGGCTTTACGCCCAGCCTTGAAAGCGCAGAGCTCTAAACACTTTCAACCACTATTTTCGGACTTTGCACTTGCAGAAGTGAAAAACGGGTGGCCATCTCTGATGTCCGATCAAGAAATCAGCCATGTAATTGCAGTGGTGAAGTTCTTGATAGAGGTACTTCCGGAGAGTGGAACTTCTAAAACTTTTTACATTTTTCACAAAGTCGTAAACTGCATAAATTGTTTTGTCCATATCGAAAAATCTAATTCTGTTTTGCTAAAAAGAATTGTTGATTCAATTTTAATGCAAAAAAAAATAATAATAGGGTAATCAAATCACTATTTAAAACTTGCGATGTCACAATGCGACAGAAGCGAGGTGCAGTGGGGTTCTGAGAATGGATGACCTGCTCTGGACAAAAGTGCCAGTTTCTGGAGGCGTAGGGCTGTCCTCCAACAGCAATGAGCCACACCGAGCTGCTCTTGCTGGGCTTTTTTGCTTCCTTAAAATATACTCGTCAACCTTTTGAGTTGCTAAGGCAGGTGAAAAGGGAGGATTTTGATTTTTGCAGGCAAGAGCTCCATTGACGCCTACAGCGCAGCAAGTGGAATGGCAGGTGAGTGGACTATGGCTGGAGTCACCTGTTAAAAGCGGGTGAGTTGACAGGTACAGTTAAGTACTCGACAGTCCGTGGGAACACAGAGAAACAGCAGGGGCCGGACAACATACTTTGAGGGGAGCTCCAGGGAAAGGGAACTCAATTGTTCAGCTTCCCACTTAATATTTTACAGCTCTTTGCCCTACTCCCTGAACATGCTCATAGTGTAACAGTGTCTGGTTCGAAAGTATATACCATCAGTGATTCCGCAGTGAAGAAGGGAAGCAATAAGGCAGATTTTAGTGTGGAGTACTGGGGCAGGATAAAACCAAAGCCACCAAGTATGGGGCCGGGATACTCCTGGGTCTTAATGTATTACCTAATATTGTATGCTTTGACATCCCACACAGAACCTTTTCCTGAAGTTCATGGTGCCTTGCTTCTCCTCGCGTTCCCCACTGCCGTATCTTGGTAGGAACTAAATGACCCCAAGTGTATGATAAAAAGGATACTGAATGTCGCTCAGACTTTTGCGAAATTAGAAAGGCACTGGGATCTGCAGCTTTCGGGACATCTATGGCCACATAACTCCTACGTGACTTACAATATTCTGTAGTGTGAGTCTTCTTCTGATGGAGGACATGTTGTAGTAGTTGAGAATCTGGAACGTGGGGAGGGTTCCATTAAGGAGGTTCTAGGAGGGATGGTTAGTAGGAGAGCTGGGAAGTTGGAGGAAGAAGCTGTGACTCCGCTGGTGAAATGAATAAAGAATCTTTCAAGTCACAAGAGAGTCTGTGACTTACTTCAGGAAAGAAGGACTCAAGGACCACCAGGACACGCGAGTACAAAAGGAATATAGTTCTTCAATATGTTTCAGTTATAAGGCTAATGATGTCCACCCTCCCTCCAAAAAACCTACTCCAACCTGATTGCTGCCCTAACACTATGAGAAAAAAGAACCACTATGAGCAAAAAGAACCTAACTTTAACAAAAGTAGAATAAGGGCCTCTGCCCAAAAGAAAAGAATGGGGTTTGGTTTCCGGCCCCACCATGATGTTTGTCAAAACAAAGGCGCTCCTTGGCCTGTGGCACAGTTCATATTAGAAGACCAAATGTCTCTTCATGTTTTCCCTCCCTTGGGTTTGTGCCTGTCTTTGTTCAGTCTCTTTCTCCTTGGTTTTGTCAGACACTCAGTCACTGGTTTTCTGCTACCCTTCTTCCTGTCCACACAAGGTATTCTCCTTGTATCCCGAACCAAGGAACTTCGTGATACTCTCTCCAGTGAGGTATCTCCTGGGTTTTACCCCTCTCCCTGGATCCTCGGATGCTTCAAATGAGGCTTGCATGACCCTAGCAGCCATCTCTTGAAAGGGGGTGAGGTGTATCTTAGCCTAAGTGCACCCAACTTCTTGTCAATTCTGAGAGTTGCAGCAGAATGGTTTAGGGCTGTGCCTTGGAAACAGGCCCTCTTTTGCCATTCTGCATTGGCCTGGTAACCACTTATGTGGACCTTATTTGAGAATGTATCTGCTGTCACCTCGGACTGTCGCTATCCATGCTTCCATTTCCCAACGATCCACCTTTAGGTGGTTAGAATGTTATTGGCCCATTTAATCTTTTATGCTGTGGCGTGGGTTTCTAAAGCAAACCCGGTCCTAGAATGTCTACAGTTAATTTGGGTTTCATATCTTCCAAGAGGCTAGCTGGAAGAAGCAAAAATAATATATAATCTGGTTTGAAGGAAATGAGCTTCTGGAACCCTTTTTAAAGAACTAAAGTCTATGTGGGTAGGTGACTCCGGCCTCCACTTTTCAGCCAGCCGTTTGTTTTGGAAGGCCCAGTTATTTCTCAAGAGTTTGGGATCTGGCTATGCGACCAGTAATGCGATGCCACAGAGAGTGGCAGGTTAAAGTGCATGAAGATGTGTAGGTAATAGTCTGTGCCATATATCATTATTGATCCAAAAAAGGTCTTGTTTCATCAATTTCTGCACATTATTTTCATCCCAAATCCAACAAATGGTGCATATAATGCACAATTTTGTGACAGATTACTATTCGGGCAAAAAATGTACTAAGCCTTAAGCACCACAGAATCGCAGTCGGGATGAAGCTTGAAAAGCAATTGAATACAGTATTCTCCATCCTCTAGAAAGGGTGCATCTTCCTTTGGTTTTTACAAAAATGTTTATGAACAAGGCCCCTTTAGTTCAGGCTCAAATGCCCCCTCAAAGAATCAGGATAGGTTTTTCGAGATAAGTGGTCTTGTATTATACCCTTGATTATCTTTACTCCTGAGGCCTCCCTGCATTCTCCTAAGGGGGGGCTTTCAACCTAGAACCATGTTAGGAACTGAACACCACCAATTCTGTAATATCTTATGCTGGTTTGTACTCTGCGCGTATGCTTCAGAGTACTAAATCCACCTACCTGCTAATCCCGTAATGTATGCAATTTTTTAAACTAAAGATAAATGAAATGTGAAATGTTACGAATGAGACATAGAACTCATGATTGTGGTTAGAAACTTTTATTCAAAATAATAAAGGGGTTGGAAAATGCCTCATTGTCCCTAGTCTAGTAGGCACTTCCCAACCTCAACCAAAAACTAAGGGTCTGTCCTGCCTCAAGATGTCCAAAGAAAAACGTCCCGTGTCCGAAATCCTATCCTAGCCCGCATATTCGAAAAATAACTATCTCCATTCCCCAGGTCTGTTCAAACCATTCAAAATTCTAAGTGCATCAGCCTTCCTTGGGATTCTTTGTCAAACAAAAAATAACTTGGTAAAGTTCTTTATAGCCCAACAGGATAACTTCCTCTTGGCGTTAGCCCAACAGGACAACTTCCTCTTAGCGTTTCACTCCACTACCTAGGGAAATGTCTCACTTCCCCCCGGTCAGTTCAAACCATTCAAAATCCTAAGAGCGCAAGTCTTCCTGGTGATTTTTTGTTCAACAAAACAACTTGGATGCAAAAACAACTTGTATGTGGGTCCAAGCCTCTCAGGACACCAAGTATACCCCTTTCTTGTAAGACCCCCTCCTCTCTCTTGCTGCCACTTCTCCATCTTCATTCTGCAGCACACACCCATCTCGTCTCCAAAATCTCTGCAGCACCTCTCCTCTTCAGCGGTCTTCTCTCTCCAGCCTACTCTGAACAGGAGCTACCTGCTCTTGCCAGCCACCACACTTGACTGGGCTGCCTGACATATAGGAACATGCCTCTCCCCACCCCCCAATTGGAACTAGGGCTGATGGTCTGCAGCAGTGAGCCTAAAGGATGCAAGGGGTGGGATTGGCTAGACCCCCCTCACTTCCTCAAGTTCAGAATGTGTCTGAAGGGATTGAGCTAACCCCGTAGTAGCCCCACTGGCCATTTGATACTCGTTGTGCATGGAGAGGTTGAACAGGCTGCTTCTGTGGATATCCTGCTGCGCTGCTGTTGGGAAGACAAGTGTGTTGGGGGGACCCATTGGGGTGCTTAGGTTTCTCCCAGAGTATTCATGTCCTTGAAGGGGTTTCCTATGGCCACCCTGCCCTTGAAGGGCACATTTTATTTGCCTGATCCATTTTGGGTTTTCTGGTTCGGAGAGGATGGAATATAGAGGGAGATATAGTCCACCTGAGGCTGTTTGGGCCCTGATGGAGGTTTCCTGATGTTTTTCTGGGCGTAAATGACCAGGCTGTCTATTTTTCCAGGTTTACCCTTTTCACAGTCTCTAATTTTGCTTACTGGATCTGGTCCGTGTTCTGTTTTGGTTCCTGAGGGGCAGTATGCCAAATAACTGGCTTAGCTGGGTATCCGGCTCCCTCAGGCACCTGGCTTGTTTTCAGGAGATGAAGCTCCAGCAAGGGAACCTTGTCACAACAGCAAGGATCCTCACAAAAAAAGTTCCTGTGCAGGTAGCCATGTAGATCAGATGGAGTAGGAATACATGTAGAGAGTGGAGTTTGTATATGGAGCCCCTGAAATCCTCATCAGTCCTCTTTGTGCCCAAGAGTCATTTATAAATTAATTGGTTTAGCTGATCTTATTTTCAATGTGTTTACAGAGTATTATATCTTGACACCTGCCGAAGAAAATTCTCAGATTTTAACCTCATCATTCTGTCATGTTAAACATTGGCAAACAGTGGGGTATCATCAAGACCCTGATTGGGTGTCTGATGAAGGGTGGAGTTGGTTGGTTGTCAGGAAACTAAGATCTGTTGTGAATTTAAAGTCCACTGTTGATCCCCAATGACCACAGGCAGGTTTTGGCATGACCTATGCCGATCAGAAACCACTGCAAAGCATCGTGGCAGAACAGAAGAGACACAAGGCAGGGAACAAGGGAGTCAAAAGGAGGAACGGCAAATAATGGAAAAGAGAAACCTAATGACGCTATGTTGGTTCCTTGTATAGCACTGAAGCCTCCATGTGTGGCGGCTTCACACCTCAGAGGAGGAATAGAAGGGAAGTCTGGGGGGTCTGATGAGCTGCATGAGGGTCCGTTGGTGGTTGGTTTAGTGTGACAAAACCACTTGCTGCCTGCGTGCTGGTCTGTCTTCTTGGTGGCTTCCGCTGTGCCTCAGGCTTCTTTGTGCTTCATTACTCTGCTGCTGGCCAAGCTCGGCTTGTTTCATGGACCATCTTGCCTCCCTCTGTGTTCCTCATTGGGTTGTGCAGAGCCTGAGCTCATCTGTGCCGCCTGTTGCTGCAGATCCCCTCCCTTATTTTGGCATCTGGCCCTTGGAGAAAGTACTGGTGGGCGACGCAGGTGGGGGAAACTGAGCTGGGGCACCCTCAGCCGTATTACTGAACTGGAGCTGACCCTCTGCCCTCGGGGGCCTGGTCGTGCCCGGGGTGTTGATTATCTTTGTGCCGGGGCTTCGTTTGCTTCTGGCTGTTAGGTGTTTACATTCTGGCTGTTTTTTGTATCTTCAGCTCCCACAGTTTTCTTTCCACTTGCTAGGAGGCGATTATTCACCATATGTAGTTGAAGGTGCTAGTTTTTGCTTTTCCCTTCCAATTGCTTGCTTATGTAGGGGTTCATTTACTTATGTTGCTGCACCAATTATTCTTCTTGGCTCATTTTCAATTTGCAATGAATTGAGGCTAGCTATTTAATGTTCTTTATTTCTGATCCTTCATGTTGCCTTGCTCTTCTTTGTGTTTTCCTGTATTTATATTAATCATATCATCCCTATTTGTGCTGACCTCATTGAATTATTGTAAAGCGCCATCAACTAAAAGAGGATTTATGGGCTCTTTCTTGGTGTTGCATTGGGACCAGTTTGAGGAGGTGTGAGGCTATCTCGTTTTAGCCACAATGATTCAAGGAAAATGTTAAAATAAGGAAACACTTTACGGGCACCGTCAGCAAAAACCTATGCCTCTTGGTGTGTCCTAAGAAGTGGGGGAAAAATCCCAAATGTGTTACACTCTGAACTTGCACCCAGCTCTGTGATCCAGATCCAAGACAGCATTTTACCCATGAGTCTGCAAGTGGGTACCTGTTCGTACTATCCCCACTGGAAGCCACCGCGATGCAGCTGCCCCCCCAATCGAAGAGTCTCTGCAGACCAACCAAGCTCCACTCAGTGCCCTGGAGATGCAAGCTACTGGAGAGTCCACCAAAACCCAAGGTCCAAGAGGAACTTCAATAATCAGCCCATGGCTGACAAGTGGACAGGATTTTTACAAACATGGACTCCACGTCACAACTCCACAATCAGAGGCGGATTTAGCCCTCTAGGCAGGGGCACAATTCTGCCTCCCCACCACTTCCCCCTGTGCTCGGCCTATATCACCAGGAAGGGAAACAGCCTGACTGCAGAGCCCCCCACATCCCCCCGAGATCTTATCTTTTTAGCACTCTCAGCAGGCATCCCAGTTACAATGGGATGTGATTATTGATGTTAACGGGTAAATGGCAGTGAGCATTACTGTGGCACTTTCTTTCTTACAATTCTATACGTTTGTAATAAGCTATCATTGCTGGGTGATTAGACATGGGTGGGGGTGTAAAGAGCAAGCTGCCAGCTGTGTGAAACTATTACCCTGTCATGTATTTTAATTAACCTTGTGCCTTCAGGAGATTTCTTTCTACGTTCTTATTGATTTGGCTGCTGGAATCTGCATGCTTCCATTCTGGATTGGGAAAATTATGGTACAATCATATGGGGTAATTGTCCATTTGCTGTGGCGGTAAACGCATTTACCACCACTTTTTTAAGTCAGATAGCATTTTGTATAATTTGGCTAGCAAAGTTGGAGAGCAGGGTGGACTTAAAATGTTTGCTTTCTCTTCCAGGTCCGCCTGCCAAATCTGCTTGGTTTTTGACCAGCATGCATTTTTATACTGGTGGAAAACCAACGGATTCCTGTGGAATCCACCTGTCATTCTCACCTGGTAAAAGCAGGCAGATTCAAAAGGAGTCCATTGTAGATGGCTCCCACAATCTTTAATCTTTAATTGTGAATGGCATTTACACTTTTCTAGACACATAATGGAGAAGTGAAGAGTGCTGGACGGACTAAGTGCTGGACTAAGTGCTGGACTAAGTGCTGGACTAAGTGCTGGACTAAGTGCTGGACTAAGTGTTGGACACAGGTAAAATTGCACACTGGGGACCTTTTGCACACAAGTGTAAACAGAAGAGGTCCTGTGTGTTCAATTTAGGATAGAAAACCAAATGCCCCACACACACTTTGTAATCAGCATGTTTTTGGAATCATCTACACATTGTCAGATTTGTTGATCATGCAACCTGGGCTCTCTTAAAGCCAACTGTATAAACTATTATTTTGTGCGTCTTCAAACCCAAACATAAATACATATTTGTACCAACTTGAGAAAGGAAGATGCCAGGTCAAGTACCTACATTTCAGACTATGCATGAATAGGTCTGGGAAACCCTCTACCGATATGAACACAGTCCATTGACCTGTTCTTGGGTGGATGGCCCCCAGGAGGGTCTCAACCACACTTTAGCTCACTATGCTTTCCACAGAGGAGAAATGTCCATACACATATCAGTCTTTGGCCCACCCATAGGTAGTCCAGCTCCAAAATGGAAGGCAATTCTCCTCTGAACAAGAGTACCAACAGCAAGCCCAGGCACGTGCTTCAGCCTAGTCGGGCCTCATCAGTAAGGTGAAACTGTGCCTCTCTAAGCACAGTTAGCGGGACAAAGACTAATATGCAAATTGAAATTTCCCTTCTGTGAAAGGTACACTGAGCTAAAGTGTGGCTGCGGACTCTCGAGTGGGTACCTTCCCAAAGAACGGGTCATTTAGCCGTGTTTGTTCTCGAAGAGGGGCGCCTATGACTATTTTTTGATTGCACATTTCAGACTAGGCTCGAATTCCAGCATCTCCACTCAACTAAAGTGTGTGATAGTAAGCAAATAATTTCATCTCACTGTGCATATCACTGTGCGTTGCATGCCAAAATAAGGTGCGTGTTCGCATTGTACACTATTCCAAAAGAAAAAGCCTCACTGAAGATAAAATAGACCCATCTTGCGCCATATATAATAGGGACCCTTCATATTAACCATATAAAGTAGCAGATGATGTTTCCAAACGTGTATGTCGCCCTGAAGATATTGGTCACATTTCCAATTGCTATTGCATCCTAGCTCTCGCTCCGGCATGCTAGTGCCCCTTAACACAACTCAATTAAAAATATACTGCAAAAATAAAATGTTATGCTTCCAAATGCTATAAATCCCTCTGACCTCTCCTTTCGATCTGTTCTCTACACTTTCAATGATGCATCTCTTTTGGCTGCGAAAAAGCACTATTTCTCTTCACTTACTTGCTCCCTCTCACGTCACCCTTGTTGCTTCTTTCAAGTGATTAACAAGTTGCTTTGCCCGACCGCTTCTGATTCTCCCATCTTATCTCCTCTCTCTTGCGTGGACTTCTCTGACGTCTTTGTTACTCAAGTCTCTACTCTGCGCTCATCACTTGCTCATCTCCCCTCATCTCATGCTACTCTTCATCCGTTTCTGTTATTGTTTACTCGGTTTACTGATTCTGACACAGCGTCTCTGCTCTCCCGTGCTCATCCCACTACCTCTCCTCTTGACGCTCTGCCCTCTCCTCTGTTTACTCTCTAATTATACCTTTTCTGACATTCCTCTTCAATCTGTCACTCTCCTCTACCACCTTTGCTTCCCCCCTTTAAGCATGGTCTAATTAATCATATTCTGAAAAAGCCTTCCTTGAACCCCTCATTACTATCTATCGCCCTATATCACTTCTCCATTACTTTCTAAACTTCTTGAAAAGACTGTCTATTCATAAATCTCCACTTTCCTTAATCTTCAATCTCTTCTCCGCCAGACCCAATCTGGCTTAAGTCCTGCCCACTCAACTGAAACGGCACTTCTCTTCTGCACATCACTCTAAATCCTTCCATCATCTCATTCTTCTCGACCTATCAGCAGCCTTTGACATGGTCAACCACCCAAACCTACTTTCCTCACTAGGTTTTATCTACTTTTACCACTCAGTGGTTTCAATCTTATCTTTTCAACCGTTTTTTTCTCTGTATCCTGGGCTGGACGCATTTCCCCTCACTGTCATCTCCAATACGATGTTCCTGAAGAGACAGTGTTGGGTCCTCTACTTTTCTTTATCTACACCATTCCTCTATTTTCCATCATTGAATCGTTTAATCTTTCTTCTCATTTCTATGCAGACTATTGACAAATCTTTTTCTCCTTGTCGACACTTTCGGACTCTCACCATGCCTCTTGTCTCGTGGGACTGAATCCTGGATGCATTCCCACTTTCTTCATCTTAACCCATCGAAAACAGAGATCCTCTACTTTCTTCCTCCCTTTACCAGCCCTCAACCCCCTTCTGGCATTTGTTTTACACCCACACACTTACCTTTCTCTGCATCTGCTGCAATCTTGGGGTCACTCTTGACCCTTCGCCCTCTTTTACCGCACACCTCTCTTTTGAGTACTCACACTTGTCGCTTTTTTCTTCCACTATACATAGAATGTACCCTTTCCTCTCTTTCCACGCTGCTAATCGTCTCATTACCTCCTCAATTCCCCAACCCACCCCAAGACTTGACTACTGTTCTGCTTTACTCTTTGGTCTTCCTGCTTCCCATCTTACTCCTCTTCGTTCTGCCTTTGGCTCTGCTATTCGTTTTCTCTTTCCTCTTCTTCCTCGATCCTCCATCCGATCATCGCTCCGTTCTTCCTTTCTCCTCCCCTAGGACTATCACCTCCTTTTTCGCTTTCTCTGTACAGTTATTAACTTGCCCCTCTTTATCTTGCTTCTCTAGTCTCACCTTATACCCCTCACAGTCCCTTCAGTATCCACAACTTCTTAACCCCCACAAAACTCCCTGCACATCTTCACATTTTCTTTCTTTTTCTCTCCTTGCTCCCAAATCGTGGAACACTTTCCCGCCTGATATTCGGGCATCTCCTTGCCATCACATATTTCGTTTTTGCTTAAAAGCTCAGCTTCTGTCCTTGCATCCCCTACGTAACGTACTTTAGTCTTGGGAGGATAGCTCCGGGGAAACGTGCTCGCCTTGGCAGTAAGACGACACGGAGCAACACAGGTTCGATTTCCGGGTCCGCGCTTAAAAATCCTCTGGGCATTGAACGCGTTATAAATAAGCAATCATATATCATACGGCTTTATTATTCTTTATTACCATTGCCTGATTTATTGTATTGCGTTATTTTGTTATGTACAGCGCCTTGGTGAAGGCGTTTTAGAAATGTAAATAAATACCAACGGATTTAGTCGCAAAATGTCCCATTCCATGCTGCAGTATTCTAGGCGGTGTGTCCACAAAAGAGGACTGGGCCCGAAGCCTCTCCCCCATGACCTGCTGCAAGTAGCCACAGTATTCAGGAGCACAGTCCGTGAGCTTGCTGGAGCGGAGATGGAATAAGGGCTGGGCCCCGTTGCTCAGTCCTTGCAGAGGAGAGGAGGCGTCCTCTATACTCCACAGCCAGGCCACAAAGACTTGGTGTGGGTGCGTTTCATTGGCGGTAAGCGGTAATAGTGGCAAAGGGGAGTGGATGGAAGATGACTGCATGTGACATTTGAAGGGGGAGTGGATGAAATGGAAAGGGGAGACCATTTGGGAAGATCAGTAGATTGGTGCTTCCACACTAGCTGTCTTGCTTCTCTTTTGCTCTGGGTCTGTACTGTTTTTGTGTGTAAGTCAGTTTATGCATATATGTTGAATTAAAGATGGACGGACTACTTCTTTGGAAATAAGGAATTGGTCTCAGGCTCTTGTTGGGGATCTGCAGTGGACAGCTTTCATTTTTCATGCTGTGGCAAAGGCAGATTACCTTGCAGGGAAGGTTAGAGTGGATGGAAGGTAATGAGTAGCGATCGACGGTGAGACGGATGATAGACAGATGGCAGATGTAGGGAGTAGGCGGCGAAAGAAGCGAGGGGCTTATGGAAGGAGTCAAGGGAGAAGATGCAAGAGGAGATCAGACGATTTTACAATGGGTACAGGAGAGAATGTGATTCTTGAAGGGATGAACCGATGGAAGGAGAAAGCGGCTTCTCCACTTGAACAAATTGAGTGATCCTGGGCAAATCACTTCATGTCAGCAAGACCTGGTGGGGTGACCAATCTGTTTTCCAACTGTTATCCCCTAAGCATACAACTTGAAGAGTAGAACAGAGAACTTGAAATGCATGGAACATGTGTCCCTAAAATTCATCCATGCCGCACGTGTGGCAGCCATCAACTCCTCCCACCCTAAGCTCCGCCTACCAAGGACCCTCTGGTATTCTTGCCTACGGGAACCTTCGCCTTAAATCTGCCACCGCCCACAATAATCGCCAGAGACCACACATTAACACTCATTCTCTAAATGAGGCCATATTACTGCACTACTGGGCTACATTTGAAAAATAGAAAACAATAATACTAGAGAGAACCTCCCCCCCCTCCCAAAAACAAAAAAAACTACAACAAAAAAAATCATCTGTGGTAAAAGGTGCTGTGATGAAAAAAATGTGCGATAACCATTTGCAACAAGCAAAGCCCGCCCCGTAGCCACTCCCCGGCAAAAATAATTGTATTTAAGAAAACTTCCCCTTGATGCCCACGCGGGCTCTCATTAAAGGCGCGGAAAACCAGACCGCTTAGAAAAGTCTCCTTTTATGAAAATAAAAGATGCTCGGCTTCCTTTGAAGGCCTGATCTCTAATCGAACGGAGGGGCTCTGTTGACTCCCTTCCCTCGCGCCTCCCCTGTACACTCTGTGCTTGCGACAATGCCACGCGCAAAGGAGACCACGCGCGCATTAGACTAATGTAATCACGCCCCTGACACATTAAATGCGACACCCCACGCTCGCGCAGGCACAGAGCATTTACCTGACCTTCTGCATCCCTTAACCTCGTTAATTCTGTCGGGAATGATGCATCACGCCGTGTGTTGGGCGCCTAATGAACGTATCCATTCACTATGAAATGCACTGACATATAGCCGAACAGAAGAGCGCACAACACGGACACCTAGCGGCAAACTCCCCTCGAACGCTACTGCCCCCACCACCGGGCACTCCCGGGAAAAATCCCAAGTTATCCAAGAGCCGGGAATTCTTTACCATCAGCGCAAATATTGAATATTTCACGCACCCCACTGGGAAACCATGTTGCTCGTTTTTTCTAAAAACACACTAAGTAGTTTGAGGTTGCTGTTTTCTATGGAAATGAAGGAAGATGGATTTGAATTATAACCAGTGCTTTAAGTGAGCTGGGGCCACCCAGGACCAGGACCCAGCAGTCTCTAAAAAGTGGGGCTGAGCTGGGGCCCCCGGTCCCACCACACTATGGCGGGACACATTATCCTGCCACGGCCGCAGCCGCAATACAAGATGCGCTCTCCATTTTAATGGCAGGCAAGCCACAGAAGTGCCAGCCAGACGCTGTGACTGGCTGGCACTTCTGCCAGTCACTGTAACTTCCTCTTGTGACCCCTCATGCTAGGGGTCACAAGAGGAAGCTATGGGCCCTTTGTTTGCCTTCCCCAGGCCAGGTCACGGACCCTCTGCGAACCCGGGGGCTCCGTGATCTAATCTGCAAATTAGATCATGGAGCCCGCGGGTTCGCAGAGGGTCAAAGATGCCTTGGGCTCGGTGATCTATGTGCTCTGCAGAGTACAGATCACGGAGCCCGAGGCGTCTTTGTCCGTTGTGTTAGCTTCATAAAAGATGCCTTGAAAATTCAAGCCATCTTTTATTAAGTTTTGTCAACGGACGGACAAAGACACCTCCGGTTTTCTTTGTCCTCCAAGCTTTATGAAAGATGGCTTGAATTGTGCACGTTTCAAGCCATCTTTTATAAACATAGAACTATGTAACACATTTCTATATTTATAAAAGGTAGCTTGAAAAGTACAGAAACCATAGTAAGGTAAGCACACAAGGGTGCGTAAGTTTGGTTTGTGCACTTTCAAGCCACCTTTTTATAAACATAGAAATATGTAAAATGTCTATGTTTATAAAAGATGGCTTGAAAGTGCACAAACGATAGTAAGGTGAGATTTCTTTGCGCACCTTACTGTGGTTTGTGCACCTGTTAGGCCACGCCCACCATGGAAGCCACGCCCCCAAATGAGGGCCCCCCTCAATTTCTTACCCCATTTAAAGCACTGATTATAACTCACTTGAAATGACTATATGCATTTCTGTGTGGAGCTGCATCACTGAAGTCTCGTTGAACTTGATGGTGTATGAGGGACATCACTTATTAGTTGAAACAGAGGTAGCGGGGTCAAGAACATTGGCTGTATCTGGGGGTATATGGTTTTGGTATTGTTTGCAGGCCAGCAACATAGACAACCTTAAAAGCTCAACTAAAACCATCCTACTCAGTGAACTTAACCTAGGATTACTTGACCCTAAGGACAAAGCAGCCGCCTCCCTAGCCAAAGAACTCACCCACTCTGGGTTCAAAAACCAAATCACAGCACCTACTCACTGCAAAGCCCGATCCATTGACTGGATCGCTGACCATAATTGCTCGTCATCCATTACCAACATCTCAGCACGCCCGTGGACAGATCACCACTATATCCAATTCTCTATTCCTACCACTCCCACCCGCAAGACTCTCACTTATGCCCCACCCGCTAAAGTCAGAAGCTCGAAAAAAACCTCACAAAAATCAACCTTGCACCTTTTCCCAATATCCCTGAACTTAAACCTCCATTTAACAATGACCCCACCTCTCTTGCCAACACTTATGCCCACGTTCTCACCCAAGCCATCGAGTCCATAGCGCCCCTAGAAGATAAGAAAAAAAAAATCAATGCACTCAAACCTTTGGTTCACAGAAGAGCTATCGGCACTCCGCACCAAGAAACGCAGAGCTCTAACCAAGTGGCAATCATCCCCTAACCAATCCTCTCTCAAAGAATTCAAAGAGATCTCTTCAGCATACAAAAAAAGCTTCCTCACCAGCACAGTCCACCCCCACCCTCCTCTCACAATCCATTCCCCCAACCACCCCTCTTTGCCTTCAGAGACGTCACAGAATCGGAAGTTACCGACCTTCTCAAACACATCAAACCCTCCACACGTAAAGGTGACATCTGTCCAGTGACCATCATCAAAGAATGTGCAGACTCACTGATCCCTATCAGAGCATTCATTAATGCCTCATTCTCTTCAGGAATCGTACCACAATGCTTAAAAGAAGCCTGGTTTCGCACGCTCCTAAAAAAAAACCTCTCTAGCCCCGCCTCACCCAACAAATATCGCCCCATCACCACCGTCCCCTTCCTCCTCAAAATATTAGACAAAGCTGCCCACAACCAAATCCAACACTATCTGGAAACGAATGCCATGCTAGGCAGAAGACAATCAGGCTTCCGCAAGGGCCATGGCATAGAAACCACCCTCTTAGACTTAAAGAATCAAATCAACAAAATAATGGACAATGGCAAACCTACCCTGTTGCTCCTCCTCGATTTCTCCTCCGCGTTTGATCTTGTTGACCATGACATCCTCAGCACCCACCTATTCAATGCAGCACACTTCTCTCACAAGACCACGACTTGGATAACTTTCTTAGAAGGAAGGGCCATGAAAGTGTATTCAGACCAGGCCAATGCAGCCCCTACCATCAACAACTGTGGAGTCCCACAGGGGTCATGCACAGCACCTACCCTCTATAACCTGTTCACCAAACCTCTCTTTGACATGTTGGACACGCTCGGCATAGCTTACACGAACTATACCGACGATACCCAAGTCCTCCTCCATCTCACCGGAGACTATGACCAAGACACAGAAGCTCTCCTCCAGATATATGCCATCATCCAAACATGGATGGCTATTAATGGTCTTTGTTTAAACATTGATATAAAAGAGATCATCATCGTAGCCCCCAAGGAAATTCTATTTAACTCTGCTCTGACTACACTCATGTCACCATCGACAATACTAACATACCTGTCTCCACATCTGTGAAGACCCTAGGAGTCTACACTCTCAATGACAAGACAGGTCAACCCCATCTCCTCTGTTTCTGCGATCACCACCAAACTCATATGCCATTAAACTCTTCCTAACCTCTCCAAATGGCCTCTCCATCGCCAGAGCCACGATAGGAGCTAGACTTGACTATTGCAACACCCTCCTGGCAGGCACCTCAACTAAAAACTTAAACAGGCTCCTAATAGTGTAAAACATTCTCCACGCCGCCCTTCACATCCCCAAATCTGACCATATACTTCAGGCCAGGCGTAATGCCCACTGGCTCCCAGTCAAGGAAAGAAATAACTTCAAAATCCTCACCCTCACACATAAATGCATAAATCTCACTGCACCTTATTATTTATCAGAAACCATAACCAATAATTTCTCAGACGGTCCCAAAAGAAGCCACCATGCGAACCAACTCCGCATTCCCATCATAAGAAGAGTCAAAGCCGGCGCCATTGGCTTTCCCCACATAGCACCTAAACTCTGGAATGCCCTCCCCAACTCACCCAGAGCGGAACCCTCTTTGTACTCCTTTTGCAAAGCCCTCAAAACCACACTATTCGCATAACCCTTCTACACTTGCACGCATCCTAGCTACCTTCTCTTTCAACTTTAAGCTGTATTGTAATGCAATCTGTCTGTAATGCAATTTCTATGTAACCAAAATATGCCCCTTAAATGCAAATGACCATGTAACCACTAAGCCTTTCTTTGTAATCAGCAATGTTATTTCTGGAACAGCCCACGATGCCCTAAGGCTGCTGTGCGCTATAAAAATATGAATAACTAAATAAATAGAAGTAAAACTACAATGTTATTGTAGTCCTACTTCTATGTTTATGACCTGTCTCGTTTTTTATTTTTTTATCTGGTGTCAACTACTTGTGCCCATTACGATAACCCGAGACCGGTATTCCAACTCGGATCATTAGCCACTACGTGACAGCAACTTCTGGTTGCAACACCTATGAACAATCCTGTCCAGATTGTACTATGCAGAAAATATTCAATACCAGCTTTGTAAACATGTGCACCTTTTCTAATTTACTTGCAACATTACAGAAAACTCCTCCTTTCTTTAATATTGTATTAATCTCCTGCAATGCAAACGTTTAATTATGGGGGGTGGGAGCTCCGAGAAAAATCTTGTACGTTCTCCATCACCTTAATTTACAACCCCAGCGCGTCCCACACTTTATCATTGCCATTTCTAACATGAATCTCTGTATTCACAGCAGGTCAGATGTGGGCAGGGGCGGCTCGTCCATAATGGGCGAGGGGTCGTCAACCCACTGGTCTTGGCTGCCTCTTGGCCATTATGGAGGAGCTAGCCCAGTGAAATACTGAGCGCTCCTTCAGCTGTTTTTTCGAACTGAGGGAGCACTCTGAACTGTTTCCCTTTGTCAGTTACAGTTCCCAACCCGCGCAAGCTCAGTGAGCCATGCAAGGCTGGGGGTTTTTTACTTCGCTAGCCTTGCTTGTCTCATTTGAATTGCTGGCTAGGGAACTGCATGTCTGTATGTATGTGCAAGGGGGCGTGCCTGTCCCTCCTCACACATACAGACAGAGCAGGCTGAAGTGGGGCATCTGCTCAAACACGCTCAGGCCCCTGCATGCATGTGCAGAAACTAGGAAGCTTCCTTATTCCTGTTCATGCTAGCTGGGGCTGGAGCGTTGGAGAGGAAACTTCAGGATCCGCGGCAGAAGGTAAGTTTGTTAATGTTGACATATTTTTACATTTAAATTATGTGTATGGATGCGTGCATGCTTGTGTTAGGTGAATGAATGATGATGGATGCTGGTGTGAATGAGAGTGCTTGCTGTGTGTAGGTTGTGTAAATGTGTGTGTTTGTGCATTTATTATTTAAATGTGTATGGATGCATGTATGCTTGTGTTATGAGTGCATGATGATGGGTGCTTGCGGGAATGTTATGTTATGTTAATGTGGGGGTGTGTACCAACACAAACATACACAATGTGTGCATTTGCATGTGTGTTTGTGCTGATCAGTGGAGCTGATTTTGGCGAGTGGGGAGGGAGGAAGTTTGTACAACAAAGGCATTTAAAAATGCCTTTGTTGCACAATCCACTCCCCACCGGCCAAAATAAGCTCTCCTTCTGAGGCTCTGTGGGGCCCAGGGGACAGGGATGGTACTTTGTTTTACTGGACATCTATCATAGATGTCCACTAAAAATACCACACCTGTTCCCCCTGGCTCCCCCAACGCCTTGCATACACACATAATCACTTGGATTGTGTGCGTGTGTTTGGCGCTGTGGGGGCCAGGGGACAGGAATAGCTTTTTTATAGTGGACATCTATGATAGAAGTCTAGTAAAATACACCATGCCTGCCCCCTGGGCCACACAGCACCTTGCATGAACACATTATCACTTTGATTGTGTGTGTGTGTGTTAGACGCTGTGGAGCCAAGGGGAGAAGGATAGCATTTATTTTTACCAGGCATTTATGATGTCCAGTAAAACATACCATGCCTGACCACTGTGCCCCCCAGCGCCTTGCATACACACATAATCACATGCATTGTTTGTGTGATACACTGGGGCCCAGGGGGCAGGCATGGCATTTCTTACTGGGTGTGCCCAGTAAAGAATGCCAGCCTACTACGCTGGGATTCCTAGCACCTCACATGCAAGGTCATGCCTGACTCCTAAGCCCCCCAGTGCTTTGCATGTACACATAATTGGTTATCTGTGCATGTGAGGTGCTGGAGGGCAATGGGGGAAGTAATGCCATTTATTAATAGGCATCTGATAGATGCCCAGTAAAAAATACCATGACTGAGCCCCCACATCACCTCGCATGTACACAATTAATGTGTGCCTGTGAAGCGCTCTGGGCCTCAGGGGGCAGGCATGGCAGATTTTACTGGACATCGAAGCCCATTAAAAAATGCCATGGCTGTACCATGGCACCCCAGCTCCTGAGATGCCTCTGCCCCCTCGGCCCCCAGCACCTCGCGATCACATTCATCATTAATGTGATTCTGTCTGAGTGCAAGGCGCTGGCGCACCATGGAGCAGGCATGGCATTTCTTACTGGGCATGGTTGATGAATCAAGCATGATAAGTGTTATTATGTAGCTAGATTGGCCTTTTATTGCAGCCAGTCTAGCCATTTCTTATTGTGATATGACATTTTCTATTAGGCAGCTTTGATAAAGCAAGCATGATGGTATTATGTAGCTCAACTGGCATTGTAGAGCAGCCAGTTTGGACATGCTTTCATACCTTTGCATGCACTTCTAATAGTAAAGCCAACTGGAGTATGTTCTTACATGGGGATACTGCCATATATTAGAACAAACATGGACATGTTTTCTTACAGTATCTTTACTGGCATTATGCGCAAAGCAAACATGAGTATGTTGCTTAGATGGGAATACTAGGGTATAATGGTGCCATCAGCATGGAAATATATGGGCACAGCTACAGTGAAAATGTTTTCTACTGGTACATATCATGTTATGTTAATTTATACCATGTACCAATACCATCCAGGGGCAGTCCCCAGGTGCTTGCATGGCTCTGCCAGAGAGGGGTTTGGGGAGGTTAGTGGGGATAGGGTGAAAGGATAGGTTCAGAACCAGGAGGAACTGGCATCTGTGAGTGTTGTTTTGTATGTGGTAGTTCGTGCGAGAGGCCTCGTGCGTTGCAACCGTATGGGTAATATTCAGTTCCTCAGGTGTGTGGTAGTGTTTTGTGTTGGTGTGTGTGGTGTGTGGTTGTGGTGGGTTTGGCAGTGCACACTGGTTAGATGGTGTCCATGATGGGACCAGAGTCATGGCTGGCCATAGCTGTAAAATAATCTGGTATCTTGGTGTGTAATTGCATTGTTGTTGGTTTTGTGGACTATGTGAGTGGTTCACTCTAGATGTGCTTCAGCATCTAGAGATGCTGGGTTTGAACATGGAATTGATTCTTGGTATATTTATGTGTAGTGTGGCTGGTCCAAGGCCTGGTGTAGTGGTGTCAGTTATGTTGGAGCAGCAGGAAGGGGAAAACGGGTTAGTAAGTCAGTCGGTTTGTTGGCACCACTGGCACGGCTCCTTGGTTGTCGCTTGATGGTATCTAGCCAGGTTCTCGACTCCTCTCTAGTTGTTTGTCTGCGGTGTTGGTGTGGTTGCCAGTGTCCCTTTGAGGTTGTCATTGTCTGTTGAATAGTCAGATTTTGGGCCATTTCCTGAAGGTGATGTGGTCTTCTGTGGTTCTAATTTCTTTGGGCATGGTGTTCCAAATGTTAGCAATTAGACGTGAAAATGCTGTACCGGTGAATTTCCTTTTTTCATAGTGTTTTTGCCTCTATTTGTAGGTCATTGCTGGATCTTAGTTCCCTTCCTGGGCGATACCGGCTAATCTTGTCTCGGAGGAATTCAGCTCCTTGTCTGTGCAAAGCTTTGTGGATAATGCAGTGTGCTTTGAATTTGATGCGCTTTTTTACTGCTAATCAGTGTAGGCTTTTCAATGCTGGAGTGATGTGATCTCTTCTGTTTAGTCTTAATAGGATCCTGACTGCTGTATTTTGCACACTTTGGAGTTTCTTGGTAAGTCTTTCCGGCATTCCTAGGTAGAGGTTGTTTACGTAGTCAATTCTTGTGAGTATCAGGGATATGATTGTGAGGGTTCTGTGGGGGAAGGACAGGTAGGTGAGTAATCCTCTGAGCAGTCGTAGGAGGAAGACATTTTTTTGGGTGATTATGTTTACTGGCGGTTCCAGGGATAGTGCATTGTCCCTGCGTTTTCTTAGGTTATTTACTACGTCAGTAGTCTCTGGTTGCGTTCCCGTGCTGATCGGCCAGTCCAATTGTGGGTTCCCTCCATCGAACCCTGCGGGTGAGAGCATTATTTCTTTTTTTACCAGGTTCAGTTTAAGGTTGTTCGTGGTCATCCTTTTGTAGATGTCTGTGAGGCAGTTTTTGAGGCTGTATTTTGTTCTTGGGCTCTGTCTCTTTTCACAATCATTTGTGTGTTGTCTGCATAGTTTGTATTGGTATTTTATTGAATTTATATAGCGTTTTAAGCCAAAACACTTTACAAGAGGAATCAACAATATTCAGCAAGCATTACATAACAATTGAATTAAACCAGAAAGCGGTACAAAAAACAATTTACATTATGGAAGGGGAATAAGAGAAGGGAGGGATCAGGAGAGAGAAGAGATAGTGGGTGGGAGGAAAGGTGAGAGAAGGAGTGTGAGAGGAGGCAGAGGAATCAGGGAGAAGGAAGGAATAAAGGAGGGTGAGAAACATACAGGACATAAGGAAGGAGAGAGTGGAGAGAAGAGAGAGAGGGGGGAAGGGAAGTAGGAAAGGAAAAGGAGGAGTTGGAGAGAATACTAAAAGAAGTAAGAGGAAGCAAAGGGTTTTAAGGAGGTGAATGAAAGATAGGATTTTAGGGAGGTACGAAAATAAGTGAAGGAGGAAGTAGAGCGGATGGAAAGACGAAGGCGGTTCCACTGGTAAGGGGAAAGGAGTTAGAAAGAGCAGAATCGAGAAGGGGCACAAGGTGGAGGTGGAGAAGAGCGTAGGTAGAAATTGGAGGAGTGGAGAGAACGAGAAGGAGTGTAGAAAGTGAGGAGGGAGGAAAGATAGAGGGGGGCAAGACCATGGAGGGATTTGGATATGAGGCAGAGGAATTTGAATTTGAGATGGGAATGAAATGGGAGCCAGCCCAGGGAGGAGAGAGAAGAGGAGATGGAGTCATGGGGAGAGAGAAAGCAGAGGGAGCGGATGACAGAGTGGTACATAGACTTGAGTGGGGAGAGGTGAGAGGAGGGGAGCCAAAGAAAAGAGTAGAGCAGTAGAAGAGTCTAAAGAAGATGAGTGAGGAGATTAAAAGTTTGGTAGCGTGAAAGTTTAGGAAGGATCGAATTTTACGGATGTTGTAGAGGTGAAAGCGACAAGATCTAGCAGTAAGAGAAATATGAGAAAGGGAGGCGTAGGGGTCAAGATAAAAACCAGGGTTACGCGCATGGGGAGAGAAGGAGAGGTTGGAGGGGGAAAGAGAATGAAAGGGGGAGGAGAAGGAGGAGGGAGAGTGCATGCAGGAAAGAAAAGGACTTCAGTTTTATCAGTACTGAGAGTAAGCAAGTGAGGACATCCAAGTTTTAATAGCAGAGAGGCGAGAAGAAAGCTTATCATGGATGTCAGGAGAGAAGGAGGAGAAGGAGAGAAAGAGCTGGGTATCGTCCGGATAGAAATGATGTGAGACTCTGAAGGAGGAAATGATGGGGGCTAAGAAGGAGGTGTAGAGCGAAAAGAGAAAGGGACCAAGGACAGAACCTTGGGGAACGTCATGGTTGAAAGGAAGGGTGGGAGAGGTGGAGCCGCCCCAGGAGACGGCAAAGGTATGGTTAGGGAGGTAAGAAGAGAACCATAGAAGGGCAGAGTCTTTGTTGCCAAATGAGGAGAGAGAATTAAGTAGAAGAGAATGGTTGACAGTATCAAAAGCAGCAGAGAGGTTGAGAAGAATAAGAACAGAGGAATGTTTGGGGTGGCGTGAGGAGAGGAGAGAGTTGAGAACAGAGGTAGGACAGTTTCAGTGGAGTGTAGAGGGCGGAAACCAGATTGAGTGGCAGGCAGGATAGAGTGGTTGGAGACGAAAGAGGAAAGTTGAGAGTAGACAATGCGTTTGAGAAGTTTAGAGAGAAAGGGTAGGAGAGCGATCCAGACGTGGACCCCTTGCTCACTGTTCTTAGAGAGGCAACAGTTTCACCTCACTGATGATGCCCAACAAGGCTGAAACACGTGTATGGGGTTACTGATGGTACTCTTGTTCAGAGGAGAATTGCCTAGCATTTCGGCGCTGGACTGCCCCTGGGTAGGACAAAGGCTGATATGCGGGGAAATTTCTTCTCTGTGAAAGGGACAGTGAGCTAAAGACTTGGTAGAGTCTCTCCCAGGGGTTATTCACCCAAGAACAGGTAATTGGGCTGTGTTCGTGCTGGTAGAGAGATTCCCAGACCCCCCTTTGTTTTGCTATATGTTATATGTTTAGCTGTGGAGGCTTAGGGTCACCATGGTTACTTAAGTTCATTTTAAGTATTTAACTCCTATGATAGAAAAGGGCGCTGGCAAAGTATTAGCAAAGATCACAGGCTGTTGTATGTCTAAAAAGCCTTTATGGAAGAATCGAGGTGAAAGCACGTTAATAAACAAGTAAATAACAGGCACAACACACTTCAATAAATTAGTATGCGCTGAAAGCATTGTTAATTTGAATAGACCAGTAGTGAGTTTGATTAAATGGCCGAGCTTCCGAGCAGTTCACACGGGAGCACTTGTGATCCCCAGCTATCTCTAAATTCCACCCAAGGGGGGGTAAAGAGTTTTTGCTGAAATGTGCCTTTCAGTCCTGCTCCTTTCGTCTCAGTCGTGGTGGACATTATGGATGCAAACCCATGTCTCTCGCACGTGAAATGTGAGCAAAATGGATGCCGGGCAGGAAGAGACTGAACGTGGGCGTCATCGCTCAGTGGCCCAAGGCAACAATCTGGCCACCTCCCCGTGCAGCTATGTGGGTTACGTAGCACCGTGTTTAAGAGGAGGTGATGTATGTGAGCCACTAAAGTCTGCTGTAGCTTTGGCGATCATTAAAGAGTGTGGGAGAGCTCACTTGGGTTCAGGGGTTTTGCTAGGTCTGGAAAAGATCCAGGGCTACACTAATGGCAGACTGTCGGGACTCGGGGCTAGGTAGCATTTTGGTTGTAGCCACCGAGCTTCGATCTAGGGCTACAACCAAAAGACCCGGGGCTATAGACCCCCTCGCCCAGAAACAACTGCTTGGGTTGTCTGCCCCCTTTGGCTAAGGATGATGTCTTCAATCAATTTTATACACCAGAAGGCCTCACCCAGTCTCTCGTTCTCTGTGTCCAGCTGGGTTCCCCTCCTGCAGAGACGGCTTTGTGTCGCTCTGTGGAGATACGCGTTCTTGTGGTGGGGTTACCAGTAATTTTTGTGTTGATTTTTCACCACTTATTTTTTTACCAACAATCTCTTGCCGATTCTCCCGCCCCCTGCAAAATGTGGGGCTATTTGGTTAAGAAAAAAAGGAGTGGGAGAGTGGGCGGGGATTAGAGACAGGCGGTGGGGCGGGGTCTCGCCTCATGTTGAGGCAAAAGAATGGTAAACATAAAATAATGTAAATAAAATCGGTTGTAGAAAGAGCAGCAATGTAAAAAATACTGTAAAAATACCCAGAACTTGGTTTTAAGTGAGTTCCACATGGTTATGTAGTGTTCTACCAATGGTTTAAGGTTGCATATGCCCTATGGTTTGAGAGTGGACGTCATATGGTTTGTGGGCTGGAGGAGCCTGCCTTCACAGGGCTCTCCCCATTACAGTCTGCCCAGGCATCCCACCTTACCACACCAGGAAGATGCTGTGGGGCAGGAGGCCCCAGAACAAAGAAGAAATGGTTCGCCGGAGCACGTGGCATCATCGGCCGCCGCCTCCCACACATGCCTCCTCCCACCACCAGCCAATACAGATCCCATTCCCTCATTCTGCTTCTTCCTTTCCCCACCTTCTCGCACTAGGTTTCTGAAGCTTTTCCCCATAAATGAGGCAACAGGCCCAGTTCTATGATGGTAAGTAAGTGAAATGATGGATGAATGGGCAGGAGTTAGCTTACAGGTGCGCGGTATACCATAACCACCACTGGCCCTGGCCTCCTATCCATCACCCCTGCTATCAATTCGATGGTTACTTGCAAAGTACCCTCCTCAACACCCATTTAACATTATTCACTGCATTGTCATTTATTTCTCATGCCATTTTCTAGCATGTATTTCTTTTTACATTTCTAGCTCCCCACATGTATTATTAATGTATCACTTCTTCTCTTCATATTTTCGACCACATCCATAACTGTACAATTTTCTTTTGGCCCAAATCTCAGAATGACCCTCTCGACCCCCAGCGCTTCTGCACTCTTGATGGCATTTTCTTCTTTGGGTGTCCTGCCCATTTGTTCTTATTAATTAGCTTGTTCAATCTTAAGGTCCGTCTCTCAGCCCGCCCGAAATCTGGGGTGGAAAGGACTTCCATTCCGCCTAAAACTCTCCACTGGAATTGCCGTACTTCCCAGAAGTCTTGTAGCATACGGCACCATAATTCCAAACTGGTAACTGAGCAGTAGCTTTGTGCTGGCCGTCAGTACTTTCTAATGGGATACATCCTGTAACTCCACTGAGGCAGAATGCAGGACAGAAGCAGCCCAACAGGACCAATCAGATGGTTCCTAGACATAAAATCGAAATCAATGAAATCGAAAGTCAAAATGTCGAAAAAATAATCTCGAAAAAAAAAAAAAGTCGAATTTTTTTTTAATACGTTTTTTATTCGAAATGGGGGGGTTCCCCCCCAACCCCCCTTTTTTTCTATTTTTTTTTATTTTACCCCTTTTTTTTACTTACCAAACCCCAAAAAAATATATAAATAATAAAAAAACAAATTCGACTTTTTTTTTTTTCGACATTATTGATTTGACTTTTTTGTCATTCGACTTTATTTTTTCGATATTATGACTGGATACCCAATCAGATGATTGCTTTCCCCTAGTACTGGGGCTACATTTTCCCGGTGCAATCTCCTGCCCTCATCATGTCACACCCTCCCCCTGCATTCCCCCTCTCTTCCTCAAGTCATAGGAAATGGATGAAAGACCCATCCTTATCCCCCATAACTCAGCAAACAGCGTCTTGTCCATGGTAGGCATCGTTGCTAGGAGCGTCGCCCCAGAATTCTACCTCCACCTCCTAGTCCTTTCCTCATTCTGCTCTAGCCACCTTTTCTGACCTTCTCTCTGCTCGTCCCACCTCCTCCTCCTGCAACTTCTTCCTTCCTACCGCTTCCTCCTGAAAGCTCATTGCTCCAGAGGTTACCACCTCCTTCTGTCCAGTATGCGGCTCCTTGCCATTCAACGGGGGAAGGAGCAGTGTGACGTTTGCATCCATTAAAGCAGACAAGGCTTCAGGCGCCTGTATCTCCCGGTAGCAGCAGTGGCCACAGTGTTGATCTGCCCCCTTGTCTTTTCATGCTTTCTTTACTATAAAGGTCAATCACATCAACAACCAAATCACCAAAATGCTTTTTAAAAAGGTGTTAGTTTATTCATACAGTTAACACACATGGACGTATGGATTTATGCTTTTTGTTTCTGATTTACAAACCAAAACAATCGACTGTGCAGTAGACTAATCAATGAGCAGAACTTTGCATTCAAACCTGGCTAAGCCGCTTCCCTGCTATCAATTTGATAATGTCCCTCTATAGAGGTCCTGTTCAGTGGACGACTCTGCTAGCAGACATTTGCCACCCCCACAGAGAGAGAGAGAAGGAGAGAGAGAAGTGGCTCAGTGAACCCCCTGGTGAGCATTTGATGGCAGCATCCAGCCAGAGCATGTGCTTAAAGATGGAGTAGGGGGGAGACAAGACATTTCCGTGCACTTTTGCACATCATTGCCCAGGTTTTGACACAGGATATCCAGGTAATCACACCATTAAGTAGGATTGCCCTCCAATTTGCAGGTACTCGTATGTGAAGATAAAAAAGCCATTTACACAACTCACTATTTCCTTAGAGTGTGGCTGAGAGGGGCAGACGTTGCAAAATCTACTCGACCACTCACATAGTCAAGTAACTTTTATGAAGGGCGATTACCTTTCGCATGGTACGCACACTTGCTGGTGACTGTAATGACATTCTGGGATGTTTGCAACTTATTTGACATTTACTGCAAACAAACTTTGCAGTCAATGTCAAATAAAAGTTACATTGTGCTGGGGTGGCAGCAGTGCATCAAATATAAAGTGGGCTTATGGTCGAGTAGGTAAACTAAGTTACTCGCCATGTGGGTCTAGCAGAATTTTAAATACTTTTCTAAGCCTGAAGGAGGTAGACAAACTGCTAATCTATTGTGACTCCACACCCTGCCACCACCTCCCATGCACTCTACTGTATAGTTGAATTCTATCTCGTTTCTGCTTCTGATGATTTTTACACTAAAGCGGCACATGCATGCCCGGCTTAGTTTTACCCGCCTCCCCTTTGTAATGTAAAGACTTTGCAGTTGTCAGTGGTTGCCAGTGGTTTCCAATTAGGTCGCTAATGGTGGAAGTTCTTAGCTATGTATAGTAGCATCTCTGGTCATGGATGGTGTGAAGCTAGATTTAGAGTTACAGGGTGGGGGCTGCCAGGACTACAGCTATTAAAAGTTGATTAATTAAATATCTATCAATTAAATACTACAGCACAACATTTTTCTGGGTGATTATTGTAGAGTCGGAGGTTACGGGCACATTTACGAAAGCCAAAACTACCTTTGCCAACAATGGTTTTTTTGTTGGCTTTGTAACTGTGCAAATGGAAACAAAGACACGCTCAATGAACACTGGACACTGTGGTACAGTACAATTCCATGGTCATTTGGTGGCAGAACACATTGTGACATACAGGGGTGGGTGAACGCTTTTCTGCGCCTCTGTTCACGACTAATCTTCTCAAAATGTGTGAAGCGGTGAGAACATTCGCCTCCGGTGGCAGGAGGACCATGAAGCGATGTTCCACTCGGACCCTCACCAACGCCTTCTGGAATGGCCCTTTTTTAAAAAAAATTGCTTTTATTGGTTTTATCATATACAACAACGAAAGGAAACAAGAAAGAACAATTAAAAAAAAAAATCAGGATACATGCCAAATAATGCACCGGTTGTCACATTTAGTTACAAAACAAAAAAACAGAAACTTAATGTCAGCTCACAGTGTCATACAGTTATCTCAGTTCTCAATTAAGGTTCATTTCCTGATACTCAAAAAACAAAAAGAAAAAACTTCCCTTTCACCCCTCCCCCCTGCCTTAATTTAGCACCAATCCATTTTTCGCAACTAAAGCGCCAAAACGTTGATTGGGCAAAGTTCCTGACTCCAGTGTCTGATCACACAGTGATCACTTGTATCGAAAGTTTTTTTTTCTTTTTTCCAATTACTGCTACCTGAGCATTGGATTTCCATTAGGTCTCTTCAGGTTCGTCTGATAGGGACTCATTATTTGGTGTTTGGTGTTGACTTTTAAAGTCCATCCATAGGGTTTCACATTGGGCTGCCCTTCCGTGCAGAGTGGCCGTTATGGTTTCCATCAGATAGATATTCGTGGCTAGGGCAATCCATTCACTCTTTCTAGGGACTGTACCGGATTTCCATTTGATCGCCAGGAGAGCCCTGGCGGCAAGGAGTAGCTGGGGGGGTCAGGCCTTTCACTCTGTTCCATTCGTCCTCGTCCCTTTCTAAGGCAAAGAGCACAAGATAGGGGTCAGCATCTCTCTGAATACCATCAATTTCCTTGATCCACCCCAGTACTTCGTTCCAGAATACTTTGATGTGCGGACAACCCCACCACATGTGCCAGTAGTTAGCCATTTGACCACATTTCCTCCAGCATGCCGGGCTCATTGACTGAGACATTTTATATAGTCTTAGGGGGTCGTATTGCCACCTGTGCAGGAGTTTGATGGCATGCAATTTGTACTGACAAGATTGCGATGTTCTGGAGGCGGCCCTGCACATCAGGTTCCATTGGTCAGATCCATTTCTGCCCCAAAGTCCTTTTCACACCTAGACCTCAAGGGCTCCGTGGAACCGTCTCCCGCTGCTATTAGTTCCTGGTACATTATTGATATGAGACCTTTCCTCTCCACTCTAGAGTCCAATATTTTCTCGAATGGGGTCAATTCTCTGCTCAGTTTGTCCTTCCATTCTGCCTTCGTCAGGACCCCTTTCAGTTGGATGTACTGAAATGTGGGTAGTGTGCCTATGCCCAATGCTTCCGTCAGTTCCGGAAGAGTGAAATAGGAGTCCTTCCTCTGGAGCTGGCCCACTCTTTCCAAGCCAGCCTCGTACCAGGATTGGTATCTGCCAGGGGACCATAGGTGGCAGGTGATCCCACGCATCTCCCGATTCGCATGCCATACACTCCAAATCGTACTCAGTATAGGGTGGCCCTTGATTTTCCGTAGTATCCTTTTGTGCGGGGTCCATAGCCATTCTGATACTGTGGCCGGGGCAAAGTAATGGTTGTCCATTTGGACCCATTGAAGGTCATGTTGTTCTCTGAGGTGGGGGATCATGACTCGTAATTGGGAGGCAATGTAATATAATCTCAAGTCTGGGAGCCCAACCCCTCCTCCGTCCTTGGGGAGTATCAATGTGGTGTATGCAATTCTTGGTTTCTTACCCTGCCATATAAATCTCATCATGATCTTTTTAGGTTCAGTGAAGAACCCTTTGGGTATTTCGATTGGCAACATTTGGAATGGGAAAAGGAAGCGGGGGAGGCACGTCATCTTAACCGCGTTGATGCGGCCAAGAGATCGTAAGTTTACCCCATTTCCTAAGGTCCGCAGTAAACAGCTGGAGGAGTGGAGGGAAGTTAGCTTCGAATAAGTCATTCAGGTTTCTAGTAATCTGTATGCCCAGAATCTGTATGCCCAGGTACTTAACTGTGAGGTGTTCCAGTTTAAGGCCTAGTGGAAGAAACTGAAGATCATTTTCTGTCTTAGTTCCCTGAAGGGGGAATAGAATGGATTTTGCCTTGTTAACTCTAAAGCCGGAGAATTGGCCATACTCGTCCATTAGTCTAAGGACTTGGGGAATTGACTCTGTGGGATTGGTCATGTGTAGGAGAATGTCGTCCGCATATAGCGCTATTTTATATTCCGCCGGGCCTAATCGGATCCCTTCTATCGCAGGGTCAGCTCTTATCCTTTGCGCGAGGGGTTCTAATGAAAGGGCAAAGAGGATCGCGGAGAGGGGACATCCCTGTCTAGTCCCTCGTAATTCAAACCAACGGGAATATTCACTGTTTACGGATATCGACGCGACGCTGTAGGAGATTTATATATTGCCTGTATGCCCCTCCTAGTTTTGGGGGCTATTCCAACCTTCTGCAGGACGGCTCCCAGAAATTCCCACTCCACTCTATCAAAGGCCTTTTCCGCATCAATTGATAGCAGGGCGGGGTCCCCAGGGAGGTCGCGGGCCACATGGATGAGGTGCAATGTTTTGCGCATGGAGTCAGCTCCCTGTCTCCCGAGTGTAAACCCAACTTGATCTGAATGGACCAGGCGGGGCACTAGCGTTTCTAATCTAGCCGCCAGAACCCTGGAGTAAATTTTTGCGTCAAGGTTGGGAAGGGAAACAGGGCGATAAGATCCGCAGTTTTTGGGGTCCCTACCCTCTTTGGGAATCACCAATTATCAAGGCTTTTTTAAAGGAGTCCGGGGCCTGTCCTGTCCTGTCTCTAGTATTTCATTAAATAGAACCGAGAGGAAGGGGGCTAGTTGTTTGGCAAACGTGTTATAAAAACCGGCGGTATAGCCGTCTTCTCCCGGGGATTTACCTAGTGTTAGCCTTTTGATCACCTCATGAACTTCCTGTTCATTAATTGGGGAATCCAGAAACTCGGTTTCTGCGTTCGTTATCGTGGGCATAGTGATTGATGATAGGTAGGCTGATGGGTCAGGTTGGCCGGGAATTATCTCAGAGGTGTAGAGTTTCTCATAAAACTTGGCGAAGGATTCTGGGATATTGCAGGGGGTATGGGGACGAGGGACAGCATCCTCGATTTCGTTCACTCTACGGTCAGCTCTTTGTTCCCTAAGTCTGGCCGCCAATAAGGCGTCGGCCTTATCTCCTTTCTCATAAAATTTCTGTTTCAAAAATTGCAGTTTACACACCACTTGATCGTGTTCCAAGAGCCGCAATTCTTCTCTTTTTAGCTGCGCAATTTTCACTTTATCGGGGTCAACTCTATGTTCTTTTTTCATCTCCCCTTCTAATTGACCTGTATCGGCCCTTAACCCTTAACCTTTGCTCTATAATTTTCCGTTCCCTTTTCTTTGCGGCCCCCTCCCGTATTAGGGTCCCTCGCCATGTGGCTTTCTCTGCCTCCCAGACCACTTGTTTGGAAACCTCCCCAACGTTATTAATTTTAAAGTACTCTTCGATTTCGGTCTCCATAGTCGTCTTGAAGACTGGGTCTTTCCAGAGGGTTTCGTTGCACCGCCATTTCCTTTCCACGGTGGGTAGGTCCGCCCAAGAAATGTCAGCCAGAACCATGTTGGGGTCCGACCAGGTTATTGGAATAATGTCTGAGTGTTGTGTAGTTGGTATGAGGTTGTTCGACATGCATATATAATCAATGCGTGTAAACGTGTGGTGGGGATTTGAATAGAAGGTGTATCCAGCTGCACCGGGATGCATTATTCTCCATATGTCATTCATGTTGTACAGATCCATTATCTCGACAAGGTCGGTACATCCCCCTTTAATCTGATTCCTTGTCTCTGGATTCCCCGGTTTCCAGTCAATACCTGGATCAGCCCTTTGGTTGAAATCACCCCCCAGGATTACGTGCCCCGTTGCCTCCATCATTATTTTTGGGATTACTCTCTGGAGGAATGCAGTCTGTCCAATGTTTGGTGCATATACAGTGGCAATAGTCACTTTCACTCTGGCTATTTTCCCCGTGATCAGGAGGGTCCGACCTGCCACATCAGACCATGTCTTTTCTACCTCGAATTGGATGCCCCTCGTCAGCAGGATACCAACCCCACCTTTTCTCAGCGGGCCTGAGCCCCAGAACTCTAGTCCCCCCCGCTTCCCGATGATGCTTCTTTCTTCCCCTTTGGCAAACTTGGTCTCTTGCACGAGCATTATATCAATGTTGGATCTGCGGAATTCCCTTGCCACTAATGACCTCTTAGTTGGAGAGTTCAGCCCTTTTACATTGATGGGCGCCACTCTTAGCGAATCTTTCTTTTTTGGGTTATCAAGAGATGCCATCTTCGAATGTCTCTGGAGTGTCTTTCAAGACTGGCAAGACCAGACAATTGCTCGCTTCTCAAGGCCCATATCAACGCTGGTGTTGCAAACGAATTCAAATGGTGCTGTCATTATTCCAACATCCCTTTCCCTCAGAAGTTGCTGAGGCTCAAGGAAGCCCAGGAACTGAGGGTGCTGCATTAGCAGCTTTTGACGGCGTCCAAAACGGACTTGGTGACAGTGTTCCGTCCATTTTCGGACCATCAATGGGGACCGTTACCTCACGGTCCCAGTCAAATTTTCCATCTCAACATAAAGGTGAGCCCCCGTCCCACTCCCCCCACACCCAAACTTCATGTAATACAACAGTGGTAACAACAATAATCATACAACAATATAACATTATGTGCACTCCCGGGGTCGTCTCATGCGAGTTCCTACCCCCTCTTACTTCAGAGGGGTGTTCTTCTTCGGTCGTCCCCCGGGCACTTGACTTCCAAGCTTTCGGTCTCCATATGACCAGAGTCCCGTGCTTCAACCATGGGTACCAGTGCTTCTGGTCATGGCATCCAGGAGGTACATCCTCATTTTCCATTATCGGGTGTGTTATTGGGGCATCTGTATTTTCTGGATCCTTTCACTCTTTTGCGCCTAGGTCCCTGTTCCCATTGCGTTCCATCTTGTTCGTTATCCCCATTTTCATTGTCTTTCGGGCCTGTACTCAGAAGGTCGGCAATGCATTCTTTTATGTCATCCTCCGATCTAAGGACAATTTTCCTACTCCCAAGTTCAAAGGTGAGTGAGAACGGGTAACCCCACCTGTATCGTATGCCTTGTTCCCTGAGCCATTTTGTCAGGGGACTGCAAAGGCGTCTAAGCGCTAACGTAAGTGCAGATACGTCCTGAAAGATCGTAATTTGAGCTCCTCCCATCGTGAGTGGGCCTCCGGATCTGGCCTTCTCAAGAATCCTAGTCCTGTCCTGATATCTATGGAATTTGGCCAGGACCGAGCGGGGACCACCGGGGGGTCCACCAGCTCGGTGTATCCTTTCGGTTTTGGGCTCATCAATTTCTTCATCGGCCATTAGAATTTTTATAATATCGTAGATCGTGTCCTTGAGGTCCTTTTCGATTTCCCCTTCACGTTCCGGGATTCCAAAAAAGCGAAGGTTATTCCTTCTTTCCCTATTTTCTAAATCGTCCATTTTAAGGTGTATCTCCTCTTCCTTTTTCTCAATGTTCCGTATTCTCATGTCCATTTGTGTCTGAACTGTGTCGATCAACGCCTGGTTGTTTTCGACACCCTCCAATCTCTCCTCAAAGCTGTCCATTCTCTGGGTGATTTTATCGATTTTGCCACCAAGGTTGGAGCCCATGCTTTTTATCTCACTTAGTAATGCAGCAATGTCTCTCCTAGTGGCCGCGGCTCCCGCCTCCGAAGCCTCCAGCGACATGGTGCAGATATGTCGAGCAGTTGGAGGAGATGGGGTGTGTGCGAATCTGGAAAGTCTATGTCGCACATTCATAAAATGGGCCCAGAGTCAGAGGAGGCACACGCCCCTGGATCGGGGGCCTTACCCTCTACGGGGTCGCGTGGGGTCCTAAGAACAGGACAGACTCGAGCGCTTCGCTGGTGATGTCGGGGAGGTCTTCAATGGGGATTCCGAAGAGCCTAGAGGCAGCAAGTTGTGAGCGCCAAGGCTGTGCCGGCCTGCCCGGAGCTCGGTACTGCGTATCATAAGGCCGCGGTCCCTCTTCATCAGTTTAAGGCCGTTGACTCAAGTGTAAGGGCGTTCTGTGCGCGTATTCGATGAGGGGTCCAGTAGTCTCTGGGTTCAGGTGTCTAAGGCACGATAGCAGTGGAGTGCCATAGATTTTCGGGCTTACCGAACAGGGAGTAGGTCCAGGGTGAGAGGAGGCACACACCCCTGAGTTGGAGGCCTTACCCTCTCCAGAGTAGCACAGGTGAGTAAATTCTGGGGGCGCTCATACACTGATACAAAGCTGTCATTCACGGCGGCTAGGCAGGGCGCCAACAACAGTCTCGGATCCTCGCAATGTAACCTGATGTTAGGATTATGGGCCACAGTCTATAGCTGGAAAAATGGGTCTCCTTCACACGTGCGCCTTCCGCTCAGGATTCTGGCGGTGCGGTGTTCCTGGAGAACTAGTGCGCAAAAGTGGCTGGACTCTCCTTAATTACCACACTCCGTACCTGAGGGGCACAGTCCATCCGCATTCAACGGGGGCAGAGAAATTCGCCTCCCAGGCGCCGCACACACGGTTCGCGGGTGGAAGAAGTCTTCACGCGGAGATAACCACCGGATTGCCGCAACGCCAGGGCACGGTTTCACTGTCGCTGCTGGGCCGCCTCCGGGCTCAGATGTTCACACGGTGATATCTCCACTTCTCCCGGTCCGATTTTGACCGCGTTTGCTCCCAGGTGAGGGGGGGCCCTCATACAGCTCCTCAGCACTTCTAAACTGGTGGGGGGGTCGTGAGACGGGGGCACAGGTCGCCTCAGGGACCATGGGTGCTGGAGCTCACACAGTCGGTGTTCATCCGTGCGCCCCCTGGTGGCCAGTTCGGAATGGCCCTTTTATACATTTCTTTTACTGCTTTTGTCTAGAGGTCTTCAAGCAAATAAAAAAAAAAATACAACTACCAGTTGCAGGCTACAGTACCCTTCGCAAGCTTTTTTATACTCGGGGAGACATGGACCGCGGGGCTTGGTGAGCCAAGGGGCTCTATAAACGAGCCCATTAGCTGGAGATCACCTCCCCGTGTATGGAGGTGCTCATGGGTGGTTTTAAATAATCCCTCCAGTTATTAAATAGTACAGCTTCGGAACTGCTTGACAACCAATGGCCTTGTTTGGCTTTGTGGGTCAAATAATAATCGCTATGGGGTCTATTGTGACAATTTGAGCTACAATTTTCCTTTTTCTGCCTTTTTTCATTTTCTACCTTTCTTAGAGTACACTTAAAAGTTGGGTTTGGGTGGCTTTTTCGGAGGAGAGGTTAACCTCATGCAGGGTGCTCAATACTGCCACTGAGGGCCGGGAGGATAGCTCAGGGGCAACGCGTTTGTCTTGGAAGCGCTTAGAAACTGGACTCCAGTATTAAGCGTGTTATAAAAGAACAATTATACACTGTTCACACCTTACACCTTCTCACATGGGACCCAGTTAGTGTCAGGTGTGAACTGTTAGGGGTGGGGGAGGTGAGCGAGAGCAGGGTAGCTGGAGCACTTTTACACATATTCTGCCCTAACACTTACACGGCTTACATCAACTTGCCCTCAGCCAGGGCAAACACTTGCTCATGAGCAGTGGGTTTTCCATCTAGCACCACACAGTAGAGAGGGCGGGGAGGGGTATATCAGTGACTGGAAAAAATAAAGCTGAGGTCAACCGACAAGAGCAGGCGTCTCGAATTGGTGCAAAGGGGCACATTGGATGTTGGCTGATATTTGAGCTCAAGAGGACAGCGACTGTATTTAGGAAGAATTAGGGGTGGAAAACACAAAGATGCGGGAGGTATGAGGTGGCAGATCATGTGAGAGGGGAAGTGGAAGAAAAGAGAAGATATGGGGAAGAAATTATGTTGAAAGAGACCAAACATGGGGACAGAGGAGATCGGACAAAGACAAATGAGTAGGGTTAGAAGGCAATATGAACAAGCATTGGCAAAGTCAACAATTTGGGCTTTTGTGTAGACATGGGACAGATGCTTTCTAGGCACTCCCATAATGATACTACCGAGCCATAAGAGGGTAACAGCTGGAAAATGGTGCAAGCGCCTACCTATAAAAGAACCAAAACTGTTGCCTTTGCCAATGATTCGGCATTCAGTGCATGAAACAAAAGCAAGGACACAAATATTGCCTAAAAATCAAGAGGCTGTAGGTATACTTGGTGAAGAGGTTTTATTACACCGGGAGCTGATTTATAACTGCATGTAAGGCACTACACCTTTCCGAAGACCACTTCAAGATAACCGTGCCAGCCCATCGTTTGAGGTTAGCTGGTAGAGCTAGCTCAAAGAGATCCAGGAGGGGGTGTTTTGGGTATGGAGAGGCTGGTAGTGGGTGGGAATGGCCGCATGAGTAGCTTAGCCATGGCCAGTCAATGGGTGAGTAAGAAATACAAACACCCGGCACAGGCTGTGTGCATCTCTCCTCACCTCCCATCTTTCCTTAATTGTTTTACAATGCCATGCCAGTAGGTTTGGCCTATATCCTCTGATAAACTGGTCTGCCGCCTGCTCCAAAGGCAATATTGTTTTTCTATCCACTTCAAGAAGAGGGCCCATATCCAAGCCTGCATCTCTGGAGCCATCAACAACACAGCTGAACTTTTGCAAAACCTGCAGGGAAGGCGCAAATCCAACTGCAGTCTCCACCTCTCTCCTTCCCTCCGAGGCTCTCTGCACCACACTGGCCTGCCATTTCTCAACTAAAACTCAATACATCCTGTCCTCACTCTCCACCCCTCCCCATCTCCACTCCTGTTGCTGCTCCCCCGCGTCCCCGCCTCCCCTGGAACCTCTTGCTCCTGCCCATAATACCTGATGAAATCACTAAAGTTGTCCGCTCTACGAAGTTCTCATCCAAACAGGTGCTCCCTTTCTCTTCCAGAACCATTAATGACAACATCTCCTCTTTCACACCCGCTCTTGCAGACTTCTGTAACCACTCTTTCCCCACTGGCTCTTTTCCTCTATCCCGCAAGCACTTCCGTGTGCATCTCCTCCTCCTATAAAAGAGGTCTCCTGAGCCCTGCTGACTGGCTAACTATCAACCTATCTCCACCACCCCATTCCTGAGTAAACCCTTGGAGAAGCTAGTCCTCCCCCAACTGATGCCTCATACTGAACTTGTTGGTTGCCTCCATGACCATCTATCTGTATTCCTGGCATCCAGAGGGACGGAAACTGCTCTCCTGAACACCCTTGAAGACATGCTTGCAAATCTTGACTCTAACTCTCCTGCTGTTCTCATTCTCCTCGATTTCTCCTCTGCCTTTGACACTGTCAAACATTCTATGCTCAAAAATGGCTCCTGGATACCCTCGGCATCATGCAGCAGGCACTGGACTGGCTAACCTCTTCGTTAATTAACCAACCTTCCCAGCGGCAACTGGGCCCTTTCTCTTCCAACACTTCACTCTCTACCTGCGGCTTCACCCAGGGCTCTTTTTTATAGCCGTAGCTCTTCGATATCAATCTTGCCCCTTTGGTCCACCTGTTCTCCTCCTCTCATTTCCAGTTTTATTCTGATGACACAGAACCTTCCTTCAAACTTCCCTCTACTACCTTCTCCTCCTCCTCCTCCATTCCCGACTGTCTGACTGCAATCCAGGCATGGTGTGTGGCCAACGATCTCTGTCTCAATGCCAGCAAGACGAAGATCCTTCTTATTGGGACCCCTGCACCCGGTTTCCCTCATACCCTCTGGCCACCCTTCATGTGCCCTATATCCTCACCATCCTGTGAGGCCAAAAACCTCTGGGTCATCTTCGACTCCTCTCACTCTCCTTCACCCCACACATCCAGGACCTTGCCAAGAAGGTCCACTTACAGCTTCACCTCTTTAGAATATTCTCCCTTTCCTCACCTTCCACCAGAAGCCAAATGTCTCTGGTCCTCTCTAGGCTGGACTACTGCAAATAGCCTCTTCCTCAACCTCCCCCTTTGCTTCCTAGGTCCCCTTCAGCTTACCAAGAGTAGTGCTGCAAGACGTATCCTTGGCCTCAAGCCCAGTGACCATATCTCTCCAGCCCTAACATCTCTCCACTGGCTCCCGGTGGCCGCGAGGATCAAATTCAAGACCCTCTGCATCATCCACAAGGGTTTGTGGGGCCTGGGACCACACCATTTCAAATTTTCTCTCCCTAAATATTTCCCTTCTAGAGCCCTGCGCTCCTCAGACTCCAACTCTCTGCTTGTTAAACGCTTCCCCAAACAGAGAGTGGGAGGCAGGTCTCTCCCTGGCTGGTGTCTCTCTTTGGAACAGCCTCCCTACCCCTCAGACTTGAGCCAGACCATGTCACGTTCCGGAAACTGCTCAAAACTCTGCTTTTCTTTCCCTGTTTCCCTTCCCACTGCCACTGAGACTAGGGCCTGGTCCTTTATGAACCTCACAGGTTACCAGGCCCTCTACCTAGTCGACACCAGCACCCTCCTTCCTTCAGCACTGCCCTTACCGGGACCACAGCCTGGAGACTGTGCTTCCCTGCCCTTGGGATTCCTCCAACTTAGCACTTAGCCAGCGGCTCCCACCTTGGCACTTTCCTCCCATGCTCCCACCAGCACTTGCCCCTACCTTGCCCCCCCTTCCATTCCTGCTCTTATCGTCACTTGCACGTCTGAATATCACAAGGCCTAGGAGACCATGATTGTATATATATTGTTTTTGCCACTGTTATTTACTCCCCTTGCTCCCTCCTCACTTTTGCCTTGTGGCACCAGGAAACACCATTTTGTTGTATAGGCACCTAACAAATGCTCAATAAATAAATAAATTAAAGTCAGCGTTTACAGCGACACCTAATAGCCATAACTAAAAGTGATACTGAAGTAAACATAAGACTACAAGGAAAGGAAGTGGGGGAAAGCTGTAGCATTCGTGAAAAAGATTAGACATATTTAGGGCAGAAAGTGTTTGTGTCCTAGGTACTTTATGAATTGTTGTTGACTGAGCCTCACTTCATATTAAGACACAAAAGTCGCCTGGATAATAATTTGATATAAATCCATAAAGCTGAGGGCATCACACTTTGGAGAGGACTTGAAAGCCTGTGGAGCTCTGGGATTTAATGCAAACCATTTAACTGTCTCCGAAAATGAGGGATAGTCTCGACTAACAGAGCAATATAGAGACATATGACATTTATTGCAAATGGCCCTCCCTTGACCACCATATACTCGCATTACAGTAAATACAGTTCTGAAAATCCAATGCAACGGGTGCCAAGCGTCTACTAAAGTTTGTAGTTACGCCAGCAAACTAAAAAGCAACACAACAGCGTTTTTTCTAATACTAAGAGTTGCTTGGAATTGGGCACTATTTTTCATCTTTTTTGTGACTGGGAGTACTTGTATGAAATAGTTTGCCATTATTGTATCATCAATATAGGATTTTATTGATCAACCTGGATAGGTACATTTTGTACTAGAATTTGCAGTTAGCAATTTCATTCCTTGGTTTCATTCTGAAGTCCACAGGCCTACCTAAAACTGACCTTACCGACAATTGATTGCTATAACAAAGGAAGCTGATCTGGGGAAATGCCTGAAGAATGGCCATGAAACTTATCCCCCCCCCCATCAGATTCCAAGGATGAATTGTAGTTTCCCCCTCAACAAGTCTCTCCCATCATTATTTCCACCATGCAATAAGGACTTCTTGAATGATCCTCATGAAATTGCCAACGCCACTTCAGGCTCCAAGGACAAACCCTGCCACTTACTCTGGTTATCTGTCCATCTTACTTTCTTCCTTTACACCCTCTCCCGCCCGCTGTCAGGAGATGTGCAGGGCACCCACACTAGATATGGGGGTTGCTTTGGGCATACAGGAGGAGGGTAAACAAAAAGAAAGAACAGACAAGTTAAATGAGAACAATTGAATAGGAAAGAAAAGGCCGACTGCAATGGCGAACAAGAACAGATGGGAACCATGTACTGGACAAAAAATGGGTTGGACTTGAGACTAGCCACAGAAACAAGGCACCCTTAATGCCTTTGTGGAAGTTACTCTTTCAGGCTCCACACCCTGTAAGCCCATGAAGGGGGCAGCAAGAGTGGCTTCTGTGCCTTTACCTCAAGGCACAAACAAGGAGTATACTTACAAAGGACAAGCCTGTGTGGGTCCAGCCTAAATATACAGTGGACGCCTTCTGTGGGGACAGCAAGCAACACACATGAAATGCACCACAGACTACAGGGTAGGACGAGACAAAGGAAAGGGCAGTGATTGCCTCTCAGGCTATAGGAGCCAATCTCTATGCAAAAGAATACACAGAGGCACAGGTGCAGACACTATAAAACACTTACCAAACACAAAGAGCACCAAAAGGGAAACGCGTGAACCCGTAGGCCCTTTAAGCGAGGTAGCGATCTATGGGATGGATGGGGATGCAGACTTTACTCTGACACCAAAAATAAGGCCGATTTAGGAAGCTGGCAACTTTAGCTGTTTTATTAACAATCATCTAAAACAGGGAGGTTACAACGGGCATTGCACAAGTCTTTCTCAACACATTTCATAACAAACAGCACTTTTATAATGAAAATTTGTCATACGCGACGTCACACTATGTGGCAAAATAAGAAAAACCTAACTGGGATTGTGGTTGGTCTACGGGGAACATCCAAGTATACTTTCTTTGGAGGATAGGATTGTGATTGGGTCTCTAACATCAGGTGGACAACTTATGCCCACCCATAGTGCAAGTCATCTTCGCTATCATAGAATACACAATGTTTTATTGGCTCTCAAAACTATAGGGCTCTTGGCTATTTGGCCCTCTACAATTGCTTGGCACGCTTGTGCCCTTCTGGAATATTCCACCCGCCAGCAGCACGCAAGCTGGAACCCCAGGTGCTTGTGGGTTTGACTTGGTCATGCCTTCCCACCCAATTAGCCGATCATCCATCATCACTCTGCTGTCTGCCATTTGAATTGGTCTTTGAACTCGGCCTTGCAAATTTCACTGTGCCTGAGAATAAGAGGGAGTGTGAGCACAGCCTTATCTCCAGTCTCGATTTGGCTTTCCCAAAGTCTATTTCCATCGTGACCACGTGACAGGAGACTGTTTGAGCTCCTTTCTTTGTATTAAATTAACAAAACTTAGCACTCATAGTGGTTTTCATTACACCTCAAACAGGAGCTTGCCTTGCTTCTCACGTTCATTGTATCTTCTCGAATAGATAACCAGTCTCTTGGCTGCCTCAACCCTCGACACTGAGCCAGAAAAGCCTTCTCGAATCTTCCTTCATCATCCGCTGTCTTTCTTTGCTGCGCCACACTTCCAGCCTTTCTGCTCATGGAGTCCAAGTTTGCTAAACACGACGTGGAACATCCAGATTCCATTCACTTATATATAATGGTGGCACCGCCTGCAGTCTATTCGCTACATATAGCCAGCCTACATGATCACTTAATCTACTTGCGTTTCAGCATCTATACAGTTATAAAGCGATTTGCATTTTCTTCAGAGCTCTTCGTTGGTGCAATCTTCATTCCGCACATGAAATGTCACTCAATTCTTTACTTCGTCATCAGAATCTATATGGTCTATATACTTTCTTCTTCAGCATCTCTTCTTGGTGCGTCATTTCTACTTCACGTGACGTCACCAGGCTCTTGCCGTCACTATTTCACACTTCTTCAGGCCTTTCTCCTGGGGGTACATCATGTAGGGCTTCTTAGCGAATACATTGTTTCGAGAACTCTTTGTGAAATAGACAATAATACTGGCGTTGTGCATGTCGCAATTTCCGGCTTCCAACATATGAGCAAAATAGGGCCGGGACTTCCGCTACAGGCAATTCGCTCCGCCACTACACTAGAATTCAGAACAGGAAAGCAGGAACCAGGAATACAGAAAACTGTAGCACAGAACAGGTACAAGGTAACTGAGACACGATACTGGTACAAGGTAACGAGGCAAGTAACAAAAGCAGGATGGTAAGCTGGACAGGAAACACACAAACTATTTAAGGCAAGACTGTGGTACACAGGAAAAGAAATAAAGGAACGGGCAAAAACAGAAGCAAGAAAAACAGAATTTGACTAAGCGAGTTAACACTTGAGACTAAATACACCCAAAAAAGCAAGAGAAGGAAGAGAAGATATCAGAAAAGGAGACTGGAGGGAAACAGCACAAGTAGCAGAGGCTGAAATCTGCAGGAACACAGCACAATAAGCAGTGACTAGGAGCTGCAGGATATCAGGGATCAGTCAACAGCAAGGCAGAAGGCGTAATGGTCAGCAAAGCGGAGAGATTCAAAATGGGTTTCAGCTGCAAGAGGTTTGGAGTTCAATGCATGAACAGGAATCTTTAGAGCGAGGTAACACATGAGCAGTGCTAGCAGGGAGGAAAGCCAGGGCGGGGCTCTATGATTGGCCAGCATACCAGCAGTCACAGGTGTGGCTAATGAAAATCTGTGGCCTGGACTTTGGGAGAGGAGACAGTGCTGACAAACTCCAGGAGTGTTTATATAAAAACTAAAGCAGAGTGGTTGCAAGGTGTTTTGAGTGTTACTGTCCATTGAAGTGTGCGTCTCCTTACAGTCCATGTGAAACCAGTGTACATGCAATTCAGAATCCAGGAGAGTTTCTGGATTTGGATGCCCGGTTTTCCAGATCTTGAAGGTGCATTATGGGAAAGGTAGTCCCTGTTTCTAGAAAAACAAATGTGTGCAAGGAAAGGATGACTAGCGATTCAGGGTGATCTCTGGTGACGACTGACAATGCCTTGGGGTTTGCCAACAGCGTCACAGAGAGGCAGCGATGCATAGACAGGGCACCCACTGTCAAAGCACATCGAAACTATGGGAATGCGGCAGGCAGTACTTAGAGGCTGTTGTAGGGCAGAATGACCAGCAGGAGCACTGTGCACCCGCATGTGCGAGCACCGTTCGTAGGCAGCGTCACTGTGCAGAAATAAAGGCGTGGCCCGCGCACAGAACCAGAAACAAGTGTGTCGTCTCGTCATCACTGCTCTGGCCCGGCTCACGCAGGACCCTACACGCCAGGGTGCTCTGCGTCCAGGGACATGGCCCACAGTATATTGTGCCTCCAGGGTCACTGGCACCTCCCATTAGGAAACACTGCCCACCGGACCCTTCACCCTCACCGGCTGGCCTGTTCCAATGAGCTGCCTCACCAACACCCGAGGTCATGACTTCACAGTAGCCCCCCACTAATGGATACAAACATCCAGAGATTCGAGCTAATTAATGACATAATGAAATCACCTACTTTAAAAGAATATATTTTTTTTTACAGAAAATCAAATGTCACTTTCCTAAAACGAATTCAGAGAGGCAGTCAAGGCGTGGTGCCCTCCAGAGGAAACTGGTTGAAAAGTTTGGGGGATTGGCATGGCAAACAAGTAGGGCTCCCTCAAAGGCATTGTTTGAGTGGCTGTTAAGCTGAACGCAGGTGTTTGCCATTTGGGGTTGACTGTATCCATTCCAAGAAGCATCACCTGTCTGGTGATATAATCCTTCATTCAAATCTCTGTAATTGCCTAATCTGGTTGCTGCTTGCTGTTCCTCAACCCACATCAGTCGTATTGGAATAGAAAGGGGGCTCTTTCATGATGGCTCCCATTCCATTGCCCTTGGAAGCCATGTTGTGTCTTTTCCATTGGTTAAAATGCTAATTTTTGTAAAGGATGTATCCAAAATGATCATAGAAGAGAGCGATTTGCCGGAATGCAGGAAGGTGGGCTGCGCCAGCTGACGAAGGCACCTCAGCCCTCGCCAGCCGAGACAGTCCTCGCGTGATCATGCTGATTTGAAATCTAGTGCCATGGCTGCCTTTCCAAGCAGTTTGGCTTCACACTAGTTATCTGGATCTATTTCGATTCTTTTGAGGTTCAGACAGTTACCCCTTTCCCTGCAGCTCCTTGCTAGTGATTTAAGAATTTGGTTGAGTCATATACTAAAATGGAACCCAGTATCATTCATATAATGAAAATCATTAAAACCGCTAAGCTCGCGTTTTCAAACCGAATCGGGGCATCAAATTTGGTGTGAAATGTGACAGTTCAATTTCGTTCATCTCCTTATTCCAGTTTCCACAGTTGTCAAGCCAGAAACTACATTATACTTGAAAGGTATGTTTGGGTACCCCCACGGTGCCGTAATACACAGAATCAATTGATACAGCGCCCTGCAAATAAACGTAACAAATAGTCATTCTGTGGCAATAAGCCACGAGACTGCGGGCCATTACCGCCCAAGGTAATGCCCCCAGGGTCCATAGTTACAGGCCCGAGCAAGCTATTGTAAAATGGCAATGATGCACAAAATGGTTATAATGGAAATCTCATGTGCCAACTGACCAGAATGGAAACAGGCAATGGTCTGCTAGGAGGGCATGAGGTAATTTGATAAATGGGCCCAATGAGAACTGGTAATGGTGCAAAGTGGGCAGGCTGGGAAATTACAAAAATGTGTCGATAGGCATATTGTAAACTGGCAGTGTGGTGTGTGAGCTAAAATACAAGGTGCATTCATGAAACAACCAAGAAAACAATACTTCCTCATCAAAATATATGGCACCTTATTGTGGCATTGGCACTTTGATTTTAATTGGTTATGACGAAGTTCTCTGATATTGAACCAGCTTGAAACGGTATCATTCGGTGCATTGGGTTGCCTTTAACGTAATGACACATATTGGCAATTAAATGCCTACAGCCATTATAAACGGTGCTTTTAATAGACGTTATTTCACTGTAGGGAATCTACAGTACTAAATAAAATCATGATTGGCACGTGCACGCTTCATCATGATGAATCGGACGACGGCTCGGTCAGCACAGACCCCAACTAGTGTTTCTAAATATCTAAGGTGCATGATTCGGCCTTCCTCTATGTGAAGTATCAGATGCGCGAGCCTATTTTGGAGTGGTGAACAGTGTTGGGCACTATCTACCAACATTTATAGAGGAAACCCTTCGAAGTGGTTTCCTTTCCCTAGGCAAAAAGAACGTTTAGCTTCTAACCCGTTTTTCCTGCACATTGCTCATCAAACCGCAAAGGAAAAGACCGCCAGAACAGGGACGCCATTTGAAGTCTCCCTTGCTACCCCTGTGGTCTCCCTTGCTACCCCTAAAAATAAAATTTCAAAAAGATTTAAAAAAAAAATGTTTAATGGCTGTGGCCAAAGCCATGGGGCTCTGTGTTTCTGGAGTGGCTGGCTTTCTTGTTCAGGCTTCTTAAAAAAAACAGGGGGTTCCACAAGTGTAACACTGAGCAGTGACCCGATAACCTAAAATGTTATTCGCACCCTGGGAAGGGCGCTTAGGCAATCAGGTGGCTGGAACAGCAGGCGAGAATACACAATCCCCACCCGCTGTTCCAGCCGCCCGAGGCCCTTCCCCGGGTGGCGCTTTTTTTCTTCCTTTTTCTTTTTTTTCTAACATGGGGAGGCAACTGGGATACCAAACAAAATACTCTCCTTGTTGCCTCCCCATGTTAGAAAAGCCCATTTCCCCTTCTCCCCACCCCAACTTACCTGCCGGACCAGAGCCTTGCACTTTGGTTCCTAATGCTCCTCCAGCCTGTATGTGGCCATTAAAATAGAAAAGGGACTAGGTCCCATTTTGGATGACGGTGGCCATTTTGGAACATGTTTTCCATGGACGCCGTCATCCAAAAAGGGACCTAGTTCCTTTTCTATTTCAATGGTGGCTGCCATTTTTTCGAAATTGATGGGTTTGTGCTGAGCTCATCTCCTGTCAGATGAAAAATAAAAAAATAAAACTATCTGAACCCTTGGAAATCCCAGGGTGCAAATAGCTTTCACGCCCCAGCTGGGGGAGGGGGGGTGCGGACATGGTCTTTAACGGCCCCTAGCCCGAACTGTGGCCCTTGCTTCGCTTGGGCCTACGAAAGCTCGAGCTGGCGGCCCATTAAAGCCCATGTCCGCCCCCAAACACGGCGTGAAAGCTATAATAAAGTTCATATTCGTTTGGGCTGTACAGATTCCTGTTTTTCCATCCCTAGTGTTTTCTTTTTTTAGTTAAGTCCTTTATTCATTAATTCTTTTTGTCATTTGTATAGCGGATTTCACCATAATGATGGTCCCAACGTGGTGTTGGTTGAACACCCTTAGGAGGCACATAGCCCAAAATTTGGGAGAATTTGGGCGGTGCTATTACGCATGTGTGCATTTCAACCATTAAAATTATGTGAGAGTGGCCAAGACCTGCTAGTCATCCATGTCTGAATGCCGTGTGGATGGGCGCAGCGAAGGTAAACAATGAATTAAACAGGATGGATTGTGGTTATGGAGATAAAGTATTATGTGGGAAGCTTCAGTTCACATTTTTGTCGTTAATGGTAGCTTAATTTTAATGGCAGCGTTGTTGTGCAGTCATGCTTGCGTCATATGTGAATGCAGGGTCTGTGGAATGAGCCTGTGCCTTCCGCTAAGTTACAAAGGTGCGAAAGTGAGAAAAATGGGTTAGCTGTGCCAGAATATGGCTACCTTACACAATAAGGCTAAATGCAACATATGGCCGCCTTACACCAATTGGGTTAAATGTAAAATCTATTGAGGTTTTACAGTGGAACAACATACAGTTCATCACGTGCTGTTCTTTTCTGAATTACATTAAGGATATAAATAAAATACAATGGAATGAAATAGAACCAGACAGTTGATATACGAGTGTGTTACAGCTTCATTGTGTACTTGGTCTACCGGAGAAAACAACTTGGGAGTGAAAGTGACCATTTCTAATATGTCAACTTTTTAATTTTACTTGTTCAAGAATGCAGAGTCCACATTGGGTTCTATGTTCATTCATCCCCCTTTTTTTCCGCTGAGTTTTTTTGCTGAAATCTTTTAGCTGCAGAAACTCATGAAAAGAAATGGGTGTGGGGGGGTTTACCCCTGCAATCCCTCTTCCCTTTTATTTACTCCCTATCCTCCCAACCCCGCTACCCCTTATATGCCCTCACCCCCCCACAACCAACCCCCCATATTGTTATCGATGAGTTTTTTTCAGGCCAGGTTTTTGGCAAAATAATCAGCGGAAAAAGACTGGGCAATGAATAAACGTCTCACCCGATATTGTGTTCAGTGTTTTTTTTACAGCTGATATACTCTTAGCTATAACTCTGCAAAAACATACACGAGGTATGCAGGACATGCCTTATTAATGGCTTAGTTGAATCCTGTTTGCTGATAAAACATAAAATAAGAGAAAGGAGAGGGATAAACTATGACAGAGTAAGGGAGAATATAAGGATAGGGAATGTGAAGCATAGTATCCAGGAGTGTGTTAGGAAAAGGGCTGTGGAGGGAGGAAGGGGGATCATGCATGGAGTTCTGTAGAAAGAGTAGAGGATACCCTGGGGCTGCAGGGAGTGCAGGTTATGCTACGTCGTGGATGGAGATGTGATATGCTGAGCACGTGCTCTGAACATTGGTAGGGCCAGTCTGGCACATTTATTTTATATTACCCTGCAGAAGTTGTGGTGTTGTATATACGCACCTACAGAATCGCACAGTGGCATTTCCCATGCAGATAGTGTTTGTGTCGAACTTTCGGGGAATCACCAGGGGAGGGGGGCCAAGGGGGGGGGTAAGGGAGGGCCCAACAAGGGCATGCAGCCCAATCCATTCATGCTTCCATTGAACCAAATTAAAACCCCTCGGAACTCTGCCTCCTTGGAAGTCCGCCTCGTCCACCAAACTCCACCCCCAGCCCTTGTGGGATCCCTCTCCAAATGTTTTCCATTTCCATCACTGTGCAGATGACGCTGTGTGAGCACAGCCCTGCAGCCCCACATTAGGCTTTTTTAAAATAATTTAATGATATATTAACATAAGAAATGACGTGAATCAGAATCACTTACAGAGCTGTAGATAAGACAGTGTGATTAAATCATTTGCCCAGGATCACACACTTTGGTTAAATGGTGAAACTGGGATGTGGTCAATTTAAACAACTGAGCACATCTTCCCTGGTTTAGTTGCTATATATATTTATCAAGGTTTTGCTTTGCATTTCATGTCCTTAAAAAATACTTTATAGCAATGCCTTGGAAGCAAGTCACATTACATAATAAACTAGCCTTTCATAGTAAACTAACTATACTCATTGTCATATAAATATGTTGAGCAATAAGGAGATGGCTTTCGTTGTATTCTCCCCATCCTGCATGCAAAGTCACAATAGCATCATGCAGATTAATGTGAGCCTAAAAAAAATAACCCTCGGGTTTTAAAGCCGTAGTCCTTATTTCGTAAATCCTGTATCATTATGCACCTTTCTCACTTCTGACCAATCCCTTTCATTCACATTTCTAAAGGGACAAAGTACCTGCTAATATTCCCCCCTCCCTCCTATCAGTGCCTAATGGCTCACATTGTAATGCTCTGTTGACACAGAGCAACATGAGAGCCCCTTTGCTGCCTGCAGGGCCTTGGGACATTGTCCTGGCAGCTGGACACCTCTTCTGTTTCGGAAAGGGTTAAGGTGTCCTGCTACCAGGAGAATGAGCGTGCTGAGCAGGAATTGCTCGGCACATATTGTCCTGCCAGTGGGACACCTTTCCCGTTGGGCACCCTCATTGAGATGTCCCGCTTACAATGGTCCTGGTTTGGCTCTGAAAAGTGCACATAATTTTTTTACATCAACAAGCAATAAGCCGTTACAGGAAGTAATTGTTGTGTTCTCTTAGTCATGTTCACCAGCTATAGCTTGTTTTAGGGCCAGTTCAGTTCGCATAAGATTTCGAGCAGGATGTGCCCGTCATCAACCTCGCATTCCAGAATCGTCCTTGTGCTTCAGTGTTTCACTCAATAAGTAGTTCATGCTCCATAGCGTAATTTGTGTAAACATTTAGCCGAAAATGCTTTTAGGCCTTGGAAAATATATTCTGTATTTGTTATATTGTAATAAGGGTGTTCTACAAGAGTGGTAACGTGAAGAGCGCAGATATTATTTTTCAGCACATAATCTGCTTTCTATGTTGCTCAAAAAGAATTGTGATTTGCAGAACATTAAAGATCGCTGCTATTGGTCCCCCGCTCGGTATGCCGCTGGGCCTCAGTGATCTAATGCTGCTCTGTGCAAGCGCACTGTGCACAAAGAGCGTGTGTGCACAGTGCGCTCCCTCAGGGCAGATTCACGTGCGAGCGCACTGTGCATGATTGTTTCCAAGGGCAGAGGCAAGCCAGATCCTGAGATCCGGCTAGAGAGCTGATGCCAGATCTCGGTTCCGGTGAGAGCCAGCCCATTGGCCAGCGCTGATCCTGATGAGGGAGAAAGAGTTGCCACGCAGGGGCTCTGCCGCGGGGACAGAATTGCAATGCATGCAACTCTGCCATCATGAAGGGCTCTGCAGGGGCAGGCCCTCTGGCTAAAAGGCTGCACTGGCACAGCACAGAAAAACACACATCAGGCTGGAGACTGGTGGAACAGAATGACTAGCCAGAAACCGCACATCCCTTTAATTGGGTCCATCAAAAGATGCACGAACACAGGGCACCATACGACCCTTCAGGAGGAACTCGTCACATCCTATAGGGGAGTACACCACAATAAAGTCCCTGGAAACAGATCTCAAACGCAAACGACCTAGTGACCTAAGAAACTGTCAGAACTCATCCCTTGATCGTTCTACACTAATACACACGTAATATTATTCTACACTAAGTAACCTCACCGCTTTGATAGCTTTTCATGTGTTCTGGACAACAGCAGCCAAGTGCAGGAGTGTGTCTGGGCGCTATCTTGGCCCCTTCTTATAGTTCCCAAGTATTAAAGAAGGAACTAGCTGTGCCATCGCCATTTTGTTACTTTGGTGGCCATCTTATAATGTTGGCTTCTGTAGTTAGGCAAGCCAATAGCACATACTGTTAATGAAAGTATGATCAAACTCTGTGGTATTTACATTGTTTTAACCCTGACATTGTGTATGAATGGATCAATGTTACACCCAAAATCTTTTGCTCTTGAGTGCCACAGCCGTGTATCACTTAAGCCAGTCACACCCCGAAACTTAATAAACCTCCCTCGTCCACGTCCAGTAAACATTCAAGAGTGCCCCTTTTTCACCTTAAAACACAATAGATAGGTTTGTTTCAAGTCTTTCTGGCTCAGTGACGTCATTTCACCCAAATGACAGTGGTAGCGGAAGTGACATCACACGACCCTTGACCTCTGATGACATCAAAGGACCCATCCCAAAGTGAGATCACAGGAAGTGATGGAACACGACCTTTCACCCCTTGACAAAACATTAAGTAGCATCACATAGCATTGTTCCTAACTACACTCTGAAAAATATGGTTACAATATCACTATAATGTGATATACATTTGATACAAGAATGGATCACCATATGAATCATTAATATCAGTGTGTATAGGCCCATATTACCAAATTACTCTGAATTCAAGCAGACGTCTAAGGCCAATCGCGCATGATGTGTTATTATGTAGCACTTACGCTTTATACAGAACAAATATACCTAAAGTATCACCCAACCTGTGAGTACACCTGTGTTGGTACTCATTTATTGACCTCAGAAGGATGAAAGGCTGAGCTGAGGTGTTTAAGAACAGACTAAATCAGTGACTCACCCCCTGAAGTGTGTCTTAAATAAACCTTTAATGAGTCTAGCAATTATTGAATAGCATTTCAGAAAGACAAATTATTTGCTATTCCTATTCTTTATTTTAATGTCATAACTATTCTTCTTTCACAGAAAACGAAACAAATAGGGAAATGAGAGAAAGGAAGAGTTAATGCAAGTCGAGGATGACAACAGTGAAAATGGACATAGGCAGGCATTACATTGGAATACAAATCAAGTCCTCATGCTATAGGTTCATGGGCAGCAGGAGGGGTATACATCTATAAGCAGCATTATGGGGAAATGTGGTTGATTATGCACTTTGCTATGATCAATATAGGAACACTTCTGAAAACGATTATAATGAAGAAAAAGAATATACAGCTGAAAGTGAAGCTGAATAGGTAAAAGAAGGCAAAGTTGGTGCTCATAATGATTTTAAACCATGAGGATGTGGACAATGGACTTTATGATTAAATATAAATAGGAATAATAGCGAAGAGAGCAAAGGTCAATAATCGTAGGGAAAGAAGAATATATTACATATATATTAACCGTGTGACTGTCCGTTTCCCCTGCCTTTCCTCGACCTACTTCTTCGTTGGCAATTTTGCTCAATATTTTGCCTACTGGATTTGGTGAAACTGTCATAATGTTATGCTGTAAGGGACAGGATTTTAATTGTGAGTTTATGCACTGTATTCGTCCTGTTGTTACTAACATCACTAAACATAACTCCATGACGAAGAGCCAAAGGCTCAAAGACGTGTTGGCCAGTTTGGTAACATTAAAAATAACATAATATACCCTGTACGATGACCATGAGGTTTTGATAGAAATCTATCACACAAGATCAGGCTTGTGCCAAAGGAATAATAGGACTGCTATTAAAAAAGTAATATACAGCAGTAATATTTTTGGGATGGCGGGCAGTACTAAAACATCAAGGCATTCTTCCTTATTGTGTATGCTTTTAAGTTTGAATGTAAAGGGAGAGGGGTCTCTGTCTTTGGAGAGGATTGCCATGCTATCGACAGAATATGGAAGCCCAGCGCCATTCACAGCTACTTACTCTCCAATGTTTGTGTTAAAGTAAGGTAAGCTAAAAAAAAAAAAAAGAAAGAAGACTCTTTAAATGAATGCATGGCCAAACATAATTGAATAGGTTCCCGGGGTGTTTAGAAGGCTTAGTGTCACGCTCGATCAGTGTAGTGTGTAAGGAACTCATGGTGGCAAGAGTAAGACCGACGCAAGTGATCACAGTTCAAGGGTGTTTATTGACCTTTTGCATGGTTGTGATAAACGCCTATCTAAACCTAAATCTAAAGACGGGCGCGAGCTAGGACCATCAAATAATAAAGAAGGCAGTCCTAGTGGAGGCTTGTCAACATAAAAGGGCCTGTACTAAAAAAATAAAACTGTTGCCATCCATACCACTAATTTACAAATAATGTGGGGTAATGTGTATGAAAAAGAAAGAAGTGTTCAAAAATGATATGTCAAGATGCTCAGGCCGTTGGCCTCCTTTCCCTACGTTTTCAGCAGGGGGCAAGGCGAGGCACTGGAGCAAAGCACACACACTGACTTCTGCGGCACGAGGATACAGTTCCATTTCCGCAGTTCGGGGCCTTCTATGTCCAGGCCTCTTTACCTCTTGCAAGTCTCTTTATGCAAAGGGCCTGCTGTACAAAACCAACAAATAACTTATTTTCCTTGCAACGGTATCCACACGTAGGGTGTTTACCCTGGATCCCCCTCTTGCGGGCTCAGATACCTTTCACATCAATATCAGAGAATTCTTTCCCGGGTGACTCATAGTTCACCCTGGATCCCCCTCACCCGGGCTCAGATCTTGTTCAATTAGTCTCCCTCAGCCAGGCTCAGACCAATTACGATGAACTTTAAACGATCGAAGACTTTCGAATGTGCACAGGGTTTAACTTGACCAGTTGAATGACCACTTCAATCTCAATCTTCCTTTTCTCACATTCCGCATCAGTTGAATACCCAACAGACTTTTGAATGTGCGCCCACGTGGCCCCGGACTACCCTGTATGTGGTATCTTTGCGTGGCCTCGCAAAAGCAAATGCCCAATTATTCTGGATAGCTTTTAATTACATTTGCGTCGCTAATCGCCAACGCCTCTCCAACTGTTCTCTTTATACAAAGTTGCTGCTTGCAACCTTGGTTCGAAACACAAGCTAGTTTGGTAGCAGTCTCTCAGACTCACCGACTGTGCTGTCTTTTCTGACGCCACTTTGTTGTAGGAGTGAAGGTCAGTACCACAGTGGCAATCGCTCCTCCCTGCCTGGGTTAACGAAGCGGGAGAGCCCTGGGTACCTCCAACACACTGTACAGGTTTGATCAGCCTTCGTTCCTAGTCTTCAGTTTCTTACTTTCCAAGGTTCACAAAAGTGACAGCCTTTAGAATTCAAGGATACGTCCCTTCTTGCGACCCTCTCTGGTCTTGCCGTCTTTCTCTTTGTATTAAACTGCCATCTTGGAACTGCTGTCTCCTCATGTGTTTCGCCTCGCTTAGAGTGTGCTTGCATGCGCCGCCTTTTATCCATGTGGGGAAGTGTGATGGAAGTCGGGTGTGTGTAATGATCCGTAATTGCCTGATCTTGCTCGACTATGATGTTGGGACAGGTTAGGTATGCGGCTCTGGTGCTAGTCCGCTGTTGCTCGCTGTGGGCTGTCTGTGAGAAAGTGTTTGTGTCGGAAAAGTGGGGGGGGATGATTTCCTAGGTATCCTACCTTGTAGGATGGGAAAAAGGTTTCACAAGGAAGGGGATACTGCACCTCTCCCTTCTGTGTCTCACTTCCTCGCCCCGAAGACCCCTCATCCAGATAATCCTCCCGCACTGGTCCGCTGCCAGAAACTGGATCCAAAAGTGATGGCCACGTCTTGGCCAACCGGATGACAGATCCCCAGGGACTAGCGGGTGAGACACCTTCAGGTTTCTCACAGGTGGTCAGGATGGGCTTCTCTTGGACCTGTGCTCCTGACTCCTCTAGGCCCGTAGTATATTTTCAAGTCATCATCATTATAGCCCCCTTCTCCCAAATCAAGGGCAGTCTTTCATGGGTTACTCTACTCAGTAGCATGATGCCAATATGTTGCTTTAGGTTTGATGTGTTAGGAGCCCACTGCATACTTGGCTTTCTCGTGTGTGTGTGTGTGTGTGTGTGTGTGTGTGTTCACAAGCTAGGCTCAGAACTCTGCAATACCTACTGTTCTTGGATTGCGAAAGAGCCTTTGGGGTGGTGCTCTGTCACTGGTCATTGCTGGGCAATGCTGTTTTAATCTCTTTTGGTGGGCTTTTCAGTTCCATAAAGTCTGTGGTAGTGATCTAGACTAAGCCAGTTTCTTAATTTATCTCCCATTTTCTCTGGGGTCAATATGCTTAGCCCCTACCATCTCTGGCACTAGGCCCACAAACAATTGAGACAGCTTGGGCACCTTATGTCCTCCCAAACTTGGGCCCTACTAATTTACCATTTCACCTCTAGGCGCAATTTCCGCGGATGTACATGATTATTTCGTAGAATTAAATTTCAAATGGGAAAATCACAAATTTGAAATGGCCATCATGAAATAATCACGTACAACATCCCCGCCCGCTATCCCCCCATCCTCCACCCCTAAGCCTTAAAACGTACCTCCTGCGGCGCACTTACTTGCTATTTTTTTAATAAAATGGAAGCAGCCACCCTCCCACCCACCACCCCTGAATTCCCTTGAAGTAGAACAAAGGGAGCGGGGGTTATTCGACATTTTGGCTTATCATTTTTTATTTACTATGCCGAATTCGGCACTTTCTCACATTAGTTTCTTTTTATTTTCGAGATTTTCCACGGATACCGTATTCTGCACCTGCTTGCAAACCTCTTTTCTTGGGATCACAACCTCTATTCCGAGAGAGAGGTTTGTAAAGGGGGCGATACCCTGAGGATGGTCATCCGTGTGCTTCCCACCGGGTTGGCATCACTGAGCGCGTGTCCTCCCCTCCAGACGCCATCTCACTCCACTTCCCGACCTCAAGCTTTGGACGTCAACACAAAGGGGTAAGAAGAGGGTCAGCCACATGGTCTATGGATTTCACAGCAGAGTTAAGAATTAGGAAGCAATAACGGATCTTATCAAAAGTGACATCAGACCGTGGTTTCATATCATTTGCATAGATCATTTGTCCTTTCCAATAAATATAAAAACAGGTGATATCAGTTCCAGCATGCTACCCTCTCTTTTACCCTGGAAGGCACATTAGGTTAAACATGTTAAATGGCAAAACACATCCTATGATTTGCACTGAGGTGCCGACTGACGTCCTGTATATATTACCTTCTTAACTCCAACTCCATTCCATTCCATTATTATATATGTCCCCGCCCATCGTGACCGTCCCCAACTGGGTGGGCACTGGTCTGCTGACACACTGAGGTATTCAGACACATCTCGTCAGAAGACCATAAGAGGGGCTGCTTTTCCTAACAATTGTGAAACTGGGAACCCACCAAAATTGTCCACCTCAGTGATCTGTGGAAATCAAGGCAGCCCAAATTAACAGTGTAGTGGGGCACTCTAGGTGTACATAATGTTCATATTCCCTCAAGTTTTCAATATAGTTTAGGTGCCACAGACGCGGATCTTGGGTTAAAAGATCAGTTGGCAAAACAGAAGGGAAGTGAGTGCCACTAAATCAGTGGAACTTGAGCTCTGTGCACACTTTGTAGCAAAAAAACAATGCTAAACTAATTCAAATGCTATTAAGAATACAGTGTTTAATAGTGTAAAAATGAATAGGGTAAACATAAATCGGGTAATTTCACAATTAAGGTAATGACAATATTCCGAAAGTCAATACACACTTCTTGGTGTGATATATACATCAAATAATACAGTGTTTCCAACTTCACAAAAATTGACATAGGTTTTCAAACAAATCAAATACGCAGGTATCACAGTTCAAAAGACAAATTGTATTAAATAAGAACAAAATAGTTCAGAGTCCATTGGTGAGATGCATTCAGATACACATGTAGATGACCTCAACTGTATATCATATCTCTATACGACGCGTTTCGGGCTTGTTTGCCCTTCATCAGGTATGGACAATTGAAAAGTTCAAAAACTCCTAGAAATTAAATAAAAAATATATTGCCAGACTCTTTCGGACTGTAATTTGTCATTTTAACTTCATTTTTTGCTCCGATTTCATATCAAAACCTACTAACCTTAGCGTGCTGGCTATGTAGCCTGACTAGAGTGTCAATCTCCTCTCGCTCCGAGAGCTAGATCTGTAAGTGAATGAGAGTGTCCTTCATGAGTCTAATCATGAGGGGTGGGCTTAGAACTGGGAGCAGTCGCTACATGGTAGCACTGTGTCCCAATTCTAAGCCCTTCAGTTTAATGTTGCACAATCTTTTTTGGCACCTTTCAGCAGAAAAATGCTCACTTCGTTGTAAATGCACTGGGTATGTCAGATTTGTAGCAGGAGTCAAATTCTTGGGTCTGCTGCAGACTTTGGGTCGGCAATGTTCTACTTTGTATTTGCACAAAAAAACTCTGATGGTTGAATGTGCGTGAAGGGAAAAACCTATTTAGTTTGGAATTTGCCAAGCTATGATGTTGTGAGCCATTTGACTTTAATACATGCAAGTTGGTACCTTCTCCTTCCCGCTTGATACAGCCTCTAAGTGCCTCGTTAACATTTGTTCGCGTTCCTTTTTTGTGGATGCGGCTGCGTGTTCTTTATATTCAAATGCCTTTGGCGATCCCGAAATCGCCTTGCATAATATCTGTAACGAAAAGATACAGGACTGCATCTCTTTGTCACGATCCTTTGACTAAAGTGGGGACTTGAGGATCACAGTCTTACCTGTTGCGATTTCGCCGTGGTCTTGTACTACTTCGCGTGCTGTGTAGTCCCCGTTCTCTCTGTTCATCCTGGTTACTGTGGTGACCAGCGTGCTTGCGCGCTGGTGGAAAGACGATGTACATGAGAAAACCAACTAGATGGTAGGCACGAACGGAGCACAATATTTGAATAGTATTTTCCTCACTGATAATGGGTTATGAAGCCTTTATATATGTTTAGTCCTAAATTGCCTTAGTAACGGAGGCGACACTGACCAGTGTAACTAATGTCTAGGAAGAGTGTTGGATCCGGGCAGCCAGCTGAGACATTACCATTGGGCTGCAGGAAAGCCCCTTCCCCAATTCTAATATCCAGGAGGCACACACCCCATGGAGTTAAATGGAACTACAGAGGCCGCTCCCAGAGACTAGTGATGAGGTACACTGAAGTCTTGCCCTTCAGGGCCAGCGTGAGCGCAGGATCCCAACTGCCGCAATGACACCCAGCCACACGGGATAAAGGTTTAGCACATACTGCTTTATTCACGCTGAGCGCGCACACACATTCACTTTGGTTAGCTGACCATCTCGTGCGCGTCACTGTGTCCCTTATGTCAGGTGACCACAGGACGCTACATACAACCAACTCCAGTCAGGTGGTAAGGGAAATACACACTGGCCCTTTTCCTTACTCAGCCTGAACAGTGTACAGAACAATAGAAACGTGTTCCCTACCATTCCGCAGAAGGGCTTTCACATACAAAACACTTATTTGCCTTTAAAAACCCACACCGGAAACCAACTTGAAATTCTCAAGTGAAAGGGAAGCAAGTTGGGCTCAGAAATGCACAGTTCCTCAAGCCTAAACTCCTTTACCTCCAGAGAAGGCAGCAAACAAGAGTGAGAAAGTAAGAGTATGTAAGAGAGAGAGTAAGGAACAAGTTATTTACCTGTAAATGTTTTTCTCCAGCATGGGTCTGGCATGGATTCACATGCTCATGAATATTCCCCGTCGTCAGGCTGGGAATCCTCGGTAAAGAAAAAATCAGTATCAGTTTCGTTTCTGATCTGTCTTTCTTAGTAATAACCAATCACTGGTCTCTGGGTCATAATGCCCCCAGCCAATGACTGCCCTCTCCCTAAGCCCGCCCCTGGCAGCCATCCTCAGATATGGTAGCACGTAAAGTAGCAGCATGACCAAGTGAAGAGCCGCAGAGGGGTAGGAGGGAAGTTTTGCATGTGAATCCATGCCAGACCCATGCTGGAGAACAACAGTTACAGGTAAGTAACTTGTTCCTTCTCCAGCATGGGGTCTGGCATGGATTCACATGCTCATGAATATAAGAATACATAGCAGTACACACTTGCACAACCACGGGAGGTGGCAAAGGCTCAACATTAGGCATTACATAAACTCAACATTAAGCAACTCTTACCTCCTCACCAGACCCACCTTCAGGCGAACAGGTTGCGCAGCACTGCTTGGCCGACCCAGGACTCCTCCCTGGAATCCCGGTCGATGCAGTAGAATCTCGTGAAGGAGGTGCGTCGTCCTCCACGTAGCAGCCCTGCAGATATCCAGTAGAGGCACACCAGACAAGAACACCGTGGTTGCAGCGATCGGTCTGGTCGAAAGGGCTCTCGGACGGCCTGGCAACAGTCGGTTTGCCAACCGGTGACAGTGCATGATGCAGCCAGAGAGCCATCTGGAAATGGAAGCCTTCGAGAGGGCCTTCCCTTGGTTCACAGGTCCAAAGTTCAAAAAAAGCTGTGATGTCTTCCGAAAACTCTTCGGGCGGTCCACGTAGAGCTTCAGCGCTCTAGCTACATCCAGGGAGTGCAAAGTCCTCTCGGCCGGCGACGAAGGAGACGGGAAGAAAACTGGCAACACCAAGGGCTCATTGAGGTGGAAGTCCGACGTCACCTTCGGCATGAAGGAGGGGTGCGTTCTCAGCACCACCCTCGTCTCGTGGAAAGTCAAGTATGGAGACTTGCAGGATAGGGCCTGGATCTCTCCCACCCGTTGTGCGGAGGTGATGGCCACCAGGAACGCTGTTTTCCACGACCGGAACTTCAACGGTGTTGAATGCAGAGGCTCGAATGGTTGCCCCATGAGCCTGGTCAGCACCACGTTGAGCTCCCACGCCGGGGCTGGGGCATTCACCGGCGGGAACGATCGGAACAGTCCTTTCATAAATTCCTTCACCAGGCAATGAGACCACAGGGATGACCGTCCTGCAGTCCTGGTGAATCGGGAAATCGCTGCCAGATGTATCTTGATGGAAGCCTGAGCCAGTCCAGCCTTGGCCAGCGACAGTAGGTAAGGTAGCACTTGTGGGCCGTAATCCGTAGAGGGTTAATCTTCTGTGCACTGCACCAGACAGAGAACCTCTTCCACTTGTGTCCGTAGCACTTGAGAGTTGAGGACGCCCTGGCCTTTGCAAGAACCTCTCTGCAGTCCGCCGGGATATCGCACCCTCCAAACTCTAGTGCTGCAGGAGCCAGGCCTGCAAGTTCAGCGACTCCGGGTCGTGATGAAGGATGGCAAGTCATTCTCTGGGGAGAAGATCTGCGTCCGTCGACAGTTTGACTGGTGGGGACGCTGACAAGTCCAGAAGGTCCGGGAACCATATCTGTCTCGGCCACGCCGGTGCGACGAGGATCATCCTGCACCGGGACCTCTTGAGTTGGTTGACGAGTCGCAGTAGCAACGGCAACAGAGGGAACGCATACAAGAACAGGCCGTCCCAGGGGAACCTCTGGCACTTGGAGTTCGTCGCCGTCACGAACAGGTCGATCTGGGGTTTGCCCCATCGTTGGAAGAGTCGATCCATTTGGTCCTGGTGTAGTTCCCACTCGTGGTACGAGCGCAGCTCCCTGCTGAGTGAGTCGGCGAGGGTGTTCTTTATCCCTGCTAGATGAAAGGGTACCAGAACCATCCCTTGGGCAACGGCACAATGCCACAGATCTTGGGCTTCCTTGGATAGGGCTGGGGATCTGGTTCCTCCCTGCTTCCGGATGTAGAACATCATGGTGGTGTTGTCGGTGAAGATCCTCACCCCCTTGCCCCTGAGGGACGGGAGAAATTACCTGAGGGCCCAGAACACTGCTCGGAGTTCCAGGATGTTGATGTGGAGTGGCCTCTCTTCCGGGAGCCAAAGGCCTCTCGCGTGAAGATCTCCGGTGTGTGCTCCCCACCCTTCCAGGGAGGCATCCGTCGTCACCGTCACCTGGTGTGCTGGGGTCTGAAAGTCTGTACCCGCCGCGAGATGCACGCGGGTGCCCCACCACCGAATTGCTTGGCGGAAAACTTCGTTGAGCGGGATCTTGTCCTCAAAACTGCCCGCCGCTTGCAACCAACGGGCGTCGAGGAACTCCTGTAGGGGACGCATCCGAAGCCTGCATAGGCGCACCAGGTAGATGCATGAGGACATCATCCGAGAAGGGACTTGATAGACCTCACCCTGGCCACGTCTGTGGCCAGCAGATGCTGCACCTTGCCCAGGATGGCCTTCGTCCTCTCCTCTGACGGCGAGGCCAATCGCACTACTGTATCGAGCCTGGCTCCCAGAAACAGTGCGACCTGCGACGGAACCAGGTGGGATTTGGGGAAGTTGATGGAGAATCCCAGGTCCGTGAGCAGCTGGACGGTCTTCGCTGTGTGCTCAACGGCGAGTTCCCTTGTTCTTGCTCGGATTAGCCAATTGTCCAGGTAGGGGTAGACGTGGATCCCCTGCAGGCGCAGCCGCGCCACCACTGGTGCCAGGCACTTGGTGAATACCCTGGGCACCGACTTCAATCCGAGTGGGAGGGCCGTCCTTGGACCACGAACCTGAGAAACTTTCGGTGTCCTTTTAGCATGGGGATGTGAAAGTACGCATCCTCCAAATCCAACGACGATAGGAAGTCACCCTTCTCCAGCTGGCCCAGCACGTGCTGGAGGGTGACCATCTGGAACTTATGTGCCTTGATGTATCTGTTTAATCGACGCAGGTCCAGGATGGGACACCATCCTCCTGTCTTCTTTCTGATGAGGAAGTATCTTGAGTACACTCCGGAGCCCCAGAGCCTCTTTGGGACGAGCTTGATGGTTCCTTTCTTGAGCATCGCCCTTACTTCTAACAGCAGTTGAGGGACGTTGTTTTCCTTCCTGGCCACGGGAGGAATGCTGGGAACTTTTTTAGAAATTCGAGAGTGTGCCCACGGGCCAGGGCATCCAGCACCCAACGGTCAGTGGAGATGGACTCCCACACGCTGACGAACTTCGCCAGCCGGCCTCCCACTTGGGTGCTCAGGTGGGGGCCCGACGCTACGGCCGGTTCAGTCTTGCTTGGCAGCGGCCTTGCCACTTGGCTTCCCTGGCGACGACTGTGAGATCCGCCTGACTTGCCTCGTCCTCTGTAGGCCTCTTGCGACGAGGAGCAGGCCGCCTGCCGGTACATCGAGGAGCCACCGCCTAATCCTTTGGAGGCACCTTGCTTGCCTCTCGAGTTCCGAAAGGGCAGCCGTCGTCGTTGCAAAACTCCCAAGGCCCAAGCCGTCTCTGTGTCAGTCTTGATGGCCTGACGTGACTCATCCACTGTTTTTCCAAACAGGTTGTTCCCGTCGAAGGGCATGTCCAAAACTCTGGTTTGCACGTCCTGGCGGAAATCTGTTGCCTTGAGCCATCTCCGCCGTCGAAGGCAAACGCTGTTGCCCAACTGGTGGAAACCAGTGTCGGCAATGTCCGTGGCCACCGTTATGGCGTGGTCCGATGCCACCTCACCTTCCTGTAGGATAGCCAGGGCCTCTGCCCTCTTGTCGTCCGGAAGGAAGTCCAACAGGGGGGTGATCTTGTACCACAACTCCCTATCGTAGCGGGCCACAATCGCTAGAGCGTTGGCCGCCTTAATCGTTGTCGCTGCAGACGAGATGACTCGTCATCCCATGGCGTCCAGTTTCTTTCCCTCGCCGTCCGGTGGGGAAGTTGAAGATGAAGCCGACGCCCCCGCTGCTTGGCCGCCGCAGAGACGACCGAATCTGGGGTCGGCTGTGCCCTAAGGCACAAAGGGGCTGCATCGGGGACCCGGTACTTCTTCTCATGCCGGTCCCTCTTGGCAGGTGTCGTGGACGGGTTCTTCAGAAGAGCAAGTCCCTCGTCCCAGATGTCATCCAGCAATGGCACCGCGAGGACCGTCTTCCTCTTGGCCTCGCGCCGTTGGTAGAGGAAGCCTTGCTTCTTCTGCTCTTCGGGGCAGAGCTGGAAAAGCTCGGACGCCCTGGCAATCATGGTGTGGAAGGAGCCAGGAGGTGGTGATGGGAAGCCCATTCCTTCGTCACCACCGTCGTCATCCGTCCCCGTCATGGCCATATCTGTTCTTGTGTCATCCCCAGGGACATGGGAGGAGATAAAGGCTGAGAGAGCCGTGAGGGCTGGAAGGGCGGGGGCGGATGAACTCTCCTCCTCTTGTTTGGAGGACTTCCCGACGGGCCCGGTTCTGCTGGTTTGTCCGTTGGGGGTAGGGGCAATCTCGTCCTCATCTCCATGCATAAGGTTTGTATTGCCATCAAAATGGCCAGCGAGTTGTCCTGTGGCTCGGTTTGCGACGGGCGCACTGGTTGCTCCTCCTCCGCGGGAACTTCGTCAGCACCACCGTCGCTCTCTTCGTCCTCCTTGTCGTGATTCCTCCCGTGGGACCGGACCGCTTCAAACTTCTTGTTCAGGCCCTCCACGACTTCAACCAGCTCCTCCTCGGAGGCTGTATCAGTGTCCGTAACAGTCACCGCCCCCCCCCTTTTTTCCACCGGGGTCTTCACAGGGGTCTTCTCGATGGGCTGAAAAGAGGATTCCCTCCGTGGTGGCAGGGAAACTCTGGGCCCTGGGGTAGCCTCCACAGGCTTCGCCAGGGCCATTACGACTACCTCGATAGAGGCCTTAGCCGGGTGAATCAAGGCCTTCACCACATTGTGCGCGCTTGAGGCCTCCACCTTGGGGGGAGGGTCACCACCTCGCTCCCCCTCGGCTGGTTCCTTCGAGATCGACCGGGGCCTCTCCAGAAGGATTACCGGGTTCTCAGATTTTCTCTTCCCGGAGCCAGAGCGTTGGCTCGTGGTTGATGGCGCTGGTGCAGGTGCGCCCTGCCTGGCAGCGGAGGAGCCCGACTGTTCGGCGCTCCCGGTGCCCGCGGACTCGCAGTGCTTTGCCTTTTGTTGGGCCCCGTCACCGGAGCGCGCTCACAGGACTTAGAAGACCGTTCGGACTTCTTCTTCTTCTCACCTGCTGGGCTCTTTCCTTCCAGCCAGTTGGCGAGTCGGGTCCGACGATCCCTCATAGTCCGATCCGTCATGTTCATGCAAAACGCCCAGTCTTTCCCCACGTGCGTTTTGTCTTCGTGAAGGCAGTAGAGGCATCTAGAATGCTCGTCCTCCTTGAACACGTTCTGTAACCAATGCTCGTCCTCCTTGAACACGTTCTGTAACCCGCACCCAGGGCAGTTCCTAAACAGCTTGGATCCGGGTGTCGAGCCCTTTTCCTGGGCCATGTCCACGAGGTAGGCCTCAGAAACTTCTGGAATCCTCCATGAAGCGTAACTCGATGAAAAATTCACCCTTGAGGGGGCGTAGAAAATTCCGGAACGGGTCCCCGTTGATCGGAAGTAGAAACGGTGGAGCTTGAGGCTCGATTAACTGAAAAGATGAGATAAAACTCTTTGAAAAAATGCAAAACACAGTAAAAGCTTGAGAGCTATAGCACGAGGACTCCCAACACTTGAACGTGCGGTAAAAATCTGAGGATGTTTGTCAGGGGAGGGACTTAGGGAGAGGGCAGTCCATGTGAATCCCTACCAGACCCCATGCTGGAAAAGAGAGCGTGAGACAGAGAAAGAGAGTAAGGGTGAAGGAGTGCGAGTTTGAGGGTGAATGCGAGTGAGATATTGTGTTAGTGGGGGTGAGAGAGTGAAAGGAAGAGTATGATGGTGAGTGTGAAAATGGGTGAGAGAGAGTAGGGGAGGGAGATTGACCAAGGGACATTAAGTGTTAGTGAGTGTGCATGAGTCTGCATGCATGAGAGTGAGAGGGTGATTGGGTGAGGGAGAGTGAGTGTAAGAGAGGGTAAGAGAGTGTGAGAAACAGGCTGTTAAGGAAACAAACACCAAGAGAATATGGCAAAAAGCTAAAAAGCCCACCAGCCTTTTTTATAACCCCCCGCCCCTATGAGTTACGAACAAGAAAACCTTATTTCCAATAGATCACTGCAGGAGGCTACTTAAACAACCACTACCAACCGGTGAGTAAAGACAGTCATCCAAAAGAGACTCCGTTTCCTCAGCCTAAGAGAAAGAAAGTAGGGGTGGACATGCAAGGTACGAAGTTGTGAGTACAACTCCTGTTAGGATACCAGGTGAGTGCAGATGGCTCCGATGGGCCAGGGGCCTGACGAGACTGCAGAGACTGGGGCAATATAACCTGTGCACAGTGAGAATTGGGCTCTGGGCGGAACATGCAAGCGTTTGCTCCGGGGTGGTTTTGGGTGCTGTCCCGGTGGTATATATGGGGGGACGGAAGGTTTGGGAGCAAGCGACAGTTGGAGGCGTAGCGTTTGTCTGGTCGATGCTCCCGAGCCTTCCCTGATGTGGGCCTGTGTTGGGGAAGCTAGTTGCGAGTACAGTGCTAGTTGTGGCCACTTGGGGAGCAGTGTGGTGCTCGGTTTTAGTGAGTGACACGTAAAGGTTTAAGGGAGAGCTGTTTGTCAGCTACGTACATGAGTAATTGAGAGCTGCTTATCAGCGTCGGGTAGTGTGGGGACGAATTTTATAATTAAGTGAACTTGTTAAGGAATTTAGGTATGCAATATTGAGGATATATTGCAGGAAGTTGGTTTTCTCAGTCAGAAAAGGGAGCGCGTTAAGGGGCTTTCTGAATTGGAAGTGGGGGTGGTCCCTGACTGCCATTAGGGATAACATAATTAATATAAAGCTGTATTTAATAAGGTTTAGGTATTTCTTATAATACATATATTATAGGAATAAGCCCATGCAGGGAGATCTATATAACCAGGCTTGGGAAGAAGACTATTTTGGGGTGCTGTGGGGGTCGGTGTCATTAACGGATACATTTTCGTTAATGGAGCAGGATGGCAGTACAGGGTGCTGGGTCTATGGGCTTGGTGGACGCCCAGTCTTTGTGGGAGGGGCTCAGCATTATTAGCAGGCATCAAAAGCCCCGCTGGGAGGGACAGTACTTGAAATTACGGGGGACAAGGGGTCTGGGGGGAGGCCACAGCACAGAGTGGCTTCGGATGGGGCCCTCGCAGCGGTGGTGGCCTGCAGCGCGTCAGCAGGAAGTGGGGAGGTATGGGACAGAAAGGCCAGAAAGAGTCGGAGGGATGTCCCTAGGAGGCCAAAAAGAAGTTGGGGAGCCGATGGTGGGGGATAGGTCGCGGGCCGGGAGCTGATGGGCCGGGTGAGGCTGCTAGCGGAGGAAGAATAGAGGTAGAAGTGGGCACAGGACAAGTTAGTGATGTTAGGGTTAGTTTGGACCCAAGAGGGCAGAGGGGCCGAGGAGGGAAATTCCTGCAGAAGAGTGCAGGTGGGAGGAGGACTATCCCCGTTAGATAGTGAAGAAAGGGGAAGGTACAGATCGACCTGCCCACAAAATAGGGGGGTACACAGAGGGAATTGTACGGCCCCTGTGGTCTCAGAGGAGGTGGAAGGAGAGGGTTTGAGAATGGCCACTCATGCAGGCAGAAGAGGACAGCCTAGAGGGTGCAGTATGGCCCCCTAGCACGACTGAGCACAGGGTGGATGAGGGAACTCATCACCAGTGAAGAGCAGGAAGGAGTTGGGGCGACCCCAACGAGAAGACGTCACAGGGGCACCGGGGTGGACGCCCCATGCTCACCAGAAGAGGATCTGCCCTGCCCGAGCGTATGCTCGCAACATGGATGGTATTTAACAGGGGAGGATGAACTGGAGGAGGAGAATTGTGTGTGTTGGGGGATAAGGATCAAGGAGAGTTGCGGGGGAGAGAAACGTGCAGAGAGGTTTGGACATTGGCGTGGAGACTCTGCTGATCTTTTTTTGTCCCTGCAGCAGAAGCCTGGTGAGGAAAGAGGAGGAGTGTCAGTGTGGAGGCCAGGATGATATGTCTAGGTGACCGCGGGGCAGAAAGAGCTGATCAAGAAAGGGAGTGATTGGCAGTATGGTTCAGGCTAGATACTAGGTGGGGGACACACAGTACGGGTGGGGGCGATGGAGCACAGGAGGCAGAGGAGGAGATGGAGAGGGTACCGCAAGGGCATTGGTGAGGACGAGCGGAAGAAGTGTCTCCTCAATTAAAGTATAGACGGACACGGTTGCAGAGCCAGTGGCCCAAAGGGTGTTAGAGGTTCTTACGGAGAGGACAGTTGAGAGTAGAGAGAAGGCCAAGAAGATGCCTTATATGGGCATTACAAAGTCACTGGGTGCGGGAGTTTGTGGATGTTTTTAAACTCTTACACAGGGCGGTGAGAGCAAAAGAAGGGTTCAAGGATGAAGAGCGGTAGTTGGCGGCAAGACCCAGGGTACCGATGACAGTTGAAAATTGGATATGGGCATTTATAATATATGCTAATGTTTATTGGGAAAAGTTCCCCGAGAGGTGTGTAGCATTGCTAAAATACATGGACGTAATCAGGAAAGCAGTTACGAGTTTTTGGGAATTTGCATGTGTGAAATATGTTGAATAATTTAGGGCAAGGATGGGTGAGGACAACCAAGCGGTATGGGGAGAGATCGACATGGACCTATTGTTACAGTGGGCAAGTGCTTTACCCGTGCCTTCCCGACCCTTTCATGGTCACCCCGCCTCAGATGGGGTGGGGGGAGGAGGCAGGGGTCAGCCATCACCAGCATGCTGGGCATTCAATAAGGAAAACTGCACTAGAACGGTGTGCAAATGTAGGTATGAGTGTAGCCGATGTGCTGGATGTCATCCTGTTATACAATGTTTTCAAACAGTTGACAGAGGGAGGGGGCGTGGGGTAGGGCGAGGACTTGTGGGTAAAGGCCTATACTCCAGTTAAGGTTGAGGTTTTGGAGGAATGGCTCAGTTTTTACCCAGATTGTGAAAGGGGCAGGATTTTGGGGGAAAGGTTTCGTAATGGTTTTAAGGTGGGTTATCGGGGTCCGAGGATGCGGCGCTGGACGGAACATTTGAAGTCTGCTCAAGAGAATTTGGAAGGTCAAGACTGAAGTTGCACAAGGAGGTGGCAGCGGGGAGAGTGGTAGGGCTGTTTACGGATTTGCCGGGTGACTTGGTGGTGTCTTCTTTGGGAGCTGTGCCTAAGAAAGCAGTGAGAGAATTCAGATTGATTCATCATTTATCATGGCCGGAGGGCATGTCAGTGAAGGACTTCATTGCAGCGGAAGATTGCAGGGTGTCCTATGCCAGCGTAGATCAGACAAGATTGCAGGGTGTCCTATGCCAGCGTAGATCAGACAGTGGGCTTACTAAGGAAGGAAGGGTGTGGTGCGTTCATGGCCAATTGCGATATCAAGGCGGCATTTCATTTGTTACCAGTGCATCCGGAAGATTTTTGGCTGCTGGAAATGCAGTTCGAGGGCCAGATTTATGTTGACAAAGCGTTACCAATGGGCGGTGCAATTTCATGTGCATTGTTTGAGCGTTTTCGCTCTTTTTCGCAGTGGGTTTTTACTTACAGTTCTGGTTGTGAGGGAGTTTTGAATTATTTGGATGATGTTCTTTTGTTCAGTGGGGCAGGCAAAGAACAGGAATGCCAGCGGATGCTAGAGATTTTTCAGACATTGATGCATGAATTGGGAGTGCCATTAGCGGAGGATAAAACTGAAGGGCAGGTGGTGGGGTTGAAATATTTAGGGATAAAGCTGGATTCTGAGGCCATGACCTCACACTTGCGGTATGACATGGTGAGCAGGCTTGAAGGGTTGCTTGAGAAGGCGATAGCGGGCCAAAAAATGAAACTGGTGGACATGCAGAGGTTAATGGGGCATCTAAATTTTGCGTGTCGGATAGTGGCACCGGGTCCAACTTTTTGTAGGAACATGGCACGTTCTATGGCGGGGGCTAAGTATCCACATCACAGGGCGAGAATGTCTGGAGCGTTTAGGGAGTAATGCAAGATTTGGCTATGATTTTTGGAAGAATTTAATGGAGTGTCAATGTGGCTGCAGGGTGACCCAGTTTCGTGGGAAGTTCAAGTTGCTTCAGACACGGGAGGTTCTGGAGGTTTTGGAGTTTCTAGAGGTGTAAGTGGTGTGCCGAAAAGTGGCCTGAGCATTGGCACAGAGGAGGGAGGAGCATAGCCTTTTTTGGAGTTTTTCCCGTGTTAGTGGCACTGGAGTTGTCGGGCGGAGCGTTGCAGAATAAGAAAGTACATTTTAACATCAACAATGAGGCAGTGGTCAATACTGGGAACAGACAGTCAGCTAGGGACCAGAAGGTAGCCAGACTAATGAAAGAATTTGTACTGCGATGTATGAAGTTGAATGTGGCATTTAGAGCAACTCGCGTGCCATGGAAGGATAATGGCATTGCTGTTGCATTAACTCGTTTTCATTGGCAGAGATTCAGTGGAATGGCACAAGAAGCGGACATGAGCGGGCATCGGATCCCGGAGGAGCTGTGGAAGCTAGGAAACAGAGCACTGGCTTAGTAGAGGGTTCTCTGGCCCCTGCGTCTAGGACTGCATACAAGAGTGCATGGTTGGACTTTATCAAAGGGGGAGCGCGCAGTTGTAAGAGTATGGAGGATGCGGAGGAGAGAAGAAGGGATGATGTGGTTGATTTTATATTGGGGTGTATGGACAAGGGTTGGTCTAGGGCAACGAAAGCAGGGACATTGGCGTGCATTGCTTTTTACGGGAAATGGTTTTGGGGCTTTCAGCCCAGTGGCAGTTAAATGGCACATAGGATGTTGGAAGGATGGGCAAGGGAAAAAGAAAGGGTAAGGATAGCAGGATACTAGTTTCAGCGGCCCCGTTATTGAGGTTACCTAAGGTTTTAGAGGGGGTGTGCTGGTGATCACGTGAGAGGGCTACGTTTTTGTCCTGTCTTATTGGGTTGTTTGGGGCATTTAGGGTGTCAGAACTGGTAGCGGGAGAAGTGGCGAAGGAGGGCTACTTTTGAAGGATGAACACTTATAAGAAATGAGCGTAGATATAACGATTTGTAGATCAAAGATGGATCAGAAAGGAAAGGGCTTTTGGGTGCCTCTGGATAGAGGTAGTAAACATTTCTGTCCAGTGGCAGAAAAAATGTAAAGGAAGAGAGGGTTTGCTTTCCGAGCATGAAAATGGGTCTGAGGTGACTGCAGCTCAAGTTTCGGGGGTCATGAGGAGAGCTTTGTTGGCTTTGGAGGAGAGCAGAAGATTTTGGCACCCATTCTTTTAGGATGGGGGTGGCATCGGAAGGTAGTAGGATAGGTCTATCTGAAGAGAAGGTTAAGAGTTTGGAGCGATAGAAATTGGCAAAATACAAGGGATACATTAGAGAGCTGGGTAATGGGGTTGGTTAGTAAAGGAAAGATATATCGGGAGGGTAATGCAGTTGGTGGTGAGAAGGCTCGTGAAATCTTTCTTTTTCAGATGTGGCATGGAGGAGTGGCGAGTTGCCGCAGATCTGGATATGTGGACACTCCATAGTGAAATGGGCAGGGAAAGATGCAGCAACAAGTTTTTGGGACCGAGCTGGGATGCAGCTATAACATTGCTTTATTGAGATGGACTGGGGTGGGGTGGGGGCTTAGGTGGAATCAACTATTGCCTATGCTAGCGGGTTTCAGGGAGTGTCATGGGGTTCCGGCGGCAATCATTCTTCATGCAGGGGAGAACGATCTAGTTAGGGATACAGGGGTGTCACTATTAAAAAAGATGAAGAGGGATCTGAGTTGGTTGAAGGAGATATGGCCCATGGTGCGTTCGGTTTGGACCAAGTTGTTGCCACAAAGAGTATGGAGGGGGGCTGTGAATGAAGCTGCGGTAGAAAGGATGAGGAAAAAGATCAAAAGGGAGATGGTGAAGTTTTGCAAGTCCTGGGGGGATCAAACGCTGGATATCATTTATCATTATTTTCAGGAGGATGAGGTGCATTTGTCAATATTGGGGAACATGCACTACTTGGGTGATGTTAGGTTGGCTGTGGAGGATATCGTAAAGAGTTGCAGGTAGACGAGACGTTGGGTAAGGAAAGGGATGGGGCAGAAAGAACACTTCAGGGGAGGGTTATTCTGGTGCCGGGAACATGGCCCTTTGGAGGAGGGTTGGGGGAAGCACAATGGGGTACTAGCGCAGTAAGGGAAGGGGGTGCTGCTGTTTGCACGAACGGGCTACCCCGAGGGTACAGAAAGGGAGAAGAGGTATTGAAGAAGGAGGGACGTGGCCTCTGGGAGAACATGAGAGAAAGCAGGAATGAAGGCTGAAATTAATTTAAGGGGAGGGAGCAAGGGACAGGAAGGGATGAATTTAAATTGTTTATTTGTTTTGGCAATTGTTAAAATGGATCTGTTAGTCTGTAAGGCCAGGCAGCCAGGTTAGCGGAGCTGTGGCCTGTCATATTAAAGCGACCTTTTCCACTTAAAAGCGAGTCTGGGTAATTTTGCGTTGTAAGCCCAAAGGGCACCCTGTAACTTGCAGTTTCAGAATGGAGGAAAACACAGACGCGGGGGAGAACGCACTACAGAGACTTCTACAAAATAATTTTTCATTCTTTTTGTGTGAAAAAAAATCACAAATGATTGGCACTTTACACAAGGCATATTGCCTTATTGAAGCAGATAATCTTTCCAATACAAGAACATCATTACTCATATAGAGTCTCCACTCACCGATTGTCCCGCATGCAGTTTCCCGCTGCACTTTAGCCCGTTGTTGCCTTTGTGGTGGGTGAGCATGCATGTGCAGGAGTTTATCCGGGGTGGGTGCAGTTTATGGGTGGGGTGATGGCAGATGAGGGATTACTGCTAGTCAGGTAAGTAGTCTGCCACTGTACGTGGGAGACAGTGGATAGGGAAGCAGACTCTCATTCCGACTGAGTAACACAAACGGCCATATTTGGCCAAACTATTTCAGCGAGCTATCAGCGCACAGCTCGAACCTGAGATAAGAAGGATTGCAGCAAAACACACAGATTTGTAAAACCCATAACCCCTTTAACGGTATCCAGACTGCTCACCTCGCAGCCGATATACTCACCAGGCTAGGTTTGATGCCCACACTTTCTGCAGCCTGGAAAGCCAGCAGAAGATTTCTTCTCTGTAAAAAGAAAACAAGAGCCGTTAGGGACACACCGGTTCAAATGTGAAAGAGCACCTGACGGCGGAAACACATTTAAGATACTGCCATTCTCCTTTCCATCAGACCCCTCGTTGCTTCTTTGCCTCATCCCCCACAATGCATGTGACCAGTAATGTGCATGTTATCACACTCCTAGAATGTCCGCTCCATTGAAGTAGCCCATTTAGATCCCAATTGTTAGTGTCACAGGAATTGCTGCCAACCAATATTCCATGTTCTGATCGTCTCACCATATTTCTCCTGCCCCTACCGATGCCAATGTCAACGCCAAAGAAATGTCCCTTTCTTTTGGCCTTCTCTCCTGCTCCCACGACGTTCATACCAACCCAGCGCTCCTTTTATTTAACCTCACCACAGCTCCTAGATGCTCGCTACAACCCGACACTCCTTTTATTTGGCCACACCACAGCTCCTAGATCCTCGCTTCCATGCAATGCCCCTTTTATTCTCCTTCAGCACAGCTCCTAGATGCTTGCTTCCATCCAACGCTCCTTTTATTCAACCTCACCACAGCTCAGAGATGCTAACTTCTACCCAATGCTTCCTTTATTCTGCCTAACCACAGCTCCTAGATGCTCGCTTCCAACCAATGCCCCTTTTATTCGACCTCACCACACCTCCTAGATGCTCGCTTCCACCTGATGCTCCTTTTATTCAACCTCACCACAGCTCAGAGATGCTAACTTCAACCCAATGCTTCCTTTATTCGACCTCACCACAGCTCCTAGATGCTCACTTCCACACAATGCCCCTTTTATTCTGCCTAACCACAGCTCCTAGATGCTGATTTCCAACCGATGCTCCTTTTATTCTAACTCGCCACAGCTCCTAGATGCTCGTTTCCATGCAATACCCACTTTATTCTGCCTCACCACAGCTCCTAGATGCTCGATTCCACCCAATGCCCCTTTTATTGTCCTTCACCACAGCTCCTAGATGCGTGCTTCCACCCAATGCCCCTTTTATTGTCCTTCACCACAGCTTCTAGATGCGTGCTTCCACCCAATTCCCCTTTTATTTTCCTTCACCACACCTGAGATGCTAACTTCTACCCAATACTCCTTTTATTCGACCTCACCACAGCTCCTAGATGCTAACTTCTACCTGATGTTCCTTTTATTCGGCCTCACCACAGCTCCTAGATGCTCACTTCCACACAATGCCCCTTTTATTCTGCCTCACCACAGCTCCCAGAAGCTCGCTTCCACCCAATGCTCCTTTTTTCTAGCTTACTAAAGCTCCCAGATGCTTGCTTCCACCTGATGCTCCTTTTATTCGACCTCACCACAGCTCCCAGATGCTCATTTCCACACAATGCCCTTTCATTCTCCTTCACCAAAGCTCCTAGATGCTCGCTTCCACCAAATGCTCCTTTTATTCAACCTCACCACAGCTCCTAGATGCTGACTTCCAACCGATGCTCCCTTCACTTGACCTCGCCACAGCTCCTAGATGCTCGTTTCCATGCAATACCCCCTTTATTCTGCCTCACCACAGCGCCTAGATGTTCGCTTCCACCCAATGCCCCTTTTATTGTCCCTCACCACAGCTCCTAGATGCTCACTTCCACCCAATTCCCCTTTTATTCTCCTTGACCACAGTTCCCAGATGCTTGCTTCCACCTGATGCTCCTTTTATTCGACCTCCTCACCACAGCTCCTCGATGCTCACTTCCACCCGATGCTCCTTTTATTTGATCTCACCACAGCGCCTAGATGCTTGTTTCCACCCCTTTTATTCTGCCTCACCACAACTCCTAGATGCTCGCTTCCACCCAATGCCCCTTTTATTGTCCTTCACCACAGCTCCCAGATGCTTGCTTCCACCTGATGCTCCTTTTATTCGACCTCCTCACCACAGCTCCTAGATGCTTGCTTCCACCCAATGCTCCTTTTATTCAACCTCACCGCAGCTCCTAGATGCTGATTTCCAACCAATGCTCCTTTTATTAGACTTCGCCACTGGCTCCTAAGTGCTCGTTTCCACACAATACCCCTTTTATTCTGCCTCATCACAGCTCCTAGATGCTCGATTCCACCCAATGCCCCTTGTATTCTCCTTCACCACAGCTCCTAGATGCTTGCTTCCACCCAATGCTCCTTTTATTTAACCTCATCACAGCTCGTAGATGCTTGCTTCCACCCAATGCTCCTTTTATTCGACCACAGCACAGCTCCTAGATGCTCGTTTCCACGCAATGTCCCTTTTATTCTGCCTCACCACAGCTCCTAGATGCTTAATTCCACCCAACGCTCCGTTTATTCAACCTCACCACAGCTCCGAGATGCTCACTTCCACACAATGCCCCTTTTATTCTCCTTCACCAAAGCTCCTAGATGCTCGCTTCCACCCAATGCTCCTTTTATTCTACCTCATCACAGCTCCTAGATGCTCGCTTCCACCCAATGCTCCTTTTATTCTACTTCACCACTGCTCCTAGATGCTCGCTTCCAGCTCATGCTCCTTATTTCTAGCTTACTAAAGCTCCCAGATGTTTGCTTCAACACAATGTTGCCTTTCTTCTTTGCCTCAACTGCACCAGTTCCCACTCTAACCACACGCTCCTTCGTGGAGAACCCCTTAATGTCCACACCTCCCAAAAATGCCCCATTTATTTTGGTCCTCCCACCCCCCCCCCATGTATAGCCACTGCAGGTCTCCACCCCCCAAAAATATCTTTTTTCTTTGCCCTCAACTTCCTTTATATATAACCATTGACAAGGGCTGGTTTCTTTTGTACCCCTTTCCTCTAATTCTACTCCTACAAAGTGCCCCTTTACTCATCCTTTCCTCCAGCTCCCACACTACCCCCTCCAATAAACGCCCTTTATTCTCTTGCCGTGCAGCCATCCTGTTGTCCTCGGTTAACCAAACTTCCTGCTTACCCCCACTTCAAATCAGCTACCCAGGGATGTCATTTCACCAAAATGCCTGGGGTAGCGGAAGTGACTCCACACGACCCTTGACCTCTGATGACATCACAGGAAGTGATATCACGGGAAGTGATGGAACACGACCTTTCACCCATTGACAAAACAGGAAGTGGCATCACAGAGCATTGTGGACTACGAAAAATATGGTTACGATATCCCTCTAATGTGATGTGCATTTCATACAAGAATGGATCGCCATGTGTATCGTTAAGATCAGTGTGTATAGGCCTATATTACCAAATTACTGTGAATGCAAGCAGACGTCCATGACCAAATGATAATGATGTGTTATTATATAGCACTTACGCTAAAGCGCTTTATATAGAAAAAATATACACCCAATATCACCCAACCTGTGTTGGTACTCATTTATCGACCTCAGAAGGATGAAAGGCTGAGTTGAGGTGTTTAAGAACAGACTAAATCTGTGACTCACCCCCTGAAGTGTGACTGAAATAAACCTTTAATGAGTCTAGCAATCATTGTATAGCATTCCAGAAAGACACATTATTTGGTATTCCTATTTTTTCTTATTTAGGGTCAGTGCTGAAAGTGTTAGACTTGTGGCACTCCTGTTCTTATTTTTCGTCTTTTTTAAAGGGGCCTGAACAAGAAAGCCAGCCACTCCAGAAGTAAAGAGCCACATGGTGCTGGCCACAGCCCAGGAGCTTGCATTACAAAAACACATTTTTTTTGGTTTCTTTTTTTTAGATGTCGCACGGGAGACCTCAGAGGTTGCAGTTTTGACCCCTAGATGACGTCCCTGCAGCTGCCCTAATCACCCCTCCAACCAACAGTTCCCGCACTGACCACTGACCTTCACTGCATTTCTCCCTATGCCCACTTTAACCAAGCGCTCTTTACACTAACCTATCAGGTGAACAAACCAGCCGCTCACCTAACGGCGTCAGTGTAGAGAGAGCCTTTTGTGCATGTAGTCCTTGGGGTGGCTTTCTTGTTGTTACCAAAAGGAAACCCACTTTCGGTGTTGTTATACACACTGTAGCCAAGCAGCAAATGTCGGCCTAACCCACGCGGCTACCCAATATCCTCTCCAGGCTAGCGTGCCACATGTTTCAGACTCCAGCCCCACCTCAGCTTCGCCCTTGCCAACTGCACCCACTTGTGCCTTTTAAGCCCCCTTGCTTTATCCGTTCCAGTTTCTGGTCCCTCAAACTCATTACTGACCCAACGGGTGCTCCTACTAGAGCCAGACGTAACAGATAGGCCAACTCATGCAGCTAAGGATTACAACGGGAACATTTGCACTGGTCTACCGATTGGGATTCTTAAAACTTTCCCTCTTGTTTACAGGGATTTTGATCTCACAGACCTCTCTCTTAGGGGTCAAGTCTAACCACGAGTCCTCCAAATACCTTGCAGCTTAGGTTTGCATATTTCCCCTGCAAAGCTTTCCAGGTCTTTAAATGTGCCCAAAACATATCGTCTCGGGAGGATAGCTCAGGGGCAACGCACATGTCTTGGAAGCAAGACGACGCAACACAGGTTCGATCCCCAGGTCCACGCTTAGAAACCTCTGGGTATTAAGCCGTTATAAATAAACAATTACAATAGAAAGTTCTGGGCAGGCGAGGGCCATAGTGTGGTTCCACCAGTGCGGCTCACTGGGCAGCCACAGGTCAGCACTAGGTCTACGGCAGGCTGGCCCAGATTACCAGTTTAGGCAAGACGAGTACCTGGCCCCTGTGGGTGGGACCACCCAGGTTCTCTCATTATTTCGCCAAATTAATGATAAAAGCTGGAGACAGTTAGCAGCTCCAAGGACCCCCTTTGGGACCAGGAGATTTAAGAAAACACGAAACGCCTCAGGCCTACGGCGCAAAACAGGTCTCCTGCAGGAGGCGAGGAAAAGCGCAGGAGTTGTGTTTTATTTCTTTTTAAAGTTTTGGAACAGTTTCCCGTTACCCATTTTTGTTGTCATCGGACAAGTTTCTGGGAATTTGTCGACATTAAATATGCTTTATGGGAATTTTATGAGTGACTTTAGAACACTTAAAGCCATGAATAATTTGAGGCGACTGAACAGCTTGTACTTTGCGTAGAGGCTTAATGGAAATATTAGATTTGTTCAAAATTGCACCCCTCCTGCCTTTCCTGCCCCCAGGGAAAAATATTAGATTTAATTTTTATGAAGCTTTTCAGCTGTGTAGGGTACGCGCCTTGCGGCATCTCCAGATTAATAATTAAAGGTCTCGCCGTGTTTGGACTGTGAACATTAGAAGAACAACACAAGTGGCTTTAATATTAAAAACAACTTACTAGGCTTCGTGGAATGTGAGGCTTGCCCTGCATGCGGGGGGTGTGAAGGGGTGACCTTGGGGATTCCAGAGCCAGCTCCGAACCATTGGCGTCCGGGCCATTCTCCTACTGCTGCAGACCAGCAATCGCTGAGCCACACGGTCACCAGCGAACAGAACTCCAGCCAAAGCTGGCTGCGAATAGAAACGGGGCAGCCTCCTAATCACAGCGGCATCCTCAACAGTGCAAGCACATGGACCCGCACCGTAATCAATGAGCCTCCGATGCCGCTGGCACTGCCACTTGTAGTGCTCTCAAGTCCACCAATACACGCACTGCTCTTCACATGCACAGGCCGCCGCCTACCAGCTCTCAGCACCTCCCCTAGCGATTGGTCATCACTCCGTAAGATGGGCCACCTCAGCCCCCACAGAAGCTCCACGACTACTTTGCAAAACGCAGCCTGACAGCCACCCTCTGTTGCTCTTTCCCTGGACACTGGTCCTCAGCCAACTTGTCTTGAGCTTCAAGACACTTCCCAGGAATCAATGACCTGGACCCTGGCCCGGACCATCACTGTACCTGTACCTCCCGGCCTGCAGGTTCTGCACAGGCCAACTCTCTCTAGCCAATGCAGGACTGGAACCGCTGGATAGACTTCTCCCAGGCAGTGCTTCTCTACGCTGCTCCTTCCCAGCAGGATCCCATCCTCGTCACCAGTGATGTAAACAAAGCCATCTTCTACACAATGCCAGAACCAGAAGGTAGTTTACATGTAAGTTTATTCTCTAGTTAAGATGTAGAGAAGAAAGCACTGGGACATCCACCCAGCCCAGCTACTCTACTCTGGTCCAACTGCCATCCGTGGAACCTGGCTCACAGCACATACATCAACATTCCACCCCCAGTGACACACACCACACTCCAAATGACATCACCAGCCAAACACCAGATTCAATTACAACACACTGGCCTGAGGCCAGTAAGGCCAGGGCACCCACCCAGGCCCCAACCCCCTTCCCGAGTCCCAGGGGGCAGGGAGGGGGCCCTTGGGACAGCTGGCACATACACCCCTCCCCCCATACATTTTTTCAGTGTCTGAAAGCCCATAACCTGGCCATTCCTGCCAGGCCACGTCACCTCCTCATTATCATCTGACTTGGGGGCGGAGAAGGCACTATTAAATGAAATTAAGCTATAGGTGCCAACAGCAGTCTGCAGCCAGGTAACCTGGGGGCCGGCTTTCACATGAGTGGTCTCCTTTTCCTTTTAAAAGGTAGAAGCTAATTTCTCCGATTGATATTTCAAAGTGTGTTTCTGCTACCAACTGTGAGGACCCACTCTTTTTCGGAGGTGCCAGGGTGCCCGAGATTCTTAAATAGCATGAATGCGTAATACAGCATATTTCTTTCTCTGCATTTGACGTTTCACTGGTTAACTACCACAATCCAATTTCTAACGGTCCAATAAACATGGGCCCTCCCGGATGGTAGGCCCGAGGACATAAGCTGGGAAGTGGGGGGGGTTTGTGATAGGCCTGGTAGGGCAGCACCTTTCAGGTGCTGCCCTACTTTGCATGTGGGTGTTAGGGTGGGCGGCTGAGTCCCCACAACAATGGGGACTCAGACTGCCTGGCGCCCTCCAGGAAAGCGAGGTGCAAAGGGCAGGCGACAACAGGTAGTCCCTGCCCCTTGTCACCTCACATGAAAGGTCCCTTCTCCCATCCGGACAGACGTGGAGCGGGGGGGCCTTTGATGATCAAAGAGGGGCTGCCTTGCCCTCGGGCAAAAATATGCCTATCTCCAGGGAGGGCAAGTTAGCCCCTCTCATTCATTGCCTCTCCCGCTGACAGGCTCCAGCAGGATCACGGACCTGCTTTGTGAGAAAAATACCCCCCCCCCACCCTGCATATGGCTTCTAGGAATCCCACAAACAAGGACCAGGTAGAATCAGCAATGACAACAAAAGCAAAACAATGTTTAATAATTTGAAACACAAAGTAGTACGAGAAAGGCTAAAACGCCTGCAGTAATCAAACACAGACGCCACAGGGGGTCAAAACACAATTGGATTGGGAGCAGGGTAAAATCAAGTAAGGCTCTAGAACCCACCCCTGTTCTTAAGCAATACAACAAGAGGGCTCTAGGGGGTCAAAACGCAAGGGGATCATGAGCAGGGTACGTTCCTTATAAGGCTCTAAAGAACCCTCCCCCGTCCGGAAAATAGTCCAATTAAAGCGCATAAGGGGGTTCTCATAACCAAGTGGGTCAGGAGCAGGGCAAAAATCCGAGTAAGGCTCCAGACCCACCCCCATGCATAAGCAATCCAATATGAGCGCTCAAGGGGGTCTAAACGCAAGTGGATCATGAGCAGGGTAAGTTCCTAGTAAGGCTCTAGAACTCACCCCCGTAGATTAAGGGGGTATCATAACCAAGTGGATCGGGAGCAGGGTAAAAATCCTAGTAAGGCTCCAGAACCCACCTCCGGTCATAAGCAATCCAACAAGAGCGCTCAAAGGGAGTCAAAACACAGGTGGATCAGGAGCAGGGTATGTTCCTAGTAAGGCTCTAGAACCCACCACCGTCGAAAAAAATGTGTGCAACAAAAGCACTTTAGGGGGTACCATAACAAAGTGAATCGGGAGCAGGGCAAAATCCTAGTAAGGCTCCAGAACCCACCCTGTGCATAAGCAACCCAATAGGAGCGCTCAAGGGTGTCAAAATGCAAGTGTATCATGAGCAATGTAAGTTCCTAGTAAGGCTCCAGAACCCACCCCTGTCGGAAAAAATAGTGCAACAAAAGCAATTAAGGGGGTATCATAACCAAGTGGATCGGGAGCTGGGTAATATCCTAGTAAGGCTCTAAGAACCCACCCCTGCTGGAACAAAAACAAAAGCACAGAGGGGTCTCATAACACAGTGGATCAGGAGCAGGGGAAGATCCCAGGAAGGCTCCTAGAACCCACCCTGAAGAAATAGCAAGACAACAAAACAGCTTGGAGGATCATGAAATTACAAAATGCCAAATTTTGACGCCAAAATGCTATACACCAAGGCTAAAACAACTACAAAAAACGGCAATCCACATGATCACACAGCACATTTTCTCAAAGAACCCACCCCGAGGAGTATCAGATGCATGGTTTCGCAGAAGGGGTTTTCGGAGAAAAAGTGGATCATGAGCCAAGAAAAAAGCAAGAAGTCACCCGTGAGCCTGAATGGGCACAAGTCCCAAACATGGATCAGGTTGGATGCAAGTGGAAGGCCCATAAACCACCTCTGAGGTGGGAAAACAATAACACCTCATCAAGCTCTTACCTCTCCACCTGACACAGAAAAGACAAGTGAAAGCGGGGAAGACCTACTGCAAAGCCAAGCATGTTAAAAAACAAGACACAGCTCACAAGGTGGGTCCACCGAACACACCGACACAGCTCACACGCTTGGTCCACCAAATGTTACAAGCATGAGTGTGAAGGGCAGAGGGGATCAGCCTCGAGCGGCCCCTACACAGGAGTAGGGCCCCCGCTCACCTGATCCCTCTGTCCCCAATTATATTCTTGTTTTTCTTTATATGGTGGTGTAATGGTCGGTCCTTTGCACCATGGCTTGTACTAAAATAAAGCTTGTGGCCAAAGTTTTTCCACCTCCCATCCTGATTGGCCTCCTCATTCCTGACACTGTCATTACTGTCATGTCATACTTGTCACTTGTCACTCATGACCCCTGTCACATGCATGCACCTCCCGCACAAAAACACTTCCAGGCTTATGCACCCACGTCACTCCACTGCCTTTTTAAGAAAGGCGTTCTCTGTTGGTCTCGTTTCCACGCGGAAAGGGAGCCGTGCTGCTTTTGGCACAAGTGATTCAAGCTCCCGGGAGGATAGCTCAGCAGCAACATGCTCGCCTTGGAAACAAGACGACACGAAGCAACACAGGTTTGATTCCATGGGTCTGCGCTTAGAAAGCTCTGGTTAATAATTGCGTTATAAATACGCAACTAAGACATATTCCGGTAACAGCGCTTCGATGCCACCAGGCTGTGTGAGCGCTTTAAAAATGCAAAATAAATAAATAAGTAAATTTACTTGCATGCGGTCAGATTCACCCATCAGACATGGTTCTTTCGCAAAAAAATCAAACAAATGGAAGAGCACCGTGTTTGGTGGGTGGAGATACTCCTTGCGGGACGGGCACCAAAAAGAAAAAAACAGATGAAAGATATGCCGCCTCCCTGTCATTGTAATGGGTTATTTATAGCGCGCTTAAGACCCAGAGACTTCCAAGCGCGAACCCGGTGATCGAACCTGTGCTGCTCCGCGTTTTCTTGCTTCCAAGACGATTGGCCCCGGGTCACTGAATCAAAGGTATGACCACCATATCAACTCAGTGCATAGCTAACACTTGCCATAGGCTTGGTGGGTTAGTAGAAGTTACAATATATTCTTTTTTGCTTTAAAAATAAATTCCTGTGTGTTAAACTGTTGCACACATGAGTGAATACTATCTGCTTCAGCACAGTCAGGTGTCAAAAGTGGCCGTGCAGGATGCAGTTTTCATCTTAACAAGTGCTCAATAATTAGCAATGGCAAAGGGAATGCAATGGTGGCCTGTGAAGCCAAGGAGGGCAGCAAAGAGGGGGTAAGAGAACCATGGGGTGAGACAATGAGGGAAAGGGGGCGCAAGTGAAAGACTGCAGGTAAGAAAAAGAAGAGGAGGCCATTTAGAAAGACGCGAGGGAGAGTGTGGAGCTTACATTGCACTGGCTACAAATGTATCGGGAGGGAGATGGAGGGTGGTGCGGTGCACAGAAAAATAAACACAAAGATGTTCTTTATAGCGGTTTAAGAGATCCATGAAAACCCACATATCATCAAGTGGAGAATAATAAACCATTTGGAAATACTCAAGTGGAATCCACCAGAACACCCCACCTTCAAGTAAAAAAAAAATAGACCGCAGTAGATGGTTACACAGGAGGCAGGATATCCCAAGTGGTGCTATGCCAACAGTATTGCATCGCATGGTAGTGAAACTATAAGAAGTTGTCTCTTCTGGATAAAGTTGTAACATATGGTGTTTAACAGTGAAGTGTGCCCATTAAAATCAAATTGCTGCTGGACATTTCTTGATAGTAACTCCGGCGGTGAGCAGACACTCATCTGAGAGCAAATGGATCCAGTAGAGGCCATTTGGTAACGGTCAACTGGAATGTATATCCGGGTACTGTACCTTGAGTAGAAAACCATGAGACAGCATATGCTAATTACAGGAATGGTGGGATAGCCCAATTGGCTTATACTGGGCTCCAATGGCGGAAATACACTTCGAAAATCAAAACACCTATATAAATGGCACATATTTAGGACACTCTTTTGTCACCACCTGAAGACCCTCGAGAAGCCTATAAACTCAATTCATATGGTGAGCCTGAGACAGCTGAGGAACATGAGAGGCTTGAAAGCCTAACACTACTGAGATGTCGAAGCAGCACTACATTATCTAGCATAGGGCATCATTATGAGTACGGCAGTGTGATCAAAAAGAAATGGCAGTAACGTGGCGGCAATGCCATTATCTCACCGGTGTACTACAGGTTTGGCAGTGAGATGGAGGATTTTTCAGGGAGGACAATTTGCCACCTGATCGTCCAAAATAGGCAAAACCCTCATGGAGTCCTCTGGACTCCAAAAAAAAAGGGGGACTTGCACTGTCTACCACCACTTGTAATCCTGGGGCATATTCACGGGACCGTGGGCGTAACGCAGGGCTCAAGTCAAGGGTACACGCGGGGGGATGCAGTCCACCCACTTTTTTCAGAGGGGGGACTGAGTCCCCCCAGCTAAAAGAGAAACATTGGATGTCCTCTTTGAATTTATGAATTAAAGCCGCCCTCAGGGATGAAACTGCAGACATCAGGTTTGGAGGCTGGACACTTCTCCACTGCACTATATAACCCGATGAAAAATAACAAACAACTCAAGGTGAAATATCCCATTTCGGTACTGCAAGTCCCAGGGAACACATTTGTATTGGTTCTTGGAATTTAAAACATGCACACCATTTAACGTTTTCAAAAACACTATTAGACGAAAATATCCTGTATTGGTTTGGTTTTTGTGTTGATTTTATGGAAGGCAAACACCATTTGTCGTGTTCAATTTGATTGGTTATGCAAAACCAATTTAATGAAATGCACATATTTTGCCTTGATATGCAAATTCCTGGCGACGTCACATCCCATTGCATTTGTCGATGAGTCCCCCCACTTAAATGTTTAGGACTTGACCCCTGGCGTAACGTTAATTCAGTTTGGCAGTAATACGGTGGATTTACTGACTGCATACCGCCAAACTCATAATGAGGCCCCAGGTCCCTTAAAAGTGAGTGACACAAAAGAACTTGGAATTCTTTGAAAGCAGGATGAAGTGAGCAACGCACTACCCTCCTGGGTGGATTATAAATAGCAAGCTGGGCACTGTACCCATGTCACGGTGATATGGGCAAAGAAGTGCGCTGGGTTCTACCTCCCCATTAATATTATGAGGGCATTTGAGCGCGGACTTAGCTTCGCAAAGCAATGTAGGGTTTTACAAGTCATGAGAGGGGAAGTACACAGTGAGGGAAGCAGAGATACAAGGGAGGGGGAGCCAACTAATTGTAAATTGTAATTGTTTATTTATACAGCGCTTATACACAGGTGGAGTGTTTCAAAGCGGGAAGGAAGCAAGGGAATACAGTAATCATTGTTCGGCTTAGAAGTTTCCGAATGATCTAAACAGAAAAACGAGCATACTGGGTGTAGCATTTCTCCTAGTGCAAGTACATAAAATGTTACAGTTTCAACCCAGCTAGGAAGGGGGGAGCAGAAAAAGGTGCAGTGGGGAGACAGGACAGACACACTCACTAGTCCTAGTACATTTAGGTAATGCATGCGTACAGACGGAGGTGCGAAGAAGAGGTGGTGGGGGGAACAAACGCATCCAGTCCAACAGTGCCCTGGGTTAAGTGCAGAGAGGTTGCCTCACTCAGAGCGTAAGCAGAAAGTGCAGTAATGCTGTACATGGTGCAGTGGACGGAGGCAAGTGCAAAGACTGGCGGGGGGTCTGGGACCTGTAAGCCTCCGGAGGTGAACCAGTCAGCAAAAACTGAGTGGAGTTAGGGAGGAGAAGGAGGGAGGAGGGAGGAGAAAAAGAATGGAAGTTAGCAGTGTAAAGGGAGAGAGAGAAGAGGAAGGTCTTGAGGAGTTTACAGAACTTCAGGTGCTCCGGCTCAAGATGGAGAGAGGCAGGTAGGCTGTTCCGGAGCAAAGCTCCTGCAGAGGATAAAGATCTATCCCCAAATTTCTGTTTGTGAAAGCAGCTCACCCATAGAGACTTGGAGGACGACGAGCGGAGGACTATAGAGGGAGAGTATTTAGGAAGGGAGCGTTGTCGATAGCATGGGCCCTGGCCCCAGAAAGCCATGTGGATTATGCAGAGGGTCTTGAACGTGATCCTTGCAGCCACAGGGAGCCAGTGGAGGGATTTCAGTGCCAGAGAGATGCAGTCCCTGGGCTTGAGGCCAAGGATAAGTCTCGCAGTTCTGTTCTGGATGAGTTGTAGAGGACGGAGAGTAGAAGTAGGAAGGTTGAGAAAGAGGTGGTTGCAATAGTCCAGCCTAGAGAGAACCACGGCTTTCGAGTTGGTTAGCCTCTGGGGGGAAAGTGAGAAAGGGTAGAATACCTCTGAAGAGGTGCAGTTGGTAGTGGGACTTTTTGGAGATGTCAGAGATGTGCGAAGAGAAGGAGTGAGTGGAGTCGAAGATGATTCTAAGATATTTTGCCTGATTGGTAGGTGAGGGTGCAGGACCAAGAGAGGCCGGCCAGTGGGAAAGAGGGAGCAGGGGTCCCAATTAGGACAATCTCTGTCTTACTGGCATTAAGGCAGAGATCATTAGCAGCACACCAGGACTTAATTTGTGATAGACTGTCAGGGATGAGCGAGGAGGAGGCGGCGGCGGGTAGCCTGAAAGAGAGCTGCGTGCCATCTGCATAACACTGAAGTTGAAGGTAAATGTAGAGATCCTGTGGGCCAACGGGGAGGAGGGAGAGTCGGCATTTTGGCAGCAAGGGATCTACTAGCAACCAGGAGAGGAAATCGGGGAAATCCATCGCCCAGTGTCAGATTAGGTGGAGAGTTTGTGTGGACCTACTGGTAAGGGACGAGCCATTCCTTGAGGAGGAGGGTCTTGAGCAAAGGGGCAAGTCTTGTAATGATGGGGAGGAGGTTCCAGAGTCTGGGAACGTAGATTGAGAAGGTCTGTATTATTGTTCTTTCTTTCTTGCTCTGGCACATGTCCTTATTTCCGGTGATCATATCCCTCCAGCGATGCAGATCACGTCAGTGAGGTAGCTTGGGGACTCGAGAGCGAAAGTCTTGTAAATGATGCAGCAGGATTTGTGCATGCAGCGGTAGTCAGAGCAGCTCGAGGAGGGTCAGGGTGAGGTGGTCCAATTTGCAGATTCCTTTGATGAGTTGCGCTGTAACACGTAGGACACATCTCAGGAGTGCGAGGTTGGTCATCGGAAGGCCTGCCTGTAGGGCATTGCCACTATCCAGGTGGGATTGGAACAAGACTTAGACAGAAGGTCTGAAGTGGTATGCTGAAGGGATGTTGGCACCAAGCGGTTTGATCCTTTCTTGCTATCTACTTCTGAAAGCAGAGGTGTCCATCAACAAAGAACCCAAGGGACATGGCGCTGGTGGCCAGCTGGGGTGTGAAGCCCTTGAAGTTCAGAGCAGGGTCAGGTCTGTATGCCAGGGTGTTCAGAGTTGTTGGTCAGCAGTGGGACTTGGGTCTTGCAGAGGTTTAGCTTCAGGTAACCATTGGACATCAACACTGGACCAATGTGAGGGATCCCCTTGACTGTGATTTTGGCAGACAACATACTGGGTGCTACATCGTTCCGACTGATTAAGGCAAATGAGAGAGCTGGGCACGGCATCTCTGAGAAAGTGTTGAGAGTAGAAATTCTCAGTCCTGTATCCCTAATAAGAAGAGAATCCTTGTGCTTCTTTTCACCCATCTGGACAGACTTTACTTAGGCTAGCTGGAAGATAGGGATCACCCTATTTAAAGATACATACCTAGGCCCCTTAGGTGTTATCCCAACCTTATCCAGACAAGAAATTGTCGTGATAACTGACACTTTGTGTTGCATATTTTATGTCCAGGTTGCCGACCCTAACCTTCCTCTGTCAACCAAGAGCCCAGATCCCAGTGAGGACTCATCTGAAAATAAGCTTGTTCACACTCGGGACCCAAAGAAGGTTTACAGAGTGCCCAAAGTTAGGCCTTGTGTTTTGATTAGGCCTAGAAGGCTTGGCATGGAGAAAAGGACAGAACTAAGATTTTAAGCATGCATATACAGCATCTGGTGGAAAGTAAAGCACTTTCATTTCAAGACTTATTAACAATAAGAGTTGGGGCAGCCATGGAAAAGCTGTGGCTTCAAAACGGCCAATAGGTGTTGCACTAATTAGGGGAAAGGCCATACATGATGGGCCTGCTGGCGTTTCCTTGTCAACGCAGTCTATGTATCTGTGGATCTACTAATCCTGCCCCTCTTGAAGCAATATAACACTTTGCGCTTTAATCTGCAGGAAAACCAAAGCTCTAGGAGGATATGACACCATCATATTTTAAATGCAGACACACACATTTTGCTCAAAGGAGCCAATCACTCAGGTCCCTATCCTCTTCTAGGTTTGACTCAAATTCATCATTAGGGAGGAATGGAGTGAAAGGAGTGAAAAAAGCCCAGCCAACAGCGCTCACCACTGACATAAGCTTTGTGTGATTTTTTGCTACATGAGTGTTGTTCTTTTAGGTGCAATGGTTGGTATGGCAGGTATGAACTAATGTTGAAGCCTCTGGCAAAGTGGCACTGAAGGAGCTTTGAATCCATAAGCAATGCATCATTAAGACCCTATGAAGACTGAGGTTCTGAGCACCCAAAGGAAAAGTTAGGTATGAACATCTTTGATGATTCCCAATGGTGTGCAGCATGGGTGCACGCACAATTAGTGAGTGCACACTTGTATGAAATTCCAAGGTAAGCGAGCACTTAGAACAGCAACCGGAACTCGGAACTGTGAGCGTTGACACGCATTGTACCGTAGGGGCGGGACGCTTATGCTGTGTTGGTATTCCCAGGAGGTATACCGCGGATCCGAAAGTGGTGTCTGCCATGTTGGGGAGTATATGGAAGCACTGAGGGGTGAAAGCCTTGGTTACAGAAGAAGGGGCTGGATTTTATCGCTGAATGCTAAGAATTGTTGTAGGCAAATTCAGCAACCGGCATCTAAACAGACCAATCGTCCTGTGCCTTGGTGGCGAAACAACACAGGTATTGTTCAAGGGTTTGGTTGACTCTTTCTGTAATGCCATTGGTCTGGGGATGGTATCCCGATGACAGGGCGCGTTGGATTCCTAATACTTTACAGAGGTGTTTCTAAAAGCTCGAGATGTACTGGGGTCCACTGTCAGAGATAATCTTAGATGGGAGCCCATGTAGACGAAAGATGTGTTTCACAAAAATGCCAGCCATCTCTGGGGCAGAAGGCAATTTCACTAACGGTGTAAAATGGGCCATATGAGACAAAAGATCAATGGTGACCATTATGACCGTATGTTCCCTGGAGGGAGGTAGATCTACTATGAAATCCGTTGCTATGGCTTCCCAGGGTCGAGAAGGTGGATCTGGTTGGAGGAGCAATCCTGATGGTGTTCTGCGGTCTGGCTTCTTTTGGTTACATATAGTACATGCCTGGATATATGCTTGAACATCCTTAACCATCTTAGGCCACCAGAAGTTTCTTTGGTTGGAGAGAAGGGTACAACTGACTCCACGGTGTCCGGAGTGGAAGGTATCATGGGACAGGTGTATTATCCGTTCCTTCAATGTCTTGGTAGGAATCACTAGTTGAGAACCTCGGAAAAGGAAGCCGTCTTTATTTTCCAGGGCCCACAAGTTGCGTCCCTGGAAATCCTTCCATAGGTCTGAGGATGTGGTTTCACTCCTAATAGTATCTAGGATATCACTCTCCTGGGCGATGAACATGGTGTTGGGAAACATCTTGGGTAGATCATGGATATCTTGTGAGGGATAGTCTGGACGTCTGGATAAGGCATCTGCAATGACACTCGAGGTTCCTGGAATATGTTGGATTTGGAACTGGTATTGAGCAAAGAAAAGGGCCCATCATGCTTGTCGACTGTTTCTGCACTCCATGGACTGGAGGACTTGTAGATTTCTGTGATCCGTCCGCACCTGCACAGGGTGAGTGGCGCCCAGGAGGAGATGAAGCCACTCCTTAAAGGCCTGATGAATGGCAAGTAATTCCTTTTTCAGGACTGAATAGTGTGTCTCACAAGGAAGCAAGGTTCGGGACAGATAAGCTACAGGATGTTCAAGAGCATCGTTGGCTTCTTGTTTCAACACCGCACCAATACCATATTCTGAGGTGTGTGTTTCCACCAGTAAGGGTCTTGAAATGTCAGGTTGTATCAGAATGGGTCCTTGAGTGAACATCTCCTTCAGTCTTTGAAAGCAGTTTCTTGAGAAGAATTCAATCGAAAGGGAACGTTCTTTTTGAGTAAAGATACAATCGGTTGAACAATAGCTGAAAAAGAGGGTATGAATTTCCTGTAGAAATTTGCAAGGCCCAGGAAGGATTGGATTTGTTTAACAGAGCATGGAACTGGCCAGGAAGTGATAGCTTCAATTTTGGTTGGATCCATAGCCACCCCTTGAGGGTTCAAGACAAATCCCAGATAACGTACCGTAGAGACGTGAAATATGCAATTTTCGGGTTTGGCTAGCAATCCATGGTCCCTAAGTCTTTGTAGAACAGCAGAGATGTGTTCTTGATGCTGTATTGGGTCACTGGAATACACCAGGATGTCATCAAGGTATACAATAACAAAGAGGAACAGCATGTCCGAGAAAACCCTATCCATAAAACGTTAGAAGACAGCTGGGGCATTGGCAAGACCAAATGGCATAACCAGATACTCTAAGTGCCCAAAAGGTGTTCGAAAGGCAGTTTTCCATTCGTAGCCCTCTTTTATTTGGACCAAATGGTAGGCTCCTCTTAAGTCCAACTTGGTAAATATCACAGCACCTCGAAGTGCTTCCAGGATGTCCGATTTCAGTGGTAGGGGATATCTGTCTTTCCAGGTACATTGATTTAGACCTCTATAGTCCAAACAGGGTCGTAGTTCCTTGGTGTCTTTTTTGGGCACAAAAAATAAGGATGCCCCTGCGGGGGACTTGGATGGACTGATGGTACCGTTGGCAAGGTTGGTATCCAAATAGTCTTGTAGGAACCTTTTTTCAGATTCCTACAGAATAAACATCCTGCCGAAGGGGATTATTGCGTTCTCCTCGGTTTCAATGGCGCAGTCTTCTGGTCTATGTGGAGGTAGAGACTGTACAATATCTGAGGAAAAGACATCCGAAAACTGCTGTTAAATGTCTGGTACTTGATTGATATTGGAAACGGTAACAGAATGATTACCCTTTCTGCTTTCCATGGATATGATTGCTCTAGTGTCTTGTGCAAGGCAATGTGATAGTCAACACTCTGAGCCCAAAAACAAAGAACCAGCGGTCCAATTAATGTATGGGTTATGTTTTTTTAACCATGACATGCCCAGGACCACTGGATAGTGAGCGGCTTTTATAATGTCAAACAGTATGTTTTCTTGATGGTTGTGGATAGAGAATACAATGTTCCTGGTTTGTTGGGTAATTGGTCCAGAAAATAGAGTGGAGCCATCAATTCCTTCGACTGTTTGTATGTTATCCTTGGATTCTCTTGGAAATGTGTGCTTTAAAACCCATTTGTCATCCATAAACATACCCATAGCTCCACTGTCTACCAAGGCTAAGACTGAATGTGGTGCTCCGGTGGAAGGGGTCAGGGTAACCTGAAGGACCACCAGGTTACATATTGATGAAGGATCCAGGGTTTGAGGAGTGGAGCGGTCTTTAAGTCTCCCAAAGCTGGGCTCCATTCAGGATCGGGATCTGGTGTTTCCCGACGCCTTGGTGGTGCTATGGGACAGTTCCTGACTAAATGTTTGTCCAAAGCACAATACATACATAAACCACTGTCGAATCTGCAGTTTCTTTCTTGGGTTGACAATTGGCCTCTCATAGCCCCCAGTTGCATGGGTCCTGGCTCAGCAGGAGGGTTTTCCCTGGAAGTAGGAGCGAATGGAGATGTCTTGAGAGGAGAGCTTTGTGTCTTTTTCTTTTCGACCTTCCTCTCTTGTATTCTGAAATCCATTTGCAGGGATAAATCCATAAGAGCCTGGAATGAACCCGGACGTGCTATCCTGGCCAGTTCGTCCTTTACTTCTTCATTAAGGCCACGACAGAACAAGGTAAAGCATGACTCTGAAGACCAATCTGCTTCTTAAGCGAGCTGCTTAAATCGGGTAACATGGGACAACACATCCTGGGAACCTTGTTGGAATTCCAGCAACCTTTCTTGAGCAGTATAAACCTGGTCTGGGCGGTCAAATATGTCCTTAAAGGTTTTAATGAACCCATCATAATTGTCCAACAAGGCATCTCCTGCGGAAACCAATGGGGTAGCCCAGGCCAGGGCATTACCAGTAAGATGTGCTATGACAAATCCCACCTTGGCTCTGGGGTAGAAAAATAATATGGCTTAAAGGTGAAGTGTACCAGACATGAATCCAGGAAAGAGCAGAGCATTTTATGGAGCCATCATATTTATCCACTACACCACCTGTTGAGGCGCTGTCCTGATAGGCAGAGTCCCGGGAACAAACCAGTTGTTTCAGGGCTGCGTTTTCCGTTTTAAGGTTTTGTAGAGTTCTTGCATTCCTTGTAAAAGATCCTGTACAGTAGGATCCATTACTGGTCCTTTGTCAAGTAGCTGGCGCGTCAAACTGTCACAACTTTCACTGACACAACTATCATGACCCGAGTGTGGGCTCACCTGTAAAAGACTTGGGGTGTTTCTTCCTTGTTGACTCAGGCTGCCCGCGTTTCTTGGAGGTGCGGGTCTCGTAGAGGTAGGGACGGGCTTCTTCGGATGCCACTCTGTCGGTAGTAGTTTATTTATCCGAATTGTAGAGAGTGTTCCCAGGCAGGAGAAGGAGCAGACAGAATAGCCGCGTAAGTTCGTGGAAGTATGAGCCCAGGGAGCAATTACAGAGGTCCGGAGGAACTGCGGTAATAGGAAGCCCAGGAAGGAGGAGGAGCAGTGATCCGAGGATAACCGTGAAGAAAGAAGTCCAGGAAGGAGGAGCCGTGGAAGGCAGCAAGCGTGGCCGCGGCCGAACTGTCCAGGAAAGAGCACAGGATGGAACTGCTAAGGGAGAAATCCCAAGTTAAGCGAGCACTAGGAACAGCAACCGCAACTCGGAACTGTGAGCGTTGACATGCATTGTACCGCAGGGGCGGGACACTTATCTAGCTGTGTTGGTATTCCCAGGAGCTAGACAGCAGATCCGAGATTGGTGACCGCCATGTTGGGGGGTAAGTGAGGTCATTCTGGTACGATGCCATATAGACCAGGATGTCCAGAGGGGGCAGTAGCGAGGTTTCATGGCAACATCACATCTGCAGCCTGGATTTCTTTCTGAATCAAATGCTGACGAAGGATATTAGTGAACAGACTTGTGGTTAGAAAAGTACTGAGGTCTACACCTTCTCACAAAGCCATGCCATTTACTCCATAGCTCCATGCAAAACTAGTTAGCCTTCCAAAAAACACCTTGACATCACAAAACTTCAAAGAACCTCAATGGAAAAACATAACAAGGATTGGCATTGCACACAGTTTGGGCTTTTGTGTAGGCTTGGGAAAAGCAATTGTCAGGCACAGCCGTAGTGGTATGAAATGGCCCTTGATGGTAGCAGGTGCACAATGGCGCGAGTACCTGGGCATCTAATAGCAGTGCCTGGCAAATGCCTAATACCTATACACAAGCCAAAACTGTTGGCTTTGCCAATGCTTGTTTTTAACAGGACTTCAGGGAAGGGCATGCATAGTGCTTATCCACTAAGTGGGTGAAGGCAGACCTGGTCATGCCATTTTTAAACTACACGGTCAGGCACTTTGAGTGCAAAGTTTGATTCCAAGGCTTAATAAAAGGGAGCACATACAGTTCCCCTGAGACTGTATTTACTGCGGGAGCGGGAGGAAGTGGGTGGAAATGGCCATGGCCATTAGCATGGTCATTGGCATTCAATGGGTGGGGAAAAACAAAAAACACTTTGTGTTCCTCCTCATATGCCATTTCTCCCCATCTCTAATGCAATCGTTTTGGCATATGGGTGGTACAAATAGCCAAACTAAAAATACAACAGTTGGAGCACAAACAGTGCTCTGCCTACTGGATCAAACATACACAGGGATCGCCACAACAGGCAAGATTAAAGAATAGATGCTGCTACTTCTAGGCCGGTGCTTTTGACATCAAATGCGATTGGACACAATTACCATTCAGTGTCTGTCTCAGAGGGGAAAGAATATAGGTCATTACGAGTAGGGCGGTAGGGGATACCAGGCACCGGTAAGGAGACTGGTGCCCGTAATCCCCTACTGCCAGATTCCGACCCTTACGGGTCCCGTTAGGGGACCAGGCCGCTAATTACGGGCCTGCTATTAGCAGGCCCGTAAATAGCGCCTTCCCCATTCCCATTGAGCCGTATGGGGGCTCAAATGGGAATGGGGAATGGTTTATTCAATGGGGACTTACCGGTCCCGCCAGGGTCGGACTACACCGGTAAGTCCCCATTAAACAACACCGGATTCGGACCAGTTATTGGAGGTAGTCATGGCTCAAATAGCACCATGACTACCTCCAATCTCGGAATGAGGCCCAATGTATTTTTATCAGCAAATCAGGAGCTGTTCAGAAATAGCAACCACTGTTTATCAGTGCCTTCTTTTCCCAATTGCTATTCCTTCTGGTGATGGCACAATTGATTGCCCTGTTCAAGCTTCCATTCGTGACACATGCCGCTGGCATTCAGCGCCAATATGGAGTTCACCTTTTTGGATTGTTGGCCTTTGCCACTCTTTAGAGATTAAACAACATGGTTCTCCCAACATCCTGTTGGAAGTCTGCACTAGAGGCCCAAGGATGACAAATACGCGTCAATACATCCACAAAGGTGCTCAGAGCAGGAACAAGTAGCCAGACACTGTCCAGACTCTGCACAATACCTTGTGCGTCAATGCAGGGCCGGTGGAGAACTTGCCTGCAACATGCTCAGGACGACCCAGAGGGGGGATCCAGTCCAATGTCAACTTCCCCTGACCCCTACTGAGATCTTGCAAGAGTCCACATTTATTTATAGACTGACAAAGGTGCTAACTCTGTAGTCATTTCGTTTCTTTCAAGATGTTTCATTAGCATTGATCAGGTCCATTCTGTTGGGGGGTCCACTTCCTAGATGCAGATCCACAATCATGGTGAAACAAAGCCAGACATTGCGAGAGGTGGGGTGCGGGGGGTTGGACCTGCACAGTTGCGAGAGATTAGGATGAGGAATTGGATGCAGTGGGAGTAGAGGATGGCAGGGCGGATGCCCTGCCCCCAGGGCAGATTTCAGATCCAGGTGCACACCTCAGACTAAAAGAATTAAATGGTATTCACTGGTGCATTCACTAGCCTGGCGCAAGCTCTTACTTCCTGCCCTGGAAAGTTGAGTTAAAGAGGGTCAGGGCCTAGGGTGGATGGCAATATGTGCATTGCAGTTGTTGGTAATGGCAACAGAGGGGCGTTCAATGGATGACTCAAGATGCCCAACACGGGGAACACGTCTGTTGGGGTTTGTGTGGGGTACTTTGGGAGCTGTGCAAGTGTCTTTCTGGCAAATGTTAGAGGGTATTTGTGGTGCATTTATGTTGCCAGAGGTGTAGTCTTGGATCATGCCCTCACTTGAAAAGCCGCCTTTGCATCCAGAAAACTGTCAACTCTCAGTCCATCACCAGTGTGCCCTTATTGTTAAAGATCTTGAATAAGGCGGCAAAAACTAATTCAAACTCATTCGGCATATGCAATTATTGTTGGGGGGGCAGAATCAGGATTTCGTCCACATATAGCCACAGAATTTGCACTGTTGGATTTGAAGGATAATCCTTTTAAGAATGCCAAAGTGGTCTTTCGATGCTGCCGGATCTGTCCACAGCTTTCCTTACCCATTATAAAAGTTTCTCTTATTACAGCTGCACCATCTGCACAGTGTGGAATATGTGTCAGACAGTGCCAGGGCTTGGATCGAGTCTTTTCTATCAAAGAGAACCTGCAGAGTTAAAATAGAAGCCCATGTCAGAGCCTGCGACAGTGAAGTGTGGTGTCCCTCAGGGGTCCTGCTTCTCCAACATTTACATTAAAACTCTGCATGATCGCTTGTCGGACCAAGGTGTTGTCTTTCAGAACTATGCCGACAACACCCAGCTCAATCTCCTACCAGAAGGGCGTCAATTGGATCACATCCCACACATTCAAATTATATTTTCTGGAATTGGATTAAGAGGGACGTGGTTTGAGCTAAATCAAGATAAAACTAAGCTTTGGCGGATTCAGTATTCAACCATGACTACCATGAGGACTAGGGAAATCGCCATACCTGGCGAACTCGCACTAATTGCAACATCCCAATGCACGATAGAGTAAAATCTTTTGGGATGTTTTTGGACTCATGCCCGTCAATGAAAACACAGATTAGCAGTGTAGTGAGCAGAACAATCATGTAACGATACAAACACTAAAGAGCATTGCAGATTCCAAAAAGGATAACCATGATGCATTGCATGCAGGATCTGCAAGATGTGTCCTACAATGGTTGCAGAGCCTTCCAAATATGGTCGCTTCGGTAACCAACTCTCAGGGGAGACCAGATATCACCTATTTCTAAGACGGTTCATTGGCTTCCCTTCAATTCCAGAATCGCGTTCAAACACGTGTCCGCCAAGCCCATCATGGTACTGCTCCCCTCTACCTGAAACAATGCTTTCTACGGCACGTACCCCTCTACCCATAGCGATCTAGAACACGATTTACAGGGACTTTTACTAGTTTTCGCAAGAGTGGAGTTTACGCAGCAAAGCTTTGAACAGTCTACCAGAAGGAATGCATGGAATTATGATTCCACTTCCTTTTAGAAGGAAGATCAAAATATTTGTATTCTGTTAAGTCTCAAAATCTGAAGACAGCAAATATCTCATCATTTATGTGCTTTTCTCATCTTCCTGCTAGGACACCCTTGGGTAGTCGCATGCTTTTGGTCATTTGAAATATAATTATTATAATAATAATTTAGCACTTATATAGCACTATGAACCCTCAGGTATCTGAGTGCTGCTTATTATTACCCATGGTGTGTGGTGCTCATCGACCTCGGAAGGATGAAAGGCTGAGTTTGGCCCTGCCGGGATTCGAACCTGTGTCAGCAGGCTCTGCACAGACATATGTCAAAGAGAGCTCTCTATCGGACCGGCTTATAAATGCATATACTTAGATTAAACAACAATTGTCAGTTTCAAGATGAAGGTTATAAGAGTGAAACAGCCTAATTTTTTTTTTACCTATGTTGAGATTGTAACATTGTTGCTTGTATAGCGGTTTCAGATCCGAGGCAGGCCATTTCTAAGCACTGAGGGTAAACAGAAGAGTGGGAGGGGAAATAGGAGGATAGAGGAGGAATCTGTGAATAGAACAGAGGAAAAGAATCATGTTAAAGCATAGAGTGGGGAGAGGGAAGGGGGCTACATGGCAAGCAAGGCAAGAGGGAAATACTGTTATGCAGGTTACTTGTCTAGCACCTCTCCCACCTAATGCACAGATAACGATATGAAGAGAAGACACGAATAGGAGAGGTGGGAAAAGGAAAGAGGGTCGATGGAAAGGTCTAAAGGTCTGTTAGTGGGCTACTGGAGTGCCCATGGGATGGATCTATGTCAGGGAAAATGGGAAATGTGCTAAAATCTATATATTTGTATTGATGTTTTGTTGTTTTATAGAGCACTAACATACTACTCCCACCTGCTGCTTCTAGGCACTTGGAGCCACTGCTGCAATGACAGAAAAAGCCAGCGTTCAGACAGCTGTAGTCAACACAGTGAGCGTCAGTGCACATTTGGGACTGTGGTGGGGCATCAGAGGAACCCCATTGAGACCCAAAGCATCTGGAAAGTCCTATTCTTTAGGGAGGATAGCTTGGTGGCCAGGAGTACCACTCCAAGTGATGTGGGTCTTCAATATACAACTCCCAAACTCTGCCCACCGCTCTGTGCTTGGTGCTTCAGCTGCCCGCCTTACTTTGCCAGTTTCCTTTTAGGGTGTCCCTGAATAACTAGTCCTTCCCGAGCTCACACCCTGTGCTGCAGTTCCTGAGCTGCTTGAGATTCTTAAGCCGCACAGGACACCCCCCCCTCAGGCTCCACCCCCAAAAAATGTTTAGTTATTCGTTGGGGCGCCCCCTTGATTTCATACCCGCCTCCCCCCTTAAGGCACTGCTGTGCGGCCTCACTGGACATGACACATGGGATTAATAAGGTGAGGTCAAATATGGCTGTCAGCCTAACTCAAAACGCCACGGCAGAGAGAGAGAGAGTGCTTGCCCTGCATTTTAAAACCATGAGGAAGTCCCCTTCAAAGCCCTTACTGTCCATTTCTCTGGAAAACCCACCCTTTGGATGATAAGAGAAGCACTCACACCCTCACTTCCCTTCTCACCCTCAAATGCTTGCCCTGCGCAGTGCAAAATATACTTTTAGTGAGAGCGAGAGGGGCAGAGAATCGGTGAGTAGTCTGCAGGGGGGACCCCCCTGCAGTGGAGGGTGAAAACCTCTACAATTCTCTGTCCCTCTCTTTCCCCCCCAAAAAATATTCCTGAAAGGAGGTTGGGGGAGTCCCAACGCCCTGCTCTTTTGGGTGCACTCCATCTCTGTGAACACTCCCATCACTCCTGTTGTTGATTGACTTATCTGTCAATGAAGGCTTCAGGATGGGTCTTCCTTCTTGCCCCAAAACCCTAGGGTCTTGCTTTGACATGGTTCCTTGCTTAGAGTCAAATCCCTTCTTAGTCAGTAGGTACCAAATCATCAACATTACGTTATATGGCGCAACTTCACAAAGCCTGCACAAGAACCTTTCATTTCACACGTCAGACAACTTGCCCAGATCCACACTCCTTGCTTAGCCCAACAGACGCTCACAGCGCCAGCGACTAACTTACATTGAGTTCCCACCAGAAGCCCTCTGCTTCCTGCTAAGCTCGGACTGCCCAATGCGGCGATTCCCAAAGTACAGGCCCAAACATGCTACTGTTGCCTGTTTTTTTGGGAAAAGTGGGACCGTTTTTTGGCCAAAGTGTGCTAGTTTGAGGAGTTACTTTACTGTGCAACTGGTTGCTTTAACCAGTGGTAATGAATGGCTATTCTTTAAAATGCACAATTTCCAACTAATTTTAACAAAAAACAACCTCTTAGGCACTACTCAGTTTGCCACCAAAAGAACGAATTGGCTTTTATGGCTCGCAGCCCAGACCTCACCACCCTGTAACCCTTCGGCCCCACCCCACAGTATTTCTAGCACTGCGCCTGCATATACATTGCTCGCTTTTGGCTGCGGATGTCGGCAAATGAATAAACAAAGAGCCTTTGCTCTGAGTGATGTTACAGGCCTTACGGTTTGTTTGTTCCCCGACCGGTCTCTGGATCACACTCAGTTCATTTGTGTGCAGATGGGTAGCATGTGCAAGTGGATCTAGGCCACCTGGCCTAAACCTCGCCCACCTTGTGCCTTCCAGGTTGCCGCTCATTTCCCCAGTTAGCAAGCCCTGCCCACCTGGCGCCTTCCAGGTTGCCGCTCATTCCCCCACTTAGCAAGCCTGGCCCACCTGGTGCCTTCCTGGTTGCCGCTCTTTTTCCCTACTTAAGGAGCCCTCCAGCCACTTTTCCTTTGCAGATGGGGAGCAGGTGCAAGTGGATCTAGGTCACCTGGCCTAAGGCTCGCCCACCTTCTTAGCCCTGCCTCTTCCTTCTAGCTCTCAACTCTTAGATCAAGGGCGTCTCTGTCTGTCCTGATGAATTCTGGTTTCACCATTACCGTGTTGTGGCCAATGCTGGATTTGACTTTTATGGGCTTCATTCATTCACGGTGGGTCACCCTTTCTCAACTCTCATGCTGGACTTCCTTTGCATCTTGTACTCATGGTGGCCCTGAATCGTGCTGTTCCCATCTTCATCTTCTATCCTGGCTTGCAACATTATGTGTTACTACTGACTTCTGCAATTGTATTCGCTCTCCCCTCTTGCTTCTCCACTCTTTTTGACTGCTTTCTCTGTGTTCTCTCCTCTTCTCTTTTCCTATCTCCTCCCCTTACTTTCTTCTATGCACTTACTCTATCAGAATTGTCCCTGGACCTAGCATGATAGCAGCCTTGTCTGTCTCCACCCCTCTCCCCTTACTTGTTTTATTTCCTACCGCCCCCATTGCCCCACTCCAGCACTATCTGAAATGTTGTCAGGCCTAGTACGATAGTCGCTTGTTTTGTTCCTCCCCTATCTTTCTGCACCCCTCTCCTTCACCTCTTGTTTTTCTCCGGCTCTACCAGAAATGTCGTCAGGCCTACTATGGTAGTCGCCTGTCTGTTTCCATTTCCTTCACACCCTCCCCCTCCCTTCCTTATCTATGTCTTAGCTCTTGCACTATCTAAAATGTTGTCAGGCCGAGTACGATAGTTAATTTCACATCCTTACTGTTCATGTAAGAATGTCATTGTATTTTCCCTTGTTCCCTCCCTTACCTTGAAGTGCTTTGAAACACATTGGGCCTCATTACAAATCGCCCGGTATGGAAACAACGGTGGCGGTAAACCCGCCGCCACCATTGTTTCTATGCCGGGCGATCACAACTCCTGCAGGCGGGAGGTGATGTTTCCGCCAGGTCTGACCTGGCAGGTTTAACACTGCCCACCTGCAGGCGGACGAGGAAACACCGGCAGCATTACGAGATGCTGCCGGTGTTTCCATGATCCCCATTCCCATTGAGTCCTATAGGACTCAATGGGAATGGGGATTAACACCATTCCGCCTCCGTGATTCCCGGAAAACCGGGGTTGTAATGCCCTGGTAATTCTGGGAATCACGGAGGTGGAATGGTAATACGAGTCCGGCGGTAACCAGGCGGTTTTACCGCCTCAGTTACTGTCGGACTCGTAATGAGGCCCATTGTGTATAGGCACTATATAAATAGACTATCATATCTTTTCCCTGCCTTCTCCCCGCACTTCCTCCTCAGCACGCTGGGGGTCTTGGGCTAAGAAGAGACAGATACTGGTGTAGCACTGACACCTAACGGCCGGTCCGCCTGACTCATTATCCAAGTTATTATTGGGGAAGCAAATAGACAGTTGGTGTTGCAGCAGCGACACCTAGCGGTCATTAAGGGAACAGACAGCGGTGCATCAGTGACATCTTGAGGCAGTCATAGTATGAACAGATATCCTGTGCTCCGAGGGTAAATTTGCTCAATAATAACACCTCAAGGTCAGCAAGGGTGTGGCGAGGCACGTGCAGATAACTGTCTTCATGTACACAAAGTCTTTGAAGAGGTGGCCGCGCCTACTGGATTGAAGCAGATCCAGCTTAAAAAAAGCACACTGACTGCTAAGAGGCCTCCAACAATTCTCACCGAATGCCTGCAAGTAGTTCCTAGAGGGACGGGGTGGGGGCCAGCAACACACACCGACGCTGCTTGCACCAGCTCCTCATGGATCCGCCAAACAACGTTGGCGCTTTATCATCAATAAAGCCATGTTTCACTGAACACGTTGCCTGACAAGACTGACGCAGTGGGTCAGAAGGGACACAGATGCAGCAGCGGAGCAGTTCCGGGCGGTAACGTAATTAATGCCCTTACCTTGGGGGGACTTAACCGCGGACTCGTGTGTCAAACATGAAGCAATGCAGGCTTGCCTAGAGGGCCCACGCTCCAAACAAACAATTCAGAGCCACCTCAAGGCATACGGGACGTACACAGGAAGACGTGAATCACATTACGGTACCTCACTGCGCCATGCGTCACTAATGCAGCAGAAAGAAGACTGGCCTGTTTATGGGAATCACTGCGGATCCTGAAGTTTTTTTTGTTAAGGAGTCGGAGGGGGGAGAAGCAAGACCTGTGTCCAAAGCTGGGGCTCTGCCTTCTTTTTCCACATCCGAAAGCTTCTTGGAGACTGCCAATGTCTCTCTCCCATCAAGGCTGGATTAAGCTTCTGGGCGGCCCAGTGTGCAATCATTGGGGGGGGGGGGACGTCAAGGAGATTGACTGACATCATCTCAAACACATTCGCCGACTGAACAATTAGGACTGGACCCTGTAATCATCAGGGTACAACCCTTCATGCTGCGCTGGTGCTGGAAGGCTGTCTACCAACATTCCATGCGGTAGTGTATAGCAGCACTGGAGTATTCGGATGAAACTATGAAACTGACTTTGTGATGGACATTTTAACCAAATGGCCTCGACTCAGTTACAAACAGCAGGTTCTATTGCTCTCCATTTTGGAACTTATTGTCAGGGTTGGACTGGGAACCAAAAGAGACCCTGGAAGTTATTTTCAAAGTGGTCCCATATTCCACATTTTAACCGTGCCCAAGTTTTTTCCTATGAGAAAATGTGGAATTAAAATAATGTACCACACAAAAGTGGCCCAGGGTGCAGAGGCCTACCGGGAAATCTCCAGAGTTCCCCATAGGCCAATCCAGCCCTGCTTATTGTACCAATACATCAACCTTACGGGCTGGAATTTGCGAGAGGTTGGCACACTTCACACACATTGCAACAGGGATCTCAAAAAAACAAAGCTGGAGACTAGTGTATGGTGGTGCAGCGGATAGGGCAAAATCTGAGTTTACTATCGAGTCCGCCTTTCCCTCACTAGCCCATGCTACTTGAAGACCTGCCGCCTAACCCATTGCCATGAGGGTCTCCAGAGATGGCACTCTGCATAGGGGAAGGAGGTGCTACCAGCGACCCAGATAGCAGTCTGGTCCGTCTAGTGATCTCATAAGGCTTTGGTGGCTGTATCAGAGAGTGCCTCTAAACCCAAGTGCAGGTTGAACTAAAGTGTCTCTATGGTTGCCTAATGAGTGTTCAACAGGGTACTGTTTCTGTACATGGGTGCCACCAACCGGACACTCAGGGTCTTTTCTTGGGGTGGGTGAAGTTGGCGCCTACCCATGGTGCAGGTACTTTGAAGCAGTAGGGTCTGCTGTCCTCGGACAGCACACAGAAACACAATTACAAGGCCTGTTCCTATTTGTCTGTTTCTTTTGCTTTGCATTTCAAATACAAAGAAATAAAATGGATGACAGAGTCCGACAAATATGTTTTAAAGATGAGTTTGTGGTCAGCATATAATTTGAAATCGGGACCGATTAGTAGATGCGTTAGCCTGCAGCAGTACTAGCTGCAGACACAGCTGTGAGTGGGCAAGTGGAAGTCACTATTGTTGGTTAGATGTCACTTAAAAAGTGCAAATATGCGAAAACAGCAGGGGTGTATAAGAAGCTCCAAGCTGTGTAAAACCATGACTGTCTTATGCATTATCTTTCGCTTTGTGACTAAATATACATAGTACAGCTGTAAGGTCCAGAGAAGATTTGCTTAGGATACCATTAGCTTATCTGTGCATAATAGAACTGCAAAGATACAGTGCCAATTGACTACATCGCAGACTGGACAACCATCTCAGATTAACCACCTAACCAAATTGTGTGATCCTTGGCAAATCATTTCATTTCACTGCGCCTAAGCGATCACAATTCAGAGTCCCTAAAAATGAATGAGATTGCTGTGTCCTCTAGTCAAAGACACCAAACTCATGGTTTACACTGTCTTTACTGACAAAGTCAACACTCATGAGTTGTGGATAGTGAAAATGCTTTCCTTGTTACAATGTGTTCACCACGCAAAAAAAGGATGTGCTGTTTGCAAATGTGTGGGTCACCCCGAGGATCTTGGTTACAGGTACTGTTGCTAATTATTTAGAGGAGCTTCAGAAAATGTAATCTCATTAAAAAAATCATTATTGCCAGTCTTTAATGGGTGAGGAAAATTGATTACGCAACAGCAAGATCTAGAAGATTGTCCTTTAGACCATGAACGTGTACATGGGATAATGAAAGTGAATGCTTTTTAGCAATAGTGTCTACCGTGTCTACTTTTTCTTTAAGTTATTTAATTGCACATTACCAATAAGATATTTTTTCTTTTAGGTCAGGCCACATACTGGAGAATCCAGTTTCCAAGATGTGCATGCAATGTGCATAGCTCTCTGCTCCTCCTAAGAAAAGTGGCTTTTGTTTGCATTGCGACGAATTTATTATGTTGGGGAGGGGTTGCAGTTTAGGATTTTCATTATAGTGACACATTCTAGCATTTCGGCCTGGGCGCCATATCATCTAGAAACTGCCCTCTGGACACTCTTCTAAGAGGCCTGCCCCAGTATTACCATGTGTGTGCACTATTGTGAACCACACCTCACTATAGAGCCAGCTAAAATATTCACTGCTCCCTTAACACTTTAAGGCAGTTATTGAATTAAATGAGACATGTTTCTCTTCAAAATTCCACAAAAACTGGGTCGACTGAATGTTTATCATTGAAAATATAAAATGACCGACCTAATGGAGGATATATGTATTGTCAATAGTATGTATTGTCAATAGTACTTCTGGTAATGGGACTGCAGCAGTTGGACTGGCAGCCAGATAAGTTGCATGAAGACAGAGCATGATGCATGCTGCTTAGGAAGCAAACATTTAAGTCTGCCGTCTACCTTTGTTGCCATCACGTGTCACATGGCAAGTAAAAATAATTCTATTTGCCCTTGTGATATAAAGTGACAAGGTGTAATGAGATCTATCCTGAAGAAATGGATGCATAGAAATGTGCAGAATTTAAAGGAACAATGTGAGCTGCAGCCTGCACACAGCATCAGAAAAGGATATGTGCAGGGAAAGGGGCGATGTTAGCAGCGCACCTACAACCAGAGCATATCTCCATAGTAAAAGATGGGCACAAAAATAAATCTTTTCAGTTACTTGGAAGAATCCAGCAATCTTTTGTTAATTGGAGGAAAGGCCCCTCTGGGATTGACATTTTTCTTTTATGATATGATATATGATGTGATGTGGCATTTATAACACGGCTGTACACAAGTGTTTCTAGGCGTGACAAGACAAGGAGGGGGAAACAAAGTGAGGACAACACAACGATTTTACTAGGCATTGTGTCATTCAGATCTGGGAAGAGGGAAGGGGAGAAGTGCTGGAGGGGAAGAGGGAAGTGCAGTTAACTCACAAGTGCAGCAAGCGGGTGGCTCATATGTGCAAAGAGAAGGGACTGTTGGGTTGCAGATACAGACTCTTAAAGTGCTGCGGAGCCCGGAGGCAGTGCGAGGGCAACTAGACATGCAGGAGCCTGGGCCTGAGTTCAGAGGGTGACCAGTGCGCAGAGCAGTCAGGTGCAACACATTCAATACCAATGAGTGGTTTCTAAGTGCAGGATTGGGATTTTAACCTGTGTTGCGCTGCATTGTCTTGCATCCAAGACAAATACACTGCCCCCGAGTTATCCTTCCTCCTAGCCCAACATCTCAAAGGAGAGTCAAAAAACGAATATGGCCCTGCGTTGTGTATATTTTCCTTTGCAGGACTGAGAATCAGCATTATATAAAGAAACATACAGAGATAGTAAAGATATACATTTTGGAAGGAGTTTGATTGCAAACATATTACAATGTTGTCCTGTTTTGTGGAAATGTAAAACTAATGGAAAAGAAAGGTGACTTTAAGGCTGCAATTCTGAATGAAACCATCCTAGGCTTGGTCAGTTGGATGGCTGGCTTTCCCATGAGAAAAGTGTGAACACTGGCTTTGAAGCTCAACCTTACAATTTTATTACTCTGATTGTTGCCTGGTCCTCAGAAACAGACCTTGACAATAAAAACAAATGCTCCCATATACAACTTCCATCTGTCTCTGAGTTTAGGCCAAAAATCCTAGAATCCACAATAAATAGGCTCTCTTCCTTCCACGTAATCTGATCTTTTGATCATCGAGGCCTTTCCAGAAGGAACCATTTCACACCTTCAGAGACCCGCAGTCTGACTAAAGTGATAGAGAGTGGCTGGAATCACTCAATGGGGCAGGGCTGAACATTTGGCCATGAGAAACTAAACCTCAAAGAACTTGTACCATGACAACCAGCATTCTCAGCAGTCATAAATCACCAGCTCTCAGCTTCAAAGGAACTAAGAGTATATGATAACAGATGTTTTGTTACCAGGCAGCTTAACTGGAAATGGCATTTAATATTTGTTAAATAAGAAAATGAACTGCCTTTTGTAACCTTTGAAGGGAATGTCCTAGAGACTTCATATGTTTTAATTGTTCAGGGTGAAAATCCTGTTAGCTGAATGTAAAACAGTATTTGATAACTGTTTCATTATGTAAATTAGGCAAATACGGATATTTTCTTACAGAAATAGTGCACTTTAGTGATTCATTAGTACCATGCTAGTGAGACGGTTATTCGGAGAATTAAATATTATTTTTGTATAAAAGTATCAGAGGGTAAAAAAGGAAAATCTATAACACACCAAGATGAAAATCACATTATTTGATTAGGCTAAATGAGAATAATCTAATGAACCAACTGGTTACATGACCATATGCGAGGAACATGATATTTCAGAAAGTTACAAAAGTTGAATTTAGAAATCTCCAAGATGACATCACACCAAATGAGAGGGAAACTGGGTTTCAAAGTCATTCCCATTAGACTGCTGTCTTCATTAATATGCACAATGAGTACTCAGGGGATGGTTTAGCGTGATGTCACTTTTGGAACACTGTCCAATCACATACACTGACCAATTAGATTAAAGAACATATACCCACATCTAAAGTGAGGGGATTTTAATTTATAAAACGTCCAAACCCATAGTTAATGGACCGTCACTAACTGGGATGGACTGAACGGCAGTCTGAAAGAAGGAGAGAAAGGATAATTGACAACAACAGAAAGGAGAATGGAACAGATAGATTTCTATGATAAATCCAGTGAGATCATCGGTATCCCTACAAAATATCCCCACCAAACAAAATCGCCATACATATGGCCTTTTGTCTCGCCATAGGCAATATTTTTGGGGAGGATATTTTGTGGGAGCAGGGGTTCTGGGGGTGTCCCCCGCACATTTTAAAATAATGCAGGGGCTGCAGGGGTGTCCCGCGCAGGGTCCATGGTTCAATATCGCCGCAAAAATATGGCGATATCTTTGTATCACAATATTTTTGCGGGGATATTAACACATGGAACCGAGATCCTCACTAAGACTCTGGTATGGGCCTCCTCATGTGGCCAGGGAAAGGCAACCACTACCTGATCCTGAAACTGGGATTGGTATTATGCGGGAGGATCACATGGTAGAACTCATATTAGGGGTAGTTGGTGACCCCCTTTAACTCACAATTCCCCTAGTTTTCCAAAAGCCTTAATGGCTTATTGTAACCAAACTGATGTTTCTGTTATAAAAACCACAATGGACTCCAGAACACATAATGCTTGGGGTACTGTGACGAGGAAGATGAGCTCAGAGTTAATGAAGATTAAATGTACCATGAAGCTTAATGAGCATTCTGGTTGTGGTATAAAGCACCTGAGTGGGACATTTAAATGCAGGAATGAGTTTTGGGTGAGATGAGAAGGAGACACTGATATACTACCAGAGGCGGTAGCAGAACTGAAGGTGGGAGATGCTGTTGAGGCAGAGGAAGCACCAGAGTAGACGTGCTGCCATGCAGAGAAAGCACAGCTGGAGGTAGATATGGGAAAAGTTACGCTTTGTGGAAGACGAGCTCCCAACATCCCGTGAACCGCTCCGGTAAAGAAGCACAGGTAGTATAGCTCAGTGGCAACGTGCTCGTCTTGGAAGCAAGACGACGCAGAGCAACACAGGTTCAATTCCCAGGCCTGTGCTTATAAACCTCTTCGGTATTAAGCGTGTTATAAATAAATAATAATTATTATAAATTATTACTAAAATTATTATAAAGCAGAACCAGAGCCGTCAGAGCTCCCCTGAAGCACTGTGCTTACCATAGCAGTCATACCGGAGCTGGCAGCTGTGCAGACAGACTCTAGGAGATCTGCTGCAGCACCTGGGAGTCAAACTGAGACACAAAGGAAGACCAGTGAGTTGGCCTGAGATGTCAGGTGACCGGGGGCACTCCGAAAAAGATCTTTAATGAGAACTAATGATTCTGAATACCGAACAAATGAAATAAGGCAGCCAGGCCGCAACTCTCCTGATAAGGGATACTAATTGGGGGACAATTGGAACCCCCATTACCAGCAGCCAAGAGGTTGGATGAGAGTAATACAAAGGCTGCAGTAGTACTACTCTCCTTATATGAAACATCAATGGGGAGAAACCTGTAACCTACATTGCCAACAGCCAAACTGCTATGGAAGAGAACTACATAGACAACAAAGGTGCAACTTCCCTTTTATGGAACACCAATCTGGGGCGAACTGTAACCCACATTGTTAAGAGTCAAGAGACTATAAAGAGAAGCAGTGATTGTTCAAATCTCACATAGGATGCTGGTGTGGAGAATTTTGTAACAAGCATTATCACTGAACAACTGCAGTTGTAGGAGTTTTCATCCTAGTAGGTCGAGTATACCAGGAAGGAAGATTTAAAGTACTGTGGTTATGGTAAAAGGTGCCTTGATGAACTGTGCATTACCAAAAGTAATTGCTGTGCTATCCTGACAAGAAGAAGTATGATGTGCTAAAAATTACTTGGCCTTTGAAAGAGAATAATTGTCTAGGTTGATCAACTTGTGTTTTGAAGGAGAGGCATTTACTTTGCCAAGCAGGTGACTGTGGAAAATATGTTTTTTTTCTTTTTTTTTGTATATAGTGCTTTAATCTGAAGCGTTTTACATAGGACATATTTACATACATTACTATTATTACCCAATCATAACTCATTTATCGACCTTGGAAGGATGAAAGGCTGAGTTAGCCTGGTCGGGATGCAAATCTGTGACCTGCAGATCAAACACAGATCACAGCAACAAGCGTTTAATTTATGAACAAGGATTTGTGAAAGACATTTTTCTTCGACAAGTAGAAGGATACATTGAATGGAAAATACTTTGTGCTACGTTGAACTGAACTTTCTTTGCACAGAACATTATTTAATGTGAATTTTGCTCAAGTTATTCCTGAATTGATCCAGGGGAAGGGAGTACAACCATGGTCACTAGGAGTACTTTCTAAAGCCTTTGCGTTGGAATTGGAATATTATTTTGTGGAACTGAAAACAGTCAAACATTCCTTGTATGATTTTGTTGTGTTTATTAGTGTGAGGGTCAGAATCTTTTTCTTCAGTTTGCTAGGCAGGGCCATCGATTTTAGGTTAGGGAAAGACAGGCATTTATCTCACCCTTTTTTATTTAATAAAATAACCTTTGAGAAAACTATACCTTTGTGCCTGTCTTGCATTTCTGACCCCTGACATTTCCTTTTGACCATTCTGGACCATTAGCAGAGCACTGTAAGTAATGCCTGCTTTGAGTTAAAGACTAAGGCCTTACGTAGAAAAAGACAGCAGACAGGCCCAATACAGAAATAAGGGAACAAGGCTGTAGAGGGAAGCGATCCCATCTTTCTAACTGATGCCGACTTGTTTCTAGAGGGGGAGAATTGAACCAGTCTTTAAGAAGGTGCCGACATATCTGTGAGACAGCCAAAAAAAATCCTATGTAAGCATAATGCCAAGGGGAAATCAAATTATGAGGGGAAATATATGGTAAAGGGTAATAGATTTAATCAGCCCTTTTTAATAGTGAAAGTACTGAAGAGGCGGGGATATAAATGGACTATACATCCTGAGCAATACATACATATTTCAAAAGTATATGTGCTTCTGGAATTATAGATGTGACATAATTGTATACTGAGAGATCCTCTACCTCCTTCTCTGCGTAATGGTCAAATAAAAAAGACGTATTCTGGGAGTCAAAGGATCTCTCAAAGTGTACATACCTAGAATAATAATGTAATTGAAGCCATTTCCTGGTTACATCACCAAGCAGAGTTCTGTTATGGGTGTTGAACCATTCAAGACAAAGGGAAATGCGCAATTTACTGCTACCAATTGTCCTCCCTCTAAGATGTGCACTGAAGATGAGAAATGTACACTTTTGCACAGTGATACAATAGAAGTACCATTGAAGGGAATCTAGCAAACAAGCATATTAAACATACATTTTCCGTTTTGTGAGCAGTTTACACACGGGAGTGTCATGTAGCCTGTCTTTTAAATTGGTTTTTGGAATTTGGTTTGACATTTATTAAGTTAATTGTTTTTTTTATAACGCGCCTAATACTGTACCCGAGTTTGGTTTCTAGGAGCGGATCTGGGATTCAAACCTCTGTTGCTCTGTGTGGTCACATTTGCCTACATTTCTATTTGGTGTAGGGGAGGTATTTGTGTATTCCAAATAAATAGAGAGCTTTAGATAGGCAGGGATGTTGTGGTTTAATTAGATCTTTAACAAATTAACATTTTATCCTGGACCCTCATGCATTTTTCAATCCATGGTGTATGTGTGCTCGGGGTAAAGAAATTGTATATAATATATGGTGATGTGTGTGTTTTTAAGAAAGCCTACAACTAAGTTAAATTTAATATAGGAAAGTGATGCAACCTGTGTATTGATCTTTCTACATTCTGCTCACTAAAGAAATTGGCATTTTACAGATGCATAATTTGTTTATATTTAGATTGATTCTATTATTTCTATTTTATTCACAAATATACCTTCTGTGAAACCCCCTGTGTTTCTGTTCCTGATAGGGGAGGGAGGCTGTAAGGAATCGATTGTTACATTGGGGTCTCCGGTTCATAAAAAGAACTTTATACAATAAATAGAAATTGTGCATGCCTGATTTGGGGTGAGTGGAAAATTCCCCCCGAACCAGCTGTCGCCCAATCACAACATCCAACATGGGTTTTATGTAGGGCAATCTCTGACATTTGGGCAGACTCTTTTGCTCTCGTGCTTCAAGCATCATGTTAAGAGAAAATACTAAAACTCTCTGGCAGCGTAGCCTTGAACACAAAACCCTGCCCCGACTGTGACAGACAAAATTATGCCTGCAAGTAAAAAATAAATATTCACACTTGTGAAATTCACCTGCATCAGGGGTGACCTATTTAACTGGGGGGCCTGGTGCAGATTAACCACTTGATCCATGGTCAATCCAGCCCTGCCTCCCATTTCTAAAGGCAAGTGCTTCCCCCGCCATTGCGGTTCAAGCTCTTTAAATTTTCTAAGACAGTGAGCCCTTATCAGTGTTTTCAGATCTTGTCAGTTTTATTTAGGAAGGGCTAGTATACAGCACTTTAAAGCCATTGTTAGCATTTAGTGCTATGAAAAAATGCATACCAAAGTGTAGGGTACTCATGCGTTAAGCTTTCTGGGGTTGATGCATGAAAATGCCAATGTCATTGGGTAATGAGTATCGGGTCTACCCAAAAGACAGAAAAAGCCAAACCAGGCTATGCAATCATTCACTTTCACGGTCCCAAAGCTCTTAAAAACCAGCCAGTCAGCCAGCCACCCAGCAGTCTAGTCCTCCTTCCAAATTGATGACACTGGGACTTGCCATTCATATCATACTATTCTTTTAGCTGAGTACTCATAGCCAGACGTGCCTTGTAATCGGTGGTTCACATGGTGAGGACAATCGCACTATCTCAAGTCTATTTCTAAAGACAAACAATTTAAAATGGCATGTTATGGTTTGTCTGTATTCAGGGTTTCTGAATGGTGTAGTATCCTATCCTGGTGAATGTCATGCTCCACCAATATAGCTGAAACGGGTGTCCATTACAATGTGGGGGAGCATCTAGTAATTGATTGGTGATGCTAAATGAAAATGGATTTTTACTGATGGCTTTTAATAGGGACAGGTCAATAATACTTGTTTAAAAATACTGTTTTGAAAGACAGGGTGTGCATCTTTTGTGAAATTATGGTCTTTATAAGCATGACGTCTCCAGCTGTTTTTCAAACATACTGCATTCAAAAGACTTACTTGAGAGTATCGGCTCCTATTTGTGTTAAAATGCTTTGAGTAATTCCCCGCATACACTATCCTCCAATCAGGTCATGCTATGCCTGTGGCTGACTGTTTCTGGACTACTTGTCATTAATGCCATTGTACTACCTGGACTGAACTCTACAACTGCTGTACTTTATTCTGTTTTTTAAAAAAAACCTTACTAGATGGCTTTCAATCAATTCCCTCATGGTCCATTGGCTGTGGATTAAAGACTGTTTCTGATTCATCACATCTTTAATGCTCATACACCACTCTTTACCATTCAAGCCCTATGTTTCCTTGGCTACTCTGCATTCCTTCCATTTCCCATTGGCTGAGGGCTCCTGGACAGCATTCCATTCATGCCATCTAATATGCAGGGTCAAAGGCTTCTCAACAGATTTCCGTTTGCGCTGCTGTTTTCCTATTGTTCCGGGCTCCCAGACAGAGGTGTGTCATCCTATAGCCGAGGGCTCATCCACGGCTTGTTCTTTACATTGATTTCTTCCATTAATAACTGTTTATCAAAAAACAGTCTTTCTTCTGTTTCTATGAATGAGGGGGCACACTTCCTAGCCTTATGGCCAATCCTCAGGCGGATCTCCCTTTACAGCACTCTTGTCCCATCACTTAGGATTCCTGAATATCGCTTTGCCATTTTAGCTCCCTGTATTCTTACGACTGAAGACTCCATGGTGATTTCCTTATATTCTCATGCCTGATAGGTGCCAGTGACATTTTCCAGGTGTTTAGTATTACGTTCCTGCAAGTCAAGGCACTTGCATATTAAAAGAACAAAGCCTGATGTCTGTGAGGAAGGGGGAGACCATCGTTGCCATGGCTTGCTTACCTTATCCTGGCTGTTGAGATCCTGGTATGGGATGTGCGCTGGCAGATAGGTGTGCAGGATCGCACAGAATGCCAGTCCATCGCTCCAACTGCTGCTGAAGTTCGTGATATCGATATTCTGCCAAGATAAAGGAGAAGGAGTAACATGAAACCCACAAGCAGTTATAGAAACAGTATATGTGCTCCAAACTCCAGCAGTGTTCAACATGGCTACAGCCCACCCCCCAGATATGTTCAGCACTGTACAGCTATCCACAAAATACATGTCACATGACTGCCCCCCAGGAACAACCAAGGCCTTGACAAGGGTGGTAATATTAGGATCATTAAGCTTTCTGGTTTCACAGTGTGGCATGCATTACTCACTGTAATAGCATTTCTGATGATTGTATCTGCTTAGATTCACATGCTGTGCATATAATCCGACATCTATGCCTAACGTGATGTGTAGTGTTATAATTCCATATATACATGGATCGCCGACACAAATTGTGGGCATGCAGGTGCTGTACTCCGGTTGTACTCATCTGTTACCCTAACTCCACCAAGGCCTTTTGACTTCTTACACAGTTACTTCTGACTTGGATGCCTAGACCTCTTTTGCCTCAGCAATCCCAGGCGGATTGAGGAATTTTAAGCACATCCAGTCCAAAGGGCTACCAAACTACATTGATCTGCCAGAGTACATCTAAAGCCCATCATGCAACCAACTGTACTGCCTCCGAGTACACCCAACTGGTAGCATCAGATCTGCTAGCTACTATTCCGCTCAGTTAACAACTAAGCAGTGCACCGCTAATTCATCTGCGATTCCTCTCACCCAACGTAGAGAAGCTGAGTCCATGTACACCTAGTCTTGAACAAATGCACCCCACCCGCCTTGCCTGGTCTACCTATTTCTGTGTGTATTTCAGAATTGTCATACATCACAGGTCCCAGTTATTGCTCCTCTTCATTTCCATATATCAAGTTGTACTACTCTTCCAACATTCATGCATGCACACGAGTTTCTTGCTCTATTTTAGCATATCTAATTTCCGGTGGATATCCATGTTTCCCCATTCTCGTATGTCCACAAGACTAAACTCTGCATCAACGTCCTGTTTCTTCATGTACGATTTCCGTTTCTCCCTGCTTTGTCACAGATGACCTGAAGACCACAACCAACTCTCAAAGACAGCCTAAGGGTTTTTATTGACATGTTTGAGAAGGGGCTCCCTAAGGGCTGCCCTCCTCTCATCTCCCCTGGGCAGTTTTCCTCCCTAGCCTGGTCACTACAGATCAGTTACAACTGACTAGCTGATTGAGCTGGCCTAAGGACAAACACCTTAATCTCTCTGGGAGCTATCTAGGTGAATTCGAACCTAGGTCCCACTATAACAGTACAGGAGGAGGTGCCTTCCAAGCACTCGGGTCTCACTTGGCCCTTTCCTTGCACACTCTTGTACTCCTTGTCCTGATGTCATCAGTATGACTCTTTGAGAGCAAGTTACTGTGTGTTTTAGTGCCTGAACTTTCTTAGATTTGTAGCAGGAATTACCAAAGTGATTTAAAACTTGATTGGGAAAACGCTTTGTTTTGTGACTTTGAACTAGAACACGTTTGTGATACTTCAAATTGAAATGGACTCACCGTAACATCAAAGATTAAGAATTGTGTGGGCACACGCCACGTAGCGCACATTGTATTGCAATTGTTTCTGCAACTTCAGAGCTACCTCTGTGCTAATAGGCCGGTGCTCGCCTTTTTGCAGTAGTTCTTGTAAACTACAGTATCCAGCAGAAACTGGGATTTAAAAATACATTGGCAGCGCATTAGCGCTGGCACGTTTGGGAGGCCGTTTATTGCCACTTCACGCAAGATACATGCGTGTGTGCAGGGATTCATTGCCTTTGCTCCCGGTCCCGAAGTTGTAGGACGCTCCACATGCACTACTACCGATTGGAAAGGTAGACCATTGCCCCACCTATTTGTACCTTGTTTACCTCGACTTAAAAACCACGATTATGTCTCTAACGCCAGAAAGACAAACAGAGATTCTGGCGAGATACTAGTCCCTTGAACTTTTGTCCCAAAGTAACACAAGGGCCCACAATGAACTGAAGCATAAAACCCCCAATGATAATGCCAATTTAGGAACAAAACCTATACTCAACATAGAAAATGCTGAAGATTTACTGCATTCAAAGTTATATCATAAAAGACAATCAATCATAGATAATGGCGTGTTATCAGCCCTTTGCACCGTTCGGCCCAATCAACAAAATGGATCTCGGGCAACCTACACTAAAACCCCCATTGATAACCTTGACCCAAGTATGATACTTTCACCCAACATAGGGAAAACCAAAGAGCTCCCCATTGTTAATGACACTGATCTTCACCAGTTTGACATTAAGACGTCTCTGGAAAATCCATGTTTGGTCATCTGACCTGAACTGAAACACCCACAGAAGATACCATTAATGAGACCATGCTGCAACATAGTTTTCACACTCTGTTAGAAAATTCACAGATAACGTAGGTACTACGATTCAGAACACCCAATGCAGGGAAACAACGACTATTAGCGACACCGCACATGCGTGCCTACCTAATTACACACATCTAAATCCATGACAATAAATACTAACATTAACATCAAGGACCACAGCAAAGATTTGAATCTTAGCGTTTCATTGTTCAATACACGCTCGTTGGTTCAACATGGTCACCGACCAACTCACCATGTTTAAACTAGATATGCTAGCAGTAACAGAAACTTGGCTCCATGAGACTGCGCAGATTTTGGTCCTACACTCCCTGCCGCATGGATATAAAATATTCAGAGCAGATAGTATAGGACAGCGTGGGGGAAGGGTAGCACTCATAGTTAAAGAGCATTTAGACTGCCACCCCATTAATGCCCCTACAATTGAGGTTGTGAAAATCTGCTAAAGATGAAAATGAACGCCAATTAATCCTTGACCATACTTTTTCTTTACAAACTGCCTATAAACCTACTGCTGTTTGAAGAACAACTACTTCAGCTCCTTAATAGTGTTACCAAACCTAAATCCCTTGTGATTGTGGTGGGGGGCTTCAAATTATGGTCAGAAGACAAGCTCGACGCAAGCCATATCGTTGAGATCAGCCCTTGAAACCATCAGCTTCATCCAATTTAAAGAACAAACCCGCAAAGAAGGGCATACCGTAGATTGGGTACCGACACAACCTGCATAGCATATCCACTACCACGCTGCTCTGTCCCTGGTCAGACCATTTTATGGTCAAAACAACAATATTACCACCTATGGCTCAGGTTAGACAATCATTCAAGAATTGAGAAAAAGATGCACATTTTAAAAATGGCACAGCTACCAAATTCTCAGCATCTTTGACCACCAAACTAGACTCACTGGACTCCTTTGATAATGCCTCAGACTTAACATTACATCTTTCCCATGCCATTGCCACCACTTTTGAGGTGCTGGCTCCAGAAGAAAACAAACAAGATTAAGCCTGAGAACGTAAAGAGCTCTTGGTTTAATGACAGTATTATACAAGCAAGAAAAGTGAAGAGAGACTTCGAACGGGAGAGGCGAAAGAAATCCAGCCCTCTCACTCTGAGCAAGTACACGGAATCAGTGCAAAAATTCAAGCACACCATCATAGAAGCCAAAACCAAGAATTATAACTCAAGAATTAACAATGCTAGATCCAGTTGGAGTGAGCTTTTCAAAATGCTTAAAGAATTTGAGAATAAAGCCTCCTCATTCCGCACCTCCATCACCAGAGATGTGGCTTGGTGCCAGGAGGTACAAACTAATTCATCAGCAAAACCACAAGTAGTCAATCGACAATCCAGCTTAAAAAATACCTATGCAGAAACCGAGGTATTATGCAAGCCAATTTCAACCAATACCAACCTACCATTACCTAAATTCGACTTCCAAACATGCACATAAGCCGAACGAAATGTTCGCCACAGTACCGGAAAGTACACCCACTTCATGTTTAGGGGATAACTGCCCTGCAAATATTTTCAAGGAATCCTTTGATGTACTCGTCCCATGAATCACCAAGATGGTGAACTGTTCTTCAGGGATGGTATAGTTCCATCGCCCCTAAAGGAAGCATGGATTAACATCATTACCTAAAAAGAACACTTTGGACACTGCACTGGCAAAAAAAACTATAGACCCAAAACTAACGTCCTGTATCTTCTCAAAATCATAGAGTGGCATACTTACAGCTTTAGAGATTCATAGAAAATAATAAGATCTTAGGTACCCACCAATCGGGATTTAGAGCCCGGCATGGGACAGAGACTGCATTGTTCGACCTCAAATTTGACATCATTGGCATTGTGGGAAAAGGTCATCCAGCACTCTTTATGTTATTGGACCTCTCAGCGGCCTTAGATCTTATCGAGCATAACATTCTGGAAGACAGACTGAAAGGCATTGCCAATTGTTCTGAGAGGGCCACCCAATGGATTGCATCAATCTTAGGTCCGAGGACACCAAGAGTGGCTGTTGAGAATGTTCAGGCCTCCCCCATTGCCACCACATGTGGAGTGGCACAGATCACACACTTTGTTTAATGTGCAAATCAGGCCTTTAACTGCACCTCCTGGACAGCTGGGCATCCAATATATAAACTATGCTGATACCCATGGGCTCCTGGAGTTGTCTAAATACCCACTTGGAAGATACTAAGGCCCTGAACAAGGTGTATACTGCAATTCAATCCTGGATGGCTTTAAACTACCTGGCCCTTAACGAAAAGACAGCTTCTCATCATCACCCCCGGCATCGCCTAAAGAAACTAGACCCATTGCATAAACATTTCAATATTTTGGGCAACCAGATCCCAGTTGCTAAATGTGTGAAGACATTGGGGGTATTTTTTGATTCAGAACTCTCCATGAAACAGCAGGCTTTGCACTTATGATCTTGTGGATATACGACTAACCTACTACATCAAATTAGGCCATATTTGTTACTTAACAACAGACCTCGACTTGCTGCTGCCTTGGTGAATTCTCGGCTCGACGATTGTAATAGTCTGCTTACTTGTACCTCATAAACTAATCTACGTCACTTACAGACCACACAAAAGGAGCTATTAGAGCAATCTATGGCCTATCTAAACGAGACCATGTTGCCCCGTCCAGAAAGACCCAGCATTGGCTGCCCATCAAACAGAGGATCATTCACAAGATATTGTTCCTAACATACAAATACTGGAACTTTGTTTCTCCTCAATACCCGATAAACCACTTGATTATCAAGCAGCCCATGCGTACCTTACGTTCCGATGACAATCCCACATTAAGACAACCTTGTTTTAAGCTGGCAAAATGTGGCGCAGTCAGTTTGACATACATGCACCACGAGAATGGAACGCCCTCCATAAGGACATCTTCATCACTGGCAAAATTCAAGAGAGCCATTAAAACTTGCATGTCCAACCTAGTCGACCGACACTGCACCCCCCACTTCCTGCTTGCACCCCAGACTGCCGAGCTGCTGCTTTTGTTTGTTTTATGTGCCCTGAGGCCCAGGCGCATGAGGCGCAGTATAAAAATTAAAAACAAAATAATAAAAATTAAAAAAACATCTCCCTTCCTTTCTCGACTCACTTCCCTTTCTTCCTCCCACTCTCCTTTGTCTCTCCCCCTCTGTCTCAGACGCTTTTTCCCTGTGGTGTTCTTTCTTCCTCCTACCATCCTCCCCTCTTCATGCTACTATACTATACCCACACCTTCTCTTACAGTCGCCCTCCTATTAATCTTACAGTCACTATCCCATTCACCTCCTAATTGTTCTCCGATAGTCTCACTCATGCACCTAGCGGGCACACTTACACCCAAATAACACTTCTCTCACCAACCAAAACCTTACCTTCCACACACTTTGGCAATCCTCCTGCATTCTCCTCTGCACCTTCCTTCCACCACTTGGGCTTTTGGACCTCCTCCTCCTCCTCCTCATTTGACTACGCACGAACAACCCACACCTTCCTGTGCCCCTTTTAATCCTCCTCCTACCCCCTCATTGGCCTTCTACATCAGATGGTTCCACAGGCCAACCGCTGGCTTTGTTCGCCCCCAGCCAGGGGCCGGGTTACAGCTACACAAGCTCAAATAAAGGCCTTTAAGCCCTGCCCTCTTTTTGTGTGCAGGTCCTCCAGCGTATCAGGATTAAACTGAGTGTCCAGTTTGCTTGTTTGATACATGATTCATTCCATGGCTCTGCTGAAAGTATGGTCACGTTTGCAGTCCATGTTTATTTATTGGTCTATATGGATCGCCAATTTAATACGTAAACCATTCCGCGGGCCTGCTGAAGGAGCACTCGTGTTTGTAGTCCATCTCATGCAGAGTCTCTAGTGCTGGTTGGAGGTGATGGCTCTGTGGTCCTATAATTTCTTGTCCAGATTGTGTTTCTCCCTCTCTCGTCCACTGTCAGGCCAACTGAGCGATGTTGCCCTATGGGACAAATCAATACGGACAGGCATTGCGCATTACAGTTATTGGTCAAGAAAAGGTGGCACGTGCTTCTTGTATCCAAGCAGAGGTAGAAGAAGCAGACACTGGGGCCCTCCCAACTCACACACCCCTCCTGCAGTGCAGGACTGGCTCAGGTAAAGACATCCGTAGGCTGAGAAGGGTCCCCATTACTGTCACAGTTCTCACCTATCCAGATGTCAAGTCTACCCCACTGCCCCCCCCCCACCGTGATGTCCGAATTTGTTTCACGTGAAACATCGAGTCTGCCCTCACCCATAGTTCAGGTTAATTTGCCAAGGTGCCCGATTTCTTCTTCATGCTTCGCAACAATGGCATTTTGCTTCTGCCAGCCAATTCTTGCCTCAATTTGCATCCCCTCCCGGTACGGTCACATTTTTTCTCTGTATTTTCTTATTTCGCGTTTCTCCCATCCACTAAACAAAATATCTTCTACCGTCTGTCAGAATACTAAAGTAGCTAATTCCTACCATCAACATGTCACCCTACCTACCTTGAAACTGCTTCCTCTTTGCCATCCTATCGCCTCACAGCTCAGATGCTCAGGACCTCAGGAGAAGAGAAGGAACAGAGTTGTTGTCACGTGTCTTCTGATGTGCTCCGGCTTATTGTTCATACTCCTTTTTTATGGGTCCTTTTTTCTGCCATTTGCCACGAGTCCTTTTTTGCTGTTCCTAATACCTTCAATGTCCAAACTGTTTCTCCTCCTACGTCACATAGCCTGTTGCATCTCTTTGTCAATTTATTTATGGGGTTTTAAAATGTGCAACATAAAAAGCAGCTTCAGGACATGACTAGTCCTCAAATGCCCAATGCCCTGCACTCCAACTACATTCAAGATTTTGTTTTTCACCCTAACACACCTCGTTTAGATACAAGTTGCAGAACATCCCATTGGACACCTCCAGAGCAGAAGCAAAGATATATGCCCACCCAACTTGAGGTGACCAGAGGAATCCACGTCATCAGGCACTCCCCTCACACACTCCCCACGCCCACCCTCTGCCTTCCAGTTGGCAAACCATATCATGCTGGGAGTTGCAGTTTTGGTTAACTCTTACTTTAAGCTTAAAACCTTGAGTTTCACCAGATTACGACAAATTAATTCGCATGGACACACACCCTCCAAAGAAAGAACGGACCCAGTTAGGTTGCTCCAACACATCCTAAACTTCATGGACTCTGGACTCCAAAAGCCACCTGAGCACAACTTCACAAACAGGAGCACACTTGAGGCCTGGTTCAGTAGGGTCGGCCTTGTCAGTCATACTCCATTGCAGGCATGAGGCATCAACACCAATTCTGTTACGTGAGTCCAGTCCAAGTTTAGGATGACCATAAGAGACCAGTTCCATCCGCTTTGTGGCCCCACATGTGTGTGATATTGGACAAGGAGATGAAGCCTTCTCTTCCCTAGCAACTTCACTGTTTCGACTGCCTCCTTTTACGAAACCCTATCAGATCTGTCTAGCCTTTCAACCACTGACATAGGACTCCTGAAGTTCATCTGCATTGCCACCACCTGGCAATGGTGCAGGACCTTTGCCAGCCTCCATTTCTCAGCTAATAAGCTTTTAAGTCTCTTACCAACTTAGACCATATACAGAATGCTCAGGAACCCAGCAACCTAATGCCTGCTATCACCCAGCCACCACAGAGCCATGGTCCACGGAGTGTGTTCTCTGCTTAGCCATGCAATATTTCTACCCTACATCCACCGGCACCCCCCCCCCCCCCCCCCCCCAGGCCCCACACCCGTTCCTGAAATGCTATCCTGTCATCTCTTTTCTGGCAGCTAATCAATCTTGAGCTCCCCGTCTGGACATGTTGTAAAAAAAAACTGCTGCGTCACCACTACAAACCACACTGGTACACACGATTCTGGAAATTTCGATCTGCACCCAATGCCACCTGCCTCGCCCCCACCCTTTCTCTTCCAGAACTATGTGCAGAGGCATATTTTGAGGGCGACAAAGGGGTGAAGGCAGCAGAGAGTCGGCCCCTTCCTTTTGCCGAAGGTTTCCCATAAAGAGCTGTGCTTGGCCCCCTGGCAGGATTCGAACCTGCATTACCTCAATGTGTACAGGGACGTTCAATCCGCAAAGCTATTTCACCGTGGTAGCTCTTGGTGCGTTTCTTTTGTATTAACCTCACCAGCCTGCACGATTTGAAAGCGAGGTTACAGAAGCTAGTGAGTGCATAGTGAGGGGGGTGGGTTTGCTCACACACGTATGCTAAGTACACACTTATACCTCACTGCCTTTAATGGTCCAAAAGAGCATTTGTTCAGAGGATGCATATTACTAAAATAAACAGATCACCTGACAAATATAACTTGGTATTGCGGTAGTTGTAGTCTTGCAATCAAGATATAAGAGGGGGGGCAAACACGTTATAATTATACTCTTTGTTTAAACTAGTTCTATACAAGGTTCATATACGTGTTCTTTACTATGATTTGTTGCAAGTGCTAATTTGAACTACGAAGTCCTGTTTTTCTGTCAAATAGTTTAACGGAACAAATGTGTGTGCGTTGATTTTTATTCAGAACTAGCAACAATATTAATGTTTCCCCATATTTAGGTAAATATGCTAATACTAAGCAGTGATGCTTAAAAAGTTTGTTTGGAGGGTATATTATGCAAATATGCAACATACACCCTTTCTTGCCCTGGGTTGGAGCACAGGCAGAGTTTGAAATACTTAACAACCATGTTGGGACGTGTCCGTCTCAAGGTTTTTGATTTTTAAAACATCAGCCGGTATGCTGCCAGGGACGTCATTTAGGGGTCGCAACTGCGACCCCTGATGGCTCCCTTGCTACCCATAAAAAGAAATGTAAAGAAAAGTGGTTTTTTTTAATGCAAGCTCCTGGGCTGTGGCCAGCTCCATGTTGCTCTTTGCTTCTGGAGTGGCTGGCTTTCTTGTTCAGGCCTATTTAAAAAAAAAAAAAAAAAATGAACTGGGGTTCCACAAACAGTTTCAGCAGTGACCCCAAATGAGAACAAATAGGAATACCAAATAATGTGTCTTTCTGGAATGCAATACAATAATTGCAAGACTCATTAAAGGTTTATTTCAGGCACACTTCAGGGGGTGAGTCCCTGATTTAGTTTGTTCTGAAACACCTCAACTCAGCCTTTCATCCTTCTGAGGTCCATAAATGAGTACCAACACAGGTTGGGTGATAATGTATGTATATTTTTTCTATTTAAAGCGCTTAAGCGCAAGTGCTATATAAAAACACATCATTAGGCCAGGGACGTCTGCTTGCATTCACAGTAATATGGGCCTTTCACAGTGATCTTAATGATACATATGGCAATCCATTCTTGTATGAAATGTATATCACATTATGGTGATATTGTAACCATATTTTTCGTGGTGTAGTTAGGAACAATGCTATGTGATGCCACTTACTGTTTTGCAAAGGGGTGAAAGGTTGTGTTCCATTGCTCGCCGTGATACCACTTTGGGTGGGGTCAAATGACCTAACTTGCTGTGATGTCATCAGAGGTCAAGGGTCATGTGATGTCACTTCCGTTACCCCTAGCATTTTGGTGAAATGACATCCCTGGTGCCCTGCAGCACCCCTCTTGTAATTGGGGTTTAGGCCGGCAGTTAAGGTAGCAGCTGGAGAGGAGGACAACCAAGAGTTTGAGAATGACCACCGGTAGTTTGCAGGCTCGATAGTCCAGTATTACCACTATTACTAGATAAACCTGGAGAAGTGGCCCAGCTCTTTCCAGACAGTCCGAATCCTGAAACACAACTCCAAAAGTAAAAAAAAAAGCTACTTAATAAAATAAACAAGTTGTCCCTAAAGTGTATAATTGTCACACTTGTGGCAACGATGGTTCTGCTTACCCTAAGCTCGATCGGCAACCACGATCCACCCACCTGGGTGCCAGTCCTGCCCAATGGGCCCCCCAAAGTGGCAGAACATGCTCGACTAAAAAACACACTTTACTTCGTATTATGGACCCGACAGGCTGGGACTGGCTTATAGGGCAATGCCGAACCAAAAATGCTAAATGGTACCGTGGACCAGCTTTGCGGTCATGGTGGGACACTTTTTTTTGCGACTGTAGACCAGTTTGATGAGTTGCTTGACTATGCGGCTAGTAGTTCTGACCATTGTTGCTGAATAAATATTCTTTAAAACGCACCATTTGTATCACATTTTATCAAAAAAACTCCCCCTTGGGTACTATTCAAACAGTCTGTCACAAAGGAATGAATTGCCATTTGCAACTGTGGGACACTTTTTCATTGCTGCCCGAACAATGTTATGCCCCAGTCCGACCCTGGGGACCGCTAATTATTTGCAAAAGTAATTCCAGGACTAGGAAAGTTGTGTCCCGGCAACTTGGAGTCGACGGGGGTCCTCCTATCCAAATTGTACACCAGCGTTGCGCTTCATGAATACTTGCACGCGTAGTCAAATACACTATTGGATTTCACAATGCGTGTTTGTGTTTGACTTTTGGACAAAGTATCTCTGATTTGAAATCAATCTCGCGCAAACGTTTCGCTATCACGCTCTCACGGCCTTATCGCACGTCTGAGAACCACAATCGCCGGCCTGCTGTCCCATTTTTGGCAACCGCCCTAGTAGAGACGCACAGAGAGTGATACATTCCTGCTGGGGAGAAGAACGGGCCCTTGTTGTAAACGCAGCTGCTTTTTAGATGCACTGACCGGCGCCCCTGCAAATCCCTTCAGAAAGAGGACGCAACTTCCGGCCCTGCCACAGTCATTACCAGCAACTGATAAAATAAACTCTGAGGGAAACCGCCCCTTTAATGGACGGACGCCAAGTGCTGGTTAATGTTTAATGCTGCTGGCAGGTTAGGCTCATGCGTGGATGCGACTTTGAGGGGGCGGCGGAAATAGCCCAAAGAGGCAGACCAGCGAATGGAGATGTAACGGAAAGGTGCAACAGGTCCATTGCCTAGCCTACTAAAGAGATCGCCGCGCCAGCACAAACTTGTCCCTCCACCTCTCAAGACCCACATGTATATTACCTTTGCCACCCCTTTCCTGCCCCTGTCCGAACCTCCCCGCACCCGAACACTTCTGCTGCCCCCACCCGGCCCAGTTGTCCCCTTTCACAATTATTAACTGGACAACAACTTGCGGATAGAAAATGGCCGCCGCAGTTGTATTAGGCAGGAGGTAACTTAAAGGTGTTCCAGTTTCAGCCATGCAGGGTTCTGCTCTGAGCCGACGGCCCTACATTCTGATACCTTTTACCTCCCGGATGCTCTCCTCCACTGAAAGGTGGCCATACTTCAGTGTCTAGACCTCTTATACAATTACACATTTCCAGGTGTCACCACTACTTACACAATAACTAATTTCCCCAGGTGTCCCGACCACCTGCCCAGTGTTTTGACCTCTTATCTAATTGCTAATTTTCCCAGGTGTCTTGTTACGGAATTACTAATTTCCGCAGGTGGCTCAACTTCTTACACAATCACCCATGTCTCCGGTTGGCTTGATCACGTACACAATTAGTCATTTCCCCAGGTGACTAGACCTCTACCGGCATGGCTCCTTACCCAGGTCACTTGACCTCTTCCAGCATGGCTCCTTACCCAGGTCACTTGACCTCTTCCCGCATTGCTCCTTACACAGGTCACTTGACCTCTTCCTGCATTGCTCATCACCCAGGTCACTAGACCGCTTACATGTTTCACTTGCTTCTCCGGGTCTCGAGACCTCTTACCAGATCCATGGGTTCCCGCGTCTGCTGGCCTCTTTCCCCATGCCTTGTTTTCCCCCCGACCTCCATTCCTCTTACCCCTTTACCCAGTCCCGGGTTTCCAACCTCTTATGCCATTTATTACTTCCCCAGATGTTGTGCCCCTTCTCCAGTTTCTTTGCTCCTCTGCTCCTTCCCAACCAAAGTTGTTGCTCCTGGAGAACTCACCGTGCTGCTCTTTAACCCATACATCCTTCCATCAATCAATCCTGTCACCCCCCCTCTCTATGGTCTGTGGCTCTCCAGAGGCTGGGCCCTGGCGCCAGCAGTTTACTTCATGGACTGCGCAGTGGCTTCATGCATCTGCCAGCACTTCCAGCCTGGATGCACCATGTAGCTCCACTGCGACAACTCTACTGGAAATAAGAGAAAAACACAGTCACAGTGAAGAGCACTCCCATCAAACATTGTGTTTGGCGCGGGTGGCATCGTTTACTTCCATACTCGACTGCAGCGCGCGACTGGGAGGATTTCCGGCCCTTACGCGCAGCTTTTTAATCTCATCTATGGGCAGGTCCTCCCCTTTTGCTTCAGGATCCTGGCCGTGGTTCTTAGCTGCGCCCTTTTCTACCCCTCCGCCCTTCATACCCCCTTGTTTGTCATCTTCCTTTCCTGGCATGTGTGGTGCTGGGCACCCCGGGGCTGTTATGCGCCGGAGCCAATGCAGCGGCTACCAAGGCCTCAAGCTGCTCAGCGCATGCCCTGGGAATCGATGTAAATTTTTTTTTTTTTGCTGCCACAAGGTTGCTGTAGGGAACATGGGAATAACCCACATAATAAACCAAATATGTTTGCCTACAATGGCAAACAGTTCTCGGAGATGAACGTTCTTGGCTACTTTACAGCGAGAATGGTCAACTCTAAAACAAGCACATTGCACAATTGCTTCAAGGCCCTGTCTCGCATTTCCAGGCTGGTCACCCAGTGGTGGAAATTGAAAAAATGTAAAGGGGGATGCCACAAGGGAAGGTGGTAGAGATTGGAGCAGGGGTGGAGTTCCGAGGAGGTGGAGTTTAGAGGGGGCGGAGCTGGCAGTTGAACGCCGCTCAATTAAATGTTCAAAATAACGGTTTAAAAATTGGGTAATTCTTTCATGCTGTTTCTATCCAAACTCCACACTGTACATCAATTCAACTTTAAGTCACTTCCCTGCCAGTGGTGTACCCAAAATATGTTATCATTGCCACTTTAAAATCGGGTTGGAGTCCCATCACCAGAAAAATAACTTGAGAGATGAGATTTTCAAATAACTTTGCTGGCAAAGTATAAAAAGGTGCTCACCTTTTAAACCCAGAAAAGTGTTAATTGTACATTATCCCGAATTATCTCGGGAGGATAGCCTAGGGGCAACATGCTCGCCTTGGAAACAAGACAACACGGGCGCAACACAGGTTCGATCCCCGGGTCCGCGCTTAGAAACCTAAGCGTGTTATAAATAACCTATCATATCATTGTGACATCAGTCCTTTACTCACTCAAGGGCAAATAAACAGAATGGCGTGGCATTTCAGTTTATGCAAAACATGCTCGTTTTCATTAGAGGGTCTCTCACAACTTTGTATATTTTGAAAGACATGGGGTTTCACTCTAAGTCACTGAGGTTAATCCATACGTGGAACCCTTGCTCACTGTGCTTTGGAGGCGCTGGGCTTCATCTCACTGATGAGGCCCAGTCAGGTGAAACACGTGTCTGGGTTGCTGATTGTACTCTTGTTCAGAGGAGAATTGCCTAGCATTTCGGTGCCGAACTGCGCTTGTGGAATGATATGCAATACGATATTTCTCCTCTGTGAAGGGGCATTGGGCTAAAACGTGGGTGTAGACCCTCCTGAGTGGGAGAAATTCCATTGAACAGGTTATTTGAAACATGTTTGTTGTCAGTAAGGGGGCTCCCTTTCAGTTAGCAGTTATCAAGGCTCTTGGTTCCGGTTTAGGGTTCTCTCTTCTAATGCATCGCTCTCTCTGGCTCCCATTTTGTACTTTTTCGCCCAGTCTCGTTTCTCTTCCACTGCTAGGTTGCTCCGCTGCTTGGCAGCTGTCAGTATGTTGTGCTTCCCTTCATGTAGTGCAGGGCTTTGCGGCTGCTATGGGACCGTTTCGTGAAAGGCAGTCCTTTTCATAGACGAGGCTGCTTCATTTGCGCTCATTTCAATTCATAAACTTGGTGTATTCCGAACAGATTGAGTAATGCGGCTTCAGCTTGTCTGAGCCTCAGGCTGAGGACGTTCGCATGTCAGTTTGTGGACCATTGCCTGGGGGCTTTCACATTCAGCTGGTCTGACCATCGGACTGAGGGCTTCAATGGCTGGTTCCTTTTTGGATCGTAGCCTCCATGTCAGGTGCTGTGACCCTACTTTTTATACTATGAGATAAGCAACCTGTATCTCTTTCAGCTGGTTACAAGTACTTCCTCAATGGCTGGGAGGATAGCTCTGGGGCAGCGCCCTCGCCTTGGAAGCAAGACGATGCAGAGCAACGCAGATTCGATCACCGGGTCCGTGCTTAGAAACCACTTGGTATCAAGCACGTTATAAATAACCAATTATAAAATAGCTAAAGATTTTTTTCATCCAGTGGAATTTTTCACCATTTCCCCTATCTTCATACTGGTGTGAAAGTTATGTTTATGGCATGGACCTTGCATAGGTCAGGGTTGAGAACGAGGATAATGAGGAAGTAAAGGTCACATGCATTTAACACCACCATTTTCGGTAGCCTAATTCAATACATGGCAGTAACAAAACCTCATTTATGTATAAACAGTTTATTGGGGTGACCCCTTTTTCCCATCTGAGCATTACAAAAGAACGGAACACGCATTAATTCAATAATGCACCCCAAAGTGGACTTGTGGGACTAACTTTGGCATTCACCACCTTTGGAGTAGGTAGCTCTCATAACACCAAAAGGTCAGGGGCGTTATGTATCCTGTTGTTCCTAAGCCAAGCATGCAGATAGAAGAGACATCTGAATATAAGTACTTCGACAATAAGGAGTATGTAAAAAACTAGAGGGTGTTCCACAACCAAGTCCCTGTGCATCCCATGCTCAGGTGGCCAGGGAAAGGCTATCGGTTTTTGGATCCTGACGCTGGGGGTGGAGAAGTGAGGGAGGATCAACTGGGTGGGGGGTCCAAGGGCAATGGGGGAGAAGCACTGGTGAGACATGGTATCTCCCTTTCCCCACAGCCCATCTAATCCTTGTCCCTACCTATTTTATAGGAAACTACCCCTCCCATAATTCCTCCCCACGTCACACTGACAACACTACTGAGCCGAGGAAGATGAGGAACGAGGCCAGCAAGATTACCTCTAATGACTCGCAATGGCTCTGTCCCTTTAATAAGACCAAGCAGAGTCAGACAGGTAACCCTAACTACACACACCTGCCACTTCTCAACACACCCTGTCAGGATAAAAGGTGGCACGCACAGGCACACTCTGAGCGAGGCTGGTTACGAGAAGGAGCAACCCTTCCAGGGCGGATGTGAACCAGGCGATCGAAGTTGTAAGGTCAAGGGGCTGATCCGCACTTTCAGAGAACAAGAGAGAGCCAGGTGAGAATTCTATACTTTCGGGAAGACATAAGCGTTGCAAGACTGAAAATGATTGAGAAGAAAGGATAAACCTTTAAAGTGCTTCAAGGCGGCCCGCTCCCTCCCGAATGACGAAATCGGGGAGGAGCAAAGGAGGTTTTTTAACGGACTTGACTGCTACATGAATGAACACGACCATTGAGTTATTAAAGGCAACAATGGCCCGGTTTGTGCTAAAGGCAAATTCACAAGAGTTGAAGGTTGCGCGTGTGCCGATAAACAGGTAATGGAAAAGACAATTGCTGAATTGTGATGAAAGTATACAAACTAACAGAGTGGTCCTGCGAGGCGGAATCGCGCGTTCAAAACTCTTCTGTAAAATGTTTGAAGTTGTGATAATGCGGGAAACGAAGGCTACCGCGATCCTGATTGAAAGTTGATTGAGTGGAAAACCAAAGTATATGAACATTTCTTTTCAGACACTATTTTTCCTTTGTACATCCCCTTTACCCATTTGTCATTTGAGCAGGAGGGCAAGGTAAGTTTTGTTTAGTATAGGCCTTTTTATTTTGACTAGACTGACTTGGACTTGTTTGTTATTTGTTTAATGGTCGAGACTACTCCGATTCTAGAGTTGGGCCTCGTTAGGAATCCTCCCAACATTATCAAATACAAAATAAAGGTTTTTGAAACTTGCATCTATTGTCTGCTGTTGATACCATGCCTGCCTTACAAGTATAACTCAGAAAATCATGCAAGTCTTGTACAATTTCATCTTTTACAAACCACAACAAGCCATACCAGCTGGTTCAGCAGCACCACCGACAACCACTTAATAGTCTTCAGTGGCAGTCGAGCACACTCAATCTTACAATTCATGCAGAAACACAAAGGGTCCACTTGAGTTAGTTGGTGGAATATCTTTGTTTTATCTTTGCCCATGTTGCAGTGGCGATCACTAGTGCAGGGATCTGCAAACTTTGGCACTACAGATGCTTTGGACTATAACACTGCACAATTCACTCTGTTGGCTAGGGCTGATGGTAGTTGTAGTCCAAAACACCTGGAGAGCCAAAGGTTGCAGACCTCTGCACTAGCGGTTCAATTGAGCATTACATTGAAATGAAGCATGGGATTCCTAACTTTATTCATCAGGCCTACCAATTGAGAGGGATGGAACATTTAAGACGTGCAACGGGCTGGAGGAATAAATAAATAGTGCTTCTGATTTCATGCAATTTAGGCACGCCCAGTGTCAATTACTTCACTTCCAGACCTGCAAAGAAGCTTAATATGTACATTTTAGACACAAATCATGCAACACTCCTTGTTTGTGTCATCAGCAAACACTTGCAATACTAGCAAATATCTGGCAGTTGGTTATGCCATTGAGGACATAGAGTAATAATATGGAAGTGGGGTGAAAGCTGAAACCTGAAGGAGCACAGGGGCAAAAAGGAACTCCCCATGTGGTCTGTTGCACAGGTTCCCCAAAATTGCACATTACCCATTGCAGGGGAAGTGTATACTGTGGTAGGTCAGAGGAAGGAGGCAGACACATTTTCCATTTTAAAGGATCTGTATTGAAACAATACTGAAAATGCCTATCTTTGCCTATTCTAAGGGCTTCCCTACCTAACACAACTAAACTATGGGTGCTCGTCATCTTTTCAAAAGTCTGTCATCCATCCAAAAGCTAATCCTTACTGACCCTACTGCTTGTACTAAATAACTAGAGACCAAGAGAATGACTGCCATCTCCTGGGGTTGGCTTTGCCAGCGAGTACTTCTCAAGATATGATTTGTAAATAGCTTCTTGCTATTTCATGAACCTGTTTGTTCAGTTCTTTCAAAAGATTTCTCCACCTCCCTTTCCTTAATTCGATTTGAACCTTCAAATTCCTCTAAAAGTTTTTGGATTATTACTTATTATCGTTTGTGTTACCTTGTCTTCACACTGGGATCTCTGTAATGTACCCAGTGACCTGTTTCACTCCCTTTGTAGACTTTCCAACTAGCAGAATTCCTGAATATGTTTCACTCTTGTTATTACTTCTACAATCACTGAGACGGGTACAGTGCCCCCGACCCACCCGTGTGGTTCTCACTCTTCCTACTGTACTCACATTCACTGAGACAAGGAGTCCCTTTGTGACTCACTATTCTTACTGTATTTACATTGACGGGGACAAGCAAGTTGGGTCCTTTTGTTGTAGTGCCTTGTCACCTGGGTCTCCCAGTTACCTCCTGTGTAAGAGGGCTGTGTCACTGGTTTGGCACTCGACTTTGTCGTTCCTCCCTAGTTCATCAGAATAGCTCTAGCTTTCACTTCGTTTCCTAGTTTCGACATGCTTCTGTGTCTTTCTCCCCATGTGGTCTTGGTATGGAAAGGTTTTTCCAGTTCCTTTCCCTTCACAGCCACCGCGAGATAAGTACTCTCTCTCGGTGTCCACTTGTGGCTCAGCTGCTTGCCAGCCACGGCTTTGTCTTTCCGTGCTCGGTTCTACACCAACCCTCTCGCGACTGTCACTGCTTGGCAAGCGACCTCGGGCCTGCCCCTCTTACAGTGCAGCTCGGGTACTGCCATCTTCCTCCGGCTCGCTCGTGTTGAAAACGGCGTTCTCCGAAGGTTACTGGCTCCCTCCCAGCTGTTCGAAACTCCCAGGTCTCTTTGATTCTCTGTATCCTCTTCCTTTTATGACACTGCTCTGGGGCTTCCCCATTTTCCAGTAGCAGTCCTTTCTTTGTGTCGGAATCCCGTTATCATAACTCCTTTGGGTTTCTTCATCCCAGTGTCAGGCAATTCTGTATTCTTCCTTACTCCTAGGTTTTTACCCGTCTCAGTGTCAGATGAATACTTATCTTCTGCAGACGTGTTGTAATAACAGATGTAGGAGGATTCTGGTTTTCTGGAGACTGATCTAGCCTTGGGTTGTATTTGAGTGGAATGAACAGAGCTCCTCATCTGAACAGGAGGCCTTGCCCCAGGAGAGGACTCTGTCCCTGTGAGCTCCCGCTTACCTCCACCCCTAGAGGGAATGTTGTGTAGCAGGCTCACCTCTCTAGCCTCACATGGAAAGGCTCCCTCCTGGGGAGAAGTGACAATCCCTCGATTCGTCACAACACATAGGAGCTACGGATACACTATCTTTCCAATACATACAGACACTATTGAGACAAACCTATCAACCTATTTAGGAAATACTGAGTCACAGCCAACACTCGACACATGTAGAAATCTGGTATCTTACACATGTTCAGCACATGTGCAAGATGGTGTCTGCCTCCAAGGCCTACAGTGAAATTCATGACTTTGAAATGCTACAAATGGTGTGCCGGAACAATTGTGAGACAATCTCAGGATGCTGGCGGGCATGGTTGTGTGGGAGTGCGGGGGTGGACAAAGTAAAGCAAATGCAATAAAAACGTCTCATAACTAATAACTTACTTTTACCCAGGCTCATCTATCAATGCAGACATTTTGTTTAAGGAATTTACTAACAGGCCACCAACATTAGCAGCGTTAAACCAAGTATCGACATAGCCAATAGAGTTGAGTTTCACGTAGTGATTTCCATCCGCAGTCATCCTGCAGCATCTGCTCTGCACTGGGAACCTATGTGCGGTTATCCTTTCGCAGACTGCTTAATGCTACAACTGCCGAAAGTAGGGGCACTGTTCCCTTCTCTTGCTGGTTGCAATGGAAGAGGGGCTTAATATGGGTGACTTCCATTCCTTATGTAACATGTCCTTACAGCATTCCATGCTGAATGCACTGCTCTGCACGCCGGGGGATACACAAAGAATGAAATGTACCCAATCTACTTAGCCATCCCAATGTACATACAAGTGGACTGTGCCCCTTTAATTTAACAGATTGCAAGCTTGTGGCAGGCAGACTCACTGAAGGTAGGCATATAGGGCATGAGGGTGTGGATGCCCCCTTTGTAGTGAGGGCAGCCTCATAGCACACCTTCAGCCAGGAAATGTCACGGTACTTTACTTCCAAATTGTGACTCATGTATTTCCAAACCAAGGAATTCATGTGCCGGCAGTCTCACAACAGAGTCACCGTCTTTCAAAGATCCACTGTCCTGGACTTGGCAAAACATGGCCCCTTGAAGATCCACTGGCCTGGACTTGGCAAGAAAAGAACCCTCGAAGAGCCACTGTCCTGGACTTGGCAAAACATGGCCCCTTGAAGATCCACTGGCCTGGACTTGGCAAGAAAAGAACCCTCGAAGAGCCACTGTCCTGGACTTGGCAAGACATGGCCCCTTGAAGATCCACTGGCCTGGACTTGGCAAGAAAAGAACCCTCGAAGAGCCACTGTCCTGGACTTGGCAAGACATGGCCCCTTGAAGATCCACTGGCTTGGACTTGGCAAGAAAAGAACCCTCAAAGAGCCACTGTCCTGGACTTGGCAAGACATGGCCCCTCGAAGAGCAATCCACTGTCCTGGACTTGGCAAGACATGCCCCCTCGAAGAGCGAGCCACTGTCCTGGACTTGGCAAGACATGGCCCCTTGAAGATCCACTGGCCTGGACTTGGCAAGAAAAGAACCCTCGAAGAGCCACTGTCCTGGACTTGGTAAGACATGGCCCCTCGAAGATCCACTGGCCTGGACTTGGCAAGACATGGCCCCTCGAAGAGCCACTGTCCTGGACTTGGTAAGACATGGCCCACGGTACGAGGGCTGAGGTCATCCGTCTTCTCTGGTCCAAGCCAGTAACTTGCCTCTGCCCCTGGGAAATAACCATTTGACCGTCCTTAGGACACACATGTGTGTCCTAATTTCCATAGGCAAACAGGAAAGACCCAGCCTTTAATGAAGTATTTCTGCAATTCCAGAGGAAACTTGAAATACGTCATAATGAAGGGGGCACCAGTAGTGAAAAAATAAATGCAAAATAAAATGGACATCAAATTGGAAAAGCAAAATGGGACCTACAAGTCATAAACATGTAACAGGGACAACATCAGAAAGCATCCTCGTGAAAGGAAAACTCACTCCAAACCTCTGTAGCCACATTCAGGGGCGTGCGACCTCTTGGTGTTATGTGTTTTCCCTGAAGCAATATGTACAGACACGCTCCCTTTGGGATTGCGAAAGCCTCGAGGCGCTGACCTTTGGTAACACTCGAAACGGAGTGGACTGATGAGGTGCGATAACCTACATATATGTTTGAGGGGCTACTATATAGGAAAGCTCCTTCACCTGCCAGTGTTTTGAAAAGGCTGTGATGTGCATAAGGTATTTTTCCAGCAATAATAACAGTAAAACTTCTTCGGAGAGAACGCTTCATAAACCCCAGAGCCCTTTATTTGTATTCTAATGGTTCTGAGTAAAGTGCACTTACTTTGCACCTGACCCCAAAATGTGCGACTGTCACATACGGAGAAATAGGTCACTGACACATGCCATTGAAGCTGGACAAAACCCACCCAGCAAGGGGGCATTTCAAGGTCAATTTTCAATTGCCCAAAATGTGTTTTATTTCAAAGTTAGGGGACAGTTTTGAAAAATTTGACATGAGAGGAGGCACACTGTACTATTCAAAAATCCTTATAATGCAGAAATGCACCAAAGACAACACAGACCAGACAATATTGCCGCCATGTTCTTTGAGAGCTGTAGCACTGTGATGTTTACTTTATGATAACGCAATGGAAAATATGTCGCTCAGGCAGGAAGCGCCGGTTCACAAAATTCCAGACCCTGTAGCCTCGCAGAAAGATTGCGTGTCGTGTTGCACTGCCGCTTCCAAAGAGGTCCCCTCTAGCCCCCCAAACACGTATTCCTGCAGCACACGCTTAGGGTATGGTTTGCTTGGCCGGATCAAGCTCCTGCTGGGTGGTACGTAGGCCGGAAGTGATCAGTCTGTTGGCCAGCCTTAGTGATGGCCTTCACTACTGGGCTGACTTGTAATCTCAAGTACAACTTGGGCTGATTGCCATGGTTTGTCACCTGAAAAGACTGACCTTGCAGATTCCAGGCCGATAAGGGCACACCCATAAGGACTGTCTTTTCATCCAAGTGCTCTCCTGGTCCCTTTCAAAGTGGTCTCCCTGCTCCTCCGCTCCACTGCCCACTCCTATCCTAACCTGCAGCAGGCTCTGGCTGTGTTAGTTGCGGGTCTGCAGGCCGCTTACAATGAAGCTTGTCACACAGAACGTTGTGCTTCTGTACATAACCTTTGGTGCCTTGGACTTCTGTCCCCGCGGCCTACAGATTGGAGTCACATTACTGGCTATAGCAATGAAGACACATGGTTCAGGTAGATGATACGACCTCTGGCAGTCACATACAGAGGATCTCCCAGGGTCTAGCCCCACTCCCCAAACTCATGTGCCAGGGGAGACTGTTGAAATCTAAGGATCAAGAGCAGAATCTGAGTCCCACTTATGGGAATGACTTCCCCAGGAGCCAGGTGCCTACGCTGTACGCGGTCACCCCTGAGAGTGGTAGGGCACGCTTGCACACCTCATGGTTTCATTTAGAGCAGCTAGCACAAGGTCAAGGTGTTAGATATAGCTGACGGCGCCACAAGGTGAGAGTGTTAGATATTGCTGCACTCGTTTGCGATCTGGAGGGGGCTGGGGGGTTACGTTCGTATCATGCAGAAGGAGAGCTGTGGGGAGGATGTGCGAGCACCAGCTACCCATTCATAGATGATCAAATAGGAGCAGTGCACCTCTACCGAACAAGGTCAGGATAAGTCACCACCCAGGTGTTCTGCACCATGACAGCTCTGCAAGATGGCAGCGAGAGCCTTTAAGCCTTAAGCCAACGTACTAACTAGCATTTGAGCAGCTGTCAGCAACCCAGAGCTAGAGATGCAACAACACTGGACAGTGGTAATAGGTGGGAACTAACATACAGAGAGGGGGTACGAACTGGGAATCCTAAACAAACATGTAAGCCGCTAAAAAATCAGGGCAATGCCCAGCCAATCCCCCACAGTATTACCTCATTTATTATCGCAGCACTTGCTGGATAGGCCCTGGGAGGCCAAAAACCTTCCGCTCGACCTCTCTCCACGAGCAATGAAAACATACATATGCGAGGACTCTTTGTTGCAGGGTTACCAGTTTAATGGTTCTCTCCAAGGGCTGTAAGGAGGAAAAACAATTGTATTATTTGTGGTCTTATATATAGTGATACTCTAATACCTTGTCTAGTGATTCCTTCCTCACCCGAGGGACGGTTGAATAAAGTCTTGAAATCCCCCTGCAACAACAGTTTTTTCAGTCAATAGGCCAGGTTACAAGGTCCCCTTTGCGAATAGGAAAAATCTAGAAGTCTGTGGGACCTTCCCAAAGAGCACGTGGATGTCAGCTACAGGACAGAGTTCTTTCCAAGGTGCTGTTCCACAAGAGAATAATTTCTCCCGCGGAGCGAGAATGTACACTTCTTGAATATACCCGAGCAGCTCCTCAGGGGAGGATCATGATGCAAAGTAAAGACCTTTAAATGGTAATCCAAAAACCAGGTACCAAAGTGATTATGACAAGGTTGTGTCTGGGATACCTAAACGGCTACCATCCTGATATATTAAACTGGGTTTGAAGACTGTCTACCAGAAATAGGTTTCACATACATAATTGATTTAAAAATGTGTGATTTATGAGAGTTCTAATCAAATCACGATATACTCCACGCAGAAACATAAAACAAATTGAACCGTCTTACAGAAAAAATGAGCCTTTTTGATGTATAAACTTGTAATTTATGAGAATAAAATCATATAATACTCCAATCAGAAACAAATACAAAAAAGATTGAACCGTGCTACAGAAAAATTGAGCTAGCACGTGTTTCAGGCCTAAGGGCTCTTCCTCAGGGCTCCTAAAGTTACAATCATGAGCATCAATTTGAACAAGAAGAATTGTCAGTATTTGTAGTGGCAGGTGTATCCAGTATGGTTAAAATTATTAAATGCAGTTTTCCTGGGTACAAATGGCCTAACTTGCATTACGGTTTCAAATTTAGAGATGTACTCCTTGGAGACGGTATTAATTTGAACAAGTAAATAAAGGCACAGGATGTCATATGTAAAACCAATCAAAGAGAAGGGAAGGGAAGGTGCACATGTTAATGCACTAGATGATGAGCCTTTCGGTTTCAAATGTTAAGTTTAATCAGACTTTCATCCTGCGATCAGTACAGAAGTGGTTCAAAACTAAAGTAATCCAAAGCGAAAAACACACCACATCAATGAAGTCTACTATCGCTGCTAGCCATTTAGGGAATCAAAAACCAGGTCTGAATCGTGCACCGAGGCCTAATAACTGGGAAAGCAGAAAAACGAAGCAAGTAGTGAATACGAAGGAACAGCATCTCACGAACCAATAGCCACATTGAGAAGCTCAATGGATTCGAAATGCGTCTTTGTTTCTGCATCGACGCGGTGCGTGCATGACGCACCACACGTGACCAGCACACGCAGTGATTGTGCCTGCCATGATCTGTGGTTTCTCTCAGCCTGCTTCTCCCCAATACACCATGGAAGATGCCAGGAGCATCGGTAAAGTACATGGATATGTCCTCTGACATTTATATTGTATGGAGCACTGGAAAAGGGAGGAGGGATCAGGCCTTGGGAAAAGTGGTACCGGCGATCCAGGGGTAAGGGGCATACAGAGGGCCCAAGAATGAGAAGCCACAGCCTTACCAAGAGCTTTTGCTACGTCTCTGACCCAGTCCTGAGTTTTCCTGGGTACCCATGCCTAGCCACTAGCGGAGAACGGATCTACGTTAAATAAATGGCTTATTTTTTACTGCAAGGTTGAAAACCTTGCATGTAAAACAACTAATATTCAGTATTTTTAATGCAGGGGGAGACCCCCTACAGCCCCCCTCAGGACAATCCACTTTAATACTCCCCCTCCCCCCCAATTTATTTTTTGGGGGAAATTCGCTGTTTTGGATGCAAGGTTTTCTACCTCACAGTAATGGGATTCAGTATTTTGTTGTGATATTGTGGAGAACTAAAGGAAAATATCTAGCCTTAAAAACCATAGACCTGGAAAAGAGGCTGGGCCAAGCCTGAAGAAGGCTCAAGCCCTGGGGGATGTCCCATGGCTGATGGGTGGGGAAAACTGCCACCTGCAAAATAACCTCATCAGGGGAAACAATTACTTGCTGGTAACAGTAATGATGGCACCCTGGCAGCGGGCATCCAAACTCCTGCTAGCAGCAATTAGACATTCTTGCTGGCAGGGCTTTGCTACACCGTTTGGTACACAGAAGAGCATTAGAAGACTAACAATGGCCCCATGAGGCCCAGAGACAAGTGTGAGAAACAGCAGGGTATTCACACTCCTGTTCCCCATGGGTCCGCTATGCAGGTGGCCAGGGAGAGAAAATCACATTTGGAGCCTGACCCTGTGGGTAGAAAAGTGAGGGAGGATCACCTGGGTGGAGGGTCCACTAGGACTAGGAGTGGGATGATCTTGGGAGGAGCATATCATCTCCCATTCCCTACTGACGACCAAGCCAACCCTTCCCCAGCCTTCCTAGCTTATTGTGAGTCAACTCCCCTGACTTCCTCATATATGACCACTGACAGTACTGAGATGAAGAAGAGGCAACCAGTCGTAATGAAGACCATGTGCTTTTCCCACTCTGGTACTTAATGTCCCCTTAATGAGGATCAGGCAGGGCTAATCGCACATTCACACCTGCAGCCTGTTAAAGGGCAGCCAGTGTATAAAAGGAACCCCAATCAGGTGTTGTCAGGAGAGGCAGCAGCGTTGAAGCAGCAGCAGAGAGGCCAAGAGAAGCAGTAGGGATCTGTGTCTGAAGCACGCTGATGGTTCATGGGAGTGCGGCCCGGGAGCTGGGGCTCTGTGGAACCGATTGAACACTGGAAAGGGAGCTGTGCAGAAAGACTCTTTTTCTGGTGTTCGCAGTCCTCATCCTCCTAGGGACAGAAGCCGATCCAGGAGTGCCTGTGTGCAGGAGGTGGAGTCCAAAGGAGGAGAGCAGAAGGCCAATCGATATGCACTGCTGGAACACCCGTGAACACAACCAGTGAGTTTCTATGAAAGAGGAAACCAGGTATGCGAGTGTTAGAATTTACGCAGAAGAATACATTCTTTCAAAGTGGTCGTGTGTATGAAAAAACACATTTTCGAAGGTCTCCAATCTGATTCCTTTGGTGCTCCGGGACCCCCCAACTGGCGCATAGAGTCGGGGTTTGCCCAGAAGCACTTAAAGACAAGATAGCATCACACTTGAGATGGATGGGGGTGCAGATTACTACTACAACACCAAATCAATAATGACAACTCGATGGTTTGGCAAAGGGAGTCTGTTTAATGACAACAAAAAACGGAGTTATGAATATCAGCAGTGGCGTGATCTTCCTTCTTGCTTCAACTCCAATGAACTTCATCAAAATCAGAACATTTATACTGAAAACTAGTCATCATTGACGTGTAACGCTTAAAGGTTGGCATGCAATTCTATTGGTTCAGGAAAGGTAACTTTAATATAGGTACTATATCTGTATATGGTAAAAGAGTGAGGGGATTGGGTAAACACTGTCAGGTGGGGCATCCAAGCCCTTCCCTCAAAATGGCTACTGCGGACATCACTAAAAGTACAACGTCCTATTGGTTCTACTAACTATAAGACCCTAGATTACTTGGTCCATTGTGATTGGGTTGGCACTAACCCCATGCATACTTTTCCACTTTGCTTAGCAGCACGCAGAATGGTCAGCCAGGTGTGGGGTGCCCCTTAGTTCCCCCGGCGTTCCTCCAATTATTGTTACAATCAATTATCACTTTAGTAGCTATGTGTCAATTATTTCACTGTGGTTGGCCTAGAGACTGCATCCCCTGTCTGGAAAAGTTCTGATATCTTCGTCTGGCCTGCTGACATGCGTAGGTGTGAAACTCTCGCTTGGCTGGTCACGTGATTCAGACACTGTGAATTTGCCTTTTCCCCACATAATTTGTGTATTTGATTTTCGTTTCACCCACCACCTGTCTTCGTCTTCTTATCTTAACCTTTCAGAAGTAGGATATTCTGTTCTTAGTTTCAATTAATTGTAGCTACTGTTCATCTCTTCTACTGATACGACCTTGGCTTTCCTGGATGAGTTGCCTCTGCTGAGTTTCGTTTCAGCCGCTTTTTCTCAATTTTGCTAAATATGAAGCTTTCCTTGTGTGGCCTTTAATAACCTTGGTTAATTATGTTTCTTGTGCAAATTGGAAGTATACTTATGAAACATACTTCTTTTTGAGGTAGATTATGTATAGTGGCGCTTGCCGCACTATCTTTCTACTAAGCATAGCAATCCGCACAGTTTTCTTAGCTTTCTTGCGGTTCCAAGCATTTGTACATGTGTAAACTGGTCGAATATCTTTGTCATGCTTACAGCTTAAGCTTCTTACATTTGAAATCATCCTTTCACTTTAGGTACAGGATATCTTTGTTCATGGCGTTTCGTCACTTTTACATCATTCTCTGATCGTCATTTGTTCTATATGTGAGTCAGTCCGGGTTCTTGTGACGTCGCCATTCGTCTTCCATTAATACCTTTTTGGTTTCTTCAGGGACTGTACTTCGACGATCTTCATTTCGTTTCATTTGTTGATAGGGTTTCCTTAAAGGATACCTTACTGTCCATGGTTTCCTTGGTACTGGTACTTCAATAAGCATTGTTCTTCTGATGGGCACTGGGCAGAGCCCCACTGCGGCTCTCTGCTGGTTTATTTGCTCATCATACATCACATATTTCGGTGTGAATGTTCCTGGTACTTCCAAATGGATGGTTGAAGTGCGGGCTGTATTTGGGACATCCTCTACAGCAACCATCCCCAGGCTCCCCGTCTTAAGCAACCATCCTCCATGATCTCTCTCTTTTCTGGATCATCCCAGGCTCTCCATTTTATGCAACCATCCCCCATGCTCTCCCTTCTGGACCATCCCCACGTTCTCCCTCTTATGCAGCCATTCCCACACTCTCCCTCTTTTGCAACCATCCCCATGCTCTCTCTTCTGGACCATTCCCACGTTCTCCCTCTTATGCAGCCATCCCCATGCTCTCCCTCTTTTGCAACCATCCCCATGCTCTCCCTCTTATGCAACCATCCCCCCATGCTCTCCCTCTTATGCAACCATCCCCCCATGCTCTCTCTCTTCTGGACCATCCCATGCTCTCCTCTTATGTAGCCACCCTGTGTTCTCCCTCTTATGCAACCGCCCCATGTTTTACAGTTAATATACCAGCCCTCTTATCCCTGTTTAATATTACTGCTTCCTATGTGTTTTAATTACACCACTTTACTCTTGCATTCTCACCATTTAGAAATATTTGAAAACCTCTCTTCATAACAGTTACAAAGCAATCCCTACATCTAGATTGGTTCCTTTCTTACCACGGTTAATCTTTCCACAAGTTAGCTTCCTTGCAAAAATCAAACAAATACCATGGGTGCTGGAACCCTTCATTCACCCATGTATTTGTATTTATTTAAAGAGAGGACTTACAGGTACACGTTTACAGATGGTGGAGTTATTCCCACAAAGGGAGCTTGTATTATAGCACAACAATGAGAACAAGTGGTGAGTCAGTCTATGAGGGTGGGACATTTTACAGGGACAATACAAACAGAAAACATATTATATATATATATATATATATATATATATATATATATATATATATATATATATATATATATATATATATATATATATATATATATATATATATATATATATACATATATACATATACATAAGATATATCAGAAATCAGGTAACTTACAAAGGTAATTAGAATTGTTCTTTTATAACGTGCTTAATACCAGCAAGTGGTTCCTAAGCACAGGGTCGGGGCTCAAACCTGCGCTGTGCTGCGTTGTCTCGCTTCCAAGATGAACGCATTGCCTCAGAGCTACCTCCCCTTACCCACTACCCCTTCACAGTAACATTAACCCAAAGGGGTAAGTGCTTCAAACTAAAGATGAGTATTATTTAAATATACACAATGACATTATTAAGCGGCACTGACGGCAGTGGTGGGGTCAAGTTGGGGGCTGGAGAGAGCGTGGGGGTGGCTCCCTTTTTAGCAAGTAAGTGAAGTTTAAGCCGGGCTTTGAAGAGATGCACAGTTGGGCTTGCTTAATTTGTTCTGGGCAGTGGGTTGGGGTGAACAGAGATAAAGAGCGGAAGTGAGAGGAGGCACAGGGAGGTTATTGAACAGTGAGGCTGTGTGCAGAGGAGGATTGGAGGGTACGAGATGGTAAGTAAACAGGTATAATCTGAGTGGTACTGAAGACCAAGACCATTGATAGCTTTGTAGACTAGGTGATAAAACGTGGAAAGAGCGGTTGTGCATGGAGAGCAAGCATGCATGTAGTTGACAGGTGGAAGTTTGGGAGGATCTGGGTAGATTTTAGAGAGTGCAGGTAGCAAAGTGTGTCTAAAAGGGCGAAGGAGTAGATAGGAAGGCTAATGAGTAGGCTTGAGCAGTAGCAAAATTGCTGAGCATGGAGTAGAGATTAGAGTTTTTGTAGATTGGGTAGTAGGAAAAGGATGAATTTCCCCAATGTTGAGGAGGTTAATACGAGCAGCAGAACGTGTTAGAGATGAATTGCTGCAGTCGTAGGTTGCTATCAAACAAGACCCAAAATTGCAAGTCTTGCATGTGGGAGCAAGAAGGTGAGGCGGGAAAGAGGTAGGAGAGTTCAGAGTAGGGATGGCATTGGAAGCGGACAGAAAGAGGACTTCTGTATTTGAAGAGTTCTGCATGAGGCAGCAGAGAGCCACCCAGTGATTAATCACAGAGAGTTCATAATCTGTTACAAGATGGCTGGCATGAAGTAGGAATATGAGAAACACTTGAGTATCCTTCTGCAAAAGGTTGCTAGTGAAAGCCAAAAGGATGAGATGAGTCTTCCTAGTGAAGAGGTATAGAGGGTGAAGAGCAGTGGACCAAATGCTAGTTCTAGGGGGACTCCGATGGGGAAAGGAGTGGGGTGTGGGGTTTGCAAGTTTCAAGAGAATTTAAGGAATCACTCTTCCAGGTAGGATGTGATCCAGGCAAAAGCAGATTTGCAAACCAAATGTCCTGAAGAGTGGGGAGGGGGAGAGGAGTAGTCTACAGTGTCGACCGCACCAGAACAGTCCAAAAGGATGAGTATATAAGAGAGTTTGGAGTGGGGAGCATTGTAGATAAATTTGGAGACATGCACGAGTGCAGTGTCGGTGGAGTGTTTACTTTGGAAGCCAGATTGAAGTTCATCTTCCAGGCCATTACCATAAAGATAATTAGTGATCCGGTCGAAGACCTCCTGCTCAAGGACTATTGAATAATGGGGAAGAAAAGAAACTGGGCGCTAGTTTTCTGGGACGTTTGGGTCATCAGAGGGTTTCTTCAATAGGGGGTAAGACTGTTGCAGATTTAAAGGAGGAAGGAAAGTGTCCAGCAAAGAGAGAGAGATTAAATAGTAGAGAGTGTGAAGGGGAAGTGATTAATTGTGACCATAAAAGGAGCAACAGGGTCTATAGGAGCAGAAGATGGGTTGGCTCTGCAAAGGACAGTTGCTAATTCAATAGGAGAGGTAAAGGGGAATAGGAGGTAGAGGGGAGATCCAGAGTAGAAGAGGTAGGGGTAGAGGTGGTGGACAGGAGGGTTGGGGAGGGAGGATTTAGAGAGGAGGGATGTGAGAGTTACGAATTGCAGAGATTTTAGAGGAAAAGTAGCGAGCAAAGTCCTTAGCAGAAAGGGAGCAGAAGGTGGATATTGGTTTAGGAGTGTGAGCAATGATAATTCTTTTTTTAATCCTCCAAGTCTACAAGTGTTTCGCATTAGCGTATGTTTTGACAGAACCTATATTATTAAAGAAAACAAAAGTTTAAAATTAAAGAAACAACCCCCCCAGGCCACTGTCACTACAATCTGTGCATAACAGCTGAACAACAAAAATGCAATCCAGCTGTTTTCAATCTTCTGTAATAACTTGTTATATTCATACTGTATAATTTCTTAAGTTAGGATAAGCTTTGAATGGTCCCAAAGTCATTAACTTTGCTGAAAGCGTCTTTTCTACAAGTGATTATTTGGAAAGTTAAGTTCCAATTTGAATTTAGAAAGGAACAAATTCAACCCAAAAGTCAAATAATGCTAATATTCCTCTAAAATATGCCACCAGCATGACGAGCAGGATGAATATCGGTGATCGAGTGGCCGTGCTCCACCTGGGTTTCTGTGTCCGCCAGGGGAGTAGACTTTTGGGTGAGGCAGGCACCATTTCCAAAACGTCACATTGTAAGTATAGGGACTTTCGCGCTGATGGCCTTTCCCATGGAGAGGGGGGACCCCCCCCGACTCCCCCCAAGCACCCATGTACTCAGTTCCCCTGGTGGCTGCCATCTTGGCCGGTGAGAGCAGCCTCACCCACCTTTATGTGTCTCTTATCCGCTTTAGAGAAAGATCCATGAGAAATCCAAGACCAGAATTTTCAGAATGACCGGATCTAGGAAGAGTTAATAGAAAAGCAGTACACTGCCATCACACTCAAGCAAGATGGTGGCCAACGTCCTAACTGGTGCATAGCAAAAGCAAAGTGTAGCTCTGTACTATTGCACTGTCAATTGACCCGCTTTTGGCAGGTGACACAACCACCATAGAATCTGTTCCCTCACCCACCAATAGGGTGCCAATGGAGATCTCACCCGCAAAAGGGAAATCATCGTTTTCACCTGTCTTTTCATTTGAAAAGGTTGAACGGCGGGCACAAGTCGACTGAACACACAGGTGGATGGCTTCCACCCACTTTTTTCAGAGGACACCGACTGTTTTCAAACAATAATAAAAGAAAAATTGCTGGCCCTACTTGATAAGCAGCACCGTGGCTAAGACTCGAATTCAAGTGGCGTGGCTGCAAGGCCAGAAATGTGGCCACAAGACCATACAAATCTTTTAATCGTTATTGTAAATTCTCATATTGACATTCTGCTGTACTGTTCTCTTAGCAAATGCTTATTCGTCCTGTGAATTATCTTGAGTTGGGAAAGACATCCAAAAGTGTAATATGCAGATTTCTTTCAATTTACGTTCAATTCCAGGATCACTTGGCACCGTCCACTATTTTTTTAGTACTCGCGCCCTGAGTGGTATAGTATTGTAAACAATCGCAAGGTTTGAAATTTTCTTCTCTAGTATGGTAGTCCTATAACATACAGTTTCCTGATTGAAAACTAAACGGAACATCATAACAGTTGTGTTAGGTAAAATGCCAATGGATACACACAAGATGGTGGTAAGGTGTGGCAACAATTAAGCAGCAGAGAGTAGGAAGCCCATTAATAGGAGAGAGGGAGAGTAGAGCAGCAAAACATAGCTCATAGTTTAATGGCGCCATCTTTCCTGCGGTTGGTCCGACCCAAAAGAGTAAGGGGATGTGTGGTGGCCTTAATGAAGACAGGACACAGTATGAGGTAACTGCAGTATTTATTGGCCACTGGAGGTAACGTGATTAACTTGGGAGTATAGTTTCCAGGGGCATAACTGTACTCACAGTATGATGGTCTTTATCCCAGTAGCTGCTTCACTGCTACTTACAAGTCCCTTGGGATGAGTCACACCAGAGCCCCAAGGAGGCTGTCCTCAGCCGTGGCGTTCTGCTCTGGTGTGTGTGTGTGCTGGATGTACAGGCCTGTGAGCCTGCTGGCCCCGTACTAAATGCGCTGTCCCGCCAGCTTCTGCCGTGAAGCCGCTCCTTCACGCTTCCCACACGGGAGATCTCACGAGATCGCCTTCATGCAATCTCAATTCCCCACATACCTCCTTTGGTGGGAAAAAGGACAGGTGGTCAGTGCATAACAAAGTCTGAGAACTTGCTGGGTTTCCTTCTCTCGCTCTGGGGTCTGCCTAGTTTGGAGAGCGGATCTGAAAGGTGACATGGGACGTGGGGAGATTCAGGTGGATCGGGTTCTCCTTGTGTCATTTCTCTATGTGGTCCCTCAGGCGGGGACAATGGGTTCATACTTGCGGGTTCTTTGTGATGCTGCGTTCCCGATGAGTTCTCCCTGGTATGATGCAGGTTGCTGGAAGGACCTTGCTGGGACTGTCCTTCTCGTGCTTCTTCGGATGGGTGGCTGGTTAATTCTCTTTGGCGGTACATGGCCACTCTTTCCAAGTTCCATTGCCTACCATTGCTGGTGCATATGTGGTTGGGGCTCTTGGCAATGACCTCTATGGGTCTGCTGTATTTGGAACCAGTCATGGTGTCTTTATGGTGAAGGCGTATCTTTACGAGGTCGCCTTTGCTAACTGCTGTGCTTTGAGCGTCCCTACGTTTGTCCCCTTGAGCCTTCATGGCTTCCTTGTTTCTTTGCATGCGGAATACTTTATCTTGAATGTCCACATCTTCGTCTATCCTTACTTGGTGCAGCCAAGGCGGTACCAGCGTGGACACCGCCCTACTTCGTCTCAACAGTTGGAACGGTGAAACGCATGTGATGGCGTTTGGTGTGATGTGGTGGGCCGCGACAGCCTCTTTTACTGTCTTGCAGGGGACCAAACCCGATGCAAGCGCCAACTGTAGCACCCCTATGATGAAGCAGTTTGCTCTCTCGACGAGCCCATTGGCTTGTGGGTGGTACAGACTCGCTCTCAACTGTCGAATGTTGTGTTTTTGGAGGAATCTCTCCATTTCTTGGGAGACTAGTTGCACCCCGTTGTCGGTCACTATTTCTTCTGGAAGGCCTTCGTGCTGGAAGACAGCGCTGAGCACCTCGATGACCGTGCTGGTGGTGATGTCTGAAGCAAATTCGACCTCCACCCATTTGGAAAAGTAGTCCACCATAACGATAACATACTTGTGCTCAGAGGACATGCCGTCCAGTGGGCCTATGAAGTCCAGCCCTATTTTGTACCACACTCCTTTGGGGACCTCGGTGGGATCATGGGGGCTTGCCTCACGGACAAGCGTTTGTCGCTGTTGATGCTTTTGTGGCACCTTTCTATCATGACTCGTATGTCCTGATCCATGCCTGGCCACCAATAGGCGTCTCATACTCTATGCCTCATCATGTTGCTACCTAGGTGGCCCGAATGGGCTCTGCACAGGATAACTTTCTGGATGCCTCTGGGGGGAATCACACGGTCGCCTCGCAGAATGAGACCATTCATGGTCGTAAGTTCGTAGCTCACTTTCCAGTAGGGGCATAGCCCTTCTGGGACTGCTCTTTCGTTGGGCCATCCTTCGCAGGCCCACTCTGCTATGTGGCGAAGGGCTTCGTCCTGCTTGTATTGATCTTGCCAGTGGTGCTCGCTTAGTTCCATGAAGTCGCCATTCTTGAGGTCGCCTATGGAGGCCACTATGCATTCATCCTTGAAGAATGTGGATCCTGGGGCATTTTGGTTCAGGAGCCTAGACATGTAATCTGCTTGGGCGTTCTTCCAGCCTGCAATGTGGGCTATCTCATAGGTGATTCTGGCCAGTCTTGGTGTGGCTGTCTTTGTGCCTCCTGGGCTTAGCATGTGTATGAGGGGTTTGTGGTTGGTGACCAATCGGAATTTTGTACACCAGACATATGACCGGAAGTATTCTACGGCCCAGGCACACGCTAGCATTTCCTTTTCTACTGTGGAGTAGTTCTTCTCCGATGCAGACAGGGCCTTTGAGGCGAAACCTACAATGTTCTCTGTTTCACCCTTTTTTTGGTTTAGGGTGGCGCCTAGACCGTAGGCGCTAGCATCGGTCGTGATGCATGTTTCCCATTCTGGGTTGAAGCGTTTTAAACAGGGTGCGTGGAGGATCCTTCTTTTGATCTCCTTGAACGCTTCGTCCTGCTGGGGCCCCCATGCGTAGCTCACCCCTTTCTTCAGGAGTTCCCTCATGGGGGAAGTGGTTTCTGAAAATCTCGGGACGAATTTCGCGTAGTATTCCGCAAGGCCCAGAAAGGACCGGAGTTCGTCTTTGTACATCGGGGCCGGGGCGTCCGTTATGGCTTCCAAGAGGTTCTTTTTGGGTCTCACTCCCTCCTTTGAGATGCGATAGCCAAGGTATTCGACTTCCCCTGCACCGAAAGCACATTTTTCATGGCGCAGGTGGACCCCTGCTTCCTGCATTCTGCTTAGTATTGCAGCGAGTGGTTTGTCGTGGGTCTCGAAATTCTTTGCGTATACGAGTATGACGTCCTGGAAGTAGGAGATGTTCGCGATTCCTTTCAGCAGGGAGCTCATCCTCTTGAACGTGGATGCCGCTGAGGACAAGCCGAACGGCATTCTGGTATACTGGAACTGGCCAAACGGGGTGATGAACGCCGTGAGTGGGTACGAGGATTTGTGCAAGCTGATTTAGTGGTATGCGTTACGCATGTCCAGCTTTGAGAACATTGTTGCTTCTTTCATCATGAGCACTATCTCACTGATGCTGGGGAGTGGGAAACGGTCGGTGACGACTTCTAGTTTGAGGCTTCTGAGATCATTGCAGACACCGAGGTTGTTTGAAGATTTCTTTTTAATGAGTACTACTTGCATCAACCATTCTGAGGACTCTACCGTTTCGATGGTGCCCTCTTTAACCATCCTCTGGAGGTGGGCTTCCAGCGCAGGTCTCGCTGTGGCAGGTACGGTCCTGATCATGTGCTTTACAAGCACTGTGTTGGGTTTGAGGCAGATCTTGTGGACATAGTTCTTGATTTTTCCTGGAGTTTCAGAGAACAGGCCAGGGAAGGCTTCTTTCCAACTTGGCGCTCCTCCCAAAGAGGCCGCAAGCACTTGTTCTGGTGTGCTGGGGTCTAGCCTAATGCTGAGCCTGTGTTGATCATCCCATCCTAGTACGCCGGGGCCTTGAGACACGAAGTAGACTGTCGTGGTGAACCTGCCTTTGAACTCAATCCTTGCTTTAATATAACCAAGTAGATCCACGGTGGCACCTCCGAAGACTGTCGGCTTTTGTCTGGTGGTTCTGATTTCAACTTTGTCTTGCCCCATAATCTTTTGTAGGTGTTAATTGGCAGTATGGTGAGATCCGAACCTGAGTCGGCCATGACTCGTGTCTCCATGCCGTCCACTTGTAATGTGCAGTGGGGCTTTGCTCTCATGGCTTGGGGGGCGTTGACCACTATGACCATGGGTCTGTCGTGTAGCTCGTCGTCTTCACTCGACTCTTTGTCGCTGTCGATGCGGGTGACAGCTTTTCCATTGCACGTGCAGGCCTGGGCCACGTGACGAAGCATCGACATTTTGAACACTCTTTGTTCCTGGCAGGGCATTCAGTATCAATGGCCATGTGTTTGGTGCTGGCACATCTATAGCACTTTGTGCATCTCTTTGTCTGGGACCTTTGTCTCTGGGGTTGTCGCAGGGCTGTCTTTCTCTGTGCTCTCTCCATTGCAGCGCCGATAAGTCGGGTACCGGTGGCGGACTCCCGACCTCTTTGCGCCCGTTGGTGGTTTCCTCTTCGGCTCTGGCTATTTGGATGGCCTTGTCGAGGTCCACTTCCTTCTCCTGGATGAATTTATCCTGCACCTTTCTGTAATTGATATGTACCACAAGCATGTCGCAGATTACTTGTTCTGTATTGTTGCCAAATCCGCACAGGGATGCCAATTCCCTCATTCGGGTGATATAGTAGTCGACTGGTTCGTTGCCCTCCTGCTTGCGGGTGTAAAACCTCAGTCTGTGCAACACCACATTTTCTTTGTTGGTGAACCTCTTTACGATGCGGCAAATTGTCTCCAGGTATACATCATCGTCTTCGCCAGCCTCTGGCATGGCCTTTAGTCCTGTAAATATACACTGCCCTTCGACCCCCATTGCGTTTAACAACATTGCTTTCTTCCTGGCCGGTGCTTATTCCATTCTGCGCGTATCGCTTCCAGGTATGTGTAGAAAAGCGGCAGCCACAGTATCGCCGGTGTCCCGGGCGAGGGGAGGAACGCGGGGGGGGGGCGTGGCGCCTCGCATGGTGGTTGCCCTGGGTTTTGGTTCCTCGTCGCCAATTATGTGGTGGCCTTAATGAAGACAGGACACCGTATGAGGTAACTGCGGTATTTATTGGACACTGGAGGTAACGTGATTAACTTGGGAGTATAGTGTCCAGGGGCATAACTGTACTCACAGTCTGATGGTCTTTATCCCAGTAGCTGCTCCACTGCTACTTACAAGTCCCTTGGGATGATGCACACCATAGCCCCGAGGAGGCTGTCTTCAGCCGTGGCGTTATGCTCTGGTGTGTGCTGGATGTACAGGCCTGTGAGCCTGCTGGCTCCGTACTTCAGGAGGAGTGCGGGGGCAGGTCTTTAGCTGCGCTGTCCCGCCAGCTTCTGCCGTGAAGCCGCTCCTTCACGCTTCCCGTGCGGGAGATCTCACGAGATCGCCTTCATGCAATCTCGCGATATGAAGTCCCCAAAGGATGCTTCCCCTATTCTAAGATGGCAGTCGCAGAAATCAGGGAGTAACACCACCATCTTACTGCACCCAGGCAGACGTCTTGCTTGTGAGGACAGCAAAAACATTTGAGTTTTGTGTAGAATTGGAACTTCTTCTGAATTTCTTTTCTTTTCAATGTATTTGTTATGCTTCCATTTGTATATTTGATAGATGCGAGAAGAATACAAGATACAATGTTCAAAGCAATACATGTAAGGTCGTTCAGCAGTGTGACATAACAGTGTACGACACATGAGAAACATATGCAAAAACTTTAGTCGCTGAGTGAATACTTCAGAATTTGCAAAAGGGCTTCATTTCTCCATGTACCCACCCATGCACAATCCCGTCAGCAGATTTATCGACTTTAGGATGCAGCCCGTGCAGCATAAATATTGAATTAAGAAAGGATACAAAACAAATAGCAGGGGTTCTTATAAAAAGTTGAAAGCATTTAGTTTGGAGTTCTGGTACTCACAATCATGATTTTAACATAGATGCCTTTGCTCCAATACTAAATACAAGTCTTTTTCTGGGTTTTTGCTTTTTTCATTCTTGGAAATTGTTTTTTCCAGTAAGAGTCCTGGTGAAGCATTCACAAATGCAAAACACGTGTAGACTTGGATGGAGTCAGGATTTTGGAGAACTGGACGTGCGATGGTCTTGTTTAAGGAATATTGCAAAACCACTAAATAGTCTATCGACAACCGCAAGCATACAAACAAGACATTGACCATGGCCGTTTACTTTCAGGGAACAGTCGGAATCTCAGCCTCTTTTTCTGCAGAGCAGCCAAACCACACGAGTGCCAACTTTGAATGTTCCCTGCAGTGGCAGAAGTGTCTCCCCCTTGAATATGAGCAAGCTCGTGAGTGAAGCTAGGGAGCGCAAGCCGCCTGCGTGCAAACTGATTTTTTTACACCACATTTTTCAGGAGGCATTTGAAAAAAGGTAGTGGATCTGCAGCCAGCTCTGGGCATATAACATCTCTACCACAATCAATCAATCTGCCAGGCAACCTTTGCATGGTTTCTGTTTATGGACTCATCGCTCAACTTTCATAGAATTCAGCGTTGGATGTGGATTCCTGAGATTGCGCAACATCGCTGCATTGCCAACCGCACACTTCATCATGAGCATGTCTTAAAGGGGAACTGTCCCAACATTTGCCTTTAAAATAAAACATTGAAGTAATTACCAGAGGCACCTGGGTGGACAGTAGAGGCTTGTCGTTGTTTTTTGTTTTTAAATAGCCCCAACAATGAGCCCTCCAGTTGTCTCCTGGAGGCGGCCATCTTTTCTCGAGTGGTGCCATGGCTCCTGTTACAAAGTATCGATGCCCAACTAACCCGATCACTCGGGTCATTTCACAGCGAGAGGCAATGGTGCAGTGCCAACCTGGCAACAATGCACTAGACTATAGGATTTGCAATGATGCAACTATGAAATCAGCTGTATAATGAGGTTATCCAATGATATTGTCTTCTTTCCACCTTTCAATCCTTCCCTTTTTCTTTTGCTCAACTCTTTTCATACTTTTTTCTTCTCATTCTCCCTTTTTATCTATACTTCCTTCCCATCTATCCTTCTCTATCTTGGTTTTATCTTATCACTTTGCTTCTTGTAACATATTTAGACCCCTTCCTTTGTCCCTCCCATTTCCTTCTTTCTGCCTCTTTTAACCCTTATTTCATTCATTCCATCTTTTAAAATCCTTTCCATCTCATTCTTTTTCACTTTGCGTTTAATTTGATATTTTCTTTTTTTCCATCGCTCCTCATTTCTGTCGTTCATGTCACCTTTGTTTTACTTTTTTCTTTCCTCCAGTCCATGTTTCTTTCCAATTTTCATCATTCTACTTTTTGTTTCCTTTTTTTTACATTCCATCGTTCAGTCTGTTCTTCTTTCATTGTATATCTTTCTTTCCACACGTCCTTGCATCATTCATTCCATCTTCCTTTCCTTCTTTCATGCTTACCACCATTCCAGATATATAGAGAGAAGTAACTAATAGAGTGGTTGTTATACCCAATGGGTATTTCAATGGTGTTTCAGTGTAAACTGTAACCCTTTGCAATGGCCTCATTTCCGAGGTAAGACTTTTAGATGCTTTGTAACTCCAGGTTGGAGGAGGGTAAAGACTTTGCTGCCAGTCAAAGAAAGAAAGGGTTGTTACGTATGGCTCTGATCATATTTGATACCAGAAAGTAAGGTTGTGCTTACTTTATTGAAAAAAAGATTGGCAAAGATTTCAGGACAATTTGTCAGATTTTCCAGCTTAGAAAATGACATAAACAAACAGATGAAAGCGATGGAACGTGTGTTGTTCCGTTAAAGAAAGAAGAAGGAACGAGAGAAAGTATAACATGTGGAAGGAACCAAAGTTGGTCTGAAGGAAAGAATGATAGAAACAATGAAAGAAAAATATAAATTGTGAAAGAAGGCAAGAAGGAAAGAGGAAAAAATAGAAAAAGAAAAGAACAGAGTGGGAATAAAGACTAAACAAAACAGTACTGGGGCAACGCTAGCTTCCTGCCCCCGTTGCTAAAGACCAAGGGGGCGGGTGCCACCAGTTCTCGCACCCATGAGCCCACATGCCGCAAAAAAACAACACCATGACGTTTCATGCAGCACAGCATACTGCTTACCCGCCATTTTCCAAACACCCCTGCACTGCTGCCCACAGACAGAGCCAGTCCATCCTGCGAGGACTCTGCCACATGCCCTCAAAACACTTTATCTACTACTACCCATGAGACTTCACCGACATCTCTAGCTGAACGGGCGATAAAACAAAGTTGTGTCAAGCACAAGAACGGCTTTGGCCAAAATAGCACATATGTAACCTAAACACACTTTCTTAGATTACGTATCTACTTCTTCTCAGCTTAAGCATCATCATAACTGAGCACCTTGCACCAGGGCTTTAAGTGGGCAGGGTCTAGCTGGATCAGAGTCCCAGCAGTTTCCAAAATGTGATTCTGAGACTCCTAGTATGCAGAGCCGATCGGGCTGCCAATCCAAGGCATTGCTTTCCCGTGTGCATGAGAGCTCCAGGTTTCCTAGCAGGCTGCTCCCACCCAGCCATCTCTTTAATTAAGGAGGCAGTGGTCATCACTCTCTCTCTCCCCAGTGAAAGGGTGATGATTGCTGTAAAAGGATGCCTGGCGGGGGGCGGTGCCAGAATTAAGGAGCAAAAGGAGAGGCAGCCCTCGAGTAAGCTGCATGCCGGCCATTAGGACACAACCCACGGTTGGATCCCCTTCGGTTTTGCATCTCACTGAAAGCACTGCATAACACTCGCCACGAAAACCCCTGCTGGCTCTCCATTCCATTGCAATATATGTATATCTAAAAAGTCTTTTGGTATTGGTTCAGATTACTTTCAAGAAGTGGTCACGGCAGTCAAAGCTTGAGGGGGAGTGCCAGCACTCAACTATGGGGCGAGTTGAAAATGAAAGCATTTCATTTAACTGTACCTCAATTACCGGCAACACTTGCTGTGGATGGCAGTGGCATCACCCTCTTCCTCTCTCTCCCCTCCTGCCCCAGCTGCGCCCATAATGTCTCCTTTAGAGCCCACCCTACATCGCAAAAGAAGTTGCAAACATGCAGCTCCAGGGCTGCCAGCACACCAGCCGTAGAACTTCATGCCACTAATTGGGCTCTACCCTTTAACCAAGGGGTCCCTTGAGAGATTTCATGTGCAGTACCGATTGATTTGTCTGGGACACCCCTGTATTGGCAGCACCCCAAGAAAGTCTGGGCCATTACTTTATTTAAACCGTCTTTGCGATTAGCAGTGCTTTTTCTAAATGGAATTATGATGGTGCATTTCAGAATGAAAGGCCGTGCACAGCGTTCACCTGTCTGGTCATGGTGAGATTCGAGTCCAGATAAACTCCAAGTGTTTTGACTAAATGGGATATAGGGATACAAGTGTTGTCGATGAGAAAGGAGTTGAATTGTGAACCCATCTTTCGGATTGTGTTCGGAGGGCCGATGATTAGGAGTTCGGTCTTTTCGCTGTTCAGACAGAGCCAGTTTTCAGCCATCCAGGACTGGATGGTGTCAAGGGTTGTCTGGTCCGCATCGTAGTCTCCCCTTGAGAGGAATGAGCACCTGCGTGTCATCAGCATAATTGGTGTATGTGATGCCCATGGACTCTAGGTAGTTGAATAGTGACCTTGTGAAGAGGTTGTACAGGGTGGGTGAAATCCAGGACCCTTGTGGACCTCCACATTTGATTAGGTTGGGCGCAGGCCTGGTCTGAGAAGACCTTCATTGCTCTACCGCTAAGGAAGGAGGAGAACTATGCTGTGGCGTTGGGTGAGAAGTTGCCGGCAGTTGAGAGATGGCGGCAAAGGGTATCATGGTCAACCAGGTCGCTGGTCAACTTACCCTTTTATCTGTACCGATAGGTTAGGAAGTTTCCTATTGTCCTAATGGTTGTAAGGCAAATATTTCAATATTGTTCTTGATGTCTCACTGCACCATTCATACCTTTAGTAGCCACAGTGCCACGTGCTTTATTTAATACCCCAGGGGTTATGTTCATTGTGGAGGATAGCGAAAGCCATACATAAAATGGATGCGTAAATTCTGTGTGCGTGATTTTTTACTCTACATTTTCATTGATTTGTATGGTGTAGAGTTGTCATGGAATGGAGTTACCATTTCTGCCACCTGTGTCCTCTCCGTTATACAAATGTGCAAGCATTTACTCCAGCAAATATTCCTACAGGCACAAATGCTCTGGATTCCTATGGAATCCGCCTGCTTTTTACATGAGCAAAAATCGGGCAGATTCTAGAAGATTCCATTGTAAATGCTGGCTGCCAGGAGTAAACGGCAAACAGCATGTGCACTGCGAAGTACAAAACGCAGGCGTACAGAGCTTTCACCTAGGTGCAATCCAGGCGCAAACGTAACCGCTCCCCTCTGTGCAATTTATGCAAGGAATTATAAGGCCTACCCCCATGTCACTTGCCTGTAAAATGCACTCTCACAACTTGGCCTTCATCCTTTGCAGCAACTGAACGAATATGAATGAAATGCAGACTGTAAATAAAGACTAAAAACTGGTCTCGCAGAATGCATACACACTAAAGGGAAATTTCCGGAAAGGTTTTGGTTCGGAAAAAAAAAGGATGTCATAAACCAGGCAAACCCACAAACCAATGTATCTGGCATTCCTTGATCCTTTGCACTTCAACTAGTCTTGCGAAATAATTATTATTACATGACAACCCTCCTGATTTTTCAATTACAAATAGTGCTATTTTTTTACTGTCCCCTGCCTAAATTCATTGGAACCCCAATGCAATCCTATGGGGAAATTACATTCTCCCAATTTCTGTGGTGAAAGCTCCCTCTCAGGGGCTCCACAATGTTGACATGTCTGAACAGGCCCCGACTGGGACATAAAATTGTCTCGGCACCAATAAAAAAAGTGTCCCACAGCGGCAAATGGCAATTCATTACTTTTGTGACAGACTCAGTAGTAACCAACGGGAAGATTTTTGATAAATGTGATGCAAATTGTGCATTTAAAATAATATTTATTCAATAACACTGGTCAAAACTACTAGCCGCGTGGTGAAGTAACTTATCAAACTGGCCCACAGGGGCCAGAAAAGTGGCCCATTTTGACCCAAAAAACGGGCCCACACCAGTATTTTGTGTTTTTGGTTCAGGCATTGGCCCTATTGCCCTATAGGCCAGTCCAAGCTTGTGTCTAAACACTGTCCCAACCAGGGACAGCCTACTCCAGCGGGCAATGGATGGAGAAATGAAAGCCCAGGACTGGCACACGGAGTCACTGGTGACATGTAGCAAACTGGTAATCGTAACACGGACATGATTAAAAAGGATGCAGAGCAAAGAGCAACCACAGTCTGCCCTGGTCCAATATGAGGCCGTTCATACTCTGGTCCTTTGACGTACACGGATTTCCCTATAAAGCTTTGGTGTCAATAAAGGAACCGCTTTAAAAATGGCTTTGTTGTCGCATATTACAAGCAGATGTGCAGTTCGTGGAGGGGAAAGCAGTGGGCGGACCCGGAAGCGCCGCTTGCAGGTCAGAGGCATTGCGAACGTTCCCACGTTACCCTCGGATTCCAAGTTCACCCGTGCCCCCGCCCCTCCCATTAAAGCGGGAAGTCACAACTGCTGTCCCTTTGACCCGCTTCTCCCCCGGGCCACCTTAATACAGCCAATTAGAACCAGGAAGCACGTAACGGTCAGAATAACAAATAATATTATTGAAAATAGGAGGCCGGGACCTTTGCGCGGGGGGGGGGGGGGGGGGGGGGGGGGCTGCTGGGAGGTACACACACTAGGGAATAGATAGTACACACACTAGGGAATTGATGACTAGACAGAAGATGCCCAGGGCTGCGCGTGCAGGAAATGCTAAAAAAAATAAAAAGAGCGTTAGTGCGTGCTTACACATAAGCAGAGGAATCCAACCAGTCTCGTGATATTTACCCTTCATTTTTGCCAGTTCACAAAACGGCCCCCTAGTTATAGCTAAGCCACTCAGCTACTAATGGGCTGCATTTGTACACAGACTAATGTCTTGCACAATATGATAGGTCATTTATAATGCGCTTAATACCCAGAGGTTTCTAAGCGCGACCCGGGGAACCTGTTGCTTCGTGTCGTCTTGCCTCGAAGGCGAGCACGTTGCCCCTGAGCTATCCTCCTGAGACACTGAATGGCCCAAACAACCTACCCAGTGTGCTTAGTGGTCTCTTTTCCTAGTCTCATCTTTTTGAAAGGAACATCCTGAGGTTTTAATAGAAATAGACAGCAAGCTGTCTAATAGCCTTCACTCACACCTTCTGCGTAGCGTACACTAAAAATGAGCGTACACAACTCTGATATTACAGGGCTGTTCCTACAAGATAGATAACCTGGCGACTGCAGCAGTGCAAGGCTGAGCTTTCAGAAATGCCACATAGCTGCACCCGAGCAGAAGGCCCCAGAATGACAGATAAGACAAGCGGTGCCCCCCTGCTGGAATCCAAGGCAGAATGGTTTGGACTAGACCTATATGCAAAGGTCTAGGAGTCCCTTTTACCGAGAACGAACACGGCCAAATAACCTGTTCTAAGGGTAGGTCCCCACTCGGAAGGGTCTAGAACCATGTTTTAGCTCACTGTACCTCTCAGAGAGGAGACTTTTACATTTGCATATCAGTCTGGCCCCACCCACCTGGGCAGTTCAGCACCAAAATACTAGGCAATTTTCCTCTGACCAAGAGTACCAACAGCAACCCGAGACACGTGTTTCGGCCTAGTCAGGCCTCATCAGTGAGGTGAAGCTGTACCTCTCTAAGCACAGTGAGCAAGGGGTCCACCTCTGGATTAGCATGGGTCACTTAGGGTGAAATCCCAAGTGCCTAAACATATATAAAAAGGTATTTTGTATGGTTAGGACTAGACCTACTGAAACATAAAAGTCTCATATCTTGTTGTAAGGCTGAAATAACTTGAGTGAACACACAGATGTGCTAGTAAGAGGGCATACCACCGGACATGAAGTCATCCATGAACATATTGTGGCAACAGGGAGTGGCAACTAATAAAGCAAAGTACAGCTCAACAGCTTCATGAACACAACATAGCAAGTTGAGTTGGTAGAATGGTCATAGGGCCTTGGGTTTCAACTAAAGCTCATGAGACTCGAGAGGCTGCAGAGACCAGGGCGCCATCCATGTGGGAAGTGTGACCCTGGTCTCTGTACTGAGACCAGGGTTACCTGACCCTGGGCGAGAGATCGGGGGAAGAGGTATTTCCAGTGTTAATAATACAGGGTGTGGGATGAACACAACTATTCTACAGCGGTTTCCACTGGATTGAACTGCAGACAGAGGCAGAGACTGTGTTGGGTGCAAGCCCGTGTCATCTCACAAATGTCCCGACACTGCACGGCATGAAAGTGGGGCAGAAGTGGTCTGCGGTGGTTGCATCCACTATTCTACAGCGGTTTCCACTGGATTGAACTGCAGACAGAGGCAGAGACTGTGTTGGGTGCAAGCCCGTGTCATCTCACAAATGTCCCGACACTGCACGGCATGAAAGTGGGGCAGAAGTGGTCTGCGGTGGCCCACGGCCAGTCTAAGGAATATTACCAGATCCTTATTGTGTGAGGAACACAGTCTTTCCTCTGGGTGCACAGTGGAACTTTTGCAAATTCTCCCAGTCTGTTAGGTTTTTGCAATTATGACATTGATTTTTATTTCTAATTCTGTGTGTTACGCACATCTTCGATGAGCGCCCCTAGATATAACTTAAGTAGTATTGCTACTTCAAGTGTAATGCTTGACTCAAATAACGTGACCCTCTTCTCCACTGGTCCCTCTCCCCGTTACGTCTCCTCTGGCTAATGCAGTTGAGGTTAATTTGAACATTGGCAGTTACTTGGCATCTTCAATAGCAAAACAAAAACAAGTTAAAATGACTGAGTTTTGCCAACTAAAACCTCAATTCAATGTTTTGGCAGATCCGCTTCCTCAGACCCAGTGTCCAATGCATTCTATGTTGAATAGCTGCTTCCATGTTGTCGGGTGAATCTTTTCTTCGGATGTGTCTTAAAATGTGTGACAACCCAATGTCACCTAATACAGGTAATTTGATTCCTGAGCACAGTGAAACCACTTCAAATAGAGAATCTATTTTAAATGGAAAACCTATGGGCAATCGAGGCCAGCAAGATCAGGACTCATTGGTGGAATTGGCTACCACCAAGTATGACCAATAAAGAACGAGTATGGACTCACTTGCTAATGTGAACACCCTTGGTTCATCCTCCATAGCTGCTCTCCATCTGGTTCTGGAATCTATACTACGTTTGTACGATAACTTAAAGGGTTCAGTTTCTCAAAATACAGGCTTAATAAAGCTGATTTTTGAGAAGCTTGATTGTGAGACGATAAATGCAGGTGTCAGCACAATATTCCATCGAGGGCTCTGGATTTGGATATTTCAAGTTTGGAGATTCATTAAAAGACCAGTAGTCCAATTCCAACACAGCCTCCTATAAGCGTGTCGTGATTATGTGCTTCTCCAGATCTATTTCAAACTTCAACTAACAAAGAGCAAATTGGCAACTTAGAATTACATGGACAAAATTCAGATATCAATGATTGCGTTGAGCCCTCTCCTTCGTGCCCTGCAGGCACACGTGGCAATAGGAAGAGGAAAACTAAGAACCTCCCAAACTCTAAGAGATACAGAAGGGAATCTTTGAGAAACTTCTTACAATCATTGCTTAGTAGAAAGAGATAAGTGAATTAAATTCTCAGAAATGGATGCCCATAACTGAGGAAGAGCCCCCTAATAAATTCACCAACCAGGTACAGAGGGCCAAAAAGGGCAAGAAAAAAATCTAATAAATCCTCACAGGTCAAAATAACAAAATGTTTGACTTCCTGCTGGGACGACGATTCACTTATACCAGAAAGCCCTCTTGCAGAGGTTATTGACAATCCTAAAGTTCACTCTCTGAATGATGTCTGCTTCCACTGATGGATCTTTGGCCATTAATGCTGAACCTGAAATTTGGGAAATCCTTTTATCAATACCAAACACGCTGGAAATAGCACTTCAACAAACCAAACAAAAGAACCATGCAACTTCGATACCCGAATTGTGGGTTTTGAAAATCTTACCCAAATCAATATTTCATTCCAACGGAACCACTCTAGGATAACAAGTCTCGGGAGGATAGCTCAGCGGCAACGTGCTCGCCTTGGAAGCTGGTCCACACGGAGCAACACAGGTTCGATCCCTGGGTCCGCGCTTAGAAACCTCTGGGTATTAAGTGCGTTATAAATAACCTATCATATCAACCTATCATACTATTTTTGCAGAGATTCCAGCTCTGTGCCCTCTTCAGTCAGGGGATATTGATTTGGTGAATGTACCGGACTCAGGTTGCAACAGGTTGGTTGAATACTTCATTTAGTAGCCAAACCTGTGTGGGATCATGCAGACTAATTTAGATCCATACATCTAGATGTAATACACTTCCAACACTCATGACAAATTGTCTCTTTTTGAAAGAATTCAGAAGTTTATGAAGACACCATGGGCCAAGTTCACCAAGGGATAACAAATATAAGAGTGTCCCAGTATCCCCCTAATAAATACCACTAGGGGGCAGCCACAATTACAAAATCAAGAGACTGATTGGTTGTGGCTTCTAGAGGCAATCTGTAAGAATATTCTTCCCAAAGATAGTCATTTGGGTCTTGAACAGTAAATCCATAAACTGTCTGTCTTGGAATTGTCATGGCTTTCAAAATATTGCAGGGATGGCCAACTGTAATTCTCCCACCTGGGATTACGATATGTATGTGTTTCAAGAAACTATGCTAACCTCCCCTCTCGCATTAAATCGATTCTATGCAAAATCCCTAGAAGCTGCTAAAGGCAATTCTGGGCGTCCATATGGGGGTTGGATATAGCAATTCATCTAAGCTTTCGGGTCAGGCTTATCCATTTGATTCCTCCATCATCGGAATCTTAGCTATGGTCCTCGAGATACATGAACAGAAGCTGGAACTTTTCATAATAAACCTTTATTGGCCAACTCTGTGATAATCTGTTAGCACTGGGGAATGTGATGGAGGCTTGGTTGGGAGGTGGTTATGAGGCTAATATCCTGGTTGACTGGGATTTTAATTCTGCCTGTGCTGTTGACCAATTCAGTAGAAATAATGTACCGTTGAAGGCAGGATAGGTTTCATCTAGAGGGCTGTCTTGTGGGAAAGCTTCATTTGTTACTTCCCTGTGAGGCCGATATTCAGTCTTGGCTTATACTTAGAATAGAGGCTCAGCATATTCACGGATAGAGCATTTACTGCCTCCGACTCCCTTTCTACACCATTGTCCTGACCTAGTGATAAAACCTATGAGTGTAAGTGACCATCTACCACTGTCATTAGCAGTTTCAGGAACAAAATGTTCCCAGGTCATGCAAAGCTCATGCAGGCGGCACCAGTTTCCCCACCATGGCCGCTACTTTCTGGAACTCCCTACCTCCTCACATCAGGCTAATTGACTCCCATTCCGCCTTTCGCAAGACCATCAAAACAAGACTCTTTGTTTGATTGTGTAACCATGTATCGCTGTATCTATGTAACCTTATATCCTGCATTGTACCAAGTCTTTATCAATGGGCGGCTTCTTTGCAACCCATAATCAAGCCTTCTTAAGCACTAATACAGCGCCTCGATGCCTTAGGGCTGCAGTGCGCTATACAAATCCAAATAAATAAAATAAATAAATCACAGGATGGAAATACGCCAGCGACTTGCATTTTTAGAACCTCTTAAAAGGGGTTCTGTGGTGACCTGGAACTGCGCCTGACTAAATTCACACGTGAAGTGAGCAGGTTGTTCTCTTTAATTTTGGATGATGGTTTGTTTTCCATTGACTAGGAGTTGGGGCTCCCACTTATGCTTCTTTCTTGGCTCCACTAAGACAGTCCCATAAACGAGCAAGTATCTCCTCCCCCTCGCCAGGGCTAATCTTTCCAGCAAGAATGCCTGCCCCGCCCCTTGCCAGGGTATTACCATGAGTCTAGCATAGGGTGATCAGGTGTTCCAGTTTTGCCGGGACTGTGCCGGAATTCTGTCCCCTTGACACGAGAGTTTTTTTTATTCCAAAACCACGTCCGATTTTGGGAAAAGGGAAGATGAAAGTCCCCAACACTTATACCAACCTTGCCGGTACTATCCACAGGCATTTACTGCCTGTGCCACAGAGACTTGCTGAGGAACGAGGGAACATGGAAAGGCATGTAATTTCAAATGGAGCAACAGCTCCTTTTGTTACTAACGTGCTTACATCAACAGAGAAAACCTCGCAATTTAAATGCAGATACTTTGGAATGAGCGAGGTGAGGTGAGTCGGGTTAAAAGGGCGGGGGGAAGAGGTGGCGGTGCGAGGATGGAGTGGGGTAGTCCCTCTTAGGTTGTTGGCGTTCAGGTTTTAGGTCTTGAAAATCTGGTCACCCTAGCCTAGCAGAACCCACCAGCCTGAGCTCTTCCTCCTGAGCCAAAGCTTCCAGCCGCAGGTAACTAATGGTTCTCTCTTTCGGACTCCAGTGCCTTCCACGGTTAAACATATATTGTTCAGTAGGCTGCATGCAGGCTTTGTGTTTCTTTAGATCTGGTCCCTGGCAGCGGTGGGATATAGCCCTAATAAGCTCTTTGGTTGTCCACCTCCCTCTTTCTGGGCGCAGTCAGTGTCTGCAATATAGCCCACAGAAGGCTTTCAGGCTTCTCTCTGGGGCTCCAGCTCCCCCGTTTTGCCTCTCACCCAGCGTCAGGCTCTCCTGAAGTTCTCTCACTCTGCAAGGGCCATGGTACCCTTGCCACAAATTAGGGATGGTCTCCTGGTCTCTGTAGTCTTTTGTGGCCCCTCAGAGTCATGTCGGCTCTGTTGGTCTGCAAATTCGCTCTGGTCTCCCAGCTCTCAACCTCACATGAGCACTCCTGCTTCCCTTGTATGTAAAAGCTCTGCTGCTGAATGTTGAGTGGCCCGTTTTCCATTTTGTTGTGCTAGCCCAGATGGGGAAGGGTATCCAGTGATAAAATCGCCTTGGAAATGCTCGCCAGGGGGCGACATTTCCCAAAATCTGCACTTCCAAGAAAATCAAGCACTTTCCCCCCACATTCTACCACTAGAGTATATCATTGTAACTATACCCTTCCTAGAATATGTGGCGGAAGGCTTTTAGGGGTGGAGGAAAAAAAAAAGTCACCTACCTGGCAACTTTTTCCCAGGGTACATTACCACACAGAACCGGGAGAAGATACGAAGTGTGGAGGGAAGTGTTGGGGTGTACTTTCTTTCCCCCTGTCAGATGTTTGGTGTAGCTTGGTTTAGGTATTTAGGGAGTGGAACTTATGACTACATTTAAGGTAATAGCGCTGCTCCCTGCTGCTCATACTGGGAGCTGGGGAGGGTGGGTTTTCTGCAGCCCGAGTCTTGGGCAGCGGGGGTCATGCAGAGGACCTTTAGGGAATCCATGTTTGTTGCCTCCTTGCGTAGCTTGTGGGTATCCCCTGTACCCCAATCGCTGTTGTTGCAGAAAGGGAGCACACACACGATGTGGCTTTTTGTCACAAGTATAACACAAACAATATGGAATATATTGTGAAAGCTAGTTCTAAAAGGGAACATGTTGAATAAGCAATGGAACACCTAAGACAGGAAGAAGCTAGAGACGATAGAGGACACGTGGTGTGCCGCAGTATTGGTGAACATTAAACGATGGACTTAAATCTCACTTAAAACTTCAACCAATATAGTTAATAATGTATACAGAGCTGCATGCCGGATTTGTCTCGCTTGTAAGTGTTCTAATAGTAGGGGTTATCACCAAATTACATGGCACTTAATAATAATGTGTTCTTTATGTATTGCTTATGCCTAAACACTTTACAGAGAACATATATACATACAATATCACCCAACCGAAGTGGGTACTCATTTATCGACCTCGGATGGATGAAAGGCTGAGTTGGCTTTGCCGGGGTTCGAACCTGCGACCTGCCGACCACACACAGATTGCAGCAGCGAGCGCTCGACCCAGTGAGCTATCTTACAGGCTCCATATACAATCCTCAGATTAACAAAGGGCTGGGTTGGCCCTTCCGAGCATGGGACCTGCGTTGTGTAGGGCGACCAAAGGTGCCTGGCATTTGTGCTTAACTCGCTAAGCTATCCTGTAGAAATATCATGTCTCATTCTTACTACAAAGTCTCTGCTTGCAGGACACAACCCTCCTCATCCAACTGCAGGGCAACGTACTCCAGATAGAGGGGTTGGCTTTGCGAATCTCAGCTTTGGTATTCTGGCCCTTTACAGTCACCCCCTTGGTGCATAACCCTACGTAGGTGTTAGGGAGATTATTCACAGCCCTGTGGTGAGGGGTGTGAAACCATCTATCACAAGGGGAAGAAACAGCTCCAACCAATAGATAGAATAAACTCTTTTTGGGTTGAAATGGCAGACCAGTCAGTCTTCACTCAGGGGTGAAGGCTGAACGATAGGTATGGTTAAGGCCCAATAGATAACACTAGAGGGGCCACTCCACAGATATTCAGCCAACTATATACTCTTTATTATAGAGTTGGAAAGCACACTATGTTCGACACATAGGTATGTCAGTTGGGTACATTACAATAGTGTATAAAAACAGAAAGAGCCCTAGGCAGACCCATCCCTTTCCTAAAGCTAAACATATGCCCTGAACTGGATGGTCAACTCAGTATATTAGAATGCTAGGAGATGGGGGGGGGGGGGGTGGCGTTGCTTGGCATTGTGGGTAATAGACGCCTAAGACATTACTCTCCCGCCCATAATATAATAAATACAACTGTGTTCCGTAATGCCTTTTTTCATATATTTATAAACTGGAAGGTTACCAAGCGCCCTATGAGTACATTGGTACCTGAACTCTGATACTATCACCCTGGCTAGCCACTACATGCTGTGATGACAGTGGGGGCCTACAGCAGTGTTTGTTAGCTTGCAGCCAATGCTCGAAAGGAGCGGGATCACAGGAGAGGTGACATTGCACCAGCTGTGTGATTTTGTAACGCTGCAACATCGAATGGACAAACAGTTTTACATAGTAGGCAATACTTTGAGTTTCCTTTATTCTTCCTTCACCGTTAGGAACACAGTTTAAATATGATGTTCAGCTGTATAGTACTTTGATAAATTTTCAAATACTCTTGGCAAATTTGGACACAACTGGGGTAACATTGTTATTGAATAGCTTCCTATAGCCCCACTCTAACAGCATAATATTAATAGAAATGGCCTGGGGGGGGGGTCAAAAGATTCCAAGTGAAAGCTATCCAGGCTCCTGCCCCATCTAATACACATAAAAAGGCCGAAAAGTGATGCCCGTGCCCCGCTAGTACCATCAGAACATAGCATGAAGGCAATTTTGCAGGAAATTATGTCACTCAAACCCTAACAGATGGGCCACATTTGAATCCAGGATGGGTGAAATTGACAATAGAATACGTGTTGTGGAAGATATTTCAACCAGAGTGTTGCAACTAGAATTGACCGTCAAAGTCCTACAAAAGCATAAAGAAGAATTGGAAAATAGGGGCGGGTGCAGCAACCTCTGCATATCTGGCCTGCCATAGGGCTGTGAAATGAAGGATGCTATACTCTTACATAAAATGCTGCCTGTTCAGTCATCTATTCCACTAGAAATAGTTCTTAATATTCAGAGGATACACCGCATCGGAACAGAAGATGGTTTGCACACATTTCCACGTACGTTGATCTTCTTAATGTTGGAATACACTCAAATGATCACAAACGTGAAGGGAATTAGTAATCTTATGTGGAAAGGCAAGAGAATTTACATATCCCAAGATGTGGCAAAGAAAACAGCACAATACAGGAAGGAATTCCTTTCTTATAGCCCGGTGTTGAAGCATCTCAATGTCAGATATGGCCCCTACCATCCTCCTTCATTTAAGATCACCACTAATGGAAGAACTTCAATATGGTATGATCCGGCTGACCTTAAATCCTTCAATAGATTCCTAGTCAGAAAATATGGATATGTCTCTACCATCAAATCTACATTTGCCGATATCTCGACTGTTTCCATGAGTTGAGTATGATATCCTTCTGATATGCTACACGTGTTACTGATTTCAATAATTTGTGTAATCATATGGACACAGGTGATGGCTGGGTTCCTGGTTTCCCTAGGGTCCTTTTGGTCAGTCTGGTGTCACCTAGTACTAAGCTTTTTCTCTCCTTTTTCCATTTGCAAGCTTGACAAATCTTATTCTATATTTTTCTTCTCAAATGGACTATCCCCTGTTCAAACTCATTCTATGGTCTCTGAATAGGCCAATATGTATGTCAAGCTTTGCAATGTCCCTATTCCTTATGTGTTCTTGCCTAATGTGTCTTTTACAATTTTCCATCTGCAACCCAATATATTTTTATGGAATGTTCAAATGCTTTGACAACACACAGCTGCATTTATAGTATTCTCATTTATGGCTGTGTATCAATGTATGGGTATTTTTGATTGGCTTCAATGGCATTTAAGTGTGTTTCGTGTAATATAAAAAGGTATCAATAACCCAACACAAAAGACATAGGATATTATCCCATCTTAAGAAATTCAACCCGTCAGTTGCCTGTATCCAAGAAACCCATCTAGCTATGCTCACATCCATGAAACACAAAGCGTTTGGGGTTTGGGAGGTTATTGCTAGCCAAGCTGATGGCAAAAAGTATGGTGTTGCAATTTTAAATAACACAAATCTGGCTCACAAAATCTTACATAAAGATTCTACAATAAGGGAAGGCGGGCATGGGTTAAATTACAAACTGGCTTGGAAATTATATGCAAAATTAACATCTACGAGGAAACTAATCCTGATTTGGAGTTCTGGACTGCCATCAAACATTTTGCAATCACATCTTATAATCCTCACTATATGTGGTGATTTGAATAATGACACTCGTGAATAGAAAGACAAAATGTATCTTTAAAAGCTCTAGCTCCCATAAATCATTTATAACATATTTATCATCAGAGGTTGGGCTTGTAGATACGTGGCGTGTGACGCATTCTACAAACTTTGATTTTATTTTCCAATCCTTACACCATGACACACTTTCATATTTAGGATTTGTGTAGCCAAACCCTATCTGGGCTACAAAAGTCTGTCAATCTGAAATTGGCAGTATAATCATATCGGACTATGCCCCAGTGTTCACAACTTTTGAGCTACTGGACACTAAAAAGCATCCTAATATATGAAGATTTAACAACTTCCTACTACAAGACAAGGCATTTGTGTGATCTTTCCTCACTTCCATCAACATTATTTTGTCAGCAATCATGATGAGGGCACTTCCAGGGTTAAACATTAGGATGCTTTCAAAGCAGCTTTAAGGGGCCATATTACCACTTATGTTAGCAAACAGGATAAAAGGAAAATGCAATTAAACTCGACGTTCCACAAGGACACTTACTCTGAGAAACATTATTATCAAATCCCCACTGAACAGTGTCTTCACAAGGTTCTATCCCTGTGCTATCAAATTAACTGAACAAGCATCAGGTGTAATTCTAAATTATAAATCTAAGATCTATCAAACCTCCAACAAAGTCAGCAGAGCACTTGCCTCCTACCTAAAATCTAAAAATGACAAAGCTTTCATCTCCCACATTAAAAATTGAGGAACTACAGTCTCAGATAAAGCGATTATGGAAGTCTTTAAAAATCTTTACTGCCATTTATGATGTATGATATGGCATTTATAACGCGCCTATAAGCAAGTGTTACAAGGCGTGATGAGACAAGGGAGGGGTAATAGAGGGAAGACAGACAACGTTCTTAGTAGGCCAGGTGACATTGAGATCACACAAGTGTAGGGGAGGAGGGTGGGTTAAGAGGGAGGGGGAAGTGCAGTACATGGGACCAACAGTTAAAATAAAACAATAAATAAATCAAAACAAAAATGCTCCTCTGAAAAAAATGTGCCCTTCCTCTAATCTTAACTCCTTTTTTCATAACATTATCAGTTATTCTTACTCGAAGTTGGATCCTAAGATCACCATATGTGAAACTTCTAAAGCCATCAAAGATCTACAGAAAGGGAAAGCCCCAGGTCCGGATGGTCAATCCATTGAGTTTTTATTCACTTCACCATGATATTATACTCTAAATTGGAAGCACTCTTCATGTATTCTCCAATAGAGGATCTTCATCTGGCATGCTTGCCGAGGCATTATTAATTCTTTTTCCTAGGACATAGAAAGACACTACACTCACAAGGAATTATAGACCCATACCCCCGATTAACATTGATTTTAAAATATTTGCCCACATTCTTGCTAATAGAATGGAGTCCTTCCTTAACAACATGATTAAAACTGACCAAGTTAGTTTTATTAAAGGAAGAAACATTTCATCCAATACAAGATTACAACTTGATGCCATACACCTTATTAAGGAATATAAAAAAAGCTAAAGATGGATATGCTGCAATTGCTTTAGATGCTGAAAAGGCCTTTGGCAGGGTTGAATGGAATTATCTTTTCCAAGCATTATAATGGCAAGGTTGTGGTTAGGGTTTCATATCCCTTGGCAAATTGCTCAAATCAGACCCCAGAACGTCTGTTCTCATCAATGGACAGTCTTCATCATTTTTTCCTCTTAAAAGGGTATTTATACCAGATGTCCCCCGTATCCTTTATTTTATGTCCTATCTCTGGAACCTTTATTGGAGCTTATTAGGAAAGATGTATCTATCCCAGGGATTAAATGTTGTTAGCATGCGATTACAATTACAGCCTATGGCGAAGATTTACTTATACTGCTAAAAAATCCTAAAGCCAATCTCCCAAATTTACTGCATGAATTGGAACTCTTTTCTTCAGTGTCATGATATAAGCTAGAGACAAATCAGAGGTTCTGCCCCTTAACTCATGTTGTCTTAAGCACAAATTTAGATACATATGGTCTTAAATGGTGTAACAGTTATATTAAATCTGTTACTCTACAATGTTCTCCTTCAGTACACATCACCATTAAACTTCATTCTGATGCATTACTGAGAAGGCTTAGAGATTTAACGTCAGCCTGGTCTCCTTTATGCGTATTTACTGGGAGTGTTTAGAAACTATTAAAATGAGGCTATCACCAATTCTTTATTACCTGTAAATGCTCGCTGTCCTTTTACCAGCATCCACTTTTAAATCCATTAACTCTATCCTGGTGAACTTGTTGTGTGGTACAGGGAAAATTAAGAGAACTGCCATTAGCAAATTGAAAGCATCCTATGAAAATGGAGGCGTCAGATTTTCAGACTTCAAATGTGCCAAAATGTGTTTATATTAAAACAGGCTTGTACATGGTTTTTATTAGAAGGAGTGAGTGATAATCCTACTTGGTTCACCCTGGAAAAAGAAATGGTATTGCCAATAAATATCTGTGACCTATTGTGTATATTTGGACATGTTTCCTATAGATTGTCATCCCCTTTGAAAGCTTCCTCTAACATTCTTAAGGGTCTTCTTTGCCCCATTACAAGTAACCCATTTCAATAGTTCTCACACTATTTATGGCATAATAAAGCCATTACTGTCAGAGGGCGAATAATGAATCGGAAATTAAGGGACCAGGTATGTTCATCAAATATTTCAAGATCCCAATATGAACCCTTTTCACGACCTTGGAGAGAATTTCTCTTTGCATAACTCAGATTGCAACATCTGTAATAATTTAATAAATGCATCCCTAGATAAATGTCACCTTTATACCAAGAATGAATTAGTACCCAACCCTGCGAGAATACAATATTTAGTCTCAGCTTCAATAGGTTAATGCAGCTACATTTTATAATTTGTTACTGCATGTAAGATTCCCGAAAGTTAAGTGGGAAGTTTGATGATAAAACACTGTGGCTATTGTGGTCTAAGATTAAAATCACACCTCACCGGCCAACATTACACAGTCTATTTCTTTATGCATAGAGCATATATAACCCCTATTAAAATTATGCAAGACCAAACTTGGGGTTGATGAAAATTGTTTGTCTTGTAAAGTTAATCCAGAATCTTTTAAACATATGTTTTATGAATGTATTTATACTCACAGGGTTTTGGCAGGAAATATGGAAACATTTGGGAAATATGTTTTAAATAAATATCCCTCCGTCTCTTACAAATATCCTACTGGGTGGTATTGAAGTTAATAGAGATGAAGTATGTAATGATATATGATCTTTTTATTGCTATTGCCATTAAATTGATTGCAGCAAACCAGAAAGAATTTCAAAATGTTAAAGTAAAAGGTTGGAGGAATAATATTTGTCATGTACAATGACTTAGAACAATGTATGGCCAGATTGCCTACTTTATTAGCTAAATATTAATTCTTTAATTACTTTACCTTTCATAACTGGTCTACTCATGGCTCATGAACCTTTATTGATAAATTACGACTTGTTAAATTAATTTTTTATATGATTTTATTTGCGGATTGCTGCATTGTTTAGCTCCAACAATAATTATGCTATTTATTTTCTCCTACCCTCCCTTTCTTTCCTTATGTACCATGTGTGTCATTTGTTGTGTTTTTCCCATGCAGTTCCCTTCTTTTTATCGACCAAAGCAGTCAAGGCATGTTCGTATATTGAGATCCATGCCAGGTGTGTTATAAATACTTTCTTCCTACCTGTTGTGTTACTCTTATTTCATATCATATCTATTATCCGGTTACTGGATAACATTTAAAATATATTTCTCATGCTTAAATAACTGATATCTGCAATTGTTAATCTATATTAATGCATATTATAGAAGGTATATGCTTATTTCTTTGTTTCACACTGAGATGCATGGTCTACAAGGTACTGTTCTTTGCGTTTTGTATGGATATAGATATGTATTTGTTTCAAACATTTCAATAAAATATAATAAACTGAAAAAAGAATGCTAAGGGATAGCCTCGAAAAAGGGGTCCGTAGACACAAGGAACACATTTCCCCATGTTTAGAATCCACAAGGCCAATATATGACCAGTCACTGCTGTATATGGATTGCATTGAAACCCATTGGGGCATGAGAACTTTCAAAATGTCATACCTCCTCAGTCTTACGTCACAGCAGACAAGTACAAAAGTCTGAATTCTCTGCATTAACATCACAAACATGTCTCCATACCTACCAGCACCGCTCTGATCCAAGCATCCTTTTTGAACTAAAGCTGCAACAGATGCGTACCCCAACCCTCCCGCCTCATACAGCATGCTCAAACTAATCCTTCCGGCGTTTCCAGCAAGCAGCTCCACAAAGAAAATACCAGCGAGAGTCCTTCTACATTACCCATGCAGGCCACACTCCAACAGGAACCCAATCCTATTTGATGAAAGGACCTTCCTTTTCCTCTGCTCATCAGCAGCAGTCTATTATACTCAAAACTAACAGTGCAACAATTAAATCCATATACAACATCAAATTGTACAAGAGCGACCACAAAAATGGGGAAACATTCATTCATGTTGGCTCAGATGTGACCCAGGGCCCCTTGGTGGAATATTTCCCCATAGTTTTTTTTTTTAAACAATTTCTATTGATTTATTCAAACAAAAACAATACAAACCAAACACGCAGTGCAAATATCAACAGCTCAATTGTACATTGCTTAATTTTAGTCACTGCTCCCCTAATCCCACCCTCCCTTACGAGCCTATTTATTCCACGCTTTCTGTATCTGCCTCGCGTGGTGGGGTCTCACATTCCGTGGATCCTGTCAGGTCTTGTGTCATTCCAAACAATTCCGCTATTAATGATTTCCAGGCCGTCATGGTTCACGCCTCCTCTCCCCCTACATTGCTCGCCTCTTGCCATAGCATGGTTTCGGCCTCCGCCCATTTCTGCAATTCCCTCCACCACACCTCCACCCGTGGACTGTGACATGTCTTCCATCCCATGGCAATAATTCTTTTTGCGAGCACATGTGCTAAATCTTTCAATTTGCTAACATGCTTAAGTTTCTGCGATCTGGGGACCCCCCCAGCAAGCATGCCCAGGCTGTATCAATAACAATCATGACCCCTTTTTCCGCTAGTTTCTGTGCTACTTCACCCCAGAAAAGCTCAATTACTGGGCATGACCAAAACGTGTGTACCATGCCAGCCTTTTCTTCATCGCATTTGGGACATGCTCGTCTTCCAGAATTTTCAAACCTAGATATCCTCTGGGGTGTCATATATGCCCTGTGCGTAATATATAGTTGTATTGGGGTGTCATATATGCCCTGTGCGTAATATATAGTTGTATCTGTTTTAGTCTCGCATTTCTTGACACCTTCTTGTAGTACTCCAGGGCACGCTCCCACATTCCATCCTCTATCGAGGTTCCTACTTCCGCTTCCCAGTCTAGTCTTAGTTGTGTTAATTCCTTTCCAACCTTAGACATTATCATCTCATACAGTCTAGAGATCTCGTTTTCTCCCTCCGTTATGTCATAAATCGTATCTATGCCAGCATCTGGTTCTTCTTCCAGTACCGCTTCGGGCCATGTTTTCCTAATTATCTGCAACATCCTGTGATACGTGATATACTGGCCCGTATGTAACCCCATTTCCTCCCCCAGCACTTCAAAATCTGTAATGGTCCCCTCTTGCCAGATATCTCCCATCGTCACTAGCCCCACCGACTCCCAGTGGTTTCTGATTATCATCCTCAACTGCCTATCTCCCCGTCAGTGCAACTAGTGGCACCTGCGGGGAGCATGGGAATGGGTTTTCCATCATCTGGCATGCTCGGCGCTACATCTTCCACCCCAGCATCATCATCTTAGGGCGCCCTTCCATTTCTATCTTGGGCAGTCAGATCATCTCTCTTAAGTAAAACGGGGCACAGTCCTGTCCAAACAACCTGGATTCGGGGGTCTGTTCATCTGAGAGCCATTTACCAATATATTGCAGCTGACTCGCTACATAGGAAACCTCATAATTAGGTCATTTTTCCCCCCTTTTTCATAAAAGTTATGCAGTTTCCATAGTGCCACCCTATTCCGGGTACCATGCCACAGGAAATCCCTACACAAGCTGTTCAGTCTAGTAAATAACTTCCTGGGTATCATGTATGGAATATTCCCAAAATAATGCAGGAGCCTAGGTAGGACCACCATCTTAAGCATTGCCCCTCGTCCCATCATTGCTAAGGGCAACTTCACCCAGAACTGCATACACTTCTCAATTTTCTGAATGGCTACCTCGGCATTGTGCCTGTGCTCTTCTTCCACTGTGTGGTACACATCTATCCCAAGATAACTGAAAGTACCAACTGCCCATGGTGTTTGTAACACCGGCAACCGTCCCACCGGGATTCCCTTGTAACTGCCTAGCAGGAAAATGCTGGATTTTTGAGGATTCACTGCTATGCCAGACAACCCCGCATATCTCTCCATCACTTCCAGGATGTACTGGAGATTTTCCTCCGGGTGCCTCAAGTCAAGTACAGCAGCAAGTCATCTGCATATAAGGAGATCAGGTGTCGTTCCCCCTCCTAGCTCAATACCAATGGTATTGTATTGTTGTCTAAGGTATATTGCTAAGGGCTCCAGGGCCAGTATATAGAGCATTGGGGACCATGGGCATCCCTGTCTGGTGCCTCTACCAAGCAGCCATCTTTCAGATATCACTGATCCCATTTTGACCCTGGCCAGCGGGTCACTATATAGCATCTTTGCCCACCTTATGTATCCAGGCCCCATACCGTAGCCCGCCATGGCCACTTGACCGAATCAAAAGCCTTTATCGCGTCCAAGGACACAATTGCCATTTCACCCTCGTTCTTACTCCCCCATTCGACAACCCGTTGGAGTCGTCTATGATTATGTGTTATATTTCTATTCGGGACATAGCCCGTCTGGTCGGGGTGTATTAGTTTGCCAATAACTCTCTGCAGCCTGTTTGCCAAGACAGCCGTCAATATCTTGCTGTCTTGGTTCAACATCGACAAAGGTCTGTAGGAGTCACAGCTATGCCCAGACTTGTTGGGTTTGGGAAGATGTATTATGATCGCTTCTCTGAGTGACTCCGGCAGCCGTCCCACCTCAGACGCCTCATTTAACATTTCTAACATTGGGGGGGAGCACTTCCTCCCTGTATACTTTATAAAATTCACTTGGGAGCCCGTCCGCCCCTGGAGTCTTACTAGTAGGCAGCTGCCTCACCACTTCTCCCAACTCCTCCAAAGTAATCAGTGCATCTAGCTCCTCTCTTTCTTCAGCACTTATCATAGGCAGTCCTATGTCCTTCAGTGTTTCTGTTATCTCTTCGTGACTCCTCCCCTCCTTGTCTCCATATAGTAACCTATAATACTCTGCAAACTCTTGATTAACTCCCTCTTGGGTGTCGGCTACGCTACCATCTTCTCTCGTTATTGTTCTAATCGTAGGTCTGGGAGTCTCGCTCTCGTACAACCATGCCAAGAGCCTTCCTGTTTTATCCCCTCCCGCATGCTGCCTCTCTATATATTTTTTTATAGTTGAGGTTGCACAGTCTTTCCCATAGCTCCGCACATTTCTGCTGCAGTTTAAGTATCAGCTCCATGTCGCTCCCCGTGTCACCTCCCCCCTTCAATCCCTTTTCCAGTTCCCTTTCCATTTCTTGTACGTCAGCCAAGATCCCACCTTGCAGGCCCTTTGATTTAGCTATGGCTACACCTCGCACCACCACCTTAAAAGCTTCCCATAATGTGCTCGCCGAGTCCACACTACCCGTATTTATCTCAAAGTAGTTTGTAATCTCCTCCCTTATGTCTTCTCTAAAAAAGGGATCCTTAAGTGCCTCTGCCGGAGGCACCATGTCGGGATCCTTGCTCTCGGGGGGCAGTATTGCCATCCGAGAACCAGGGGCGAGTGGTCTGAGAGGACCCTTGCCTTATATTCTGCCTGAGTAATCTCTGTTATTACCTCCGACGTAGCAAAGACATAGTCCAGCCTCGTATGCAACTGCTGCGGGGAGGAATAATGCGAATACTGCCTGTCCTGGGGGTGTCTCGTTCTCCACACATCCGCCAGAACAAAGTCATCTAGTAGTGTCTGCAGTGCTTTAGCCGCTGGGACGGGTCTATCAATCTTTCCATCTGACCTATCCATCCTGGGGTTTAATACACAGTTGAAATCCCCACCCCAGATCACTGCACTCCACATACACATGCTAAGGTTAGTACACAGAGTTCTGAAATATACTGCCGTATTTTGGTTGGGGGCGTATGTATTTACAATCTCCCTATTATCTCCCTATTCTCCACTAATCCCCTCAGTATGACCATCCTCCCATCCGTTTCCGCCTTTTCCTGCAACAGTTGAAACGGGACATGCGACGCCACCCAGATGAACACTCCTCTAGCATAAGCAGAATATGTCGAGCCCACCACAACCCCTTTCCATTCCTTCACAACCATCTCCATCTTTTCCCGTGTCGGGTGAGTCTCCTGCAACAGTGCAATGTCTATCTTTTGTCTGCGCAGATACAACATAACCTAGTTCCTCTTAAGATAACTATTGAGTCCCCTGACATTCCACGTAATTATTTTAAGGTCCCCCATGGCCCATTAGAGTTCCCCTTCCCCTCCCCTTGGGGCAGTCCAGATCCCACTTCCATCCCAGTCCACATAGGCTTGTATTCCCCATAACCAAAAACACACCCAACTCCCCAGCCCCCACCCCTCCCACCTCCCTTCCAAACCCCAACATCACCCCCCTGGCCCCCCCAACTGTTGCCCAGCTCCATCCCTGGATCTCAGGCACCCCCGCATCTAGCTCTTTCTGGCAATAGCCTTTACTCGAAGCTCTGCCGGGTGAGATCGCCCTAATGGCTATCCTGCGACTACTACTACTCGGGGGGTAGGGTGCCTTTGTCCTGCCGCTCCTGTTCACTTTAATTCAACCACACATTGCTACTTTATTAACTTATATATTCAATCGTCTATATTCCAGTCCTTTAAGTTCAGCAAAGTCGCAGATGTCCTGCCAAATGTCAGCATTACTCGATCACACCCCATTATCTTATCACTATCATAGTCTCTACTAGGGTACCCGCTCTGCATCATTTCAATATGCATATAATATCCCAATCACTTATCGTGCTCCTCATGTGCCTTCTCCGCATCTTGTTCCGGGCAACCCTGTAGATCCATCTGCTTCCTCTGGGGTGTCAAAAAAGAACATTCTGCTTTTGTGCAACACTTTCAGTTTCGCGGGGTACAGGAGCATGTATTTGATTCCCGCCATGCGTAACCTCCTCTTGATTGCCACATAGCTGTACCGTTGCCTCTGAACCAACATTGTGTAGTCAGGATACGCCGCGATGGTACTCGAGGCCCTTTCAATCGTTCCCCCTTTGCGAAAATACTCCAAAATCTTTTTGCGATCTTTTTAGTTCAGTATCTTGGCATTTATCGCAGGAGGAGGGGCCCCAGCCTTCAGTTTCCTCATGAGGGCTCTATGTGCTCGTTCCACCGTGAATCCCTGCGAGAGTTTGTCAGTTCCAATTTCCTGCAAGATCAAGTTCTCCACATAGTCTGTAGGGTAGGGTCTTGGCCTTCCTCCCCCTCCGGCAGTCCGACCACGCGGATATTGTTCCTTCGTGCCCTTCCTTCCGCTTCCTCAGCACGGTTCTCCAAGTTGGGCACCTGTTGCTTCAGTATGTGCACCTCTTTTGTATTGCTGGTGCTAGTGTCTGTGTTGGTTTTCACCACACTTTCCAGGCTGCTCATTCTCTCTGCCCGTGTTCTAACATCCTGTCGCAGTAGGGCGACTTCTATGCCTACTGCGTCTATTTTAGCCTCCAAGGAAGTTCGCAGGTCCGCCATCGCTATCCCCCACAAGTCTCTCAGCTCCGTTATAGCCGCTAGCATTTGATGGTTTTCAGCCGCTGTGGTACTCTCCGCCGATGCTGTCGCACCGCTGTGCGTTGTCATCGCAGGAGATTGCTGCGTCTTGGCAAATGCTTCCATCGTGGGTTGTTTGTTTTTGCTCTTACTAACGGTTCCCCGCCCCGCCATCTTGCAATCTCCGTTATGTATCTGAGGTTACTTGGTCTGTGGCATGTCAATCCTGCCTCTCTGTCGTGGTGTAACACCAGTGTGTCACTTCAGGGCCAGGACAGTTGTCCCAGAGGAGTTCCTGAATAAGTTTGTATCTGTGAGGCTGTATCTTCGGGCGGGCTGTGTCCTCCCACGTTTCTAATTAACTTACTGCCAAGGTTACACTGTGTATGGCGAAGCAGTTCTGGCTCTATATCACTACTTGTCGCCAGTGAGTCACTCTAGGCCCTGGCTGGTACCCTTTGTGTGCCTGTATAGATTCCTGTGCATTGAGCTTTGTCTTCGGGCGGATTATGTCCTGCCACGTTTTAAGTTAGCTTACTGCTTATTCTGAAGGTGCGCTTTGTCAGTCCTTTTTTATCCTTATCACAGCACAGCTTGTCATGTGGTACTCATTCCAAAGGGCAGTGGACTGCTTAACAATGCACAACGAGTAGTTGCGGCCGCGGGCTCAGTGGACTCCCAATGTCCATATGAGGCTTCATCTCCTGTTAGCCGCTGCCACACCCCAATACTCGCCGCGAGAGTCTCTTCGCCACGTCACTTCACACCAACGTTGCAGGCTGATATCCTTGGTGTGCCTGTGTAGATTCAAGGGCATGGAGCCTTGTCCTCGGGTGGGTTATGTCCCCCACATTTCAGACTGTCTTTACTTCTCGCTCTAAGATTGCACTGTGGCAGTTCCTTTTATTCCTCTCTCAGCACTGCTTGCCAGGCGTTAATCATTCGAAAGGGCAGTGGACTGCCTGACACGCCTCACTAATGCTCGGCACAAGAGCCTTTCCGCCACGGCCGATTCTCTCCTTATTGATTGTGTGTGGCCAGTTGCACCTCATAGGAATGCCCACGTCGTTTTGTTCCCACTGGTGCACTAGTAACGCTTCCTTTCAGTGCTTGCAGTTGATTCCGTCCACTGTACGGGGAAATGCTCAGCTGACCTCTCCGATCGGCTGTATATTTCGGTCGGGCTCCAGCTGATTCGCTTGGATCAGCAAGCCTGAAAGCAATAGTTTACCCGCACAGGCGCCTTCTAATATTCATAGAGTGCCTGCCGCGCGTTCTCGGGATCTCCGCTCCGTGCTGGTCCTGCAACTGGCGGCTGTTCCCCGCGCAGGTCCTCGCTGCACCTTCGCTTCCAATATGCAGCCCCTTTAGCTTCCAACGTATTCTTCCCAGGCAGGTGGCAGGCAGCCTTATCGTCTTATACGACTGAGGGGGCTGCACAGTCTCCGGACTCCAATCCCCACTGATCCTCACATGCGGCTACTGCGCTCACACCCTGGGTCTGTCCGCCTCTCAAGCCCCGCACAAGCACACAGCCTCGCCCACGGTCGCCGCTCCCTGATTCCGAAGCAAGGATCAGCGCGACCTCCAAGGGGCAATATCTAATCATGCGCTGCGCGCTCGAGCCCATACAGCTGTTCTTACTGCTACGGCCATCCTTCCTTTGTTAGCCACCATCTTGGATACTTTGTATCAGAGCGGCCAAATGTTTTCAGAGTCAGTTTCACTTCAGCTTCTCGCACAAATTGCTCGGTTTCTATAGTCGTGGCAGGACATCTGTTCCCACGCTCATGCGTCCATTCTTAAAGCAGATTAGTAATTTTTAATGCGTGTTCGTTCGGATGAAAGTCGGATCCACGGAGCAGCTCTCTTAGGCACGTCATGGTCCATGGCAAGTTAGCCACGCCCCATATTTCCCCATAGTTGATAGTCACACTTGCACAGTAGTATATGTATTCCAGTACACAATAAAACAGGTTCACACAGAGCATATACTTAAGTGTAGTACCCAACGAGTGTAAAGGAGTTAAATAATTTAAACAATGACCATGGCGGCCAAATGTCACAATAAAAGACTTATTATAGCCAGACCAGAGTAGACTCAATGGACTCCTGGAAATAGCTCGAAGCCAGATAACCAGGGTTAAGGACATTGTTATAGGCAGCAGTGCAGCTAAAGGGATTGGATGGATTCACAGTTGGCAAGTAAAACAGACTATCTTGGCGTTTTTTATTAATATTGAAGAATAGTCGTACGTTGATAAAGACGTGCCCACCTGAGGCGCTGCTCATTTGAGGATCACTGTGAGGTACTTTGTGATGCTGCTAGCTTTCTCAAATTAAAGACTGGGCTGAGTGATATTTATAAAAGCAAGTTTTTATATACCCCTACATGCCCGATTCTCCTCCCCCACTTGCACAGTTAGTAATAATAGCTGTTACGGTTATCTAATCTAATTGTCCATAATGTATGCACTGCAAAAATAAACGGCTGAGTGTGCGCAGCCCAGGAATCACACGTGTGAAGTGCAAATAACCCTCATGTCAGGCCAGCGTGTAAGGGTTCCATGTGTTAATATTGCCGCAAAAATATCGCCATACAAGAATGGTGCTTTTTTGCAGAGATATTACCCAAAGGAACCTGCAGAGGACACCCCCCCGCAAGCTCATATATTTTTGAAGGGAGCGGGGGACACCCCTGCATCCCCCGCTCCAATTTAACCCCATCAATAATATTGCCTATGCCGTTTACCGACGACTATACATATGGCGATATTATTGGTGGGCATAATATTACCCGATACTCGTGTAACTCATGAGCTATCCACTTGTCAATGTTGCTAGATGTACAGGATATAGATTAACCCACACCACCTGTTTTGTTTCCTGGGCATTAACTTGATTTAAGAGCACGCTCAATTTGCGAGACACATACTGCCCACATAAAGGGGCTCACTCCTAGTGCGTGAGGCCCACAAACAGGGAAGTAGAGGAAAATGGTGGCCCAGGACATAACACAATTCTCTTGTGCCTTTGTTGTTGTGAAACGTGAAGTGGGTGCATACATGCGATCAGTCTCCTTGCATTGCATAACTGAATTACTTAAAGGTTATCTTGCGCAAAGACAGTTTGAGTTGGCAGCCGAATTTGCAACTGCACTGAATTTGCTGGAGGCTAGGAAAGCCATGTACCATGCCACAAAGACTTGTTTGTTCACATCAGTAGCCAATATTAACGCCATGCACATTTGTATTTAAAGTGTTCCAAACTACTAGGGCCTTAAAGTGTTTGGTTATTTTTGTAAATATTTTCCCTTGTGCTGAAACAGGTCAAATGCTCCTGGTGCTTTGGGTAGGCCGGGGAAAGCCTGGTCAGGGCACTGGCTGTCCCCAAGAAGAACGCTCCTGGGCCAGGGCTCCCCGAGGTCCCCACTATACTGAGCCAACCAGTGGTCGAAGTGAGCGGGAGCGGTGCTCCTCTACTTTTTTGAATTACGTTTTACAGCTCCTATACTTTTATTTTGAAAAGAAACTGTTCTGGAATGGTTTGGTTTTAAAATAAAACTGTAGGAAGAAGTTGAAACTTGCACTTTCAGTGGACGACAATGAACGTTCCTTTAAACAGCAGGTGCATGTGTTTGGGGGTTTTTATTATGCGGTGGAGGGCGTGGTGATGGGGTTTGTGGGGAGTGTGTACAGGCCAGCAGGGAACATAGTTCCACTACTTCTTTTCATACACTTCGACCACTGGAGCCAACCAATGTCTTTAAGTGATGAGGATGAGTATGTTCGTGCTATTTGCATAGACATGCATACTAGCCCAGCAGTTAAAGGGTTAATGCACGGGCATGGGAGCAGGTCACCTGTTGAGTGAGGCCAGGCCGAGTAGGAGAGACTGTTGGCATGATCATGTCTGTGCTGGGGATCAGCGCCACAGATAAAGAAAAGAAGGGGTGGCTGAAGCAAATGGGAAACATGTCATGACAGCAAAGTCCCAACCATTTCAGCTGAGCACTTTGAGTTTCCTTTAGGACTCGGTCTGGGAAGGGGGGGGGAGAAGAGAGCGAGAGACAGAGACAGAGACAGAGAGAGAGAGCTCTAAAGTTACACCTAAAGTCCCAGCATTGAAAAACACTCGAGCCCTTTAGACAGAGTCAAGTTAGTACATCCAGTATTAGTAGCCTGTACAAGGGGTGTTGCTAGGTCTGGAAAAGATCAGGGCTAAGCTAATGTCGGGACTGGCAGGACTCGGGGCTAGCTATATCCTTTTGGTTTTAGCCCCTGGGCTTCTATCCGGGGCTACAAACAAAAGACCTGGGGTTATAGCCCCCTTGGCCCCCCCCCCTAGCAACGCCTCTGGCCTGTACTGTTAAATTGTTACAGGTTCGCCCAGAACATCAGGGAAACCCCTTTTTTAAAGTGGTACGCAGAGAACCTGGGCTTCCGCTGAAAAAATGCTGCAAACTCATTGTTGTCTGCCAGAGTGCTTCATTGCAGTAGATAGAATGTTGCAATTCCACTTCAAAACAGCATTTTCTACACATTTGCAACCGGGCAAGGGCGCTCAGCCAATAAGGTGGCTGGAACAGCAGGTGAGAATACATATTCACTGCCTGGTGTTCCAGCCCACCGAGGCCCTTCCCTGGGTGGTGCAACCTTTTTTTTTTTTTATTTTGTAATGTGGGGAGAAAACAGGGAGCCTTCTCCCTGTTGCCTCCCCAACCCCCCAAAAACAATCCCAACCCATCCCCCTACCCCCTCCCAACCTTCCCACTTACCTGCAGGACTGGAGCATTATGCTCTGGTCTACCGCACCACTCAATCCGGCCGCCATCATAGAAATGGAAAAGGGACTTAGTCCCTTTTCACAATGGCGGCTGTCATCTTGATTGGCGTTACTTACGGCAGCCAATCTACGGAGGGAAAATAAAAGAGCCATTCACACCCTGCATGAACCCAGACATGGCCGATAACAGTCCACAGCCCTCGATAAGGCCCTCACTTCGCTCGGCCCTACCATGGCTCGGGCTGGTGGGCTGTAAAAGGCCATGTCGTCCCCCCCTCTGCCCTCCCCCATTGGGGCGTGAAAGCCATATTCATGTGAAATTAAAAGAATACCAAGAGTTTTTGCCAACACAACTTTTGTATGTTGGAGAAACAGGAGACCTAAGTCCTGCACAGGCAACTCCAGAGAGGGACTAGGAAGGCACAAAAAAATCCAAGCTGGCAGACAATCCAAATAAAGGCTTGGTCCTGCTCCCTGGGCGCAAAGCTAGGCCAGGTGTACCTAGCAGAAGCAGCCAATCCCAACCCTACTGCAATTACAATCAATTAAAAAAATGCCTTTATTTGGTATATGCCAAAAAGCACATACACGTTACGCAACAATTAATCAGTCTATTGGTGTTATATAACAGATTGCATTAAAATAGGTTGATAAAAACCTTAAAAGAGGTACAATCAAGCTTGATAAAATTATTATAAAAATAGGGGAATCACACACAATAAATGAATAGGCTCTTCCTTGGGAACATGAAATACTGTTTTAAGAAGCAGCGGGTCACATGATAATCTAGCACAGTTTTAGCTATTATTTACCTGCTTCAGTAGCTTCATTCTACAGAGACGGGCCCGTAATTACCAAACACAGGTATAGCCACTCACCGAGAGCCCAGCCCAGGGAGAGCACTATAAATCCAAGGGATCCCAGTCAACTAATGTCACATATTAGTCCAGAGGTTGGAGTCAGTTGAAGAGTAGTTTAGAGTGAGCACGAGCTGGAGAGCTAGAAGAACCTCTAACAGGGAAAGGAGGAGGAGGTTATACTAGAAGGTGGCGGGGATTAGGAGCAGGAGGAGGTGGTGACAAAAGAGGTAAGGCAGAGGTAGGTCGAGTAGGAGGTGGTGCTGTACGAGAACAGGAAGTGGTGGTTACATCAAGAGGTGTTGACCGTGACAAGGAGGTGGTTACATCATAAGGTCGTTACCATCTAGAGGATTGGAGAGGGATAATTGCCTCACAAAAGTACCTCACAAAGAGTGACACAGAGGGCTGGGAGTGGAAGTCTCATGGAGGTTTGGGAGAGAGGGGCCCAGAAGAGCTAGCAAGATGGCATTGAGTAGGAGGTTGCACAGAGGGGAAGGAGGAATGGCTCTACCAAGAAGTGGCCAGAAGAGAAGACACGTGTCCAAGGAAAGCATAAATGACCAAAGCAATACCGATTGCATTGAGCTGTTGTTGCGAGGTGAAGGAAAGTGAAATCAATACACAAAGGAAGATGGTAACATCGGGCATAGGGTGGCGCCAGGGAGAAAGAGGAGCTAGTAAGACCAGGAGGAGGGGGTGACAGTACCAAGTAGTATCAGAAATTGAGATACGAGGGTCATAGAAGGAAAGATCAGTTACAGCCAGCAAGTATAGGCAAATTCTTGAGAGCCAGGTCGGCCCTAGGCAGGACCAGAAGGTAGGACGGAGTACGAGAGTGGGCCAGGAAGTTTACAGGAGTAGAGAGGCACCCAAGTAAGAAGCAGAAGCTGTGCGTAAGCAGTCACTCAACACACCCCTCTAGGGAGGACCTCTCCACTGTCCTGACTAGTGGTTGGACTCAGGACCTAAGTGTCTAAGGAATTACTGAAAGCCTGCAATTGCAGCACACCAGACGAGGTTTGGGACCCCCTAAAAGCCTACACTGAGGAGGGAACAAAAACGGACTGAGCAAGGCATGTCTGGGAAGGAGCAAGGACCCGGACAAGATCGGGAAGGATATTGTGGGAGTACTGAAGACTCAGAGGCCCCTCAGGAGAGAAGAACAATCCTGACAAATGTTTTGAGTTTTCACAATTTCCATTTTGATTTATCCTACTACATAATAAACCCTTTTGTTATTCACCATATTTATTTTTGGCATAGTCATTGGCCCCAGTCACTGCGACTGAGGAATTCGACCGTCTGCACGGTGGGTGTGCACTTGCCTTGGCTTTTTTGAAACTTGAAATGAAATTGAACGATTGTAGATCAACCTCTGGAAAATGTGGGGGGCTAATCCACACAAATTTTCCTATGATCACCGCACGACATACGCATAGACCTGTGCACTCTCGGTGGTCACAGACAACAGGCGCAGTCCCCTCTGTCATCAGTAGCTGGGATAGGACATCTAGGAGTACATCATGTCATCTCAGAGGGGGGAGGGCCAATCCTTCCCCCTACCATGGCCAGCCTAATTAACTAACCTACACAAATCACTGTGGCCCATTTGGCGTTAAAAGAGGGCCGAGACCCTCTTTTGGCAGATCATCTTAAGATTTCACCAGAAACAGAAGGAATAACTCATCATTGGACCCTGGATCAAGGTACAGTATGCCTTCCAACATCTGCCAGTGAAGGAAGGCCACACATCTTTGTTTCTCAATCAAGCACAACGACAACTCAAGTGATGTTAGTAATCAAATGTGGGTGACTTCAGCTAATATCAAAATTAGTTCATTTTCAAAAAAGCCCCCAAGTATTTGTGCCAACAGTACTCTTCTGTTAAAGTACAATTTTGTGTTTTTGAATTTTTATGAGATATGTTTTATGTTGTCACATGTGTCTTTTTAGAAGACTGACTTCTTTCTGGAGTCCTTTTTAGTATGTTTAAAAAATAAAATTGAATCTCTTTTGAAAATCAAACCTTTTGGTTCATCTTGTGGTATATGTTTCACACAAGATAAACACTAGCTCACACCCACTGTGTTCTTGAATCTCCAACCTACATGCAACATCATTAGGTAGCTTCTTGTGGACTCTGTTTTCCCAATGCTCCTTTACATACATGGCCTAAACATACAAATAAGCATGGTGTAGCCCTGCAAAGGTAAACTGGTGAACAGACTCTGCATCCCTCTTGGTCCTAAGAGACGGACGCTGCCCTCTATTAACAGGACAAGGCCACTGCAGCTCAGGTTGAGAAGGGCAGGCAAGGATGGGTTATACAGATCAGACTCAGACGAGCCCAGTCTCGGCCAAAGTAGAATCCCGCCACCAACACCACTATAACCATCCACATGAAGTATCCATCGGGCCCAAAGAACTCCAGGAATCCCGGTCCAGGGTTTTGCTCCCAGAAGAGTCACAATTCAAAACCCACCCTTATTTAAAAGTGCCCCATATTTCCTCCCAGCTTGCCCATCTATAGAACTCGGCTGCTCAGTGCCTGGACATACAAGTAGAAGGACGTGGGCTTCCCTATTGCCTTGTGCATGTTTTCAAACACACCCAAGCTCACAATGAAATCCTGGCAGCAGTGGAAGTCGTAAAGACCTAAATACTCCAAAACAGGGTGCGAGGTGCACAACAAATATCCTGTTAAATAGGGGAGATTTCCCCATAGCAGTGCATTGGGGTCATCTACTGGAAACAGTGTGTTTAATTTTAGTCAAGACCCAACCACATCAAGGTGGAAGGCACAACACTTTTTGACAATATGGTGCCATCCTTTTTCACTTTTACTAACAGTAGTCATCTTTATGCAATGTCCATTTGTGACCTGGCCACACTTTGCTCAGGCTTGGCAGTCCCAGATGAAACCCTCTAGATTTTAGCCTGGGGCACAATGTAAAGAGATGCCTGTGCAAAGTAGCCACCCAATATCCAGGATTGCTTGAGCACACTCTTGAGCCCCTCATACATCCAATATTCCAATGTGAACCAACTGAAGTTCTCCAAATTTGCCTTGGAAAGAAACAGAACAGTACCCTCACCACTTAAGGACACATCTATCCTCCTCTTTTGTAGAACTATCAACTTTAAAGGACTGACATGTACCCGTGTTATCATAAAACATGCTTCCGCATTCCTCCCTGGCTCTCCATGTTTGCAGCATCAATTTCCCACTTTCCCATCCTCTTACCTTCCCCTTTCTTATGCCCCCCCCCTAACAAGCTACGGTCTAGATAACTCTGGCAGGGGGCACAGTACACCATTCCACGGTCTAATCTAGGCTCCACAAAACGACTATGGTGGCGACTGATTTAGCGCTATATGTTATGTTGTGTTAATGGTATCTGTACCGCGCACTGTCACCAATGGAATTGGTCCTCAGGCGCTCTGGTGGATCTGTAAACGAGAAGGTGGGATGGGTTAGTAAGGTGAAGAGGGAGTAGGATAGTGAAAGGAGTGATGTACCGTTGGCAGCTTCATCTCAGTATACACCGGGTGCTGAGCTTTGGTGCGAGTATTGGATCGGTGTCAGTCTGCGTATATGAAAGACTATTTACGTAACATCACATGTCCAGGTGGCTTTGGGAGTGAAAAGTAGCTCTTGGTAGTAAATGGGGTCCTCTTAAGCAGGCTCCCCAAGGCCACAATCAGGAGCAGACTGGCTACTAGCAATTATGAGCCCTGCAGCGCATTGCTAGGGTAGAGTTCGTAAAGGCTGCACAGTAAGGAGGTAACCTAATACAATAGTGCAATCTTCTGGCGCTCTTGCGTCCCTTCCTTACGTCACCCTTATTGCCCCACGTGCAGGCCGAGCCCCTGGGAAGGGTGGCCCGAGCCCCCTACTGTCTGAATGAGCACTCCTGTCACTTACGCAGGATAGATGTACTTACCTGCCCCGGCTTTGTTTCCCTGGTTTGCCAATGCTAAACTGCTCTTCTGCCTCCCTGCAAAACACATGTGGGGAGAGGGTGCAAACAAAGGAGAGGTGTACTTGGACTTTACATTGTGCCCAATAGTGCCTCCCCCTCGCCCATTCTTGTCCATGTTCACCTGTTACCAAGCTTTGTCCTCCCTGGGGATGAAATATTGAGTTGGGGTGCCCCCCCCCCCTAAATGCCCCCGTTAACCTTGGGATGGGGAAAATGGGTGGGTTGTGAGAACAGTCTCAGTGTGTCAGCTCTGCTCCCTCCAGCCCACTAAATTTTCCTTTGCATGCTGGTCAAATGGGAACGTGGTGAAGATGGTAAAAAGCTACCCCCCCCCCCACATTGGTTTCCCTGGCGCGATAGTGCCAGCTGCTTCGCAATTCAACAATACAGGGGCACATTTGACTGTTCCTCTCTTGGTCTCCTGCTGCTGCCTTTCCAATCCTTGGCACCCTCTCCCCCTCTGCCGGTGCCACTACAAATGCTTAACCTACAGGGGACAACAACAGGTATTGTGCCATGAGGTACAGTGAGAAAAAATGTAGTCTGTACAGAGAACAGGGTTCTCAACAGCTCCCTATTGTGGTTTTTACAAAGGGCAAAACAAAATCAATTCCCATGGGGGGCGAGGGGGGTTTGAGCATCATAATAGTTAATTGATCAGGATGTACAAGTCTTCAAATCAAATCAATGGTCAGAGTACTCTGTGAAAGTTAAGAGATCCAAAGCCTGGGTTCTGGTTCCTCCCAGAGGCTTCAGAGATTAAAACAGTTGTAGGGGTATGTGCAGGTTGGTTTAAGCAAAACAAAAAGGTTCCAAGTCTAATTCCTCTTGTAGCGTCTCTGGGTTTCTCGCCATCTATCTCAGCAAAGTCTCAGCCTCTACAGTTGCCAGCCTTGTGTTTTGTTTCGCCCTGGCAATACCGCGTGCATTCAGTAAGAAGATTGTCTTGTGAATGTATTCAAGATTGTGTTAAAATAGGAGAATGTGTGAATGCGTGTGGCCAGGTGATGATTGGGGAGGAAGGATAGCTCAGGGGCAACGTGTTTGTCTTGGCATCAAGACAACGTAGCGCAACAGGTGCGAATCCCGATCCCACGCGTAGAAACCACTCATTGGTATTAAGTCGATATTAAGTTGGTACAATGACATCATTGAATCCAGAGAGACACAAATGCAGAGAACATTGAACTGTGCAGAGGGATGCAAGCCCACCCATTGCTCGATCAGGAAACAGTGCAAAGATTCCAATCCGGTCATTCTTCTGTGGGTGGGACGTTTCAGGAGGAAGGAGAGGAACTGCCCGTGGTTTTAGGCTCTTTGCAGTTTGCTCACTGTGCTGCCGATCAGAAGTGCCACTGAGGAGGGCAAGATGAGACGCTACTGCTGCTATGACCATGGCAATCCATAGCCACAGGGGCAGAAGCAAAAGCATCCTGCATGGGTGGTATGGAGGGAAGGAAAACATGTTTGCGACAGCATCGACATGCGGCATTCAAAAGATATGACAGTTTTGAAAATGGCCCAATGCTTGTGCACCTTTCCTGAAGAAACAAAGTGGGCATCTCATAGTTGGCAATCGGGTGGATGGTAGTGAAGTGGGATCCTTAAGGCTCAGGAACTGGACCTCTGCCTTTGATGTATTGAGTAATAACCATTTTGTTGTACCTGCCTCTAAACGTATGTCACGCAGGTCTCATGGTGGTGATCCTCGGGTGTCTCCTGTATTTTGGGGTGGATCCCGTAGTCATCAGACCATATGTGGTAGCCTAGATTGTTGGCAAGGATGCTCCCCAGCGATGAATTACTAAAGAGGATCAGTGACCTGGTAAATCCTTGAGGCGCTCCGCATGTAGTGTTGGTGATTGTGGAGTGTGTGCGACAAAGTCACATGCCGTATACTAAGGAATTGGTCCGAGGTGAGCCAGAGGGATGCTTCCCTCTCCATGATGCAGGCCCCTGGAGAGGTATACAGGCATCCCCTAGATACCAAATCCCTCCACTAGCCTCGCCTGTATTGGAAGTCCCTCTGCCATGAGAGTTCCCAGTGTTGCCTAGAAAGCATAGGAGTAATTTTGGAAATACAGATGTCCTGAAGCAGAGGCAAGTTGCTTGCAGACTCACTGGGGCTGATCTGTGAACCGCTATGGGCCTCTAGCACTTCCTGATTGTCAAAGTGGAAGTCATTCATATGCGCTGTTTATGGAGCAAACAGCAGGACATGCTTGCAGGGACATGCAATTATCCGGAAGAAGTCAGGTGTGTTACACCATGCAGATAATCCAAAGGAATGGCCAGACTACTATCCTTTACGACAGGGTTGTCCAACTCCAGTCCTCGAGGGTCAGATCCATGCCGTGTTTCCAGGATACCCCTCATTACAATTCATGAGATAAATTTGCATCCAATGCTTCTAAATGCATGCAAATATTTTCTCATGAATATTAATGAGGCATATCCTGAAAACCAGTCAGGATTCCAGCCCTCAAGACCCGGAGTTGCACAACCCTGCTTTAGGAGGATTTCTGGAACGAGAGACACTTCTAGATGGTTTCCAAAATGGCAGAATAAACTTTGTTACATCAGGAAATGGAGATTGGGAGCATACTGCTGCCAAATAAAAACCACACCGGAGATTGGTGCTTCACGCAGATCCGAACCAATCCACACACATGCTCTTATCGCACACACACACAAGCCCCCGATTACACAGCTGACCTAAGTGCCGCAGAGCCATTTATACAGAGGTCAGCATAGGGGAAGTGGAATTGTTATGCATCGGAGTTCGGAGCTGTTGGTGGGGTGGATAGTCTATCTCCAAGTCACTAACTATAACAATGTTGCAGTGTGGTGGACTTACCATTGGTTCTTACCCACCCCTAGGATACTGAATTGTGAATGGCTAGAGCCGACATCCCAGGTCTGGGATCAGCAAAGATTCTGAGCTCACTGTGTACCTTTTCAAGGTAATAAGAATGACTATGTGCCTGCATTGTTACTTGTGTGTACCACCTTAGTCTATGTGAGTGCTCCTCTGCTCAGTGCAACACTTGTCTCACATTGTGGCATATTTGTTGCGGCTTTCTATATGGTAGCCTGAGATCGGCTCCCTTTCCCGCCGCTTGTCGCTGTCCATTGTCTGCTTCGGCTGCATCACATGCCAGAGACCACGAATTTGAGCTGTGCAGCTCTGAATTATGATGAATTATTGTCATTTACTGCAGCTGGTGCCTTTATCATCTAGGGATTGATTGGAAGGTCATTCATATCTCTTGGCCTTGGCAGACAATCCTGTTTCACATGTCTTGCTCTGTCCAGCCTGAATTCAGCTCAGCTCGGCTCTTGCTGAGAGGCCTGTGGCCTGCTGTAATTTTCCAACACCAATGTAAAGCAGTTTCTACAGTGTGCGTGCTATACTACATTCTCCATAGGTTAGTCACACCTGGTTCTGTCGGTCCCATAGGTGCTCCTGCAGTTCCAGAAGGTTATTCTCATCTAAGCAACTGCAAGCTGTGCTCAGGATCTCTTACTTCTTGCGGTTTCTGCGTTGCTGCATTTGGCTAGTGGCAAAAATAATAAAATCAATGACAGAGGGGGTCATTACGACCCTCGCGGTAAGTACGCCAACTTTACCACCATGGTGTAAACTATGTTTACACCATGGTGGATGGTGGATTTACCGCCCCATTCCAAGGTGAGTGGGGCGGTAAATCCCCATTTCCCATTTTACCCTTCCCCATTCCCATTTTTGCCCCATAGGGCATAATGGGAGTGGGGAAGGCGCTAATTACGCCACCGTAAATTACGGTGGCGTAATTAGCACCAAGGCGGTTTAGCGCCATGGATTTTAACGGCTGCTAAAAGCAGCCGTTAAAATCAGAATCAGGCATTAAGGGTTAACGACGGCGTTAACCCTTAACGCCTGAGTTGTAATGAGGCCCTATATGTGTCTGTCCTCTAACTATAGAACTGTACACTCGTGTTCCTCATGTATTTGAGTGTGTGTTTGTGTCCCGAAGTGCGGATTGCACGTGTGCTTCATGTCTAATGCTGCTGTGTCATGGTGTCTAACAACATCAGCAACATGGCTTCTTGGTGCTTTCATCGAGACTGTCAATTGAGGTGTCTTTGGATATGACCTGGGACTCCTCATCTATGCTGGGGTAAATTTGTAGTGCACCTGGCCTGTAGGGCTGGTTGAGGGCGCATGGCTGGCTGAGGGGGTATCTCTCGACATACTTGTCAATCATGGGACCACTGGGAATCGGTCTGAAATAGAAAACAAGTTTCCCTTTGACAGTTTAGCCAGAGCCAGCCCAGGAGCGCTCCATCCGCTGGAAAAAGCAGATGATGGAGAGCTCAATGTTTCACTGGGATGGCTCCTCTGCTCCTCCATAATGGGCAAGGGGCCAGTGGGTTCGACGCCACCTCTCCCATTATGGATGAGCCACCCCTGGCTAACAGTACAGTGCCACAATCGCAGCATTGAATAGTCTGTGTGGTCCGGTCGAGGATCCTTCGCTAGATGACACAGTGACCAGGACTGAAGTCGAGGGACCACAGGGGTGGACGACAGTGTCCAGTGCCCACCCACTTTTTTGAGAGGGTGCACGCCATCCCCTTGTGCGTTTAAGAAATAACTAAATAAATAATATCACTAGCCTGTGGCCAAGAACGACCCTGGCCAATAATTGAACCCAGATTTTAAAAGGTACGTGCATTTTATGCTTAAGCAGCAAGCTAATATGAAAATCTGTTCTCTTGGCAAATGCTTTTTTGTGGTGTGTTTTTTTTCAATAGTGAAAGAGGAGCCTGAACAAAATGTGCATATTTCTCTTTGACGTCCTGTGACATCTTCCCAAAGCTTGCCGGAGTCCCCCCACTTTTTTTTGAACAACTTGAGCCCTGGCACCGAACATCACAATGGGTGCACAGTAGTCAATGAAATGCCCAAAAAAAGTCTGTTGTGTTCAAGTATGCGTTGTGGTAGAAAACACTAGGAGGAACACACCAGGTGCGAAGAAGACAGAAGAGACTGGTCGGACAACAGACGGAGAGCGAAGTGGGCAATCGCGTCAGAAAAGGCATCAGAGAATGTGCGGCAGATGCGGCAAATCACAGATGATGCAGGGAGTACGGAAGGCAAGGCTGCAGAGTAGCTACACTAGCCAGAGATGAAGGCTCTGACGGTTTGGAGGGAAGAGCCAATCAATTAGTCCATAGCTTAACTCAAACACCAGAATCAAAGTGCAGCAGAATGCAGAGCTGCTTAGTTATAGATGGTGGACAAGCAACCGGTCAGTTGACTCAGGATCAGCCTGCATGACAGCCTTGCAGGAAATTTAGTCAATGTTAAGTCCTGGCAGCATTGGCAATAATGGTCAACAACCAGGCATCACCAAGCTGCAAATGGGAGAACCCAAAATGTGGTGGCTAGCTTATAAAATATGGGACTTTATCTTAAAGGACTGCCTAGCAGAGTAGAAGAACGAGCCGAGGCACATCCTTTTGAACCCTCCTTCCACTCATTTAAGCGCAAAGCCAAGACATGGCTGGTCACCCAAGATGCCTAATCTGGCACACTGAAAATTAACTTATTCCTTTACAATCTTGTGCCTCAGGTTCTCACCCTATGTAAATACATTGCACATCTGCTTTAATTGACCTCTATTATGTGTTTTATTTGACGTCTAATATCTCCGTATTTATGTATGTATGCTACATGACTTTTACTTTTTAGGTCCTCTGTATGTACATTTTGTGACCCACCCTACATGCCTCTTTGTAAATTTTACTATGTTGTATACCATGTGAATGTAACCTAAGATATGCGCCCAGATGCCTTTGGGCCAGGAGCGCTATACAAATAAATAAATAAATACAAATCCATCAATTAATATACTGAACAGTGAAGTCCCAAAATGGACTTGCTGTCCCCGTTTGTGGAACACCAGATTTGAGTTGTTGTCTTTACCAGAAAATAACTTTTTTTCCATTCGGATGGCATTCCCTTATCAGAGGAGGGCACTGATGCTTTTCTTGAAGCAATCCTTCCATGCAAGGTAACCATGATTGCAGAATCTAAGTGGGCACCTTTTGAAGATTTTAGGGCACAAAAGTGACTCATGTTTGTCATTTTTATTAGTTCATTCATTTAGTACAAACCCTCCTAAACACTCACTTCAAATATTAGGCAGGTTTCATCATCACCACAGCTGAGGTGCGTGTTTAGGGTGGGTTTCTAGCGGTACGGAGTGAGGGTTTATACTTCAAGTTTCAAGGTTCAATTTGTAGTGGTATAAAGTGAGCGTCTGCACCTTCAAATTTCTATTTGTATTGTTTGCAGACTTTACTTTTTGTTACAGTACCCTTTAAAAAGGAATCTATTTTACCCAATATATATGGAAAATGTTGCTATAAAAAAAATGTACCCTTTGGCCCCAGTTTTCCAATATTTTCTGGGGGGGTTAGAATTCTCCCCCCATAACTCCCCTGTAGGGGGTGGGGGTTGTTTATTAGGTCACCCGCTACAACGTGAGGCATTTTGGGGTTGCAGTCCTGCCCCAGCTGCTGCCTCCCCCCTCGTCCCCCCAACCAAAGTCTTCCCATTCACATGTTCCCAGCCCGCTCCCCACCCCAATTCAGAGGCGTAGCCTGGATTGTCTAACTAGTGCGGCCTGAAGCTAATGTAGTTGGGCTCACCCCAGTGACATTAATATCTGTAAATGCGCTCACAGTGCTGATGAGTGGGCATTCCCAGACTTTGGGCGGGCAAGGCCCACCCAGGCCCTACCCTGTCTACGCCTTCGCTTGTAGTCCAGTCTCACTTGGACAACAAGGCACTGCACTGCTCTAGCCAGGCTCCTACAATAATTGCTCTCCTTAAGGCAATGTATTCCGTCCTGTTACTTCTTTAAGTCTACACTGTGCTACATACCTAAAATTAAAAAAAGGGTGGCGCGGGACTCTGGAGTTGGCAGAAGAGTGAAAGGTTTAGGAGTTGACATAACCTAAATATTTTAAGTGGGGGTTGATGGGTAGGTGGGGGGGGGTGCTGCAGACTTCAGATGTTGGCCTGAAGGGACGGTTTGTGTTTTCTTTTGTGGAATGCTTAACGTGGAACATGAAACCTCCCAGCCTTAACCTTCAGCTTGAGGTCTCTGGGATTCTCACAGCCTCTCCCTGCAGTGCACGTCCGGCATGCGAGTAACCCGCTGTCCTCGGCCTGTTCCACCCTCCAGAGCTCAGCACAACACACTGCAGCACTCTGACGTGCCGCAGAGAGACAAAGTTCCCACAAAACACTAGACCTCTGTTACGTGCCATTTGTAAAGCGCTCCTCTGAAATTCGCATGCCTGAAGGCACTGTGGGCTGCCTGGGTGTGCTTTGCACACCTTGTAAACTGGTGTACATTTCAGCAAGTATGTGTCAAGACAGCATAGGCATGAACATGACAGTCCATGACGACATTCCAAAGTGGAAACAAAAGCTGTAGAAGCGAACATGTTCATGGTTATGTGGTGTGCAGTTGGAGAAACTGGTTGGTAGATGTGAGTTTGTGTGTGACCGGGCAGCATAAGGACTGTTGAAAGCTGTGAGGGGCTGGCGTATAGTATGTCTGTGGATTTCAGTGGAGAAACAGAAGAGCCTCAGTCCAACGGCATATCATGTTCACAGACCGGGATAAACTCTTTGGCTGAAGAGACAGTATCATATGATGTATGTGACGAGTCACTGGATCTCGTCACTTCTCCCCAGGGGTTGGGGGGCATTCCCTGTGAGGCTGCTACCCAATAGTCCTCCTAGGGGTGGTGGAAAGCGTGACCTCACAGTGAGAGACTTCCCTCATTGGGATAAGGACTCCTGTTCCGTGAAGGAACTCCCTAACCGCTTTTTTCTTCGGACCAAGAGTCTGTCAGAAATCCCTGATAACACTACTCTCTGTTATGGTAATGTCTCTTCCGTCTATGATCCATTAATTAACTTGACCCAGATGAAGAAGAGCCACAGAAACCTGCAGAGTAATAACAGGTTTACTTACCATAGTACTCAGAAGAGTTGGTCCCAAAGAGGTATAAAGATGATCTCAACAACAGTAAAGAAGGACTTTGACTTTATGCTGGGGAGGATCCAGCCAAAGAAAAAAAGAGCGAGCAAGGTCTAGGAAATGGAGAGATCAGCCGGCATATAGCTAGCCCCACCCGGGAAGTTCTGACCTGGGATCACAAAGCTGCAAGAACGCTGATCCCCAGTGGCTGGGACATCCAAGAACGGCCGGTGGAGCACTACTGTGGAAACAAGCTGCTGACCAGTCGAAGAGTGGGCAAGAAACCAGCGGTGGCACGACCGCAGGGAGGTGGACCACGTGGTCCTGTAACTGCGTCACAGCTGTGTGGCTTAAGTCCCTGTGGAGCCTCGAGGACAAAGCAGGGAGAGAAGTGAAGGAAGCAGGAAGTGCTGGAGCAGCGGAAGAGGAAGAACCGACGATGCAGCCCTGACACGCTACAGGTAATGGGAGTAGTGAGCGACCCGATAGGGGCTTGGTAATCTCCCTAGTCACAGTAGTGACACCAAGAGTCAGGAGTAACCAGTGGCAGAGCCAGGGGGTGTCAGGGAGGGGATGGGCGGCTCTTCCCAGGTTCCCAGTGCACGCCCCAGCCTCCCGCTGGCACCCTATTAGCCGCCCCACGGGCACCAAAAGCTGGCTCTGCTACTGGGAGTAACCTTCCTTGTCACAGTAGTGATATCCAGAGAACCAAGAGAGATTCAAGAGTAATCTCCATCATTACAGTAGTGACACCCAGAGAATCAAGAGTCCGGGGAACCCCAGGAGTAATCTCCCTAATCACAGTAGTGATACCCAGAGAACCAAGAGACAAGAGAGTCTTGAAGTAATCTCTCTTGTCCCAGTAGTGATATCCAAAGCTCTAAGAGTCAAGAGTGCATCAGGAGGAGTCTCCTTCGTCATAGTGGTAATCCAGTAAGAGTAAGGAGTATACTAGACAACAAGAGCTGTCGGAAAGTAATCTTTGTCACGTCATAAAACAGGGAAGAATTGCTGGAACTGTAAAGCAAGCTTTCAGGGGCCCTTGGGAAGAAGTGAAGGGAGATTTGAGGACTGTTGCAAAAGACTATCCCAAGACAGCCTTCAAGGCGTGCAAGGTGGGTCAGGAGAAGGGAGTCATTCTCCTGGCCATACTTTCTTTGGTGAATCAGAAACTAGTGCAAAAATTGTTGGAAAAAAGGTGAAGATTGAACCAGTTCACCGGGAGAAGAAAGTAATTCCCCTGGTACTACCTTCATTTGGATGCTGAACTCTTTGTAGATTAGTGGCAGTATTAGAGTAGGTTTTGGACAGAGGATGGACACTTCTAATTTGAACAAATATCCTGACGACGAGTACCTGAGTTGGTATTTGTTTAGGTAGGGATAACCCTTTTAGAGGTAGGTTTTCTTTATTTCTTAAATAAAACTTTGTGGAAACATGCCACCACTTTGTGCGACTCCTTACTCCACCACACCGCAGGTACGGGAGACAGACACAACAGCATCAAGATACATACACATCAGATGAGAGAGCAGCAATCAGATCGACATAGGCATGAACATCGCAGTGTATGAAGATATTGCCGAACATTGCAGCAATAGGGTATTACCCATTACTGGTACCAGCCTCCATGGTAGTGCTGTCAGTTTCAATGTGCATGTTTTTTGACTGATGTTATGTTATTCGTTTTTTATGTTGTGTATATCACCGCCATAGTGGTCTTAAAGTGCTGACTCTTGTCAGTGTATAAGCAAATTGTGACCCCAGCCAGACTGTAGTTTGTGTGGTAAAAAAGAAACGAGGCCAAGCAGAGGGTGAAAGGGGAAGAGTAGGAAAAATCAGGAAGACAACGTACAGCCTTAACTTGCATGTAGGGAAATTAAAACATATGGGCAAGTGATAGTTGGATGATTACGTAGTTTTTAGTGTTTTGACAAGAAGGGACAAGAGCTTCCCTTATTGGTAGACTTTTTTATGGAGGATACCAGTGTGGTGGTTTTATTAAATTATGTCATGTTGCGCATGCGTGATCGCCTTGAGATGGGCTCAATGGTGCCTAGTAGTTGTGGGGGGTTATTAACCAGATAATCATATTGGATTCCCTCTTGTGGATAGCCAGATGGGGTCTGTTAAAGCTGAGCCCACTAACTGAGGTGTCACCGCCAGGAAATAGCTGTGTGCAGAGGGAGTGCGGAGGTACACAAAAGAAGTTTGCTAAAAGGATTTCCCCCAGCCCGATCAATACCAGATTGGCCTTGGGCGGAGAAGAGTGAACACACATTGCCCTGGTAAGTGGTAATTTAGTGTGGTCAGTAGCCGGACCCTGTCAATAGGGAATGGTAAACTGGAAAATTTAACACAGCAAATGACATTAATAGATTTCGACGGGGCCATACTAGAGAAAGGGGCAGGGCTTAGACTGCCTTACATATATTTTGCCAATTGTAAAACAGGGAATTGATTGGCCAGGGGGACCAGCAGGGGAGAACAAATGGAGGAAAGAGGAGGAGATGCATCAAAGAGGGCACAGGAAATAGGGAGAGTGGAATGTTAGGGAGAGGTCCAATGAGGTGGACCAATTGACAAGAATGAGGAAGAACGTTGTAGAGTAGTGTGGAGGCGGTTTATAGGAAAGGAGAGGTATTGGCTGGTGAGAGAATGTGGTACTGTGGTCTAAGTGTGTGTGCAAGCTGTGCGAGTGAGATTGGTAGTATGAGAGCAGGGAAATTAATGAAAATGTGGCTCAGGTGACTGAGGAGAAGGTGGGGAAGAGTAGTAGTGGTGGAGAGAGAGTGGTGTGAAGTAGGTAGTAGTAGTAGATTTGACAATGTCAATACCCTGTCCTTTTCAAGAGGCGTCTGGGATCCATCTTAGCCTGGGGATGGAGGTGTAGGGAGAAGTCCAGAGCCAGTCCTAACCCCAATTCCTGTCTCCCCACCGCCTTTGTGCACACATGTTTCTGTGCTTTCTACCTTTGATTCAAGCCATGCCTCCATTACAATATGCTTTCTGGCGTTTCTCGATTTCTTTTAGAGACAAGTCATCAGAACAGGAAATAAAAAAAGCATAACAAAGTGAATCTAGATCCAGGAGCCTGCATTCCTGTTAAGAAGCCTGACACCCAACCACCAACGTTCAACAGAAGCCGCGGCACCCATGAGCTCTTATGCCGAAAGATTAGGCGAACCTGGGAAGGAGAACTGAAGAGAGCAGCTTCGGCCATATGTGTAGAGCAATGGACCAGGTGGGGCTGGCACAGAGATACCAGTGAGTTCACCCAACAACTTAGGAAGTCCTAAGGCCACCAGGGCCAATAGAGGGAGCTTCAGGGACCCCTCTCTATTATACTTGCTGAAGAGGCACTTGAACTCAGTCCCTGGAACATGAACAATTGCCTGCTGTGGCCACCATTTTTGTTCCATGATAGACCCATGACGATAGTGGGCAGGGCTTAAATCGATACTTAGAATGTTTTGTTTTTTAACACGCCCTAGGTGGGGCAGACAGGGACAGATTGGCCAAGGAAAGAAGACCAACACCAGAGATAAGGAGGCTATAAGGAAGCAACTGAAAAAAGCAAGTGTGTGTGTTATTAGATGAGGTCAGAGGAGGAGGTGAATGACCAAAAGAGGAAGGAGCGACGAGTGTGGAGGGGATTTCCAGAGAACTTGAGGTATTGGCGAGAGAGTATAAGTGGTACTACTCTATGAGTGTGTGCATTTGTGTGGCAAGAGCGGTTAGAGGAGCTAGTGTAAGGAGTGAATGCAAAGTGAATGATACTCGGTAAAATAAGGGTGTCTGAGCAGGTAAAGAGGATGGTGGAGTAGTAGTGTGGAGGAGGGAGTAGCAAAGGCAAAGGGTGGAGGCGAGCCCTAGAAGGAGTGGAAGACATTGGGGGGGGGCAGTAGTTTTGAGGGAGGAGTGAGGAGAAGTGGATAGACTCAAGGAAGGGGGATGGAAGGGAGAGTTGAGAGTGAGCGTGATTTAAGGAGGATTAAATCCAACAGGCACAGTTCCCCAAATCTCAGTACAACACTCATAACTTGTTAGGTTAGGAAGTCTCTGAGGGCGTTTAGTTAGAGAAGGCAAATCTGCCTTTAGGTCCTCATCCAGAGTCTAAGACAGACATTTAGACAGTAAGGGCCAACCTTCTGTATCAGCGACAACTGAGTTAGAGACGCTTGCGTTAGGGAGGAGGTGATCAATAAGACAAGAGTGGTGGGGTGTTGGCCTTACGGCCTACAAAAATATCAATAAAAACCCTTGGACTGCCTCTGAGATTTGGAGGGATTCTTGGGCCATCTGTGACAGTGTGGAGGAGGTAGTAATAGTGCTGTGGAGGAGGGAGCAGTCGGAGGATGGAGTAGTAGTGGTATGAGGTGTGAGTACTAGTGCAGAATAGAGAGTAGTAGTGGTGTGGAGATGGGGCGGGGGAGTAGCAGCAGTTTATTTTTTATATAGCACCATACTAGCCTATAGGCATCAGGGCACTGAGATAAAAAAAGAAATACAAAAAACATCAAAAACGAGCACACTAGACAATACACAAACATAAGTATATCTATGGACAAACAAGTCAGCGCCATAGTCTCAGCCTCCGCACTGAGTACTAAACTCATCAATGCAATAAAACCATTCCTAACTAAGGATAACTGCCTCTCCATTGCTAGAGCAACCATAGGAGCTAAACTAGATTACTGTAATGCGCTCTTAACAGGCATCTAAAAAAAAAACCTACCTAGGCTCCAAACAACTCAAAACAACGCTCTTGGAGCAGCCCTCAGCTTACCGAAAAGAGACCACATCTCACAAGCCAGGAAGTCAGCTCACTGGCTCCCAGTCAAGGACCGTATCTCCTTCAAAATTCTCACAACCACTCAAATGTATCAACCTCTCAGCACCCTCATACCTATCTGACACCTTATGTAGATCTCAATCCACCAAACCGACCAGAATACAATATACCAACCAACTCACGATACCTTGCATCAATAGGACCAAGGCAGGAGGTATGGGCTTCCCCTTCCTCGCACCTAAGCTATGGAATTCCCTCCCCACTGACCTAAGAGCTGAAACATCTCTCTTTTCCTTCCGCAAACAACTCAAAACTGCCCTCTTCAACTGACCATGCGCTCCCAGTTACCTGCCTCTCAATGTATGTATGTAATTGTGACACAGACGGACCAGAATTGTATGTAACTAAGTTGAAGCAACACTGTAACAAGTGCCACGATGCCTTCGGTTTGCTGTGCGCTCAACAAATGCAAATAAATAAAGTAAAGACAAATCATACTGAAATCAGAAAAACATCACAACACAAAAGTTACAATCTCAGCAAATTTCCCACCAACAATAATTCATGTGGTAAAATTTAAGATACATTGCAACTCTAATCCTATAATTCAAAATCAAGATTCTAAACACAAACAATTACTATACAACTGGTAGCACTAACTCAGATAGAAATACACAACTAAAAATCTTCTACAGAAATTGCCACAATTTTCAAGTTGGAAGGGATAGCTGACAGGCTTTTGCAGATACTCAAGAAGTGAGGAAGATTACCGGGTCCACTGCCTACCACTATAGTCTGTTACTCAAGGCACACCAGTTCTCAATCTGTACCCCTCGAAGAACCCTCAGGTCCTGTGTTCTAATACAGCCAGTAACCAGGCTAAGACTTTGAAGACTTTGTTCCTTAGAGCCTCTCTTGGCTCATTCCACACAGGCTTTCCAACATTAGTTAGAATTGTGCTACTTTTGTCCACGATAAAACGTTTCAGATTCTTGTCTATAATAGCAGGCAATTGAGACTTTCTTTTTCGAATGTCACTTGGTAAAGGAGACCTGGTGGTCTTATGCATGGCACCTACGAATCCAACGTAACCTTGTAGAGACCAAACATTCCCGCAGGGAGTTTCTGCGGGCATAGGTAATGACATTAGCGTAAGCGGTAAACTTGGCAAATTTATTTTGATTTTGAATTATTTATACTGCGCTCTGAACGGACTGAACCATATAGTGGCGCAGATGGAACTTATGCTCAAACTGGTACAGAAATAGAGTTCAGAAATTTATCCGGCACAGAAATGGCACTCCAACCAATACTAACAAATGAAATATTATTTAAACAGGAATGTTTTGAGTGCTTTACGAAACTTAAGCAGAGTATCAAGAGTCCTAATCTCCCTAGGTAAACTATTCCAGAGTCTTGGACCATATACCGAAAATCTTCTGTCACCTCTAGACACAAATGTGAATTATGGAATGATGAACAGTGCTTGGTCATTTGATCATAGACATCTGGACGATTGATAATACATAAGTTTATCCTTCAGGTAGTCCGGTGCCAGGTTGTTCAAACATTTGAAAACCAGACAAGCTATTTTGAATTTTATCCAGTCTTCGACTGATAACCAATGAAGAAGTCGACGAGAGGGAGACACATGGGAACTTTTCTTTAATCCATACATTAGCCTCACTGCTGCATTCTGCGCTCTTTGTAATCTACTAAATTGTTTTTTCGGAATACCCACCAATTGACTATAACAATAATCTAGGTGGACATTCGTGAGTGCTCTCACCACCCGTGCATAGTCTTCTTTTGGAATATATGGAAGGGTTTGCCGAAGGAGCCTCAGAGAATAAAATATGGCTTTCACCTTACCTTCAACCTGGCTTTCGCTACCCACATTTTCTTGCCAAATACAACCAGGATTCTTGACTTTGTAGGAAAATGAAAGTTCAACTCCTAAAAGTTTTGGAAGTGGTTGATTTTTTATAGTGGCCATTAGATGTTCCAGGCCAAACAAGATAAATTCGGTCTTCTTGGTGGCATTCAATTGTAGTTGATTGGAAGCCATCCAATCGCTAACTTCCTGCAGACACTCACCAATCTTGACAAAAGTTTCTCTGACCTTGTCTATTGTGATGAAAATCCGAGTGTCATCAGCATAGGACTGAAAACTAATTTTGTGACGTCTCAGGATTTCCATGAGCAGTCACAGGTATAAAGAGAAGTGGTGACAGTGAGGACACCTGAGGAACCCCACATTCCACCACACTGGGGGCTGATGTAAATGCCCCCAGTTTAACACATTGTTGGCGCTTCATTAAAAAAGGACCTAAACCATTGAATGGCCTGTTCTGAGACTTTTCCAACAGACCTCAATATTTCTAGCAGAGTCTCATGATTAACCATATTGAAGGCGGTTGACAGGTCAAGCATCACTAAAAGCGAAAGCTTGCCCTGATCAGCCACCCTCAACAGCTCGTCATAGACTTTTAACAGCGCCGTCTCCGTGCCAAGTTTTGGCCGGAAACCGGACTGCAATGGGTCAAGAAGGGATTCCTCTTCAACAAATGCCTGTAGTTGTTGGGTCACCACCTTCTCTAATATTTTCCCTGGCCAAGGAACCTCTGCAATGGGACGATAGTTCAGGAGAACCAGAGGATCTAAACTAGGCTTTTTCAATAATGGAGTCAGGGTGGTGTGCTTAAGCATAGAAGGTACCACTCCCTGATCCAGTGATTTGTTTACAAAAGATGTAATAAAAGGAGCAATTTCCTCAGCCATTCGTTTTGCTGCTACTGCTGGTAACGGAAATAGACAGTCATTTGTTGGCTTCAGATTTTTCATCGATATACTTATATCCTCCACTGTGACATGGTGAAAGTTAAACTGTGTCTGGGGAGAGATAGTTTGTTCTTGTTCCGTCATATCCTCAGTGATACTTAATGGTACTGGGGCAGACGGACCAGAACTCAAAGTAGCAATGTTGTTCTTAATTGCAACAATTTTCTCTACAAAAAAAATATTGAAGGCATTAGCCTGTGCCTGAGATGGAGTAATAGGTATATCACTACTACATGGATAATGGAATTTTGAAATAATTGAGAATAATTCTCTTTAGTGATTACCTGCGTCACTAATTTCCTTATGAAGGAAAGTTCGTTTCGCCTTAAAAATGGCTTTTTTTATAGGGTGAAAGTGTCTTTTTGGCTTTAATGCAATTGTCTTCTGTAGCCCGCTTTTGCCAACTTCGGCAAGATGAGCGGACTTCTTTTCGTGAAGGGATAAGGTTAGGAGTAAACCACGGATTAGTGATCCTCTTTAATTTAGGTTTTTTTGGTGCCACCCTAGAGCAGATTACATCCATAACTTTGGTCCCGGTGAGGAATAAAATCTTCGCTAGGCAATGTATTATCCACCACTGATAGTGCATTCATCACTTCCTGGGCTGATATATTATCTAGATCTTTATAGTGCCAGGATAATATCCCCATAGGCTTTGTGAGTTACTTATTTTGGCCTTTAATGCAAACAATTGCAGTACATGGTCAGACCAGCAAATTGGTATATCATCCAAGAGTGTAGTACAGCTGACTCTTGCCAGTATCACATCAAGATAGTGACCCTTGTTATGCGTGGATAATGTTCCTAATGGACGAACGCCATGATTTTCCAAATTATCCCAGAATTCCGTAGATCCTGGGTGATCTCTGTCATCTAGCCATAAATTTCAATCCCCTAATAACAGAGTCTCTGTCTGTTTACTGGCCTTAGTAATTAAAAAATGTTCGAGACTTTCCAAAAATTCCTTAAATGCTCCTCGAGGTCTATATCCCAGAATCACATGGATAGCTGAATTAATTGAAGTATATTGAAATGAAACTGCTCCTTTTTTTTTTACTATCAATACTGACCATAACAACATTGCGAACCTCCTCCTGGACAGTTTGACACCACTTGTCCACTATCTCATGATGCACATTGGGCACGCCGTTATCAACAGAATGAAACCACTGGGAAAACTTTAAAATACTGCCACATTGATTGAGCATAGCTAAAATACACCCCTTAGAATGTTGCCAATTTAGGAGATCATTTAGTTGTTACGCTCACCTGGTCTCTGCGGAGGCGTTGGGGTACGGTTGCAGCCCTCCCTGAACTTCAATCATCCCCTTCAGGCCTCTCCCTCAGTAGAAAAGCAGTGGTACATGGTGATATTGCTGCTGCGTGGAGATCACAGTGTGTGAGTGCGCCAATCTGTGATTGTTGTACCTCTCGAACCCTTCATCCCAAAGTACGGTTTCTGTGAGCATACACCGGCCCATAAAGCTCACCTGTGAATTATGGAAGATAAACTCTCCATCCTACTACTTCTGGCAGGGGCGCGTCGAATGGGAGCTAGTTCCTTCACTGATCCCTGATAAGGATTAGTCCAGTCCAGCTGCGACTATGCTTCTCCTTATGATTGGTAAGTCTTTCTTGAGCTCTTATGATGCTGTTTGTTCTGTTTAAAGTCTTTATATGTTGCTCTTATTTATGCCCGCAATAATGTCTCTCTTCTGTTTTCTTCCCTTAGATGTAAAAGCAGCTGTGGGACGCAAGACGTGGCCGGATGGAAGATGGATGCTACCGCAATGTTCGACAGCAGGTAATTGATGGTTAAAGGAAAAGCGCGAAGTATGGCGTAGCGCAACCTTAAACTGACTGTTTTTTCGATATCTAACCTTGTCTTCTGTTTTTCCTTGCAGGTGCTGCTGTCGACGATGGAGCATGTCATGCTGCAGTGCCAAGATGAAGATTTCGGCATTCCGGAAAGTGTAAAGATGAATACTTGGTTTGCCGAAGAGATATACAGGCAATAACAGCTTCCCCCAGTTGGTAAGTATGCTGGCAGGAAGCAGGACATCCAGGAAGCAGGATCTTCAAAGTTAAATCTGACCTCAGGCGACGGTGAGCGTTACGCTGCTTGCAAGTGAAGAATAACGCAAAGCGTCTATCTTGAGGATCGGAGCAGCTTATATAGCGGAGATCGTGGGCACGCCCATTTGGACTGGCTTACCAGCCACACCCTGCCAATCCTAGACAGTGAGCACATGCAAAGGCAATCCATTAGCAGTCACACCCAAGAATACACTTGGGGCTGCTTAATGGATGGAATGTTCAAGGTTAATGCATCCTGCTTAATGGATGAAATGTTCAAGGTTAATGCATCTGAAGCGCTATGTCCATAATAAAAGCTTTTTGGTGTTAAATGGATGTTGTTTACTTTTGTTCATGAATAATTAATCTCGGAAAGAAAGTCCAGAGGATATAATGTGAAGGCAAAGTATCAAAGGATTTTATTAAACCTGATACATTTTCTAATATATGAGTTGAATCATGATTTAATCGGCACTTAAAGTAGTAATTTACATAGCAGGAAAATTAAGAGCACACAAATTAAATAAAATTCATACCATTCAATCTTTTATTCATTCATCCACATACGTCCATCATACAACAACACTCATACCAAATAATGTGTATAAGATAAAACCTATAAAAGTCATAACATACAATTCATCAATTTAATTGTTATAGAAAAAGAATGTACAGTCAATATACATGGCCACAATAGATTATACAGGTGGTCATAGGTTGGGATGGGTCCCAGAAGTGTCCAAGGATGACCTAATCTCAAAGATTCTCAACCGGTTTCGATATATTTACGTCATTTAAGTAACGTCTTCATCAGGAGATAAAAGGCGCCAGGACAGTGTCCACCCAGGTCTCCTGTGCAAGCGACCCCTGCTGTGCCCCTGACTTCATGACCATGACATTAGTTCACAATCCATAGCAACCTGTGTGGATGTAGTTTCGTAGGGGACCAGTAGGGGTGGGCCTCCAATAAAGCTCTCCCCGCCTTCTCAGTTAAAGACTGTGGTGGAATGATCACCGTTGAATTTAAGCCATCTAGTCTTTCTGCTGAACATCCTATGAAAGACTCCCGACAGTCGACCATCCTGATTAACAACTTCATCCTGACCTTCTCCATACTTAACACTGCAGTATCCTTAATAATACCAGGTTCAACAGGTACTGTATTTTTGTAGCACATTATGGTCTTTAGAAAATGACTCTTTGTCTTGACCCTCCTCATTATCAACGACCTCCACTCTCGAGTCCCTCAGTCGTGGCCTCCTTGGTACACTTCTTTCCAAAACCTCAGAAAGCAGACTTCCTCTGGGCACTGAGGGAGCAGCCGGTGTGCCAGGATAAAAAATAACCTGTTTATCTATCCCAGAACGATGTACTTCTTGCGGATGCCACACCCTGACCCCCACCTCAACAGTCATAGGTTGGGTGGATAATTCAGTTGCTCCCTCAAACAATTGGGAAGGCGAAGGAGATCTTGTATTGGGCATCATGTGTCCTGATAGTATAGGGTAAGCCTTAACTTGTAAACAGACCTCCTATGCACTTGAGGATGCCGTCTACTGCATGCCACTTGCCTAAAAAGTTAAATATCTTATGGTAGGCTTTTCCCAAAATCTCCACCGCTGACGTTCCTTAAATACGGCTGAAAACAGCAATGCACCGATGTAAGAAGAGGAATGACCTACAGCCACAGCAGTCGTAGCTAGACGGACCCAGCCCTAGAACAGAGTCGCGGGGACCACTGTAAGATGGAGGGAAGGGGAGTAAACGGGAACCACACCAGAGACCGGCAGCAAGCCACACTGAGGATGTACATGCCACCAAAACAGCACTGCACGCATGTACAACCCTGTCGCTTCCGCTACTGCAAATAAAAGGAGAGGGGAGAGTAGTTGGAAGTGAGAGAGATATACCATGAGAAGGACATTTAGAGAGAAGGAAGGAGAGAGCGAGGAAGGGGAGAGAGCAGCAAGGAAGGGTGAGATGCAGTATAACAGGGAAAGGAATAGAAGGGTGTGGGAGACGATGCAATTCCTCAGAGTGTTTGAAGGACACTGCCCATCCAGGGCCCCTGATTGGTGTCGCCTAGATTGTTCCCAGAGGTAAGTCTAGATAGATAAGGTGATTGCCTTCAGGCCATTACGAGAAGGTAGATAGATGTTAGATAGTATGGTTATCAATTTCTAGTACAAGCCTGAGGTTGAGGGATGCCTATGTTACGGTGGGACTGCTCATTCCGAGGTTGAAGAGAGAGGGATGGCTCCTATGCCCTTCCCCCACCCCCAACTTAAAATTAAAGACCCCTGAACTATAGCTGGGAGTTGGAGTATTCTTGAGGTCATCTGTGGCCATTCACATTAAGGGCATCAGTCTAGGAGGACAACTGTCCATTACAAGGGCTATATGGCACCTGTTGCATAGGCTTTGAGGCATTCCTGCACTGCCTTGGTTTGTCCAGGTAATTCCCCACGGTATAGGAGAGCGCACACGCCTACTTACTCCTGAGGCACAGAACAGCAAGGCTCTATAGACAGGAATGATGGGTGGAGGTACAGGTACTCTTAGATGAGTGCAGATTTTAGGTGTGACTGATCTGGTAGAAGTGCCCTAGGCTAAACTGCCTGAAGGTTGTGTGGTTGCTAGTGGTGTGTTTGGCTGGTCAAAGAATGTTGTGTCAACATTTGCGGCTGAGCAACACTTGAGATAAGTGGGTCTGAAAGCGGAGCCCGCAAACGGTAGAGGGGCCAGTTCCATTTGACCAAAATTGCAGACCCTGCATTTACAAGCACAGATACAATTATGTCGTTAAGCTTAACAAGTATAGCGGAATAGTCTGCATCGCGCATGGAATGACGGTATGGCATCATGCGTGGAATGACATTAGTAGATGCAACAAAGAGTGGTGTCTCACGAAGGCACACTGAATGTAACAATTATCAAAACATTTAGTCTCAAAATGGTATATAAAATTGAGCAAGTGGCAAACAATTCAGTGAACACTCAGATAGTTCACAATGAGTATATTTACTACATAATGATAAAAAAGGTAGGCTGTGCACCATTTGGCGTGTGTATGTTCAAAGAGATGTGGAGAAAGACATTGATGTGGAAGAGAACGAGGAGACTTGAGGTGAAGGAATTCAGGTCGTAGGGGAGGAGCAGACAAACCCTAACGTTGGGAGGTGTGAATAGTGGTTGTGTCGAGGTATGAGCACATAGTGAGGCATCGAGGAGGAGAAAGTTGAGAGGCACAGGAAAGGTCCCCTTAGGCATGAGCCAAATGCGACTCATTAAGGAGGTGAATAAGGACAGGGTTTATGCGGACTGGAATCACGACCTCAAGATAAGGTGGTGAAGACTTGATCACCCAGCTTCTAGACACGCCCAGGTGGTCAACCTCTTAGTGCAAACTCTGGGGCTCATTTCCACATTGCTCAGCCCAGCGGTCACCACTGCCCAGTGGTATGCAAGGCTTTGAGACCCAGACAAATGGGTCTCCCAAGCGTCTAGGATCAAAAGCAAAGCACCTGAAGCCAGGACGAAAGAGTGGGGCTAAACAAACTTCCCCTCATGACTGTGGGCGACAGAGAAAGGGATCCCAGGATTGAGGGGAACAAAACCTGAAGACTTTAGTATGAATACAGAGATTTGTGTTTGAACCAAGTAGAATCCCTTCTGTACAGTGTAGGGGTCAGAATTGCCAGGAGCTGGGAGTTATTTAGCTCCTGGTTATAGTAGCCAAGGGGAGCCTGGTTAGCTTGAAACCAAGAGCTACCAGGAGCTACTTCCGGCTGCCCAGGCAAGTGGTGCCGTACAAACATAGCTATGTGATATTAACTGTGTCCCTTAGGTGTGTCATTTATCCTCTTTTATGCACATTCCTAAACCTACCCAAAGTATATTGGATAATATATAATGCAAAGAAATTTAGTTTGCATCTCGCACATAAGTACAATTTACTGTGCTAGCTCCTGGTTCCCAAGATGGGTATAACCCCATTACTGCAAAGCCCAAAATATCGAATTTTTAAAGCGTTAGCTCCAAAAGCTTGGAACACCCTTCCACTGATACTCAGAAAGGAAACCTCTCTCATGGCGTTCATAAAGGCGCTAAAAACCAATGTATTCAACTAGACTGTACCTGAATGTTGTTCCCCTGTACCATGGAACACTCCTACCGTATTGCTGTTGAACCCTTTCAATATGGCTCTTAATGAATTTGTTCTAAGTTGTACCTAAGTGAATATACTGTAACAGCGCCACGATGCCCCAGGGCCGCTGTGCGCTTTATACATTTAAATAAATAAATACATATTTATTTATTTATATTGCGCCGGTAGCTCTCGAGCTTCGGGCGCAGAGACAAGAACACAAATACAAAAAGTAAGACAATAAAACACCTAACACGAGACATTAGGGCTGCATAGGTAGGTGGGCAGGTTGTAGTATATGTATGTTTGCGAAAGCGTTGGTAATTGGCTTCCATCCTTAACTGTCCAAGGAGGTTGTTCCAAAGGCCTGCTGCGGTTATAGGGAAGGATTTACCTGCCCCGTTTCTAAGTTTGAAGGGAGCTACCACTATCAGACCTTGTTCGGCTGATTTTAGCTCTCTCGTAGGTTTGTATGGAATGATTTTAGTTTTCAGGTATGCAGGGGCTTTGCCAAAAATACATCTATGCGTGAGCGTGAGGGATTTAAATTGGACTCTCTCCAATTTTTAGCCAGTGAAGTTCCTTCCTGGCTTCGCTAATGTGCTGATTCCTGGTTTTTTGCTTAATGATTCTCACTGCATTGTTTTGCAGAACTTGGTAGCTGTGGTCGCAGTTTTTATTAGCTCCTAGAATTAGGGCATTGCCAAAGTCTAGGCGAGATAAGATGGTAGCTCTTGCGACAGTGGCACTATTTTCCTCAGATATGTAGGGTCGTATGGCTTTTAGTAGGCGCAGGTGGTATGAGCACGTTTTTTTAACGTAAAGGGTTTGGGAATCTGATCCCAGGGATGCTTCTAGCATCATCCCCAAGGTTTTAACCTTGTTTAAGACCTTAATTTAGGTGTTTCTGATGGTGAGGGTGTTGTATGCAGGATGGAGCTTAGATCTGACAAGATTGGAGCCAAAGACCATAAACTCTGTTTTGTTGCCGTTTAGGCACATCCAATTGTGGTCCATCCATTGCTCTACCACGTTGTAAACTAGGCTTAGCTTTTTGTTGTCCTTTTGATGGTCTCCATTTAATTCAATTACCAGCTGAGTGTCGTCAGCGAGGATGGGTTATGGTGATAATAAATGGGGGGAAGTTATTTGGGGGCGAGCGGTAGGGGTCCGAGCGCCTCACACCGCATGTATGTGTGGTGAAATGGTTTAAAGAGAAAATTTTAATAAAAGTCGACATTTTAGGCTTTGCCGTAAAAAATTTGATTATTTCACATAAATCCCCGAGACATAGCTCCTGCCTAACGGGTGATGCCCGATACCCAGCAGCTTCTTTTTGCTCCTGGTCAACAAACACTAATTTCGACTCCTGCAGTGTTGGGGGAAGAGACAGAAAAGCCACTCTTACAGATGCCTTTGGTAATGGCACAGAACTCGCATGGAGAAATCTCCTTTACTTTTATCACTGCTTGCACAAGTGGCAGGGAAAGCAAACGGCCTTGGGAGGCACTTGGAACAAGTTACTGATTGTCCTGCACAGTGGGAGTCCCCTTTCCGGCCTTGACAAAGCTCTGACAGTGTTCTCCGTGCACGCCCAGGCTCTGCGTGCTGTGCTCCCTGCTGGTTCCAGCACACCGTGTTTACAAGCGCAGCAGGTGGGCCGAGTCAGGCGAGAAGTGATGTTTCTCAGAAGGCCCTTCTCTCGCGCGGTGCTGCACGTCAGGCGGCAGCACTCCAGGGAATTAAAACTACTGGCCAGCGTCAGCTTGGGGCATAAGATATGTTCACAGATCACGGATCATATGGCTAGTAAATAGTACATTTCTCTACACTTTCGGTCAGATTGGTTAAAACTACCAACTGCACAGAGCACTAACTCACTTTAGGGTGACCAGATTAAAAATAAATCCAGATTAAAAAAAATAATATGATATATATATATATATATATATATATTGCACGGACTAACGTAAACACAAAACAGAGTCCTATTTCTATGTCAATGGCTTGTTGCAGGGGTTGTGGGGCGGAGGGTATGTGCTCACATGCACACTCCTGTCAATGGAAGAGAGCGGCTGGGGAGGGGGAGGAAATGGGGGCATGAATCATTCACGCCCCCATTCACACGCCAGAAGAGTCGCGCCGGGCCCGATTTCGGGATTCCAAAAACCAGGACCATTGTCACCCACCCTTCCAATCCTGGAAAGGGGTTTATGAAATTAAAAAACTCCTGTGACGGATTGGTCTCGGGAGGTTAGCTCAGCTGCAACGCGCTCGTCTTGGAAGCAAGACACGGAGCACCACAGGTTAGATCCCCGGGTCTGCACTTAGAAACCTCTGGGTATTAAGCGTGTTATAAATAACCTATCATATCATATCATGGCGAGTTCCCGGGACAACCGGGAAATCTGGTCACCCTAACTCACTTGCCTCACATAGTCCTTCACAGTTGGCACACACCAGCCACTTCCTTTTGGGTAAGGCTTAGAACAGAAGTGTGGTACAGAGAGGCCCGTCGTATTACTATTAGAGGATTAAGGTGCACGACTGAGGTGCATTGGCTGGGCCAGGCACAGGCACCATAAACATCCCCCTGCTCTCCTCTACATTTAGCTCTCTACGACAACCCCAAGGCGCTTATCCCTCTCCCTGCCATCCTAAACGTAGCACTTCCTCCACTAACCCGTTCCTATATCATGCTCTACTATCCTTGTCCCTGGTTCATGTTTCGACCTCCCTTGCATCGTCTGGTCTTGCATCCAAATCCTCTCACCCATTGTTAAAGTCACTCGTCCTCTGCTCGGTCAACCAATGTTAACAATTGTGTAAGCGATCTGAGGCCGACGGGCGTGTGGCCGGCCCTATATAAAAAATATATAGATAGATTGCTTTACCTGTTATTTACATAAATGAAAGCAAATAAATAATGGGGGATTGAAGTACTTTGGGGGGTAGGGGGGGGAGTGTATGGAACCCACGTTTAAGTAGAGGGTCGTGTGGTTTTCCAGGCTTATGGAATGCAGACAGTTTGCAGACTGAACCAGACTGGATTTTGAGAGCAGGAGTGCAGCCATACAAGATAGTACTGGCGGGCTGTGTTACAACTGAAGGCAACACTCAAGCCCCGTGCTCGGTCGGTGTTTGCTTGCTAGCACCTGCCTACCATGGTGTTCAGTTCTCCTCGTGCCTCCAGCTCACATTCTGGTTTCGGGAATACAGAGCTTGTGGCGGTGACTGTTGGGATTGATCGATGCCACTGAGCCGCCACGTGTGCAGTAGCTTTAGTAGCTGGTGCTCTGTGATCATTTTCTATGAATCTCACTGGGCCATTCCATTCACGTTGCGTTCCTCCCTTCTCCCATGCACTTTGCATGTTTGCTCCGGCCATACCTGCCTACATTTGAAAATCAAAAATCCCGAGATGTATGCCCTGCCCACAGCCATGTAAGACTACGCCCACTTGCACACGGCTCCGCCCACAGTTATTCACCAGTTTGTCTTATGTTTTAGTAGCCTTTCAATTTGGGGCGACTAAAACATAAGGCAAACTGGCCAAAAAGAATGAAAGCTTAAGCAAAATAAACAGTAATACTGCGTTCAATCGGAGTCATTAATGACACCGGATTGAAAGCAGTATTCTACGTTTATTTTGCTCCAGTTTGCATTCTTTTTGCCAATTTGCTGTAAACGCTACACGGTCACTGCCCTGCAAGGATGAAAAAAAGAAATGAGTAAAAGCTGCACGCCACCAACGGGCATAGTGCACAGGGAGGAACATTCACGCCGTTTCCAGGTTCCGCCCACACCTCCACTCGATTGGCTACAAGCAGCTGTCTTTTGTAGCCAATTGGATGGAGGATTAGACGGGGCCCTGAAACTGCATCAAAAACCCGCAGACTCCAGGGTCTTCCCTGGAGACCTGGAGAAATGGCTCAAAACCCAGAGGTTAGGCTCCGGGGATTACCTACCACTCCTGCACCTACCTCTCCTCGCCTCACTCTGGGGACTTTGTGGTGGCCTCTCCTTCGCTAAGAGGTTACCTCTCCATCAAAGTAGTCAAGGGAAGGATGCTGTGGCAGTGACTGCGGGCTTTATTGTCTTTGAGCCATCGCAGCTGAACCCATTGCATTTACTGCTGTGAGAACAAGATCAAGACGGACATTCACACGTTTTTGATGATTAGTACCAGGGGTGCAACGGAACCTACATTTCAGGGGTGGGGGGGCTAAGTGGTGATGGGAGGGGCCACTTCAGAAAATAGGCAGGGCCAACTTGGAGATTCCACCTCCACTGTTCTACACCTCCCCACCCCATGGCCTGGTGTGTGGAACAACGTTCAAATAGTACATTCTAAAGCTTAATATGCAAAGAGGCGATGGAAGTCTTTCTTTAAAGTACCAGCTTTAAGGTTTTACTGAATTTGTTTATTTTTTTCTGCACAAACACAAACTTTAACACCGCCAGTTTCAGGAAAGGCTTCCCTCACTTCTATGCCTACAAAATTTAAGTGTGCCCAGGGGTGCACTGTGGCTAAAATGTATGCGAGGGCTAACCCTTCAAATGTTGGGAGAGGCACTAACTTCAGAACATGTGGGGGAGTGGCAAATTTACTTGGGTAGGGGCATCTTACTCCTTTACGCATTGTAATGAGACTGTTTCAGTGCAGCTTCAATGTTACAACTCTCTCATTTAAGTCTGAAAACACCCACCTTAGGACTGCTGAGAATGAGCTGTCCCATGTCCCCCTACCCTTCCAATCACGTTCCTGGCATGCATGTACTAACCCAAAATCACGATTTCAATTGCCTAAAAATGTATGCATATGAATGCAAGTGCAAACAGTGAAATACTTTACCTAACTAAGGTTTCCATAAAGCACTTGAAGGGATCAGACCCTGGTTTTCCTTATTTCAAAACATATCCCCAAACCCTTTGAAGAAGATCATCACTCAAGACTTGTGTGCTTCGGACCTGCACCCGCCTGTCAGCACTTTCACTCCTGATACACGTCACAATGCTTTTAAATTCCATAAAAAGCTTTCATTAGATTGCAAAAGCACACCTTCTCTGAATAAAAACAGTTTGCAAGTGATGAGGCAAGTTCAAGTAGAGTCAGCGCTGCATCTGTGTCATAAAAGTGGTTAATTCGTGTAAAAGGTTCTGCATTCAGAAGAATGGTGGATGTGGAAATAAGGAGCTAGTCGTACTTAGCATCAAAAAAGGAGGGAGTGGGATGGTGGGAGTGGGTAGGACTGTGCCGGATGGGGTTTGACCTTTGGTTTGCCATCTACAATGACTCTTGCTGCTTTGTGGCCACACTGGACATTGCCTGGAATAATAAGCACTTGGAAAGCGGACAGTTTGGGCTATTGCGCAATCATGGAATAGGCACTGATAGAATGGTATTGCCTTGCGATAAGATGTAAATGGCTGAAAAATTGAGTGACTACCTTGGCATATGATGGCATTAATTGTCAAATGCCTTTCTAATACCTCAACCCAAAAATGTTGGCTTTGTGATTGCTTGTTTTAAAACGAGTTCAGAGCATGGAACAGATCTAAGCCAAGTGGCTGAAGGCACACCTGGTTGAGGCGTACACCAGAAGCCATTTACAACTGTAATTAAGCCATTAAATCTCAGACTGCTGAGAAATAACCTTGAAAGGCTAATGCTTTATGTTAATGCTTGATTAAGCTAGGTCAAAGAGATCCCATGAGGATGTGTTTTTGGGAGGGGCAGGTAATGGGTGGGATTGGCCATAGGAATTCGCATGGCCATGGACAGTCAATGGGGTGGTAGATAACAGAACACCGACAAGCTGTGCATCCTTCCTCACAAGTCATCTCCCTCCTAACTGTACTCCAGTTCAATAGAATGAAGAAAAACTAAGGTAAAAGTGAGCCTCTCTGGTCAGTTGCCCGTATGGTCCTTGGCTGCTCTGGTGAACTCTACTCTGGTGCGTGGCTCCCTTGTGAGTTGGACCCTTGGTCCATCCCTCCTTTGGTCTTTGGCTCTCTGGTGAGTTGGTGGCAAAACAAGAAGCAAAACGCTTCAATTTTCGGTCAATCACACAAACAAGTACTTTCGCTTCCTGAAACACACACATAACCACTGCTCCACAAAGCTGAAAAGAATCTAAATATCTAAAACGTTCACCGTACAGAGCCATATCTTTTAAGATCTGCACGCATCAATGTTGTAAAAAAGCAATCTTGGCCTGATACACCTTCTACTGCATTAGCCCCTTACCCTATTTCTTGCAAATTCTGAAGATCCTAGAAAGTTTGAAAATGGCAGATGGTGTGCAAAGACTTACTATCATAGCAGGACATAGCAGCGTGTGGGGCAGTACTCTGGACAACCCAACCAAATTCCGTGGCTGGGAGCAACAGGGGAGAAAATATAATGTTGGTTCAACCACAGTTAGACCGCTATACTAGAATCTCTGGTGCACTGACTGGCTGGTGAGACTACGTCTGCCTGTCAAGTGATACGAGTCTGGGAGAGGGGCAAGTGCAGCAATAATGCAATTCTATGTGACAATATTGGAGCCACTAGCAGAGGAGCACCAGGGTACACCAATTTGTCCCTACACTTATTAAAACTGTCCTATTGTAAGGGTGTACACGTAATCACTTATAAGCACTCACATTTTTGCAGATGGAGTCAGGGTGTGATTACATGATTTGCCCAGGATCGCACACTTACACTAAACAGCGAAGCAGGGATTTTAACCCACTCTGCAATTTAGGCACTACCACCTTCTTCCACACTTAAATTGGAACAAATATTTAAGTTTTGGGTTTCAAGGCCTACAATAATACTGTCCTGCAGAGTTTACTTACAAAATAGACAAATTGCAACAAGACAACATGTATATCCGGATAGCAGCACCTTGAGCAAAAATAATATCAGGGTACCTTTATTTTCCACATCCTGAATGGAAAACTATCAGATGCAACAGGCAAAATATCTATTTACCCGCTTTATTTTCAGCGCTTTAGGACACACGATAAAAGAAGTTGTGTAATAAACTCACTTAGATTTGGAAATTCATCACAAACCTTCAGCGTGTTCTTATGTATGGTTTTAAGAATATTCATCTAAGGACATCAAAGCAAACTTTACTTTTTAGCATATCAGGCTATCAGACATTATGGGTATGATCAAATATTTCAAAGGGTGCTTTATTGTGTTGCTCGCTTTAACTGTCACAGATTTGCAGGGCGACTGGTGGTCTTTCAGGTGGAAATTCATCATCATGCAACAGAAAGGCTATGCTGCTGATGACAAAGTTCATTATGGCACTGACTGCAGAGCCAGGGACGAAGCCTGTCTCTCTCAAGGGGGCTGTGACTCAGCGAAACAGGCAGTGCTTAATCATCCGAGCAAGCAGATTGACCTCGGAAGATACAAAATGCACCCAGGAAGACCATGTTCCTGATCCTTTGAACTGTTAAAGGCTCAGCACAGAAGCGCCGCCCCTCAGCTCACATTTCAGGGGGAGGGCTCAATGACGTTGCGCGCCTGATTAATAGTGACCATGATTTCTATTCCTAGGCTCTAGGTTTTAGATAGAAGCAATGCTTTTATTTTATGGTCCTGGAATATTTAACCTTCCACCCATCACTTTTTGGTTTCAGTTTGTCTCCCTATGTGAGAGAGGGTATGCCCAGACGTGGGTCCCTTGCTCGCTGCGCCATAGGGAACCAAGCTGCACCTCACTGAAGAGGCCCAACAAGGCCGAAACATGTCTGGGGTTGTTTGTGTTTCCGTGCAGAGGGGACCTGGCCTAGCAGTTCCGGCAGGGCTGCTCCCATTAGTGGCAGTACCTGACTGATTTGCATATGGCTGGACCCCTTTTGCAAGAGTGTAGACGGGCTAAAAAACGGTGGTGTGGAAGGTTGCCCAGAGCAATGCCAGTGGTTCAGATTAATTCAAAACCTTCCACCCATCACTTTTTGGTTTCAGCCTGGAATATTTAGTGCCAATTGATGCTAGTGAGGATTTTAATACCAGTTACTTTTTATTTTGCCTTGCTGCTTTTTTCTTTCATTTTCCTCATTTAATCCATGCTGTTTACAGCATGTCCAATTAAGAGGTTTTGATGATTTTTGAAAACATCATTATTTTAGGTACTGGAAACAGAGATGGTTCACACCCCACTAACAGGAAACTGGTACAAGAATGGAGGAAAAACTAGGACCAGCAGAAAAAAAATAATCACATACCAAAGACATGACTATACAAAGCTGAAATACTCAAAAGCAAAAAAGTCCTACTACACGAATGGATCACATACTCAAGTAACACTCAGAAAGAGATTTTCAACATCAACGATCTAAGAAACCCAACAGTATGCAATAAAACACTCACGCCATCACAAAAAACTATGCAATGACCTTGCAGACCATTTCAAAAATAAAATCAGGAATGTAAACTGCATTATTATTGATATGGGATGATCTAAATACCATTGCAGACTCCAACGTCAAAACAGCACTAATAGTATTGGATCTATTAGCAGCCTTCGACACAGTCCACCACGAAACACTCATCAAAAGACTTGAATATATAGAAATCAGCAACACAGCATTATTTTGGCTATAATCCTTCATGGCAGAAAGAACAAATCAACATGGCTAAGCCCCTTCAACTCAACACCCCACACAACAAGGCTCATTCCTCTCACCACTGCTATTCAACATCTACAGAACCCTTCTCACCAACCTCATCAAAAGACATGATATCACTTGTTACAATTATGCAGACAACACAGAAATCCTCTACCAAACCAACACTAGCACAGAACAAGACCCAACCCTTATCCACCACCTCATCGAAATAAAACATTGGATCAGTACCAACAGCCTTAAACTAAACCTGTACAAAACAGAAAACAGGATCACACCTAATTGCCCATCGAACCAATACTACATTCCATGGTACACTGAAATGGTAAATCGACCGGAACCATCCAAAGTGGTTAAAAATCTCAGAATATTAATGAACAATGACTTGACACTCGAACGGCAAGTCAACGCAGTAGTAAAATTGTGGTTCTTCCACCTACACACAACCAGAAAATTCTGTTTTTCACCTTCCGACATAGAACACTCACCGTCATTTCTCTCGTCATGTCAAGAATAGACTACACCAACAGCATCTATCTTGGAATGCCCAACTACCTTACCAAAAAACTTCAATGAATATGGAACGCAGCAGCAAGACTACTCCTCAGACTACTATAAGAGAACACATCACAAAGCTAAAAAAACAGAAGGATTTTCCTTCGTACTACGGGACTCCACGCATTGTACAAAGGAAAATCCTTTTCCAAGATGGCCGCCGTGGAAAGGGAAGCAGGGATCCATGCCGAGCCCCTCTTCCCTTTCAATGGCGGCCTGCTGGAGGCAAGGGGAAGGAGCGGATGAGGCAGTGGCAACCGCTGCCGCATAAGGTAAGTAGGGGGTGACAGAAAAAAATCAAATAAAGTGACGGAGGGTGGGGGGGAGGGGGAAGATGTCAGTGGGGGGAGCCGGCCATCTGGTGACATGGAAAGCAGGCTTGTACCAGTGGTTCAAGCTTGTGTCCCTAGCCATCTGATTGGCTACCTCCCCCGATAGGGTGCTAATCAGTTTTAATGACTTATGTGTTGCCGATCCTGTTTAGAGTAGAGGCGGGTAGGAAAAAGTCACCTAGAGTTGGATAGTTTGAATCGTCATGCAGACTGGTATCATTGAATTTACTAGCATTACTGAAGTCTCCTTCTGGTGAATGAAGAGGAATAGTGTCTGCTCATAACGAGTATTAAAATGCTGTTGCAGCACAGAAGAATGCCTTGAATGATGAGGCCTTGGATGAATTGCTAGTGGCAGTGCGTTCCACTAACTCAAGGGTCTTCTGCGAGCTGATCTATAGTGGACCTAAAAATTTGCAAGATGGAAACAAAGTTATGTCGAGCATACAAGATTCAGCCTGGATTGACCATTTCTCCATTATGTATAACAATTAGACATTGGATGCTACAGAGGAATACTATCTACACATTGCTTTAAAGGTCGACAAATCCAAGCTCTGATTAACCAGAACTGAAGTCATTCTAGCTATACGTAAGCAGATAACGGGTAGGAGTCCTGGGCCGGATCCGACACCCGCTGATCTTTCCTATTTACAAGAAGGAGCCAAAGAATATTCCAAGCTCAAATCAACCTCGCTCTCTCCTGGATTCTCAATCTAAATTCTTTGTCAGGGTAACACATGCCAGATTACAATCTTGGATGAATAACGAGAAGATCTTGCCTGATTTTCAACTTCAATTTAGAGAGTGTTTAGGAACTAATGAGCAGGTCTTGAACTTTTATCTGATAATTGCTAATTCTCTACGGATGATAAAGGAAAGGTTCTATCTCGCTTTCATGGATCTGAGCACTTTCTTTGATAAGCTAAACAGGAATAAATTGGCATGTGTCCAGTCTGGGAGGGAGGGAGATTGTACATCAAGGTTTCCAGTGCGTGGCAATGAGTGCGGCAGGGCTTGTATTATATCTACTCCTTTTTACCTTGCATATGAAGGACCCAACGGACGCGCTAAATAGTTCCAAGAAAGATGTCCCGCATTTTGGGAATCTACAAGTACCAGTCTTGGATCTACTTACAAGAACCCCGCAGGCATTGCAAACTGTCACTGAAACTTACACAGAATTTATGAAGATTTTGAATTTGGATATTAATGTGTCTAAATCTTTAGCGATAGTGTGTCGAACCAATAGCAGGAGAAATCGGGATGGATCCTTTACCTTCTCCATGAACGCTGAGATTTTAAGGCTGACTGATTCTTACGATTATCTTGGTCTGTCCTTTTCCTCTATTCGGAATGGAGCCAAACATTGTACAAGTGTATAAAATGATGCAGGCAATAGGAGACATATATCGTTTTGGTAAAATCTATACACCCTACCCTATTGCAATGATGCTTAGGCACAAGGTTAAAACAATTGCAAAATATGGGGCTGGGTTACGGGGATATTTGAATTTATTAGCAATAGAAATTCAGGAGAATAATTGTTTTGAGTAACTTCTGGGGCTCCCCATTTCCACTGAAAACTATGCTGTGGATTTGGAATTAGGGATTCCTTTTTTGGAAGACAAGCTTTTAATGGAATCGACGAACTCTGGTGCAGAACACGGTGCAATGAAACTTGCTCCATTCTTGCATATATGATGGCCCAAGAAGGGGTTTATTTGTCGATCCCATGGCCCTCTCTTAGGCATAACCTTTTATGGCAGTTTAATGCCACAAACCTTTTTAAAGAGCCTGGTCTGATAAATAATCAATGTGTCTCAAAGCAATGTTGTCGGAGACCATTTAATTAGAAATTATGAAACTGTCCGACTGATTGTGATTCTAATGACCAATTAAATTCAAAGTTATTTACTTTGCTCTTGATACACTTATGAAGACTCTCTGATTGCAAGAGCCCGGTTTAATGCTTTACCACTAAAGGCAACAACATGTACATTTTCCACGGTATCACCTTTCTATCCAAAGCCACAAGTGAAGAGTAATTGCATTTTTTGTTCTTTTGTACTGTTTATGTTAATGTTAAAGGATATTTGTACCGCACACTATCACCACCGGAGTGGTCCTCTGGCGCTCTGCGGCTCTGAAAAAGGGAGGGGTGTGGGTGAGTTAGTGGGATGAGCTGGAAAAGTGCAGGAGAGCAGTGATGTGCTGTTGGCGGCCTGGAAGTCCGTTGGCTGGGCTTGGGATGTTTTACGGTCGGTAGCCATCATGTGCTGTTGTGCGAGTCTATGTGTGGTTTGTTTTATTGTTGCAGTGTAGTGACGTTTGTGCGGATTGTTGTGCTGCAGGCTTGTGGTTGTGTTTGGTTAGAGTTTGAGAGGTGTGTGCAGAGGGGTGCATACGAACATAGGCTGATCAATTTATTGGGGAATTTGAATTTCACGCAGTGCAGACCGGCTATGCATTCCATTTTAATGGCCAATACTCCATTAGTAGCATGGACTTTGCAACCCTATTTAAAGGCAGCCCTAAGAATGAAAATAATATGCTAAAATAATTATTTTATTTGGTACTGTTTTAATGTTGTACATGTGTTTTTTTGTGAAAAGTGTTATGGGTGGATATTCCAAAACTAACTTGTTGGACTGACTTTACATAGCCACCTTTCGCTGTCCGGGGAAGAAGCATCACTTAAGCCGGAGGAGTTGGGTAGCCTGATGGTGCGAGTTGCTGATGAGCTAGGCCGATGTCGCGCCAGGCACTGTGCTCTACAACAGAACACCCAGTGTCAACCACCAGCATAGGAACACTTGGTGGTGGCGCTCACTCGAAAGTGCAACCAATGGCATGGTTTGAACCCCCTTTCTTTGTTTCTAAAGTTACTGTTACCCCCACACACACACCCATATCCAAAACCAAAGAGTTTGTCCATTGCGCCAGCTATATGCTTGAAAATGTAGATTGCCACCACTTAGCCTTCAAGATTCTGTCTTTCTTCTCATAAAATGCTGGACTTCGGAACAGGCTCTCTGTGATTCCTTTCATTGGCAACTAACCTTTGTGCCGTGGCCTCCATTGCCTGCCCTGCTCCCTCACTGTCCATGGAAAACTATTATTATGGTATTTATTGAGCGCGGACCTAGCTTCGAGAAGCAACGGAGCGCTTACAGATGTATACAAAAATACAGATGCATAACGGAACGCTTTACAGATGTATACACTTACACAGATACATAACAGAGCACTTTTCAGAGGTAACAGAACAGATATACAGCAGGGGTAGGATACAGAGGGGCACAGCTGTACAGGGTGGCAGGGAAGAGAGGGGTGTATGGCGTCTGGCGATTCAGGGGGCGACGCGATGGACTAGGTTTTGAGGAGAAGAGACTCCTTGAAGAGGTGGGTCTTGAGTTCTTTTCTGAATTGTAGGTGTGTGGGGACTAGTCTGATGCTGACGGGGAGGAGGTGCCATAGTCTTGGGGCGTAGTCAGAAAAGGCTTGTTTTCGCGTCTTCCCTTTTGCAGCTGTGGATTTCAGGCCTGCACGTATCCTGGCTTCTGGTGATGCGCTGCCCACCGGAGATGCAGAGATTCTCCGCGAGGTAGCTGGGTGACTTGAGGGCGACTTCCTTTTAGATGGTGCAGCAAGACTTGAATGTGATTCGTGCGTCCAGTGGGAGCCAGTTAAGGTCAATGAAGGCCGGTCGTATTTGCGTAGAACCGCAATGAGGCTTGCAGCCGTGTGTAGGGCAATTCTCGGCTGCAGACGGGAGGCCTTCGGGGGATAGGACCAGTACTTGAACTGGTCCTATCTGCCAAACCATCTTTGGCAACGAGTACACCAGGGGAACAAAAAAGGTGCAAAGCGGGCCTTTACATTAGCCTTCCAAAAAATAACCAACTCTAGTAATGCAGACAATCCACAGCAGAGCTTTCTCTCCCCAGCACACTATTTCAGTTTCTCCAATATGCAGGAACAGGGCTATTAAGTCACGTATTGTGAGTCTTAGCTCCTTTTAGTGTGCTTCCTTTTGTCTTCTTGGATATTTGTTGTTCTCCACATTATAAAGTCGGGCCTATAAGAGTCAGCAGAATGCGCAATCTCTACACAATCGTTAACACTTTGCTTAAATGTCAGCCGAGCAGACAGCACACACTAGCCTGCTTTGCTAGATTTGAATCTGAGGTTTTTCATGGCGGGCATTTACTTTAGAGTGGGCATAGAGAGAGCGGCTTTTAAATGCGAATGGGCCAGTCCTAGTGAGCTGTGTCTTGTCAGAGAAATGAGCGCCACGTGTTACACTTATGGCTGCTGCAGTCACATAATGAGACATGCCAATTGTACGGACTAAAAGAAACAAAAACTGGGCGCAAAATGGCCTCCAGCCTTTGAAGCTCTGCTTGGACATGCCCGTCACATTGTGTCAGAGCTCTTGATCAGCACTGCACTGGCTCAACAAGAGCAACCACCTTTAGAAAGGAAATGCGAGGAAAGCCTCAGTATTATACACAAAAGCACAGTTTCCCACCGGTTCGGGGATGCAGATGGACTGCAAAGTATAGCGATTGCCACCACCGGGTCTGCAAGGCTGGCATTCCCAGACCCTCTAGCCCTAGAGAATTATGTATTGGTGGAGCTTAAGCCCCACAGCCTCATATACCCTGGCACATGCAGCTACATCCTTAGGTGTTCCCCCAACTAACTAAAAAATGAGGCCTAGCAGAAAACGACATTTTAATCAGAGTCAAAAGCCGCGCTCCGGTCTTTCTTCTCCAGAACGTCGTCGCCCCATCCCCCACCCCCACCTTAGGGGTAGGTGCTCTTCCATGTCTATGGCAGCCATTCTGCTTCATGGGTACCCTCCCTTATGCCCATACTGACGGGAGTTCTCGTGAAGATACAGAGGGAGGCCATGGGTTTTATTCTGGACTATCTCAGGCATGGGTTCGCATTGGGGCTTTCGGTTTCTTCCCTGCTGACGGCTCTTAAAGCTTTCCACGATAATTGTAATCATAATGCTGACACAATTGCCAACCTGGTGTCCAGACTGGCTGATTGTAAAAGGCCGTCTACCCATTCTCCTGTGCCCCATCTGGGATTCTGTCAGCTTCCGGCAGAGGTTCCATTATTGTTGCTATCGGCGAACATCTGTTTCCTGATGGTTATTACTTTGGGTAGACGATTGGAGATTAAAAACCACCAGTTACCCAGAAACCATATTTGTGCTTACAGCCAAGTAAGATCACCTTACATACTGAAACAAAGTTTTAACCCTAAAATTCAATCCATCTTCCATTTGAACCAGGATACTGGATTGCCATCCTATTGACCAGATCTCATGATTCTCGGATACAGCAGGGCCCTCTGGTAACCTTCAAAATGGCCTTTCCCCTGGTGCGAGGATAATTTGTACTGATAATAACGAGTTCTGTGTATACCTATGTAACTAAAATGGCAATGCCAAATACTGCAAATAGCAGGTGTTTTTGTAGGTTTGGGTCTATGTGACCTAAAACATTTGACCTAATCACGTTTGATCTCATTTATATGAACTTTTCTTTTGGTCTAAAATGCGGGGGGAGAACCCCCGCAAACACCTTCCCACTTCCCCTCAACCTAATCTATACTCTTACCCACCTCTATATATATTTAATTAGATTTGACCGAAAAAAAAGGTAATAACAATTCGATCAAATGTTTTAGGTCAAATGTTTTTAGGTCAATTATGCCAATACCTTTTTATTAGCCAACTCAATGGCTAGTCAGTCATTCCTTCGACCTCAGTGGGTTGAAAATCGTAGTCTGCCCCACCACCATGTACACCTATGATTTTTAGGTGGCAAGCATGTCTCTCAAGGAGTTTCATTAGCACCTCTAGTGAGAGAGAGAGATCATTTCATAGATGTTTTTACAGCAACCGCATAATCGAGCATTCAATAATTTCAGGCCCCTGTAACATCGATCAATGCGAGGTGGCAGCAGAAATTGTATCCAGCTGTAGATTTATTTATTAAAAATGAGTTTTAGAGCACTTTAACTTGGCTTAAAAGGCAGCTGAACAGCGGCGCCGGCAAATCTAGAAGGTGCCACAAGGATGTGGGTGTCCACATCCTGTGCAATAGGAAGTGCTTACACAGGACATGGAGGGCAAGGCCTGTTCAGCAAAGTGGTTCATGCTTTTTCTTGTAATGTCCCCATTTAGTTTTTACACCCCCCGCCTCTTCCTTTCGTGGCCTGTGTAACTATCAACTTGCACGGAACCCCTTTAGAGCAACCTACAAAGGTTCCATGTAATAATGTCGCCACAAAAATCTTGCCATGCAAAAATATCGCCGAAAAATTGCCGTTTTTTGTGGCGACATTATTGCATGGAACATGCGGGGGACACCCCTGCAACCCCCAAACTTTTTTTTTTTTTACATTTTTTTTTTGCCCCTGTCCCCATATATATGGTCACCCATATAATATCGCCGCAACCTTTTCCCGGCGATATTATTTTTTACGGTGACCATATATATGGGTATAATATTACCCGATACCCCTACAAAGGGGTCATTGCCCCTGTGAGACGCATTGTGTGCAGCACTTCCGGTCCAAGTGCTCTAATACGCCACTAAATACATGCACAATGATACAAATATGCTTTGACTTAAGATAGTAAAGCGTTCCATGTGCGTGACGCTTTACACAATTTACAGGTTACGCATTTTTTGAAAACTAGGAACTTTGATCTGAAACTAACTAGACTTGAGTCATTTGCTTAAGGATTAAGGACTACTGCATTTGAACTTATTCTTTTGAATTTGAATTTCGAATTTAGGAAATACCACCATCCAAGTAAGAAACGTGCATTGCTTGCCTGATTGTGTGCATTTACGAGCATCTTGCATTTTTTGCGAAGCCGTGCCACATCATACAACATTACTTACCCGAACGCTTGAACGTTCGTATTTGTTTGTTTTTGCTGCTGTGTGTGTTGAACTTGCGCATCTTACTTACCGTTGCCTGCAAACTAGAAAGAGAGCGTGAGTTGAGAGATTATATCTTTCAGCTGACTGCTCAGATCTTTCCACATTAAACGGATTCCTGACTACTAGTCAGCCTCTTGCGAACTACATATCCCAGCAGCCTTTGAGCTGCAGAAATAGAAATGTCAGGCCCTTCAGCGCTAGCGCTTCTGGGACGGTGCCGGTCTACGCCGGTCCACGGCGGGCATCGGCTATCGGCCCTACACTCTGCCCGATTATATCCATACAGGGTTAACAAAATGGGTAAGAAATGGGCTTTTAAAAATTCCTACAGTTGCTAACTGATGCGAACAAACTTGAAAACGAAAGACTGGTTAAAAGTTTTCTCGACAACAGAGAGAAATCTCCGAGCCTCTCCTTTCCTGACAAAGACTTATGCACAGACACCTTGCCAAATGAAACACATTCCCAGACCATTTCGAGGCCTACCACCCCCGCTATCACTCACTTAATACCTACTTGCCCTGGAAATACCACCTTGAAAATTGCACTCCTAAATACCAGGTCACTCAACAAACACTCACAAGATGTGCATGATTACATTACTCAAGACAATTTGGACATTCTCTTCCTCACGGAAACTTGGTTGCAAGAACCAATAGGCCCAGTTATCGATAGTGCTGTCCCCCACAATTATAACATTTACTATGAAAACCGGACATCAGGTAAAGGAGGGGGGTAGCTATAATAGCTAAACAGACTCTGAAGCTGTTCACTACTAAAATCCTTTGCACGGGTTGCGAAGTTCTTCATCTAAAACTCACGCCCTCCAACAACCATTGCATCAACCTCATCGTCCTATACAGGCCCCCTTCATTGACCTCAGACGTCAATGACGAATTATGTCACATACTGAATAATCTGAAGGGAACTAATACTGGGACTATCCTCTTGGGCGATCTGAATAGATGGCGAGGTAACCCCTGCGACAAAGAGGCTATAACCCTAGAAAACAGCCTAACAAACATTAATTACCACATCGCTAATAAGGGCTCCACTTGCATCTCTGGTAATCAACTTGACTGGATTATCACAAATAACGTTCAATTGACAGTGACCGATACCATTCCATGCATTTGAACAGATCACTACAAAGTTGAAGCTACATTCTCCCTCACTTTCAAAGCTGATCATTTTGACAATTCCCCTAAACCAGTTCTAAGCAGAAACTTTAAGAAAATCACACATGACATTCTCAAAGAAGGCCTTACTCATGTCATGAACAATACTGCAGATAATGATTATTGCGAAAACATCATCCGCAAATTCAATAATCATTTCCAGGAGATTCTCGACAAACATGCGCCACTTAAAAATAAACAGGCTCGCCCCAACCCTAACCACCAGCATTGGTACACACCTGAATTGAGCACTTTCAAAATAGCTAAAAGGAAGTTAGAAAGAACATGGCACAAAACCCCTTCAGAGGAAAATAAAGAAAACTGGAAAAAATGTGACCTCTCATACAGAGCCAAACTGGTTGAAGTAAAAAAATAATACTATAATACTCAAATTACCAGTGCTTCTAACTCCACTGGAAAATTGTTCCAAATCCTAAAATCCTTCGAAAAACTACCCACTCTCTCCTCACCCTTTCAACCAACCTTGAGCGACTGCGAAGCAGTTCAACTTGCCTTTTCGAATAAAATCAAAAAAGCCAGAGACTCCATTATGAATTGCAAAACATCGGATCCGTCACCACCTGCGCAACCCAAGGTGACGTATCCTGCTCTAGACATCCCCAAATTCACATTCTCACCAGTTTCCATTGAAGACATGAATGACACTCTTTCTTCCATAAACTGCACCACCTGCGCCGAAAACATCATACCTCCAAAACTGATTCTTGATAATGTTGAAATCTTTTCCCCTTTTCTCGGTTGTATGACAAATGCTTCCTTCAGGGACCGGAAGATACCGACAGAAATTAAAACAGTCACGGTCACTCCCCTAGTCAAGAAACCTGGACTAGATCAACAAGACCCCACCAACCTCAGACCCATTACTAATTGTAACTTTCTCCCGAAGGTACTCGACAAAATAGCGACCAAACAACTGCAAGATTATGTAGATCAACACAGCCTGCTACACCCCCAACAATCAGGCTTTAGAAGTGCCCACAGCACAGAGTCAGCACTGTTGGACTCGCAGACAGAAATGCTGAGCATCCTGGACAGAGGTAAAACAGGATTGTTAATCCCCTTGGACTTCTCGGCGGCTTTTTATTCGTTAGATCACGGAAAGCTCCAAGAGGCCCTAGGCGCAGCTGGAAACTGCTCCCATGATGCAATAGATTGGGTATCATCATTTCTAGAAGACAGGAATTCAAAAATCAATTGGGCAGGTCATTCCACCTCACCCAAACCTGTAGATTGTGGCGTCCCTCAGGAAGCCAGCTTCTCTCCCTTGCTCTTCAACTTATACATCCGTTGCCTCTGTACACTTCTATCTCAGCTTGGAATCTTTTTCACCAATTTCGCTGACGATACACAGCTCATTCTAGAGTTGAAGGGAAACCATTCCTTAGACAACGAGAAGTTATCGGTTATTTACAACACCATTGAAAACTGGATGATAACACACTGGATGTGTCTTAATAGCTCCAAAACAGAACTTATGACCTTTGGAAGCGCTAAAGCCTTAAACAATCTTGGCTCGGACTATTCCACCTTCACTATAAAAGACTCCACCATTAAGGTATCAAATAAGGTCAAAACCTTAGGTATTTATTTACAATCTTCCCTAGGTGCAGAAGCCCAAACCGCTTATTTAAAGCGAAATTGTCAATATTACCAAAGGCTTCTCTGCCAGATCAGACCATTTCTAAACATCAAGAATAGTGCCACGATAGGGAAAGCTACCATTCTGTCTCGCTTGTATTATGGGAACGCGTTAATGCTTGGCGCCAGCAACATCTGCCTGAAACAATGCCAGATTATCCAGAATAATGCTGTCAGGTCCATCACTAACAAATCCAAGTGTGAACACATCGCCAAGGACAGAAATGATCTCCATTGGCTGGCAGTGAAGGAAAGGATCCTGTTTAAATCACTGACCCTAACCCACCGATGTCTCTATGGCACGGCGCCAGCATACCTCAGGAAAAAATTCAGCTGGTATGAGCCGAGCCGTAGTTTGAGATCCGCCAAACAAGGACTGATCAATCCGAGCCTTCCAGGTAAAGCCACTGGTCTCGGTCGAGCTTTTCCGAGCCTGGCGACTTCCCACTGGAACAAACTGCCTTGCAGCCATAGACTGGAAAGCAACATCCAACTCTTTAGGAAGCAATTGAAGACCTTTCTCTTCAAATAATTAGGCAACTACTACACCGCATCATGTTGCCATCTTTCTGCTCCTCCTCTCTCTACTGTCTTTTAATCTGTCGTTAATCTTCGTTCTTGTGTCTTTTTTCGCGCCCTGATGCTTGCGAGCTTCGGCGCATTACAAATAAATAAATAAATAAATAAAAGCAAGCGTACAGTACTGATCACAGAGACTTTGTGTGCGGTCTTGCCTTTGATGTGCAGAGTACCGGGTTCTTTAAGCAGACAAACCACAGCCATTTTGATTGTGAAACATAATCGAGCAATAAGCCCGAGCTGGAGAGGCATTACCGCTTCAGGTAATGCCCCGGCGTCCATAGTTACAGCCTAGTTACAGGCCCGAGCGCATACCTTATTGCCGTTAGTATCCCGGCAAGTTGTGCCAGGATACTAATAGTTTATAAGTTGCATTTCGCAACTTAAAAACAATTGCTAAAAATAAATAGATGGCCACCATGGATCGGGGGGAAGGATTATATGTAGTCCCCTCTCTCTTTCCATGGCGGCCTTGCTGACATTAGAGCTGTGCCAGGAAGGCTACTGTTCCTGGTACAGCCAACAGACATGGATGCAGAAGGTAAGTAGGGAGGTGGTCAGGGGTGCCTTGCTGGGTGGAAAAGGGGGTGGGGAATGGGGCACTGGGGCGCATGGAAGCGCACTTACCCGCAGAACCTGGCACAGGAAAATGGCGGCCTCCAACTCTGAGGTTGCTCGGAGCAGGGGCTCTACTGTGTGGTAAAGCACCGGCTCCAAGCCTCCGCATTGGCTGGGAGGCCTCCCTCACCCTCACTGGGGTACATATAGTCCGAAGAACAACAACTCGTCCTACTAGAACTGCCAACTCTTATTGCCTTCTAGTACCTAGATTTAGACTAAAAAAAAATCAGGTGGAAGTAGCTTCCTGGTTAAGGCAGCCCAGTACTGGAACGCACTCCCACTTGACCTCAGAAAAGACCAATCCTACTACAACTTCAGACGTAACATCCTCACATGGCTACTTGTAGACTTCTAGAGGTGTCGCTTTCAGAAATGTACACAATACATAAGGTCATAGGCTAGAGACGCGTACAGCAGTGACACTGCGTCTGCTTTTGCTAGTTACGCCCATCTTTTTGGATCCCAGCATTCATCATCGATGTCACCTTGCTAGCCCCTGTGATGATATGGAATAACTATCATCACACTCCTGTGTGGTGATCTTTAAGCTAGGACCTCATAGGATCTGAACTACTCATCACAATGTGTCTGCGTTAAGTATAGGCTTTTCCATTGAGCTCAACTCAAGCAAAGCCGCAAGATTTCCAGAGCAGGAGCATTCTTCAAGTTGTTGGAGCGCACTTGCCGTGCAGTAATGTGGCATGCAGGGCCCAGGAGGCTCACTAGCCGTAAATCAGAGTAGAAAGTGGGGGAGGCAATGTATGGAAAAGTACTTTTTTAGGGGTGGGGTGGAGAGAGTCTGGTTCTCACAATATGTGGTCCATGAAGGGAGTGAGACCAAAGCGGCCATCTACTTGGGCTTCCATGCCCCACTCAGTCAGTCAATACTTCTAACCCCTAGAGAAGTGCAGCTGGCGAATGCGTAAAGTGGAGGGGTGGAAAAGCTGTTCCTAAATTCGCCAAATCAAGCACCCGTGAAGCAATCCAGTATGGTTTGGGGTGGTTCTTCTCCTCTGAATTGGTTTGCAACAATGGGTTGAAATCATGCATTTTGCAGCACAAATTTTAGAAAGAAATGGGGAAAAATCCATAGAATTGCACTGTTCTGCAATGCAACACATGAAACACTCGAAAAGATGCCAGGTCAACAACAGTACATGGTGGCATTTTGCAAGAAATGTTGATGCTGTCAGTCTAAAAGAAAAATCATAAGGCCAGTCCACAATGTATGCCAGCGCTGCCCGCTTTCAAGCAGGTTCTGTCCAAATCAGGTCATTAGTTCCGTCCCACTAGTGGCCAAATGAATCATGAGGCCGGTCTCGGCGATATATGCCCACCTTGCCCCGTTAATGCTTCCAGTGCCCACATCCGATCCTGCAGTCTGTGTCAATACATGGCTGTGCTGCCCTCGGTTCTGCATCAAGTTGCTTCCAGTGCCCACAAACTGTGCATCCTTACACAAACACGCATACAAACATGTTGGTTTATGAGCCTAAAAGCCAGGAATGGTATATTCACACCTGACATTTTAAAACTGAGATCTCCTTAAACTGTCCTTCAAGATTTGACCGTACCCCAGAAGAGTATTTGCGATAAACCCATCTGCTTGTAGTCATTGTTACATGAAGGCATGCATCATCTTATGCATAACAAACACCATTTGCACATCAAACAGTCAAGCATTACACTTACTGAGATGTGGGAGGAAAGGGACATCCCTACATTGTTTGCCATGCCTTCTGCAGCCATTAATTAAACGGCTGCCCCTTAGTGGTGCATGGTCAAAAATAAGCATGTGTGAAATCGGTTTGGGTCTATTTGACCTAAAACATTTGACCTAATCACATTTTATCAAATGTATTTGACCTTTTCTTGGGTCTAAAATGCAGGGGGAAGCCCCCCGCAACCCACCCCCACTTCCCCTCAACCTAATCTATAACCTTACCGACCCCATATATATATATTTAATTAAATGCGACAGAAAAAAGATCAGAAAATTTCGGGCAAATGTTTTTAGGTCAATTATGCTAATACCGTGAAATCAGGATTTGCCACCAAGGAGGCCTGATGCAGGAGCAGAGAGGCGCCTTCCTCATTGCTCTCTCAAAGGCAGAAGCCGGTCACAATGTCTTGCTCCAAAATGCCCCGATTCACTCAACTGTGGCACCCGGTGCTGGTCATTGGGCCGGCTCTCGGCGGATCCGAGATTTGGCACCAGATATGGAGCCGGATATCGGGAACCGGCCAGAGTCAGCCGCCCAAGACCATGAACCGCGCTGGAATAGTAATTTAAAAAAAAGAAAAGCGCAAGCGACGGCAGCATTGCCTTTTACCGCGGCTTTGGCACTTGTGTGTAATGCACAATGCGCGCTACATGTACAGCTGATTCCTTTCAGTTGTACATGTAGCGAGCATTGTGCATTACACACCAATTACAAAGCCGGCGGTAAAAGGCAATGCTGCCTTCACAGGCGTTTTTTTATTTATTTTTATTTTTTACACGTATTCCAGCATTGCTGGATATCGACTACGGGCCCCGCCCCTCTAGACCACGCCCCCTTGGGCACCGCCGCCCCCAAACTCCTCCCCCACCCCGGCCCTTGTGTTTTACCATTTCCACCACTGGTGGCACCTATGTGGGTGCAAGATGCGACCCTTCTGACTCCCCCGCCCCCTTCCAGCCTAGTCGGTACACTAATGCCAAACAGTATGAGAGTGTAATTACTCATTTATTGTGAGTTGGTTTATAATTAAAGCCTTACACGATCTTCATCGAAAGAGATGATCCAAAATACACTACCAATTGATTTAAGATTACATTAAAATGAGCGAATACAACTGTGATCTAGGTTCTTAGTACAGTGAATACTAATATACAAGTATGAGATTTCACCAAAACCCGCAGAGACTTGCTGGCCGGCGCCTCACGGGATAAAAGGGCTATTTGTGGGCCTCCGGAGAGCAGATCAACAAAGAGGCGGCTCCCATCCCTCAAGGAACTCATTCGGATAGCCCTTCAGGGCTGGCAACAAAGGCTTTCGAAAGCGACCTCAGAGCCAACAAGACGTCTCGCAGATAAGCTTAATGTGCTTCCTTTACAGCACGCACTCGAGGAGTTGGCAGCGTGCTCAGGAAGGCTTTCGGGGTAATTTTCTGATAAAAGATATTAATTGGAAACCGGAGATTAGATGCTCTAGAGTAAGGCGTCTGTGAATGAGCAGCGTGGCTCTCTGAAGTGCGGGTGGGGGCGGTGCTGGCCAGTGACTGGCTCAGTGACAGGCCGCGTCAGTGGTACACATTAAAAATAACTGAAAACCTAAGGAAGGCTGAAAAGAAGAGTTACAAATATACAACGCAAACATAATCCAATGGTTTATAAAAATGAAAATCAAACCAGGGAAAATAAAAAGGAACACGGTAGGATTGGAAGAATGATATTTTCGCTTGGTTTTGAAAGTATAACTTCATGGATAACAAACAAAAAGGAAAGTGCAAATGAAGAGGTGCAGAGTTTAGCAGAGAGGAGACGAGTAGTTTCTGCCATGCTACAAAATCAATAATAAATCATGAATGAAAATTATTAAATTTGGACAGTTTTTTAGCAAATAAATACAAATCGGTAGAATAGCTTTCTTCGTTTAAAAGGTCTTTAATTTTACTGTTTACTTTCAGCATAGAATTCCCCTTTTCCTCACTTAAATTGCGTCTAAGAGTAAGTGTGTAACAGCCTCACTTCTTACACAAAGCTGCTTCCCCTCTACCTTACCTGCATAAGGGTCTGTAGATTCAATGGAGACTCCAGCAGCACAGACAAACTAAACTCTGTTGGCACCCTTGGAAGTGGAGCCAGCCAATCGGGTGGAACGGAAACACGTGTTGAAACAGCTAATCTAAGCCAGCATTCCAAGTCGACTGATGGGTGGTTCCCGACCCATCTTCCCCCACCGACCACACAGACATTTTGTCCCCCAATACCCACTTAACGGATTGCTGCGGCTGTGCCACCACAAAGCCTCTGCAGCTTCTGCTCCCGCTCCGTTTGGCCACCATAGAAAGGGAAGAGAGGCTCCACACGGAGCCTCACCTTCTTATTTCATGGTAGCCATCTTTGTATAGTATTTCCTTTCTGTGAGCAAGACACCGTCAGGTGACCCATTCACCGAAAAAAAATACTTCCCAGCTAGCCCCATCTCAGCCCTTCGGACAGGTGCTAATAGCGTTAAGCACCCGTTCCAAGGGCTGCAATGGGTGTTAATGTCCCAGGGCCTTGCTTAAAAGCCCTTCCTTCGCTCGGGCCTTCAACTCAGGACCCGGGCCAACTTCGCCCCCACGCCTCCCAAGGGAACTTCAGCCAATGAGTCTGTAGATTCAAGGTCGACTCCAGCATCCCTCCACTGACCCGAGGGACCTTAAACCAACGAGTCCGGAGATTCAAGGGAGACTGCAGCAGCACAGGCAAACTCCATTTAAATCACTGAAGACTAAGAAATTGAGGGATGTGTCTGTTTCCACCATGTATTAACCCCTTAAGTGCCAAGGACCAGTATACTTGTCCTTTTGGTATAGACCTGCATAGTAGCCTGGCCATTCTCCTCAGTTTATAGGCTCTAAATGTACACACATACATCTTGCGGATATTGGCTGGACTTGGCGAGAAGGGTGTACTCTAAGCGGGTTAAGAATGCTCTTGATAAGCGGGTTGAAATGTGAGATTAGTTGGAGAACCTTGCCCACCTCAGAACGCTGAAAAGTTACTAATTTGTGCAATATAGGCTATACTCATTTATGAAATGACAAGCGTATCTCAACCTCTGCCCCTCTAAAAGACTTTGACGTTTCATTCTCCTATTAAGGTTGGACCAGCTTCTGACCTTGTTGGTTACGGGCAGAAGAGAGCAGATACCAATGGAACGACGTATCTGTTGGTTGTGCAAAGCAAGCAATGTATTAAGAGTCAGCTAGACATGTATTGACAGAATGTAGTAGTATGATCGCTGTAATCCATCACTATATTGGGAAGCACACCCATGACCTGGCATCAATCAGTGCCCCATTATTTTGGCATCATTGCATGAATTCCGAGAGAATGCGAGTTATGATTGCTTTGTATAATATCTGGCTTAGGATAGAAGAAATATTGGGCATCAATATCTGAATCCAGTGTCAACATCCAACTATAGATATTGCCTATGCCCTGGGGGATGTAGACTGTCGAGATTTGAGTACCATAAGGTACTGTTTCTCTGAGAAATGGTCTAATTCCCTCATATCTCTGTTTGCCCTTGTATGCAGTTAAGGTGGTATATTATTGTGGGTATTATTTTCTAACTTTTATTGTAATTCTATTTCTATTTTAGCTTGTGTATGATGTGATATTTGATTATTTTTATATGTTTTGTGATGTTATGTTATCTGTTCTTAAGCATTATTTCATGTGTAAGTGTTGTTTATCTTTATGTGTAAAGTTTATTAAGTAAACTGTATCACATTAAATAAATATATATATATATATAAATGTACACACAGGGTAATACTCGTTTTCTAGTAGTCATTGTTCATTAAACACAGGAGTCATCCAAGTCACACTTACTGCTAACATCACAAACGTGAACAAATGCAGTCATTTTAATAGGAACATTAGACTTCACAGTAGCCAGGAGCCCCCCTTGTTGCACCCTCTTATTCTTTTTCTCACCTTTTTCCCTAAATCGCCTCATCAGGGGAGTCACAATGTTTCATGCCCGGCCACACGTCTTCATCGGCACATGGCACCAAGCTACGCCACGAGGAGCGGCCCAAGGCGTTCCGCCTTCAGCTGCGTCACCGGACAGCCATCACTGCTGTACTTCGAAGCACTGAACACACAGGAAGACTAACTGGGCCTGAGGCAGGGACGGAGGGTCACAGGCCAGACCCAAGGAACGTACGAGATTCGGTTTGTCAATTTTCCTTTCTACTTTTTTTTAAATTCCCTTTCATGTCCGCAGAACAGGCCCAAACACAGACACTCTTTCTATACTCTCAGCGCTCTCAAGGGCGAGGGCTGAGGGGGGGGGGGGGGGGCTTGGTTGAAGGGCCACAGTGCTATCCTACTTTTCAGTTAAATTGGGCCGCCAGCCCAAAGGGGCACCAGAGCCTCTAGCCCCATTTTGGCAGTCTTACTATGAAGCAAATGCTCCTTTAGGTCAGTATGTTAAAGTGCACTTTGCAGTGTACACATCACAGAGTGCCTTTGCTGGGGCTATCTGGCTGTCCACTCCCCCTCCATCCCCCCCGCCTTGCTGTATCCAGCAGCACTCACCTCCACTACATTAGCACCTTGCCGACGAAGCTGAACAGCTGATTTAAGTGCGCATTTAGCGTTTCAGCTCCCTTCTCCCTGCCGTTCTTTGTTCTGCCATAAAATGGGGTACAGAACAGAGAAACCCTAGCGTGGGGGGAGAAACCAGTGAGCAGAAAGGTCAAAAAGCCCTGGATTGGGAAGAAAAACAGCAAGAAGCGCCTCAAAGGGGACGGAGACAAAGACAAGCCTGGTGTGGGCACAAGAACCCAGGAGCCCAGAGTGGGAAAGGAGCAAGAGTGAACCTCAGAGAGGAATAGACTGAAATAACCCCAGACTGCAGGAAGAGGGGCATACGGAAGTCTCCCTGAAGAGAGAAAGCCTGTGAGACACAGGTGTCAAGGAGAACTAGAGAGACCCGGCTGGAACCCCAGGACGTCACTCCAGCTGTACACAAAGTATATGTTTTGGAGTGTGAACATAGGCCAGGGCCTATGGTAAAGAGACACAAGGGTGGGGTGACGGAAGACCGCAGCCATTCCTTTCGCATGGGAAAGAACAAAGGTATGCTTTGGATGTTTCTGTGTTTTCTTTGGAGGACTAGGGAGAGAAAGTAGGTTACAACAGGCTTTCTGGACAGAGGGCCTAATTTATGTTTGACCATCTTGACGTGTTAACCAGCAATCCATTTTACCTTTGGTTGTATTGAATAGTGATTAGTATCACAGAGTTATGGACCGATTGGATCTTCTTGAATCGAAAGAGGAAATAAACCTTTTGAAAATCATGCCTGCTTGTCTGTCTCCTGATTCTAACCTACCACAGACCGAAGAATTTTGCTGCCACACTACATCGTTTTTAGTTGAATTTTGTTTGCCTTTTGCCCTGTTTGATAACACCAGTAAATGCACAGCAGCTGCACAAACTAAGTAAGGGAGCCATGCAGATAGCTGAATACCACTATGAATCACACTTACCTGCAAGTAGAACACACATTTGTCAAGTACTGACAAAGCACATAAAGCACATTTTTTAAAATGCTGCGATCACCCTCTTGATAATGTGGGTGCATGAAGTTGCTGCACTTGCTCTCAGCGACTGACATGCACATATTATGCACACGCCACCAAATAATGTTGATTGCGACAGGTTTTCTCTCGAAATCTTCTCTTTCAATTCTTCATGGAAAGCTACACAGATCACTATTTGAAGATTGTGAGGCACATGTTAGTGCTTTGGCAGCCCAGGGAGACAGAACACCAGCTAAAGGTTTTGGGGGTGGAGAGGATGGCTGTCTGGTCTGAGTTTTGTGTTATGGGTATTCAGATGCTGGATACCAAGAACTGGTTTTGTGTTGTAGGGGTGGGGAGGCTGGATGCAGAGTCTGGGTTTTGTGATGTGGGAATGTGGAGATATGACAGCATCTATGAGTTTTGTATTTTGTGGGTGGAGAGGCAGGACACCTAGTATGGGTTTTGTCATCTGGGGATCGGTAAGAAGGACAACGGGTCTGGGTTTTGCATTGTGGAGGGGGGAGTCGGAGGGCAGGAATCCATGTGTAATGGGTCTTTTCGAGTTTAAAGATTTGTATTGCATTTAGTGTCAGGACACACAATTACAGTCTGGGTTTGTGTGAGCTTTTAATTATGAAACATAGCTTAGGCTCATAAAATACATTTTGTAGCATAATAGTTAGGAACAACTACAGCATGACATTTATTAACTTTAGCAGAAATGCTAGGTAATTCTCCTCTGAATAAGAGTACCAACAGAAACTTCAGACACGTGTTTCGGTCTGGTTGGACCTCATCAGCAGGGTGGTACTCTTGTTCAGAGGAGAATTGCCTAGCATTTTGGTGCTGGACTGCCCCAGGGCAGGACAAAGACTGATATGTTTGGGATATTTCTTCTCTGTGAAAGATAGTGAGCTAAAGACTCTGGGTAAGACTCTTGTAACCAGGACTCATGTCTGGCAGAGAGTCTCCCAGGACCCCCTTTGTTATCTTCATTGAATGGCCGACATATTTTGGATTTCAATTTCAAAAGCACACCACACACCTGTTCTGTGTATTTTTTGTTAACAGAGAAACAGGGAGTTAGAATTTGTTTAAACAAGGCATCATTTGCTGCAGCATTATGCCCTCTCTCCAGAGCTCGTAAATTCGCTATATAAAATGTCTAAGTCGATCCTGGCCTCTCTCTTTCTTTTGGCCATGTATGAAATTATATGTCCCCATAGGGCTGCTTTATAGGCATCCCAATTGTTGGCAGTAGAGGTGCATTCATCTTTATTAATCTGAAGAAAAAAAAGTGGTGAAATTCGAGAAAGAATTTCTGGAAGTTGCTACCCTGAAGAAGTGAGTTGTTGAATCTGTATCGACTTATGTGATTGTTAACACATCCTAGTTCAATATTAGTATTTACAGGAGAGTGATCCGATATTAGTGAGCATTCAATAGTGTAGTCAATTATTGCACATACCAAGGATTTGGTAACACAAATATAATCAAGACGTGATAACGAGTTATGTGGAAACGAGTGAAAGGTAAAATCTAGCTCAGTTTGATGATCAAACCTCCATGAGTCAACAATGCCAATTTCCGCTAAACATTTTGTGAATTCAGTATGTGATTTATTGCTTTTGAATTGACAATGGATTTTATATGTAAAAAGGGGTCAATAATATTGTTAAAGTCTACAAATTAACAGATTCAGACGATCAGCTTGCAGGATCATCTGTTTCATTTCGATCCAAAACTTGGGATCAGGGTTAATGGGCCAATAAATATTTAAAATTGAAAAAAACTTGAGTTGATAATTTAGATAAAACCCATCTACCACAATTTGCTGTGTCTTTATGTAGGATCTGATACTTAGTACCCTTCTTGATTGGGATAGCAACTCCATTATGTTTACCATCTGCCCGACTAGCCAATACCTCGCCTACCCAAAGCCTCTTCAATTTCATGGATTCTTGTAATAATAGATGCGTCTCCTGCAAGCAAGCAATAGTTGGTTTGAATCTGTCGATATGCATGTATGTACCACACTTGGATGGAATTGCAAATGATAATATCTACCACACTTAGATGGAATTGTGAATAATATCATGTCCCACACTTAGACTGATTTGTAAATGATAGCATGTGCCACACTTAGATCAAACTGTGAATGCGAGCATGTCCCACACTTAGATCGAACTATGAATGATAGATAGTATGTGCAACACTAAGATCGAAGTTTGAATGATAGCACGTGCCACACCTTGATTCAATGGAAAAGGATAACATATCCCGCACTTATATAGAATTGTAGATCATAGCATGTGTCACATCTGAAAGGAACTGTGAATGATAGAATGTGCCTCATCTAGATAAAATTATGATTGATAGCATTTCCCTCATTTAGTTTCAATCGTAAATGATAGCATGTGCCACTCTTAGATGGAAATGTAAATGATAGCATGTGCCTCATCTAGATAGAGTTATGATTGTAGCATATCACTCACTTAGTTGGAATTGTGAATGATAGCATACACCACACTTAGATAGACTTCTGATTGATATCAGGTCTGGGTGTCTCACACTTATTGCTGAACTTAGAAACTGTGCCTAATGTACGCCCCCTGTCCTGCTCTCATGCTTGTTTGCAGGCGCCTACTGATACCCACCATATCACACTAGTGTGCTTATTCTCCCCTATACACCATCATTCAACTAGAACACAGCTGTACTATGACACGTTCGGTCTAGCTGTTCTCATATTAACATGACCCCACAAACTCCACATCATCCTAATAAAACACAACTAGCGGAGCACAGTCCGGCTAGCTTAAGCGTCTCCTCAGGCCTAACGCAGCCAGATTTCAGTTTGTGTGTCCACCCTCCAGACTGAACACATCCAACTGATTTCCTCAGCACCACACCTATCGCTAAGAAGCAGCTATTATGCAACAACCACACCAGCTGCACACATATCCGGTGCACACACGCACCATACAACACTCTCTCTCTCTACTGACTAAACTGCGGTTCCCGAGGGCGTTCAACCTACCAGCACTTTGAGATCATACCAATGATACATACGGCGCTATATAAATGCCAAGTAACATAACATATGAGCAAGTACCCTTTGCCTCTTAGGATATTAAGTCCTTTAACATTCCATTTCATTCATCTCAAGGCCGTAATCTAGTAAAGAGAAATAATAGTAATATTAATAAAAGATAAACATTTAAAACATGTCCATAGTCAAAGTGTTTTCCGCTTATCCAGAGACTTACAAATTCCAGAGCAAAGATATGGTTCGGAGAGTTGTTATAAAATGACAAAAAGTGGTATAAAAAATGATAAGAAAATAAAAAATAAAAAAACATTTCAACATCTGATAGTAGGGTGTTATCAAGTAGGAAAGTATAGCTTGATGGTTATTGAGATATTCCTGCCCAATGCAAATGAGGAAATGAAATAGAGCAAAAATAAAAAGCCCAAAAATCAGTCACAATGCCAAGTGTCATAAGGGGGTGTAAGCGCATCCCATACAGGGTGAAACAACGAGCAAAAACCAGAGAAAAAGTCAGCTACGGAAAGAACTTAGGCTTGACAGTTCCAGATGGGTGATTATTCAAGGAAATTCCTTTTGACGTGAATCATGAGGCAGAAGCCGGTTTGGAAGGTAGAAAAATCAAGTGTGACTGGCGGTGCCTGTATCCATCCCTTCCATCTTTTGCATTCTTATGTAGTTCTTTAAATCGTCTGGGTCCTCGAATGAAGATGTCTTACCATTAATGGTGACCTTGAAAATGCAAGGGTGGCTAAAACCGTATCTAGCATTTAATTGCTTGAGCGCAGGATGGTATGAGAGTAGGTCGTTCCTCCGTTGAGCTGTAATTTTGGACACATCTTGTGAGATAAAGATCCTGTGGCCATTCCATATTAGACGCTCCATCCCTTTAGCTTTCTGCAGAATCGATTGGAGTTGAGTGTATTCAAGGAGCAAGAAAATGATTGTTCTTGGTGCAGTTTTCTTCTATGACTCTGCCCTTTTAGATCAAATCCTATGTGCCCTTTGAATATTAAGGACAATAGGCCGCTGTAGATGCAAAATATTTGGAAGGGTTTTCTTAAGAAAAAGAGCCACATCGTCCCCTTCCACTCCTTCTGGAAAGCCAAAGATGCACAGATTATTTCTGCAATTTCTATTTTACAAGTCTTCATTTTGATTCTGAAGGGTAAGTATGGATTGTTCCATGCGAGAAACTCTTGTGGCAACGTCTTCAGCCACACTAACCCTCTTCTGAACTTCTTGGACTCTGTTCTCAAAGCTTACCCATCTTTCGTCTAATTGTTGGAGCTTGGTGCTAGTGGTTTCCATAAAGGGCTTGAGTACTCTTATTTCCATTAGAATAGTCTCCATGTTTGATTCCTAAATTGTTTGATTGGGAGGGGGGGAATAACGTGTTGGCCTTTTTAAGGTGGCTGCTAATGTTTCTTTATTAACAGAGCGCTTTGACTTCTTTTTTTAGGACATCTTGGAAGGTTGATTAGGGCCCCACAAGAATTTAATAGTGCACCAAGAGCATCAAAAACCTTTCATCTGAAGTTCTATCTAGATATTAAAAGTACTGCTTATACTTCATACGTCTCCTTAAGATATGAGTTATTTGTAGGAGACAGCCGTTAGTACAGCTTTAAAGAGGAGATAAAAATGTTCCAAAGAGTCGCAATATGTACAATTCGCCCAAAGAAATAGATTGTTGCCTCTTTTATATGAGCTTACTGGCATAGGTCTCAAATAATGTATCTGTTCAAGTAACTTTTGTGAGAAAGCTAACTATATAATTGAAGCCAGACTTAAAACAGATGCTGAAAGTTGCTTCATTAATGTTACTTCACTTAATGCCAGTTTTGAGGAAATAATTTCTTTAAGTAAAGCACAATAGGTTTTTGGTACCTTAATTTCTGAGTTTATAGTAAAGAAGCAGTTATCGATGTACGCGGTCATTTCGTATAAATTCAATTCTTCAAGAATAAGCTTCTAACATGATGAAAGATGTCAGCATTCTGTAGAAATTCAAACTTTGTATGCAGCTGCCTATGTTTTGGTTAAAATCCGTACCTAGATGGAAATACAGGCCGCATCAAACTTCCAATGCAACCCGACATGATTGACAAGAAGCGCGGCGCTCCTCCAACCTGATGCCGCTGCCGTCAGGCCTCCCGTCAGTTTGGGTAGGGTATCAGGCTGGAAGGAAGAACCTTGCAGCGTTCTCCAGAAGCAAAGGTAGTAGGTAAGTGAGGCAAATTTGTAGGAAAAAAATATGATTTATGGCCCTCCTGATTAAGCCGCCATCTTGAGGCGTGCGTAGCCATGCCCCCATGTCATGGGTCTTTTGCTGGCTCTGCTTGTGTTTGGCTCTTTGGGTCAAGCCAGGTCCCCCTGTCAAGCCTCTTATACATGAATTAAATGGCTCCCCCACCATTACTACCAATGATGCCTGGTCTGCACTTGTATCTACTCAGACAAAGGAGCCGGGCGAAATGGGAAGACAAGGCTGGACCATTGTAAATAAGGCCATTTGGTCGCCCAGAACTGGTCCTCAATAGTTGTCGGAGAGCTAGTCCACATGTTGAGGACTCCCACACACCCAATTGGTATATGCACTAGGTATGCGACAGTCAATAGCGGTGCCACGGGTGACATCTGATAAGTTCTTACTCTTATATTCTTTCTGGCTGTGGAAGGGGTTCCTTCTGAGCCCGTAAACCGGGGGATATGGGCTAGTGCTTTCCTGAGCCCACGCCCAGCCCTCTCCCACTTACCCAGGGCCTGCAAGCAACCTCGAAATAGGACCCTTTGTCACTCTATGATCCAACTCTCATACCATTCCCAACCAAGATGGAGAGGACAGCCGGGAAGAGAGAGTGGGGGAGGGATGAGGGGGCAGTGGGGGATGTTTGGTTTTCAGAGTTCTGGCTCCAAAATCACAACTGGCCTGAAACTCTAACACAAGCATTTAATAACAATTATCTTCTGTGTGGGATCAGACGTAGGCATCTGTTATCTCCTGACCATCGTTGATTCAAGGAAGTACTTGTTTGAACTGTAATTTCAGTGGTGATGGGCACATTATAAATATTGGAGAACATCACATTATTTAAACATCTGTTTCTGATTTTCACATTTGTACTTTCGTTATTCATTAGTGTTGCTAATATTTACAGGGTGTTGTCTGTGACATATGAAACTTACATGAATACGTCACCAACTTCTTGATCTTCTACAGTACCTCACTGCAGTCCCTTTCTGGTGTATTTCCTCGGGGCCCCCACATTTTAGTTTGCACAATACCCTGAAAGGGAGGCCATCTTCTGGGTCGCTGTCATGCACGTGGTTGATGTGAAGCGTTTTGTGCATGGTACGATATCACTAGCTGAGGCCTCAAACTGGCCACGACTGAACTCAAAATGGGCATTTACTTATGGGTCAGTCCGAGCTTGCGCCCTTTCAGTCATGAAAGAAGTACTTACCGTGAAACCCAATGAGCCAAAATGAAACAATCCACCTAATTTTGGCCACTGACGTTTTACTGACAATCACACAGACTATAGTTATGCATCTGTGCTTCTTTGGGTTGACAACATTCAGCCACTTAATAATTGGACAGGGCAAGATGTCACGTAAGGCGCACTATTTGCTACCTACACGTAAAGCCATCACCTTTGCTAGGCTTGCAGGGCCACAAGGCTGTGTTGACATCACAGCGTCTTTCACGTTTGCCCCACCCCATTTGTAATTTATACAATGTGTTATGGGCTCTTAACACCTGGCTGTATTACATTGCAAATGGTTTGTCCATGGGAGGCGATGGTCATGACCCCAGGAACAAAGCTTTAGCATTGGAATGAAGACAGGTGTCAAGAGCGGCAGCAGCTCGCCCTGCAGGCTCAAAAAAAGGAGCCAGGCCGCGGAGCCGCCCAGAGAAAGAAAACTGCAGGCAGCAGCAGGCGGCAGCGCCGTGGTGTGTGGCGGCCACTGCAGTTTGCAGAGTGGCTGTGCTGGAGGCAGGTTGTCCCGGCTTGCTGTCTCCCGAGAGTCACACTCCAGGGAACAAAGTAAGTCGCGACAACCTGCGTCCCGCACAGCCACTCTGCTGAGTGACAGAGTCCCCAAATACGGCGGGACGATCCTGCAAAATATGGGACAGTTGGCCACTCTACCACTCAGAGGTGATATTGTCTAGAAGGCAGACATCCCAGATGGCCAATCTCGGGTCTCCGTCAGCCATCATTGTCCTTCTGGCATCCATTTTATGCTCTTTCGCTGGTCTCTATCATTCCTCATTTCATTTCCATCTCCCTGTGTCTTTGCGCGACCACTTCGCCAGTTCCAGCCCTTCCCTTCTTCCTCCGCCTTCGGCCTTCAGGGGCCTCTATGCTCGCCAGCCTCCTATTCTTGTATTCCTTTCTTCCTCCACCAGCATCACTGCGCTCTGCATTCGCCACCATCCTGTGAAGAGCCACGCGTTAATGAGCAGAGCGTTGCCTAATTAACGTGCATCACACATGCGCGCGCGCATGCTTGCAGCGAGATACGAGCTTCCCTTAATCGCTTTATGAGGCGAGTCCCACAATGATACATGCCCGGCCACACGTCTTCATCGGCACGTGGAACCAAGCTATGCCACAAGGGGCGTTCCTGCTTCAGCGTCACAGGACAACTATCAATGTTGTTCTTGGAAGGATTTAACACACAGGAAGAGCAACAGGGCCCGAGGCTGGGACGGAGGGTCACAGGCTAGACCCAAGGCACGTATTAAGATTTGGTTTGCCAATTTCTCTCCCCACTTTGTTGCAATTCCCTTTCGTGTCTGTACCCCGGACACGAACCCAGACAGGGACGACGCCAGTGCCTTTCTAGCGTTTCCGTTGCAATGGGCCCCTTGAGCTAGGGTGACCAGATTTTCAAAATAAAAAAACGGCACCATCCACAGGCATAAAGTAGGACTAAAAATAACACCTACCAACAACCCCCTCCAACCCCCAAAAATCGGGATCGCACAGTATTAGCACTTCACTTGGATTTAAAAAATAAAATAAAAAACGGTACGATTTTTACTGTAAATATAACCAGAGTCAAATTTCGGACCTGTACCTGCAAAACCGGGACGTCTGCTCACCCTACCTCGAGATCCTCTTCCTCCAAGTTGGCAGTCTTATTATGAGGCAAATGCTTCGTTAACTCAGTGCATTAAATGTGTGCTTTGTAGCGCACACCTTACAGGCTGCCTTTGTTGGTGCCATCATCCTGTGCACTCCCTCCAGTTTTGCACATCTACTAAATTAGAACATTGCCGATAAAGGTTAAACACCCTTCTGTCCGCCTTTCTTTGTTCTGCAGTGCAGAGGTCAATCCACTTTTCCTGTGATAATCTGCAGTTACTCACCCTGCTCCCTCAATTGTTTGATCTAGGATTTTGCCGAGAATGAAATCGCGAGGTGGGGCTGCTGTGCGCATGTTCCGTAATAAAGCATCTGTCTTCACAAACTAAAGGTTTGTTATTTTCAATGTGCACTTGGGGGCCAAAGACAGACCTCTTTAGAGGGTACTCACTTATCACAGACATGTTCTAACCGTTTTTCAGCTCTTTGCAGTGGGGCAATGAATATGCTTGGAGATTAGTGAAGCCCCAGTGGAGTTTGCATTAGGAAACATTTCCTTATAACCTATGCACCGGTGCGTGGACAGCATCTGCCCACTTGTTCCAGAGTGCGATGCAGTCGAAGAGCCAGGATTTAAAAAAGGGTCCTTTGACATTTCAAGATTGGATGGTGGGCGCTGGTGATTATTTGCAACGAGGGGGGCATAAATATTTCCCAGAAATAAGCATGAGTGACCGAGTGTAGCGAGGTAGCACAAGCAAACTAATGGAGGTTCAGGGTTTCGCCTCTAGAGAAATGATATAAAGTAGTGGTTTACAATGTCAATTTTTCTGTACACAATCTGTGAAAAAGTGGGTAAAGAGTCATACAATTTACAACAGGCTGTGTGATGTAACATGAAAACATCAAATAGATGCCAGGCCACCAACAGTACGCGAGTGATTTTTCAAACACTCTTTCAGGATTCTGGTGCCCACAATATATGCCAGCATTTTCCCAGTAAGGTCAGTACGGCCTCTATAAGAACACTCTTCTGATAGCTTTGCCCCAACATGCTAATTGCTCCTGTAAAAACACCTGTGATGGCTTTGCCCCAAAATCCGATTATTTGCCCCTGGATGCACATACTTGCAATGGGGCTTTGCCCCAAAATGCCAGTATTTGCTCCTACAAGAACCCCCTCTGTGATGCCTTTGCCTCACCATGCCAGTATTGGCTCCTTAAAGAAAGCACTTCTGAGAGCCTTGTGCTAACATGCCGGTATTTGCACGCTGTGAGTACATACTTGTAAAACCTTTGCCCAAAAAACACACACACACACACACACACTCCCCCATAACGCCCCCCATCAGGTCCCCTCAGCACTGCTCCCCTTCCTCTCTCCGCACAACATGATATGATTTAGTATTAATAATGCGCCTTTACACAAGTGTTTCTAGGCGACACATGACAAAGGAGGGGAGACAGAGGGGTGACTAGACAAATGATCTTCCTTGGCCTTGTGACATTCAGATTGTGCAAATGCAACGAGAAGTGCAGGGGAGAGAGGAGAAGTGCAGGGAAAGGGTACAAGGGGAAGTGCAGTCAGGGAAGCATGGCTATGAGTAAGTGCAAGGACGGCAGAGGACTACACAGGTGCAGTGCTAGACCGGAAGTGCTCGGTAGGCCAGGAGGCAGTGCTGGGTGACTGGTCATCGGTGGGGGTGTGTAGTACCCTGTGTGACTCTGAGGGCAACCACACAAGGAGTCAGGTAGATTAGCAGGAGAGAGGGAGAGAGCAGGAAGAAGAGAAGAGGAAGGTCTTGAGCAGCTTTCGGAACTTGAGGTGATCCGGCCCAAGTCTGAGAGGGGCAGGGTGCCATTCCATCCAGAGGGAGGCACCTACAGAGGAGAGAGATCTACCCCTCACTCCATTTGGAGAAGCGTCTGACCCGCAGAGATTTTGAGGTAGCTGAGCGGAGGGCTCTGAAAGGAAGGTATTTAGGAAGAGAGTGTTGGATATAGAGAGGACCACAGTCCCAGAGAGCCTTCGGGATGATGCAGAGGTTTTCATCTTGATCCTCGCGTCCATAGGGAGCCATTGGAGAGATTTCAGTGGTGGAGAGATGCGGTCCCTGGTCTTGAGGCCAGGGATACGTCTCGCAGTCCTGTTCTGGATTAGTTGAATAGCACGAAGAGTAGAGTTAGAAAGATTGAGAAAGAGGCTGTTGCAGTAGACCAGCTTGGAGAGAACCAGAGCTCTGGAGACAGTGAGCTTCTGGGTGAAGGTGAGAAAAGGTAGGATACCTCTGAGGAGGTGCATCTGCAAGTGGGCCTTCTTGGCAAGGTCCGTGATGTGTGGAGAGAAGGAGAGAGTGGAGTCGAAGATGACGCCAAGGTTTTTTGCCGACACAGGAGGGTGAGGGCAGTGGGCTATATAGGAGGGTGGCCAAAGGGAGAGAGGAAAAGTGGGAGCAGGGGTCCCAATGAGAAGAATCTATTTTACTGGCACTAAGGCAGGGGTCGTTAGCGGCGGACCATCCCTGAATAGCGAATAGGCAGTCAGGAATAAGCGAGGAGGGAGAAGAGGCTGAGGGTAGCCTGAAGGAGAGTGGAGTGTCATCCGCATAGCACTGAAAGTTAGATGAGAAAATGGAGACCAGATGGGCCAGGGCGGTGCAAGGAAGGCACGGTATCAAACAGTGAAGACAGACACGTGATCACAGTTCAAGGGTGTTTATTGAAATTCAATGGGTTGGTAAACCGCCCATCTAAACCTAAATCTAAAGACGGGAGCAAGCTACAACCATCAAATAATAATAACGCAGTCCTAGTGGAGTCTGTCAACATAAAAGGGACTATACTAATAAATTGCCAATCATTATTTATAAATACAAAAGGGTGTGGGATAACAATGTATGCAAAAGAGAAGTGTTCAAGAAATGATATGTCAGGATAGTTGATCAGTTAGCTTCCCTGCCCCACGTTTTCAGCATGGGGCAAGGTGGCACGTGCAGGCTTCACACACACACTGGCTTCTTAGCCATGAGATAACAGTTCAACACATGGGCATCAGGGCCTTCCGCCAAAGTCTCTATCGCAGACAGTCTCTTATTGCAGAGGGCTTGATGCAGCAAACAAAACACAAAGGTTTCTTTCCTTTGTCAGGGTTTCACTTTCACAAGTTCAAGACTGGTCTCCCTCCTTCAGGTTCGGACCACGGGTCCCCCTTGATCGGGCGCAGACCCCCTTTCTACAATGTTCACAATTTGGTCTCCCTCGTTCGGGCTCAGACCATGGATCCCCCTTGTCTAGGCGCAAATCCCTTTTTCCACAATATTTGCAACTTGGTCTCCATCGTTCAGGCCCGGACCATAGATCCCCCTCATTCGGGCCCAGATCCCCTTTTCATACCGGAATTGAAGACTTTCGAATGCGCGATGCATTTTGCTTAAACCATCACAAGACCACTTTGATTCACTTCACACAATTTACACTTGACATCGAACTTCTGCTTTAGTTTCTTTTTGTCAGGATACCGTACAGAGACCTTCGACTGAGCACATTCACAGTGCCGGACCACTCTGTCAATGGTATATCTTTTCTTGTAATGTTCAAATATTCACCAGCAATTTAGCTTCACTAATGTCTCATCACACACGTTTAACAATGTTCGTTCCCGCACTCCTTTTACAATGTTGCTGCTTGCAACCTTGACTTCAACACAGACTGGTCTTAGTCCCCAACTAACCGGCTGTCTTGTTCTCTGATGCTTCTTTGTTCTTGGAGCCAAGGACGATACCACAGCATCTGCTGCTCCTCCCCGCCTTTGGTCAGTTACACAGGAGGAGCCTCGGTATCTCCAACACACAATGCAGGATTCTTAAGCCTTGTTTCCTGGTCTTATGTTTTCTGCCTTAAAGGTTTCTTGAAAGTAACGGCTTCCTGTCAAAAAGGTCAAGGGTGCTGCCCCTCTCATGCCTGCCCATCTTTCTCCCCTCGTTCAGCTGCCAACTCAAAACTGTTGTACCTTCAGGTATTTTGCCTCGCTCAGAGTGTTCTCTCGTGCTCCACCTTTTATCCGTGTGTGTGGGGAAGTGTAATGAGTCAGGTGTGAGCGATTGACGATAATTGCCTGACCTCGTCTGACCATAGTATTGGCACATGTCATATACATGGCTCGGGTGTGAGTCTGTTTTCTAAGAGTGGGCTATCTGTGTAAAAGTGGTCATGCAGGAAAAGGGGCAGGAGGGAGTAGAGTTTCTCAATATCACTTTAGGTAGGATGGCATAAAGGTGTTACAGGGAAGAGAGGGATTCTGCGTCTAACCATCCAGTGTCCCACTCCCCGAAGACTCCTCACCCAGGTGATCCTCCTGCACTGGTCCACCCCCAGAGTCTGGATCCAAAGGTGATGGCTGTGCCCTGGCCACCTGGGAGAGAGATCCGCGGGGACTAGCAGGTGAGACATCTTCTCGTTTCTCACAGGGGCCAGATAGACATTGAAGAGCCAGGGTGAGAGGATAGACCCACAACACACGTGGAAAGAGGTGCTGAAGACAAAGGACCCAAGTTGGACCTGGGAGGGTCAGTCCAAGAGGAAGCGGGTCGGCCATGCCAGAGCATGTCCAGTGATGCTAAGGTTTGCACTGAGAAGGTTGATCAGGGTGGCGTGATTGACTGTGTCAAAGGCAGAGGAGAGGTCAAGGAGGATGAGGCCAGGGTGAGAGCTGGAGTTAAGGTTGGAGAACAGATCTTCACGGGAGCTCAGGAGAGCAGTATCCGTGCCTCTAGCAGATTTGAAGCCAGACTGATGGTCCTGGAGATAAACAGCAAATTCTGTGTGGAGGTTTAGTGAGAGATGGCCAGTTTCCCAAGGAGTATGCCCAGGAAAGGAGTGTTGGAGATCAGGCAATAGTTGGCCAGGCAGGATGGATCAACAGAAGGCTTTTTTTAGGTGGGTGCTCACAAGGGCGTGCTTGATAAGAGAGGAGAAACATCCAGTGGCGAAGGAACGATTGCAAAAATCGGCCAGGGCTGGAGCGAGGGAAACAATGTTGTCCTTAATGGTTCTGGAGGAGCAGGGGAGCACCTGTTTGGATGAAACTTTCATAGACCGGACCTGTCTGGAAACATCAAGTGGAGAGAGAGAGAGGTGGAGAGAGAGGTGGAGAGAGAGAGAGAGAGAGAGAGAGAGAGAGAGAGAGGTGGAGAGAGAGAGGGGTGGAGAGAGAGAGGGGTGGACAGAGAGGGAGGGAGAGAGAGAGAGAGAGAGAGAGGGGAGAGAGAGAGAGGAGAGAGAGGGGGAGAGAGAGAGAGGAAGAGAGAGAGGGGGAAAAAGAGAGAGGGAAAGAGAGAGAGGGGGAGAGAGAGAGGGGGAGAGAGAGAGAGAGAGCGAGAGAGAGAGAGAGAGAGAGAGAGAGAAGGATGGCCAGAGTGGGCCTGAGAGAGGTAGAGGGAGAGAGATGAGGAGAGAAGAATAGTGTGGACAGGTTGTCCTGAGTTTTAGTGGTGAAATGAGAGGCCAGGGCCGTACAGAGGGCCTGGAAAGGAACATGAGAGGTAGAGACTGCACTTAGATTGGCCAGCTCCTTGCAGATTTTACAAAGTTTAGCTGTGCTGTTCAAGGTCACAGAGACGCAGGCTTTGAATGTGGACCCTCTTCTTGGTGAAGGGGGAGTGTCTGTATTGTCTTTGGAGCAGGTGGCAGGCCAGTTAGTCAGAGGATGAGCCCGAAGCCTTCCACTTCCGCTCGGCCGATCTGCACTTGCGTTTCAGAGTGGCCAGGTCAGAGTCATACCAAGAACTGCACTTCGAGGCAGGCTTCAGACGGATCCTCATGATGACAGGGTCTGTGTCAGAGTGGGAGTCAGCCGCAGGGGTAGGAGGAGAGAAAGTAGTGGCAAAAGCGGCAACTGACACCCGCTTCATAGGTCGAATGGCTGCAAAGGAAGGTGGCAGTGCTGGGGTAGGTTTTGCCAGAGGGACAGACAGTTTCAGGTGGGAGGAAATCAGAAAGTGGTCAGTCCAGGAGAGTGGAGTATTCAGAGGGTTAGAGAGGGGGATGTCTGAGGAGATGAGAACATCCAAGGTGTGTCTGACAGAGTGTCAGACCAGAGAGAAGAATAGAGAGGGAGAGATAGTCACAAAGGTTGCAGAAAAGGCCAGAGTGGTCAGAGGAGTCCAACTGGATTTTGAAATCCCAGAGGAAGAGAAGTTTAGAGGTAGAGGCAAGGAGAGAGGAGGAGAGAAAAGCCCATTTAGAGAGGAAGAGGGCAACCTGGCCAGGTGGCCTGTAGATGGTGGCCAGAGTCAGAGAGAGGCCAGGAGAGAGAGAGAGAGCCTGCAGACCAGGCATTCAAAGGAGGAGTAAGCCTTTACTGGAATGATAGAGGCAGGGACCCATGCAGGAAAGATCAGGGCCTCTCCACCTCTGGGCCGATCAGTTCTGGGTTCGGAGAGGATCTTTTAGCCCTCAGGGAGGAGAGTGTCAAAACTCATGACAGAGCTGGTCGTGAACCAAGTCTCAGTGAGAGCGAGAACATCCAGAACAGGGTCTTTGAGGAGGTGGCAGATGTCAGATGAGTGTTTGACAGCAGAGCGAGTGTTGAGAGTAGCTACATGGACCAGGTTGCCACCTTTGAAAGATTTCCGGAATGGGGTACAGGAAAGAGGTACACCCAGTGGAAGAGGCAGATGGGCCCAAAAGAGGGCAGAGGTAGAAGGAGGGGGCAGATGGCCCAGAGAGGAGCAAGCGTCGGGCACCATAGAGGAGGCAGCAGAGAAGGAGGTGAATGGCAGAGAGGCCGGAGCAGTAGAAGAGGAAGGTGGCAGAGGAGCTAGAGAGGTGGCAGAGGTAGCGCTAGGTGGTAAAGGGCCCAGACAGAAGGCAGAGCGAAGAGGCAAAGAGGAGGCAGCAGAAGGGAGTGGCAGAGGAGCCAGAAAAGTAGAGGAGGAAGGTGGCTGAGGGACCAGAGAGGTGGTAAATTGAGATTCAGGAGAAGGTAAGACGTTGATAAGGTGTGGGAGACGTCTATCCAGGAAAAGGAGGTTGGGCTGAGTGCCCTGGATCATGAAAGTCCCATTTAGATAGACATTAATGATGGTTTTGGAGAACAGGAAGGAGGCCAGGATGACCTCCCATCTTGTACCACCATTAATGGGAGATAAAGAGAAAGCAGTGAGAACAGTGACCATATGTAGGGTCCATAGTTCGGGAGAGGGAACAACAAAGAGGATGTCAGTGAGAGGCTGTCTGGAGGAGGCAGTGATGTGGGTGTCAGCGAATGGAAGGCCTGGATTGGAGACCAGGATGTCCTTCTTGAACTTCTTCCATCCAGACTTCGGGAGAGGTGTAGGATAGGTGATAGAGAAGCAGCTAGAGAAGGTCGGTGATACCGAGAGCACCATAGAGGGTTGTACATAAAAAGGAGAGGGACGAGCGAGAGGGAGGAGAGAGAGGAGAGGAAGCACAGCACAGAACTACTCCACACAGGATGCACCAGGTGGGGACATAGTGGGGCGGGGGTGGCACACAGAGGGAGGTACAGTATGGAATGCAATAGGGAAGCACAAGCATGTAGACTCAACAATGGGAACGAAGAACACGTAGGGAAAAGGAAGGAGGAATCAGACAACTGGAAGCAGCAGGAGTAAAGGGGGTGCGGCAATTGAACAATAACCAACAGTAGCCCAGGTGGATGCACAGAAGAGCAGGCAACTAGAAGCAGGAGAAAGGCCTAGTGGGCACCAACAATAATCAACAGTATACACAGAGTTGGATCCTGGGGGGCAGGGGCCTAGGGGGCACAACAGAAGCAGAAGGAACGTACAACCAACAATAAATCAGCAGTAACACGCTAGGGGAGGGACCTATAGAGGGAAAAGGCCTAGATGGCACAACAGAAGCAGAGTGGACGTAACAGCACCGGAACAACAACCTAGAGGGAGAAACATGCAAAAAACAAACAGCCGAGAACACAAAGTGAGGCAATCGAGAGAGAGGAAGCTTATTGGGTGCACAGAGACAGTGTACGTTGGGAAGCAGGGAGAGAAGTTGATGGACACCTCCAGTACCACCCATAGAGGGACTTTAGAGGAGCAGCAAATTGAGAAGCCATCCGTTTTCTATGGCCTGAAAGCCACCTGCTGTCTGCAGGGACAGAAGTGTTGCTGGCCGTCCATTGGGATAACACCGCAAATCAGTACTTTTGTTCCTGCAGATAACAGCAATCATTCTGCCATGTAGAGTGTCCTGAAATGGAGCGTTGTGCGTGACCGAAAGCGTGACGACTGGCGCATAATGGGGGTGCCACACCCCTCATTTTGCACGAGCCACCACTGAGATTGGAGCTCAGGGATAGAGGGAGAAAAATGCTACAGAGGGCCACAGGAGTGGGAATGTGTTTAACAGAATGGTGTAGGTTGCTGTGTTAAACAGTACATTTGGCATTAGAGTTTGGAAGCCAACATTTCTGAAGAAACGCAAGCAACATGTTGTGAATAAATTATACTTTCTGTCACTCTTTTAGGACAGAAGTAGTGAAGCCCAGTCGAGCTCGGGCCAACCAGGGCAAAGTGGCCGGCTTAACACAGTCTTAACACAGTCTGAAGTTTCAAGTCACTGCCTAGGCATAACAGGAGCAGAGCCCTGCCACCCCATCACACCAAGACCAATTGCACAATTGCTGCCAGTGGAAACCCTATTAGGTCATCTCTTTTTAAACCATAAAGTGGTAGAGAGAGTCCTACAAAAACATTTCTAATCCCCCCCACCCCCACTTACAATCATTGTCAGTCTTTGCCTGCCCACTATCCCGGTCTGCCACATCCTGTACAAATCCCGGTGTCACCCTTGCAGGCCTCTGCTAGTGCGAGAAGAACTGATTGCTCCACTCAACCCTCTGGAACTTCTCCCTCCTCTGGAGGATCTCCCCTACCAGAATCCTCCCTTCTCATCATTCCTTTTCCCATTCCAGGTACTGCTATTACTCCGTAATTACCTGTAAAGCCCTGGGTGCATCTCCTATGGACATTGCTCCACTACGTACAGTTAGATACTTGCATTATCAATCACATGCATAGATGCATACAAGGGTGCAGCCAATATCATGCGCCCAATACAAATGTGGACCCTGGACACCAGGCAATGGATAATTTGAGTGACCATTCTCTAGGACTAAAGCTCCCAATACATGCTAATTCAGGGGCCTGCTTATTTATTTATTTGAACATTTATATAGCGCACATAACCCAGAGGCATCTAATTGCTTGAACATAAGAGATTGGTTACAGTGGTGTGATTCATCACATACAAATACAGCACGTCATGTATTCACATCAAACATGTATACATATCAGGCAAAGCATATGTTATATAGAATTGCGAGGCTCTGATGATTCATCTTAAACGAGTACGGCACATGTATTCAAATCAGGCATAGCATGCGTTACATAGGATTGCAGGGCTCTCATTTGTTATTGGATTTACAAGGTTTTCTTCTTTATGCCGGTTGACACCTATGTTCGATATAGACTTTTTGAGCTGGACACAGTGTCTATTGCTGGGAGTCTATATTGAAAAGGAGTTTTTAGGCTTTTCTTTTCAGAATGACCACAGGGATGTGTCATTTCTCAGTGATAATGGCAGAGAATTCCACAGTTTAGCCGCTACCACAGGGAAGCTGGATCCGGCTGCTTTCTGTCTCCTGAATCTCGGTGTAATGATGAGATTAGAGCAGGAGGCCCGTGTAGGTCGGTTGTGTTGGGCTTTAGCAATCTGTTTGCTGAGGTATGCTGGTGCATTATTAGAGAGACATTTGTGAGTGAGAGAAAGGATTTTAAATTTGATTCTGTCTTGGACTGGAAGCCAGTGAATGTGTCGGCTGGTTGACAATATGTGTTTGTTTTTAGGTATATTCAAGGCTGCTCTAATAGCATTATTTTGTACGATTTGGAGTTTGCTGATGTTTCTAGTATTGGATCCTGCAGAGAGTGAATTGCAGTAATCTATCCTAGAAAGGATCAGTGATCTAGCCAGGGCAATGCAGTTATCTGCAGAGAGGAAAGGTCTGCTGGCTTTAATCAATTTTGCCGTATAGGCTGCAGACGAGACAATAGCATTGCCCTGTCTTGTTAAGATGAGCGACGAGTCGATGTAGACCCCAAGAGTTTTTATCTCATTAGCAACGTTGAGTGATAAGAACTACAATGAGAGTATTTCTTTGGGTTTGGGAAAGCTTCACTCATGTCCAGGTAGTTACTGAAATCTGTGCCTTCTCTCGAGACAAACTGAGTCACCTAACCAATCACCAATTTTTTAACTGTCTGCTTCATTTCAATGATCTCCAAGTTTGACACACACAAGTGTTTTTGGGGAAATTTACATTTTTCTTGACACCATGCATAATAGCAATCTGCATGACTGTCAAAATCTGATCATAAGCAGGTGACCTTATCACACAGTTTCATTTCATACTTCTCAACACACCTGCTCTGCACACAGTTCACAATCATGGCAAGCCCTATAGCCATCCCTAGATTTGAATGGGCTCACACCTGCCAAACATCAGATTTTTCTCACATTGGAGGCTCAATAGGATAATAGGTGTGCTCATTTGTTGTGAGGTTTATTTTGGTGGTCAGCAAAGATCCCAACGATAAAGAGGGGGGTTTGTATTGTGCGCACCATATGGGTGACTAGGGGTGCGGCAAAGTTAGTGTGAGGTTGCAATTTTGTATATCTATCCAGTGTAGTTAAATATGAATGGAAAATGTTACTTTAGTGTTATTTTGTGTTCAAATTGATACATTTTAGATACACACGCAGAAAGACAAATGCCAAACCCACCAAATGAAATATAAAACACAATCCAGATATAATGTGCGATGAAGTGCCTAGTGGTTGGGCAGTGAGCGGTTTTATAATGTGCATACAAGGAAGGGGACTGGTTATAGAGAACTCACTGTGAAGAAACATGACAGTTATTAACATGCATGCACACTGATATACATACACAGGGAATTACAAATCTACATGTAGTGTGCTTTTTTATAAATGGATTCAACTTGGCAGTCAGGGATTCACAAGATGAATATTAAGTGACTTTGAGAAACTGGTTTTGCAAAGTTTCAGAGGCCAGAGGAAGGGTAACTTCGACCTGTGCAGATGGTCAGCTCAGCTAATGAACAAGCCAGGGTCTTTATGGCCTGGTAGTTCTGCAGGAGGCAGATATAATCTTTTCCAAGTGCATAGGAGTTTGCAGAGAGACTCTGCCATTTGTGACAAACAGAAGATTTGGGGTGAAGTGAGGCTCAAGTCTAGAGTGACCCATACCCAGGGGTTTCGCTCAGGAGGTGCCGTGCATGCTGAAATGATAGTCATTTAGATTAGAGTCTAAAGTTGGGATGGATGAGATAGTTATCGCCAGTTCAAAGGAAGCTGGTTTATTCTGCTTTCCTCATGTCATTTGAAGTATCCATGCAAACCACATGCATTTACATTTAGGGTAAGGGGTTTCAGGCCAGCTGTGACCTGTAATGAATTATGTTTGTATATGAATGTGTAACCATGTGTTGATGTCATGACCTAACACAGACGAATCCCAAAGAGGAGTGTGCTATGAATATGATCTGAAGATGGTAGTCCAGATAACAACGGCCAATGAGAATGGAAGAACTGGAAAAATATGGAATTTATTTGTATGGGGTTTGTACAATAACATGTGGGGGGTGGATTGTAATAAAATATATGGGAGTGTTTTAACTGTTGCAGAAATGTATGTAATGTGTCAACTTATGTGGTTCAGCGAGACTTAATTTAGTTTGGCTCTGCAGCGTAATCTAGCCCCTCCCCAGACAATAGCACAATAAAATTGCTTTACGTACAAACGGGCACTCGCTTATTAGGCAGTGGGTCTGTTTTGGGTTAAGGTGATTAAAGGCCAATTCACACAGGTTTGAGCTACAAAACCCAGAAGAGAGCTTTTCGGCTCACCTTATTTTCTTTTTAGGCATTTGTAGTCTTCTGGTCAAGAAGGGCAACTTAAAATGACCACTGTCAGTCCTCTACTTAGCATGTTTCTACAAGAATTTATAAATGTGTTCAGTTGTATTATTTTAGCCTGTGGAAGCAAAACATGAACACACATCTACACCAAATAGAGCTGGGAAGCTGTGCGGTCAAGCCCCTACATTGTAACGACATAACTAAAGTGGGGGATGCTGGGAAAATCATATCTGCCAAAATTGGGAGTCCCCAAATGTAACTTAATTTACAGTGTTGTCTATTTAAAAGCAGCCTTAATCATGGTGTAATAGTCTTTACTATACTGGTGTGTTTAATATAATAGTAGCAACCATTTGTATACTGCACAACAATGATGTGTCTCTTGGTGCACTAATTGCAGCTTGCAATGTGAAATTTCCTGATGCTCTTAAGTATCAAAGACTGATGTTACTACTGTGATGTCGTATTCTATGTTGTCAGTTCTAGTAATGTCGGTGTAAATGCGAATTAGGTGTCTCACACTTTTTTTTTTACTGCATGTGGTCTCCCAAAATTTGGGAATGGGAGCTTTTGCAGCGGTACATTTCGTTGAAGAAGAATTTGTCAAGTTTTTTTTACAACAAATTTTGCTGCATATATATGTGGGGGGTGGGTTTAGGGAAATAACTGATGTAGGAGATTGGGGGCAGGGGCAGTGTGGGTTCACACCCCGCATATATATGCGGCAAAATCAACCTGTCACTTTTCTTTTTTCGATGATATGTTTTCAATAAGATCACATAGAACTGCAAACCTTAGAATCAGCCCCGATTTCTCTCCCCCACGCCCCATCTTCCTAATAAAACTAAAGATGGGCAAAACAAGTGGGGAGGAATGACACCATCTACAAAAAGAAGTTAAGTTCCTAAAAAAGTGCCAATCAAATACAGGTATCCTTTCTAACAGTAATAATACTGTAATACTCAAAATTGAAAATGTTATTAGTCATACAAACTTGCACATTTTCAGCAAGCCTCGCCCTTTTCCTATGGGAGAATGTGGAAATACTACAAAAGAGAGGCCTACTGGGAAATCTGGCTTCTAAAATAGATTTCTAAAAAACCATCTTAAAAATGATCATATCACATAAAACAAATTACAAAACTTAAAACAACACAAGTGAATCAACATAAGCGGGTTCTGATCATATGATTAGTCTTGGGTCAAAAAGTGTAACTCAATCACACCGAGATCCCTTTGCCTTAGTAGTTTCGGCTATTTCATATTCTAAATTGTATTTTATAGATTGGGAATCTATAGGCCAGTCCACCCCTGTGAGTGTGACGTGATTGGTTAAGATGATCAGTTCACTTGGCATAAGTGTGAGATTGTATTTAGAATGAGTGTGATGTGTGTGATAGGAGCACCCCGAGCAGCGTTGCGCAATGTGCTTTTCTTTGAAGAGTCCATCGAGTCCAGTTGCATTTTGTGTGATTTTCTTGTTATGTAAAAGTAAAAAATACACACATGCAGAAAAACATGCAGACACCATCTGATCAAGGCTCTGAAGCCAACGCCCTGCGTGGCTTTAGTGGGGCTGCCATTGTTGTAGCATCGCCTTCAGCGCTTCAAACCACGCAGGTGCATCAAACATGTAATTTGTGTAGAAAGGACCAAATAGAAACAGTCCAGTATTGAGTTTGGCAGGGTTGGGACAGGCAATCAAATTGTCTCGGGCACCAATGAAAAAGTGGCCCACAGTTGCAAATGGCAATTCATTCCTTTTGTGACAGACTGTTTGAATAGCAAGTAAGGGAGAGTTTGTTTTTATTTTTAAGTGTGGTGCAAATTTTGCATTAAAAAAATGTATTCAGCAACATTGCTAATTCATCCAAACTGGCCCAAATTGACTTAAAAAAGTGGCCCACTTTGACCCAAAAAAACGAGCCCACCTCAGCTTATTGCATTGTTAGTTCGGCCGTGGGCCTATTGCCCTATAGGCCAGTGCAATCCTGCAGTCCGGCGGTTATGAAGCCTAATCCTACCAAGCCACCCTACTTCTACTTAAGAGAATTCAAACAACTACCCACCTTCAAATAACTTGCAACTAGAAGGACCAAAACCTTTCTCAGCACTAGTTGCTGATCATTGGCCAGCAGTGGATAACCTGCACTTACCACCTTTAACTAATTATCCACATATCCTTCCATTAAAGCATTAAAACACAACTCTATGTTTGAAAATGTATGGAAAAACCCTCCTGATGAACCAGATCAATTAATTTGGAGAAACACGTGTTGAGGGTAAAACAACAAGAAAGTAAAACGAAAATAAAACTATTGTTCATAAAGCAAATGACATCGAGACCTTTCATTACATTTAAGAGGGCGCATGAAAGGGACAATCATTGCAGAGGCACTTGCTGTGCCGACCTATAACAGTCAGCGGAGTCAGGCATCACACGTGCTGTGTCAGCCTCGGATCAATGGATTCGTCGTCTGTGCCCCCAATGTCTCCACACAGGCCCGTTACACCCCAGGGTGTTCTGCAGGCTCTGCTGCCCTCCATATTAGTGCCTACACATGTGTTCCTTGAACCACCTATATTAGCACCCTAACTGAAAAGTGCCCTCTGCGGCACCCAATAAGGTCTCTAGGAACATATGATATGAAATGATAGTTTATTTGTATAGCGCCTATACACAATGTGTTTCAAAGCGCTTCAAGACAAGGAAGGGAACACGGGAAAAAATTCAAACAGTGAAGATTCTTACAAGGCCTTGAACAATAAGAATGTGAAATTTACTATCGTACTCGGCCTGGCGACATTTCAGATAGTGCAAGAGCTGAGAAATAGATAAGGGAGGGAGGAGGTGGGTGGGAAGGTAAAGGGAACAGACAGGTGTCTAACATACTAGGGCCGGAGGATTACAAGAGGAGTGGGTGAGTGGGAGAAGGAAGGAGAGGAACAAAACAAGCGACGATCATACCAGGCCTGACGACATTTCAGATAGTGCTGGAGAGGAAGGGAGCATGGGCAGTATCTGGCTGGATAGGGCTGCATTCCGCAAAAGTGGCCTCCTGTACACCATCTTTTCTCTGTGCGTCACTTAACACAACGTTCATCCCACCTCATCCATCTATTCTCTGGGTTCCATGTTCCCTGCTTTTACTCTTTCCCCGCTGCTGAAGGTGCTTGCTGCCCACTGCTTCCTCCCCTTCTGTAATGCGTGTGTTTCTCACTCCTTTACCCCGCCCACTATCCTTTTACGGCACTGATTGTACCATGTGCCATATCAGACCTTTTCCCCCTTCATCGCTAGCCATTTTCCTACATCGTGGCGTTTGCCGCCTGCACCCAACGGATGGTAATGTCCTCTGATGTGGGCCCTACCAGTCTGGTTACGGCCTGGTTGGCCCCGGCCATTACCTGGCAGCAGTGGACCATTACCAGCTGGTACGTCCCACGTCAAAGGCCATTATCACCTATGTTACAAGGCCAGGTCTGTCCAGAGGGAGCGGGAACCCCACTCGGCCGAGAGTGGGAGGCCTACCATGAAGAGATCCAGAGCTGGTCCTACCCGTGAGGGAGACCGCGCCATTGCGAGGGCCCCAATTCCTGTCCAGCCCTCTTGTGCAGGCATGCTTCTGTGCAGTCCACCTTCTTCTCATGCCATACCTTCTTGTCAAGTAAAAAAACAAGAAACCAAAGGGAAGTATCAAAGAAAAAGCCCATATCAGCAGCAAAGAACCAGCAGTGTGGCTGCCAAAAAGTATTTCAATCTCCAGCAAAGTCTGTGCTACAGAAAGAAAGCAACAGAGAGAGAGGAACGAACCCACAAAAGTGCGCGCACAGCAGCGAGAACATCTGCACAGCAGAGACGTAGACAGGTTAGGGCCTGAGTCTGCAAGGCCCACCTAAAGTCTGTAAATGCCCACTCAGCAGCACTGTGTGGGCATTTACAGATGTTAATGTCACTGCGGTGGGCCAACTACATTAGCTTCAGGCCCCACTTGGACAATCCTGGCTACGCCTCGGCCGCGCAGTGGGGCTAGCTGATAGCGGCGGTCAGACACTGCTGCTCCTAGCTACTCTAGACCACCAGGTTGTGGGGTGGAAGGAAAAGAGATTGGAGGAAGGAGGAAGACCAAGTGGGTATGAGGAATGAGAAGGAAAGGGAGAAGTGAGATTGAGCATGATGGAGGACTGAATCCAACTGGGTATAAGGCGCCATTCCCATATACCAGTAGAACACGAATAACTGGATAGAGTAGGGAAAGTTAGGAAGTCCATGAGAGAGTTTAGAGCAAGGTTTGGCCAACTCCAGACCTCAAGGGCCGGAAACATGCCGGGTTTTCAGGATACCCCTGATTAATATTCATGAGATACATTTGCATGCAATGATTCTAAAAGTGTGCACATATTTTCTTATGCATATGAAGGAGGGCTATCCTGAAAACTCTTCAAGGCCTGGAGTTGGACAACCCTGGTTTAGAGAGATGAGGCGTTCTGCCTTTAGGTCCACCTTACTAGCTGAAGACAGAACTAGACAGTAGGGGGGTCAACCTTCAGCACATACCAACCTAGGGTCATCGACACTTGGGTTAGGGGGGAGGTGCGATACCAGGAGATAAAGGGACGGCCCACGAGGTCCACAAATACTTCAGTAAACACACTCGAACCACCTCAGATTTGAAGGGATTCTTGTGCCACCTGCAACACCCAATTAAGCAGCAAAAGTGGTCATCCCACGCTAACTCCCAAGGCAGTCATACTCCTGACAAAGACAGCATTTGGCATAACACGAGATTGCTAGGGTGACGCCCATCTTTCTAGAAGACTCATTGTTGCGTAATCTAAGGCAGCGGTCGGCAACCCGTGGCTCTCCAGAGGTTTTTGACTGCAACTCATTCAATCCCTCACCATTGACAACCCTGGGAAGGGCTGCTTGGGGTGCTAGTTCACGACATCTCAGAGCCCAATGTTCCAGACTCCCGGTCTAATCGGTGGCCTCGATTGGCCGCCACCTGTACCATTTCAACTGGTTTGACTCAGCCCATCCCCCTCCACGCAGAACTGTAAGGCGCCAAGCACAGTGGTTTTGGATTTCAAAGGCCAGGACAGCTGCCACATTCCAGCAGGACCAACTTTACAATAATTTCTCACATTTTGAGATTACTGCAGTCCTCCCATTTATGGGGTCTCTAAGAACAATGTGGGTCTGCCATGGTCATCAAGAGGGAATATTCTGGCTTCCGCTTCCATAAGTACGAAAGTGAATATACATAATTCAGTGCATGTCAAACTTGACCTGTGCCCTTTCCATGCCAAGATTCTGTGTGCCATCCCTGAAAATGAGCATTAAGCTTGGCTGGCACATGGCAGCGACTCATTGTGGACCAAGCTAAAGCGGAACAATCCACCCATCCTGCTTTCTAGATTTGGTATGGCCCTGCCAGAGCGCCCTTTTCTGCTGGCCAGCTGCCAGCATGCCCTGCTTCCTGTTATGCAGCTGGACTCAGCACTGCCAAGGGGGAAGGAGATGGCAGCTATCCCAACTAAAGGTAAAGATGACCAGGGCTCCAAATAGGATGTTGAAGGAAAAGTAACGGACTCTCTATTTATTGAAATCAGAAATGTGTTTTACTGCAAAAAGCAGGAGGTAATAGTTTCCCGGTACAAGCTCCCAAACTCTGGGGCGCCATGCCCCCGGCTTAAGAGCTCAACCGTCCTTTTGGACATTTAGGAAAAAAAAAAAATCAGAAAACATGGCTCTTTGCACAGGAGCGGTAATGTATTATCGCTCCTTGTTCATGATTGTATCTACACTGTCATGAAATGTACATCACACTATGTATCCCTACTGTAATGAAATGCCTTTCAATACCATAACTACACTATATCTTCAAGGAATGCGCCCAGATACCCTTGGGTTAGGTGCGCTTTACAAATGAATAAATAAATACAGAGAAAAATAGCGGTTCCCATGGGCCATGCAGCTAATTGTCTTTTTATAGGCGAGTACAAATACACCTGAACTCAAAAAGCTGCATGTTTTTGCAGTAAATACTTCTTCACTCCACATTAACATGTTCGTTCCTCTTCAGATCAGCCAATAAGACTATAAGAGCTCCTTCCTATGGCATTTTTAGCTAGAACGACTGCACCAAAATATGTTAAGTTTAGGTTATGCAATGCTGTACACATTGCTGCCATTTGAGGGATATTAAAGAGGGGGTGTGGGTTAAATTAGTGGGGAGAGGGAACATATAAAATGGCTTTTCTGCTGTGTTGATGAGTGCAGTTCGGAAACACCGGGCTACTGTGTCTGGGTCTGTTTCTAAGCTGTCTATGTGGGGGGCATAGAGGTATCTGTGTCCAAATAGGTGTCCCGTGTGCCCATGGGGTAGAGTGCGTTGCCCGGGATGGTAGTATGCAATTTGGTTGCAGAGGTGTAGAATTCTGTTGGCTGTGCAAGGATAGATTTTAAATGGCATTGTGTGAGAGTGGCATAGTTGCCTATAGTTTACTAGCGCGTGACGGAGAGGGTTAGTGTTGTGGCATACAATTGATACCAGCGGCACACAAGGCTAGGAAGCAAAATACATATTCTTAGAGCTGTGTGGGTGGAAGCAGGTGGCAGAGTCCTTTTAGTAAGGGACATGTTAACTCCCTATTTTCTGAGGGAGTGTTTGCCTGTTTTTAGAGAGTTGAAGGGGCCTGTACGCCACTCATCCTTCGACTCGAGATGACCAATGTTCATAAATGTCCTCGTCTAATCTACCCGGGTGATTTGTCACCGCCCTCGCACTAAAGGCAAACCATAGGGTCGTTCCCACCCCCCCCCCCACTAGATCCGCTGCCTTCTAGTAGGGTTCCGGCCTTCTCGTGCAGGCTGTGGGGCTGCAGTGCACACATTATAATTGTTTAGGATTTTTGCATAACTCAATACATGCCACCGAATGAGAGCTTCACATCGCTTTATCGCTCTGGCGTACATCAAGGCGGGAGCATATGTGCACACCATAGTTGGGCCCAACAAATAACGTGCATTCTATGAAAACCCCATGGGAACACAATAGACTACTCAACAATCAAGTCTACACTACTTGGTACAGAAAGCGCTGGTTGCATGCGATAATGGCACCTGGAACAAGTCGGCAGGAAGGCAGCTTTTTTCCTGACCCCTAAAATACTGTTCTAGGAGGGGTATCATTTCATATTATAAACTCCAATCCTAGAATATTTGGGGGGGAAGTGCTTGATTTTACTAAGGGTGCATTTTTGGGGAAATGTCGCCCCCCTTGTGGCCATTTCTCCAGCAACTATCACTGGACACCAAAGCGCCTAGTTTAGTGTTTAACGCATTGCTGTTTTTTGCCTCTTACCAATGGAACTCCCAACCCTCCTGAAAAAGAATATTGTCACAACACAGTCTTAAAGAATAACCCCTCAAGGGAGGAGGTAAATTGTAATGGGTTATTTATACCGCGCTTAATACCCAGAGGTCTCCAAGCGCGGTCCCGGGGATCGAACCTGTTTTCTTTCTGCATCGTCTTGCTTCCAAGACAAGCACGTTGCCCCTGAGATATCCTCCTGAGTAAAGAAGTACAAACAGTGGGAACAAGCTTTCCTCCTAATCTTCACAGGCACATGCATATGAAGTATGTGTGACAGTGTATAACTATATAAAACAAAGTAGCACATGCATGTATTGTCTGTCTGTGATGTCACCAGTCCATGCTTCAACCGATATCTGCACTTGTGCCACGCACCCCAGCAACTAACCGGTTCACTGCCTGCTGACTTACTAATATCAATTATTGTGAATTAACCGGAAAAGGGTTGCTCTGCTTGCTGCTGGCACTCGCTTGCTTGCTGCTGGCACTCACTTCTTCAATAAACAACTACAACTGCAAAGGTATGTCTCTGTATTCGGCTTGTTTGGCAGCTTCAGAAACATATCATTAATGCAGCCTAGCGCTAGGCATGGCGTTCCGACAGTTCAGCCTTCCAGAGGTGGGCCCGTCCACAGCCATTGCCCTGCCTCTCTAGAGTGGTGTGGGGCCACTAGATGTTGCAGGGCACGCCCCAGTAACTGCCAAAGACATTGGTGCTTGGCACCGCGCCGACCAGACTCCCACATCAGGGGAATGTGTCCACAATTATTAAACCTTTCCTCCATGCCCAGTTTTGTGGGTTCGTGAAGGTGTGTGGTTCGCGGTTGTTGTCCTGTAAAGGGCAGTCTCATTATAGGCCTTGCCGATGTAATGACTGGTATGCAATGAAGGAATTCCAATGGCAGGAAGACGTTGGCATTTTAGACTGTGGCAAAGCTCTGCCAGTTAATAGCTGGGGCAGGGTGCCAACTATGAGGAAGTAGATTCATGGTTATAGCACTCCGACAGATGGCTTGAGAAACACTCCAAGTCTCCGAGACGGTGCAAGGGATTTTATTAAGATTCCAATGGGTGTTACATTACTACTACCACTCCACCCACCTTCTACTCAGACACCCTTTTTCTCTCTAATAAGTTCTACACAGTCACACTCCTTACACTTCCTCACCTAATCATACTCCTTACTCTTCCATACATACTACACTCCCTAACCAAAGCCTTTCCTGCTCCAAAAATCACCTCCACAGTCCACTCCACCGTCTTTCCCCCTGCTGGCCTCTTGGTCTGCATCCTGCACCTCCTCGGACGTCACCCGAACAACTCAGAACTTCCAACTTCTTAGGGTTGCCTTCAAACACCTCCCCGTCTGCTTGTTGGTCTACTTTCCCTAGCAAATCTGACCCCATCTTCCCTGCCCGGAAAGGTGTTGCATTTGGCAAAAACATTATAGAAACCAGATGGCCAACACGACCCATCTCCTGTGGAGTCCGGCAAGGATCCATCCTCTCCCCCGTGATCTTCAAACTTTACATGGAACTACTTGGTACCTCCTTGCTCCATATAACATCCACACCCACCAGTGCACAGATGACACACAGCTCTGAATCAAGACACCCTCCATCGAAGACATCCAGAGGCTCAAGGACTGCCTCTCATTGATACAGTCATGGATGTCCAGTGCTGACCTGAAGCTCAACCCCTCCAAGACTAAATTACTACTGGTGACCAACAACACTGAACACCCGAACATCCAGACCTGGCTCTCTGCTACGCCCCTCAAGGGTTTCACACCCAAGCTGGCCCCCTGTGCCAAGTCCCATGGGTTTGACATTGACAGACACTTCTCCTTCAAACAACACATAGCAAGGAAGACAAACAGCTTGGTGCCAATTTTTTCTACTGAGAAAAATTAAACCCTTCATCTCAGAAAACAACTTCAGATCTGCTTTGCTGCTCTTCAATATGTGTGGGGGCAATGCCCGTTTGGAAGGCCTTCTGGCAACAACCTGGCTCCCTGGAGATGAGTCCTGCATGCTGCAACACGACTTTTCAGAGCAAATCACCCAACCCTCATCGAACTGCACTAGCTCCTGCTGCAAGCCCGTATTGTCTTCAAATCCTGCTGCATCATCTACAAGGCTAGTGTCACCCTGAAGTACCCAAGCTACCTCACTAAGAAACCTAGCACTTCCGGAGGCCACCAGAAGTAGGGGCATGTGCAGACTTGATCTACGCAGACGCAGAAAGAAAAAGAAAACCAGAAGACAGGCCTTCTCAGTTTACACCCCAAGACTCTGGAACCACCTCCCTGTCAAGATCTGACTCGCCCCCACGCTTCTACAGTTCAGGAAGGAGCTCAAATCCCCCCCGTCAAGGAATGACTCCTCCCTAACACCTAGGTCCATAAACCATTCCCCTCCCCACCTTACCTGAAAATTGTTCATCTGATCCCCACTATTTCCTCCTCTGGTTACTTGTAAATCCATTGCTGGCTATTGCCCACCCTCCCCTGTTAGATTACCCACTTTCTTGTTTCTATGCTCCCTAACCTTATTCGTCCCCCTATGATTGAAAAAGTGTTCCGTTACTTCCCAAAGGTAAGTCCATGCTCAAACACCATAATAATAATTACATAAGGTCCTGTAAGCCCTGCCTCTTTCTCTGCCCAGGGTCGCAGCGGATTGGTAATGGCGTCTGAATAGTGTTCCAGTTTGTGCTGGGGGTCTGGCTTTGCTGCCTCTAAGTGGAGTTTGTTTTGGTGGGATTGGTGTTCCTGGTGGTCTAAGGTGCCCAAGACAGTTCCCACCGCAGGCGGGCCGCGGCTGGTGTGCAGCTTAGGGGAGAGCCGTATACAAGCTGTCTCCTCATTCTGACATTCAGCTGTCCTCGATGGGGTCTCCCTTGCCACTTGCGCTGGGCTTCCTGCGGTTGTGCCGGTGTCCTGGTCGCTCCGCGCTGACCATCTTTCTCCGGCATACTGTGTTGTGGGGTGCTGCCATTCCTCCTTCTTGCTGGTCCTCTTTTCCGGAACATCGGGGTATTTCTGAAAATAGAAAATAACACAGGGCCAGCACTTGGGGTCCTAGGCATGGGGTGATGCAAATAGGTACAGCAAATGAACAAGCTGGCACTTGGGAGGGCTTGGGGAGGCGGCAGGAATAGGGCCTCTCTCTCTCAACTGTTACGTTGTTCTCTGGGGATAAGATTGTCTCTGTATTCCTTCCTAGTAGATCTCCCACCCCAGTCTGAGAGGGGTTCCCATCCCGCTCTTCACAAGGCCAGGTTACTGACCTTGTCAGAAGCACACAACTATATGTTATCCTGTGGGTTACATGTCTTTATACCCAAGTACTTTATAAAGAATGCCCACTTTTGGGGGGTAAACCCCTGTCTCCCACCCCTAAAAACCCACCCCAACTGTTTCCCAAAAATATTTAACCCTTCACCCCACCCCTGAAATGCATTCTCTATAACAATTTTCATTAAAAAAAAAGATAAAAGTTAATTCTTTAAAATATATTTGATATGAAGACTGCATACCATCCTGCGAGGGTGGATATTTCATTTTAACTGTTGAGTACAAAACTATAGGTGAAGAGAACTATGTAACTAAGCATTAGAGCATGTTTAAAGTATACTGTAAATGCACACAACCTCAAGTGGTGCAGTTTCATGTACACACTCGAGAGGATTCGCCCCACCTTGCTCAGGGAAGGATGTGCTTGGGATCTTAGCAGCCGGGCAGATTAGCACCACAATATCTCGCTCTAGTGCCCAGTGCCAGGCTACACACACATAACCGGTGTTAGAAAATGTGTGCGCTGTGGGTTGGACAGTCACAGCATTTGACAAACTAATTGTGTTGTTTGATAGCTTATCCAATGCCTGCAGAGGAAGGCTAGAGCCTTCCCCCTCCCCCATATACTATGGCGCATTGGGCACCATGTTTTGAACTGTGCCCCATTTCCATTCAGTAGCAAATGCAGTTTAAGGCTCGAACCACAGGGTACAATCATCCCAGCAAGACCATGGTGGCTTCCATCTATTATGTTCTTAAATAGCGATATTCACCCATTGGCATTACGGCCTGCAAGCAACAGATTTTGGACCATCCTTTAAGAGATTCTGAAGGATAGCATGGTGTTGCAAGGCTTGTAGTTGTGGATGGTGCAAAAGTCTAGGAGGAAGAGGCCGAGCAACCTCAGGTTGGACTTGCAAGGGGCGAGTGGACGCTCTACTTTCTAGCAACATTCAGAACACCACACCGCAGTTCAATAGAAAAGGCGAAGTCAGGTGCTTTTTAACACAGGGTTCGGTTTTCTCCAACAAGGCAATCTTTTCATTTCTTTAAATGTTCTCAGGTCAATGAAACCCTGCAAGTCATGACTCAAAAGCAGCCAAAGCACCCATGTATCCAAACAACCACATACACGACATACATTTTTCAATTAACCGTTCAGAACCCTTAAAAAAGAACATTATTCTGTTACACACCTGTATGTCTTGTCCTTTTTTTATATTTTTTTTTAAAAAAACAGTTCCATCTAAGATTGGGATGTCAAACTGATCCCTTCCATCGATTTGAAGGCGTCGATTGGCTATCCTCTGCCATCCTCTGGATATTAATGGACTGAAGGAGATTGCAGCCCAGTGACCTTTTATGAATGCACACTACAAATTGGATCTATATCTTTTTGCACGTGCCACTTTGGGATTCTGGCAATAGCTAAAAGCACTTTGCACACCTTTTTGGACGGATATAGCGGGTAAAATACTTTTAAATAAATCAAAAGGTGAGCAAACTTTTGAAGGTGGGCCAATAGCTTCACACAATCATGGCTTAATGTTAGGGGGAGACGAGGCTGTTTGTCCCTCCTACCCAACTTTTGTGGCACACCATTTTGTCCCCCTCATTTGGCAGGGGACCCCTTCCTTTAGATGTCATGCCCCTCCCAACATTTTCAGCAAAGTTACTCCGATGTACACTATTATAGGATGACCACATTTTCAAAATAAAAAAAAAAACGGGCTGGCCACAAACATAAAAAAAGGACTACCATGGCAGACCCGCCAGTCCCCTTTTCCCCCAATGCGCAGGCAATATTTCCAGGACTGAACTGCTATCCTGCCAATAAAAAGCGCGTTTTTAATTTTTAATGGACGCATGCCATTAAAGTAGCGGTTACTTCGATTCATGTTACACGCTTTCCTATGTATCTGGTTTCCTAACCAGTCTTCGTGGCAGAAACTGGTAATGCATATGGGGGTTCAAGCTCAGTCTGGAAGGTCGGACGGGCACAAGTAAAATATGTTAATTATTCTGATGCTTGCTTCGTTTATAATTGTTGCCCATTATCAATATTCAATCGTTTCATGCTGGTCGTAATCACCTTTCCTTTCCCCAAAACCAAGAGAGTTTTTTAAAAATTAAAAACGCCCTCGGGACGGGGTCAGACGGCCTAATTCCGAGCCTGTCCCAGCAAAACTGGTCATCCTATAGCATCCTATGTATTGAATGGTGTGTTGCTCCGGCCAGCCTCTCCACACTGCCTGCCTACCCAGCTACATCACACTTCTCTTTCCTGTCACGCAAAAGAATATTGCAGGTCAGTAGTGGCCAAGCCCTCTTCTTGAACCAGGATTTATGGCTAAAGTTTTGTGGTGAATGGCACATACCTCAAAAAGGGGGCAAGATGAAGGGGGAGTGGTGTGAATCTGGAGTATTGGCTTCCTAGGAAGCTGAAACTTTCTCAGTGACGGAACCAACATTCCAAATAGAACATCCACTTAGCCAGAATTGACTGCGTCACAATGTGTAAATCTAAAGGGCCACCCGGACAGAACTCCCAAAAGCCAGATTCCGTGACTGGATCAATAAACGCACCGCCGACGTGAAACATCCTGCTTGGTCACGTGGCCACGAGCTGGCCACCTTGCTGCTGAATCTGCAATAATAAACACGATTCCTTGGCCTCTTCCTGTGGGTTTTCCGGCGACATCTTGCAATGTAGGCTTGGCTTTTCCATGGAAATGACCTCGGCTGGGCGATTCGCTTCGTGCTGGGATTGTTTTCTTAATTGTGGTGTAGATAAGAGGTCGTCGGGCCATTAAACCCGTACTTGTTTGCATTCTACTCTTGCAGAGCATCAGTGGTTTTTGGCAGCGTTTTCATAGGCTAAACAGAACTAAGTACATAACGCAGAGATCAAAGTTCTCCACGGAGTTCCCAGGAGGCGGCAAGGAGGAGATGGGCGCGCGGCATAAGGGAGTGCTTGCAGCTGGCTGTGGTGCTCTTAGGGCAGTGGTTTTCAAACCTATTAGTTTGCACTATACACCAAAACGATTGCATTAGAGTACAGCTACGGAGACACGCAGACGAGGAGAGGGACACAGCTTGTAGGTGTTGGGTTATTTGTCCACCCATTGACTGCCCACAGACATGCTAACCCCTATGGCCATTCCCTCTCTGCCCAAAACACCTCCTGGTGGGAACTATTTTAGCTCATTTTACTCAAGCCTACCAATCAAACTTTGCACTCAAAGTGCCTGCCAGTGTTTTTTCAAAACAGTCTTCTGAGAGGCTTAATTGGAGTTGTAAACCCACTACTGGTGTAATAAAACATTTCTTAAAGAGGTTTAACTTCAGCTACTCAATGTATAAGAAATCTGTGCGTCTTTCACTGAAGTCCTGGTAAAAACAAGCAAAAAACAAGCACTGGCAAAGCCAACAGTTTTGGCTTATGTATAGCTCTTACTCTTAGGCATTTGCCGGGCACTGCTATCAGATGCCCTGGTACTCGCACCATTTTGCACCTGTTCCCATCAATGGCCAGTTAATATGACTGCGGCAGTGCCTGGAAAGTGCCTTTCCCATGCCTACACAAACCCCCAAACTGTTGGCATTGCCAATGCTCGTTTATTCAGAGTCCTGCCCCCACCTAACCCTGAGAAACAATATAGTTGTCAAGCCCCCCTGTGAGTAAAAATATTGTTGCTGGGCTCCTCCAGGTGCAAATCTGCTCATATGTTCTAGTAAAAACCATCACCATGCTCCCTTTTTAAAAAGCCTTGTGCCCCATGGCCCTCCTAGGGGGCCCACTGGGGGGCCAGTCTCACAGTTTGAATACCACAGTCTTAGGGCAAAGCAAGAGCCGCTTGCTGGAGACAGAAATCTGTGCATGAAGCACTTGACTGGAATCAAAAAACAGTAGGTAAGCAATTGACCAATGGGTGGCAAGAGATGCAAATCTACGTCAGTTACCTCTGTTATGCATTGTGTCTTGCCATGCACATATTTTATACCAAGAAATCCTCACATACCCGTTTCGCTGTCCTAATAAGTCCAGATTGATGAATGTTTGAAGACTCATACTTGCACAATAGCATCGGGTACATGATATATGGCGTTTATAACATGCCTATACACAAGTGTTTCAAGGCGTGACGAGGCAAGGAAGGGGAAACAAAGGGAGGACAAAAACAACGATCTTACTAGGCCAAGTGACATTGAGATCGCGCAAAGGAAAGGGGGAAGGGAAGGGGAGGAAGGGCAAGGGCAGGACACAGGATCAAAAAGAGTAGTGCGGCCAGCAGGTGGCAGTGCAAGGGTTAAGTGCAGACAACAAGTGTCTGATAAGTGCAGATAAGGGACCGTAGGGTTGCAGACACAGACTCAAGTGCAAGGGTTGCCAGGAGGCAGTGCAGGTGTGCAACATATACTGTATATTCTGCTGAGTACGGAATACAAAATAGCGAAACCTGCTCGCTCGGCCCTCCTCCCCCCCAATTCCCCACACTTTCTGCGCTGGGGCTCTGAACGTCCACCTAGTTCACAAGCAGTTCTGAGAAAGTTCCATGCTGTTCTACCACTCCTAACGGTTGCCACCTCTGGCTTGTTAAGACTAGAAGTCCCAGAAATCTTTTCTCTTTCGTTTTTCAATATTAACTTGGGAAATAGTATAAAAGGTCCTGTCCTAGATCTAAATGTTACATGTGTGTTTCACTTCCTCATCCTCGCCTATTTGCCCGGCCATCCATTTTGTTACTGACTGACCACATCAAGGAGAGGAGCACCTCTGTCCTGGCTGAAAGGGGCCACAATGTTGCTTTTCTAGTGGGCCCAGTTCAAACATTATAAGATATATATGCATGCAGGTACTGTCCATATGGCACCCCAGAGACTGCTGCAAATCTCTCTGTCTCAGGGCTTATATTTGTGTCACACATTCCTGTGCATTTTCAAAACATATTAGGGACGATCAAGCAAAGGCAATACATGAGCAATGCTCATCTATGAAGGGGCAAAAATCTTCTCTGACCAACTTTTGGCCTGCACTAAAGGAAGAACACAAACACCCAGAGAACACATGAATTACAGCAGAGACCACCATGACCTTCATGCCGGTTCAGCTCACCAGTCAGCTCGGCTCCGTGAATAAGTCAGGAAACCAAATACCTGTCACAAAGGCCCATACATGGTCAATGGTGCTGCAACATGCCAAGCTCCCAAATCGCGTTAACCACAATGCAGGGAGAACTACAACACAAAAAACACACCGTGCAAGTGCAAACATGCTTCCATGAGAAGCTCACTGCTCCCCACATGTCTGTACAGAGAAACCCGCTAGACGAAGGTCTCAAGCGCTTGCAAGCACGACATCTATCATGCAAAGCCAAAAGACCAAGACAAAGCTATATCCCACCAATGTTGCATTTCTCCTGAGGAGCAATTAACAAATTCATCCGACCTACTTGCAGAAACAATTGGGAGAGGTCAGCATAAATACTCCAGTCTTATGGTCCTGAGGAAAGCGGACACATCACTTAACCCCCTGAAACGTAATCACTCTTGCGTCCTGATTGGCACACACAAGAGATGTGAGCTCCATTGGATTTGCACCAGCGCACTACGTAGACCCCTGAACTGCAAAAGCAACAATAACCCTACTTACACAATCCAACTGGTTGTCCTGCACATAGTATTCAGAATAGTACGATAGAAATATTACATTTCAAGTCATGATGGGAAATTGAAATTGGTTGTCTTTTGTGTAACTTTTGTGATCTGATGCGATTCATGCTCTACTTGCACATGGTTACAGTTATTGTATAGCTCATAGGATATGTTGACAATTATTTTTCATGTACTGTTGTTCAAATGTTCAAATCTGGATGTCAGCACATGGTTCTTTTATTACACATGCCATTGGCATAATTATTTCTCTTTTCATTTATGTGTGGAACAATTCTAGATAGGTTCTCTTGATTATTTCAACTTTTATTTAATAAATGTGAAGTCTATACACATTTTTGAGTATCTAGCGCAGTGTGTTTTTGCTCTAATCAAATACAGAACATAAAGACTTGCAATATGTGTAAAATAACATCACATAATGCCCCGTTTCATTCACACACACAGTGATTTAACCCTAAAGTCAAACAAGTTAGTTGACCTCTACAATAACACACTTGACTCAGCCATCAATATCGTTGCCCCCATTAAACTAAATAAAGCCAAACCAACAGCCCATCTTAACAAATGGTTCACCCCTGAACTAAAGATCCTCCGGAATGCCAAAAGAGCAGCTGAATCTACATGGAGAAAATCGCCAACCACTATCAACAAGGAGATTTTTTTCCTCTGCTGCCTCCACCTATAAATCTGCGATCCATAACAATAAGAAGGAAACTATAACAGAATCCTAAACGCCAAATCTAGGACCAATGAGCTCTTCAGCATCCTTAGGGAACTGCAGTCTCCAGCCCCACCTTCTGAAGCCTGTGTGAAAGACACAAACTGGTGCGCCAAAATACAGAAAGCCCTCTCTGATAAAATCACACTGCTTCAATCTAATATTGAATGAAAACAAGAACAGCCTGGCCAAGAACACCAACACTACCCATCCACCCAACCACATCACCCCCCACCCTTGTCCACCTTTCTCCTTCACACCTGTCTCATCTAAAGAAGTCGAAGAAATCATCAAAGGCCTCAAACCCTCAAGATGCCAAGGAGATCTCTGCCCTGCCACACTTATTCAGGACGGCACCAAGGACTTGGCCCCATTTATTACTTCCCCGATCAACTCCTCCGAGACCAGCACAGTCCCGAGCAACCTCAAGGAGGCCTGGGTTATGCCTTGATTAAAAAAAAAAAAACTCGATCCGAATATACCCACCAACTATAGGTCTATCACCACTGTCCCCTACCTCTTAAAGATATTAGATAGATTGGCCCATCTACAAATCCAGAAACCTCTGGAGGATAACAACTTACTTGGCCTCAGACAATCAGGCTTTAGGCCAAGACATGGCACAGAAACAGCCCTCTTGGACCAAAACATCCAAATGGATGAGGCTAAGGACAATGGTAAGCTGGCTATGCTCCTGCTGTTTAACCTATCAGCAGCATTTCATCTTGTCGATCACCAGATCCTCACCAATCACCTGTCCACAGCAGCTGCCTTCTCTAGCAATGCCTCTACTTGGATTCAATCATTCCTGTCCAATCGAACCACCAGGGTCTTTGCACCCTCTGCCTCAGCCGACCCAATTCCCATCTATTGCGGCGTGCCACAAGGCTCTTGTGTCTCGCCAATGCTTTACAACATCTTCACAAAGCTACTCTTTGACCGTCTTGACAACCTGCGTGTCACATATATACGAACAACGCTGATGATACCCAGGTTCTTATTATACTTTCAGGGTGCTATGAAGATGATTCCAAACTAATTAATGACATATCTGGAGATCCAGGCTTGGATGGCAGACCCTAGCCTATGTCTTAACTATGAGAAGACTGAGCTCTTGATCGTCAGATCCCAAATACGCTTAAACAAACTAGACCCACAATATACATCCATCAACATTGATGGAAATTTGATTAAAGTTGCCAAGGAAATCAAAACTCTGGGGGTCTACTTAGACTCCACCCTCTCGCTTAAAAAGCAAGTGAATGCCACCGCCTTCAGCACTGCCTACACCAACAATCTTATTAACGCATGCAAATCATTTCTGTTACCTAACAGCTGCATTACATTAATGAGGGCCCTAGTACTGTCCAAGATAGACTATTGCAACATCTCTTTTTAGGCACCTCGCAACGGAACCTCTACAGACTCAAGGTCTTACAAAATAGCACCCTGAGATCTGCACTGAACAGCCCTAGATCCAACCATATCACAAGCCACAGACAGGATGCCCTCTGGCTCCTGGTACGTGATAGAATATCCCTGCGTACTCTAGTCATAACCCACAAATGTCTGACAAATTCTGCCCCTAAATACCTGTCATACAAATTCAATAAACACTAACCAGCCAGACCCACTAGAGCTCTGTACTCGCATTGCCTTACTATCCCGAGGTTCAACCTATTTAGAGCTAGAGGAGCCAGCTTCCTGGTACTAGCCGCCAAACATTGGAATGCCCTCCCCCTCACTATCAGATAGGAACGTTCATTCTGGACCCTTAGAGCGAAAGTAAAGAGTTGGCTCTTCGATAAGAAACACTAACCGTCGGTTAACTTCCTTATCATAACCCATGTGCCTGCCTAATCCGTCTGTATGTCTATTTGTAAAACTGGCTGCCTAGTACCGTCGTCTCAACTGTAACCCATGGCGACTCATCCTGGCATACTTGTATTCTTGCCCGTATTGTATCAACCTTGTTGACCAGCCTGTAACCACCGGTCGACTAGCACTTATTGTATGTTGTAACTCCTGTATTTGCCTGTAACAATTGCCTAAATTCTGGTGCCCAGTTACCTCAGGGTTCGGTGCACGCTACAAATAAATAAAATAAACTAAATTCCATGTTAGCCATGCCATGGTCTTCCTGTCGGGACTCTTTTCTGTTATATTTAGCATTTGCACAGCAAGGCACAGACGCCAGCAGTTGAAATGACCAACGGAAGTACATAGTTGTGCACAAAAAAGACCGACTCACCGGGCACCCTGAAGGGCATGCCCCCCCTCATGCGATAATGACAAATAAGTGTTTGCCAATGTTTCATCCACAACATACACTTCACACAAGAATTGCCATATTCCTCACAGCTGTAGCTGCTCAGAGGAAGCAAACCTTGCACGTCCCCAGAAACAGCCTGCTTGGACTTTCAGAGGTCACAGAAACATTGGCAGACAACACACAAGCCAGGTAATCTTGAAAACCTGCAGTACATTGGGACCAGCGACTCCATCACAGCTACATAGGCTGGACAGGAGAAAGCACCTGCATGCATGCCCATGCTTGAAGACTGATGTGGTCCACCTGCAACCCTTTCTACTCCCACAAGAGAAACCCAATTGCACCCGAAGAAACATTCCCTGTGTACGTGTAGCGAGGACAGCAACTGGAGCACCTGAAAACTAGGACTATAACCCTTTATTCATGGAACATGCCCTAGTTTATCTTTCACTTCATGTATAGCTGTGAACACATTCTTAAATGTCAATGTTGTTACATACCATTCAGGGTCGGACTGGGACAAGAAATAGGCCTGATCGGAAGTGATGTCATTTGACCCCACCCCAAAGTGACATCCCGGGAATCGATGAAACACAACCTTTCACCCTTTGACAAAACAGGAAGTGGTATCAAATAGCATGTTCCTAAGTACACTAAATTACTGTGAATCCAAGCAGACGACCAAGGCCAAATGATAATATGTTATTGTATAGCACTTACACTTAAGCTTTTTTTATAGAACAAATATGCATACAATATCACCCAACCTGTGTTGGTACTCATTTATCGAGCTAAGAAGGATAAGGGAAAAGTTTCTTACCTGTAACTCCATTTCTCCAGCATTGGTATCTTTCATGGATTCACATGCTTAGAATATTCCCCGTTGTCAGACTGGGACCCCTCAGTACACATATATAGCCTTTTCCTATAGGAAAACTTCTGACACTTTTGTGTCCTATCTACGTCCTTTTGGGGCCCGCCTACGCATGCTCCGTAGGACGTCGCGGTATAGGAGCCCCGCCCCCGCGGCTCCCTTCAGATTTCGGCCCCTCGAAAGTAGGAAGGGTTAAACCTATCAAGCATATACATTGCATTCCGGGGAGGTTGGCGGGCGCATGTGAATCCATGAAAGATACCAATGCTGGAGAAATGGAGTTACAGGTAAGAAACTATTCCCTTCTCCAGCATTGGATCTTTCATGGATTCACATGCTTAGAATAGATTGTATAGCAGTAAACCTGAAGACGGTGGTGAGAATGCAATATACATTCACAACAATACACAATGCATAGGTACACAAGAAATAAGTTTACCCATATATCTGTACCTCTATAAAGCATACGGTCACCAACAGGTAGAAAAAACTCTCCACAGTGTAGAGCTTACCTTATTGAAACAGATGGCGCAGGACTGCTCTTCCCATCTGCACCTCGTCCGCATGCTGCCTTGCAAGGCAGTAGTGGCGGGTAAACGTGTGGGGCACCGACCATGCTGCAGCCTGGCATATGTCCGTTAGCGGAATTCCTGCCCATAATGCTGCTGAAGAGGACGTTGATCTTGTAGAATGGGCTCTAGGATGCCCTTGCAGCGGCCTTCCGGCCTTGGAGTGGCAAAAAGCAATCGTCGACCAGACCCATCGAGCCAATCCTTGCTTAGAAATTGCATTTGCTCTCATAGACGGACCATACGCGATGAACAGTTGTCGAGTAGACCTGAGTTCTTGTGTACGATGTAGGTAAAATTTTAGGGCCCTCTTAACGTCCAAGGTATGAAGAGCTTTTTCCGCTGCCGATGATGGGGTCACGAAGAAAGTAGGGAGGACAATTGACGAGTGTTTGTGATACACTGTAGGAACCTTCGGAACGAAAGTAGGATTAGTTGCCAGAACCACCTTGTCTTTAAAGAATCTTAGGTATGGAGGGTCTACGACCAACGCTTGCAGTTCCGAGATTCTCCTAGCTGACGTGATAGCAATTAAGAATGCCAACTTCCACGATATGAATTTCATGTCCGACGTGGCCATAGGCTCAAAGGGTGGTTTCATTAAGCCTGCCAACACTACGTTGAGACTCCATGTTGGTGGAAAACGTTTTACTGGGGGAAAAGTTCAAAATAAACCCCTCATGAAGTGTGTCACTAGTCTGTCGCTGAATAGAGGAGACGACTGTCTCTTCCTCGTGAACCTAGAGATGGCCGCCAGGTGCACCTTTATCGATGTGAAAGATAAACCCCCCTCTGCCAAGTGAAGCAGATAAGGCAGAACTTGCTCCGGAGTCACCTTTAACGGGTGTAGACCTTGTTGTCTTCGACACCACTCACAGAACTTTCGCCACTTATAGGTGTAAGATTTGTTGGTAGAAGGGGCCCGAGAATTTTCTGGCAATCCTCCGAAACGTCTAAGGTACCAAATTCCGAAAAGTCAGAAGCCAGGCTGTGAGGTTGAGACTGTCCAGGTCGTGATGCCACACCGTGCCTTTGTCCCGGGACAGTAGGTTCGGGACTCTCGGAAACGCTATTGGTTGTTCCAGCGACAGGTGAAGCAGGTCGGAAAACCACGGTTGCCTCGGCCAGTTCGGTGCCACTAGAATTACCTGGCAACTGTACCTGCGTATCCACTGCACCATCCTCCGTATGAGGGGGAACGGAGGAAAAGCATAAAGGAACTTGTCCGTCCATGGGAAGGAGAACGCCTCACCCATGGAACCCTCCAAGAGGCCATCTGCTTGCGAATTGCTCGCATTTCTTGTTTTCCTTCGTTGCGAAGACGTCCAGTGGGGGGTGACCCCATTTCTCGAAAACGTTCGTCAGCTGAACTGTGTCCATTTCCCATTCGTGTATCTGGGCCATCCTTCTGCTGAGGGAATCCGTTTGCGAGCTCCTCACTCCCGGGAGATGGTGAGCCACGATGGAAATCTTGTGCTTTAATGCCCAATGCCATACTTTCTGGGCCTCCATGGAAAGGGTCCTGGATCGCGTTCCCCCTTGTTTGCTCAAATAAAACATGGCCGTCGTATTGTCCGTCAGCACTCGTACTCTCGATCCCTTGATGTGTGGTAGGAACGCCTTCAAGGCCCATCGCACTGCTCTGAGCTCTAACACATTGATGTGTAGGAGTGACTCCGTTTGAGACCAACGACCTTGCGTTTGAAGAGTGCCCATGTGAGCTCCCCAGCCAGTTAGAGACGCATCCATGATTATGGTTAGCTGGAACTCCGGTTCCTGTAGGGGTACACCGTTGTTCAGGTTGTGGAAACTGTGCCACCATTGAAGAGTCCGAAGCAGTTTGTCGTCGTTGATTATCTTGTCTGACCACGATCCTTGGGCCTGTGTCCACCTGTCCGCGAGGAACTCCTGAACTGGCCTCATGAATAGGCACAGTTTGCCACCAGATGGATGCAGGATGCCATGGCCCCTAGGACCGAAACATATTTTCTCACTGAGAGCTTGGTGTTTCGCCGTAGTCGACTCGCCAGTTGATTGAGTTTTGAGATTCTGTCGAGGGAAGGCTTCACTAGCCCCGACTGGGTCTCGAACTGTGCCCCCAGGAACACCAACGTTCTTGATGGCATCAGCGAGGATTTTTGAAGTTTATGGCAAATCCCAGCTGTTGTAGAAGCTGCATGGTGGCTTGCAAACTTGTGTTGGTCGACGCTGGGGAGGATCCCCTTACCAGCCAGTCGTCGAGATATGGGTATACATGGTGGCCTTGCCTTCTTAGCCAGGCCGCTACTGGGGCCAGGCATTTCGTGAACGTTCTGGGGGAGGTTTTGAGCCCAAAGGGAAGAACCGTGAACTGGTAGTGAGTCCGCCCTATCACAAACCTCAGGAACTTCCTGTGTTTCCGACACATTGGAATATGGAAGTACGCGTCCTGTAAATCCAGGGACGCCAGAAAATCCCCTTCTTGAACGGTTCGGATCACTTCCTGGAGCGTGAACATTTTGAATTTTACGCTCTTTAAGGACTTTTGAGTTCGCGCAAGTCTAGAATGGGACGCCATTTTCCATTTGGCTTTTTCACGACGAAGTATCTTGAGTAGACCCCTTGACCTTTCTGTGATGCTGGAACTAATTCTATCACGCCTTTTGCTAACATGAGTGTTACCTCTTGTTGCAGTACCCTCAGATGGGAATGAGCGGCGAACGCAGGTGGAATGTGCGGAGGGATGCGCTTGAATTGTAGAGAATGCCCGTTCCTTATTGTGTTCAGCAACCATTGATCTGTTGTTACTCGTTCCCATTCGTCGACATAGGCTGATACTCTTCCCCCCAGAACGGTGTGTTGCTCGTCATTGCTGATCTTTATTTTGCTTCTCTCTCGACGACGACGGATAGGATGGTCTCTTCCTGGAGGTCTGGAAGTTCCGGCGTCGGTTTGCTGTTTGGGAAGCACACCTGTATCCCTGGGAGGGGTATGCCGACCTACCGAAGGATCTGTCTCCTGACGCAGAGAATCTGGAATTACCTGAAGCCCCTCTAAAGGGACAAAAAGACTTGTAGCTTCGGCCACTCTGGAGGGCCCCCAATGAACGTGCTGTGTCCGAGTCCTCTTTCATTCCCTTTAGGGCCTCATCTACTTTTTCTCCGAATAGAAGGTCTCCCTCAAAGGGCATATATAATACTTTGTATTGTACCTCCGGCCTGAAGTAGGTACACTTAAGCCATGACTGTCGTCATAACACGACCTCATTGTTGACTTGCTTGAAGCCCGATTCAGCGAGGTCAACCGTGATGTTTATTGCGTGATTGGAGGCTTCCTCACCCTCTCGGACAAGTAACATCGCTGCCTTCCTATGCTCTTCCCGAAGATGATCCAGCAACGGAGCCAGCCTGTGCCACATTTCTCTGTCGTATCTGGCTACAATAGCCAGAGAGTTTGCGGCCTTTACTGTAGTTGCTCCCACGGATAGTACTTTTTTGCCGAAGGCATCCCGACGTCTTGCCTCGTTTTCAGGCGGAGTCGTGCACTTGTGCTGGGCCTTCCGTTTCCTCGCCGCTGCCGCCGACACCACCGATTCAGGCGTTGGTTGGGCGGATAAGCACTTGGGGGTAGACTCTGGAGCCTTACATTTTTTCTCAAGGCGACCTTTTACCGCCGGTTCTGAAAAGGGAGACGCATTGTCTGCAAACCCTCCTTCCACACGTGATCTAGTATGGGTATTGAGAACACTGACCTCCTTCTCTTACCCATGTGGTCGAACAGAAAACAGTCCTTTTTCTGTTCTTCCTGGGACAAACCGAATTCCTTACATGCCTTCTCCATAATAGAATGGAATGATGCAATATCATCCGGGGGGGACGGGTGAGCCGGGCTCCTTGGGGTTTCTAACTCCACCTCTGACTCCCAGGTTAGATCCCTGGAGGGGGATGTTGAGATATCCGACATGGCTCCTCTGTCAGACTCCGAATCTGGCAGCTCACCTTCCTCTTGGGGTGCCTGTGGTGCTGAGACTGGCGTGCGTACGTGAGTCGGTGGACGGGACGGGCCCGGCTCGTCGACGGGTGACTGTGGCAGGTTTACCTGAGGTAGTCTCTGGTCCAACGACTGTACTAAAGACTGAAGCATGGACAGAATCTCCTGTTGGGTGTCCTGACCCACGTTTAAGCTACCCTGCTACAACATTTGGTGCTGTGGGCTTAGAAAATTCAAGATGGCGGAAAACCCACATGTGCGCTGAAATCCAGGAAAGCTGCGCAGTTTGTGCGCCCACCAAAATGGTTGCCTCACTTGCCACCCACCAGTGCGAGAATGAAAGGCCGGGTTGCCATGAGGGAAATGGGTTGCCAAAGGAAAAACAGTAGCGCCGGTTAGCTTCAAAGCGCTTTAAAACCACCATTGGACTACCCGCACAGTAGTCTGAAACCATTGGGAATGGCAATGCTGATTGCCAAATGCAACCTAGAATTGTGGGGAATTCATTTCTTAAATCCCAAAAATGGGTGCAGTACCAGTACTCACCACTATCCAAAAGCCGGCGTTTTAAAACCACTCTGTGTGTTTTTCTGAAGGCAAGCAAAATGCCTATTTCAAACCTTGCAACATGTGCAAAATATTCACTGAACACCAGCAGACATTTGGCAGAATGGAGTTTTGTGTGCCTACAAAATCTGGGAAATGAAGAGCCCAAAAACAATGCTTATAACAAAAATGCTATGGAGTCAGCAGCTTAAGCCTAACTACAACTGGATTTAAAACCACCAAAATCGAAAATGTTAAATTAAATGAGTGACCTATGTTTGGTGTCACATGCCTTTGTAACTGTTGAAATGTCATAGTTTTGCGCTTAGAATCAGCATTCTAGCTGCATGTGTAAAATTACAAGTTATTTTAAAAGCAACAAAAAGTTAGCTGAAGGTCTGGCTTAAGGAACTTGATTTTGCCTAGCAATTACCCATCAGGAGTGAAACTTGAGTCACCACTGTGTTCCCAGGCCAACCTTCCTTTTGCTGCCCAGGCTAAGGATATGCCATCTATCTGATAATTGAATTTCCTGTGCTCTGCCAGAGAGTGAACAAAGCCCTCTCCACTCAGGCAAAGGTTTTTTATTACAGACGTCGTAAAAAGTGGCTTCCTCCTGGAGAAGCTGGGAGGAGCACTGCCTGTGAGAAGCAAGCTGGCTTGGCAGAAACTGGAAAGACTGGTTTCTGTACCATGTGACCTGAAAAGACACACCCCTGCAGCAAGGATATGGTTTTATAAAAAGGGGGATAATTCATAGAGCGGACATGTGAAAATTTTATAAATGATACCATAATTCTTGTGATTTTTCTGCCCACAGTTTAAGACGTGGTAGGAACCGGTGGTATGTTCAGGGGGGTTGTGGCGGAAAAGTGGATATTACTCTAAATGTGTGCATGTTAAAAATCTGAAACTTCATCAGTTAATGTCCCTACCCCCTGCACACATGTATGTAAAGTTGGGTCCATGTCAGAAATTGCAAAATCAGTTAAAAAGTGAAATATGTGCCAGTTCTGAATGCAAGCTCCCAGGAAGAGCAGAGTTTGAACAGGGGATACCTCCTGTAATGCATGATGGGTGCATATGATTTTAAAACAATATGTACCTCTGCAAATATGTATTGGTTTCAAATCTAGATTTGTGTGTAAGTTGACAGGAGGAGTGGACTTTCTGCAGGCTGTAAAATGACATCAATCTGACTCACAGTTCAGTTTGCCAATCAAGTAAGAAATGGAAGTTTGACCAATTAGAAGCTGAGAGAGAGGTAGGGTCAGTGATGCTAGAACACACCCACATTCTAAACACATAAAAGCAGACAGACAGGACAGATAGGGGACATTCATTTTTCATCTGCCGCTGAAAGCTCTGCCGGAAAAATCCATACTTACCTCCATCAAACTCCAGAAAGCCAAACTAGAGACTTCAATCTATCCAGAGCAGAGAGACCCAAAGAACCGGTGCCTAGCAGAGACCAGACCCCTGTGAGCAGTTCCAGAGGCCAGGCGCTGTGAGCAGAACCCGGAAAGACCTGACCAGACTGAAGTCCGTGACCAAGTCGCTTTCCTGTTCAAAATCTCTTGTGAGTACTTAGCAAAACTCAGAACACATCTCTTAGTTTAAATTCATCTAATTCAATCTATTTAACCTAAGTAGAACTGCCTCCTAGCTGTCACCTGTCATTCTAGCTGCAAAAATTTGTCACTTGTCATTTTGAAAAAGTGTGCGTTTAAAATTTACAAAACCAAAAACGACCTTTACTAAATTACTCATATCTCCGCAACCGTTTGGGCTAGAGACTTGCAATAACTTTCATTTTGAAGCTGAGATCCCAGGCTTTTCTAGGACCCCAAAACGGTAGAGATAGTCCTTGCGGTTCCTTTGTAATAGCGCTCGGCGCATCCGCGAATTTTACCGCGATTTGCAATTTCTTCACATGTAAAAACTGCTGCTGTTTGCTTTCCATTGGCCAGAAATTCGTTTAACCTGCTAACTATCCCTGCATCATTGCTAGTGTGAGCCTGGACTAATATTAACTAGATACCACTCATCCTGAACCTCTAAAAGGGAATTAAGAGCGTTTCCAGCATATTTCTCATTCATTGCTAGCACCTATCAAAGCATTTGCCTGTGTTTTCAAACTTCTGTTTAAGCTTGCTGGATTGAACTGATTACATTGATTGCATTTCTGAGAACTGTGTGCTTTCCTCCCATTCCCTTGCATTGCATAAAGAGGAGGGGAGTAGCCAGAGAAAAGTGATTACATTGTTTGGTTGAAATCATATTGCGTATTTTCTGTACTGCATTCATTGAATATTGCATCCACCTGAGCTTACATAAAGCGACCTCTACCACATTATACTTTTGTTCCTATTTACCAGTGTGTTACCTTATCCATTCATGTCAACTCATTAGTGATTATAAGAAGAGTGCTAGTGCCAGATTCTCCGTTGTTGATCTTTATCATATCAGATTAAGTGTGCTATTCAATTATTAATTTATTATAAAGTGGGATATATATACCTATTGTTTAAATTATCAAATAAACCTTTTAAACTTGCAAAACAGAACTACTTCTTGGCTCAGTGGGGTCAGGGGGATTCCAAGAGAGGGGTGTTATACAAGGGTAGTCATCCAGGACGCATGAACTGGACCTAAAGATATATCAATAAGGGTTTTCATTCAGTATTCTAGACTAGGCGTTAACTTGGCTGTAGTGCTGAATTGAATCCTCTTACAAAGTGGGGGCTCGAGCCGAGACGTTGGGTTAGATTTACCATTTGTGCAGATTAATACAGTGTGCTAACTGACGGGATACATACATCCAGTCGGATCACCACGCTGCATTACGCTGTGAAGCATTCCTCAAAAGGGACACTCCAAGAAAAGTTCTGTTCTGCAAAAATAAAATACAAACTTCTGTAAGTCAGGACAGAGACCAATCTCTAGAATGACGACCTTAGTAGACATGAAAATAGCCAGAGAGCACCTCTTGCATAAGCTATTTGTGAGAGGTGAATGGACCGAACAGGGCCAGGATGTGTGGTTGCAGGCCATCACACAACAGGTCACTGAAACAGGGTCAGATATATATAGAGATCAGGGTCCCTTACATGTGGCCCTGAGTGAACTATATATGGCTCCTAAAGCCAAAGAGGAACACAATAAGATCGCCAGGATAGCAGCATACCTGTACCTATATATGGGAGACATGCAGGATAGATGTGCTGAAAGCCAAAATCTGGCAAATAGGCAACAGATGGCATTACAGAAGGTCCAATCTGATCTGGACTCTTCTGAGCAGAGGCTGCAGAGGAGCCAGGAGTCAGAAAATGACAGCAGACTGTACATCACTAAAATGAAGGAGGATATGGATGTGCTGCAAAAGGAAAAGTCAGAACAGGATACCAGATTTCTGGCCTTGCAGAAGGAACACCAAGACAGTTGGGACTCCTTACTGCAGAGCCAGAAAAAGCTGGAGCAACAATTAGACTCTAACAGGGCATGCACGGAGCAGGTAGCCACCCTGCAAAGTCATCTAGATAGAGTGAAGGTAGAGAGCAACAAGCTGATCTTGAAAGACCTGGATACCCAGGCAGAGTTTGATGAGGAGCGCCAAAAAGCTGGTGCCCTTCAACGGCAAAGGGACGACCTGGCGGCACAAATGCAGGCTCTTAGTCAGGAAAGAGACGCCTTAGGCCAGGAAGTCTGCCATTTAAAAAGGAAAATGGAAGAAAATCACCTGGCCCACCAGGGGCTGGGTGACCTCCAAAAAGAAAACCAGAACTTGGTAGAGCACACCAGAAGGGTGGAGGATGCTCTAGCAAGAAAGGAGCAGGCCAATAGGGACACAGCTCAGGAGGTAACCCTCCTGCAGCAAAGACTGGCCCAGTTCTCCAGGACCAACCAGGAAGCACAGAGGGAAAATGAGGCCCTCTGTCAACACAATGATAGGCTCCAGCAACAGGTAGCGATGCAGGAGAAACTGATAGAGTCGAGTAAGGCCTTAACAGAGGAACTGAAAGCACAAATGCAGGCTCTTGCATTGCAACAGGGAGCAGGGGCGGATAGAGATGAGGTCCGCTGGGAAAGAGAGACTCCTGACCATAACCGCAGGAGCCCTAACACCAGGGGCCTTCATCTTCCCCAGTCCCTGGACTCTACCACCCCCGTGTCCCCTGGCGCACATGAGCACAGGGCCACAGGGATGGCAGATTACTATCCAGCTAAGAGTATGGGGCTCATAGGCCAGTACCATCCAGGAATGGAGGGGTGGGCATCCGGGTATGGGCACCCAAGTACAATACAGTTCAGTGGGGAACCCCAGGAGAGTAGGCCCATTAAGGGCATCCTGAAAACCTCTGCCCAGTTAGGTCAGTGGAGGGGGTACCCATCAAATCCTGACAGCAAGGAGGAATCTGAAGACTCCTCTGAACTGCGCAGGACACAGGAGACCAGGTCCCCACATTCTGCCAGCCATTCCCAGGCTCGCAGAATCCGGGAAAACCTGGAAGAACAGACGGGAACCTCTGGGAGCAGTGCCTCTGAGTCCGACGAAGAATGGACAAGGGTTACCCGAACCAAAAAGGCCAATAAGGCAAAAAGGGCCTTGCTCAAGGACCCCTTAAAGCAGATTAAGGCGATCAGGAGCGTCATCACGCCTTACCATAAGAACGCTAAGTATTCTGTTTGGGAGCACTTAGAGTTGTTTGAACAAATGATGGAGACTTTCCATTTGAAGGACAGCCAAAGCTGCATTCAATATGTAAAGTGGACCTTCTCCCCGGAATACTCCAGTTTCTTTGCGGGGCTGGAGGACCAAAATCATTTAAGATGGTCCACCTATAAGGCGGCCATCCTGAAACATTTTTCTGTTCACAGAAATCCTCAAGAGGCTCGCAAGGCAGCCTACAATTTGCAATGTGGGGAGGATCAGGCCCCACAAGAATTTGTGCAGGAGTTAAAGCGGGCTTTTGCACAGACCACAAGAAGGGTGCGCACGGATAGCCGTGAATTTATAAACACGTTTTTCCATGCCTTGCCCAAATATATCATGACCCAGCTCGTGAGGGATTTTCACGAGGAAAGATCTTTAGACTGGGTCATTGAACAGGCTACCCGCATCTATGAGGTGCAGAAGCCCATAGAAAATAAAAGCAATGCCCAGAAAAACCCCAAAGCCAACAGCACCCCTGCTGCTGCCAAGGTGGCAGAGGTAAAGGTCACCCCCGTTTTGGATTTGGAGATGGGGGGGCCTAAAAACCTACCTGCACCTAATAATGCTAGGCCCAGAAGGTCCTCGGGCCAGTCGCAGACAGGGAGCCAGGGAGGCAGCCCCACAAATGGGGTCCCTCGCTCTCCTGACTATGTAAGTCCTCGCTACAAAGGGAATCGACCCATCCTGGGTTATGTGTGGACTCCTCCAGCCCAAGGGGGGGGATCCAGACAAGCACCTAACCCAGGGAACTTCCCTCCAAACTTCCCACAGGAGGGCAGAAATTTACCAAACCCTGGGCAGAACTTTTTCCCCAGATATCCACCCGACTTCCAACCCCAAAATCATCCATCCTTCTTTCCTCAATTCCCTGAGCCCAGACCACTGAATCCGGGAGAGGGGAGGCCAAGGGTGGAGGGGTACCAAAATCTTCCCAACCAGGGGTACTACCAGAGGAGGGACAGCTACCCTTCCCGGGATCAGCCCAGGGGAGAAAACAGGGCCCCGTATCAGCCTGAGCGGGTTTCCCAGTTAGAGCGCCAGGTTCAAAACATGGCGCGGGATATGGGTCATATACTGAGGGCACAGCAGAACCCTCAGATCAGCATGCCGGCGCAGAACGCACCCAACTCTGGACCTGGTGCTCCAGAACAATGACGGGGGCAGCACCCCGATAAATCACCGGTTCCCAGGGAGGAGGCACAAAGGGAAGGGGGGTGTAAAGCCTTGGAGGAAGCTTCCTTCCTCACTTGTAAACAGCCCCTGGAAACCCAGGAACCGGAAACAAAATCTCTTGCCCCTGAAAGTCTGCCTCCTAAGGAGCAGAGGGGGGGTAGGAGAAACAAAAGACCCAAACAGACTCAGTTTGAGGAGGAGGTACAGATCTTCCAATTTGAGGGAGAGGGATCCACAGAGGATCCTGGGAAAAGGATCTTCTCCTTCAGAGAGGGGGGAACTCCTCCCAAAGAAAAATGGGTCCCTAGGGATGCAAATCTAGACTGGGGAGATGTGGAGACTGAGCTACCGCCGCCCACCATCTCATCCCAGAACCAACAGCAAGAAAATCCCCTGGTTCAAACCCATCCTGGTGACTGCCTCCAAAAAGGGGGGGGCGGCCCAGAACCGGAACCAGGGGAACCCACAATGGCTCTGATCTCCAGTTGCCAACTTTTTCTTTCAGATTCCCAAGGCTCTCCACAGAATTCTGCCCAAAATTCTTCTCTCGCGATGTCCAAAACCAGAAAATTAGCCCACCAGTTGTCCAAAAATGTACATTATCTGTGCCCCCTTGAGGAGAAGGAGGGAAGATATCATGCCCCGGTACAAGTACAGGGGCAGGGTACAATCTCAGCACTGGTGGACACTGGATCTCAAGCTACCCTTCTGTCCAGAAGGGCCTTTGACGAACTGAATGCAGGAAGGGGAGAGAATTACCAAATTCCTCTCACCTCTCTTCCTGGACAACTGCAGAACTTTGACGGGAAGGAAATTCCCGTCGAGGGGACGGCAGACTTGGACATTAAGATCGGGCGACACAAGTTGAAACACCCGGTCATAGTTGTGACCCCAGAGGGCACCCCTTGTTTACTAGGGAATGACCTCCTGAGAAGGTTGTCACCCCTAATAGATTGCGTAAACAAGGTCCTCTGGACCCAGACTAGCCGACCAATAAAATTAAAACAGAGTGCCAACCATGTTAGTTTAAACGGCACATGCCACATGGTTGAACAAAAATCTGACCAAGTAGAATTTCACTTCCAGAATAGCCAAATTCCAGACGTGACAGTAATAGCAGTAGGACAACAGACTGGTGATCGGGGGTCCTCTCTATTTCTGAAAATCAACCTTCCTTCCAGTCTAAAGTGGTACTCCACGCTGGAAGGAAACACTCTGAAATTCTATACCAATCCACAATCTGAAACTCCCACTCCTATAGTCCAGAAAGATGTGAAATCAGCTCAGAGCCTGGCTGATATTCAGCAAATTGGAGAGCAGTTGTTCATCCCTGTTCAGTTAAATGATGGGAAGGACTCTGTTCTCGCTCGAGTGTGTGTGAACAACGGTAAGAGCTTCATCAGCGAAGCCATGTTTCGCCAACTCCCAAAAGAACCAGCCATTCCCACCTTCAAACTGATAGACAAATGGGAAATGGACCTGGAAGTACCTAATTCCAAACATCTCCTGCCAAGCAGGTGTATGCTCAAAATCTCCATTGGCAACAAGAGCATAGTCCATAATTGTTGGGTCGTGCGAGACGTCCCTGCCGCCTTTTACTTAGGCAGTGACATTCTCAATCGCTTTGCCATTAGTTTGGACCTAATAAACTTCAAAGCTTGGTCCCGATTAGCGGATAATCCCATGGGCTTTGATGATCCAGAAAAAGCATTTAGGTCAGCTCAATTGCTACCTTATGCAGTTGAAATTCAGGTTAAAGAGGAAGTCACCATCCCAGAAAGGACCCGACAATTCTCCCTGGAAGTGAAAGTTAAAAGGGGACAAGAGTTGAAAAACCCTGATGCTTACATACATCTAAATGCTTCTCTCCAACAGCAAGGGTTGGGGGTAAACCCGACTCCATTAGTCAACATAGAACATGACCCCATTCTAATAGAGGTGGATAACAGCGACTTAAAGAGTATTACTCTAGCCGCAGGCACCATTATTGGAATGGCGGTTGATGACCGACATTTCTCCATTGATCTTGTAAATGAACTGTTAGGACCCATCCCCAAGGACTGTTTTGACAGTGACAGTGATGACAACGCAACACCAGACAGGATTTTTACCCGGCATGGGGGGAACTTCCTGGTGTACACTTCCTGCCCCTATGGTAAGGAAGATGTGACCTGTGACTTCAGGAGGGATGAGGTGATTTTCCAGGTCCATGAGGGCTGCCTTTCCCACCTGAAGCCTCCGGTCCAAATCAGCACTCTGACCAGGGACTTCTCCACCCAGCTGGAGGAGGCCGCGGAGATAGCCAAACCAGAAGTCTTTCCAGGCCTCAGGCAGATGGTGGAAGAGAGAGTCAACCTAGCTGATGCCTGTGTGACTCTGGAACAAAAGCAAAAGTTGAAACAAGTCTTCTTGGATTTCCAAGATCTCTTTGCGGTAGACTCATATGACTGTGGTCGCACTGACATCCACACAACAACAATCCCCACGGACCCTGGCATGACTCCTGTGTTTGTGAAGCAATATCGCTTGCCTCTCGCATCAATGGAGTCCCTTACTGAAATAATTAAGAACCTTGAGTCCCGGGGAATAATCCGTCCAGTCCACAGCACCTTCAATAATCCGGTGCTGGGAATATTGAAGCCAAACGGCCAGTGGAGACTCTGCGCTGACCTCAGGGAGCTCAACAAACGGGTCCACACTTCCCGATGGCCTCTTCCCTACATTGACCAAGGGCTGGCCCAGATTCAGGGGTCACAGGTATTCACTGCAATAGACCTGACCAATGGATACTGGACCGTGCCTGTCAGTAGGGAGGACCAATACAAGCTGGCTTTTACCTTTGGGGGCCAGCAGTACACATGGACCCGGACTCCCTTCGGATACCTTAACTCCGGTAATGAGTTCAATATTTTCCTACATAAGGCCATGCCCGACCTGGGTGCGAGGGGTAACCTGGCTTATGTAGATGATGTCCTCATCAAAAGTTCATCTGTGGAGGAACACATAGCGGAGATCCGTTATGTTCTGACACAGTTGAGGGCCGCCGGAGCAAAACTTTCCTTTCAGAAAGCACAGTGGTGTAGAACCCGTGTTAATTTCTTGGGGCATGAGATTACTCCTCAGGGTCTCTGTCCCCAGGAAAAGAAAGTGGAAGCACTTCAGAAACTGAAAGACCCCACAACTCTGCGGGAACTAAGGAGCCTCCTTGGACTGACTAATTACAGCAGAAAGTTCATTGAGGGCTACGCAGAGATCACCAGACCCCTGATTCATCTCCTGAAGGGGGGGGTCAAGTGGGAATGGGGTCCAGAACAAGCCGAGGCAGTAAAACAACTCAAAAGAAGCCTCTCACAAGCGCCTTGCCTAGCTTACCCTGTCAGAAACAAGGAGTTCTTCCTGGAGACGGGGTTCTCTAATACGTGCTTGACGGCAGTATTATACCAAAAGCATGACAAGGTCAATAAAGTAATCTCCTATGCGAGCAAAACTTTATCCTCTGTGGAGGAAAAATTCAACGATTGTGAGAAGGCACTCCTGGCAACGGTGTGGGCATTGAAGAATTACCGCCCGTTTATCCAGGGGGAACACATCATAGTGGAGACTCCACACCAGCCTCTGCAATATCTCCAAAGTGACAGAATCCGGGCCGGAAATGTGAGTAATTCCCGAATTACTTCCTGGATTCTGTCAATGCAAGGCTTTCCTGTGGAGGTCAGATATGGCCAAAACAAGAAGAGTCCCCTCGCGCAAGGTCTGGCTGACTTGCATGATTGTGCCAGAGAAAACTGTCTCGAGGACGAAAGTCTAAAAATAAAGGACAACATGGAGGCATACCTCAATTCCCCCCACAAAGTCTTTGAAGAAGACAAGTGTGAGGGAATGCCCACTGTGTATGTGGATGGATGCTCTTACCATGTCGACAACAACGGGGAGAAAGAACTGGTGGCCGGCGTAGGGAATGCATGGGTGAATGAGTCCCCAGAACCCTCCGCTGGATACAAAATTGGTCCCCGAAGTAGTCAGGTGGCAGAATTGATGGCTGTGCATCAAGCCATCCTCACTGCTGTCCAGCATCAACTCCACGAACTGGTCATAATCACAGATTCGGATTATGTACGGAACGGGTTCGTGGAGCACCTGGTTAATTGGAAAACCAGAGGCATGTTATGTGCTAACAACAAACCCTTGAAACATGGGAAGTTAATCCAAAACATTGATGATCTGGTCACCTCGAATGAGATGACCATCTATTGGAAGAAGATCAAGGGTCATTCCAAAGTAGAGGGACCAGACAAAACTGGAAATGACTTAGCTGATCAGCTGGCCAAAACCGGGGCCATCCAAGGGGATCTAATTGAGATTGAGTCCCTGTTGGGGGAAATCCAGGTCACTGCCATCACTAGGTCCCAGACAAATGCTCACAACGACCTCTCAATTGCACAATGGAGTAAGGAGACCCCTGATGCTGATTTGATTACTGCTCAGAAGGGGGATCCAATAATTGGTAAATTTTACCAGCACCTTGAGGACCCTGAGAACTTTCCCCTGACGGATACCGATTACATTGGGAAAGAGGACCTAAGAGTGTTGATGAAATGTCCCAAAATGTTCCGGATCCAAGACGGTTTGTTGGTAAGGAAATCCAAAGCTGGCCACGATCAGTGGGTGGTTCCTACCTCATTCCGAAGCCTGATGTTAAGTCACGCCCATGATGCGGCCACCGCCGGTCATAGGGGGTTTCACACAACATTGGAAATCTTAAGAGAGGTTGCATACTGGCCACACATGGGGCAGGACCTCGACCAATACTTGAAGGGGTGTCTTGTGTGTGCACAATTTCAGCCATCATCCCTCACGCACCGGGCGCCTTTACAAAAGAGGGGAATGACACTGCCATGGTCAGATTTACAAATCGACTTTGTAGGCCCTGTGATTCGCTCGGCTAGGGGGAATAAGTACATGTTGACTGTGACATGCTTGTTTACCAAGTGGGTGGAATGTCTCCCAGCCCCAAATTGCAAGGCAGAAACTGCAGCTGCCTTGATGATTAACCACATCTTTTCCCGTTTTGGTCTACCTCAAAGGATTGAGTCAGACAGAGGTAGCCACTTCACCAGTGAAGTAATGACAAAGATGTGGGAGATACTGGGGGTCAAGAGAAAGCTGCATATTGCTTATAGACCAGCTTCTTCTGGGGCAGTAGAGAGATATAACCGGACAATTGTGAGCATATTAAAGAAGTTTGTGGCAGATTCTGGGCCAAGTTGGGATATCCGATTACCTCTGGTCCTAATGGCTATCAGATCTACCCCTTCATCTGCAACCAAAATGTCACCATTTGAGTTGATGACTGGGCGCAAGATGGTGCTTCCTCAGCATTTGCTCTACAGGACCCAGGAGCAGACACTGATAAATGCCTCCACTACTCATGAGTATGTAGAGAATTTAAGGAAACACCTCCAACATGCTTTTGCTTATGCTCAGCGGAATCTAGAAAGATCGGCTGATAGCATGAAGACCCACTATGACCTGAAGACTTCCAGGAAGGAATATCAGGTGGGAGACCGGGTCTATCTATACAACTTCCAAAGGAACCAGGCCAAGCAGCGCAAATTTTTGCCTACATGGAAGGGACCCTTTGAGATCGTCGATAAGATCTCCCCTGTGGCCTACAAGATCCGCATCCCCAAAGGCGGTTCGGCAGAGGGGGAAGACAAGTGGGTCCACATAAACCAGTTGAAATGTTGCCATCCCAGGCACACTCTGCAACAACTGGAGGAATCCTCTGGAATCCTAGCAGGCACTGTCTCAGACTAATTCAGTTCCAACCATAAAACATACCACATCTAGTCTCTAAAATATTGTGATTTGCATGAAACTGTCTCTTAGTTATACTGTTTTTTTTTTCTCAAAATAAGAATGTAATGTTTCGTTATGATAAAATGCATATGCTGCCCCACTACCTCAACAGTGGTGGAAAAACGTCTATGAGTAGATATTGCCGCTTTTGCTTTATCATCCTAGGAGAGATGAAACCATGAAGGATGACCAAGAAGAACGATCCGGAGACCGGGAGCAGAGACGCAACGGGCCCGGGGTACCGCCCAATCTTCCCATCAGGACCGGCGAGGAGAACCGATCGATCAGTACCGGATGGAGAAGAAAACGCTGAACTGTGTCATCTACAGAAGAGGAAGAAGATTATGCGGACAGACCGGTGCATGGGTCAAAACCCTTGTGCACGCGACTCCCCATCGACTCAAATTCAAAGTGCAGTCGCGTGGGGGGGACTTGTTGGGTGTCCTGACCCACGTTTAAGCTACCCTGCTACAACATTTGGTGCTGTGGGCTTAGAAAATTCAAGATGGCGGAAAACCCACATGTGCGCTGAAATCCAGGAAAGCTGCGCAGTTTGTGCGCCCACCAAAATGGTTGCCTCACTTGCCACCCACCAGTGCGAGAATGAAAGGCCGGGTTGCCATGAGGGAAATGGGTTGCCAAAGGAAAAACAGTAGCGCCGGTTAGCTTCAAAGCGCTTTAAAACCACCATTGGACTACCCGCACAGTAGTCTGAAACCATTGGGAATGGCAATGCTGATTGCCAAATGCAACCTAGAATTGTGGGGAATTCATTTCTTAAATCCCAAAAATGGGTGCAGTACCAGTACTCACCACTATCCAAAAGCCGGCGTTTTAAAACCACTCTGTGTGTTTTTCTGAAGGCAAGCAAAATGCCTATTTCAAACCTTGCAACATGTGCAAAATATTCACTGAACACCAGCAGACATTTGGCAGAATGGAGTTTTGTGTGCCTACAAAATCTGGGAAATGAAGAGCCCAAAAACAATGCTTATAACAAAAATGCTATGGAGTCAGCAGCTTAAGCCTAACTACAACTGGATTTAAAACCACCAAAATCGAAAATGTTAAATTAAATGAGTGACCTATGTTTGGTGTCACATGCCTTTGTAACTGTTGAAATGTCATAGTTTTGCGCTTAGAATCAGCATTCTAGCTGCATGTGTAAAATTACAAGTTATTTTAAAAGCAACAAAAAGTTAGCTGAAGGTCTGGCTTAAGGAACTTGATTTTGCCTAGCAATTACCCATCAGGAGTGAAACTTGAGTCACCACTGTGTTCCCAGGCCAACCTTCCTTTTGCTGCCCAGGCTAAGGATATGCCATCTATCTGATAATTGAATTTCCTGTGCTCTGCCAGAGAGTGAACAAAGCCCTCTCCACTCAGGCAAAGGTTTTTTATTACAGACGTCGTAAAAAGTGGCTTCCTCCTGGAGAAGCTGGGAGGAGCACTGCCTGTGAGAAGCAAGCTGGCTTGGCAGAAACTGGAAAGACTGGTTTCTGTACCATGTGACCTGAAAAGACACACCCCTGCAGCAAGGATATGGTTTTATAAAAAGGGGGATAATTCATAGAGCGGACATGTGAAAATTTTATAAATGATACCATAATTCTTGTGATTTTTCTGCCCACAGTTTAAGACGTGGTAGGAACCGGTGGTATGTTCAGGGGGGTTGTGGCGGAAAAGTGGATATTACTCTAAATGTGTGCATGTTAAAAATCTGAAACTTCATCAGTTAATGTCCCTACCCCCTGCACACATGTATGTAAAGTTGGGTCCATGTCAGAAATTGCAAAATCAGTTAAAAAGTGAAATATGTGCCAGTTCTGAATGCAAGCTCCCAGGAAGAGCAGAGTTTGAACAGGGGATACCTCCTGTAATGCATGATGGGTGCATATGATTTTAAAACAATATGTACCTCTGCAAATATGTATTGGTTTCAAATCTAGATTTGTGTGTAAGTTGACAGGAGGAGTGGACTTTCTGCAGGCTGTAAAATGACATCAATCTGACTCACAGTTCAGTTTGCCAATCAAGTAAGAAATGGAAGTTTGACCAATTAGAAGCTGAGAGAGAGGTAGGGTCAGTGATGCTAGAACACACCCACATTCTAAACACATAAAAGCAGACAGACAGGACAGATAGGGGACATTCATTTTTCATCTGCCGCTGAAAGCTCTGCCGGAAAAATCCATACTTACCTCCATCAAACTCCAGAAAGCCAAACTAGAGACTTCAATCTATCCAGAGCAGAGAGACCCAAAGAACCGGTGCCTAGCAGAGACCAGACCCCTGTGAGCAGTTCCAGAGGCCAGGCGCTGTGAGCAGAACCCGGAAAGACCTGACCAGACTGAAGTCCGTGACCAAGTCGCTTTCCTGTTCAAAATCTCTTGTGAGTACTTAGCAAAACTCAGAACACATCTCTTAGTTTAAATTCATCTAATTCAATCTATTTAACCTAAGTAGAACTGCCTCCTAGCTGTCACCTGTCATTCTAGCTGCAAAAATTTGTCACTTGTCATTTTGAAAAAGTGTGCGTTTAAAATTTACAAAACCAAAAACGACCTTTACTAAATTACTCATATCTCCGCAACCGTTTGGGCTAGAGACTTGCAATAACTTTCATTTTGAAGCTGAGATCCCAGGCTTTTCTAGGACCCCAAAACGGTAGAGATAGTCCTTGCGGTTCCTTTGTAATAGCGCTCGGCGCATCCGCGAATTTTACCGCGATTTGCAATTTCTTCACATGTAAAAACTGCTGCTGTTTGCTTTCCATTGGCCAGAAATTCGTTTAACCTGCTAACTATCCCTGCATCATTGCTAGTGTGAGCCTGGACTAATATTAACTAGATACCACTCATCCTGAACCTCTAAAAGGGAATTAAGAGCGTTTCCAGCATATTTCTCATTCATTGCTAGCACCTATCAAAGCATTTGCCTGTGTTTTCAAACTTCTGTTTAAGCTTGCTGGATTGAACTGATTACATTGATTGCATTTCTGAGAACTGTGTGCTTTCCTCCCATTCCCTTGCATTGCATAAAGAGGAGGGGAGTAGCCAGAGAAAAGTGATTACATTGTTTGGTTGAAATCATATTGCGTATTTTCTGTACTGCATTCATTGAATATTGCATCCACCTGAGCTTACATAAAGCGACCTCTACCACATTATACTTTTGTTCCTATTTACCAGTGTGTTACCTTATCCATTCATGTCAACTCATTAGTGATTATAAGAAGAGTGCTAGTGCCAGATTCTCCGTTGTTGATCTTTATCATATCAGATTAAGTGTGCTATTCAATTATTAATTTATTATAAAGTGGGATATATATACCTATTGTTTAAATTATCAAATAAACCTTTTAAACTTGCAAAACAGAACTACTTCTTGGCTCAGTGGGGTCAGGGGGATTCCAAGAGAGGGGTGTTATACAAGGGTAGTCATCCAGGACGCATGAACTGGACCTAAAGATATATCAATAAGGGTTTTCATTCAGTATTCTAGACTAGGCGTTAACTTGGCTGTAGTGCTGAATTGAATCCTCTTACACTCCAACGACAAAACAGATTGAGGATTGAGAAGAGGGGCAGACAAGGGAATTCCGGATCCCCTCGTCGATGACTTGTCAACCACTCGTAGCCTGAGGTCTGCCGGGCCAGCTATTCTCCTGCTCTCGTCCTCTCCCGAGGACAGCGACACTGCCTGTTCCTGCAGTAAAGTATCCGGAGGGATTGGATCGAAAACTTCAGGCCGCCAGGCTTCCTGTAGAACCTCTGTCGACGAGGCCACCGTCGCAGTCGTTGTCGGTGGGACGGTAGATACCACATGCGTCAGTGGTAGGGAGGAGGCCGATGACTGGACCGCCGTCGACGACGGTGGCTTAGCAGGTGGTTTAGGCGGTCCCGTCTTTTCTACACTTGGCCTGCTTTTACTCGATTCTCGACTCGTGGTCGATCTATGGTGATCGCCCGAGGAGGATTTCGGCCTTTCCTTGTCATGCTTTTTTGACGAAGATGACGATTTTCTCGACGAAGATTCTCTAGCTGAGTGACTACGAGATGACTCTTTCTCCGCCGGTCGAGATTTCTTCGCCGGTGGTTCCGACGATACAGCGCGGTGTGATGTTTTCGCCGATTGTGTGGAGCCTACCTCCGAAGGGGGGTATGCCCCCGCTCCATCATTCAACCATGCCACCAGCCGTCGACAACGGTCTTTGAGGGTCTTTTGAGAAAACCCTTTGCATATGTCACAGTTATCAGCCGAATGATGAGGGTGGAGACAGTATATACAATCCATATGTCCATCTCCCTCGTAAACTTTTTTCAAGCCGCACGTCGCGCACAGACGGAACAGCGCCTTTCCCGACATGAAGGAAAAATTCACCTAACTCCAACTCCAAGTACACAACCTTGTACAAAATAGTAAGACGACGCGAGGAGATCCCACTACTTTGGAGACGGTTGAAATCTGAAGAGAGCCGCGGGGGCGGGGCTCTTATACCGCGACGTCCTACGGAACATGCGTAGGCGGGCCCCAAAAGGATGTAGATAGGACACAAAAGTGTCAGAAGTTTTCCTATAGGAAAAGGCTATATATGTGTACGACGACGGGGAATATTCTAAGCATGTTGATCCATGAAAGATCCAATGCTGGAGAAAAGGATAAAAGGCTGTTTGAAAGAAAAAAAATAACAGATAAAATAAATATTTTTTCTTCATTTTTTTCCTTCCAAACCGACCCAGGCATGGCAAGAAACCGGCCCCCATGCCCCAGGGACGATTAAGGTCCGGCCACGGGCCGACAGGCCGAGGGGCCAATCCAACCCTGATACCATTGCATAGCCCGCAATATTCAGCAAAGTAGATGTTGGCATTGTGACACGGCCAGTACCTTGGCCTTGCCAGAAGAGGGCAAAAACCATCTTTACAGGGGGTAGGCATGGTTCCAAAGGCTGTCCTTGCCTTAAACTGGACGATGACAGCAAAGACAGAGCAAGTTCCTACCACTTTCCCTTGTGCCTGCATGCTTTGCTGCAGCACACCTTTGCCTCATGCCCTCTCGAACCACATGCTTGCCTGAATTTCTCTATCTTTCATAGGAATCCTCAACAAGCGAGCCGGCGGAAATAAAGCCGAACCATCCGTGCCCCAGGAAGTCAGAAGAACTGAGACCCATGCAACAAAGGACAAGCCTCCCTGTGATCGTGCCAGTGGTGCAGCAGCCACAGCAGACTGGAGGTCGGGAGAGAGAGCAAAGGAGCAATTGCAATGCAGTAAAGAAGCCACGCATGCCACGCTCCGGGACTGGAGTGAGAACCTATACCGGAATACCAGGGAACCCCTAGACCACCACACAATCCCAGGGCACTGAAATCCCTGCAAGGGGCAACTTCAGGGGCAAGGCAGGTACTGATGAACCCTGAAAGAACTTGTGCATTGAATTGTTGGAACAACTAGTGGCAGACCCACACAGAGAAAGTGGGTGGGGCTTGACAGTGGTTTTAGGCAATGGGTGTTCTGCAATACCACCCAGGTGGGGTTAGAGCAGGTGGATTAGTTAAGGAGATAGGGAAGTATAAAACAGGGGTACCGAGTGACTTGTTTGGGTGAGGGAGGAGGTAGTGAATCAAAAGACCAACAGGAGGAAGGCAATAGCGGCTAAGTGCAGAGGCATTTCTTGGAGAAAGGAGAGTATTTGGCTTAGTGAGAGTAAGGGTACTGCAGAGGGAGTGTACATGTTTGTGTGGCAGGTGAATAGAAGTTTGGGTACGGTTTAAGTTACTTACCTGTAACTATTGTTATCCAGCATGGATTCACATGCTCATGAATATTCCGTTGTCAGGCTGGGAATCCTCTGTGAAAGAAAAAACTGTTTCACTTTAAAACTGCATTTCTCCTCTAAACCAATCACTGCCCTCTGGGTCATACTGCCCCCATCCAATGACAGTCCGCTCCCTAAGCCCCGCCTCTGGCATCCATCTTCACATTTGGTAAGCACGTAAAGTGGCAGTATGGACAAGAAGAGCAACAGAGGGGCCGGAGGGAGGGTTTGCATGTGAATGCACGCTAGACCCATGCGGGAGAACAATAGTCGCAGGTGAGTAACCTAAACCTTCTCCAGCAAGGGGTCTGGCATGGATTCACATGCTCAGTGTTAGGAAAGATTTCATATTTGTATGTAATTGTCCCTCCATGTGTCAACCCCCAAACGTTTTGCTGCTGTTTTACACCCTGATCTAGACTTTGCCAGAGAAGCACAGCCCTCAGCTGCACTCCTCCGGACGTAAGCTCACTTTTTATGGGGAAACTGACATGCCCTTAAGACAGTCAGTACTGGGAGACTTTGTTTCCCTTAGTCCTTTACTCATGTTGCAGCTTTTGTGCAACATGTAACAAGAGTGCAATGTAACTTACTTTACAGCACCCTTGCATCTCTAGTCATTCCAAAGGCCCTAGAAACTCTCGCTGGACTTTTTATTAACTGTGCAGATGTGTCATAGGCAGGACTGGGGGCAGCTATCTTTTTCATATATTTTTAACCCTTTCTTGCCATGTAAAATGCGCTTCCCGCGCTTGGCACAAATAGGAGGCCTGGCTCCAAAATGGCCATGCCACGAGGTTCTTTGTCCTGTCCTTTGGCCATTTTGTCCCTTCACCTTCCCCAGGTCGAGCCGACCCGGGTCAGTCCTTATTTGGTAATGCACTTTCCTGCAAACCCAATGCTTTCGCAGGCTTCTGCAGGCCTTGTGTGTGTGCCTCCAGGATGTGGGCTGGGATGTCTGTTCCCAATGCACATCCTGGGTGCCAGAGAGTCTGGAGTGTTCTGAATGCATGGGACCACTGTGGTCCATGATTTTTCCAATTATGGAGTGAGTGTATGTGAGCAGATCTCCCATTGGGTCCTCTGCGTTTGGCGTGAAGGGAACTTTGGATAAGAGCAGGCTGGAAACACCACTACCATGTGGATCTCCTGAGTTCACACGAGCGAAGGATAAGGAGCCAAGTATCCTGCAACAAGAAGCCGAGTCGAGGAACCGCTGGTGACTCGCTGGAAGGTTTGGCACCATGAGCCCGCTGTCATCCTGTGGGACCCCTGTGCATCTGATCGTCCTAGAAGGTCTGCGAAGACGCTTCAACCCATTGGAATAGTGGGATCAACTATTCTCGGCACCTTCAACAAACCCTGCAAGTAAGACTCTTCGGAAGTATCCCTGGGCCATCCAGTGGGCTGACCAGCTTACACGGGATGTTTGCTCTGATACCACTGCCGTTTTGAGGAGGTCCTCGAAACTTGGTATACTGCTTGCTCTGTGTCCACAGCACCCTCACACCAAATTTCGTACACTTGGCATTCCCAGGTCTGAAGTGAGACGCGTGCGCCCGGACCTGAGTAAACGCGGTTACCGCGTTGCCCTGCTGTGGCAACGACCTGTGCAAGTTTGCTGCATTTGTGACCCCTTTGGCCCTGAAGCCTGCTGCAGTGGAATTGGGCCGATTCCTCCTCCCGGAGCGGAGAAATTGCCACTGTCCCGTTTGGGAATCCCCACTGTATCTCCGAGTCTACACGGTGCCAAGACGTCCGATTGTCACATTCGAACCTGCCAGCGAAGTGGACTGTACTGGCGAAGTTCGGGTCTGCCTGCGTTGGTGACCGGTGAGTAGTCCTTACCCCACCCGGTGGCCCCTAGCGCAGGAGCCCATTTTTACGCACAAAGTGGCCCATGAGGGCCCCTTTCCTATCCACAGCTATTGCGAAATAGCGACTCCATCCCGCACTCTCAAACTGCCTCTGCCCTCAAGTGGAGGTCCTACTTGAATAGTGGGAACTCGTTCTTCATTGCCTCATCCACCTTCCTGAGCTGCTAGAGACCCTTGAAGAGACCCTATTTTGTCCATTGGCACAAGCGTGTGCATGTACTATTGAGCATAAGGCTCCTCTCTTCGTAGGGCTTGGACTGCCTCTTAGTTATGTGTATTTGTGATGTTGAACTTGGTCAAAAGATTACCTGCACCGCCTGTTTTTCTCCCCATCTAGGTGGTCTACTCATTTTGTGCTTATAATCCCTTAGACCCCTATGGTCTTGTGTATATATTGTGTTGGTTGTGATGTGTTGGTTTACTTGAGTATTACTGTGATTCTTTGCTATGGTCTATGTTACAAAGGCCTTGTAATAAATGTGTCTATATTTTTAATATAACACCTGTCTGGAGTAATTTGTAAGTGTCCTTGCTTTGAATGCTCTTTGAGGTCTTTCAGTCACCCTCACCCTTCTTGAGACTTAGTCTTGACCGCCTTCCATAGCTACCTTGATTGGTCTGGCTTGTCCAGAGGTTACCCTGTTCCAAGAAACCAGGGTGGCCTTCTGAACCTCTGCCCCTCCTGGTCAGAATTCAGAAATCCTTCTTAACACTCATGAATAACAAATACACAGCAGTACTCATTACACAACCACAGGAGGTGGCAAGGCTCAACGGCAGCAATTAACACTTACCCCTGGAACAGACTCACCTCAAGCGAACAGGTTGTGTAGCGCACTGCTTGGCCGACTCTGGACTCCTCCCTGGAATCCCAGTCGACGCAGTAGAATTTTGTGAAGTTATGTGTGGACCTCCACATTGCAGCCCTGCAGATGTCGAGCAGGGGCACACCAGAAAGGAACGCCGTCATCGGACGGCCCAGCAGAGGCATGTTAGCCAGCTGATGACAGTGCATGATGCAGCCAGAGCGTCATCTTGAGATGCAGCCTTGGACAAGGTATTCCCATGATTCACAGGTCCAAAGATCACAAACAATTGAGAAGTCTTCCGAAAACTCTTTGTGCGTGCCACGTAGAACTTCAAGGCACAAGCAAAGTCCAGCGAATGCAATGTCCTATCCACCGGTAATGAAGGGTTCGGGAAGAAAACAGGCAACACCAAAGGCTCGTTGAGGTGGAACTCTGACAGAACCTTGAGGCATGAAAGTGGTGTGCGTATGCAGTACCACCCTTAATTCGTAGAATGTCAGATGTGGATGCTTGCAGGATAGGGCCTGGATCTCACCCACCCGTCTGGGTGAGGTGATGGCCATATGGAATGCCCTCTTCCACGGGAGAAACTTGAGTGGGGCTTGATGCATAGTTTTGAAAGGTGCCCCCATAAGTCTTGTCAGAACCATATGGAGTACCCATGCTGGGGCATGCACCTTTACCAGAGGGAAAGATCGAAAAAGCCCCTTGAGAAACTCCATGACGAGTTTGTGGGACCAAAGTGAGGATCTTCCCGGGGATCTAGTGTAGTGTGAGGTGGCCGCCGGGTGTACCTTGATGTATGCGTGAGCCAGGACAGCTTTTGCCAAGAAAAGCAAGTATGGAAGAATCTGTGGGCCATGACCCTCAGAAGGGTAATATTCTGTGACCGGCACCACGTAGCAAAACATTTCCACTTATGGTCATAGCACCTAAGAGTCAACAACGTTCTGGCTTTAGCGAGTACCTCCCTGCAGTCCGCTGGCGGCTCAAAACCTCCAACTCTGCCTCAGCCACACTGGGGCATTGAGCATCATCTTGCATCGACACAGAGTGTGTTCAACACACATAGCAGAGTAGGAAACAGGGAAAGGCATACAGAAACAGGCCTTCCCACAGGAAGCAGAACGCGCCCTTCCATGCTCTCCGGTTGGTGTAATCTGCTGGCAAACCTTTGGCATTTTGAGTTTGTCGCCGTGGCAAAAAGATCTATCAGAGGTCTGCCCTATTTGACGAACAGACAGTCCACCTGATCCTGACGAAGTTCCCACTCATGGCAGGAGCGCAGCTCCCTGCTGAGGGAGTCGGCAATGGTGTTCTTGATGCCTGCAAGGTGGAACAGGAACATCCCCTGTCCAATGGTCAGAATGCCACAAATCCTGAGCTTCCTTGAAGAGCACTGGGGATCAAGTACCCCCTTGATTCCTGATGTAGAACATAGTGGTGGTGTTGTCTGTAAAGATCCTCACCACTTTGCCTCTCAGAGATGGTAGAAAAGACTTGAGGGTCCAGAATAGGGCCCATAACTCCAGGATGTTGATATGCAGATCCTACTCCTTCGCGAGCCACGGGCCTTTGGCGTGTAGACTTCCGGTGTGAGCTCCCCAACCTTCCAGAGTGGCGTTGGTGGGGACCGTCTCCTGGTATGGCAGTGTTTGAAATCCCATCCACTGGGCGATGTGGGAGTGTACCCCCCACTACTCTATCACCCGCCAGAACTCCTCATTGAGGGGGATCTTGTCCACAAAATTCCCAGACACTTGTATACAACGTGCATCCAAGAATTCCTGTAGGGGTTGCATCTGCAACCTACAGAGACGAACAAGGTAGATGCAGGATGACATCATGCCCAGCAAAAACTTGATGGCCTGAACCATGGCCGTCTTCGCCGACGACAGCTGCTGTACCGTCCTTTGAATGGCAACTAGCCTCTCCACCGTTGGGGATGCCAGGCAAGCCACTGTGACAGAACACAAACCAAGTCTGGTTACTGAGTAACAGTGTGTTCTGTGATGTATTAAGCAAGACTTTGGATAGTTCATAGGGAACCCTAGCTCCGTCAGTAGCTGGACAGTCTCCATGTGCTCGTCTGCCATTTCCCGGGATCGGTCTTGTATCAGCTAATTGTTCAGTTATGGGTATACGTGCATGCCCTGCAGATGGGCCACCACGGGGGCCAGGCATTTTGTGAACACCCGTTTAAGCCGAAATGATAGGGCCTTCAACTGCTAGTGTTGGCCTTGTACCACGAACCGTAAGAACTTCCGCTGTTTCCTGTGGATGGGGACATGGAAATATGCATCCTCTAGGTCCAAAGACGTCAAGAAAACCCCTTCTTCCAGCTGGCCGAGAAGGTGTTGCAACGTGACCATCCTGAAGTTTGGGGATTTTAAGTACTTGTCTAGACGGTGCAGGTCAAGGATGGGTCTACAACCCCCTCCCCCAGCCACCCCAACTTCTTTCTGAACAGAAAATATCTGGAATAGCCGTTGGAGATTGAGCTCTATCACCCCTTTCCATAACATGGCTTGCACTTCTTCCAGGAGCTGAGTGATGTGCTGCTCCCGACAGGGAACCAGCGAAATACGAGGGCCCATGCTTTGGAACTCCAAGGTGTGTCCCTGGGCGAGAGCATCCAGCACCCATCTGTCGGTGGTGATCTTCTTCCACTCACTGATGAACCTCACCGGCTGACAACCCGCCGGGGTGCATGAGTGTGGGCCGATGTCTTGGCCAGTTCAGGCATGCTTGGGCGCCGACGCCCTTTACGGTGGGCAACAGCGATGCTGAGCTCCGCTACCGAAGGCCTGGGATCGACCCCTGTAGGCTTCCTGCATGGAGGATCGGGGAGGTTGCATGTATGACGTGGAGTATCCCTAGAATGATCTGCTTGATTTTGCCCTGGAGGATCGAAAAGACAACAAGCGATGCTGCTGCAGAGTGCCAAGGGAACGTGCCATCTCCGTGTCCGTCTTTATGGCTTGAAGGGATTTGTCGACCACCTTCCCGAACATATTTTCACAGTCGAAAGGTATGGTCAGCACCTTCGCATGAACATCCTGGTGAAAGTTTGTGGCCTTCAACCATCCCTGCCGATGAAGGCAAACTCTGTTTACCATCTGTCAGCCTGCGTCGTCGATGTCCACTGCCACTGTAATGGCATGTTCTGATGCCACCTACCCTCCCTGAAAGAGGGCGGGAGCCTGCGTTTTCTTGTCATCGGGGAGGAATTCCAGGACAGGGCCCAGTTTGTACCAAAGCTCCCAGTCATATCGGAACAAGATAGCCAGAGCATTAGCCACCTTGATCGTGGATACCGCCGTGTAGATGACTCTTCCCCATGGCAGCCATCTTCTTCCCCTCGTTGTCCGGGGGAGGACTGATGATGCGGAGGCCGGGTTGGCTGAACATTTCCTTGCAATGGCCGACACCACCGAGTCCGGCGTCAGTTGTGACCTCAAGCACTTGGGTGTCGAGTCAGGAACCCTGTATTTCTTCTCAAACCGGTCTTGTTTGGTTGAAGCTGTGCATGGCTTTTTCATGAGGGCTAGCTCTTCCTTCCAAATGCCATCCAAAAAGGATACCACCATGATAGTCTTCCTCTTGGACTCCTGTTGCTGATATAGGAAGCCATACCTGGAGATTATCAAGAGGAATGATCTCACCTCATCTGGTGGAGAGTTTCTATGAGGAGCGTCCAGGTGCAGTGATTCGTCATCTGCCGGGACAAAGTGCTCATCTTCATCGGTTTCCGTGTGTGTATCCGGGTCCGCTGGTGGAGTCGGGTCCCGAAGTGGTGAGGCGGCTGATGCAGCAGCATCCGATAACGCTTTGTCTTCTTAAGTGCAGGCTGGTCAGTGGCCTGCGGTACAACAGGTGCTAGTGCTGGAGGCAATCTTTGCTGGATCACGGTCACTAGGGTGTGGAGAGTTGACAGGATGTCCATGGATATGTCCCTCGCTGTGGAGGGAATGAGGGAGTGCTAGGCCCTGCAGCGCCATCCTCCTCATGGACTGTATGGACGGATGCTTGGTCGTCATCATCCGTGGATGAGATGTCCATTGGCTGAATGTAAACCTTGGAGGGCTGCTTTTGTGCCTCCTCGCCCCCGCCTTTTATTCCCTCCTGAGGGAGGTGTAGCGGGACCTGAACTCATGCCTTCCCCCCAGGGGTGCCCGCAGCATTCTCGGTGGCCGTGTCACACCTGAGAGGCAAGGATACTTTAAGCGCTGTAGGGACCACTGTCATTGGGTCAGTACCACCCACCGTAGCGGTCACCCCAGAGGATGTCGACGATGTGCTCGACGGAGTCTTCTGCTGTGCCCGATGAGCCTGCTGTGAGGCCTTCTTCTCTTCCTCCAGCCTTTGTTTCTCTGATTTGTCCCATAACTTGGCCGGGGTGGAGGAGTTCCTCTTTGAGGAGGAACCCGATGGCAGGCTGGCTGATGAGGCAGACGGCGATGGCGGTCTATCTGACCTGGGACCCGCATTAGCGGCGAACCCGGCGGAATCGGCCTTGTGGCCCTTGGACTTCTCTTGGACTCCCACAGATGGGGCGTCCTCAAAGGACTACGACCTCTTCCCAAGGGAGACTGCTCCTCGGACCGACTGGTCCTGGGTGAGGCATGACCCTGCTCCGCTATTGGGTCAGGGACCTTGCTGGACTTGAGCCATGCTGCCAGCCTGCTACACCAGTCTTTGTTCGAGAAGCCCATGCATATCTTGCATCCATCCTCTTTGCAGTCAGGGTGCAGGCAGTACAGGCACTGGATCCTCTTCTTCCAACCTAAGAAACTGTCTTGACTGGAGCGGTACTTACCTCTTTTGTCTATAGCTTGCTTGTTCTCACTGGAGACTTGCAGTTGCTGCTCTTTGCACAGTTGCTTGTAGCTTTGCCTTTCACAAGCCTAACAGCTTGTGGCCCAACAGTGATTCTTTTTCTAAAAACTCTCTAAATAACATTGTGCAAGAATGTTGTGCTATCTGAATAAGTGCCTCAGCTCCCTAGACATTGTTTCAATTGACTTTGGCTGCCCTGCCTCCCTGCAGACTCTTCTGACCCATTGCCTTTGATTTTAACTGCCCCTCATAGGTGGTGCATAAGTTTAACTTGTATTGCTGGGAAAGTTCTAACCTAGACTTCATTGGAAAGATTGCAAAGTGTTCACATGTTTTGAGAACCTGTTAACCTTTTTCCTTCCCTAACCTTTTCCTTTTCCACAACCTCAGTATTGCGTTTAGTGTCAAAAGTGATGCATCAATGGCCACAGTGTCCTAGTAATTGAAGTCACCTCAGGGTGTAGGAAGTGTGTGACAACCCAAAAGGGAATCCACTTGCTTAACTTAAATCTGAGGAAGTGTTGTGAAGTTTATTTGTATTGTTGCATATTGCCCTTTCTAAATAAGGCTTATTTAACCTCTTAAATGCCACCGACGAGCCGGCTCGTCGGTAAAAACCGCTCCAGGTTGCCACCAACGAGCCGGCTCATCGGTGGCACTTAAGGGGTTAATGACGGGGGAAATGTTGGGCGGGTTTTTCGGTGGGTACCGCGATTTTAAAAAAAACCCGTGGCACTGGGGGGGGGACAACAATGGCACTTAAAGGGTTAAAACCAACCGTTAAATAAATAAGACATTATTTTACTAGAAAACTTTGAGTACAAGTGTTTTTGGAAACTTGTAATTGTGAATCTCTATGTTACATCTCTACAGCTCACATTTACCCCTCTTGAGAGAAGTCTGGCCGCTCACTCTACTAACTTGTCACCAATAGGTGGGTTACCTATTACCAAGAGGACAAGGCTGGTGTAGTCTCCCACAGGGTTACTACATACAATATTGCGAAGGGACAGAACATTATTTGTGAAGAGACACGGGACAAAGTGACATACAAATGAAAACAATGACAATAGTTAGACTGACAATCACATTGTAGACTGCAGGCAGAATGGAAAGTGTAAAGGATGCATGAAAAATGGTATTAAAGTGGTTAAGGATGCATGGACGACAACATATCAAAAGGTCAGGAGCAATCGTTTGCGTTGGTATAAATGGATCCGACATTAGCCTGAAATAACCCAGGTCCATTTGTGCCCTTTATGGCTGCGTGTGTGTTTTAATAGATGCATTTTTTTCATTTGAATAAATGTGGAAAAATATTGGTCGCCAATTATCTTTTTATTTGACAAATAATAAATGTGAATGAATACAGAATAAACAGACACAAATTAAATATTGATAATGATAGAAAAATAAATACCCTAAAAACAGAAGCCTTACTTAAAAAGTACTCTTCGGATGGGGAGCCCAATTTAATTGTAACAGGAGTTGCCATCACAGCCTCTGTAATGACCAAGAGACAGCCAAGTGCTATCTTGCCACAGTAGTTATTGGTGGAGGGCCGAAGCGCACGATGCCATCTCATGGAAGTTGCAGGATATGGTGTTAAGGACTCCCTCTGTCCTCCTGAGGATCCAGGACGCTTGAGACCAACCTCAATGTCCGCTTGAAAGGCTACATCTAATCTCTGCTGTGGGAAAACAGTAGGGCTGGAAAGTTTACACATCACAATAGCTGCTAATGATGGCTTTACCAACTGTGCTAATTCCACAGAGAAGACATTAACCCAGTAGCTTTCTGAGTTCTGAATCCTATTGCATCCCTTGGAGACCCAAGCTCTAGAGCACAGCCGGCTTTCCACGGCACATCCTTAAGAGAATACTCAGAAAAAGGATTATCTTTGGAAACTTTGAATCGATGGAAAGCTCTCCATGCAGTTGCATCACAGGTAGAACACCACCATGAATAAATACACTGTCGCGTGAAAGTAGGCTAAATCGGAGATTGTCAGATCACGCTAAGGAATGGTGGATTGGGATAAAAATCTCTCTTTCTTATCAAGGGGTACATTAAATGTGCATATGTTTATAAGTATCACTGAGCTTTTGTAAAATGTACCCAATATTTTGGATACTTGTTATTTAATAAAATTGCTTTGCAACTTCAGTCTCTTCCTAACCACACACTGTTTGGTTTGTGTTATTGTGACGACAGCAAGTTTACCTCTGCCAATTGCTTCTGTTACATGATAATATTGTCATTGAGTTGCACTACAAATATGACTATTGATCTGCTTTAAAACAAATCCCTATTCTTTGTACTAAATAGTATTACCCAGTTCCAGATTGTGTATGGGTTTATAAAGTGCTTTGCCAAAGTGCTGCACAAAACAAGTTCAACAAACTGTACAAAATTAAAGTATTCAAAAGCAGAACGAACACGGGCAAGAGAATGGAGAAGAGCAAAGAGTCATAACAGAGTCGGAGTTGAGAAATGATTTGAGGAGAGTACGGAAAAGGTGGAACGATGGTGAGGATCTAATTTCAAGGGCGAGAGTGTTCCAAAGCTGGGGTGCCAGCAGAGGGAAGGAATAGAAACGAGGCGGTGGGTGGGGGGCTTAGGGCTAGAGAGTAAGAACTGATTAGCAGACCGAAGAGGCCTAGGCGGTACATAGATGGAATGAAAGCGAGAAGAAATGAGGAGCAGTAAAGCCATGGCTGCTTTTGAAAACTATGGGAAGAAATTAGAACAGTATGCGATTGTCAAATGTAAGCCAGGAGAGAGAATGGCACAATTAAAGAAAGAACGCAAAGTGGCAAGGCAGTAGTTAGGGAAACCAATAAGAAGAGAAGAACAGTAGTAAATCCGAGAGAAGATGAGAGTAGTTAAGAGAAGCTTAGTTTGCATGGGAGAACAAGAATGGCCGAGCCTTAGGGATGTTGAAGAGCTGGAAATGGCATGACTTGGAAAGGGCAGCAATATGAGGAGGGAAGCGCTGAAAAATAACCCCAGGTTCCCAACATTGAGCCCCTTGAATCGGAAAGAAGGAAGCTATGACTGCGTTAACGGTCTTATCAATCCGAGTGACCCAGGGAGTGCCACACAATCCATAGCATGGTCCAATGTAAAGGAATCGTCATCCTGGTCCCTTGGCGGGATGAGGCACGAAAGCAAAGGACTCAGAGTGAATTCAAGACGAATCCCAGAAGGACAGGTCTTTGGGAGTATTGTGAATTCTGTGGGCCAGGCTACACCTCCGGCTGCTGGTTCCTCACCACTTGATCTCCAGCTCAATGGAACACCAACTGATGATTCCGGTGATCCCTTGCATGCAAATTGCTCTTCAGTCGGGGAGGCATCTGGCCCCCCTCTTGATGGCGTTTCCTCTAGATTCTCCATCCAAAGCATACTAATGACATGAGCCAAGACCCACTGGTGGGACCTGCGCTATAGTATAGCTCTGTTTACAGCCAAATATTTTATGGACACTGAATAACACCTCTGGTGTTTGAACCTGGAGGAACATGGTCCACATGGCACTCCTCATTTTGGGGGAGCTGCTCTAAGGTGTACAGACCATTTGGCCACTGAACCTTATAAGAGGCATCAGTGGTTTGCACAAACTTGCTCCTTGGCCCATGTGCCTTGCGCAAAACTGAATCTCCTGCTCCTTCAGGCAAACTACATCCCGAGGAGTGGAACATGTCCAGACAGGCAATCTGAGCAGATTTTTCCCTCCTCAGTAAATCCAGTACTGAATCCGCGGCCACGCATTGTTACTATGAAAGAGTGAGGGAGATGCGAATGTTGACAGAGTGAGAGCTTCTGTTGTCCAAACCAGATATGAGCAGTGTGTGGGTAGTCTCTAGATTTGTACATCAATCCACATCTGCGCGAAAACCTTTGAGAATGCCCACAATGAACGAGGCCGTCCAGGACTGGTGTGGCTACCAAATGTTTGCATAAATGCAGACATATGTGGTTGGGAGCATAATCACTCAGTAAGTGGCCAAATCCCTATGCTACCTGGGGTCCGCATCCTTACTTTGTCAAACCTGGAGGCAAGGTCCAAAGTACAAAAGAACATGATAATCTGGAGAGGAACTGTAAGGAAGCTCAACTGGTTCCTGTACACTTCCAAGATCTGTTCTCTGCAGACACCAGTATGCTTAAAATTAGCAATGCCTTTCCTTGCCCCGACAGGACCAGCGGTTGCAAGTCACCAATAATGTGCCCTCTGCAACGTTAGCTTGACCCAGTCCTTGCACCAACATGCCCGTTAAAGAGGCAAAAGCACATGCATAGGATGCCTAACCACTAACAGACTGGGGCCCTCAGTGTCAAAGCCAGACCGGGGAGAGGCCCAGCAAAGACACGAGTTTGACTGCCCTCTTCTTCAATGATGCACACAATATGGGAGACACCTGGTGCCACTGCTGTGGAGCACACACACTGCTGAGGGCATTTGCATCTTTGAACATTACCGCTGGCACTGCCTCCACTGTACCATGTGGTCAAGGCCTCACTGGGTGTTGGCAGATTACTGCACATCCGAATTGGTCGAATCCGATTTGGTTGCAGTTTTTTTAATCGAAATGAACCTCAAATATATGGCTGGGGGTGGGAATCCAAATTTAAATATAGGGTGTGATCAGGGGGGGCTAAAGAGGGCCTCCCCCGCATATATTTGCGGCCAGTTCGACCTAGAGAAAACAAAACTCGACCAAATCGGATTCGACCAATGATATTCGATGAAACCAACCCAAACCCCCTCACTGTACTAGAAAGGACTGTACTGCACCTCAGCACTTTCACTTGTCCGTGACTCCACTGTCACCTTGACTCCCTGGTGGCACCAAAGCTCGCTGTCCCACGCACATTGTCACGACCAAGTCTGAAATCCTTGCGTGGCACCAGTGGGCCAAAATCAAGTAATGTGACCTGGGCACAGAAGACATGCCACATGCATCAACACCGTACTTTCCCTTACTGCCTCTGTGTGGACATTCCCTTATGCAAAGTAATCCTGTCTGACCCTGTATACATATCTGCACCACTCCCCTCCCACGGTCTGGCTTTGACTGCCCAATCCAATCTACAATTAGGGGAGCCAAGGCAAGCTTAAGGTAGGACTATTTGCCCATGGCTAGCAAGGTAACGCTAGTACATTCAGGGCACAGCACTGGGCAATTCCCGCAAGAGGGACTACTAGATTTGTAAGCCAATGTGTTGTTGTTGGTCTGATCTTCGTACAACTAATGCATAGATATCATCACGTTTTTTTTAATTGTGAAACACAACAAATGTTGCAAATGCAACCTGTGAGAAATTGAATATGTTCTAAGCCACACTTGTTTCTCAAGAGTGACTGCAATTTCCATGATTTGGTTATTTCTAATGATACATTGCATTTCAACACATTTGACATCTTTATTCTGCTCATTATTAGGTTATAGTGAGGTTATCACCTCGTGGTCCACATCACACTGCTTAGTCATTATGCTCTATGTGTTGGGTGGTGACATTGAGTTGCATATGCACGATTTCTCCACTGGTAGGATGCTATTCGTGCTATTTGGGGCTAATTTGGGATTTGTTTAGTGCGGCTTACTGGAATTCTGTAAACTGTGAGCTTACTAGGGATGTTAATGTGGGAGCTTACTGGGGATGTCAAACTGGGAGCTGTGACATCTCCGAGGCTAAGGGACGGGAGTGGAGCGACGGTATGGGCCGGGGACTGCTGCATGGACCATGGGTGCAGGCCCTCAAGGTGGATCCCTCAGGAATCCTATCCCATCCCTAGTGTTGTGAATAGGACATCCCATTCAGCCCCCAGAATCTTAATGGGAATTGCATCGGAAATATGGGATGAGCAGCTGGAGTTATGAACTTGCGAACCCTTACCAGATCACGGCTGAGTGAGTCCCAAAAAACCCTTAGCGGCACTCGCATCTCCTGGCTCGGGTCCGCTTAACTTGCATTCACCCAGGACCATTGGGAAACTGTCTGGAAGCATGGTCAAAGGACAAGGCAGGAAGAGTGTCAAGTGGCCCTCATGACGACTCTGCCAAACAGGAGCTGAAAGGAACCCATTTCCAAAACGGGGGATAGCCATTTTCTAACTTTTGCTTGGGGAGTCACGGACAGTCTGCAAAGCAACCTACAACACCTGTGGCATTTATAGTTCACCCAGGCTCCCCCCAAGAAGGAGAGCAAAATGAAAAGGAGGCAGCAGAGATGAGAAAGTGGAGAGGAGGCAGGAGCATTGAGCAAGAGGGGAGAGTAGGAGATAAGAGACGGGTAGGTGAAGCGGCACGAAAAGAGGAAGTGGAGAGCAGGAGGTGAGAGGAGTCGGGAGAATTTAGAAGTAAAAGGAACTGGTAAGGAACGAGTGGGAGAGAGAAAGGTAATAAACCGAAGAAAGAAGGAGCACGTAGAAGGTCCTGCAGAAGGAAGACATTTAGTAAATCGAGCCTGAAGGCCCCACAGAGAAAATTCTTCTGGGGCTTGGTTAAAACAAGCTTTATAAGTTTGGGGTGGAAGAGGCACAGCTAGGCGAGAGCAATTGGAACCTGCCCGTATGCCAGCTAGGCAGGAGGGGAAAGCGATCAAACCCTGGGGTTACAATTCTGGGGCATTTCACGACCGCTGTTGGAAGACCGAAGTGACGCAGGTGGGGCTACCGTTAAGAAGTATCTGGTAGAAGCACAGCAGAACCTTGCCAACATCAACCACAACCAAGAAAAAGAGGTTCCATGTGATAATGTTCCAGCAAAGATTTCGTCAGAAAATCGCTGTGGTTTGCAGGGACATTATCACATTGAACATGCAGGAGGCACCCCCCAAGCCCCGCTCCCCTTGACCCCATATATATGGTCACCATATATAAAGTCACCATTGCCTTTTCCCGGTGGCCATTTGTATGCCGACCATATATATATATGGGGATATTACCAGATACCGAAAAGGACAAAATCGAGAAAGAAGTTTAGGACACAATCTATCCCAGGGGCTGCATGTGACTTTTAATCGTCCACCCAGGTGGTACCAACCTAAGGGAGGGAGGGAAGGACTGAGGACAATGGTCCACATAATAGTGAAGGACTTAGAAAATACACCTTGAGCTATTTATGCCACTAGTAACCCCATATGGTGGGCTCGGTCAAAATGAATCCCTTGTTTTATGACCCAAGTAAAGCTAAATGTGGCCTCATTAAGTTTTCAGTGGCCTGCCAGTTCTTTAGCTGTGGCAGAGCTAACTGAATTTACAGCCGGGAGCTTACCGGGAGCATCTAGTGTTTTAGGGAGCATACTGTAAATGCCAGGCTTACCTGGAGCTTACTGCAAATGCCAAACAAGGAGCTTACTGGGGATGCCAAACTGGAGGATTACTGGGATAGTCAACTGTAGTGGGAACACCAATCTGGGGCATGCCGGGACAACTGACTTGACATTATGTAATGGGTTCTATGTCCTTTCATCGCCAGGCATTTCTACGCCTGCTTTTTTAACGTGTATAAAATAACGAAAAAGTTCATCACATTTCTTTTTTGAGGGGGGCAACCCCCTGAAACCACACCGCACCACCTATTTCTAACTATACCTGATCCCCAACTCCTTATCTGCCCTTTCCCATCCCCTCCTCTCCCCCCGCCAAAAGAATTCGGTGAACTTTTTCGTTATTCTTTACACGTTTAAAATGCAGGCGTAGAAATGCCTGGCGATGAAAGGACATAGAAAATCTCCAGTGCTGGGGTCTCCCAGAGCCTAGTACTTGTAATTGGGCTTGTTGATGCAGCCCAATTGTCTCCTCCACAGAGCATCCAATTGCAGGTCGTTAAAGGGCTGCCAGCAGCACAATTACTCCTTTATTCTTAGTCCTGGTGGGGGTGCTCTTTTCCTTTGCATATGTTTAGGCATTTGGCAATGATGGGTGGGACCTTTCCATCTGAAAGACCCCTCACAGATTGTTACCAAGCCAATGGGCTTCCCATCAGTACCAAATCCCCAAACATATGCAAAAGGAAAGAAAGCTCCCTTTTAAACGTCAGTCAAGATGCAATGTTTTGCATTAGTTGATAAATGTGTTTACACCCATACACAACAGCTCTCTGGAAGTTTGTGAGGGAGATGATATCTATCCAAGTAATATTACTAACATTTGTGTTCCCGTTATTCTCAAAGTGATTAAAGTAGTATGGTGAAAAAACGATTTTTCGGGCTTCTATTTTGCATCATGCGATGTCTAGTTTTCAGGTCAGCTTGTGGATTATGAAGCTAAAACAATATCCTTTTGGCTGAACATGTTTCTCTAAGAATTAACATACTGTAAGGTTGCCTTTATTTGAGATGTGTATTTTGCAAGTAAACTATCAGAAGTCTCAAGTTTCCTGTAGCCACACGTGAGGTCATCCAGTCCCGTTTATTCCCTTTGGATTCCGGGACTTGTAGTCTCTCTTACCCATTTGACATTTAGGAAAAAAACTCAGTCAAATAATTCTTAGCAGAAAAAGGACTGGGTGGCTTTCTCACACATGGCCATGGGAAACTTGAGAGCGCTGTTCTATGACTGTATTATTGTGGGTCTTGAAATCCAAAATGTAAATATTTGAAACAAGTGGAGATTAGAAAGTATTTGTTCAAGTGCCTGAACTGTAGGGTGGGTTAAGATCCCAGCTTCACTTTTTAACCACGGTGGGTGCTCCTGAGCAAATAATAATAATAATTTAGCATTTATATAGCGCTACAAACCCTCAGGTATCTAAGCGCGGCTTATTATTACCCACAGTGTGTGGTGCTCATTTATTGACCTCGGAAGGATGAAAGGCTGAGTTTGGCCCTGCCGGGATTCGAACCTGCATCAGGCTCTGCACAGATACCAAAGCGAGCGCTCTACTCGCTGTGCTATTTGACTGGCTAATGTAATCCCTTGTAATAAAGAGGACTGGACAGAGCAGAGCCATCATTAACTTTGTTCCCATTTTGCTACCAACCACCAAAGTGGCATGGGCCATCTAGAGGTCTGCACCACAGGAGAATGAGTGAAACTCTTAGCTATGCTATGGAATCATGTATAGCACATATTCTAGCATAAAGAGAGAGCGAGAGAGTGAGATACAGAGAGAGAGAGAGAGAGAGGGAGAGAACACGCTGGGGTAAAGGGGCAGGTGGACGACAAGAAAGTACTTTTATATTCAGTGCACCATAAATCAATTTGCATGCAGTAATGGTAGTCATTTGGCTAATGTGCCTACAACTGAGATCTATGTTTAAACTGATGGCCACGGGTTCCAATCTCCTCAAGTTTCATCCTTCCAAGATCAGGTTGGAGTGATGACATCACAGGAAGTGACATCATATGAAAATTAATGTGTCTCACTATTACTTTACTGCACTTGGCACCACAATTCCTAGGGCCGGCCCTTCCTTCCGATCAATTTAGTAAAGGGTCAGTAACAGCGAAGGGCCCTATCAATTGAGCACAAGGTGCACAGTTATCACAAGCCTATGCTTGACTCAGCTGTGATGTACCGTGGTGGAAGGTTGAAAATGAACTTGGTCAAATGACTGCTGCCTTCTACGGAGTCAAAGGCGAAACCTGGTAGGCACCTGTGCGTTATGTGTATCGCAATGTCGTGCACGGTTATTAACTATCCCTGGGCTTGTGAAATATATTTTTGGGATGGCATGTGACTTCTTGTGTTTTCTCCTCATTGGCTCTTCAAATAGGGGACGTCACCACTTCGTTAAATGTACATTTTAAAATGAACACAACATGCATTGGCCCTCATCATCAAGGTATACATAATTAACCATCTGTGCATTGTTGGGTTAGTTCATAAAGAGATGTAAAAATCATGATCTACACACATTTTATAGTTGTGCTAAACCCTTAACTCTAACATCATTCTACAGTTTTGAGATTGAATGAGCACTGGCCTTGTAAAGCAACAAATGCCACGTTGCGCTCGTGGAAAAGGCAGCATTCGGGGTTGCATTGGCACTGAATTGGCGATGACGATGTGGGAGACTTAGCCGACCGTGGAGGAGGAATAAAATTAACCTGGTCCGCGGCCCTCGAGTATAAAGAAAAGGGTGGAAGCCCATACCTGTACCTAAATGATGTTGACAATTACTTAATTTTGGATGCATCCCTTCCCCACAGAATGACCACGCACGCCCCGGTAACCAGCATTCAGTTCCAACAAGGGAAACGTGAATAGTGCACTAATCCACCCCACGCGCCAGCAGCACTCATTGTGCCGTTGTATAATTGGGGACAGAACACACAGGTGGTGCAGTCATAAAACTGTTTGCGTTTTATTTTGTGCAGCATTCATGCAACAGTGCCTTATGAAGGAAACCCTTGTGCGGGCTGCAGTGATTAACTCCAGGTGGAGCTGGGTGTGGATCTGGCCTGTATTTAGTCCAGCAAAGAAGAATCTGTTCTAAATGCCAACAATCGCTGCCAATTGCCTACATCGTTTTTCTCTTTTTGTGAACTAGCTGCCCCAGGCAGAGGGTTAGGATAGTGAGGCAGGCGGAGCCCTGGAAACTTCAAAAGAAAGTAACTGCACGGCAGCAATAAGCAAAAGTTCCCAGTAGGGGGCTTTTGCTTGATTATTGCTGAAAGAGCAGAGTTAACATAAGCACAGGCGGCTCATTCATTTCACAAAATGGATGCCTCCTAGTGCTTAAAATGTATGTCTTTGAGGCTCATTTGCCAAACCTTTTACATAGGAACTTTTTGTAAACATTTTTTATTTTATCATGGCCCATCTTTTCAAAGAATAACATTTTTTGAGTGAACTACCCCTTTAAGACACTTCTTAATCTTCAACTAATTCCAGAGTCTGCATGTCCAGGGGTATATTTGAGGGAGTTTACCAAATGCTCACTGTGATGAATCAACTTCCGGGGCACCAGCGGTCCAGGGATGAATAACGGTCTCCAAACCATCAATCAACTCCACGCCTCTCGTACACCGAACAGATTGGAAAAACAAGCAAATTATAAACCTCCTGGTCCAATTTTGATAACGTGGATGGAATGGCAGGCTTATCTCTGCATGTTTGTGGATTGTTGGTTAGTTGCAACACAGCGAAAATACAATTATTACCCAATGATAAAAGGGACTGTCCAGTCATGGTTGTATACAAATATCTACTTTATTAATTACAACAGACAGTTCTAGCACACTACAAAATACAACCCACCCTGTAAAGGGATACAGAGGACAGATAGTCAAGAACGAAAGGGGATGCACTCTGGATACTGACAGGATGGTAGATGGTAATGTTATTAATCATAATAGTTCAAGGATACTTGGTTTCAGCACAAAAGGAGCAATAAGTTGTAAAATGTCACTAGGGGCCTTCAGAGAAGGACCATGGGGACAGAACCACAATGTACCTTGTGCTTGTAGAAGTTCTTGGTGCTTGACAGGGTCGAGTCGGTTTCAGGGCACTTTGCAGCTACTGCGACAGAGTTCAAGATGGGAGACAGCTGCGGTTATCAGGCAGTAGGCAGTTCAGCGAACGAGGCTGCTGGACGGTATTACCTTCATTGACCTTTTACAATTGACCTTTTGCACAATTGTCCTAATTATAGTGGTCCTAATTGACCTTTATATCATTTTAGTTATTTTATATATGTATTGGGTTGGTTTTGGATTATAAATAATAAGGGGATTGGGTGGGGGTTGCAGGTTTTTTTTTATTGTGTTGGGGTATGCGGTGGGTTCCCCCTGCATATATGTCTTAATTGACCTTGTAAATTAGGTCAATTCTCCTGAGGTCAATTCTCCCAAGATCAATTGTGAAAAGGTCAATTAGTATACAACCCAGCTGGATGGCTGCAGGCTGGCCTACATGGCGGCTCGAGGTCAGGAATCATTGTCTCAGTGCTGGTTGCTGGGTCTGAAGCACTGGTCGAGGCTTCTCGGACGACATTAGCAACTGCGGCATGACAACAGTCAGTGGTGCAGCCGGTTGCAGCTTAAGGGGCTCGACTTGCTTGAAACTTTCCTTTAAGGTGGACGCTAGTTGATGCTTGTTGATGCACTCTTCCTAGCTTCTTCACTGGGCTCAGGTCATCCTTTAAGGCGGATGGACCAAAGCTGAGGAGTGTTGCAGGCACTGGCCTTGTCCTTGGTTTGGTTCAGAGACTCTCTGGCCCTTCGCAGCTAGGAAGCTTGCTTGCAGAGGCTAGCAAGGCATGGTGTGTGCTGGCTGGGTACTGGTTCTGCAGCTTCTGGAGGGATTCAGTATCTCCCTTTGTTGCCTGGGAGATGTTTAGGGGAGGAATCTTGCTTCCCTCTTGGAAATCCTGGCCTTCCTTCACTTGCAGAAGCTGTAAGGCAGACTGTACCTTCAGTCAGAGTCCAAATTAGTTCTTCTTGTTACTCCTTGCAAAGTCTTCAGATGATGTGCCAAAAGAGCTCAATCCTCTTTTAAAGCCAAATGGGCCCCAGTGATTGGTGAAGGCCAAGTCTACCTTAATGAACCAATCCTGGGTCCCCACCAACAATCTTCTGTTATGCGTGAGGTCATAACCAATGTGCTTTGCAACAGGAAAGGTAAAGTGGTGAAAACATGCACTACTAAGTCCCACCCTTCGTCCCGTCTGTTGTGGATCAAAGGTTTGCTCTGGTTAATTGAGCTCTCTGTGGTTCCTGACTGACGGCATGTCTCCCTTGAAGTTGTGGCGAGAACAGACTGTGTCTCCACCAAATCACATACTCCAACCCTCTGAAAGGGGTCCCCCTGTGGGCCTTGCCTACTGTAAACACATGTACCAGACATGACAGCACACTTGATACTAAGAGGCGGGAGCTGGCTTCAGGTTGACACAGATGCATATCAAAGGTGTTGGAGTTTCCAGTCTTTTGTTAGCACTGTGACCAGGCCTCTCGTGGGCCTGCTTAAATTAACTCTAATCAGTATGCGTCACTACCACCAGCAGGGCAAACAAAGGATAGGGCGGATCCACGGAGTCTTTGTTATTTAATTAGGCTGGCCATGACAGGAGGAAGGTTTTGCACTCCCCTTTTGAGATGCCTTGATGTACTTCTGTCACATTCCAAATAAATGTCACAGGGAGGACTGCACATGTAGGCAGTCTCCACCCAGAGTACACAGGTCTAAGTGTATGTCGTGTGGTGAGTTTAGGGAAATGTGTGCATATTAGCCCCACATATTTTCCAGAGGTTGATCTACCATTATTCAATTTCATATAAAATCTCAAAAAAGCCCAGGTGAGCACACACCCACTGTGCGGATAGTCGAATTCCTCACACGTACCTATTACATGTGATTTTAAGGGTCAGGTAGCGGCTCAGATGCCATTTACAATATTAGGTAATCGCCTCGAGGGGCGATTTTCCCCAGGTAGTTTGATATGATATGATAGTTTATTTATATAGCGCCTATACACAATGTGTTTCAAAGCGCTTCAAGGCAAGGGAGGGAAAGAGGGAAAATACAATTACATTCTTACAGGCCATGAACAGTAAGGATGTGAAATTAACTATCGTACTCGGCCTGACGACATTTCAGATAGTGCAAGAGTTAAGACATAGATAAAGAAGGGAGGGGGAGAGTGGGAAGGAAATGGAAACAGACAGGCGACTACCATACTAGGCCTGACAACATTTCTGGTAGAGCCAGAGAAAAACAAAAGGTGAGGGAGAGGGGTGCAGAAAGGGAGGGGAGGAACAAAACAAGCGACTATCGTACTAGGCCTGACGACATTTCAGATAGTGCTGGAGGGGAGCAGGGGGAACAGTAAGGGGAGAGGGGAGGAGACAGAGGTGGTTGCTATCATACTGGGTCTAAGGACAATTCTGATAGATTAAGTGCATAGAAGAAAGTAAGGGAAGGAGGGGAAGAGATAGGAAAAGGGAGAGGAGGAGAGAACAGAGAGTAAGCAGTCTAAAAGAGTGGAGAAGCAAGAGGGAGAGCGAATACAATTGCAGAAGTCAGTAGTAACACAATGTTGCGAGCCAGGACACAAAATGAAGATGAGAACCGCATGATTCAGGGCCACCATGAGTACAAGATGCAAAGGAAGTCCAGCATGAGAGTTGAGAAAGGGTGACGCACCGTGAATCAATGAAGTCCATAAAAGTCAAATCCAGCATTGGCCACAAGACGGTGATGGTGAAACCAGGATGTATCAGGACAGACTCCTACAGAAGTAGGCTGGAGGGGGCGAGGGTCAGGGAAGAAGAATCAAGCAAAACAGGCAACACCTGAGTGCGAGAAGGGGGGCACAACCGGCGCTGCAATATTTAGTGCATGTGCGTTGGGTAACTAACAAGCATAGGGTGCAACAAGTTTGGAACCAGGAAGGGTGTACCGATTGGGGCTATTCAGAAGGAAAAGGAAGAAGCCCAATAGCAGGTTCGATGGAAAGCCAACATAGCATTGAATTCTAAATATTTAGGAGAGGGGTCCCAATAGATAAACAGGTGCATTGTGGGTCTACCAACCGCAAGGTCTGGAGTTCACGCCACCTCTCAGGCATGAGAAAGTGAAATGGCTGTTGGAGGTATGAGTAGAATGGCAGAGTGAGGCGCAGTGAACTTCCAGCTATAGCGCTTGGCTTCTGCAGCTGGCATGGGGCATCACCGACGCATGGATACACGCATCCATTGTGATTAGCGGTTGGGCAAAGTGGGAGATTGTCTGATGTCAACCGTTCCAAGGTACCTTGCCTGCCGGTTTACTATCAGGCGGTTACATTAGGTTATGTCATTTCCTGAAATTAGAAAGCAGTTCAGAAGTAATATTGCTGTTTAGTTTATCATCTGGCTAAAAGCTATGGAGTTACCGAATTGGGAAACGGGACAATCATTTGATTCAGCCATCTTGGTGCGAGGGTTTGAAAGATGCGCCGCGCAGTGCCTGCTTTCGAGTTTCACATTTTTCACAACACACGGGATATTCAAAAATATTAACATTGTGTCCTTTTGACACTGGTTCCTCCACATCGGCCCATAGTTGGCAGAGACAGTCTAGGGCTTTTCAGTGGACAGGACCAGAGTAGGGGTGAAAGTACAGTAATAGAAATAAAGCAGTGATTGCATGCTTAGGAGAAAGGATTTACGTTGTACATTCTTAACTATCATTCAGTAGTGTATAGTAGGGCTGCCTTCGTGACATGTCCTTCCCCCGCAGAAAAGGCTTCAACAGTTTGGGTAGTGGCGCATGGGTATTCTCAGGGGAAGGAATCAGGACTTACCGTAGCCCAGTCCAAAGACATGGGTAGTTGGTGGGGAGGTCATGTTTTGACAGTTTGTTACGGTAGTGGCTCATTGGTATTCTCAGAGGCTGGGAACAGGATTAACCGTAGCTCAGTGCAAAAGTCACTTTTAGTTGCTCATGGCTTCGGGAGTGGGAATACTGCCTGGACAGTTGCGAATAGTGCGAGCAGGTGCAGGGACTAATGACCCAGGCGGTCCTCCTTCTTGAAAGTATTTCCAGGGTCATTAGATATTGAGGATGTCTACGACTTTAGGGTCTCGCGGCCGGTCCAGGGGGAGAAGGTGACCGGTTCTGCTTAACTATATTAGGTGCAAGGAGGGAAATGTGTACGGGCAGCCGGCACTGCACGAGATTTGAACATGAAGAGTGTTCTCCAGTGTGGTTCCCAGATAATAGGGAGCCAACAGCGAGATGGCTCGGTGGGTGGAGCGCTCGCTCCAGTGATCGGTGTGTGATCTGCAGGATCCAATCGCGTCAAGGCCAACTCAGCATTTCATCGTTACAAGGTCGATAAATTAGTATTAATTGTGGTTGGGTGACAGTGTATGTAGGTAGATAGGTTTTTGTAACGTGCTTAGGTGTGAGCACTGGTGAAATAACAGAAGGGGACATGGCATTCTCAGCCCGTAGGGGTGACTCAAGTTCCGCCAGTAGCTTTATTGGGGAGTGGTAGCTGTCACCACTTATTGTGGGTGAATTATAAAGGAATCTGAAGGCAAGGCAATTAGGAGAAATTGTGGCTTAATGAGTTGAACACCCATCCAAGTGTTGGCAAGTTGGCGTCGATGGGAAAGTAGTTATTTGTTATCGGCAGCTCTTTGTGAATCTGGAGCATCTAGTGCAATTCCAATCTACAAGAGTAGGCTGGGCAGTGGGGTTGTGACACATCCCACCCAGTATGCGGGGATAAGAGGATGCCACGAGTGGCCGAAAACAACAAGAGCGATTGGTCACTCATTAGAAGGGAGAGCAGCAGTATGGGCAAATGTCAGGAGGAATAAAAGCAAGAGGGTCCTCAAAAGACTGACATTTAGCAGTTTGGTAAGTGCACGATGAGATGGGTCGAGCTAAAAAAGCTGGATAATTACGAAGGCGAGAGGGGTGCACCTTTCCGAGAATGATGGGATCTTTTTCCTATGGTACTCCAGGGAGGATAGCTCAGTGGCAACGTGCTCGCCTTGCAAGCAAGACGACACGGAACAACACAGGTTCGATCCCCGGGTCCGTGCTTAGAAACCTCTGGGTATTAAGCGCGTTATAAATAACCAATCAAATACTAAGTGGCTGGAGTTGCGTGGGGGATCATCATGGGGAGCCAAAGAAGGGCGTGGACCCTTCTGTGGCGTGGCGGTATGCAAGCGACCAGTTGGACTTAAAGGACTATGAATTGAGCTCAGTAATAATCATGTGGGGCTTTCAGCACTCCGAGACCCAGCGGGGAGGTGGGGGCTTAATAAAGGAAAAAGCTCAGTTTCCCCCGTCAGGAACGGTGCACCTCCAGCCCAGAATCTCCTGCAAAGGCAGGTAGACCAATGAGACTTTTGCTGGGGAGCTTTGGCCTAATAAATATGGAGATGATATCAATTCAAGGGGCAAGTAAGTAAATTCTGATTTAGTCGGCTGGTCGCTGCAGTGCCAGGCTATTATGCAAGTCTATGCAGAAAAGACTAGCATACTCGTCCTTGGCACTTACGGGGTTAAGGAGTAATGCTTTTTATTGCAAATATGATGTTTTGAACCAAGGAGTAATAATGTAACCAAAATATGATTTGCAATATTGACAATCATGTAATATAACTGAATAGATGTTGATTGGTTTGTATATGTAATAAACCTGCGGCCTTTTAAGCCACTAGGAATAAAGCGGCCATGGACTTTTGTTATTACTTTAAAGGTTCTGCCGCAAGTACCGTTAGTAATGCAGGTCTGCCAGAAAAGTAAGGGGGGGATGTATGTACCGTGAGGTGGCCAAGAGCTAAGGTTAACTTCTGTACTCTGCAGGCAGGAAGATGGCCTGGTGCTGTTCAATCGATTCACTGTCCCTTCCATCGCGCGCAGGCAAAGGCTTGATTGAGATGTCTTTTGACTTGGCCATTAATCAATACATGCGCTCAAGTTAAAACCTAAGCCGTCTGTTCCTCTGTGAGCGCCTGGAGCTGTATCAAAGAGTGCTGCGGCCGCAGGAGAATCAGGGCTGTTATTGACGTCACTTCCTGAACTCTAAATGGCGGGCAAACAGGCGGCAGGAGCGTTCTGTGGCGAAGGCCGATGTCAAGTCTGTTCCCTTTTAATCCCTGTTTTTGTGTAAGGGCACAGCCTGGACACCTTCCACGGGAGGCTTCGGGGCATTGCACTGTTTTGTGCCCAGATGAAGCTGGAGGAGGCGTCCGCTTTAGGCAAATTGCAAGGCGGCAAAACAGCCAGAAGAGGGGAATGGCCACGGAAGGTGACTGTCAGTCCACGTTTTCTTTGCCGTCCGAACCAAGAGACAGGCTATCCTTCTGAGTTTGAGTGACAAAGGTCTGCCCAATGGTAGCAAGACTGAGGCCATCAACGCATTTCATCAAGGTTAAGAAATGGCATTAAACTCATCTCTGACCACTACCACCCAGTGACAGATGTAAGAATAAGGGCAAAAAGCTTCTACACCTGGTAGAAGTCCACTGAGCTGAAAGGTTGCACTCAAAGTCTTAATCCATCAGCCACAAACTCCTCATCCCATCAAGGTCTCCAAACATCATTTGGGATATTATCATTGCTCTATATGGGTGAGCAATTCAGAGCCAAGGAGGGCAGCGAAAGTAAAATTAGTTTTCCCATCGCAGTACGGTTTGCCTGCAGTCCTTCCTGAATCCATAGAGTCTCCTGGACCAAGACGAGGCAAGTCAGGTCCACTGTACGACCTGCAGCACTTGCAATGGCAGGGTTGGGAGCATGAGTCCTCAAACCGCTGTGTTGGAGGCAGTGGCATAGAGACCGGAGCAGCAGCTATGAATGACCACCTCTACCCTCTGCTCAAGTGCTGAAAGTGCTGCATTGTGCAGAATACAACATTCAAGATAAATGTGGTAAAAATAAAAAAAAACAGGTCCTGTCTAGAACCCCTACTCTGCAGCATTTCCAATTCTTTCTGCCTCAAAACGGGGCACAGGAAATCTGATATGTTTGGGGGGCTTGCCTCCCCCTTCGCCCCACCACTTTAATGAATACCAGCAAAGGCCTAGTATTAATTCGAACTTTAACCTACCATCTCTCCTGCTTCTGGAATCTGACACGGGCCGAAGAGTTAAGCGACAAACCGGTTTACCTATGGTTCTGATGAAATGCCGACACTGCCTTCCCTGTGGATGCACCATCTTTATGATTCAATTCAGTGTTAGGACGGCGTGCCGTGCTCCACTTTGACACTGAGGTTTAAAGATGTACATACAATGCGCAAAATCTATCTTTAACTGAGAGCGTAGCTTGTTATTTGTCACAAAATGTCAATGTACGGATGGTAGTGACGTAGTAAAAAAAACAAAGATGTTTTTTCTTTATCTGCATTTTCTGCGGTGATCTCCAGCAAATTAAGTCCACATTGACAAACAGGGGTGCATATTGGCACCCTCGCTGTTTAATCTTTATTTATCAGACTTTCCAGAGTCTATTTCTTCCAACAGAGCATACCCTCCCAAGTTAGGGCACACCCACATGCAGTGGTTGGGTATGCGGGCAACCTCGTTTAGTTGGTCTGCACACCCGGGGGACATCAGATGCATACTCGCCACATACTCGGACAGTAACAGACTTAAGATCAACACCACCAAAACCAAGTAATTCTCCCCCCCCCCCTGAGAAATATCATGGTGGCAATAGTCGGAGTTGGTTGGTTTGGTTACTGTATGGAAATACAATGCAAGTGGTCTCAAACTACCAATATTTGGCTGTGCTATTGACAATAAGCTAGACTGGTGCCCCCAACTAACAAGATTAACAACACTAGCAAATTAACAACTCCAGCAAAACAACTGGGTGCTCTTCCAGCCTTTGCCCTCAAAAATGGGGCCTACTCTATGGAAGCTGTCCTTCGGGTCTACAAAGCAAAAACAGTATCTACAATAGCATACAGTGTTGCAATTTGAACACATAAACTCAGCAATAAATTAGAACTCCTGGAAAGCAAATGCCTAAACGGCCTTCCTGTACGCCAGTTGACAATTTGTTTGCAAAAAGTGCTATTCTAATGAAATTACGATAGGTGCTGGATACGCATGCCATGATCCATTCCTGAGAGGAGGTGTGGCCAGAAACATTTACAGCATAGCACACATCTGGCACACTCGTCTAAATGTTGAAGCGACGGAACTCAATCACAGAAGAATCAAGACTGTTTATGAAGCAGCCGTCATTGAGCTCAACGACATCACATCAAGGTAAACAGTGGACAATCCTTTGGGGTACCTTGGACGTAGTTTTCCTCGTTACACTTACATGTTTCCTAATAACGTACATCTGCATGAATATTTGAAAATTCAATGTTACCTCGCAGAATCTTTAGAGATCATAGGAGGAAGAAAAGCGATCCCTATAATAACAAGGACATGCAGACTGTGTAGTAATAACGAAGTGGAAACTGCAAGACTTCTGCAAGTGGTATGCGAGAGTCTAGAGCACAAATTAGAACATTTTGATTGGCCTATGGTAAAATGAAAGTTATAAGCATTAGCACTGAAAATTTGGAATGTGTTTATGATGGGCAACGATTTTAGTCTTTCCATCATCTGACAAAGCTTTGTATTTTTATACAAATGTAATTGGTGATGCTGTAAAGTTACTCGATTTTATGTGTGCGTACAAAAAGTCTCAACTAACTGCATTATACAGTAAAAAAATATAGAAAAACAGGCGCACCACATGGAACACCGTGGTTTTGACCCAAGGAGGCAGATGGGTCTAATAAACCATTCTTTTTGAACTAGTGAGCTGGGAATCCACCTTAAAAATATTTTTAGCAGCAACCAGATTAAAGTAGAGAAGAGTTGAAAATTAATGTTTTTTGCACAGAGCAAACAGAAATTATTGAACTGGGATTATACCTTGAAGAATTGATTAATCAGCATATTTAGAAAAATAGAGAGATCAATTCGAATTTGTGGTTTGACACTAATGAATGAGACCACTTACTAGAGGACATTGGTAATCATATGAGTGTTAAAAGGAAGAAAGACATTAAACCTATCCTTGGGAGTATTAAACTTCAAATGACCATTTAGAACAAACACCCTGATGAAGATCTTTGTTTCAAGGACGAAACACGTGTTGGCGGCAGATTAGTAAAGAACATGTGCACTGGAAATTGGCCAGTGTCTCCTTTTGCGATTTTTTTAATTAGAATTCGAATAATTGCTGCTAACTCAGTGTGTGGCGCAATCGGTTGTTACTTGGCGATGTGTTTAATTTAGTGACGTTGGGCTTCTAATCACATATTTATGACCAATGCAAGTCTATCCACTACAATCAGACTGAATTAGATTGAAAAGTGAGAAAATATCTGACAATAATATTGGAAGATAGCTCAATGGAGTATTAGCCCCTATGTAAGTCAGGTGTTCACCCACCTTCGTTTATTTGCTTTACTTTTAAAAATAAGGAAACACCCCTTTTGAAGAGCCAAAAAGTCTTGGAACTGAAGTTATCAAATGAAGGAGCTTTCCCAAAGTAATCCCCAATGTTTCCACGTGATGAAAGTGAACTTTTCGGGTACACTTAGGCAAATGCAGACCACTGTGGCACATTTTTTCACACCCAACAAAGACCTTCTTTGTGACCCCCAAATCTTCAGCAGTTGCTTAAGCATATCAACATGGTACACAGAAAGTTAGATTTTGTCAGCTGTTTCAGGCGCAGGGAGCAAAAACAAACCACAACAGCTTGATTGTAGGACACAAGAACACAAGTGTCCACTCGAACACAGATGGAGCTGCTCAATATACACAATCGAAGACCCAGTAATGGACTCTTCCGAGACCTAAAAATAGCGCTCACCAAAAGGAGATTTAACAGCATGTATTCTTATGTCCTTATTAAGTGGCCATCTTGTGAATTTTATACATACAGCTCATATTCAAAATGAATGAAAATGGTAATGATTTAACTCATCTTATTCTATCTTGGGCATAGAAGCCGATCACTGGAAAAACAAAGAAAGGGGCTAAATACCTGGACAAGAATCTAATACTAGTACTGTAGAACACAGATAAATGGCACATCAAAGCAGTCTCATAGAGTAAACCAACTTACACAAGGAATCTCAGCCAAAATGGCAAGTAAACCAGCAAAACATGTGTGGCAGCCCATCTACTGAGAACAAAAACAGCCAAATAACCTGTTCTCCAAGAAGGTTCCCGTTTAGGAGATTTAATCACCATGTAGTTCCCCAGGAAGTAAGGTTGTGTTTTGATTCTTTGCAGTGGCTAGACAGACATACTTAAAAGACATCAACAGAGCAATGAAACCTATTAAGGAACAGTAAATAAATCGAAGCAACACAAAGCAAAGGCAAAAAGATGATATATCTCTGTACCGTACACCTCCATTGACAACGGCCTCCCACTTTGGACACTTGACTATTTCTTTCCAGATAAAGCTGTATCATATATGCTGCACAGTGGAATGATAAAAAAAGTTTCAATTCACAATCAAGAAAAATGTTTTTCTTTTTAACGGTGAATACTATGAAACAAAAGGGGTTGCACTGGGTGCACGCTTTGCACCTTCAATTGCCAATCTTTTATGGGCCATTTCGAGAGAACACATGCCTTGGTCCACAAAAATAAATCAGTTAGAGAAATGTATTCTGATTTGTTTCAGGTTTGTGGACAATATCTTAATGATTTGGAATGACACAATGGACATCCTGGATGGATTTAGTAGTCAGCTCAATGATAATTGCTTTGATCTAGAAGTCACATATACAGCAGTTCGATCACGTATAGGCCTTTCTTTATATCTTCTTCTATACCAAATGGAACATATGACACTCTAACTTACAGAAATCCAACAGATGTCAACTGCATTCTTCATGCCACAAGTAGCAATCGAACATTCACTGCAAGTAATAGCCTTACTGGTGAACTCCCAAGAGCTTGACACAACTGCAGCGAGGATTCTGTGATCAAGGAGGAAACTAAATGAACTGTAAACAAATTCCTATCTAGGGGATATAGCAGGGAAATAATCCGACCACCAAGCAAAAATTAATGAACAGATCCAGAAGTTAATTACTGACTCCAACTACCAGAAGATTTGACAAAAGTAATTTTAAAATCAGTCGCATTACCCAACAGACAGGTGATGACAAAGACGTACAGATTACCCAATAATAAATAGCACATTCTTAACTTTGATAAAGAGCTTACACAATGCCTAGACAAGAGACCATCAATAGTTTACAGGAAGTCGCCCACTGTAAGGAACTCTCTCTGCCTGGTCTTCATACTGATGAAAGTAACTACATCACATACATGGCAGGAAGAGCACCCAGCAATTCATGGGTTTTATAAATGCGGCTTCTGTACTATGTCTTGTAATTCCCTTAATACTTTTTTTTAAATCACTCTAAAAACAACCAGACTATTTGTATAAACCAATATCTAAACTGTAAGAGCAAGTATGTTATATATGCTATCCAGGGGTTTAAGTGGGGTAAGAAATCGAGGGGGGGGGCCTCATTTGGGGGCGTGGCTTGTGGGGGCGTGGCCTAAAACGTACGCAAATCGTAAGGTATGCACACACATATATATGCATGTTATATATCTGTGTGCGTACCTTACTATGGTTTGTGTACTTTGCAAGCCATCTTTTCTAAACATAGAAATATGTATTTCTATGTTTAGAAAAGATGGCTTGCAAAGTACACAAACCATAGTAAGGTACGCACACAGATATATAACATGCATATATATGTGTGTGTGCATACCTTACGGTTTGCCTACTTTTCAGGCCATTTTTTAAAAAAACATTTCGGTTTTATAAAAGATGGCTTTGAAAGTACACAATTAATCCATCTTGTATAAAGCTTTGACTACGGACAAAATTGTCCGTCGGCAAAGCTTTATAAAAGATGGCTTGAATTGTGTACTTTTCAAGCCATCTTTCATAAACCTCGAAAAATGTCAAGGAATCCCCAGGTTCGCCGAGGGTTAAAGATGCCTCGGCGACCTGGGGAAACAAAGGGACAGTAACTGCCTCTGGTGATCCCTCGCGCGAGAGGTCACCAGAGGCAGTTACTATGACTTACAGAAGTGGCAGCCAGGCACAGCATCGCTGTGGTTGGCTGCCACTTCTGTCAGATCGCCTGACTTCATGGCAGGCGCATCTCCCGTCGCGGCTGCCGCCGCAACGGGATAATGCATCCCGCCAATGTTGCGTGCGGTGGGACGGGGGCCCCAGCAGGGTCCCGGCTCAGTCCCACTTTTTGGAGACTGCCGGGGCCCGGCCCCGGCAGGCCCCGGCCCACTTAAAGCCCTGATGCTATCATAGCAACAAGCTGTACATAGGAAGCCCTGAAAGGGCACTCTGCGTGAGTATTCAAGGATCTCACGGCACAATAGGAAATGCTGACGTCAAGAGCCCAGTTGCTTAACATTGGCAAGGGACAAATGAACATGGCAACTAAAAGGACGTACAATTTTGGGGCTTTGGGATAGTCAAGAAACTGGTGCAAGGAAGCAACAATCGTATAATATTTGCTTTGATTGTCCGGACATGTTAAGGTGTTTAAGAACTAGAGAAGCCCAATATGACAAATGCCATTTGAGACAAATGTAAAATGAGCGGGCAATTAAGGTTTGAATACCCATCATTGCAGCTATGGGGTCCACAAGTGAGCCCTAGAATGAGCAAATGGATAAAATCATAAACCAGAGATAACACAATGGGGAATTTGCGAGCAGTCAATATCATCAATGAGATCTTAACACATGCTTATAGTATCTTCAACAATAATTTTCAGTTAATTACATTATTTTCTTTTAATTACGCAGTCACATTTATTTCAGTCACAGCAACTGTTTTAGTTATGACATGAATTTGGATGGAACCATCTATACCAGTGCAAATGATACATAGCATCTTAAATTAGGCTGCAAAATTTAAAATAAATATTTAGGCATTTGCATAAAATATTAACAAAAAACAGCACATAACTCTGAAGACGAAAACACAAATCCTATCATAAGCAAACAGCATGGTCTGTAAAGAAAAGATGCAACTCTCTTGTTAACGACTACATCATGCAGTGGTGTGCCCGACATCATAATGGTCAGACACACAAAGTACACTGTAGAGAATTGGCAAGTAGGGCATACACGTGCATATCACTGACCCATCTAGACATGCTGAAATCACGCTGAGCAAATCCCGGATCTAAAGATACCCAAATAATGGTTTACCCAATTCCCTGACCTGGGGTTCCATTGAATTCAATGTCAGTTCAGGGTTCCAAATTAAGATTCGATGAGCAGGAGCTAAAATCAGTTCTTGGGTGGCAGGCATTACCCAGTCCAGTAAGCAAGAGCTAGCACTGGGAACCAGGAGGGAGCACAAAGCACAGTGCAAATCCAACTTCCACATGTGATACACACTAACATTTTGGCCATTATGTATGAATTCATTATATCACACATGGCAACATTCAGACGCACCTGGGAGGGAGATTTCCACAGGGAAATCGGGAGATGAAAATGTCCCCATAGGAATGCATTGGGGCTACAGTTATGTTAGGCGGGAGGGTTGGCATGTATGTTATATTGCAATGTGTCCCAATTCTGCTTTATATACATTCTCAAACAATCAAAGTTAATATCACATGTGCAGGTTTCTAATGCTCCCCTTGGCCTGGGGAGTCAAAGTATCCCCTGGTAACTGCCGATTTAAGGTAACCAGGATCCCCAAAGGGAGAACTGGGAACAAAATAGCTCCCAGCAATTCCAAACCCTGCAGTTACATTTAGCGTCTCCAACAAATGGCTTATTTAGCTACACTTTGCGAAGACATTTTCCATTAAAATCCATCGGCTTCATCCGTGCAAACAAGTGAAAAATTAATGCTGGCCATAACCATGTATACTACAAAGGAACTGCACTGCTGTAGCTGGTAAGCGGATCCTGCATTATTGCAACCATTTTGCACCTGCTCTGCGGTATATAAAACAATAGCAATAAACATTAGATTACAAGACCATTGTACCATTGTATTCTAGCATAACCACAGAGATATGTGGCACTGGAAATAAGAGTCAGAAAATATGCCAGCAGATCACCAAGTTTGAGAAGGTGAGCGTGATTTCCATACAATCACCGCCAGGGCATTGTATGAGGATGAGGTTTATACCAATGCGCTATTTGACCAAATTTGATCATTTATGGTTACCCATTATCATCCTTATAAATAAATGCAAATCATGTATGCCAACATTACCATCTCACGTGAAAGGACTAAGCAAACACCCCAACGTCGAACCTTTCAGTAACACGGCAGACAGTGTAGCACTTATTTCAGGACCAGTGTCATAATTGTGCACTGCATAGATAAGGATACACAGAATCTATGAAATGGCCTTTTTTTTCTGGTATTATCAAATTACCTAATTTTGTACATTATTTTCCTATTTTCTTTCTTTCTTTGGTTTTTTTACTTCTTTCTCCTCATGCTTTGACATCTATGTATTCCATATTTTTTTTGGCAATATAACAAATTATGATTTGTGTCTCCCTGGAATGTGCCTATTTTGACCCATTATGCATTTATACTTTTTGTTAAACAGGTTAACTTTCTACGCCCGCTCCGCCCTTCCCCAGACCCCCGCCCCATGGTTTCAACTTTACAGGGACTTGACAATATAGATTGAAACCCATCCAAACCCAATTTAACTACTTCATGCCTTGAAAAAGCCCTTACGAGTGAAACACGTCGGTACTAACGCTGGCAGGGAGTTAGTTGTGTTAGTGTCAATTTTGGGCTGAAACAAAATTAAATTAAGAAAGTTGAAACTTGTACAAATAGTGCAACATGTCTAATTTGATGTGTAACTCTACATGCAATGTTAACAAACATCATCAAAATGGGTTGGAAAATGCTTTTGTTTACTCTTGGGGACCTAGCATCTATTGGAAAGTGTGCTATTGATTGGTTGGGGCTTTCTCACACTCATTCATGGGGAATATTTACACACCTCCAGTGAAAAGAATTCACCAGCCACCACTGTTGCACTGTCACACTCGTCCAGCCTTATTGTTGACATATTCCTAACCGCTCAGGCTAGTTGTGCTCTTCTCGACCCCTCCTCCCTTCGTGCCACAGGAAGTACACATCTCTCTACCATTCAGTAACCGCTCCCTGTGGTTTTCTTTCCCCATTGCCCCTTTTCCTTTACCCCTCTTCCCGTAGTGATCGGAGGAGGTCGTAAAGGCATCGTGAAGAGTGTAGCATATATTTATCAGTAAATACACGCCGACCGCTGTCCAGAACACTTAAGAGCCATTTTGTCCCATTTTCGGTTGCGTGTCGCAGGACAAAAAACAAATCTTTTTCTTGTTCCATTAGCCTAACGTGCACAATTCTCTCCAAGTTTGTCAACGTGTTCTTTTGTTACAACAATCATCCATGTCCCTTCTCCAGAAAAATCTACGATTCAACGAGCAATCAACACTTTTGAAAGAAAGTGATTACAAAAGGGCATTGTCATGGCTGTATTGCATCATCATCTCTCTTCCTCGTCTCAGTCCTTAATAATGAGTCAGTACTTGGGACTGGGAAGAGTAATGAAGCTGTCCAGTAAGCAAGTGAGGCATTTCACCTTACCGGGTATCCCTCGGTTTTCTTCTGACACCATTTCAGGAGAGCGTTCCTTTTCGAGCCCCCGTATTCTCGAGCCAGGGCAGCTAAAGGATCCTTCCGCTCCACACTGCCAAACAAAAAAAAAACGCAATTGAGCGCAGCCGCAGTAAAAAACTGATGACTTGATGAAACACACAATAAGTTGGTTAGCAATAATGTATGCCTTTATTGGAAGCTTCACCTTCAGCACTTCTCAACACAAAGCAGAGCATGTCAGAAACGTCATTTAAGTAGGCAGTCCTTAAACCTGGGAGGTCTCAGGGGTTTGTACTTTACCGAATCTAATGGTTCGCATGAACCATTAGATCTAAAAATGCTACCACCAAAGGTTCGAACACCAAAAGTCCGATCCTTTGGTGGTAGCATTGTAAAAAAAGGAAACCGGGGATGCGGCATGCAAGGGTATAGTGAGCGGGAGTTGCGGGGGGAACCCCTGCAGCCATCCGTAAAAAAGAAAAAAAATTGAAAAAAAGAAGAAAAGAAAAGGACCCTGCGGCGCCGGTTCCCGATCACGGAAGTGAAAGGGAACTGGCACCGCAGGGACCCAGCGTGAAGAAGGTAAGTGGGGTTTGTTTATGTTGGGGGTGTGGGTGGGGGTGTGTTGAAGGGTCTGATGGGGGTTTGTTGTGTGGGTGGGGGTGTGGGTATGTACGTGTGTTTGCATGACAATGGTGCAAACTTTTGGTAGTTTGCACCTTTCTCATGTGAACTTCCCGGCTGCGGCAAAATCAGCCGCGGTTGGATCCCGTAGATCCGGTCTCAGACATCATGTCATGATAGCTTCTTCCATGCGGATGTCTGATTCTGGCCCACAGGACATCCATCCAATGCTGTCTGGTGGCCAGCCACTGTGAGACCGTGGGCATCCTCTAGTGGATGAAGGACGTCCCCCCACTCCATGGTGCTACACATATTTTGATTTTATTTATTTTATTTGCATTTTTAAAGCACTCACACAACCCGGAGGCATCGAGGCAGTGTTACAGGAATATGTCTTAGTTGCGTATTTATAACGCGCTTAATACCCAGAAGTTTCTAAGCACGGACCTGGGAATCGAACCCGCGTGGCTTCGTGTTGTCTTGTTTCCAAGGCGAGCACGTTGCCGCTGAGCTATCCTCCATATGCTGCAGTGCAGGTGGAAGCTCTGGAAAGAACGTGAAACCAGGGTAATCCTTCCTTCCCCCCTGTGATATGCCCCTACATCAGCAAGCATGGAGTCCACCATGGTCAGCAATCATTGGATTCCACCAGTCCTCGTTACTCCACAGTGATATTCAAGTCTTGCATGGCCTTCACTTTGGCCAACGGTCAGGCCCAATACCTCTCAGTGCTGCCTGACCCCACCCCTACCCCTCCGCCCAGAGCATTGCTTCCCCCACATGCCCCACAGACTCAAAGCCCTAAACTATTTATGCCTGCTCAACCAGGTTATTACTCCAAATTCTTGAGAAAAAAAGTATGCTAGATTTGATCGAATATATTGTCAGTAGGAACATTTTGTACAGTCTAAAATTCGGATCAAATGCACCATACGGTACCATTATAGCGAACAAGGGCAGCTGGGATTGCAGGGGTGTCCCCCGCTTTGTGTACAGAAAGTTGTAAACAAACAAACAACAAAAAAAAGGGACCCTGCGGCACTTGTTCCCAACCACATAACTGAAGGGACCCGGGGTCGCAGGGAGATGGGGCAGTCGGCGGCAGACAATGAGGTGTGCCACCAACAGGTTAAGTAGGGTGTGGGTGGGGTAGGGAATGCAGTGCAAATTTCGAAAGTGGCTTTTTCGATTTTGACACTTGCAATGCAGCGAAATCACAGATCCCTCAACCAGCATGTTCCCTTTGCACCGTATATGTTTCAGTTCACAGATTCCCTACAGCTGAACATGCCCATAGGCCACGTGCAACAGTCGCAGACCCCAGCCTCATTCGCCCCACCATTCTTGAATAGCCCTCCAATGCATGGCACTACTGCCTGGATGCCCCTCCATCCTGAAAGCATTTCTCAGCCTTGCATGCTCATAGCACTCAGGTTAGCCCATGTTACGAGCAGATAGATTATGCAGTCCTGGTTTTATTCTAAGAATGCTGCAGTTTTGCTTCCTCACTAGGATTGCATTGAAAAAGGAATACTCATGTCTCGGGAGGATAGCTCAGAGGCAAAGCGCTCACCTTGGAAGCAAGACGACGCAGAGCAACACAGTTACGATCCCCGGGTCCACACTTGGAAACCTCTGGGTATTAAGCGCATTATAAATAACCTATCATAATCATGCATTAAATGTAACACCTCAAGGGATACAGCCTCGGCTTCAAGTGAGGAAGGAGAGTCAGAGTAAACAAAAATACGTATCAAATGGGATAGCTCTCCCAGACCCCAATTGGAATTATGAGATGGGGATTGAATGCCTGCCTTTCGCCTCCATGCTCTGGGTCTGCAACCATGAAACAGCAATTTGGGGACCTTGTGGGATTGCCAAACCTAGTTTACCCCAAACCCCCTCTCTTGGCCACAAAAGCCCTAGGCTGCGTACTTCTTACTATCATCTCGCCCACACCATACTGCTCCTCATGGACATCCCCTGGACTTTTCTACAGCAGGGTCCAAGAAATCCCCCCTCCCTCTCTCTCAAAGATCAGATAGAGTTGGACTGGTACCACCAGACTGTTCTTAGACTTGGATCGTGAAAAACTCTGGGTTTCTTTTCGGTTTCCCAGCATGGCTACTTCCTCAACATCTGTTGGTTCTGCGGATGTACTGCTCTGTTCTGACTGAACTTTATTTTTAATTACATGTAACATCAAGTAATTCCTTTGCAGAGACTATTGGCACCATGTCAAATAACTGATGTATTCATACATTTAAAATGGAATTTTAGATTTGTCCCTCAAAATATTCACATTAACCTGCCAGAAAATCCTTCCTTCAATGGGCAGGAACACGTTTGATTACGGATTAAATTACCTTTTTACATGCAATTGGATAATTTCTTCCAGGCACAGAACAGGAGATATTTAATTGAAACATAAAATAAAACGTCTGACCCCTCCAGTTTCTTCAGCGGTCTCAGATTAAATACAACCTACGAAAGGGGCAGAATTGAACATGGACAATTCTGAGGTGGTTATCCAATATCATATTTAAGAAGCTCATGCATTCCTGCTTTTTGTTGCATTCTGGGGGTCACAAATGACATGCAACATGTTGAGAGCTCAGAGATGTGTCTGAGCAAGTCTTACACAGGAACCTTTCCCTAAAACACTTTTGCCCGAATTCACAGAAGCGTTTTATACTGGCAAATCCCCATTGGAATATGCTCTGTGAATTAGGCCCTTTATATCTTGCAGTAAGGATAGTTGTACTTAGCACTTTAAATTTGAACGGGAGAGGAAGTTAAACGGAAAGGATATTCTTTTTAGTTTTGGCTGAAAGTTGGTAAAGCTAACTGAGTTTCGCATTGGTTCATGGATACATTGTAATTCAGTCAATTTTTCTTCAGTGTGTGCATGGAGCTAAGCTTGGTGTAGTCACCCCACCTTGCTGTTTTTGGTTTTGGCACATTGTCATCTAGTGGTCAAATCATTGCTAGAGGGAAGAGAAAGGAGCTCAAGAACCAATACATCACCGACTTCATCAAAACTCTACTTCATTACAGACATCATTCATAGTCTTCCTCTGTCAGTCCACCAGTCCTGCTCCTCGTCACAGTGCATCATATCATCACAGTTCTTCTCCTTCACCATTATCTGTCTAATTTGTCACAGTGCATTTCCTTCAGCAGTCCATTGTCACAGTCCTCCTTCATTACAGTACTTCATCATAGTCCATCACCATTGTTCTCTTTTGACATAGTGCTTCTCCTATGTCGCCGTCCATCTCCTTTGCCATAGTCCATCACAGTGCTTCATTATCAGTCCTCCTTTGCCTCAATCTATAATAGTCCATCATTGCCAAGGTCCTTCATCAAATGCCTACTCTTTAGTAACAGTCCTTAATCACAGTTAATCACCTTTCTTCAGTCTTCGTCTTTTGTCACATTCCTCTATCACAGTCTTTCATAAGTGTGATTCATCACAGTCCTTGGTCACACTCCTCCCATTTGTCAAAGTACTCTGTCATTTGTCACAGTCCTTTGTCACAACCCACGTTTGTTGTCACAGTCCTTCATCAGTCCTTCTCCACCACAGTTAGTACTTCACCTTTGTCATGGTCCTTTGTCGCAGTCCTTCACCACAGTCCATCATAGTCCTTCCGCTGCCCACAGTAGTTCCTCTGTCAGATTCTTTCATCATAGTCCTTCTCCATCACCATAGTCTTCTTTTGTCACATTCCAATTATCACAGTCTTGCAGTAACAGCCAGCCTCCCCTCTCTCTGCTTCCTGTATTGCGTCATCTACCTTTTCTTTCCCACTTGGTGTCCCTCTTTTCTCACTTTCTCTTGCTTCTAAATTGTAAAAATCATTTCCTAGCCTTTTGTATACTGGAGGCCACATAAGCTACAACCCTCCATATGTCGCCATGTTTCAAATACGGGGACAACATTGGGCATTTGTCCAGGCTACCCAGCATGCGGACCTCCTCGCATCCTAAAATCTCTCCCTTGCTTCCCTAAGGAAATTCCTTGGAATCGTAGCTAGAGACTCCCACAGGCCTCGCTCCAAAAGACCAGTGCTTACAAAGTTTTCTTCACCCAGGCCAGCTCCAGGATCGTTATGAAAGCACCAAGGCCTAAAATATCTTTCAATGTGGCTTGGTATGCTGCTGAGGCATTTCAGTTACACCATAGCCTAACCCAATATGCAGTTGGCAAGCGGGCCATACGATCAGTGAAAGGGCACACCCTGGTCTCTGGAGGCAGGGAACCCGGCAGAATTTCCTTTATACAATGAGAAAAAGGCTTCCAATGAAGGAATGTTCAGTTAGAGTAAGAGGTGTACACAGTACGTAGTCCCAGGCTTCACCATATATAACCACAAGGGCAAAACTCTGCTGATAGACATCAAGAGCCTGTGACGGGGAATTGCCACCACATGTTCTATTGAACCTCTGAACTTCGCCAGAAGATTGCCCTAATTCACACATGCTCCTTTCCATCTGCAGCACCTGTCCTGTTTAATCATCAAGGCATACCTTCAGGTCGTCAACTTGAGATACTATCTCCAAACATCAACCATTTACAGAAACACTGCTATGCTGCTTAGCTGGGCCCTTCACCATCGCCATTGTTTTTCTCTGGTTAATGGTCAGCTTATTGCAAATGCAGCAATTACAAAAGGTGCCCAATAGATTATGCACTGCCATTTCTGTGCAAACGATTAGCACAGCACAATCTCCAAAAAGCACGTCTAAAAGGTACCGACCACCCTGGACATATCGAGGTGCCGGCCAAACAGAAACTCCTGTAAACCATTTCAGAATAGGGTGGAATCCCTAGGGAGTATTGCTGGGTCAGTTCTTCTTTCAGATCATAACTTACTCTTGCCACAACACCATTGTAAAGTACCTCTTATGCTACCATGTACCCGTCCCTTGAGACCCAACCTACTTCGAGACTTCCACAGCTCCCTATTCACAGAGTCAAAAGCTGCTGTTAGTTCTACAAGTGTTTATCGCCCTTTTCTTTCATCTCACTGGAAAGTCTGGTGCTTGTCAGGATGAAAATAATGAAAGAGAAGATCACAAAAGATTTAAAGGAGGAATGGAGATTTTATAAGACGGATTCATGCGGCAGCGTAAAATAAGAAGAATTGTATGAGAATGTTGCTTTGTTCTTCTGAAACAACCCCACTCTCCCCACAAGCCTACATATGGATTGTTGTGTGCTATTTCCACATTTTGCAACTTGGCGCCTCACTTGGTTGCAGGGTTTTAGGTATGCATGGAATTAAAGCTCTGTTATTAAGTGTGAAACTTGCAAGTAAGAACTGAGTAGAGCAGCTGCTTCCGTCGCCCGAGGAGTGCATGGTATGGCAATCTCACAGAACGGATCCTCCCCACATTTGTGTTTATGGGGGGCCTGTAACACTTAGATGGGGAGAGAAGCACACGTGGAGCAAGCTACCCCTCCTGCTTACTCCCTATGTTCAAGGACATAAGGATTTATGCAGACAAATGTATAACTGCATCACACCTAAGCCAGATTTTCTAAAAACAACTTTATTCCAGCTTTTAACAAATAAAATCAACACATTTTTACATACACATATGCAAACATGTGTGCAAAAATAGCAAAGGTTCAACATATTACAAAATGTGCAAATTGTGCAAATGGGGTTAGTATAAAGTGTCAACAAAGTGCAGAAAACTGTTATTCCATGAATGTCATCCATACTTGGTTTGCAATAGAGGAGATACGGCAAGGCCCCAATTTGATCTAAAGCCTAGCATACAATGCTAAAAATTGATCTCTGGGTTTTCACAATTGAGGCAAGTCAACAGATATAAATCATTGTGGGGCAATGCGCTGCCATCTATTTAATCTCACAACTCTCAAATTCAAAAACAGGATGTAGACCAAACAATACAGGTAGGATGACGCAATGTATTTCAGCCCTTTACAGGCATACGGCCATCTGACTAGGTTCCTCTGAGAATATTTTGGGGAGGCCTTCATCAGGACGAGATATATTCACACACAGGGCTTAATCCAATCACTAACCCCCACAGATTCATGAATACCTAAATGTGAAACCCAACAAACAATATTTTTAGGCTTAGGAAACCTTCAATGAATTTAGGTATTATTCTAACCTCGTGACATGTCCCAACTAACCCTACTTGGTAATTGACAGTGTCAAGGCAAATACCATTTCTTTCCCGATTCATTTCACAACCAACTTCACTGCTCAGAAGTAGAAATTGCTTCATTTATTTGAAGACCTGCAAATAAACAATGAATACAATATATTCCAGCTGCTCTACTCATTATATCTGGTCGATTTCCTTACAATTCTTCACATAAAAACCTACTGCCCTCCGCATCATTTTGTGCTCCTTCAGCAATTAGGCAGATGTAAACATTCACATGTATTCATGGCTCCTATCTGAGGAAAATGAATACTAGATGGAGTCGCCTCTGCTGATTTTAAATGTTTTACATCCCTTAGTTATATCATGCCAGAACTGGTATTGACTTAAGGAGGAAGTGCACTCAAAAAGGTTATTGTTTAAAAAATAATGCCCATAATAAAAATAAATGTTAACATTTTCTTTTAAAAGTTTCTATGAAAAATAAGCTTCAGCCATTTTGTGAGCAGCAACACTTCAGTGTAATTTGAACTCTCTGCTGTTGTGGCAGTAATCAAGCAAAAGCCCCATACTGGGAGTTGTAGCTGTTACTGCCGGAGAGCAGAGAATACAAGACGGTCACAGGGCAAGCATTCATCTGAATGCAAATCCTAATCAGGGGCGTTGCTAGGGGGGGTAAGGGGGCTATAGCCCCTGATCTTTTGGTTGTAGCCCCGGATAGAATCTCAGGAGCTACAGCCAAAAGACTAGCTAGCCCCCAGTCCCGACAGTTCTGACATCAGCGTGGCCCCGGGTCTTTTCCAGACCTAGCAACACCCCTGATCCTAATATAACTAACGCTTTTTAGAAAAATCTGGAAAGCGTTTGTTCACTGCATTAGGATGGCATTCATAAGAGTGCCTGTCCTGTCAACGTGTGAGCAAGGCCAACACATCCTGTTTAACAGGGCATGTTTGCCTTGTGCTCAAGAACGGACTCTTGTGGTCAACGCTTACGGGCTAGCGGGCTAGCCCTTTCAACCACTCAACCCGAGTTTGAATCCCGACCCGTCTTTTATGGTGAATCATATTGCCAGGCTGGCACTTTAACTCAGTTCCAGTGGTAGAGGGTGTAACCCTTCACCATAAGAGTCTCTCGTCATTCAAAGCGCTCTTTGCCGTGGTGTTGTGCAGCACCACAAACTGCTGCTTTCACAGTGCTGAGGGTTTAGGCTACACGAGGGGACTCGTGTATTCCATTTCCTTAGCTGTGGAATGGCAATCAGTGCTCATTGTCATATCGCATGACGCGCTAATGAACACTTGTGATTAGCAGGGTCTCCAGTGGTCCAGTGATGACGGACTTGTTCCTTCAGTTAGACGGCCTGGAATGGAATTCCTACCTTTTTTTCTGGTGCTTCAAATATTGTTTTTTTAAAACAAAATTTGAAGCATCCAGAAAAAAGAGGGCAGAAATTAGAACCCGGTTCACATGGTTGAAATTGATAACCCTTAACCACTGGAACACAAGTGTCCTCTTGAAAGAGCATGGCAAACACCCTGTTAAATAAACCGGACGTGTTTGCCTTGTTGACACGTTCACAGAGCTGTCAGTCCTATGAATGTCATCCTAATACAGAAAAAAACGCTTTACAGATTGGAGTGTTTGGTTGCTTAATTAGGATTGCCATTCATAGGACAGAGTGTCCTGTGAATGTGTTATTTAATTCTCTGCTCTGCGGCAGCAACAAGCTTAAGCTCCCAGCAGGGGGCTCCTGCTCGTTACTGCTGCAAGAGCAGAGAATTCAAATTAACAGATGTAACTGTTTCTGGCTGCAAAATGGATGCCTCCAAGTCATTGAAAAGCAGGACCTGGAGGCACATTTTACAGTTTATTTTTCATAGGAACTTTAAAAAAATATGTTAACATACATTTTTAATTGAGGGCAATACTTTTAAAACAATAACATTTTTGAGTGAACTTCCCCTTTAATGTCTTTTTGACAGAACTTGAATCCGGTTTTGAAACAAAAAACAGTACCTCCACTTTTTTCAAGCTACAGAAGTCACCAGTCGTGCAGTAAGATAAAGAGGTTTCAGTAACCAAATCCTTATGACCCGCGAAAGTCAGACTGGTGGGCTGCGACAACTCACTTTACCAGGCCCTCTGCCTGTCCCCGTTCCAAATAGCCATACTTACCAGCAGGGACGTCATTTCACCAAAATGCCAGGGGTAGCGGAAGTGACATCACATGACCCTTCACCTCTGATGACATCACAGGTAGTGATGCCATTTGACCCAACCCCAAAGTGATATCACGGGAAGCGATGGAGCACAACCTTTCACCACTTGACAAACAGGAAGTGGCATCACATAGCATTGTTTCTCAGTACCCCGAGAAATATGGTTACGATATTACTATGATGTGATATACATTTCATACGGGAATGGATCAGCATATGTATAATTAATCTCATGTAAAGGGCCAAATTACTGTGAATGCAGGCAAACCTCCAAGGCCAAATGAGAATGATGTGTTTTTATAAAGCACTTACACTTAAGACCTTTATATAGAACAAATATGCATACGATTTCACCCAACCTGTGTTGGTATTCCTTTATCAACCTCAGAAGGATGAAAGGCTGAGTTGAGGTGTTTAAGAACAGAGTAAATTGGTGACTCACCCCCTGAAGTCTGCTAGAAATGAACCTCTAATGAGTCTAGTAATTATTGTACAGAATTCTAGAAAGACAAATCGTTATGGCTATTCTTTCTTATTTAGGGTGACTGCTCAAAGTGTTACACTGTGCAACCCGGTTTTATTTTTATTATTTATTTTTTTTGTTTGTTTTGATCAAGAAAGTCAGCCACTTCAGAAACAAAGCCACATGACGCTGGGAACTTATTTTTTTAAAGATTTTTATTCGGGGTAGCAAGGGAGACTACAGGGTTAGCAAGGAGACCACAAGGGTCGCAGTTGCAACCCCTGGTCACGCCAAATGACATCCCTGGCTCTGGTTCTCTGGTAAACACCCATCCAGCTCTCAGACCGCGTCACAGGTGATAAACCTGTCTGGCTCGTTTAGGCCCCATTCTAAACAGTGTTTTGGTGTTTCATATGTACAATTAAATATACTGTTGTAACCTTTCCGTCTGTTGGAAAGGAATTAGAGATATCCAGGCATTACTGTAGATTGGTCCCGAAGAAGACCAGGAGAAGCTTTCATGCGATCAGAATTATCAGTTGAAACCCGTGTTAACTAATTTATAACAGAGATTATACATTTTATGGTTATGTATTCCCTTTCGGTTTCTTGAATGTTGCTTAAAAAAAATGCAAAACTATGTTGTTGGACAATCACTGCTAGGGAAAATCTGAAGCAATGTGTAACACAACACTAAGCTTCACCGTGAAAGTACCAACAAACTGTGGAAATCTGAAAATACTGAATTTTTGACCAAGCTTGCAAATGTAAATTGGAGATGATGGGGCTACAAAAATGAATACATTGATGGATTTTTTTATCTTATAAAGAACAACTATTGCTGTTGATCAATGGGCTTGAGTAAATTATCAGTAACAATAACTTGTATAATCCACTTGGATACCCATGTTCTTAAAACCAAACACACAGACAATATACCTGCACTTATATTGTGTAAATGGAACGACAAATGTAATCCTATATTACAATGCTGATCCTTGTATCATTATGTATGTTAATCCACTATAAAAGTAAACTTCACAAAGAATGTGAAGACGCAGTTCCACAACTTTGAGCATCCCGAGTGTATACCTCGATTTTAGGGTCACTTGTCTTGAGTTAGCATGTTTATATAGCAGTCCACTCTCACATTGGCCTACAGCCATTTCCAATCACTTTATGCATGAATTAATAAAAATAATACACTGGTTACAAATAGGAATATAATGCAGTACCCGAATGGGGTCACAATTCCATGGAACCGAGATCCAGATAAATCTGTTGCGTCCAGATCTCTGTTGCGGGAAAACCAAAAGCCTGCAGAAGGGCCTCTGTTCATGACTGTGCACAAGGCATAAAACATGAAGCATGTGTCACTGGCATGGATGGGGTAATATAAAGCTACAATCTTTTTGTTCAACATATTACTATATTGATTTGTCCACTGTCAGGCTGAATGATTTTGTGATTTGTGTAGCTTTCAAGACATCCCTCTAAAGCAAAATATGGTTTTAGGTTTTACACCAAGATACCTTTTACAGTGAGTGTGTGCATTACCATACAATACCATATATAGCCAAACATTAGACACGTGGGCAAGTCCCTACATTTACTACTGAGCTCAAATCCTGGCTTCACAACTTAACCAGATTTTGTGAGCATGGACAAATAATGAAATCCCACTGTACCTTATCTGCCTAAATAGGGAGTCCCTGGAAGTCATTCATATCGCAGTGTATACTAATCAAGCAAACATTTGCAAAGCCTACAGTTTTTCTGTTTTGGGTAGGCATCGAGTATGCATTTGCCAGGCACTACCATAGCAATACTACCTGGTAATAATATAGCAACAGCTGGCAAATAGGGTGTGAACTTCGCATTTCATGTAAGTGCCTGGCGTTTGTCTAAAACGAATGCAAAGACAAAAACTGTTGACTTTTCCAATGCTCGTTTTGAACAAGACCTCAACACAAGCAACAGATGCAAGGACACACATTACTTATAAATCGAGTGGCTGAAAAAGCACTTGGTTACGAAATTCTCATTTTATTAGAGGGTCATTAACCGCAGCAATTAATCCATTCACTCTCAGAAGGCTGCTTAGAAATAACACTGATAGTGCCTCCCTACACAGCACACAGTTTGATGTTACTGTGTGACCAAGCTGCCTCAAAGAACCCAGGAAGGTGTGTTTTGGGCAGGGAGGAGAAATGAATGGGGTGGGGATGACTGCAGGGATTAACGTGCCTATGGGCAGTCAAATGGTGGGTACGTAACCATACAATGCTCATAACCTGTGTTGTCCCTCATCACAATCCATCTCCTTCCCATCTGTACTCCAATGCAATGGTTTCGACTTACAGGTTTTGCTAATGCACCACCAGTATCCAAAACTAAACATGTCTCACTCATTGTTTACTAGACTATAATATCACAGCGATAAAGTCAACAGTTATGTTTGTGGATAATGAAAATGTTGCCTTTTATGAAGCCGAGCAAGAGCAAAAGGAGGCAGACACACAGATGTAAGATTAACAAAGGTTGATTGGGGATATTAGCAAGTGTGTGCCAAAGTAAATAATAGGCAACACAAAGATTCAGTAATAGCAGGAGGGCTTCTCCTCAATTCAACAGTACAGGCCTCAATCCCGCTCTTCTCCCCTGTGAAGATAGTCATAACAACCTGCTACAAAAGTCACAACACAGATTCAGATCAAAGACAGGAACAGAATGCACTCTATTCTTGATACTGTACATTCCAGAAAACGAAGCAGATGCCAAGTCACCCACTGCACACACCCTGCTGTACATTCCTGCCACTTGTAACACTATTAGCCAGGAGATTCCACCGAGTCAACTAGAAACCATTGGAATAACTGGATCCACTCTAGGCGGGATGATCGCATACCTTACTGAAAGGTCAACCCCCCCCCCCAAGTGGCCTTTCTCAGATCACATTCCTGCAACCGGATATATGGGGTGCCCTAATCCTCCAGTGGCTTTCCTCTGCTGTTGAACATTTACATGCCCCCTCTCCTGGTACATGAGAGCTCATGCCTCACATTCTTCAACTCTGCGGATGATACCCACATCATCTGCAACCGGTGGTGGGTTGGAAGCACACTACTGACATGTTGATGTTGTTTAATCAAATTATAGTAAACGTGCACATCTTTGCCTGTTGCTAAAGGGAGTTAAAATGACTAAAAGGTGCTGGTCTGTCGTCGGGATGTCCAAAGCAAATGCCCTCAATCCAAACTGATCTCTACCTGACCCTACCACTAATATGAACAGCGCAAAGACCCCCAAAAGAATGTCTATCTTCTCCTGGTCGTTTCCTTTTCTGAATATGTCTGTTTAGAACTACATTATCTTATTATGGTATTCTTTGATCCTCTGTAGGGTAATTGAGGGAGTTCCAGCTCTTTCTAGGTTTTCTATAACTTTATCCAGATTAGGAATCCCTCCCTCCTGGATTCTCTCCACTAGAGTATTCCTCTTAGTATCCAAGACACTGGACAGTCTTAGTCTACAACACTTAATGCACATATTTATGGAGTGTTCTTTCCCCTCTTCAGCCCAGAGTTCCTGGGGCCTTTCTCTTCTTCCCAGGGTATTTGTTTCCACTTTCTTTCAGCTTTCCAAACAATCTTATTTGCCACTTTCTTCAATGGTTTCTCATACCCCCAGTTATACTGCTTTATAGTTTGTATTTCACCTTCATAGTCTTTACGAGTTTCTCTCATCACAGTATGCTGTCCTGGTGGCCTCCGGTTCTTCCTGGTACCTTCGTTTCTCCAGGGCAACATGGCCGGGTCCGGCACTTGCTCGGGTAATTGACCTTGCCTTCTTGCGTCTCGTTCTTGGACTTAGCCGCTGTCCTGTTCTCGGCCTCACTGCTGGCCTTTGCTGTCTAAGGGAGCTGCCAGTGCTTGCTTGCTGTGTGGTCTCGGTGCTGTTAGACAGATGTCTTGTTCACCATGGTATGACCGCGGTGACACCACCACTTTGGACGGGTCTTCTAGCCCAGTTCATCCAATGGATTGCCCATTGCTGGTATTGCCGGACCTTCAAAGTTCGACTTGGCATTCGTCACCTCTCCAAAAGTCGCAGGCTCCACAGCATAATTCTGCTCCCCCTCTGTAACGCACAATTACATCAGGGGGCTTCCCCTGTGCACCATAATCTCTCTCATTCTTTCTTTACTCATACCAATTATGTACAGATATTTTCGCAAAGAGGCATCTTCTTTTCCTTTGATTGGTTGGTTTGTTTGCACAATGTCTGAATGCAAATAGGGGTATCCCTCATTCTTCATATTAGGCAGTCCCACATATGCATACAGGATGTTTGGTCTAGGGAGTTCCTCGTGGGGACGAGAGTCCTAGACCCCTAAGGGAGAGTCACTCCCAGTGAGTTCCTACTTGCCCAGACCCCAAGGGAGGGTCTTGCAGAGTGGTCTCACCTCCCTAGCCTCAAAGGGTTTGGCCCCCCCCTTGGGGAGAAGGGACGAACACTAATTCATCACAAACCTGCGACTGTGCAACAAAATCACAAGTTTTAAGCACAGGCCTCATGCATGAATCACGGACGACTATGAAAAAGCTAATACTCAACCCTAACCAAATTGAACATGTGTTCCGCAGGAATAGGCAATCAGATGCCGGATGTATCCCTTGGCATTAAGCAATGATAACTTGCCATCTGCCAACAGCTACTTGCACTAGTACTCTCAAGACTCAGTTATACCTTGTTACCTTGGGCTCCAATACACAGCAGCCAGACTGCTTGTGAAACTTAGACAGTAGTGCATCACCCTAGTCTTGGCAATCCCCTTTGAGATTAGTCTCACCACACCTCTCAAGCAAACCCATAAGAAACCAAGCACACAAGCCCTCTGATCCTTCACGAACTTCCCATTGGATGCTCTCACGGAAAACCTCACCAAACTCCACCTCACATGGACTGATCCAACGAACCAGGTCTGCAAATCGCTTCGCCAAGAACTCACCAACACCCTCGGAAACAACATCAACTGCCATGCCAGAGTGAAATGGCACATCCTCCAGCCTAAATCATCGGCACCTTGGTATACTCAAGAAATGAACTTCTACAAAGAACCATAAAAAAAGAAATTACTTAAAATCCTGCAGTACATTCAACCTCGCCCTGCTCAAGGAACTCCGATACATGTAGACGATTGATCAACAATGCCAAGACAAACTATTACCAAAACACCATAGACACAGACAATAATGAAAGCAGAGCAGTCTTCAAAGCCATCAAGCACTGCACCAAAACCTCTTCCTGACCCACCCATAGGACAGTCCATCAAAAAACCCACTGCCATCAACTCTTTCTTAATCAACAAGATCAACATGATCCGCCAACACATAAGACAACATCGGCACAACGGACAGCACACTACACATTCCATCTGGCAGCACCACCAATGCTGGGAATACTTTCAAGGCACTAACTATGGAAGACCTCACTGCCACCTTAGCATACCTCAAGGCCACATAATAATATGCAGCAACATCCTCCCTGACCTACATACTCAAGACGCTTCTGACTGAAGCACTCCTCACTTACCCGGCAATCATCAACAGCTCTCTAACACAAGGCACCTTCACCTCGACCATCAAAACCAGACAATTCCTCCTGCTTCTTAAGAAACTGACATTGGACCCCGAGGATCTAAGCAACTATAGCCTCATCATCCATATCATAGGTAAGAGCCTTGAGAAAACAGTAGCCATGCAACACATTCAACACATCGAAGTCAATAACCTCCTTCAGCCATACCAATCTGGCTTCAGACCCAGATACAGCACAGAAACAGGTAGCATCAATGCAATGAATGATGCCCTTAAAACCATCATGATGGCCATCCTTCCCTCCTAGCTCTCCTTGACCTCTCAGCAGCATTTGACACAATAGACCACCGGACACTCACCGACAATCTACATCGCTGCATGAGGTTCAGAGACATCATCCTTAGTTGGTTCGAATCCTACCTTGCTTATCACCAAAAGTACATACAAATGGATTCTTCCAGGTCACCAACTCTACCCATCACTGTGGAGTCCCTCAAGGATCCATCCAGACCCCCGTGATCTCCACTACATGAAACCACTCAGAACCCTCCAACCTCCACATTGTAGGGAAGTCTGATTCATGAGAAACGTTGTAGAGGAAGGCATCATTTTAAAAACAATATTTAAGTTGCGGCCTGTGCTCAGCAGTTGGGAAACACACGTGTAAACTAAGTGTGCAATGTTTTGCAGCCACTCAAAACTCTAATTGACAAGGCCCGAGATGAACATTTCAAGTACCAGAAAATAACCTGCAACCTTTGTTAAAATGGGGAACTGCCTAATCTGAGGGGAATGAACAGCAGTTTCAAGAAAGAAAAACAATATTTTATGTTGCCACGTTTTGGTAAAATGTAAAATCAAGGGGAACAGGAAAAGGCACATTAAAAGCTGCAATTGTGACGGAAACCAACTTTAAATGGAGACAGCACTGAATTGTGACATATGGGATCCTTTCAACTCACAAAGACCCCGCCCCCCCAAGCCCATCATACAGGATGTAAGGACAGATAAGTTCTCTTCCCAAGATAATAAACTATTTGAAGCGTGCACACTGCAGAGAAGGATCCTCCTTAAAACAGGCGAAGCAAATCGGACAGCGCTATAAAGTTTAAGTGTTGATTTTTATTACTTGCCCTGTATATGTGTTAGGGCTGAACATTTAAAATTAAAAAAATCAGATGCATCCATGCTCCTGCTCAGTTCAAATCTATTAACACCAACTCACAGGCATTCCTGAATGAAAGAATTCAACACTTAACAGGACTAAAGTTCTGGAAACAGAGGAGACATAACTAACACCATAAAACCACAGAATTTCAAATTATAACAGCTCTTTTCATCATCCAGGCCCTGAGCTACAAAGATCATATGAGCCATGCTGAAGTCAACAAGAGCAGATTTCCAGCCCTGATGCAATAGAAAATGACCATGTTCCTAGTTTATGTATCTAGGCAGATGAACTGTGATTGTAATACTATTTTTTTGTATAAAGGAAAATACCTGTTAATGTACATTGAACTGTTTTTAATCGCCCGTATCTCTGGAACTGAACTTGGAGAACTAATTTAGGTGTCGAAATGTTCAACTGAAAATCCTCTATTCAATAGACCAAAAAATGTTTTTTTTTAAATGGAGTTGTAATGTGCAAATAAAGTGAATGCACATTTCCTTGCACCAAAACTGCGCGCCAATGACCCAAATACCCTAGTGTTTGCAGTGACAAGTCCATTGTGTTGAGATGGAAAAATTATTTGAATATAAATGTAGGAGTGAGTTAAAGGGAAACATCATTAACTCCAAAATGAATTGTGATGCAATGATAAAACTTGGATCAATTGATTTGTGCCAGACAGAGGAATCTGGTGAGCAAATTATTAAAGTGGTCACATAGGGGAAATTTAATGTTCCAGAATGCGAAATATTTTAATGTGTGAAATCCCGGAGATGACCTCACATTAAATGGGAGGGAAACTGGGTTTAGAAGTTACTCCCATCAGACTGCCTACTTCATTAATATGCCCAATGACTGCGAAGGGGTATGTCTACTGTGATGTCACTTTTGGAACGCTGTCCGATTGCATACATTGACCAATTAGATTGGGGAAAGTATACACACCTCTAGAAAATGGAGTTACTGTTCTATGTAAGATTCAAAACACACCCAGGGACAGACATTGACGGACTCACTCGATCACTCACTGACTGATAGAAAGAAAGAAGAATTCACTGGATGTGCTGCTGAGTACCAGATGTAGGCGTTTCTCCCAATGAGAGGGATTGGGGAGCAGGCCAGACCAGATTGGAGTGCTGGGAGGAAGGGAGCCATCCAAATAGGAGGAGATTTAGGTGTGCACTTCCTTATGGAGGGTCAAACGGGAGGCGGGGGATAGAGATGAGTCCGACTTTATCGGACCACCGACAAAGAGCCTTAGAAGAAAATGGGGAGAGGCATCCCCCTCTCAACAGCCTGATGGACCATGGGGCACAGTGAGCACATACTCCCCCAGGGTAGTGGTTGCTGCATGCCAGAGGGTGGTAAGGGGGAGGGATGTGGGCAGCATTTGGTCTACACGCTGTGGGTGAAAAGGTACCGCCACTGAATAGTCCATTGAGGACCCAGTCTTCTGGACACAACATAGGCGTGGTAAGTGTAGCACACCAGAATATACAACAGGGGCGGGGCCAAGGGCCTCAGTCAATAAAAAACAGTGAGGGTATGGTAGGGTACCACAACTAACCAACCCTACTAAAAACACTCACCCTTCTGCATACACCTCTCAAACTCTGAACCAAGCACAACCATACCTCTACAGCACAACAAACCGCCCACACCTCACTACACAACAACATCGAAACAAACCACACATAGCCTTGCACAACAGCACATGACAGCTACCAACGGAAAATCACACCTATGCTCAGCGAATGGTGTAAACTGACCTGAAGCTGCCAACAGCATATCACAGCTCTCTTGCTCTTTTCACCTGGTCAGTTCTACTAACTTGCACCCCTCTTATTCCCTTGATGTACAGATCCACCAGAGTGCCAAGGGACAATGCAGGTGTTGACATTGTGCGGAATAAGAACCTTTAAAATAATATAACAGGAAGGAGATGGAATAGATTGCCCTCCTTTTGGACCATTGAAGGACTATTAGCAGAGACTAAGTGAGGACTAGGAGGAGTTAAAGCCCCAGGCCTCCTTCAGTGGAGTGACAGCAGACAGGCAGTGAAGGAAAGCGGATCCCATTTTGCTGACTGATGCCCACCTGTTCCTAGAGAAGGGAGAATTGAACCAGTCCTTAAGAGGGTGCCCCCACCTCTCTGTGATAAAGCTATTTGTTTATCTCTAATCTGAAACAATTATTTTTGTTTTTGGTTAATAAATATACCTTCTGTGCAGCTCTGTGTGTTTCTTGTCCCAAAATGGGAGAGAAGCTGTAAGGAATCCTCTTAAATTGGGTGTCCCATATTCATTCAAAGAACTTTATTAAATAAACGAGAATTGCACATACCTGGTTTGGGGTGGGTGGAAAATTCCCGTGAATTAGATCTTGCCCGGCTAAAACATCCTACAACATCCACCAATATGCAGATGACATGCAGATCTACCTCAAGATATCCTCAATCGAAGACATCCACAGGTTCAAGGACTGCCTCACATTGATCCAGTCATGGATGTCCTGTGCTTTCCTGAAGGTCATCCCCTCCAAGACTGAATTCCTACCACTGGCCAACAACACTGAACACCCTAATATTCAGACCTGGCTCTCTGCTATGAACCTCAAGGGCTTTACACCCCAGCTGGCCAGCTGTGCCAAGTCCCTTGGGTTCAACATCGACAGACACCTCGAGTTCAAACAGCACATAGCAGGAAAGCACAAACTGATTGGGACCAACTTTCTCTCCATTGGAAAATCAAGCCCTTTATCCTAAAAAACAACTTCAGATGCACTGTCCAAGCTTTGGTCCTCTCCCACCTAGAAGGTGGCAATGCCCTTTTGGAAGGCCTTTCCATTGACTACCCTGGCACTTCAGATGTGTACTGCAGCAAGACTCTGTAAATTCGACCACATTCACCCGACCCTCATCAAACTGCACTGGCTCCCGTTGCAAGCCTGTATCATCTTCAAATCCTCTTGCATCATCTACAAGGCTGTCACCCTGAAGTCACCAGTTATCTCATTGTGAAACCCAGCATTTCCAGAGGCCTGCGCTCCACCAGAAGTAAGGAAATGTGCACACATGGAATTAGACGGTGCAGGAAGGAAAGAACCAGAAGACAGGCCTTCTCTGTCCACGCTACAAGACTCTGGCACCACCTCCCCGTCAACATCAGACCCGCAACATGCATCCCTGTATGCCTACTCCTCTCTTCTCCCGGACTTACAAACTCACCTCTAAAATCACCTACCACATCACACTATACACGGTATACCTACATATTATCCCCGCCAAAAATAACGCCGTACATATGGTCTTTTGTCTCGCCATAGGCGATATTTTGGGGGGTAATTTGTGGGAGCGGGGGTTTCGGTGGTGTCCCCCGCACATTTAAAAAGAATGCACGGGGGTTGCGGGGTGTCCCCGCAGGGTTCATGGCTCAATATTGCCGCAAAAATATGGCTATATTTTTGTATTGTGATATTTTTGCAGGGATATTAACACATGGGGACCACATGCAGCAACTTCATCCCTATCCATTACCACAAACATTTATTGAGCTATGACAATGCTTACTCGTTTATCTCTATCATACACCACCACAGCAGCAGCTAACAGACTCAAAGGTTTGCAATTTATCATGTCTTAGACTCTTCCCCCATCCAGATACATGCATACGGGCCAAAACCATATGGACTATACAGGTTCCCAAGATGCATCTGCTCCCCCACCCCCCACACCCCACTAACAACTCCCAAACCCATTTTGCCTTATAGGGCAATGTTGCGAGAGGCCACAAAAATGGCAAAAGGGTGCTTTTGCAAGACTAATTTCCATCTGATTTCAGTCACTTTACAGACTCTGAGGGTTTCAGTGTTCTCTGCTCTTGTTTTGTGCCTCTTATGCCATATAGTCTGGATAGCCTGCTTCTTGTCCTCAACTCTGTGAAGAGCTGCTTTGCTCCAGAGGTTTCTGGATACGTGCACCTGCATGCTAGATCGGGGGGGCAGTCTTGGGCTGTGTTGTATCAGGCAAAACTACAACATCAAAGCTTGCAAAATTGCTCTTACTACTCAATGGCCCATACTTACTTTCCTTGATTATCCACCATGCTAACTTACCCAACAAACCTCTCCTGCATCTAAAGCTACAAACTGGCTCGCCTTCTGTAACGCTTTGATGCATCATCACAAGCTTGCATCCCCAGCATTCCAGATTTACCCTTCGTAGTTGTAAAATTCATCCCATCCCTCTTCCCGTCCCCTCCTCCGTGCCACCTCCCGTATCTTTCCATCTCCGTTCCCCCTCCCGACAATGCCTCCAACCTGCTTCTTGGTTCTTTTCCCCTACTCTTTAGAATTCTCCTCCAACCCCCTTCCTCTCTCACCTTCCAACCTCCTGCTTGATATGCCTCACCACTGGTAAGCTGTGCTTCACAATATTAACTGCATTCATCGCTGTGGTACACTGGTTGGTCTCCACCATGCCTGCCGTAGTATTTGCGGTTCATTGGTGTGATGGTACTCAGACCGGACCAGGGCTCATCCTAGCAAGAGAAAATGCTGGGATTTCCCTCTATCAGATCCCCAAAGCATGTTACAGAACACAGATTTTTGTGGTGAAAGTACAATTCAAGGCATCATAGGTGCTGTTCTCCAGGAATATTTGTAGGAACAACCAGCAGGATAATGGAGGGGCGGCCAAGGCAGGAGAATGGCAAGCTAGCAAAGAAAGATGAGCAGGCTGAGCACAGAGAATGGAACAAAGACAGAATGGCAGCCAAGGGAAGTCATACAAAAAATACAGGAGAGTCAGCCCAAAGCAATGACGTGGAGTAGTCTGGATCTATACTCCTGCCGAGTCCATTTCACAGCTGTTGTGATCTCTATTAGAGTTTCCCTGTTAAGCATGTTGAACTGTGCATGTCTCTAGTGCCGATAGTGTCCCGCCCACTTGCACAACGTCCTCCAAGATGGCATTGCCCATGAGTGGTGCTCGTGTTGCGAAGGTCGTTCCTGGAGCCTTCCATGAAGTGGACCAGCATGTAAGCTTCCCGGAGCAAGCACTGGCACAAGCATCGTATTAGCAGGGGGGCATTAACACGTGTGGTAGTTTCCCCAAGTATGATCACAGGCTGGGTAGCCCTTCCAGTCGATGAGATAGAAAAATCTCCCATGTTGGATTTTGGAATCCCACATTGCTTACACCTAGCCATCAAATTCGCCGGCAATACAGACTGGATTGGATCTCTGATTATGTCCATCATAGGCTTCAGGAACACATTGCTTCAACAGGGTCAATAAGAACATGGGATGGATGTGGCATGTGTGACATGGTCAGTAGCTTGACCCTGCCAAGAGGGGATGGGGATCCGCTCTCTACCCGAGTTCGGAAGTCTATCAGGGCGTAAGCCAGAACCAGTCCTGCACCAGAGAAAGGAGTTGGGAGGGTTCCATCTCCTGTCCTTTCTTGTTGTGCTAGTCTGCTTATACATAGTACAACTGTAAATCACCCCATACCTTTCTCACAGGGTGCTGGACAGTTTCTTTCTGTCCGTTGTAGGACACTACAAGTTCCAGCCTGCCTGGCAGTAAAAGGATGAGAGAGCAGCCTGCAAGAGAATCAGAAGAGTAGCCATAGAACAACGCACCCAACCCGGCAACAAAACGCTGCAAAGCTGCTGTGTGAGACAACCCAGAAGAAAAAGAATTTCCAAAACACCTAGAATGGCGCTCCAATTATTATGATTTAGTCAATTCATTTACAATCCTCTACACGTGTTTCACCACTTAATGGTATATTGGCTCATCAGGAGGTGTGTTCTCAATTTTTTAGAAAAGATCTTGTTCTGTGCGAACCTTAATATTTTTGCGGTTTTCTTCAAGTTAATGCGGTATAAATGTTGAGGTTTCAAATAAGATCACTATTTGGGCAGTCCCCTCAATGTTTTTAGCTCTTGGATTGACTCGGATGGTGTTCGATTCTGGAACTGCTACAAAAACACGTGTAGAGGATTGTAAATTAAGTGAATAAATCATAATAATTGGAGCGCCATTCTAGGTGTTTTGGAAATTCTTTTTCTTCTTCAGCCTTGAGAGCTAACAAACAGGACTAGGCAGCACCAAAATCCAAAAAGAACTCTCAAATAAATTATATGAATCTCCCATTACTCGCCAAGTCTGCTCTAATCCAAGGCTGTTTATGTATGAGTACGTGTGTGAGACAACCCAGCAGACCAATGCGGACGTACATGGAAAGCTCAACAGAAACATTACCCTCACCTGTTAAGGTGCCACGTAGCAGCTCCCCGGCTAGACCTGCAAACCAAAGAGCCTAGGAAGAACTGGGGCATGAACAGCCGAACTCCCCGCAGAGGGCTGTCAATGACAAACCCAGGCAGACCAGCACTTGAGAATGGAGTGGGGCTTACACACCTTTTTATGTTTTTTGTCAGTTGTACCATCTCCCGGGGGAGGAGAAGGACAGTAGGAGGTTGGCCCAGAGAACCTGTAGCGGAAGCGAACCAATGGAAGGGAAAGTCGGAGTATCAAAAGACCTCTAGGAAGCAGGAATTTAAGTCATTCGAATGAGGTCAGAGAATGGAAGAAGGGGCACGCAAGGAAACCAGGTGGAGGTAGGGCGGTGCAGACGCATGTGGAGGCAGATTATTTAGGCCTTGTGCAACGTGAAGTATGGATTGGGTCCTTATGTTAGTAAGGATTTTTCAGGTAGACCATGCAACCTATATACTTCATGCAAGAACATGCAGGCTATAGGTAAGGCACTAAAAGTAATGAAGTGTGCCATCCAAATAAAACCTACTACCACCAACATAAAACGGGTGTTCTTTGTGACAGAGGTAGTTCCACAATAAAGTTTATGGCCAGAGTGTGTCAACGATAGGATAGAATTTCTGCAGGCTGGAGTCAGCTAATCGGTCTTCAACTTGGACAGCCGCAAGGCACAAGAACACCAACTTTGTCTGGCTATGAACTCATAGCGCAATGTCCCACAATGTGGGATTTGTGGAAATCAGAGCGCACCATCTGCTTGGGATCGGATGAGTCTGCGATGTGGTCCCCTGCTTGAGTTTGGGGATCAACAGGAAGGTGACTCATGGGGCAGGGGGCAACCCCAAAAGAATGGATGTTGGACTGAGCAGTGATAAAGGGAGGATATCCTGTTAACCTTGCCCCTGAAACCAGAACTTTGAAAGAGACAACCACATTGTCGTACTAGCCCTGAAAGTGGTGATCCTTCCATAAGCCCCCACAAGTTCCTGCCAGATAAGGGGAACAAGTCACCTCCCCTGGGGAAACAGCATGCAGCTCTCCCTTAATGGACTCAAGGTTTCATTGCTGATGTGGAAGGCTTTCCCTTCAAGTAAAGCCCTCTCCGAGTTCAGTGTAAAGCTGATGGAGGTCAGGGATAACTACAACAGTCCTTACCCCAGCCCATCCGTGGCTCCCTTCCAAAATGATTATCTTGCCTGTGGTGGTGTCCTGGGTGAAAACAAATAAGCCTATCGACACTTGAATATTATTACATAACATGTAATCAGTTGAGACATTTATTATTTGGATAAATACATACAAATAAATAAATAAAATACATGTTAGTATTTAGTTCTTAAAATGAACTTAAATCAATTCATAAATAGACATTTCTTTCAATCAATTAATAAAACAACACAACATATCTCATTTACAATCAAGCATAAAAACATTACATTAATGCAGGCATGTCGCACATATATTAAGATTACCTTAATACGTACACACTAGATTAATACTAAATCCACATTTTTCAATTCAAATAATTTAAAAGAGGCGACTCTTGTGCTTGTGCAAACTAGCAAAATTATGGAGAGGCTATGAGCCCTTGCATCACGGGCCAATCGCAGTAAACCAGCAAAAGGGAACATCATCCAGTATTCCATTCAATGACCATCACCGAGTTTGACCCTTATATGGCACCAATCTTAATAAAGTGCTATATGTAACCTTTCACATTCAGAACCTAAACACGAGAACACATTATTTCATTGTGTGTAACAAAACGCTAAATGAAGCAAGTAAATAACACCAAGTAACTAAAACATTTTTTCCTGTGTCCACTACATGTGGATCTCGGCACCCAAAACACCACACATCTTAAAAATATGGATACAAACAAAATAGTCTAAAAAGAAAAGAAAAGGAATGATTGCTTTATATTCCAACATTTGTTGATGTGCTTATAAATCCTACAATGCTGCCTGACACGTTTCAATTGCCAGGTAGTCACTGGCATTTTCTTCAGGGGCTCTGGTGATTTGGTGTAACAAGGTGCCTCTTGAGGCTGACTATCAACACGAGTGGCGATAGAGATGAAGTGTTAGTCTCTGATTAACTCATCTACAGCCTTTGCTTCTGTAAATGTAGAAGCAAAAAAATGGGACCCTGCCTGTTTCGCAAGAGTAAAAAGAATGCAGCTGTTCGGGTGGGAGGGAAGGTGTGGCTCACTCCAATTGCAATGGAAACAGCCGTGTTACCTCTCTTTAAGTGTGCCAACGCGCTGTGATCTTTCTTATTAATTAATTCAAAGCCGTTGTCGAGTTCTAAACGTACGTACGGCTGTTTCCTCCGCCACCGGCTTGCTGAGAGGTCGGGGAACCATACCCAGCTCAACTGTAACTGCAGAAACCTCTCAGGTCAGAGTTTGTGGCGACCCACCCGGAGTCTCGGGGTCCTGTAAACACAGTATTTCTAACCAATGACTTGCCAACTGTTGGGAGACTGATCCAGGAAACCGTATTATCTCACTCGTGTTCCCAAGTATTCCCAATTTACTGAAACTATAAAACATGCCCAAAGTGTTTTCAACCCAAAATTCTTAAGTGGAAACCATCACCTGCCCGAACAGTAGAAGCACATGCCCGGAGGGTGAAAGGCTGGAATGAAATCAAAAATGGCCTCTAGCCTGTCTGGAACAAACTAACATGTAAGCGACGGTGCAAGTATAGGTGCCAGACCACCTGAAACGTACCTGTGGCAGCAGGACAATCGCCTCATGGATTCCTCCAACAAACTAGCACTGTATCTTCCCGACCTTCTCCCTGACGTTCCTGATCTTCTCTGATCTCTTTCTGTGCCAACGCCTCCTTCCTGATGTTCGCTTGTCAACTATTCCCCTTTCTCCACCCACCTTCACTGATATTCCGCCCATCCTTCCAGGTTGCTCTCCCAACCTCCACTTCAACTCTTCTCCCTCTCCTAACTAATGCCTCTCCAATTCTTTGACAATCTTCCCAGCCCCCTTTCCTCCATCTCGGTTCTGCCACTGTTATCCGTCCATCTTGGTTCTGCCACCGTTATCCGTCCATCTTGGTTCTGCCACCGTTATCCGGCTTCAGCCACCTTCAGTACACTCTCCCCAGCTCCTTAGACCTGCACTACTTTCCACTGCTAGACCCTCTCCTTGCCTCCTCTCCAATGACTCTCTCCAGCTCCTTTCCATTGCCTAACTCTGTGCCTCCTTTCCAGTGTGCCCCTCTGCCTCTTCTGAAACGCCTCTCTCGGTCTCCCCTTCAGCAATCAATACGCCTCTTCCCTCTGCTTCCAGCAAACTGCTGTATTAACACTTTACACCCATGTTACATTCCAATACCCATTCCCTTTGTAGACATTTAGCCTTCCCCTTTTGGCCACCCCGTTTGGAAGTGGGGACACCGGATTCTGAATTTGGCTGGAGATGTTGTTGCGCTGTGCTGCTTTCACCTTCGTATATTTCATTCCCACAGCAGCATGCAGCACAGTGGACTAAGCTGGTTTAGGCTTGCTGCCATTTTAGATTACCTACCCAGGTTCAGGATGCTATGGAGTGGACCGTTCTTATGCAGTCCACCATTTCTGCTCCTGACAACTCCATCAAACTGCTGCAAGCATTTCCCATCGCCACAAAGATGTTTAGTGTCTTTCACTCTTCAGTGACCATGCAACAGAGACCATACCCCGCAGGACCACCAGGATTATGGCTAATTTCTTTGTATAATGAACAAGGAAGTCAATTTCAATTAGAAATGACTCACAATAACTTATATAGATGTAGGAGGCATTCCTCCTAAGGGTGCCCAAAGATGAGAACAAGTGTTCAGTTTATGAGGGTGTAAAAAGTGGGACATATACAGGGACAAACAACTTGTGTATAAGCGCCATGCAAATTTCCATTAAAATTTTTAAAATTTAAAATTAAAATACGTAAAAAAGCAGGTGACGTACAAAGGTAACATTAGCCTAAGGGGCAGTGCTTTAAACTAAAGAGATGTACTATTTAGACATACAAAATTACATTAATCAATCATCACTGGATGTGGCAGTGGGCTCAGGAAAGGAGGATGGGAGGGAAGAGGGCAGGGCAAGATCCCTCATTAGCAAATAAGTGACTTTTAAGCCACGCTTTAAAGAAATCCACAGTTGGGACAGCTTTGATTTTTAGGGGCAGTAGATTTCAGTGGATGGACAGTAGGGAGAAAGAGCAGAAGCAAGAGAAGGCACAGGGAGGGTTATGGGAGGTGAGGTTTAGTGCAGAGGAGAACCAGAGGAAATAAGATGGTCAGTAAACAGAGATACAATCAGACAGGTACTGAGATGCAAGACCATTGGTCGCTTTGTGGACTAGGAGAAGGAACGTGAAAAGAGAGCCGTAGATAGAAGTGGAAGAGGATCCAGTAAGGTTGCACGGAGTGCGGGTAGCAAAGTTGAGAACTTTCTCTATAGAGAGGAAAGAGTAGATAGGAAGGCCATGGAGTAGGCTTGAGCAGTTGTCACGTTTGCTAGCATTAGAGTGGAGAGTAGAGTGTTGTAGAGTGATTAGTAAGAAAAGGACACATTTTCAGAATGTTGGGGAGGATAATGCGAGCAGCACAGGCAGTGGTAGTGATGAATTGTTGCGGTCATAGGTCAAGTTCGCAGAGGACTCCAAGATTACAAGCATAGGGCCTTTAACTCAGGCTTCCGGGCCATTACCCCCGGTATAGCCGGTGGAACGCATTACTAATGCCATATTCTGCATTAGCCTGAGTTAAAGGCCCTATGCTCGTAATCTTGGAGTCCTCTGCGAACTTGACGTATGACCGCAACAATTCATCACTACCACTGCCTCCACTGCTCGCGTTATCCTCCCAACATTCATCAAAGGCAGGTACATTTAGTGTGAAACAACTAGTTGAACTAGTTAGCAGAATAGGTGGAAGGAAGTCAAAAAGGGCAAAAGGGCAAGAAAAGGAACAGAACATTTTTTAATTTTAAAAGCGTTTGGTACCTTATCTTGCACACATTCCGGATGCCATGGTGAGGAAATGGCTTGTTTGCTTCAGAGTCAATGTATTGCTAATTGGACTTGGCCTGGTCAATTGGTCAAAATCAGCTGCAGAACTGGTGGTGTCTCTTTTTTGCTCCAACCTGGAAGAAATACCAGTTCATTTTCCTTGGCCGTGTCCTTAATATTTGCATATTCAACGCTTCAGCTTCATGCCGCTGTCAAATGGAGGAGTTTTATGCAGTGCAAACTAGGCATCTGCACTCACCCTCAACCCCCGATTTAACAGTGGCATGGGGTTTCCAGAGTTACCCCAACTAGCGCTCCAAGGCTTGGGGGGCTCGGGGATGAGTAATTCTTGTGCATTGTATGTGCTACTTGCAAGGTTGCTAAATGTCGTGTACGGTTTCTTTGACATCGTTCTAATTTAGTTTTGCACTTATTATCTTTGATTCTGCAGGTTTACCTTTTCAGGATTATGATCATGTTTGCCTTTAAAGTGTTGTGCAATTTAATGATTTGATACTTCTATAACTTCATGAAGAAAAGCCAGGCAAATGTACACATTATTCCTACATTTCCTGGTGAAACCTCTGAAAGGGGCGTGGGTGTGGAAGACACACTACTTGTAACAGTCCCCGCCTTACACTTGGGGCCAGTAGGGCTGGTCTGGGGATCCCCCCTACCCATGGACCTTCTCTGGTCCCAGCATCACTCGATAGGTGGCAGCACCCTGCGCCCGTCACCCACACTTCCTCAACCCCCAGACACAGACAGGGGACCTTGTGGCAGTGGGTCATTCTGGGGATCTTGTCATTGCTGACAGAGGAGTAACAGTAAATTAAAATTGATCAAACATAAGCATGGCCTTCAATGGCTGAAGAGGGGCGGTTAGCTTTTTGCATACTTTCAGCTGAGAGGAAACCAATCAAATATCAAGTACCCAGAATAACAATCTCATGTCTTTTCAACTTCTCATAACAATATTTGTTGTTATGCAGGCTCTACAGCGCGCTCACAAAAAAAGCAACGTTTAGCAGCTTCGAAATCTGTCGCAAAACTTCAAAATTGCTACTAAATAGCAAAGTTTACATTTTGGCCATTCGACACCAATTTTATTTTGTTTAAATGAGAGAACAGTATCAATTGTTAGTTATCCGATTGTCTCAGCCCCAGTGTTGCCATGGCGCCCCGAGGGTGGTAGATCTTATGGCCTCCAGCACCACACCAGTTTACCCCCAAAGCACAAAGCGATGGTAGACCAGATCAGAAGTGACAGTGTTACCGTGGCATGCTAGGGGTGGAAGATGGCACCCTGAATATGATAGCTCTGATGCCCGCAGCATCCAGTATTCCCATGGCACACTGAGGATGGTATTTTTAATGCCCGCAGCATCCAGTATTCCCATGGCACACTGAGGATGGTATTTTTGATGCCCTTAGCATCTGCGTTCCCATGGCACACTTGAGTATGGTAGGTCTGATGCCCGCAGCATTCGTGTTCCCATGGCACAAGGAAGATGGAAGTTCTGATGCCCCCCCCCTCCGTGTTCCCATCCCACACTGAGGATGGTAGGTCTGCTGCCGCTGTGCTCCCATAGTATGCCGAGGATGGTCGTTCTGATGCCCCTGGCATCAGTGTTGCCATGCCACAAGGAGGATGGTAGGTCTGATGCCCCCAGCATCAGTGTTCCCGTGGCACAAGGATGGTAGGTGTGATGCCCGCAGCACCAGTGTTCCCATGCCACACTGAGGATGGTAGATGAAGCAAGACACTCTGTTGAAACCTGTTTTATATCTGCAAGGCACACTATTAAAGTGCGCTTTACGCCGATTGGCTAGATAGCCCTACCTTAATTGAATACAATCCTTCACTTTCGTGCCTCCACATTTTCTGCCAGATATGATCAATGCCACAGGGCCATTGGCAATCTGTCCATAAAACAGGACAAAACAAATTGGTATAATTTGAAGCCATCCAAACCCAATGGTTTGGAGTCGCAGTAAAAAAATACTACTACTAAAAATGACTAATATTTTTTATAATTATAGGAACATTGGCGCAGCTGTTGTCATTTAGATTGTGCTTTAGGGGAGACCAGGAGGAGGTCGCCATCATGCGCACATCTTAAATTCAGCTAGAACGATACGGATAGAAGAGATTAACACAAAAAGATGGGCAAAATCGACCGGGAAGAACGCGTTTAATATTTGTTTAGTAATTCAGGCCACTGGGTTTGCGGCTGGGAGTAATGTGTCGCCCGCGGATATTAATAAGGTTCTGATGGGATATTAAAGTGACGGGTACACAGGCAGCTCTCATTAGCGGAGGGCAGAGCCGGGTGACCTTTTCTCTGCTGCGTTATCTCCTCTCCGGCTCGGAAAGCGCAAATGGATCTGTGCCGCGCGGGGGCCGACGGGAATGGAGTGAGAATATGGCGGACTGAAAAATCGCTAGCGTGTGCTCTGCAAAATAACACTCCGCCGCCCTCGCGGTGAGGCCGGGCCTGCCAACAAGGGCTCAAGTCGAGGGTACACGAGGGTGGACGGACCCCCGGTTCCCCCCACCCTTTCTTCAGAAGTCCCCCCACTTTTTGAAGAGGGCACCTTGCTTGATATGCTAATTTCTGGTGACACGGATTTCAATTGGTAAGTTGAGAACCCCTCCCCCCGCCCACACACACTTTTTAAAAACATTTTTTTGTTTGTGTTTAAAGGAATTGACCACCGCTGCTGCCAACACTTGTACGAGGCCTTTGGGACGGCATTGCAGCCTAGAGGCCAGTTTTGGATTACTACTCACACATGCATTTTGGAGCCGGATTTATATTTGTACAATTTGTTTGTGCTTTTTGCTGAGGTTGTAACTTAAGTGCACGTATAAATGCGCACAGCAGAGAAGCTACACAGAAAGGAAGGGGAGCTATCGTACATCCCCAAAGGCCTTACAATTTGTTTACCCAGTCATGTGAAATGGCAATAGCAAGTGACCCGCCCCGGGACACGCACTTTGACCTCTGCCCTTCCCTTTTGCCTTTCAAGACTGGGCAGCGTAGGGACTTCCTTACAATGCACAGAGGAGAAACTGCTCGACTTCCTTTGGTGGAAAAAGGCAATTCATTTTGCAGATGCACCATGTGGTCGTGTTAGGTTTCTGGGATCTATATGCACATGTAACGCGGGATTTGTATAGGGGGCACTGGGTCTCCTCCTCTGAAAGCTGAATTCCTAAGAAGATTGGCCGGTGTACTGCTGGCACCCAAACAGGAATTGCACACCCACGAGGAGATGGTTTGAAACCACCAAACTGATGTCACATAGCGAGGGGTGGGGCATAGCTCTCAACTCACACGCTTTTGGCGGGTGTCACCCGCCTTGTAAAAGGCTGACTCACCCGCCAAGCCTCCAGCACTCCCATTCATTTCAATGGGCGTCTCACCCGCCAAAAACAAAATCGGGTGATTTCACCCGCCTTTGCAACACAAATGGTTGAGAGCTATGGGTGGGGCCTGAGCCGCTGGTCCTAGAGGGGAAAGGCTTTGACAATGCGTGGGAACCACAGTGGGTTCGACCGAGAAAGCCACTGTGGAGGCTTAGCCATTCCAACACCAATGCCTACCTGCCGCATTGCAGCTTTCATGCGACATGGATGCATTGTAAATTGTGGTTGCAAATCATAAGGCCACAGCTTATAAGCACTCGTTTTAGCTTAGGTTTTTGCAGAAATCGAGCAGATGTCACGTTTATACCTAAAGTCCCATACACGCAGTGGTGTACTGGTCTACATGGAGCTCTGGAGATTTCCTGGTGGGCCTTTTTTGTGCGGGTGCCCTGGTTTTCTGCGTCTCTTACTCGGCCTCACGTGCACACAGCCCTCTTTGTTCCGTATCTCTGCCACATCTCATTCAAAGCTTTCTTGTGGGAGGACTGCAAGCCCTAGTCTGCGGGCTTGGGCTTGCTCTTACAGTGTAATATGGGCCTCTTTGAAAAACATTTCCCGGGCCACTTTTGGTTCCCAGCCCATCCCTGCATACACCTCGTCAATTATTTTGTAGTTACAATTTGGCGATTTACACTTTTCTTGCTTATGTGAGGAGCCAGGAACGAGACTCAGACAAAGGGTTCATGTTGTGGCTAAAGACTTTTATTAAAGAAAAGGGGTTGGGGGGGGGAAAGGGATGGGGGAAAATGCCTTTCTGTCCCTGCTCTAGAGATGTTTCCCTATCAAAAAACAAAACTAAGGGTCTGTCAAATTCAGAATGTCCAAAACAAAACTGCCCCATTGTTCTATTCTGGCCCCCACAATAAACTCTAAGGTGAAAAGGGTAATAACCGTTCCAAATCGAACAAAAAATGTTATTCTCATGGAGAACATTTCACAGTTCTACAGAGAACCTCCATCCCTAGGTTTGTTGCCTTTAACATTGAGTTTCAAGAGAGTCACCAAGTTTCCAAGAGGAATTTCTCTCTCCCCTTAGAATGCTCACGTTGCTTAAGGATTTTACTTCCTTCTCCAAGGTTTCTCTTTACTTCTAGTTTCAAAGGCACCTTTCTCCCCAGAGACCTTCTCTTTATACGCTTTTGTTCAAAGTTTTGCAATGTTACTGTTATCCTTTAACTTCCTCTGTTAATACGTCACAACCATAGCTCAAGGTCTCAAGACATGATTCCCCTTGAGCAACATTATTATAGTTCATAAATGACTTTTCCTTTTTACAGTTTATACAACAGGCGCAGTTGTCTTCACCTGGCATCCTGCCAGGACGTTTATATCTAAAACATTCAACACTTTGTAGTAGTAGGGGGAAAATGACTCCCTTCCCCCGATGTTTGACAGGCTGGGTTCAGTAACCTGCACAACAATGTCACTTGCCTTCACAAAAGTTCACAATGCCAAACAGGATGTTATCTTCCCTTGGCCTCCGACATGTCTTCCCCTTCATGTATTTTGTGTTTTTCACTAGTTACAAGCTTCCCATCGTGTATATTTCTTTCCTTTTGTTCTACTTTTAACTAACGGCATCAATGTGCGGCCAACCGGTAACCCGTTGATTTTCACTGGGATTACTGCTTGCTTTTGGTGCCACCTCTTCTCCGTCTGCTTCTTAGAATTGGCTCGGTGTGTTCCAAGCTCAGCACAATCTTGCCACTGTGCCTCTCATGATGTGTGGTTCCCGCCGTGTTTCCCTTGCTCACGGTAAACTGTGGGCACTACCCCTTTGCCTTGGTGAGGTTGGGTCGGCCTCTCTGCTGTCTCCCGCAGCACGTCCCCCACCATCAAGGGGTTCATCAGCGTTACCGACTTGCAGGCAGCCCTGCAAGTCGGTAACACTGCTTCTCCCTCTCCTTTTCTCCATACACTATAATGGATCTCAACCCTGCAGGGTAAGGAAACAAACTCTCCTGGCAGTCTGGTGAATGCATAGGACTGGGAGGCCCATCTTTCCTCCTCGGCTGGCTGGCGATCTGCTTCTCTTTCTCTCCAAGACTAACGGGCCTCACCCCAACTGAGTAAGGGAATGAGCTCCCCAACCAGCCTGGAGAACTCAGTAGACTAAGACTAAGCCCCAGCATTCCTTCTCATCTGGCTGGCTATCTCACCCTCTGCTGGACCGGTCTCTCCTGGGATATGTGCAGGTTTAGACTGTGCACCCCAGCTTTCCTGGTCAGCTCCTTCTGCTGAGCCAGTCTCTCCTCCTTGCCTGTGTCAGGGATTCCACTGCCTCCAAGTAAACATCCCGGTCTTCCTTCTTCTGGCTTCTCTGGACTGACTTCACTCCTTATGGTTTGCCCAGGGAGGGCTCCTCTCACTTCCCGAGTTTTTACTTGCTTAGGATTTTGGGAAAGACTAGACCACTGATAGTGGTTCTCATTAGGAGTGATCATCGTTGCTCTTTGCCTCATTCTCATCTCAGTTGTTGGAAAGAGACTAGACTGCTGACAGTGGTTCCCATTAGAAGTGATCATCATTCCTCTAGCCCTCTCTCTCGTCACAGTGCTGAGACAGTGATCTTCATTCATGCGACTCTTATCCTTCCTTGTCCCAGTGCTTTTTAGGGGAATGGTAAGAGGGGTACAATGTATGAGTCTATTAGGGGAGGGATTGTTCTTATGTTTATAGGACAGTAGTTTAAGGTCTTTTGACTGGTGGGAATATCGTGTTCCATCTAGTGATGCCGCTTTACTCCCATTAGGATTGTCTCCACCCACATGGTCCTCCCTCAGTCAGCCACCCCCAGGGTCTGGATCAGGCAGCGACTGCCCTTCGCTGGTCATATGAGGTGAGACTTTCCCAGGGCAAATAGTGGTGACATTGTAAAATTCATTGGACTTAGTAGGTCATTGCCGGACTACAGAAACCAAAGCATGCTTGCATCTTCTCCCAATAACAATTTGTATAGAAATATTTTTCTGCAAGAGGAAATTCTGACATGTTCCTCATTATCGCCTTTAAACCATGAACAGGCTAACAATGCTCTTCATACTTTCTCTCAAGGAGTGAAAGACCTTCTATTGATCTTCAAGTTGCTCTCTCCGATTGGCTCAATGACTGATAACTGACATGCATTCTACATCTCAGATGAAGGCCTGTAAAAATGTTGGGAATGTGAATTAAGGACAGCACCCCATGGCATACTGAGCCTTCACACACCACCTATTGCTTGGCTAGATTATAAAGGAGCCTCTACTGGGGCTGGGATCAGGGTAATTTCAACCAGTGGCGGTGCTGCTGCTGAGGAGCCAGATCCAGGGAGCCTGGGCACTTGTCACAACAGAGAATACCCCTGCAGAGTTCCACCTGCATGCGGCTCACAGCAGGTTGCAATGCTTTGCTGTTGTGTTCAGTGGGTAAATCTCCTGTACTGTTGTCTTCTTGGGTCAGGACTCTGGCACGGAAGGGCTTCCGTCTCAGAACCTGGCCGGTACCATGGCGCTGTGCGTCATGCATTGGGGCGTCCAGACTAACGCAACGCCAGGCGTAATGACGCAGTCACATTTTCTGTGATGTCAGATATGGAAACTGCATCGCATTGAGATCAGAACTGGAATATAAGGCATAAGCGATTCCACGATTGCGCTTCTTAATGCCTATCTGTGAGTAGCGTTTTCTCTACCTTCCTTGATAACTTGTTACCTAACCTGGATTATTCGATTTGGATTGCTACCCGATTTCTCAGTCTGTTTTGGTACTACTCTAAATCTTTCTTCCCTGAACTCGGATTGTGTGTTAGACTGCCTTTGGACACTCCCTCTGTTTCAGTGTTTCCTGGACTGTACTTGACTTTGGATTATTCTGTTGTATGCTGGATTTGTCCAGATTTTGTGATTGTACTGCGCTGGATTGACTTATTCTCCCGTTTGCTACCCCTGGCTGGTTTGGATTCTTCTTCTGACACAGAGCTCCATTGTCCAGTTGAACTTTCTCCTGGGAACCTTCTTTCCAATTACATCTTTGTGCCTTTCAGGCCAGCCCCTTGCAGAATCTTGGATCTTTTCCGTCCGTGTGAGGCTATACCACCGGGCGGGCACCTATGGACTATTTCCCACCTGGACACACTGCCCTGCTACTAGGTCTCCGTTTTCATATACTGGTGGTTGAGGTAGGTGACCGTTTGTCCTGTTTCATGCACTTAATCCTTGTGGGTTCATACGTGTCGCTCCCTTCTCTTTCCGCCTGGTGCCATTGCTCCCACCGCCTTTTCACCTGAGCACTCCTCACCTAGAGTGGTTAGTACCCTAGGTTCGGTGCTCTCTGGAGGAAAGTCTCTGGTATTTGCTGGCCTGCCATCTTGATGGCTGCCACAGGCCCCTAAATCTTTTGATTGGTTGATTGATTATTTGTACAGCGCCTATACACAATGTGTTTCAAAGCACTTCCAGGCAGGGAGGGAACATGGGAAAAAACAGTGACATTCTTACAAGTCCTTGATACAATCAGAATGTGCAACATAACTATCATAACAATAATAATAATAATTAGGCATTTATATAGTGCTACGAACCCTCAGGTTTCTGAGCGCTGCTTATTATTACCCACGGTGTGTGGTGCTCATTTATCAACCTCGGAAGGATGAAAGGCTGAGTTTGGCCCCGCCGGGATTCGAACCTGCGTTAACAGGCTCTGCACGGATGTCAAAGCGAGCGCTCTACTCATAATTAGCCTGACGGCATTTCAGATAGTGCAAGTGCTAAAGACAGTGATAAGGGATGGAGGGGGGAGGGAGGAAGAAAGACAGAAACGGCTACATTACTATGCCTGACAATTGAGGTAGTGCCGGAAATTAACAAGAGGAGGGTGGTTAGGGGGCAATTGGAGTAAGGGAGAGGAGAAGAACAAAACAAGCAACTATCGTACTAGGCCCGATGACATTTCTGATAGTGCTGGAGGGCGTTGAGGGGGGAGAAAACAAATGGGGGGGTGGAGACAGACAAGCTGCTATTAAGTAGGTCAGGAGACATAGGTGATAGAGTAAGAGCTATTGACAGTGATAGGGAGGGGAGGAGGGGTGGGCAGGAGAATGAGACAGATAAGCAGCTACATTACTACGCCTGACGACAATTGAGGTAGTGTCGGAATTAACAAGAGGAGGGGAGGTAAGGGGGATTGGATTAAGGTAGAGGAGAAGAACAAAAACAAGCGACTATCTTACTCAGCCTGACATTTCAGTTAGTGCTGGAGGGGGCGAGGTAGGAGGGAACAAATGTGGAGGGAGGAGACAAACAAGCGGCTAACAGATCAGGCAACCTATCTGAAAAGTGTAAGTGCTAAGGATACAAAGAGGGGAGGGGAAGAGAGTAGAGGGGGAGGGACAGCAAGATGAGTGAAAGTCGAATCGGCAGACATCTCAAGCCAATGGGGGAAAAGGGGGGCGTTGGAGGGGGGCATACACGGATAACACAGGGGACAAGGGGGTGAGTGAATACAGATGTGGGAATCAGAAATAACACAATGTTGCAGGTGAAAATCAAATGCAAGCCCAGTTTCAAGATGAGGAAGATCACAGAATGCTTCAGGGCCACCATGAATGCGAGATTAAGTGGAAGTCCAGCATGAAAGTTGAAAGATGGTGGAGCACAAAAAAGTCCATGAGTCCATAAAAGTCAGAAATCCCGGTATTAGCCACAAGACAGTGGTGGTGAGCAAAAATTATCAAGACAGCTCCTGCCAAAAAGGGGGGGGGGGCACTAAGACAAAACAGGGGACCAGAGGGGGGTGGGTGGTACAGAGAGAACAAAACGGGGCAAAACGGGGCACCAGACGGAGGTGGGGGTACAGAGACAAAACAGGGGACCAGAGGGAGGTGGGGGTACAAAGACAAAATGGGGGACCAGAAGGGTGGGGGTACAAAGCCAAAACGGGGGACCAGAGGGAGGTGGGGGTACGGAAAGACAAAACGGGGGACCAGAGGGAGGTGGGGGTACAAAGACAAAATGGGGGACCAGAAGGGTGGGGGTACAAAGCCAAAACGGGGGACCAGAGGGAGGTGGGGTACGGAAAGACAAAACGGGGGTGGGGGTACAAAGAGACAAAACAGGGGACCAGATGGGGAGGGGGGAGCATACCTGAAGCAGACATGGAACAGACAGGGGCCTTTGTTGTGGGCCTTGGGTGACAGGGTTGGCTCCTGTTAGGAAAGATTTCGTAATTGTAGGTAATTTTCCTTCCATGTGGCAACCCCTAAACTTTTTGCTGTTGTTTTGCACCTTGTTCTTGACTTTGCCAGAGAAGTGCAGCCTTCTGCTGCACTCCTCTGGGCTTTCGCTCCTTTTCTTATGGGGAAACTGACATACCCTTAAGACAGTCAGTACCGGGGAATGCTGTTTCCCGTAGTTTCTTTTATCGTGTTGCGGCTTTAGTGCAACATGACACAAGAGGGCACTGTAAGCTAAGTTACAGCTCTCTTGGGTCTCTAGCCTTCTACAGGCCCTAGATACTCTTTTAGGATGGTATTTGATCGGTGCAAGTCATTCAGGGACTCGAATGGTGGCAGCGATCGTTTTGTTTATTTTGAGCTCCTTTTGGCGTTCTGAGCACGTTTTTCGCACTGAACCCAAAATGGTGGCCTGGCTCCCAAAATGGCCAGACCACGAGGCTCCTTTGTCTTGTCCACTGACCGTCTTGCTCCCTTCACCTTTCCCAGGTCGAGCGACCCGGGGCCTTCCTTATTTGGGCATGTACTTTCCCGCGAAACGTGGTTGCTTTCGCGGGCTTCTACATGTCGTTTGTGTGCCTCCAGGGTGTGGGCTGGGATGTCTGGTCCCAATACACATCCTGGGTGCCAGAGAGTCTAGGGTGGTGTGAATGCCTGGGACCACCGTGGTCCGTGATTGGTCCACGTATGGTGTGTGTGTTGATGAGCGGATCTCCCATTGGCTCCCTCCGTTTTGGCGCGAAGGGAACCGTGGATAAGAGGGGGCTGGAAACACCACTACCATGTCGATCTCCTGAGTTCTCACGAATGAAGGAATACAGGAGCCAAGTATCCTGCAACCACGAGGCTGGACCGAGGAATCGCTGGTGACCCGCTGAAGGAATCCTCCTTTGCACTGCTGTCGTCCTGTGAAACCCTTTCCTCCTTTGATCGAACCAGAAGGCCTGTACTGGTGCTTCGACCTTTGGAATAGCAGGAACAGCTATTCCCGGCGACTTCATCAACTCCTGCCAAGTAAGCCTTCGGAAGTGTCTCTGGGCCATCCAGTTGACTGACCAGCTTACAAGGGAGTCCTGCTCTGTAACCGCCGCCAGGTTGTGTTGTATTTCGAGTCCTTGTCACTCTCCCACGCTTCGTACACTTGGCGTTCCCAAGTCTGAAGGGAGGAGTGTACATTTGGCTCGAATACACACGGCCGCTCCGTTGTCCTGCTGCGGCAACAAACTGTGCTGGTTTCGTCGATTGGGACGTCTTTTTGCTCTACACGACTACGAGGCGTTCCCTGCTCTTCTGAACCTGCCAGCTGCTGAAACTAACGTGGAGAAGCCTGGGTCTGCTTGCTTCGGGGACCGGTGAGTAGTTTAGCTAGGATCTGGTCGCCCTCCTGCAGTAGCCCATTGCTTTTCCCCGCTGTGTAAAAACAGCACCCTTTTGTCCGTACTCGCGCTCTGCTTCTGCTCGCTGTGGAGGCTGCGCTTGAGTCGCGGAACCTGTTCTCCTTCTGTTGTGCACTAACCCGAACTGCCTGACTTCCTCCGAAGAGCTTCTCCTTTTGCCCGTTGGCACCGGCGTGGCAGGTACTTTGAGCACAAGGCTCCACTCTTCGCAGGGCTCGGACTTCCATCTAGTTAGGTGCCTCTGAAGGCGAACTGAGTCTAAAGCGTTATCGCACTGCCTGTTTTCCTTCCCTTTCAGGTGGACTACACATTTCGTGCCTCTAATGCTTGCGACTGTCGTATTTGTATATATATTGTGTTGATATGGTATGTGTTGGTTTAGTATTGTGATATTGTGATTTTCTCGCTACGGTCATTGTTTTAAAGGCCTTAAAATAAATGTGTATATATTTTTGATATAACAACTGTTTGGAGTAGTTTGTAAGCGCTCTTGCTTTGTGTGCTCATTGCGGGCTTTCAGTCACCCTCACCCCTCTTGAGACCTAGTCTTGACCGCCGCGATCGCTACCTTGATTGGTCTGGCTTGTCCAGAGGTTACCCTGTTCCAAGTAATTAGGTTGGCCTTCTGAACTTCTGCGCCACCAGGACAGAGTTCAGAAATCTGTCTTAACAGCTCCCGCCTCACGGTTGCTCCGATTGGCCTTTCAAGGCCAAGGCAACCAACGGGAGGGGGAGTAAGGCCAGGCATGGGCAACACACTTCTAGGAAATCCAACCTGTCCTGCTGGGGGACACCATTAAGGTAGATGGACCTCTCGACAACCCCCAGGCTACTATGCCATCTTCTGGGCAGCCCTGTGCCCTGTGGGGGACGGGCAGCCATGTCACCGCTGGCCTTGAAGTCCCATCTTGAATCCAGGCAGTGTCCCCATAGTCATGGGGACACTGCTGCACTTACCGCAGCCTGTAGGAGTTCTTGCAGTCCCGCCTCTTCACCCAGGCTATTTCATAGGGCAGCCCGGACTTGACTTCACTGCTCCACTGGCCAGAGCAGAATGCTCCACTCTTCACCTCCCAGGCCGCCTGGGAGGACTTCTATTGCTGGCCACGAGGTGGGCTGTCAAGGGGCACAGCCATATTTCCCCATCCCCCCATATGCAGCCCGAACTGGGCAGCTCTTGTCTCTTCGGCCTGGGCAGCTGCAGGCATTCTGCCCGGGCGGGCCCTTTAGTGTGAATTGGCCTGTCTGGTGGGTGCCTGGGCCCATGGTTACTAAAATGGGTTGCCCCGCACACTCTTCGAGCACGTAAAATGCATAGAGGCCCCTGGGGGGGTGGAGAGGGCACTCGACACCACAGCCCCTCCAGGGAGATTTGCATTTCTCTTTGGTCTTTCATCCTCCTTTTACTGCCTTTCTTCTCTAGCCATCCTCTCTTAACAGTCTTTTCTTTTTTCAAACTCTAGAATCGTTACTCCTCTACATAGTCCACTCCTAGGGCAGGGGCACTCTGTACTTTAGTTCCCCGCCCCCTATTCCACCTGGACTAGACACAGACACACAGAGACCCACTGACACACAGACACAGACACACAGAGACCCACTGACACAGACACGCACAGTCACGCGTGCGCACACACACACCATTCTAGACGGGTCCTATTTGGGGCGCGGGATACATTAGGACTGAAAAGGCTCTCTGCGACGGACAAGAATTTCCATCATGGCGGATTAATGGGGAAATCGATCGTCAAGGCTCGCCACCCTCGCCACCCTCGTTGCAGGCTGTGCGAGGTTAAGCCCACGAGAGCGTTTACCAACCACAAAAAGTGATGGGGCCCTGTCTGTTCACAGTGAAATCATCAACCCTCGCGCGGCCTTTTTATGAGCAAGCGCAGGCTCGAGAAAGAGCGATAATGCAGGAAGCGGCGCGAGCGTATGGAGGCTGGCGACGAGGCCTGCGGGGTTCCACCGAGCGCAGCGGGGGGGGCTGTAAGCAGTGCACTTAGGGTGATTAAGACCACGCTCCCGGGGCACTGAGGAGGAAGAGGGCGGCCACATCACCCGAACCAGCCTTTCATGGGCTTACAATGCAGAGGTTTAGACCACTCGTGTCAGACCTTTCGAAAGATCCTAGCAAAGAAGGATCCCTCTGGCCAGTGAAAGGATCCAGGGGTCTTTGTGGTACTCCCAGAGCTGGGCCTTTGCACTAAATCTACACCCGGGAGACAGGCCTCTGTACCTTCAATGCCAAGGTTCTAGGTAATGTCGTGTGAGGTGATGTCATTTATAGTTATATTTGAATAATGAATAACAAGATCCTGTTTTTATGTATCCTGATCGATTCCTCAGGCTTCATGCGCTGTAATAAAAGGTGTTCTCATTGTCAAAGCTAATGGTAATGGTAATGAATTAATTTATCAACGTCGAAGGACGAAGGGCTGAGTGACCCTGCTGGGACTCGAACTTGCAACTGCAGATTGGCCCCATGTCTGAGGTGAGCAGTTAACTCTCTGAGCTATCCAACTACACAATAGACATAATATACGGGGAGGGGAGTAAGCAGGGAGAAAACTGGACTTTCCTATCCCTAAACCTTTAGGGGTTCTATCTCCAAATGTGATGTACAGCAGAAGGGATTGGGGAGCAGAATGATACCCATGCTATAGCATGTAGCGTGTGTGCTAATAACATAAGATATAGCATGTAGCGTGTGTGCTAATAACAATATGTTTTTGCTTCCTATGAAGGAGGCTTTGTCGCTCACAGTTTGTGGTTTTAATCTTAAATACCGCTTGTGGGGGCGGGACCCTCACAGCCACATACTTTTTGGGGTCCTGATCCTCTCAAGTCAAGAAACTTGTGGTTGGACAAACATGAAAACGGGGGCTTTGGCTGCACCAGAATTCTTTGTCGAGTTATTTTTGGACTTGGTGTTCCAAAGTGTCAGCTCCCTTTGGTCCAGGGTGTATCAGGGTCCTGGTGGTTTTAGTTTCTCGGGGACCATCGCTGATTTTTAGAGGTGGAAGCCTCATGGTTACGGTTTTTGGCATGTAATCCATGTCACTGGTGTGCGACATTACGTTTGGTGCAAAGCAAGAAAGAGGAAATATGAATGCTGGGAAACCAGAGGCAGACAGCTGAAAGACAAAAGGCAACCAGGCCCTTCCGCTTCCTGGTCCGACACCTCCCCATCTCATCACACCAGCTACAAAACACACACCTTCCTCCCTCTTTGCTGGCAAAACACACACCTTTCTCCCTCCTTGCTGGCAAAACACACACCTTCCTCCCTCCCTCCTTGCTGGCAGTCTGGCACATTGGAATATCAAAGAGTAGCTTTAGCACTTGCTCACAGGGCGCAGCTAAACATCTGTCAGGGCTCATGGGGCCCATTTCAATAGGATTGCGCCCCCCCCGCCCCTTGCCTACAGTTAGGAGGGGTAGACATAGTATGTGGCACCCTTAGCTTGCTTAAATAAGAATGGATACAAAGGACGGCACCCAGAGGTAAGCTGAAACACTAAGCTGCCACTGAAAAGTTAGCGACTGCTGTCAGCAATGTGCTAATAAAGCTGAAACCAGAGTAAAAAGCAAAGAGGTTTAAACACTTCTGGATGCTAGCAAAGGCAGTCTGTAACCTGCTGCCCTACACACATTTAAAGTCTTCAGTTAAGGCAGTGGTCTTCAAACTAAGGGGCCAAAAGGATGTCAGGCTGGGGGTGGGGAGGGCGCAGAATCTTTAAAATAAGATTAAGGGCCAAACTCAGCCTTTCATCCTTCCGAGGTCGATAAATGAGCACCACACACCGTGGGTAATAATAAGCAGCGCTCAGATACCTGAGGGTTTGTAGCGCTATATAAAAGCCTTATTATTATTATTATTATTATTATTATTATTATTATTATTAAGATGACTGTTTTTTAATATAAAAAAGGATTAAGGTGACTGCTTTTAATATAAAAAAGAAGGATTAAGGTTTAATTGAAAATGTAGGCAGTAGAACAACTGCTTATATTTTAAATAGCCTGGCCCCACCTAGACATCTTTTGGCCCCCTAGGGGGGGGGACCAACGTCTAGGTAGCGGGGCCTCAGAATTAATTTTAGGTTAAGGTGACGGCAGCCAGAAAACAACAGCTTGTAACATGCGCACAAGGCAACGTGCACATTTGATGGCATGAAAGAAATGTGTTGCTGTGTAGTTAGACAGCCGAAATAGAGGCAGCTGCATGGCCTCCCTCCCCCTGAGGCTCAACACACACACAGCACAACAAATTCACAACACTGTGGCACTGTTAGGCATACAAGGCAATGTTGTAATTTGTCTTCCTGACCTGTCCAGCAAAAGATGTGCAGAACCCTAATTTGCACAATTTGGATTTCCATGATCAGTAGTGACATCACAGTAAATAACATTACAAGCAGTGACATCTGCCTTCAATAATCTAGGATACCTTTGGTAAAGACATTAAAAGAAGTTTTCACGTGTACACTAAGAATATACTATGCAATATATTAGTATTCACTATTATAAATACACAACTCAATAGTTTAGTAAACATGAGCATTTTCTTCATGGCAAAAATTGCAAACTAAATCACTTATAGCGACACAATGTCAGCGGATCAAACACAGTGAGATTAAATGATTTGCCAAGGATCACACATTTCGTTTAATTGGTGGAATCAGTATTTGGACCCAGTCTGATTTAAGCACTTGACTACATATATTCCCAGTGATAGGTCACAAATATATGTAATGGTTGGAGTTTCCAAAAAATGCAATAATTCATTTTTCTGTTAATGCCTTGAAAAGTACACAAGTCACATAAGAAACCAACCGAGCATTGGATACATTGTTATAGAAATAGGTAAAGCAAAAAGACATGTATAGCTTCACCACCTTGAATGCACAATTGCAGTAGCAGCCCCCAAAGAAATGTGGACCTAAAAATAATATCATTTGGTTTAAAACAAAAAGGTATTCACAGTTAAGGAAAATTCAATATAAGGTAACCTGCTTGAGCCTTTATTTTACACAGCATACTATTTTATGCAGCATGATACTGCCCTCCTTTTTATTATAAGCCATCAACTGCACCTTTTAAGGGACAACAGTCCTTGCCCAGGCGTGTGTAGGGTAAGAACACTGGGGACATGCACAAAATGGTTCTGCAAGCTGTAGGAATTGTTCTTTGATAGCACCTCCTGTAATGTCCCCTCCCATTGCCCGCCCTTTGCCCATTGCCTTGAACCCTATAATTTCCAACATTAGCTTCAGGCTTGATCTTTCAATATTACCACCATTGACAGAAAAACCTTGACGAGGAGGCCCAGTTGTCTCTAGCTAGAGTCAGGCCGCCCCAACACAGCAAACTGTAAAAAAACACAACTTTAAAAAAGTTGCATTCAACATAGTTTCCGAGATTCTTACCCCATCTGAGTCTCAGCCCTGGTAAAGAGCAATGACAGATGGAAAATCAATATATAATGCGTACAACGCAAATGTAAAGTGCAAAATCCCGACAGAAGTAAAAAAATAAATAAAAAAACAAGGTTGACACAGGACAGGATAAAGAAATCGCCAGAAATAGGTAAGAATAAGATAAGTAAATCATACAAAAAAAAATGGAAAAATAGACACTCAAACATAAGTAGAGACCAGAACATGACGAAAGGGCAGCAGCAAGAGAACAGATAACCACTCATCCCCATATTCAGTCAATGTCATTATTTAAAAGAAATACAGTTTATCAAAACAGCTCAATCAAAAATAGCATCAACATTTTACAGCTTTATGCTGCAAGTAGGTCTGGTAGGGTATCTATTCTTTAAGACTGTGTGGCTGAGAGCTGAAGCATAGTGAGTCGGAATGTAAAGGGAATTAATAGTCCAACAAAGAGAAGGAAAGTTCTCAACTACCTGCACAGGAACAAACCTGGTATTGTTTTGCTTCAGGAGACTCCCCTTCAAGCAGGTTAAAACAGATTCATTTTTACATTCTGTTTTTGTGGAAGAGTACTCCAACACCTTTGCTAGTAACTTGAGAGCTGTGTCAAACTTATTTAAGAGACATTTAAAACTTTCTATAGGCAGGGTAGACATTGACTCTGATGGTAGATTTGTGCCATTAAAATTAACAGTGGAGAATGTCCGTTAGATAACCATTAACATTTATGCGCCAAACATTGGGCAATCTGATTTTTTAAGTAGAATAGACGAAGTCCTGTTAAACATGGGAGAAGGTGCAATTGTAATAGGAGGCGATTTTAACACCATCTTGGATAAAGTGTTAGACAAATCAGAGCTGCCAAGATCTTAGGGGGAAGAGGGCTAGAAAGGGTTTACTGCAAGTTATGCAAACTTGGGATTTGCACGATATATGACGTGACCTGAACCTGGATAGGAGACAAATCCCAAGTTTGCATAATACAGTCACTGCTCTATTCCACACAATACCTGCTCACGGACTGATTACTTCTTAGTGAATAGAGCTCTTTACAGTGCTGTGAAGATTTTAAGGATGGGAGAAGTTGTGATCTCTGGTCATGCATGTGTTTTCCTGGAGCTGAGTAAATCCCTGGGAGATGTGGGAAATAGCAAGCATTGGAGACTTGACACCCGGCTTTTGTCTGATGAGAGCTTCGTTAAGCAAATAAGTTCTGAAATGTTGTTCTTTTTGAAGGATAATGTGATTTCAGTGAGCAATTTACTTATAGTTTGGGATGCACTGAAAGCGCATCTACGTGGCAAGGTAATCAGTTATGCCTCGTACAAGAAACAGAGGCCAGACACGGAGTATGTACAAGCAGAATCTACTTATAGGCGTAAAACAGAAGATAATAGTGCTGCTCCCACGAATGAGTCTCCATCCACTATGTTGCGAGCTAAGCTTGCATTGGATGGTACAATTCATGCAAAGCCTGAAAAAGATGTTTATTGCACTAGACAAGCTTTTTGGGATAAGGGGGATAAAGCTGGTGCTCTGTTGGCTAGCAGACGTACAGAAAAGAGAATGTGGGAGGCAAGTATTATCCATATCGGAGGATAATGGTCCACCCATGAGGAGAAATGAAGATATTTGTGACACATTTAAGAAGTTCTGTGCAACCTTATTATGATGAGGGACGAACAAGATTCAATGAAATCTTAAGATTTTTAGATCAGATTTCGATACCAAAACTAAGCAATGATGATATGTTCTCTTTAGACAGGGAAATCACACGAAATTACAGACACTATAAACCTTTTGGCCACTGGAAACTGTCGAGGGCCTGACGGTTTCCCAATTGAATTTTATGCAACATTTTGCTTGCCACTTGTGGTAGACCTTTTTAATGAGATCATCACTTCTGAACAGGTAGCTGACTCTATGCAAGCTGCGATAATATATCTGTGATCCCCAAACCGGGTAAAAACCAAACAATTTGTGGTAATTCTAGACCAATTTCTCTCCTGAACACTGACATCAAGGTTCTGGCTAAGATTTTGGCAATAAGGATCAACCCCCCACCCCCAAAATGTATCCACCCAAAACAAAAAGGATTCATCATGGGTAGAACAGTTATGACAACTTGAGGGAACTTTTGGATATCATATTCCTGAAGAATGACTCTCTAGAGCCCTATGCCACCATCAGTATCGTCTCAGAGAAAGCATTTGATAGATTTAAGTTGGACTTATCTGCATCAAGTGCTAATTAAAGTGAACTGTGGCCCTTGTTTCCTGAAACTATTTGCTCCACTCTATACAGATGTGGAAGCCAGGGTTGCAGTGAATGGATGCTTATCAGGCAGTTTTCAAATAAATCGGGGAACCAGACAGTTATGCCCTCTGTCCTCACTTCTATTTGCTGTCTTTAAGGAGCCATTGGCAATTGAAATTAGAGAGAACAAACTTTAAGGGTATCCAAGTGGGTAGCAGCATGTCTAAGGTTCTCCTTTACGCAGATGACCTCCTAGTTTTGTTTTCAGATCCTGAATCTTCCTACAAAGAATTGATCTCAACTTTAGCAAAAGTTGGTAAAGTTTCAGATTATGAAATTAAGATATCAAAAATGCTAATCTTCCCAATCTCGAGCTCTTGTCACAGAGGTCTTATTGATGTTGAGCGGGAAAACTGGGCGGAGAACGAATTCCGGTACGTAGGCATACAAATATCTAGACGTATAAAATGTTAGTTAGCAATTAACATTAGGAATAAGCTTGCAGAGTTAACAATGTCATGCTTGAAGGGGAAAAGATTAAATCTTACTCTATGGGGGAAAATAAATGTAATCAAGATGCGCCTGTTTCCAAAGCGATTTTATGTATTTAGCATGTTGCCATTGCCTTTGACAGGGGACCTGGTTCGAGATATAAACAAAGTTCAACGTTATTCCCTATGGGAGGTGGGGAGGAGGCTAGAATCCCAATGGACGTACTTGTAAAGCCGGTACGAAGGGGCGGCTTTGGCTTCCCTGACAATATATCTTATCATAGAGAATTTGCCAACACTTTTGGTTGAGGGAGGACGTTATTAGCTGCCTGAATTGGGTATATATAGAGAAGAGTGTGGTTCAGTCAGACCCTTTGGACTGATTACTCAGTATGGAAAAAAGAATGGCACCTGATAGATTTACCCCATTTATCAGACACATCCTGAAAGATTGGAAAAAGTGCTGCTTAGACTCTGAAGTTAAATTCTTACTCCGTTTCAATTCCTCCACCTGGTGGAATCCGGCACTACGCTTTAACCACCATACTCTCTCAGGGCCTTCCTGGCAGACTGCTGGTATCTGGCGCCTAGGGCAAGTGCATGATGGTACTTCAATGCTTTCATTCGATTCCTTAAATTCAAATATAAGCTTAGCGCTTCTGAGATTGGTCATGATCACGTCCTCTGTGAGGTATTTGCAAAAGTATTAGCGCCTTTAACACCTCGCTACATGATATCCTTCCGCTATTGCATCTTTCCATGAGCTCTCCACTCTCGGCCTCTACTGTATACAAGTTACTAACACAACCAAATAGAAACGCTCCTTCAGAGCGAGGCAAGACCCAGTGGTCTGTAGAATTGGGTTTCGAAATATAAGAAAGGGACTGGTATAGAATCTGTTCTGTACCATCCAGGTATAAGGTTGATCTGAATTTGAGGTCTTCTCAACAAAGAGTAGTTCATGGAATATACTGGACACCTTTGAAAATGAAGCAGTGCAAGCTTATCCAAGCGGACACATGCTGGAATTGTAGAATGGAAGTTGGTGATTTTGTATACGTTTTGGTCTTCTGTAAAGGCTGCAAGCTTTTGGGAGGAGGTCTCACAGCGCATGGAACCCATACTAGACCTTTCACTCCCTCGCTCCCCTCGTCTATGTGTTGTAGGATTGTTCCCAGTAGACATTCAACAATCTGTTGGCCAGCTTTTCTGGTCTTACAGAGCACTTTTAATAGCAAAAAAAAAACGATTCGGAAGTGCTGGAACAGTGTTACCAGACCGACAACTGATGGCTGACTACAGACTCAATCACCTTCCCTGACAAGCATGGAACGTATACCTAGAGATTCCCTGTAAGCCTATCATTTTCCCAAGTAGGTTTTTGTAGTTTGAAATGTAGACTGATGTCATTGGTGAGGTTTTACTATAAATGTTGTGTTTTTATTAAATGCATTGAGAAGATCGAGCATGTTCGTTATACTCTCCGTTTTAGGTAATTGATATTAAAACAGACGCACTTTGCCAACTTCCTGAGTCAGTTTGATTATTGATGTTCGAGTATATTCTCCATCCCCATCTATCTCAAAGCATTGTTACCTTGTCTTAAAGGGCTTGTGTTGGGCACACAAGTTCACGTGGTAGTAGAGAGAGGATGGTTAAACATCTATCAATCTAGTAAGCTTTGGGGTCCCAGAAATATCGTATGTCCTCCGCCATTGAGCTAGAGAAACGTGAACCTCCCTGTGGATAGTGGCCATTAGTTAAAAAACCTTGCAAGTACAGGTGGGACGGGTCCCTCATTTTTCAAGCGGAATCCCTGCCCGACCTCTACAGGAAGCTGAGCGGACCGAAGGCTGAAGAGGCTGGTTGAGGAGAAGGCGATCCCAAGGGTCGGAAGTCGAAAAAGTAAATGGTAAGTAGGGCAGAGTGAGGTTGCAAACTGAATGAGCACTAAGTGGGGAAGAGTGATAACGGGAAAGAGCAACAGAGTTGGTGGGGGTATTCTATTTTTGGCTTAAGACGAAGAGCGCTATTGTTTAAGGTATATCGACAAGGAGCGATATATATAATAAGCCGGAATCCTACGTCAAGGATGTTTAAAAGGTACATTTGCTTAAAGTCCAAGTGGACGTACCTAGGCTACACATGATCAAGGATCGTTGTAGATGACAGTTCATACTCTGATCAGAGTCATTATTAGGGGCAGGAAAAGTCACGAGGAGCGTTAACAGATTTATGTGGGCCGGCCAGTCTGTTAGTTTGCCTGTATATTATATATGATGTATGTGGTAAAAGAAATGAAGTATTGAAAAAATAAGGAAGAAATAGACTAAGGTAGAGAATATTGAGAGTTGAAATGTAATTATTTATGTTAGTTGACCGATGATGTTCATTGAATAAGTAGATTGAAGAAAAGTGACAGAGGTTTGGAGCTGCGATGATTGGTGCATGCTCATATTGTATTATTGTTCTGGAAAGCATTTATCTGTGTAAAATAACAGTACGTAGCGACAGTCGATTGTGATTAAGTCATGATGGAGGATATTGCTCCGCTTATACACTTGTGCGGAAAGTTGCCAAAACACGCACTCAAGCTCAAACAGTACAGTGCAGAATGGGTTAAGGGCTTGGCAGATAAAATGTTCATGCCATGGCCACAAGGGGGATCACGGTCTAAAGCAATTTTGCAACACATAGCGACATACTTGCACAAAGCATATACGGGAAAGAAGTTAGAAAAGAGGTTAGCTAGCTTAGAGCTTTGGAAGATGTACCAGGAGGAAAGGGAAGACCTGCCTCATGAAGACTGGATGCTTAACCAGTGTAAGGAGGGGGGTGTTCATCCTTCTGCTCCCCCTACCACGCCTGAAGCAAATGGGGATAATCCAAAGGATGAAGGATTGTATCCTTTACAAGAGTTTAAGGCAGCGACAGGTATAGCAACCCGACATATAAGTCGCCTGCACATAGCAGCGACGAGGGTCCAGAAAAGACTCTAGAAAGGGATGTGATCCCTAAAGTTCCACGGGACAGGGAGAGAAGTGATCGACCAGGTATGTCTCTAAATATAGAGAGAGATAAAAAGATGGAAAGGAGAAAGACAAAACTGACGAGGTAGCGCTCATACAGAACTAATGGATGGGTGGTCAGATACTGCTCAAACTTGATGGAAAGAGCGTTGAGGAAGTAAGACAAAACTAAGATCAGGACGAGCAAGATAAGAATGACAAAGAACGAGAGAAACGATTGAAGGAAGATGAAGCTAAAACAAAGACAAAAGACGAGAACAACTGTATCAAGATGAACTGTTGAAAAAGCAGGAGAGTGCAGAAGAGCAGAGAAAATATTACAGGCAAAGAGCAATCCAAGAACGAGATAAGTTAGAAAAGCAAAGAAAAGAAGGTGGAACAAAAATTAAGAAATAAAAGAATGCAAAGACGCAGAGATAAAGAAGTTCGCAGGGCAAACGAGAGAAGAGAGGTGAAAAGACAGGAAGAGGAAAGGGTCATGGAGGAAGCAAAGAAACAGAGTTTGATGAGGAAATGGAATGAAAGAGAAGGCAAAGGGCACGCAACATTGATTGCATTGAGAAAGAGTTAATGGGACCAATTCCAGTAGTAGCATGGGAGGACATAGAAAAATTCTTCCCAACACAAGAACCAATGACAGGACCGTCTAGGGCAGATTAAGAGGATGATTTTGATATAAGAAGCATTGGAGAAAAAAAAAACGATCAAGTTTATCATGAAATGGGGATCAAGAGTTAATAAAAATATTAAGTAAAAAATGATCGATTTGAAGGTGCTCAGACACGAGGCAAAGAGGGAGGTTTGTTTAGCCTCAGGCACAGAGCCGTGTCTTTGGACAAACTAATGTTAAACAGAGATGGGCAAGAGGGAAACCACACTAGTTAGGGACAAGACATGTCAGATGAAGAAAGAGAAACCTTCAGTGAGGAGGGTGCTAATGCATGTGGTCCTGAAGGATGTTTTCCGACAGACAGGGAAGTAAAATGGTCACATCTGGACCTACTTAAACTGAGGATGCCATAGCCTCTGGCATGGCCAGATCGACCTAAAAGGAGATCCCATAGTGTGAGGGGGGACTCACCACCTTATGTGAGCAGGCTAAGGTCACTACCGGGAAGACGACGGTGTGGAACCATTGTCCCTGCTATGTGATTTTTGGATCTCGCAGTTCCCGTTGATAGAAAAAGGACCCAATGCCAAAATCGCAATGGAGATGGCAAGAAGCCGGTGCCGTGTCGGTAAGCACCCGCGGCGCCTCCATTGTGGCTGGAACAACACGCAGAGCATGGAGAACTATCTGAGAGTGCAGGACCATAGGCTCCGATTCAAGACCTGGGAGTCTCCTGAATAGGTAACTTGTCACACCTCCATTACAAATTAAGAGGTGCATTCTTTTAAACACCCTCCTGTAAATCATTGTTTTACTCTCTCCCGTGAAGCTCCTGGGAATTACCCAATTGCGATCTGCAGGGGACGTGCCCTGTAATGCTCCCACCGAGGGTGATCATTTATGGGCCTCATTACAAGTTTGCCGGTCGGTAACAATGGTGCCGGTAAGCTTGCCGGTACTGTTGTTACTGGACCAGCAAACTGCAAGATCTGCTCGCTTGTGCCTTCCCGTTCGCCAGGACTGACCTGCTGGGTGGACCGGCACCCGCGAGCAGACCATGTCGGATGCTCTGACACCGGCCTCCCCATTCCCATTGAGCCCCAATGGGAATGGGGAGCATTTTTTACCGGCGCCAGGGAATTGGCAATTACCAGGTCCCGCAGGGCCATAATGACCCGATAATTGCCCATTCACGGACGGCAGTAAAAAAAAAAAACGAATCCAGTGGCAGCCGTACCGGTTTTACCAGCACAGCTATCGTAGAGGTCGTAATCAGGCCCATTGAGTTGTACTTCAACCCGTGGGACTGATGACTGATCCTTTGAAGTTTGGTGGGTCCTGCTTCATGGTTCCTGAAAGGTGTGCCATCCTCTTTACCAGATCCTCACAGATTGCGAGAATCCTCATTTTCTCTCATGAACCATTGAAGCAGTACTGAAAGATCTGGCCACAGCAGTGAATACACTAAGTGAAAGTGGCTACTTCTCACCAAGAAAATGCAGTCGTGTTCCAATCCATGTTCAACCTTACAAGAGCGGAAGATCAATTCACCAAAAGACCTTCCATGGCAGGAACTCCATGGTGTAGGGTATCCAGTAAGCACTTGCACCACATCTCGCTCGGATTCACATCTCATCCTTGCACCCGTCACTTTGCAGACACTGAGGCAGGTTCCTACTATTCCATCTCTGCCCAAGGGCTTTAAGTCTTTTATGACAATGCAAAATACATTACCTAAACCCCAATTATATGCCACAGACCAGTCTACAGTAACATTACTATTGTTCAGTTTGGAGAAGACTGCATGGTCTTGGGCAACCCCATATATTGATAGTGATACTCTTCTTTTGCCCAGTCAGTTTGGGTTCTTTGAAGCCTTCCTAATTATGTTCGACAGACAATACGCTGTCCTGTCAGTCGGAAACAGATGAGATCCGCCAAGGAAATAGCAACCTCCGAGACTAGGTAGCCCAATTCTGGGGTTTAGTAGCTCCAATCTCCCAGCCCAAAGACACAGAATTAATTTTCTATAGATGCTTAAAAGAAGTCAAGTGGTAGCTCCTCCTGAGACAGTACAAGACTATATTTGGGCTTTGTGGACTTAACATCCAGTTCTGACCTTTTGAATCATGACCGACATGTGGTCAAAATGATAGAAATGGGGGACCACAGAGTCCGCTAAAGATTCTGATCCATTTTCACCCTAATACGAGCATACAAGTAAAGCTAAACCTCTCCGGCAGTATGGCACGGAAAAGGAATACCTACCAAGCACTGCGGCACGGGTGCATGTTGGCCACCTGTTTGTTTGATATTTATATATCGGATCTGGGTTAGTATGTCCTTTGTGCCTCCATGCACAGGGTTGTGCCATCCCCATTGGATAGCATATGCGATGATGTCGTGTTATTCAATCATATGCAAATCGCCTTTTAGCAAATCTTAGGATCTCTCCAGGGATATGCTTTACTTATTGGTTTGAACATTAATAACACCTTAACAAAAATAAGGCGTTTCTCAAGTTCCAAGAAGAAAAAACAGGCTTTTAGATGGGAAATGGATAATACTGCTTTGGAATACATGAAGCATTTTGCTTCCTTGAGCTTTCCAGTCTTATTTATTTATTCGATATTTGTAAGGCACCTATACAAGTGCTGTTTTAAAGTGCAACATAACAAAGAAAAAGGGGGGTGGGGGAACAAGGGATAAAGATAAAAGAACGGTCCTACTAGGCCTTGTGACATTCAGATCGTGCAAGTGCGGAACAAGAAGTGCGAGGGGGCGCGGGGAGAAGGGGAAGTGCCAGTCTGCGCAGAAGCAGAGTGCTAAGGTGGGAAGGGAAAAGGTTGAAGGGGCAAAGTGCAAGAGGTAAGGGGAGGCCAGAGGGCAAGTGCCAGGGAATGCAGGTAAGTGTAGGGAAGGGGGGCATGAACTGGGCTCAGGGGTTAGGGGATGGGGCCCTGTAGTACTCTGAGGGAAGCCGGCAGCCCGTCATTGAGGCTTAAGAAAGATCTTAGCAGGGGAGGGGGAGAGTGAAGGAGGCGAAAAGGAGGGTCTTGAGGAGCTTCCGTTCCGGAACTTAAGGAGATCCAGCTTAAGCCTGAGGGGTAGGGAGACCATTCCAGCGGGAGGCTTGTGTGGAGGAGAGACATCTACCCCCCACTCTTTGCATAGAGAAGCTAGCAAACCGAAGGGCTCTAGCAGGGAGGTATTTAGGGAGAGAGAGTTGGATGTTGCAGGGTCCCAGGCCCCAGAAAGTCTTAAGGATGACACAGAGGTTCTTGAATTTGATCATAGCAGCAACCAAGAGCCAGTGGAAAGAAATTAGGGCTGGAGCGATGGGGATTGAGTCTAAGGATAAGTCTTGCAGTACTATTCTGGATTAGTTGAAAGGGACGAAGGGAGGATGACGGAAGATTGAGGAAGAGGCTGCTACAGTAGTCAAGCTTAGAGAGGGCCATAACTCTGGAGACATTGGCCCTCATTACAACTCAGGTGTTAAGGGTTTAACGGCGCCGTCGGCGCCGTTAACCCTTAACACCTGATTACAAGTGTCCCTTTGCGGGTTGGTGTTTAACGCCTGCTTTTAGCAGGCGTTAAACACCAACCCGCAAAGGGACTTTGGAGCTAATTACGGCACCGTAATTTACGGTGCCCGAATTAGCGCCTTCCCTATTCACATTATGCCCTATGGGGCAAAAATGGGAATGGGGAAGGGCAAATGGTGAATGGGGACTCATGGGTGGTAATTCCACCATCCACCATGGCGGAATCGTAACCTTAGCGGCATGGACCATGGTGCTAGTAGCACCATGGTCCTCCGCCAAGGCTGTAATGAGGGCCATTGAATTTCTGGGGGAAAGTTAGGGAAGGGAGAATGCCTCTGAGGAGGAACAGCTGAAAGTGGGCCTTCTTGTCACGGTCCGCGATGTGAGAGAAGGAGAGAGAGGAATCAAAGATGACAAAGTTTTTTGTCTCACAAGAAGTTGAGGGGATTGGACCCATAGAGGCCTGCTGGATGAAGGGAGGAAAGGTGGGAGCTGGGGACCCAATGAAAAGGTTCTCACTTTTACTGGCAGAGATCATTGGCAGCACACCATGATTGAAAGGCAGTCAGACAGTCGGGGATGAGAGAGGAGGAAGGAGAGGGAAGCTTGACAGAGAGCTGCATGTCGTCTGAATAACACTGGATTTGAGGAGAGAAGAAATCAAGTGGACCAAGGGGGAAAGGTAGTTGTTGAAAAGCCACGGCGAGACAGTACAGCCTTGAGCGACGCCGCAGGTGGAGAGTGTGATAGGGGAGAAAAAAGGACCCAGTTGAACCTGGGATGGTCAGTTGGAGAGGGAGGAGCTAATCCAGTCAAGTGTCAGGCCCATGATGCCAAAGGTGCCACATAGCTGATTTATCATGTTGGCATGATTGACCATGTCGAAGGTGGAGGAAACATCCAGGAGGATAAGAAAAGGAGAATTACAATAGCAAGTCATTGCAGGTTTTCAGTAGAGCAATTTCCGTGCTTCTGGCAGCTCTGACGACAGACTGGTGATCGTGGAGACAGCGGACAGATTCGGTATGTTGGGTAGGTTTAGAGATGGTAAGCAGGAAGGGGGTAATGGAGATAGGATGATAGTCAGAAGGGGGCTTTTTAAGGAAGGAGTGTACAAGCAAATGCTTGAGGGGTTGAGGGAAGGAGCGAGAGGCAAAGCAGTGGTTACAGAAATCAGCCAGGGAAGGTGCAATGGAGGCAATGTTGTCCTTGATAGTTCTAGAGGAGCAGGAGAGCAACTGTTTGGATGAGACTTTCATAGAGAGGACTAGTCTAGAGACCTCATCCAGTGCTATGGGAGAGAAGGAGGAGAGAAGTAGGGAAGGGGAAATGGGAGTGAAGGGAGGCATGATAGAGGGAGGAGAGAGAGGGGTAGAGGAGAGTGAGGACAATGCCCAGCCCGAATAAATCCACAGTCAAGGACTTGTTATACGCTAAGGGAGATAACTCGATAACAAAAATGCACAAGTTAATCAAATATGCAGATTTTCTATACTTCTCATTATAAAGTACTATTAAACAAAGGTTGTGCCTAAAATCACCTATGACCTTGTGAATATGCATATTTTCTACGCCAAAGAATTGAGATTGGTGGAAGCTAGAATTTGACGTGGAAGCTAGAATTTGGCGCAGTGTTCTGTAGCTACTGAAGGGTCTCCCGACAGCTGTACTACGATTGAACTGGGTTTATTATCATTGAAATCAAGTGTAAAATGACACCAACTGTCACGGTTGTTGGTGCCTCCTGAGGATTTGCTGTTTACAGACTTGCATGTCCTTTATAGTGAAGGCAGATGTGACTATCTGAAGTGGCGGCAAACAAAATGCTTTACTGAGCCAAGTAGCATGGGTGTTACATCTGAACATTTAATTTTGTCTCTAGACAATGTCAAAAAATGGCTGTAGGACCGCGACTGGCAGATGACCTGCGAAGCAATTACGAAGTACAAGTTCTATAAACTCCTTATTCGGAACATAAAAGATAGAGTTCTTTTCCTCCATCCTTATTGAAATTCCAAAATTCAAAATGGAGGGCTCAATGTATACGATTTTGTTTTAATTTATATCGAAACTAACGAGATCACACTTCCGTGAATGAGGAAATTACCCCTTTCCCCTGTCTGCCGATCCTGTACGAGTTCTTTGGCAGAAAATGTTCCCACCTTATCTGTTGTCCATTCCTTCAGGATCATTGTATGTTTGTGTTTTTTTAGGAGATTTGTGCATACCCTACGCGTCTCGGATGTGACTAATTTTAGTCTCATGTATTTTCGAGTAGGTCAATTGCTCTATCCATTATGCTTTTAGGATCATATTTAGGATTAAGTGAGCTATAAAAAGTGTCATTTAATGTAAGAATGTATTCCGAGATTGTCAATGGTGCTTCTTGACTATTTGATTGATGATGTAGAATTGTAATGTTGTACCTTTTTTATATTGTATTTTGCGAAAGCTTTTGTTTAAAAACCAAACAATACAAAAAAGTATACATAGGTTTGGCGTTCAGGGTAGACCAACGTTCTAATAAATGAAGGGATGGGGTGGGGGGCAGGAGGCTAGAATTCCAGAAGTTCAGTTCTCATTGGGAAAAATAACCTTTCTGCGGCCAATATACATGAACCGATGCAATTGGATATTACTCAAGGGCCCTTGCCACACGAAGGAGGAGCTAGGAGGCAGTTCAATTTATGTTTTTATTGTGGAGAGACAAGGCCTTCTGTATAGCTGTATCCCAGATGTCCCAGCCTACCTTCTGGAAATGCTCATGCTCGGCCCCAATAGGGAGTACCAACTTGAATATGCGTTTGAATTCGTGATCGACCCCATCTTCTATGGTTCCCACTCATTTGTCCCGTGTTGTCATAATGATGGAACTCTTTTGTGAAAATCTCAAATGGAAAAGAGTATTGGCATTAATTGATAGAATTCACCAGGGAACTGGTCACCACCCATAGTCTATTTATAAACAATACATTATCCTGTTAATTCCTTCGTGTATTTGGACCATGTCAGGAAGCCACTGCCGCAGATAGTAGCTAAACAACCAATTCTGGGTTTTAGACCAGGGGGAGAAGCCCCTAGTACTATTTGTTCCCTTGTGAATGTATCACTGCTAAATTAATCATTTGACATATTATTCCATAAAACATGTAGATCTGTAAACATTATGTGTAAAAAAAATTGGGTCTTAAAAGCAATTCACTTAAATCAGGAGGCAAACATAGGACAACCAGGAGTCCAAGGCATTTCAGACTGAAAACCAACCCTAATCATTCATACCAAATCTGGCTTCCCAATGTTGATCTGATGATGAAAGATGTCCTGGGAAATGTCCTTCCCAGGAAAACGTGCCAGGATCAGATCAACATGGGGAAGCTGGATTTGGTATGGTCTATGGCCATTACAAATATTTTGCCTTGCAATTCGGGGTTTGCAACACACCTGCAGCATTTTAATTCTTCTTGAACAACATTTTCTGAAACATTCTGGATGTGTTTGTGGTAATCTACCTTGCTGATATCTTAGCATTCTTCTCTTTATTTGAAACCATATACACCATGCAAAGGAGGTTTTAAAATGACTGAAGGCTAACAGTTTTATGCCAAGCCCCCAATGTTTATTCAACAAAGTACAAGTCGCTTATTTAGGATACATCCTGAGCCCCCACGCAACGAAGCCCGACTGCCAAAAGATCTCGCCTTTTTAGAATAATGGCCTGCATCCTGTTCCGTTAAGGAATTGTAACAGTTCTTAGGCTTTGCCGATTCCTATAAACTCTTCATTATTGAATATTCTCAGATTGTACTGCCCTTAACTAGACTCCTCAAAAAAGGAGTCACCTTTGGTTGTTCCCAGTAAACCAAATCTACCTTGAACCAATGGAAGGCTTCATTCACCCCCGATCCAGTCCTCCCGCTTCCTGACTGCAGTTTTCCTTACACAGTGGAAACCAATGCTTCGAACCATGCCTTTGGGCCTTATAGGTACAAAAGGATACAGTCACACAAGACACTCAACCTTTGGCAAACTTCTCTTGCACCTTTAGCTCAGTAGAAAAGAAATTTAGTATATTTGAAAAATAATTATTGAGCATCAAAGAATGAGACATGGAGACTTCCCCTTGAAGGAACACATCACAGTCCTTACAAATAATCGTAATCTTGGTACTTGCATGTCTCAAAGAAGATCCTTTTTGGAATCCGATCTGGATCTCAGAGATGAGCAGGGTCTCCTGTTTCATAGGATAGGTCACGAGTTTGGTAGAAGGATTTTATGTGTCGTATGTTAAGCGCATCTTTCTACAAAACAAATGATGAAACAGGGACCCTCAATTCAGGGTATTGACCCCCCTGAGAATAAGTCTTGGGGACTGGCCTTATTTTAGGAATAGCTCTTAGATCAGCCAAACATTCCCAGATTATACAGGGGTTTTCAGAGGCACCTGGGACATCGGTGTGGCCTGGCCCGGTTGCCAGTGTAGACAGAGCAAGCAAAGTAATGGAGACTGCTGGAACCATATGTTCCTTCCTCAAACCAGACGTCAGCATACATCATGTTGTTGTGTCAACATCCTCTACAATCAGGAACCATAAAGAGCGGCGCCATGATTTGTGTTCTCACAACAGTATTTCTCTTCAACAGCTTAATTGTGGAGGTCAAGGCCCTGAACCCAGAGTACTAGGGGTTTTGGCTTTTCTGATTTGTATTCCCTCTGGGAACATCTGCATAGGAATTACTGGTTTCCTCAAACTCTTTGTTTTGTCACTTTGTGGTACTTCTGATAGTGCCAACACCAACCTGAGAGGGCCGATCCCTAAATCCTCGATTGAAGGCCTTGGAGTCTCCTGAATAGTTAACATATCACACATGTATTTCAAATTAATAGAAGTATTATTTTAAACTGCATTTTAAACTGCATCTTGTAAACCTACTGTTTTTCTCCGCCTCCTGCAACTCCTGGGAATTGCCCAATTTTGTTCCAGGAGCACTCCCAATGGGAGGAGGGGCCAGTTCATTTATTTATTTTAGTTTGAGTAGGGTGCTACATGCCCGAATGCCTCAGAGAGCGGCAAGTGAGAGGAAATCAAAGCAATGAAAATGCAGGGAAGTCAATCCAGAGGAAGCAGATAGTCAGCCAGATTAAAGAGAACAGTTTTTATACTTTTCTTAAAAATTGTTAGAGTGAAATGCTTCAGTGGCAGGTAGAAGGGCATTCCATTACCGCGGAGCATGGAAGTCAAAGGTGGTTTCTCAAACAAATTCTTTTTAATGAAAGTGAGCTGGAGTCCGCTGAGAACTATCAGAGGAGTGCAGCCCACGACGGGAGAGTTTCGATGATAGTCTCCTGGATCGATGGCAAGGGGCATGCTTATTCTGGCATTTAAAAGCAAGAGTCATCTTATGTCTTATTCTCTGCCTGACTGGGAGCCATGGACGTAATTTTAGGGGGGGATAGGGGCGTTTGTCCCCCCCAACTTTCATGGCACACCATTTTGTCCCCATTCATTTGGCTGGGGCACCTTTTCTTCAGATGTCATGTACCCCCCAACATTTTCAGCAAAGTTACTCCACTGCTGGGAGCCAATGCAGTTTCCTCCTAAAAGCTGTTACATGGTCGCACCTAGATAGCCCGAAGACTGCTCTCAAAGCCCCATTTTAAGTGGTCTGGAGGCGGTGGAGATTGCCTTGTGAAGTGCCGAATAGAAGACTATTACAATAGTCTAATCTTGAGTTCACAAGAGATGATGCTAGGAGCGCTCTAAAGATAGGGTCTAATCTGATGAAGCAACTTAATTACGTGACCACACGATGAACGTAACTGCGAAACCTGTTTCTTCATTGACAGCTCAGCATCAAGAAACACCCGTGATCAGGAACTGGTGCCGTAGGGTCCTTTTCTTTTTGGTTTTCTTTTTGTTTTTTTTACTTTACTTTTACCCCTGCAGCATCACTGCCCTTGTTCACTCACTATAATGCCACCGAATGGGGGATTGGTTGAGATTTTCGGCCGTGTAAACTTTTCGTATGGCCGAAATTCAATCAAATCCCCCATTCTGTAATTTATTTTCGGTCATTTTGAGTAAACCCATTTTACATTAGGGTCTCCTTCCATGGTAGGATGTCTAATGATATTCAGGACATCCGGGAAGGGGGCTGACCTGGGGTCACATGAATGCCCGATTCAATTCAATGCTTCCAAAATAGTCACAGACAGGTGTGGGGTCTACCTCCCATCCTCTTCTTGCAATCCCTGCTGTCATTGATTGGTTTAGTCTCGGTCCGTCGGCTCTCCCAGGGTATAACTATGGAGTTGGAAAATGCTCTGGTAAGCAGGGGATGTGGTCTGTTACATTTAAAATCCCGTCATCGCAGGGCATTTACAAGTTTGTAATCCCTACAACGCTAGGTGACTGTGGTTTGTTTACTTGTGTGTGCATTCTATGAGAATTACTAACTCACTGAATGCAAATTTGTAACTGCTGGACTTCAACGGGCAGCGCAATTAGGCATCACAATGCAAAATACTTTCAGCTCCCACGACAAAGAAACAAATGCATTTTCTTGCTCATTAGGGACTTTGAAATGTTGCAACATTCTTCCATTAAAGTGAGTGACTTCATTTTCTATGCTGATGTTTGGGTCTGGGTAGGGCGTTCCAATGGCTTGCTATGTGTTCAATTTATGAGAAGGAGGCTCTTCAGTATATGGGCATCCCCGCGCCCTATGTGGTCGCTGGCAGGGATGGTGGAGGCGTCACTGCCACACTGCTACGCAATAGTCATCACTGGAAGTTCACCTCCAGTTCAGAGCCACATGAGCAATGCAAATTAGCTATGCAGAAAATGGCGCTGCCTTGAAATGCTGAAATGAAAGCCTGTCTTTCAGATAACCTGGTGCCTTTGCATACACTGGCCTTTTACCAGTATTGTCAGTGGAACATGTAAGGGTGCAGAAGGAGGAGACTGACACACTGGTGGCATGGTTGTTGGCATAAACCTTTATTAGTAATGAAGATAAAGAGAACACCTAACTTTTCCTAACTCTAAGAGGTGCTAATGGATTTGTCAAGATGTCTCTGTAAATCAATAGTCCACCGTCCTGTGTCAAAAAACCTACTTCTATCCCTCACACTTGTAACTAAACTAAAGAGGTAGTGGATATTTTTGGTCCGGTAGAATGGCTCCCTTCTTCTGCACAGCGGATCACAGTTCCAGTTGTTAGGTGGAATCAACATCAGGTAATAATGACCCATACAAAATGTTGCTGGGAAAAGCCATTGGCGATATTATATATGGTGACATTATGTATGGGGACGGATTGCGGGTGTGTCCCCCGATTCCCTTGCAAAACTAAATAAATAAATAATTCAGGGGTTGCGAGGGTGTCCTCCGCATGTTCGATGTAATAATGTGCATGCAAAAAACAATGACTTTTTTGTCAGTAGACATTTTTGCGGGGACATTCTTACATGGAACCGTGGAATCTTCACCTGAAGGAATGAGTCCCTTCCCCAGGTCACAATCCCATTTCCAAGGCACATAACAAAATTCCAGGTCCTATTGCCAAAAAGCATTAAAGCTCTCAATTCAAACTCAAGAGGTAAAGTTCCAGTTCAAACATCAACATTCCTTATTGCCCATAGGTGCTTCTTCACCATTGGGTTCCTGGAGAATGCCTCCCTTTTCCTCTAATCAATGATGGAATCTAGACTGCTCTTTCCAATTCCTTGGAGGACTCGGCATGCCATTGCGCCTCCTCGTCGGCGTCTCAGTGTTTCCATTGGTGGAGTTAGTCCAGCCAGCCCTACTGTTCCTAGTCTCAGTAGGTGTATAGCCCTTAGTCTTGCAGACTTACATGGAGGTGCGTGACATGGAGGTGAGGTTTAAAGGGATGCTGGGTGAGGGGTGTCATTTTGCATTCCTTTAAATGGCTGTCATTGTCCCCAAAGGGGAGTTTCTAACCATGAGATCCTCCCGCTGTGTCGCACCCGCAGAGGGACTATCGGGTAGGGGCCTCAACACCCTGGCTGCATGGGAAGGGGATCACCTCAGGGAGAAGTGACGACATTGAAGAATTAGTCACAAACAGTGATAGGAATCTTAACCTCTGCTAAGGTTATATCCCTTCTCAATTACGTGTTCTTTTAATTTGCAGCCAAGTTCTGATTGACCAGCAGTCGGTGCTGGACTGGCCCACCAGAACACCAGGAATTTCTCTGGTAGGCCTCAGGGGCATAGGGCCTCCTTTCCTGCTTGTGGGAAGGATACATACATTTAAATGGGAACAAACGAACATCATGATCATCCATGATCCAGGCCAGTCTCGGTGGTTCACTCTTAGCTGTCTGCTGGCTGATGCATTTCGGCATGTGTCGGCCTGTGGCTCATGCCTGCGTATTTGTGGGGGGCACCGCCCATGGCTGGGCATCAAACAACCCGCTTGTGCCCTAGTGTCCATGTGACTGTGCTTGCATGTGCAGGTGCATCCCGCGCCATGTGGTCCAACTTCAGTGCTCCACGATGAGTTGACGACGAGCTGAGCTCAGCTCCCGCAGACATCCATTCCATTCTATATCCACAAAAACTCAAAAAGGTATGTGCATGTGCTACAGCTGCCGGCTGTTACCAGACAGTCTGTCCCCTGTGTAAATTGTAATCTGTTGTGCAAAGGATTACATGTATTAGACACAACGTCCAGTCCACAGGCTATCCATCTCTCTGCCTAGCCTTTTGAGTAATGCCAGTCAGTCCTCTAGGTATTGCCCAATGCCCTAATGACTGTGCACTAGTTTCTCCAGAATAAACTGCAGATGGCAGACAAACCATGAACTTAGGTCCTGTAAGGAGTATGAGTCACACAGGAGATCAGAGGGCTCTTGCTATAAAGTCGACACCATGCACCCTACCCTACTGCGTTGGCTGTTGGCAACAGTTCTTTTCAACAGACCACTTAGGTCCCCGAGGTCCTGTTACCTCAGGTGCTCATAATGTGAAAACACAGAGCTACATTTCTCCTAGCTAGGCATGGAGGTAGCATTTTGAGAGCAGTCTTTCAAGCCTCATCCTTCCTGAAACAAGCACTGTATCTAGTGGGATTTCATAGGTTTTTCCCAACCACGACAAATGTTCTTCACATAGTAAATGTGTGTAATGTGATGTAAACATGTAAAACACTGGGCTGTCCCAATTACATATTCCCACCAGATCCTAGTTTCAATAATCTAGTGCCAACTCGCAATACTGCTCTGTGTACTGTGTAGCATCTGATGGCATTTCCCCCCCACCCCCCTGTTCCCAGAACCTAGTTTAGGTCCCTTCTCATGTGGCCATGGGAAGGCAGGCGCTCTCTGATCCCGACCCTGGGGGTAGTGTACCGTAGGAGCATCACATTTTGTAACCATTCCCTGTAACCCTGACCTTTTGCCATTCTAGAATAGTGGAACAGAATGTGTTTTCTAAATATAACTACACGTCTCAGAATCCCTTTGGGACTGTGAAGAGGAAGAGAGCTAGAGAGGCAGGTAAGAGTCTAGGTCAGGTAGGCAAGTCCAAGGACTCCCAACAAGGTCAGGCAATTAAGCATAAGGGCCTGCACCTGAACCTAATCAGCCCACTTGAGAGGCATAAAAGGCTGCCTGCGAGAGAAGCTGTAGAAAGATGCTGGGACAGGAGCTGGATGGGCAGAAGAAGCAGAGCACTTACCCAGCAAACCACGAGGAAGTGTGAGCACAACAGGGACGCTGGAATAGAGAGGCAAATTCCAATTGCAAACTCTGAGTTGGTCCTCTGCTCACAAACCCTGACTAGCTGTGGCAGCACTGGAGAGAAAAGAATGCAGCAGGCAGTCTTTTCCAGTGCGCCTCATTGCTGTGAATGCAGAGCTAAAAGTTGAAGTTGTTCCTAAGGCCATGTGCAGAGTCAAGCCGAGGGAAACTAGCGTGGGAAGCTCTCCCTCAATCAGGCCAGATCAGAGGCACTCGGGCAGCAGAGGGGTGTGGATCCCAGGAGTGCCCGTATTAGTAGCAGGAAAAGCAGCAATGTCAGGAAGCCGCTGCAGCACGTAACTGTTATAATTGGGAGTCAGAAAAGGAAGCGCTGCACTCCTAAGAAGCAGAAATTCCTTGCCAGTAACTCTAGCCAGCTTTTAATTGTACCCGCTTTGAGTTATGAGTGAGTAGAAATCAACTGTAGAAGCGAGAAATCTTTTTACAAATGTGCAAGTAACACGCACTTACCTGAAACGCTTGCGTGTGATGAAAAGCCTTTCTTTCCCTAAGTGCAGTAATACTTTGCTGCTGAGTGGTCACATGGCTCCAGTTAACACAGAGAACGCTGCCGGTAGCCGCATTGAAGAGAAACTGACATTCCTGAAGAGTTTCAAGCATTGTTAAAGGGACCGCGCATGAGACAATGTTTCCATGGTTGTATACGAATTGTTCATTTTACAACTGCTCGAATGACAATTGACCTTGTCACAATTGACAGAATGTGATGGTCAATTGTACCATATATGTGGGGGGAAACCCCCCACAACCACCACCCAACGCCAAACTCTATATATATATATATATATATATTCGGTCAAATGTGAAAAGGTCAATTGTGACCCTTTAAATTCGGTCAATTGTTCATTCGAACAATTGTAAACGAACAATTTGGGTAATACCGTTTCCATATGCCTTGGAGGCCGAGTGTTTACCGAAAGGGGAGAATGCGTCTCTCTTTGATGTGGCAGTTCAATAATAAAACGCACAAATGTTTGCTTTCCACTGAAAACAGATACCTTGCAACACATCAAAGGTTGAAGCAGCAGAATAAAGAAGCAGTAGAAGTCGAGTATAGCACACACATTACCCAAGCACATAGAGGGATCTCTATTAAAGTCAAATCCCATGCCGATAAGAACTGCACACTGGTGCTTTGAAGTTGATTAATGAATGTTACCCAATAGACTTCATCCAAAGTTGGGAGAGTGGCACAATCTCTACTGAAGACCAGGCATAGACAAAGCTGGCGAAGGGAGCTGGGTGCTTGCTCCCTAAAGTTGTTTTAGATCTGCATGGCGAAGACTGTCTGGAGAATAAGAAATAGTCTAGAAGTCCGAAACAGAGTCTATGGTGGTTGCAAGATAGGCATAGATGCTGCCCTTTTTTGGGAGATAGAAAGAAGAGTGCCTTGCGAGCCTGTGGAGGTAGAAGATGTCTTGTTGCAGTGTCTAATTTTGAAGTTGCTGTTGTAGCAGCCCATTGAAAAGCAGTAGAGGTTGTAGTAGCAGTAGCAGGACTCTGGCTGTCTGTACGGTTGAAGCCAACTGTGGGGCCAAGGAGCCTGTGCTCACAGGTACATTGTAGAAGGTAGTTGGTTGAGAGGATCGAATCTCAAGCCAGACCATCCTGACAATTCAACAAAAGACACTGCAGAATCCAAAAGTAAAGAAGTCATTGTCAAAGTGGGAGAAGATACTTTGGTCACCTTAATCTATTCTTTCTTGGAAGGAAGTCATCCAAGAAACTCCATGGGTGCTGTTCATTCTTTGAGGAACGGTAAAGAAGGAAATCTTTCCCCAAACAAAGAAGAGACTTTGACCAGTGGATTTTATTTGTGTGAACTTTTGGTTGGTTTCTTTGGAACTTTTGAAGACCTTTGTTAAGACTTTGTTACTTGGAGAGAATTGACTTTGGGACATTCTTCGGGGAGCAAGATCCGCCCAGGACCACGAAGAGTCATCCAAGAAAATGGGTGTTTGGTAACCTTTGATTTATATTGCATTTATGTTGAATGTTTACATTGTTTACAGTGTGGGGTAGTTTTGTGAATGCTAGGCGGTTTTCCATAGATCTTAAAATAGGTAGAGAATCCCTGGGAGAGTAGGTTTAGTTAGGACTTCTGTTATTATTTTGGCTGTAATAAAATGGCAAATCCTGAGGAAACTTAATACAGTCGTGAGTCTCACATTACGGACATCTTACATTACACAAACCATGCTCCAAATGCTCTTGCTACAGTAAAATGGTCTCTAAGAAGCACTCTGTTGGTTCTTGGTGCTAGATCTGTGCTATAATAAAAACCTACAACAAATGATGCTTCACTGTTAGAAGCGACTGATTTCTGACGATGACATTACACATGCAAAGTTCACAGAAAATAAAGCTAGATTTTTACTGCTTCTGGAGACTCAGTATACCAAGTCACAATAGTGTGTATACGTATTCAGGGAGTCGAAAGGGCGCTGCACAAAAGGACTTTACTTTGCTGCTAACTTTATGTATTAGGTTTACCTATTGGACCTGGCCAGCTGTAAAGTATAATGGAAGGAGCATTGGGCAGATTGATGTAGCAAGGACAGCATGATCACGCCAATGTCCTCATTAATCTGAGCAAGTGCACACCTACCGTACACAAGAGACTAGAGCAAGCACGTACATACGTATGCTACATAATGTATTTAAATTGCCGTTATTGCCAGCTGCCGTCCACCCGTATTTGCTAATTGAAAACCCAGTAATAAAGCCATATTCAGCGACGTCATTTCATCAAAATGCCAGGGGTAGCGGAAGTGACATCATACGACCCTTGACCTCCTGATATCACAGTAAGTGATGTCATTTGACCCCCACCCGAAGTGATATCGCGGGAAGCGATGGAACACGATTTTCACCCGTTGACAAACCAGGAGGTGGCATCACATAGCACTGTACACTACAAAAAATATGGTTATATCACATCACTATAATGTGATGTACATTTCATACAAGAATGAATCGCCATATGTATCGTTAAGATCAGTGTGTATAGGCCCATATTATCAAATTACTGTGAATGCAAGCAGACGTCCATGACCAAATGATAATGATGTGTTATTATATAGCACTTACCCTTAAGCGCTTTATATAGAAAAAATATACACCCAATATCCCCCAACCTGTGTTGGTACTAATTTATCGAACTCAGAAGGATGAAAGGCTGAGTTGAGGCGTTTAAGAACAGACTAAATCAGTGACTCTCCCCCTGAAGTGTGCCTGAAATAAACCTTTAATGAGTCTAGCAATTATTGTATAGAATTCCAGAAAGATACATTATTTGGTATTCCTATTCTTTCTTATTTAGGGTCAGTGCTGAAAGTGTTAGACTTGTGGCACTCCTGTTCTTATTTTTCTTCTTTTTTTTAAAGGGCCTGAACAAGAAAGCCAGCCACTCCAGAAGTAAAGAGTCACATGGTGCTGGCCACAGCCCAGGAGCTTGCATTACAAAAAAAAATACAAAAAAAACAACAACAAAATACAGATATTACCTTCACCAAACAAGCAACATGCAAACACATGGTCATTGGCCAAGTGAAGGCAATGATAAGAGTACCACTATGGTTGAACGTACAGGTGCTGAGCCACTTTGTCAGGATACTGTGGGCGCTTCATTGGCACGACTTTACTACATATACGTTTAAACTATTGCATTAGAGTACAGCTAGGGAGAAATAGCATATGAGGCGGGACAAAAAGCTTTACATGTTTGATTATTTAGCCACCCATTGACTGCCCATGGCCATGCTAATACCTATGGCCATTTACACCCCTCTCTATCCAGAAAATGTCCTCCTGGGATGTATTTAAGCTAGTTTTATTAAGCCGTACCATCAAAATTTGTGCTTAAATTTGTGTCTGCCAGTGTTTTCTCAAAGCCCTCATTCGGAGAGTTCATGACTTAATTGGAACTGTAGAAGAACTACTGGTAATAATGTCAACCAAGTCTGCCTTCAGCCACTCGATTTGTAAGCACTATGTCCACTGAAGTCCTGTTAAAAACAAGCACTGGCAAAGCCAACAGTTTAAGCTTGTGTATAAAGATTGGGCATTCACCAGGCAGTGTTATATGCCCAGGTACTCTCACCCAATACGGCAGTGCCTAGCAAATGCCTTTCCCATGCCTACACAAAAGCCAAAACCGTTGGCATTGCCAATACTCGCGTAAGAATGCCTTTTATCTGTGTGCCCTTCCACCTCCCCGCCCCCCCACACACGTGATTAGGATGAAGGGATGCATGTTGTCTGGGCAACTTTAATACTGGATGAATTCATTTGTATCATCTGCAAAAATGTCTAACGTCCCAGTTCCCTCCATCATTGAAGATCTACTTTGAGAGATTATGAACTTATTTAAAACATGACATTTTAATCCATGTAGGTTTAAAACAGGATTTAAATGCACCCCCTTTGACTAATTGTATTCTACATTGTGTTAAGGGGTACTACCAATACCCTTTATAGAAGCGTTGGGCTTGAACGCTGTGCTCGCTCTTTCGGCAAAATATGGGGCCACTTTGAAAAACATTTCCAGGGTCACAAGGGAAGCAGTATTTAGTTAGTACTGAGAACGCCACAATGAGACTGCAGACATTAAGAATACGCCCCCCCCCCTCAACCCTACCTTCCCCATGTTCTGGCCTGGCATAGCCCTCTGGCATAGCTCTCAACTCACATGCTTTTGGCGGGTGTCACCCGCCTTGTAAACAGCTGACTCACCCACCAAGCCTCCAGCACGCCCATTCATTTCAATGGGCCTCTCACCCGCCAAAAACAAAATCGGGTGTTTTCACCCGCCTTTGTGATACAAATGGTTGAGAGCTATGCCTCTGGCGTCATTGAATAAAATGGAGCACCATTTTCTGAATAAATATGGCAGTAGGCGGGAGCAGGAATTCTGTTTACGAGTCGTTAAACCTCTGCCAATTTGTCTGTGTCCAACCATGTATGAAACAGTGATAATACATTTGGACGAGCTCTTCAAAACCGTGCATCGGTAGTTTGAAGACACTCTGCAGCATTTCCACAGATGTGAAACGGCCAAAGAATGCTTCTTCTAAATTACCGAATGCGCGATCTGTGGTCCAGAGTGAGGTATTGTGTGATGAAAGGGTCGGCGACCCGTCGCGACAGAGGCGACGTGGTTTCCGCGCGCGCGTCTACGCAAGGCCTAGCTTCGGGTTAGCTCACGTGCTCCCCACAGACAGACTGACACTGAAAGCCACGCACTTCCTCAGGAGGAAAAGCAGCGAAGAACAAAGACGTCATCCGTCTGTGGCCCAGGAGCCGGCTGACCGGTTCCTGGGCTCCACGCAGAATGGAAGGAAGTCTTTAATAGAAAGGATTCTGACAGGTGAGCTCTCCTCAGGGAAAGGGATGAATTTACGATGTTGTTTTTACTGCGAGGACAGGCCTATGTATTTTTATCCACCTCAGCTTGACATCACCGTTGTGTGGCGGATCATCTATTTTAACCATAAAAAATAAAGGCAGCCAATGCTTTTACTCGGACAAGAAGAAAAGCAGAGCGTGCTGCTTCATCTGAGAGTGGAGGAACTGACTGTGAACGAGTTCCTACTTTCAGAGCTTAGAATGGAGGCCTTGACAGCGGAGAGGCCTTCGAAATAGGCTGGGGGTATCATACTCAATTGGGCCAGGGGGTCATCTACAATTTACGTGCACCTCTCTTGGGCAGCCCAGTCGGTCCTATCAAATGCATATTAAGCTAGGGTGACCAGACATCCCGGTTTTGCTGGGACAGTCCCAGTATTTGGTGCTCTGTCCCCCTTTCTCAAAATTATGTTCTCATTGAAATCAATGGTTTTATAATACATGGTCGCATCCAGGGGTAGACTGACAAAGGAGCAATTGTTCCCCAGGCTGGCTGGGCTGTTGCCCAAGGGGCCAGTGCTCCAAAATGAAAAAAAAAAAGAATTGAAAAAGACGAAATACTTTAGAATCTAGCCTGCCGTAAAAGAAGAGAGTGCTGCAAAGCCTGCTGCAAAGCCTGTGCAGATGGTTTACATTGGGCGGGGCATTTGTCTTGATTTCAGCAAAGATGTAGACGTTCCTGGGTGGCCCCCAAAGTAAGGGAAAGAACTCTAGACGGCATTGGCATGTTCATACCACTCAGTGGCAATGTATGCATTTAAACATTTGGTTGCCCAGGATGCTAACGTTGGTGCCACTGTTCCCCAACTGTCTGACTGCAGAACTTACTTTTGGGCACAGTTGAAAAAACACACACAGAAAGATGTAATATTCAGGTATCAATTACTGGAAGATTACAAACTAAGGGGCTCACTCAGAGTTGGGTGGATTTTTTTAATACCGCTGAAGAAAGTTACCAGCTCCACTGGTGGTATTTCTGAAAATCTACCCCACTCAAAGTTTACCACCATTAAAACTATCCCACCACTTCTCTTATGTGACCAACAAAAGTCACACATGCAAATCAACACCAGATTCAAATAATTACTAAATCATCTGAACACAGATGCATCCTTCCACCTAGACTTTACACTGCCTCAAACACATTACCCAGTCACAGGGCCTCATTACGACCCTGGCGCTAAGCGAAAAACGATGGCGGTAAATGCTTACCGCCATCGTTTTCCGCCAGGTACGATCATGACCCGTGACCGTTAACTACGATGCCAATAGCGGCATCGTAGTTAACGCTGCCGCAAACAGCGCTAAGGGTGCGCGCACGCGACCGCCCACACCGTACTTAGCGCCATGGCGGAAAGGCACGCAAATGCCGACCCAAGCGGACATGCACCTAACGCCATCAATGAGGCCGCTAAGTACCTTACCGCCATGGTGCAAATAACGCCATCGCGAACCAACCGTAAAGGGCCAATTCAAGTGAATGCAGCTGCCACAGGTGCACAGAAACAGCACAGGTGAAGGCAATACAGACTCAGGGGAGTATAAAAAGAGCACACCCCACCCCTACCCACACCCAGTCACACTCCACAATGATGCCAATACGACTAGCAATGTTGGGGCTGGAGGACCTGATAGCAATGCATGTGCTACTACAACAGCAACAGCAACAGCAACAACAACAACAACAGGCAGCACAGAGGAGACGCAGGAGGAGAAGGAGGGCAAGGCAGGCCCAGCAAGCCCCACCAGCACAGCCAGTGCCACCACGCAGGCAGCCCCCAATCCCACGCATCAGAGCCAATCCAAACAACCTCACTGCTGAGCAGATCCACACCCTGTACCGTTTGGACAGGGACACCATCACCGCCATCGTAGACATGACACACAACGACATCGTCAGCATGATAGAAAGTCCAACCGCCATCCCCCCCCTACTGAAGGTAGTGGCTGTACTCCACTTCCTGGCCACAGGCACCTACCAGCACACAGTGGGGCACCTGTATGGCATTTCACAACCATTATTCTCACGAACACTCATCCAAGTGCTCGATGCCCTCCTCAAGCACACAGACGACCACATCTCATTACCACGGACTGCCCAGGAGATTGCAAACACCAAAGTGGGTTTCCATGCACTAGCCAGCATACCCGGTTGCATTGGTGCCATCGACTGCACCCATGTGGAATTGGTGGTTCCACGTGCCATGGAGGTACCGTACCGCAACCGGAAACAGTTCCACTCTGTCAACGTGCAAATGGTCTGTGACTCCAACAAGATCATCACACATTGTTGTGCCCGATTCCCCGGATCAACCCATGATTCCATGGTCCTGAGGAACTCCACAATACCACGCTACATGGAGCGACATGCAGGCCCAAGATCCTGGCTACTCGGTGAGTGCGATGTCATGGAAGTGGGCATGGAAATGACGTACCAGTGCATACTCCACCTGGCTGAAAGGGGGGGGGGGGATGATGCATACTCCACCTGGCTGAAAGGGGGGGGGATGATGCATACTCCACCTGGCTGAAAGGGGGGGGGGGGATGATGCATACTCCACCTGGCTGAAAGGGGGGGGGGGATGATGCATACTCCACCTGGCTGTGAGTAACACAGAGAACGGATACAGAGGAAGGCCACTCACAATGCACAAAACCCCTCTGCATACATAGGGTGATGGCATGCAAAACAGGCCATGGCAGCAATGAGCATATACTGGTTGCATAGTGTGAATCAATTAGTGCATGTAGAAGTGAGCCAAGGTAACAGTTCCATGCCAGCCATGGTGGGACATCATGTTCCTGATCAGACAACATGACTGACACATACATTCTCGCCTACATACAGGTGATGCAGCCTACCCCCTGAAGAGGTGGCTCCTCACGCCAGTCCGGAACCCGCAGAACCAGCACGAGGAGGACTACAACCGTGCACATACACGTACTCGTGTGGTCATAGAGCAGACATTCGGCCTCCTGAAGGCACGATTCCGAAGCCTCAGCAGGTCTGGTGGGGCACTCCTGTATGGCCATGAGAAGGTGGCAAAGATCGTCATGGCATGTGTCATGCTGCACAATATGTGCGTCAGACGGAATGTGCCCCTGCCCCCTGACGCAGAACTGCAACCACCTGACGATGAGGATGAGGATGAGGAGGGTGCAGAAGGGGCGCCACCACATGGAGGAGGCGATGCACAGGAGGGGCGTGCCATGCGCCAAAGTATCATCAACCACTGCTTCTAGCACACACGGCTGGTGTTCATCGCATGGAGACTGCACTTGGGGCACTGTGTGACTCTGGGGCATGCACACTGAGGACTGGACACCAATAAAGCACACATACGCAATGAAAATGTCCACACATTTCCTTTTTTGAAACGAAAAAGTGTATTTGAACTATGAACTGTCGTGTCACACCCCCTCCCACCTCCCACCTCCCCCCTGCACACCCCAACACACCCCCTCCCACCTCCCACCTCCCCCCTGCACACACACCCCCCCAAACTCCCCCCTTAACTCCCCAACACACCACCCCGCCACCCCCCTGCACACCCCAACACACCCCCTCCCACCTCCCACCTCCCCCCCCCCCCTGGAATCCCAACAAAGGTGTGAGTTGGTCTGTGCAGCAGTGTCAGTAGTAGGATTCCTACACTGTCCGGCCACTATTGGCAGCCCCCTCCACTGGCCCCCGGGGCACCCCTGCCTGTGCTGCGGAGGTTCCTCCCCGATCGGCGGATGGGGCTGCTCGGTGTCGAGCTGGCAACCGAGGAGGATCCTGCCTGCTCATTTGGACGCATGGCCCGTATTGTCTGCACAAGGTCAGTGATGGCGTGCCGCACAGCAGCTAGTTCCGCGCAGATGTCCTTTGTGGACGACTCTATAGCTGCCTTCACAGTCTCAGCACATTTATCCATTGCTGCACTTGACCCCCCACATTCAGCAACATGTTCTTCGAGCAGCGAGGAAAGTTGCTGCTGCCGGGTGGCAATCGCCTCCAGAGAATGGTTGGAATTCTGGCCCATGGCTAATGGCAGTGGTATTCCCATTGGGCTGATCTGCCCCTGCAGCGGGGATGGAGTGGCTGGCCAATCGTCATCCTCTGGCTGACCCTGAGTGGCATCCGCATGCGGGCTGCTTAGGGACAGGTAGGGGGAATGAGGGTGGCCTGTGGGGCTTCTGACATCACTCTCCTCAAAGATCCCTGCTTCGCTATCGGAGGAGGCAGCAATGGCAGCATTCTCCCCAATTGTGCTGCTTGCAGCAGAGGCTGTGGCTTCTGTGGGCATGATTGGTGTGATGTCTGCTGCTGCTGCTGCTGCTGTACTGCCTGCTGGGGTGGCTGTCTGTGCCCTGTCCTGTTTCCCTTGCAGGGATTTTGCCTGCTGTGGTGTTTTCCTCGGGACGACAGAGGTGGAGGGTTGTGGCGTTGGCACAGTTGGCCTGGCCCTCTTGGTGGGTGTGGAGGCTGTGGTGTCCTCTTCCTCAAGGTCGGAATTTGAGCCTGTGGTGGGACAGAGGAGGGAGAGTGTTATTGATGGGTCTGCGGACATTGGCCGGGCATTGTGGCGACTGGCATCTCATCAGTTAGTACATGTGGCACATTTCATGCAGGGGAAAAAAGTTGTCTCCCTTTTGTGTGGAAGTAGCATGGGGGTATGTGGGTGCCTGCAGTTAGGGTGTGCATGCTGCATGTGTACAGGGTGCAGATCGGATGTATCTGTGGGCAGTCTCCTGCTGATGTGTTGCATTCACACTATGGGCCAACATTGTACTTCACATGAATGGACTTAGGTGAGATTTGCATGCCTTGATTTGAGCCACCTACCTGCATCGCCCGATGTCGGGGCTCCTCTCTCCATTCCTCCTACTCCTTCAATGCTCTGCATTCCGATTGTGGAGGCACAGATTTCCTCCCATGGCTGCAATTTTATAGGGGACTCCGATCCTCCCCCAGTTGCCATTGCCAGGTTCATGTTGGCTGATAGTATGCTCCTGACTCTGAGCCGGAGATCGTCCCACCGCTTGCGGCACTGTTTGACATTGCGCGGTGTTGTTCCCACGGCACTGACCCGCTGAGCTACCAGTGCCCATATGGCCTTCTTCTTGGATATGGCCGGTCTTGTCAGTTGGTTGGAGAATACCACTGCAGCGTTCTCCTGGAGGGTCTCCGCTAGAATGGTAAGCTCCTCTCTGGAGAAGCGGTCTTGCCGCTGGCGGTCACAGGCTTTTTTCAAAACTTTAGGCATCTTCCTGCAGGTAGAAGGTTGAAGACGGTATTGGCGGGGTCTCAGGCTCGGATGTCCAGTGGTTTCGGAGGATGGCAATGGATTGTGTTTTTAAAGATGGCCGCCGTGCTCTTTCCCGTTCCGCCGCGGTGACGCTACTTCCGGTTCCGCTTATCTACGGTCACCGCTAATTGCGGTGACCGCTAACTACGGTCACCGCTATGTACGGCGGTGGCGGTGGTGCACCTTGCGCCGCATACGATGCCGGTAGGTGCCGTTTTGGGGGCATTACCGCCATGGCGCTGTTTACATTACCGCCATGGCGTAATGCTCGTGCGCGATGGGTCCTAATGTGGCGCACTTTACGCCATCGTCCCACGGCGTTAACGTTCATTACGCCATGGCGGTAATGACGGCGGATTACCGCAAGGGTCGTAATGAGGCCCACAGAAACACACACACACACACACACACACACACACACACACAACACCCCCCCGCCCCCCTCTTTTTTGAAAAAACACAGAAATATAGGAGGACACTCTTGCTCCCTTTCCATCACTGTGTGCAAGGTTTATTCCCCTTGCAGTTCTCTCTGCTTCAGTTAGTTGAAATATGCAGAATTTTCAAGAAAGTGCAACTTGGCTGCCCAAAGAAAAGCTACATCCCCTTGTGGTCTTTCACTGTGCATTGTCCAAGTTCGGACCTAATAGCCACAATTACCAGCAAGACTCTCACCATGGTTTGTTGTTGTGTCTAACAGAAGCTGATATGCAAATCAAGGTGGTCTCCTTCATAACTGTAAGCCAGGGCAACGGAAGGCGGCAAGGGTCACGGAATGGGCTTGGTGGAATGGCCAATTAAAGGGTGTGAGTGCCAAGGAGTTTGACACAGAGCAATGTGGAGGAAGGAGGTGTGTCGTGCAAGATACAGGAGGGGATTGAGTTAATAGTTGGATGGAGCAAAGGGGAAACTGAGGGCTGAAAGTTATTTATAAGAAACAGAGGGGTATTGAGAATGTGGTGCAAGGGAAGGATACCAGAGGATGATGGGTAAGGACAATTGTGTAAATGAGATGTAGGTACACATCTGGAATGGTAGTCAGCAGGTTGACTGTTGCTGAGATCCATGTCTGACCTACATGCCACTGCAACCAACTGTGAGACTGCCTTGACCCCCCTTTCTTTTTTCTGCATGATGCATACTTGCTTTATGAACATATGTTTCAATTACTACTTCTGTTTTATTTGTTCAGGTTGCTTTATCATGTCACTTGGCACTTTGAAAGTATACACAATTGTACAGACTAAGATTGCAATTATAGTCAGTTTCCATTAGAATGATATTAGTCTGTTTCTCAAATGTATTTGCCTGGGGATGCTGAGAATGAATAGGCTTCCACCCTGAAGATACATTGGTGCTTTGATAACCAGATTTATTGAACAGTATACTAGTTTAGTCCTTGAACAACAACTTTGCAGATATCATGTTTTTGTTACCAATATTTAAGATGGAATAGAAGAGGAAGTCTCCCCTGCTTTCCGATTTGGAAGCTGTGGAACCCGGGAGACTGAGCTCAAATATCCACTTTCTGCACTATATACATTATGTGACCCTGATGAAAAATCACTTTTCATCAATGTGCTTTATTATTCTTAATTATCTGTAGAGAAATTCGGACTCATATGGGTTTATACTCTAGTGTGTCATTCTGTTAAACAATGGATTTGAGCATACTGGTGAGCAGGCAGGATGACAGGTGAGGGCATTATATTGTGGGGGATGGGTACACAGGGTGCAGGTATGGGTTGTGTGTTGTGGGCTTGGGAGGCAGGAAGACGGGTATGGGTCTTTTGCCATGCCAGATCATATTTTGCTCTTAGAGTAAACCCACATCCTCTGGTTCAGCAATGTCTGTGCTCTACCAATGAATTCTCTAGCTTTGCCCCTCTTTACATTCTTCCAAAACTAGTGATGGGTTGGGATAGGACGAGTTTAGCCTGCTGTCACATTGTAAAATGCAACACAATCAAAACTGGGCTCAAATCCCAGTTTCCTATTTCACCAATTATATAATCCTAGTGAATTAATTTTACTGTTTGGTAAGTAGAAGTCCATGTCTCTAGGAAACCTCAAACATAACTTAAAACATAATATATTGCATAAAAGGAAAGTAATGTCAATAATGTCTGTCTATTTTATTGTTTTTTGTAACGTGCTTTATACTCTGGTTTGGTTTCTAAGCACGGATCCCCTGAGTAGTTCTGCTTCCAAGACCAGCACATTGAGAATGTATGGGAGGGGGAAAAGTTGGTATTGAGTTTACTTGCTCTGGAAGTTGGGGCCGCTGCACTGTGAGCTTGGGCCGTTGCACTTTGGGCCAGAAAAGAAAACGTGTCCCCTAGGCCAAATGTTGTCAGTCCTTCCCTGGTTGCACCTGGTTGATAGTGAAAACGTCAGGGCATAAATGTTTTCCCAATATTAGTATGAGCCAGTAGTAAACCACAGAGTGCATTTTTACAACACATGGATTATAAGAATAAGTATTTCTTCAGGGGAGCATTTGAAATATCCCAATGCTTCCTGCCAGATCAGCAACAGTACACAGGAGCAAATGCACTCCAGCAAATCTTGGATGCGCCCATCAGAAAAATGAGGGTCCAGGGAAACACTAGAAGCTATCCGAAATCGGGGGTTGTAGTTTGCCCGTCAAAGCGGCCCAACTCTGGAACTCTTTGCCACACCCCATCAGAGAAGACCAACCGTACCAGAATTTCAGACTCAACTACATTAATTGGCTTAAATCCACAAATCAGTAAGACTCACACATAGACCTGCCCTCCACTTTTGCACACCAACTCTCACCCAACTATATTAATTCTTACTGTACTTTATGTATATAGAATGTATATAATTCCCATGATGTATGTTAACAAATGATTTGTATCCATGATTGTTACCTGTATCACCCTGAAACCTATGTACTCAAGCTTTGCATATCATGTAACTGTTGCGCCCTGATACCCCAGGGTCTGGAGCGCATTACAAATGATTAAACAAACAAACAGTAAACATTGCACCACATCATCACTGACACCGTGACTGACAGATGCCAGGGTTGTTGCCACTGCTCTACTGGGAAGGACAATCCCTTTCTTGCACCAACACATATGTCCTCCTCAATGTTTCTCTCAAAACAAACACAACAAAATAAAGCAAAGTGAGTGAATATTTTGTGCAAACATGTACCAATTAATGAATGCCACTACTCACGAATATGTATGTGGAGATGCAAAGCAACCAACAGAACACTAATACTAGTAGTGCTCACTCCTCACTTACTGCATTTCTTTTTTCCTGTTCAGTCAACTTACTTGAACTTTGCTGCAAGCATTCCATCCTTCTGCAGACTTAAGGCGGTCAGCAGACCTTCTGCTATGTTGTGCTTCCTGTGTTACTACAATTCCCAGAGTTCTCCTCTACTTGCCAAATACTCTGATTTTTACAGTGCTCTAAAATACTACCTGAAAAAAAGAACTATCATAACGTGTGGAGCCAACGTCTATACACCATCTACCAGGGTTTTCTATGCCAGAAGGGTTTTTCCCTGAGTCTTTTGGGTCCTGCTCCCTGTGGTTCACCTGGTCTGGTTAAACCCATCAGTCAAGGTGGCCTCTGAGGGAGTGCATCCTTATCTTCATCAGAAGAAGGAGAAAAAACCCATAGAACAGAGGAAGGCACGGAGAAAGAAAACATCAGAAGCTTTGGACAGTTTAATAGAGGAGACAGGTGAGGAGGAGTGTGGGTTATTCACTCATGAGTCTGACAGTATACAACGCCCAGAAATCCAAATGGCCTCACTTGAACAGTATCATGAGTTATGTAATGCCATCCAAGGATTACAAGTAGAGATGCAGACTGTGCACGCCGAAAACGCTGCACTCTGTCAACAGGTCGCTGCCCGGGAAGAGGGCAAGGGCAACTTTCTAGTCATGCCATTTTCGTATGGCGAATAGGATGGCAACCCAAGACAATTGAAAGAATTTTTAGACGCCTGTTCGGTCTACATTTCATTCAGACCTAAAGCATTTGAGACCGATAGAGCCCGTGTAGGGTTCTTGGTGTCAAATCTGGCTGGTAGCGCATTGGCATGGGCTACACCAATGGTAACTGGCAATGATCCACCGATTGGCAATTACAACCAATTTATTCAGAGGTTCAAAGACAGATTTGAGAGACCCGAGGTCCAATTCTCCACCTTTTAAGCAATATTGGACGTAAAACAAGGAAACCAGGATGTTCAGACGTATGTTTCTCAATTCCAAAGATTGGCACAGAATGCGGGATGGCCTGACACTGCTCAGCAGACCATCTTCCGGAGAGGTTTACAGGAAGAAATCAAGGACGAGTTGGCCCGGATTGCTCGCCCAAACTCCTTTCAGGAATTGGTAACTTTGTCCCTGCAGATAGAATTTTGGCTCTCTGAGAGAAGACAAGAGAAGAGGAAGAAGCATGGGGTTCCACCTCTGCTCAACATTCCGACTACTGCTAAGCAAAGACCGAGCACCGAAGAACCCATGCAGATCGGTGCCACAAGGGGACCTCTAACCTCTGAAGAGAGAAAGACGAAGAGAACTGAACGTTTGTATGTACTGTGGATCTTCAAAACATTTATTACGTAATTGTCCTGATGTCCCTCCACGCCGTCAGGGAAACGAACAACCCCGTACTTATGCAAGGGAAACAACGGGGAGAGGAGTTCAAACCCTTGCAGTTGCACCAGAACCAGAATCCAAGGGGACAACCGCTTAATGGTCTTTCAAGTTACATTATCCACATCTATCAGTTTATCCACTAAGGTGCTTGCTATGTTGGACTGTGGGGCCGCAGGCAATTTTATAGATTCCACTTGGGTCAAGGATCATGACATTCCCTAGGTGCGGAAGGACCGAGCCATTCCTGTACAAGGAGTTGACGGAAGGCTTTATCTTCTGGACCCATTGAGATGGAGACTTATCCTGTCCAGATTGTGATGGAGGGTCACACTGAGAATGTCACCTTTGATGTGATCAGAGTCGCTCACTTTCCAGTAATTCTCGGAATCACTTGGCTACGTCTACACAATCCCAAGATTGACTGCAGTGCCAATCGGCTCAGCTTTGATTACGATTTCTGTGGTCAGAACTATATAAAGGATCTTAGGATAGAGACGCACACTGGTTGTTTGAATTACTACATACATCAATTTTCTCAATACCAGTTCATTATCAAGCTTACTCTGAAGTCTTTGAAGATGTCATCCCCGACTCCTCCCACCTCACCGTCTCAAAGATTGTGCTATCGATCTTAAGGAAGATGTACTCCTTCCATTTGGCAGGAAGTTCCCACTTTCCCAACAAGAGAAGGCTGTACTTAAAGATTATTTCAGTGTCAATTTAAAGAATGGACTAATCAAAGAATCCAAATCCTCTGGTGGTGCCTCATTTTTTGTGTCTAAAAAAGGACCTGAAGAGTTACATCCATGCATAAACTATAGAGGTCTTAACAGTATCACAATTCGAGACAGGTATCCTATGCCTTTGATTCGTGATACTTTGGAGGCTGTACATGATGCTCGGGTGTTCTCTAAACTGGATCTGAGAAGTGCTTATCATCTGCTAAGGATAAAAGATGGTGATGAATGGAAGACCGCATTCCGGACTCCATTGGGACTTTATGAATACCGAGTGATGCCGTTTGGCTTGGTGAATGCCCCAGCAGTATTTCAGAGATTTATCAACAAAATATTCTCTAATATGCTGTACATCTCTTCATCTCTGTAGTGATCTATCTGGATGACATCTTAGTCTTCTCCGACCTACAGACCCGTCGTGTACATGTGAAGGAGGCTCTTCAACGGCTGAAGGATAATCAACGGTACGCTAAGCCGGAGAAATGCATCTTCGACGCCACTAAGGTTTCTTACTTAGGGTATGTTCTGTCTGCAGGGGGTGTTCGCATGGATTTGGATAAAGTTAAGGCAGTACTACAATGGCCGGAGTTAAAGTCTGTAAAGGAGGTCCAAAAGTTTCTGGGGTTGGCAAACTTTTATTGTCGTTTCATTCCTCGATTCTCCAATGTGGTCTTACCCTTAACCTCCCTATTGAAGAAGAACATGATATTCTCTTGGAACCTGGAAGCACAAAGAGTCTTTCAAGATCTCAAAGAGTTGTTTATGACAGCTCCCATATTGATGCAGCCGCATCAATCCAAACCATTCATTTTGGAGGCTGACGCTTCAGATGGTGCTGTGGGTGCAGTTTTACTACAGGTGGACCTCACTGGTCTCGAACATCCTATCGCCTATTATTCTAGAACTCTGACAATTAGCGAAAGGAATTATTCGGTCCTGGAGCGAGAGTTGTTAGCCATCAGGTTGGCTTGTGAAGAGTGGAGGCACCTGCTTCAGGGCGCTTTGAATCCTTTTGTGGTACGAACTGACCATCGAAATCTTAAGGTTCTTAAACAGATGGAGTGTCAGAATGCCAGACATGCTAGATGGGCGTACTATATTTCTGGGTTCGATTTTTCTATCACCTATATTCCTGGTTCGCAAAATATGGTAGCGGATGCTCTATCCCGCTGCTGGGTGAAGAATACTGGCAAGTTACAGATCTCAAAACGCTTGATTCCTGAAGAAAGGATTCTGGCTTTTGCAATGTGTTTCTTCAAGAAGTTAAAGAAGCAGTATCAGGTCTCAGCTCGACACAGATTCGGCGTTAAGCACTTAGTCGAAAGGATGGTCTTCTCTTTCGCAAATCAGCACTACTTCTACCTTCCCACACTTCGCACACCCAGGCCCTACAGTTCTGTCATGATCTGCCTATGGCAGGTCACAAGGGAGAAAGGGTGACAACTGAATTGTTATCTCGAATCTTCTGGTGGCCGTCCATGTGGCGAGGCATACAGGCATATGTATCAGCCTGTCCCATCTCTGCATCCCATAAAATATCTAAGCAGAGACCGTTGGGGTTACTACAACAGGGTGAATTGCCATCTAGACCATGGGAACATCTTTCCATGGAATTTTGTAGTCGAGCTTCCTCCTTCCAAAAGGAAAGACAGCGATCATGGTCACAGTGGATACATACTCCAAACGGGCACATTTCTCAGCCCTACTGTCAGGCTGAGAGGTCCTGTATCCGCGGAAGCTGCTGAACCCCCGACAATCCCCCTGAGATGTATTTCCCAGAACTAGTTTTCAATACAGCTCTGTAAACTACACCCCAAAGGGAAAGGGGGAATGGGACAACAAAACAACACCAGGCAGACTGCGTCAAGGCTAATCAGTGCTGAACCTGCAGAGGATAAAGAATAACATATACACTTTCTTAATTCACTTACTTAACCTTATGAATGGGAAGTATTTAATCCTTAACTAATAATTGAGAATCCTACCTGGTTCTTCTCTTGAAATTTCTTAGAGAAGCGGATAAGAAGCTGAAAATCTCTCTTACTTGCGATACTAGAAATTCCCAGCAACTTCTTACATTAGGCAAAACTGGAAGTTTTAGTTCTTTGTTTGTCTTTTTTCCAACTTGCACTGGTAGTTCAATTAGATTGTCTTTAAAATGTTCTTTCTTGTAATATCAAAACTTTTCAAACTATTTATAATTATCTTGAGTCTTTGAATCCTTGAAGAAAGAGGAAAAAACGTGCTAACTGCACACGCAGGTTATTTCCATTAATCGTTGAACTTCACATAGAAATCTTCCTGGTTGAAGAACACGCGCAAATGGATGAAGACGCGCGATCCAAGTAATCCACACGCGCAAAAAAATCCACACGCGCAGCGATCCACACGCGCAATAATATTCTCCTGCGAGACACGCGAAATAAGAACACCCGCGCTATTGAGTTCAAAAGCAACGAAGTGATTGTCACGCGCAAAATTACTCGCGATGGAAAAAACACACGCGCACTCACAAGGCACGCGACGAACAGATTCTCGCGCTTAAAATCACACGCGCTTTGTATTTCACACGCGCTTTGTACACACGCGATAAAAATCACACGCGCTTTATATTTCACACGCGAATTGTATTTCACACGCGCATTGTACACACGCGATAAAAATCACACGCGCATTGTATTTCACACGCGCTTTATACTTCACACGCGCTTTGTATACTCGCGCTAAAAATCACACGCGCATTGTATTTCACACGCGCTTTATATTTCACACGCGCTTTGTATTTCACACGCGCTTTGTAGTTTTCACGCTGCGTATAGCTTTTGGCGAAAAGGATCTCTCGCGCAATAAAACACACGCGCTTTTAAAATGGCACGAGACCAACCTCTGCTCGCGCTCGGAATACAAACGCTAGAAAGCACGCGCTCACTTGAATACGCACGTTACAGTCAAAATCTCGCGCTAAGGAACACCGCACTGGAAACACAAGCGCACACCGATAGTTCAATTGTTTTAGTTGAAACACTACTTTTAACGAATTTTCAAGGAGACTGTATTTAAGATGAACAGATTTACAGTAGAAATAAAGTCACTTATCTCCTTAGCGAATTCACAAAGATTTCCTGCTTTTCCTATCTTCCAAAACGAATTCCTGCCAGCTGAAGACTTCTCCTGAACCCCCAAGAAAGTAGCCGCTCAACTGCTGAGATCTGAAGGATAAAATCCACCAGGCCTAATACTAAAGCAGGAGCAGCCACTGAACACGTCCTCTCAGATGGGGTTTTGATGATGAAAGGCACAGAGTGACAGTTTAGAATGTTCATTGTTGTTCAGCATTGTCTTCTAGCCAATCAGAGCTGTCACTGTGAGGCTCCATCTTGCCTTGGGTCAGAACCAGGATTCTGAATCATCAAGTTAAGGCCTAACCAACTATAATGGAAAACTTCCCACCCACACAAAGCTAATCTGAAAAGGATAAATAATGAAAAGGAAACTTGAATAAGAGAAGGAAACCTGACAGTACCCCCCTCCTAATGCCCAGTCTCTGGGCCTATCTTGTGTGGGTATTTAGCGTGAAACTTAGCAACTAAACGGGGGCATGTACATCAACTGAATCTTCCCAAGAGCGTTCCTCCGGTCCATATCCCTCCCAATCAATCAAATACTGCAATCTTCCCCTCACTTTCCTAGAATCCAAAATTTGTTTAACCACAAATTCCTCAGATGAATCCTCCAAAATCACAGGGGAAGGTGGTGTTCTGAATCTAGCTCCTGAACAAACTGGTTTTAAAAGACTAACATGAAAGGTAGGATGTACCTTCAACTGCTTGGGTAATTTCAATCGTACTGCCACAGGGTTGATGATTTTCTCTACCTCAAAAGGGCCTACAAATCTTGGACTGAACTTATTCTTCCCCTTAATTTTCAGGTATCGGGTAGAAAGCCAAACTAAGTCTCCCACCTTATATTCAGGACCAGTTTTTCTTCTCAAATCGGCATATCTCTTATATTTCAACTTATTTTCTCCCAGAACCTTTTTTGCTCTATCCAAGTTATTTTTCATTATCAACAAGCGATCTTCCACTCTAGGATTCCCTGAATCCTCCTCCAACACCTCAAAACTCAGAAAGCGAGGATGAAACCCACGACCCAACAAGAAAGGGGACATAGAAGTAGCATCTTTTCCACAATTATTGTAAGAGAATTCTGCCAACCACACCAAATCCACCCATTCCTCTCTAGCTTGTAAATAACACCTTAAAAACTTCTCCAATTCTTGATTTACTCTCTCCACTTGTCCATTACTTTCCGGATGATACCCAGAAGTCAAACTAACTTCCACTCCAAGTTTCTTACAGAAGGCCCTCCAGAATTTTGAAATAAATTGAGATCCCCTGTCAGAGATAACTTGACTTGGGAGTCCATGTAGTCGAACTACACCTTGCAAAAAACTATGAGCCAGTTTTTCCGCGGTAACCTCTCCCTCTATTGGTAAAAAATGTGCTTCTTTAGTAAGAAGATCGACCACAACAAGAATGGTAGTACAACCCTTATCTTGAGGGAGATCTACTATGAAATCCATAGAAATTGTGTGCCAAGGACGAGGAGGAACAGGTAACGGCTCCAATAAACCATGCGGCTTCCCAACTTGACTTTTCGCTTGTGCACAGACTACACAAGTTTTAACAAAATTCAATGTGTCTTGGCGAATTTTTTCCCACCAAAAATTTCTTCGAACCAGTTCCAGAGTTTTTCTGAACCCAGGATGTCCTGCTAAAATGGATTCATGACAATTTCTCAAAACCTTTTCTCTCAACTCATCAGTAGGTACATAAAGCTTATTATCAAAAAAAGGAAGATTGTCTTTCAACTTTCTAGCTGGATCCAGTCTCACCCACTCCTCCATCTTCTGCAAGGACATATTTTGACGAACTTCATTCAAAAAATCCATTTCTTTAATGGCTCCAGCTAACAAAAAACGTTCTGGAGCAATTATAGGTTCTGGTTCTATAATCTCTTTGTCTTCACTTCCAGGAAATTGGCGAGATAACGCATCAGCTTTTTTGTTCTGACTTCCAGGTTTAAAAGTCACAATGAAATCATAATCTGCAAAGAACAAAGACCAACGAAGTTGTCGTGGAGACAAAGTTCTTGCAGATTTTAAAAACAATAAATTTCTGTGATCAGTAAGGACCGTTACTGTATGTCTTGCTCCTTTAAGAAAATGTCTCCATTCTTCAAAAGCGGACTTTATTGCTAACAGTTCCCGATCAGCAATTGTGTAGTTCACTTCAGCAGCAGAAAACTTTCTAGAAAAGAATGCAACTGGATGTATTTGACCAGTAGTTTCATTCCTTTGAGAAAGCACCGCCCCCAACGCTAAATTTGAAGCATCCGCCTCCACAAAAAAAGGTTTAGAAAGATCTGGATGAATTAGAATTGGACTAGAAGTAAATCTTTGTTTTAACTCTTGAAAAGCCTTTTCTGCTTCAAGGTCCCAGTCAAATTTCACTCCTTTTTTCAAAAGTCTCGTTATAGGAGCAACCAGTCGAGAAAAACCTTCAATAAATCTCCTATAAAAATTGGCAAACCCTAAGAAACTTTGTATTTCCTTAACCTTAGTAGGAGGGGGCCATTCAAGAACGGCTTGCACCTTTTTAGGATTCATTTCTAAACCTTTAGGTGAAATTATAAAACCTAAAAACTCCACAGAATCGGTATGGAATTGACTTTTTTCCAATTTGGCAAACAAATGATTTTCTCGCAATTTTTGTAACACCAAGCGCACATGTTTCTGATGTTGATCTAGGTCAGAAGAGAAAATCAAAATATCATCAATATAAACGACAACAAAAATATCCAAGAATTCTCTAAAAACCTCATCAATGAAAAATTGGAAAGCCGCTGGAGCATTACATAGACCGAATGGCATAACTTGATATTCAAACAGCCCAAATCTGGTCTTAAACGCTGTCTTCCATTCGTCCCCTTCCTGCACACGTACAAGATGGTAAGCTCCTCTCAGATCTAATTTAGAGAAAATATTTGCTCCTTGTATTTGATTAAGCATTTCTGAGATGGGAGGAAGAGGATACCGGTTCTTAATAGTGACTTTATTAACTGCTCGATAATCTATGCAAGTTCTAAGCGAGCCATCCGGTTTTGGTACAAAAAATAAAGGAGAGGCCGCAGGTGACTTAGAATGACGAATAAATCCTTTGGCCAAATTTTCCGACAAATATTCTTTTAAATAATCATTCTCTTTCTCAGTAAGAGCATATACTCTACTACTAGGCAAAATTGTTCCTGGCTCCAGTTCAATTTTACAATCAAAGGATCTATGGGGTGGTAATTCTCCTGCCACTTTCTCATCAAATACGTCCCAGAAATCTTTGTAACACTGGGGAAGTTGACCCACTACAGCTCCCACATCATGACCTCCAATTCCAGTCTCAGCCAGAAAACTAGATACAGAATTACTTTGTTTTACCTCTTCCTCTAAGAGACTTCCTGAAAAGCAATTCTCTTTACAAAAATCGGATTGCATGTCAATTGTCCTAGCACTCCAATCAATTAGGGGATTTTGAAGAGTAAGCCAAGGCATGCCTAAGATAATCTTCAACAAAGGGGCATCAATTAACTCAAATGAAATTATCTCTCTGTGACCTCCTGATAACTCCAAAGTTAAAGAACCAGTTCTATGAGTAATAGGACCAGAAGATAAACATGTACCATCAACAGCCCTAGCCTGCTCTACAACCTCCTTCAGAATAATTGGAATTCCCAACGATTTGGCCAGACCCCAATCCATGAAATTCCCAGTCGCACCAGAGTCAATCATTACAGGACCATTTCCCTTACACTCCAAATCAAAAAATAAGGATACATTTATGGTTATATGAGGAACCGCTGTCTGCACCGTATTGGCGATCTGTTGTACCTTGACTGCTGAGGAAGAAGTCTTCTTGGGAGTGTAAGGACAGTTTCCTAAAAAATGCCCACCTCTTCCACAGTATAAACACAAATTATTCTCTCTCCTCCTAGTCTTTTCCTCCACTGTTAAAGGGCCTCTGATTCTTGGAGATGAATTATTCCCTTTGGGTCTACTCTCTATTTTGGGTCTATCTACTCTAAGTATAGACTTTACATCACTCTGACCATGACGTCTCTCTGCCTTCCTTTCACTCAAACGGAAATCCAATTGAATAACCAAATCAATCAGACCTTCACAAGTAGGAGGGCGTTCAACTACTCCAGACAAGGCATCCTTTAACTCATCTCTAAGGCCCCGATAAAACAACGAGGCTTGTTTAGCCTCGGGCCACTTGCTTTCTAACACAAGGGACTTAAATTGTGTTATATAAGCAATCAAGTCTCTATTACCTTGTTTTAATTCTAAAAGTTCACCATCCACTTCCAGAGATAGCTGTCTTCTATCAAACATTTTTCGGAATATCTCTAAAAAGTTGGTATAATTTTCTAAAACCGCACTCTTTTGACTCACCAACAACCCAGCCCAAGCAGATGCTTCCCCAGAAAGATATGACAACATAAATGTTATCTTAGAAGCATCCGATGGAAATAATTCTGGTCTACTCATAAAATGTAATTCACATTGTGTTAAAAACACCCTAAATCTCTTGGAATCCCCATGATAACGTTCTGGGGACGCCAAAGGCACTGGCATAATTATACTCCTTACCCCTTCTGCCACTGTAGGCGCCCGTTGTATGTGTGGTAACTGATCTTCTCTTTCTAACTCTGGTGGAGAACCTGCGCCCCCTGAAACCTCATCCTCTCTCCTTTCTCCCCTCTGTTGAATTTGTGTAACTTTAACACTTAAGTCATCCACCTTTTGACTAAGTAAAGCATTCTCATCCCGAGAAATTTTCAACTCCTCCCGTAACTCCCTAATCAAAGATCCTAACATCTCCATGGATTCGTCGGGGTTCATGACAGCTCGGGCGGACTAAATTATTGGCCTTTCATTCTGTCAGGCTGAGAGGTCCTGTATCCGCGGAAGCTGCTGAACCCCCGACAATCCCCCTGAGATGTATTTCCCAGAACTAGTTTTCAATACAGCTCTGTAAACTACACCCCAAAGGGAAAGGGGGAATGGGACAACAAAACAACACCAGGCAGACTGCGTCAAGGCTAATCAGTGCTGAACCTGCAGAGGATAAAGAATAACATATACACTTTCTTAATTCACTTACTTAACCTTATGAATGGGAAGTATTTAATCCTTAACTAATAATTGAGAATCCTACCTGGTTCTTCTCTTGAAATTTCTTAGAGAAGCGGATAAGAAGCTGAAAATCTCTCTTACTTGCGATACTAGAAATTCCCAGCAACTTCTTACATTAGGCAAAACTGGAAGTTTTAGTTCTTTGTTTGTCTTTTTTCCAACTTGCACTGGTAGTTCAATTAGATTGTCTTTAAAATGTTCTTTCTTGTAATATCAAAACTTTTCAAACTATTTATAATTATCTTGAGTCTTTGAATCCTTGAAGAAAGAGGAAAAAACGTGCTAACTGCACACGCAGGTTATTTCCATTAATCGTTGAACTTCACATAGAAATCTTCCTGGTTGAAGAACACGCGCAAACGGATGAAGACGCGCGATCCAAGTAATCCACACGCGCAAAAAAATCCACACGCGCAACGATCCACACGCGCAATAATATTCTCCTGCGAGACACGCGAAATAAGAACACCCGCGCTATTGAGTTCAAAAGCAACGAAGTGATTGTCACGCGCAAAATTACTCGCGATGGAAAAAACACACGCGCACTCACAAGGCACGCGACGAACAGATTCTCGCGCTTAAAATCACACGCGCTTTGTATTTCACACGCGCTTTGTACACACGCGATAAAAATCACACGCGCTTTATATTTCACACGCGAATTGTATTTCACACGCGCATTGTACACACGCGATAAAAATCACACGCGCATTGTATTTCACACGCGCTTTATATTTCACACGCGCTTTGTATTTCACACGCGCTTTGTAGTTTTCACGCTGCGTATAGCTTTTGGCGAAAAGGATCTCTCGCGCAATAAAACACACGCGCTTTTAAAATGGCACGAGACCAACCTCTGCTCGCGCTCGGAATACAAACGCTAGAAAGCACGCGCTCACTTGAATACGCACGTTACAGTCAAAATCTCGCGCTAAGGAACACCGCACTGGAAACACAAGCGCACACCGATAGTTCAATTGTTTTAGTTGAAACACTACTTTTAACGAATTTTCAAGGAGACTGTATTTAAGATGAACAGATTTACAGTAGAAATAAAGTCACTTATCTCCTTAGCGAATTCACAAAGATTTCCTGCTTTTCCTATCTTCCAAAACGAATTCCTGCCAGCTGAAGACTTCTCCTGAACCCCCAAGAAAGTAGCCGCTCAACTGCTGAGATCTGAAGGATAAAATCCACCAGGCCTAATACTAAAGCAGGAGCAGCCACTGAACACGTCCTCTCAGATGGGGTTTTGATGATGAAAGGCACAGAGTGACAGTTTAGAATGTTCATTGTTGTTCAGCATTGTCTTCTAGCCAATCAGAGCTGTCACTGTGAGGCTCCATCTTGCCTTGGGTCAGAACCAGGATTCTGAATCATCAAGTTAAGGCCTAACCAACTATAATGGAAAACTTCCCACCCACACAAAGCTAATCTGAAAAGGATAAATAATGAAAAGGAAACTTGAATAAGAGAAGGAAACCTGACACCTACCCGGAGTTCCTTCTGCCTCTGAAACCTCATTGGTCTTTTTAGCGGACATTGTCCGACTCCATGGCATTCCTGGTACCATCGTTACCAATAGAGGTACCCAGTTTACCTCTCGTTTTTGGTCTGCATTATGTGAACTAGGCATTCATAGATCATTGTCATCAGGATATCATCCACAGACTAATGGTCAGACCGAACGTCTTAATGCCAACCTTGAATATTTACAGTGCTTTTGTAATAAAAGACAGGACAACTGGGCAAGTTTGCTTCCCATGTCTGAATTCACCTATAATAATACGTTCCAAAATGCCATAGGAATGAGTCCATTCAAGTGCACTTATGGAATTCATCCTAGTTTTCTTCCCATGTCAGGTTTAGCAGCTTCTAAGACCCCATCTGTAGAAGAACTTTTGTCCGAGTTAAACACACACAAAGAGGCCTTAGACACCTTAAAAGAAAGTCGGAAGGAATATAAGAGATATGCAGATCTCAGACAAAGATCCAACCCTGAAATCAGGGATGAAGGTATGGCTTTCCACCCGATATCTTCCTCGTTGGACTCTCTTGGGGAAGTTTTCCCCAAGATATTTGGGCCCCTTTAAGATTCTTTCTAAGATCAATCCAGTAGTTTACAAGCTATTGCTACCTAATAACATGAAAAGAATCCACCTGGTGTTTCATGTTTCCCTTTTGAAGGCCTATGTGGAAGATCCTTTTGAAAGGGCCGTTCAGAGAAACTCCGTTCCCAAGCCTATGGAACCTGAAGAGTACGAAGTCGCCAGGTTAGTCGACTCCAGATACCACAGGGGCACCCTTCAATAGCTGGTGCATTGGAAGGTTTATCCCGACTCAGAGAGGTCTTGGGAACCAAGAAGGTATATTCATGCTCCCCGACTTTTCCAACAGTTCCACCGAAGGTACCCTGGCAAGCTGGGCGGAGCGGGGTACAGAAGGGGGCATACTATCATACACTGCCCCTGGAAGTGCTGGCAAAGGTGGAAATACACATAACATGGAGGCCCGGAGTTCCTCAGTTACGCTCTAGTCTTTTTCAATATGGCCACCTTATGTACGAGGATCAGGGATACAATCCTTGCATTGTATCGTCTATGGTTCCTACAGAGTCTGTGTTGTTTCTAGTGACTCGCTTCGGCTATCCATCGCTCTATTTCTACATTCCTTCCCTGTTTTCTCCTCGCTCTGGTTTTCTTCATCCACTCGGGTGATTTCTCAGTCTTGAGGTAAAAGTGGTTTGTTTACTTTCGCTTCGCTTTGTTTCCACACACTGTCCCTCATCTACTTCTCTGCTGCATTCCCCACAGCAACCGGGGTTTTCGGACTCCGGTGGCCGTGTATTCTGATCTCTTCACGGCGTTCGAACATTCCTTAACTTTTTGTTCGGCGCCGTTGACTCGCTCCGTTTTCCTTCACTCGCGACGCCCGTTTCTTCGTCCTTGCCTCCGGGTACTTGGCGTCCGTGAGTGAACTTCTCTTTACTTTCTTTTCTTGTTCCGTGGCTTCCATTGTTCCTCTCCTTCCTCTTACAACGCCGTATAACTTGCTAATTTTTTCACGTACAGCGTTTACTAGTAGTGCTCTCTCCTCACTTACTGCATTTCTTTTATCCTGTTCAGTCTACTTACTTGAACTTTGCTGCAAGAATTCCATCCTTCTGCAGACTTAATAAGGTGGTCAGCAGATCTTCTGCTATTTTGTGCTTCCTGTGTTACTACAATTCCCAGAGTTCTCCTCTACTTGCCAAAGACTCCGATTTTCACAGAGCTCTAAAATACTACCTGAAAACAAGAACTATGATAACTTGTGGAGCCAACTTCTATACACCATCTACCAGGGGTTTTTATGCCAGGAGGTTTTTTCCCTGAGACTTTTGGGTCCTGCTCCCTGGGGTTCACCTGCTCTGGTTAAACCCATCAGTCAAGGTGCCCTCCGAGGGAGCGCGTCCTTATCTTCATCAAAAGAAGGAGAAAAAACCCATAGAACAGAGGAAGGCGTGGAGAAAGAAAACATAGAAGCTTTGGACAGTTCAATAGAGGATACAGGTGAGGAGGAGTGTGGGTTATTCACTCAGGAGTCTGACGCATTAGCGTAGCCCGAGATCTTTTCCAGACCTTTAACCAATATCCGCGAAGCCATAGATTAAGTAACCCTACAAGATAGTGTTACAGCCTTGAGAAAGACCGCTTGGTCAAAACACGTGTCAGCTCAGTTCACCAACGATTAAATCGAACAATAAAGAAAACCCCAGCAGTAACATGGTGTTGGTATTATTATAGCAAAGGAATTGCGCAGGTAGAAGGCAACCATTCTCAAGCATACATTTCCTTTTGGTGGACTCTGGGTATGGTCCACCATTTGCCCTCCATGCGGCATTCCGAAAACATAATCAATTCGAGGGTGAACACAGAAATTGATCAGGCCAGCGCAGCATCAGATGTGTAGAGACAAACCACCTCGCTTTTAGGAAAAAGCTGAAAACACTCCTGTTTAAATAAATTAAACCACATGCCCGGTAAGAAGGTAAATTGCATGTTCCATTGTTTGGTCCTCCTCTACTGACCAAGTGTTCCGTTTCCTTGTCCTTTCCCTGTACTGCCTCTATGTTGGCGCCCCGATGCCCGCAGGCTTTCGGCGCCTCCCAAACAAATAAATAACAATAAAAAAAAATAAAAATGTGTCCATATGCCCACCCTTTAAGATAGTTGGTTTAGAATAACAACCAGTGTTTAGTATTGGTTTTAAGCAGCTGTCCATCTGTTTGAATGATGATCTGAGTTTGTTTACCTTACCCTTCTCACCCATATTTTTTTTACACTTTTTTACTCATTGCCGAATGTGCTCTCTCTTTTGTTACCCGTTCTCTTTGCAGGGGTGGACTGTGAAGCAAAAGAGGCCCTAGAAATTTACAAAGTGGCCCCATATTACACATTTTCAGCAAGCCCAACCGTTTCCCGATGGGAACATTTGGAAATACCACACAAAAAAGGCCCATGGTGCAGAGCGCCACCAGGAAATCTCCTTCCCGAGTTCCCTGTGGGCCAGTCCAGCACGGTCTCCTTGCAGTGTTGTATGGGAAAGTCGGCTCCTCAGAGCGCTTCAAACACTGAATGAAATAGCGTCCCAATAACCGACTAATAAACCAACTTAAGGGTTGATCTGAACAGAAACACCCAGTGCCTTAAGTGGCACTACAAAATGAGCCGGGGCTCATCAAGGGGCTGTGGCCTAACAGTGGGGGTCCTCCTGGCCCGTTAGGCCATGCCCCTGACGTAACCCCGGGCTCAATGGGCTACTGGCACGCCTGCCAGGCAGCCTTTTGTAGAGATCAGCACCCTCTCCCCGTTGGGGAGAGGGTGCATATTGCTGTATTTATTTTCTAAATGCTTGCCTGGCAGGGGACAGCGACTCGCCTTTTCAGCCTTGACGCTGCCCCTTTCCCCCTTTCCCAGCTGGGGAGGGGCAGCGTCACCATTAAGGCTGAAAGGGTGAGGCCGCTGGGAGTTGATGCCTTTTTCCTAAAGACAAACTCCTGCGAATCCGCGGGAGCTTCAGTATTTAGAAAGCAACGCCTCTGCTTCCAGCGGCCTCATGATTTCTCCATAATGGTTGCGCCGGCCAATGGGAATCTCTTGCTTAAAGGGAAGCCTCGCAGGTGCGGCGCCACCATTATGGCTGAAAGGCATTTTTTTCTGAAGCCTGAAGCTCTCGCACACGAGCGAGAGCTTCAGGCTTTAGAAAAAAAAGCCTTTTTGTGTAGTGGCTGGGGCTGCCTGGGGAGATTAGTGGGCCCCGGAAGGGGCCAAAACGAGATTTCAGAGCCTGCTGAGGCCCAGCCCCGGCAGGCCCCGGCCCACTTAAAGCCCTGGAAACACCAGAACCCCACATGCCTTTTATGTCCATACGCAGAAAATGTTAAAAAAACAATCAAACAATGACCTAAGAAACACTGGAGAGGTGTGGGCTTCAGAATGGGTGGGACACGAGGGGCCTAGACACGGGAAGAGGAAGTGATTGCAATCGAGACTCGGGGGCGACTCGGTTGCCATGCACAACTTTACTAAAACACACACAAAGAAATCATGGAAACACAAGTGAATGGTTGAGACATGTTCACGGATTATTGTATTATATTATAGGCATGAATTGAGTAAATAAATGTTCCGTACATACGCTGTAATTATTTATTTTTAAAACATCTCTGCAAGCGAGCATGTGCACACATAACAATGTATAGACTTAGTAGAGAGACTACTATTCAATGCTGTTATTATTGCGTATGTAGGGCTTACTTAAGTAATCATGGTGACTTTACAGCACCTTTTTCAGATGGTAATATCAACAGTTCAAAATTAAATAAAACCACCTAATATCCTACTTATATATATATACAAAGTAAGTACTAAAAAAAGCTACAAAACGTATACAATTTAATATTTGCAGCCACATAACTTTATAACATAGGCATAGTAAAAGAAATTCTATTCACTTCTGTGGCACATATTGGATTCATTTTTGGTGGGATGAGCATGTGAGGGTGAGGCCAGCCCATCACCCCAGCACTCACCAGCTCCAAGTACCTCCATTACACAACCTCACCTACTCACCAGTGTGCACCCCAGCTACACACTCCAGCACGCCCGCAACCGACAGATTCCAAAACACCTCCAACCTACCCACCACAACTCCCCTTCATGCACCCCCAGCAGCCACCCTCCACCCACCTCCGGCACAAAGCAGCATCTACGATCCAACACCCACTTAATTTTACCCCAGCACACGCAAGCTTGCACTGGCACACCCAACCCCCCTCCCCCATCTCATCATGCATCCACACAGCATGCCCTCCCACGTCAGTTCACTCAGCTGGGGTGGGATGGAGCTGCCAACTAACTACAGCACTCACCCGCCTCCTCATTGCATGAAAAGCTGCTATTCTACCTTCAAAAGGCAAGTAAAATAGATTTCTGCATAAGATGGTCGCCAAGGCTTACGAGAGGTCTGCCGAAGTAGTCACCATCTGTAAGAAGAGGAGCACCTCTATAGAATGATACTTCACTCCCATTGCGTCTAACGGTCTGGCAGATCACCCATTTTCCTTCTTTTCTGACATAACACCGACTCAGACTAACATGTTAAATCCACCTTGCCACCTCAACTGCCTACCACAGCCAATCCATAAGCTTTCAAACAAATCATCACGAAGGAAATCACAATCATGGTAAAAAGTTGAAGGCTTCCTCAGCATATGTGGAGTCTTGCCCTGTCAGCATGAATTAAGATAACCACTGCAACCCTGGTTCCCTCTCTAGCTGCTCTGTGAGAAAGCTCCTTCTGTGACGCTGTTTTCCTTATGGAGGTAAAAATGCCTATTTTTTTTAATTATTTTTTTTTATTTCTTTTTATTGGTTTATAAAAAACCTTTAAAGAAAATGACATCACATTTAATTATTCATATATAAAAAAATATCATAATTGACCAATAGGCAAAAGGAGACCGAGAATGTCACAAAGTAAGGAATATAAACAATGTAAACGAATAAAATAATAAAAGTAATAAAAGAAATAAACACTGAATTAGGCAAAGTACATCACAAATCACTAGCCAATATTTAAGTCCATTTTTTCATGTGATTTGGCGAGGTCATCTTCAATGTTTTTAAGGAGAAATGTCAAGGCGTATGTTAGTTTATTATTAACCTCTGTAAAACATTCCACCCACCATTCTTCCATGCTATGAAGAGGTTTATTTGCCACAATTGTATTAAACAGTGTCATTCTTCTCGTGGAGAAAGCTTCACAAGTTAAAACCAGATGTTTGATATTCTCTTCAAAATGGTCACAGAATCTGCAGTTCGGGTTCAGCTTCTCATATTTGGTCCATCGTCTAATTACCTCTTTTGTCTTAAATTGATTTAGCCTGAATTTCATAAGCAGGATTCTCTTCTGTTTGTCCGGACATTTTTCGAGATATTTATAGATTGAATTGTAGGCTTTTCCTTCTGGGGGAACGTTTTTCATGAGCGAATATTTGGCTCTGTCTGTGCAGGTGCTAATCCAATCGATTTCCCATAACTTATTTTTTACAGCATCTGGGTTTTCCATCAAAGTGATTACATCGCTTTTTATATCCGTTAGGATTTGACGACATTGATTTATCCAGGCTGAAAAAATTGTATTTGATTGTTTGTCAGCCAGATTATGTAGAATTTTCATTTGCGGTGCACCATTTGGCAGGAGTATCTTGCGAAAGATTGACAGAGTGTTCCATGTAACTTTTGCATTTATTGAAATCAGCCCCAATTCGTATCTTACTACAACTGCCGGCAATCCTCTACCAACTTTCAGAATTCTGCCCCAAAAGATGTTTTCAAGATTATCCCACAAACTTGCAGGGCATCCAAACGCAGTTTCGGCACCATAGATCATCGCAGGCACCGCTTTTTGTTTGTAAAACTTTAAAGTCGGAACCAGTGAGAACTTGCCATATTTTATGTCTAAGGCCATAGCTTGGGCACTTAATTGATGACATTTTGATTTTGTTTTCTCAACCCAATTATGATCATTTATGTTGGAATTTAACCACATACCCAGGTATTTTACCTGTTTTACCTGTTGGAGTATTTCGCCGTCAAGGCACCAGTTGAATTTCTTGGATGTACCTTTAGTCAGATTTTGTAATGTTAAAATGACAGATTTACTTGGATTTATCTGTAAACCGTTAGCTTGGACGTATTCTTCCAACACATGTAGTTTCCGTTGTAGTCCAATGGGTGTAAGGTCCATTCGGACTAGGCCATCAGCATATAGGATCCCATTTAAAGCAGTGTCGATTATTTTCGGGTCAAATCCTTTTGCTTTTCCAAGTGCATCACCAATGTCAGAGATGAAAGCATTGAATATTATTGCCGCTAAAGGACACCCTTGTTTGACTCCACAGTAGGTACGAATGGGTTCCGATAGAGTGCCACTTGCGTCCAAACGAATATAGATTTTAGTATCGGTATGCAAATCCTTGATGGCATGTAACAGGCTATTCGGACAATTCCAGCTTTTTAATTTTGTCCAAAGGGTTTCTCTGTCTATGCTATCAAAAGCATGAGACAGGTCAACAAATGCAAGGTACACTTTCGATTTTTTCATGATCATGTCCATTTTTATTAAGTTAATAAGTATTAAGTTTAGGCAACAACCAACACCCTTCACAAATTCACTTTGTCTGGCGTCAATATGATTGGTTGAGACTAGCCAATCCATCAGTTTATGCTGGAGTTGTGTTGCATAAACCTTACCTAATACGTCCAGCAAGGCAATAGGCCTATAATCCATTGGGTTTGATCGATTGCCCTTTTTGAATATTGGGACAACAATGGCTTTTTTCCATGACATAGGGGTGATACCTTCCATAGCGATTTTATCAAACAGAACCTTACAAAACTCAGCCCAGGCTTCTGGGTCAGATTTTAATATGGCATTTGTTATGCCATCCGGACCAGGTGCTCGAGAGTTGGAAAGTTTTTTGATGTCTGACAAAATTTCAACCTGATCAAACTGAATATCCCAAGAAGAGAGAACAGGTAATGGAGGGTCAGGAGTGTTACCCTTTTTTGAGAACAGGATTGAAAAATGCTCAATCCATTTTTGTTCAGTGACCATGTTCTTATTCGATGCTGTCTGTATTCCAGATTGGTTATTAATAATTGACCAGAAATCTGCAGAGATTTTCTCTTTCATAGACTTCATTATTTGTTCAGCATCATGTTGTTCAGTTAAGGCACGATGTGCTATCAACCAGTTCTTATAGTTTTGTTTGATCTTTTTCCTCGTCTTCAGGGCATCCAAATGACTGTCATTTTTTAATTGTCGCAGGGCTTTGCGCATTTCTCTCTTTCTCATGACAGTTTCAGGGTTATAAATATGTGAGTATTTTTGAGACTGAATACCATTTGGGTTTCTAGAAATCTTATACTGTTCTAACAGGGGAGTATAATCTACACCCAACAAGTCAATTTGTTTCTCATAATCTTTTTTCAATATATTCACATGTTGTGAATTAAGTTTTAATCTATTACCACTATTATTGGGAATTACTTTCCAATTCCATGTTGTTGAGGCATTTGTTGTTGTTGTGGCATTTCAAGATGTGCTATAATCATATTATGATCACTGACTTGTGTGTTAAAGACTTCGAAATTTAGAATCCGGAATGATACATTTTCAGATACAAAAATGTAATCCAAAATGGAGTTCTGTTCAATTCTTTGCCAGGTTGGTTTGGCAGGTATGTCTCCCTCGACGTTACCATTCAGCCTGGAGATTCTCCTTAAGGTTAGTTCTTCGGACCATTTTTGTATCAAATTCTGTTTCCTTGAGAGATCATTCTTGCTTCTTTCTATAAAATCCAGATTAAAATCTCCACATATGATCAGGCCAGCACTGGTATCTTTGATCATTAATTCGTCAATTGTATCCATAATTTGTTCAACAAAGGACGATGTTCCAGCTTTACTATGATGCCAATATAAATTGATGACAAAAAGTGTCAGATGTTTATTGTCACCATTAATGTTCCTTTTGATGGCAACAACTTGAATATAGGATGATATGTTGTTATATTCCATCAGCCTACAACAAGAGGCTTTTTTTACAAGAGTGAGAATGCCTGCGCTTGGACGTCCTTTTATCCCTTTAATAGCAGGGTCTAGTGAACCTGGAAAGTACCATCCCGTTCCCATCACAACTTTCATTAGCAAAATCCTAGATGATTTGGCCATGATGCAACTACTTGCCTTTACTACCAAACCTGAAAACCTATTCCATGACCACTGTAGAGGAACAGTTGGAGAAAAACTGTAGATGGAACCCCCTGCATAGTTCCTATATCGCAACAAGTGTATGAGAGAAGTTATGCACTCAGGCAGCCATACAGAATGTACCTTTGCACTGAAAGTGGGTAAGGATGTTACAAGGAAGAATGCTACATGGAAGGATGTCGCCTGCCAAGATGTCAGAATGCATTAATGAATATTATGAACGGACGTTAAAGTGAAACCGGACGAGGACAAAGTGCTGTCAGAACGAAGATATATGAACCTATCCTGAAACAATATGAAAAAACTAAGAAACTGAGGGGCTAAGAGTAACATTTATCTAAAGTTAAAGTAATCATGGATCTAAAAAAAATGAAGTAAGTTACTGACCAATAACTGTAAATACGCAGTAATGCAAGGTAGAAAGAAAACCTATAGAATCTTGCTATAGAGGAATATATAATGTGGCAAGGACGGCCATATTAGGAAAATGGACGCTGCATCACGTTGAATTTAGCCAAGCTACCTCAGACAGAGGCAGAGGCTATAAAAATCAGGAGATGCAGGAAAACAGCTCAGTGTGCAGAGCAAACGACGAGTAAAGGTTGACCCAGAGCGAAGATGCCATTTTCAAAAGCATAAGCACAGAGCACAAAGGCAGCACATAGATAAACTGTGAATGTGGGACATTCTTCATAGATGAAGGAAGCCGAAAACATCTGTGAGAGCCAAACTGCTGGCCAATTAAAAGTGTACAAAGTTCACAAGAGATAGACTGAGCAAGTCTCTAGAGGCCAAGAGGATCAACAGCACCCTGCAGAATTAAACCAAATGGCAGTAAATAGAAGATTGACATTGACAAATTCGTGGTCTTTTTACATGTGACTCAGAAGTCGAAAACAAAGGCTATTCGTTAGAGCTTCAAGCTAAGATAGTGGTGTGCTCATACTCCTTTGAATGTTCCAGGACAGCGAGCAGGCACAAGGTCAACTATAGACAGAAGACTTTAGCTGATGGCATACTGATGAGAGATTGACTAATTGGGAAAATAGGAGTACTTTGACGGAATCAAACACTTAGGTTTCATTTTACATACGTGCTGCTAAGGAGCCAAAAGTCCAAGATTGGGATAGTATGCTAACCAATCAGTGGGGTTGAGGGACAACCTAACACACAATGATGCAGAAGCTGATCCACTGTTATCATGTCCACTATAATCAGTACTATACTTATTTAGAGGTAGTTCAAGACGTGCCCTACAGATAAGAGGTAGTCAATGGTGCACCAATCCTTATATGTTCTATAAGTAGATATGTTCCCTTCACCAATACCTTCCCTTGATAGGTTTTGTATTCTGGCAGGTAGAATGATGTCATAGATAATGCATATTGGGATAAGACCTCCATACAATCATGTTCGTGTGTGAGTGTGCATGCAACAGTCCGATGTTTGATAGTTGACCCTGCTTTATTGAATTGATAATAAAGTAGTACTTTGCCATATTCCTTGAGTCTATCTGATAATTTGGTCTGAGATCCATTATTATAATTCCATCTAGCACACAAGACGCTTCAAGGTGCTACAGCACACCACCAATCTGAGACCTAGGGTTTGCCATTTTAGTCACAAGGGATGAGCTTCTGCTTGCCCTACCATTCTCATTCTACTGGACCCGTCTTCTCCCGTTGACATGATCAACCATGTCACCATGTGGGACTGCCTTCAAAATTGCTTTCATGGACAGAGCCTTTGGTTGTACCACCTCTGTCCTCCTTGATAGAGGGGTTCTGATCAGGTCCCTTACTTATGGACCCAAAAGTCTTCAACCGCAAGGTCCCCCAAGGATCAATCCTCATCCTCGGTTTCTTCAGCACAAACCCCTTGGTGTACTTATCACCCCTTATCTTCTGCACCTTTAAAACCTATGCCAATGAAACACAGAGTACTTTCATGCTGGGTGGTGAATTTGCTTGTGACCTGCACTCTGTCTCATCCTGCCTCTTCCTCTTACAGAACTGAATGTCTAAAAACAACCATTGCCTTGATGCAGCCAAAACTGAAATACTTTAAACAGTGTCCATTACACCAACCCACTGGACCAATCTCTTTGGGAATGCGTCCTACACAATCCCTGCTGGTAGGATCTTGGGGGTTATCTCTGAGGGCTCTCTGTATTTGCCCCGTTAAGACCAAGAACTGTTTAAGAAATCACACTTCCAGCCGCAACTGATTAAGTGTATTCTCCCCTTTCTCAAGTTGTCTCAAAAGGTGCATTAGTCCTAGTTGTTTTGGGCTTAGACAATTGCTGCAGTCTCTACCGTGCCCTTCCCAAGCTGCTTCTCCACAAGCTGCAGGTCATAAAAAGCAAAGCTGCTAGATTTATACTCGGGATGAGAGCACATTAACCCATTCTTGAAATCATTGCAATTTTTCCAGTGGCTTCCCATATCACATTTAAAACACACCCTTCATCATCCATCAGGCATACTGGGGTTCCAGCCCCATGTACCTCAACACAAATTTGCCAAACACCGCCCACTCAGGCTGTTAAGATCGGTTTCCTCAAGGTCCCTGACCATGCGGCAAGTGATGGGAAAAAAACAGCATCAGGTCAGGGCATTAGGAGGAGTCTTGGCTAGCAGGATCTGTGATAAATCACCAAGGTGGCCAGTTCACTGCATTTCTTGTAGGGAGCGGCCCTGCATAAAACGTTCCTACCAGTTCAGTTTTCTTGTACGGTGTTAGCCAATGGTAATATAAAGTGTTTAATATGATACCTTAGTTAGGCTAACAAAGACATTTTTTTGCAAGCTTTCCTGATCTTCAGATGGGGTGCGGGGGGCTGTTAGCGAGAATTCTCAGAAATGTGCTACTTCCCTCCACCTTAGAGGCCCCCAGCAACTTTGCAGGATTTTGAAGACTTGATTTTTTTAACCTGGAGAGAGTTGCGATTTATTTCCCCACTCTCTCATGTATTTTAATGTGATTTTATGCACTGTGTTTCTTTTGGTTTCAGAGTCTGGCAAACTCCATAGGCATCATCTTTTACATTGTGTCACACAACACCTTCAGTGCAGTAGCACAGGGAAGTCTTTCAGATTTCCCAAAGGTTTAACTACCTTCTCTTGGATAAACTACGGTCTCCAAGAGCAGTGAAGTGAGATTGACTTTACTTACCATTGTAACTTTCTAGACCCAGCACACCCTATCTTACAATTTATTTATTTTATTTATTTGCATTTGTTAAGTGCGCAGCAGCCCGGAGGCATCGTGGCGCTATTTACAGACAGTCCACATAGTTACAGAGTGAAGGACAATTGCAGTCATATATACAAGCATGAGGCAAGGCAAGCTGTGGGTCAGTTGAAGAGTAAGGTCTTCAGTTGTTTGCGGAAGGTGAGTACAATAGAGTGCTGGAGGGGTTACCTAGTATCCCGTTTGTCTAGTTTCTCATGTAACATTTTTTATGTAACCCTTTTTTCACTGAATGGCTGGTGGCAGTGGTTTTGTTTCAACTACCATGGGGTGCCTTTACTGCGGGTTGCTTTCGCAGCTACAGTAAAGCACCCACGGGAGCCATCTTTGTCATAATGGCCCCCGGTCTTCTTTTTTCACCATTTCTTTGTGGAAAGGTCCTTCTTGAGATTTGCTCTGCGCGCCAAACCAGGTTTGGTCTCTTTGTTCATTTTGCCTTTGGCGGGATTCACGAGTGAATCCCGCCTCTGGCTCCAGAGTATTTGGGGTAGGCAGGAAGTGAGGCAGGTGCCTGAAACTCTCTGTGCTTAGTCTCCTAGGAGAACCAAATGCACTCTGTGATGATTGGTCAACTGACTGTCCGGCAAGGACAGCCACCCTTCTGGGCGAGTGACAGCAAGGCTGGAATGAATGGGAGAGAACGGAATAAAAGGCAAGTCTTTTGGCTTGGAAGGCAGAGTCGACCACTGGACGAAGGAACTGAAAAAGAACTTGAAGAGGACGCCTTCTGCACCTCCTGGACTGTTGGTTTGCCCAGTGAAGCCCTGCTGCAGTGCCGAAACGCCAAGTTTGCATCGACAGAGAAGCCCCTGCAAGGACGACTTCTCCCCTTGAGTTGGTGGGACCAATCAACTCCAAAGTAAGCCACCTGGACATCCATCTCCGAGCTGGTTGAATTTCAACAGAGTTGCTGCTGTAAACTGGAGAGGAACACCAGATTGTGTGCATTGCTTTTAAGCTGGCCTAGAGCTTTTGGAAGATTCTCTGGACTCCCAAGAAGCAGGACTGACTGAGCATGAGCCCCCTCAACAGAGTGCAGGACCCCAGAAGCAAGGAAAACCCATCTCGATGGCCAGGAACCACATTGTTGCTATTTGCGGTAGATGCGAGGAGCTGAAACACTTAACAGCCACTGAAAGTGAAGTTTGTTGGTTGCATGTTTTTACCATCCCAGTGCATTGCAGGAGTCCCCGATATCCTCCCTCTTGTCCCCAGGACTGAGGCCCAGCAACAGCAAGATCTGCAGAGCTGCACAGGAACAGAGGTCATCAGCTGCATCTTTTTCTTCATTTCTAAGGTACTGTAAAAAGTCAGAGAACTTACCTCTTACTGTAGAGTGCTTGCAACTTCTACAACTCACAAGCTTAATCAGCTTGTGGCCCTACATTGATTCTTATTTTCATCAAAGACTCCTAAGAACTTGTACAAATACTTTTCCATTTACTTACTTAGTGCTTTATCCTCTCCAAGACTTTTGCCCATTGACTTTGGCTTAGCCTATTGAATTGTATGACTCTTCTTGGAGGATCCAAGAGTATTTGCCTGCTTAAGAACATTTCTGGTCTCTTGTTGTTCTAATAATCTTTACCTTTTACCAACTTCTAAAAGTATTCTAAATGCCAACAGTTAGATATTAATGTCTCCAACACCCTAGTTATTGAAGTCACCCTGGGTGTAGGCTGTGTCTGTGGGCCATCCCAAAATGGTCTTTACTGATTTAGAAACTTAAAGTGTACAGTTTGAAGTGTATTTGTGTGTTACTATTATTTTGCTCCCTTCTGAAGAAGGCTTATTCTAACTGACTGATAAATTAATAATTTTTTATGCAAGAAACCTTGAGTGTAAGTGTTAATGTGAATACCTGTAACTGTAAATCTCTGTGTAACTCCACTACAGCTCACATTTCCCCTCTTGAGATAAGCATGGCTGCTCAATACGCTACGAAAACGGTGTAGTACAAGCTTATACCAAAGGTTGGGTTTCCTATACCCGTAGTCCGAGTTGTGTGTAGTGGTCCTAGAGGGTATTGCATACAAACTTTGCCTAACAGGGACTTCTGAAGTCTAAGGCTCCTTGTGAAGGAAACAAATCAGAAGCAGACGCGAACAGCTAAGACATTCCAAAGGTGAATCCTTTTGCTGCCATGCTATTCCAAAAGTCTCATTCTACCTATGCTTGACAAAGTAATATGAAGATTACAAAAGCTTGTCAATAAAGGACTTTGTTAGACTAACTAATGTATGATTTTGTTTTTTTTTTCCAGCAACAATATATCACACATACACATATATATATTATAGTGCGGCAGTCGCCGCACTATAGTTAAGGTACGTAGGGAGTTCCATAATAAATGAAAAAAATGTATAATAACTTGACTTGTACAATGAATTTGGCTGAAGTTTTGCAGACTTTCGGTTTAATCCCCATTCATATTCCCATAGACAAAAAAGGTCAATTTCGGCCGGGCCGCAAAGCGAAAACTGCTTGACAAAATTGGACCAGGTCAGAAACACGTTGGGGACGAAGCATTGAATCGCGATTCTTTGGGGTTCTGGGGTTATTGCGTCCAGTACTTATTTAAATGTTTGATGGAGAATTATACCTATATATCCCATGTGCATTGCAGCAGACAGGCTTTTCAGAAATGAAAAAGCCGCCATTTCTTTCCCCCCGATCCGGGAGATAACCGCGGTTATACCAGCAGCTACCGAAAACAAAAAGGCACAAAAATGCCATTTCACGGAGGAAAAACTGAAATGGTATCAGGTTGGGAGATTCTGGGGGAGTGTGGGGGAGGAAGAGGTCACTATGTTACAGAAGAAAACACGGTTACATCAGTGCATCATATGGAAATGAGTGTTGGGGGGAATGGGAGAGGGCTGGGGAGGTAAGGAGGCCTTGAGGGGAGTGGGGAGAGCAGGCACAGGTGGAGGGGGTACTTGACGAGGGCCTGGGAAGCATTTTATTTTCATTGTTTTTCCCAATGACCACGGTTATTTAATAACTACAAATAACCGCGGCTATCTGTCATACATTGTGATTATACCCGTGGTTATTGGAAAATAAGTTTTAATTTAAAAAAGTATAGATTTTTACAGATACAGTGAGGTAGGGTGTGAAAAATCACTAGTCTTGGTCAAAGGCCATGGCTAGTGGCTTGGCAGTGTTTTAAAAAATAGAGTGGGCACGGGCGAAGACCAGTAGTGTTGTAAAATATACAGTGGGCATGAAAGGCCATGGCTTGGAAATGTTGCAAAATATACGGCCGTGCAGACAGCCCATGTCTAGCGGCCTGGTAATGTTGCAAAATATACGGCCGTGCAGACAGCCCATGGCTAGCGGCCTGGTAATGTTGTAAAATATACAGTAGATACAGCCGAAGGCCGTGGATATTGTTCATGCCAGTGGTTTTGTAGTATTGTAAAATATAGTGGGCCCAATGGACATGGATAGTGGCCACAGCCTAGGTCGTGGCCGAAGGCCATGGCTAACGGCTTGGTAATGTTGTGAAATATACAGTGCGCATGGCCGAAGGCTTGGAAAAAAAACGATGGTATAATAACCCTTGAAATTCACTGAAAAACGTTAGTTAAAGTTTAGTTAAGGAGCGCAAATTTATTGCAACAAAATCCCTGAAATTCAGCGCATTTCAGAAGTCATGAGCGGCTTAAGTGTGCACGTTCCTGTTGCGAAGTCCATGAGCACATATATACATACATATACATTATAAGCGAAGGGATTCACAATGGCATACAAAATGGCTTTATGGGGAACATCAACAGGAGTGCGCCTAGTCAAGCCGTTCCTGACTTCCCAAATGCACTGAATTTCTGGGGTTTAACTTAACTAAACTAGGTTTTTTCAGTGACTATGTCTACACAGACGTAACAGGCGACCTCCCTGCTGCCCCCCCCCCACATTATTAGCCCGAACGCACATATATATATATATATATATATATATATATCAGAAAAGACTGTTTTCTCTGCAGTCCATGGAAAGCACTCCCCCATTCATAAAATATTTCTCCAGGAAGCCGGTGTTTTTGTGTCCAAAACAAATGTTCTTTATTGATTAAAATTGCGCAGCATATGGCTCATAAAAATCCACCAACATTGTGGTCCTCCCAAAATGTGTGGCCCTTGCATAGCAGAAATGACGCGTTTCGCGGTTTCCTCACCGCTTGTTCACAACAGGTGATCCATGTTACCAGTGCTCTAAAATAGTTCATGTGGCATGGTTTTAGGCAAAGAAAGAGGACACATTTTGGCGTGTAGTTGTAAATTTTCGGCCATCTTTGCATAGTCAAGTCCCAAACATAGACATCAAAGAGGGACTAATTGGCTGTAATTGCAACTCTTTAAACAGTCAACCCTTATCTGTTTCCCCCAACATACATAGTGATGGCTCTGTGCCTATATAGTTGTTACTTTGGGGAATGCAATATGCAGACATGTATAAAGACAATATATTGTCGTTCACATTGCTACATGCTTTTTGTTTATTTCTCAGTCGTATCGTCTATGGCCTTTATACGTTTTTGCAATTAGTATGCTTTTGGCTTCATTTATGAAGTAAGGTGCATAGTGCAATTCCATTAAAGTGCAAAGTGCCTTCAAGCTGCCACATTCCGATCCGGTGTAAGACATTCCTATGTATACATGTTAAAGTGCATAGTGCTTTAAATATTCCTATGTCCATGAATTAAGGTGCCTCGTGCTAGTAGCCATAGGTCATAATTGTGCTTAGACATATCATTCACATAAGACATTAGTTGTTTCTTTGATTCAGATAATAGTAAAATGCCTGCAATAAAGCTTTTAATATATACAAAACAATTTTACACCCCAATTTTTAAGAAACCCAAGGTTTCATAGTTTGGGGGCCTGGCAATTCCAGTGAGAAGAATTAGGAGAAATTGCTGAAAATATATATCCACGCTTCTCCTTATCCTAACGTATCTTCACCATGCACATGTATAAATTCACCAAAATTATTAAATACAAAATCACCAAGGTGTACTGCTCTAAAATTTAAAACCCCAAATCGGTTACTAAAAACACCAAAATACCAAGATTAGCACCATGTTTCCTTACCCTAACTAAAACTAGGGAAGTTCTGACCAGGGCACACCCTTAGAAAAAATGACCAATAGAAATTTGGAGGTTCAGGGGAAGAGGGAAATAGATCGTTTTCTCATTTGTATAGTATATATATATACTTTCTAAAAGGTAAAAGTTGGAATTGAAGCCAGTAAACCTCTCCTGGTGGAACAACGTGTAATACAAAGTTAACCAAGCATACAACCTTGTAGCACCCAGCACTTTATAAAAATACTTACCTTGGGCGGGGTGGTGCTAAAGTTTAAGGATCAGAACACAAATTTTAATTGGAAAGGATGTGCATTTTCAGAATATACTTTATCAGACTGCACCATCCAGTGCTGCGGACTCAGATGTATGGACCAGTCGATAATGACGAGCAGCCGGGAGGCCAATTGTTTCTCCGTGGGATGGGTTGAGACTAGTACTAATATTTTGTTTTCTAATGAAACAGCAAAGGCCAGTGGTGGTATGCCATTCATTTTCTTGGGATGATTTGCGGCAAACGTGTTAGTGTTAAAAATCTATGGATAGGAGGGAACATGTCTGCCCATAGAAGAATCAAAACTCTTGGCTTTGCAGATGCTTGTAATAATAATAATTTAGCATTTATATAGCGTTATGAACCCTCAGGTATATGAGCGCTGCTTATTATTACCCATGGTGTGTGGTGCTCATTTAGCAACCTCGGAAGGATGAAAGGCTGAGTTGGCCCTGCCGGGATTCAAACCTGGGTCAGCAGGCTCTGCACAGATGTCAAAGCAAGCGCTCTATTCGCTGTGCTATCGGACCAGTTTATGCTCAGGAACGTGGTGGATCTAACCCGCTCTCTGCAGGAGACCGATCTGGAAGGAGCAGGAAGGGGCCAGGATGTTCAGTCGATTTAACTAACAGACTCTGGCTCTTTTCCTTATTGCCCTATGGGCGTCAATGGAGCACCCAGCTTCACTCCCCATTGCTGGCTTTGATTAATCGTCCAATTGAACCGTGCCTTTGGTACAGGAACAGGAGTTATACATTTCTAGAAATGTTTTCCTTTCCTTTTTTCTCCTCTCAGATTTTCTTTTCTACACAGGCAGTTTCTCCCTCTAATTGCCTGTTACACATTTCGGACCACACTGACAGACCTAATGTTTTCTATAGAATATCCTATCTTTTCAGATTTTTGTAGATGGTTACTAGGTACCAATTTGCTTTATTTGTATTTTTGCTTTACTTGTATTTTTGTACAGCATATTTGGTTCTATTTTGTTCACACTTTTTGATGATTCAGACCTACAGTGAGAGATGATACAGGTATGACACATGGTATGGTAATGTTAATTTGTAAAGCGCCTATACACAAAGCAAGTATTTCAAAGCGCTCAAGGAGGGAAGGAACAAGTGGTAAGAACAACAGTCATTCAGAGTCCTTGAATTTCTGAACAATACATTGCTGCACAGCTACAGTAAGTGCATACAATACAATTAACAGTGTAGATAACAGGAAATAGGTCTGACGACGATTCTGCAGTTTTTCCAAGTGCATTGAAACGTTACCATACAAGGAGGCGAGACAGGAAAGAAACGATTTTCAAGGCATGGCACGTTCTGATCGAGCAAGTGCACAGATAGTACAGGGGTGGGAGGGAAGGTGGAGGGCAAGTGCAGGGGGGGAATCCAAGTGCACCCAGTCAGTCAGAACTGGGTACGTGCTGGGAGATGCAATTCTCATGGGTCACTGTAGCGATGAGGAAAGTGCAGGCCTGGAGGTAACTGCGAGAGGACTGGCGAGGGTGCCAGGTACCTGTGAGACTCTGAGGTACACCAGGTGGCCAGTCAGCATTCTGTCAGTATGAGGAGTGAGAGAGGGAAAGAACAGAGAACTAGGTTAGCAGTTTAGAGGGAGAGAGAAGGGAGATGAGAAGAGGAAGGTCTTGAGGAATTTCTGGAACTTGAGTAGATCAGGCTCAAGACGGAGGGCGGCAGGGAGGCTATTCCAGAGGGAGGCCCCTGCCGAGGATAAAGATCTCGCTCCAAATCTCTGCTTGGAGAACTGTCTCACTTGCAGAAGGTAGGGGGTAGATGAGCAGAGGGCTCGGGACGGACTGTACTTAGGTAGGCATTGTTGCAGATAGGTAGGTCCCAGGCCCCAGAAAGCCTTGTGGACAATGCAGAGGGTCTTGAACTTGATCCTTGCAGCCACAAGGAGCCAATGGAGGGATTTCAGTGCCTGAGAGATGCGGTCCCTGCGCTTCTGTTCTGGATGAGTTGCAGAGGGCGCAAAGCAGAGGCAGAGAGGTTGAGAAACAGGCTGTTGTAGTAGTCCAGCCTTTAAAAAAGAACAGGGCTCTGGAGACAGTGAGCCGCTGGGGAAGGTGAGAAAAGGAAGAGTACCTCTAAGGAGGTGCAGATGGTAGTTGGACTACTTAAAGATGTCCGAATTGTGAGTGAAGGAGAGAGTGGAGTCGAAGATTACCCCAAGGTTTTTTGCCATGCAGGTTGGTGCGGGCGCAGGGCAAAGGGAGGCCGGCCAGAGTGAGAGTGGGAAGGCGGGAGCTGGAGTCCGAATGAGAACAATCTCAGTGTTACTGGCGTTAAGGTAGATGTTGTTTGCAGCACACAATGACTGAATTGCAGACAGTCAGATATGAGCGAGGTAGAGGAGTTGGCTGAGGGTAGCCTGAAGGACAGTTGCATGTTATCCGCATAACACTGGAAGTTAGTGATCAAAGTGGCAATCACACGTGCCAGGGCAGCCATGTAGACATCGAAGAACCAAGGGAATAGGTTAGAACCCTGGGGAATGCCGCAGGTTATAAAGAGTGATAGAGAGAAAGGATCCACGTTCCACCTGGGATAGACGGTTGGAAAGGAAGGAGGTTAACCCCGCCAGAGCCTGACCATTGATTCCCAGGGTGTCACAGAGACGTGCAATCAGGATGTTGTGGTTTACTCTGTCAAAGGCAGAGGAGAGGTCAAGAAGAATGAGGACAGAGGGAGGGTTAGTGTCAAGATTTGAGAGCAGGTCTTCACGGGTGTTCAGAGGAGAAGTTTCCATGCCTCTGAATGCTCTAAAGCCAGACCGATGGTTGTGGAGACAACCAGTGGATTCAGTGTGGAGGGTGATTTGAGAGATAGGCAGCTTCTCCAGGGGTGATAGAGATGGGGCTGTAGTTTGCTGGAGTGGAGGGGTCGGCAGAGGGTTTCTTAAGCAGAAGGTGCACAAGGGAGTGCTTAAGAGAAGTTGGGAGAACTCAAGTGGCAAAAGAGATTGCAGAGATCAGCCAAGGCTGGAGCAAGAGAGTCAATGTTGTCCTTAATAGTTTTGGAGGGGCAGGGGTCTGCTGATTTCAATGAGGCCTTCATAGAACAGACTTGTCTGGTGAACTCATCTGGACTGACAGGGGTGAGAGAAGAGAGGAGAAGTGGTGGATAGGCCAAGGTAGGCTCCAGGGGTGTTGGTGTATGATGTGGTGTGGACGCGAGAGAGGAAAGGATGTCTTGGGTTTTTACAGTGAAGTGTGCAGCTTGGACCGAGCAAAGGTCCTGTGTGGGTGTGACCAAAGAGGAGGCTGCTGAAGGATTTGCTTGTTCCTTGGCAGTGTTTGATGCCGCGGAGATGCAGGCTTGAATAAAGACTTTTTTTGGTGTGGATGCAGAGTCGATATTGCCTTTGAAGAAGGTGGCAGGCCAGTTTGTCAGAGGGCTGCCTGATGCATTCCATATGCGCTCATCTGCCCTATACTTTCATTTAAGGACAGCCAGATTAGAGTCATACCAAGAGTTGCACTTTTTGGGAGGCTTCAGTCGGACCCTCATGACAGGAGCCAGAGTTTCAAGGGTGTTCGAGATAGAGAGATTGAAGTTAGCGAGGGCTGTGTCGGGGTGGGAGTCAGCAGCAGGACTAAGAGGCAGAGAGTAGGTGGAGGCAAAGGCAGCCGCTGTCACAGTTTTAATGGGTCTGGTGACTTTGAAACCTAGTGGGCGCACAGGGTGTGCTGATGCAAGAGGAAAGGAGAGCTTCAAGTGTGAAGAGAGAAGAGAGTGGTCCGTTCAAGAGAGAGGTACAGAAAGAGATAGAGAGGGGAATATCATTAGAGATGAGAGCATCCAAAGTGTGGCCCTCTATGTGCGTGGAGCCAGAAGGTAAGATAGAGAGGGAGTGAGAATAGCATAGGTTGCAGAAAGGTCCTGAGGAGTCAGGAGAGCCCAAATGGATATTGAGGTCACCCAGCAGGAGGAGTTGAGAGGAGGAGAGTAGAGAGAAGGCCCAGTCAGCACATTCCAAGAGGAAGAGAGTGGACTGTCCTGGTGGCCGATAGAAAGTGGCCATATGGAGAGAAGATTTAGTAGAGAGTGAGAGCCTGCAAACTAGGCATTCAAAGGAGGAGTAGGCCTGAGTGGGGATGATGGACACAAGTATCCATCCTGGGAACATCAACGCAACACACCCTCCTGACCCCTTGGTCCTGGGCACAGAGAGGATTGTGTATCCTTCAGGGAGGAGTGTGTCAAAGCTTGTGACAGAGCTGTCCTTGAACCATATGACTGTGATGGAGAGCACATCAAGATCCATGCGTTCAAGGAGGTTTCAGATGTCAGACGAGTGTTTGACAGCATAGCGAGAATTAAGCGTGGCAATATGGAGCAGCTTGCCATCTTTGAAGGGCTACCGCGGGGGGCGCAGGGGACCATGCACCTCCCTGCCCCCCCCCAGGATGGCAAGAGAGCCAAGGGGATAGTGGAGGATGGCGGAGGAGCCAAGGCCAACAAGGGAGCTTGGAGAGTGAGGCAAGGCAAGGGTGTCTGTGCAGAGGAGGAGGAAGGCACAGCAGGCAAGGGAGCCTGTGCAGAGGATGAGTAAGGCACAGCAGGCAAGGGAGCCTGTATAGGGGGAGAGGTGAGGTTTGGGAGGCGAGGTAGGAGCCTGTGAAAGAGACGACGGTTGGGTCGAGGACCCTGGACCATGATGGTTCCATTTAGAGAGACATTAATGATGCCCCTCGAAATGGCGAAGAGATCAAGGAGGCCCTCCCAGTGGGAGCCTCCATTAATGGGAGAAGAGGCGATAGGAGAGAGAAAAGCGACCATGTAGCGGGTTCATAGGTCTGGTGCGGTAATAACAAAGATGATGCCTGTGAGAGTCTCTCTGGTGGATGCCGTGACATAGGTGTCTGCAATAGAAAGGCCTGAGTTGGAGCCCAGTATGTCCTTCTTAGGTTTCTTATGGCCAGATTTAGTGATAGGAAAAAAAGAAGCAGTTCGAGAGGAAGGGTGAGATAGATAGTGACATAGCTAGCTGCAATGGTGAGGACGACACTTACCAGGCTGATGCACTCTGAGGCGCATGGGGGGTGTGTGGGGTAAAAACACAAGGGAGGGGGACAGAGGGTACGAGGGGGGCACTGAGGACAAGGTAGGACGTGCAGGATGTTAGTGAAGGATGTACTCAACATCAAACGTGGTTTGTAAAAAAGGTGGTAGGTAACAGTTGTGCACCCAGCAAGAAGCGATTTTAAGAATGGTAATAGCAAGTACACAGCCAGGCTCGATTTTAGCTACAGCAGAAAGAAACACAATGCCGCAAGTATGTTGCAAAGCACAGTTCTGAACCTGATCCACTTGCCACAGTAGGCCAAATAGGTAATAGGTGTACGGTCAAACAGAAGGATCGAGGCACAGCTAAAAATGATTTTCAAGCAAACACAGGCTATGAAAGGTACGGGAAGTGCAGCACGGCAAGACAGTAGATGGTGACGTGAGTCACAATGACAAGGCAGAAAACAGTCACCATAGCTTATGAGGCAATTGCAAGGTTGAAGACTTGGTAGGCAGCAAGGAAGAGATTCAATGGGGCTGAGGCAGCCGCTGAACTCACTAGATAGCGTGTGTAGGGAAGAAACAGTCAGGAAGTGCGTTGAGTGTGAATTTGATCTTCAGAAGCATATTCATTGATGATGGTGGGATGTGGGGCCCGGAATAGGTCCAGGCACCGACAGGAACGGACAGGGCCTCAATGTGGGCCTTTGAAGAATGGGCCGGGTCCTGCCTCCTAGTGCCACTGATTGGCTATTGAGTGAGAGAGTGGCCAATGGAAGGGGAGTAGGCACAGGCCAAGGCCGACTACAAGGCACTAAAAAGTGGCAGCCATCTTGGAGAAAGGAAGTTTGTAGCAGGGCCAGTGAATATAGTATGCAGATGCAAGGCACTTTCCAGTGCATCCATATTACTTGTGCCGTGCAGACTCAGTTAAACACAAGAGTGTTTTATTCTTGAATTTCGTGCATGTCTGAACGCGATGAAAAAAGCCCAAAAGTAAATTTAGTCTCAATTACAATTAATAAGGAGTTGCAGGGGGGCTGTGCACAACGTAGCAAAAGCCACAATGGCTTACCTTTACTCTGAATCCACCAGGAGCAAGAGGAAAGAAGAGCATGTGCGCCAGAGCGCGATCATTAGCTGTTTGTTGATGTAGAAGCAAGAAATGAGCTCCCGGGCCTTGATGTGGGCCTTTGAAGAATGGGCCGGCTCCGCCCTCCCCGTGCCACTGATTGACTATTGAGGAAGAGAGTGGCCAATGGTGGGGGAGCAGTCACAGGCCAAAGGTGGACTACAAGGCACTAAAAGGTGGCAGCCATCTTGGAGAAATGAAGTGTGTAGCAGTGCCAGTTAATATAGTATGATGCATGTCATGATATTGTGTCTATATAACATTTTGTTACTTTTAAACATTTGTTTGTACTGTCAATTGGTTACCTCTCGCTTGTTTTGCTTTGAACAGGGATGAGAAACAAGAGAACACTAACAATGATCTTCTTGTAAAGGCATGGCTTGAGACAAAGGTGGACTACTTAAGAACATGCAGGAACTAGGGCTGGGGGCAGGAATTTGGGCCCTCTTAACTGCCACCATCCACTTCAGGGGTAGGACTGACTTTGGATTTTTCCCTGAATTCCTCCCACTGCAGTCGGTTGCTTTCGCTAATTTGGGGATGTACTTGGTCCCCTCCACTGAAACTATTCATCAACCTTGACTGACTGTGAATCATGTACAATCCTGGACATGCCGATCCCTTGGGAACAAAACCTGCCTCCGCCATTGCCAGCAATACCCCTCACCTCTCTCCCAAGGCTCTGCTGAGCAACAGTGGAGACTCAGCCATGGCTGCCCCATGGCAGACAAGAATACATACCAACTGGATGATGAACCCAGGGATGGCGAGCACATCACACTGTGCGACAAAGGGTGTGTTGGACCGACCCGACTAAGTACTTCTTCAAATCCTTAGACCAGGATTTACTTTGGGAAGACCCTGGGAACAAAATACAGGGGGGCATCAAAGCAGAGTGAATTTGTGGGATGGGCACCAGACAGGGGATACCAGTTCTACTGTATGCAGCGACCCAAATACAAGCACTTTTTAAAGGTCCATTGGCCACGACTTCGGCTAAATGGAACTGTCGGGTCGGGAATTGGTGGATCCAGAGAGTCATGGGGGAAAATACAGGGGAAAAAGGAGGTCCCGGACGGGCTCAAAATACAGACAGGCCATCTGTGAAATAGTCTGAGAGGAGGAGGCAGCATACTGGAGGCAGAACGCAAGAGGAGATCCCTGGGGGAACAATATATGGGGAAACCAATTCAGAGGATATGAATTGGAAGCACAATAAACAGTAAAGCAACATAAGGAGACACATGGTAGACGCCAAGTCGATAAGGGCATAGGGAGATTGGAGATATGGGATCCCAAGGGAAATGGGGGGCACAGAATGAAGGGGCACAATATTGAGGGTCTACCATGCAGGGGCACAGTAGTGGCACACACCATGGGAGGGGGTGCCTTTGGGTCCCATACATGATGACCCTGAGCGAGGCACGGCCAACAATACTAGAGGATTCAAGAGCTGCAGGGCATGAGGTGTGCTCCAGGATACAATACAGGAAACCACTAGGAGAGCGATGGTCCACAGGACCACTCACGGATGGACACATGACCTTCAGGGGCACTGGACCGCAGGGTGCCATGCCAGTGGATCGCTGAAATTCGAGGACACACTGTACTGGATGCCACTCAAAGCAAATTTGCCTTGAGGCTGTGGAGTAAGAGGACCATCTAGAGAGGAATACTATCGAAACAATACAATTCATAGGAAGACGGGGACCGCTGCTGGGGTAAACAATACCCAGGGACACAGGACATGCAGGGAGGATGTGGCATGTGCTGCAATTACATCAGATCCAAAACCATGCACTTCAAGTGTGGTGGCTGGTTCAAGAGACAAGTGGGGGGGAGGTTGGAGGGACTGCAGCACCTTTGAACACATTAAACACATCCACAAAGCAATGATGAGGGAAAGCAGTGACATGTGATGAAGGTGATACCAGGGGAACAGTGGTGGGGGTGGCGCGACCATTGAGAGGGACCAGCGCAAGGAGGACATGCAACAGAGGAGTAGCTGGGCATATGGTAGCACTACATGGTTCATTGTGTGAGTAACTAGAAGCGCTGTTCGACTGCCTGATCATTTCATCGGAGCACCTGCGCCCCTATGGACGAGGCTGCTCCCTGGCCCTGTGAGTCTACCTTCTCCCTGTCCGCTTTCATACCCTGTACTTCTCCCCATGCATAGTGCAAGTCTATATCTGGTGCTCCACCCCGAACCCCCAACCCCACCACCCTTTCCCTATACTCCATTCCTTCTCCCTGTGCTCTTTCCCTCCGCATCTTTTACCCCCAAGCTGATAAACAAGAGAAGCATTTCCCTAAACAAAAGCCAAAGGTATTGGCTTTGGTAATGCTTGTGAGCGATTGTCGTCACTAGCAGGCGGCCTCCGAGCAATCTCCTCATGCGCCATGTTCTGCCTGCACGTGATACGTATACGTATATTATTCAGTCTTTTCACTGCCTGCAGAGTCTATTAATAGCACACTGGAAAACAGTGGCTGAATCATGCAGCAGCAGCAAGCCACGCCCTCTACGTGCCGTACCACGGGGCCGGCAGGTCATTGGTGTGCACAAGTCACAGTGCTCATCAGGTAATCAAGTACCCATCGGGGATGCCTACTGCCCACGTCAGGCTAGCATCCACACATAACGGACACCAGGGGCCAGATTACAGAAACTTTGCACCGGCGCAAGTGCAACATTGCACGGTATTAGCACTAGGGCAAAGTTTGCCCTATTTTTAAATACACTGAGACACTTTAGAAAACGATTGCACCATGATGAGGGCAGTTTGGCATATTAAATGCACCAGGGCAAAAATTGTCCTAGTGCTAATACTGAATGGTGCGAACTTTGCCCTGATGCAAAAATGCATCAAAAATGTATCTTTTTTGCACTAAGGCAACTTTTGCCCTGGTGCTTTTAATATGCCAAACTGCCCTTGTCAAGGTGAAGTAGTTTTCTAGTGTGTTCCAGTGTTTTTAAAAATACCATTGCCGGGGACCTTCAGTCCACGCTGACTCAAACACTTGAAGGGGGGCTGCTGTGAAGGGATCGCGCTGTTTTGCGTCGGCCCTAAAAATAGGCTTGCGATTGCCACTACCTCATCAATAAGACACATGATGAACAAGGTAAACATGCTGCCATCTCCTGTCACTAGGAGGGCACTTTTGTGCTCATACTATGCAACCCAGAGCCTCATCTCCAGCACGATGCGCTGTTGATTGTTGGAGAAAATTGCACTGGTGACAGGTTAATTTCTTAAACAGATGGAGCTTAAATAACTATTACGAATTTTAGCGACTGAGCAAAATTAAGCCTGCGAAACGCCCCAATCCCCCGTTCCATTCATGGCATCAGAGCAGTTTGGCAGTGTGGGGCATTTGCCTCACCTAAAACATTTTAAATATGGGACAAACATTTTTATCTTTTAGTACAATCTTTGGAAGAAATTAGGATTTACATTTAGACAGGATATTCTATTATTTCAGAAGCCACAGCACACAGAACAATGTCTTCTACAGCACATCTAGTGCTTTAAGTGGGCCCAGGCCAGGCAACGGCAGTCTCCAAAAAGTGGGGTTGAGCTGCATTGGCGGGACACATTATCCTGCTGCAGCCCAACCTGAGATGCGCCCGCCATTTTAGAGTCAGGCAAGCTGACATTTCTGTCAGTCGCTGTAACTTCCTCTTGTGACCCTTACTATCTTGTTTCCCCGCTGCCTCCCCAGCTCACTGAGGCATCTTTGACCCTTGGTGAACCTGGGAACTTTGTGCTAATTTCTATGTTTATGAAAGATGGCTTGAAAAGTACACAATTCAAGCCACCTTTTATAAAACTTTGCCGACGGAAAAAGACGCCTCAGACTTTGTCCGTCGTCAAAGCTTTATGAAAGATGGATTGAATTGTATGCTTTTCAAGCCATCTTTTATAAAACATAGAAATGTTTAAAAAAGATGGCTTGAAAAGTATGAAAAGTATGCAAACAATAAGGTATGCACGAAAATATATAATTATATATTTGTGTACTTTCTAAGCCATCTTGAAGTATACAAACCATAGTAAGGCACGCAAACAAATATATAAATGTAGACATTTATATATTTATGTGCGTACCTTACTATGGTTTGTGTATTTTTCAAGCCATCTTTTCTAAACCTAGAAATATATAGCATATTTCTATATTTATAAAAGATGGCTTGAATAGTACACAAACCATAATAAGGTATGCATACAAATATATAGATGCTTAAATGCATTTATATGTTTAATTGCGTACCTTACTTTGGTTTGTGTACTTTTTAGGCCATGACCCTCTCACAAGCCACAGCCCCAAATGAAGCCCTCAGTAAATCACTGATGTACTCATCAGAAAAGAAAAGCAGGATGCACACTATTTCTGCTTCATTAGTGAAGCGTTGCCTGCGGCAGTGCGCTACCACCACACAGAGAAACGTCAATCATATGCCATTAGACATTGCACGCGTTTTATATATTGCCACAAGAGATTTCATTATACCAGTTTTGAGTACTATGGCAGAAGGCATAATGCCTACCATTCCTCATGCATTAATAAAGTACCATGCAGTGATAAAGTAGTCTTGGGAAGATAGCTCAGGGGCAATGCATTCGCCTTTGGAGCAAGACGACACAGAGCAACACAGGTTCGATCCCCAACACAGGTTCGATCCCTGGGTCCAAGCTTAGAAACATCTGAGTATTAAGCACGTTATAAATAACCTATCATACACCATAAGCATCACTGCTACGGATGGTACCGTTGGCATCACTTGGCAGGTTATTTTCAAGCCATGTCTGAGCATTGCGAAACCTGTGCATGGTGCTTTAGATAATACTGTATCAGGCGGCCGCTCAAACATTCCAGAGTTCTGCTATTAATAGGGCAGGCAAGGTGCCAGCCTGCCAGCGGGGCTGCTCAAAAACACAACGGTGCGCTTAAATATGTCAGACTTCAGTTCTCGGTCACAGCAGGTTGGCTTAAAGATTGCCGTGCCAATTTTACACATCAAGCCTGTTCCCCACTACCCCCAGATAATCAAATAGTGCCACATCACTTACAACAGCAATTTGTCCTGCTGGTTTCTACTCTGCCCCAGTAAAGGGCTATGCCAGTTCTACATTGTCATGCCAGTTTCTACCCTTTTGTTGATGGCTTGTTTTGGCTGCTGCACTGATGGCCAATCCTCCCTTAAGATGTACCTTCCAAAGTCTATTATGCCCTCTCATTATTCCTGTGAGATTCCGTCTGTGCTGATGTTTCTCTTGCTTTTTGGGGGCATGGGGGGTGGGCGGGGGAGAGAAGATGCTCCCTGTTCCCCATTTCTCTTGCATCTTTCTCCCTGACTTTTGCTTCCCCTTCCCATGACTTCTTTCTTTCTTTCTTTCTTGTCCTAACTTTTTCTGTTTGCCTGTTCTTTTACCCCATTTCCTTTTCTACATTCCTCTATTGCCTCCCCCCAAAAATAACACCTTTCCCGTTGCCCCCACACACCTGTCTCTTTCTCTTGACTTGTATTTGGCCTTTAAGCTATAGTTGTTTTTGGGCACCATTTACTTCAGGCATTTTTAGGTCAAATGCACTTTTCAAACTGCGACAAAGATAATTAGCCAAAATAATTAGCACAATGGTTGTATACTTTTTTTTTTTACCTTGACCAGAAAAAAGTGATCATTCAAGTTTCAAAGTGGTCCATAACTATTGCCATACAGTTTCGCCACTGTCAGGTTCTGTTGGAGATCACCAGATGAACACATAGGAGTTACATTTAGTGTCAAATATGTATTCTGGGTATTAATGGGATCCATTGGTCTCAAGAGACGGGGTGGGAGGAGGGGGATCTGCCACGCCCCCTTAAGATTGGACATCTCTGTTCCCTCCCTAAACAGAGTTTGGGAGAGAGGTCAAGTTCCTCCTCCCTTGTACCGATTGCAACACGTTCGGTGAATCTTCAGGAACTATTCAAAGAACAGAGTTATCCCACAATCAAATCTTATGGAGTGGGCGGCTTTATGGGATGTGCATGCTTATGTCTCCACCTCGCAGAGATTATTTTTTTAAGTCATGTGATCGTATTGCAGTTCAATATCCTAGTTTAGGAGCCCAACCTTTGGTTTCCATTGACAAGTCCCCCTTTAGCTCTCAGATGGCTATGATTTTATTTTAGCTCTCAGATGGATATATTAATGTTATTTTAGCTCTCAGATGGCTATGATTTTATTTTAGCCCTCAGATGGCTATAATGATGTTATTTTAGCTCTCAGATGGCTATGATGTTATTTTAGCTCTCAGGATATTGATGTTATTTTAGCTCTCAGATGGCTATGATTTTATTTTAGCCCTCAGATGGCTATAATGATGTTATTTTAGCTCTCAGATGGCTATGATTTTATTTTAGCCCTCAGATGGCTATAATGATGTTATTTTAGCTCTCAGATGGCTATGATTTTATTTTAGCCCTCAGGTGGCTATAATGATGTTATTTTAGCTCTCAGATTGCTATGATTTTATTTTAGCCCTCAGATGGCTATAATGATGTTATTTTAGCCCTCAGATGGCTATAATGATGTTATTTTAGCTCTCAGATGGCTATGATTTTATTTTAGCCCTCAGGTGGCTATAATGATGTTATTTTAGCTCTCAGATGGCTATGATTTTATTTTAGCCCTCAGATGGCTATAATGATGTTATTTTAGCCCTCAGATGGCTATAATGATTGTATTTTAGCTCTCCGATGGCCATAATGATTTTATTTTGCATTAAAAAGATGGCCAGAGTGTGAAAAGTATGTCCCCAAAATAATGGGTACTAGTAAGCGAGGCATCACATCTTCTTCCATGGAAAACATTTGGCCACTGACCTAAAGGCGTGTTTTGGAAACGCGGATTGCCTCAGTCAACATGATCTGATGGCAGCACTGCGTACACCGCTGGATGTTCACGGGCAAAGATTCTAGGAACTCTTCCGAAACAAAGGCATTTCGGCTTCTTTTAAGGATGAGACCTTGGAACCACCTTTGCGGTGCGTGTTTGTTAAGAATTGGTTTACAATGGAAACATCTTTATCAATAGGATTGCTGATTTCATAATCTTTTCAGAATAGCCCGTTTAATTTCAGCGCAAGTGGTGTTCCCAGTAGGATTAGGTTTGAAGTTGCATAAGGGTCTAAGGTCCGGGCCACGCTATTTTCTGGCCGGGCAGCACTTCGATGCACTCTCTGGAATTTTATGGAAAATGCAGCAGGTTCTTCACCAGGCATGCATTTTTGCAGGATGGTGGCTCTCCTGAGCAAAACGGGGGAGGGGAGGTGTTAGACTCCAGCAGTCCCATTGGCTTCTGCAGCCCTACAGGGTGTTGGGGAGGTGTGGAACCAAGCAGTATACTTTCTTTAAAAGCTCCTTTGCAGGCGTGAGGCTCCGCCATCTGCAGGGGGTCCTTCCAGACCCTTCAGATGCTCATTGTGGAGGAAGGGGCTCTCTCATCTTCTCTTCACCCTGCAGGTATTTTCCAGGCTCCAGTACGGTTCTGCAGCATCCCTTTAAGTAGAATCCCAAACTATAAATGACTGGTTGACTCTGTCTGGCTTTACATAGCCAGGGATCTCCCCCTGCCCATCTCGTCTACTGGCCTGGCTCGCTGGGATCCTGTGCCCTTCAAACCCTGCCCCCTCCTGATCTCTGGAGGCGATGTCTCCGGGACAGGTGGAGACTGGAGGGATAAAAACCCTCCACACCATTTCGGATTGCAGCTTCCCCTTCAGTAGCAGCATCTCTTGCTCCATTAAACAGTATTTGTATTGATTGTTTTATATAGCGCCTTAATCCAAGGCGCTTTACAGTTAACAACAAGAACACAAACATGGAACAGTAGAAGCAATAACAGTAAACATGAATCAAACCACAAAATCGGCATGTAGAACAATTTGTATGAGAAAAGGGGAAAGAGGAAGGGGTGGGGAAGGAGGGAAGAGGGAGAGAAAGAAGTGAGTAAAGTGAGTAGTAGGAGGAAGGAGAATTTAGAAGAGAAGGGGAAAGATAAAGAGAACAAAGGGAAGGGTACTAGAGGGAGGGAGAGAAGGGTGAGAGGGGGAAGGAAGCCAGGGACAGGAATGAAGGAGTGATTTCAAAGAGGAGTGGAAGGAGGAATAGGCGAGGGAGGAGCAGATAGTAAAAGGTAGGGAGTTCCAGTGTAAGGGGGCAAGGTGCGCACTCTCCCCGTTGGATCTCTGCTGATTGGGCCCGTGGTCCCCACCTCTCTTCAGGTAAAGACTCAGGTTTTCTTGTAATTACTACTGTGGCATTTGTTAATTTGCAAAGGCTACACACAGTGTGTTCAGGCCTTTGCTACATAGGGGGCGACCGTGATTCACCACAACAGACTGCCATGGGAAAGTTAACATTGCTCCTAGAATGTCATACCAGATTCCCATTGCCCACGGGGGGGGGTAGCTAGGGAGGGGGGCAAATCTTTGGCAGATGCCAGCTCACACCTTCCACCCTGTGGCCTCCTTTTTATTTTAGTTGTTTTGTTAAGTTTCCACAGCTATCCATGTCTACTTATGTTGGGGAAAGAATAACTTGTTCTAAGCATTTTCTTTCTTACCCAGGCACAGTGTGTGACGTGTAATATCTATGTGAGGCTCACAAGCATTACACACTTGAGTGGGTGCTGCCATTCCCCACATCCCCATCACAGCCACAAATGCCATAGTTTATATGTGAATGCCACTGACCGCACCTCCGCCTGTCCTTCAGGAGCCCTGAAGAAACAAGGACATTCTGAACTGCAGTCGCAACATGCAGAAACAGTTCTCAGCGATACCTTGGGGCACTAAACACAATACATGTTCCGGTCGGTGCTGGACTGTGTATGATCTTATTTGCTCTGATATATGTATTAAGTAGTTCTCCTATGATGCATCTATGTGTATCCACATGCCGAAGAAGCGTGTTCCTGGGGCCCGGTCTGGCACTCTGTTAAGCAGGTGGTATAGAAGTGCAGACCAGTACTGCAAGGGTTCATGCACAAGGCTTTCTCCTTCCCTTGACACCCACTTTTAGGGGACCATTAGTCACAGCGGAAAAAATAAGGCTGTTGGACACTTATGCGTACAGGGCACTGAGCAGTTGGATGTCCCTCCAGGCCCTGTCCTGGGATTTCCAAGGGCTTGAATGGCAAAAGACATGCAGAGCCCTAATGTGCTTAACGTTTTGACATCATCAAAAGAGATTATACTTAAAAGAACATTACAAGGAGTGTCATCAGTCTTTGATACTCTAGGTCATCTATGGCAGTGACATTAAAATACGTTTCCATGTGTAAGCCGCAAGGCAAATGCCTTTGTGATGTGCAATACCTGAATGGTCACCGTTATTATGTAGCACCTCTATAGTTTAGTAAAACAACAGTATTTCAATAGCAAACACAAACTGAAAACTATATCACTTCAAGAGATTCCCTATTTTGGCAGAGAAGGCGCATTGAGATTAAATAATTTGCCCAGGATCACAAGGCTTGCATAAGTGGTGAAACCAGGATTTAGGTCCATTCTGCAGTTAAAGCACTTCACAACATAGTTTCCCAATAAGTATTTATTATGGTTTGGGTTTCAAGAGAGTAAATAACTAGTTTTATAGCAATGCCTTGAAAAGAACACAAATCACAAAATAAACTTGACGTTATATAAATTGTTGTATAAACCCGTCGAGCAAAACTAATGTGATTATAGCTTTACTTTATGCATTGTGAAAGGAAGATTACAGAAGCAGCATCCAAAATTATGCAAGCCTAAACAAATCTCATTGGGTGGTATTCACATTAAAAGAAAATGCAATGCAGTATAAGGTCATCTGCTTGAGTAATTTTTGCAAACTCCATACAGCGCTATGCGCCCCCTCACATTTTTATTAGCCACTGTTCGAAACTCCTAAGGGACAATAGTTCTTCCCCAGGTACCCCTGTTTCTGGGCCGTCAATCTGTCATTGTAATCCTTGTTAATGCAAAAACGAAGCTCAAGGGGAGCCGCTCTGCCTGAAAAGGTGACGTGTGACCTGGGATGGCTCTGAACAGCTGATCCTGCTTCACGAGGGCAAAGTTAGAACTTTTACTTGTCCCGGGTAGGCTGTGTGCAGGACGCCGGACGCAGCCCATGAAAACGGGACAGTCCGGCAAAATATGGGACTGCTGGCCCCACTAGAAATGGTAGCTTCAGGATCCCCAGTTTAGAAATCATTTCAGGTTAGGAGTTAAGTAGCTTTTATGAAGACTTTGGCTTCTTAATGTTCTACCTGCCTTCTTGCTGCCATATACACCCCCCGTATATTCTTACTTTGTGGTTAAGGGCCCTTTCGGTCATTGCCTAGACTCACTCCAAGTCATCAGTACAGACAGAATTACTTCTTCCCAAGGGTATGGGATCCATATGGGGCCTCCGTTTCGCCTCTGGAAAGGCGTTTATTCTGCTTTACTAATCCATGCAGTAAGATGTCAGAGTCCATGATTTTGGGGCCTGATGAGACCAGAGACAAAGGTTGTTTTTTGTTCCAACCCTTACATGCAGAGATACAGATCCACATGTCTTGGGGACCAGCTTTCTTTCTGCAACTTTGCGAATCCCTCTCTGTCAGAGTTTGTCCTTTTGTACTGTCCTCCTGTTCAACACATCTGCTGTGTAACAGGCTCTCATAGCGTCCAAGGGCATCTAGAGCACGTCAGCCTGACGTGATTTGCATCACCCCTACCTCCGGAGCCTTCCCTCTACCGCCAGGGGAGTGTCCAAGGCAATCCCCTAGCAGGGACTGTGGTAGGAGTAGGGGTAGGGAAAAGCATGTACCCATCATTGTGCATCAATAAAGAGAGATGGTAACAACCCCTACAGTAGGCAGCTGCTCTCATTCGTCAACACAGAAGAGGCTTACTAACGTCACATTATATTTTACTGATAGTCCACCGCTCACACCTTCCAGTAATCCTTCATATGTGCATTAAATACATGTATCATATATACGACATGGATACACAACACTTCAAATAGATGGCCCACTCTACAGTTCATGTTAAAATGCTTTTTTTTTTTTTTAAACAATTTTTATTTTTTTTTAAAATAACAACACACCAAACATTACAACTTTTTAAAACATTCAGTGTCAATTCAATGCAATATATATTTCCAGTTTCCCCCCCCCCTCCCCTCAAACTTGAGCCGTACTATCGGTACCATCCGCATGAGTTATTTCGGGAATCTCAGAGCTTATTGACTCATCTGAGTTCTCCGATTCGCGACTGACCTGATGAGGGGCAGTCAACGTGGTCACCAGTTGCCTCCAGGCCATCAGGGGTCCCACTTCCTCTCCTCCCCCCCTGGTGATAGCTTCAAACCAAACCACAGTTTCCGCTTCTGCCCATCTCATGAGGTCCGCCCACCACATCTCCACTCTAGGCCTATGGGCCGCCTTCCAACACATTGCAATTCTGCGCTTGGCCAGGACATATGCCAGATCCTTCATTTTATTAAGATGCTTAAAGTTACGTGGCCTGGGGAAATTCCCAAGCATGCATGCCCCCGCAGACCCCACATCCAGCTTTACACCTCCGCCATCCATTTTCATTTTTATTTCCTCCCAGAATTTATGCACCTCTGGGCAAGCCCAGAACATGTGTAGCAACCCTGCCTCCTCCTCTCCACACCTAGGGCATTTCTGTATAGTTGAGCCTCCGAACCTGGCAATTCTCCCAGGGGTCAGGTAAGCTCTGTGAGTGACATACAGCTGAATCTGCTGGAGTCTCGCATTCCTGGACACCTTCTTATGATACCTCTGAGCTCTGTCCCATTGCCCATCAGTCATGGGTTCTCCAATTTCTTCCTCCCAATCATGCCTTAACTGGGATAACTCCCTCTCTACCTTTGCCCTTAGGAGCTCATATATCCTGGATATTTCATGTCCACCCTCTGAGACATCGTACATCATTTCCAGGGAAGCATCAGGTTCTTCCGCTAGCACCGTCTCAGGCCACCTCCCCCTAACCCGTTTCAACAGCCTGATGTATGTTATATATTGGCCGCTGTGCACCCCTGTCTCCTCCTGTAGTCTCTGAAATTCCAGCACCTCTCCTTCCCGCAGTAAATCTCCAAGGGTGGCTAGACCCACTGATTCCCAGTATCTGCGAACTGCTTCCAGCAATTGGGGGTCATTCCCGCATAGGGCCACCAGTGGGACCTGCAATGAAAACGGGTCCGGGTCACTTACTGTTTTCCATGTTCTATGCCAAATTTCCCAGCCCAGCTCCAATAGTCTCCCCCTCCGTGCCATCCTAGTTTTATGTATCCACACTGTCTCTCTTAGAAAATATGGGGCTGAGTCACCCTGCAAGAGTCTGGCTTCCGCTGAGTCCTCTGCAGACAGCCACCTGGCCACATATAACAGCTGCCCCGCCAAGTAATACAGTTCAAAGTTTGGCAGGTTTATGCCCCCCTTATCGCAAGAGTTCTGTAACTTCCACAGGGCCACCCTGTTCCTGGAGTTGCCCCATATGAAGCCTCTACATATGCTATGGAGTCTCACAAAAAAACGTCTGGGAATCAGGTATGGGACGTTCAAAAAGAAGTGCAAGAGTCTGGGCAGAACGACCATTTTGAGCAGCGCTGCTCTTCCCATCATAGCTAGGGGCAACCTGGACCAGAACCTCATGCTGTTCCTAATACCCTCAACAGCCTTTTCGGTGTTGTGCTTATGTTCGAGCTCTATCTTATGATAAATGTTCACACCCAGGTACTTGAATGTCTCGGTCTGCCAGGGTATCCGCAGGACGGGCAGCCCCGTTAATGGGGTGCCCCTATACCCTCCCAAGGGGAACAAGCTAGATTTCTCTGGATTCACAAATATACCCGAGAGGGTGGCATAACGATCCAACACCTCCAATACATACTGCAGGTTTTCTTCCGGGTAGCGCAGGTAGAGAAGCATATCATCCGCATACAGTGAAATCAGATGTGTGCCCCCCGCTGTGCGGATCCCCACCTCCCCGTATTGTTGCCGCAAGCATATTGCTAGCGGCTCTAATGCCAGGATGTATAACATGGGTGACCAGGGGCACCCCTGTCTGGTCCCCCTGCTGAGTTGCCATTTTTCGGAGATTGTGGGTCCCGTTTTGACTCTTGCCATCGGGGAGCTATATAGCAGCTGGACCCATCTCATATATCCTGGGCCCATTCCGTATCCTTTCAGGGTCGCCTTTAGCCACGGCCACCGCACCGAATCAAAGGCCTTAACTGCGTCCAGCGACACAATGGCCATCTCGCACGGGTCTTTCTCAGTCTGATCAATGATGTGGTGCAGCCTCCTGTGGTTGTCTGTGATATTCCTGCCGGGGACATAACCCGTTTGGTCTGGGTGTATCAGCTTACCAATTACCCTCTTTAGTCTATTGGCTAGCACTGCCGTAAGTATTTTACTATCCTGATTGAGCATGGACAGGGGCCTATAGGATCCACATTCCGTGTCCGGCTTACCTGTTTTCAGGAGCGGGACGATAACCGCCTCGCGGAGGGACGCAGGCAGCTCCCCCCTCTCGTAGGCTTCATTGAACATGGCCAGCAGCGGCTGGAGTATCTCCAGCTTGTATGTTTTATAAAATTCACTGGGTAATCCATCCGAACCGGGCGATTTGCATGTGGGGAGGTGCTGGATCACCACCTCCAGTTCGTCTGCAGTGATGGGGGCGTCTAAGTCTGCTCGTTCTAGATCATCCAAGGTGGGCAGCCCCGCATCCTCTATTGTTTCCTGTATTTCTTGGCTCATATCCTCATCTGTATCCTCGTACAACCTCCTGTAGTACTTAAGGAACTCCCCGTTTACCCCCTCTTGGGTGTTATAAGTTCGCCCATCCGCATCCCTGACCTCTCTGATCGCTGAACGGGGAGTCTCATTTTTGTACAGCCAGGCCAGTAGTCTACCTGGCTTGTCCCCCCCTGCATGTACCCTTTCCGTGTATTTCTTGTAATTCAATTTGCATAATCTATCCCAGAGTTCACTACAGGCCAACTGTAGGTCCTTTATCCTAGCACTATTCTCCCGGGCAGTCCCCACTTCGCGGCTAAGGCCCTCTAACTCTCTTTCTGTTACCAGCAGTTCCCGTTCGATACCCTCTTGGAGCCCTTTAGATTTTGATATAGCTACCCCTCGCACCACCACCTTAAATGCCTCCCATATTGTTCCCACAGAGCGTACACTGCCCGTGTTAATCTCGAAGTATTCCTCGATAGCCACCCTCAGATCCTCGCGAAATTCCGCATCCCGTAGGGCCTCTGTCCTAAGCCTCCATGTCGGGATTCGCGCTCTAGGGGGTCGGTGTTGCCACTCTACCACCAGGGGCGAATGGTCGGATAATACCCTGGCCTTATATTCGGCCCCCACCATTTCCCTAGCTATATCCGCAGCAGCAAACACGTAATCCAACCTTGTGTGTAGATCGTGTGGCGCTGTGTAGTGTGAATACTGCCTGTCCATCGGGTGTAGCCTTCTCCACACGTCCTCTAGACCGAGGTCTGTCAATAGGGTCTTCAATGTTTTGGCCGCTGGCGCTGGCTTCCTTAATTTGTCATCTGATCTGTCGATCCTGGGGTTTAGGGTACAATTAAAGTCCCCTCCTCACAGCATCGCACCGCCCACCAGGGGGCTAATTTTATTGTATAGGGACCTGAAATATGCCGCTGTGTCATGGTTAGGGGCATACAGATTAACTATGTTCACCTCCCTATTTTCCAGGATCCCAGCCACCACCACCATTCTGCCCTCCGGGTCTATAGTCGAGCTGAGCAACTGGAATGGCACATGCGGTGCCACCCAGGTGATCACTCCTCTTGAAAATGCCGAATAAGTGGCACCTATGACACTCCCCTTCCATTTTCTTCTAACCACCTCCAATCTCTCCTTGGTGAGGTGGTTTTCTTGTAGCAAGGCTATATCTATATGCATTCTCTTTAAGTACATCATCACTTTGTTGCGTTTCAGATAACTATTAAGGCCTCGCACATTCCAGGTCACCACTCTGAGATTACCCGACGCCATCTACTCGGAGTACCTCTTCTCCACCTTCCTCTCCACACCAATGTCTCCCCTGATGGCCCATTGTCCGGCTCTTAGCACTCCCACTCTCAACAGCTCTTTCCCTCCCCCTTCCCCAAACTCCACCCCACTGCACACAACCCTTTCCCTCCCACCACCCTACCCTACCCCTACAAAAGCCCAGCTCCATCCCTGGATCTCAGGCCCACCCGCGTCTGGTCCTGTCTCGGAACCGAGGACCAGGACCCCGCGGGGCGTCACCGGTCTAACAGTGACCTACCTAAATATACTACTACGGGGTTTAAGGAATGGTTCCAGGGAGCTCCCCCTTGTCTAAATTTAAAAGTTACTTCCAACGGATTCTACCAGCGCATATTTACTACAGCAAGTTCCCTTAAGCTTTATTTATCTCTATGTTTAAGTACCTTGTCACTATATGTAGCTGCAACATTATTTACGTGAGCTCTGTTTAATACTATATTCTAGTCCCAGTGTCATCTGACGAGTCCCCAGAGATGGCCCCGCCACTTGCTACTTATCTTCTCCTGTTGCCGACTGGACGTCCTGTTCCTGGGGGCGGCCCTGCATGTCCAGCCAGTCCATAGCATTCTCCGGGGTTTCAAAAAAAAGAGTTTTGTTCCTGTGGAACACTTTCAGTTTAGCAGGGTAGAGCAACATATATCGATGACCGGCCTCTCTTAGCCTTCTTTTTACCGCCCCGAAGTTCATTCTGCTACGCTGTACGTGCAAGGTGTAGTCCGGGTACGCCGTTATCTTCGCTGACCCCCTTTCAATCGTTCCCCCCTTTCGGAAGAATTCCAAAATCTTTTCCCGATCCCGATAGTTCAGGATCTTTGCAATCAGCGGTCGCGGGGGGGCACCCGGGGGCGGTCTCCTTGTCAAGGCCCTATGCGCTCTCTCAACTGCAAACCCCTGGGTCAGTGCTCCGCCCGTTATTTCCTGCAGGAGCATGGATTCTACGTACTCCGTTGGGTTAGGCCCTTCCATTCCTTCCGGCAGGCCAACAATACGGATATTATTGCGTCTGGCGCGTCCTTCCGCCTCTTCCGCTCTGTCCTCTAGGTTACCCACACGCTGCACTAGGGCATGCAGTTCCGATCCATGGGCGGCACATGCCGCCGTATTTGGGGCCATCTCTTTTTCCAGGTTCCCAGTTCGTTCCGCAAGCGTTCTCACGTCCTGTCTCAACAGATTGACTTCCTCCTGGACCGCACCAATTTTAAGGTCCAGACCCACTTGCAATTCGTTCATGGCCTGGCCAAGTTTGGTCTCCCAGGCGATTTTCAAGTCTGCAATCGCTGCCAGCACTTCTTGGATCGTGCCCGGTGTTTCTGCCACTGCAGCAGTAATGTCTTCATTCTTGCTACTTTCCGCTCCGGTGGTCGTCTTGGCATACGCCTCCAGGGTTGGTTGTTTGTTTTTGGGACGGACGGGTTTGTTAGACATCTTGAACTGCTATTCGAGCGTGGGCCAACGGCGCCACCTCACTTGCAGGAAAGGGAGAACAAACGAAAAGCAAGCAGAAATTGCGCCAATCCACTCTCGACGTGACCGGGGTCGTTCCAGCTATGTTCAGATGTGTCCCTGTCACTCACCCCACTTCTAGAATGGGCTGTGTCCTCCCACGTAGTCCGTTGCACTATAAGAATGGGCTGTGTACTCTCACGTATTTTGGGTCCGCTTGGATTAGTGACCTTTATGGACCAGCCATCCCTTCTCGGTGATGCGTGCACCCGGCTCACCTTACATCACCCTCGTTTCACAGCTGCAGACCTCCACCTTGTGTTGTGGCCTCTGTCGGCGTCGACCATAATGTTCTCAGAAATTGCATCTTGCAACCCTAGGCATCCATGGTTTGTGTGCTGCTCAATAAATGCCTTTCCCTTGTGTCTCCCCCAGGCTACCGTTTTTGTTGACTGAGCTGCACGGGGGTGAGACCCAGGCAAGCAGCTTGTAGTATCTATACCTTCGACCCCAAGGGCCGGGTCACAGCTTCTGCTGCTGAGTGCACCCCAGCGCGGCTTTCTGCATTTATCAAGTCCTCCAGCTGGAGGGGTCACATCGGTGTATATGTCTCTTGTAGGCTTCCTGGCAGTATACCACTCTGCACTACCGCTGTCTGCAAGCCATATCGCAACCGGGCCCGCACCCCTGCGTGTCCTGCGGGACCCAGAAGTTCAGACTGGTCGTGTTTCCAGCCGTCTGTGGTCCTGGCAACCTCTCATCACCCTTCAGTAAGGTTCAGCGCCCGTCCGGTTTGCGCGGTCCAGTTATATGCAGTTGCCTCAGGTGTGCAGGCTCTGCTTACCATGCACCTCCAGCCCAGCAGGGTGCAGCGTCCTTGTTGTGGCTTATTGTTCTCCCCCCATACTATGTGTATGGGGGGGTCGGGAAGGGGGCTAGTGTGTTGCCCTTGTGTTCGTTAGTATCACGCTCTAGCAGTTAGCTCTGCCGCCTGTACCCGGGCGCTCTGTACACACAACTGCAGCGCCCGAGCGCCGCGGTTCACTCCTGCTCCCTGGATGGGCTCTGGGCGAGTTCTGTACTCTGTCTGTCCTTAGGGCTCCAGCTCTGAGGCGGCAAATGACTCGCCTTATCACTACAGTTTATCTGAGCCAGCAGGTGCTTTGACCAGCATGCTACATGCAGCGCAGCCGTAGGGGATTACGTTCTGTATGCATTGAGTCACTGCTCCGTCAGTACCGTTCCAGCGCCGGCCGGGAGCCGTTCCTTTGTTCTAACGCTAGCGCCATGTCCTTTTACCGCCGCCTTGGTTCTTGCATTCCCCATTCCACGTCTGTCACTCGCGCTGCGGTGCCGTCGCCTCCAGCCTGCGGGCTCTATGTTCCGTGAACCCCTGGGTCAGCAGGGTGCAGCTTTTATTATGTCGCGTGTTATTGGCCCTTTGTATGATATGTGTGGGGGGGGGTGCGTTTATCCCACTGTCCGTTGGTTCGCGCTTCAGCGATCAGACCTGCAACTGTCTGGGCGCCCGATGCACACGTCTGCAGTGCCCGAGCGCCGCGGCTCACCTTCTGCACTCCATCCGTCCATAGAGCCCCTGCCCTGGGCACAACCACGCTTTAGCTCTCCAACCAGTTTGAGCTCACCGATGCTCCGTCCGTCGCATTTCACACAGCGTTGTTGACCGGCACTGCGGTCCGCATTCGCGAGGGGGCCGCTTTGTCAGTTTCGTTTCGAGCTTAGTCGGAGACAATTCATTTGTTTCGGTGCCGGCGCCATTTTCTTTTCCGTTTCGCCACAACAGATGCACCCCTCGCAACCGCCGATCACTCCATTTCCCGGGTCCTCACGAAAATCAGGTCTTCATGCGCACGCTACTTTCATGTAGCCATGGTTCCATTGCCAGCGCTCGCGTTACGGTATCAGTCCACGTAACTCGTAGGATTTTGCAGGATCAACGGGAGACTCAGAAAACCATGTCCTCTTACATGGCTGCCTGGCCACGCCCCCAGCTTTCATGTTAAAATGCTTCTTGACAAAACACTCAATAATGAACACCCAACAAATGTTTCTTATGCTCTCATGTATAAGATACATTTTAACTATGAGAAATAAATAATAAAAGAAACATTGCTGCTATAATGGTCAAATGGTCACTATGCAAAACACACTTATAATGCACCAAGTGATTAATGAAGAAGCAGAAATCACTTTCTTTGCCTCTACATTTGCTCCAGACTTAAGACTGATCAACATTCTCCAAGATATCATAGTCACCTCAAAAACCAACTACCTGCCTCACCAGGTCTTGCTAGGCAATCTTCATAGAAGCACCTAAAAGCACCTCCCCTTTCAATAACTCAGTACCTCTATATCTTTCTCAATCTGATATCAATGAAGGGCAAAGAACCTTCCATACTCACTTTCTGTGATGGGCTGGTGGATGAGAGCTGGAAGAGCCTGAAGCATGAACTGATTTACACAGTCCAAGAAAAATGGCAACAAATGTCAACCATCAAGAACAGTCACCATGGTCTTTTTCATCAAAAAGCATGAAAAACAGGAAAACATGCTTCAAAAAGAGTCTATGTCAATTGGGATTAGTCATGGTACCAGCATCAGCCAATCATAATTGAGGTAGTGAGCTGTTTTGCCTAGGCTGGGAAAGTAATAAATATTCCCAATGCATCTCAGTCAAACTGGAATAGCTCTGCTCAAAAGGCAATGGGCAGAGTCCTCTGGGGACACAAAATGCCTCAGAAAAGACAACAATTCTATTTAGTGGCTTTAGAATCCAGCTAGGAATAAAGAGACCTGACCCCACCTGATGCAGTGCCGCTCCCTCTCCAGCTTTCATTCTGCCTCTTGTGTTCTTGCCAGCTGCCTGACTGCGCACAACACAATCTCCTTCTGAGGAACTCAAAAGAAGCCAGTTTCATATTCTCTGGACTCTCTCTGTTAACACCTAATATTAGCATATCTATTTGTCGGCAGCTTGAAGTTGGGCAGCAGCTTTATGTTGGCTAAACAAGCTCAATATCCGTGCTCATCCTCTTTCCTGTGAGAAGCCAAGGAACAAGGCTAATGTATCTCTCACCCACTTTAAAAAGCTGCCCGACTGCATAGGGCTCAACATGAACTTCTGTAGTCATTTTGCAATTTTGTAGTTTTCATATTGGCATCTAAGTCTTTGTTTACTAATTATCAGAACACTTGGCCCTCATCCCAGAAAGCCTGGAGAGCAGTTATAGGTATTGTTTACACTGAGCATGGCACAGTGTTCTAATACCAAGGTCACTTGACGCCTGTCCCAAACTCTCGAATGAAAACACTATTTTACGGTCAATGTTCAATTATGAAAAATTTTGCTTGACCTCGTCTGAATATAATGTGCATTTCTCACGTTACTAAATATGAATCTGCGTATGCGTCGAGGCTTGGGCACATGGCTCAAATATTCTGCTTTAAGCATGGTTAGACATGAAATTACATGTCTAGCCCATCCTGAGCACCCTAAGTGGCTGATGCTGTTATCCTATGAAATCACAGGTCACCATGTCTTAACGCAACAGCAGATCCATGCAGTGCAACATGGCTTTTAACCCTCACTTTAGAGCATGGTCCAAAGACACTAATTGTACCCAGCACCAAATGTGAAGTCATGTGTGCTGCATTGAGAAGCATCAATCTTTTCTCTTAGTTAGAATCAATGGGCAGTAGGAATTTTTGAATCGATTCTCTTTGTGTGATTGGTTGAAAGCTATAGCTATAATATGGGCTGACATAGGATTAAGACACCTGGCTCTAGGCTAGAAACTGACTGCTTTGGAGAAAATATGGTGTTGCTGCTTCAGATCCTCACAGGACTGGTGCATGCACATCTCCAACGAAGATCACATTTGAGATGAGGATATTGTAACTGCCACTAGGCAGTCTTTCTGTAGCTGTTCTTGTGGAAACCGACTGATCCCTTCTGCAATGAAGCATCAACACTTCCATGTCGTTGTCACCTCATGTGGTACTTCTCGACTGCTGGCCCTTCACGTATTCGTCCAGATGAAGGTGCAGATCTAAGCAAGTATACAAAAGCACCCTCCCTGCTGGACATGGTGGACTCCGAGCACGAGAGCAAGAGGAGAACAGGAGGAGGCGGCAGAAAGGAAGTTTACGGGGTAGAAAGGAAGGTTTTAGGGTCCTTTCTGAATTTAGTGAGGTTGGATTACAGATTAAAGGTGATGGACAGAGTTACAGAGCTTGGCGCTGAGCTATTAAAATAATTTTCCACTGTTGGTAGACCGTAACGCCATTCTGGAGGCTTTGTGAAAAATGCATGCAGCTTTGAATAGTCTCTTTGTGACATGGAGCCAATGAAGTGAATGGAGTGCACGGGAAATATGTTTGCGACGGTTGAGGTGGAGCAAAAGTCTGGCTGCAGCAATTTATGCCCTCTGGAATTCTTTGCCTATTCTGCTGCGCACCATGAAATACCACCTGACTTTTAGACGCAACTCCAAACCTGGTTGTTTCCAAGATAACGAGGTCTGCACATTTTGGTCTGCCATAAGGTTTATCTTCGCTCTATGAGGCCGCTTGTGAGGCGAGTACTATATAAAAAACATCTACATACCGGCCTACGTACCTCTGAAGACGGGTGAGTTGGTTGGGTTGGAGGCTGAGGAAGATGGAGGCTGTTACCGTAGTCTAGGTGAGTGGAGATAAGAAGGTTGACAACAATGACTTTTTTGGAGAAGATAGAAAGGAGAGTATAGGATGTAATAGCTTTCACTGGAAGAAGCATGATTTAACAACAGTGCTGACTCGGGTTGAAAGGGAAAGGTTTAGATCACAGATAAAGCCAAGATCCTTCATGTAGTCAGTGGCGGGGGGACAATTACCAAGGGTGGGCGCCCAGAAGTGTTCGCTCCAAAGGTTGGGACTTTTTCACATGTGTAGGATTTCTGCTTTTGATGTCTCCAGATTTGGCCACTTTAGGTCTGTCTGAATCAGTGGTATACAAACGTGTTATAGTGCTGAGCCCTCCCTGAGTGTGAATATAGTTTCTGCCCCACCACCTGCTTCTCCCTTCCATTAACCCTTTAAGTGCCAAGGACGAGTATACTCGTCCTTTTTACATAGACTTCAATAATAGCCTGGCACTACTGTAATCCCTTTTTTAATAGCCTCACACCCGCCTGGATAGGCTTCAGACCACCCTTAGTGGTTTGAAGACCACTAAAAAAAAATGAGCATTGAGGCAAGCAGTTTGTCTAGAAGAGAGTATTTTATGTCCAGGCAAAGAAGGTTCTGCGTGTCTGAAAACATTTAGAAATTCCATCTGAACGAGCGGGTGATGTTGGCAAGGAAACGAGGCAAATGTTGAATGGTAAACGGGGATCTGCATGATAATTGGCAGTGTTTCAAGTAGTAAGGGGAGCGCACGACACCCAGATATCCATCTATAAGGAAAGATGTGAGCCAAAGTAGGGCAGTGTGTTGAATGCATGTACTGGATTTGAGATCAAGTACGATCTTAAGGACAACTGTGTCAAAGGTAGCGGCAAGCATCCAGGAGTATTAGGGCACTGGTGCTATTAAGATCAGCTGCCACACACAGTGTAGGAAATGGGCCGGAACAAGGCCGATCGGAATTCTGCCAAGACATGTCTGGGTCACGAGGCCCAGGGGCCGCTGGGATATGAACCTTCCATATCCCTGACACACAACCAGCCCCTGCTTCCCGAAGACTTGGCAAGGGAGACTTGAAGCAGAAGCAGCCAAAGCCTCATACACTGCCCAATGGCCGTCCAAATAGCTATATATGTCCCTCACTTTACAGACATTTTGTTAGGGTGAGTATTGTGAGCAATAAAAAGAGCAGTTTAACTTTCATTACTCGCTCCAAAGTGTTAATTACTGAAACGCAAATCACAGACATGTTACACATTTAAAATTGTGGGCATACTTCTGCTTCCAAAACGCTCTTTGCTTTTATGCAAATTCGCCAGGCTTGGGTTCCATTCCCCTCTACCCATCAGCCAGGGGCACCGAGTATGGGGGGCTGCGGGGCACGCCCCCCCGCAGAATGAAGTCGGGGATGGCCCTTTGTTCCATCCATACTGTGTCTCTCTCTGGCGGCCCGGGTAAAAGCAGGGAAAAACACATGTTTAGAAATTATGGGACAGATGCAAAGCAAGAGGATCTTGCTTTGCATCTGTCCCTCAATTTCTAAAAATCGTTTTGGGTTCGGTATACTTCTACATCTGTGCACCCCGGTGCACAGAGTAGAGGTACACCCAACCCAAAACGATTTTTAGAAATGGAGGCACAGATGCAAAGCAAGTCTGTCCCTCAATTTCTAAAAATCGTTTTGGGTTGGGTGTATTTGTACATCTGTGCACCCCTCTTGCAAGAGGGGTGAACAGATGTAGAGGTACACCAACCCAGAAAGATTTTTAGAAATGGAGGTACAGATGCAAAGCGAGGGAGGGGGCAGGGAGAGGGCAAATGAGACTGTTTGCATGTCTCTGAGTGTGCACGTGGTGAGGGTGAATGCTATGGGCGGGGAGCGGAGTCGTATGAACCAGCACTTTCTAGTAGAGCTGCCATATTTGAAATGGGTCAATGCTGGTACTCCTCAGTTGGCTCGCTATACTCTTGATGGGATAGTACTGCTGTAACAGGGCTTCTATAATTGTTGAATCTTTTCAGCGATAATACTATGCTTTTGTGGAGGCAATGCTAGTTCATCTTAGTGGGGCTGCTATACTTTTGATGGGACAACATGAGCACTTCTCAGTTGAGCTGCTACACTCTTATTGACAAGGCCCCAGCACTTCTCAGCAGATTTATTTTTATTGGTTATTTATAATGCGCGCAATACCCAGAGGTTTCTAAGCGCGGACTGAGGGAGCGGACCTGTGTTACGCAGACCGAGGGAGCGAACCTGTGTTGCTCTGTGTCGTCTTGCTTCCAAGGTGAGCACGTTGCCCCTGAGCTATCCTTCCGATACTCTAAAAATCTGAAGTACATTTAATGATACAGAACCAGAACCATTGAGCAAGTCTGTCATCAGAATCACTCAACACTGTCGTGGTTATACAAGCGCTCATATATTTAAAGGGATGGAATTACTCAGAATGTAGCAGCACTATTCAATAACCCAAAGTTCTTAAGCATAGTTAATGTGAACATACTACACTTCTCACCGTTGGGACAGACCTGCCACTTCTCACAGAGGCTTCTACACCTTTTATGGGGCAGCACTGAGCCAGCCTACTGCTCACATGCTCAGAATTGTCATTTCTCAGCAGGACTGCAACACTATAGCATTGTGTTCTGTATGTTGAGTGCTTCTTCACCACCAATGTGGATTCATGGCACTCTCCCAGTGTCTGAATAGTAGATCTGTCTACATTCAATTGGCAACAGGCATGTCCGGAGCTTCCTGCTGTCCATAAACTGCCGCTAAGGATGTTGGGAGCCGTGATGGGGCAAGGGATAGAAGGCTTGAGCCTGTCGGATAGCAGAATCAGCAGGGTCTTAAAACCTGCTCACTCCTTCTGGAGGGAGCATGGGGCAAAATTAGCCTATTCCTACATACAGGGGGTTGTTACCCCTTTATCTCTCCGGAATGAAAGAATGAGCTCTCTTAGACACAAGTTATCACCCCTGCACACACATTGAATGAATATGGTATGGATCTATAGATCGAGAAAACTGGAGTGACAATTCAGAGTGTTTTGACAGAAATATAATTGTCTTCCCAGATGGGAGACTGACTCCATTAATATATTTGGGGTCACTAAGATGACCAAGAGTGAAACTGTACATTCAGTTGTGAGATTACCAGCAATGTTTGATACTATGCTCCAAGGAGTGAGGTTCCCACTCAATATATCACACTGTTTATAGTTGTGAGACCCATCCTGAATGCTTGCCCAAAGAGCCTTGGCCAGATTTTCACACTGAAGAAGTGAGCATGTGATCCGAGGTCTGCAGCCCACACACACACGCAGGGGATTCACATGCTCCCACTTGCGAGATTTGCACCAAATTAGTGAGATTGTGGTCCAAGGTAGGAGGCACATGCACAGTCTTTGCTCTGACGTTTGACACACTCACAGGATGGGACGGCATTTCTTTCTCCCATCCTAGTTGTGTTGCCCTGCCTTTTGTGGGCTACTACATCCTGGATGATTATAGATGGGTGGAGTAGGGGCAGTGATGGCCTACTGGAATGCATCTCGGAGCCTAAATCTCCTTCTTACTTGACTTTAGTATATGCAGTACATGCTAGCCAATGTTTCCACTGTTCTGTGCTGCGCGCGCCTCCAGCCCCCCAGCGCGCCGTTGCACCAAGTTTGGCGACTACATGCAAATTTGTGGTCCTATAACTGCCGTTGATGTCACTTCCTGTATTGGCGGCCCCCCCACACCCCTGGGAAATTCATAAATCGGCTCCCCTGCCGTCCGCCAAGGAGAAGAGGATTCAGAGAGCACATTTTTTCCATTTCCAGCACTGGCTATGCAGAGTTGGTGCCCCTGCCTGGCTGGAAGCCCGCTTGCTGCCAGTTGAGGAGTGAGTGGTTACCAATGCGGGTGTGACGTTTTTCACAACTAGCACGTAAACGTAGCTTGGCTAGGATTTATGAAGACCTTGCTGTAGCTTGCATTTCATGAGGAATTCTCCTCATTCGTCATCTGCTGGACACGTGTCATCTGTAACGTCCAGCGCCCACCCGGCTACCACTGAGCTGGAGCTCTGAAAATGGACACCAAAGGAAAGAAAAAGAAAAGGAGAGGAAAACTTCTCCCTCCACTAAACTCTCTCCAAGACTAATTTTAACATCGATAGATGAGTACAATAGTGATGTCATTATAAAGCAACTCTAAACCAATGAGATTCTATTAAAAGCTCCCGAAACTCCGAGGACTGTGCCCCAAACCCATGCTGGGGCTCAAAAGGGCATTCCGATGGGCATTGTAATACATTTATTCACCAACACTGCAATATGCTCCAAAGTGTGTGAGCCTGGTGAGTGCTAAAAACACAACACCTGTGGACACCTGATGAAAGGTATGCTCAAAAGACACACCGTACAATCCTCAGGCTATGCTAGCTCAATAAAAGGAGATCCGATGTGGAAATGGTCATGACATGGGTCAGTAGCAATGGTCAAAACTGCCAGTAGCAATGGGCAAAACTGCCAGTAGCAATGGGCAAAACTGCCAAATGTGCAGTCCACTGGGTCACCACTCTTCCCCCATTGGACTACTAGCCGGCCCACGCCGGCCTACAGAACTGGCTCTTTGGGTTTAACTCAAAGTAAAGGTTTCATCGAGAAAAGCCCAGTTTCTGTTACCTCCTTTTTCCCCATTAGCTGAGGCAGCGTTTCGGGGCAGGGGGTGCTGGTGGATAATAGGGCACCAGCGGAAGGCTGGGCGGCGTACTGGGCACCAGGAGGGAGCAAGGGTGGCCGCGGCCCCCCTGCCCCCACCCTGGCTCTGCCACTGCTTTTTCCCTATATTTTATTCCAATTAATTATTTAAAAAATCGTGCCATAGATTAAATTATTTTGTCTGTGTATCCCTAAAACTGTTAAATTGTCCACTTTAACCCGTCCGCACTTTCTTAAAGGTGAGCCTGACTATTGGGCTGTGCTACCCACTGGTGGACGTTGGTGCTTCAAACGCTCGATCACCCTTCAGATTACGGGTTGGATTGCTGGCTTGGCTGGAATGAAGCGCACTCTCCATTTTGAGCCCCTGATTGCAAGGCCACCCCATTGCACTATTACATTGGGTATGAGAAGCCGATACCAGGCGCGGCCTGTGCTTGAGTTTGGCTAAGTGTGGGCCACCTTGGCCTTGGTGTGGGACCGTGTGAGTGCTGGCTAGGTGGGTATCGGGTAATATTATCCTCACCAAAAATATCGCCGCATATATGGTCGTCGGGAACGGCCATAGGCGATATTTTTAGTGGGGATAATATTTGGGGTTTTTGGGAGCAGGGGTTGCGGGAGTGTCCCCCGTTCCCTTTAAAATAATACTAGGGTTGCGGGGGTGTCGCCCGCTGGTTTCATGCCTTAATATGGCAATATTTTTGCGGGGATATTAACACATGGAACCGCTAGGTGTTGATGTGTGCTGTGTTCTGTGCAGACGCGAACTGTATGGCGCGTGCGACCCGCAAGTCAAGTTGTCCGTCCCATATGTATGGGTAAGCCATTCAATTCGAATTTTTTTCTTTGCACTCTGCAGTACTTGTAGTCCCGAAATTATAATGGGAAAATGTAAACTACCAGTGCAGCACTGGATGCCTTGAGGCAGGACCTCGCCAACATTAGGTCTACTGTGAATAACGAGTCATTTTCCAGGAGTATGAAACGCACATGAAACTGTGAATGACCGGCCCTTGATAGAAAAATAATGAGGCCCTTGAACCCCCTGCTGCGCTACTTTCTTCCCCTTCGCAGAAACACTCAATGCGGCTATCGACGGCGTTCATTGTAGCTCACAATGGCGCCTCGTTCCATGTAAAATGGCAGGTCGCAGAAATGAAGTCTATACATTTTAATTAGCAAACGAACGGTCGGAACAAACTCGCCCACAAGCACCCGATTCTACAATTTCACGGCTTCGTTCGTCCTCTTCCACTCCAGTTCCCAGAAATCCGCCATCACAAAAGGCACACAATCAGCACGAGCGTTCAACGTACGTGCAGCCAGACAAAGGACGTAATCGGCATAGGGACTAATAACGCCGATCGCTCTCCTGGGCAGGTTTCACGTGCGCTGGAGAGCGATATAAAGGGAGGGGGTGGGGCCTGCAGTGCGAACATCACTCTGTGTTGGGCAGTTTAAGAAGCGGTGGCAGCCTTGCCAGCCCTACTGTGATGCGAAGACCCTGTGAAACCAGCACTACTGTGACAAGACCACACACACCAAGAAGAATACAAACCCACGACTACATACTCAACCTGAGAAGATGGAGTAATGAGGCTCAAGCCTCCTCGGTATCCAAAAATCACGGCTGATGGATAAAAATCTATCAGCACGTAGAACAACAAGAGAGGGTTGGCGCTAATGGGTGTGATGGGCGGCTCCGCCATAGGGCACCTATCAATACAATGTCACTATTTTCGGGGCAGTGGGTATTAGCAGGAATTCCGGGGGGGCGCTCTGAGTACTTTCAGGCAGTGACGCAGGTAATAATTCACACAGCTCGAGCACCTGTGCATTTCACTCTATTTCATTCACACCAAATCCAAAAATAGTAAATGGAGCAGACATCCCTTGTGTTTATTTCAAAATGTAATTATGCTGGCAGTTTCTTTCATAGTCACTTCCAAGCTAAGGTGAACAACATTTTGTATTGACAGCCACTAGTTGCAGTCAGGTCCATCCAGTAGGATTTTACAAATTCAACCAACCAACACGCCAAGCCCTTCGGACATTAATAGCCAGCTACACATTTGAATCAGAATGTACCCAAACAAGGCTAGGCAATGGTAGAAGTGTACCGAACAAAGTAGTGGAACTGTGGTCTCAGCATTGGGGGAGGGTAGGCAGACGCATATTGTGAGGGGGTGGGGGGTATTCTTTCTGCCTAATACACCACTTTCCTAGCGAAAAACAATAGAGAAATTTAGTCATGATTACCATATAGTTGCATGAGTGTAGCAAAAATGCATTCGAAAAAGTTTCAGAATTCACATTGCTGGATCCGGACTTAAGGCTCAGCAGGAAGTCATGCCCGTGCAGATTGGTAGCCCACTGTAATAGCCTTGGGCTCTCTCCCTTCTTGACAATTAGCAACTTCAGTGGTTTGAGATATGTTTAGAATGACTTCATCAATGTAATGATGAATTTTACGATATACAGTTCGGGAGCAAGTTAAAGCCGTACAGGTCCAAGTCTCAACATGTGGCAAAATTTGCCAGCCATGTCTATGGTGGGGAGCGCCAATGCTGCAGTACTGGTCCCGACACTCCGAGAGGTGTGATGCTATATGGGCACAGTTGAATACCATACTGACTTTGATGTCTGTATTGATCTTGCTTTGTGGAAGCTGATGTCATGGCATGTGTCTGGAATGTGGTGGTTCTAGGTGAGATGGATGGGCTGTTAGCTGGAGGATAGTTGTGCTTGGGTGTGGGGCAAGGCCACTGTTTCTCCTTACGTGTTTGTGTCTACGTGTCCCCTACCATTCCCTATGTAATTGGAAGAGTAAAGGACTAGGACATTAAAGAGGTTACAACTTTAGCCTACGTGGCAGTCCCTCTTCATGTCAATGTCCTCGGCAACCATTCTGGACCGGATCCTCACAGGTGCCAATGTGAACTAGGCGGTCCTGAGCCCAACAGAGGTCCCAAGGTACCAAGTGCCCTAATCCCAAGACCTGCAATCAACTTGCTATGCCTGATACTCGTGCATGACGGCCATTTTTCTAGAAAACTGAATATCTGCCTAAAATAAGATGGCTTTAGTTGGAGGCTTTAATAACTTTCTTCAGAATCTCAAAGGCTACCTGACAGTTATCTATCCAGTTCACAACTCAAGTTTCTCCAAAGTTAATGCTGCAAAGATTTTACTATTGCAGGTTAGAAGGGCAATTGGTGGAGAGTTATTAGGATCAAACCAATTGCCCTTCTTAAACACTGGAATACTTATGGATTCTTTCCATGAACTAGGCATGGTACCAGATCACAAAATATTGCGGCAGAGAAAAGTTAATATCGGGGACCAAAATTCAGGATTCAACCTAAAAATTGAATTAGTAAGACCATTTGGACTGACTGCATTTGAAATGGATGATTTTACAATAAGACATCTAATATCTGATTCCCCCCATTCCACATGTTTGCCCAATGTGTCCGTCACTCTGATTAATCTATTCCAATATTCTGGTATTCTCTGGGAGGCCAAAAGTTTCTAGTGTTTCTCTCAGTGATGCACTTAAGTTTCATAGTGGTGTACAAAGTTTTGGTAATGCCAACGGACACAAAAACATGCTCAAACTTGTGTCTTTGTCTCCTGTATCTAGTAATAGGACCACTCTGATCGATCTTTGGTTGGAGAAGTTGGATCTACCCTGTTGTTTTGCCCCACCTGGCACTTAGTTGCCCCGATTGTGAGCGTAACTCCAACTCCATATGATGGATGCGATCATCCAATCAGAAATGGTAAACCTTTATCAATGTGGGTAACAAAAAAGCCACTGTGATGAATCCAAACAATTTGTCCCTTATCCCCAGAGGGGAGACTCCCCCTTTCAGGTTAGGGGGTGAGCCTGCTATGCAAGACCCTCCCCTAGGGGTCTGGGCAAGTGGGATCTCACTGGGAGTGACTCCCTTCATGGGCACAAGGATTCCCATTCGAGAATGGAACTCCCAGTCCAGACCACTTTGTCTGCATATATGAATATGGAAAAGACTTGTACATCTCCTGCAACCCTGGTATTTTACAAAGATCCTTCTTTACCTCTCTTGACTGCAGGCAATGTTGAATACAACTGGAATGCCATGGTCAACAAAGGAGGACACCCTTCAAATTGTTTTCTGTGACATGTATAAGACGAGGATGGATTGTAAAGCAAAGAGAGGCTCCTACGGAGGCCTCTGCAGTATTGACGTTCAGGAGAAGCTGCAATACGCTGGGCTGTGGGCCCAGTGAAAGCAAGGAGGGAGAGTTAAACGCTAACCGAATGCCTAGAGGTTGGCGTTCTATCCGACCTAGAAGCCCAGGTCGGAATGAGAGCATGGAAAGATTACTCGCCTCGTCTGGTGGCGCGATCAATCAGAACCTGTGGTCGGCCTGGGAGGCTGGTAGCAGATGCCAAAACCAGACAGTGTGAGGGAGCCCAGATCCCTGAGCTCTGTACACGTTGGACTGTATCTCCAGAGATAGATTATGTAAGTGCAGAAGGAGGAAACTGTCATACAGTTGGCATATTGATTGCTGTAGACTTTTATTCAGTATAAAAATAAAGAGAAAACCCATCTTTCCATTTATCTATTAGGGTTTCCCTACCTCAACTAAATGGGTATATCAGGATGTCTTTGATAACTTAAAAGGTCCACCGTCCTGTGTCAAAACATCCCTATCTCGGTCCCTTACACTTATAACTGAACTAAAGGTTGAATCAATGTTCTTGGTCAAGGAGAAGGACTCCCTCCTCCTGGACTGGATGGCACAGTTCCAGTTGCAAGTTCTTCACCAGAGGGAATTACTACCATCCACTGCATCACTGGTTTGATCCTCCTTGCAAACTCAACTACCAGGAGAATTACTCAATTTCCCTGGTCTTTCTTGGCTTTATTCCACAGTTCACAACAGCAGGGGGAATGTCTCCGTTCCCTGGCCTTTCTTCCAGGTGTGGGTGCCAGACCAGGTTTCCTCTCAGGTTTGGTTCTGGCAGACCTGGTTCACTCTCCTGCCAGGCACTGTGATGAAGAAGAGGACTTCTACTTCTCTTTCAGTAATATAGGTCCTCAACCCTTCAGGTGGTCAGCGGTTACAGCTTCACCACTGACAAGGAAGATTTTCACAGCTGCATACACTGTCCACTTGACTGTTTGGTTCCCCAACCCTATATGCAATGTTCATATCACTGGGATTGAGCCAGGGCTAAGCCGACACCTTTAAGCCTGTGGCCGTACCAGTGTCTACAGTTACCTTGTTGGGATTCGCAGTACTACTTCGGTCATCTCTGGGACTGTGGTGGGCGTCTGACTGACTTCGATTGCTTCGCCTGCTCCCTCACGTTCTTCTAGCTTTCCCATTCAGTAGCTGGAGCTGCTGGCGGTTTTCCCCAATCAGGCCCAGATGGGCTTTGCTTCTTGCTCCCACCGGCGGCATCCTCTCTTAGGACTCACACTTCCTGCATCTGGCAGCTGCTCCATTCTCGAAGGCTTACAAGCACGCACAACTTTACTGAAGCTCGGTGGTCGGGGCGACAGGCCGGGGCTCTGCACTCTCACCCTCTCTCCAGTCTGCCACCACCATGCAAGTCAATGATTTGCCAACTCCCTGTACCCTCTGCTTCGGTCCACTTTGTTCCTTGGGCTCCACTACGGAGAGGCAGAATCATGGGTGCCTTCGCCTTGTCTATTCGAACTTACGGGTTCCCTTCATTGGAAGTCCTTTGGTTTTTAAGCTTGTCCAAGGTTTGCTCAATTTCATGAGACTAGACTGTTGCTCTCGGTTCTCAAGAGTAATCCTCATGTCTCCACGCATCATCTTTGTACTTGTGAAGTCTTCATTTAGTCATCCCTACTCTTTCTTGCCCCAGTTAGGGTTGGGCTTTCAACTTCACACAAACAAATAGAAGTGTGTGATAAAGAGGGGTGACTAAAGGGATAAGGGGATGGGTAGGAGGTGGGTTGGTATACAGCGTTCTCCCAAGATGGTCATCCTTGTCCATAGAGGGGGAGTCTCTCCCCATGACATCCTCCCACTGTTTACCACCCCTGGGGGGACTATCGGGTAGTGGCCTCACCTCCCAGGTCTCATGGGAAGGGGCTCCCGCTCAGGGAGAAGTGACAATATCTAAGGATTCATCGCAGTAGCCACAGGGAAAGCCAATGAGGTTTTGGGAACCTGAGAAACTCGATGGAAGACATCTCGCTACAAGGTACAAAGATTGCAAGAGCTAGGGAACATCCCGGTTAAGAGCTTGAGAAAGCCAAGTGTACAAATACCCTATAAAATGCGTAGTGGGAGTAAAATGAATGTTGTGAACAATCACTGGAAAAGCTATTCAGGTTATGGAAGCCTGAGAAACCGGAGAGTAAAACAAACCTATGAAAGGGGGACAGAGAAAAGTAATAACATCGTAAATAATTGCTGGAAACGCTATTTAGGTCACGGGAGCTTGAGAAATCTGAATATGCAACTAACACATGAAAGGGGGGAAAAGATGGAGATATGAATAATTGAATTAAGGCTAAGTGAGTCCGAAGAATTGCAATCAAGGCGGGGGGAGCGGGAGGAAGAGAGGGGACTACCATCCTATCGAAAATAACCTGTGGGAAAAAAAAGAAGCTGTCAGAGGACTACAGGACTTTGGAAAGTCCCAGCGCCCCAACGGAGGATAGGACAGAATCATTTCTTTTTGTGTGTGTTCCCAAGCAATCTTGGAGAAATTGTATGGTTTGCATCAAGAGACAGGAGAAGCTGCACAGACTTAATTTGGTATCAAGGCTGGAAAGAATATCCTGCTAGGAAAAAGGAACTTTGGACGATGGAAAACAAGTCAAGTACAAATGGGGCCAGGAAGAGGGCTTGCTGAGACTAGTATACAAAGCCTCCTTTTACCCTTCTTTTAATTAGATGTTTTCTATAATGGTAGGGCCAATTAGCTGGATAGGATTTGGACTACAGAGTTTAATTTGGAATTTAGCATCCACCCTGTTTTTTTTTTTAAATTGTGAACTTTGATCAAAAATATGATCTTATACACAACAGTTTTACAGATTAATACAGTGTAAATAAAAACCAAGATATAAACGTAGACATACAATTTTAGAAATTAATACAGCACAATTGAAAAATTAAAATGTCCACAATTCACACATTCTAAAGAAAGCAATCATAATTCCATTACGTATCAGAGCAGTCAACTTAACTATATACGTTTAGCTCCCTTAGCATTTGAACCACAACATATGTTAAAAATAACTCAGATCTGGAGACGTTTCCACATATCCACTGCAAGTACAAAAATATTGTCAATGCAAAAAAAAAAATACATGACCTAAGTGTCTCGTTCTAATATCAGCCAAGACTGGGCATTCCACCAATAGGTGTTGACGGGTTTCTGTCCTTTCTGCAACATTACAAAATGAACAAATATCATTCATTCCCTCTCGTGTTTTAGATCGAGCATAACGAATTTCACCATTTGGCAAGACATTCAACCAGAATCTCAAGAACGATTGACTTGTTATGGGGCAGGGATAGCAACAAAGGTATTTAGGCAAATCGCCAAGCGGTTTACCAAAATACTTGAAGGTTGAATAGATTTTGTATTGTGTTTTTTCAATTATAACACTCCAATCCCACTTCTTTAGTGACTTTGTATACTCCATGGAGGATTTGCTACTAATTCAGATCGATCTTTGTTTATTTGATTCAACAAATCATCCATAAGTGCTAGCATCACATCCAGAAAAGGAGAGATCTTATCATTCAAACAGTCTTGTAGATTTACAAAGTATTTGCTAAGGGGAACACCATTTTTAGAATAAGAGTCATTATCTGCCAATAAAACCAGTAGCGCAGGAACAGCAAACCCAATTCGAAGCGCAGCGATGCCGTGGCACGAGAAGAGGGCAGCCCCAAGACTCTCTTCCAAAGCCTGCCCTCCAATCTATCCCAGTCAATGGTATGCGCTGTGCCATCAATTCAACACCATACACAATCTTGGGGATAACTTTTCACACTTAGAAATGTATCAGAGGTTTAATGGAGAATTTACAAAACTTTCCCAGTATTTGTCTCATCTGGAAGGACAGTTGGTCGATTTATTTTTCCAAGGTCAGAGTTGTGTACGATTTACTCGAGAATTTGTTTATATTGAATTACAGGTACAATACTTCCTTCCTAGTATCAATCCTGATTCTGTCAACTGTCCACTTTACTCTACAGGTTTCATTCTTTGTGTTACGATATGTGATAATGTGAGATTTGTTCTGATTTATGATCAAGTGATTATTTTATTTTTTTTGCTAACTACCAAGCACTGTAAACAGCCTCTGGAGACCCATAGGTGAGGCATCCAAAAGTGCCACATTGTCAGCATATGATAGCCAAGTAATTCCCAGGCCCCCGATTTTGGGGCTAATTAATGCAGCCTTTTCCAACTCATCGTTCAAATCTGCCAGGCACAAATTATATAGGCATGGTGCAAACATGCATCCCTGATGCAGTCGTTTTGATGTTGGAAACGAGTCAGAGAGGCACCCTCCCACGTTCAGCCTAACCCTTACAAATGTGTCAGCCTGTATATGTTCTAGGATGGCCAACAGAGATGGCAGCAGTTTCCATTTTTCTTAATTTTGCCTAGAGTAGCTGGCGGTTTACAAAATCAAAAGCCTTTGAAAAGTCTATTAAACATACATAGATCTGATTAGGAATCCCCTTCACCTTATGCCTAGAGCCATCTTTTAATACTGAGAGAAACAAACCATTTCACACTCGTAGACAATCCCTTTCTAAATCTGCATTGATTTCTTGACAATATGTTACTTTCCTTAATCCAACTCTCCAGTTTCTCCAAAATTAATGCTGCGAAGATTTTACTATCACAGTCTAGAAGGGCAATTGGTTGATAGTTATTAGGATCAGACCGATTGCCTTTCTTGAACACTGGAATAATTATGGATACTTTCCATGAACTAGGCATGGTACCTGATCTCAAAATATCGCGGAAGAGAAAAGTTAACGGACCACAATTCGGGATTCAACTTAAAAATCAAATTAGTAAGACCATTTGGACCGGCCGCATTTGAAATGGATGATTTTATAATAAGACGTCTAATATCATGCTGCACAAATTCTACGTCCCATGAGGTTGTGAGGATTCTGATCTCCCTCCCCATCCCACATGTTTGCCCAATGTGACCGCCACGCTCATTAATCTATTCCAATACTCTGGTATTCAATTTGGGCATATTCATCATTATTTACCACAGTCCAAAAGTTCCTAGTGTTTCTTGGCATAATGCTTTCCACATTCTTTCACTGGCCTGTTGGAATATTTGAGCTTTATGGTTTGTCAACCAGTTTTTTAGCCCTCTTTATGCCTGTTTTTTCCCTATGGAATAAGATTTTCTGTCGAACGACCTCCGTCCTAACAGTTTAAGCTCTTCCTTATGCGCTTTCTTCCTCTCATAGACAAGTAGATTAATTGAGTGAACATGAGTAGTAGTTCCAAGTCTACTGTTTGTTGGCCTCTCTTTCCCAGATAAAGTCACAAAAAGCCCACTAGTGCATCTCAACATGATATTATCTATAGAGCCCGGGTTTACATAGGCCTCAACAGTTTTGTTAGGTTGTGAACTTCCATCATAGAAGCAGGATAAGTTAGGCGCTCGATTCCTTTTCTTTTAAATAAAACCCTTGAACATAACACTCAATCGTCGGAGTCCTTCGTCTGGTTCACCAAACCACCCAGACCAGTGAGGACCTTATTCTAACCTTATTGATATTGTTGTTCCTGAGTTGAGAAGGTATTTTGTTCTCTGGAATCAGAGGTTATGGCCATATCAGTGTTGAAGCTGGCAGTATTCTATTTCTGATAAGCCCCAATGAGCCAGGCGAGGAGTAAAGCCACTGCTATGGTAATAAAGATGAATGGGCATCCTCACTTCTTTCCCCCCTGTATCCTGCTCTCGGGTGGCCAGGGAAAGGCCATCACTTTTGGATCCTGACCCTGGGGGTGGAGATGTGAGGGAGGATCACCTGGATGGAGGAGACTTGGGGAGTGAACGTCCCTAGGTGAGACATGGTATCCACCATTTCCTGTTAATAATGAACCCTCTATATCCTGCGAGCCTTTATAGGCTATTGTCATCCCTTTCCATGTTCTTCCCTTGGAAGCCTCCCCAAGAATCACCCTTTTAGTACTGGGATGAGTAGGGGACCAACTAAAGAGATGCATCCTAATTTTGTTAACACACACACATCAACCTCAGTAATGTACTGAACGAGGAGGTGGACAAGAGCAAGATCGGACTATCATTCTAATGGTGAGCGGTCTAGTCTTTTCAGGTCTAATCAGGGTGGTGGGAGCTTTAAAACCCGACATCCTTAGGTAGAGTCAGCTGTGAAGGCAGAGGCAGCAGTGGAAGCAGAGGCAGCTGCAGTGTGGCAAGCAGAGCGCTCAAACCCCGAAAAGGAATGCAGAGTTTATGCAGCAGGAAGCAGAGCTGAAAGACGCTGGAGGCAGGTGGCAGACCGAAGGAAAGAGACCGGCGTGACCGAGCAGAGCGGTTGAGCACCTCCCGAGCTGCAAGTGGAGCATCGCCGGTTGCGCTAATCGACAGAGCCGCTGGGAGCACAATCAAGATACTGCACGAAAAGGAGAAAACCTGTGGCAATCGAGGACCTTGCAACAAAGCTGTAAACTCCGACCGGTGAGTGACTCAAGACGGGGAAACACCAGTTTGCAGGAGAACATGGAACGCATTATTATGAATCCCTAATGAAGTGAAAGTAAATCTAAACACTTTTGAACGTCGAACAAAGTGAAAGCAGGTTTTGTGCAACCTTTAACATTAAAACTGAGGGAAAGAAAGATTGGGAGTCTGCCTAAATTCAGTGCATTGCAATACATGAGAAAACAGATATGGGCAAATGCCAAAAGGAGAATTAAAGAAACAGCATGGTATCAATACACATTGGCAAGAGCCAAGATAATGTAAGAAAGTGCAGCAGGAGCAGTGTGATCGTCCCAGCCACCGTGCAGGGTCTGAAGAGTGTGACACAGGTGGAGATATCACAGAGCACTGTCGAGATGATACAGTGGCCTATTGTTAATGGAAAAGCAGCAAGAAAGGGGGCCCGCTTGTGTGACCTGAAATGGGTGGACCGTGTGGTCTGACAACTGTGCCTAGACCGAGTGCACCCCGGTATGGAAAAGCCACTAAAAGCACTCATGAATAAACTATACTCTGATGTAACTTTTGAAGTTAAGAAACTGAACTGCCCATATGAGCTGGCTAAAAGTACCAATAGTAGAAGAACTGGGAAGTGTCCCAAGGAATTGTGTTGTTTTGAAAAGCTGGAAGATTTGAACTCTTGGGGAAGGGAACCCCTATACCTTGTGAACGGTTTTGAACTTGGGCAAGGGGAAAGCGGATTGCCAGCCAAGAGCTGAGAGAAGCCCCGAACTTTACTTTGAACACTATTCACCTTGATGCTGACATCGCTACAAATTATATTCAATTAGACATGAGGGCAGGTATAGGTTTTGTACACAGACAGACATTTGCTTTGTACTTCCTGACAAAGACTATCCTTAGTTTTCTTTATGCCGGAAAATCCGGTATTGGCATACTTGATCGGGGCCCAATTGACCTTTTCCAAATTGACCACATTTTCTTTTGTTGATTTTTTTCTTTTTTTAGGAATCTAAGTCAATTTTAAATATAGATGTGGGGTAAGGGAATAGGTTAAGGTGGAGGTAAGTGTGGGGTGGCTGTGGGTCTCCCGCCGCAAATTCAAACAAAGAAAAGAAACAAAAAAAATGTGATCAATTCAGAAAAGGTCAATTTCTTTCGATCAAATAGACGTAAACTGGGAAATCCCACCTTAGCACAGAAGAAGTTGTGCCTCACCTTGGCCTCAACTCCATCCTGCTTTTTAGGTTAATAAAACTTAAAAGATAAAAATTGATCCTTTGGCCTGTGTCTCCTTCGTGATGCCTTCACACTCCCCATAGCCATGTTTGGGAAGGTGGAACAGTAAGAAATCGGATTGATTGGCACACATGCGCTAGCCCAAAAGGCTATGCTGCCTTGATGTTATTCTCTGCCCTGATGTAGGTACACACAGTAACACCTGAATCATCACTAATGAAGGTGTGCTAAACTGCTCAAGAACCGGAAGTGTTCTTGATAGCTCTCGCCTTGTCAAGAGAAAGTGAGAATCCCTTTCATATAGGAGTGGAAAGATTAAGGAGTAATCTCACCCTGGCCCTAATTCTGAGGGCAGGATCAGTGGAAAGGATCCCTATTCCAGCCCCACCCTTTGTACAAGTATGAATTTGTGCAGACCATTGGAAAACTATGCCATACCTCTTTGAGAGTCTCATCAGTCTTTTGTTCATTGCTGGGAACACAGGCATGAGTGAAAAGAGCGGAGGGCTGAGCAGTGCGAAGAGAGTGGAACAAGAAGGGAACTGGCCATGCAAGTACTCCTCCAGGACCACCTGCCATGAGGAGCCCGAGAGAGAGAGAGAGAGAGCGAGAACAAGCAGGTGACAATGCAACGGGATGCGGCCATTGGAGGAGCCATGCAGCGATGCCAGGGAATACTGGAGCATGCATGCAGAACTTCGTAGACCTCTCGACTACCAGGGACCTAACAGGGAGCTATCCCCATCCTCCCCAGTTTCACTTATCTGTGGACCCAGCGGATAAGGGTCTGGACTCATCGACTTTGGCCCTCCCAGCCCGGCATCAGCAATATACAGTGAGCCCACGTGGAGAAAGTGGTCGGGGCTTACTCCCCTTTTAATGACTCTGCCTTGCACATACACGCCACTGGAGGGGAAGATGGAAGGATAGGCAAGGGAAAGTTATCCAATCATGAGAGAAATGGGGGTATATAAGCAAGGGACAGGAAACATTAAGTCCATGTTTTCTGGGCACGTTCCGAGGTGGAGGACAACCAAGAGACCAGCAGATTCCTGGAGAAGGTGATTTTTTAGGAGTGGAAGTATTCTGCAGAGTGAGTGTGCATGTTTGTATGGCGAGTGAGTAGAGAGGCTAGTGTAAGGGGTGACTATGAATTGAATGGTAAAGAGTGAAAGGAGGGAATTTTCATAGTTGGTGGGAGGATATTAGTAGTGGAAGGTGGAGTTGGGAGGGCAGCATTGTCTGTCCACCCCTTTTGTGCCTGGTCGCAGTACAGAGTACCACTCTCAATCGCCCCATACTCACCCCACACCCTGCCAGACAATGTTCTTTCTTTTTTTTCCAGAACTACTGAATACAGCATCCACATTGGGCTAGACATCCCACCCTCGGGGGTGAGAGCCATAGCAGGAGCTCACCGACCGGTGGAACAGCACAATGCTGTGCACCAGTAGTGGAAATGCTTCCTTAAAGAGGGTGGAAAGCTTGGCAGGCCTTTGTTCCCCTGTCAAGCCAGAAAGAAGAGATGACCGGAGGACATGGGAAAAGGGGGCATGGTTTAAGGGACTTTTTGTAGCCTGTCCCCTTAGAAACGCAGCCCGAGGGAAAAGCCAGAATGAGATTGGCCAGGGGAACCAGGTGAACACAACAGCCAATGGGAGGGGTTGGAAGCAACAGAACAGGAGAGGCCCTATAAAATGGACCAACCAGAGGTGGGGAGTGTGGGATGTCCAGGTGAGGTGAAGGAGGGAAGAGGCAGGCCAAGAGACCAGGGAATGGAAGGAGGGTGGAGTAGAGCATTGAGGAGATGAAGAGAGAGCGTGATAAAGGTGAGGTATTGGTTGGTGAAAGAAAGTGGTACTTGTGTGTGATTGCATGCATCATGAATGAGGTGAATGACTGAGGTAAGTACTAGAGTAGGTGAGTGAGGGAGAAGAGTGAAAGGAGGTGAATATAAGAAGGAGAAAGTAGTGAAGAGTAGAGGGGAGTGGCGAGTATCAAGCAGAGGAGTAGAGACAGAACAGGGGAGTGGGGAGTAGTGGAGGTTGATAGGGAGACCAGACTGGAGGGAGAGAAAAGAGGTTGTTGATCCAGATCTTTTGATGACAATAGTACTCTGTATATACTGCAACACACCACTCTGCAGGGGAGAGCAATTTCGAAGTGCTTTTGAAGCTGTAATCAAGGAGCATGCAAAACACTGCCCCCTACCTTAGATGCAACACATGCGCGACATCTTCCCCTGTCCACCTGCCCCTCCATATTAGTGGTTTGTGCCTCTTCTCTCCTTTCCTTCCCCACTGTACTTTCTGACCTCTCCAGCAAAAACAATTAATTTAAAAAAGGGTCTTTTAGGAAACACCTTTCACAGTTAAAAAATAGAACTAGAAGAAATCTTATATACTGGATCTACTTTACATTTCTCAATAAAGTAGATGGGCTCAATAGGATTCTCCAACATTCCCATTAGCATTTTGTGTTATGCTAATGGAAAAATGTGGCGTTCATCCCCGTTCCAGAGGCTGGAACGGGGGATAACGGCCCGGCAGCCCAAGTTATCGGCCCAAATGGAGAAAGGGTGAATAATGAGGGATCTGGGCTGTTATCCCCCGTTCCAGCCCCAGCAACGGGGGATGAAGGCCATAAGCACCACAGCATGCTAAAAAATGTTTTTCCTTCCTACAGCAGGACGCGCGTGTCGTCCCGCTGTAGGAAGGAAAATCCTTTTCCAAGATTGCCACCATGGAAAGGGAAGGAGGGGCTCCGTACGAAGCCCCTCCTTCCCTTTCCATGGCAGCCTGCGGGAGGCAAAGAGAAAGAACAAATGCGGCAGCGGCACTCACCACCACCGCAATAAGGTAAGTGGGGTGAGTGTGGGTGAAAACAAAAATAATTGGCCCGATGGGCGGACCGATATGATGGCGTGGAGAGCCAGCCATCAGGCGGCTTGGAACACAGGCTTGTACTAGCGGTTCAAGCCCGCGTTCCGAGCCAGCCATCAGGCGGCTTGGAACACAGGCTTGTACTAGCGGTTCAAGCCCGCGTTCCTAGCCACCTGATTGGCTGGCTCCCCCACTAAGGGTGCTAATGGACAATTGTATCCTATAGAAAAATATGAAAAGGACAAACAATTTTCTGTCCCACATACTTTTCTCGAGCATACAATAAGGACCATAATCGATGAACCTTTATAACTATCCACAGTTTCCAGTGTCCCCTTTCCAGGCCATGGATTATTAAAACACCCGGATGACACGTGCACAACATTGCAACGGGCAGCCCTTTTAAATTGTATATTTGCAACACTCCCTCAATGCCTGCTTTCAAACAGTCACACATCCATCCACCAATCGCTTACAAAAAATGTACATATAACCCTATGACCATATTAAGCTGCCACTTAATCTTTGACAAATCTTTTGCATCTGCATTTTGGATGCCAAGGTGGGACGCCACTGGCTAACTACTAGAGGAGAGGCGTCCCAAGGGTGATGTTCAGTCAATTTGATAGGTTTTAGAAGTGAAAATGTTTCATGGTATTACACAACTGTATAAACGTTATTAATAATTCCTCTTTTCATATATGTGAAAGAACTATAAATCGCCTTTAAGAAAAACATTTTTTTGCAACACATACTTAAGTCAGTCATTATCAGCAGTGCATGCAGGAGATGGAAATCATCGTTCAATTGCCTAGGGCATAAAGATCCACCATGAACCCCACCAAACCACCCCAATTATTCACTGCACCTACCCTGCATCCTAGCTCAGTGTCCACAGTACACTAATAATGTAACCAATGGCCAGTGCTCATGGCTTGCAGCCATGGCCAGTCTCTAAATCCATGGGGCATAGGCTTTGGCAATTCTGCATTCCCCAATAAGCAAATCGAAGTACACATTTGTGTTTGCCGAGTGTCACGCCCACTACCCAGACACCAAATGTAGGTCACTAGTTTTTCTACTTACATTCTTACAAATTCGAAAAATAAAACACATGACATATTTCCAAAAACATGCTTTCAGGTCCTTGCTAATGCTGGTCGTGCATGTTTGTTGTAATCTAGTCCATCACTTTAGGCTGTAACCACAAGCAGAATATTTTTTCTGATTCAAACCTACCACTTCTGCCATGCCGCATGCCCCAATAAGAAAATTACAGTACACATTTCTCCTTGCCGACGCCAGGCCCAATTCCCAGACACCAATGTTATATCACTGTGTTGCGTACTTACATTTTACATGTTTGAAAAAATAAAACACAGGACATATTTGCAAAACCATTCTTTAAAGTTCTTGCTGACCCATCCTCGTGCATATTTGCTGCAATCCCATCCAGCACTTCAACCTGTACCCACTAGCAGATTTTGCTTTACAATTCAAACCACTCCCAATTTCAAAAAACGTTATCACATAGGTGGCCCTGGCAGCCATGCCCACTTTAACCCATTTGCTGGTCCCTCGTGGTCATGGCCAGTAGACAGATTCAGACTTTGCACAGCCATTTGAGGTTGGATCTATAATTGGTCTGAAAACATTTGTCCACATTCGTCAAATGGCAACAAAGTTATAAGCCATCTAAAAATGTTGAGACCTCACCCTCTAATTTTGCCCACTCTTGACAAAATCCCAAACTTTGCAAACATACTCATATCTAGGTCTGCAATCTTGTTGCAAACCTTTGTGCATATTCATCAAATGGCATCACATTTGTAAGCCTTTAAAATATTTTGGCACCCCCATCTAATTTTGTTCCCTCTTGACAAAAAGAGCACCACACTTTGCAGCACCATTCAGAGTAAGGTCTAGAATGGAATTCCAGAATTTCATGCAGTTTCATTGAGTGCGCCAAAGTTATAAACCATCCAACAACTGCTTTTCACCAACTCTGTAGTGCACAAATAAGCATACATGTCCCTGAACATCTCAGATGTTAGCCAACATCACAGGACTGCACCAGACATGAGGACCATTCGCGGACATCGGAGTTGGAAAGCCACCAGTTTTTTGGGGTTTTTAAGGACATATTCCATCCCATCCTCATCACCACTCACTATTGATGCGGGAGAGCCCGGGTACCTCTGACACACAATGCAGGTTTCTCTAGCTTTGATTCCGGGTCTTATGTTTCTTATTCTCGAAGGCTCATGAAAGTACCCGTCTTTCTCTGAAAAGGTCAAGAGCACTTCCCTCCTTGCAACCCTCTTCGTTCTTGCCGTCTTTCTCCTTGTATTAAACTGTCATCTTGGAACTGCTACTTCCTAGTGTGCTTTGCCTTGCTCAGAGTGTGATTTTGTGCTCCGCCTTTTATCCGTGTGGGAGAGTGTGATGGAAGTCAAGTGTGTGTAATGATCAGTAATTGCCTGACTCTGCCTGACCATTGTATTGGGACATTTCAGGTATACGGCTCGGGTTTTAGTCCATTTTCTCTCACAGTGAGCTGTCAGTGAGAAAATGTTTGTGTCAGAAAAGGGGGGTTGAGTTCCTAAGTAGCCTACCTGGCAGGATGGGGAAAAAGTGTTACAGGGAAGGGATACCACGACTCGCTGTGCGGTGTCCCACTTCCACTCCCCGAATACCTGATGCAGGTGATCCTCCCGCACTGGTCCACCCCCAGGAACTGAATCCAAAAGCTATGGCTGTGGCCTGTCCACCTGGATGACAGATCCCTGGGGACTAGCAGTGAGACGCCTTCAGGTTTCTCACAGTCACCTGTGCGGTCCGAACCTTTCTATATAGCTCGTAACATTGCCTCCATTTTGGAATACTTTCTGGGAGTTATCACACATTCACAGCATCCAACAGCTGCAGGAAAGTAAACTCCTGCCACTCGCAGCTTCTCCATCCAATCACAGGCTTCACAGTGGTACCTCACTCAATGAGTTTGGGAACTTCTTTTTCTCTGCTGAACATGCTTTGCGCTTTAACTTCTAAATGCTGGCAGTCAGGCATGCACAGTGGCAGACAAGGTTTCACTGTGGGGAATTTGTATCAGAGAGCCTCATAGGGAGCGATGGGAAGAGCGTTAGAGAGGGAGAGCAAAGGAAAGGTGGAGGAAGGAGAGTAGAAGGCAAGGAGAGCAGAAACAGATCAGGAAGAGGATTAACAGGGCATGAATGGGAAGGACCAAGTAGGGACTGAGTGCCTGAAATGCTTGTACTGAGTTGCATTGTGGAATCTAGGATAGGGACCATCTAGATTGTTCCCCAAGGCGTGAGTTCGACAGATAAGTTCAGTCGTGCCGCAATGAGCTCCAGAGAGCTATTGCTCCAAATACAGCTTGCGAAAACTGCCTACTGTCACTTTATTTCTGGTCGATTGTGAAGAAAGGCTGATCCTGGTGCGTAACGCAAGTTCGACAGACGAGTTCATTCGTGCCGCAGTCAGGCAGCAGGAGGATGAGTTACTTGTAACGGTTGAAAAGTTTAAACATTCGGAGTTTGATATGACAAAATGGACCAGGGCTGTCTGGCCCGAATGGGAAGACAAATGTGGCTGGCTACAGGATCAGCAGGAGAAACAATCTATGACCACTTGTAGACCGGGATCAGAGGTGAGCGATGGGCCTGTGCGTGTGCAATGCGAACAATTGGGAAATAGGTTTACATTGCTTGTCGGTAGCGAGAACTTGAGCAGAGGTGCAAAACCTCACCCAGAGCATGGTGGTAATCCTGCTTCACTTTACATCCAGAACCCATACAACGGACGTTCAAGGTGGAGTTATAGTTGGACGTATTAGTCTAGAGGGGAGACACTGATACAGGAGTGGGGAGAGGTTCTGTAGAGGTGGCAGTGCACAAGGGTTTGCAATCGGTTGCTGATATAGTGCAAGTGGATATCAATGCACCAATAACTACTATGGAGAATGGCGAAAACAACAGCAACATGAAAGCGGATACTCACCTGACAAGCAGTGATATAGGTGAGATGCTGGGGAGATATAAGGAGGGCAGCAACGGGTTAGCCCTTGATATAACCAATGCTGAAATGTTTGAGGCGACAAGAACAGGCATAGAAGGGGGAGAGCTGGAGCAAGTTTTGGCTGAGGGTTACGTTGGTCATCCGGTAACACAGTCAGAGACCAACAATCCAGCATTGCCCCATGTGCCTTCAGAGCTACACCTTGCTAAGAGGCAGAACGTAAAAGAGATTCTGTCGTCAACCCCCCTTTTTGATGCGAAAGGCCAGGAAACAACTCTTGCAGCCTGCTTAACGTGGGACATTGCTGATGTGACCCTGTTGCTTGAGAAAAATAAATGGGTGGAGGACGTGAGAGAAGCTAATGTTAATGCTAAAATGATACCGCCTAGATATGTCTAAGAAGTAGCTAGTAGCCAACAAGAGGGTGAATGGCAGATCCCAAAAATCCAGAGGGGTGTTGGTAATACCAGCGCCCTAACAAGACAACAAGGGTCTGTAGTAGGGTCTATGTGTTCATCCCAGTCTGCGTCTTGGTCATCCTCGGACGCCTCACCTTTACGTTTGGCGGGAGCAAATAAGAGAAATTGCCCCAACTCAAACCTTTGCAACGGAGATTCAGAATAATATTATGGCAGTCCTAATGATCTCTTCAGCACTGTTTATGAAGTTATATAAAACAATAAATGATAACTGTAAGGATCAAGCCACGCTGTTGGCAATGGTCCATTCTAAGGCGATCAATACTGAAGATTTCATTACTGCTCTTCAAAGTAGAACAGAGCTTGAGGCAGAGAAGACCAATGACTTCCAAAATAAAAAAAAAAAAATATTCTAGCCTACATAGGTAAAGACAGGATGGAAGGAAAATCAACCACGTAGTCCACAAAGTGGCTGAAAACGTTACTTGAAGCAGGCCATGAAAAGTCCTAATAACAAGATGAATGACAGTGCTTCCCAGGAGAGGAGTGCATGTTTTGGGCAAATAGTATTGAATATGAATTGGAGTTATGTGAATGTGATATATGCCCTCATTTGAAAAAGGCACTTGACATGCCGAAACACGTGTCATACAAAAGGGCTCTCCTTCGGGGGACTGGACGGAATCTTTTGGAATTTTTTAAATTATAAACCAAAAGTTGAAATCAAACTTAAAACTTTTGCGCAGTTCTCGTGTGAAAGCTACAAAACTATGTATTAACCACGGAGGTGGGGAAGTGGTTCCTCCGAACTCTTTCACACATATGAGACACCAACATACCATAAGTTAAACAGGTCGCGAGGCCGAAGAAGTTGATACCCCAAAACAAACCCTCTTAAACTTAGTCCCAATACTTGCTTGCTATGAAGCAGAAACATTTAGCCTATCGTGGGAAACCTGGCCAGTTTTGGAACCCTTTTTGGGAAAAGGGTTCTATCTTTACCGAAGGGAGTACCAAGACAGGTAACTAGGCACACATTGAGACTTTTGCCTTTATATGCCATAGTAGTTTGGAAGACTTTAAGCCTATTCCGAAAATGCATAATGAAAGATGTGCCTATCCATTTTTACCTTTTTAAGGAAAAACTGGTCAATCAGTGTTCGGGGGTAATGGGTATCTTTATTTATGTATTTCATTGATAGAGCGTGCAGCAACCCGTAGGCATTAAGGCGCTGTTACAGTGAAATCCAGTTATTTGCAGGTGAAACATAGAAGAGCAAAGACCACAAACAGATAGTAAGGAGAGGCCATGCTGAGCCGCATAGTGAGTAAAGGGATGGTTAGGCAAACAACCAGGTTTTCAGGGATTTCCAGAAATCCCAGTAGCAGCGATGTACTCTCAGGGCAGGCGGGAGAGAGTTCCAGTGTTTGGCTATGATGGATGGGAAGCTGGAGTCTCCCGCTTTAGTGCATTGTACCTTGGGCTGCTGTTGGTGATTTGTAGACACAGAGCTGGTGGGTTGTGATGACTGCACTTCAGTGATTTTCTGAGAGAGGTAGGCAAGCGCTGTGTTGGCCAAGCATTTGTGAGTGATGGACATGGTCTTGAAGATGGTCTGCTCACAGACGGGCAGCCAGTGGGCTAGTTTCCTGGCTGCTGAAATGTGAGCTCCTCTTACCACTAATTCATGTGCTTGCTTCTCCCTATCTCAGACTTGTCCTTGTTTTAATGAGTGAAGCATTCATTCTGCTCCTGCCATCTTGATATCCAGTCTGAGCAGGGAGTAGGGTAGACCCTATTGCCCGCAGAAATGTGATGCAGGCTACAGCAGAAGCCAGTCTTCTCCCTGCCAGCTGCCTATTCCACAGTACAAACAGGCATAAGCAAAGCCAACAGTATGGACTTGTGTAGCCATGGGAAAGGCATTTGCTAGGCACTGCTATAGTGATATTAAGTGGCCATCGACAGAATGGCAGTGCCTGGAGAATTGTATTGTATTTCATTTATGTAGCGCTACTAGCCCTGAGACATCTGGGCACTCTTCTTACAATTGCAAATAATATATACATTTCTACAGTTACATATTAAAGCTTGCATATGGAAAATATATACATAATTAGAAAAGTACAAGAATAGTATTTACAGTTGCAGGTATATACATGTGTAGAAAGGCAGCAGTTACATAAGTGTGAATTTACAAGAGAGGGCATAGTGTGGCGTTAATAACCAGCTGAAGGCTCAGGCGGTTAGTCTTCATAGGTACAAATCCAGTGTGTGACAGATTTTCGGAATTTGTGGTAGGATGGTTCTAGTGGGTAGGGCATTCCAAGTTTTCACTGCTAGTACCGGGAAACTCCTACCCCTGCTTTTTGGAGCTTGAACCTCGGTATGATGAGGCAATTGGATTGCGAAGATCTAGTGAAACGTACTGAAGTGCAGTGCTGGAATTTCTCGCAGAAGTACCTAGGTGGTTGGTTGTGTTTTTGTAGGTAAGAGAGAGGGTTTTGAATTTAATTCTTTGGTTAATTGAGAGCCATCGCACTCTTTGTCTTAACTGGGAGATGTGGAGTTTTCTGGGAAAGTTGGTTGCTGCTCCAAGCGCGTTATTTTGATAAATTTGCAGTTTGTTAGATTGTGTTTGTTAGTACCTACATATAAAGCATTACACTAGTCCAGTTGGGTTAGTATGAGAGCCCTCGTTAAGGTAATACAGTTGTCAAGAGCCAGAAATGGTCGGCAAGCATTCATGAGTGTATGCCGAGCTGGAGGCAGAAGCGTTAATTTGTTTGTCTGGGGAGAGTGTCGAGTCGATGTTCATACCTAAGGTTTTGACGTCCTTAGAGACCTTAATGTTGCCATCCATGATGAAAGCGTAGAAGTGGCTGTCGAGTCTGGTTAAATTAGCTGGTGTGCCTACCAAGAGTAGTTCAGTCTTGTCATCATTTAGGCAAAGTCCGTGTTGAGCCATCCATGTTTGGCTGATGCTGTAGATGTCATTAAGTCTATTAGGGTCTGTTGTGTGGTTGTCTGACATGGGGATAAGAATTTGGGTGTTGTCGGCATAATTTGTATACACGATACCCGTGAGATCTAGCCTGTAGAATAAGGCTTTCTAAATATGTTATAAAGCTTGGGGGAGACACAGGAGCCTTGAGGGACCCCACAAGTGACGGCAGCCGGTGTAGCAGATGCTGTTGGGGGCAAGTTCTATTGTTGAGGAATGACTGGATCCAAGTGGTGGTGTCGTTGGAGAAGTGGGCTGCTGAACTAAGGTGGCTGCAAAGAATGTTATGGTCTGCGAGGTCAAAGGCAGCTGATAGATCAAGTAAGAGAAGGAGGGCAAGTTTGCCATCATCTTTTATGGTTATTTAGGTTACTAGATCTATCAGTGCTGTTTCCGTGCCGTGCCTTGGACGGAAACCTGATTGGCGAAGCCCCAATAGATTTTTACTCTACAGGTGGTGCTGTATCTGCAGGTAGGCTGCTCTGTCAATGATTTTGAGCAAAAAAGGGCACTGTAGTAATTGGTCTGTAATTTGTCACGATCTAAGGGTCAAGGGATGGTTTGTTGAGGAGGGGCATGCCCAAGCGTCTTTGAGGTTGGTTGGTACTGTGTTTGAGGAGAATGAGGCGTTTATTAGTGAAGTAATGAAAGGAGCAAGTTCATGTGCCGTTTCTTTTATGATTGATGCTGGGCAAACATCACCCATGCATCTGGAAGATTTTAGGCTAAGGATAATCTCCTCAACTTCCTTGATGCTAAGAAGGGAGAATTTAAATAGGTCAGTTTGTTCTGGTAGAGGCAGTTGGGTTGGCATCTGTGGGGCGTTGGGACTTAGACTGGCTTTTTTGGTTTCAATTTTCTTTTGAAGGAGCTCAATCTTATCCGAGAGCGCTTTTTGGATGCTGAGGCACCAAGTAGTGTCCTTTGAGCATGACGTAGGTAGGGCTGTAGGTGTCTCCAGCTCTGTAAGAATGTTAAATAGTTCTTATACGTTAGTCTTGACCTTTTGGATTCGGTCATTTTAAGAGTCGCATTTAGCAAGGAAGCTAGCAGACTTGTAAGTGGCAGAGGCTGTAGTGAAGTGTTCTTTGTTGGAAGTTGAGGGGCAGTTTTTCCATGATGCTTCGCTGACTCATTTTTTCGCAAAGTTCTTATATGAGGGGTGAACCATGTGTTCATGTGGGCCCGAGGTTTGGCTTTGCACATTTTTAGGGGAGCGATCTTGTTGACAGCGTCAAGAATAGTTTCATTGTAAAGATTGACAAGGTGGGTAGGGTCGTCTTTGCCCTCATTGGCAGAGGAGTGTGTAGTGAGCGGTTGAAGGAGTGGGAGTAGCTTGTGCGCAGTTATATTTCTCATGTTTCTGGCTAGTCTGGGAGGGGCCAATGATTTGTCAGGGTTAATGTTATTAATCTTCGGTAAGGAGAAGAGAATAGCGTGATGATCCGTCCAGACGCAGGGCTGGTTAGATAAGATGTTAATGTTACAATTGGCATCTGCAATCCAATCTAACTGTCTACCTTTGTTGTGGGTAGGTTGGGAGATCCATTGGGTGAGGCCTAATTTGGCAATACAGTTGCTGATAGATAGGGCATTAACATCTTTAGAGTCATATAGTCCTAGGTTAAAATCCCCTAGGAGTAGTATTTGTGAACCCGGTTTAGAGTTTGTAAGGAGTACTGAAATGTCTTCCTCAAATAAGGAGAGCGGACCTGGAGGTCTGTAGATTAGGTGAGCCATTATGGTTTGTGATGGTGATAAAGGTAGTTTGATTGAGAGTAGTTCTCCAGAAGGAGGCCTAGTGAAGGTTTAGCAATGAATGCAATGCAGCCACCTTTGGCTGACATTTTATCTTGTCTGAGAATAGTGTATTATTCTGGGATAGCTAGTGATAGCAAGAGTGGGTTGAAGCCATGTCTCTGTGATAGCAAGGAAGTCGAGGTAATTTGTCAGGATAAGGTCATTGCTATCAAGTGCATGGGCTGTGAGAGACCAGTCATTGATGAGCCCTCCTTTGAGGGATGTGTTCTTACTTTCACATGGCAAATTAGTAATCTTGAGGTTATTTTCGAGATCGCTCATTTTTTGGGGCGAGTTGATGAACGTATTAATGTTTTCTCTAGCAGTTACCAACAAGGGGCAATGATATGCTGGACTGGTGTTGTCTGGGTGACGTCTTTTAGGGAGCCTGTGGCCAAGTCTAAGCTTTCTGATTGCTGTCGGGCAAGGTATGTTAGGTGTAGGTTTGGAGGCGTAACATCTTATCCATTGCTCTGGCATTAATACTTGGTCATTGATTAGACTCTGAGCATTCGCTATTGCAGTTTTATTAGCCCAATGGTTAAGGAGTGGTAGGAAGATCTTGGGTCTAATGCTATCTGAGCATGGTAGATTTAAGGACATGGACAATGGGTGAATCCACCTGGTATCAGGAAATGGGATGTGGCAGAGTGGAGGGTTAGGTAATCCTGTCGCAATGTTGAAATGGTTATGGTATTCCATGGTCTTTGGCGTAGGTGCAGCTAGGTTGGACAGTAGGCTGATAAGGGTTGATCAGCATTGGAACATGTCTGGGATCAATAGGCCTAAGGCTGGTATAGGATAGGAACGCTAGCGGATAAAGGAGGTTATGCTAGGTGGAAGGATTACATCATCATTATGGTATTACTTACGCAGTTACGTCTTTCGTACAGTACAAAATGATGTCGCTTGCAATTTGATTTGTAGTGTACATAGATGTAAGGTGCCTGCAGGCAATCTAGAGGTGCACTTAGCCTAGCTACCTAACACAGACTGAAGTTGTTACGTGCAACAGGCCTGGTCAGCCGTATTGGCAGGTGGAGTAGCAATGTTCACTAGTGGCTATTGCGTGAGGTCAACAAATTAACAATAATGGCCAGTGTGGTAAGGTAAGGCAACACCGTATGCCGAATACTTAAAAAATGTAAGTTATTCACTGTAGTGACTCGAGTAGTCAGGCTCTAATCCCCTTTCCTCCATCCTTGTGGGCGTCCCCCAACCTGGGGAGAGCACCGGAACCCCTGGCAGCGAAGAACAGAGCATCTCTCCCAAATATAGTACAGTGCGCAGTGGCACGGCCCCGGGCGTGTGAAGCATGCGCCCTGCGGCGCCAAGTCCCCCCTTGAACACATCAGATGCTTAGATACCTGGCTACACTTATTACATATTAGCCTGTGGCAGACAAGCAGGGGACGGTGGGTGGGACGTATGGAAGAAAGGAGACTACGAGTACTCTAGTCAGTACAGTGAGTAATTTTAATACTCATACATTCCGTCCCCTTTCTAATTACAGAGTTATCCTGAACACAGAGGAAACTACAGAGGAAGTCCTGATATCTAACCCTGGTTCAGTCCAAAATTAAATTATGGTGTCAAGATTAGATTAAGAAGCATGCAGATAGGGAAAAAATATAAATTATTTAGTCTAACAAATCATGAAGTAAAGGCTTTTAATGAGTTACCTAAATACCTGAGCAAACTCCCTAGCAGTTACCACCAACCTCAATTTTTACGCTTCTGTATGAATTCATAACGAACCGACGAAGAATTAAGAGCTTGTGAGAAGAGTGGAAGAGAAAATAATGGTTGTAGGCACTGCCCAGATAGCAATGCAATAGAAACAATGAAACATATTGTGTTAATTTGCCCCGGATTCACAAGTTTGAGAACACCATTTCTGGGGATTTTTTTTTTGCGGGAAAGAGATCATTGACTGCAGAGGAGTGGTGGAATACATTGTTATATGTAGAAGAATTTGCTCAGGGTTTTGCCTTAATAATGTTTTTAGACGCATCTTTCAAATTACTAACTATAAAATGTTTAAGAGTTAAGTTCTGAGTAGAGGTATAAGACAAACAGGAACGTGAAGTGACCTCCCTTTGGTGAGAAGTGCAAGAGTTGGACTCTTGTCAGTGCGTCAAACATATTGAACAAGTGAATGATCGTTAGTAGTTCACACTTATGCGATAGTAGCCTAACTGAACTAAACTGTAAGGTGTAGCATTGGCTAAGGATATGATGATGAATTAGATTTCTTCTTTAAGCCCTATGCTATTTGTTTTGGTGTTGACTTTCTCTTTCATCTTTTGTTTTTCTTTAAATGATTTCATTCTTTTGATACTATACGATTTTATGTGAAAGGTTTGTAATAAACCAATTGCGCTGTATCAAATAATTAATTAGAAAGGGTGCTTGTCCTTAGGCCATCACCACAAGGCAGACTGAACTTAGACAGCAGGGGTTACCGATCTCTAGCGAACATCGTAAGGTTGAGGAGGGAACCGCCCGCACAATACGAGAGCGCTAAGGACAGCCGTTAGCAAGCCCATTTACAATTCTTCCAATAAAAACCCTGGAACCTTCTACGAGACCTGGTTTGTTCTTGATGCCACCCGTGACAGCGCCCAATCCTCCCAGTGACATTGGCAGCATGTTTTGAGTCCTGAAGGCGCAGCCCACTGGCAGTTTGCTTCGCATTACGCACTGTATTGATTTGCGTGAATGACCTGTGAAACCCAGAGGTGCCGGGTCTTGCCTTTTTGCATGGGTGTGTAGAGGAGGTCCCAGATATGGCCTGCACTCCAGCCACCCATTTTGAAATACCAGGAACATACTCGCCGAGATATGTGACATATGAGGAGCAAATAAACCAACAGAGAGCAGCACTAGGGCTCTGCCCAGTGCCCATCAGAAGAGCTGTACCTGTTGAAGTGCCGATAACCAGACAACCATGGGCAGCACGGTACCCATTGAGACAACCGTACCAGCAGCTGACACGAAATGAAGACTACTTACAAACTGTCACTGAAGAAACCCAAAGGGCCTTAATTGAAGGAGAATGGTGATGACAGAAGGGCCTGGACATACGTACTGATGAACGGAACGACAAGCAAAGGATGACACACAAAGACGAAATGTAAAGAATAAGGATGTTCTGGACTTGGAAGAAGAAACAATGTCAAAATATAAAGAAACGTAACCATGAAGTAGGATCAAAATATGCAACTAGCTAATGAATAGAAGAAGAGCGGCAAGTGCCAACTATATAACTACCTCAATAAAGCACATTATACAAGTGAGGCTCCATTTTACAAAAGCAGAATTAAGCCCAGGATGGTATATAACAGGCCAAGATTCATACTCCAGTTAAACTAGAACAAACAGTGAAATCGAAACTTAGCAAAGGCAGCTCATGCCTGGGAATTCGAGGTCAACCCTTGGAAGGGAGGAGAGCGGCAACTTCGAAGAAACGAAACTTAATAGCATAGCAGCCTACACCGTTAAGGTCGAGATAAGGAGGCCCAGGCAGGTGGCGAGGCCGAAGGGAGAATCAAATACGCAAATAGAGGGAAAATGAAGCAGATCCCAGTGTACTACCACGTGACCAGCCAAGCACGAAGTTGTACAAATGTCTGATGTCACCCAAACCAGAGGATGCCATAACCTTTTCTGATAAGCTACAGTTTCGAGGCCAACCTCAGCCAACTAATTGACACATAGCCCTAAAGCACTGATTGATAGAAGGGAGGCAGGGTGAATTGTGGGGCACACTGCATCTGGGTGAACATTCTGCATGCTGCTAATTAAAGTGGAGATTTATGCCTAGGGGTGCAACCGACCCAATCACAATGGACCAAATAATCTAGGGTCCTATGGCTAGTAGAACCAATGAGACGTCGTACTTGTAGTGACGTCTTTCACAAGTGATGTAGAGGGATGGGCGTTGACACCTACCTGATAATAGTGATCCAATCCTCACACTCTTACCATATACAGATATAGCACCTATACTTAAGTTTTCTCTGTAACCAATAGAATTGCATGACAAACCTTTGAGTGTTACACGTCAATGATGACAAGAATTCGCTATAACTATTGCTGTCTGGATGAAGAATTTGGGAGTTGCAGCAAGACGGACTTCGCACCACTGTTGATTTCCATTGTTTCCCCGTTTTTTGTACTTGTCATTAAACGGACTCCCCTTTGCCAAACCATTGAGTTGTTCTTATTTGATAGGTGTTGGAGTAAGAGAATCCAGCACCCCATCCACAGCAAGGTGCAGCTATCTCGTCTTAAAGTACTCGAGGGTGAGCTGTGATCCTATGGGCCCGTCAGAGGTTGCGCCGCCCTCCTGTACAGGTGGTCATAAGGTGAGGGGCGGGGCGCTTTTGGCACAGCTGGCTGCAATGTTTACTTCCCCGTTTATTGCATTCTCGTTTGGAGTCGCCAGCTCCACGCAATCATAGCCAGCCCTCCTCCCTCTGGCAGTTTGCAGACGAGTTACATCTGTCAACATAAAGCGTCCTTTTCCTTTCAGAATAATGGCAGCCATTTTGTTTCCACCATCATTGTTCAGAAATGGCTTTTTATGTCAAACGCATGAAGCACATCACGCATATTTATTTTTAATGAGAACGCTTTTTTGTTTCAGATCCACAAATACAACAACAGCACAGGCGCTTGGCGACCACTTGGAAAGCAGCCTTTGCCTGTGACATTTAATTACAGACCTGGAACACTGTATTCGCGGCTCTTACTCGTGCACAGAAGCCATTCCACGGATGCAGACCCATTTCAGAACATATGCAAATCATTGAGGGGGCATCTTACAGGTCACATCGTACATGGATGGCTCCCAAGGACAGCATTTATAGTTTGCATTGCAACATTTCATGAAGGCCCAATCATGACACGGTTTCACAGACTGCAATTCGACTTCCTCGTGTTAGCGCAATGAAGCTTGCAGCTCAGCTCCCATAAGGAACTGGTTCGGAAAACATCACATCCTCAATTGTCTCAATTTTAGGCGCCTGTTCTGGACTATAAAGCGCACAACAAATAGTAGCAAACGCAGTGGGATACCACATGTTCCCATAGTTTTTGGCCGTTTTTAAAATGGGGGTAGGAAGGTCAAAAAACCAAGAGCAGATATTTTCTTCTAATAGCGTTTTGAAAACGTTAAAAGGTGTGCATGTTTAAAGCCACAATAATCAATTACAAGGTTTTCCCTGGAACACTCCATCCCGAAATGTGACATGTATGTCTTTAGCTGTGTGCCATTTTATCTGGTGCTGCGGTGAAGTGCCCTGCCTGCGAACCTGGCAACTGCAGTTCGAGTCCCATATATTCACAAGTTCAAATAAGACGGTCAATATTTACATACGGCTTCTAAAATACCCAGGAAAAAGTCCACCCGCAGTGTGTCCATGAAAACAAGGTGCGCCAAATTGCGACTTCCTTCTCGGAAGGAGGACAGTTCTCTTACGCCTGCGCTGGTGTCTAAGCACTAAGCCTTTTGAATTCGAAGAGGACAAGGAGCAAACATTCCAAATGCAGCAAAACATACTCATTTTAAAAGGGGATTAAAGGACAACTAATTTAAAAGTTGATTTTTCCGTCCTTTGCGTTTGCAGTGAAATTTGAAAAATCTTGTCTGTGAGCAATGTCATTTTCAATGGAGAACATTGCCAATGAGACAAGCCTCTGTTTGCTTATGTTTCAGGAGGGATGGGTTTAATTCCTTGTTCTCCTTTGGAGAAGCTCCTTTCTCCCCTTGATACAGAGACTGGCATTGGGAAGGCAATCACACATGTTACAGCAATGAATGAACTGTTGCACACCTACCTGTTTCTGTGCCTTATAGAACGGCATTGGGGAGGCAATCACGCAGGTTACAGCAATGAATTCATTGTTTCACACCTTCCTGTTTCTGTGTGCCTTATGGGATGGAATTGGGTATTGAGGAAGCAATCTCACAGGTTACAGCAATGAATGAACTGGTCCACGCCTTGTGGTTTCTGTGCGCCGTATGGAAATGGGGAAGCAATCACACATGTGACAGCAACGATTGAACTGTTGCACACCTACCTGTTTGTGTGCCTTATGGAATTGGGTATTGGGGAGGCAATCGCGCAGGTTACAGCCATGAATGAACTATTGCACACCTACCCGTTTGTGTGCCTTATGGAATTGGGTATTGGGGAGGCAATCGCGCAGGTTACAGCCATGAATGAACTGTTGCACACCTACCCGTTTGTGTGCCTTATGGAATTGGGTATTGGGGAGGCAATCGCGCAGGTTACAGCCATGAATGAACTGTTGCACACCTACCCGTTTGTGTGCCTTATGGAATTGGGTATTGGGGAGGCAATCGCGCAGGTTACAGCCATGAATGAACTGTTGCACACCTACCCGTTTGTGTGCCTTATGGAATTGGGTATTGGGGAGGCAATCGCGCAGGTTACAGCCATGAATGAACTGTTGCACACCTACCCGTTTGTGTGCCTTATGGAATTGGGTATTAGGGAGGCAATCGCGCAGGTTACAGCCATGAATGAACTGTTGCACACCTACCCGTTTGTGTGCCTTATGGAATTATGTATTAGGGAGGCAATCGGCAGGTTACAGCAATTAATGAACTGTTGCACACCTTGCGCTTTCTGTGGGCATTATGCAATTGGGGAAGCAGCCACACATGTTACAGCAATGAAGAAACTGTTGCACACCTACCTGTTTGTGTGCCTTATGGAATTGGGTATTGGGGAGGCAATCGCGCAGGTTACAGCAATGAATGAACTGTTGCACACCTACCTGTTTGTGTGCCTTATGGAATTAGGTATTGGGGAGGCAATCGGACAGGTTACAGCAATGAATGAACTGTTGCACACCTTACACTTTGTGGGCATTATGGAATTAGGGAAGCAACCACACATGTTACAGCAATGAAGGAACTGTTGCACACCTACCCGTTTGTGTGCCTTATGGAATTGGGTATTGGGGAGGCAATCGCGCAGGTTACAGCAATGAATGAACTGTTGCACACCTACCTGTTTGTGTGCCTTATGGGACTGGGTATTGGTGAGGCAATCGCGCAGGTTACAGCAATGAATGAACTGTTGCACACTTAGCTGTTTGTGTGCCTTATGGAATTGGTTATTGGTGAGGCAATCGCACAGGTTACAGCAATGAATGAACTGTTGCACACCTCGTGGTTTCTGTGTGCGTTATGGAGTTGGGGCCGCAATCTCACAGGTTACAGCAATTAATTGTTGCGGTTCATTATTCAGTCACTCTCAACTCAGGGAGTCCCCCACACCCACAAGCAAGGTGGCACACAATAAAGCACTCTTTATCCAAGTACAGTTTGGTGAGGCATCCAGCCAGTCTTGCACCCAACCCCAACAAATACCCTATGTCACCAATGGACTGGGAACCAGGAAGGTGTGTAGTAAGAATATATATTTATTCATTTATTGAATCAAGATTTGACCAACAGACTAACATCAGCCACCAATGCTGTGGCAGCAGCCAAAATCACAACTATGACTCGGTTATATAAAACACCACAGGTGACATTTTGAAACATGCAATAAATTCATGAGACAAATCGTTTTGGGCTTGTTATTTAAAAAGGTAAGGTTGGGAAAAAGGAACTCAAATGAAAATTGTTCTTCAACACAATTGGCAGTAAAAGTCAGCATTGGATAGTTTGAGGTCAGAGAAAAATGGAAACAAAAGAAACATTTCGTTTTGCACCACACCTGCAGCTGGGATACAATACTTCGTCATTCTGGTTTAAAAGGAATGGGGAATTTCGTTTTATACCCTGCACACTGGCTTGAAAGGTGGCGTTTTAGGGATTACTTATTTTTCTAATGATGGACACTCCCCTACCCCCTTTTCTATGTTGAAGTCAAGGATTTCAGAGACAGTCAACCAGGTCTTTATGGGCTCCAACACACTCGGCATGAGCTATTGTTAGTTTTGAATTCTAACAACCCTCATCTCATGATTTTCTATGTGGGAATTAATTGATTTACTTTAATCAAATGTGACAAGGATCTACACAGTTTCCCCCCTCCCTGCACTTTAATGGAAAGGTTTAAGGATGGCTGCTCGCAGCACAATGCAATTTCAACAGAGGGGTTGTTTTCTAATGGGAAAATAAGTTTCAGTATGATTTAATAAATTGTGCAAAGGGCCTACCCAGTTTCACCTCCCTCTACACACTAATGGAAAGGGATAAGTCAGGTAGCTCCCCACACAATTGATGGCTTTTGGATGGGTCTACTTGCATGGGAGGCTTTGGTCAGGGAAACAGCAGGGCTTCTCTGAGGACCGTACAGGTCTGGTGAAGGGCTTTCAGTCAGTGATTTTCTCCTGCACCCAGACTCCTTCTGCTCCTCTGGTTTGGCTCCCAGCTAGCTTCTCTATGTCCCAGCCACTGTCTCCAATGCAAGGATTGAAGCCTCTCTGCTGTTCCTCGCAAGAGTCCAGCAGCAGCTCTCTCCCAGAATAATTCACAAAAAGCCCAGTTCTGATGCAAACTGGTCCTTTTATAGGGCTAGTGACATTGCAACCTTGTCATGATTGGCTACCTTGTTCCCTACACCTCCTCACCAGAGCCCTACCCGCTGATAGGACCAAGATTTGAGAGATATGTACGATGTAGGCTGGGGGAGGGGAATAGATGCATCATTTCAAATGGACAAGGATTCCTGCATATTTTGTTCTGAATAATACCCATGGGTCTTTCAAATAACCCCAAGATGTGGTATATATATATATATATATATATATATATATATATATATGAGTTCTATATTTTACAGTGAATCAGACCATACTAATTTTACTTCAGCATGCCCTTCCTGAGCGGAGTTACCATTTCTCTTGACCTCCTCAAAGACCGTGCTAGTGACAAATATGACACTTCATCATACAAACTTTAACTTTGTTCTTCGCCCTCACACCAACTTTCAAATCTTTCAGAATCATGGGAAGGCCCGAATCAAAGTTTTCTTAATAACTTCTGTTATGTTTATCACACAAAAATCGTTTTTAGCATGGTTCAAAGGAGATTTCTGTCACCTTTAATAAAAGTCTGGAACAAGCTTTGTGGCATATACGATGTACTCTTTATGCAACAAAATGTATTATTTTATTAATTAATTATATGAATACACATGCATTTTGTAAACAGTATTCAGAGTATGAGTTACTGAATCTTATCATGTGTTATATCACAGACATATGAAGTTTGTATCACCTCCTGATGAAGAGCACGCAGCTCGAAACGCGTTGGGTATTCAATTAAAAAGAAAAATGATGGACATCAAAAGACTAAGTTTGAAGATGTGCTGCTCAAGAATATTTTAATGATGTATATACTATTAGGCATGACATTTTGGCTTATCACCATACAAACTGAAAATTCTACTTTTACATATCTAGTCTGAGACCACTCATCCTACTTCATGTCCAACTCTTGGCTTTCTATAGCCAGTGAAAGTGTGCAGGGGACAGGAGTTCCCCCACTGAGGGAACTTTACTGTTTATTTCCCCAATCATAGGAAAGCAGCTCTTCAAATCTACACATGGGTGTTTTCATTAGGAGGTGCGAAGGCTGGCTCAGGCTTTTGGCAAGGATATATGACAGCAATGCCAACAATGCAGGTGAGAGAGGCAGACTTGTACAGTCAGAGGCTATATCGCAACCCCACAAACCTTCAAGGGGTTACAGGGTTCTACTGCTCACCAGAAAATGTATTTTATGCTTTGTGCACCACAGCACAGACAATACTGGAACCATACCGGAAACCCAGGCTTCCATTCATAAAAGTGACATCCATGGCAGCAGGGACTGCTCACCTCAATACCATCATTATTATTATTTTTGATACTAAAACACGAGACTAACGTGAATTGTAGTTAAACATATTGTCACGTACGTTAAGAATAGCATAGGAAGAAGGTTTCATTTTGGAGTTATCCATGTACCGAGTGGATTTAAACTGTCTGGAAAAGGATGCAACAACTATTGCTCAGATAGCCCCCCTCTCCATCCCCAACCCCCTCCCCAAGTGAGCTCTGATAAGGTCTCCCTTGACTGTTGGGGGCGGCAATCTGTGTGTATGCAAAGCCAGGCTTGCGTTGGTCTGACTCAGTGTCTAGGCTCCTTCCCAGTAGGGCGGACTGGACATCTCAGTGCCAAGCTGCCTTTATCCCACCCTTACACCGTGGCAGGATCACCGACCACCTTGGAAAGCCCTCCGTTGGCTACAGGGAAAGAGACATGTGAATGTCGTTCAGACCAGTTACCAATGCCCACTCTCTATATAAACGATAGGTGGGCATTAGTGTTCGGGCACCTTGCTGTAGGTCAAAGATCTAGGCTCAGTCCTATGCCAAACCCAGTACTGAACCTTAAGACCTCTTTGGAAGGACCCGTTTTTCTGCCAGTGTGAAGAAACCCATTGCTGTCCGAGGTCTTGTATTCGGGACTACCACGAGAACCGGATACCATTATTGAACCAGAATACAACAAATATAAACAAATGAAACAATGTTTAATCGGCCAAAACCATCATAAACGTACAAGAACTATGTACCGGTGGTCAGTCAAAAGGCCGAAAACAAAATACCGAATGACAAAAATCTCGAAAAAAAAAATATCGAATTATTTATTTATTTATTTATTTATTTATATATGTTCTTTGGGGTCAGGTAAGTAAAAAAAAGCGTTAAAATAAAAAAAAAAATAGAAAAAAGGGGGTTGGGGTGGGGGGGAACCCCCCCCATCTCGAGAAAAAAACGTCAAAAAAAAATTCGATATTTTTTTTTTCGGCCTTTTGTTTTCGAGATTTTTGTTTTCGAGATTTTTGTTTTCGGTATTATCACTATAAACCCTATAAACAACTTAAGTAAACTACAAAGTGTACAGGTTAAAAGGAGAAGGAGATTTAACCTTTCCATTCCTTCACATTTAAATTTCACATCCTTACTGTTCATGACCTGTAAGAATGTCATTGTATTTTCCCATGTTCCCTCCCTTGCCTTGAAGCGCTTTGAAACACATTGTGTATAGGCGCTATATAAATAAACGATCACATCATATAATACACAGCAGCCTTATTGCGGATAGCTGGTCTCAACAGCTCTCCCTCTCTCTGTGTCTTTCTCTAGGACGGTGCACCATCAGCAGTGTACTTATACAGCATATCATAATACGTTTTACCCTGTTATGCATGCCTTACGTTACAAGTAAAACGCGCATTGGGAAAGAAATCACTTGTGGCTTTTGTGTAGGAAAAGGCCTAGCTAATACCTATCTGCAAGCCAAAGTTGCTGGCTTTGCCATTACTATTTGTTAACAGGAATTCAATGCATGAACCAAATGTGAGTACACACATACATTGCTTATAAATCAAGTGGTTATAGGCACAATTCGTTTAGATATTTTTATTACACCCAGAACTCATTTACAGAGGCAATTATGCCATTAACTGTCATAGGACTGCTCAGAAATAACACCGACCGGCCCTGTGCAACATAAACATTGATGTTACTGCATGATAAAGCTAGATCAACGAGATTCCCTGGAGGCTGTGTTTGGGTGGGGAGAGGCAGGGAGTGGGTCGGAATGGCCATAAGCATTGGAATGGCCATAGTCAGTCAAGGGGTGGGTAAATAACCAGCCATAGGCTGTGTTATCACCTTCACATCCCATCTCCCGTCTATCTACACTCCAAAGCAATAGTTTCAGCATGTAGGTGGAGCTAAAGTGGCACCTGCTAGCCAAATCCAAAAAGAAAACCAGCTTCTCGTTGGCTGCAATGAATAATACAAAAGAATGGTGTACAAGTACAATATCCCGGCACATACTGGCTTTCCGATCTCTGCTTTTAATGATGTATATACATGGTTTAGATTAGTTAAGAGGGCCATACAAATATGTATTTATTTTTCAAATACGAAAGCAAGAGCCACACAACTAACCTTGGGTTATTGCATCCTTTTCCCGACACCCATTTTTCCGACTGGTGTTTTGCTGCAGGAGTTTTGCCAAAAATTCCCATCAAAATCTTTTGAAGGGTGTGGGTGGAAAGGGTAAATAAAGGGTTGGGGGGTGAGGTAAATTAAGTTCCTCCCTCGGGTAGAAGCCACAGTGACCGCATGTGAGCTGCAGCACTGTGGCTCCTATCCCGGGGACAGGCAAAATACAAGGGGAAAAAAGCTTTTGCTTAAAAAAAAAAAAAAAAAAAAAAACTTTTGATGAATGAACAAGTGACACAATGGAGATGCGGGCAGCCGTAGATCTTCACTCTGCTTCCCAAAGAGGTAGGGATCCACGTGAGGAGAAAAATAGCTGGGCAGGAAAAAACCCAGGCGGAAGGGCAGCCGGTCCGAAGTAAAGGAGAATCAGAAGTAGATGGAGCCGGAAGAGGAACCAGGAGGGAGACGGAAAAAAGAGAGAGAATGCCGGAGCAAGGTAAGAGGGAAGGAGCTGACAGAACTGGGCTGAACACCAGAGGAAGAGGGTGCCAGAAGCCAGTAAGGGGAAAGGAAAAGCTTTGTGCGAAGCGAAAGTAAGAGCACTAGCGTGCAAACCAAAAAAAGGTGCGAGTCAGGACGGTTGCAACACCAAGACTGCTGGGAGCGGAAGAGTAAACTACCTCCCAGCAGTCGCCACGGTGCAAAAGACTAGACCGCCACGAGCAGAGAGAGAGAAAACGTAAAGGCTATACCTAGCGTCGGAACCCATCTCCCATCATCCAACGCGGAAGCACTCGCCAAGTGCGATCGCGCAGGACAATATGATAGCAACCTCGTCTGTTTCCTCAACCCTCCCCTTACCGTTCTCCTCCCTCCTCCTCGAGCACTATCTGAAATGTAGTCAGACCTAGTATGATAGTCACTTGTTTTGTTCCTCCCCTCCCTTTCTGCACCCCTCTCCCTCACCTTTTGTTTTTCTCCAGCTCTACCAGAAATTTTGTCAGGCCTAGTACGGTAGTCACCTGTCTGTTTTCATTTCCTTCCCACTCTCTCCCTCCCCTTCCTTATCTAGGTCTTAGCTCTTCCACTATCTGAAATGTCGTCACGCCGAGTACGATAGTTAATTTCACATCCTTACTGTTCATGGCCTGTAAGAATGTCTTTGTATTTTCCCTTGTTCCCTCGCTTGCCTTGAAGCGCTTTGAAACACATTGTGTATAGGCGCTATATAGGCGCTATATAAATAAACTATCATATCATAAGGGTGGGAGGCTTGGTGGGGGGAACCCCACAAAATATATATATTTTTTTAAATCAAGAAAATATATATTAGGTTTTTCAGAAAAAATGGGGTCGGCGAAATGACATGGAACCAAACTCGGAGCTCCACAAAATATTAATTTGCCCACGAGAAGCGACAAATGGCCAACACACTAATTTTGCATTCCCGGTTGTTTTCTAGACAAAACACCCCTAGGTGCGCAACGTGCCTGGTTCATGTGTTGTTAACTCGAAGATGAGGTAAATGAAGGCTTTCCTAGTCCCAGCTAGGTAGTGCTGCTCCTTATTCAAATACTGCTGTTAGCCTGTTTCCCTTAAATGTAAACAAGGGGTGCTGCCGGCACCCCAGCTGAAAAGATACCCTGAAAAGGACGTGTGGACATGGCTGCCCGCAGTGCTCGTTTTGTTCGATCTTCATTTTTCTAACACATGTTTATTGAAAGCAATATGCGGAATTCTTTAGCATGTTATTCTGTAATTTAAAAGATATGGAAGTTTATTTCAGTGAGTGTCCCAGGAGGAAATCTCAGCGGCAACATGCTTGCCTTGGAAGCAAGACAACACGAAGCAACACAGGTTCGATCCCTGGTCTGGCTAAGTGCGTTATAAATATGCAACTAAGACAAAACAATTCCGCAACAAAAAAAATAACAACACCTCGATGCCCGCGGGCTCTGTTAGCGCTTTAAAAATGCAAATAAATAAATGAGTGGCTGGGCCCTTAGTGAAGGCGTTTTTTCTTTTGCGACTGACTGTTAAAGTATGCGTTTGTCCTTTGGAGTTTATACAGCCGATCTGAAAAGGGGCAGCAAACAATTGGAAGCAGAGAATGCACATGGCGCCAATTTTATAAAATAGAACTTTCTTTTGATATGATAGGATAGGTTATTTATGACCCAGAGGTTTCTAAGCACGGACCCGGGGATCGAACCTGTGTTGCTCTGCGTCGTCTTGCTTCCAAGGTGAAAGAGTTGCAGCTGAACTATACTCCTGAGAGTTTTCACTGGAGAGGGGCCTTGTCCATTAGGGGGTAAGTGCAAAAGGTCAACTCTGTGTAATTCGGGTAATTTCCGAAGTAGAGGGCAATGTAAAGAGCAAAACGTGGGCAAAATCTCCTTTATGCTTCACTTTTCCAGTCCGTGTCGGAATAGGTCCAGATCCCTCCTGAAAGTGATGCTTTGAAGGCAGCATTTACACTGGATCCCTATGAAATCTACCTGCTCTCGCCAGATGCCAAAGTCAGGCGGATTCCCCTCTGCATCAACATAGATGCCGACAGAAAACCCTGGTGCTACTTGAAGGCGGAGCGGAAACGCACAGCGGACATGCATTTCCCGTCCCATGGCCCCACTCCTCCACCAAAAAGCATTGAAATCCCTGGAGGGTAGAAGCAAGGAGTACAGACCTTACACCTTTCTTTATGGTCTACATTTACACTTCAGGGGTTCAGAAAAGGCCCCCCTATGTATTGGCTCCGCGTGCCATGCTGGTTGAACGGAGGGAATCCTTATTAGATTGTTCACTGCTACTCTTTGCAGCCTCCAGCCATCATTGGACATCTCAAGCTAACGTAGTCAGGGAACATGGAGAATAATAGACCAGTTAAAAGGGTTGCCAACACATTAGCTGAAATCCGTAATTCGCAGGGGTGATTTCATTCTTTTTCTTAATTATTATTATTTTTTTAATTATTTGTTTTGGTTACAGAGTAACCTTCACAAAAAATAGAAATCTATAATATAGTTTTCACACAAAAATTCAATAGTTACAATATTATTGCATATTGGTCAAAACTAAAAAACGTACCTAAAAATGACAATATCACTATTTAACAGAATATTTACAGAATAGCAAAAGAAAACATTCTTCATACATAGAATTTCATATTACAGGGCTCGATAAAACTTAACATTTTCATTGGTAGAGTCCCAAACCTATGTAATTAAAAGACCACATAATACTAAAATCATGTCATATTTCTTTACTTACTTTTCATTTACACCCAAAGGCACTCCATGAGCCCATTTCTGAGGGAACATTCTTAACTCTGTTCAAAGTACATACATTCATCCTTACAGTTCACATTCTGTCTTTAGAATATGGAGAACCGCTAGTTGAAGCCTGACCGTGGTCCCATGTAACATATCCATCCACAGTGCTGTAAGATTAACACATTGGCCCTCATTACAACCCAGGCAGTAAGTGTTTAACGGCGCCGTAAAGAGCGTCGGCGCCGTTAAACACTTACTGCCTGATTACAAGGTCCCTTAGCGGGATGGTGACTTTAACGCCTGCTTTTTGCAGGCGTTAAAAACCAACCTGCTAAGGGACCTTGGCGATAATTACGGCAACCGTAATTTACAGTGCCGTAATTATCGCCTTCCCCATTCCCATTATGCCCTATGGGGCAAAAATGGGAATGGGGAAGGGGCCATTGGTGAATGGGGATTTACCGCCCCACTCACCTTGTAATGGGGCGGTAATTCCGCCATCCACCATGGCAGAATCGTAACCTTAGCGGCATGGACCATGGTGCTAATAGCACCATGGTCCTCCGCCATGGTTGCAATGAGGGCCATTCTCTATTGGGCACAAATTTGGAAAAATATTCAATGCGTGATTGTCTAAGACCCACACATTCGGTCAGTAGATGTTCCAGTGTTTCATCCCCAGCATCTTGATTACAAAATCTACATTCAGCAGATGATGCGTGAGAACCTGCCCTGACATTCATAATCAGACCAGTCTCCAAAACATTGAAGCAAATCTCATAAATTCCTGTCTTAGCACTTTGCTTGGGAATTTTACGAGGTAAGGTTCTGTTGTGCCTATTTTTTTGTTATTGGAGACCAGATGAGAATACAATTTTTTATTCAGAATTACATTGACCGTAAAGTTCCAGTCCGCATGCTGCAAAAGTCTCTTAACCTTCATGGGATTCATAATCGGTAATTCTTTGGATTCCCCAACTTTTGCAAGATACTCCAGGGCCTCCCTTTACAAATCCCGAAGAACCAAAGATGAGTCCTCGCCTGCAGCCAGGCACCATGCCAGGATTCCATACAAGGTGGTATCCTTGCCCACTAACAATTTCCTGTATAGGGAGACTCTTCGCCACTCAATTATGCTTAATAGAGAAATCAACCCTAATTCATAGCGTATAGCCGCTAGTGGTACACATTTCGGTAGACACCAGACAATAGATCTTAACAGGTGGGCCTCATATTTGAGCAATTCACTTATGAACCAGGAAGGGGCACATTCCAGCCCATAACAAAACTGGGCGACAGATTTGCTTCGGTACACATTAAGACAGGGTAACAATGAAAATTTCCCATATTTGTTGTCAGTTTTACGAAGTTGGGAAATCAATGGACTGATTTTCTTGTCCAGATAATTACATAACTTTACCCTATTTACAAACTCAAATATGGGATAACCCAAATAGTGAAAAGCATGAAATATTGAAAGTTTGACATGATCTAGGAACCAAGTGAACCTAATAACACTTTTCCTGTAACTTAAGCGCATGATGACGGTTTTTGTCCGATTAATAGCTAATGAGTTTTCCAGAGTATATTTTTTAAATGAGAACAACACACGTTGCAGACCTATAGGCGTGTGGTCAAACAAAAGTACGTTGTCGGCATATGCAGACTACACAATCTTAGTACCCTCCACTTTGGGAGCGACAAAAGATGCACCTTCCAGATATGAGCCGACGTCGGAAAGGTACAGATTAAAAATAGTTGGCGCAAATATGCAGCCCTGTCTGAGACCGTTACCCGTCGTAATTTCCTCCAAAAGTGATCCCTCAATACTGAGTCGGACCCTAATTTTGGTTTCTACATGGAGTTGGTAGATAATAGATAACAACTGTGCAGGCATATCTAAGGCATATAGTTTGCTCCACAATGTGGTTCTGTTAACCAGGTCAAAAGCAGAGCACAAATCGACTGACGCCAGATAAATAGGTTGACTGCCCTTAGTCCTGGTCTGATGCTGCATGATGTTAAGCAGAAGCCCCCCAGCATCCGTGCCCACTGCTTTCCTAAAGCCAAATTGCAGGGGGGAGAGAACTCCTTGGGCATCCATCCAGGTCTGGATGTGTTCCAAGATTAAGGACGCAAACATTTTAGAGTTGGCATCCAACAGGGTGATAGGTCTATAGCTAGACGGCATAAACCTATCGTCCTTTTTATAGATGGGTACCACATACGACAAATGCCAACTCGTCGGAAATACCCTGGATATAACGATGTCCTTAAACAAAAGAAAAAATCTTTGCTCACAAAACAGGATTGCCCTTAAACACAACATTGGCAAGCATGTTGGGGCCTGGTTCCCGGGATGGCGAACAGCGAGATATAAGTCTTTGGATGTCAAGCAGTGTAAATGGAATATTCCATTGGCATAAGAGGATTTCTTCCGGCACCAACCATTTAGTAGCTGGTGGGCTGTATGAAGAACCAAAGTGCCCTTCCCAAACCACGGAAGAAATACACTCTACTTGTTCTCTAACTTGGGTGTCACCTCTTATTGATAAGGGTCCAAAAGTTTCTAGTATTTGTTTTAGATAAGGCCTCGAGCATGCTTTCCGCATCCCTTTTTTTTTTTTAAACTTCTTTTTATTGGTTTTACAACAAAGAAAAAAATGCATTTCCCAACTCCCCCCAGTCCTCCACCTTCCCTCCCCTCGAAGGCAGCTGCTTTATGTCCGTGGTCCATTACCGTCATGGACCGCTCACCAAAAGTTGTTAAGTTCATAACAGAGAGACCATCTTTCCCGACTACCCCCTCCCTACCCTGGGAGTGGCTCCTCCTGGTCCATGAACACGTATTCTGGCACCTTGGAGTTGAGTCTATCTTGTCCATCGTTTGCTCCGGCCACGGCCAGGCCTCCTCCTTCCCAATTGATGTATTCCCTCTGGTCTATGTTTCGCTTCCCGGGCACGGGCGTGTCAGCTTGCCCTCTTTCCGAGCCGCCTGAGTCACTCATGTTGTCTTCCTCTAAGTCTCTGAACCGGTCTTGCACCAGGTGTTCCACGCCAGTATTCTGGCCCCACTGTTGACTTCTCCCCTCTGCGTAGCTCTCGTCCAGACTGTCGTTTCAGCTATTGCCCACTTTTGTAGATCTGCCCACCAGTCCTCTGTCGAGGGTCCTTCACTCGTGTTCCATGCCATTGCTATGCGGCACTTCGCCAGTATTGTCATCAGGTCTTTCATCTTTGCCGCGTGTGTCATCTGCCCGTCTCCCCTCGGGAATAGGCCCAGTATATAAGACCTAGGTGACCAAGCTTGCATATGGATTCCCGCTGTCCTCGCCTTGTCCCTCACCGTATTCCAGAAGTCTGTTATTTTTGGGCACGACCAGAACATGTGCACCATGTCTGCTTGTTCTTCCCGGCAGCGTAGGCAGCTGAGAGTTTGTCCGTTTCCCATCTTCGTCATTCTTTTGGGAGTTAGGTATGCTCTGTGCACAATATAGATTTGCAGCTGCCTAAACCTGGCGTTCCTAGAAACCTTTTTCGTATACTGGAGGGTTCTGTTCCGTTCTTCGTCCTGGAAGGGCTGCTGAAACTCCTCCTCCCACTTTGCCCGTACGTTCAGTGTCCTTTTCTTAGTGGTACCTAATAGTTGCTCGTAGAGCCGGGACACAGTATGTCCTCCTTCAGAAATATACCAGGCATCTAGCTCACCCCCATTGTCCTCTGCCTCTGGCATGGTTTCCCATCTCTTCTTTATTGCTTGTACTAAGCTGTTAGACAGGATGAATTGGCCTTTGTGTACATCCTGTTCCTCCACCAGGGACTGAAATCCGACCCACTGTCCATCTTGCCACAAGTCCCCTATTTGGGCTACTCCCTTGTCCTCCCATTGTGCCCTATACGTGGCCAGGCTTGTTATTCGGGTGTCTACCAGACCCGCCAAGGGGATCTGTCTCGAGCAGGGGTCTTGCATGCCTTGAGTCTTCCAGGCTCTTTTCCATAGTGTCCGGCCCAGCCGGGCCATATTGGGAAGGGCTTTAGCCTGGGCAGCAGTTATCCACAGAAGTTCTCTCAAGTAGTATTGCCGGAGTGCTGGCCGAAAAAGTATTGCGTCTATGGAGGTTTCCTCCCCCAGCCATCGCACCACGAATTGGAGTTGTGCCGCTAGGTAATAATGCTCGAAGTCCGGGAGTTTGATGCCCCCCCCACTCGTAGCCCCTTTGTAGTGTATTCAGTGCTATCCTGTTTCTCCCCTCTCCCCCACAGGAAGGTTCTCACCATGGTGTGCAGGCGTTTAAAGAAAGCCCCTGGGATATTGTAAGGAATATTGGTAAAATAATATAGAGCTGGGGCAGGACCGTCATCTTCAGTAAGGCCGCTCGGCCTATCATCGCCAATGGTAGGGTCTCCCAGAACTGCATGGCGTTCTCAATTTTGTCCAGGGCTGCCTGCATGTTGGCTATATGTGTGTCTGTGGTATCATGGTAAATGTCCACCCCCAGGTATCTGAATGTGGTCAGGGGTCCATGTGAGGCCCAGGTGCGGCAATTCGTCTGGTGGCACTGTTCGCAGGCCAGCCAGGGGGAACAGTGAGGACTTATCCCTGTTAACAATAATTCCCGATAGCCTACCAAACGCTTCCAGTGCCTCAAGTAAATCTCGCAAGTGGGTGCGTGGGTTCTGGACAGAGCAGTATGTCGTCTGCGTATATCGACATCTGGTGTGTCTCCCCATCTATCACTATGCCCGTGTCTTTGTAATCCATTCTTAGGAAGGCCGCGAATGTTTCCAGGGCTAAAATATATAACATTGGGGACAGCGGGCACCCCTGTTTCGTACCTCGCTCTATGCTCCATTCCCCGGAGACAAGCCTACCTGTCTTGACCCTCACTCTCGGATCTTTGTAGAGCAGCTTTATCCAACGAAGGAACCCCTGTCCTATCCCAAAATGGGCGAGCGCTCCCAGAAGCCAGTCCCAGCTCACCGAATCAAATGCTTTGATCGCATCTAGTGAGGCTACTGCGCACTCCCACTCTGCTTGGTTAGTCCCATCAATGACGTGATGGAGTCTCCGGAGGTTCCATGTCGTGTTTCGTTCTGGTACATACCCTGTCTGGTCTGTGTGGACCAGGGTGGGTATCACTCTTTTGAGCCGGTTAGCTAGTGCCGCTGTCAGGATCTTAGAGTCCTGGTTTATCAGGGAAATTGGTCTATAAGACCCGCACTCGAGGGGTGGCTTCCCTGGTTTAAGTATTGGTACTATAATGGATTCTGACATGCTATTCGGGAGCCTCCCCGTCTCGTATGCCTCCTCCAATGTTTCTAGCAGTCTGGGGGCTAAACTGTCTCTATACTTCTTAGAGAATTCCCCTGGTAGCCCGTCTGGCCCCGGGGTCTTCCCTGTCAGCAGTTGGGCGATCACTTCTGCCAGTTTCTCTACGGTAAGGGGAGCATCCAGCATTTGGGCCTGCTCCTCGGTTAATTGTGGGAGCCTGATTTCCGCGAAGGCGTCCTCCAGGTCCCCCTCCTCTGCTTCTTGGATTTTGGTATACAGTTTCTCGTGGAATTGCGAGAACACCGCATTTAAACCCTCCGGGTACCTTATCACCTCCCCTTGGCTATTCTGAATTGCATTAATCGGTTCCCGCTTGGTCTCCTGTTTGGTTAGCCAGGCCAGGAGTCTGCTGGGCTTATCCCCCTCTGCGTGCAGCTTCTGTATATACTTCCCATTGTCTAGGCGCCCCAGTCTTTCCCAGGTCGCCATGAATTGTTGCGCAGGGTGGTAAGATTGTCCTGCTCTCCTCCATTCTCCCCCGCCCGTTTCTCAGCCCTCTCAATCTTCCTTTCTAACTCGTCCAGCTGTGCTGGGGTTTCCCGCCCGATTCCTCCCATCTTCCCCATCGCCGCACCTCTGACCACCACCTTAAAGGCCTCCCAGATCGTCACTGTGCTGTCCACGCTACCCGAGTTATGCTCAAAGTAGTCTTCTATCGTGCTTTGGATATGTTCCTGGAATTCCCCATCCAGCAGTGCTTCTGCCCTTAGTTTCCATGTGGGTGTGGGGGCGCCCCTGTGTGTATGTGCCATGTGACTCTCAGGGGGGCATGGTCAGACAGGGTTCGTGCATGTATATGTGCCTCAGTGAATTCACCCAGTGTTTCTCTACCCGTGAAAAGGTAATCTATCCGAGTGAATGTCCCATGCGGAGCACTTTAATGTGTGTATCCCCTTTCCCCCTCATGTACTTTCCTCCAGATGTCTTCCAGTTCGAGCTGGTCCAGTATCTTCCGTAACATCCGTGCTGGTGGCGCTGCTCATTTATGCTTGTCGTCCGACCTATCCAGTCGGGGGTCCAATGTGCAATTATGGTCTCCAGCCCAGATGATCGTAGCGTTCCTGTACGGGGCCAGCCGGGGCATGAGTCACTTAAAGAAGGCTGTCGCGTCATGATTGGGGGCGTAGGTGTTCTCCAGGCACACCTCCCGGTTTTCCAGCATTCCGTGGACGATCAGGACCCTGCCCTCCGCGTCCTTTTCCTGATTGATGAGTTGGAATGGGGTGCTCGGAGCGATCCAGGTCATCACCCCCCTTGCGTAGTTGGAGTATGCTGAGCTGTACATCTGGCCTCCCCATTTCTTGGCCACCTTGGTTTGTTTTCCAGCCGTCAAATGCGTCTCTTGCAGCATTGCAATGTGGGCTCTCGCTATATTTAACCAGGTGTAGACCCTTAGCCTCTTGACGTATGCATGTAGCCCTCTAACATTCCATGTGACGATATTTAGGTCATCTTGGTTCTTGTAGGGGTAGACGCAAGTGGCCTGCTCCGTCCCATGGGCCCACTCACTTTTATGTCCTCCTGGTGTGCCTCTTTCGGGGATCGATGTCCCGCCTCCCTCCTGTAGCACTTTAAATGATTTGCATGTCCTCCTTCTCCCACGTTTTCCCAGGGTATAGTTGATCCTACGGCCCTTGGTTTCAGTTTTTTATCAGCGTTTCCCTTCAGTGCCCTCCGCCGGCCCCCGGCGCCCGGGCGCTGCCCCATATGTCCATCTTCCGTGCCTCCGCCGTGACCTCGTCTGTTAGGTCCTCTTTTCCTCGTGCCTTCTCCCTGCATACTTAGCCTCCAAACTACTATAACTAAAACCGACAACAACAAACGCCCAGCCTCCCTCCCCCTGCTCGGGCCCCACCGCTCTCCAGGTACCGCCTTCTTTTCCACAGGCGTACTTGTCACGGCGTAGTGCCTTAGAACTGACACTGCAAACATTGTCTCTGCTTGGGGTTCCTACTGTGGGTCTTGGCGGTCCAGTTCCAGAAGTCTTGTGCTCCCAGTATAACTCACTAATTTAGGCCTTTGGACTCTTGAACTGTTGATTATCCTGCTCTTTCACGTTTCCGCAGGGTGTATCCCTGTGTTTTCTTTTTTCCTTTTTTAATTTGTTGCAGCAAGGTGGTGTGGCAACCGGCAGCCCACTGCAGTGTTTCTCAGATTCTGTCTTCCCCGGTCTTGCCCGGGCGCCTAGGTCGTGCATGCCGTTCTCAATCTCACTCTCTACCACGTCGGGGTGCCTCTCTGTTCCGTCCATTCCCCCCTCTGGCTGCGGGATCCCTTGTTGGTCCATCCACAGTTGGGCGGCAATTGTGGTCTCAAAGATCTGTGTCCTCCCGTTGTGCAGCACTTTAAGCTTAGCCTCATGGGTAGCATGAACTTCACACCCGCAGCCCGAAGGCGTTCTTTGGTCGGCCAGAACTGAGCTCTCTGCCTTTGCACGAGTGCCGTGTAGTCTGGGTAGATGGTTATCCTGGCTCCATTCTGGGTTATGACTCCACCGTCTCTCGAGAACGCCAGGATTTTTTCCCTGTCTTTAAAGTTCATGATCTTCGCCATCATAGGCCTCGGTGGTGCCCCTGGGCGTGGTTTCTTAGTTGGTGCTCTGTGTGCCCTTTCCACTACGAAACCCTGGGACAGGGTCCCGGCTCCCACCGCTTGGATCAGTAAGTTCTCTATGTAGTTCGTGGGATCTCTGCCTTCCTCCCCCTCCGGCAGCCCCACTATGCATACGTTGTTGCGTCTGGCCCACCCTTCCGCGTCCTCGGCTCTACGTTCCAGTGTGCTGATCCGTTCCAGCGCCTCTGACATTTGTGATTGGGAGGTGGTCATGTTCACTGCATTACTCTGTACTTGTTGTTCCACCGTTGTCACTCTCTGCCTTCTATCGATGTCTTCAGTGCTTCTATGGCCTCCAGAATGCTGCCCTCCACCTGTTTGATCTATCCCTGCGTAGCGTACGGCGTTGCCGTGTCCATTTCAGCTGCCTCGGGCTGCTGGTCTTCATTTTTGCGGGCAAATGACTCCATGACCGTCTGCCTCCCCCTGCCACCTTTTTGTTTGTCCGGCATGTTGGTTTCAGTTGCCTTATGCCAGTATGTAGGTCTTGCTCATGCAAGTCTATGCTTCAACTTCGTAGTCTTAGCTTTATTGTTATTCTGTTGGGCTGAGGTCCTTCCTGCGGCCTCCCCCTTGCGCTGTCCTCTGATAGGTGGCCTCACCCCATCTTCATGTCTCACGTGGCCGCACCGGGGAAACGATTGTTATCTTTCTTGCCGTGGGGTGGTGTTTCCCTAGCTATTTCTTCTGTGCTGGTGTGTGTGGAAGGAGGCTAGCCGCAATCGGGGCCGCCTCCCCCGCCGTGTTGCAAGCCAGTTGGGTAATTCGCGGCCCTTTTGGGGGTCTATGTTAACGGCCTAGACGCTGTTTTGAGTGGGATGTGTCCTCCCACATATGTCTTATGATCCCCGGAGTGGGCTTGGGGTCGGGTGCTCGACTAACCTTTCTGGCCTTCTCTTCAGTGGCCCTGCCATTGACCTCCGTCTGCCTCGGTGTTTTGGGGAGGGAGCGAGCCGCACGCGGGGCTGTGTCCCCACCGTATCACCATCCGTTGCGCCTGCTGACGGCCTGGGTACCACTTCAAGGGAGCCGCATCACGTTTGTCCAGCGGTCTCCAGATCGGCCCTCGGGCCCGGGGCCGAACGCTCCGTTTACCCCCTTCGCTTTCTGGCCTTGGGGTCTCCTCTACCTAGCTGGATCCCTCGGCGTCCCCACCGTCAGCCTCCGCTCAGGCACAACCACCCGTCCTCACTGTCGGCGGCCAGGGGGGGCCGCGCCCGCCAGGCCCCCGTGAGCTCCGCTGCCCGCCTGGGCTCTTCACCCTCGGCTACGGTCTGTGCTGCGGGTCGCCCCCCGCCGTCTGCAACTGTGGGCGTCCGCGCCTCTGCTTGCCTGCCCTGGCACAGCGCGGCAGCGCGTATCTCAGTCTTCTCCCCCCTGCAGCGGCTGGTCTGTCTCCCGCAGCGACCAGTCTGCCACCTCTCCTGGGCGACTCGATGGCCTTCACTGGGCTGATTGTCCGCCGTTAGCGCCCCCGAGCCCCGTCTTCCTTCTTCCTTCACCTGCTTCCTTCTCAGGGGCGAGCGGCCGTTTCAGCGAGATGCGCCCGCCATTTTGCGTGACGGTGCCGCGTATCTTGCGCTCTCCGTTTCTGTCTCCCCAGTCTCCGATTTTCCCTGGACTTTCTCCTGTGTGTTCTCTGGGCTTTCCGGTGCCTTTCCCCAGCTTTTGTTCTGTCGTTTTCCTTCTGCTTACGGCCTTTTCCAGGATCTATCGCCGGATCAAGTGGGAGCTCTCCAAGACTAGCTCACGCTTGCATGGCCGCCAAGCCACGCCCCCCGCTTTCCGCATCCTTCTGTAAGATTTTAGCTCTCTGAATACGGGCTTTGGATTTCCATTTATTTTTTGCCTTTTTTATCTTTTCCCCCAATTGGAAAGTAAACAGCATTTTTGCTAAAAGCCGAATCTCCCGATTCCTCTCTTTTTTAAGCAGGTACATAGAGGGATCAAAGGCATGCCCATGAGTTTGGCCTAGTCTCTTGGATCTCTTAATCCCGAGAGGACCCAAAATAACACCCTTAACATAAAAGTTAAAGTCTGTATGCGTGTAAATTCTGATTTTTTTTTATCAAAACCATTCTTATCTTAGTCCTGAAAAAAACATTATTTACTTTCAGGATCTTATCACTATGCCAGTTAATTCTGTTGCCGGCATTATTGGACTCCGTCGCAAATGGATATGATGCCTTAGAGGCGACAACGGTATGCGCCTGCAAGGACAGTTTAAGCATACTGTGGTCACTAGCAATGGAGGGCAATATTATAAAGTCGGATATGATATTAAGTAAGTGCATATTCACAAAAATATAGTCAATAGTAGAGTACTCAGAGCCATTTCTCCATGTGTAGCAGGTCGAACCCGTGCTCACAAATTCATTTACACAGTTCAAGCCCCAGCCCATCAAAAAATTGATACCACAACGCTCCTTGCAATTGCTTTCTAGAAGTGCCATAACCCATGGAATACAAAATTGGCCCCTTGTGCACCCCCTTTGAGCGTGAACCAACTTCAGAATTAAAATCGCCCATGATCATGATGTTAAGTATTTTACACAACATTTGACATTCCTGAATCGTACCATCGATCAAGTTAATAAATTAATTCAAATCCAAATCGGGACACCAGTATATATTGATCATCAGTAGATGACCAAGAGGATCAGGGGGAAAAAAAGTGCAGAAGCATGGCAATGCATACCTTATGGATCGAAAAGAGCTTAATACACTTGAAGGCTAACGTGTTTCTAATTGCGATAAGCAGGCCCCCAGAGGGTCTTCCTCTCGATTTTTTGACTGCAGGCACTTGATGTATACAATAACCGTCCAGCACCAGTGGAGTTAGAGCCCAAGTCTCCTGGAGACAGAAAATACTAGCTTCACATAAGTGGCTAATGCTATGAGATGGCTGCATCAGAACTTTGTTTCCCCTGGAGTTCCATGATACGATTGTGTGAAAAAAGGAGTCTATGGTTTCCCATTTAAAGCTTGAATTTTTGCCAGTGATTTACTCAGTGTTTGTGCCATCCATTTCAGATCAGTTTCTGTGGTTTGAGTCTGTAAAGTTGCCCACTCAATCCCTTTTTGACAAATGGACGAGGTGGGATCTATAAGACTCCTCCCCTCTACCTCGATACCTCAGCTAATCAGTCTATTATTAAAAGGTGCGAGATCAAAGCCGAAGCAATGAAGGGCTTCAATTTCCGATACCATGAGTTCCATAATGGCCTGAGTGAAGAAGACCAATCTTCCGTAGTGAAATCTCAGTGGGTGCATAACGTCCACCAATTTGATATCGCCAGATGAGATCATGGATAGTCGGGGGATCTCACTAAATAGGGATAAAACTCTGAAGCGATTTAGCGACTCAGGGCCACCCTGGGGAAGCATAAAATATAACATAATACTGGGATAGTCTGTAAAATGTGGGACTCTCCAGTCAACTCTATTGCACGTATCATTAGTTGTTGCCCGATCATCGGGCCTATAAGGAGTATGATTGTCCCCCCCCCCTGTGGAGCGCTCAGCTCGCGACAGGTTCTCCCATTCTTTCAGTGGATGGGAATTCATATTCCTTTCTGGAATGTTTGACACTTCATGCTGTTCAGATGTAAGAATTTGCGGTTGTTTGGCAGGGACTAAACAAGATTGATTAAACGATGCTACTGGTCCCTCATGGGCACGTGAGGAGTGGATGTGCATAGCGGGCTGTGCGTCACTAAGGCCCCCGTGCCTCAATGGAATGAAAAAATTGGGAGCCAAATTAGTTGGTTCGCGACCCTGCCCAATCATAGTTGGGGGATCGGATTGATGTTTTTTCTCTCCCAACGGTATCTTTCGGAGACCTCAGTGATTTAAAATCATTAGAAGATCTTTCTGTAGTATCAGTATTCTCAAGTAAATGATGCTTTGCTTCGATACAGTGTGAAGTGGCCGGAAATCTAACTCCCTGCCTGCTGGAGTCTTCTACCAGATTCTTTAGATCCCGTTGTACCAGGATTTTGACATCCTCACTAGGAGCAAGAGTGGACACCAAAGTAGATGGAGGAATCCCCCCCCCCACAGTCCCACTTAAACTGAGGACATGGGCCTCCCCTGAATTTGTGGCAGGGACCCCTCCCCTAACACTCCAGAGTGAGATTCCCCAACCTGTACCCTCCCTTGGGGCATAGGGGGGGGATTTCCCAATGTATGCGTTGATGTTATCATGGGAATTTGGGGGGAGGCTGAAGTGCCCTCGTTTTCCCCACCACTACGTGGAGAGTTTTAGTTTTTGGTTTAAAAAAGAGCTTAATGTCCGTACTATCAAGCGGGCCCGTCTTTTTATGGTGGTTATTTTTTTTGTTAATGATATTTTTTTGAGACGACTGAATGTCAATAGAGGAGTTGAAACCCTGAGGGAGTTTTACCCACATATGACTGTCATCATTTATTTGTACAGCTTTTTTTGGAATTTTCTTTTTTAGTTGTTTATATGCCTGACTGTTGCCCTTGTGGCTCATGGCCTCAATCAGGGTGTCTAAAGCATCACCATAATCTCGTCCCTCCATAACTGCGAGTTCCAGGGGACACTGGACACAATCGTCGGAGGCGTCCAGATTGTTTTTTATTGGAGTTTTCAGTTCTTTCAACTCTAACGCTTTTTTACTTTCCTCATCCAGCTGAGAGAAGTCAATGCCACCTTCTGCGGAGAGACCACATATATCTCTTAGATTAGTATTAGTATTGGCAATCTTTAAAGCAGGTAAGTTCTTACTTTTTTTACCAGGATTTTTGGTAAAGCTGTTTGACCTGGCCGCCCTGCGCTTGAGGGCTCTAGCCCTCATTTTCTTCTCTCTACCGGAAATTTGATGAATAATAATAGATGCACATTCTGGAGAAGAATTCCTATCCCCAAGTCCCCCTTCATCACCAATTTGACCACCTCCTTCCTCCAGTGCCCTTAAGAGGGCCGAGGAACTATCTAGGTTGGTTGAAGACTGCACGGCATCGGAAGCAATATCACTGGTTACGGGCTTCACTTCTAACATTTTAAAGTTGGTGTTCGCTAAAACAATACTCTCCTTCAGACTTTTGGTCTGATTAACGTTTGTAGACACTAAAACTTTAAGCTCCGCCAAGCTGCTCAAAAGTGCGGAGGGTGAGTTGTTATTCCCCTTTACCAGAACCTCTGCATAAGATTTAGGACAGGCCAACATCTCCATGTCAGTTTGCGAGGTCTGATCATGGCAGAAAATACTGGTTGGGGCTACACCATGCCCCACCGGCAATCCACATCTCTCATAGCCAAAAGATAACCCTCCAATTTACAAATCTTCTCTGTACGGACTAAAATAAGAGATCTGAGTTCTTGGATGTCCATATGAGTCCTCAATTGACCCCTGTCAAGAAGGTTTAGGATCCTTGTTAGAACGGGAAATGTGGCATGGGTTGAGGCAGTGTCCTCTGGATTAATGCCTTCAAAAAGAGGTCCAATGAAGGGAGCACTAGATTCACAGGGATGGTATTGTATAGGGGATGCAGGACTTGAGAATTTGTAAGGGTTAGCAATCTGACTGCCAAACCCCTCTCCATCCCTATTGTTTAGCCCTTCTTCCTTGACCCTAGGGTTTGCTCAATATGATTAGTATCTGGGTGGTGGGGAGGGGAAGCTGCAACGGAAGCTTCGTATAAATGAACGTTATCATAGCCTCCCGCTCTGGGCCTGGCAGGAGTGGAGGGTCCCTTAGATAGGCAAACCCTTCTGTCCAACTCTGCTAGTACAACAGGCGCCAGAAGGGAGGTATCGGCCCCAGGTTTCGGTTTGGCTCCCTCCTCTATCTTCCCCATTGATTGAATGCCCACATTTTCCTGTATACTTAATAAGCTTTTCTGGATTGGTGCCGTAAAAAGGGCTGGGTTTGTGTGTCTGTCCCCTATACTCACTTCCGCCTGTAATTAAAAAAAAGAGGTGCCTATGCTGTTCGCAGTGCTGTTGACCAGAGGCTGCTGCTCCCCTAAAACACTACACCCATTTGACGCCTCATTCGGCGGGCAGCAGGCCCCCAGTAGGAAGGATATCCATGTTAAACACGAACACAGGTTTGGCCAAAGAATACGTTTTTTTCACCATCTGAATTGGGCGAACAGATTTACCACTACGAAGCGAGCCGACCATACTCCAGCAACCAAATCAAATACCGTTCTTGTTTGGCCAAGAGTACAGAATGTTCGGTAGGCCTTTTACCGATTAAACATTTAGAGCATGTCGTAGGTCCTTCATTATAACCATGATGAAGCTAGGATATAGAGTACAGACATAAACATGTTCCACATTAGCCCACTAACGCCTCACCGCCCCACAGAACATTTGAGCAATCCATCCACTACTACAGTTCAATCCGTAGTTCCACTGCAAAATACAATAAGCAGAATTCCCCCAGGAGGTTGAAGATGTTGTACACTGAAATAGCGGCAGCTCTTTCCCGCTTACAAAATGAGTACAAAATAAGGTGGGTGCGCACACAAAGTAGGACTCTTTACCATGAACACGGCGGAAAAACAATTATTTCACCTCTCTATTACTAAAAACGCATCAGTCAAAAAGGTATTGCTCCGGCACGCGGCCCTGGCTAACAGGCACTTCCACGGCACTTCCGCTCGGGCGCGCGCACTTAGGGCGCGCGGCCAGTGCCTAATATAGTCGGAGCAGGTAAGGGGGCAGAGCCTATAAGAAATAAGTAGATTAGTGCTGTAAATACTTATGTGAGCACTATATTACACATATGTGTAGCATTATATAGTTCCAAATACGAGGCAAATATCCAGTGCAACGTGGAGAGATGTTCACCTTCAGTATAAGTCCAAATAAAGCAATGAGCGAACAGCACCACGGGATAAGCTGAAACGTAACCTCCAGGCGAACAGGCACTTCCAAGGCACTTCCACTCGGGCGGGCGTCTCATTTCATTCTTGTGATTTCCTTCTTGTGCGATGATGCAAAATAATTCATGGGTATGAGGTCATGGACGCGACGTGTGAACAGAGGTGGATTTAGCACTTGGATGACCGACAAAGGGTGACCAGGCCCTGCCGTTTCCTCGCTTGACACCTTGCCATCTCATCACAGCAGCTACACCACACACGCCCTCCTCTCTCCTCGCTGGCAGTCAGGCACAGTGGAATAACAAAGAGCAGCTTAAGCGCTCTCGCTCACAGGGCCCCGACTAAACATTTGTCAGAGCTCGTGGGGTCCCATTTCAATATGATTGGGCCCCCCTTTGCCTACAGTTAGGAAGGGGACACACATTAGGGTGACCAGATGTCCCGGCTTTCCCAGGACAGTCCCGGGAAAGGACCCTCAGAAACCCCATCCGGGGTTTGCATGGTTGGGAGGCTACGGTAATTAAAATGGTTGTTTGTCACAACACTTTCAGAATTTTGAAGTTGTAGATTGGCTCGAACCCCCAACCTATCAGGTACAAGTCACAGCACTTAATGACTGTGCCACAGAGACTTGCTTCTAAATGATTGTACAGCAAGCCATGTAATAGCAATTAGAGAAAACGCTTGTTTTGAATTAACATGCCAAGATTCACAGACAAAACTGCACAAATGAGATCATATACAGTTTATGGAAAGGAGAAGTGCTGGAAATATGTTTGGGTGGTGGTTGTGGGGGGGGAAGGGTAGTAATTGGTGGGTTGTGATGGGGTAGTCCCTCTTTTATGTTGTTGGTCGTCCCAGTTTTTCGTTTTGGAAATCTGGTCACACTAACACACATGGACTGCGACCCCTGAGGTCTCCCTTGCTACCCCTGAAAAAAAAGCAAACAATGTGTTAAACGGACATTATGGTTAAGTTGTGCTACTAAAAACCTATGAAATTCTGTGAAAAAACTTTGTTAATGGGATGTTATGGTTCCAAGTAAAACCGAAAAACCCCTGAAATTCGCCAGTTATGGTAAGCTAAGCAACCATAACTCGTGCCACCACCTGCTAAGACTAACACCCAGGACATCAAAGAAGACATCACAAATGTCACTGATGAAATCACTGATGACATCATATGTCTGGCTCACTCTTTTTTCCTTTACTGATATATCTAGGCCAGTAACAGTCAGGAACAAAACATTCACTATATTATAGTACAAAGTACTATATTTGTAGGCTTATACTTCAAATATGTTCTTACAGTAAAGTACATAGACTCAATAAGATTTTCCAACATTTCCATTTGCATTTTGTGTCATGCTAATGGGAATATTGTGGCGTTCATCCTCCATTCCAGGGACTTGAACAGTGGATACCGGCCCAGCAGCCCAAGCGAAGCCCAAACGACGTCTCTGGACCATTATCCCCCCATTCCAGCCCCTGAAATGGGGGATGAAGGCCATTAGCAGCCTAGGTTCCCAAAGCGGGAACCCATGGTACTAAAAAAGAGGATTTTTCTTCCTACACCGGGACGCCTTTTGCGTCCCGGTGTAGGAAAGAAAATCCTTTTCCAAGATGGCCACCATGCAAAGGGAAGGCGGGGGTTCCATACAGGGCCGCTCTACACTTTCCATGGCAGCCTGCAGAAGGCAAAAAGAGAACCCTATGACCACATTACCACAAGCACATTTTTCTTCCCTTTCAAATCTATCCTAATTTCCAATACCTTTACCACAAAGCCAGTCCCAGGTGGACATGGCCACTTTAATCCTATGTTTTGTCCCTTGTGGTCATGGCCAGTAGCCAGATTGTCCGGATCATGACCTTATTCCATGACCCAGACAATCTGGTCATTGCCCATGGCCACAGGCTACCCCTCAGTCACTAAAGGTATACCGCTATTTTTTTGTAGCTACATTATGACACTTGTCAAAAAATAAAACAATGGCACATTTCCAAAACCTTGCTTGCAGGTCCTTGCCAATGCTCCTTACATAAGTTTGTTGGAAATCCACCCATGTTTTATTTTTTCAAAAAAGTGTCAAATGTATGCACATACAATCGTCATATAACGTAGCCCCACTTGACAAAATCCATTCAGACTTTACAAAAACATTTATATCTAGATCTATAATCTTTTTTCAAACCTTTGTGTAGATTTGTCAAATGGCACCACATTTATAAGCCATTGCATTATTTTGGGACCCCCTCTCTAATTTTGCCCCCTCATGACAGAATCCCACCAAACTTTGTAAACTCATTCGGAATCAGGTCAGAAATATACATGCACACTTTCATGCAGTTCTATTAAGTGGTGCCAAAGTTATAAGCCATTCACAAACTGCATTTCACCAACCCTGTAATGCAGAGGTGTCCGCGAACCTCACAGGACTGTCCGCGAACATCAGAACTGCTTGCAGACTTACGCGGCAAAAAGCACCCGTTTTTTTGCTTCTTGCAGCCATATCCCATCCCATCTTCATCACCCCTCACCTCCCCAGAGATTATTTGATAAGTCTGACAAGTGCAATGTTGTGTTTTTTAATATGTTTTTACCGCAAATCCAAGATGGCGGGCGTTTCCAAAAATCTGACGCACTTCACGCTCTACACCATCCAATCAGCGAACACGTCGCGTGTCCGTGGACATGACGCAAGCCGATTAACCAATCGGTGTCCTGTCCGCGGAGTGAACATAGATATCACTAATTTTTTGTGACCTACTTTTTGGAAGGATTTTCACCAAAAAGAAAAGCATGCTTTCGGGACCAAGCTGATGCTCCTGCCGCAAATTTGGTGAAAATCCCTCCAGAGGTTTGGGCTGTAGGCGTAAGCAAAGTTTTTTCCCCGTTCAGTCTATGGGAAAAAAAGAAATCTTGGGACCCCCTTATAACTTTACCCCCTTGGACCAAACCTCACCAAACTTTGCAGAACAATTCAAAGTGGGCCATATACTTCTTTTGCAAAGTTTGGTGAGGATTCGTCCAGGGGGAGCGAAGTTATGAACCGCCCAAAAAGTGCTCTTCCTATGGGATTAGCAATTTAGCCATAACTACACAGCCACTACTGTGGCTGTGTGATATATGTATATATATATATATTTTTTTTTTTAAATTGATAATGATAATTATGTGTTATTTATATAGCGCCTTTATACAATTGAGGCTCATGGGCTGTGGCCAGCAGCATGCGGCTCTTTGTTTCTGGAGTGGCTGGTTTTCCGATCGCTATAGCCGTAAAGATGCTCAGTGGGTTGAGTGCTGCCTGCTGCAATGTGTGTGTGATTTGCAGGTTGCAGGTTTGACTCCCAGCAAGGTCAACTCATCCTTTCATCCTGCTGAGGTTGATAAATGAGTACCAACACAGGTTGGGGGATATTGTATGTATATTTGTTCTATATGAAGCGCTTAAGCATAAGGGCTATATAATAACACATCATTCTCATTTGGCCTTGGATGTCTGCTTGCATTCACATTGATTTGGTAATATGGGCCTATACACACAGATATTAACGATACATATGGTGATCCATTCTTGTATGAAATGTATATCACTTTGCAGCGATATCGGAACCATATTTTTTGTAGTGTACTCGGGAACAATGCTATGTGATGCAACTTTGTTTTGTCGAGGGGTGAAAGGTCGTATTCCATCGCATCCGGTGATGTCACTTTGGGGTGGGTCAAATGACATCACTTCCTGTGATGTCATCAGAGGGTAAGGGTCATGTGATGTCACTTCCACTACCCCTGGCATTTTGGTGAAACTACGTCCCTGGGGACAGTGTCTGTGACACCCTTGGGTTGCTTAAATAGTAATGGATACAATGGAATGCTCTTTAATCTCTCAGGGCAGCCACTGAAAAGTTAGTAACTGCTCCGTCAGCAAGGTGCTAACGCAAATTAAACTAGATTAAAAGGCAAATAGGAGTAAATATTGCTGGATGCTATCAAAGGCCGTCTGTAACCTGCTGCCAAATGACCATTTAAAGTCTTCAGTTAAGGCAGTGGTCTTCACACTAGAGGGCCAAAAGTATGTCAGGGGGGGTGCAGACTCTTTAAAATGAGATTAAGATTAATGTTTTTAATATAAAAAGGATCCAGGTGACTGCTTTTAATAGAAAATGTAAGCAGTATAAAATCTGCGTATATTTTAAAGAGCCTGGACCCCCATGGACATCCTTTGGGCCAACGCCTAGGCAGGTGGAGGGCTCAATTTTGTTTTACTAGGGCGGAGGAGAACACTCGGTATGAAAATATTTGACGGAGTTAAGGTGACAGCAGCCAAAAAAGGGCAGCCTGTAACATGCCCACAAGGCAAGGTGCACATTTAATGCCATGAAATAAATATGTTGCTGTGTAGTAAGACAGCCAAAATAGGGGCAGCTGCATATTTTCCCCCGCACCCATGAGGCGTTTGAACACATACACAGCACAACAAGTTCACAACACTGTGGGATGGTTAGGCATGCATATGTTCTAATTTGTCTTCCGCCGTTGTCCAGAAAAAGATATGCAGAACCCTAATTTGCGCAATATGGATTGACATGATCGGTAGCGACATTACAGAAAATAACATAAGCAGTGTCATCAGTCTTCAATACCCTAAGATACCTCTGGTAAAGACATTAAAATGAGTTTTCACGTGTAAGCCAAGAGAATAATATGCTGTGCAATATCTTATTAGTCACTATTATAAATATACAAATCAATAGTTTAGTAAACCATGAAGGTGTTTCTTCATAGCACAAAATGCAAACTAAATCACTTTGTGACACCCTATGTCAGCAGATCAAGCACAGTGAGATTAAATGATTTTCCCAGGATCACACATTTTGTTAAAGTGGTGAAAACAGTATTTGGACGCAGGCTGTGATTTAAACAGTTGACTACATATCTTCCCAGTGATGGGGCACATCGATATTTTTTAAGGTTTGGGTTAACAAACAAAAAAAATAGTTTTTCTATCACTGCCTTGAAAAGTACAGAAATCACATACGAAACCAACCTGACATTACATGCATTGTTATAGAAATAGGTCAAGCAAAAATACATGTACAGCTTTATTTTCACTACCTTGAATGCACAAATTCAGTAGCAGCCTGCAAAGGAATGTGGACCTAAAAACAATATCATTTGGCTTTAAAAAAGGGATTCACAGTGAAGGAGAATTCAATGTTAAGTTATCTGCTTGAGCCCTTAATTTACACAGCATGCAACGTTATACTGCTCTCCTATTTAATATCACCCACCAATCACACCTTTTAAGGGACTACAGTCCTTACCGAGACACCCCTGTGTCTGGATCATCAACCTCGAATTGGTTTATTGAAATGAGTTTCACACTAAGCTGATACTGGGCATGCTGGTGGAGCATACATTCTATTTCAAGTGGCTGCATTTTAATTGTTTAGCTGTTCATTTATTTATTGCAGCTGTGACTGTGTATAGGTGGGCAGCTAGGGCAAGCACATGCCCACCTCGCATCGCAACTATTCTCCCCTTTTACTCTTTCTCTCCTGCTTCCATTTTCTCCCACACAGCAGTCATTTTGCCCTCCTTTTCGTACTACCAATTACCTCTCTACTATCCCACTCTTTCCTGCTCTTTTTGAACACTGTCATCTTCTGTTCTTGCCACATTGCCTTAATCCTCCTCTCGCCTTTTCTTTCTCCATGTCTGCCAAAGGTTCTTTGTTCTAAAGATACCGCTCTCTTCCTCATTCTGCTGCTATTCACATACTCGCCTGCCGTCCTTCATAATTTTTCCGTCCAACGTTATCCATGTCAAACCAGTTGCCTTTACATTGCTGCCCCTCCGCTGCCCATTGCTCACTCATTTGCCTCCCTTCTCTCCCTTTCTCCTGCCCTCCCTCACTCACTCTTTTTTATTCCCCATTCTCCTAACACTCCTGAACCCCCTGCTCTCCATTTTCCTGCCCTTTAATCCTGTTCACCCTTCATTTCCCCTCAATGTTGAGCTTTATTAACTATTGCCCCATTATCCTGCCCTCTTTCATTCTGTGTACCCATTCACCCTTTTACCCTCACCTGCCGCTGTTCAATCACTGTCTCCTATCTTCCCAAACTCTCAATCTTTCCCCTCATGCTTCTGCCCTCCTTCATTCTCCACTCTCCTGTCCCATCAGTGTTCATGTTACCTGCTCTTTCTCTGCTTTTCTCCCTCACTATCCTTCCCTTATTCCCTCTCCATTTCCATCCACTACCCTGCAGCAGGGCCCTGTGCATCTGGAGGAGATATGGAGGTGATGGGTTGGAGTTAAGGGTTATTTCAAGTGCCACAAGCAACAGCCATAAAACGGTAACCCGTGGTATGTTTGGAGATTAAAAGTTTGACTCCTTTAACTTTGTAGTGTTCAATAACATTTCAAGTGTGTTGTGGAAGAAAACCGGGGACATGCACAAAATGGTTCTGCATGCTGTAGGAATTATTCTGTGATATCACCTCCTGTAATGTCCCCTCCCATTGCATTGAACCCTATAATTTCCAACATTAGCTTCAGGCTTGATCTTTCAATATTACTACCATTGACAGCAAAACCTTGGCGAGGAGGCCCAGCAGTCTCTAGCTAGAGTCAAACCCCTCCCTCCCCCCCAACACAGCAAACTGTAAAAAACACAACTTTAAAAACGTAGCATTGGTCTCTGAAGTTCATCATTGTGCAACCCTCCCACTCTAGAGTCCGCCTCCATGACCTACCCACCTGGGGCCCTCTGTCATGTTTGCCCTCTGGGTCCTATGCCTTATATCTGCCACTGCATGTGGAAGCAAGACCATGTAGAACAACAGGGCTTCGAATCCCGGATCTGCACTTCGAAACCAAACTCAGGTACGTTATTAGGCACTTTATAAAAACAACAAATAAATAAATAAATGTGAGCACTTGAAAACACTACTGGTTGTACAATAACCATAGCTGGACTTGCAATATTGTTCGTCAGATTGCACTGTTAGGTAAGCGTAACTAGTTCAACACAATTACTTATTTACCTTGATTCACAATCAGAGATTATTTGATTAGGCTGTGAATGAAGCATTGACTCGCATTCCCCTTTTACCTGTGGCCAATGTTGTTGTTGCCCTTAGATTTCTGGGAGGGCATTCTGGGAGGCTAGGTTTGAAGTTACAAATGGACCTCATTACGAGTTTGGTAGCTATCTCAGTGGTAAATCCGCTGCTGAGATGCCACCAAACCTTATTACTGTTAACGCCATTTGGTCCGGCGGTATTACTGCCCGATTACAAGTGGTGGTGGCGGTGCTCATCTCCATTTAATTAGAGTCCAGTGGACTCCATGGGGGATTTCGACAGAATTGCTGCAGTCCTAATTCCACCGAAATGTGGCAGAAAGGTGACGGATTTACCTCCAGCTCACAGCTGGAGGTGAATCCGTCAACTTTCCGACAAACTCATAGTTGGGCGGTGCAGTAATGCGACGGCAATGGGATTACCGCTGCATTTTCCCCACACCGCCCAACTCATAATGAGGCCCAATGTGTAGTCAAACGTCATTTCCGGCATTCAAAAGAGGGTCGTGTGAAGTTCACGTTTATGCATAGCCAGGGGTGTTGCTAGGTCTGGAAAAGACCCGGGGCTACGCTAATGTCGGAACTGTCGGGACTGAGGGCTAGCTAGCCTTTTGGTTGTAGCTCCTGAGATTCTATCCGGGGCTACAACCAATAGACTACAGCCCCCTTAGGCCCCCCTCCCCCCGTAGCAACGCCTCTCTACATAGCTCATTCCCTGTGTGGTGATGGACTGCATCAATGTCTGCAGCATTAGCTGAATTTCACACACACATTTCTGAGCTCACTAAGTATCAAAGGCTTTTGCAGTATGCAAGACACAAAGGGGCAAGTGTGATGAGTTGTTGAGCACGCTTGGTAACCTTGTGGTATGGCTGCGTCAGTGTCACTCCGTCACATGTCAGATAAGAGCCATTGACAGGCCGGAAGATCTGGGAGAGTCAGTTTCATGGTAGCAGGGCACAAAGAGGCAGGAGCCTACTTTGGGGGGAAAGGGGGAGGGACAGGGGTGTTTGCCCCCCCCAACTTTTGTGGTGTAACGTTTTGTCCCACTCATTTGGCAGGGGCCCCTTTCAATTAGATGTTATGCCGCCCCCCCAATATTTTCAGCAAAGTTACTCCACTATATATAGAAAATGGGAAAGGCCACTCATTTCAATTGGTGCCTCTTTATGCCGATGTTGCTTCATCGTTCCACTGCTGTAGGAGGTTCCTTTCCTACCTGAGTTTGCTCTGGGGCGTGTACCGGCTTGTGGTGACGGAATGTCCTCTCGCACTATAACCCAGTGGGAGAGGCTTGTGCAAGGACTCCAGAGAAGGGCTCTTGCGCAGGTAGAAGTCTGGGCGCCCCTTGTCACCTCTGCTTCGGAGAAGTAGGTCTGCGGAAACAAACACAAAAACAACTGCTTATGCTGATGTCCCTGCAGAGCATGGGAAGAGGGTCTCCACATATGAGCATGCTGTAGGTAGGCATAGGGCCACCTGAGACTGTCCAGGGGGTGCACACAAATCTCTTAAGGGAGGCCATATAGAACTGTACAGAGGGGGCACATATACTTGCACACAGTGATGCGTGCAGCTTACAAAGTTACATGCACCGAAAGAGCATGCACACCTCTAAACCTCCATGAAGAGAGGGAGCAGGTGCACCAACAGACAGGGGAATATGCACCGGTACAGTGAGAATACAAGCACTAGTCCAGATAGGATGCACACAATTCCAGAGTGGGTTCCATACACAGAGCAGCCCCTTCCACATTTATCATTTCCATCTGTACAGAAAGCCTCTTACAATTGTACAGAGGGGCATTTACACTGATATAGATAGGGTGGATGCACCTTTAGAGACTGGGTGCATTAGCATGAACATAGGAGGCCTCATAAGCCATTCAGGCAGGTTGAATACAAATGTGCAGCCGGTGGTGCATACATCTGTACAGAGGTGGCACACAGAGCTAGTGCACTGCAGAAAGCAGCCCAAAGCAAATAATTGTACAAGAGGGGTGCATGCACCTTGACAGAGGTGAGCAAAAACAGCTATAAGAAGTGGCACATACTTTGGGGTTTAATCAAAGGCCCCAAACCAACAGAACTGAAGTGCCCACTGGAAAAATGACATGCCAGCATTCAGAAATCTTCACGCTAAAAATTGGCCTATTGAGGCAGACTATGTAGGTGCCTTTCTGCAGTAGAAACCCAGAGAAAGCTGAAGAAAAAAAAACATGTAATCGGAGTGTAAAATGGAAAGGCACATCACAGTGCTGGCTGAGAAATAAATGCTGCATTTTCACTGAAACTGCCACCCATCAAAAAGTGGTTCACTGTGACAACCCGGCCTCACTTTTTCAGCATAAAACGAACAGCAGATAATTACAAATGTATTTTTATTAATGACTGAAAAGTTTGGCATCATGAAAGAAGACACAGACAACAGATTCTATGTATAACAAAAGGCTTTTAGTAAAGAAAATGCCAGGAAGGTGTTAGGCCTAATTTACCCTGTGATAAGGTGGGATTTCCTTACCTTAGGAAACTAAGGATTGTCTGAGTCAGTAAGTTCAACTGAAAAGTCTGTCTGTGCACAAAACCTAACCTTCCTTCACAACTAAGACAAAACAACGTGTAGGGATGTCAACCATAAACTAAACAGTGTTCCAAAATTAAAGTTCTGAGCTATTTCCAGCTCGGGCCTACTTTTCAGCTTCTTTTCCCCAGATGTCAACAATTTGCTACAATGTTCAATTTACCTTCTTTTGGACTTGAACTAACAAAGTTCCACACTTTTGTAAATGTCAGGATGCCCTTTCCCAAGTTCAATATCATAAGATGTCAAAAAAAGAAGTATCTTGAAGCTTTGTCTTTACACTGTGTTTCAACAATTCTTTACAGCTCAGTGATCCCTTCCCCCAAGTCTTATATGTACCAACGGTTGTTTTCCTTTTTGACCCAATAGCAAGCTTCCTTTTTTGCATATGGGGGATTCTCTGCTCTGGGCGCATTTGTTGGATCACACAATCTACCCATTACAGGTCACGCAACCAGGAACTCCCTGTTCTCTTTGAGTAGTTCAATATTCAGCCAAAGAAGTTTTTTCTTAAATGCAACTCCACAACTTCAATAAACCAGTTGTTTCTCAAATTCAGCTCCACAACAAGCACTTTCTCAACCTTGACTGAATCTCTGCACTCAGAGTCCTTCAACTTAGTTTCCTTTTTTCTTTCAGTTCATAGATCAAAATTAGCAAGTTTATTTGCATTCAAAGTTGGTATTCAATGTTAGCAGTTGTGCTATTTCATGCAATTCAATATTCAAAATGCATAGTCTTTGCCTTTCCTTTCTTTTCAGGATTCAATAAATGCAGTTTAGCTTATTTCATTCAGTTCGGTATTCAATACATGCAACTTTGATTATTTACGTGGACCGCTACTATTTTCACAGCCCCCTGGAGCGGCCAGGTGGTTCCAGTGTCCCTGACACTTACCAGGATCTGGTAGCTCCCCTTTGCAGCTTCTCCCCAAGTGAGAAAGCCTGTTTTCTTGATGCTTCGTTCAGCACATGCCGGCTTCTGTGCCCAGCTCTGCCTGCGCTCCACGTCCTGCATAGTCCCACGGGCAGGACTCCAGGGATCTTTGTCGGCATCTCTGAGTCTCAGTTTCACGATCTCCAGTATAGCCCTGGGTATAAAAAGGATCTCTGCCCAAGTTCCCCAGGTCTCTCCTCCTTCAGCTGCTGCTTCCTCTTCCACTGCTGCTTTCAATGTGCTTTTGCATTCCACCTTTTATACACCTGTGGTCCGTTAATTGGCTGCAGTTGTATTACATCAACCAATGCGGCCTGACTGAATAAAAGGACATGCCTGACCGTCATGCATATTCTCCGTCCCAGTACTAAAGCAGTGAGTGTAAGTGATGTCCATTACTCTCAGTTGCTTCTTCCTTGTCTCAGTATTAGAGTGATGAACGTATGTGATGTTCATTACTCTCAGTTGTTTCCTCTTCGTCTCAGTCCTGTCTGGTACAAGAGAGGAATAGAGGGGACCTGTTCTACAATTACCCATAAAGGTCGGGGGAAGGTTTGGTAGGTTGTCACTAGAATAAAAGGAATACTGTTTATTGTCCCAAGGTACCTCCCCCAATCCTACTCCTCTTTCTAACATGTCTACGGTGATATTGCATGTTCTTCTCAGAGACAAGAGAACATGGTGAATGATATCCTATAACCACTTCTGGGATAGTGGTTCTCCCCGAAAGGAGGGCGTGGAATACTGTGTCTTACCCTCAGGGCATCCCACTTACCATCCCCAAGGAGCCTCCATCCAGGTGGTCCCCGCTTGCTTGTCCACCCCCAACGGCAGCATCTAAAAGCAATGGCCTTTCCCTGGCCACCTGCATAGAGTATCCAAGGGGAGTAGTTATGAGAACGCCCTCAGGTTTCTCACACAGCCCCGCACTTTCAGCTGTCATATTTAAAACAAATACTGTGTGAGAAGAAAGAAGACATCCACTGATGCAAAAGCAAAATGAACCATGATCAGTAACATACACAGTATTTCAAAGAATCAAGGCTTATGTTAGGAAATGCAACACGTGAGTGCATTTCAGCCAAGCACAATCGGTGGGTCACTGGGCAGAATTAGAAAATGGCTTCCCCCACTGCAAGCCTGGCTCTTGCATGCCAGCTAATTCCAACTGCAATAAAGTGTGGCCTGCTGCTCTAAAGGGTGCTGAAAACAAACTTTCCCCAGACCCGTTGTCTTTGAAGGCACATACTGTGGAGAGCAAATGGCTTAGCCAGTGTGTGACTGGAATGTGGGGAGGGGCTGCAATCTAGAAAAGCTGAGCTCTAAAAACAAAAATACAAAAAAATAGGCTTTCAGATCAAAATGGTGGTCCACTTCAGATAACAGGACAGGATGCCAGATGTCAGCAGGGTCTTGTGACCTCACAGGGCCGGCCTAGTTCATGATCTGCAGTGGGAGATCTCTGTGTAGCCGATGCATCCCAAGTATTTACGACTTGCAGCCTACCAACTTCAAACAACAGAGAGGCAAATAAAAACCCAATCCAGGAAGCTCTGGCCACATGCTGGCCAGGAATGGCAAATGACCTGTAGAGCTCCAATATGCATACACATGAAGATTTCTCATTAGTTTCAAAGGATTATCATAACTTATGCAACCATACGTCATACTGCATTCATTTGTGTGCCATTTTTAAGATTAATTCCAGGCGATTTTGTTGAAATAAAATCCATCCGCTTGTGACCTAGGCAAAAATGTGTTTCTAGCTGCTCTGAACATGTCCCGAATTTAACAATTGCCATGTTGGTGGAGGGTAAAATTAGTTATTTGGAAAATAAATCGCATGTTCATAACTATTGCGATTTTGGTGTAAACTGTGGAAAATTGCCACATGCTTGTGCAACATGGTGCAGACCCGGCTGTCGTATTTTGCATATATACACACACATTATGGCAGTTACTAGTATATTATAAAGTTTTGCCACATAGCTACTTTTTTGCCAAAAAGTTAACATAAAAGGGGGGGGATTTCAAATGAGTTGCCATGTTTCTGTTCTAGACTCCTAAACTAATCCTTAAAGAGAGGCTGGACTGGGGAACGGGGGGAGAGGGGGGGGAGAGAAGGATAACTGTCCAATCCGGGTTGCGAGAATTCTTGCAGGGCACTGCCCAATATTGACATCTTGATGGTGTCATCACTGGTATATAAAGTAGATGCAGTATAAGGGAGGGGGGATGGTAAAAATGATCAACTGACAACCGCAAGGAAACGCCAAAGGAGATTTGCTGAAATTGCATCTGGGTGGAGCGGTCTATTGCTGGTGAGGCCTAAAAGTTGACTGGCCCCATATGGCGAAGATCTGGGGACCATCCTTGTGAGTGGAGTGACCGGACCCCTGCCCCGTCCTCAAAGAGGGTCCTGAAATGCAGCTGTCTTTCTTGAACTTTAAATAGAGGTTTTCAATGTAAGTAGAATTGCGCCATTTGAAACCAAATGTGGGGGAATATGCTTGCCTTAAATCCTTTCGCTTTATAGTGGGCAAATTGTGTAGATCCTCAGCCTATTTGACTGAATATTAATTTAATTCCCATTTAGCAAAACACTCCAGGGTGAATTTTTTTGTTAACATTAGAAATTAACAAAGCTCATTCCCAGTGTACGCTGAAAACTATAGCCTGTAATTTAATTGGGTAAAACCATTTGTCCTCTTGACACAGACTTCTGTAAGGAAGGGGGTGTCCTTGTCCCTAAACTAGAACAATCCCTAACTGCCAGCTTCCCCAACACAGGCTTTTAAGTGGAGGGGGGTCTGAAATCCCAAATTCCTAAATCATACCAATTTTTCAGTCCAGCTTCCCAACAAAGACCAAAGTAGGGGGTGGGGGTGGGGGTGGGGGGTTGGGGCGGGGCTGAAAATCAAACTTCAAAATCACCCTGTGTTTATTTTAAGCAAAAGTGTCGGTGAAATAATAATTGCCATATGCATTTGTATAAATCTGTAATCCACACTGCTAGCCTGTAAAGCGTGCAGGAAAATCGAAATTGCACAGGACTGCATATGTAAATTGATTTTGTTCATTGACCAGTGTTGATTATTTTATTATTGAAATCAGCATAAAATAAAGTTGTGTGACTTGTGTTCGTCCCAACCAACTTGTGTGATTTCTTTATGTAAAAAGGAGTTTGTGTGCCAAAAAGAAAGTGGCGTGTGTAATTTTCGTGTGATCTCCATTGCCTCTAATTTAAATAAATCTAAATATATTTTCTGTACACCGGCCTGGTTCTTGGCTCATCAGTGGCAAAGGGGGAGAGATCCAAGGGGCATGCAATGAATCAGAAATAGGCTTAAGAAAGAATTGACATTAAACATTTTGTTGTGCGACACCTTGATTGGGGCAGGAAGGAACTCTGTGTTTAGGGTGGCCTCTCAATAAAACGTTACAATACGAAGGGGCAATATACAGAACTGTGCAGAACAAGGGACATACACTTGCTACAAAGGGCCATGTACACCAATGAAAAGCAAGAGGCAACCCTATATGTACAGAGAGAGGCAAATACTCCTTTATAGAGAGGTTGAGGACTGCAATATATGCAAACTTAGTAGCTTCCAGAGTAAAGAGTCCACATTAAAACCACATGTGTATTCTGAACAAGCTGCACAGGGCCGGCTTTGACTCGGGCAGTGCCGCAGTGAAACAATATTTGGTGGTCCTCCTCACGGCCCACTGTGGATCCTCTTCGAAAAAAATAAATGAAAATTATACAAATATTTAAACACACCTTTACAACACGAATGGCAAGATGACCAATTGTAACGTATCTGAATGCTTAACACAACAAACATGCAGGACCCGACTACATTTAAGGACCGAGGAAAAATGTACTAAAACAGAATCAAAGTGCAAAGATGCTTGCACAGCCACTGTGTGAAAAGTTTGAAGTACCTGGTTCACAATGGTATGGAATTGAGCGATAAAACAAACACTACACTGATATGGCCAGGATTTCAAGAGGGCAAGGGCAACAACATTCTTTTAGACGGCAAGCACACAAAAGTTGCTTTTTCTGCAAAAAGTCACTGATAACATTTGAAATGTCTTTACTAAGAGCAATGTTATTTTCAATGTACAGCATTGCTAATGAGACAAGCCTGTCTTTGCTAAATTATGAGCAATTTGTTTAATTCCTTTCAATTTGAAGAAACTCCTTTCTCCACTGGCTACAGAGACTGGTATCATTAGTAGAAGGCGGGGGGTGTGCTCGTGGCTATCTTGCTTTTGTACTTTAAAGAGATTAATCTTTCACACTGGTTGTTGCGATACAATCTTGTTTTTATTTGTGCAAGCGGTAGGTTTGTCTTCAATTTGTTGGTATACATATAGTACATCTGGGGCTCTTACATCGCCTGTTGTCAGCCGACACATGTTTCGACCCGTGGGTCTTTATCAAGGCTATTGTTTTCTGGTCTGGTGCCCCATGTGGGGTCCAGGTACATTTTGGGGGATGCTGTCCTGTCGGTACAGTGGCTCCTGTTGGGCTCTGTGTTCAATTCAGCACTTCGCTCCTGGTTGAACACTACTACCGCTTGCACAAATAAAAACAAGATTGTATCGCAACAACCAGTGTGAAAGATTAATCTCTTTAAAGTACAAAAGCAAGATAGCCAGGAGAACACCCCCCGCCTTCTACTCAACAACTGGGGTTTTGGCTAAACCTCTAACAACTCCTGTTATTTTGCGACTCTTGAATTCCACTCCAATGCACGAGGGACAATAGAGCTCAGCAAGGTCGATTCCAAAATCTAGAGCCAACCCCATTTTTTGGTATCATCAGTAGAATGCATAAAGCATCCTAAGCATTGGGGACCTGATCGCACAGGTTACAGCAATGAATTAACTGTTCCACACCTAGTGGTTTCCATGTTCCTGAATGGAACTACGTATTGGGGAAGTGATCGCGCGGGTTACAGCACTTTATTTTTTATAACGTACCTAATACCGTACCCGAGTTCGGTTTCGAAGCAGGGATCCGGGATTCAAACCTCTGTTGCTCTGCGCAGTAGTGCTTCAAAGACCAGCGCATTGCACACCTCGCGGTTTCTGTCTTCCAAATGGGACTCGGTTTTGGGGAAGTGATTGTTAAGGTTACACCAGTGAATGAACTTCAGTACACAAAGAGGTTTAAGGGTGCCTTCTAGATCTATCCTTCATGGATAATGACGTTATGTTCATTGAATCAATGTTCGTATCCAGCAGAGGTTGGTGCCCCCTCCAAGATCCTGCAGTCATCGTGAAGGAAGAGCACAGTGGGAAACCCTGTTAATGTCATGCTGAAAGCGCCATGTTGCATTGTGTTCCTTCATTCATTTAAATCGTACGTGAATAGTTTAATTAAGGTGCCTGCCAAGACATTAAAATTCTAGCATAAACTTTTCTTTTGCGTCTTGAGAATTGTCAACTTGACATTGATAATCAAAATTGAGTTTCCATGCATCGCCCCGTTCGAAGAAAGCGTCACCATCAAAATTAGTGCCCATCACATTGGCCGTTAGCAGAGCCTCTGTGAATACCTTTTCTCTGTAGTTCTGTAAAACCGTTAGCAGAACTCACAGGAGGGACAGCAGTAGACCTCTCCAAAGACCTGGACTGCATGGATTTGCTTATTAGGTTTACTCAAAACAAATAGGTCATACAAGGCCACCAGGGTAAATACAATTGTATAGTCTAATTGATGAGCAAAAGCGTTTGGATTAAGACTTAACAATGCATTAAATTTTCCTTCTTCTGTAATTTCAAGAACAGCATCATTGACTCCCAGGATTATATACTGGGCAGATTTGAATCTTACATTCTAACCATGTTTCACAAAGTGGTTCCACTGTTAAACTTTCAAAAATAAATGTCGCGAAGGCTTTGACAATATGCTGAGGAAGAGAAAGGGACATACATTCTCTGTAGCATTCCAAATAGTGTTATTGATTTGGTTGTAGGTTTGGCAGCATACTCCAGCACCAGACTAAGTGAGACAACCACATGGCGTAGAGAAACCCCATGACGTTATATCAAGGACACGTTCTAGGTCCTTTGATTTTCCCCTTCATATTAGCCCCATTGTCTTATCCCTGCTATTCGCAGCCATTCACACCAAGATCGTAGCCTTTTAGTTCTTGAAGGAAAACATTTGTGAAGCGCTCTCCAGCAGGGTCATCAACTGTTTCAAAACTTAGACTGTGTTCTTGAATACAAATGCTAGCTGCATTTCCGTGCACAAATCCTACGGTGCAGGAAAGCTGTTCTTGGTGACTGATATCTGGATTGCAATAAAGAATTAGGAAAAAAACATTGCTACCTGCTCATGTTTAGGCTATCTGACATTCTCGACCATCAACTGTATTAATATATTGAGATTTTGCACTTCCTTTGCAATCACTCACGGCAGATCTTCCATTATCCCATCAAACTTCGCAAATTGTTGAACAGGCCCTAAAAAGTTCCCTTTACCTTTTTGGTGTGGGCATCACTTGACCCTCTAAAGGCCACATTTTTCACAGCAGGGACCTGCACTATGCCCACAAGACGCTCCAAAACACTGTCTTATAAAGCGCAATGATATGATTGGTTATTTATATCGCGCTTAATACCCATAGGTTTCTGACCACGGACCCGGGGATCGAACCTGTGGTGTTCCATGTCATCTTACTTTCACTGCGAGCACGTTGCCCATGAGCTATCCTCCCGAGACAAGGAAACTCATAAATGACACAAATGCAGTCATTTACGAGTTTGTTTGACTGCAGTCTCATTTTTGCTTCAGTCAATTTCTCAAGGGGAACAAAACGCGTGGGTGAATTCTCATGCTGGCATTGGTGAACGTACGCTATACAAGTAGCTGATTGATTGATTCATGATTCGATTCCCTGCTTCCTCCACCTGTACTAGTTCCAAGTAAAAGCTGGGTGAGTGCCAACAAACTCACAAATGAAAGCAAACAAATGTTAAGCTATGCGCTGCCAAAGGGCGTTTTTGAGCATATGGGAACAAAAAAATGCAAGTAACTTAGCGTGTATTCGAACTACTCAAAGACTAGAACACTTTCCTGAAGGTGACAACGCATAAAACATAAACGTACCATGCATTTAAGGGACAGGTTTAGAATCACCAGCCAGGGAATGATTGCCGGCCAATCAGCTGCCTGGGAACGTGGGATCTATTTACAAATCCAATCCCACACTGTATGGCGACAGCAGGTAGTTCATACCCGGGCTTGACTGTGTTGGCCTTGACTGCTCCCACGTTCACTCCCACAGCCTCCTGCCAACCTACCTGCTATTGTTCACCATGCCACTCCCTAGGGCCCCACTCCCTTATCAGCTTTTGCCATTATGCCAGCATGTCCTTTCATCGGCCATGGAAATCGAAGAGGGCTCCGTTGGAGGATTGCATTCGGTTTCAATGGTTGGTAGGCCTTTTTTCCCCCCTTACAACTGCTGGCTCCTTGGGCTGCAAACTTGCCACAGCTGGGCTTTTATTACTTGTGCTATGCTCTTAACATATCACACTTTATCAGGTGGTAATAACCATCGGCCCTTGCACTTACTAACTTGGGCTGCAGGGAGGCACTTCCCTCGAAATGCAGCATTTTTGATTAGAGGACTTCAATTATATACAGACATGTATATAACCATGCACTATACATTTTACATTGACTATAACTAAGTAGCTGGGAGCTCTTTTGCGCAGCTGGCAACGAAAGGCTGTCCATGGCAGACAGCCCAAAATGTGGTCTCTTGCAAATTCTACACCTAGGTACCCGTGGCCCCCAGGAACTAAGCAAGTTAATGATTCTCCATAAGAGAGGCAACAGCCCACAGCAGGAGCCTCATTAGTCCACATGAGAGTGGAATTGTCCGGGTTACTCAGTAAACCAGGAGCGCCTCTTATCAAGGATGAGCAGAAGTCGGCCGATGGATATTAGATAAGGTATCTCCATTTGGTTCTCAAGCTGACATTTTGCAGGACACACAGATCTCCTTCTGGATGGATGGTCTCTTGAGATGGATCCTTACTGCTGGCTGTGAGTGAGAATTGTTTTAAATGGAAGACTTTGGAGGCTGAATAGAAAGACCTGAATGGAGCGAAGTCGCAAGACAAATGCTTAGAGTAATAAGGCGTTATTCTTCAGGGGACGGCCTCCCATTACGCTCTCTTGGCACATACGTAAGGCTGCCCGTACCCAGGTGGCTCCATCCCCGCAGTCCCTCAATCCAGAACATTGTGACGAGTGGTCCAGCAGTGTCACAGTGACAACTTGGCGCAGGGACAGCTAGACCAGCGACCACCACTGGTGGGTTTGGACAAGGACCTGGAAACATGCCCGTTGAGCATTCTTGGGCCACTTGCCCCTTCTGGTAAGGTCCATCATCGGATATTTTCAGCACGATGAAGATTCGTATTGGTTGCTACTGCTAACCACATTGCTGGTTTTCCGACCTGCAAAATCACACACATGTTCCTTCCTGTCCCTACAGTTGTTTAACATCTATATAGGCCCTTTGAGATCACCATACATTAATAAAGACAATTATATATTTATTTTATGTAGGCTTCATGCAAAATAATTTCCACAGATCGTAAACACTTTGCTGACCAGCTCAGCTAAATCCAGAACTGGATGTCAAATCGCCATACGAAACTCCCCGCACACCTCCAAACCCAATGAAATCCCTCTTCAACCACCTGCTAAACAGACCCCAGTGCCGGCATGCCAAGCACTACACCGCCACGCATCAGCACCGGATCCCCCACACCCGACTGGAGCTCCAGCCCAAACAAAGAGGCAAACAGACTCCACCCACACACTAACACTACAGAACCTCTCTCCACTGACCTACTTTGCCCCAGCACATGTCACCCTAAGTCATGCCTGCCCCACAAATACCCTCAACCCTCCAAGCCACACTACTAACCCACCTCCCGAACTCTCGATCCATCCTAGCCCTTACCATACAACCACTAATATCGTGCCAGGCTTCTGCCTCATCCCCCTACGCATTGAACAAAGCACCTCCGCCTGTGGACAACTCTCCTCCACACATAGCTGACACCCAGCACCTAATCCCCCTAATGCCACATGACAAGTCGACCTACTCGCCCAGCCTAACCTTCCCTTCCCTTCACAGCCTCCATCCCTGCATGGGTCATCTCCCCCCCTTCACCTCCACATCGAGCCAACCCCCTCCCTCTGAGGTGTTCCCTTCCCCTCACCTAGTGCCCACCCAGAAACAAACTCCCCTACCTCAAACAAACTAAATAGCCGGCTGAATAGCATCCACATCAAGGGAAGATCTGTCGCAAAATATCACCACAATATATATGGCCTAATCTCATCTGAATGCTCCGACATCCTCTTCATCACCAAAACCTGGTTCACCCCAGACCTTCGCTCAAGTGCACATGAAGCCTTCCAACCGGGCTACACAAAGCCTCTATCCACCTGGGCTGTGAATCCCTATGTCAAATTTACCCCCCCCCCCTCACCTCCTCTACTTATCACAGATTCTTGTACATTTACCGACCCCCTTGGGATACAATAGAAGCTTTGCGGAATCTCTGAGTGACTCCATCGCAGCAATCAAGGGCTTCCACCCACTCCTCACCGTATTACTTAAACGTCTGGTTTGACATGACCTGTAACCCAATGGCCGGATCACTACCGGACAACCTGCAAACTTTGCAGCTAGCACAGTATAGTCTCGGCCCAAACCCACTCCGCTGGTCACACCCTAGATGCAATATTTAGATCAGCTAACTTCCTCACCATGCCTGGTCGTTTGGCAAGACGACTCATTACCCTATGCTCTTTACCCTATTCTCCTTGGAAACATCTGCCCCCTCTGGCAAGGCCACTTACCCAATGCAACCTCTGGAAGGAAATCAAAGTGACTCCTGACCTGGCAGAGATTCTACTTGCCTCTCACACCTCCATCTCTCCAACCCTGGACCAAGTCACCATCTCCAATTTCGATCTCTGGCTTTCCGAAGCACTTATTTCCATCTCCCCCATCAGATATTTCTCAAAGAGAAAATGCCATTCACCCAGATGGTTCACACCAGCCCTTACAGAACTGAATATTCTCCTGGACCCATCCACATCCAGCAGAATTGTCTATGCCTCCCAGCTCAAACTATATTGCGCAGAGCCAAACATCCTACTACTGGAACAGAACCTCCATAGCCCCACACCCATCCAAGGGATTCTTTAAGCTCATCTCTGAATTCAACACCCCTGCATGCTCCACCTACTTTCCCAGCCACACTCAATGTCTTTATGACTCTCTCTCAGACTATTTCCACAACAAAGCCCAAGAGAGGCATCTGCAACCTCTCTAAAATATCGACCCTTCCCCCTCACCTCATCCCCGACATCAGAACCGCCCTCCCACTTTTCTCCACCTTCTCACTGCTCCCCCCAGAATTCCTCAATCTACTATCACATAGCCAGCCATTATGGGCAAGGACCCTCCAATGGGCAAGGACGAACATCCATATGAGGTGCAGTTTAATAACCCTCACTCATCACCCTACACACCTTCACACCGTGTAAGCCCCAGTCATGTTCCAATCCAACCCATGTATTTCTGTAGGACCAGAGACTTGACTTCCACTGAGATGAGGAAGAACATGGGTTACCCAAGGGAGAGTGATGATAGAAGTACAGGGACGAGGAGGAGGCACAGAGGAATAACGATCGAAAAGGCCAAAGACACTGAAAAGGGTCTTTGCAGTTCCTGCCGACCAGCTGATATAAACATAGATGTACACCATGAGTGGAACTAGCCAACCAGCTGGAGAGGCAGTCCAGCCTTGGATGTTAAACGTCTGAAAGTCAAGGAAGCCATGAGCAACCCTCTCCCTGCTGGGGAACCCTTGTCCCAGTGGTGTGGAGCCATCCGGAACAACAGGGCCATGCCATAGAGCTGCGCAGGATCACTGAAAGCAGAGAAGAGCAGCGTGAACGAAGACCTGCTGCTCCTCAGAGATGTGACGCAAGAGGCAGGTAACGGAAGAGTAACTAAGTCCAGATGGGGGCCGGGTGTGTGAGAATCCCAGTTAAGAGTGGGAAAGTGTGTCAGGAATCTTCCTCAGCACAGTGGTTGGTCGCAGACCACAATTGACGAGAAGAGTGGGAAAGAGTGCACAAGGAATCATATTCCTCGACACAGTAGTTAGTCGCAAACCACTCTCAAAGTAAATAGTGAAAGAGAGCACACTGGAAGTTGTTTTATTTTGTGGTAGCGCCAGGCGGGAGAGTGAACCAGGTCTGCCAAAAGCAAGTCATAAAGAAGTATGGGTCTGGGATCCGCACATATAAGAAAATGTTACATACCCCTTTTTTGTGTCGTAGTACTCGGCAGGATAGTATAGCAAGTACAACTGGAGAAAGAAGAGAAACCAAGGTCCGGGACCCATTACAATTGGGTCTTTGATTGCTAAGAAAGGTCAGGGTAAGGGAGTCATTCCCCCCTGGTGTTGTGAACTGTGAAAAAGAGTCTAAAGAAAGAACACATGGGGAAGCGAGGCATTCCCTCTGGTATTGGGAATTGGGAAAACAAAACTAACAAGGACCAGGAAAAAGGGAGTCATTCTCCTGGCAAATTATCTCGCAAGGAGGATCAAAGCAGGAACCCAGGGGAAGAGAGTCATTCCCGCAGGGATATACAGTTTTGAACTTTGTGACGGAGAGTGTTGAAGGATCAACATCCTTTTTGTTTGTATATCACTGTAATCAGGGCAAGTGAACCAAACCTCAGCTGGAGAACTTTCAGACAGAACTGTACCAACCAATCCAGGAGGAGTGATTTATTCTCCTGGACCAAGTTGGACCAAGAACTTTGGTACAACTGTTTAGTGTTATTACAAGTGTAAGGGACAGCGATACGGACATTTGGACAGAAGGGTGGACTCTAAGTTGATAAGACATTCCATTAGCATTTTAGTTGAGGCAGGGAAACCCCTTAGATATAGGGAGAGGTAGATTTTCTCTTATTTTTTTTCCACATAAAAGTCTATAGCAACCACTATGCCACCCGTGTGTCAGTTTCCTTCTTCTGCACCCTTACAACAGACGTCATAATGTTGTTTCGACAGTCATCTTTACGACTTCCTTTGAAAGGAGTATACAATTATGAAAAATGTCATCAACATTATTTGGGGGGTAAAAAAGGGCAGATAAGGGGTTGGAGGGTAGGAATAGTAAAAAAAAATAGGTGGGGGAAAAAAAAAAATCGACCTTTCATAATTTTGCTCTCTCATTCTGCAAGCAATAGAATGCAGCCGAGTCCCACGAAAAATGTGCTCCAGCTGTCGCATAGCCCCCACATAGCAATCCTCCCCACGCCTTTGCAACATGCGCTGCAAGGTGAACAATTGCTCTAAACCTTCATCACTTTTGCGCACTTGGACCCATAGAATTCAGCTTCGTCTCACGAAAGATTTGGTCCAGCAGTCACACAGCCTCTGGCACAGCATTCTTCCTTATGCCTTTGCAATATGCGCTGCTGCGTGAAACCTAGCATTCTCTGCTAATTTCCGATTTGGCAATACATGTGCACACACACACACATTGTACCGCTCCTTTCATCTGCATGTCTGCTGAGACTACGGTCTTCCGAAGGGCGATCACCCGACACAGCGCTTCGAGGCCATACCAATGGCAGTAGGCGCTATACAAATATCACACAACATAAAATATCTGTTGGGCTGGGAGCAGCGATCGCCCCACTTCTGGTCCTCTGCGTTTCATTCTGGACATGTGTGGGTTCTGTTTCAGTAAAGAGTGTGCTCTGCTGTGTACCCTCTGCCAGAAGTCTACGAGGCGGTGATATGTGAAAGGCAGGTCCCCAGATAAGATTTTGATGTGGAGGTATTTTATGATATTTGGAGTGCAATGTTTTGGGGGATTAAATAATGATCTCCATTCCTAAATGGGGCGTTTACTTTGTGAGTAGATAATTCTTTTAAACTATGAAACTGGTATCTTTCTGTAATCCACACTCCTTTCCTCCGAGTAGTTCAGCAATAGTGGGGAATCTGTAGGGCATGTTCTCACGTAAAAAGCAGAAACATCTGAAAGATGCGTTAATACCAGGACTGGACTGGTCTACAAGAAACTCTGGAGATGTCCCGGGGGGCCTCTGCACCATGGGCCTCTTGTGAGGTTACCAATTTTATTTTCAAATTTTTTCATAGGAAAATGCTCAAAATGTGTAATATGGGGCCACTTTGAAAAGGATTTCCAGGGCCTCTTTTGGTTCCCAGTCCACCCTTGGTTAATACGGACGCCTATTCTTTACCATCACAGAAAGAAACTCAGCCTGGTTTCAAGAGAAGCCCCTAATAATGTAATAAGAGGTAATAAAGTTCATCCCGCGAGCGGCAAATTATAGGATATGGTAGGTTATTTATACCCAGAGGTTTCTAAGTGCAGACCCGAGGATCGAACCTGTGCTGCTCCGTTTCGTCTTGTTTTCAAGGTGAGCATGTTGCCCCGGAGCTATCCTCCCGGGTCAATGCCCTGGCCTGATTTCACCTCAGGCCTGGCGCGTTGCCACGGTATGTGGTAAAGCATCCCTGTGGAAGAGTATATGTGGGCAAGACTAAAAGATTGACGGAAGAGCGGAGAAACAAGCATACAGCTAATGCTTGAACGAACCAAAAGTCTTCTCGTAGTGGCTCAATGCAGCATATGAATAGCAGCATCCAAGAAGACGAGTTCATATGGCAATTTTGCAGAAGAAAAGAGAATCATTTGAGATTTTCCGGTCCACCACTAGAAAGAATTGGAATTAACGAATGGATGGACTGCTCTGCATGATCTTAAAGGGCTGTACAAACACAGACGTCTTGATGGGAAGGCAAAAGGGGCATGCACGCCGGGCCAGCAACTTGGGGCCACAAGGCTTCCTGACCTCTAGATCTAAAGAAGTCAGTTCCCATTGTTCACAAACCTATCAGGGCAGGATATTTTAGGCCGTGCGCTGAGGCTCTAAACCGATTGCCTGTCTGTTGTTGACAAATACATTCTGCCTTGATCAATTCATCCTGTAATGCTTTCGGTGTTCACTGTGGTATACATGGTTTGAGCATTCACCAGGCCACAACTCCTGTAGCATTCTCACCTTTCTTTGGGGATTATATGGATCATGAGCTATAGCCAAAGTTGAAATGCACACTGATAAATGTGAGTGCTTTTATGGTTCAGAGCATAGCTCAGTGTTTTAAGCACTAATTTCAGAGATTTGTAATCATAGGATATGATAAGTCATTTATAACGCGCCTGTACACAAGTGTTTCTAGGCGCGACAAGACAAGGAAGTGGAGACAAAGGGAGGACAGAACAAACGATCTTACTAGACCTTGCGTCATTCAGATTGTGCAAGTACAAGGGAGAAGTGCAGGAGAAGTGCCAGGGGGAGTGAGGGGAGAAAGTGTAATAGGCAAAGCTCAAGTAAGTGCCACTGGGGTGGCTGGCTCCGAGTAAGTGCTAGGTGGCAGGGGACTGTATGGTTGCAGATACAGTCCCTATGCAAGTTTAAAATCTCCAATTCCAGCAAGGTTGAATCAGACTTCCCTATGTCTGAAGTTGATAATCCAGCATGTATATGTACTTTGTTTTGTGGCACAATAGGGGCTATAAGACTCAGTGTACCCGTACCAGGTAGCGGTTGCTGTAAAAGGTCTGGAAATGTGTTCATTAAGACAGAGAGTTGGAAAACCTAGGCAGCGACCCAATGACAAGCATACCGTATTAGGTCTGGAGAAAGGATTAGGTTCCCAAATTCAAGACTGTCAACCAACACATGATCCAGTGATCATGGTCAAATCATCTTATATCACTGACAATACAGTGCTGTCTTCTGTGAACAGGTTTACCTTCTAGCAAGCCGGTGGCATTGTTTAGCCCACTAACTGATTTGTGTATATGGGTCTTTTGAGTGGAAGGTGTTCTAGACAGAAGAGTGCAGACCAAATATTGCAGACCTCTGGCAAGCATATTTAAAGTTTGCTTGTTGGACTCCAAAAAAAGTTTCCTTTTTCATACAATTTAAAGTTTCTTCTGCACATCATAAATAATAATCCACACTCCTGTGTTTTGGGTGCATTTAAAGCTTGCCAATACAAAAGATACCCAGATGAAATATTTTAAGATCACATCCATTAGTATGCTGGTACTTGGGTACTTCTCTTCATGATGTGGCAATTAAGCTAGAATCATTCCCAGTTTGCATAATACGCTTCTATAACTTTTTGATTTTAAAGACTGCCATGTTGGATTACATAATTTGTGTTAGTTCTATAAAATAGTATTATTTTAGCTCATAAAAGACGAACATTAACAAATAATCACATGTTACTTATGGTAAGGACTGGAAAAGAAAGTGGTAAAGTGCAGACATTTTTCAGATTGGTTAAGAGGTGAAGTTAGGATTTTGCGCCCAATGTGTGATCCTGGGCATCTCATTTAATCTTGTATTGCCTGACCTGTCAAAATTGAGAGTCCCTAAAGCTTTCAAAATTGTCAGCCCTTCATTGGGTGGTTGGGAGGGTTACGGGGCTCTGCCAGATATCTTGGATCCCTAATTTCTTTGTTTCCTGGAGGTGGGCCCAAAGGTGCCCCGGGCCCCAAAAGTGCTCAAGATGGCCCTGCGTACACATTTTGATGAGACCAGTTACCTGATGTAATAATTAACCACTTCTAATGTAACTAGTAAAAGAAAGGATGGACGTTAACCACAAATTAAAAGTTACCTTGTGTGAGGGTGCCTGCAGAACAGACATTTTATAGGGAAAGAAATGTATCCCGACTGTTGAGCGCTTGTATTATAGTAATGTGGGCACTGACTTAAACACACTGCAATGCGTTATGGGCACCACTACTTTAAGGTAGGTTTCTTTCCTTGAACTGTGTTTCAACAGCACACTTGAGGAATAATTTGTGGAACCATGCAGGGCAAGAACTAATGTTTGTATAGGCATAGCAATGTGGTATGCCAACTACAGTCGAGATAAAGGAGTGACATTTTCAACAAGGCAAACATTGAAAAAATAATGGAGGTGTAAGTGCAAGTATGTGAAATTGAAAACCTAATTTGAAGAGTTCATATCATTTAAATGAGGAACATTCCACAAAACCCCAAAGGTTTGAGCTACACGCACTGCCGGGTTAAACAAATAGCACTCCGGTTCGAGGGCCCACCCAGCCTCCTATCCTTCCGCTGGTCACTAAAATGAGTGCCATTGAGCATGGTATTCATATTGCAGGCCACCAGCACTCTAGAGAATTGCTTGGAAGCAAAACAACGCAGAGCAACATAGGTTCGAATCCCAATCCCGCGCTGGTATTAAGCACATTAAAAAAGCACAATTATAATTACTACAACTTATTTGTATTACTACTGTCACTAGGACAGCACCCTTCTTCCCCAATCTGTTGGGAGTGCGACCCCAATCGGTTGGATTCCCATGCCAGCGTCTCATGCAGAATTTCACCGGCCAGAACACCCCAAGGTCCCCCTGTAAACTGACAGGTACACATTTCCTGCTTAAGCCTGAATCTCCCCTTTCTTTTCACCCCACAGCCACCGGTCGCCCCATTTTCCATGCTGCGTGTAGTTTACTTGCCAACACGGACACCTCAATTGCCTAGACTGGCTTCTCGCTGCTGTCTGACAGCAACATCTAATATTATGATGGTTTGCGTCCATTAACCAGTACTTTAGTTTCTTTCATTTGCTTATTCTCTATCATCTACAAGCACTTCTGATCTTCTCGCCACCGGCTGACCGTCTCCCATCCTGGATTTTCAATGTGCAATTTCAAAGACCCCACATAGGCAGACCCCCGGCATTAGTCCCCAAATGGTCACGCACAGGGGTAAGAGTGCAGGGTCTCTTGCCCAGCACATTAAGAGCATGTGTGGATGAACATGATGGAATTCTCGCCCAAGTGGGCCCCTTGTCAATGATCTTCTGTAGAGTAGCCTTCATGTGCCAAGAAATTGAACTGAGTCCTGAGGTGCATCCTGCTGACCACAGGTGCAAAATGAAAACCCAATCCCTCAAAGCTCTCCATTGGCTTCTGCTAATCCCAAATATCACATTCAAAGCGCGCAGCTTTCTGGATCAAACCTGCTATCTCAAGCCCCCCCCCCCCCCCTTCATCATAAAAACTGTTCACTCAGCACATTGTATGCCCACATCCTAGTCATGGGATGTCAATTCCGTTGACATGTGCCTGATGACCTTACAGAAATGACATCAAATGACCTTTGCCTCTGACGACATCACAAACGTTGAGAAAAACGACACCAGCCTTAAGATTAATAAAACAATAAATAGCTATGATTGGAGACAAAGAGCTATTTTGGTTACTAACCCATAGCCACACCAGATCCGTGCCTTATAAGTGAATTGGAACACTTGGAACTGCCTTGATAGAACATGGCTACAGTCATAATCTAGGGGGACACGAAACAGAACAAAAAAAGGTCAGGGCACTGAGTTCATATACCAATAAATCCTCATATGACTAGTTACTGAAATCGTATGCCACTCATACATTCAAATGCCAGGAACAATCATCATATATAGGCAGAGACTCCCATGCCAAGGTGCTCTCATATGCCAAGTGAAGCCTCAGGCAGATATATATATATATTACAGTGCGGCGGCGGCGGCGTCTGCCGCAATATAGTGGAGTATCAAGATAAATCGGAAACCTGAAAAGTCAATTGCTAATAACTTTTGACTTGCATGAAAGGGTTTGGCTGAAACTATGCAAACAAAATATTTGTCACGGGTCCCACCAGACTGGACATTTTGAAAAAGATTTGTGAAACAATATAAAAGTTATTAGGAAAGTAAAAACACTTTTCTGCCTACTCCCATTCGCTTCCCCATAGAGAAAAAGTCAAAATGTCTGCGCAGCGCACAGCAAAAACCGCTGGACGAAGACCAGATACAAATCAATTTGGGCATGACGCGTTGACTCGATTTCTGGGAGGTGTCTGGGGTCATTTCGTCCAATAGTGGTTAACATATTTGACGGAAAAGGGGGTACCCCCTTCTCCCAAAATGATAGCTTTATCTCTCATGGTGCTTTGCAGGAGAGAGGCTTTTTACAAATTAAAAGCTGGCATATTTTTTTTTTTGTTTGATGCAAGAGAACCACGGTTGTAACGGGAATAACCGTAGCTAGCTAAAAAAACAAATAGTGGAAAAATGCTAGTCGGAGGAAGAAAAAGGATGCAATGGCTTTAGGGTAGAGGTGGGGTGGGGGAAAGAGGTCACCATGTGAAATTGGGGAGTTCGGAGGGAGGAGGCTGGGGACCAAGTTCAGAGATTGAACGTTTTCGCATAACCGCGGCTATTAGGGCGGGATTACCATGGATATATTAGAAAAAGTGATCGGGAATGAAAGTGCGTGGGGGAATGCAAGACGGCTAGGAAGAGACAGGACTTGAGGGGGGTGGAGGGAGCATGGCAAGAGGAGGAGGGCACTAGGTGAGTGCCTGGGGGGGGGGGCAGCGAAGAGTTTTTGATTTTGCACACTTTTTACAGATAAGCACAGATATTTGCGGGTGCCTAGGAATAACAATGGTGATTTGTAGTACATTGCTAATATAACCGGGGTTATGAGAAACATTTAAAAAAAAGTAAAAAAGTAGAATACAAAAAAAGTGGAATTTTAGAATTTTACAGCTGCAGTGAGGTTTGGGGGGGGGGTAATAGGTGTGGTCGAAGAATAAGGCTACAGGGTTACTTCAAGGAACCGAATGGGCAATATGTAAAGTGGACACGGCCGAAGGCTGTGGTGAGTGGGCCAGAAGTGTTTTAAAATGTACAGTGGGCCGATGTATAGTGGCCACGGTCAAAGGCTGTGGCCACCCAATGGGTCCAAAAGAAACATTTTGGGGGAACATGCACAGTGAACACGCCTAAAGGCCGTGCTCACTGACCAGGGCCGAAGTCGCTAGCTAGTGAGCCCAAAAGACAAACATACTGGGGGAACATGTACAGGGCTGAAGGGCATGACCAGTGGCCCGGTAGTGTTTTATAATAAACAAAGGCTCTGGCTAGTGTGCCCAAAAGACATGTATAGTGACCATGGCCAAAGGCTATAGCAAGGATCCCATAAAAAAACAATGGTATGACAAAACCCTTCAAATTCACTGAAAAACCCTTAGTTAAGGTGCAGTTAAGTTGAGCAAATTTAAAGCAACAAAACCCTTGAAATTCAGCAGATGTGTAGTAATGACCGGCTTAACGTCCCCATTGCAAAGCACATGCACACATACATATTATAAGAGAAGAGATTAACAACGACCTGCAAAATGGCATTATAGGGGCATGGGATTATCGGGGACATCAAAGGGATCGTGCTGAGTTAAGCTGGTCACGACTTCTCACATCAGCTGAATTTCAACTTAAATGCACGTTGCCTAAGGTTTTTTCAGTGAATATATATTATAACCGTTAATATCCGCTGTCTGGACTGGCCAGCAAGTCTGTCAGGCTCATGGATGCAGACCCCCTGAAAGCATGATGCCAGCAGAAAGCACAGCCCCCGACTGCCAAGAACTAAGACATCAGTTGCATGTAGAAGTGCTTACAGGTCCTCCCTGCCAGCTTACGCAGCACTAACACTTGCTCTCTGAGGTGCTGTATGTTGCAGCTCCCAGCTACAACTCTCCACGCATGCAGCGCACCCATCTCTACTCGAGTTGCCAATCTGGCACAGCTGCCCTGTATGTTAACAGTCAGGCCACTCCACTTAAGCGCTAGGTGACTGACTCTTATGGCCTCATTTGAAGTTTAGGGACATTTTCGGGCATATACCAGGTGTGGAGGCTACTGGTCCGGCATGCCGTACTACCAGGAATCTGCCTACTGCGAGATTAGCGCTGGAACAGGGTTAAGGGATGCAGATATGATAGGTATGATAGGTTCTAGGATATGATAAGATAGGTTATTTATAACGCGCTTAATACCCAGAGGTTTCTAAGAGCGGACCCGGGGATCGAACCTGTGGCGCTCCGTTTCGTCTTGCTTCCAAGGCGAGCACGTTGCCCCTGAGCTATCCTCCCGAGCAGAGTGTCTGCTTTTCTGAAAATCTGCCTGCATTCTACACTATCATTCTGAAGATGGAAAAGGATTCCGTGCAGTAGCATTGGTCAGTGTTCTGCTGGTGCTGTGTGACATAGCTCCCACTCTCCCACATTACACTGCGCTCCAGAGAGGGAGGCACCCAGGAGCGGAGACATGGGGGGCGGGAGGAGTGAGGTCCTGTTCGGCCTTTCTATATGTGGTGCAAATGCATGACTGCGGATGAATCGAAGGTCAGGGACAGGGAAGGAGGCCAGGTGCGACAGAGAAGCATGGAAGACCTACACGCCGTTTCTTCTCCGGTTGCCAGTGGCAGGGGCTTCCTCTCCTGCCAGTTTCCCTGAAGTTCTCAGTCTTTAAGATTCAAGTCCTCATCTCGCTTCTCTGCTCTCACATCCTCCCCACTCCCATATCAGCCTCCGATAGGCTACTAATGAGGGCGCAAAGGCTAGGATACACCAAAAAGTACACAGCTTGCAGCACACAGGCCGTCTTTGCTGCGTGCTGTAGACAGCCTCCCTGAGAACACATATAGATGTTGCAAGGGCACTGCAAGGGATGCCAGAGGGGAAGATCGGGGTTATCCACATGTGCCCATGGCGATCCTCAAAGATGTGAATGTGCCAGGCCAAGGGGCATCATTTGGGGGCCGCGTGGCAACCCCTCACGTCTCCCCTTCTACCTCTAAAAAAAAAGTATTAAAAAAAATGTTTACATTGAAGCTTCTGGGCTGTGGCCAGTTCCATGTGGCTCTTTGTTTCTGGAGTGGCTGGAATTTTTGTTGAGGCCTCTTAAATTCAAAATAAATAAATTAATAAATTTAAAAAAACAGGGTTTCCACAAATGTAACACTTGAGCAGTGACCCTAAATAAGAAAGAATAGGAACAACAATAATTTGTCTTTCTGGAATTCTATACAATAATTGCTAGACTTCTTAAAGGGGTGAAACAAAGGTCATATTCTATCGCTTCCGTGGAGTCAAATGAAATCACATCCTGCGATGCCAGCAGTCAAGAGTCATGTGATGTCACTTCCGCTACACGTGGCATTTTGGTGAAATGACGTCCCTGGCCAGGCCGCTGTTCTTGCGCCAGAAGGATAGAAGGGTGCACGCCTTATACATAGCTAAACCAATCTGGCACCACTTGAGCCTCTTTCAGTCAGTGCTGGCCAGACACAGCCGCTCCCCTTTCCGGGATCCTCTGGGCCCCATAAGACCAGCTGCATCTGCATATTGGAGCGAGCCTCTTTTACTCCCTGCATAATGCAGAGAGAGTTGCAGTTCAAATACTTTGCATTCGCAAAGAATCTAAACATTCTGGGATTGTTTTTGCAATTGAAAAAACCGGAGCTCCCTCTCACCACAAACAGTGCTGTGCAGGGGCCAAGGATGAGGTTGCCGCATAACAGCCCCGACCCTCACAAGCGAGCAATACTGCTACCAGAGGGCCAAGAAAGGTGATGGCACAGGCTTCAGTGTCTCTGGTGGGTGATCAAGGTTGCCGTCCTGTGCAACACAATGAAGGTCTGCAACCCTCACTCTGCTTGCATGCCTCTTATTAGAGGGCGGGGTTGGGACAGCCTGCCACCATGAGAACTGGTTCAGGTGGAAAGAGGACATCCCACAAGTGTAACCAAATCATGTGTGCTTGCTTGCATGGGTATTGTGAATGTGTGTGGGATGGTTTTCTAGGAGTGTAGACACAGGTGTAAATGAGCGATTGTCGGAGCACAATTGGGAGTGGCGGGGTGCGAGATAGAGAGCGAGAGAGAAAATACCAGGTAGAGTGGGTGAGTGGGTTAGTGAGTGACAGTATTACCCAAATTGTTCGTTTACAATTGTTCGAATGAACAATTGACCGAATTTAAAGGGTCACAATTGACCTTTTCACAATTGACCGTATATATATATATATATATCTGTTTGGTAATATATATATTTATTTATATATATAGGGGTTTTGGGGGTTTGGCGTTAGGTGGGAGGTTGTGGGGGGTTTCCCCCCACATATATGTTACAATTGACCTTCACAATTCGGTCAATTGTGAAAAGGTCAATTGTAATTCGAACAGTTGTAAAACTAACAATTCGTATACAACCTGAGTGACATGGGACAGCAGCATAGACAGCCGGTCGCCCCCCCCCCGGCAGCATGGCATTGTGTTTCATAGAGCACTGCTGACCTAGATATTTGGTGAATGACAACAGAAAGCATGTTATACAGGGTCATTCTGGCATGGGCACTGGAAATATAAAAAAGTGGTCATTCACAGGGCACGGCTGGTCTATATTGGGCACAGCCAGCATGTAAATGTGCTTTACAGGGCAATGCTGGCATACATTTTTGGGCAGCCCTGCTGCCTGGAAGTGGTGCAGTACTGCCATGCTGGGCCTAATTCCTTGTTAGGCAGTAAATCTGCTGATTTATAGACACAATATATTACTGCCCCACCCCTCTGGAAGCCCACAAGGTGAGTGGTGGCACGGTGGTGTTGGTCCCCATTTACTGCCCCCACCCCTCTGGAAGCCCACAGGATGAGTGGTGGCACGGTGGTGTTGGTCCCCATTTATTACTGCGCCCACCTCACTGGAAGCTAACAGGGTGAGTGGTGGCACGGTGGTGTTGGTCCCCATTTATTACTGCCCCACCCCTCTGGAAGCCCACAGGGTGAGTGGTGGCACGGTGGTGTTGGTCCCCATTTATTATTGCCCCACCCCTCTGGAAGCCCACAGGGTGAGTGGTGGCACGGTGGTGTTGGTCCCCATTTATTACTGCCCCCACCCCTCTGGAAGCCCACAGGTTGAGTGGTGGCACGGTGGTGTTGGTCCCCATTTATTACTGCCCCCGCCCCTGTGGAAGCCCACAGGACGAGTGGTGGCACGGTGGTGTTGGTCCCCATTTATTACTGCCCCCGCCCCTCTGGAAGCCCACAGGACAAGTGGTGGCACGGTGGTGTTGGTCCCCATTTATTACTGCCCCCCACCTCTCTGGAAGCCCACAGTATGAGTGTTGGCACGGTGGTGTTGGTCCCCATTTATTACTGCCCCCAACCCTCTGGAGGCCCACAGGATGAGTGGTGGCACGGTGGTGTTGGTGGTGTTGGTCCCCATTTATTGAAACCACAGGACTTCATGGGGAATGTTTGCAGTAAATCTGTGGTGGTAATGCACAGGATTTTCCATGTTACGGTGTGGATGATCCATCTCCAGCTTTTTGCTGAATGTACATCCTCCACCTATCCTCTAAAGCTCAGAGCGGCAGTGCAGTAATGTTGTGTTAATGTAATTAATGCCCCATTACCGCCATTTTCTGCTACACTGCCATACTCAAGAGGCCTATTGTGTTGACAACCCACATGAATGGCTTGGTCACAGGCAGCATGAAAATATGCTTTACAGGGCAATTCTGTCATATATGCTTGGCACTGGCAAAGTGGTGAAGCACTGGCATAGTAGGTAAACAGAGCCCAATATGCCTTCAGCACAGGCAGCGTGAACAAGGAAATGCTAGCATATATTGCTGAGATGGCCCGAATTTATTTTATACAACAGCGGTTGCAGCAGGGCCGAGAAACGACACAGTGGAATCATGAAATGGGGTCCAGTACATTTTTTTATTGCAATCTAGGATACATAAGGAAAGGGTTGGGTGCTGGCTTGCAAGGAGTAGGGTAATACCTACAAATCAATGAGGAGGAATCTATATAAACAGTGATTAGGATGGGTCCAAACAAAGAGGTTCTCCTTCCAGGCATTCACTGCTGCACCCTCCTCTTCTTGAAGCCCTCTTGTGTTTTCTGAGACACCCTGTGCTAGTAAAAACGTCCCAAATGAAGTGGATAAAACAAAGTCTCAATTCCCCAGTCTTCACAAGTCCTTAGCCTCCAGGTCACCCTAGTATACAAGGCAAGTCTCTTAAGGACTGGCCAACACAAAGCACACACCTATTCTTCAGACTCCACTCCCAATCTATCAAAACAAGACTTCCAAAAGCGTACCTTCTGTGAAGGCTCTTCTTAGGGTTGAGTTGCGGTCTAGACTCATTCCTCTCCTTCAGGTTCTTCCCTAGGAGCATAGAGTGAGGAGTCTGCTTCCTCTTGCTCTTTAATGCACTAGCCCAGCAACTCTTATAGGGGCTGGCTCTCCATTATTTCCTCTATTGGCTACAAGCTACTCGCTTCTGAATTCTCACCATTGATTGGCAGTGCTTCAGGGATTTCCCTCATTACTGCTCTAATTAAGATAGTCATGGTACTGGTCAGCAGGCTGTCACTCCTCATCACTAAGGAGGCCTAGCAAGTCTTCAAAAGGTGTCTGCGACACGCATCACCATCTGGGATGTCTTTCCTGTGACGCACGTCATCCTGCGATTCTCCACGGTGGTCACGAACTGGGCTCTGCGTTTCTTTGCGTTGTGGTCTCCACATTCCTCCCCTGCCATTTTTTTTCCCTCTGATAACTTACTTGTTCTTCATTTTTCCCCCACCCTACAGGTTTGCAGTTTACAGCCAAAGGATGCTATGGTCCTTCAAGGACCAGTTCTTCCACACAGCATTCTGGGTAATGTGTTCCTTGCCCGGAGCTTTTATGTACGCAATCTCAAACCCCTCAATTGCACGTCTAAAGGGAGGTAGCCTGTGAGATACCACCTCCTCCACACTTGGGAAAGCACATGAGGAAGCGGCGGGACCAAGCATGTGCCTAGCGGCCCGCTGCCCCCACAAATCAGGACAGAGAGTTTCTGGAACTCACCACACAACATGAAAATGTTTCGGAAGATAATCATGTGCATTATTGGTGGCCTGGCATCTACTGGGGTTTTTCGTGTGTTCTCATACAAAACCCACTGTAAACCACAGGTTTGGAAAATCTGTTTTGTTTGGGAGCTCCACCATTCCGACCAGTAATTTAAAGCTATTTCTCGGGGGGAGAAGGAGCCCTCCAAGTGTTTCCGTCATGCCTGCTGCACTGGTTCAGGCTAATTCAGGGTATAGATGTATGTCTAAGAACTTTAAAATGCTCCTTGCTGCCACTACTTTATGCATAAGAAAGGCACTTTCTTTTGAAGCCCTCTGAAAACAAATTGATTCATATTGCAGCTCCTGATTTTGACACGTCCTATAAATGACTCAGCAAGAAACCCTTTTGAGCGAGTAATGGAAGTTAGACTCTGCTCTTTTCATTAGTCACAATACTCACCCTAACAAAAACCATGTCTGCAAATTGCAAGACAAACACAAACTTGGATAGCTGCTTAACAGTATGCGAGGCATTGGCTCTTTCTGCAGTCGACCTCCTGTGCCGGGTCTTCTGAAGCGCAGGGAAGGGTCCCATTGGTCAGCTCAACAAACGTAAACTCCGTTTGACAGAAGCATGGGGGTGCATGCGTTACAACTCCCTTGCTCCCCAATGCCTCAACAAGCATGTATAATCACTCAGTGTGATGACCATGGGTGGAGTGAGGTAGACGGCTTTCCTAACAATGAATCGTCATCATGCTGAGTGGCAGCCAAGGCAATCCTGACCTCAAAGTGCCCTCATCGAATCCTCAAAATATTAATACTCATTCTTCAATGCATAATGACAGTCTTTTGATTTAGGAATTGAAAGCTAGCAAACGGAAATGAAAAAAACTCAGGTGGCGAGGTGGTTGCTTCCTTGTTGATCCAGGCACGCCGCCATGTTAGGATGGAGTTGCGCGGTGACACTAGGATTTTGAGTGATTCACCAGCCGACCTTGTGTTTATTTTTCACAATCCCCACATTAGCAAAGTTATGACTAAGTATTGAGATATGAGGGCTGATGCAGGTTAATGGGGAACGGAACTACTCTTGAAAGCTTGTGAAAGGAAAACAAAAAAAAGACTTCAACATGAGTGAGGTACTTGTGCAGTTGACGTCCATTCCCCAAGCCTGTGACTCTGCTCCTCGCATTGATTGACTGGACAGCCTCATGGAAAAGTTGTGATTAGTTTTGCCACAATATATTCACTACTCATAAAAACTCCATAGAAATAAACGTAGAAAGCAGTTCATAAAGAGCACCAGAACACCCTGGTAACTATTAGGAGGGAGGTGTAGTGGAGACCAGAAGCCCACCGCACCCCCTTGTTGGGCTGAGTCAAATCCAGTTCAACAAAATATCCTCTAAACTGTGTTTTTACACTATCTCAACTATCTCCTACCTGACACCTGTTGTCTGCACTTACCCCTGCACTTGCCACCACATGGCTGAACTTCTTATTTATTTCTTATTTGTTTTTTGTATTTATTGGTTTTTATTTGTTTTCTGTTATCCTATGTACTGCACTGCCCCTTCCCTTTCCCCTCGCACTTTTGCCTCTACCCCCGCTACTGCACTTGCGCGATCTCAGTGTCACCTGCCCTAGTAAGATCGTTGTCTCTGTCCTCCCTCTGTTCCCCCTCCCTTGCCTTGTCGGGCCTTGAAACACTTGTGCATAGGCGCGTTATTAATGCCATACCATCATATGTTCATTGGTGCCGATGAGAAAGATCTGCATTTTAAGTATGTAGTTGTCAAAATCTAGACATGCAAAAGCAGGCTAGTCACTCTACTGCAGCGGCTGAATCTTTCAGCAGCGAGCATGCATAGGCTGGAAGGGCTCAGACCCTCCACAGCAGTCTTCCTACAAAACACAATCATGCACGGGTTAACTTTAGCCTTCACCAATCTCTATATAAGCATGGAACAACCATGAATCCAAGAAACATGCTCTTGGGGACATGCATGTGACCCCCTTTGTGTAAGCCCTTGCCAGATCTTGATGGCTGGAAGGCCCACGCAGTCCACACCGGTCCCAAACTAACACAGGACCTGAAGTTTGCAATCAATGACTCCCGTTCAAGCGGAAATCTCCAGCAAAGCAAGGGAAGTCCAATAAGGTCTGCTATCAGTAGGGACCAGCTCAGAAGTAGCAAGAGTACATGTTGAAAAGGAAGGAAAAATGTTCTGGCCCACCTTCAACATAGGGCTCAGCTTGCAAACAGTTAATTAGATGCGGATCGCAGCCCTAATCATGTTTAAGCTCTTGGCAAGTTGATGAGCAGGCCGCGCTTAGCCGCAATACGACAGAATTCCCTACCCGGACTATCGGGACTTCTAGTAGGGTGACAGAATGGACCCCAATACCTCCCTAATCTAGTGGATGATGGAGCCTGTGTTATTCTGAAGATCCCACTTATCACCCCACTTCTTAGACCACTTCACAGGGCAGAGGCCAGTTACGGAATTGCTTTGGGGACAAGAGCCTTTTAAAAAGTATCAAGGAACCACCAGACATGTGGAAAAGCACCCAGTTCACCGGCGACTCAATGGCAGAAACCCCCACCATTACTTTGATCGTGGTAAAAAGAACAAAGGCCCTTTAAGGAACATCAGAAAAGCACCAGGTTTTACAAAAAGTTACTCAGCCAGCCTTTAATACACAGTACTGGTTTTCCCAGAGTGGGGGTCACCGCAGTTACAGGGACTACCAACAAAAGGATATTGTCCTTTTAGGAGTTTGTCAAACAACTGTTAATAAACCACATTCCTTACAAAGCAGCTAGAAACATTATCCCGAACAGTAGCCCCTTCAGTCATCCGATGGCTCTTGGCAATCCCAGAGCAAAACCCTGCCAGAATCTCCCACGCGGTTTGCAAAGAAAGTCCACGTAAGATTGACATCATCGGCAATGCTTGTGTGGTGGACAAACAAGATTCTCAGGAAGCGCAAGAGAGAAAACTCCTTATCCCACACTTCTAAATGTATTCAGGTAATGTGCATGCTGAAACCCATGGGTCAGTCAGACTCCATGCAAACCCCATGAAAGACACCAATGAAATCCAAGATGGTGGAACAGCCATTTGAAGACTTGCTTCACCTTCCCAGCCCCTCAGTTAGCCCGTGTGAGTTAATTAAGCAGAGCCAATCCCAAGCCCCTACCAATTTACCAAAATTGGTACAGTCCTTCAATGAGAAACCAAGCCAGGAGGAGGGGTGACCTAGCTATATAAATCCACACTTTCAGACAAGCAGTGTGGGTGTTTTGAGATTGCGGCAGGTGTTTGGGGAGAGTTGGTGAATTTTGAGGAAGGTGACAGGAGGAGGTTGGAGAAGAGGAAAGAGAAGAGGATGATGGAGACCATATCAAAAGAAGAGGTTGTAAGAGATTAAGGAGGCAGAGAAACACCAGGAGGATGGGGTAAATGTATTCATGAGGTGGAAAACTAGGCAGAGGGTAGGTTGTACGAGATGACGGAGGTGAAAAGGTGAGACTGGAGAATATTAGGAGGCTGTTGCAGGAAAGACTAAGGTGGAGACTAGAGAACATCAGGAGGTGGTGATGGGAGAAGGTGGGAATCATAAGGGCAACATTGATAGCTAGAACAGTAAAGCTTGAGAGGGTACGTCTGGCCTAAAGCAGCGGAAGGGTTAAGACCCCGATCTGACAGAGGAGGAATGAGCTCTGACATGGTGCTAAGGTTACAGCACGGGCATAGAGAGGTGATTGATCTGAAGGGTAAAAAGGGGGGGGCAACACCTTAGAGAATTCTCCACTACTTATCTATTTATTTATTGTGTTTGGTCAAAAACATTTCAACCTTTACAATTAATAATTGTGTGATATATTTACCTACTGAACGCATTGCCCCACATCACTGAGCTGCATTTGCGCAAGAAACAGCAACCTGGCTGCACTGGCTCCTGTGGACACCAGGACCTGACCTCAAAACTGCATTTTGGCAGCAACAGAAAAATGGCTGCACCATCTTGCCTCATACACTTCAGGCAAAATGGAACAAGGGGACACACTGAAAGAGTAAGCCAGTGTGTTCTGAGACATATATGGAATCAAGTGAACTGGCAGCACTGCATTGCTGCAAAAGCCAAAAATTCTCCTTCAGAATGAAACTTTTTTTTCACCCTTTCAAAATGCTGTGTTATGCTATTTCCATCTGTACATTCTGAAACCACTGCGATGGAAACGGCCCTGCCATGCCCAGGGTAAGTAATTGTGCCTCAGAAAAACCGGGCAGAATTCCTGAAAGACAGGTCATGTCAAAGTAGATCTGAAAGAAATCAACAAGCAACTTTGTTTTCACCCGCACGGGAAACATGCGTTTATTTCTTGACTAAATGTATCCAAGCGCAGCAGTTCAAAGAAACTTTTTACTCTCTGAGCCAGGTCAAGGATAAATGTATCTATACTTTAGATAAGAGTCGTGCTGCAAGGAAAATGACTACAGCTGCAAAGACAGTGGCCACCTGAGGAGCTGCAAACCAATTTAAAGAAAGTAATGATAGCAGTTTTTAAAACACATGTGGAAAAATGGGCTGTGCTGACTGAAGAGAAAAAAAATGACCTGTTTAAAACTCAATTGTTAATGAAAGCTTGCTTACTTAGCAATGCAAAGGAATTATGTTAGTGGTGATAATACACACGTAGGATATCTTATGTCATATGTTTGTTTAATTCAAAACCCAAAGTAAGAAATTAAACAGTTTAAAACACATAGGCTGGAGTTGTAAGCTCTCAGGAAAACCTGTTATTCCAGTTGCCAGCTATGAAACTCCTCGAAGGAAGGGAGATACAGCCTAAATACAGGACACGTAGGTGCAAAGTGCCAGCTTGAAAAACTTTGTATGGGACAGGACAATGAAAGTTCACATGCTCATCAGACATTCGTCTGTGCTCCAGGCTGGTACAATAGCAGTCCTGGAACACTCACCTGTCAAGTGTGAAGGGGCAATAAAACCTTCAATTAAGACTGGAAACCCCCTTGCCTGGAAGGAAATGACAGCTGCTTGCAGTTGAAGGAAGAAAATAAACCTAGGCTCAAGTAACAAAGGGACTGCCTTTTGGTGCCAGAGACTATGTTATAAAGAAACTTTAAAGACTTATTTCTGAAGCAAGAATTAGCAGAAATTTAAATGTTCGTAGTTCTTAAATCTAATTTTGTGGGCTATCTTTTAAAACTTGCTAGAACTCATTACTGCATAGGGAACAGAAGTTACAAAATAGGACCGATTCCAAGGAAAGTATTAATGTGGCAAACACAAGATTTTGTACATACATCCCTGGGGACAATTCGCATTTGTGTATAAAATTGTGGAATTTAAGGCCAAATCTTTAATGTGTAAAACTACCAAAATGTATCAGAAAGGCGAAACAAGGTAACACAGACCTCAGAATTGGACTGACATGTGAGGCACAGAATATGTGAACTGGGTGTATAATTTGCCAAGAGATTGCAAGTGAAGAAATGTATGTTTTTGGCAAAATCAGATTTTAAGTAAAGTAAATGTGGGCGTGTTGGGACATTGTAAACCTCACCTCATAAACCTGACATCATCCCCTTAGAAATCCAACAACTGAGAGCGAAGCGGAATCCTGCCCAATCCAAGTAGTTTAGAGGCGGGCGGAGTTAACCCTGCCCAGCCTCTTCCTTGATGATGTCATTTTGCATGATAAATAAGGGTCCCTGACAAGACCCTGGACACACAGATTCCTGATTTCCTACGTCGGCGTCCTGTTCCTGTCTACATCTTGCATTTATCCATCTAAACTCCAGATCTCAACCACAAGGCCAAGCATTGACGATCTTGCTTCAGCTAGGCCTCAGTTCTAAAATAATCCCCATAACCAAGGGAAACGCTGTGGTGTTTTGGGAAGCATCCTGAATTAACTTGGCTTATCACTCACTGCATGCTGCTGCTCTCCTGCTACCCTGATGACCTATAGTATCCAGTAACCAGAATTGCCAGTCCAGAAGAACTATCCTTTGGTATCCAGTCCGTGCCCAGCTGTCCATGCCCGCTGATTTTGTCTGGCTATCCTGTGTTAGACCAGATCCGTTTAGTGATCCAGAGTGCCGACTGTCCAAAATCCCAAAACTAAAAAGTGGACTGTGAGTATCAATAGGAACCATAGAAAACCATAGCCTAACTAGCCTTGCTTTGATCCATCCCAATCTCTAAGTCATCCTATACCTATCCCGATAACTTATAATATTGTCAAAAATCATTCTTGAAACCCGGCTTTGATTCCTTGTGCTAGCGCCAACATCGTTAATAATTTTGTCTTGTAAAATCCTAAACTATTAATCCTGTGAGTGATCGGACTGGGTCTGCCAGGGCGGGTGCGGAGGTGATAGGGTTGAACTCGCGAGTCAACCCCGGAGCTTACTGTGTCTCAATCTGGTAGCCTAGCCTGAATGCTCTAGTGTAGAGTAAAACTGTCCTCGTCAAAATTGATTTTTCATTTTTCAACCCTTCCTTTTCTCAAAAACGCACCTCACTAGTTCTTGCATAACTCCCTCAATTTAACAGCTAGAGACCTCGTTTTACTGTCATATTGTACCTAGGATCCATAGCTACACCCAAACACAACATTCTTTACAATATTTCACCCGTTTTTTATTAAAAACCGTTTTGGTAAATTCAGGCGGGAATTGCAAAAGTGTGTTAAATTTCCAGCGTGTCATTTTACTTATAAACTGTTTTCAATCTTCCATTCGATTTCAAATTGTATGCTTTTGCTCAATACTTTGCTTGCGATTACTAGTATATTGCCAGTGTTGCTCCAGTAAAGAATTGTTTTTGTTTCAAGAGTTTTATACACATTCATTCATTTATTTATTCATCCATTTCCGAGTGTCATTTTTAATATTGCAAGGGTTTCAAATCCGTTTTTCACCCTCATTTGAGGAGGGAAAGTTAGATTTTAATTCCGTTTCCAGATTCATATTCCTAACTGCCTGCTGCTTCCTTATATCCATTCAAAAGTGATTGTGGGTCGAGGGAATTTTGCTGGGGGAAATCCCAACTTTAGTACTAGTGCCACACACATATTAAAGATTCAAAGAAGGTATAATATGTGTGGCCCTTTACTGGAACCAGCAGAAGGACAGCACAGAGGGAGCATGAGGTACTTAGAGAGAAGGATATTGGAGTACCAGAGTGTAGACTGGCCCCAGTGTGGTGACTGGCCCAAGAGAGCTGAGACTGGCCCAAGAGAACCGAGTCACCCAATGTGTCTAACACGCGTCACAGATGGCACTAGAAATGGATCAAGGGTTTTTATTTTGATTTCAATGGGCTCTATGGACATCACTCTATCTCTCAGCTAGCACTGCACCTCCTCCATAACCCAGGCATGCCTTAGCCCAGGCTAGTAGATAATGATTAATGAACCCTACTGTCCAAGTGCTATTTTATGCTGGACATGAGAACCTAAAGGCAGGATGCCTATTCTGTCTAAACTCCCTTGGGACTCCTAGTCTGTCCATACACCATCCAGTGGTTAGTAATCCAAAGACATATTGCAATTGTGCCTTACAGACACACTGCCCAACCCAGTCTCCCCTCTTCTATGCCCAAGTATTCCTCTCCCCCTTCTCTTCCTAGATGTTCTTTTCTCACTACTCTTCTCCAACTGCTCCACTTAGTGTACTCAGTTTGTAGTCTTCCTCTTTCCTCCAATGTCTTATTCCTTCTAAGCCTCAACCCTCTGATGTTCCTACATGCTATACACTGCTTCCTCTCTTCCGCCTTTCTACTACTCCATCCTCCACTCCTCCCTCAGCTCTATTACCACTACTCCACCCCAGCTCCCCATCAGACAGTCTCCTTGCACTCATACAAGCACTTTACATTCACTCCATACCCTTCCTCGCCTAATTACACTTGTTACCCTCTCACACACTGTCACAATGCAGTACCCCTTGCACTCACTAACCAACACCTCATCTTCTCTAGAAATCACTTCTGCAAGCTACTTCGCCTTACTTCCTCCTGCTAGTCTCTTAGTCAACCACTTCCTCCTCTGACTTCACCCGAACCACCCACAGTTCCCGATCCTCCATGGCATCCTTTATGCTCTCTCCTCCTTCCATTGGATCAATTCCCTTGCCAATCTGGCTTTGCCTTGCCCACCTGAAGGGTTTACAAATAAAGGAAAGGAAAGAATGTGTTAAGCCCCGTCCCCTTTCTGCCCACGGGCTGCCGAGTTTCCTGAATGTTGGCCTGCGGTGTAATATGTCAAGTTTTGCGTTGAGGGGCATTGATGTAGCATTCTTCAAGGTAAGCAATGTCGTATTTTAGTGTGCGTGGGCAGGGGTGTTCCTAGTCTCGGAAAAGATCTGGGGCTACACTCATGTTTGGGTTGTCAGGACTCGGGCTAGCAGACCTTTTGGATGTATCCCCATAGCTTCTATCTGGGGCTACAACCAAAAGACCTGGGGCTATAGCCCCCCCTAAGCCCACCTCCCCAGCAACACCTCTGTCCGTGGGGGTCTAGGATTTTGTCCGTGGTTGTGTAGTGCCAGGCACCGGTGCTGGCAAATGGGGCATGGTATGTTCTGTGTCAGTGTGATCTCTGGGGAATTCTCACTGTGCTTTCTCTGGGTGCCGGATCAGTGACTCCAGCATTGCAACACTGTTGGCGTATGGCGTTGTTGGGCTGCGCTCTCTCTCTGGTGGCTCTCCCCATCGGATATTGAGTTGTTGCTGTATCTGGAGAGTAGAGGGAACACCTGACGAGTATACTGTATAGAAGGCATGGTGTGAGGATTCTGTAAAAGCTGGCACAGGGGGTTGGGTGCCAGAACTGGGGCCCTTCAACTACCCCATGCCCCTCTGGGGTAGGACTGGCACTGAGTACTCCCTTGTAGGCCCCCCAAACCAGCCCGACAGGGGTTCCCACCCCCTATATGAAGGTCAGAGTACTGATGTTGTCACGCAAGGCTTTACACTGGCCAGGCCACATTGGTCTTGAGTCGTTTTCAGGTTAGAATCAGTTACATAGATCAACTTGGAATGCCAGGTGCACGGGATATGCTTCAAAGGCCTGGTAGCCATTTTGATATCAGGCAGATGTCCCACCCCCTCGTAGCTTCCCCACCATGGTTCTCTGCAGACTCTCAGCCCTTTGATGGCTTTAGAATGGAGGTTGACTGTTGCGTCTGCCCATGGAGAATGAGCAAGTTCTTTTAGCAGGGTAGGAGTGAGGCCTTTCTGGGAATGGGGCCAGAACTGGTAAGGTCTTCTTTACCCTTTAATTTAGGGATTCGACTTGCTCTCGGCAACACAGCCTCCGTCACTAAAGCAATCTGAGATAGCACGTATTGCTCTTTTGAATGCAGAATAATGTGGGGCAGGAGGAGGGTAGAGTAAAGCATAGGGGTCTCCCCTGAACATGGAGCGGATAGGTCTGGGGATCCCACCCATAACCTCGTAGCAGCTCATGGCACTAACCCAAAGCCTGGGTGATCTAGCTTTCCTGGTCCCCAAAGTCAACCCTCAGCTTGTGGGGCAGGATCAGAACCAGACCTTGGTCACATGAGAACAGAAAGCTTTTCACGCATCTGCCAAAGTAAGCTGGAGATGCTGCAGAGGTTAATGGGAAAAATGTTTCAGAAGTGGGCAGCTCAGACAGAGAAGGAACTACCACCAGGTCCCGCTAAGCTGATGATGTTGGGGTTGAACTAGGAGATGTGACGTCCAACCAAGAGGTCTAACAGGGTAGTAAAGATTGCATTTTGAGTACAGAAATAGGGGGTCTCTGCCCTTAAATGCATTGTGGAAAACACACCATGACTTAAAGATGACTGGTCTGAAGACTAAGGCAGTGCAGCCCTACAGTACCAGGAACATATGGTTTTTGGTATGAGGCGCCAGAAATCATTCTAGTGATAGAGTTCTGAAGACTCTGAGTTAGTGTATCAGATAGTCAGGAAAGGAAGGCCAAGGTATATAGCAACTGCATAATCCAATCGGGTTTGGACCAAAGTGATGACTGCCCAGAGCCTCTGTGGATGACCCAAAAGTTGAAAGAAGCATCTCAGATTTCAGGTGGCATGAGTCTGTATGAACCACACGGGACACCTTGGGTGTCATGGAGTGATCAACTGAACATGACCACAAAGGTTCTTCATTTTTGGGGAGGATACAGAGCAGGGGGCAGATGATTGAGAGATCAGTTCTATGTTTTCCTACCTGCAGAATTTCTCGGTTTTGTAGGCTCAAGCTTCAGGAAGTTGATATTCTTCCAGCGGTTTAAAGTAGAAACAGTGTGAGAAGATGGCAGAGGGAACATACAAGAGGGAAAGTAACTTCAGTATCATAAAAAGCTGTAACCGAAAGATTGAAGCAGAGTAGGCAAAGTTTGAAGATATATGCGTAACAGAATGGGGAGAAGTGCAGAACCCTTTGGTATCGGACAGATTCAGGGTTACAACTGTTCCAGGAGAGGGCTCTGAGGACCAGAAAGGATAGCCAGACGATGATGATGATGATGTACCCGATTGTCCCCCTCAAAGTCCAGGCCCTCTGTCCAAGACAGGCCAGCTAACCCCCTGAAATACAGACGGTCATAGTGTTTCTATAAACACAATATAGGCCTTCGGGGTAGCAGAATTCTCTCTGAACCCCCTTACAGTACCTAACACACAAAAAGAGAGACTATATTGAATTTCCAGGTGCTACAACAATCTAGTCACCATGTCACCCTCAAAAACTAGCTGTCCCTCATAGGCGCCTCCTTCTCCTGGAACGCAGTGGTGCGCCGCCCATCTAGGTGAAGGAAGAGATAGCAGGACTGTCCCTACTATTCCTAGCGCCTATCCATCAGCACAGCAGCACTCTATGCTATAGCCAGCACTCAATCAAAATCTGTTAAAAACATATACATAGAAGTGTGACGGTACACTTTATATCTTACACTTCTAGGTCTACGGTGCTGTATTAAAATGTTTGGGCACTTGTATAATGCGAATAACTGCAGGGGGCATCACTAAGTTTTCTTAGTTCTTATTAGTCACAGTTGTGTGATGCAACCAAATAATTGTTGCTAAAACAAAGCACACTGCATGGTGCCAATTGCCACTGTCTCTTATCGAGTCGACCGGTTTCAGCGGCTATGACTCAATCACCATCTTCTTCAGGTCATAAAGACCCCCGTTTTCCACCAGGGTCGAATATAAAATTACTGCTCTGCTTCGATTTCACCCCTCTGGGGAATGTCACGCAATGTTTCCCTTCCTTCATGCTACAAAACGCAATTGTTCAACTGCTGCACAGGAGGTGAGGGAAACGGCTGACAGTTAGTATGACTGGGTGAGGAAAGAACTCAATTCCTTCCCAAGTAGCTCCTGTGAATCGAGTTTTTGTGCCTTCTCCTTAAGCCCGCCAACCCAGCTGTACGGGAGGACAGGGAGCCCACTTCAAGGCGGGGTGAATCGAAACCATCAGGGTCCTTATGTCTACGGAGCCTACGCTCACTATTATAACTCTGAGGCTAGTCCCATTTACCATCTACAGTGACCCCAGCCACTTAGGGTTCTGTATGTCAGATGGAACCCTCGTGAATATATAAGAACATTTGAAAATAATGCCAGAGAAGATACTTGCCTGCCCTCCCTCACTGCTGGGTTCCAAATGCCAGATGGGATCCTCAAAGAGACTTACCTAGAGAAGCAGGGAAAGCAGCCACTGCCAGAGTCTGGTGCGTAGCGTCAGCCTCCCCTGCATGCTCCCATTGTCTCGGGAGGATAGCTCAGGGGCAACGTGCTTGCCTTGGAAACAGGACGACATGAAGCACCACAGGTTCGATCCCTGGGTCAGCGCTAAGAAACCTCTGGGTATTAAGCGCATTAAAAATAACCTATCTTATCATTTGCTAGGTGGGAGCCTTTGGAGAGGGTGAAGGCACCCAGTTGAAGAGAGATGCCAAGGAGCCAGTACTGTGGAAGTTGAGATTTTGGTCTGATATCAAGATGGCCGCAGTGGTTCTTAAAGCCTCATTTGACTGCAAGGAAGGCACAGATGGACTGACCACCACAAGGAACACCCTAACCCTATCAGGCAAAGCAAAGAGGGGGAACCACCAGTATAAGGCACACATACACATGCTTCTTATATAGGAGGCATATACAAGGATTTGAGGTTAAGGGCATCCGCACCACCTGCTGCCAATTGAAGGAGCAGGACATTGCGAGGTGGAACCAGGAGATTTAGGCAAAATGGGGAGCAAACCTTTACGAGCCACGCTGTACGACTTACGCAAAGGAGGTTCGGATCTTGAAAACAATAGCAAGACCTGAGAGCGACAAGGAGTCGGCAGCCCCGAGACTGGTACCAAGTGAGCTGGGCACTACAACTCTAAAGATGTGCGATATCGAATTCATCCCTGAAAGGAATGAGCTGACCACCATCCCTAAAGAAGCAAGTTGAGCATTAAATTCCCAAAGACGCGAGTTGGGGATGGCTCCATATCCCTAAAGAAGCATGCAGGACACTATATCCACAAAGCGTGCAGGGCACTTTATGCCTGAAATTGTGGGTGAGAGTTAAAAAAATAAAATAAAAAATTAAAGCGAGCTGGGCAGTATGTGCTGAAATTATTACAAATAGTAAGCTGGGCGATATGTCCCTGTGACCGTTTTGGAGCCGAGAAGCACACTGGGTGCCATGTATTCAAGGATGTAATTTGATCGGTTGAATACTAATAGACCTTTTAACAATTGACCTCTGGAGAATTGACCTCGGGAGACTTGACCCAATTTAGAAGGTCAATTAGGATATATATGCAGGGGGAACCCCCTGCAACTCCCCACCCAATCCAAAAACCCCTGTAACCACCCACCCAATCCCCTTATATTATTTATAATCCAAAACCAACCCAATATATATATATATAAAATCACTAAAATAATATAAACGTCAATTGTGCAGAAGGTCAATTAGGAGCAATATAATTAGGTCAGTTAGGACAAATGGTCAATTGTAAAAGGTCAATTTGGGTAATACCTTTTCGATCAGAGATCCAGAGGGGAACCTGAATCCCTGTTAGAGAGAATACACCATAGTTTGTCCCCTTTCTTCACCTTTTGTTCCAACTGTTCCAAGACCAGAAAAACCTTTTCATTTTTTGAGATATCCCTCAGACCTACATATATTCATCCCCTTCCCACGCTTTAGAGTCGAGCAGCGTCCTGGGGCACCCTCCCGTATTTGGTTCAGAGGAAGACCAGCATGGTTGAGGGATAGATTACTGAGATGAACTATTGTTGACACCTTGCCTGCACATTTGGCTAACACTATTCTGAGACACAAACTTCCTTCACATTTTTAGATGAACTCCTGGTAACTTAAGGCATTTGTCCTATTGCCATCCTGACGTCATAAAGAGCCTTGCAGCATAGTTCATGTGGCATGTTCTGTTGGTCTGCAGCAACAACCACCATAAACCAAGGGCTGAGGTTAAGCTTAGTTTAGTTTATTTCTAACACGCTGCAAGCTGCAGAGCGTGCACAAACAGACAACAGCACAAAAGGATTAATGAAAGCGGTGTAGGAAATCAAAATGTGGCGGCCTTAACCACTACCTTTATCAAACAAATAGGTTTTAAGACCCTTTCCGAAGTGTCCCAGACTCCCACTTCTTTTCAAATGAGTTGGTATAGAGTTCCACTAAGAAGGCGCCCAGGCATCATCGCAAGACGCCATATTTGTTGAGAGCAAAGCGTGGTTGAGCAAGAAGGAAATAAGGAGACTTGTTGTCTCCCATCAGACATAAACAAGGCACACCAGCTCAAAGCAATATGTTTTCCATCAATTTCGGCCAGTTCGTCAAGTAGGATATCAGTATCAAACTGCCGACAGATCAACTAGGACTAGTGTACAAAGACTAACTCTTGTCGACAGCCAGGCAAAGGTCCTCTAGAACTAAGCAGGACACACTGCCTAGTCCTGATAAAGAGTGACAACTGATCACCTGCTACCTCCTCTATGAGCTTCATAGCATAGGGTAGCGGTAGGGACACCATCCTCTAGACTGTGGTAGACTAGCAAGATTTTATCGAAATACTGTACAACTGCATAGGCAATGTGTGAGGAATTAAGCCATCCGCACGGTGGGAGTGTGATCGCTAGGGCTTTTTTTGTAATTTTATATAAACTTGTGGGGCTAATCGGCACACATTTTACAATGCTCACTGCACAACATACGCATAGACCTGTGTACTCTGGGTGGACAAAGCCTACAGGTGCATTCCCCCGGTCATGTTTAGGTGGGATGTGACGGTCAGGATTACACCGCGTCTCTCGGAAGGGGGAGGGCAAAACCTTCCTCCTGCCATGGCGAGCCTAATTAACTATCAAAGGTACCATGGATCCACCCTGTCCTTTTGTTTAAGCACTGCAGAATAGTGGCAGCCATTACCATAATTCGCAAACTAATAAGAGTATACTCAAACAGACCCACATTAGGCCTAGCTGCAATGGTTACCAATGGAGGCAGGAAACCCGAACACCTTGAATAGGCATCTGTGTCAACCTGAAGCCAGCTCTCGCCTCTTAGTATCAAGGGCAGTGACCGGTCATATCTGGGACAGCTGTTTACAGTAGTCATCCCCGCAGTGGGACCCCATACAGAAGGTATGAGTATGTGGTTTGGCGGCAACCAAAAGTCTTGTCTCGCCACAGCTTCAAGGGAGACCTGCTGCTTTAATCAGGAACCACAGAGAGCTCAATTAACCAGAGAGACCCGTTGATTCACAACAGACAAGAAGATGGGTGGGACTTAGTATTACATGTTTTCCTCCCTTTACCTTTTCTGTTGCAGAGCACTCTGGTTATGACCTCATGCATACAGGAGATTGTTGGTGGCGACCCAGGAGTGGTTCATTAAGGTAGGCTTAGCCTACACCAATCACTGGGGCCCATTTGGCTTTAAAAGAGGGTTGAGCCCCTCTTTTGGGCAAATCATCTGAAGACTTTGCAAGGAGTAGTAAGAAGAATATAATCTGTCTTGCATCTTCTGCCAGTGAAGGAAGGCCAGAACATCCAAGAGCAAGATTCCCTGCCCTAAACATCTCTGAAGGAACAGAGGGAGATACTAAATCCAGAAGACCTTCCAGCAGCTCCAGAACCAGTACCTAGCCAGTACACAACGTCCTTCTCCGAAGTTCCCTAGTGACATTTTACAACCAATTGCTCCCTGCTGAAACCAAGTATCCTTGAACTATTGTGATTAATTACTTTACCGGCTACACTCCCGTCAGTATCTAGAGTGCATTCCTTTTCCTTCTTAGAAACGGTCTGTCCTCTGCATTCCTTTACAGGGTGGGTTGTATTTTGTAGTGTGCTAGAACTATCTGTTGAATAATAATAAAGTTTATATTTTTATACAACTTTGCCTGCACAGTGCCTTTTATCATTGGTTAATTGTATTTTCGCTGTGTTGCAACTAACCAACGATCCACGATCTTGCCGAGATAAGCCTGCTGTTCCGTCCACGTTACCAAAATTGGACAAGGAGGTTTATAATTTACTTGTGTTTCCAATCTGTTCGGATACCTGTACTAGAGGTGTGGGGCTGATTGATGGTTTAGAAACCGAAATTCATCCCTGGGCCACTGGGGCCCGGAAGTTAATTCGTCACACAATAGATAAAAAGTCTTCCGCTGGAGTAATTGCTATGCAGAAGATTACCATCCAGATGTCCATCTCCATAACACCACGTCTACCCGTAACCCTGAAAACCTTGTCACCAGCCACATTATCTGCATCCACTAATACACAACCCTGAAAATATCACCCACAAAGCAAGGGCTGCAGGATCAGGCCCGGATATCCAGGACCAGCTTCAAACTGAACCCCACCAGGGTGACAGTTCTGCTCCTCACCTACAAAACTGAATGTCCACAACGAACCCCTAGAGCTGCACACTGGAGTGGACACCCTGCATTAATTCACTGAAATTCAACACAGATCGCCACCTCTTTTTTAAAACACCCATAGCAAAGACAACTCAGGCGGCATGTTATTCACAAATCTTTGCGCAGAAATTCAGACACCAGTTTCAAGTGTAGAGGCCCTAGTTCCATCTTACCTGGAAGGAGGCAATGCCCTGCTCAGTGGCTCACCCGCCACCACCCTAGCACTCATGAGAAGCACCCTCCATGCCGCTGCCCTGTCTCAGAGGTCCATGCAGCGGTGTGCAGGAACCCCACTGGCTATCGCTGCAAAAAGGCATCACCTTCAAAGCCAGCTGCTTCCCATGCAAAGGTGCCACCGTGCACAACCCCCTCCTCTCTTGCCGTCAAAGTCACCATCTCTGGTGGTTCTTGCATACCCAGAAAACAGGGCCTGGCCAGAACACAGCAGAGGAAATGGACAGAAAACAGCAAACAGCCCTTTTTGGCCTCTGAAGTGCAATGCGTTTCTCCTTAATCTTGCTTCTCCTGCTCCATCCATCCTTCTGGCTGGCGATGGGACCACCAGCACCAGGAAGCAGCCGAGTGCACCGGTGCCTACATTAATGAATTCCCAATACCAAGCGCCTTCCATTTCCGCCAGTGACTTCTTACTAATGGCCCGCGTTAAGTGTCCGCCAGGATCCTCTGAGCCATTACCCTCAACAATCGGACACTAACCTTAATTTTAATTCGTCTGAAGGATAAACCAATGACTTATGGATTTCTGACGCACACAGGACCCGTGTTCCCGTGCTCACACACTCACAATTTAGAGGCAGCAGCTCACTGTGGTGGAATTTATTGTCAATGGGGGGTGGGGGGGGGGGGGAACGAGAACTGCACATCCATTGTTTCAATAGATTATGTGCCAGTATTTGTATTTCTTCCTGCTGCCATTTCTTTAAATCAATGCCAACGTATCCTGGGGTGGGGGGGGGGGGGCTACCTAATGGATTGAAGAGGGCCCACAGTTCAGAGAAATAGGTAATGAATTCCCATGAACGAAAGAGATGGAAAAAGCTGCTGGCGTTCTACTGCAGGCCTCAGTGGGGTCCACAGCAATGAGCCCAATAGAATGAAAAGACTGAAGAATCAAGTCCCTGAAGAATACTAGAAGGCGAAACATGGACGCAGAGGCTTTGGTCAGCGAGCAATTCTCTGCAGGCGGATTGGCTAACAGCACTTGGCTTATTTTCCTCCTAAAATGTTCTCATGCCAATGGCACCCATCCGCAACAGGGAACCACTTTGATAGTCGCATAATTTACTTGCCTCCCACTTACATATTTCATTGCCCAATGATAAATAGTGCACAACTTGGCAACCAAACCGTGCCTTCACCCGTGGAAGCCAGAATGCACCAAACAGCTGTAAAATGGCCAGACTGGCTTCCAGCAAGAGGACAGGATAAAATGCAGGCAAACGCCGGGATAGGCCTTGTTGGGCAGAACATCACCCATCCTACTCATGCCAGGGCTGGAACTGTATTTCCACGTCAATGGGGAACACCGACTGGTCTGGGAAGGCCAACCCCCCTCAAGGAGGACGGCCCTCTGGGGACTGGGGCCTGAAAGGATAATGGTGATCAGGCCTCCATTCAGGCATGGTACACTCTAGGCTTAGGGACTGGTGGTTAGGGTGGACGGTGCCCAGATGTTCCGCCATTTTGAGGACCATCTTCACCTCCAAGCGCCGCACAGGGATTTTATTATTTCCCTGCTTGGTTCCATTGTAAAGTCTGAGATTAGGGGACGACCTGGCCGCATCCCTTACACGCGGTCTCATTGAGGAACTAGATTGCTAGACGGTGCCAGAGCTAAGCATAGGTGCTCAGCCTGTTGGAGAGTCTCGAATGACTGCACCGCTGAAACAGCTCTTGAGAGGTTGGCAAATAGAGTAGAATTAGTTACTTATTTGTAAACTTGGTAAATTGAACACCTATTATTGCATGTTTAGAAGTGGGAGGATTCGGTCATGAAGTTATATAGCATTATTGTGTTATGATATGATATGATAGGATAGGGTAGGCTATTTATAACGCGCTTAATACCCAGAGGTCTAACCTATCATACAGTGGGTCTACAGTGGCAAGCGAGCGTTAACGCCTACCTTTCTTTCTGCTCTCACGGACTGAGTGTGGATGCTGTGGAGTGTCGGACGTGCGCCATTTTACATGCACTCTAACTAAAGTCTACTGAAGCAATACAGTCGATCCCAATGCACCCCCCTGGCAGGGGCCCCCCCCAAGAATCACTCAGGTTGTACATGTCGCTAGTTGACAGGAATATACCCTCGCCCCCCGCCCCTGCAGGCACATCTTGCAGGTTCACTCCACTCACATTGTTATGGACTAGTCTAGCAATAGAACTTGGTACCATACTACACATCATCGCATTATCTGATGTCGGGTACCACAATAACCCTGCACAGTTCTCTGGGGCAGGCTCCCAGGGGCGCAACTCTCCACACACTTGGACAGAACTTTAACAATACCATTTTCTTTAGCTATCATTTGTAGAAGTGCATCCATCCCGCAGGCACCTGGGCGCTAGTTACAATGGGACAAGGTAGACAATGAGAAGCAGGGGGAAGAACAGGGGAGAGGAGGGGGGCGGAGGGGGATGCCAGAAACAACCAAACCATCGGCAAAATCATGCATTCATGCATTTAGCCGATACTAATGACCTCACCCACCTGTAGCCAAAATGCCTGACCCACTCGGTGGAAAGGCTATTGTTTGGATTTTTTTTTTTTTTATAGAAGAGATACTCCCTCCACCTTGTATTCATCTTAACCGTCTCGGAAGGATAGATCAGGGGCAACGTGCTCGCCTTGAAGCAAGACGACGCCGAACACCACATGTTCGATCCCCGGGTCCGGGTATTAAGCGCCCTATAAATAACCATTTACGATTATAAAGCGCCCTCTACACCCTTAGTCTCCTGTATAGGGGTTGGGGGTGTGTGGGGGTGTGTTGGGGTGTGTTGGGGGGGGGGGGGGGGAGGAGGGAGGGTGGTGGTGGTGCAGAACAGCAGTAGTCTCAGGCAAACCGATGCTCAATTTCTTTTGATAAGTCTCAGCTCCCGGGCGTGTTCCCAACACACTCATTGACTTTGTTGCATCTGCTGGACTTACATCAAATTGTGCTCTGCATTCGGATGCCCAGACAAAGGCACACTGCATTGTAGTATAGTGTGCTCAACACCCAGGCGGCCCCAGGGAAAGCACACTGCACTGTTATTCTTCATGTGGATGACCTATAGCAACGCATGTTGCATTGTTCTATATTGTGTTCTGCATCTAGCTGGTCCAGGGTAATGCACCCTGCACAGTACTGCAGTGTCCCGCATCCAGGTGTCCCACACCAAAGCATGTTGCATTGTTCTATATTGTGTTCTGCATCTAGCTGGTCCAGGGTAATGCACCCTGCACAGTACTGCAGTGTCCCGCATCCAGGTGTCCCACACCAAAGCATGTTGCATTGTTCTATATTGTGTTCTGCATCTAGCTGGTCCAGGGTAATGCACCCTGCACAGTACTGCAGTGTCCCGCATCCAGGTGTCCCACACCAAAGCATGTTGCATTGTTCTATATTGTGTTCTGCATCTAGCTGGTCCAGGGTAATGCACCCTGCACAGTACTGCAGTGTCCCGCATCCAGGTGTCCCACACCAAAGCATGTTGCATTGTTCTATATTGTGTTCTGCATCTAGCTGGTCCAGGGTAATGCACCCTGCACAGTACTGCAGTGTCCCGCATCCAGGTGTCCCACACCAAAGCATGTTGCATTGTTCTATATTGTGTTCTGCATCTAGCACATAAATGCAGTGTCCCGCATCCAGGTGTCCCACACCAAAGCATGTTGCATTGTTCTATATTGTGTTCTGCATCTAGCTGGTCCAGGGTAATGCACCCTGCACAGTACTGCAGTGTCCTGCATCCAGGTGTCCCACACCAAAGCATGTTGCATTGTTCTATATTGTGTTCTGCATCTAGCTGTTCCAGGGTAATGCACCCTGCACATAACTGCAGTGTCCCGCATCCAGGTGCCCATACCAAAGCATGTTGCATTGTTCTATATTGTGTTCTGCATCTAGCTGTTCCAGGGTAATGCACCCTGCACATAACTGCAGTGTCCCGCATCCAGGTGCCCATACCAAAGCATGTTGCATTGTTCTATATTGTGTTCTACATCTAGCTGGTCCAGGGTAATGCACCCTGCACAGTGCTGCAGTGTCCCGCATCCAGGTGCCCAGACCAAAGCATGTTGCATTGTTCTATATTGTGTTCTGCATCTAGCTGGTCCAGGGTAATGCACCCTGCACAGTACTCCAGTGTCCCGCGTCCAGGTGTCCCACACCAACGCATGTTGCATTGTCCTATATTGTGTTCTGCATCTAGCTGGTCCAGGGTAATGCACCCTGCACAGTACTCCAGTGTCCTGCGTCCAGGTGCCCAGACCAAAGCGTACTGCTTTGTAGTATATCATCTTCTGCCCCCAAGTCTTCCCAGTGTAATGCGTGCTGCACTGGACTGCTGGGCTTTGAAGCTATATGCACCCAGACAAAGGCCCCAAACCAAAGTGTATTAAATCATACTATATTGAGTTCTGCATCTAGGTATCCCTAGGGTTAAGACTCTGCAGCGAGCCATTCCGGATAGATCAAGGCGCTGCAGACCAACGCATACCACATTGTTCTTTTTTGTGTTCCCAGTGTAAAACGCACTGCACTGCATCGTCATACATTTTGCCCTACAACTGGATGTTACAGACCAAAGCGTATTGCATTCTACTACGGCAGCGTCTATTCGCAAGGAAGGGTAAAGAGAACGCCCCCCACACACCCCCCTACCGCCTGGCTTTGAGGTTTACTGGGGACTATTTTACATTTTGTAAGGCTTTGAAAACGTTTCTTGATCAGCATTAATCCCCCTAGGCTCCTCTCTCACCCTCTGTCATTTCCTCTGATTACCCATTGGTGCTCAGTAACCACACCAAGACACTTTCGGGTGTTAGCTGTGCTATACTAAGCTCCAATAACATAACAGTCAGTCATAACTTTATTTCGGCAATGAGCCATAAAGGTTTTCACAAAACAATAAAAAAAAAATCACAAATCCATTCAATAAAAAAACAACTCGTTCAACATGCACTTAAATTGCATAGAGTGAGGTGACCCTGAGGGCCAAATTTATCTCGCAGTAGACTAGGAGCATTGCAGGGGCTTCACATCCTAGGACCACAAGATGACTGCTGAACCTCCAAGACCCCTTCGGCCATGGTTATCTAGGCTCAGCTGGAAATCCCAACGCCCTGTTCCCCCAATAGACATTTGCTCCCGAGAGCACAGGCCTCCTTTGCGTGCTTTCGCAGGGATATGCACCAAGTTCAATGCAATATGTTTTTGGCCATGGTAGAATCCCCAAAGTCTATTCTGACAGTGTCGGAGGCCATTCTGCCAGGCATGGGGATCCTAATACAGTTGATGATGTGTTCCTGAGTTGCAAACGTACACCCCCTCACAGTTGGAAGCCAGTGTATACATTTATTGATTAGTGCTTCCCTGGGTTTATGCTAGTGTGGGACACATTTGGGAACTCCATGCAGGAATATGGACTGTCTGCCTATGATGCGGTTGGCCTACTCAATTTAGCAGTGGGGATGAATGGAGCCTAGCTGCTGCCTTGGCATGTACAGCGTTCGCCCCGGGGTTGCGGACTGCGTTTGGGCTACAAGTCTGCCTCAATCGAGGCTAGGCAGGGGATTGAGAGCTCCCAGGTGAAACAGATACTTGGGTCTGTTTTGGGCGGTGCTCCTTTGCTCACTTGGTCACTATCATTATTAGTCCTTGTTTTGTTCCCAAGTGTAACACCTCTTCCACCCTGTGGTCCTCTAGAAGTATGGGCGCAGGTTTCAGGTACAAATAATGCAGCTATTCCCTGTTTATTAGGAGTCCATTTTATGCCCTCTTGGTTTGGTAGTGGATCATCCCCCCCGTCCCCTACACACCCTTGAGCACTCCCTTTCCAGCTGCTTCAATGAAAGATATAATTAGTTCAGGTAGGACCATGCTGCAATAACACTCTTTGGTCGTAGGGCCACCCATCTCCAGACTGTTCCGAGGCTTGCTTGTCCGCTGGCTCATGGTGAGGTGGTGGTCTGGAGGTTTCATTGTTCTGAGGCTTGCTTGTCCGCTTGCTCATGGTGAGGCAATGGCCTGGAGGTTTCATTGTTCCGAGGCTTGCTTGTCTGCTTGCTCATGGTGAGGCGATGGCCTGGAGGTTTCATTGTTCCGAGGCTTGCTTGTCCGCTTGCTCATGGTGAGGCAATGGCCTGGAGGTTTCATTGTTCCGAGGCTTGCTTGTCCGCTTGCTCATGGTGAGGCGATGGCCTGGAGGTTTCAATGTTCCGAGGTTTTCTTGTCCACTTGCTCATGGTGAGGTGATGGCCTCGAGGTTTCATTGCTCCGAGGCTTGCTTGTCCACTTGCTCATGGTGAGGTGATGGCCTGGAGGTTTCATTCAGCAGGACATGAGACAGTTCCCTTTGTTGATTTTCCTGGTTCCCCTGGGCCACAATTCCTCTGGTTTCAGTCTTACTTTCGCCACTAGGCAGTGGCCCATTATCAGGACATTGATGGCAGACCATTTGTTTGTTATGGTCACTAACAAGGTGTCCATTCTGAGTGCCCGATTGCCCCCCAACCACTTAATATAGAGCCTTCTGTACTACCCTTCTGATGACGATGGTGGTGGTCCAGGTAGCCATGTGGGTATGGGAGGGCAGCAAAAGCTGTAGGCCACATGGGGTCCGGGGGGTAGGATGGGAGCAGGAGTGGCCAAACCATAGACATTAAATTCCCCTTACTGCCACGTTCTCAGGGGGTCCAATAGTGGTTATAGTTGGAGTTAGGATTTGAATCGGGCTACTGGGGAGTCCCTCCCCCTCTCCCCCCCGGGAATGGCTGGGCAATATAAGCCATAGACCTATTTAGAGGGCCAGTTTGCAGAGTCCGTGCCTCCGTTTGTTTAGGAATTAGTGGTATCAGGTTCATTGGGGGGCCTTGGTGTAGAGTGCAGTGTCACCCCACCCCCTTGGGGTGCAAGCTAACTGGGGTGCTGAATGAGCACAAAAACGGGTGAATTTCGCCGATTAGCAGATGTGCCTCCGCCAAAGGTCTTACAGGGGCAGTCATGCTTCTCTCGGCGGCACTAAGTGAGGGCGTGGTGGTTACAGTTGGCAATTCCCTTCTTAGAGTCAGCATTATCTGTTTAGTTGTGCGACCAGGTACAGATGCGGGCACTACTGTGGGCGATACCAGCATGGAACAGGCTGACCTGTTTAGTGAAATATCCAGGGGATAGCAAGTGGGTCTTTAATGCTCTTGGAAAGTCAAAGTCAAATATAATGTTCAATGTCAAAGGGCACAAGGCCACTCTTGCTTTTCCAAGCTGGAGCCACTAGTCTATAGGGACAGGTTTCATCTCTATGGGTTGAAAGTCAGATTGTACCCCGCTGCCCACGCCTTAAGTCTCACCTGGTGTCACTGCTCTTGCTGAGCTACCCGTGCGGGCACCGTTTCTCCAAAATCTTGCTTCCTCTCCCCTTCCCTTTTCCAGAGCCTGGGTGGATATCGGGTAGATGTAAATCAGCGAGTTGAGGGAAAGGAGACTCCTCCTGGCCGCAATCCGCTGGGAACTTCTGGTGTTTTACGAACAGGCCGAAACCCCCTGCCACCGCTAACAGCCTGCGGCACCCCCCACCCCCAGTGGGCTTCACCATCGCGGGGGGGGGAACGCAGGTTATAACAGATTGCAGCTCCAAAGGGGGCGGGGCTCCTTAGTGCAATAGTGCTACAGCAGCCAGGAAGGAGGTCAGGAGGTGAGGCAGGTTCCATGTGTTAAAATCGTGGCAAAAATGGCCGTGGACACAAAATATCATGGCAAAAAGTCTGGTTTTGCCGCCACAATCAATGTAAAGGATGCGGGGGACACCCCCGCAACCATTATACCATTTAAGGGGGATGGAGGACACCTGTAAGGATATTTGGCGTGTTACAGCACAGAGTACAGCACTACTGCACAGGTAGCATTTTTTTTTGATGCAGCACCACCACATGGGTGTGGTGCATTGCTATATGTGTTGCCAGAGTAACATGGACATATAAGTAAAGACAGGCTATTCAGTCAAAAACGATTTTTACATATAAGATGCGAATCTATTTTTACAGTTAAAAGCACACATGTGCACATTCAAAATGCACACTATTTTTCACCTGAAATGCCTATGTTGCAAGAGACACATTTGAAAATTAATAACTAACCTTATTAATAACTAACCTGACTAATAAAAGTTCATTTAACATAACCCACTAATAAAAATGTGTCTCCACTGCAGAATTAGGTATACTCTGAAAGTGAACTTTTAAACGCACATTCATTTTTTTTCTCTGCTGCCCTGTCCACATAACTACAGGAAGCAAAGAGCTCGAAGGAACAGGAAATCAGTTAGTTACAATTTTTACTGTAGAAATGAGCCATTGTGTAGTGAGGGAGGAGATGACATGATTGATTCTGATTGGAGCAGCGTCATAGCAAGTATCATGCTAGAGGCTGTGATTAGAGTTTTGCTGGGGAAGCTTGAGGAGAGGGGGAGATCAATCGAGATCTTGCAGAGCTGGGAGAAGGACCTGTTTCCTGGCTGAGGCATTCCTGCTGCAAAAGCTGAGAATTCCAGGCAATAACCCCGGTTTGAGAAAGGCAGACACTTGTTTTCACTGGGGTTAATCTTCAAGGGAGCCACATTCAGAAAGAGAATGGCCGGAGAAAACTCATGCTGAACAGATAAGGTAATTACAGAAGCATGTGGGAGCTGTGCGAAAGTGTGCGAAACTGTTCAGTCAGTGTATTCGAGGGAGTCCCTGTCACTTATCAGCATTTTTAATGTTACCAATTGAATATATTCTCGCAGCTCTCTGTTCATTTTATCACAAATAATGTTGTACCATTTCATTTATTTCTGTAAAAAAAAGTTAAATTGTGTTTAAAAGAAATTTCTATAATACAAAAATATCTGAAAACAGATAGCTAGTGTGTATTATTTCTCTCTTTCATTTTGCATGGGAAAAGGTTTAAACGTGGGTAGATTTTTAAACAGTGCAATTGTCATTTTAAAACAGATGTGTGCATGATTATATTCAGTATGGACAGTTGTGAGTGACTGTTTATAGCATAGCCTGTTGGAGGTACATGAGCCAACGGGAAGAGAGACTCTCTGGACATAGTTCCATACCGTATATAAGGTAGTGGAAATTACCGCAAAAATACCACAATAGCCCATGGTGGCACACAACACTAACACTGAAAATGTGGTATCCCTAAAATGTAGGCCTGAGGTCTCTCTAGTGATCAAGAACAATCTAGATAAAAACAAGGGATGTTGGATATTGGGGCCACAAATAAACCAACCACGCAAATTACTGCGCACATCATCTAAATAGGTCTGAATTCTGAAATAATGCAATGTATTATTGTTATGTGTGACCCAATATGAACACAGAGTGATTATTGCTAAAGGTATTTTGGCGGTAAGAAAATACTGCAAAGCGCCAAATATCCACAAAATACCCAACATATTTATGGTGCGTTGCAGGCCGGGAAAGTGACCATAGAGTACCTACTGGGCGTGGCAAGCGTGTCTCACACTGCCATTTGCACATTAAAGGGAACCCATTTTTACAATAGCAGTGTGCCACTAAAAACGAATTTCAGAATGTCACAAAGGGAAACCACATTTTCAGACCTAGTGCAATATTTAGAGGCAAAGTTGTTTGCACATGGGATGTGGTCGTCGAACAGCACCTTGGAATGGCGTGACCGCATTCAGGGAGAGGTGCAGAAAGAAAAACTAGACAATATTTTTGCAGAAGGCAGCATATTTCAGGTCTGCCTTACAAGATTATTGAATGCAGCCGATAAAAGTGCAGAGAAAGACTGTTTAATACGGCTATGCGGCAAAATATGGTTTATTTTGAATAAGTCCCTGCGAGTGCAGGAGAATGATACCCAGCTAATTAACAGGTTAAAGACTGAATTAGATGGGACAAGTAAAAATCAGGAAATGTTAAGAGCAGAATTGGATGTATGCCAAAAAGACATGCAATTAAAATGCAGAGACTTTGATGCTCAGTTATCCAAAAGCAAGAAACAATTTGAGGATAGTGAGCAAGAATGGGTACACTTAAAAGCCTTAGCGGACCACATTAGACAGGATAAAGATGAGGTTGTTTCAGAAATGCAGATTTTACAAAAAGAACATTGTGAAAAAGAATGTGATCTCCAGAGTGCAGAACAAGAAATGATTAAAATGATTCAAGAAAGAGACAAGAGAAATAAAGAGTTCAATGAATGCCAAATGCAAATGTGCGACATGCAGGAGGTGATTAATAAGAAGAGTGATGAAAACAACTATTTGCAAAATGAAGCAAACAGACTCCTTAAAAAGTGTAAGGACTTAGAACAGCAAATGTGCATTCCCAGGTCCCAGGAGAGGCGGCAGGGTACCACATTCAATGGAGTGGAGGTGAATTCTAGCTCTGCCCAAAGAGCTAGTGCTCCAGTGACTGGGCCGGTGACTGAACTTGGTTGCAGTGCCCTTGGGGGATTTGATACTCCCGTTGGGGGCAGCCACCAATCTCATACACCTGAAAACAGGATTGAATCACAAAATAGTGCAATTCGATGCATTGCAACAAGTAGCCCCATAAAAATAATGAAATCAATTAAAGCCCTGATCAAACCATTTAAAAAGGGAGGTGAATGCTGCATTGAGGATCACTTAGAAGCGGTGCATGACATTTTTAAAGCACTCCAGATACCTAAGGAACAGTACAGACAATATTTTCATTTAACTTTAGATGCCCCGACGGCCAGCATCATAAGGGGATTAAATGAACAGCAGAATATGACCTGGTTGGAGTTTGAAAAAGAAATTAGGCGTCATTTTTCTCCTTTTCAGTCATTGCAGGAGGCAAAGAAAGTCACTTACACAATTACTGCTGGACCTAATACATCCCCTCGCCAATTTTTACAAGACTTAAAAAGAGCATTTTCTCGCTTTGATGTATCTTTTGACCCAAATTCCAATGAGTTTAAAACTGCATACTTCTATGGGCTACAGAAAGACATCATATCCCAATTGGTCCGTGAATTTGACCGTGACAAGTCCCTTGAATGGATTGTACATCAAAGCACAAAACTATATGAGGTACTCTATTGTCAGGGTAGAGAAAGTGATAAAATGAAAGATACCAGACCTAAATCTAAAGAACCCTCAGCCACACTAATGGAAATCAGGTCAGCCAAAATGTCCCTTGAGTCTGCTCAAAGCCAAGGTAAAAATAATGTGACACCTGAACAAAGGAGTAATCAACAAAGATCGCCATTTCCTGTACCAATGTTCCAATCACATGATCCTAGTAATAGAGAGAGCTACATCAGCCCTAGGTATTTAGGGGACAGACCCCGGGTAGGATATCGGCCTGATATGGCAGGTATGAACAATAACCAGAGACAAAATCAAGATCAAAGAAATGATGGTCCCTACCAGTCATTGGGGACACAGAGCAGATTTGATCCCAACACCATGATATATGGTAATCAGGATAGACCCCGATATGTGGATCGATTTACTGATAATGGAAATCAACATAGGGGCCAGTACCCACAATCTGAGAGACAGGACATGAGGCAAAACGTGAACTACAATCCACGTCAGTACAATGATTCCCCACCAGGGGACTATAATCAAGGGATGGGTGCAACCCGCTCCCCTCCACAAACGAATCAAGAGTTCAGAAACCATCCCAACCGACATCAATCACCTGAGAGGTATCAGAATAGATCCAATCAGGGGGAAAACAACCAATATCGACCTAGGCCACAGAAAGAGGATTCTAGAGAGATGGAAAGGTTCCAGTGCCTTGAGGCCCAAGTGAAAATGTTAGCTGAGCAAATAGGAAAGCTCTATACAGCGCAAAAACAACCTTCCAAAGAGGGGGTAGATGGCCATAGCAATGACCGGGGGGCTTCCGAAAAGTGACTAAGTACTCATGATAACTGCAGTGCCAAAATGACAGATTGCTCTGATATAATTTTGCATAACGACTCTGAGCTGCCTAATGGATTAAAAATGAAAGTGCCAGTAAATGAACTTGTGACAGAAAGTGCAAATACTTCTAAAAAAGAGGTACGGTTTAACCTAGAGCTAAATAGAACAGTAAAGATTTGCACAAATTAAAAAGAAACATTAGGAATTCCAAAAGAACAAAGGGACCGATTTAAGAAAAATGACTCATGCATGGGGAATACCATTGAACAGGGAGTAAGTGGGGATGCTAAAGCCCCTTCCCTGGGCAAGCAAAACAATGACCAAACACAGGCAGAAAAAGGACATACTCAAAAGGAGGGTACAAGTCAATCACCTGAAGAATTCTTTGAGCCACATATTTTTGAAGAGGCTGAAAGGGCTGGTATCACACTAAATGATCACAAATGCACAGAATTAAAAAATGACAAATTGCTGAATGATGTTGTTACACATGTCCAGTTCGAAGGTTGTAATGTGGTCTCTGATGTTACCCAGATGGATGGGCGAACAGTGGCCACACTCCAAAAAACCTCTGATCATGGAAAAATGAATAAAGTCTCTTGCGCAGAAATGGGTAAAAAGGAGGGAAAAATGTCTTTCCATTTACCAATGTGCTTAGCCAAAAGTGAAAAAGACCTGAGAAAGGTGAGCCCTGAAATCAGTAAGAATTCACACTTCCTATGTGTATTAGAGGAAGTTGAGGACAGATATTATGCACCCATCACTGTAGAAGAATAATGCCACACCTTTGCTATGATTGACAATGGCGCACAGGCCACAATTATGTCCAAGGAGCTGGTAAAGAGTATCAATGAAGGGAGACCCCCACAGAGTCAGATCACAGTGAAGGAAAATCAAGGTCCAGTGCATAACTTTAATGGGGAGGAGGTGCCCATCATAGGTATAACTGAGGTTGACATAAAAATAGGAAAGCACAGAATGAAACAAGAGGTATTGATCACATCTATTTGTGAAATTCCATTTCTGATGGGGACAGATTGCCTGAAAAGATTGTCTCCTCTCATAGATGGGGTGAATGGAGTGCTGTGGTCCTTAACCAAAAAAACATTGAGGCCTAAGAAACTAAAATCACAAAACAGCAATATAAATGAATGTCAAACCGTTGCCAAAACAAATGATGCTGTGGAGGTATATCTCCAGAATAGCTGCATACCTAGTGTCACTGTTATATTAATGTGTCAAGACAAAAAGCAGAGAGACAATGAAAAACTACATGTACAAATATACTTGGACCCAAGGAAAAATTGGCAGACTGCCATAGATGAGCACACATTACGTTATTATTTAAAAGAGAAAACATGCAAACAGAATATTGCTCCTAAAACAGATTCAGAAAACACATTACCACTCTGGCAGAAATACACATGGAAGATGAGCAACCATGGGTTCATGTTGGTATAAATTACTATTTTAAAACAATAAAAGCCACTTTAGTGCTTGGACATGAAAGGAGTTTCATTAATGAGAAATTGTTGCAAAAAATAATGGAGAGGGAAGAAATCCCGAAATTTAGGATTAAAAACCAATATGTTTCTGGGTTGGACAGTCCAGACTTTGAAAACCGAATTGCAGGCAGATGCATGCTTAAAATTAGCATTGGGCAGAAAACAATTTACCATAATGTATGGATAGTGAGTGGAGCACAAAATGAATTTTACATGGGCAATGACATCATGCACAGAATGTGTATGGTGTTAGATTTCCTTAATCAAAAAATATGGTCACGCCTAGGTGGTCCGGCACCTGAATTTGAAGACAAAAGAAGGGCTGATCATTGTGCACAACTGGTTCCTTATGCAATCGAATTACAAATGAGGAAAGATACTATTATTCCTGCATTTACAAAACAGTTTGCAATAACACTGAAATGCAAAAATGGACAGCAGATGAAAGGCTCTGATGCATTTGTATGCCTGAATGAATCCATAAAACAGCAAGGCCTGTATTATGACTACATTCCATTGGTAGACATTGGTGAAGGATCTGTAAAAATTATGGTAAATAATAAAGGTTGTCAGGATATTCATTTAGAGGAAAACTCCCCATTAGGAATGGCCATACAAAAATCACATTATACGCCAGATTTAAATAACATGGTGATTGGAAATATCCCTGAAAAGTATGTAGATGCCAAGGGTGAGTTGCCAGAACACCTGGACTCTCAGCCCAAAGGAATATTTAAAATTCATTCTGTGTATCCTTATGATTCAAATGAGACAGTGTGCTGCCATCAAGAGGATTGCATAATATTTAATTTAAATGAAAATGAAACAGAAAATCAGCCCATTGAAGTGGAAGCTGATATGCCAAAATATTTAAAAGTGGCAGCTTTACAAAAAGACACAGCCACACAGTTAGAGGAAAGCGCCGAGATTCCCTTACCAGAAGATTTTCCAGAATTTTCCAAAATGGTAGAAGAGCAGATCTCCTTAGCGGATGCGTGTGAAAGCAATGAGGATAGGGACAATCTGAGGGAGATATTTATGGAGTTTAAGGATGTATTTGCAAAAGATGCTTATGATTGTGGTTTAACTGATTTACATGTGGCCACACTACCAGAAGGGTGTAGCAGAAATCCAGTGTTTGTACGCCAGTATAGACTACCGCTGGCATGTTTGGAATCATTGGCAGAGATTATTAAAAATTTGGAATCGTGGGGAATCATCAGGCCCATTCATAGCACATCCAATACACCTATTTTAGGTGTGTTAAAGCCAAAGGGTCAATGGCGGCTATGTGCAGACTTGAGAGAGTTAAATAAAAGAGTACCAGTATCTAGATGGCCACTGCCATTCATTGATCAGGGCCTAGCTCAGGTACATGGTTCAAATGTATTTACCACATTAGATCTCACCTCTGGATATTGGTGCGTGCCATTGGCAGAGGAGATACAACATTTATTTTCCTTTACATTTGACAGGACTCAAGACGCCTGGCTTAGAGCTCCGTTCGGGTACATCAATAGTGGTAGTGAATTTGGCATATTTTTGAGAAAGGCCATGCCGGATGCAGCGGAAAGAGGAACAATAGTTTACGTGGACGATGTCCTGATAAAAAATGAAAGCCTGAAAAGCCATTTTGATGAAATAAGACATGTACTTGGCCAATTGCAGAAAGCAGGCGCCAAAGTATCTTTGCAAAAAGCACAATGGTGCAAGAAAAAAGTGAACTTTCTAGGGCATGAAGTGACTGAACATGGGCTAAATCCACAAAAAAAGAAAATAGAGGCCATACAAAGATTAAAAGATCCTAAAAATGTGAAAGGAGTAAAAAGTTTATTAGGGATGACAGGCTATAACAGAAAGTTCATTGAAAATTATGCAGAAATCACTCAACCATTGACTAAACTGCTTAAACTGAATACTCCCTGGAAATGGGAAAAAGAGCAGTCTGATGCAGTGGCTAAATTAAAGGAATGTCTTGTAAAGGCACCATGTTTAGCATACCCCATAAAGGACAGGGATTTCTTTATAGAAATAGGTTTTTCTGAACATTGTATGTCAGCAGTGTTCTCACAAAAACACGATTTGAATCACAAAACCATTGCCTATGCAAGTAAGGCATTTTCCCAAGTTGAAATGAAATTTAATGAATGTGAAAAGGCCCTATTAACCACTGTGTGGACGCTACAACATTTCCGCCCCATTGTTCAGGGAGAAAAGGTGATTATTGAAACAAATCATCAACCTTTGCAATTTTTAGAGAGTAAAAAAATTAGATCAGGTACTCTCGCGCAGTCCGGACGCTGGCATTACAAGGTTTTCCTGTAGAAGTGAGATATGGACAAAATAAAAAGAACCCAATTGCTCAAGGGTTAGCTGACTTACATGACTGCGCAGCTGAACAAATACCAAATGAAATGGAAGTGGAAACTAGTTTGCAGGAATTTGAACAATCACCACACAAAGCTTTTGATGAAAAAACATGGAAGGATTTGCCAACTGTATATGTGGATGGTTGTGCTTTTCACATTGAAAATGACAGTAATAAACAATTAGTGGCAGGAATAGGAAATGACTGGTTGTAATGTGAAGGCGTCCTCATTATAGGGATGAGGATTGGAGCTAGGAGCAGTCAGGTGGCGGAATTGGCAGCCATTTATAAAGCAATTGCTACTGCAGTTGATAAAAAGTTCAGTGAAATTGTCCTGGTGACTGATTCTGACTATGCACGGAATAGCTTTGTGGAGTATTTGCCTGGTTGGAAAGCAAGAGGCATGGTTACATACAACAAAAAGCCACTTAAACATGGAAAAATGATACAAGCCATAGACAAATTGGTGTCAGAGAATAATTTAACAATATACTGGAGAAAAATTTGTGGGCATTTAAAAACACCAGGAGAGGATAAGGAGGGAAATGATAAGGCAGACCACCTGGCTAAGATTGGGGCTGTAATGGGAGAATTGCTACCTATTGATTATTTAATGGGTGAAATACAAATTGATGCAGTAACATGTTCTAAAGCACCAAAGGAGGTAGATCAACCAGTGGTACAGTGGAGTCATGACACGCCAGATCAAGATTTGATTGAAGCACAAAAGAATGATCGAATTTTGGGAATCTATTATAATCATTTGATAGATCCTGAACAAAATCCTTTAACAGAAAATGATTGTATGGGAAAAGAAGAGTTGAGGGTGCTATTGAAGAACAAAACACAAATTAGATTACAGGATGGACTCATGATTAGAGAGTCCATAACAGGACAAATACAGTGGGTGGTACCCCTTTCATTCAGAGGGCTAATGCTACACCATGCACATGATGCCATAACTGCAGGCCATAGAGGTTCACAAAAAACATTAGAAATACTAAAAGATTATGCTTACTGGCCACATATGTCCCAAGATGTGGAATTATATACTAGAGGATGTCTAGTATGCGCCCAATTTAAACCTGCTTCACCAATGCATAGAGCACCATTGATGAAAAGAGGCCTAACTCTCCCATGGTCAGATTTGCAAATAGACTATGTAGGTCCTTTAAAAAGGTTGAGCAGGGGAAACCGTTATATTTTAAGTGTGGTATGTTTGATGTCGAAGTGAATTGAATGCATTCCTGCACCTGATTGTAGTGCGCAAACAGCAGCCACATTGCTGGTGAACCATGTGTTCTCAAGGTTTGGGTTGCCACAAAGAATTGAGTCAGACAGAGGAAGTCATTTCACAAGTACTCTAATGAGTAAGGTATGGCAAATACTAGGTGTGAAAAGGAAACTACATATCGCATATTGGGCAGCGTCTTCAGGTACAGTTGAAAGGAGCAATAGGTCTGTTGTGGATATTTTAAAGAAATTTGTGGCAGAAGCAGGTTCCAGCTGGGATTTACGTTTACCGTTGGTTTTGATGGTAATCAGATCAACTCCTGCCAAAGCAACAGGTGTTAGCCCCCATGAGGTCTTGACAGGTAGGAAAATGGTGTTACCACAACACCTACTATACAGAACACATGAGCAAACACTTGTGAGTGCATCCACAGTTCATGAATATATTGATAAACTGAGGAGACATTTGCAACATGCATTTGCTTTTGTGCAGAGAAATCTGGAAAGAGCTGCTGACAGTGCAAAGTCTTATTATGATAAAACGAGATCAGTAAAGGAATACAGTGTAGGGGATCAGGTGTACAAGTTTCATTTTGGAAAAAGTAGACAGAAAAATTCTAAATTTCTAGCAGCCTGGCAGGGGCCATTTCGAATTATAGATAAGGTCTCTCCTGTGGTTTATAAAATTTTGAAAAATGAAGGTGAAACGGCGATAGAGCAGTTCGTCCATGTAAATCAAATCAAACCATGTCATCCCAGACATGAGATCAGGCAGCTTGAGCATGTAGAAACAGATAAAGTCCCTTGAATACAAAAAGAGAAAATAAATGGGTACAATCAGAAGGCAGTGACAGAGAAGTTAAAAAGTTAATTGTTATAATGGCACATAAACACTGTAATATATGTAAAAATATATAATATAAAATAAGTAAATAAATAAATAAATATATAATGGAAGCTCATGGTTGGTGTGCAGAGAGAAAATGCATTAAATATTGAATGCTGTTTTATATATGCTTGTTTTCTTTTTAACTTGTGTTTAATTTCAGAAGAAAAAAAAATGTTTTTACCAAGCATGTTTAATTTTTGGTAAAAGGGTGAAGTTAGTTTTGTGCTATGTACTTAATTTGTTTCTTTTCTATTTGATTTAGAAAATTAACATTATTTGGTCGGAGGTTCCGGGATCAGAGGCCACGGGAGACGATGGAGTCCTGGAGTCCCCAGGATGAAGACCAAAAGATGCCTGCCTCCAGGTGGAGGTGAAGACAAGATAACCAGAATGCCAGAAAAGATGACTCCTATGGATCCAAGATTGCCAAGATGAAAGTGTACTCGAATGAACCAAATGACATCGCTGGTCGGGACATATCAGAGGCAGACAAGAGTCCTGACATATGGAGTTCCACGTATTTATTATTTTAATTATTTATTTTAATTTGTTATATTAATTATTTGTTTTAGTTAGTTGTTTTATTTTATTGTTTTAATTGACTTGTAAAATCGAAACTTAGAGTAATGCCACTTCCACTGAGATGGAAAATGTAGAACATTTTGTAAACTAATGAACTTAGATGAATCCTGTGTTGATTGCAACTTTTTCATTGATGCACATGAATATTCATTTTGTTGGATTGCTATATTGTGAAAAGAAGAAAAAGAACAAGTTGTTTTTAGGAATTGGCTTGGATCGTAGCCAAGTTCTAAAAACAAAAGGAGGGTATGTAAGGATATTTGGCGTTACAGCACAGAGTACAGCACTACTGCACAGGTAGCATTTTTTTTGATGCAGCACCACCACATGGGTTTGGTGCATTGCTATATGTGTTGCCAGAGTAACATGGACATATAAGTAAAGACAGGCTATTCAGTCAAAAACGATTTTTACATATAAGATGCAAATCTATTTTTACAGTTAAAAGCACACATGTGCACATTCAAAATGCACACTATTTTTCACCTGAAATGCCTATGTTGCAAGAGACACATTTGAAAATTAATAACTAACCTTATTAATAACTAACCTGACTAATAAAACTTCATTTAACATAACCCACTAATAAAACTGTGTCTCCACTGCAGAATTAGGTATACTCTGAAAGTGAACTTTTAAACGCACATTAATTTTTTTTTCTCTGCTGCCCTGTCCACATAACTACAGGAAGCAAAGAGCTCAAAGGAACAGGAAATCAGTTTGTTACAATTTTTACTGTAGAAATGAGCCATTGTGTAGTGAGGGAGGAGATGACATGATTGATTCTGATTGGAGCAGCGTCATAGCAAGTATCATGCTAGAGGCTGTGATTAGAGTTTTGCTGGGGAAGCTTGAGGAGAGGGGGAGATCAATCGAGATCTTGCAGAGCTGGGAGAAGGACCTGTTTCCTGGCTGAGGCATTCCTGCTGCAAAAGCTGAGAATTCCAGGCAATAACCCCGGTTTGAGAACGGCAGACGCTTGTTTTCACTGGGGTTAATCTTCAAGGGATCCAAATTCAGAAAGAGAATAGCCGGAGAAAACTCATGCTGAACAGATAAGGTAATTACAGAAGCATGTGGGAGCTGTGCGAAAGTGTGCGAAACTGTTCAGTCAGTGTATTCGAGGGAGTCCCAGTCACTTATCAGCATATTTAATGTTACCAATTGAATATATTCTCGCAGCTCTGTTCATTTTATCACAAATAATGTTGTACCATTTCATTTATTTCTGTAAAAAAAAGTTAAACTGTGTTTAAAAGAAATTTCTATAATACAAAAATATCTGAAAACAGATAGCTAGTGTGTATTATTTCTCTCTTTCATTTTGCATGGGAAAAGGTTTAAACGTGGGTAGATTTTTAAACAGTGCAATTGTCATTTTAAAACAGATGTGTGCATGATTATATTCAGTATGGACAGTTATGAGTGACTGTTTATAGCATAGCCTGTTGGAGGTACATGAGCCAACGGGAAGAGAGACTCTCTGGACATAGTTCCATACCGTATATAAGGTAGTGGAAATTACCACAAAAATACCACAATAGCCCATGGTGGCACAAAACACTAACACTGAAAATGTGGGATCCCTAAAATGTAGGCCTGAGGTCTCTCTAGTGATCAAGAACAATCTAGATAAAAACAAGGGATGTTGGATATTGGGGCCACAAATAAACCAACCACGCAAATTACCGCGCACATCATCTAAATAGGTCTGAATTCTGAAATAATGCAATGTATTATTGTTATGTGTGACCCAATATGAACACAGAGAGTGATTATTGCTAAAGGTATTTTGGCGGTAAGAAAATACCCCAAAGCCCCAAATATCCACAAAATACCCAACACACCCCTGCAACCACCGCTGCCCTTAAATGGTGTAATGGGGTGCGACATTTTTGCTGCGATTTTATCACTGCATACCGTGAGGCAGGGACACAGCCCTGTGGCCCTAACGCCCGCATCCTTTATCCCCTGCGGAAAATTGTGTAGAATGTATGCTATTTACACTTTGTCCTTGCGAATAGACACTTCCTTGTACTGTACTATGTTACCATTACATTGGTATATATGGTCTTCTGCATCCAGATGACCTAGCGCAAAGCATTGTTCCATATAGTCCTCTGCATAAAAAGTATCGCCCAATTCTACATAATGCTCTGCCTTTAAGTATTTGCAAGGTAGAGGACGCTCCATTGCATTGTTTCCCGCACATATCTGGTCCCAGGTTAAAGGGTACTGCACTGTACTATATTGTGTTGTGCGCCAAGATATTTGCAGGTAAAACATTCCAGACGGTGCAGAAGTATATTCAGTGAATAGGTTTTCCCAGGCCAAAGCGTATGGCACTCCGTCCTACTCTGCTCGGATCCCAACACCCACAGAGTACTGGTAGCTCACTTGAGTACACACGATTGGTAACATTGTGCACTCCAAAATGGGAAACCCAAGGAAAAACAGTGAGAAGGGATTTATCAACAGGCAGACATCTCATACTACAAAGAGCATCCAACCATCCACTGGTTGGCTCGCCACCACAACCAGCAATAGTAACCCACATTCTAAAACCAAACCCAAAACCTCTACTTCTCAAATTACCTCACCAGCTACCAACAGGCTCCACGCGCTTCATGAACCTTACCTGGAGACCTTGGCAGGAAAGCAGCAACATGAGAACAGTAAAGGGAACCTAGGAAACCCCTCAGGTCTGACCGGCAATGTGATCAACCCACGAAAACAGTCTTGGCAGACCACCTTTGGTAGCATGGTCCATCCTTCTATGGCACAGATGTCCTAGATCGTGTGGCCCGAAGAACCCTTAACCATAGTGTTCACCAAAGAATGACAAGCAGCCAAAATCTATCAGGAAACTGAGGAAATTAATGACCAAGCCTGTAAAACCCACAACCAATTGGACCGGTTCATCAAGGAAGGAACCTCCTCAATACTTACACCCACCCTCCACAACCAACAAACCATGCGACAAACCGGATCCTGATATTTACAACAAAGACAGGACCAATACGGGGCAGCCACAACCACCAACATGGGACCCAAAGATGGGAGTCAATTGCACTGCACCCTGACATAACAGAAATAAGGATAGCCTTAGCCCTAGCACATCTGAAACGCCTCTACCATGACCTCTGAAAACGCGCAACTGTCCTAGAACCGCAAAATTGATCAAGAATCTTGGCATACTAATGGACAAGGGTCTCACGATGGAACCCAAAGACAACAATAGTCAAAAAGTGCTCCTGCATCCAAGCTCAGATTATGCCCCACCTGATTTTTCCCACAAAGAATGTAGGCTGTCACTTCTCTAGTTCGTTCACCCCTTTTTCCAGTCCTTTGTTCCTTCCTAGGTCAGTACTGGGGTGCTGCAAGGTGCCCTATTGCAGCATGGCTTGATGCCCTGAACTCACTCTCTGGTTCCGAGCCCCGAAGGAGCGCCCAGACAGGAAATGGGAGAGGAGGGTCGCTGTGTGGCTGTTGCCAGGGGTTCGCTGCTGTTGGTGTGCTCAGAGTGGGGCACCAGATTAATACGTACCGGTAGCAGGCTCCCAGTAACAGAACCCCCCCCCTGCTGGACCAAGCAGGATGAGGCGAATGGTGTGAGACGTTCTGCAGTGTCGGAAAGGAGTGGGGGGCAGTCATAGGAGGTGAGGCTCTGTGGTAAGGTGGTATTGGGAGGGGTTTGATGACAGACCGCTGCTGTCCACCAGCAATCCCACTTAAAACACAGTGAGTGAACACACAGTCATACCCTTACACAGAAGATATACATGGATAGATACACTTGACTATGCCAGCATGAGAAAGTACGACCGGGGAGACTCCAGTGTAAAAGTGGGCCTAAGCACACCAGACGAAACAGAAGAAGCAATGCTCCATCACTTATTGTGTTCAGAAATTAGCTGCTAGAGGGACGGGAGCCGCAACGATCATGTGTGGTGCGCAAACACACACCCAACACAAGACCTAGTAGACCTGTCAGTCAGTGAAACTAAAGCCACGCATCCTCAGGTTGCAGAGGAGGGGCGCACGTTGGAGGTGAACAGGGGTTTGACACGACAGACGACAGTGGCAAACCATTCTACACGTACCACTTTGGTGACAGCAGTCGTACACACTGGCGAGATGATGGCGATACAGTCCAATGAATATAGATCTAGAATAAATAATGAATTATACCCGGATTTAAAGAACGCCCTGGACCTGTTGCCTTGTCTTAACTATAACCCTGAACACATGACTGGGATTTTGGCCCATAGAGACCGATCTAGCATTGGGATACAAAATGTCCATGTAAGGCACCACGACTTCTCCTCACCCTCAAACATAATTCAAACTCTTAGCCCGGCAAGAAAACGGGACTTTGGGCTTATATAGACACCGCTGGCAAACTGATGGCTGATAAAGCGGGTAACCATGGAATCCCCTGCGGTATGGGAGTCCAGAAGATAACAGGCGTCCTGGAAGAAACAAAGAATGGAAAGTCAGCACCCTGTGCAAAAAAGTTGACTTGATCCCTGGCCCTTTTAAGGAAGCCAAGATTGAATCGAGAATGAGAAATCTGCGTATTAAATAAATAAAGTTAAAGCAAGGACTGGACCAAGGCTGCATGGAGAAGACGAGTTACTTAGTGCCCTGTATACCAACGGAGACTCACCTCTTGGCTAGGAACCGATGGGTGGACGAGCAAGCTAGATCTCCAGCGGGTTCAGATGATGATACAATAGCAGAATAGGGGACGACCCACCAGAGCTCAAGACAAACCCAGCCGGTATTGAGCGATGTGGTAAAAGTGATGAGCACCGCTCCTTACCCTCCCAAGGGTATGAGTGTAGGGTCAAAAAACCAACAGTCGAAAATGATTCTGCCACCATAGACGCCAAAGTAGGCTGACCAGACTGAACCTACCCAAACGACACAAGCACTGCTGGGAGAGTCGACTGCTGCGGTATGGGCTCTGAAGTCGGCAACTGAAACCTGGGTAGAGGTTTTTTTCACACGGTCAATGTATGCAGGAGCCGAAATGGGTCAAAGAATTTAGCAACAGATTGCCACAGTCATCGAAGGTGGTCTTCAGAACAAAACGGTGAGGAATTGAGGAGGCCCGATACAAAATGTACTCTCGCAGGAATGTCCCACAGTGCCAAATAACCAGTCTGTTAAAATCACAAAAGAACGAAGGACCAATTAAGATAGCGGGTCACCTAAGGCAAGCACATCAGCGCGTACTCATGCTGGGCAAATTATTGAAGGAAAGAACTCTGTTGCACATAGCTATCTAGGAGAGAGCAATAACATCAATGTACAAACTCGGTTTGCAAATCACTAGCGGGAAGGCCTTGCAGTGGGCTCGGCCTGGCCAGAACGAGCAAGCCCAATTGACCCACGGGAGAAGGTAACGATAAGCATCGACTCGGATGGGGTGACAGAATGGCAACCAGCATATGTTCAAGACGCACTGGATGAGATGAGACTATGCAGATCTCTACATAACCACAGTCTATTAACCAAACATACGGCGGCAGAAGTGACAAAGCTAATGGAGATACTCGGGGATAGCAGGAATATACTTCTCCTGAATACTCCCGAACCAAACGAACCTGAAAACCAAATGGGTCTTATGAATAAAGTAAATAGATGCCTAAGCACCAAACTGGGGAAGGTACTGTTATGCAGTCTAATTTAAAAGTTGTGCAAAGGCTGCGGCTAAATGCTTTTGACGCCCAACAACTAAATCCTTGGGGGCTGTGGAAAATCCAGCTTGATGATATTCATTAGAAGAACAGACCCTACGGTCAAGACTTACTGCGGTATCTGCATGATTTCACCTAATAAGGCTCCTGATCCTGTTTTAAAACAGATGAAAAGGGCTCAAGATTTGAACGACCAGGTAGACGCAAAAAGACCCCCTCCTCCTAGGTATGGAGTGCCCCTTCCAGTCTAAAAGGCACAAAGTGTTATCCAACGGGCCACTAGTAAACTAGGACCCACATATACACTAGTCACTTCACGAAAACATCAATAGCCTAAATAAGACCATTGCATCACAGCCGGCCAACCACACCCTACCAAACCCTCATGGAGTCTCAAAGAGGCGCTAGCCGTGTGTGGGGTCACCCATTACAAAGCAGAACACCATAGCTGAAGCAAGCAACCATTTTGGGTTGGATAGTAAATTCACGTCATGGAATGCTGCTGTCATCCCCCAGAAACTGGTTGACCCTGACTTTAAAGCCTTTTAGCTTCCAACATAATCACACTTCAGGAAACTTGGCTGCTGGAACCCTGGAATCCAGGTGGCTATCTTAACGCCTACAAGAATGCTGAAGGGGGTTCACAGCGAAGGAATATGGTGGTCCCTACAGGTTTCTTGTAGGACATGGGGCATATAGGCATGCCGTCAAACTTTATGTTAACAGCAAACATGCAATGGCAGTAGATGTGGCTCTTCTATACGGTCGAAATCTTAGATTCGTAAACGTATAAGCCAATTGCAAACGCATTAAGGATTTTGTTCCTTGTTGGACACACTCGGGGAAGAGGCCATTTTATTTACAAATGGCAGCCTGGATTCCATCGTTTGTGGTGAATGGAATGCAAAAAATGGGTGCATGGGGAGGGGTTTGTGACATATGCCAAGAGTCATTAAATGCATTTGCCATTCCGATTGATCTTGTTTCAGCGCAAAGGACTCTAGTCTCAAATCCCACCACACAAACGATTCATGAAGCAAGACGGTCAAGCACAGCGATCGACTATGTTTTGTTTCCTGTGGAAGGATGGTCCACATACGAGAATTTTGCTATTCGTGCCAGGGTGGAAAGCGACCACATTGCTTTGTGTCTCACTAAGCATTTAGTGGACACTGCAAGAGTGGAAATCCCATTTGATGATATGCTGTCTCTCGAATTGACCAGCAAAGTGAGGGCTAGCTGAGGCCCAAGACTTGCAGAAAAGATATTATCCCCGTTACTTGATCAGATATCAACAAAAGGGGATTTTCAGGCACTTCTTGATCTAGGCGGCTCTCCCCCAGAACCGGATGAAACAAACGGGGTGGGGGTGAGAGAATATGCATGAACAAATGAGGTCCCTTTTTTCACTTGTAACAAAATAAAATGAGCACACAAACCAGTACCCGAGTCAAACGCAAATAGTTGGTTTTGAAAAGAAATGCACAGTTCTAAAAAGTGCACTATATAAAGCCGTGAGACAGAGGGGGTGTGGAAAATGTCACCCGGCTTAGAAAAAAAAAACACGCTGACACAAAATAAGAAAGAATTCTAGAACAGAAACAGAGTATAACAAAATCGGCAAACAAGAAAAATGCCAACGTTTTCTGGAGGGCTGTGGCGATGGGTCTTGGGCAGCACAAATCCTGTGTTGCTGCCAATATATCTGAGGAGGAATGGGTCTTCCACTGTGCACTGATTTTTGGTGCAATTCTAGCCGACACCCCAATTACCTCACAGGCAAAGCATAATCCCCCCATTATACCCTGATAATGTGGGGATTAGACAGAGAGATGCACCCTTTACACCATCATGGCCCTTAATGGAGGCAGAAGGTCATAGAGAGAGGGGGAGAGAGATGGGAACAAAATAACATTTTCTCAGAAGACAAAATTCTTAAAGCTATTGCCCATCTAGTAAGCAGTAAGGCCTCTGGACCAAACATGATCCCAGGCAAAGTCTTTAAGTACGCACGTGAGTGGTGGGTGCGGTTACGTAAAGCCAGTCTTCCCGCGTTTTGAGAGATTTGGGGTTTATCCCACATCATGGTCTAATTCCATCATTATACCTATTATGACGATTCATCAGATGTCGTCCCTTCTCACCGAGTGAGAGCCCCTTTCCATGAGTCCAGGGAGGTGAGGCAGCTGTCCAATAGTTCCCCTGAGGAGGTATAATGCTGGAGGATCTCATGGGGAGGGACACCCCCCAGACACCCCCCCCCCCCACACACACACCCATTCAGGAGAGGGACGAACACCTGGGTAGAATTAGGCATAACATCCCCAACCTTCCCAAGCCTTTTACCACCTTTTAACCAACCTCCACTGACTGGCACTTCCATTTGCTACTGTGAAATTATACCATCGACTGACTCCAGTACAGAGTCAAAGAAGAATACCTGGGAGGCAAGTACTGACATGAAGAGGATGCACAGATGCAAGAAGTACACTCCCACAAACCCAAAGGAGCGTTTTAGCTTCACAGGAAGTAACAGTTAATAACATTGTATAGGGGTGTGGGGGCTGTGGAGGGTCTCCCCCCACATATATAGATGCAAACAAATAGGGGGGGGGGGAAGAAACAGACTTTTGGGACTCCGACTTTTCCATTCAGTAATTTCACGCAGATCCACATACCAGTATAGACTTTGAAACCGAAGAGGTACCAGGTCAAGCCGCCCCCAGAGCACCAGTGTTCGTGGAAGCTGTTCGGTGCAGGAAGAAGAAAAAAAGGCTGGAGACCGGAAGGCTGTCGGAGGGAACAACACTTCTCTAGCGGTTCCGACACGAGACGCTGCAAGAAGCTGGCGATGCAGTAGCTTGGCCTTCAGGAGGTGGTGGACCGTGTGGTCTGAAACAGGTGCCGAGACTGTAGAAGCCAAATGCCACTGAGTCGCCGCAGAAAACCAGTAGCCGTCGGAAGCCACGGAAGACCAAGATAAGGCAAGTGCAAGGCAAGTACAGACACCAGGTGAGAACCGAGTCCGCCGGAACTATTCCAGAAGGTACAGCAGAGAGCGGGTCGGCCTGTGGGGGCGCAAGAGGGTGTGGGCAACCGACTGGTTCAGATCTTCCCTTGGACCTAAGAGAGCTAAGGTAGACCGAGACGACTGCAAGTCCGAGTAGGTCCTTCTCTGCTGTGGTGTTCCCCAAGGGTCTAGTGTGTCCCCACTGCTTTACAATCTCTACTCCAAGTTGGTATTTGATCTCCTGGATGGCCTGGGTGTCAAATATGCAAATTATACAGATGACACCCAGATCATCCTGGAATTGTCTGGCTCCTATGAAGCCAACTCTCAATTGGATACAGAGGTCTTCGATGCCATCACAACGTGGATGAGAGATAATTTCCTGGCCCTGAATAACAAGAAGACAGATTCTGATTGTTAGTATTGTAGTCAAACTTAAGACGCTAGGCCCCGAATATGAAGCGTCCCGGATTGGAAGAACTAGCATCCAGCCACGTTAAGACACTTGGAGTGGTCTTTGACCGCAATCTTAACTTCAACAAGCATGTTGCCGCTGTAAGCTCCAGTTGCACTTACACGACTCACTTACTCTGGCAGATTCGCCATATCTCTCTGAAGCCAACAGGGCGGTGATAGCAACAGCAACCATCAATTCTAGGCTGGACTACTGTAACAGCCTATTGGCTGGCACTACATCAGCTAACCTAAACAAACTACAGACAATACAGAACCGAGCTGATAGAGCCGTCTGTGGTATAGGACATAGGGCCCACATTTCTAAAGCCCAGAGGAATCTACATTGGCTCCCCGTTCAACAAAGGGTCCAATTTAAGGCATCCATGCCTTGTTGGCATTGCCCCCAAATATTTGCAATCATGCATAAAGAGACTACCACAAAAACAAACACTGTGATCCAATGACAAGGACCTTCTGTTCCAACCACGTTTCAAACTGAAGAAATACGGGGACCTAAGTTTCAATGCATGGGGATCAAGGACATGGAACACTCTCCCACTGTCCATCAGGCAGATCCCTTCTGCCACTCAGTTTAGGAAGACTCTTTAGACCAATTTGTTCGATGGAGGAGGAATCTAGGTTCTTCGGTTTCTCACTACCATTGACGCAGATCATAGCGTCCACTAACCTGCTGTTTGGTGGCCCATGTTCTTTGTCTGTATTGTCATGTGAGTGCTCGGAGGCCTGCGGGCGAGTTGGCGCTATACAACAATTCTATAGAATAGAATATAATAAAATAGAATTAAGCACATGGGGAAACAGAGGCAGGCATAAGCCCCCTAACTTGAAAGAAAGTACGAGTAAACTTTGCATTCGATGAAATCTTCCTTGTGTCAGTGATAGTACTAAAACCACTGACCACCAGAGAAGGGTCAAAGACCCCAATGTGAGAGTGTGACACTTGTGCATCTGAGGATGTCTTCCTCGTGTTGGTGGTATCCCCATGATCACCAACGGTCAGAAAAGGGTCGAGAACCCCAACGGTAGAGAGCAAGATAAAAATACAAGTCATCTTCCTTGTGGCAGTACATGGCAGGAAAGTGAACCAAGTGGGCCAATTGAAAGGCAAGGCGAAAGAGAAACCATGGCCTCAGATCCAAAACCAAAAAGAGTCACGAGTCTTCTTCCTTGTGGCAGTACTTGGTGGGGAAGTGAACCAATTGCACCCAGACAAAGAAGAGGTGAAACAGAAACTAGGGTCTGGGACTCAGAACCAAAAAGAGATACGAGTCATCTTCCTCGTGGCAGTACTAGCCAGAGAAGTGAATCAAGTGGGCCAATTCAACAATTCAAAGAAGAGGAGAAACCAGAATTGAGTGTTGTAGGTGTGAAGCCTGATGGAAGGAAGACCAGGAGAAGGGAGTCATTCCCCCTGGTTGTGTTAAACAGAGAGCAAGATACCAGGAGAAGGAAGTCATTCTCCTGCTAACTCTGACTGGCAGTGAAGTCCAAAAGGGCCTGGGGAAGGGAGTCATTCCCCCAGCCTATCTGAAACCGGACATCAGGAGAAGGAAGACTTTTTCCTGACCCAGCAAGTGGGAGTACCAAAGTGCTTGGGACTCTGCTATCAGAGGAAGGGAGACATTCCCCCTGGCAAAACGTGAGAAGTATTGTTTGGAACATTACTATCAGAGGAAGGGAGACATTCCCCCTGGCAAAACACGAGAAGTATTGTTTGGAACATTACTATCAGGGGATGGGAGACATTCCCCCTGACATGTGAGGAGTATTTTTTGGACCATTACTATCAGGGGATGGGAGCTATTCCTCCTGACAAAGTGAGAGACACACAAGACTGTTTTGAACTGAATAGAACTGTTGCAACAAACCAGGAACTTGAACCCAGGAGAAGGGAGTCATTCTCCTGGGAAGGGCCAGAACAAGATCACTTAAGTTATAGTTTCTAGTGTGAGGGACAGAAGCAAGGTTTTCTTGACACAGGACAGTGGACACTTAGACATTATGATAGTGACCTTGGATCTTTTAGTTGAGACAGGAAACTCCCCCCCCTCCTAGAAATAGGGATAAGTTTAATTTTCTCTTTTTCACTGGATAGAAATCTTTGCCGCCTTCTGCATCTTTACACTATCTATTAAAAAAGGTCCAACTCAGGAGGCATGTTCATTTAGACCAATCAGCCTCATAGACATTGATTACTGGATCGTTTGTGGCGTATCAGAACTAAACAGTTGGATTGAAGCAAATTCCATCCTGGAATGCTCACAGGGTAGCTTTAGACCAGGGCTCTGTCGACCAGGGTTCTGTGTTTTTGCATTGGTCCACTAAATATGCCTTGGCCAAAAAGATGCTGCTATATGTAGCCATCAGCTTTTGATATGGTGGTCAGAAGAAGGCTATTGGTTAAATTGGCAAAATGGAAATTAATTGTTTGCTGCTTAGCATCATCAGATCACCTTATATTTACACACCTATCCAAATTAGGATTGGCCCATAAGGTCAGCTGACCCAAACGTTTCTAACAGCCAGGAGTCAAACAGGGTGGTTGGCTTGCACTGGTCTTATTTTGTTTATACATTAACAATATCTTTAAGTTCGTGGAAAAGGCCTCTAAAGATAGTTCCGATATTCTGGAAAGCCCTTATGAATTTTATTATATGCGGGCGACTCAATTCTTTTTATAAGAACCCCGAAATCCCTTAGAAATTAATTTCAGGCTGGAGCTATCTATTGTAATAACAACCACTAATCTTAAATATCTTAAATAAATCTAAAACAAAAGTGGCGATCCTTAAACATCACAATAGGAAAGAAAAATGTAGTTTCATAATGGAGGGTAAAAACATTGAGGTAGTGAAACGCTTTATATATTTGGGGGTCGTCATAACACCAAACCTCTCCTGGAAAGAACATGTAGAGCACACAACCAGAAAAGCGGCAGCAGCAGCGAGAGCGATTATCTGTGTTGCCCGTTCGCATATAAGTTTGGGGCGACAGTTGAAAAAGTCCAGTCCAGAGGAACGGTAGTCTGTCGAGCCAAGATCTGGTGCATGGATAAGAACGTTACCAAAGTTGGGATATGTGAGCGCCAATTCTGGAAACAGTTGTTTTATCCCCCCAGAGGCTCATCGAATGCTGCCCTGCTGCTCACTGATGTGGGTTTTTGCAGTCAACAAAGGATACATTGGTTAACAAAATTCCCCAAGAACAAGAAGTATCAAAAAAGAGGGCCTAGAGCATTTGTCTCATTTAGGTTGGGTTGACATTTTTTTTTACAAGGGTGAGGGTATCAACCATACCCATTGACCCCGTCAACCTTCCCACAACACCCCCCGGCCTCTGCCCATGTCAGGCACCTTTTTACACTGGCCAGAGCAGACACTCTCCAGTTGGCGAAAAATTTGGAAATAGCTCTCCCAGTGCAAAATGGGTGAGGAAGAGGATGGAAATGTGCAACACTTCCTCCCCACATGCCCAGTGTATGATCCCTTAATGGCTATATATATTTATTTCTTTTTTATTTATTTGGATTTGTATAGCGCACTGCAGCCCAAAGGCATTGATGCGCTGTGTAGAACTTAAGAAGGCTTGATTAAGGGTTACAAAGATGCCACCCAATGAAAGTAACTTGTCACAATGCAGGAAAATGGTTACAGGGTTGCGTACATACAAATACAGTGGTTGTGTAGGAACATAGACACAGAGTACATGAGAGTAATCAGATAAAGAGGCTGGTTTTAATGGCCTTGCGGAAGGCAGAGTGAGACTCAATTAGTCTGATGTTCGGGGGTAAGGAGTTCCAGAGTGAGGAGGCGACCACGGGGAAGCTGGAGCCACCTGCCCAAGCTTTTCGAGTTCTGGGAACAGACAGAAGGTTGGAGTAAGGAGTGAGTCCTGGATGGTCTGGGGTGGTGGGTTGAGAAATCCTTTGAGCAAGGTTGGGGGGGGGGGTCTGGCCATGGAAGCACTTGTGTGTAAGACTGAGAGCCTTAAAGATGATTCTTTCTTTAACTGGGAGCCAGTGGACCTGTCTTCTGAGTTCTGAGATGTGTTCTCTGCGAGAACGGCCTGTGGCAGCTCTTAGTGCATTGTTTTGAACAATTTGAAGCTTTGCAACATTCTTAGCAGATGTGCCTACAAGCAGGGTGTTGCAATAATCCAACCTAGATCCAAATATGGCTCTGGCGATGGTGAGGCAGTTTTGTTGGGGCAGGAAAGGTCTTACCTGAATAGATATGGTTAAAATGATATGCTAAGAAAGAGGCTATGGCGTTAACCTGTCTGTTCATGGACAAGTCAGGTTCCAGGTGGACGCCTAAGGTTTTAATCATTGGTGAGACGGGGATGTCGATACTTTAAATGGTAGATGAGGAGTATTGGTTGTCCAGTTTGCTCAGTGTGGAGGGGGAGCCAACCAGCAGAAGCTTGGTTTTCTCACTGTTGAGACATAGCCAGTTTTCTGCCATCCAAGATTGGATTGTTGAGTAGATGGTATCAAGCGTGTTCTGGTCAGACAAGTAGTCGCTCGAAAGGGGGATCAGTACCTAGGTGTCATCCTCTTAGTTCATATATGAGATACCGAGGGAGTCCAGGACTTTGAACAGTGGCCTGGTGAAGAGGTTGTAGAGGGTGGGGGCAATGCAGGAGCCTTGCGGGACCCCGCATTTGATGATGCTAGGGGTAGTGCAGGAAGAGTCTGAGAAGCCCTTCATAGCTCTATCCTTCAAGAAGGAGGCAATCCAGTTGCATGCCCTGGTGGAGAAGTTAGCTACTGAGGATAGATGATGGCAGAGTTTCATGGTCAACCAGATCAAATGCTGCAGAGAGATCCAGGAGCAAAAGGAGTGCAGGTTTGCCTGCGTCTCTGAGATCATCAATCTGTTTTTTTAAGTCTAAGAGAACCATTTCGGTCCCATGACGTGGCCTGAAACCTGATTGTCTGAGCCCTAGGAGATGGTTGTCTTGTAGGAATTTATATATTTGCAGATAGGCTGCTTTATCCAGAATTTGTAATAGGAAGGGGACGGTAGTGTTGGGCCTATAGTTGCTGGCTATAGAGGGGTAAAGGGAGGGCTTTTTTAGGAGCGGACAAACCCACACTTCCTTTAGTCCCAAGGGGACATAGCCTGACTGGAAGGAGGCGTTGATAAATGCTGTGATGGTGGGACTAGTGAGGGGGCATAGTCCTTGATGACTTGTGCTGGGCAAGCATCCCCTTTGCAATTGGAAGGTTTGATAGAGCGAACGAGTGTGATGACCTCCGTTTCACTCATGTCATGAAAGTCAAACAAGGGTCATTGACCAGAGCTGTTTGCGGGCGTTGGGCTACGATGGCTACTGGCAATCAGTTTGGTGAGATTGCATTGGTGGGCCAGGATTTTGGCCTGCAGGGTTTCTAGTTTGCTTAGCATGGTGGATTGGATGGAATTGTACCTTCACGAGGGGCGACGGAGGGGAGGAGAGGGTTTCGAGCTCCCTAAATATGGCAAAGATTTCTCTCGTACCAGATTTAGCATTGGCTATTCTTCTATTGAAGGAGGAAGCTTTGGCATTGGTGATTGGGATTTTGCATTGTTTGGAGATGGATTTAAAGGCGGCTTTGTTGACTTCTGTGGTATTCTTAGTCCATGTGGTGATTGCAGTCCTTTTTTCCCCACGCATCTGAAGGAGATCTTGGGTGAACCAGGCATTAAGGTGCTTGATTTTTTGTGCTTTTTTAAGGGTAAGAGGCGCTACCAGGTCAACTGCCTGGGTGACAACTGTTTTGAAATCGTTGGCTAGACGATCAGGGTCATTAGAGAACAGGGATCTCAGTGCAGGCACTTTCAGGTGCTGGCATAGGTTGTCATGTATGAGCAGCTTGGAGCTCTGGGAGAGGGCCGCTGGGAGTGGGATGGTGGGTTTTTGTGGTCTATAGGAGTGATGATGTTGAATAGGATGGAGTAGTGATCCGACCAAAGTAGTGGTGTGATCGTTGGGAGGCTGAGTGAAAAGTTGTGGTGGGCTACCCAGTCCAGGGTACAGCCTTTGGTGTGTGGGGGGTTGGAGATGGCTTGGGAGAATCCTAGGGTGGTGAGGGCTTTATTCAAGGCTTTAGAATGGGGGTCGTTCAGGCCTAGGTTAAGATCCCCCAGGAGGAGAATATTTGAGATTTTTTTCAGGTTGTCTGAGAGCGAGGGAATAAGGGTGTCTTGGAACTCACTGGAGGGCCCAGGGGGGCGATAGATGAGGTGGAGGGTAATGGTGCAGTTGTGAGAGAGCTTGAATTTAAGCAGAAGGTGCTCTGAACTCTGGTTGAGGTCCTTCTGAGTAGTCCTGATTGATAGGGATTCTTTGGGTATGACGGCTACACCGCCCCCTCTGTGGGAGGAGAGGTCCTGTCTGTATATTGTGTACCATATGGGGATGGCGAGGGAGAGGGCAGAACCTGATGTGTCAGATTTCCTGAGTGAAACGTGGCTGAATAGGTCGAGGTTGTTATTGCTTATCAGGTCGTGTATGTCCAGGGCGTGAGCTGGTAGGGAGCGAGAGTTGATGATAGCACATTTTAGGGGAGCATCTGTTAGGGGAATTGGAGAGGTGGCTTGGGAAGATGAGTCAGAGATGACTGAGGCAGGAGTGGTAGCTGCTGTGGTGCTGACGGGAGGGGGAATGCATGGAGAGGCGCACGCTTGCGGCAGCGTTCCAGATTCTTTTGGGAGGGTGCAATAGTTCTTGACAAGTTCTCAGATAAGGCAGTATGAGGCATTGTGCATAAGGAGGCTGTATCAACATTTGACAAGGTCTTAGGAGTGGTAGTACCGGGCATAGAAGATGGGGCAGTTGTGTCACTACAAAATAAATCCTTATGTATGGCAGTACAGGGCACAGTACATGGGGCAGTTTTGTCAGTACAAGGCAAATCCTTAGGTATGGTAGTGCAAGGCAAGTTCTTCAATGCAGAAAATGACTTGTATTTGGTCGTGGTTAGAGTGTTAATAAAGTTCGGCATGAGCGTGGGGGCAGGAGATAGTTCGATAGGCTGAGGTGCGCTGCCGTGAAGATGCTGGGCGCTCGCTGATAAGAGCCGCGGTGCACTGAATGGATGTAGAGGCGTGTCTGCATCTTGGGCAGGGGATGCGCTCCCTTGAGTGGGGTGCCTATTGATGGGCTTGGCTAGGTTATGCAGGGGCAAGGGGGACGAAGTGATAGGTGTTCCAACACATGCTCGCGTCACAAGCTGTGCGAGGGTGATGGCGAGCAGACCCTCCTTTATGGCAGTTGATCGGGGAGGAGAGGGGTATGAATGGGAGTATTTTGGCTTAAATAGCCTCGCTCCGAGGTGCAGCCGTCTGTGTGTGATGCTTGGGTGTGCACCAAATGGGTTGGGGCAACGTGTGTGAGCGCAGAGTCGCTAATTTCTTTGGCTTGATTTTAGATAATGCGCAGCATCAGCATAGCAGGAGGACACGTAGCTCTTACCTAGGGAGGGATGAGGAATGCTCGTCTTTAGCGCCGACGAGCAGCGGAGAACTGCAGAGAGAGAGGCTCCAGCCTTGTCCCTTGGCCTTCGCCCTGATGCGGCTTCTCTTGGCGGGTGCCCGTCTTCCTATTTATGCCGGAAGAGGTGTAATGGCACAGTGATGCAGCCTATCAGGCTGTTCTGTGTAGTTTCTCGCCGTCATGGTGATGGTCGCTTCCATTTTGTTCTGTGATTCAAATGCTCCTCGTGGCATGGCAATCAGGGGTACAGTGTCCTTGATACTGTGTGCAGCTTCATGGAGAATGCTAGTCAGCTGATCCTGTGGCTGATCCTGGGGCCGTGTAGATGTTCCTCGCAGCGGAGAGAGTGTCCGGCCTTGTCCCTTGGCCTTCGCCCTGATGAGGCTTTGCCTGGCGGTCGATTGTGTGTATATATATATATATATATATATATATATATATATATATATATATATATATATATATATATATATATATACATACACATATATATATATATGAAACCCCACATATTGAAGGAAGGTCTCTCAGAGAACAGGGATGCAGCTATGTTCCTTTGATGGAAATATCACTAAGTCAGTAGCAGGCTTTATCAATGGGGTATGGCGTCCGAGATTAGCCTGGCGTCCAAAGAACATAGGTTTCTAGGTTGAACTAGGGGATTCGAGTAAGGATGTTTTTGTGCAGTAGAAATAACCGATTCTCACCTGGGTCATACCATTTTATATGGGCAGTTTCATCTAAATGGTTTCTAGGCGGGTAAGGGCATAATATGATCATGATGACAATCTGTATTAAATTTTAAATCACGTTGGGTATTTTTACTACAAGTTATTGTGTGAAATCAAGGCCATACTGCTGGCACATGAAATTCTGTATTTTAACTTAATGCTGCGTTTTGTTTTCGGTTTTCTCTATTTACACGATAGATGTATTCTCTTAAACTTCTGTAATAGTGTTTATCCTTCTGCTGTATATATTGTCACGAATCCTTGGATGTTGGCACTTCTCCCAGAGGGGGAGCCTCTTCTAATGAGGCCAGGGAGGTGGCGCAATTACCCAATAGTCCCTCTGGGTGTGTTACTCAGCTGGAGGGGGATCTGATGGGGAGAGACTCCTCCTTTGGGGGCAAGGACGACCACTGACGGAGAACACGGTGCCGCAACCCTCTTCCTCCACCCACTTCTTTTACCTTGCCTTGGTCCATGAGGCCCACCTTATCCCTCACTTCCATACCACACACTTCCTTTGTAAGCGGATTCAATTCAACACTACAGTTAAGTCAATGCCTAGTCTGGGATGCTGAGGGAAACCCTTATTGATATATTTTTTATGGATGACAACCCTTATATAACACCCCTCTCTTAGAATCCCCCTGACCCCACTGAGCCAAGAAGTAGGTTTGTTTTGCAAAATTAAAAGGTTTATTTGAAAATTAAACAATATATATATATATATCACACTTTTTTTTATAATAAATTAATGTTTGATAGCACACTTGTGAAGATGATAGTGATCAACAATGGATAATGTTACAGTGGTACACTCTTTTTGATGGCTAGAAGTGATAGAGAGGATAAAGTAGCTGAGAATGCTTTTATGGCTTCAAGGACAATGCAATGATGAATGAAAATGCAGTACAGAAAATAAACTTGATATGACTTCAACAAAAGACAATGTAATCACTTTTCTTTGACAATTCACCCCCCCTTTATGCAAGGTAAAGAGATGGGAGGAAAGCACACATTTCTCAGGAATGCAATCAAATATAATTCAGTTCCCCCCTAGCAAGCTTAGAGGAAAACAGGTAGGAGTTTTAAACACAGGCAAAATCCTTTGATGTGGTATGCAAAGAAGTGAGAAATATGCTAAAAATGCTTTTAATTCCCTCTAGAGGTTCAGGGTGGGTGACAGCTACTTTGTATTAGTTCAGGATCACTTTAGCAATGCTCTATGAATGATTGTCAGGTTGCAAACGAAGTTCAGCGAAGGAAGCAAGGACAAATCTTTTTACACGTGGCTGAAATTAAGCAAAATGTCAAATCGCGGCAAATTTAGTCGCATGCGTCAAGCGCAATTACGGAGGGAGTATGAGGAGTAGGAAGTCGGTTCTAGGCTCGTTGGAAAGCGTAGAATCTTAGCTTTAAGATGACAGTTAGCACAAACGGTTCGGGAGATACGGACGATTTAGTAAAGGTAGTTTTTCGGATTTGAAATTTTAAAGCTCAGAATGACAGATGACAGTTTCAGTTTTAAAGATGACAGAATGACACGATTCTAGGAGGCAGTTCTAATAGGCTAAAATAGTTTGGATTAGATTATTTTAAACTAAGAGATTGGGTTTTTCACAGTCCTGACTGGGTACTCACACTATGAACTTAGACAGGAATGCGGCTTCGTCACTGATCGGGTCAGGATTGGCTGGACTTGTGCTAGCGGTTCTTCACAGCGGTCTGGTCTCTGGTTCTGCTCTCAGCACTGCACAGTTCTGGTCTCTATGGATGTCTGGTCTCTCCGGATCTCTGGTCTCTCTGGATCTCTGGAGATTGATGGATTTGAAGTCTGGCGTCTCCCGGCAAAGCGTCCCGCAAGGAAGTGGAAAGTGAATGTCCCTACCTGGGTTCCAGTGGCTCTTTTTATGTGTTTTGAAAATGGGTGTGTGCCTGGGCCTAGCTAAGCCTGCCCCTCTCACTTATCATTGGCCAAGCATTCCTCTCTCCCTTGATTGGGGGAAAGAAATGGAGTGTCAGAGTGATGCTGTAGGTTTTATGGTCAGAGGAACCTCCCCTTGTCAAATTGCACACAAATCTATTTCTGACCCAAATACATATTTATCTATGTACCATTTTTCTAATATTATAGGTCCAGTTAACATTTTCTGTAGCACCAAACCATCCGATCCCTGTCTTTGTACAATGTTGTGTCCACTTATGACAGAATTCTCCCCTTTTCATCCAGATAACGACCTCTAAACCTTCCAGATTTTACACAAATGTGCACCAGGGATATGGGTTTCAGATGATAAAGTGTCAGATTTTTAACATGCATACATTTGGAGTAACAACCTTTTTTTCCGCTACTATCCAAGAACATACTACAGGGTCCTAACACCTCTTAAAATGTGCACAGAAAAATCACAAGAATGATGATGTTATTTATATAATTTTGACAAGTCTGCACTGTGAATTATCCATCTTTTTAAAATCATGCTCTGGCCCCAAAGGGGTGTGGTTTTCCAAAGCACATGGTGGAATTTCTGGTTTATCCACTTCCCCCAAGCTCAGCTTGCTCTCACAGGCACTGCCCCTCCCAGTTTCTCCCAAGAGGAAGCCATTTACGACCCCCCTAACATAACATTTGCCTGAGCCAGGGACAGTTCTTTTGTTTAGTTTCCTGTAGTCCCCAGGTGCCACTCCCCTAATTCAATCAGAGAGGTGTCATCTCCTTTTGGCAGGTACAGCAGGATGCAGCCAGGCCTGGGAACACAGCTGCTGAATTCCCTCTCCTGTCGGGGGTAGTTGTCAGGCAGAATCCACTCTCTTCCAGCCAGGCTTCAGCTAAATGTCACTTTAGTTCCCAGTTTTCTACATTCAAATCACATTGACAATTTTTACACATGCAGCTAGAACGCTGATTCCAAGTTCAAAACTATGACATTTTAACAGTTGCAAACTATGTTACACTCAAAAGTAGGTCACTCATTTATTTTAAACATTTCGATTTTAGTGGCTTTCTGTCCATTTAACTGAAGCTGCTGACATCCACAGCTCAGCCAGTTTTGTTATAAACATTGTTTTGGGCTCTTCATCTTTCCAGATTTAGTATGCACGCAAGAATACATTCTGCCAAATGTCTGCTGGTGTTCATTGAGATTTTTGAATATCTTGTGATGTTTAAAATAGGCATTTTGAGCTTGCATTCAGGGAAACAAAGGTGATTTTAAAGCGCTTTTTTTTTTAGCCAACCGGCACTGCTGTTTTTCCTTTGGCACACATTTCACTCATGGCACTCCTGGCCCATCATGCTTGCACTGGTGGGTGGCAGGTTAGGTGACCATTTTGGTGTGCGCAAACTGCGCAGTTCTCCTGGATTCTGGCATGAATGTGGGCGGCGACAGCTCATCCCCACATCCACCCAGTCTATTGATTTAGTTTGTTCTGGGATAGAATAATGGGCGGCGACAGCTCATCCCCACATCCACCCAGTCTATTGATTTAGTTTGTTCTGGGATAGAATAATGGGCGGCGACAGCTCATCCCCACATCTACCCAGTCTATTGATTCAACATGGGTCAAAACCCTTGACACCATGTATATATGTGAGACTGAATGCACATCAGTTACTGAGACAAGGAAGAGCAGGGATTATTTAAAGAAGATCTCCTTGACAGGTACTGAGATGGGGAGGGGATGCGGAAACAATGCAGAGTCCTTCCTTGAATGAGCATTCTAGCTGTCATCGTTCATTCAACATAAAGAGAGAGGAAGGACTTAGCTTTTTGTCAGACCCTCCCATGAGGACCAGCAAGCGAGAGCATCATCCGGCGTGGAAAGGAGAGAACGTCCTACTGTCCAGGACATGAACAAGGAGGCTCTGGTTTCCCTACCCATTACAACATGGGCAGACCAGCTGGAAAGCTGCAACAGCAGGGATTTGGCAAGCAGAACACCTGGATCGTGCTGGCAGGAAAAGGCATACAACCTGTGACGAAGCAACTGCCACCGAGTTGCCACAGCAAACGCAGGGACCCGAAAAGTAACAAGAGACCGGAAGTGCAGGTCGGAAGACCCCACAAACCATCGATTGACATGGCAAATACCAGAAAGGTACACAGGTGGTCGGGATGGCTGGTAGGGGCTACGAAGAGAGTGCAAGAACAGAAGAACTAAGGGTTTGGGATTCCTGTGCACAGAAGATGATCTAGACAAGCAATCTTCGTGGCAGTACCTTGCAGGAGTTTGAACCAGGTCAGCCAGATAATAAATATAGAGATAATAGGGTCAGGGACCCTTGATCACAAAATAAGACTCATTCAAAGTAATCTTCTTTGTGGCAGTACCTGGCTGGCGAGTGAACCAGGTCTGCCAAAATTAAGTCTGAGAAAGACCAGACGAAGGGAGACATTCCCCCTGGTGTTGTAAACTGTAAAGGTAAGCCTAAGAAAGACCAGACGAAGGGAGACATTTCCCCTGGTGTTCTGAACAGTAAAAATAAGCCTGAGAAAGGCCAGGGGAAGGGAGACATTCCACCGGATGATGTGAACGGAGAGAGAAAAGCCAAGGAAGTCCAGGCGAAGGGAACCATTCTCCTGGCATTTGAAACTCACAAGGAGGATCAAACCAGTGTTCCAGGGGAAAGGAGCAATTCCCCCTGGTATAATGAAATAGTGACCTTTATGAAACGGAGGGATGAAGATCAGCAATCCCTTTCTTTTATAAAGTACTGAAATCATGGGAAGCGAGTCAATTCTCCTGGTTAAGAACTTGCAACCAGAATTGTGCTGCATCGTCCAGGGGAAGGGAGTCATTACCCTGGACCAAGAACAACGGCAGAACTTTTAGTTTTAAGTGTAAGGGACAGAAATAGTTGTTTTGACCGTGGATGGTGGAGTATTGATTTACACAACCATTCTTACCAAAACCTTAATGTTTTAGTTGAGGCAGGGAAACCCCTCTTAGAGTTAGGGAAAGGTAGAGTTTCTCTTTATTTTCATCCCTAATAAAAAATCTATCTATATCAACAACAATGCCACCTGTGAGTCAGTCTTCTCCTTCTGCATCCTTACAATATATATAGAATGAAATTCAGACAAAACCTAAAAACCTGACTTTTCAATTCAACAAGCATTACTCAACAAATAGTGGAAAAAGCGCCTCTGAATCAACCAATAAACACACATACCTCTCCCCAAGAAATCGCCATGCTGGCTCCGGACCTTCCAGGTACACCCACAAGGCACCACTAAAACGCTATGAGCATATTCCCCTTTTTTCTGGGAGATCAAATAAACAACTCAGGACATCAACCCACTACAACCACAAAGAAGCCAACCACCTATACCATGAAGCAACCATTAGTGGCATGACCTTGCACTTGGAAAAATTGCAGGACCAACCACTACCCTATTTACTAACCCTCAATTTATCCTCCATATGCAAGCTCAACTAGACAACTTCACACAGATCTAAGAGACCCCAGACTCCTAAGACCACAACTATACAAATCTAACATGAACTGACACACCCAGCTCCCTAGCCAATGCACACCCTCATGGCAAATATAAGATTTCGTCTCTGGACACAAAGCCTGTCATGCCCCCAACACATTTCACTGAGAAAGCCGTCATGCACACAGAGCTCAGGGTGCTTCGGATCTAGATAATGAGCTCAAAGCATCTAAATCTTGCTTCCCCCCCCCCTATGCTCCTATCGAAGCAAACCCACCCGATGTCTCCCAGATCCACCAAAGCGCATAGAGACAAAGCAAATGGCAGCAGTGTGCAGAACAAATCCCCAAAACATATGTACGTTTCAAAAGGTGCCCCTGGGCGAGGCACTGTGGTGCGATGACCATTTAACTCCTGATCTGCCGAGCGGAATGAGCGGTTCGTACGGTGGAGCGCAGCATGGTCTTACCTGTGGGCAGGTTGCTTCGCGTCATGGTCTCTCTGCTGGGTGACTTTGCAAGGCTAGAACTGGAATGTCTCTGTTTAAAGAAAAAGGAACGGGTTATACAGTGCAAGAAGGGGATATCCCACATACAGAGTTTCAATTAATTGAATTTGACCATTAACTCAAACACCACAACACCCCTACTGAAAGGAAACCTTCCAAAGGCAGCATTCATTTTGTGGGAAATTACGCGGGGAAACGAACTACTAACCAATGCATTTGAGCGGATGTCTAAACTGATCAGTGTGGATTTACAGGAAAGTATGGCGCAGAGCAGGAGAAACTATGAGATGCAGGGAAGGTAAGGGGTTAAAATATGGGAGCCTTCTTTTGATTGCCATTTTATTTAATAAAAATGTATTATAGCCCTTTAAGGCTGAACGTTGGAACCCATCTGCACTTTAGCCTCATTTAGACCGCTACAGTCGCCCAATTCAGGAGTTATAAGGGACTTCAACACAAGATGGTCAACTCAATCGTTTAACCACACCTCCTCCTTTAAGTGGCATCATCTGAATGAGAAACCAAAACACCTTTTCCATTATGGTCTCTCATTGCATGTTGGGTTATGCAGCATTTGTACTGTGCCAGTCACCACACTAGTGGCCTTGGGCTTGCCCAAAAGGTAGGGTATTGTGCCTTCCACTGGGAT